>NC_137165.1:0-2400000 GCF_951394435.1 Stenella coeruleoalba | reverse complement strand
AGAATTCACAGGTGATTTCTCGTGGACTTTTAAGTGGTAAAAAACTTGTGTTGTGTGAACCTTTGCATTTTCTTAGCCTATTCATCTACACCTACAGGTTTTCTCAGTGATATTTTTAAGTTGCTCGTTGTCTGCTTTTGTTTGCGTTTCTTACTGTGCATGCAGAATGTGCATTCATGCCTGTGGCCTCTAGGCTTACTAAAGGCTGGGTCTATTGGGGCAGTATCAGAACAAGTGTCAGTCCAGAGATACTCTCAAGAATTGCAATAGGGCCAAAACAAAGTTGGTGGCTTAAAGGCTTATTAGTGATGTGGAATTTTACATGAAATTAGTGAAAAATGAGGTATGTTTTCTCTTAGGAAAATGGGCAGCTCTTTCCAGCCTGTGTGCATTTTCCTGTTAGTCCTGACAGTTCACCAGGTAGCTAGTCATGGAGAATGTGGGCACTTAACACCCCTCTAGAGGTGGTGCCTACGTGGTAGGTTATTTCGTTTCTCTTACTTACCTGCTTGAATACTTGAATAAACCATTCTCCAGTTTTAATCCTTTTAGATAATGTAACCTGAACTCTGACAAATTGCACAGAAGCTCTTCGGCATTAATTTAGTGTACTGATAAAAACAAAAACATGGTTTTTCTTTACTTTGACGAAGTAATGTAATTTTTACTTTATTTATCTGTATGAAATTCCAGCAGTTAATTTGAACATTTATTTATATGATGTTTATATTTTTAGGTCTTTAATACAGTGTTTCTACCTCTTATTTGTAACTGCATGCATTATTCATGAAACTAGGTAAAACTCACTGAATTGTTGTGTCATAGCCTTTTTATTATTGCCTGTACAGATGTATATTAAGGTAAATAAAACTGACCAGGTGTTTCTAGGGTGAGGCTGGGTCCCTGTGATGTGGCTTGTCAGGCCAGGTCCTTCCTCAGTGAGTTTGGAGCCTTGGTGGTTAACACCTGTCGCCCTGCCCCAGGGTTTCAGATGCTCGGTGACGGTCCTGCAGGCTGCCAGGAGCATGGGCTGTGCGGCGGCTTCCTGCCCTCCCTGCAGTGGCCGTAAGCACTGTCACTGGTGATACTCCATTTTGTATGATTTTTTCGAGTGTAAAGGGCAGTTTCTTGTATGTTCTCTCAGTTACCGCCCGTGTCATCTCACTGATCCTCCGAGGGGGTGGGTACATTCCGGTCCCTCCTCCCCTCTCCCGCTTGTTTTTTAAACACAGGATGAAACAGGTTCACAGCGAGGAAGTGCTTGGTCTGCAGTCAGTACCTAGGGAAGTGGCCGGGCTGTGCTTTGTGACCTCCAAGTGCATTCTTCTGCTTCTTGTACGACAAAGGTCAGGTGATAGGAGGTATGTGTGAGACCGTGAAGTCTGAACAGCAGAGAAGAACAAACTGTAAACTCGTGATTAATGGTTCTGATTATGTTTCCATTATCAAGGCCAATTGTTTTAAGAGATTTTGCCTTGATTATAGCAATAATAAACAAATGCTTTATGTTTCCACGTGTATCTTTTGATTTTGTATCATCTATTTCATAAAAAAGAGAGAAACCAGCTCACACATTCACGGGTTGACACCGGGTCTCAGGCGAGCCTGGAAGGTGGCGGGCGCACAGATGCACACGGGGCTAATCTGTGAGCGTGCCGAGTGGCCGTTCCTGCTGTGAGGATTTGCCTTAATGGCGCCTGCGCCAGGCCCGTGGGATGCTTCCCACATGCCCGTCTCTTCAAGGGGGGGTGTCCTTCTGCCCCTCCTGGGGTCCAGGAGAGGAGCCCGGAGAGGGGGTTACTGTTTGGGCCCAGTCACCTCAGTCCCCACAGATAAATAGCAGGGGAGTCGAGCTGGGCACCGTGGGTGTGAAGTCACTGACTTGGCTCTAAAAAGCGCTTGAGGTAACGGAGGAAGACTTGCCGCTTGCACCGTGCGCCTCCTGTAGCTTCTGTGGGCAGTCCTCACTCCTGCGGGAGCAGAGTGCGGTTCTGTTGTTCCAGGGAGACTGGCTGCCGCCCGGAGAGCTTGGTGTCTTCCCTCCGTTGACGGGCGCAGCCTAGGAGCATCCGTATCCACCTCTGCACGCCGGGAGACAACTGACACTGGGTCCTGGGCCCTGGGTCTTCAGCCATGGAAGTCCTGGGCCCTGCCCAAGTCTCCGCCTTGTCTGTCACAGCCCTGGCCAGAATGCTGTCTTTGGGAGAGGGGTCAAGGTGGCATCGTCCTCACCGGAATCAGAGGGAGTCACATCAGAAGCGACCCACCTGGGAAAGCACCGCACGGCGGGAAATGACAGTCGGTCCCTGAAGTCTCGGCTTTTGTGGACGAGGCAGAGCCAAACAGGTGAAGGGTCACAGGGGTCAGTGCCCAGGGGTCAGTGCCCAGACTGCTGTGGAGGAGGGAGGCGAGGCTGGGAGCTGCCGGCAGCACGGACCCACGCAGAGCAGGCCGCCCGGCGGAGCCTCCGGCTCCCCTTGCACAGAGGGCCTCGCTCGGCCGGTTGTGAACGTGCTGTCCTTTCTGAACAGCCTCCTGGCGTGGATCTGAGCGGAGGCTGCAGCAGCGGTGGCCGAGCCCTGGGGCTTCCCCTCGCCCTCCTGCTCCCAGGCTGTCCTGTCTCTGAGGGTTTGCTCGCTGCAGGCTGTTCTCCGTTTCCTTGGGTGCAGCTGTCTTGGTCTCGGACTCCTGTGCAGAGCGGTGCGTCCTTGGGCACTCTCCATCCCTAACCTCTCCACACCTGTCTGCGTCCGGCTCGGAGCTGGTCAGTGGTGGTGAGAACGGAATGAGTTACTGGGCGTGAGGTTGTTTGAACAGCCCCAGCCGTGGGCGGTGGGCAGCCTGCAGCTCCTCTCTGTTAGGCTTGGTTTGGGGCGAGGCCCAGTTTCAGGCTCTGTCTGGACACCTTCTGAAAGGACCAGCCCCGCCGCCGTGGCCGAGCCCTGGGCACCTGCTTGCAGACGTCCTTTCCCTGTGGATTGATCTGACCCTTGTAGTTCAAGGTTTGTGGCAATCTTATATTTATTACTTCATTAGATCTTCGTACCAACCCTCAATGGCCTCATTTCACAGATGGAAAAGGCAGGCCTGGCAAATAATTTCCAAAGAGAAAAAAGCCAGGGCTGGGGTTTGGCCAGCCAGGCTGCTGGGCAGGGCCTGGGCCCACGAGCTGCTCATCCCACACACGCGCCTGGAGCCCCGGCCCTGCTCACCCCTCGGCCTTCCAGCCTCTCCTTTCTGCTGATGCACTTTTGTGCTTCTCGGTGCGCAGGTGTCTCTGGCTGGACTCCCCCGGCCAAGCGGCAGGCAGCAAGTTTTGAGAAGCAGGTGAGGTTAGCAGACCTGCCACCCCCTTGGGGGCTGGGGCAGGAGCCCAAGAGCAGAAGCTTTGAAACCACCCTCAGAATCCCCAGGGGAAGGGCTTCAGGGACACACGGACAAATGGACACTTTGCAGGTTCCCTGCTTGTTTGTTTATTTGTACGAGAGCCGCTGAGGTAGACCAGCAGGGATTCGGCCCGTCCTGGGTGGGAGGGACCTCAACCCCAGGTTTGCCAAGGGGACCCTTGCAGGCCCTGGCGTCCTAAGACCGGCTCTTTTGCTGATGGCAGCACGTAGGGGCCCTCTCCCGGGGACGTAAGCCAGCGCCCTCCCCTCGGTCCCTCAACAGGAGATGGCACGTGGATCCCTGTCTTCGTCTTGAAGCACTGAGGCCCACCCAGCTGCCCCTTCTCCCACCTTCTGCCCTTGGGCCCCACCCCTGCTGCAGGGTGAGGTCGGGGAGGGAGATGGTGGGCCGGGCAGGGGCAGGTCACAGGTGCCTTTGCCCAGAGTGTCGTCTGGGCGACAACAGGACTTCTGCCTGGCACACCGAGCTGCGGCCAGGGGCTCTGATGGGGGCCCAACGGGCCTGCCTCTGTTCCAGCTGAAGGGTTTCTGTGAAGATGGTGGGTGAGCGGGCTGTGCGCTGAGAATGAACCACAGGGCGGGCGGCTGATCTGGGGATCCTCGCGAGGGCAGGGTGCCTTCCACGGAGGGGAGGGTCTGTGAGGTGATGAGGATGCTGGTCCAGCGGGATGACAAGTTCTCCTTCCCTGTCGGGAGTGTCTGTCGTGGGGGGTGGCGATGCTGATGTTTCACTCTGAGCTTGTTAATTTTGTAATTCTTTAACAAGGTGATTTCGGTCCAGGAAGAACTCTAAAACTCAGGTCATCAGCTAGGAAAGGTATTGGCAGTAAACACAACAGATGAGGGGAGTTAAGGTGGGGGAAATGCTGGGAGAAAATAAGGAAATTCCCCCCCCCAGAGCCCTCCCCCTGCCCCCCCCTTCAGTCTGAAGGCTTCTTGGAGCAGCAGAGTAAAAAGCCCCCTGGCACAGACGGGCCGAGGGTCCCAGTCTCTGGGCTCACAATAGGGGGGCGGATCTAAGCCCCGGGAGGTGGGTGCAGGGTGGTTAGCGAGGCTGAGGCTGGGGGCCCTTCAGCAGTCACAGGCTGGTTCCTCAGCACGTCGGGATTTTGGAGACGTGAACGCTCCTTTCCACTGAGAAAGTGCTAAAACAACAACGCTTAGACAAGTTGGTGCGGAGCACACATCAACATTTATTCAGTCGCCGTCAGAGGAGCCAGCATGTGACAAAAGCGTGTCAGTTCAGAAAGGATATGAAACCTGGGGGGGATTCTCGGGAAACAGATGCCTGTTACATAAGCGGCTTGTTTACTCGTGAGGATCCCAGCTTCCTTCCACACGGTCATCTGTTCGTCTGTAGCGTCGTGTCAGAGGAAATCGGACAGGACGCCCAGGGCACCACGCGGTGCCCACTTTCTCCGTTCAGGGCCCTACGGCGGCACCTTTGGCAGCTCCTGGGCTCTGCGGTTGTGCCACGGAAAGTAGCCGGGGCCGATACGATGCACCTGAAATTTGAGTTTCTTGTAACTTTCACGTGTCACAAAATAGCCTTTTTTTTTCCAATCCACTTAAAATGTAAGAACCATTCTTAATCTCTAGGCTGTGGACCGGACCTGGCCTGCAGGCCGTCGCATGTGGCCCCGGCGCACAGATGCACCACGGAAGAGCCGGGCATCGAAGCGCACGCGGCGGCGGACACAGGTCACCAGGGATACGTGCTGCTCGCCCTGCTGGGGTCAGCTAGCACGGATGTGGACAGTGTTCCCGGGTCAGCAGCACCTCCCCAGCGACGGTTCTGCTCTTAGACGTTTCATCAAATGGCTAGTAAACGCACGGAATGCAAAATCTGTACAATTCTTAGTTTTGGAACATTTTGGGGAGCACATGTTTTTTCTGCTTCTTTGACAAACGAGGTACTTCTCACTCTTGCTGTGTGGCCTTGGGCAGGTCCCCTCGCCCTCCTGGGCCTCCATTTTCCGTCCTTTGAAGATCAGAGTAGTACCTTCTCACACAATTCTTGTGGGGAAAATGCCCTTTGCACAGTGAGGGGCACTTGAGGGCCTGAGGAAAACCTAAGCACAGGAGCTCACGGGGTCCCCAGGTGCCCACTTGACCCTGACCCCCAGAAGCCCAGCTCCCTTCTGATGGAAGCAGGGAGGTGAGTCCTATACCCACTTCCTCCAGGAAAACTGCCCCAAGGAGCCCCCCAGACCCCTCCTGGGGCTGGTGAGACCAGCCTTTCCCTTGAGAGTGGGTGGGGCATCGGGCCCCAGAGGAGAGACAGAGGGACCCTGGGGGAAAGGCTGCCCTTGGTCTCCCTCTGACTTCTTCCCCCAGGGGCCTTCACGCTCTTGTGTTGAGGGCGGCCCTGGAGGGTCTTTCGTGGGCGAGAAGAGCCAGGCCTCCAGCCAACCAGGGTAGAGAAGGAAAAATCCCAAGTTTCTCTATGATTGGATTCAGGGTGAGTACCTGGAACGCACACAGGGAAGAGGGGTTTGGTGTGAGGCAGGGTCTAGGGAAGGCATCTCCTCCTCTGTGAGATGTTTCCTAGGCCAGAATCTGATGGATACATTTCAAGGAACTGTAATGTTTGACTTCAAATTTGGTCTTTTCTCCAGCTTTGTTTGTTATTCAAAACTGTTAAGCACCTGCTGTGCTGGAGGTACAGCATCGAGAGAGAGGCTTGGCTGCCCTCACGGGGTGTACACTTCAGACAAGACTGATAAACACACAGGTATGATGAATGCCGCAAAAGAGAGGTGGACGATGTTATTGCTCGTGGGGGGGCTTGTGGCAGGGGTGATGGGACCAAAGTCAGGAAAAAATGAGTGGCCGCTGACCAGGTTAATGAAGGAGGGGAGGATGTTCTAAGAGCGGGGGACTAGCATGTGCAAAGGCCCCGTGGCAGGGGGAGCCTGCAACAGCAAAGGCACCGAAGACACAGCAGTCATTCTCTGTCCCAGCACCGTTTGCTTTTTGCAGCCCAGTAACCAGTTTCTGAAATTACCCTGTTTCTATTTTTACTTGTTACTCTACTCACCTCACTAAAATGTCAGCTCTCTCAAGCAGGAATCTGTCTTGTTCATAGTGTCCATAGCTCCTAGGACAGTGCCTGGCAAAGAGCAGGTGCTCAACAAATATTTGTGGAAAATGACAGTGACATTGATGATGGTGGTGGTGGTGATGATGGTCATGGTCATGGTGATGGTGACAATGATGGTGGTGATGGTGATGCTGGTGGTGACGATAGTGCTGGTGGTGGTGATGGTGATGGTGGTGACAATGGTGGTGGTGGTGGTGATGATAGTGGTGATGTCCGCATTCCAGGCAGACGCTGTGTGCAGTCCTGTGCCATTGCACTTCCAAGAATCTCACGTGTGTGAACTTGTGTGAACCTCGCAGCCACCTTTGAGAGATGGAAGTAACTTGCTGAATCTCACAGTGGTCGGTGCCTGCGTCAGGATTCATCTCAGGCAGGCTCCCCCAAGCTCACGCCCTGCCGCACCGCCGCAAATGCAGGTATAGCAACGACTCTGCTTGCGCTCAGAGACTCTTCTGCGCGTGTCTATGCACGTGTGAGTGCGTCCATCCCATGATGGACACAGGCGCTCGGCAACAGCCCTGCCTGACCAAAGGTCGGCGTGTGGGGACAAAGTGAGCGGCGAGGAAGGCTGGGGGAGGCCCTCTAGCAGCCGTAAGAAGGTTCGAAGCAGAGGGGGTGGCCCGATTGAACTGGTGGGTTGGAGAAAAGATGGAAGGCGGCATAAATTGCTGCAGGGACATCCACTGAAACATAGAGGAGGAAATGCCTGCTTTGAAGAGGTAGGGAGCAGTGAAAACCCACAGGACTTGGAGAGGAATAAGATGTGGGTGGATCGGGTGGGGTTCTCCGTTGCTAGACATCCTGTATGAGCTCACGTTTGCTGTGTAACAAAACCCCTCCAAAGACAGTGGCTTAACACAGTGAACACATATTATTTCTCATAATTCTGTGGTCCAGTTGGGTGGCTCTGCTCTGGCTCAGCGTGGCTGGTGCTCAGTGGCCTGAGGTGGCTCACCTGTGCTTGTGGGTTTGCTTGACGTTCTGCCGTCGACTGCCGGCCCAGCCCTGTTCAGAGGACAAGCCCCAGGCGCTCGCCCCTCAGCCCTGTGGAGTCAGATCTCCCAGTGTCCCGTGGACCGAGTACAGGTTCAAGGTGGGGAAGCACGGCAACGACCTACCACGAAACCCTTTGCTCACCCGGGAGGGGGGGCGGGGGGAGGAATCCCTGTGGCCATTTTTGCAGCCTGCCACGAATGGAAAGGACTCTCTGGCTGATTTAAGCAGAACGGAATTGGTGAAAAATGACTATTTGTAAAAAGAGTTTTGCCGCAGCCTGGGAACAAAATCAGAAATCAGGCACAGGACGTGCAGGACAGGTGTCGCTGCGCTGCTGTGACCCTGTGTCCGTGCTGCTCCGGGGGGTTGATCCTGCAGCAACCCTGCCTGGTGTCAGAGAGGAGAACACACAGACACACACGTACACACCCAAACACACACGTACACACCCAAACACACACACACACACACACACACACACACACACACACACACACACGCACGCGCGCGACCACCTCGCTTCTCCTGGGTCACACGCAAGACCCCGTTTGCAAGGTGGGCAGAGCTTGTGCACAGCCATTGCCTTTGCGTGGAGAGGAGAGGTCCAGGTTAAGGGTCTATGCAGACATGTGGGTGGTGGTGAAGGCTGTGGGGGGTTGCCGGGGCCTAGAAGGGAGACCGGGAAATCAGACATGCGGAGGTCTAGGAGTGGCCCGAGCGGATGACCTCGGAGTGGGCGCACAGCGTTGCGTTTCATGCCAGTGGCCACCAGGGGGAGCGCCGAACAAACCAGGTCGTGGAAGACTTGTCCAGTGGTCGACCAACCTCTGTCCAGAGACCCCAGTGCTTGTGCCACGAGCCACAAGCAGCGGCCCTGGTGCCTGCCCTGCAGCAGCCCGGCCTCCAGGCTGGCCCCCACGTGGTCCGCAGCAGCCCGCAGCCCGGGTGGCGTGGTCACCAGCACAGCACTTGTCCTCCTGTGGCCTCCCCTTCCCCGTCTCACGCCCCTGAGCTCGAGGTCCTGCCCAGGAGCCTTTATCTCGGCCCTGCCTTTTCGGGGCCTGAGGCCAAGACTGTGCTTCAGGCCCCTCCCCACCCCTACACCGCAGATGGAAGGCCGAGGGCTGCTGGCACCAAGGAGCCTAGGGGGACTTTTATGTGTATCTTCTGACCGGGGGCTATCGTGGATGGTGTCTGAGACCTGAGAACCCAGGTGGCCAAGAGGTCGCACCTAGCCAGCGGCTCTCAAGCGCTTTGCGGTGTTTGTAGAGGATGTGAGGGGGGTGTCGAGAGGAGAGATGTGGGCTGGGGTCTTGGCCAGGCTGGTGTAAGGGGACCTTGGCAGAAAACTGGAGACACCATCAGAGGCTAAGGGCAGGGGGAGGGCACAGCCGTCTGCCTGAGGGGTGGAGTCTCCTACATCCTGGGGTTGGAGGGGTCGGGGGCTCCCCCAAATCCACCCCTCGAGGGAAGGGGAGAACTCTGGACCCCGCTGTGTGGGAGGAACCCTCCCTCAGACCCGCAGGCAGGGAGGCTTCCCTACGCCTCGCCTGCGCGGCACTGAGAAGGGCTGACAACGTGCCAGTCTGTCTCCCAGGCCTGGCCCGGTGGAGCCCAGATGCACAGCTTCCCTGCCGTGGGACCCACTCCTCTCTCAGCATTCCAGGAAGTGACAGGACCTGCTCCCTGTGGAAGGCCCTTCTCCTTTTTGTATTCGTAAGTACTTTGTGTTCATTGCAGAAACCTTTACAAAGGCAGATAAATGAAAAGAACAAACCTCCCATCATCCCAGAGATTATATTACCATTTTAATTCATCTGCCCACATGATTTCCCTGTGCAAACAAAATCTTCTGTAAAAATTGAATTGTAGGGACTTTCCTGGCAGTCCAGTGGTTAAGACTCTGTGCTTCCACTGTTGGGGGCCTGCGTTTGATCCCTGGTCAGGGAACTAAGATCCCACATGCATGCTGCAACTAAGAGTTTGCATGCCGTGACTAAGAGTTTGCATGCCACGACTAAGAGTTTGCATGCCACAACGAAGGAACCCACATGCCACAACTAAGGAGCCGGTGAGCTGCAACTAAGGAGCGCACATGCCACAACTAAGACCCGGCACAACCAAATAAATAAATTTAAAAAAAAAAAAGTACTTCCTACACCTACCCAGGGTAATACTTTAAAAAAAAGAATAGAATTATACAAAATATACTATTTTAAAACTTGTATTCCTTATGTATGAACATATTATGAACATCTGCCTTTTTTACAGACCTGCAGCTGTTTCTTGAATGGCTGCGCCTTCATTTGTTTAACCGGTCCTGACGTGTCGGGCCTGCGGGCTGCTCCAATCCTGTGCTGTTCACCAGTGATGCCCCAGTGAGGCTGCTAGTACCTAATGGTTCCCTCACTTCTTTGGTCTCATAGATAAATTGCTCTGCTGAAGCTGCGCCCGAATCCATTGCCTCTCTCCCGCTCTGTTCAAGCCCGTGGCTTCCAGGATTCAATCCTGTTTTCCCTTCTTTGGCTCTCAGTTTCACCCCGCAGGGGAGCCCATGTCTACGATGGGGCTCTGACCCAGCAACACTCCCATGACCACTGGACACTTAGCTTGGACGTCGCACAGACACCTCGAAAGCTACATTTTTCTTCTTTTGGGCAGAGAAAATACTCTGTGTAATATGATCATGATAGATACAGCTCATGATACATCTGTCTAGACCCACAGAATATAGAAGACCAGGGGTGAGCCTCATGTCAACTCTGGGCTCTGGGTGGGGATGACCTGTCCGTGCCGCTTCATCAGTGGTAACAGATGTACCCTGTGGTGGGGTGTTGATGGTGGGGAAGCTGTGCATGCAGAGGGGCAGGGCGTGCACAGGAGCTCCCTGTGTCTCCCCCCCAGTTTTGCTGTGCCTAAAACTGCTCTAAAAAATAGTCTTAACTTTAAACAATGAAATAGGCATGCAAAAATATACGAAAATACTTAACACCTGTGTTCCCTCCACCCAGCTTTAGAAATTACATACGTAGAAAGCCCTTGGTGCATTCTCCGCCCGCCCCCCCCACCCGCTATCTATTCCTCTCCCTGCCCCAAAGGTAACTGCTGTCCTGATTCGGCTTTGTCATCCTCCACCCATGTCTCAGCAAGTCTAGCCTTGCTCACTTAAAGCCGGAGCTGGTTCACACCTGGACAAGTGCTGGGGCCACTTCCCCTGACCCACTGCACAGGGCCTCCACCCAGCTCTCCGAGAGTCTCTGCCGGCTCTGTCCCTGCAGGGTGGGGTCTCTGTGAGGGCGAGGGTCGCCTCTGCCCTTTGTCCACCGCGGCTCCCGCCCCAGTACCCGGGGCAGGGGGCTCAGTAGAGGGTGGGGTGTCCATGCATCTGCTACGTTACTGGGTCCATGTGGATGGGATTTTTTTTTTTTCAGTATTTAACTGTATTTTCTGATTAAAATAGAAAAAAAAGGGGGCGGAGAGTAAGGGCAACGGAAATTACACTGTGCTGATACAGAGACTTTAAATTCTAGTCAGAGTTAAGGTCCATGTTAAAGGTCAACTGATGGTTCCAAGGAAATAACATGGAGTCTGGTTGAGACATACATGAGCTGAGTGTCATCATTAGCCGCAATAATGGAGGAAAACAGCTCTCAGCGAAATTGGAGTCCACACCTGTCAGGCACGGGTAGGGAGAAGTCTGCAGAAATGGGTTCTCTCCATGCCCCCGTGACAAAGAAGGCTCCTGGTTTGATGGGAAGAGTAGCTCTAGTTCCCAGATGGTGTCCACAGCTCAGAGCCGAGTCTAGCAGTGGAACTGAGCGGAGCACGTAGGCACACACACAACGTAAAATTGACCATCTTCATCATTTTTAAGTGCACGATTCAGTGTCATTAAGTTTATTCGCATTGTTGTGCGTCCATCGCCACCATCATCTCCAGAACCTTCTCATCTTCCCAAACTGAAACTCTGTCCCCATTACACCCTCACTCTACACCCTCCCCCAGCCCCTGGCACCCCCCCACATCCCACCCTCTGTCTCTGTGGATTTGATGACCTCATACACGTGGAGCCATACAGTGCCCGTCCTTCTGTGACTGGCTGTTTCACTCAGCGCAACGCCCTCCGTGTTCATCCTGTTGGAGCAGGTGTAAGAATTTCCTCCCCTCCCCCTTATTTTTTTAAATATTTATTTATTTATTTACTTTTGGCTGTGTTGGGTCTTTGTTGCTGCACGCGGGCTTTCTCTAGTTGCGGCGAGCGGAGGCTGCTTGTTGCGGAGCACGGGCTCTAGGCGCGTGGGCTTCAGTAGTTGCGGCACATGGGCTTAGTGGCTCCGCAGCATGTGGGAATCTTCCCGGACCAGGCCTCGAACTCGTGTCCCCTGCATTGGCAGGAGGATTCTTAACCACTTCGCCACCAGGGAAGTACACCCCCTTTTTCTTTTTTAAATTTATTTATTTGGTTGCACCGGCTTGCAGAATGCGGGCTCCTTAGTTGCAGCTCACGGGCTCCTTAGTTGTGACATGAGGACTCTTAGTTGCGGCATGCATGCAGGATCTAGTTCCCCGACCAGGGATTGAACCTCGGGCCCCCTGCATTGGGAGTGCTGAGTCTTATCCAATAGACCACCAGGGCAGTCCCCAGGATTTCCTCCCTTTTTCAAGGCTGGATGATGCTCTGCTGTAGTTAGCTGTGCAGATGGTTTTGACCGGGCCGTGTTCCCTGTAGCGGCTCCGCGGTCCCAAGAGTGGCTGCCGACCCCTCCCCAGCATCACCAGTATGGACTCAGGGGAGACCGGCATGTGTGCCAGTGTGGGAATGGCCAGCTCTCCAGCCACGCCCTAGGGCCTGAAACGCCCCCTCCCCTTGGGCTCTGTCTGTCCTTCCTTGGGGCACTCTGGCCCTTCGCCCCGTGGAGACCTCGCTCCAGGTGAGGGAGAGAACTGCTTCCAGCATCTCTCTGCCATGGAGACGGGGAACTAGAAAGTGCAGCAATTTTAAGAGTCAAGGAAGTCGTGCACCTGAGGGGGGCCTGTGGCCTTTTCCTTTCCCCCCCAACACTCCCCCAAAGGTGGAGTCCCCACCTCTCCAAGCCAACCGAGGGGGGCTCCGAGAGTCACCGAGAGAGATCGGGGTGCCTGCAGAAGGGACATCTCCTCACCCAGGGGGCTTGCTGAGCTACCCTCTGTGTCATCCGAGATGATGGAGCTGGAAAAGAGAGCCAGAGAGAGACAGCCAGGCAGAGGGGGCCCCATTTGCACAAGAGGATGTGTGATTTTCCTCCAGCTGACAGCACTCCAAGGAGGCACGCCCGTGGACCATCTCGCTGATACCAGGGGAGCTGCCAGCCAGGTGAGGGGACCCGAGGAAGGTGCCCTGGAGGGTGGGGCTGGAACTGAGGGTGCGGGGAAATCTCTCCTTTCCCGGGACCTGTGTGGTGGGCAGGAGCTGCGGGACCCCTGGGAGTCCCCAGAGGCCGTGGGGAGCGCCAGGTAAGCAGAAGGACACTGCCCTGGTCCCTTCTCCTGTCAGCCCCCGCACCAGGGCCACGGAGCCTTGGGGGACAGAGCCTCGGGGGACAAGGCGGGATGAGACCTGTCCCCTTCCTGGGGCCACAGACTGGAGCTGAGCTGGCGGAGGCTGTGCGCTGGGATCGAAGTGCTAACTTAGTCTGGACGGAGCTTTGGGCACGGGAATTGACCAGGAAGTGATGGAGCCGCTCGCAGTGTTTGAAGGGACAGAAAGATTTGAGGAGGCACAGCTGGAAGCAGGAATTGAAAACACATTAAAAAGCCGTTTCAGGGGCTTCCCTGGCGGCAGAGCTTTCAGATGAGCAGGGAAAGGGAGGAACCGTGAGCATCAGAGAGGAGAGAGCGACGTGAAGAGTGGACACAAAGGTAATGGGAAGAATGCGATGGAAGGTCCCAGTCCTTCTAGTAAAACAGAGAGACGGTCAGAGGGCGTCTAAGACAAACCCTCCCTCTGTCATTTATGAGAAATGCATGTAAAGCCGCAGGCTAAAGAAGGGCTGGAGGGACTTAGGTGCTCAGACCCGTGCAAACAAAAATAAGGCAGGACCACCCAAATTAACATCAGATCATCAGATAAGGTGGCCTTTAAGATCACAACAGAGGAAGAAGAAAAGCAAAAATTATAAAGGGGATCAGTCATAAACTTGTATGAACAAAGCAAAATGTGGTTAAACACACAGAGCAGAAGTATCAGAATTGCAAGGACAGCTGGGTAATACACCCAGGAAAAGTCGGTACGTTTGATTCAATAGGTGGAGGTTTTTACATCTATGAACAGAAATAATACATCTCATTCGTATGTCCCTGGAACGGCTACAGAAATTATCTATTTGACCACAAAGAAGACCTGAACCAATAGAGAAAAGCAGAGAAGAAGGCCATATTTTTATCATAATCTGAGAAAACTGGCAGTAAATAATAAAGGTGTGACGAATATAATGTTAACTACTTTGATATTAGGAAACACACTTACAAAAAACACTTAAAGAGGCCATCAAGAGGGAAATTAAAAATTATTGGAAAGTGGTGAAAGTAAGAATGTTACATTCTCAAAACTCCAGGACACGGCAAAACCGTATATTCAGTGGGAAATAAAGACAAAGGCCATCAGTATTAAAATAGGAAAACAAAAGTCAAAGGACCTACTTACCCAGTTTAAGTACAAAAAGAAAGTAGGAAGATGGAATTGATGAAGAAGAACAGAAATGAATCAGAAACCTAGCTTCACGCTTCTCTTAGAAGATAAGTGCGGCCTGGTCTTTGCAAACACCCGTGAGCAGAAGAACCCGAGCTCACCCTGACTTGCACTTTCTTTGTGAAAGAAAAATGAGATACAGAAACACACAAGGTTAAGGTTCAGAAAGGAGACATAATGACAGGGTCAGGAGATTAAAGCATTTTAAGGAAACTATTCAACACTACAGCAAAAATTCAAAAACCTGGAGGAAATGGGGAAGCCCAAGGGTGTGAGCCTTCGATGGGGGATCAAGGAATCGATGCCAGGTGAGGCCTAGCTCTGTCACTTAGCAGCTGTGTGACCTTAGGCCAATTACTTAGCCTCTCTGTGCTTCCGTTTCCTATCTATAAAATGGACATCATAATAGTTCCTACCTCTTTGCAGTTGTGAGGATTAAATGAGCTCATATAGGGGACGTCCGCATTATTGATAAAATAGTCTCTTGATGGGCTCAGAGTAAATAATAATACAAATCTTACGAGAATGTCCCGAGAATTAGATGAACCACATAGGACAGGAGAGAGAACCCTCCTTATTCAAACTAAAACAGAAGAGTTCTCGCTGGCTATACTAAAACTCACGTGTAGCAAAAGGCACCATAAATCCAGTCCACGTACAAGTGACGGACCAAGGAGAGCACTAGTGACTCAGCAGCTGTAACAGCAAGAGCTCTTAAACGCTGACAAGGAAAACACAGAAGAGAAGTGGGGCGAAGGCCTGTGGCCGGCACAGGTGTGACAATGCACCAGCCCACCCGCCGGGGTCAGGGAACAGCCGAGAAGTGGCAAGAACGCAGGGCACTGGCTGCCTGACTGGACCAGAGCCCGGACAGCCTGCTGGCCTCCAGGGACCGCCTTGCAGAAATCCATCGGGCAACACGCACGAAATCAAAAATGCCAACATTCCTGGGATTCTGTTACAGAGAAATAAAAACACCCGTAAGTTCAAGGAGGCTTATGGAGCATCGGTCAAAAGCTGGAAGCCAGGTGGCTTCCCCTCAACAGGGAGCATTCTGGTCCTGTGCACATCAAACGTTGTTGATATTAATACTAAACAGCTGCGAGAGGGGACAGAGTGGATCCCGCGGTCTGAGGCAGCGGGGGATCAGAGCCCGTGTCTGATGAGCCCCTGTTTTAAAAGCAGCGACAGCCCCCAGTGTGTCATGTACATTTAACTTTATCGGATGTTACATAAGCATTGGGAAAAACACAGGGGGTGCACACTGGAATTTTACGGGGTGCTGACAGAGGGAGAGGCAAGCCAGTTATGTGTGAAAGGAAAGGGCGGCTCTAAAAACTAGTCATCACATTGTGCAGGTTCACGGAATTATGTTTGTGTGATCACCATGCAGAAATAAAACGGAGAGATTTTCACCCTTGTTAGAATAAATATCAGACTTGGTGTGCGATGGGGTGCACTCGTGTTTGTCAGGAATCGGGGTGCGGCTTCCCACGCTCGAGAAGCAGGAGTGCCAGGCGGCCCGGGCCTGCCCCCCAGCAGGCGGGGGCTCTGGGTGGGGTCGGACCAGGCGCCCAGCTCACCGTGACTTGCACTTTGCCGGGCCGCGCAACCCTGCCCACTCCAGCCCCGGGCTGCCCTTTGTTCCAACTCAGCCCTGGCTTCCTGGGGGCTTCCTGGGAGCCTGCACAGGGGAAGGTCAGGGTCGGGTGACAGTGGGGGACCTTTGCAGCATCCCTGGGGGAGCTTCCCTCTTCCTCCCACTGACTTCCCGGGATGCACACCTGCAGCTTCTCCGACCCAAGTCTCTGCCCTCAGGGCAGATAGAGGGGAAGGGACCCCCGGGGATCCTTCCTGCGTTTTCCCAGACATGCAGCCGGTCCGCTCTCCTTGCCGCTGTCCGGGGAGAAGCTCTCTAAACAGTATTTGAAATCCCAGTGTCCTCCAGTGGCTCAGCGCTGCACCCAGGAACCCAGGACGGCGGCGGGAGGGACCCCGAGGTCAGAGCTGCTGGGCGAAACCGAGTCCAGCCTGCCCCACCCACGCTGTCCGCCTCGCTCCAACCAGGCCCCAGCAGTCAGCCCTCTAGGCCAGTGAGCCCCAGCACTGTGCCTCACCCGGAAGTTTATACGGGAAGTTTACATGGCGGGATCTCAGTGGGGAGGCGACACCCATGGTGCCAGGAGGGGGGGCATCCACCAGGCGACAGCAGGGGAGCCGGTGCCGGACTGGGAAAGCAGTGGGGACGACGGGAGGAGGAAGGGCAGCCCGCCTGGAGGCTGAAGGGCTCCCGAGGCAAAGACCTAGTGCCCGTATGACATTAGGAAGACGAGCAGGTTAGCTTAGGTCAGTGGTGCAGCTCACTGAAGCTTACCTCTCTCCGTGGATGATTTTGGAAGGAATTTCACTTTCCAAAGTCCTTTCACGCATGTCGCCTCTTCAGGGTCCCACACAACTGCTCGTGATTCTGGCGCCCGTATTTTAACTGATGGGGAAACGGGGCCCCGGGAAGGTAAGCGTCTTTCCCAGGCCTCACAGCTGGGGACCCCTGAGCTAGCACTCGTTTACCCTGTGTGCTGCCTCCAGATGACATTTTAAAATAAAAATCTTACTTTTGAATTGTTTGGGATTTACAGAAAAATTGCCAAGACAGTGTGGAGAGTTCCTGGGTCGTCTGCACGTGGATTCCCTATTGCCGATATCTTGTTTGTTGTAGCTAGTGAACCGATGCTGGTGTGTGATTAACCGAAGCCCATGCTCTCTCCGGGTTTCTTTGATTTGTGCCGAATGTCCCTTTTCTGTCCCTGGATCCCATCCAGAGACCACCTTCCATTTACTGTCCCATCTCCTCAGGCTCCTCTGGGCTCAGACTTCCCTTGTTTTGGTGACCTTGATGGTTTTGAGGAGGGCTGTTCAGGTATTTTGTTGAACTTCCCTCAGTTTGGGCATGTCTGATGTTCATCTCATGGTTAGACTGGGGGTTTGGGTTTGGGGAAGCAGACCACAGAGTGGAAGCGCCGGTTTTTATCACGTGGTATCCAGGGGACATGGGGTCGCCATGACCTTGACCTTGAACACCCGCTGAGGTCGTGTTCATCAGCTTCTTCTGTGTAGAGTTACTCCCCTGACCAGTCCACCCTGGCCTCTTTGGAAAGAAGTCACTACACACATCCCACACGTAAGAAAAGAGGGTTACACTCCACCTCCTCCTGGGGGCGTGATCTACGTAAATGATTTTCAGTTCTCTGTAGGGGAGATTCCACATTTTCCTAATGCATTTTCCTATTTTCTCAGAGTGAGGGTACTGAATATGATATACATATTTTAATAGCTTCATTGAGATACAATTCAACACCATGTTATTCATTTTGGTGTACAACTCAATTTTTTTTAGTTTTTTGTGCAGACATCCCCACAACCTAATCATGAACACGTTTGTCCCCCTAAAAAAACCCTGTACCCATTAGCAGTCAATCCTCACCCTCTGCCCCCACCCCCTTTTCTCAGCCCCAGGCAGCCCCTAACCTACTTTCTGTCTCTATAAATTTGCCTTTACTGGACGTTTCATATGAATGGAATCAGTCGTACACTACGTAGTCCTATGTGTCTGGAGCATACTGTCCACAAGACTCATCCGTGGTGAGGCATGTATCCAAACTTCATTTCTTTTTACGGCGTAATAATGTTCCATTGTACAGATACACCACGTTTTGTTTATCCATTCATCAGTTAATGGACATTTAGGTTGTTTCCACTTTTTGGCTCCTATGAATCATGCTGCTGTGAACATTCATGTACAACTGTTTGTGTGGACACAGGTCTTCCTTTCTCTTGGGTGTAGACCTAGGAGTGGAATTGCTGGGTCATATGGTAGCTCTGTGTTTAACTCTTTGAGGAACTGCCTGTTTTCCAAAGTGGCTGCACCATTTTACATGCCCACCAGCCGTGTAGGAGAGTTTCAATTTCTCCACCTCCTCGCCAACACTTCTTATTGTCTCTGCCTTTTTTTTTTTTTTTTAATGGCCATGCTAGTGGCTGGGAAGTGGTATCTCATTGTGTTTTTCTCTTTCATTTCCCTGATAACGAATGATGCCAAGCATCTTTTCATGTGTTTGTTGGCTGTTTGTATATCTTCTTTGGAAAAATGTCTGTTTGGATCCTTCACCCATTTTTAAATTGGGTTATTTGTCTAATACTGACAAACGATAAAAGTTGAGTTGTAATAGTTCTTTATATACTCTAAGTCCCTTATCAGATACATGATTTGCCAATCTTTTCTCCCAGTCTGTGGGTTTTGTTTTCACTTTCTTGCTGGTATAATTTGCAGCACAAATGCTTTGACATTTTTTTTTAATTAATTAATTAATTTTTGGCTGTGTTGGGTCTTTGTTGCTGCACGTGGGCTTTCTCTAGTTGTGGCGAGCAGTGGCTGCTCTTCATTGCAGTTCGAGGGCTTCTCGTTGCAGTGGCTCCTCTTATTGCAGAGCACGGGCTCTAGGTGCACGGGCTTCGGTAGTTGTGGCTCGCGGGCTCTAGAGCGCAGGCTCAGTAGCTGTGGCGCACGGGCTTAGTTGCTCCGCGGCATGTGGGATCTTCCCGGACCAGGGCTCAAATCCGTGTCCCCTGCATTGGCAGGCGGATTCTTAACCACTGTGCCACCAGGGAAGCCCACGCTTTGATGTAGCCCAATTAGCTGTTTTTTTCTTTTGTCACTTGTGCTTTTGGTCTTGTTATCTAGGAAACCATTGCCTGACCCAAGGACATGAAGATTTACTCCTATGTTTTCTTGTGGAAGTTTTATAGTTTTAGCTCTTACATTTAGGTCAATGATCCATTTTGAGTTAATTTTTGTGTATGGTGTGAGGTAACGGTCCACGTTCATCTTTTTGCATGTGGATATTCCGTCATCCCAGTGCCTTTTGTTGGAAAGACTGTTCTTTTTCCTCACTGAATTGTCTTGGCAGCCTTGTCAAAAGTCAGTTGGCCACACGTGTAAGGGTTTGTTTCTGGACTCTCAGCTCTATTCCATTGATCTGCTTGTCTGTTTTATGCCAGTATCATGATCTCTGCAGTGTTGTTATACTTTTGAAATTGAATCCTCCAGCTTTCTTCTTCTTTATCAAAATTGTTATGGCTCTTCTTGGTCCCTTGCATTTACACACGAATTTTAAGATCAGCTACTCCTGAAAAAAAAAAAAAGGCCAGCTGGGATTTTAACAGGAATTGCATTGAATCTGTAAATCAATTTGGAGAGTGCTGTCACCTTAACAGTATTATGTCTTTCAATCCACAAACTTGTGATTTCTTTCCATTTATTTAGATCTTTAATTTTTTTCGACGATGTGTTGCAATTTTCAGTGTATAAGTCTTACACTTCTTTTGTTAAGTTTACATTTAAATTTACTTCTTCTTTCTGATGCTGTTGTAAATGGAATTGATCCTTCCAGTCGGCATCTTCCTCACTGTTCTTCACAGCTGTTCCTCCCCGTCGTCCTTCCTCTTTCCATCCATTCACTTAGCCTGAGGAACCAGATCCCCAGGTTGGTTGGAACCGTCTGCGTAATGATAATCAGAACGTTCAGAAGGAGGGCAGGAGGGCACCCCCGTGGGGAACGGGCATGGACTACGTCACTTCCTATTGGGGTTGCTTTGGCTGCACCTCACTTCCGGGGAGACGGCTTGCATTCGGTGAGTGAGCCTGGGCTTTGGTGGTTTCAAGGGCTTCTTCTGCCACCTGTGAGCAGTGAGAGCCTGGACCAACGTTCTGACAAGTCTCTGGTCCCCCTTATATAAAATGGGGAGAATAACACCCTCCCTGTGGAATTGTCACCAGAGGCCCCATGCGTTCAGTCACGGCACAAGTGACTGCTGCCTGAGTGCTGGCCGTGAAGACCACAGGCAGCCCCAGATTTGTGATGTGTCCCTGGAATAATGCCTCACGTCACACCTGCTGTCACCTGATGACTTCACGTTTGCCACTACAAAGTTTTTATTCGTTCCTTAGAACAATTTCTCATAAGGTTTTATGCCATCACCCTAGTTCCTTGGCCACTTGAAACATGTAAACTGAATTCTGTGTCACAGGCCAATATAAAATCTCTCTCATATTCACATCATTACCATCAATCTTCCCAGCTTTATATAGTTACAAAATATAATTTTATAAATCCATATATATGTTTGTAACTTGTAGCAGATATTCAACAATAAATAATATGATTTTCTTATAGCAATTTCTTAAAGGAATAAAAACACCGAATAAAGGGAACTCCTCCCAGTAAACTGTTATCAGTAACTGGTGAGTCACTGGTTCCCCAACTTCACCTGGAGGCATCAGAATCACCTGGAGGACTTGTTACACCACCAATGGCTGGGCCTCATCCCAGAGTTTCTGATTTTGTCAAGCAGGTGGAGCCTGGGAATATGCATCTCCAACAGGTTCAATTACAATTTTATTTTTTCTTTTAGTTTTTTAACTTTTTATTTTATATTGGAGTATAGTTGATTAACAATGTTAGGACTTCCCTGGTGGTCCAGTGGTTAAGACTCCGCGTTTCCAATGCAGGGGGAGCGGGTTCGATCCCTGGTTGGAGAAGTAAGATCCCACATGCCACGCAGCACGGCCAAAAAATAAAATAAAATCACACCAGAAAAGAATTGTTCATTAAAATAAAGTTTCCAAATATTAAAAAACAAACAAAAAAACCCAATGTTGTGATAGTTTCAGGTGTACAGCAAAGTGATTCAGTCATATATATACATGTACCTATTCTTTTTCAAATTCTTTTCCCATTAGTTACGTTTTTAATAGCACCTTAATAACTGCGAAGACACACGACCTTGTTTCCTGCCTCTGTGCCTTTGCTTTTGCTGTTCCAAGCCTAAATACCTCCCATTCAGCTCAGACTCCGTTTCCCTCCCTCGGGACTCTCATCTGAGGCCCTGTAGCATCTTGTGCATATTCCAGCCACTATAGGGTTCATATTATTTTGAAACTTTCTGTTTATTCCGTCATTCACTTATTGAGCACCTACTATGTGCCAGACAGTGTTCTGGGTGCTGAGGATACAGCAGTGAACAAAGCAAATTCTAGCTGGAGGGTGGCAGGTGACAAAATAAGTAGACAAATAGCATCTCAGAGGGTGATACATGGTCTGGAGAAAAATAACGTGGAGGAAGAGGAGGAAGCGTGATGATGAGGGCTGTACGGGAGGGGCATTCCAGGGGGAGGGAGGGGGGAGGGAAGAGCACCTCTGCAGGAGCCTGTAGGGAAGCAAGGCTGGTGGGTGAGGGTGGCAGGAAGTGCCCAGTGGGAGGAAGCCCAGAGTCCAGGTAGCAGGGGCGGTGTGAGAAGTGGCCAGATGTGTCTTCCACACAGGCCTCCATCCCCACTGAGCAGACGCCCAGCAAACATCTGTTATCCCAGAGTCCTCTCTGCCCAAGCATCTCTGGCTCCGTGGGTGACCGACCTCACCGGGGAGGTTCCTGGCAGTCGGTACTGGTCCGTGGCCCTCTTCTCTGCTGTTCAACAAGTGGGCAGACCCACGTATTGGTGGGGCCTCGTGTAGAAAGCCCCGGCCTGCGATTCTTCAGGCTTAGAGATCTCACCTTGATGGGGCGTCCTCGGGTAGCTGCGTGCACGCTCACTGTGACTGTGCCTCCCCCGCCCTTATGTAATCAGGGAGGTCAGGAGGACAGCCGCTGGTAATTGCACTTGGAAAATCTGGAAGCAGTCAGGTCAGGTTGAATCAATCAGCAGCCCCATGCCCGAGGCAAACACAGGGGCTCCTTTGGAAGATTGGACCCGGCCCCGCCCAAGCCTCCACAGACACATTCTTGCATTTCTGAGCAGAACAAAAGCAGACAACCCCAGGCCTAATCCCCCAAACTGGGAGCAGAGGGCCGGATTACTACACCCCACATTTGAAAACTGTTTTGTTCTTGTTATGCAAACTTCCTGGGCAGGGACTCCAAGGGCCCAGGGGGCGGGGAGAAGGGTCCTTAAATGCATCCTCTCTAGGCTGATGCCCATTCCTGGAGCTCCAGCCCCGGGACAGCCTGTGTCGAAGGTAACTCTCTTCCCCATTCTCTTCTCCTCCTAGAAATCTCTAGCTGCAGCCTGGCCAGGAGCGGCTCCACCTCTGTGGCTGGTCCTCCCCACACCCAGGAACATCTTCTGAGGATCCGCGGCTGGCTGCCCCAAGGGCCTGAAGCTCACGTCTGGCAGCTCTACCACCCCTGCCACAGGGAGGTAGAGGCCCCGGGGACCCTTGGAGCAGGGGGACCCAGGGGACGGTGGGTGAGAAGCCTTGATTCAGTAACCCAGAGGCAGCAGAGTCCTGTAGTTAAAGGCACGAGCGGCATGAGATAGAGACAGAAGCGGGTTCAAATCCTGACTTTGCTACTTGCTAACTGGGAGACCAAAGACAGAGCACTTATTGCACGTCTATTGGCCTCACTTTCCTCATCTGTAAAATGGACTCGTAACGGCTCCTTCTTGGTGGGCGCTCCTACAGAGCGAGGATTTTTGTGAGGATCAAAGGGGATGATGACACCTGGGAACAAAGTGGCACAGGTGAAGCAGGCGGGATGCAGGGGTGTGGGAAGAAGGATGGGTCCTGGGGGACTAATTCCAGCTGCTCCCACTGGGACATCAAGCGCAATGTTAGCTACTTCCCGGCGCCATTAATCTTTGTAATGACTGAGAAGCGACACTGCTATTAACGCTGCCCACAGAGGAAGCTCATTCCCAGAGACCATGTGGTTCTGAGTGCTGAGCTGGGGGCCAGCCCTCCCGGGCTCCCTCCCACCAGCTCTTCTGCCCTGAGCCGCCAGGCCTTGGTGGCCGATGGCCAGAGGCTGCTGCCCTGGTTTGCCCACACGAGGCTGGGGAGGGAAGCAGGACCTTCCTGCCGGGCTGTGTGGCTGGGGTCACAGGTGGCCTGGCCCATGGCAGGCTGGGCCGAGGGATCCCAGAGGGCTCCCTCCGATTTCCCGTCGGACCTAGGGAGGGGGCAGTGGCACCCCAGGCTTGGGGCGCCCTGGATGCCAGCAGGGCCCTCCTGTCCATGCCGAAAGCCAGGGTGGGGGTCAGTGCTGCGGAGAGGGGAGGTGATGGGAGGAGTCAGAAGCCACTTGCTGGAATTCAAGCAGGATTTCATACATATATACATATACACACATACATACATACACATCTATAAATTTATATATGCCATGTATGGTAATATGTACACATATACCATATGTATTACATATACCATATCTACATACATGTGTATCTACATATATGTAGATATGGTATTTAATTTTTTTGCCAAATGGAAATAGCCTTATTGTGGGTTTTTTCTGATGTCAGAGGTTACACCGTGTCTGAAAGAGGGTGGGAACCTCTTGGAGGACAGGAAGAATTGCTGGGGGAGAAGGGAGAAGGAACGTTTACTTTTCTCTGTGTCCCTTTTGTATCTTTTCCATTTTCCACCATGAGCGTGTTACCTATTCAAAAAGGTAACAAACATTTTTTAAAAATGCAAGTTCACTGCAAAAAAAGTGAAGCCCTCCAGAAGATGAAAATGAGGATCACCTCTAATCCACCCCCAACCTCCCTCCCATCCCCCCGCAGTCACCATGCGGGGTGGCGGGGGGGGGCGGGGGGGGGCGGGGGCCGCCCCTCTGGGCTCTCACATGAACAGGCACGCACACGCCTGGGGTATCTGTTGTTCTGGAAACTGTTTTGTTTCTTATGCCTCATGCCCGGGACACATCTGGTACAGAGAGTGCCCTTATAAAGGTGCTGAAACACTTGTCCATCTCTGTCCTAATTACCGCACGATCACCTGGCACGTGGGTGCAGCAGACGTCTTTGAAATTGTCTCCTGCTGATGGACACTTAGGATGTTTCCAGTATCTCTCTTTTATGTATAAGCCTGATGAACTTTCTTGTTCATGAATGTTTAGGAATGCGCTCATTTCTATGAGCTCCTGAACGTGGACCTACTACGTCACAGAGAAATAGATTTTAAAGGTTTTTGCTGGGCATAGCCAAATGCCTCCCAGCAGAGCCATCCCGCTTCGCCAGCATGGTCTGCTGTACGGGCAGCTTTTTTGTGGAAATCTGAAGCTCTGTGAGTCGGTCTGTCTCACAGGTGTTACAGGCACACACGGGTTTAAACACCAAGCCTGGTTCTGTCTGGGAAGCCGCCAGTGCTTTTGAGACTGTCGGCTCAGCCAGAAAGGTGGTGTGAGAATCCTGATGCTGGGTTTTCTTTAATCAGCGTGGGTGTGGAATCACGACCCGTGTCCTTTGATCTGGAGACTGCCCTGGTTGGGTGTGCAGAGCACTTGGAGTGATTGCCTGCGAGAGTCACCAACTCTACACGAAGGTAGAGGTGGGCATGGGCCCTGAGATGCCAGGAAGGGCCTGCCCCCAGCACCCTGCCAAGAACCTACCATCAGCATCTGTAGGCACCCTGAGGACCGCAGGTCACTGCTGCCTGGGGTCCTCACTGCGGGGGTCTGTCATCTGCTCAGGGAGGGAGTACACCGATGGCCAGAAGAGTCCAAGACAACAGGGTTAGGGAGCTGAGAAGGCAAAAGGAGGCCATTTCTCGGTGCTCCCAGGGAGATCTTCCTCTTCCTATAAAATTACCAGTGAGGGTGGGTGCTGCCCTGGGGACCCCGGGTCCCAGTGGGTGGCCGGGGAGCGCGTGCCCTCCTCCCGGCTCCAAGGAGCTCTCTGTCCTCAGGAACCATGGACACAATCAGCGAGGTGGTGCAGCGGGCCAGAGCCGCCTTCAACGCGGGCAAGACGCGCCCGCTCCAGTGCCGCGTCCAGCAGCTGGAGGGGCTGCGGCGCCTGATCCGCGAGCGCGAGAAGGACCTCGTGGGCGCGCTGGCCGCCGACCTCCGCAAGGTGCGCCCCGACCGGCCACGGGCAGGAGAGGGCTGCGTGCGCCCAGGACGTGGGCTGCGCGCCGCGGGCCAGGCTCTGCGCCCGGCTCTTGACACTTAGCCCCCAAAACACTCCGGGTGCCTCAGGACCCTTTTACGGAGGGGAAAGCGCAGCCGCTCAGATGGGGCGTGCCGGCTTCTCCTTGCGTCCTGCGGTGCCCCAGGTCCCACGCGCCAGGTCCGTCATCCCCACTCCTGGCTTCACGCCCTTCTCCACCCAGCCCAGCACACGAGGCCACCCCTTTCCGGCCTCTTCTTTCCTTCACCTCTCAGCCCCGTGCGGGCCGGGTTCTCCACACCAGGGAACAGCCCAGCCTGGCTTCGCGGAGGGCAGCCTGCTCTGCTGGGCGTCCTCCCTCCCTCCCTCCCCGTCCTCTCCTACCCCTGGGCAAAATCAGACCCCTCCGAATACTCAGCCCCTCCCCCTCGCTGCCCCCAAGTCACTTGGGCCTGCTTCCACCCTTCCATCCGCCTGGCCTTGGAAGAGAGCAGAGGGGCTGTGGAGCCCGTCCCCCTACCGTTTCCTGGCCTTTTGCCACTGTATTTTTTTTTTTTTAATTTCTCAAGATTTCTCATCTTACAGCAAAAAACAAAGGCAAGAAAACCCAGTGCTGACCTCACGACTTCTGTCTTGCTCTGCACAGCCAAAGTTCACGGAAGAACTGTGTGTCCCACTTTGCACCCCTCTCTCGGAAGCCCCCCACACTGGCTTCCTCCGCTGGCTGAGGGTCTCTTGGATTTTCTCCTGACTCTCTTTGGTGGCCTCTTTCCTGAAGCCACTTCATCAGGGTGGTCTTCTTAGGGCTCCGTCCTGGCTTCAAGTCTCGTTTTCATCGCTAAGCCTTCCCGGACAGCCCTCAGCTCAGTTACCCCCAACTCACTGAGTGACCCTCAAATCACTACTCAGGTCTGGGGTGCCCGAGGGCACCTCATGCTCGATGTGTCCAACCTGTCTGGGCCCCCAGCAGTGGCAGAAAGGGGCCCTCACAGACCCACCACTCGAAGGCTAATCCTCAGCTCTGCCCCCTTGTGCCTTCTTGCCTGGCCCACTGGGCTGGGGAGCCCACGGTGAATGGCCCCCTTCATGTGGGCAGCAGAACAAGCCAGGCTGTGTCCAATGGGCCCACCTGGAGCATGAGGTCCAGTCATGTTCCCATTTTGCAGACTGGGAGACTGAGGTCAGGAGGTTCACTTGGGGTCACAAAGCTGGGAAGCAGCGAGCCAAGGACCACCGCCAGCCCTGGGGCCTCTGCTCAGAGCCCCGGCTGCGTGGCCCTCACCCTGGGGCCAGCAAGCCTCACGGAGCCCTCTCGCTGTAGAACGAATGGACCGCCTACTACGAGGAGATCGTGTACGTCCTGGAGGAGATCGACTACGTGATCAAGAAACTCCCTGAGTGGGCTGCGGACGAGCCCGTGGAGAAGACGCCCCAGACCCAGCAGGATGAGCCCTACATCCACTCAGAGCCCCTGGGTGTGGTTCTCATCATCGGCACCTGGAACTACCCCTTCAGCCTCACCATCCAGCCCATGGTGGGCGCCATTGCTGCAGGTACCGTGAGCCCCGTTTTGGGTCGGGGAGCCAGGAGGGATCCCTCTTCTCCACTGCGGAGGGGAGGGCCTGGGGTGGGGGGCGCAGGCCTGTGCGAAGAGGCAGCCTGGGGTCAGGGAGCCATAGGAGGGTCCGGCTCTCACAGGAGGCTGTGGGGACCAGGCTTCCTGGTGCCCAGGCCCAGCCAGGCTCAGATGTCCACACAGCCTCACCGCCCACCATGCGCCCTTGGTCCCTGGGAGGGCAGAGCAGGGGGGTGGCCCCAGCATGGCCCTGATTCCGTGTGCTCTGCAGGGAACGCGGTGGTCCTCAAGCCGTCGGAGCTGAGTGAGAACACAGCGAGCCTGCTGGCCACCATCCTCCCCCAGTACCTGGACAAGGTGACAGACTCTCCAGGGCCCACGGAGAACGGGGGCGGGGCCATGTCTTCAGGGGTTGAGAAATAGTGAATTCTTGCAGCCAGGGCCCAAGCCCCGGGTGGGGTGAGGACAGCTGGCCACTCCCACTGGGGTGACTGGAGCCCCTGAGCCGAGAGAGGGGGTCCACTTGGTGGCGACGGCCCGGCCACGTGGGGAGGGGGCTGTGGTCCTTTCTGAGCCTCGCCTCTGTCCTCTCTCGGAAGGATCTGTACCCGGTGATCAGTGGGGGTGTCCCCGAAACCACGGAGGTGCTCAAGGAGAGATTTGACCACATCCTGTACATCGGGAGCCCCGGGGTGGGCAGGATCGTCATGATGGCTGCGGCCAAGCACCTGACCCCCGTCACGCTGGGGCTGGGGGGCAAAAACCCCTGCTACGTGGACAAGGACTGTGACCTGGACGTCGCCTGCAGGTGAGGGGCTTGGCCTGGCTGCCCCCCAGCTCAGACGGACGGCAGTTCACTCTGAGTGCCACTGACGTGGCCCCTGCCCTCAGGGCACCCGCGGTCCTGGCGGGAGCTGGGGCTGGAGGTACCATGCTCACAGAAGAGGTGCGGGAAAGGCTTCCCGCAGAGGAGGGGTCCAGGACAGCCCTGCCCGCCCTCATGTCCCACACACGTAGCCTTCTGGGGTGTGGGGCCCTGAGCACAGTGACACCTGGCCGTGCAGGGCTCAAGGCTGTGAAAAGAGGGGGATAAAGGCCGCCCACGCCAGACACCCCCCGCCAGTCAGTGATGAGGTCACCGCAGGCCCTGTGAGCACGTCCAGGGTCATGGGATCTAGAAGCCAGTGGGGTGCTAAGGGGCCCCCCTGGTGGACAGCTCACAGCAGAGCCCCTCGTGCCCTGACCCTGGGCTAACTGAGCCAGAGGCCTGTTCCTGGGGAGCCCCCCCGGGCTGGCGATATGTCATCTAACCTGGGGTTTTTTACAGACGCATCGCCTGGGGGAAATTCATGAACAGCGGCCAGGGGTGCGTGGCCCCCGATTACATCCTGTGTGACCCCTCGATCCAGAACCAAGTCGTGGAGAAGCTCACAAAGTCCCTGAAGGTGAGTGTTGGCCCCGGGGGCGGGTGACAGGCTGCCAGGTGGTGACATGGACGTGGACTTGAGAAAAGACTGGCTCATTCTTTTCTGCTCATGAAAATAATCCACACTCACTGTCGATAATTTGGAAAAGATTAAAAAGCATAAAGAAGAGGGAAAAGCTCCACCCAGAATCCCACCACCTAAAGCCAGTCGCTGCTGACTTGGTGCGTTCCCTCCATTCTCCTTGCTGTAGACGCACGCGTCTGGTCCCGGTGTGATGTCCAGACGCTGTGCGTGTATTTCTTTCAAACAACACAGCTGTCTTGCAGCACTTCGTGTGCCAGGAAAGTCGGCGGGCGCCCAGGGTGCGGCAGCTCCGTAGTTCTCGGGGTCGCTGCGCCATTGACTGCTGCCCCACAGGGCGGTGCCCACGTGTGCTCCCAGGTTGGGGTCACCAGTGACCTCACAGCCTGTAGCCGTGATGAGGGTCCACATCCTCACCTGGAGGCTCTCCTCCACAGGAGTTCTACGGGGAGGATGCCAAGAAGTCCCGCGACTACGGGAGAATCATCAACTCCCTACACTTCCAGAGGGTGATGGGCCTGATGGAAGGCCAGAAGGTCGCCTACGGGGGCACCGGGGATGCGACCAGCCGGTACATAGGTGTGTGCACTGCCCTTCAGGAGAGCACCGCCTGCCCGCCAGGGCTGCCAGGGGCCCCGCGAGCGGGCGGCGGGTGGGCACACACCCCTGAAGAGCAGACGCAGCCCCATGGTGTGTGTCCGTCACTTTCACCAGTGGCCCCGGGTTGGCTCTGGGCCTCTCGGAGGGCAGGAGCTGGACACAGCCCCTGGGAGGCCCCTCCCCAGCCCAGAAGCCCCTCCCCTCAAGGCCTAGAGGAGGCTTCACCTCCTCTGCATCCCGGCAGCTTCAGCAGAGGCCACAGGAGCCCCAGGTGTGCCGAGCAGGAGGGGCCCGCAGTGCCTGGGCTGGAGGGTCAGCAGATGGGGCCCCACTTGGCCCCCAAGTTGCCAGGAGGCTGAAGAGCTCCAGCAGGGCTCACGTGGCTAGCGGGGCACAGGGCCCGCCCCCTGAAGTGTGGAGCCCGGGCTCCTCCCGTATAGGTGAATCCAGGGTTCTCTCTGTGGTCCGCCGGGATGGAGCCTGGCAGGAGGAGGCCCCGTGCCTGCCCCGCCCCGCTAAGCCTTGCCGCCTTGTCTGTAAAGGGCTGGGTGAGAAACCAGACGCCTGGGCTGGGGTCTCTACACTGGCTGACGCCGGCTTCTTCCCTGCTCCAGCCCCCACCATCCTCGTGGACGTGGACCCCCAGTCCCCGGTGATGCAGGAGGAGGTCTTAGGGCCCATAATGCCCATCGTATGCGTGCGCGGCCTGGAGGAAGCCATCCAGTTCATCAGCCAGCGCGAGAAGCCCCTGGCCCTCTATGTGTTCTCCCTAAACGACAAGGTGAGCCGGGGGACCCTCCTCCAGGGTCCTGGGGCCCTGGGCGTGCTGCTCCTGCAAACAGGATCCAGGGGTTCACAGACCTGGGAGCAAATCCCAGCCTCACTGTTCACCGCAAGCCGTTTAACCTTCCTGAGCCCCTTTCTTCTCAGCTCTGAAATCAGGACAGAGCGTGAATGAGATGATGATGAGCCCCTCGGTGCCGCGCACGCCGTCCTGGGAACTGCTGCTCTTACCATCTCCCCACAAAACTACGTGGGGAGAGTGGAGAACCCAGCCTGGGGCTCGGGGCGGGGAGCGGCCAGGCGCGGGGGCTCTGCCTTCACCAGCTCCCGCGTCCTTGCGGCTCCAGGACGCGCCTGGGCAGCGGGGAGGGGGAGGGGCTGGGTGTCCCGGGCCGCAGGCTGAGCCCCGGGGCTATTGCAGGTGATTAAGAAGATGATCGCGGAGACTTCTAGTGGCGGGGTGACGGCCAACGACGTCATCGTCCACACGACGGTGCCCTCGCTGCCCTACGGGGGCGTGGGTGAGTCTGGGGCCGAGCTCACGGCCCACTGCCCCCCGCGGGTGTCCCCCCCCCACCCTTGGGCTGGGCCTCAGACTCCCACTGACCTCTCCCTCTGCTGGCACATCCATCAGCCACATTCAACCTCGAGACCCTAGAGGGTCCCAGAGGTCACCTGGGGCCTGAGAGAGGGCGCACGCGCCAGAGGTCGCAGAGCCACCTAGTGGCGGGGCTGGGATGAGGCTCTTCCTGGCCACTGTTCCTGGCGTGGATGCCTCGGCGGACACCCCAGGGATCGGGGGCCCCCAGGCCGCTCGGAGAAGGGGCGCAGGAGGGGCGTCGGGGTCTTGGGGCCACGCTGAGCTGGCTCCTCCCGCAGGGGGCAGCGGCATGGGGTCCTACCACGGCAAGAAGAGCTTCGAGACTTTCTCGCACCGCCGCTCTTGCCTGGTGAGGCCTCTGCTGAATGAGGAGGCCCTCAGAGCCAGATACCCCCCGAGCCCGGCCAAGGTGAGTGGCGGGGCGGCAGTGCGGGGAGCCGCTGGGCCCTGGGCAAGGGCCTCACCACGCCTCGTGTCCCCCACAGATGCCCCGTCACTGAAGCTGCCCTGGCCTCGCTGTGCTGCGCCCTTGGACGGCTGCTCCTGGCACCCCTCTTGCTCCGAGGGCATCCTCGCCTCCCTCTCTAGAGTAGAGACCAATAAAGTTTCCCAGCAGCCCAGGAATGTGCGTGCGTGCGTGTCTCTGCAGCCCTGCCCCCCACCCTCTCTGGTTCCCCCCATTCCCCTCCACCCCCCGGAGCCTCACTTTAGCCCCAGGGCCCCTGGACTTGGGGACGTCAGCTCCATTTCAGGTGTGTCCAGTGGAGGGGTGACCGTGGATACCAAGGTGGGGGTCCCTGGTGAGACCCGCGGTGGGTGGTCAACATGACCCCTTGGGTGACTCCAGAGTGATGGTCCTGGGGCTGGAGGATGGGTAGCCGGGGTCAGCCCCAGGACCCTCAGTGCCGGCAGCATCTGGGCCCCGGGGGTGCCTGAGGGGCCAGGACAGGGTCCAGCGACAACCATGGGAATCAGGGCGTGGGCCAGAGCAGGAGCCCGGAATCAGGCCAGGGGGAGAGCAGGGCAGCTGGGGAAGACTGGCCGAGGCTGGCCGCTGGCTGCTACCTGTGCCTCGTCCCCTCCAGGAGAAGCGAAGGGGGACTGGGCAGAGGGTGAAAGGCCCTGTGTCACTGGATGTCTACTGTGCACACCTGCTCCTTATTTTGCAAAAGTCAAATAACTGAATAGTAACAAAACCAAAATCTTCTCCAGACCTGCTGCCCCTGCAGCTACTACCTCATGTCCCTGCCCTCCTTCCTCCTGCCGACCCGTCCGGCCGAGCCCGTCCGTCCCCTGCTCTCTGCAGAAACCACTCCCGTCCATCCGGGCTCCAACCCGTGTAGGCAGGCCCACCGTCTTGGCCGCAGCCTCCCAAGGCCCTGCCCGGCCACCCCTCCTTGCAACACCCTCCCCCTCAACTCTGGGGTCCCGGGACCCCACACTTCTGTTCTCCCACCTCCCCGGATTCTCCTCCCACATTAAAGTCTCTGGCCCTGGCCCTGAGCTCCTGGCGGCCCTGAGCTGTATTAACGGCAAAGACCATATCCTGCTCAAAGGTGTGCCCCCCGCCCCCCCCGCCCCCCCGGCTGGATGCGGGGGAGGGAGTCTCGCCGGACCCGCCCCTCTCTCCTCCACCCCTACCCACCAGCAGCCAGATGAGGAAACCAGCCGAGGGAAGCAGTGTCGCCTGGGCTCGCTGCGCCACTCACCGGGGCCGCGTCTCGGGAGCATCTGCTCCTTCCTGAAACCACGGAAGTGTCACTTGCAGTGGCACTTGAGGGTCTCCTCAAAACCCTTGCTTGAGGATGTGTCGAGAGAGCTGGAAACGCTCAGCTTGGGGAGGAGACGGCTCGGGGTTTCCAAACACCTGATCTGCCTTGTTCCAGAGGGAAGATTAGCACCTTCAGGAAAAATCACCATCATCTCTTTCTCTTTCCTCCTCCTTTTCTTCCCACTTACTATCTTTATAACAAGACAGAACGATCTAAGCCGTTTCACTGTGATGTCCCAGACCTGACGCGTTCTGGACTAATCCTATTTCCAAACTAGATTTAACTCAAAAGAAAACAATGGAAAAACCCCTTGATCTTGCCTCCACCCGGTGATCCCATCTACTGTTTTCTCTTTCTACTGTTTTTTCCTGGGCTAAGGAATGGGCTGAAAAAATATTTGCACAACGGATTCATTCTTTCCAAACAACTGCCATTGTCCAAAACGTAAATGGCCGAGAGCCCTCCCCACTCGCGGGCCACCAACGAGAGCAGGTGACGTTCCGGGTTACTCCTCACAAACCGCCGTCACGCTGGGCCGAGGGCACGGAGGGCACCCTGTGCTTCCCGACGTGACTTCCCGAGTCTCAGCCGGATCGCCACAAGCTTAGCAAAGCATCCTTTGTTTCCACTGTGTGGAGCTTCTGGTGTTTAGATTCTCAGACATAAAACAAGCAAACCGTCTGTTGTGGTCACAGTCCCTTCTTTTGTTGTCGTGACAGAACAGAAGGGAAGATTTCCCCCGCTCGTTTGTTCGTTCAGCCAATATTTTTTGAGTGGACTGTCCTGGGTGCTGTGACAGGGTGATAGGGTCTGTGCTCTCGAGGAGCCATGTTCGATTGGGGTGACTTAGGAAAGGCTGGGTGCTGCGGCAGCAACAGGCTGACCCCAGGACAGCTGTGGGTAACCCGACAGGAGGTTGGCCGGGCTCTGCTAATGGAGGCCCCCCGGCTCAGGGCAGGCCTTGGGGGTTCACTGAAGCAGGGGAGGGGGAGGCAGAGGGTTGCCCACGGGTCGCCGCGCTCACATCCCGTCTTGTACCCCACCCCTGCCAGCTGAAAGGGTGCTGGGAACCGCAGAGGACCGTCGCCATCAGGCAGCAACACGGACACAGATGCTAAACACGGGAATAAACAGACGGGAAAAGTCCCGGCGGGAGGGCAGTGCCGCTCCGGTGATGGAGGATCTCCCCGCAGTGAGAGAGGCCGATTGGAGGAACTGACTGAGGGGAGGTAGGCCACGGCCCCCGAGAGCTACCCCGACCCGCAGGGACTCGTGTCCCCACCCCCCATCCCAGCCTCCCTGCTCCCTGCACCCCACTGCCCGGACTCCACCCGCAGCCTCTGGCCAAGGTTGAACAGCGGGGAAATGTACCATCTCCCACTCCCATGGGCCAGCATCACCCTCGGGCAACCGCAGGATGGCCCTTCTCTGACTCTCCTCCTTTCCCCGAATGTCTCCGGAGTCACCCTGATGGCTTGGACTGACCGCACTGTGGACCTTGGTGAGGGTAGCAGGTGCCTCGTGGTCTGTGCCAACTCCATCCCCTCCCCCCTCTGTAACAGTAATCCCCATTTCGTTCAGATACTCGCCTCTAAGAAAGGTCACTTTGTCCCCAGCTCAGAGAGAAATCTCAAATAGTCTAAACCAATCGTTCCTCAACGCTGGTGGCATGCTGGAATATTATAATAATTTTAGGAACTTCTAAAAAGATACTAATGCCTAGGATCCTGAGCTTTAAAAGCAAGTTTTATATAGACTTTATTTTTTAGAGCAGTTTGAGCAGTTTTAGGTTCACAGCGAAATTGAGCAGAAAGTACAGAGATTTCCCATATGCCCCCTGCTCCCACCCACGCACGGCCTCGCCCACCATCAGCGACCCGCACCAGAGTGGTGGGCTTGTTAACAGTTGATGGGCCTACATTGACATGTCGTTAGCAAGGGTCCTGAGTTAGTCTATGTTCCGGGGTGGAAACTGGGCATAAATATATACTTTATATATATATATATATATATATATATATATATATATATATATATATGTTTTTTTAAGTTCTGTAAGTGATTCTAATATTCTGCCAGGGTTGAGCACCCCTGGCGGAAGCCACTACTGAAGTGTGCTTTCCCAGCCAGTGACTAGGTGAGGATGGGCACGCCACCCAGTTGTGGGCGGTAGGGTGTGAGGGGAGGTCTACTGCGGGTGGACTCTGGGAGAGGTTCCTCCCTGATGAAAACAGAAGCAGCAGAAGGGATGCGTCCTCTTCTTAAAAGTTGGTGTGTCTGGATGTGACACCTGGAATAGGGCAGCCACCTGTGACCATGAGGACAGCCTCCTCGAGGCCAAGTAAGAATGGCCTGCTAAGAATGGGGGCTCAGAAAGATGGAAGCAACTTGACCCTGCCCTGTCTTTGGAGTCTTTGTTAACACGTGATGATAAGATGTCCTTTTAACACAAAACATTTGAAGTGTGTTTTCAGTTATTTACATTTGAAAGCATCTTATTTTTTTTGGGGGGGGCGGTACGCGGGCCTCTCACTGTTGTGGCCTCTCCCGTTGCGGAGCACAGGCTCCGGACACGCAGGCTCAGCAGCCATGGCTCACGGGCCCAGCCGCTCCGCGGCACATGGGATCTTCCCAGACTGGGGCATGAACCTGTGTCCCCTACATTGGCAGGCAGACTCTCAACCACTGCGCCACCAGGGAAGCCCGAAAGCATCTTATTGATGGAAGGAATCAACCGCTTTGTCTGGGACAGACTCTACCCTCCTCGCCTCCCCTGGCTGGTTCCATCTCTCCTCTTCCTCTTGGTCTCTCCTCGTCCCAGCGTCTTCCCCGCAGGGCTGCTTGTTCTCCTACCTGAGACGCCCGCTCATGCTTTCTGGCAAGTCCTTCCTCCCGGGCTCCCCTTCCTAGCCCTGCAGCAACTGCCCGCTGGGCCTCCTGATTCTAAAGCCCCGAGCACACCCGCTGCTCCCTCCGGCCACTGCTGACCCCGTGTTCTGTGCTCCGAACCAACAGGAGAGACAGGACTTGCCCCAGATCTGCTCTGGGACTGTGTCAGCCAGGTTGAGAACAGGACACGGACTCCACTGCAGGTGTTTTCAACAGAGAGAGATTAAATAAAGGGAATCAGGGGGAACTCCCTGGCGGTCCAGTGGTTAGGGCTCAGCGTTTTCTCTGCCGAGGGCGCGGGTTCAATCCCTGGTCGGGGGAACTAAGATCTCACAAGCGGCGTGGCACGGCCAGATGGTAGATAGATAGATGATAGATGAAGGGAATTAGGTCTCTACAAAAACACAGGAAGGGCTGGAGGAGCAGGTGCTGGGCAACGCCTCCAGGAACGGCTCCCAGGATGCACGGGAAGGACACTCCTGCAGAGTTACTCCTCCACCTGGGGAATGAGACCCACCTCTGAACTCACTGCCACGGGCTGGGAGGTGGCACTGCCCCCATAGCCGCTCTTGTCCCCAGCCACGGTGGTGATGGGACACATGATGACCGCGGCAGAAACCACCAGGCGTCCATGCCCTTGCTTACCAAGCCAAGTTGCCAATCTTGTATGTCAGGACAGAACTGAATTCTCACTGAGAGCCCTGGCTGCAAGAGAGTCTGGGAAAGGTGGTTTTTGGCAACACAGAAAGCTGCCAGCAGGAAGGATCATGGAGGCTGAGGGCCAGCTGACCTACGGCTTCTTGATCGCCAAGTGGTTCTAATTTCAATGCTTACGTCCTGGGGTTAGTGTGAGGATGTGATGAGATAATGCAGGGGAAGTGCTTGACACGGAGCTGTACCAGGGCCTGGTTCATGTTCGTCACCACTGCTGAGACCTCCTCCTGCTGCCTCGGTGGTTCTCCAAGCCTCACTCTGAAATGGGCTCGGAGGTCACTCCTCGGAGGAGGCCACTCCTCGGTGGAGAGTTTTTGCTTTAGAAAGTTTAGAGCAAATGGTCCAACAACGGCCAGGGCTGACCAAGGCCCCCTCGGCACCAGCCTCCCCGGACGTGCTGCCCCCACGCCAGCAGCCACTGACTTTCCAGCCAGCACTGTTATATAAGCTGCATGTTTATTTTGTTTCTAAGAAATTTTGAAAATACCAAGCAGGTGTGGCCTAAGCTGCTTAATTCCTAACAGCAACAGAGGTGGCTCGCGCAGGCGAGGCGGCCACAGGCAAAGCCGCTGCCCAGGCTCAGAGCCAGGCCGGGCAGGACAGGCGGCTCTGGGGGCTACCCGGGGTGGGAGCACCTCGGGAAAGCCGCGTGCCCTCGGGGGCAGGTCCAGCGACTCTCACTGGGGGCTGACCCGCGGCCTCGGGTTCCCCGCCTGGGACTGAAGCTCTCTGCTGGGAGGGCAGCCTCCACCTGCCAGGTACTCCCTCCAGGCTGCTGTCAACTCCGACGACTGGCTGCAGCGTTTTAGCAAAGCAGGAGGGTAGAGGGCTGGGTGGGCAGGGAGGACAGGGGTCGGTGAGAAGATGTTCTCACCTCTCTGGTTTGACCCAAGCTTTTAGGTCGAAAGATGGGGAGAAAACTCACACCTTCTGTTCACTCACATGACAACGAGACCCTGCAGGTGCCAAGCTTTCCCAACGACTGCCTTGCCACCCGGGGAATGCTGCCCGGGCCTGGTGCCAGGGCGCCGCATTCACAGAACATCTTTCCTTTGAGCCAGAGCCAGACGTGAGCTCACGAGTACTCGTATGACCTTCCGGGAAATGAATGTTCATGCTCGTAGCTGTTTTGTTGGAGAAAGACGACAGCTCTCTGTTCCCTGAAGCCTGTCTGCCTGGTAGGTGTTTACAGGGTCGGGGGCTGGTAGAAACTGTAATGACCCGTCCTCTCTCTCTCGGGAAGGCAGAGGGAGAGAGGAGAGGAGACCAAGCCTGACTAGATACCCTGGCAGGAGGAGCATTTCAACACCGAGTTCTTCAGGGAACAGGCCAACAGTTGCTAGACAGACAGAGAAAGGTTTTCTTCCTCTTTCTGCTCCAAACCTGTGCTCAGCGTGATACAGGCTGGAGAGGCAGTTGCAGAGCACACGTACCGTGTCTCCTCTACACAACGCCCATGGCAGACATGGCGAGTTGATCGCAGAACTCATTTACTGAACTGTCTGAGGTTCACAGCACAGCAGTGCAAGGTAACATCCATGAAGAGCTGGCAGGCTGGAGGAAAACTCTTGCCATCCCGGATGGAGCAGAAAGAAAGTGTGCTTTGAGATGACACAGACCCAGCCTCATATTCTGGCCCCGCCACTTTATTTGGGCAAGCTCTGTATTTCCCTGAGCTTTGGTTCTCTCATTTGTAAATTGGAGATAAGCATATCTACCTGAAAAGGTTGGGACAAGATCAAATGTGATGATGTGTCTAATGCTGCTGGTCCAATTAGCACATAATCGAGAGACACCTCTACACACCCTCCTAAACTCAACACACATTCTGCAGGAAAACTCTACAGATGAAAATGCCGCGAGCCACGCTCATTTTTCTCTTGAATCCTTTTCTCCTCCTCCTCCTTCTCTTTCTCCTCCTTCTTCAAAAAATTTGTTATGCAACAAAATCTGTTATGCAGATTATTTAACCTACTTAAGAAAAGCATCTCAAGGATCTGTGCAGTGTTCATTGACCTAAAGGTAAATTCTGGGCCTCTAATAAGTTAGTCTCACCTGGTGCATACCCTTAGAACTTCAGGAATCAAGGACCAGGGTTTAACGAAGAAAGAAAGAAAAAAGACTCTAACGTCTATTAAATGCCTACGATGTTCCAGGCACTTCCATATATGTTAGCTCATTTACTTCTTTTGTCAATACTTTCTGTGTGGTTTAAAAAAATTTGTTTTTTAAATTTTGAATTGTGGTAGGGACTTCCCTGGTGGTCCAGTGGTAGAGAATCCACCTCACAATGAAGGGGACGTGGGTTAGATCCCTGGTCAGGGATCTAAGATCCCACATAGTGTGGGCAACTGAGTCCACGCGCCACAACTACTGAGCTCACACGCCTCAACTAGAGCCCACGTGCCGCAAACTACAGAGCTCATGCACTGTGGAGCCCGCGCGCCACAACTAGAGAGAGAAGCCCGTGGGCCGCGACGAAGATCCCGCGTGCCGCAGCTAAGACCCGATGCAGCCAAAAATAAATTTAAAAAACTAATAAAAAAAATAATAAATCTTAAAAAATAATTTTTCAATTGCGGTAAAATACATATAATCTAAAATTAAACATCTTAAACATTTCAGAGTGTATATAGCTCAGTGGTGTTAAGTATATTCACACTGTCATGCAAGCAATCCCCAGAACTCTTTTCATCTTTCAAAACTGAAACTCTATACTCATTAAACAATAACCTCCCCTCCCCCTCCCCCAGCCCTTGGCAACCACCATTCTACTTTCTGTCTCTATGAATTTGGCGACTCCAGGGACCTCAAATGATACCTCATCAGTGTGTGTCTTTTGGTGACTGGCTGGTTTCGCTTAGAATGATGTCCTCAATGTTCATACTGTTGATGTGTTGTGTGGCATCTGTCAGGACTTCCTTCCTTTTTAAGGATGAATAATAGTCCATTGAATGAATAGATCACATTTTGTTTATCCCTCAGTGGACACTTGGATTGCCTTCACTTTCTGGTTGGCTGTTTTTTTTTTTTTTCTTTGTAATTCTGTTTTATTTTTCTTCCAGTTTTATTGATTTAATTGACATACAGCACTGTTTGTTCGAGTACAGCATAATGATTTGACTTACATACATCACGAAATGATTATCACCGTAAGTTTAGTGAACATCTATCATCTCATACAGATACAAAATTAAAGAAATAGGAAAAAATATTTTCCTTGTGATGAGAACTCTTAGGATTTACTCTCTTAATCACTTTCATATATAATATACAGCAGTGTTCGTTTTATCATGTTGTACATTACATCCCTAACAGTTGTTTACCTTATAACTGGAAGTTCGACTACCCTCAACCTTCCCACTCCCTCCCCCCACCCATTGCCTCTGTTAACCACAAATCTGATCTCTTTCTATGAGTTTATTTTGTTTCTGAAGTATAATTAATCTACAACATTATGTTAGTTCCTGTGCACAAAAGAGTGATTTGATATTTCTATACATTTCAAACACCGCGGTAAGTCTAGTTACGCTATGTCGCTATGCAAAGATATTACATGGTTATTGACGGTATTCTCCACACTGTACACTTAATACCCGTGACTCATTGATTTTACAACTGGTGTACTTCTTAATCTCCCTCACCTATTTCTTTCCTCCCTTCACCACCCCCCCCTCTGACAACCACCTGTTTGTTTTCTATCTGTAACTCTGTTTCTGTTTTGTTATGTTTGTTTGTTTTGTTTTTTGGATTTCACGTAGCATAATACCCTCTAGGTCCATCCATGTTGTTGCAAGATTTCATTCTTTTTATGGCTGAGCAGTATTCCATTTCATAAATATATACACATTTTCTTTATCTCTGGGCATTTAGGTTGCTTCCATATCTTGGCTATTGTAAATAATGCTGCAGTGAACATAGGGGTGTACATATCTTTTTGAAGTAGTGTTCTTGTTTTCTTCAGAAAAATACGCACATGTTAATTGTTGGATCATGTGATAGTTCTGTTTTTAATTTTGTGAGGAGCCTCCAGACTGTTTTCCATAGTGGCTGCACCAATTTACATTTCCACCAACACTGCACGAGTGTTCCCTTTTCTCTTCATCCTTGCCAGTACTTGTTGTATTTTGCTAGTAGCCATTCTGACAGGTGTGAGGTGATGTCTCATTGTGGTTTTGATTTTCATTTCCCTGATGATTAGTGATGTTGAGCATCTTTTCATGTGCCTCTTGGCCATCTGTACGTCTTCTTTGCAAAAATGTCTATTCAGATCCTTTGCCCATCTGTAAAAATCAGGTTGTTTGGGTTTTTGATGTTGAGTGGTATGAGTTCTTTGTATAATCTGGGTATTAACCCCTTATCAGATAGATTGCTTGCAGATATCGTCTCCCATTCAGTAGTTGATAGTTCCCTTCACTGTGGAAAAGCTCTTTAGTTTGATGTAGTCCCGTTTGTTTATTTTTGGTTTTGTTTCCCTTGCCTGAGGAGACATATGCAAAAAAAATTTACTAAGATCAGTGTCAAAGAGCTTACTGCCTACGTTTTCTTCAAGAAGTTTTGTCTTTTTTTTTTTGGTTGTGGTTTCAGTTCTTAAAGTCTTTAATCCATTTTGAATTTATTTTTGTGCATGGTGTAGTTTAATGGTATTAAATACATTCATATTGTTGTGCAGACATGACTGTTACCCATCTCTAGAACTCTTTTCATCTTGCAAAACTGAATTTCTACGCTGACTCAAATAGCAACTCCCCATTCCACCTTCTGCTCAAGCCCCTAGCAACCATTCTAAGAATCTGACTACTCTTGGTGGGCTGTTTGTGATTGGTTGTCCTTAGGCTTTGACCTCCTGGCGTTGAGGCATTTACAGGCTTATGTGCTGATTTGCTTATGTAGGCCTCCTTGTTTAACTTAACTCTCCCCTGAGCAAACAGTTGGGTTCAACAAACCGCCTCATTGAAGGGGTGCTGGTGTGACAAAGTGGGGGAGGGGTGTCCTCTTGCCTCCCAGGCTGGCTAGGATCTGATGGGTCAGGGAGGGGCTTGCTCCGTGGTCTGGGAGCATCCTTGACCCTTCATGCTAGGAGGTCTGTCTCCCTTGCAAGACCACGTGAAGGACAGTAAGTAAGGCAGGGGGTTTGCTCAGTCACTATGAAGACAGGAGGCTGGGGTCGGGAGAGAGTGGCAGGTGCAGGGGTCAGGAGGTTGCAAGGAACCGACCTCCACTCACATCATCTCCAGTAAAACGTGAGGCTGGAACGATGGGGCATCATCTCGTAGGAAAAGGGACAGCCAGGCCACAAAGGCACCGGACATGGCAGACATTGAAAAAACCGAATGAATGAATGAATGAATGAATGAAACGGTGGCCCCCTCCCCAGCGGGGCACAGGGTCTCCCATCTCTGCCCCTCACTGGGGCTGCCCTTCTCTTCTCCTCCCAAATGTATGCCTCCACTGCTCCAGGCCCCCAGCACCCTGTTTAGTGCAGGATTCCCTCCGGCCTTGCCGGGGCCTGGCCAAGTCTGCGCAGAGCTGCGCCTCCAGCCCCCCCTTCTCTCGGACCCAGCTCCATGCCCACCCCCGAAGTCCCGGGAGAGAATCTGATTGGCCCAGACTTGCCTTAGCTGCCAATAAACTGTGGCGGAGAGGTGGTCACGTGGCATGTGGACCCCCACCCCCACCCCCACCCCACCCCGCTGGGCACGGTGGGCGGGGTCCGCAGGGCCTGGTGCGGCCGCGTGCACCTCGTGCTACCTTGCCTGCCGCCTGAAAGGCTTTCCCCTCGGGGCACCGGGGCCTCGGTAATCCGCGCAGGCTGCGCGCTCGGCTGGTCTGAATTAAGGCTCATTTTAGATCGAGGCGGTTGCTCCCACGTGAGCTGCCTAAAGGTCGGGCTCGGCTTCCTGTTTGCGCTCCGGCGTGGATCCCGTGCTGGCCCTCGAGGCGATGCGCGCGCTCGGCCTGCCTTGACCTCAGTAAAGCCCCTCGTTTGAGGCTAGCTGCTCCGTGCCTGCTGACTACAGTGGCCTGAGCTCGGGGTTCGTGCTGGGGAGGGCTCCCTGCGGCTGGGCGCCCAGGCCCTCACCGTGGCTCCCTGGATGGCATCTGCGGGGTCCGGACAGACCACGGCTGTCAAGGCTGAGGCGTCCCTGAGGGCTCCCCCGGCAGGTAAGCAGCTGCACCCTGACCGTGCGCTCCCCCAGCATAAGCCTTCCTGGGCGCTGGGCTCTTCCAGCCCACCAGGTGCTTTCCAAACCCTCCGATTCGGGATGAGGGTTGGCTGGTGGGGGGGCGGGCGAGCAGTAGCAGGTCACTGAGCCCTGACAGCCCCAGCAGTTTCTGGAAGGGTCATCTCAGGGACAACTAGGGTCAGTGGGGAGAAGCCCATGTGGCTCAGGAGGCCCCTGCCACATGGGCCAGGCCTAGGAAAGGTGGCCTCGGGACTTGCATCTATTGATCTAAGAAGTAATGGTGAGCTTGGCGCCTCCCAAGGCCTTCATCTTTGCCAAGGGAATTAGTTGGGGGTGGGCTAGGGCAGCAATGTGCTGGGAAGGTGGGCGGAGCTGTAAGCCCAGTGGTTCTCAGCCCAAGCGGCACTCAGGGAAGTTACCTGGGTGGCTCTACGAATGCCCGGCATTGGAATTCCCTGGTGCTAAAAATCAAGACAGTGATTATCCTCGGTGGGAATAGTGACTGAACACGACGCCAGGGCCCTTAGAGGAGGCTAGTGAAGTAAAAATCTGCTGCTTGAGCTGGCTGCTGGCTACTCAGGTGCATTTAATTTATGAAAACTCGTGGAGTTGTTCACTTATATGTGTACTGTTCTGTATGAATGTTATACTTCGATAAGAAGTTAAAGAAAAAAGGAAAACAAGTTGCTGCCTGCGCCTTAATTTAGAACATCTGTGGTGGGACTTGGGTAGTGATATTTTTTTAAAAAGCTTCCAAGGTGATTTTTTTTTTTTTTTTTTTTTTTTTGGCTGTGCCACGCAGCATGCGAGATCTTCGTTCCCTGACCAGGGACTGAACCCGTGACCTCTGCATTGGAAGCACAGAGTCTTAACCACTGGACCAGCAGGGAAGCCCCCAGGTGATTCTAAAATTCAGTCAAGGGTTAGAACTGCTGGTTTAACCCCGAATTTGGTATTCTCATCCCCTGGAGATGAGCTTAAGCATGGGTGTGTGTGATACTAGAGGAAGTTAGTTGGGGAACTTCTGGGAAACTTATCTTGCTCCCCAAAGTGGCCTGAGACAGAGATTTGAATATGGGTGTTGTCACAGGTGGGGGTGAGGGGAAGGGAATGAGATGCTCGGGGCTGCTGCAGCCATTTTGTAGTCATGGAGGAAAGCCAGGGGAGCACAGCTGAGCCGACTGATCCACATACACTATGGATCTGACTTCCTGTACCAGTACAATACACAAAGCCTACATTTTCTAATTTGTTCCATCACCTCGATCTTGATCCTGCCCCTACCTACGATGCTTTTTTTTTTGGAGGGCGTACCTCCCACAGGGCTACACACTGCGGTCCCCCTTCCACCTCCTGCCCAGCACTCCCCTCGTGAGGGTGTCTTTGGATGGATGGGCTGAGAACACAACCTAGGCTGCCTCATAGCAGCACCCCTGGGGCAGGAAGGCTGCCCAGACCTCTGGTTGTCACAGGCTTTGGGTGCCTGAGTAACGAAGGTTTTCCTCCCCTTTTTCTAGACTGTTTTAAAATGTAGGTTTTATTATTATTCAGGGATGGCAGGGCCAATAGATCAGGAGACGACCACTCACAGTTCCCAAGAGGTGGGGACATGACATACAGGCCACTGGGGGAAGCACCAAGGTCAGTCAGGAGGGGAAACGTGGGCAAGAGCCTGTCCCGTACTTTCTGGGGAGTAAACAGCTGAGGCAGGGCAAACGGGCTTCAGATTGGCTCGTTTGAATAACCTCGGCCGGCTCTGAGGCCTACGACTGTGCCGAGGTGTCTGGTACCTGCTCTGGGGTGATTAAGGCAGCTGGATGGTGGCCCAGAACCCTGAGGGACATGGTGGCTGGTTTGCTGTGAAAGGTGCAGAGTTGTTTGCTCTTGTTTGCAGGCAGAGTTGTTCGTATCTCTGGGAATGGGCTGGCCCTGGAGGGTTAGTCTCTTCAGGGTCAGCAAGGCCCTCCATGTCTTTTCATGGCTTGATAGCCCGTTTCTTTTTAGCACTGAATAGTATTCATTTTCATTCTTGTAAACTTCTCCCAGGCTGGAAACGCGCCCCCCCCCCCATCTTTTGGCCTTTGGGAGCCCTTGGCAGGTCCCCCATGAGGACCTCCAGTCACTGTTGAGGCTTGGCCATCCCCAACCCTTGCCCACCTTGACGTCCCACCAGGACCTGAGCCCAGGCGTTTCTGTGGGGAAGGTGCCTAGTGAAGTCTGGCTGGAGGAGGGAGGGGTGAGGGATGGAGGAAACAGGGGTTGGGCGGAGGTAGAGAGGGAAGCGGTTGCCAGATCTGGGGGGGTTGGGGGCTCAGGGGTGGCCTTGGGCATTTTGCAGGTGTTGGTCCTGCCCAGCTGTCCTTTGCCCTGATGATGTATGGGGAGCTGAGGGACCAGGCCAGAGTCCCTCCCTCCCCAGTGGAGAGCTGGGTGTTTGCCAGTCACAGGGCAGGGAGGAGGGGTCAGAGAGGAACATTGGCCCCCTGGCCTGGGGGTGCAGGGCTGAGCGCAGCCAAAGGGCAAATGCAACGCCTTTGGGCCTGGTGAAGTGTAACCAAGTGAGGAAAGGTTTGCAGGGGCCCGGCCCCAGCTGTGCCTCGCAGGTCCCTGGGCTGTCAGTTACCTGAAGGCAGGGCCCACAGGCCAGGCCTACCCCCAGGGGGACTCGACCTCTTGGTGCTGCAGGAGTTGCGGCCGGAGACGGCGTCCTCCTTGGATGGCTCTGTGCTGGCATCTGCTGCAGTGGGCCTGTGGCAACAGGGGAGCCCGAGGTCCGCCCCCCACCCCCGAGGTTGCTAGGCCACCCAATTTGTCCAGGCCAGTGGCTTCTGTTCCGGTTCCACACATGCTTCCTTACTGAGTCACTGAGCCCTTCGGGGCATGCTCCAGTGCCTTGTGGCACAATGAGGCTGCCGGGCACCGGAACCAGCTCCAGGGGAGACTCCCTCTCCTTGGTTGCAAGCCTCCCTGACCCCAGTGTGTGTTGGGGGCTTGCAGTGACTCTCCACCCCCTTCCCCTCACCACCCCCACCATTCCCAGGACCTGGTAGCTTTGGGTCCTTCTTCCCTGTGAGGGTCCTCGGCAGGCCTGAGCCCCTCACCGCTCTGCCCTCGTTCAGGGTCGGGGCATGGGGAGGGGGACAGGAGGGGAGAGGATGGAGATGGGACAGAGGAGGGGGCGGGTCCCAGAAGCTGCAGGGTCTCCAGCTCCTCCCGTCAGGAGGTGGACGCCGCTTCCTCTTGTGAGCATGGGCCAGCCCTGCGGTTAGCGATGGCCAACAGTCAGAGGTGACCTGTGAAACTTCCCAGCTGGGTGTTGACATGGACGCGGCTTCCTCTTGCACTCCTGGAACGTTCCCTCGTTGGGCCAGCTCCACACCATGAGATGCCAGGCTGCCCAGAGAGGTCCCGTGAAGGAAGACGGGGCCCCAGCGGAGTGCCCACTGACCACAGGCATCCACGGTGGACCATTCCACCCAGGCGAGCTTTGGGGCAACAGCGGACACACAGACACAGGTGCAGTACCCAGCTGATCCCAGCAGCCCACGTGATATAAGTGGTGGCTGATCTAAGACACTTAAGTTTTGGGTATACAGGGGGTACCATTTTTTATTTGTTCAGCATCCCATCCTTTGGGGGAGCCAACCTGGCCCCCTCCAGGTGGTCCCCAGCCCCCCACCTTCCCACCCTTTCCCCTCTGTTGCCGTCACAGGTTGGCCCTGCCCGTCTTCCAGAATCTCCCTCTGGGGCTGGAGGTGTTTGGAGCTTAGTCATCTCGTGGGCTTGCCCTTAAAAGCCCGGGTTTTCTCATTCTAGCTGCTCAGCTTGCTTCTAGGTCACGTGCCAACACTGGCCCCTCTCCCCCCTCCCTCCACACCATCTCAAGTTAGTTTCTCGTGTTTCCACTAAGGAACCACGAATGACACAAACGTTGGCAGGAGGGAGGAGATGGGAGGCCACTGTGCCCTGGGCCAGGGGCTTGGGGACAAGTTCTCACCTGAGAAGGGAGAGGGTCCCGAGGTCCCAGGGTCCGTGGCCCTGTTGCCGAGAGCTGAACTGCTGATCGTGTCCAGTGGGGGGTCTGCACGGCTGCCCCTGACAGCGGTGGGCCGTGGAGAGGGGCTCGCCGACCCCGCAGTTCTCACCTGGCTGCGGGATGATGCGCAGGGCTGGTTGGCTGGCTGCTCTGCTCGGAGACTCCGTGCCGGCGCCCCTGGGCTGAAATCCTGGAAAACTGAACTGGGGGCAGAGCCCGCAGGCGCTGCACGTGGCACTGGCTGAACTTGCAGTCACTGCAACAAGAGTGGGGCGTTCGCTGGAAAAGGCTGGAAGCGGTTGTTTGAAAGTCAACACCTGGGAGGCCTGGGAAGCCCCCAACCCAGAGGGAGCAGTTCCCGCACTGGTGGACGGGTCGGGAATTCCCACAGCTCTGCCTTGCTCCCAGAAGGCTCCGGGCAGCGATCCCGAGGGTAGCCTGGGGACAGAGAGCTTCCACAGAGGGAAATGGAAGGAGTCGTGGGTTTCCGTCACCATTTGTGAGACAAGGACCTGCCCTCTGGACGATGAGTGTGCCCTGCAGGCCGGTCCACTGAATGCCCTCCATCTGGGGGGGCAGAGAGCAGTTGGCCCCTCGTTAGAACTGGCCCTGGGCGCCCCCTCCACCTCACCCGCCCACCGGAACCTGGCTCTGCCACCCGGGAGTGCGAGTCTGCCTCTCTTCATCTGGGCCTGGGAGTCCTCAGGGCCCCCCAGGCCTGCCCACACCTGTTCCTCCTGGGCCTTTGCTGCTGAACCCCTGGGAGGGGTCAGCCTGGTGACTCTGGGGGCCCAGGGCTCTGTCCTGTCTGGGGCCAGTGGGCCAGGCAGCACGTGGGCCGGGGGGTAGGGCCGGTCCCTTGGGTGGCACGGCCCCTCCTCCCAGCCTTTACTCATTAGCCAGACTGTGTGGTGCCCCGGCCGGCTGGGCGAGGCTGGCTGCGTGGGTGCTCTGGCCTGTGGCGTGGCTGCTGCCCGGGCTTGGAATGGACGGCCCCCAGGACATGGTCCCCCCGGGCCGAGGGAGCCGCTGCCCTGCCCTCCGCAGGCTGGTCCCTGTCGGCTTCGGGGCTGAGGCGAGGACGCTCGTTGTCCTTTCTGGACCCCTGGTAAGGAGGCGGCGGTGGGTGGAGGGCCGCCACCCAGGCATGACGCGAGGGCCGGGCGGGGGCTGCTCATGACCTTGCCCAGAAACTGCCCATGATGACCGTGTCCAGGTGGCCCCAGGGGCTGCTGCCCAGAGCCTGGCAGGGCCTGACCCCCTCAGCAGCGGGCAGCCCCCCTCCTCCCCCCGCCCCCCTGTCAGAAGGGGCAGGCGTGTCCTTCGGGAACCCACGGGAAGGCTGGGCTGAAAGCCGAGAGGGTGAGTGAGGTCCCCTGCTGCAGGAGAAAGGCAGCCTCTGCCTGTTTTATTTCCAAAGGGAAAATGGCCTAGATGCATTTTTTCCTGACCGTAAAGACTTATAAATATGTGCTCGCTCTAAGAGTTTCAGTCAACACGAAAAGTTAGAAAACACTTCTTTCTAATCCCAGCCCCTGGACAGAGCCGTTCCTAAGGTTTTGGTGTCTTGAACCCCGCTCCTCTGTGCGTGGCCTGACGAGCTGGTGACGATAGCGTCGCCAGCGGTACCCTCTCCAGCCCCTGTGCTGGGTGCGGCTTGGCGGGGAGACCGGGGCTCAGGGGTTAACGCGGTTGTGCAGCGGGGGATGGGGTGGGACCCGGGCCTCCCATCACCCAGCCTGGCTGCTGCAGCAGCCTCGGCCGCATGCTCGCTCCCCCGCTCTGGGTGACTTGCCCTGTGGCCTCGAGGGGCTTTTGCGGGTCTTTGCTCTGCCTCGCAGGGCCTGGAGAGCCTCTCTGGTGGGGCTGGGCTGTGAGGGGTCGGCAGGACTGAGGGGCCCTTGACCGTGGCCGCCGTCCTCCAGTTCCTCTTCCAGATGCTGAACTTCATGACCTACGTCGTGAGCTCGGTGTTCTGCGGACACCTGGGCAAGGTGGAGCTGGCGGCAGTGACCCTCTCGGTGGCCGTGAGTACGGCCAGGGCCGCAGGGACCTTCCCCCCTGGGCTCCGGGGAGAAGAGACAGCCTAAGGGCACAGCCGGACCTCAGGGCCTCGCCCAAGGCACACCCCACGGCGCGGGCAGGGCCCGGCCAGGACGGGTCACGGGCTGCTGGGCACCCCCCAGGCGCAGGGTCCCCCCTCGGGCTCCGCCTGACAGACTGCGCTCCCCTGTGTGTGCCTCCAGTTCGTCAATGTCTGCGGAGTTTCCATTGGATTTGGCTTGTCCTCGGCCTGTGACACCTTAATGTCCCAGGTAGGTGGGCCTCCGAGAGCCTGGCGGGGCAGAGCCAGTCCTTCAGCTGCTGCAGAAACGGTGGGGCTGGGGGCCCACCTGAGGCCCCGTAATGTCCCCTGGATCTGGGAGCTCGTCAGGCCCTGGGCCGGGGCAGCTGTCCCTGGCATACCCACCCCCAAGGGCCACGTGCTGCAGGGACCAGACCCTCCCCTTGAAAAGAGCCCGGGCAGCCGGGGGAGAGAGCCCTGGAGGGAAAGACAGTCCCCTGACCTCGAGTGCGAGGGCCCACGGACGGGGCCTCCAGCTCTCGGGGGCCCACAGCCCAGCGGGGCTCGGCTCCGGGGGTCCCGGGCTCACGGTGGGCCTGACTGCCGCTCACCCCCAGGGAGACTTGGCAGGTGCTCTCGTGCCGGGAGGCGGGGGGCGATGCCTCCCCCATCGGGAGCTGTTGGCGAGCCAGGCACGACGGGCGGACAGAGGCTGGGGCTCAGCAAACAGCTGCTGCTGTCCCTATGTGAGCAGGCCGAGCCCCCGCAGTGGCTGCCCCGGGTGCGATGGAGGGCTGCCCCACCCCGCCCTGCCGGGAGCCTGCGGTGCCCGCCCGCCCCCCAGCCCTGGCAGGGCCCCCGGGGCAGCGGGCAGGTGCGCGGGGCGTGGGCGCTGACCCGCTGTGTTTCAGAGCTTCGGCAGCCCCAACAGGAAGCACGTGGGAGTCATCCTGCAGCGCGGCGCGCTGATTCTGCTGCTCTGTTGCTTTCCCTGCTGGGCGCTCTTCCTCAACACCCAGCACATCCTGCTGCTCTGCAGGCAGGACCCGGCCGTGTCCAGGTATCCCGGGCGGGGGGACCCCTGGCGAAGCCCACCCCCGGGCTCCGCGCTTCTCTGGGCCCCGAGCCGTCTCGAGCGCGGCCCCTCTGGGACGTTGCGGGGTTGCTTTGGAGTTGCTCCCGCGCAGCCTGCTGCTCCAGCCGTGGCCAGCAGGGGGCAGACCAACGGCCAGTTTTAACTGAGGAGGAAAAGACGGGATTTGCGTGGTGTTTGTGTTTGTGTCCCAGCGTGTGCTTGGAGCCTCAGAGATGCTTTTTGAAGAAGTGAAGGGTGCACCACCCCAAATTCCAAACAGTGGAAACAGGACTGAGCCCGACTTCTGATGAATCACGTGCTTTGTTATTAATTTTAGATTTGGCCCCTCATGGGAACACCTTGCCCGTTTAATATTATGCGCATGGAATTTGGTTATTTCTTGATGTGATAGAACCTTTTTTCTCCCTTACAAACCACATGTCACCCCGAATTCAAGTTCCTCAGCCCTGAGACCCCGTGGTTGGGTCCTTGGGCCCCTCCTCCTGCGCCTTCCTAGCACGTGGTGGCAGCCTCCCCCAACCACTGAGGTTCCACTTGACTTGGGGGTCTTGTCTCAGGGGTGAAGCCTGCTGAAGCCTCTCCTCACACCCGGGGGCGCAGGCTGCTCCGCTCAGAGCCCTGGTTCTCCCGCAGGCTGGCCCAGGAGTACGTGCATGTTTACATCCCAGCGCTCCCGGTAAGTCTTCTGCTGAACTTGGGGAGGTTGGGCCCACAGTCCCCGAGATTCTGGCTTTTTGCCTGTCTCCCCATCAGCTGGGGAGGCCATCGGCCCTCATGCTGGCGGCCGAAGGGGCCAGAGAAAAGTTCTCATTTTGGTTGGTGCAGATTGAACTTTTAAAAAGTAGCATGGGGACTTCCCTGGCAGTCCAGGGGTTAAGACCCCGCACTTCCATTGCAGGGGGCACAGGTTCAATCCCTGGTCGGGGACTGCAATCCCACATGCCGCGCAGCAAGGTCAAAAAAAAAGGAAAAAGTTATTACAATATTATTATTTTTTAAATGTAGCACAACATGTTTTTCTGATTAGAAAACCATTTATGGGAGAAATTCTGGAAAGCCTGGGGAAGAAAAAATTCAAATCTGTAATCCTACCACTCAGAGAGGACACAGGTTAATCCTTCTCTCCAGGATTATTTCTCTTCGTGGGCATGTGTGTTCAAACATACAGACTCATGTGTAGTGTGAAACGGGGCCAATGTGTGTATGTTGTATTATAACCTGTTTTTTCCCTTTCAAATAAATATGTCATTAGTCTCTTGATTGCCTTCCACAATCCATTTCAAAGGTGATGTGGTATCTCCTAGTGCCATAATTTATTAACCAATCCCTACATGTTAGGTATTTAGGTTGTTTGCAATAGTCACTATTATAAACTAGATTGTGATAAACATTCTTATAGAAAAATCTTTGTGAACATATGGAATGATTTCCTTAAGATGCGTTATTGGAATTAGAGTTGCTCTGTCAATGGCTTTTTTTTTTCCTTTTAATTAATTAATTAATTTTTTAAATTTTTGGCTGTGTTGGGTCTTCGTTTCTGTGTGAGGGCTTTCTCTAGTTGTGGCAAGCGGGGCCCACTATTCATCGCGGTGCGCGGGCCTCTCACTGTCGTGGCCTCTCTTATTGCGGAGCACAGGCTCCAGACGCGCAGGCTCGGTAGTTGTAGCTCACGGGCCTAGTTGCGCCCCGGCATGTGGGATCTTCCCAGACCAGGGCTCGAACCCGTGTCCCCTGCATCGGCAGGTGGACTCTCAACCACTGCACCACCAGGGAAGCCCCGATACTTTTGACTTAGAGTTTTTAATGCATAGTAACAGTCCCATAAATCCCATCCTTTATGATGTCTGTCTTTGGGCTTAAAAACAATGAACCCATTGTAAATTGTAGAAGCATTTGCCTATATTTCCTCTGAACCCTTTCAGTGGTTTCTGTTGTTACATTTAAGACAGTAATCTAACAAACTTTTTCTAAGACTCATTGAATATTCTCTCCTTTCTCTGTTAATTTATTAAATACTAAACAAGCAGTCCATCCACTCCGATCAGTTTCTGAGATTCGAGACCTGCCCAGTGGTCTGTGTGTCCACCGCCAACCCATTGCTACACTGTTTGATTTGCTGTGGTTCAGTGCACGCGGTACCAGGTGGCAGTGCTGTTTCGGGGGAGTCCATCTTCTCATCTCCGGCACCCCCTATCCTCCTCTGCACACCAGCACTGGGGATAGAGCTCTTAAGGAGGGGGCTGGGAAGGGGGCGGGTCAGGGTGAATGCGTGCGGGGTGCCCACAGGGGATGCCAGGCCTGGCAGGGAGCCCCAGCCTCACCCTCCTCCTGTCTGGAAGGCCAGTGCCATGACCTCTTTGGGGCCTGGCCAGCTCCACATTTCTTCTGTATCATGGAAACCACCTGAAAAGTCTGGTTTTTCTCCTCCGAGCCTTTGGCTATTCAGACCAAGGGAAGGTATCTTGTCAAACAGGGCCATTGGGGCTGTGTCAGGAGGAAACATCACGTTATCACTGTGGCAGCAACTTTTTTATCTAATAAACAAAGTCCCTCCTGTACAATGGTGCTGCAGAGTTTAACTACCAATAAAATAAGAATCATAATGACTCTTAACGTTTACATGATGTTTACCTTATTCTTGGAGCACTTAAATGTGCCAAATACTGTTTTGTAAGCACTTTGCAATGTTAACTTTGTATATGAATGTATGTATAAATATTAGGGATTCACACGCATGTTATTGTGTGTGAGGAAACTGAGGCACAGAGAGGTTAAGTAACTTGCCCAAGGCCACACAGCTCACAAGAGGCAGAGCCAGCGTCTGAACCCAGCTCCTTGCTCTTGCTGACTGAGCGGTGCTGAAGAGAGGCAGAGGGCTGAGGGGAGGGTGCACAGGGGGTGCAGGCCCCGGGCCAGGCCTTGACAGAGGGCGGAAAGGATAGGGCAGTGCCCCCGACACACACACTGATGCACAGGCCCTCTCTGTCCTCGGCAGACGGGGAAAGGCCCACCACCCCCGTGGGGTCTCCAACCTGCTCTGCTGAGGCTGCTGCTGCCACACCCCTGGGTGCCCTCCCGCTCCCTCAGTCCAAGGCCTGCCCCCTCCAGGTCCTTGTCTCTGGCGGCTCGAGCCAGGCCCAGGGTGTCCCGACCTGTGGGTTTGGGCTCAGGAGCCCTGCGGCTCTCAGGCCACCTCCCTGCTGGTCCCAGGCCGGGGGCTGGAGCGCAGGTCAGCACACAGCCCATCTCTGGGGTCCCAGAGGTACCGTGGTGAGGCAGTTGCCCCACCTCATCTAAGAAGTGTCCGTTAGTGTCCGTCTGGTGGTGTTTTGGTAGTTGTTGCTTACTTCGCGTGTGTGTTTATTTTATACAGGCAAATTTTCTTTACAGCCTGCTGGCCAAATATCTGCAAAATCAGGTAGGGGTCCCTGGCCGGAGCTGCCCCCAGCCCCCACCCTGTTCCAGTGGGCGGGGTGCCCAGGGTCCCCTCTGCGCTTTGCCCCATCCTGATCGCCACACGGGGGCCCTCGAGGAGCTGCGTGTTCCCAGCCTCCGCCTACCCCCCTCAGTCTCACCCTCACCTACTTCAGGGCATCATGTGGCCCCAGGTCCTCAGCGGCGTCGTGGGCAACTGCGTCAACGGGCTGGCCAACTACATCCTGGTTTCCGTGCTGGGCCTGGGGGTCAGGTGAGCACCGGGGCTGGGGGCCCAGCATCTGGGGGTCATGGGGAACTGGGGGCTGCTGTTCCCTGGGGTTCTGGGGACCCGCTGCCAAGGAGACGGGGTGAGGAGCCGCTGCCCGGCCTGCCCGAAGGGGCCCAGAGTGGGTCTCCCCCGGATGGGGCCCATCCCGGGATGGGGTGCCAGCAGAGCCAGGCCCGTGGCCCTCCCCGCCCGGGCCCGGACTCAGCCGTGGCCCCAGCCCTGCCGTCCCTGCTCTGCCAGGGGCTCGGCCTGTGCCAACACGGTCTCCCAGTTCACGCAGGCCGTCTTCCTGCTGCTCTGCGTCGTGAAGAAGAAGCTGCACCTGGACACGTGGGCAGGTGCGAGGGCCGCCCTTCCTGGGGGCGGAGCGGGCAGGTGGCAGGCGGGGCCCCAGCTGCAGCCCGTTGCAGGAGGCCTGGCCCGGGCCTGCCCGCAGGTCCCTCAGGACCCCCTCCCCGGCCCCCCTCACCCCCGCCCCGAGGCCCGGGCTTCCCCATCCAGTGTGCCAGGGGGCAGGGCCCTGCTGCGGACAGGCCCAGGGAGCACTCTGCCGGCTCCCTGGTCTCGGGATGGACGAGCAGCACGGGTGGTCGGCAGCGGCGGTGCCCACGTTGTTCGCTGAAGCTTCACGACACCTCGTTAGCCCCGGTTATTTACGTGGAGGAAGCTGGTGCAGAGAGGGTTTGTCATTGGCCGCAAAGGCCAGAGGTGGTACGTGGTGGAGCCTGGACCGAACCCGTTCCCAGGCCTCAGGTTCTGAGCTCTTAGCCCCTGAGACAGCGCCAGGGGCACTGGCCAGGCATCCTCCTCCCCCCACGAGCCCCCACCAGCGCTGGGGCCGCTGGCTAGCCCCCCACAAGACGCCCAGGTGCCTGGGCCGAAGGCAGGGGGCGGGCCAGGGGGCGGGGCCGCAGGGTGGATCGCGGCTCAGCTGGCGGGCCTCTGCTCCTAGGCTGGTCCAGCCAGTGCCTGCAGGGCTGGGGCCCCTTCTTCCGCCTGGCCGTGCCCAGCATGCTCATGACTTGCATTGAGTGGTGGGCCTACGAGATCGGGAGCTTCCTCATGGGTACGTGGACAGCAGGGTGCGGGGAGCCGCGTGGGCCGCCCCCCAGCTCAGGAACCCCTCTCCCGGATGGGCGGTCTCCCAGCCCGGCCCGTCTCCCCACCAGGCCGTGAGCTCCCGGCGCTGCCCGGCGTAGGCCTGGCACTGAGTGGACGCCCGGGCGTGGTGGTCAGTCAACGAGGGAGTGAGGTCCCGCTGATGCGCGAGCAGCTGTGGGCATCGCCTGGCACGTTGTGTGCTCATCAGCAGACTCGGTCCAAACAGCCAGGGCTGGGGTGGCCCCTAGAGACCTTCCAGTCCACCCCTGACCCAATCGGAGATGATGAGAACGTGGACCCCAAGAATTAGGTGGTCCGGAGTCACCCAACAGGGCTGAGAACTGAACTCTGCTTTCCTGCCCCTGGTCCAGTTTTTCCCTTCTTCATCACACCTCGTACACAGAGGAGAGACCCTGACCCTGTAACACCTGGGCAGGGGTCTCCTGGAGGGCTGGAGCCCAAGCGGGAGCGTCCTTTGCTGCATCTGCCCTTGGAAACCACTGGCCCCTTGGCCCCCGAGTGAGGGGCTTGCTGTCAGCCCAGGGCTGTGGGCTGGCCGGCCGGGCACTCACCATGTCCCCCGCCACCCCCAGGCCGGCTCAGCGTGCTCGACCTCTCTGCGCAGGCCATCATCTACGAGGTGGCCACTGTCGTCTACATGGTGAGGCTCGATGGGGACGCCTTCGCCATGCCCTGCCCCCAGCCCGGCCCCCTGACGGCCTGGGGGTGTCAGAGGAGGGGGGGGCTGTCCCCTCAAAGTCTGTCTCTGTCTCCCGAGGGACCCTCTGGACCTCCTGCACCCGCCAGGCCCAGGCGCTGCCAGACACACGTGGCCCACGGCTGCTCTGCTGAATTCACGATGTTGCAATTGTTTTGAATTAATTAGCACCATTTAAAATAGAGAGATTTCACATCACAATCTAGATATGGGCATTTCTTTGAAAAATGGGACATGCCATTTAGCAGTGAGCCCATGTTCCTGCACACCCCAGCTGGTGGGCGCTGGGGAACAGTGGCCCTCATGAGGGCATTTCCTCGCGTCCACCGTGGACCCCGCAGCTCCTTCCTCTCCCCCGGACACGTGGGTTGGCCCGTGTCACTCGTGTAGCATTTGCCGGCCTCTTGGGCCATGCAGTCTGTGACCCTAGCTTTAATCAAAAATCATCACGCACTAATTTATAAGGTGATTCTTGTTACGGATGGCTTCCGCTGAATCTTTTCTTCTCACAGGGAGCTTTTCTAACATAGTTAAGACCACATCCACCTCTTTTTTTATTAATTTTTATTTATTTATTTTTGCGGTACGCGGGCCTTTCACTGTTGTGGCTTCTCCCGTTGCGGAGCACAGGCTCCGGATGTGCAGGCTCCGGATGTGCAGGCTCAGTGGCCATGGCTCACGGGCCCAGCCGCTCCGCGGCATGTGGGATCTTCCCGGACCGGGGCACGAACCCGTGTCCCCTGCATCGGCAGGCGGACTCTCAACCACTGCACCACGAAGGAAGCCCCCACATCCACCTCTTTAACATGCGTTTACTCCTGAGTTTCCGGCAGCGCGTTGATTTCGGTTGCCTGTGATGTCTGGCGGCCCGGCCTGGTGGGTTTGGCCCTGGGTAGCCCAGCCCACCTCCCAGGTCTCGCCTGTCGCCAGCAGCCTCGCGGGCCCCGCCCCCCGGGACACATCCTGCCTCCCTCTCGGCCCCCGGGGCAGGAGGGGGGCTCTAACCACCACACCTTCTTTTCTGTGATCCCAGATTCCCATGGGGCTCAGCATTGCAGTCTGTTTCCGAGTGGGGACGGCCCTGGGAGCCGCAGACACCGTGCAAGCCAAGCGATCTGCCGTCTCAGGCACCCTCTGCACAGGTGGGTGGGGTCGGGACCTAGGCGGGGGAGGGCTTGGGAGCCAACAGTTCACCTTCCAAACCTGTCATACCTGCCACGTGGCCTAGAGTAGCCCCTCTGACCAGCAGCAAGCCTGCTGTGCCCCTTCCGCTCCTTCCCTGCCGCTGGGGCTCTGGGCTGTCAGTTTCCATCACTTAGTGCGACTCTGGGAAAGCCGGTCCCCCTTTGACCCTGCCCTGCCGGCATTTCCACGAGCTTGGGACCTGCCCATCCCAACCCTCAGAGTGGCCCCGTCTGTGTCCATCCTGCCTCTGCTTTCTGCAGCTGCCAGGCTCAGATCAGCTCCTCGTGCAGAGCAGTGGCTCTCAGGCTTCAGCCCTGGGGGTGGGGTAGGGGTGTGTGTGTGAAAACACAGAACCCCACCTGCCGGAGTTTCTGACTCCGTAGGTCGGAGGTGATGGTCTGAGAATATGCATCCTCTAACCAGCTACCAACGACGCTGCTGCAGCCGGTGCAGGGACCCCACTTTGCGAACCACAGGAGGAAAGGCGTTTCACATGTGGTGCCCTCCTTGCCAGACCACAAACGAGGGTCTTAGTCCAAGTGAACATGGGGTGGGGCTGGACGGGTGGAAGCTGGGCCGTGCCTTTGGTCTCTTACAGTTGGCACCTCGCTGGTCGTGGGCACCCTGTTGAGCCTCCTGAGGAGTAAACTGGGCCACATCTTTACCAATGACGAGTAGGTAATCAGTTCTCTCACTTCTGGGGATGCCAGGTGCTCCCCAGCTGGTCCCCAGAGACGCCCCCTCTACCGCTCACCTGTCGGTAGACAGGGCACCAACCAGGGGACAAGGTGAAATTTGGGGGCTTCTCGGGGGGTTAAGACGTGTGTCCCCCAGACACAGGGAAACTCAGAGACAGGAGCATCAGTTACGTTGGCGTGGGGCAGGGGCAGAATAGAAGGGACGCGAAGGGCGCTCCAAGGATGCGCTCGTGTCTTACCACTCCCGTTCTCCTGCAGGGAATTGGTCGCCTTGGTCAGCAAGGTCCTGCCGCTTTACGTCGTCTTCCACCTGTTTGAGGCAGTCTGTGTGAGTCCTGCTCTGACCCGCCCCCCCACGTTCACACACCCTCCCCGAGGCTGGTCAGGTGGTCAGGGCTGTGAGCGTTAGCTCACAGATTCGCAGAGAGGGCTGACCGGAGAAGAAGCGCCCGAAGTGTCCGCTTGTGTTGGTTCTGTCACTCAAAATAATGAGCCCCCTTCTGCTGTGCAAGTCCAACACGCCAGAGACGCACGCAGATGAGCAGAATCCTGAACACCGGCCCCAGTGTAAACTCACGAATCCGTTCCTTCCTCGTTCCCCCGAGCGGGGCCAGGAGCAGTCGCGCCAGTTGCCAGAGCAAGGGGACACTTTGGAGGAGTGGGTCGGCCCAGAGTACAGCGGGCCTGACTTCCTGCTCCTGTGATCGCTAAAGGGCAGGTCTCGTTTAGTGCAGGTTTGAACTATGTGAACTTTTAAAAGCGTGGCAGAAAGAAAGAAAGCACTGAAGTCTCATTTGATAAGCAGAATTTTGAAATTCTGGGTCTTCTACGTCACATCTCGGGTCCCGTGAATCTTTCAGGAAGGCATCCCGAGCGTAAAACCCACATCTCTTCGTGGAGTGAGTGCTTAGCTAGCAGCCAGAGCACTGGGGCAGACACCTGCGCGAGAATTACTATCGACTCTTACGGAAAATAAATAACCTTGGGAGAAACTATGCGTGCAGGATTTTTCCAAAAGCCCCAGTGCTCTCTGCCCAGTTCTCTGTTTGTCCCAGGACTGGCCTTTGAACTTAGCCGGGCAGATACCTGGCGCACGTTTCTGACCTCAGCAGGACCGCTTGCTCTGGGCTGGTTTTCGGGATCAGATCCATAGCTTTTACCGCAGAACGTTAAGAGAAACTAGCTTATGGGTTCTGTTATTGCTTTTGTCATGGGCTGGTGTTAAGGACACTATTATTACTTTTTCTCTAGCTCCAAGGTGAGGCCACGGCTGAGAGATTCCTCCTGCAATGTAAGGTCGGGGGGTGCTCTGGCTTCTAAATGTTCTGAAGGCAGCACCTCTCCGTTCAGTTTGCCCACCAGGGAACCCGAGGCAGACGTGCAGTTAGCAATTGCAAGGGACCTTAGAGCTTGTGTATCTGCATCTATCATCTTTCCCCCTGGCTAGATCTATATCATTCTTTTTTTTTTAAAATTAATTAATTAATTTATTTTTGGCTGCATTGGGTCTTTGTTGCTGCGTGCGGGCTTTCTCTAGTTGCGGCGAGCGGGGGCTACTCTTTGTTAAAGTGCGTGGGCTTCTCATGGCGGTGGCTTCTCTTGTTGTGGAGCATGGGCTCTAGGTGCACGGGCTTCAGTAGTTGTGGCATGTAGGCTCAGTAGTTGTGGCACGTGGGCTCAGTAGTTGTGGCATGCAGGCCCTAGAACGCAGGCTCAGTAGTTGTGGCGCACAGGCTTAGTTGCTCCATGGCGTGTGGGATCTTCCTGGACCAGGGCTTGAACCCGTGTACCCTGTACTGGCAGGCGGATTCCTAACCACTGTGCCACCAGGGAAGACCCAATCTCTACCATTCTTAATTTATGCGTTCCATGGACCTACTCTTTATTTTATATTTTTTATAACTTTCTTGAGTTTTAATTTACATACTATAAATTCATGCATTTTAAGTACATAAGTCAATCCTTTAAAATAAATTTATACTTGTGCAGCCAGCACTGCAATCCAGTTTTAGAATATTTTCATCACCCCCCCCAAAATTCCTGGGGCCTTTTTTTTTTAATTAATTAATTTATTTTTGCTGTGTTGGGTCTTTGTTTCTGTGCGAGGGCTTTCTCTAGTTGTGGCAAGCGGGGGCCACTCTTCATCGCCTGTGCGGGCCTCTCACTATCGTGGCCTCTCTTGTTGCGGAGCACAGGCCCCAGACGCGCAGGCTCAGTAGTTGTGGCTCACGGGCCTAGTTGCTCCGTGGCATGTGGGATCCTCCCAGGCCAGGGCTCGAACCCGTGTCCCCTGCATTAGCAGGCAGCTCTCAACCACTGCGCCACCAGGGAAGCCCCATGGGGCCTGTTTTGAAGTCACTCCCTGCTCCCATGGCCAGCCCTAGGCAATCCACTGACTTGCTTTCTGTCTGTGTGAACTTGCGTTTTCTGAATATTTCATAGACGTGGAATCATATAGTATAATCATACAGTCTTTTGTGTCTGGTTTCGTTCACTTAGTGAAATGCTTTTGCGGTTTGTCCATGTTGTAGCATTTTTCAGGACTTCATTTCTTTTTTGTGGCCGAATGGTGGTCCATTGTGTGGCTGTAACATGCTTTGCCTACCCATTCATCAGGCGATGAACGTTTAGGTTGTTTTCAGTGTTGGCTGTTGTGACTAAGGCTGCTGGGAACACTCACGTACAAGTCATCATGTGCACGTATGTTTTTGCTCCTCTTGGTAGAGTCCTAGGATTTGACTTGTTAGGTTGAAGCATAAGTTTATTTTTAACTTTCTAAGAAACCATTAATCTGTTTTCCAAAGCAGCTGTACCATTTTACATTCCCACCCGCAATATATGGGGATTCCAGTTCCTCCCCCTCCCTTGCCAATTCTTGGTATTGTTTGTCTTAAAACTTTAAAAACAGATTTTATTGTTAAGACTGGTTTTGGGTTTACAGAAAGATTGAGAAAATACAGCGAGTTCCCATAAACCCCTCTCTCTCCTCCTTTCCCCTTTTATTTACATCCGGTATTAGTGCAGGACATTTGTTTAGCTGAAAGAATATTGATACATTATAATTAAGTCCAAAGTTCTCCATAGGGTTCATTGCTGGCCTTGTACATTCTATGGATTTTGACAAAGGTATAATGACATGGACTCACCATTATAGAATCATACGAGATACAAACTACTATATATAAAATAGATAAACAACCAGGTCCTACGGTATAGCACAGGGAACTGTATTCCACATCCTGTAATAAACCATAGTGGAAAAGAATATATATATCTATATATATCTATATCTGAATCACTTTGCTGTACAGCAGAAACTAACACAACATTGTAAATCAACTATACCTCAATTAAAAAAAAAGAATCATGGGAGGTCCCTGGTGGCCTAGTGGTTAGGATTTGGCACTTTCGTTGCCGTGGCCCGGGTTCAATCCCTGGTCAGGTAGGGCCAAAAAAAAAAAGGAATCATATGCATAATTTCACTGCCATAAAAATCCTCTCTGCTCCCCCTGTTCATTCCTCCCCTTCTCCCGCTGTCCCCCTCCCTCACCCGCTGGCCATCTCTGACCTTTTTATTGTCTCTGTAGTTTTGCCTTCTCCATTGTCTTATAGTTGGAGTTAAACAACACGTAGCCGTTTCAGGTTGGCTTCTTTCGTTTAGTCATGTGCACGTAAGGGGCCTCCACTGGGTCTTTTCATGGCCTGACAGCTTGTTTCTTTTTAGCACTGATGCTTCACTGTCTAGACGGACCACATTAAAGGACATGGTGGTTGCTTCCAAGTTTGGCGAATTCTGAATAAAGCTGTGAACATTATTGTGCAGGTTTTTGTGTGGACATAGTTTTCAACTCTTTCTGCAAATCCCTGGCTGCATGATGGTTGGATAGCATGGTGCTATTATGTTTAGCTCTGTAAGAAATTGCCCTACTGCCTTCCAAAGTGGCTGCACCATTTTGCACTCCCATCAGCGATCGGTGAGAATTCCTGTTGCTCTGCATCCTCGCCGGAATTCGGTGTTGTCAGTGTTTTGATCCTAGTCGTTCTAACGGGTGTGTAGCGGTGTCTCATTGCTGTTTTAACTTGTAACTTGCGACTGACGCGTAATGTGGAGCATCTTCTCATACGCTTATTTGCCGTCAGTGTGTCTTCTTTGGTGAGGTGTCTGTTCAGAGCCCATTTTAAGATTGGCTTGTTTTCTCGTTGTGTTTTAAGAGCTTTTGTTTAGTTTGTTTTTAATTTCTATTTTTATTGGAGTATAGTCGATTTACAATGTTGTGTTAGTTTCAGGTGTACAGCAAAGTGATTCGGTTATACATATATACATTGTAAAATGTATTCTTTTCCATTATGGTTTATCTCAGGATATTGAACATAGGTCCCTGTGCTATACAGTAGGACCTTGTTGTTTATCCATCCTATATATAATAGTTTGCATGTACCAACCTCAAACTCCCAGTCCATCCCTCTCACACATCCCTCCCCCAATAATTCTTTATATGTTCTACACATAAGTCCTTTATCAGGTATATGATTTGCAAGCCCAGTCTGTGGCTTGACTTTAATTTTCTTATTTATTTATTTATTTATTTTAAAAAAATAACAGTTTTTATTTTTGGCTGCATTGGGTCTTCGTTGCTGTGTGCGGGCTTTCTCTAGTTCCGGCGAGCGGGGGCTACTCTTCGTTGTGGTGTGCGGGCTTCTCATTGCAGTGGCTTCTCTTGTTGTGGAGCACGGGATCTAGGTGCACAGGCTTCAGTAGTTATGGCGCGTGGGCTCAGTAGTTGTGGCACACGGGCTTAGTGGCTTCGTGGCATGTGGGGTCTTCCCGGACCAGGGCTCGAACCCGTGTCCCCTGCATTGGCAGGCGGATTCTTTTTTTTTTTTTCTTTTCTGTACGCGGGCCGCTCACTGCTGTGGCCTCTCCCGTTGCGGAGCACAGGCTCCGGATGCGCAGGCTCAGCGGCCATGGCTCATGGGCCCAGCCCCTCCGCGGCATGTGGGATCTTCCCGGACCGGGGCACGAACCCGTCTCCCCTGCATCGGCAGGCGGACTCTCAACCACTGCGCCACCAGGGAAGCCCGGCAGGCAGATTCTTAACCACTGCGCCACCAGGGAAGCCCCCTCATTTTCTTATCTTTTGAGCTGCAAAAGTTTGCACTTTTAATGTAGTCCAGTTTCTCATTTTCTTTTCTTTTCTGGCTCACGCTTTTGCTGTCATATATAAGAAATCTTTGCCTAACCCAAGGTCACAAAGATTTTCTCCTATGAATTCTTCTAGACATTTTATAGTTTTAGGTCCTACACTTACGTTTATGATTCATTTTGAGCCCATTTTTGTGTTTGGTACGAGGTAAGGGTCTAAGTTTATTTTTGTGTGTGTGGGTATTCAAGAGTCCCAACACCATTCTTGGTGTGTGAAAGGCTATTCCCTCCCCAGTGAATTATCTTGGCACTTTGGTCAAAAATCAATTGGTTGTAAATGTAGTGATTTATTTATAGATTCATAATTCTGTTTCACTAATTCATATGCCCATCCTGTGCCAATACTACACTGTCTTAATTACTGTAGCTTTATAGTGAGCTTTGAAATAAGTTAGTATAAATCTTCCAACCTTGTTCTGTCTTCTTAATTGCTTTTGTTCTTCTAGATCCTTTGCATTTCCATATGTATGTTAGAACCAGCGTGTTAATTTCTACTAAAAAGCCTGCTGGGATTTTGAAAGGAATTGTATTGACTCTGCAGAGCAACTTTGGGAGAATTGTCATCTTAACAGTATTGTTAAAATGGACATGGAATGTCTCTCCGACTCGTTAGATTTTCTTTAATTTACCTCAGCAATGTGCTGTAGTCTTCAGTGGTCAAAACCTGGCACTACTTTTGTTAAATTTATCCCCAAATATTTTGTTCTTTTTGATGGTATTATGAATGGAACTCTTAATTTCATTTTTAGGTTGTTCATTGCTAGTTTATAGAAAGGTAATTGATCTTTGTTTATTGCTCTTTTATCCTGTGACCTTGTTAAACTCATTCTGGTAGTTTTTGGTGTGTGGAGTCCTTAAGGTTTTCTCCATATAGGATCATGTCATCTGTGAATAAGGAGTTTTACTTCTCCCTTTCCGTCTGGCTAAACCTCCAGTACGATATTGAGTGGAAGTGGCAAGAGCATACACCTGTGCCTTGTTCTCGATGTTAAAGGGAAAGTATTCAGCCTTTCAGCATTAAATATGTTATCTGTAAAATTTTTATACATGCCCCTTATTGAGGCTGAGGAAGAGCCCTTCTCCTAGAAACATTTTCTCATGAATGTGTGCTGGATTTTGTAGAATGCTTTTTCTGTACTACTGAGATAATCACATGGTTTTGTCCTTTATTACTATGGTGTAATTACATTAATTGATTTTCAGATGTTTTACCTTGCATTCCTGGGATAAAACCCTCCTGACCATGGCGTGTGTCTTTTCTAATATATATCACTGAATTTGGTTTCCTAGTATTTTGTTAAAGATTTTGCGTCTACATTCATGAGAGATATTGGTCTGTGATTTTTATCTTTTCCTTTGTGATATCTTTTTTTTTTTTTTTTTTTTGTGGTACGCGGGCCTCTCACTGTTGTGGCCTCTCCCGCTGCGGAGCACAGGCTCTGGATGCGCAGGCTCAGCGGCCATGGCTCACGGGCCCAGCCGCTCTGCGGCATGTGGGATCTTCCCGGACCGGGGCACGAACCCGTGTCCCCTGCATCGGCAGGCGGACTCTCAACCACTGCGCCACCAGGGAAGCCCCCTTTGTGATATCTTGATCTGGCTTTGGTATTAGCATAGCATTGGCCTCCTGGAATGATTTTGAAAGTGTTCTCTCCTCATACCTATACATTTTGAGTTTGTGAAGGATTGGCATTATTTCTTCTTTAAACATGTGATAGAATTCACCAGTGAAGCCATCTGGGCTTTTGTCTGGCTTTTGTCAGAAGATTTTTAACTAATTTAATTTATTTACTTGTTATAGATCTATTCACTTTCTGTTTCTTTTTTAAAAAATTTATTTATTTTATTAATTTATTTTTGGCTGCGTTGGGTCTTTGTTGCTGTGCGCAGGCTTTCTCTAGTTGTGGCGAGCGGGGGTTACTCTTCGTTGCGGTGCGCAGGCTTCTCATTGCAGTGGCTTCTCTTGTTGCAGAGCACGGGCTCTAGGCGCGCGGGCTTCAGTAGTTGTGGCACGTGGGCTCAGTAGTTGTGGCTCGCGGGCTCTAGAGCACAGGCTCAGTAGTTGTGGCGCACGGGCTTAGTTGCTCCGCGGCATATGGGATCTTCCCGGACCAGGGCTTGAACCCGTGTCCCCTGCATCGGCAGGTGGATTCTTAACCATTGCGCCACCAGCGAAGTCCCTCAGTTTCTGTTTCTTGTTGAGTTTGTTTTAATAATGTGTGTTTTTCTAGGAATTTATTCACTTCAAGTAAATTGTCTAAATCTTTGGCATGAAGTTGCTCATAATATTCCCTTACAGTCCTTTTCTTTAGGGAAAGTAGTAATGTCTCTCCTTTCATTCCTAATTTTGGTAATTTGTGTCTTCACTTTCCTGTTTTCTTGGTCTTATTTTCCCAAGGTCACATCCTTAGTAAGTGTTTGTCAGTTTTGTGGATCCTATCAAAGAACTAGAATTTTGGTTTCATTGATTTTTCTCTGCTGTTTTCTGTTGACTGTTTCAATGAATTCCACTTTAATTCTTATGATGTTCATCCTTCTGCTTTATTCAGGCATAGTTTGCTTTTCTTTACTGGTTTCCTAGGGTGGAATATTAGGCTACTGATTTGAGACCTTTCTTTTCTAATATGGGCATTTTAAAGCTATACATTTCCCTGTAAGTATTGCTTTAACTGCATCTCATAAATTTTGATATATTGTATTTTTTTCATTCAAAATATTCTAAAATTTCTCTTGTGATTTATTTTTTGACCCGTGGGTTGAGAAGTGTGTTGTTTAATTTCCAAATATTTGGGGGTATTTCCAAAATTCTTTCCGGTAGACATCTCTAATCTAATTCTGTTGTGGTCAAAGAACATCTTTTGTAGCAATCCAGTCTTTCTAAACATATTGCGAGTGCCAAGTCATAACCACTAGACCTCCAGGGATCTAGCTGTACTGAGGCCTGCTTGGTGATGTACCACAGGTCCATCCCAGAGAGCAGCCTTTCCCCAAGGCCTGCTGTTTTGTTTAGTCTTGCCTGTGATCCTGTCTCCTCCACAAACTGCAGCTGCTGTCTCTGCTCAGTGTTGGATTTTGTTTTTCTTGTTTTTAAGCTTAGCTTCCTAGGGGTCACCCCTATGTCTGCATAGCTCAGTGTTCAGCCAGTTACTGTTTGGAGGGGACGCTCAGGCACCTCTGACCGCTTGTAGGGCTTCTGTTCTCTGCTGAAGGAGCCGAGTATGGGCCGGGGCCCACGCGCAGTTCAGGCTGTTTTCGAGTCTGCCCCAGCTTTTACTTTCTTCTGGGTCCTCCTGTGTTTCTTCTGTGCATGTGCACAGGCTCCACCGTCCAGGATGTGTGGGAGGCTTGGGCCTGCTACAGCCTCTGCTACACGCATGCTCAGCTGCTGGTCCACTTGGGACGGAGAGCTTACCAAGCACCCCCTGCCCCAGCTGTTTCGTCTCATTGGAGCTCTCACTTGTCCACCGGTCCACTGCTGCTCCCTGACAGGCCCACAGCCTCAGGCTAGCGGGCCCACCGAAACTGTCTCTGTAATTCACAGTGCTCTAAAGGGCTTCTCAGCCTTGGCACTACTGACATTCTGGGACGCATAATCCTTTGTTGTAGGGGGGCTGTCCTGGGCACCGTAGGATGTTTAGCAGTAACCCTGTCCTCAGCCCGCTAGATGCCAGTGCACCCCCCCACCCCGAGTGGTGACAACCAAAACCAGCTCCAGACATTGCCACATGTCCCCTGGAGGGCAGAACCACCCCCCAGATGGAGAAATACTGGTCCAGAGCACATCAGTCGTAATTTGGCAGAAGTCTTTTTTTAACCAGAAAGGATCATCTTTTAGGTCATGATATATATTAACGAGAAACATGTGTGACATATTTTAAAGTTGAAGAGGCACACATCTCCTACGCCCAGTGCATTTACCTCCGCTCACATGTGGGAAAGCAAACCACACAATACTCCCCATCCCTCAGCTTAACAAAGGTAACCGAACATCTGCTGATCAATAGTGCTGACAGAGCACGCGCGGAGCCTGTAGTTCTTTAGCTCATTAGGTCTGGGATCGAGCTGGGAGGATGAGACAAGTGAAGAGGTGGTGCTTTCTGTAGACACGTCTCACGAGAGCGTCATCACGGGGGCAGCAGCGGGAAAGGCTGCCTCTTCCGTACGGCTGGCAGGAAGGCAGGATAATGCCCCAAAGACACCCACATTGTGACCCCCCGGACCTGTGGGCGTCACGTGGCAAAAGGGGTCTTTGCGGACGTGATGAAGCCGAGGGTCTTGAGGTGGGGAGACTGTCCTGGATTATCCAGGTGGCCCCGTGTTTTCAGAGGTCCTTAGAAGTCAGAGAGGGGGAAGCAGAGGTCAGAGCGATGCCTTTGCTGTCTGGGGCCCGCGGGCAGGAATGCAGGCACCTCTAGAAGCTGGAAAAGGCAGTGAAGCAGATTCTGCCCGGGGCCTCGAGAAGGAACCAGCAGCCCCACCACCTTCAGCATAATGGGACCATTTCGGCCTTCTGCTCTCAGGAGCCGTAAAACAATCCGCGTGTTTTGTTTTAAGCCACCGTTTGTGGTAACTTGGTGCAACAGGAGACGTCCACACAGTCCATATGAAGCGAGTTCAGTTTCCCAAGCCGGTGGGTAGTCCGTCACCAACTTCACCTTCCCTCTCCAGGGAGGCAGTCTAGGTGTCGACCGGGGCTCTGGAGTTGTGTCCGAAATGCAGCGGCTTCTGTGTGACCCCGCGCAGGTCCCCGCTGGGAAGGAAGGGGGACAAGGGCCCATCCTGGTCCCGTGCTATGGACTTAAACGAGGCCATGCCCCGTAGATTCCTGTGGAAGCCCCCTCAGCTGAGACCCCCGTCAGCCTCAGCGTCACCAACCCCGGCCCCCTCTGCCTCCCCGCAGTGTCTCTACGGTGGGGTCCTGAGAGGGACCGGCAGGCAGGCCTTCGGGGCCGTCGTGAACGCCGTCACGTACTACGTCATCGGCCTCCCGCTGGGCGTCGTGCTGACCTTCGTGGTCGGGCTGGGGATCACGGGTACGTGGAGTTGGGGGAGGCGGGGCGCCCCGGGCGTCATGAGACGCTCCCACCGTCCCGTGTCCTGCAGGCCTCTGGCTGGGCATGCTGGCCTGTGTCTGCCTGGCCGCCGCGGCCTTCGTCACCTACACCGCCTGCATGGACTGGAAGCGGGCTGCGGAGGAGGTGAGTGCCGCCCCCCAAAACGCCAGCAGCGCGCCTCAACGTCTCCCGTCATGGAGACGGTGCGGTGTCTGCGGCGCCCCTTCCGGGTACCCCCCCAGACCCACAAAGGAAACCTCAGCAGCCCGACTGCCAAAGGCCAGACTAACGCCAACGGCTCAAGCTCGTCTAAACGTGGGTGAGCCCCGAGGGTGCTGGGACCTTGGAAGAGGCGATGGCAGCACCCTGTCACCGTCCTCTCGGAAGAACTGAAACCTCAGAGGCATTAAAGCCACAGCTTAGGCTGCAGGCTGAGCGTGGAGGGGGTGCTCTCGGACCGAACCCCCGCAGAGTGGGGGTTTGCCTTCGTGGGTGGATCCAGGCCTCCTGACGTCTGAGAGAACGGATTAACACAGCCCTGAAACACCACCCCTGTGAAGTCCCGCAGAAGGGTGAACACGGGCAGACCTCGCTGCACTGCGCTTTGTAGATGCTGTGGTTTCTGCAAGTTGAAGGTCTGGAGCGAGCCCGCATTGAGCCCGTCTATCGGCGCCATTTTCCCCGCAGCGTTTCTCACTTCATGTGTCTCACGTTTTGCTAATTCTCATCATATGTCAGACCTTCTCATTATTATCTCCTTTATGGGGAGGGGTGATCACTGATCTCTGATGTCATTATTGCAAAAAGCTGATGACCTGCTGAAGGCTCAGGTGATGGTTAGCATTTTTTAGCAAAGAGGCACTTTTTTTTTTTTTTTTTTTTGCGGTACATGGGCCTCTCACTGTTGTGGCCTCTCCCGTTGCGGAGCACAGGCTCCGGATGCGCAGGCTCAGCGGCCATGGCTCACGGGCCCAGCCGCTCCGCAGCATGTGGGACCTTCCCGGACCGGGGCACGAACCCGCGTCCCCTGCATCGGCAGGCGGACTCCCAACCACTGCGCCACCAGGGAAGCCCAAAGAGGCACTTTTTAACTGCGGCAGGGACGAGGCTTTTTTAGACATGATGGGATTGTGTGCTTAACAGACTCCAGTATCGTGCAAACATCACTTCTATATGCACCGGGAAACCAGAAAACCCGTGAGTGGCTCTGTTGTGACATTCGCTTTATTGCAGTGGTCTGGAGCCTCCGAGGTGTGCCTGTGTGTGACCACGTCCTGCTCGGCCTGCAGGGCACAGCAGAGGCCGGGGTGGACCGCAGGCCGACCGGACAACTCCGTCTCCTTCAGGTGCAGAAACGTGTGGGGCTGCCGCCCCAGGCCGCTGAGAGCACAGCCCCCAGCCTCAGACCCGGGCCTGAGAGAGCGGTCGTATCTTCAGGTAACGCTGCCCCGCGTGTGCGGGTGACTGGGAACCGCGCGAGCCCCAGCTGCCTTTCTCCCTCAGCGTGACAGTGACCTCCGTCCTAACGCCAGGAGAGTGACACTAACGTCCGCTATCTAAGAGGCCCCGGGAAGCAGGACCCGTCCCTCCCCGGCCTGGGGGGCAGTGAGCCTCGGTTCCGTTCAGATGAGGGAGTGGGTTGAGCGCTTAGGTCTCTTCCCAGTCATCCTGCAAGTGCAAAGGCAGGGGATGAGGTCAGAGCACGGGCCGTTGGACCCTAGAGCATGTTGTCAGCACTCACCTCCAGCCCAGGTGGGAGGCCTGCAGGCGTGGGTTGGGCAGGTCAGCCTGGCTCGACTCAGCAGCCTGCGGGTGCTTCCCGCCGACCCCCCGAACCCCACCAGGCGGCCGCTCTGCTGCCCTGGGGCGGGCGCTGGTTATCATGGCCCAAAGCCCCGGTTATCCCAGTGCCTGTGTGTCGTCTTGCGGTGGGGAACCAGCTGCAGACTCTATGGGTTTCACTTGTCACGAGGGAACGTGCAAAGGCAGCTCGACTAAGCGTTTCATACGTGCCCTGAGGTCACTGGTGAAGGTTAGGCATCACACAGGCTCAGACAGGCACGCGCGTCTGATCTCATCTCACCTTAGCGACAGCCTTTCCTGCACATCCCACGTAGTTCTCTTCTCTGGTCGTGCCGTAGAGAAAAGGCGGGCGTCTCCTGCTGTGAGGGACAGGCGTTGATCGTGCACCTCCAAGCCACCCCCCACCCCACCCCCATGCTAAGCTGGCCCCTGTTTGCCTCTGCAGTGGCTATGGGCAGCCACCCTGGCGTGACCCTGACAATGTACTCAAGGCCCGAGGCCCATCTGGACCTCTTCGGGACTCCAGAAGCAGCCCAACCCCTGCCAGCTCCCCCTGGCAGACTGTCGGCCAAACAGCTGGCCATCCGCCGAGGGGCTGCTCTGGGGGCAGCGACAGGCACGCTGGTGGTGGGGCTTGTCATCAGGGTCCTGACTGCCAGGCCCTAGCAAGCAAGGAAGCAGAGTGGCTGCCCACCCCACATCCTCAAAAACAGACCTTTAGCCAGTGCCTCGTGTGATGTAACAGGTCTGAACTGCGGTTAACTGCTCTTTAGCAGACCTCAACTACTGGAAGACGAGGCTCCTGGGGTTGCTACCATTATTCAGTAACGTAAATGGCTTCAAATTGGAGATTTCAAGTCAAAACAAAATGGCAAATGGCGCCGTTACATTAAGAAGTACATATTTCTAGGCTGAGTCTGCTGCCCAAGTCTTTACACAAAGCCTTTGTGAAGCTCTGGAAAGGGGGCCAGCGGGCCCCGCGCGGAGACCCCCATCTGCGTCCTGCCCACGCACCCTCCGCAGATCCAGGCGCCGTGAGGCCGCGACCAGGGCCGGGCTGGTCACCTTCCCTTCCGTCCTCTCGTGGCATCCGCATTTTCACGTATCACAGACCTTGAGAAACACCTTTCATACAGCAGCAATAAGATACAAACAAGGGCAGTGAAGCCCAGATCGTTGGGCCACGTGGCCTCAGGCTGGAATCTGATGCTAATCCAAGTTCTAGGATGCTTTTGAGGCCTGGGACTCGGGACCATTTCTGGGCTCCAGCCTGCACACCGCCACCCAGTGCGGGCAGCCTGGCCCCTGTCATCATCAGTCCCTTCAGCGTCAGTAGCTATAAACACACCCACAGACAGACGGATTTATTGATCAAGGTCAATAGGAAACAAGGATGCAGAGTGCGAACCCTGGTTCTGAAGAGTCAACATGCCATGGATCCTGCTGCAGGCCCTCCGCCCACAGGAAAGCAGAGGCCTGCATCCTCATGTGACATGAAGACAGCTTCTGCACCCAAACACAACAACCAGGTACGGAGCACAGAAGAGGCACGTCACGTGTCCTAAGGCTGAGAGGTATTGAGGAAAACGGACTCCATGCTCAAGTAAGTTCGGGAAACAACACACATCGGCACGTCAAAGGTTCTGTAGGCCTGGGATCTTTAAGATGCTGGTGTGCTTTACAAACCCCTTCTAGGCAGGGTCGGCAGTGGGGCCAGTTTTTGTGTAAAACCTTATGGGATTGGTGTCTCGTGAACGTGCTTACAGAAATACTTGTTTTGGGTCAGCAGATGGGGAAGGAGGATATAGTTGGGAAAAAAAAAACCTATCTACTCTATAGATTATTTTTAAAAACAACCCACAAATGACAAAGTAAAACTTGAGAAAAATCTTCTTGGCTGAGAATTTAAAATGAGAAAAAATCAGTTAAAGAAAGGTGACCAACACCACCTTTCGATAGATAAAGGCAAAAAAATGGATTTATAGTTGGAGAAAACTTGTGGTCAAAGAATTGTCTCCAACGGGATATCTGAAAACGAAGAACGTTATTACAATTCATGCCAATTTTACCAAATACAATGTATTTATTCTGAAGCAGAATATACTAGTAGACAAGTCAATCATTTTGCTTAATTAGAATGTTTAATATTTGCAAACAAATCAACGGAAAAAGGATTAATCTCCAAAATATATAAACAGCTCATGCAACTCAATCTTAAAAAAAACAAACAACCCAATCAAAAAATGGGCAGAAGACCTAAATAGACATTTCTCCAAAGAAGACATACAGATGGACAAGAGGCTCAACATCACTAATTATTAGAAAAATGCAAATCAGAACTACAGTGAGGTATCACCTCACACCCGTCAGAATGGCCATCATCAAAAAAATCTACAATCAGTGCTGGAGAGAGTGTGGAGAAAAGGGAACCCTCTTGCACTGCTGGTGGGAATGTAAATTGATACAGCCACTATGGAGAACAGTATGGAGGTTCCTTAAAAAACTAAAAATAGAACCACCATACCCAGCAATCCCACTCCTGGGCATATACCTGGAGAAAACCATAATTCAAAAAGAGACACGTACTACAATGTTCATTGCAGCACTATTTACTATAGCCAGGTCATGAAAGCAACCTAAATGCCCATCGACAGATCAATGGATAAAGAAGACATGGTACATATATATACGGTGGAATATTACTCAGCCATAAAAAGGAAAAAGACTGGGTCATTTGTAGAGACGTGGATGGACTTAGAGACTGTCATTCAGAGTGAAGTAAGTCAGAAAGAGAAAAATGTCGTATATTAATGCATATATGTGGAATCTAGAAATATGGTACAGATGAACTGGTTTGCAAGGCAGAAATAGAGACATAGATGTAGGGAACAAATGTATGGACACCAAGGGGGGAAAGTGGTGGGGGGTGGTGGTGGTGGTGGGATGAACTGGGAGATTGGGATTGACATGTGTACACTGATGTGTATAAAATGGATGACTAATAACCTGCTGTATATAAAAAAAGTGTAACGTACAATATACCAAATGAAAATTCCGTATTGAAATTCTGTCTGAGCTCTTTTATGATTGATTATTCTGATAGTGGTTTAAGCAGCTGTTTCCTAAACTAGTCTAGTGATGGATTCTCACCACCTTGTCCTGTGATGCAGATGTAACATACTGCAGACAGCCTAACGGAGCAGTTCACTCAGTGGTAGATCACACGTTCCTAGAGTGAGTTACACTCTCTCACTGAGCAGCCGAGTCTTCTCAAGCGTGGAGGCGGGGAGGGTGCGGCCCCTGCAGCCCGGACCACCACCGGCCCCCTGCCCCGAGGGCTCTCCTTCAGACTTTCCATCTGGCTGAAGTGCCCCAGGCCGGGGTCCGGGGGGTGGGGGTAGGGGGTGGTGTCATCTCCCTGTGTCTTCCGTCCCCTTTGGCGGGGCAGCTGCTGTGGCTCAGGGTCCTCCTACAGACGCCCACTCACCAGCCCCCGAGGCTCTCAGGGCTGCAGAGCCGTCCAGGACGGGAAATGGTCCCCACGTTAAGTTCTGTGGACCCAATCTATTCAGAAAGGCATCTCTCTCAAGTCTAAAAAAGGGAAATTTACTTGCCTTGTGCTACAGAAATAAGAAACTTAGATTTGTCCTTGAAGAGCCATTAACTTGCAACTTGAAGGTCCTATTATGCGAGGATAAGTATTGTTATGAGTACTTTCAGGACAGCAGTAAAAAATGCCAGGTGGGTTTTGTAAGATGCAGAACTCTACAACTCCTGCACCCTAGGAATGATAGCTGATACTTGTATGAAATTGGCAACTGTCTTCCAGGAAGCCCTAGGATTTACAAGATGCTCTGAGTGAGTGACATGAGTCACAAAACCGCGTGTGGACGGCCGCACGGACCATCACAGACCAAGCACGAGACAGGACAGAGAGTGGATGAGAGAGGAGGGCCGACTCCCGGAGGTCAGGCTTTCAAGTCCCAACAGACGAGGGACAGGGAGCCCCCACACCTCAGTTCTAGTGCCTCGAACCCCAAGGGGGCTGGGAGACCTCGCCTCACCTCTCTGGACTGAGACCTGGAAGCCTGGGCGGGGCTGGGCTCTGGAAGGCCACAGGGTGATGCCCGCGGTAAGGGCAGGGTGTCCCATGTCCCCTGAGCAGCAGAGTCGCTGAGCAGGTTCTGCGAACTCAGGTTCTCCCAGCGCGCTCTCCCCTCCCCCAGCCCAGAGCTCTAGGGATGGGGGTTCTCCGAGTGTCTCACTACTGGGCGGGCGAGTGCTGGGCTTTGGCTGAAACGGTGAGTTTTATTAATGGTGAGTGGCAATGACTTTTAGGTTTGGCGATGGTGCATTTGCATACTGTCTTACAATTTTTGGCAGGATTTCAAAATTACTGGTTCATTAATTATTTGGTAGAAGAATAATTCGGTAGAGAGGATGACGCGGCGGCACGGATCACTCTTCAGTAGCATCCAGCCTGGGGGAGGAGAAAGGAATCTGGGTTACCACCGGTTTACAATGTCCCCACCAGCCCTGGAACATGGGCCCAGGATCGGGACCCTGACACGTACCGTCTGTCCTAAGGACCATGTCAACAAGGCCCACAGATCCCTAAGGAGTCTTAAGTGTGGCCGGGCTGAGGATGACAGGTCATGCCCTCCCCCAGTGGTGAATTTCACCAGTACCCACTGAGGCTTAAAGAAGCACGGCCACAACCGCAGAGTTCAAACGTTGGATTTCATTTTCAAAGGCCCGATGACATCGTTCAATTTGAACCTTTTATTTTCCTCAACTTTTTTCCCCCACTCTGAGGTTCTGATATGTTCCCTTTGGATTGACAGTTTTGCCGCTTTCAGTTTCCCATTTTAAAATGTTCCAAATCCATTCTAATTCTAGTAAAGTGAATTACTATAATCATATTCAAGCACATAACAAAATAACTACTAAGTGCAAAAAGCAATTTCAGAAAAATGTCTGCAGTTACCGCCAGTAGATTCCTCAAGTAAATGGACAGTTTAGGCTCAGAGTCATTTGTTTAAAAGGTGATTTGATAAGAAGCGGGTAAAAACACAGAGAGAAGAGCAGAGAAGCAGCAAAGAGGAGAGAAACCCCCAAATCTTTACGCCGTCTCACACTGAATCCAAAACAATCGGGACGACGAACACACGGGCTCCCAGTAAGGAGCGCAGAGAGGTGCGGCTGGAAGCGGCCTGGACCTCCGGGTGCCCGTGCCCTCGCTCTCTGGGCTCAGAAGAGGCCTCGGCCGAAGCCATAATTAAGTCGATCCCAGAGCCCGGGATCAAAGCCATATTTTCTTGTTCCCAGCCGAATAAACGTTTTTATACACTGCTGCTTCTCTAGACCCTACCAGAGAAAGGTTTGTCTGCCAAACCCTTTCGGGAACTCTGGGCGGGCCACCTGGCCTGCCCTAGCCTGTGGGGCACGGGGCATTGCACCTGGGGGAGCCCTCCTGGGAATACGGGGCACAGTCAGCCCGCACCTCCGAATTTTCCATGAGGCTAAGAAACTCCATCCAGACCAAGAAGATGCCTGTCAGGCTGGGGACCCACGTCTCGGGGAAGAAAGATAGGCTAACAGTGACCAGAGACCCAAGCGCACCTCCGACCTCAGGAAGAAGCGGAAGAAAAAAACCCAGAAAGTTCTACACCCCACAAGATGTTTTGATTCACTAAGTCTGCTACATGAATTCTAAAGTCGAAGTTTTAAAAAAAAAAAAAAACGAAACAACTCAAAACCAAAATAAATAGCGACTTGGAGCTTTTTATAAGATTATTCTCAAATTCTGAAACAAAGGAAGGTGACTATGAGTGGGTCAGCAGGCATGTCCTCTGGGACAGCTGAGTGCATGAGACCATCCTTTTCTGGAAGTAATGAATGCTTCACCCAGACCCAGCTGAGCCACGACCTCTAATCTTGGGAGTCCAGCAAGCCGACCTCACCCTTGGAAACCTGTGGCCAAGTTAAGTTTTCACACTCTGACACTCTAGGCCATGGTCCAGAACGTCTGGAGACATTCTTTTTCTGATAACGCCTAAGCCTCCAAGTGTAGAAAAACAAACGACTGGAAGAGAGCACACCCCAAGCTGGCCCACTTGACAGAAAGGAAAGAAACAGCCCAACCTCCTCTCAATAGACAGGGCTGGGTTCTGGCGTTCCTGGCTCCCAGGACGGCACAATCTGTGAACTGCCAGAAAGATCAACAGGGCCTTTCTCAGCACAGCCTGGTATTTCCGAGGAAACCCAAACGATCTCAGACGTGACCGGTAGGTCCAGTTCCACCAAAGCTGTGACACTGTAAGGTGAGCCGACCCCCTTTCAACATTTCAACAAAATACAGATATGAACAGAGCTGTTCCCATTAAATGCTAGAATCTGGCCCCGCCCCGAGGATACGGACCGTCCTTGGACGCTGGCTGTCATGAGGGTCTCTTAGCAAGTCCACGCCCGGAACGGCCAGTCACCAGAGAGAAACGCCACAGGCCAGCTTCCCCCAGCACAGCTGCTTCCCCACTAGCCCCGTCCCCGGCACGCTGTCCTCCACCCCCACGCACACCGGGTTCCTGCACAGCCAGGAACCAAACTGACGCTCAGGCACCAACAGCAAGAGGGTCAGAGGGTGAGGCGGCTCGGACTTCGGCAGCACGCTCGATGGGGCTCTGAACTCTCAGACCAGAGGCCGCCACACGCCTCCTGTAAGGACTGAGGCCTGTGGGCTGCACGGTCCCTGCCGCCAGAGCACAGAGGCAGCCAGGGATGCCCGGAAAAGCAGGGCGGCCCAGCAGCCTGAAGCTCCCTGACCTCAGTCTTAGGCTCTGGAAGTTAATAGGAGAGAGCTGCTTGAAAGACCAGAGGTGCTCCCGAGACGCAAGAGGTGCACCTGGAGGCGCCGGGCGCCCGAGTCCCGGGGACTCACCTTCATGAGCGCCGCCACCACGACGCCCAGGAGGGCAAGCAGCAGAAGCCCGAGTTTCCCTCTGTTGAGCCGTTTCAGGAAGAACAGTTTGGCCCAGTCCACCTTCGACTGGCTATTGGGAGGATACCGGAGTTTGTTTGCGCCTTCTCGCTTCAGGCTTTTTAATAAACAGGGACGCTGATGCGAAAAAGTATCGAAACTGTGTTTTCCGTGATACGCTCCCATCCCACTGGACCCTGAAATAAAGGAACAGACGAGACGGGCTCCGCTGTGGGTGACGGCGCTCCTTCCGTGCACACGGCACCCCGGCTGCACCCCTCCACCGGCGCACGTGGCTCGTTCCAGGACGTCCTCCTAGCGCCCCCCGCACGGCGGGCCCCTGGCACAGGACGCTCTCCGAGAGCAGGGCAGGGACCAGCAGCTCCCGGGGTGCTGGCTGTCACTGATGCCAGGGACCAAGCTCACTCTCACCAGAGCCCCACCTCCTGAGAGGGAGAGGGGGCTGGGCAGGGCCCGAGCGGGACTCCAAACGGTCCACTCCAAGAGCCGCATGTGCCTGTTCCCGCCGTGGTACGTGCCTGAGCCACTGCTCCCCCAGGCTCCTGGAAGGTGCCCAAGGCCAGGACAGTGGGGTCAAGCGGCTGTGTGGCAACAGGCCTCTCGGACCTGTGCTCCGGGACCGCGCTCACTTCCCTGCTCGGTCAAGTGAGCCGGGCGGACGAGCACGTGGCACAAGGCACCCGGCGCGCAGCTTACTGGGGCCGGGCCGCTGGGGCATCACCTAGGTGACAGCTGAAGCTGCAGGGAGACTCTGTGACGTGTGTCAAGAGACGTGCATTTTAAGGAAGAAAATCTAAACGACAAGCCAAAACGCTAACAGTGCTTATGCCTCGGAGGCTACTACATTTTCCCTTGTAACTTTCTATAGTGTTTTGTTTGGTTTTGCCCCTTTAGCCCCAAAAAGCAAAAGGACGTTCAAGCCCTTGGCTGCTGTCTGCTCCTGGCGCTGTGAGCCCGTCATGTGCTACCTCATTCGATAAAGGACAGAGGGCATTTATCAGTTCACCTGAGACCTGATTTTTGGCCTAAGAAATGCCCTGAATCTGGGAGAAGATCCATAAACCAGTGAAGCAACGCAAGAAAGAACAGTCATTACAGACTGGGGATGGAGAGCAGGGGGCGGGACAGAGGTGGACCCCAGGCAGCGGCTTGCAGGGGCAGTGACCGGGAGGGGGCCTCACCCACGCCTCCGAAGGGCAGGGAGCTGAGCATGAAGTGCATGATGACGTCGTTGCCCGTGACGCCCCCGCTGGACGTCCTGTCGATCATTTGCTTGATGAGCTGAGGACGAGAAGGAACAGAGGCTCCGGGTCAGTCGCCCCTGGCCTGGGACCCACATCCTCCTCGAGGCTGGGGGCACTGAGTGAGACCCGGACGACCTGAAGAGTTGGGCCCATGCACCCGGGCACACCCCAGTGCTGGACCCCCGGGACCACAGCCAGGGCCTTTCTTACCAGGGATGGTTCAGGCTATATTCCAGGTTTTAAAAATTGTTAATATTTCTCTATCTCTGCTTTAAAGGATGGCATGTGATTAACAGGTATCATTTCGTTTCTAGGAAATGTAAAAAAGATTCAAGATTTCAGAGGTAGCATCCTATTTTTGAAGGAAATCGCTGGTTGGCCCGGGACGTGAATGGGCACGATGACACTGGACTGGTAAATGTCACCTCCCCTGGCTGCTGACCCACCAAGTCCTCTGTAGCAAAGGTCGCTGCTGACCCTGGGACCGAGCCTGACCCGCCGCCCCGTGCCTGGGCCGCAGACCGCAGCTTCCACTCTGTCCACCACTGCCTGTGGTCATTTCAACCGTCAGACCGCTGTGTACCACTAACCCATTCCTAGCTGAGCCCCGCACGTCTGGTCTTCCCGGACGGTCTGTAGAGATCGGTACCGCGCCAGCGCCGCCAGCATCACCAGCTCTAGAAGCTGCCCCGAGACCCCCTGCGTGGCCCCGGCAGAGGCTCTGCAGAAAACACCTGCCGTGGGAACTCCTCGACCTCACCTGGCTGCACCCTCCCTTCCGAGTTTTCCCCTTTCTTCAGAGGCTCCTGGCCCACTGGCCCACCTTGAGGCCACTGTCCCTTAGCAGCAGCCGGTCACCTCGAGGTGCATACGGACGGGCCGCGTGGAGGGCGGCGGCAGGGCTGCTGGGCCTGGGGTGGCGTGTGGTCTGCCGGCCAGGCTGGGACGGCAACACCACTCCAACCACAAAGCCCCGTGGCTGGAGAAAGCCAAGTCCGAGGCTTCCCAAGCACCTCCCTCAGCAGCGCCAGAGACACTGCCCTGCGGGCCGCGGACGCCGCGTGGGTAAGAGCCGGGGCCCTACCACAGGACCCCCTACAGATCAACAGCAGAAGCGCTTCTGATGCAGGTGCTCAGACGTCTCCCAGTGACATGGCAGGTGTCTGTGAGTCACCAGGCTTGTGACGCTCGCCCCGAAGACTCAGCTCTGACCCCAGGGAGTAAGGGAAGGGTCACAGCCCTAACCCCAGGGCCTCATTACCCAGGACTGGGGGACTCTGGCACCAGACGAAATAATCAGCATTTGCTGTACAGCAGAGAAGGAGCATGGCTTCTGAGAGCGAGCTGCATGCTGGGAAGTTTACCTTAGTGTTATGAGAAAACACGTAGAAAGCCAGGGGCTTTTCGCGTTCATTTATGAACTGTATGGCTTCTTCTGCATTCTTCACAGGCACTATTGGAAGAATTGGTCCAAAAATTTCCTCTTGCATCACTTTGGTTTTAGGATCCACATCAGTGAGTATCGTTGGGGCTGAAAAATGAAAACGCTCAAGCAGGAGACAGAAATGCCAAACTCTCACCTCACGTCTGGCTCACTGGGTCACCCACCCATCCCTTCCCCACTCCCGCCCAGGTGTCGTCTACTGAGACAAGTCCCAAGTACGTGGGTGAAGCGTGCAAATATTACGTCTCCACGCGTGTGCATCAGGTATCCTTGTGCAAACCCAGGGGGAGATACAGGCTTGAGTAAAACCTGCGCGTGTTTAACCCTGTTCAGCACCACATTCCTGCGTCTTTCTGTGGATAGGCCTTCCTGGGAGCACAGAGGGCCCCTCGGTGGACCAAACCAGTACAGCTTCTTAATAGAAGTACGTTCCTGCCTGTGATCTCTTTGATCTTGATTACAACTGCGTCAGGTTCAGAAAATGTAATGAAATGGTGGGATTCCCTAAGCCTTATCTCAGCGTTCCGTCCACTCTGGGGAAAGACACAGACCGGAGGACGACATGGATCCTGAAGAGCTTTGTGGGGTGTCCAGTGTCCACACCAAGAAGTCCCCAAGCCGCAGTGCTCGGGGAGACCCTGCGGATGGGCTGGAGGGTCGACTACAGGAGAAGACACCTGACAGAACAAGCGTGCTCTTGCCTCCACCCACGGTTACGACCAGGTTGTCCTGGAGGCATGGCACGGGACGGCTCTCTCCAGCACGCCCGGGGGTACAGAAGCCGCTGCCTCAGATCTGCTGCCCGCGGCTTCCCTGGGCCAGAGAGGTGTCCATCCCCCTCTGCAGAGCCACGCGCTTAGGTGAGGTGACCCTGGACCAGGTTGGGGGAAGCTCCTAAGTAGTCTGAGCTAATCACGGCCGACCTTCCCTCTCACCACTCATGGGCATAGAGGCAGGCAGTCAACATGCTGGGCCGGCAGGACCCAAAGACGAACCCCCATGGCTCTGGGGGTGTTAAGGAGCCGCTGAACTAACAGGCCGAGAGCATACTTTTCTCCGTACTGTTTAAGTCCCTTAAGTTCTGTTTTTGAAAAGTTGGGGTTTTTGGTGATGATGAGAGGAAACAGGTAAACAGATTTGCGGAGCAGCTTTTTCGCCAACTTCAGGTGTGATCTTTTTTTTTTTAAAAATAAGTTGTTTATTTATTTATTTTTGGCTGCGTTGGGTCTTTGTTGCTGCGCGCGGGCTTTCTCTAGTTGCGGCGCGTGGGGGCTACTCTTCCTTGCGGTGCGCGGGCTTCTCACTGCGGTGGCTTCTCTTGTTGGGAGCACGAGCTCTAGATGTGCGGGCTCTAGATGTGCGGGCTTCAGTAGTTGTGGCAGGTGGTCTCAGTAGCTGTGGCACGCGGGCTTCAGTAGTTGTGGCTTGCAGGCTCTAGAGCACAGGCTCAGTAGTTGTGGCGCATGGCCTTAGTTGCTCCGTGGCATGTGGGATCTTCCCGGAACAGGGCTCGAACCCGTGTCCCCTGCATTGGCAGGAGGATTCTTAACCACTGCGCCCCCCATGAGTGATTCTTCCCTCATCTTAGGTGTTATTTTAGATAAGTGTGTTTAAAATTCAAAGTGATACATACTCGTGGCAAAAAAACAAAGAACACAACAAGAAAGTCAATAGCGAGGTCAAGCATGATGGGTGAAAACGTTCTTTCTGGAACAGGACTGCTGTCGGCTAGCTGTGCGATTGTGGTTGAGCTATTTCCTTCTCTGGGCTGTTTTCCCAGCCGTAAGCTGGAAATAACTACAGAGTCTGGTTCTGCTTCTCAAGGTTGCCAGGAAGAAAAAGTTAGATAAAATACGTGTGTAAATACAAACAACTAAATAGAGTTACTCAACGTATACATATATAAAGTCATCTTTAACTTGCTTGTAACAAAGCAGTGTACCAGAAAGCAGTATTTAATAGCTTATTAATCACTCTACACCTAATAGTTGATTCAGTGTCGGTAAAGAGTGTCAATAAAAACTGTTGAGCGGCCCCTCCCTACAGGACGAGATGAGTCTCCGTTACCTATGTAGCGTGTGGCCTCATCGGTCTCCCCGCCAAAAGCTATCTTCTGTCCTTCAAGCAAACCTCGTATCCTCTTGAAATGACGCAGGTTGATGATCCTTTCATAGTCGGGGGATGCTTTTACGTTTTCTCCATAAAATTCCTGTTGAAAACAGCAGTATCTAGTTGTCACCAAAGACCCATATTTTAATTTCTTTAATAATTATAAAATTCACCATGGCCCCAAATCTGGTTTTGTATCCTCACAGAATCCAACCCCCCAGCCCCCAAATCCTTTAACAGCAGTAAGACTAAGCTCTTTGGCAGGTCAAGGACAGGAGTTACAGCACACACACACGTCTCCCATTTTCCACGGTTTCGGGGGTTGGCATGGGTCCCTCCTGGGGGTGGACACAGAGCAAGTAGGGGGGGTCTCGCCCCGTGTCGGGGCCACACGCGCGCTTGCCTATCAGCTCTGGCTGCTGTCCTGCGAGGAGCTGGGTGGTGGTGGCAGAGGCCCTGTGACCTGCAAAGCCTAAAACACTGACCGCCTGTGTGTTTCCCCTTTTGCAGAAAGGGTTTGCTGAGCTTTGCGCTATTTCCTCGTGTCAGGTCTTCTCTGGACTGGAACTTCCACCAGTCACAGATAACCGTGAAACCACTCAAAAGATCAAAACACAGTCTTGGTAAGTCACCCAGAGTAAGAGAGCCTCAGAAGCCAAGCAGTCAGCCCCGCGGGAGCTCTCAATCTACTCTCCAGCGGCACTGAGCACGGTCCACCCCCTGCAGCCGCCTCGAACCCGGGAGGAAGGAAGCTCCCGGGCAGCGTGTTGCAATGCGTGTTCTTGGGCCCCAACGCCGGAGCCACAGGAGTGGCTTTCAGCGCTGGCCGCACCTCAGCATCACCTGGAGACCCCAGCCCTGCTGGACCACCGTCTTCGGAGCGGGGGACTGGGGGCTTTTCTGAAACGGCTCCCAGTGACCCCCAGTGGAGAGCCACGGCGACGAGAGAACACACGCCTCCTGGAAACCCAGTTCCTCACCACACTCACCCGAGCACGTCCCCAGCAGCCCCAGTGTCTTCCCAGAGTCGGGCCAAGCTCCCCTTTCACACTCTCCTTGTCCGGCCCCATCGCGGTCCCGCCACTAACGTCCAGCTTCCACGTCACCTTGCTGCTCACCTACGTCACTCCTGGGTGTTCCAGAGCCTTCCTTTCAGGGCTCGGTCAGTACCCGGCGAGTGAACAACGGTGGTTCCAATAGTTTCTCCACCCAGGGGGCTCCCACCGCTGAGCTGTCACAGCTTCATCCCTTCCTTGCTTCCAGTCCCAGTCCTACGTTCCTTCTGGCTCAGCTCAGGACACCACCGTGTAGCCTTCCTTGGTCCCCTCGCTAGAGATGGCCATTTGAAACGCGCTCAAAGACTGATGGCCGCGTCAAGAGTGCACGTTCCTCGAAACTGCTGGCTTCTGTAAACCGCCGGCACAGCCGAGCACCGCTAACCTCGATCGCCGCACCGCGGCGAGGGCCTTGGCCACACCGCAGAGGCCTCGCGATGTTCTCCCCAGACCACACAACAGCTACTGGGCTTTTTTTTTTAAGGTCCGTTCTACACCTAACGAGTTGTGCCGTCCACAAATCAACTGGACAGTGTCAGCGTGTGCAGCACCAACCTCACCCTGCTACCACGCTACGAGAGCACTTTGCATTAGCCAGGAAATTAGTTCAGTCACCTGCTCCTGGAATGTTCCCGGGAGGGGGTGGGGCGATGCCCCCTGCAAACATCTGATTTCACTCTGTATCCCAGTGAGACCAGTGGACCCAGAGGTGGGAAACACGAACCTTCACGGCCTCCTTCACCTTCCGCACGATCTGGTCCTGGAGGGACGGCTCGCAGAGCACGTAGTCGGGGGCGATGCAGGTCTGGCCGCAGTTCATGTACTTGCCCCAGGCGATGCGTCTGGGAAAAGCACGAGCAGGCAGAGTTCAGTCCCCACGCCCCTGTCACGCGCTTCGGCGCCATCTGAACGTTTTTCAGCTAGCTGTCAAGATTACTAGTACGTATATGTATTTGGTAATCTTGATAAAAAAAAATGTTTCGAAAACTCATCTCTATATCAGTTGGCTGGAACTGAGGACGCATTTTCAATTGGCGTAGGCTGTTCTACAAAGCAGGGAAAGCCTCCTGCCAGTTCATGAGAAACGTTACTTTATACGCAGGGAAGCCACTGCCTGCGGCAGGAAAAGAGAGAAACAGCCTCCTGACACCCTCCTTCTCCCACCCCGGCCGAGAGGACATCTGGGAGGACAGGGGTTCCACAGACAGCACGGCTCCTGCTGTGGCTTGGTCCTGCTGCAAGATGCCAGGTACAGGCAGGACCAGAAGCCCTCCCCGATCTGGGACGCTGGGCCCGGGCTCGGATGGAAACCCACGAACCGGGGTCCCCTGTTCCAGCAAGTAGACGTCTACTTACAGAGCCCACCCGGAGCCCGGCCGACGCCCCCCGCTCCCCTTGTCTGAAGGGAGGGAGAGCCACGCCATGCCAGCACAGTCAGCTGTGGGTTTGGGCGCTTCCTGTTAGCTGAACTGATTTAGCGGAGACAACCCGAAACCTTGCATCTTCTGGTTCTCAGATGCAAGATGCTATTATTCTCATCTCAGTTAAAAGATGAGAATTATTGGTTTTATCAATAAAGGAACTCAGTTAAGAGATCAGCATAATGCCCTTTCTTTGGAAATTTAAAGATCTTATTAGGCACACAGGATCCCTGGCATTACCTACTGGCATTACCTACTTCCTGGATCAGCTATCAGAACAGTAAAACTTCTTGCCAGGTCTATTATCTAGAGAACAGAAATAGCTTTTCCTCATCCTGAGGGCAACTGTGTGATGTCACAACCTCGTGTTCATCTCCTCTGGCTGTGGCGCCAAGGCGTGGTTTGTGAAAGAGTTCTGGTCCCTGTGAGGACATCAACGGCAGTGCCCAGCGAGGAGGTACAGGGCACGCCAGCCTGCCGGGGGAGTCCAGATAACCGGTCTCACCTGCAGGCAACGTCCAGGTCACAGTCTTTGTCAACGTAACACGGACTCTTCCCTCCCAGTTCAAGGGTCACCGGGGTCAGATGCTTGGCGGCGGCTTCCATGACAATTTTTCCAACAGTGGTGTTTCCCGTGTAGAGAATGTGGTCAAATCGCTGCTTCAGAAGCTCCGTGGTTTCCTCGACGCCACCATTAACAACCGCGTACAGGTCCTTAAAGAAAGACAAACACTCGCATCACCGAAGGAATCGTATCGTCTGACGTAAACACGTAACATTCAGTGAAACCAGGAAAAGGTGGAGACTGGCCCCGGGAAACCACAAGACGGGGGCTGGGAGAGGGGAGGGTTGTGGGAACGTGGCCACTGTCGGTGACCACAGGACAGGCCCCAGGCGCGTCCACCCGGACGTCCTCTCTGCACGCGGCTCAGCGTGGGGCTCAGGGCACGGGGGAACCGAGTAACTGCGCCCGAATGTGTGCAAAGGCCGCCAGGGGAGCGCTTCCAGGGGCAGGTCCGGGCTGCACCTGCGCCCCGTCATCCTCTGGCTCACGTGCCTGCTGGCGGCCACCCGACGCCTCTGAGCCTCAGCCTCCTCTTGTGATGGGGGGACGTCACAGCGCTGTGCACTGAACCCTCATGTGCACCGTGCAACCGTCTGCAGCTATCGCACGGGAGAGGATAGTCACGGTGTGAAGAGTGGCGGCGGGACACCGAGCACAAGCCGGCTCGTGGGCCCCGTGTTTCCCCTCCATCTCTACTCACAGCTCAGCGGCCCGACAGGCGTTTCAGGCTTTAGCTCGCCTCCGCCTGAATCCACAGAGCCTGTGTGGTCGGTCCCCAACAAGCCGAGGGAGGCAGGGCCGCAGTGACGACCCCCATCCAGGCAGAGTGAGACAGTGAAGCATCTGCCCTACCTCACTGCCTTCACCGCCCTTCTGCACTGGGTACCCCAGGCCCTGGGACAACACTGCTCCATGGCCGCCGTGGCAGGGATGAGCCAACACGGGGAGCACGGCTCCTCCGAGAACCGGAGGTGGCTTGTAGACCGCTGTCAGAAAACGTGGCCGACTACAGGTGCGACGCTGCACAGCTGCGTCTCCCTGGCGCGCACCGAGGACCCCTCCACGCAGAGCTAACGGCCCCAGTTCACGTGGCGTCACAATCTCCTCCACGGGGGGCACCAGACCTCTGCTTCAGAGATCGTCTTTTCTCCACCGCTTCCGATACTCTTTTTTTAAAGGTTTTTTTTTTTTTTGATGTGGGCCATTTACAAAGTCTGTATTGAATTCGTTATAATACTGCTTCTGTTTTTTGTTTTGGTTTTTGGACCGCAAGGCACGCGGGATCCCAGCTCCCCGACCAGGGATCGGACCCGCACCCCCTGCATTGGAAGGCGAAGTCTTAACCACTGGACCGCCAGGGAAGTCCCAGCTTCCGATACTCGTCAATGCCAGCACTGTAACTCTGAGTGAGGGTCCACACTCTGGGTCAGGAGGCCTTTTTCTTTCTGTAGTTTTCGGGCCACAAACATGCCCGTTTAAATGTAGACGTGTGTTCACGTAACTGTACCTCGTGAAGAGCGCCCAGCACGGTACCAGCCCCTCAATAAATAACTCACTAGAAGGATACACCTAAAATCACGTCAGATCAAAGGTTAATGCGAAATGCCAGATGGCAGCGGAGGCTTTGTTAACAGCAGGGGTGCCGATAAGGCCGCCGGCCTGACCAAACTGTGTAACTACAGTAGCTGAACTATTCCACAGTTTTTTTGGAACTTAACTTCTCTTGTTAAGCCAGCCGTGGGAGGCTGAGGGAAAATGAGTGTGGAGGCCTGACCACCAATGACGCAAGCCAGCATGAAGAGCAGAGTGTGTGCCAGACGGACAGACAGACGTGCCAGAGAGGGGGCAAGGTCCTCTTACCTGGTCTAAGTACTGAGGGAGGAGCGTAGCCAAGGCCTTGGCTGTATTTTCACTTACTTCAGAAGGCTTGATAATCACAGCATTTCCTAAACAAAGCAAAAAGCAGGACGTTGTCTAGTACTCGAGCGATTCTAACATCCATGAGACGGAGCTCCTGTGGGGAGCACAGGCTAAGGGTTAATTCCTCTGGTTATTTCTGGCTCTGCGTTCTGTCTTCCTCACCACAGGCGTGAGCGCTCGCCCCTCTGCCTCTTTCCCAAAGGCTAACTCCTCAGTGCTCACCACATAGGTCCTTGACGGGAGGCCCCAGCCAGGCTCCCCCAGGCCTCTGGCCTTCTCTCACCGTTCTCACTCCCACCCTTGGATTTTCCTTTTGCCCTGGGATTATCGCACAGACAAGCTTTGCCAACATAAAGCTGTTGGTCTGGATCCTGGTTAACTGAGAAATGAATCCCTTGGCATTTGCTGCAGACCCAAGCAAGCATGACTCCCAGAGCCCTTATTTGAATGAAGAAAGGGGTCAGACAGAATCAACTGGTTCATCCAAAGCCAGAGGTGGCAACTGAAACCACATGACGCTATGGACGTGTGACTCCAAACCTGGGCCTGTGGACTCGCGCGTGCCTCTACGCCCTCGCAGGTCCATTCTCCAGGGCCCCAAAAAGCAGTCACCCCACAGATCTCTGGAGCCCACTGAACAAGTAATAATAACGTTTATGAATTCTCAATACACTGCTGGTGCAAACCAAGGCGAGCCGCCACAGCAAATGCATTTAACTAACCACTATCCTTAACGTACAACCAGTTTCAGAGAACACGCCTCTCGAAGACAGCGTAAGGACGGAAGCTGATGCCAGACCTGCAGCGATGGCTCCTATCAGAGGCTGGACGGTGAGGACAAAGGGGTAGTTCCAAGCTCCGATGATCAGCACGACTCCCAGGGGCTCTGGCTGGACGTAGGCCTCATCCAGCATGGTGACCAGGTTCTTCTGAGCTGGTTTAGCAGCGGCCCATTCAGGAAGCTTCTCCAGCACGAGCTCAATTTCCCCAAGCACGGTGATGACTTCTTGACTGTATGCGTTGAATTCGCTCTGTTACAAGAAGGTCACAGTTAACCTTTGTGGGTATGACACGCTTGGCCCTGAATGTCAGAAGCATCGGGCCAGGGAATTCCCTGACGGTCCAGTAGTTAGGCTTCTGTGCTTCCACTGCAGGGGACACAGGTTTGATCCCTGGTCGGGGAACTAAGCCTTACGGCAATGCAAAAAAAAAAAAAAAAAAAAAAAAAGCATCAGGACAGGCAAACCTGTCAGACTAGCTGGTTCGCCATGCAGATTCCTGTGTGTCCTCCAAGCCCACAGTAAGGACTTGCTAATTCCCTTCTTAATATATTCAATCCCTTTAAATCTTTCTTTACTGATCCAAGCCATTTAAAGTCAGGCTTAAACGTTAACTCTTTCACGAAAACTTCCCTAATTAATAATGGTGTGCCTTGATCACACTTTATAAACCATAGTCATTATGCTTTCCCCTATATCTTAACATTTCAGCCTTAATACACTGGCTTAAAACTATAGCCCCACTTTCTCTGTGCCTGTTCTGTTTCCCAACCAAACTTAAAGCCCTCGAGGGCAAGGAGTTTATTGTACTTCTTTAGTCATCCTATATATACACCCTCGGAAATGCTTGTAGAGTGAATGAGTCAGACTTTTTTGGGTATCTTCCTTAAATCCACCGCGACTATTTGACATCACAGTTCCTCTCCACCAAAAGTGCTATTCAGGAAGTTTTAGCGTTCCTGTTGTTACTACTGATGTTACTACCCCTCAAAATAATCTTCCAGGGGGAGGGGCCGAAGGAGCCTAGCAAAGCCAGAGCAAGGCCTTGTTACCCCTGAAATGAAGAGAAAAATTAGAAACAAAGTGGTAACAACAGTGTTATAAAACATAGGGGACCATTTTTAAACCCGAAACACTCCCCCAAGACCTTGCTACTCAAAGCGTGGTTCCATTGGTACATCACCTGGGAGCTTCTTACAAAAACTCGGGCTCTCAAACCCCCTCCCCCCAGACCCAGTGAAGCATCGTCTGCATCGTAACAAGGTCTCCGGGTGACTCGCGGGTGCACAGATGTGGCACCTAACATCATCGAGGGAAATCCGAGCGCAACGACGACAAGCAAAACCCTGTGTCTGCGTAAGAAACCGCAAAGTTAAAAGACAAGAACCCGACTCAGAGGAAGAGGCCTGCAATACACGAAGCGGACGAATGACCCAAATCCAGGGGAAGGGGAAGGGAAAGGGAAAGGGCCACAGCTGCCCGCGGAAAAGGGGCAGGCCGTGGAGCGCAGGTCCCGGGGGCGCACCTTGCTCAGGTCGGCGGCGATGGCCGCCAGGATGTCCCTCTCGCGCTCCTGCACCATCGCGCGCAGGGCCTCGAGCTGCCGCCGCCGGAACGTCAGGGGGCGCGAGCGGCCGGACCCGAACGCCGCGCGAACCCGCTGCACCTCGCGCTCCATGGCCAGTCCTGCGGGGACAGGGGAGATCGGGCGCCGTGCGGGGTGAGCGGGCCGGACGCGGGGCCGCCGGGCGGTGCCTCTCCATCCCCGCCCCCCGTCCCCGGGCCCAGCGACCCCGGCCGCACCTCCGTCCCGCCGGCGCGCTAGCTCCGCCGCAGCTAACTGCTCGCCGCAGCTAACTGCTCCGCCACCGCCCTGCGAGCTCGGGTCGACCCCGAGCCGCGCGCCGATTGGCCGGCGTGGTCCACGTGACCTGCGCAGGCCGGACGCCGCGTGGGCCCCGCCCCCAGGAGTCGGCAGGCGAGGGGGTGAGGACGGCTGGGCGGACGGCTGGGCCGGACCGGGCTGGGGCCGGGCCCCGTGCCCAGCGGCTCAGGAGGCGTCGCCCTTACGCCGCGGCGCCCCTCGGCCCGCCCGGCCCGCTCCCTTCCAGCTCGGAGCCGCGGGGACTCGGCGCCCAGGTGAGTGCCCCTCAGCAGCCCCGCCCCCACGCCCTCCTTTACCCTTTACCAGCCGCTCTCCGGGCCGCCCCCCCAGGTCCCTGCCCCCCCCTCCCTAGAGGGGCAGCTAGCTCGGACCCCCCCCTGCACCCACGTGACAATGCCCGCGGCAGCTGGGTTCTCCCCTCGCTCTCCTCTGCACCTGCGGAGATTGCCGGACGTCCTTCTGGCTTGTACCTGATTTGACTTGGGCTTTATCAGCTTGTCACGTGGTTGTTTGTCTCGTGCCTCTGCTTTCACCACTCGGGGAAAGAATGCGTTATCCAGACGTGAAGGACTCCGCTTTGAAGGTGGGGATGTCTGTCCCTTTCCTGGGACGCCGATGCTGGCGCTCCCTCGAGGGTGAGCTTCCCTCCCAGACGCCGGGGTCGTGCTGGCTCGCTGTCTCTTGTGAAACCTTGAAGGCATGTATCCTGTCCTGTTTGATGTGTGTTCTTTGTTCTGACAAGATATAAGAAACTGTGTTGAAAACCATGCTTCGCCAGAGCGCTTTCCTCCTGGGTGGAGACAGCACTCCTGCGCTATAGTCCTGTTTGGCCGGAAAAAAACCCCTCTTTTAGTCTTATGATAAGTTGTTTATTGATTACTTGGCCTCCACACCCAGCAGTCATTGCCATCTTCTGGAGACAGTGTGTTTGCTTGTTCGCCATCACCCTGTATTCTTCCGGTTTTCCTTTTCCCTCCCTGACCAAGTCCTCTGGGTTTTTCCTTGCTGGACCTTTCTCCCCTTCCAGGCTTCCTGACGTGTTCAGGTGCCTGAGGGCTCAGTCCTTGGACCTCTTCTCTTTCCACAGTCACAGCCTCATCTAATCCCGTGCATGGTGGTCAGAGAAGATTTTAAATCCCATCTGGTCCCACCCTTTCCTCTGAACTCCAACCAGTATGTTCAGCTCTATCCCACTCATACTGGGATTCATAATAGGCATCTTAAAGGTAGCTGTACATAGAACTGTTGGTTTCTCTTCATCCACGAGACAAATACAGGGCACGCCTCCACCAGTGTTCTCAGTCTCAGGAAGTGGTACCACCCTTCATCCCATTTACTCAGGCCTTAGGATCATCCTGACTCTTCTCTTTGGCCCTAGTTTCAAAATGTAATAAAAATACCAGTGGTTTTCCAGTTGAAGGACGACTGTCATGGATGTATTTGTCAATTAAAAGAAATAATAGTATATCATTTTAACAGGATGGTTACAAACTCTCAGAAAGTTTTGGAGACTATTTTTACAACACTGGCCATAGAAAGAGAAATATATCTTAGTTGCTGAGATTGTTTGAGTTTTCTCTATTATATTTGTTACGTACGTGGAAAAAAATCTATGAAAATTATCGTATCAGAGTAACTCACATTGGAACATAGTTTATTTCTTTATAGAATAAAATGCATATTATTAATTAAAAAAATACCAGTGGTTGAAGGAAAAAAATACCATAAAAAAAAATACCAGTGGTTGAATTCAACCACTTTTGCCCTAGTTCAAGCCATAATCATTTTCACCGGCACTTTATGTAGCATCCTACTGGGTTTCCTGGCTTCTACTGTGGACTCGGTGAAGGTTATTTATCTGTCATTTCTCAGTCCTCCACCTGCCCTTTTATAATCTGTCCCACAGACACCCAGAGTGTGTGAACTCTTTTCCCGGTTCTCCTGCCAGCTGGCTTCCAGTGAGTTGTGGCAGTTGCTGGGTGTTTCTGTAGTGGAAGAGGAGCTGGGATGATTCCTTCCTTGGTCAAGGTGGCCGCTCTCTAGGAGATACAGGATGACAGTGACAGCATCTCCAGGTGGCACCGGTGCTGGTGCAGCTCCCCTGGGTTCCTTCCAGCCAGGGGAATTTTCAGCAGCTTCTCATCAGTGGTATCACTCCATGCGTCCCTCTGACCCCTCTTACTCTTCAGATCCCCTCCACCTGTAGTAACTGGAGTGGGTTCTCTTTTCACAGCTGGATCCTGACTGATACGCTTTGCTGCAGCCATTCTCCGCCCAGCTGTCAGTGATCCTTTCACAAGACCCTCGACCCTCTTACTTCCCTGCTCAAAGCTTTCCAGTGGCTTCCTGTGACATATAGAACAAAATCCAAAATACTCAACTAGCCGTACGTGTCCTGGCCTGCAGCCTCCTCTCCAGGCTCCGTTTGTATGATTCTCCCACTTAGTGGAGTGCTTCTCTTGCTGTTCACAGAACGAGAAGCACACCTCCACTTTGGGGCTTTTGCACTCTGCTCTTTCCTGCTTAAATGTAACCTCCCTAAAGAAGCCTTCACTGACCACCATGTCTGAAATACCAGGCTCTGCCACTCTGTCCCTTCCCCATTTGTTTGTGTCTGTCTTTCGTGTTCAACGTAGTGTCAGTACCAAGCAAAGAATCTGGTCGGTTGTAGGTACTCTGTAAATATTTATTGAACAAAGGAATGGTACAGTCTCAAGGACTCCAGCCTCCGTGTCTTGTGCTGTCCATGTTTGTGGCTTTCTCAATAGCCACAGTAATTTGAGAGTTATTTAAAGAGATTCTTGGTGAAGGAAGGAAGGTGGCATGACCATCAAACTCGCCTTCGCCTTCTTCCTTGCCTTCTTTTGGCCAAAACCATGAAGTCCACATGGAGATGCCACAGTGATCTTGCTGGTAAAGGGGAGGTTGCTGGTGAGCAGGCCTTTTACTTTACCGGGAAAAGCTGTAGCTTCCTTCACATACCGGTGTCTAAGCCAACTTCATACCCAAGCGTTGCCTGTGCACAGTAGGCCCACGGTCTAAGGTCAGTGCAGGATTCTCCCGCTGTCCCAGAGGAGAGCATTCCCAGGAACCCGTCCCTAAGCCAAAATGGAGTAAAGCCAAGTAGCAATTACAAACGCTGTGTGCTGTTTTCACTCTTCACCTGCTTCTCTCCTGAAAGTGAACATCCTCTTTGGATTTCTTTCCATTAGCAAACACAGGCACTAAAGCAGGTCTTGAGTAAAGGCACAGTGGTGTAAAGCAGACTTTCAAAAAACGGGGGAAACCTGTGTCTGGAACCATGTGGTGATGTTTAAATGGGCTCAGAGTTCATTGAGTAACCATTTTAAACCCTGAGCTAAGGAATGTTATGTAAGGGACTAGGTAAACTGACACAGGACTCATGCCACAGTTTTTTAAAATGTAAATAATGAACAGAATTCCAACGTGAAAATAGGTAATCTAAGGCATGATATCAAAATATCTAAGGCAAGTTAATCTCTGAGCAGCAAAGGGCTGCTGCTTCTGCTGAGGATTAGACAGGAGGATCTTAAGAAGAATCTGTCGCAGTTCTAATGGCAACATCACCAGGAGTTTGACTCTGCCAACTCTTGAGCATTTTTTTTATTAACTGGAGAAATCAATTGATGGCTTTTTTTTGGCGTATTTTAAAACCACATCCAAATTCTTTTTTTGTGTGTGTAATTTTTTAAATTGAAGTAGAGTTGATTTACAGTGTTGTGTTAATTTTTGTTGCACATCAAAGTGATTAAGTTATACATATATATATATACTTTTTTTTTTTTTCCCCACACGGCTTGTGGGATCTTAGTTCCCCAACGAGGGATTGAACCTGGGCCCTCAGCAGTGAAAGCACAGAGTCCTAACCGCTGGACCGCCAGGGAATTCTCTGTGTACATTCTTTTTTTTTTTAATTCGTTTCCATTAATTGGTTTATCATAGAATACTGAATATAGTTCCCTGTGCTATACAGTAAGACCTTGTTGTTCATCCATCCTATAGATAATAGTTTGCATCTGCTAATCCCAACATCCCACTCCATCCCTCCCCCAGCCCCCTCCCCTTTGGCAACCACCATTGTATTCTCTATGTCTGTGAGTCTGTTTCTGTTTCATAGATAAGTTCATTTGTGTCATATTTTAGATTCCACATATCAGTGATATCATATAATATTGTCTTTCTTTCTAACTTACTTCACTTAATATGATAACCTCTAGTTGCATCCATGTTGCTGCAAATGGCATTATTTCATTCCTACGGCTGAGTAGTGTTCCACTGTGTATATACATACCACATCTTCTTCATCCATTCATCTGCTGATGGACAATTACATTGTTTCTGTGTCTTAGCTATTGCGAATAGTGCTGCTATGAACATAGCCATGCATGTATCTTTCTGAGTTAGAGTTTTGTCTGGGTATATGCCCAGGAGTGGGATTGCTGGATCATATGGTAGTATATTTTCTGAGGAACCTCCGTACTGTTCTCCATAGTAGCTGCACCAATTTACATTCCCACCAACAGTGTAGGAGGGTTCCCTTTTCTCCACACCCTTTCCACCATTTGTTATTTGTAGACTTTTTGATGATGGCCATTCTGACCAGTGTGAGGTGATACCTCATTGTAGATTTGATTTGCATTTCTCTTTTAAAAAAATTTTTATTTTATTTATTTATTTGCACCAGGTCTTAGTTGCAGCATGCTCGTGGGATCTAGTTCCCTGACCAGGGATCGAACCCAGGCCCCCTGCATTGGGAGCTCAGAGTCTTAAGCCCTGTACCACCAGGGAAGTCCCGCATTTCTCTGTTAATCATCGATGTTGAGCATCTTTTCATGTACCTATTGGCCATTTGTATTTCTCCTTTGGAGAAATGTCTGTTTAGGTCTTCTGCCCATTTTTTGATTGGGTTGTTTGTTGAGTATTATGAGCTGTTTGTATATTTTGGAAATTAAGCCCTGTCGGTCATTCCGTAGGTAGTCTTTTTGTTTTCTTTTATGGTTTCCTTTGCTGTGCAAAAGCTTGTAAGTTTAATTCGGTCTCATGTGTTTATTTTTGTTTTTATTTTTATTGCCTTGGGAGACGGACCTAAGAAAACCCATGTCCAGATTCTTCAGCAGAACAAGGTGGTATGTTTATGAAACCGAAGAGTGGACTGGGGATTCTTTCACCCCCAAGTTGAAACGCTCCCCTTCCAGCTTTTGATTACGATGTGCCCATGGATTTAAGTATCTCTGGGCGAGTGAGATTACCACTTGCAGGTACAGGATTGTGGGGTGAGTGCCTACAAGCTATTTTTTTGGGAAATATAGTACGCCTGGCCACCATACTTTCCTAGTCCATTACCCTTTTTTTGGCCTTAAAGTTTCTTCATTGTGGGTGGTCCACTCTGTGACCCCTCTCCAGTGCGGGTAACCCAAGCCTGACCATTCAGCCCTCCCAGCACTTTGTTTAGACCTATCATGACAGAGACACGCTTTCCCCATGGGCTCACCAGCTATGCGGATGGTAGAATCCTCGAGCCACTTGTAGCTAATTTGTTGGCACCCCAGGGGAAATGACTCGCTGAGAATAAAGCTGAGACAGAGGAAGGCAGAGCTCAGAGACAAGTCCTGATAAGATCGTTTGTGTTCAGTTAAGGCTCGAACCTCTGTGACGGACATCGTCATAGTTCCTCTCATAAACCAGTCAATTTCCAAATGTCAGGGACCCAGTGTTTGAATTGAATTTTATTTGCCACTTGCTACCCAGAGACCTGAACATGATAGAGAGACGTGCCACATTGCACTTAATTCTGTTATCCAGGTCCTCAGACTAATCCACGATGGGGTAAAAGGAGGTACAAAACGTTAACATTTTAAAAACTATGTATGCAGTCAGTATATTCCTTGCAGTGTGGTATAAGTTATGAGCAAATCAGCCAGTTTTCTAGGAGACCAGATTAGGGCCAGAAGGAAGGAAGGAGTCCTGGGCTGCACTCACACCCTTCGTCCCCTGAGACTCAGAGAATTAAGGTGTTTATTTCCCACTTGCCTTTAGGAAAGCTCTCCCTGCTGACTGCTGAAGAGATCACACGTTTGAACCTTGCATGTAGTCTAGCATATTTTTGGGGGGTAATAAAACACTACATTTTTATTGGATATGATATAAGTACAAACCAGTGCATGAATTATAAATGTGTGCAATGAACTATGGCGAAGGTAACCCGCCTGTATATCTACCACCCAGAAGGTTACCAGCATCCCCCTTATACCCCTATATCTAGTCGCGGCTAGAGAATTTCCATGTGGAAGCAGATACATGCATAACTTCAGTAGTCAAATAACTTTCCGTCGTGCTTGTACCAATTCACAGTCCCCGTGTGTGTGTGTGGTGGTGCGTGTGTAGAGTGTTGTGTGTGTGTATGTGTGTGTGTGGCTGCGTTTGTAGAGTGTTTGTGTGTGTGTGTGTGGTGTGTGTGTATGTGAGAGTCTACTAGCTCCACAGCCTCTCCAGCACTTGATGATGTCAGTTTAAAAAAATTAACCATTCTGGTAGCTGTGTAGTGGTTTCTCAGTGTGATTTTAACTTGCATTTCCCTGATGACTAATGATGCTGGGCACCTTTTCATATGTTTATGACTATTTGCATATATTTCCATGGCAAGAAAAAACAGATTTTACAAAAGATGTTAAGGCAGTAAACCTGAATTGGAGCCTCAGGCTGCCTTGGATACCTGCCCTAACCTACCATGCTCTTCCTCAGCAAATACTTGCCCGCTAGAGCTGTTTGTGTCCACGGATCAGTATTAGAAAAGAACAAACCCAGTGCCCACGCATAGACACTACACACGTGTACACACATACACCTCTAAGGAAGAGGAGATAAAACCTTATATGAAATAATGGACATCCAGATGGATAATTCTCACAGTTTCTTGAGAGACCGAAGCATAATCTTTGAAGGAAAAGGAAAAGCCCAAAGAAATGCGTTAAAAGATTAAAGAATAGATGAGAAAACAATAAGGAGAGGACAAACAAGTAATTAAAACTTAGGAAAGAAATGGAAAAGAAAAAGAACACTTGAACAGAAATGAAGACCACTTTAGAAAGCCCAAAGAAATGCGTTAAAAGATTAAAGAATAGATGAGAAAACAATAAGGAGAGGACAAACAAGTAATTAAAACTTAGGAAAGAAATGGAAAAGAAAAAGAACACTTGAACAGAAATGAAGACCACTTTAGAAACAACCAAAGGTAGAATAAAGCAGAGATACAAAAGGGGAAGTTTGACAAAATCACGTAAAATGAACTGGAGACAAATATCACGTGATTCCACTTATGCCGGGTACCCAGCCACATGCATAGAGACAGAAACAGAATGGTGGTTACCAACGTCTGGAGGGTAGTGGGCTCATGGGTGCACAGTTTCCATTTGGAATGATGATAAATTTCTGTCCGTGGATAGTGGTGAATGCGTGTAATGCCACTGAATTATACATTTTAAAATGCTTAAAAGGGTAAGTTTATGTTATGTACATTTTACCACATTAAAAAAAATGAAATGGGAGAGAAAAATATGTAAAAGTGATTCACAAAAGATGAAAGATTGTCCAGCATGATGAAGGCCATACGTGAAGAACTCATGGCTAACAGAACACTCGGTGATGAGACAGAAAGTTTCCCCCGGACCAAGAATAAGACAAGGATGTCTGCGTTTGCTCTTTCTATCCCATATGGTATTGGAAGCTGGAGACAGAGTAGTTAGGCAAGAAAAAGAATTAAAAAGGGTCCAAATCGGAAAGGAAGAAATAAAATTTTCTTTATTATTATCTCGGTCCAAGACCTGGAGGCCATCTGTGTTTTCATAAAATAGGTGCTTTCCTGGCGGTCTCAGCTTCTGTGTTCAAATATCTTATGAACATTTGAGAAATGCTAGCGTCTGCTCAGGCATGCTTTTGTCATTTTCCTTGTAAAGGGTATCCCTCGGCACTGTGTGCTTGTGTTGCTGTTGGATGCCTTCTCTTTCGTTGCGTCGTCTAAAAGTTGGTTGTATGTAGAGAGCTGTTAATGATTGTGAATTTTCTGTCTTGTTACAATTCTGAATGCCTCTTGCTGTTCGCAGTAGTTTTCAGATGATTCTCTTGGATTTTCCAAGGATACAATCATATCGTCTACAAATAATGTGATAATTTTATAGTCTCCATTCCAGATGTTATTCCACTGATTTCTTTTTCCTGCCTAAACACCTGTAGTAGAACAATAAATTGTCATGGTATTAGTGGAAATGCTTGTCTTGTTTAGGACCTCAGAAATAGTGCTTCTGTTGTTTCTCTACCAAATAGCATGTTGGATTTGGGGCTGACATACACACTGTTGACGCCAATAATCAATAATCTGTATTAAGGAACAGAAGAGAGTTTTATTTGAGGCAAGATGAGCACTATAGACTGGGAGACACAGATTCAAGAAGCTGTTCTTGTTTTCTGCCAGACTGCAGAACGGGGCAGGCTTATAAAGGCAAAAACCACAAAGCTGCCTGAGCTGTTTGTCAAGAGTTAGTATTGGAGCTGGCGAGAAGTAAGGGTGCTTGTTAAGCAAGGATTGGCTGGGGTTGAAATGGTTGCATAGTTACAAGGGGAGACCTTGATATCATAAGGTTGCAGCTGCTGGCAGAGATTCTTTTGAGAAAGGCTGTTGGTGTCCTTGCGTCTGATACAGTGCAGAAAATTCAAGTTCTCGATGATGCAGGAACGTGTCTGAAACCACATCCACGAAGGCCACCCAGCTCCATGCCTGAACCACAGTTACTCCGTCTCGATTTTTAAATGGTCTTAAATATGTCATCAAAGCATACACAGAGACACACATAAATAAGTTTATGTGTGCATCTTTTTTAAAACAATGTTCAGGAGGTATCCATGGCGTCTGCTTTATTGAATGTTTCCAACAAGGACGGTTGAGGATTTTGTCAAATGGCCTTTTAGTGCCTACAGAGATGATTCTATCATTGTTCTCCTTAGACCGATTATGATGATAAGTGATACCACTTGGTTTCCTCATATGGAACAGTCCTGACTGCTGTGTGCTACTCTTCCAGCGAGCTGCTGGACGCTGCTAATATTTTATTCAAGAATTTTGCAATGATAGTTATGAGGAAGAGTGGTCTGTAGCTTTATCTTTTATGTAATCTAAGGGTTGATATTAGTAGCATTAATGTTACATTCATAACGTAAAGAGAATTGAAATTATTTCCCGTTTGGATGCCCTGAAACAATCTTCATAGTATAGGAATGATCTGTATTATGGAGGTTTGGCTAAATTCTATGAAACTTTCATGCTGGGTGTTTTGGAGGACTTTGTTACAGCGTTTACAACTCCTTCTCTGAAATCAGTTTGTTTAGACTTTATATCTTTTGCGGGGGGGGTCAGCTTTGGCAAATTATACATATTTTCAGAAATCTATCCATTTTATCAAGATTCTAACTGTATAGAATTGTGCAAAACAATCTGTCATGTGCTTTTGGGGTAAGTTGTGTGTTCTGCATCTATATCCGCATCTGCAATTTCTGTGGATTTCCTTAGTAACGATGAGCTGTGTTTTCTGCAGAATATAGTCTGATTCGAGGACTGACCCAATGCTGTAGTATGTATTCAAGTAGATCCTTCTGTTCTGTGTCAGCTAGTACATTTTTACCGTGTAAACAATTTTGAATCTGTCCCCATTGCTCTGTGAAATTTTAATCCCGCAGCTGTCGTGAGAGCCTTCTGTGTCCACACAAACAGAGGTGCTTAGTTTCTTATCCTGACTTTTTGGAAATGTTGTCATGTGATGGCTTAATGAGTAACTGTCCTCAATGTCATGTCTCTTGATGACCGGTTCAGGCTGGGAGCCTGTGGGGTATTTGATCAGCGTCAAGCAGGATTTCGCCCTTCTCTGTTTGGGACACAGAACTGCCAAGTATTTATTACGGTCTCATCCCTACCAAGCACCGGCGTCGACACCAGGGAAACACCGTTTAACCAAAGAGCCAGAGCCTCTGCCTGATGAGCTGCTGGGGTTTCACAATTCAGCTTTGCTTTAAAAAAGCAAAAAACCTAAAAACCTCTCCTCTACTAGACACTGAGCTCTTTAGAATAAGAACACGGCAGATCTCGCTTTTTGTCCATAAAAGTGCTTCTCGCTATTGGACTTATTTAGCAGGTGCTCAGATTTGTTAAATAACCTTTTAAACTATTAATTATACATTAACAACATGGAAATCTTGTGAAAATACATAAAAAATGTAATGATGAAAATTAAAATTACCTCTAGTTCACTCCTCAAATATTTCCCTGAGGTATTTCAATGTATTTTATTCCAGCCTTTTAAAATTATTTTTCTCCCAGTATTTTTTGTTATTCACAGAAGTGGGATTATACTGAATATGTAATTTCCCCCGGTCCCATGTTAAAGACATGGCTTTTAGTAATTCTCTAGTATTTCCTTGTATCGTTTATTTAATGCTTCCCTAATAGTGGACATTTAAATTGCCCCCCTTTTATCTTTTAATTGAAGTATTGCTGATTTACAGTGTTGTGTTAATTTCTGCTGTAGAGCAAAGTGACTCAGTTACATGCATATGTACATTCTTTTTTATGTTCTTTTCCATTACGGTTTATCCCAGGATATTGAATATAGGTCCCTGTGCTATACAGTAGGACCTTGTTGTTTATCCATTCTGTGTGTAACACTTTGCATCTACTAACCCCAAACTCCCAATCCATCCCTCCCCCACCCGCCCCCCCACCTTGGCAACCACAAGTCTGTTCTCTGAGTCTGTTTCTATTTTGTAGATGAGTTCATTTGTGTCATATTTTAGATTCCACATACGGGTGATGTCATATAGTATTTGTCTTTCTCTTTCTGACTGACTTCACTTAGTATGATAATCTCTAGGTCCATCCATGTAGCTGCAAATGGCATTATTTCATTCTTTCTTATGGCTGAGTAGTATTCCATTGTGTATATGCACCACATGTTTATCCGTTCCTCTGCTGATGGACATTTAGGTGGTTTCCATGTCTTGCTGTTGTGAATAGTGCTGCTGTGAACATTGGGGTGCATGTATCTTTTTGAATTATAGTTTTGTCTGGGTATATGCCCAGGAGTGGGATTGCTGGATCATGTAGCAACTCTGTTTTTAGTTTTTTGAGGAATCTCCTTACTGTTTTCCATAGTAGCTGCACCGACTTACATTCCCACAAACAGCGTAGGAGGGTTCCCTTTTCTCCACACCCTCGCCAGCATTTATTTGTAGACGTTTTAATGATGGCCGTTCTGACCAGTGTGAGGTGGTACCTCATTGTAGTTTTGATTAGCAATTCTCTAATAATTAGCGATGCTGTAAGTTGCTCCTCTTTTAAATGACATTGTGACGAGCATCCCGGGTATATGAATTATTAACGACATTCCTGAGTCTCTCCTTAGGATGGGTTCCTAGGAATGGAATCAGTCCATCAAAGGGTATAGACTGTCCATCCATCTGCTTCTCAACTCGAGAGGTTATTCCAGTGAAATGGCCGGGAGTCCACGGGAGGCCCAGCCTCAGTGACCTCCTGCCATCGTGGGGCCCCACACATGTGAACAGGTTAGCAGACTAATTCCCAGTTTATACTGGGTTCCAACTCAAGCCTAGACAGCTGGCTTTGTAGTGCAGTTATTCATATGTGAATGGGTATTTTATATCCACTCTGTTACACACTGATATTTAAGTGATTTAAATAGTTTCTTCTCACAAGGAGATAGGCATTGTTTATGTTTCTCAGTCATCTCTTGTACACGGCAATTGGAGAGATGGTTCTCCAAGTGGGCTTCTAGAAACATCAGTCTCACAGGTACATGCACACACCCATCTAAAGCCTTCCAGCGGGTTCCCACTAGAGTTGGAATCAAACCTGGTCAGTGGTAAGCGTGCGTCTGATCCTGGTCCATAATTATCTAAGATTTTAGCGTAAGCTGCAGGTTACGCTATGGATACAGTAGTTACGGGAGAATGTTAATGATGCCAGGAGGGGGACTGCAGAAAATCTGAACGGGATACTTGTTTCCCACCCACAGGTCTCTGGTCCGGATTGACGGCCTGTGTCTTCTTTCAAACCCTCTTCTACTTGGTGTACATCTGGAGGATAAACTGGAACAGAGCTGCAGAGCAGGTAACAGAGGGCGGGTCCTCTTAGAGATGGGGCCCTGTTGATCCCAGGGCAGGTAAGGAATCTTTCATGGTGAAAATGGTAAGAAATCCATTGGCAGCATGACGCACTTTGTTTAGTGAAATGCATCCAACGTGAGAGCTGGGGGCAAAAGGAAAGCCTGTGTCAGCACGTTTTCCTCTTAATGTGGAATTAATTTAGTATCTACCAAGCAGGGCTCAGCCAGAAAGAAAGAGAATTAGCTTAGAAACTATTTTGCTGTTTTGGTGTGGTAGTCTTAGAAAAGCAGTAGTGTTTCCTGATCTGTTGTCTAGTTTTAGGCGTCTTCAAAAGGATCTTTTGGTCCTAAGAAATTTCCTAAGAAATGCAAATTGCTAAGTGCCTGTGATCAGGGAAGTTCTTGGGGCAGAACCTGTCCTGCGGGTTGAGGACCGGATCCTGACCCTCTGGGCGTCTCTGTGTTGAAGTGTGAGCTTCGCTGACTGTGTCCCGGTTTGAGAGGAGATGGGTGGGAGGTCGGCGAGGGGAGGTGTCCTGGACAACCCGCGAGGAGGGGCTGAGGCGTGCAAACCGCCACAGTCTGCGTCTTGACCACCCTGGAGGATTCGCAGCCCTTCTGCCTTTCCTTATGCTGACGTATCGTGTCCTTCCTCCCTTCAGTGTGATCGCTGGAGGGAATGAAGTGTACAGGACGTTAAGTTGGACCCTAACTCCCCCTTAGGTGATTGTACCATTTATCTTTAGACTTTGTTCCTTTTATCGGGATTTAGGAGCAGTAAAGGGCGCAGTGCGGAAAACATGTGAAGTTTGCAACTATGGCAACAATTAATTTTCCATTATGGAATAGCATTAGCTGTTGCTGTACTTTTAACATAAATTTTAATAAGAGTTTTCAAATACCATAACTAAAACAGAAGAATTGTCACCAGGATACAAACTGGAAATGATAATTTTATACCGTTAATGAAGCATGTTAACTAACCTTGTCATGGTTTTCTGTCAGTTGTGTGTGGATAGATATTAGTAATGTTTTCTAAATTATTTGGAAGATCTGCAGTATCTTATTGGAGATCAAAAAAGGAGCTACACTTTTATATAAACATTTCTCCCGGATGTTAACTCCGTCATGGGTTTTCAGTGTATGAATCTGATTATCTCTTTTGTCGGTTTCTTACTCTTTCTCATATGGAATATTTCTTCTTCCGTGGAAGCAGGTCACTTTGCTATAAAATATTAATTGCTGGTGTAGCTTTGTTTGTATTTCCCTCTCAATGGATTTTTTATTTTTAAGAAGATGTTGGTGTAGGAGTTTATTAATTAATTAATTTATTTTTGCTGTGTTGGGTCTTCGTTTCTGTGCGAGGGCTTTCTCTAGTTGTGGCAAGCAGGGGCCACTCTTCATCGTGGTGCGCGGGCCTCTCACTGTCGCGGCCTCTCTTGTTGCGGAGCACAGGCTCCAGACGCGCAGGCTCAGTAGTTGTGCCTCACGGGCCTAGTTGCTCCGCGGCATGTAGGATCTTCCCAGACCAGGGCTCGAACCCGTGTCTCCCTGCATTAGCCGGCAGATTCTCAACCACTGCGCCACCAGGGAAGCCCCCTCTCAATGGATTTAATCCTGTCAATGAGTTTATAGTAAGGGCCTTTTCAAGCTCTACCACTGGTAATGTTGTATCAGCTTTTTCTTTTTCTCAATTTTTATTGTGGCAAAATCCAACATAAAATTGACTGTCTTAACCATTTTTAGTGTACAGTTCAGTGTACTAAATATGTTCATAATGTTGTACCATCATCCCACCATGCATCCCCATAATGTTTTCACCTTATAAATCTGAAACTCTGTGCCCACCAAACGATAGCTGTCCATTTCCCCTCCTCCCAAGCCCTGGAGATCACAATTCCACTTTCTCTCCCTTTGAGTTTTACTGCTCCAAGTACCTCATATAAGTGGAGTCATGTAGTATTTGTGTTTTTGGGACATTATTTTACTTAGCATAATATCCTCAAGGTTCATCCATGTTGTAGCGTATGCCAGAACTTCTTTCCTTTTTAAGGCTGAATAATATTCCACCATATGTATGTACCACATCTTGCTTGTCTGTTCATCTGTTGATAGAAACTTGGGTTGCTTTCACATTTTAGCTGTTGTGAATAATGCTGCTGTGAACGTGAGTGTACTACAGAGATCTGAGTCTGTGCTTCCAGTTCTTTTCACCATACGCCCAGAAGTGGAATTGGTGGGTCATCTGGTAATCTATTTTTAAATTTTTGAGGAACCGCTGTACTGTTTCCCATAGTGGGTGCACCATTTTACTTTCCAACCAACATTGCACAGGAGACCAATTTTCCACATCCTCTTCAGCACTTGTTATTTTCTGGGTTTTGTCCTGTTTTGTTTAATAATAGCCATGCTAATTAATGGGCGTGAGGTAGTATCTCAGTGTAGTTTTGATCTGCATTTCCTTAATGATCTGTTATGTTTAGCATATTTTCATGTACTTCTTGGCCATTTAAATGTATTCCTTGGAGACATACCAAGTTTTTTTTTTTAATTATTTGTTTTTATTTTTGGCTGTGTTGGGTCTTCATTGCTGTGCGCGGGCTTTCTCTAGTTGTGGTGCGCGGGGGCTACTCTTTGTTGCAGTGCACGGACTTCTCATTGTCGTGGCTTCTCTTGTTGCAGAGCACAGGCTCTAAGTGCATGGGCTTCAGTAGTTATGGCATGCGGGCTCAGTAGTTGTGGCTCGCGGGCTCTAGAGCGCAGGCTCAGTAGTTGTGGTGCATGGGCTTAGTTGCTCTGTGGCATATGGGATCTTCCCAGGCCAGGGCTCAAACCCGTGTCCCCTGCATTGGCAGGAGGATTCTTAACCACTGTGCCACCAGGGAAGCCCTCTATTCAAGTTGTTTTGCACATTTTTTAATCAGGTTGGTTTTGTTGTTGTTGTTGAGTTTTTGGAGTTCTTTATATATTCTGGACATTAGTACCTTATCAGATAAATGATTTATAAATATTTTCTCCCATTCTGTGGGTTGCCTTTTTACTCTTTGATATTGTCTTTTAATTGTTTTAATATATATATATTTATTTAATTTATTTATTTTTGGCTGCGTTGGGTCTTCGTTGCTGCGCACAGGCTTTCTCTAGTTGTGGTGAGCGGGGGCTACTCTTCATTGCAGCGTGCAGGCTTCTCATTGTGGTGGCTTCTCTTGTTGTGGAGCACAGGCTCTAGGCGCGTGGGCTTCAGTGGTTGTGGCACACAGGCTCAGTAGTTTTGGCGCACAGGCTTAGTTGCTTGGCGGCATGTGGGATCTTCCCTGACCAGGATCTGAACCTGTGTCCCCTGCACTGGCAGGCGGATTCTTAACCACTGTGCCACCAGGGAAGCCCTGATACTGTCTTTTGATTAACAAGTTTTTAATTTTCATGGTCTAATTTGTCAGTTCTTCTTTTATTGCGTGTACCCTTGGTGTCATATCCAAGCAATCATTCCCAATCCAGTGCTGTGGCGATTTTGCCTTATGTTTTCTTCTGAGAGTTTTATAGTTTTAGGTCTTACATTTAAGCTTAATCCACTTGAGTTAGTTTTATTGTTCTTGTTTTTGTTTTTAACATTTATTCTTTTATTTGGTTGCACCAGGTCTTAGTTGCGGCAGGCGGGCTCCTTAGTTGCAGCTCACAGGCTCCTTAGTTGCAGCAGGTGGGCTTCTTAGTTGCAGCTCCAGGGCTCCTTAGTTGTGGCATGCAAACTCTTAGTTGCAGCATGCATGTGGGATCTAGTTTCCTGACCAGGGATCGAACCCAGTCCTCCAGCATTGGGAGCGCAGAGTCTTAGCCACTGTGCCACCAGGGGAGTCCCTGAGTTAATTTTTATATGTGGTGTTAGGTAAGGATCCGACTTCATTCTTTTGCATGTGGATATCCAGTTTTCCCAGAAACATTTGTTAAAAAGACTGTCCTGGGCTTCCCTGGTGGCGCAGTGGTTGAGAGTCCACCTGCCGATGCGGGGGACGCGGGTTCGTGCCCCGGTCCGGGAGGATGCTGCATGCCGCGGAGCAGCTGGGCCCGTGAGCCATGGCCGCTGAGCCTGCGTGTCCGGAGCCTGTGCTCCGCAACGGGAGAGGCCACAACAGTGAGAGGCCTGTGTACCGCAAAAAAAAAAAAAAAAAAAAAAAAGACTGTCCTTTCCCCACTGAATGATGTTTGCATCCTTATCAAAAAATCATTTGAGATTCCATGTGAATTGTAAGATGGATTTTTCTATTTCTGCAAATAATGTCATTAAGATTTTTATAGGGATTGGCATTGAACCTGTGGACTGTTTTAGGTAGTATTGCCATCTTAACAATGAAAAGGCATCCAGTCCTTGAACATGAGGTGTAATTCCATTTACTTATGTCTTCTTTAATTTCTTTCTGCAGGATTTTGAAATTTCTATTGTACTAGTTTTTCACCTCCTTGGTTAAGTTTTAAGTTATTTTATTCCTTTTGATGCGATTGTAATGGGATTGTTTCATAGTTTCCTTTTCAGATTGTTCATTGTTAGTGTATAGAACAGAAATACAACTGTGTCTTGTGTGTGTTGACGTTGTATTCTGTGACAGTACTGAATTCATTTATTAGCTCTAACAGTTTCTTTGTGGAATTGTTAGGGTTTTCTATACATAAGATCATATTATCTTTTTTTTCTTTTTTGCAGTATGCAGGTCTCTCACTGCTGTGGCCTCTCCCATTGCGGAGCACAGGCTCCGGACACGCAGGCTCAGCAGCCATGGCCCACGGGCCCAGCCGCTCCACGGCATGTGGGATCCTCCCAGACCGGGGCACGAACCCGCGTCCCCTGCATTGGCAGGCGGACTCCCAACCACTGCGCCACCTGGGAAGCCCCATATTATCTTTGAACAGAGATAATTCTTCCTTTCCAGTTTGTATGCCTTTCATTCCTTTTTCTTCCCTAATTGCTCTGGCTAGAATTTCCAGTACTTATGTTGAATAGAAGTGGCAAAAGTGGGCATCCTTGCCTTGTTCCTGAACTTAGAGGAAAAGCTTTCAGTCCTTCACCATTGAGTATTATGTTTGCTGTGGGTTTTTCATATATGGCTTTCATTACATTGAGGTACTTTCCTTCTATTCCTATTTTTGTTAAGTGTTTTTATCATGAAAGGGTGTTGCGTTTTTGTCAAATGCTTTTTTTGCATCAATTGAGATGATCATGAGGTTTTCTCCCTTCATTTTGTAATGTGTTTTATATTAATCCATTTTCCTATGTTGAATCATCCAGCAATAAATCCCACTTGGTCGTGGTGTATAAGCCTTTTATATGCTGCTGAGTTTGATTTGCTAGTATATTGTTGGAGATTTTGTCATCAGTGTTCACAGGGGATATTGGTCTGTAGTTTTCTTCTCTATAGTGTGTTTGTCTGGCTTTGGTATCAGGGTAATGCTGGTTTCATAGAATGAATTAGGAAGTCTTCCTTCCTCACTTTTTGGGAAAAGTCTGTAAATATTGGTTCCTCTTTAAATGTTTGGTAGAATTCACCAGTGAAGCCATTAAGTGCAGGACTGTCCTTTGTCAGGAGATTTTTTATTACAGATTCCGTCTTCTTACTAGTTATAGATCTATTCAGAATTTCTGTTTCTTCATGATTTAGTCTTGATAGGTTTTGTGTTTCTAGGAATTTGTCCATTTCTAATAGGTTATAGACTTTATTACCATATAGTTGTTCATAGTATTCTCTTATAATCTGTTTTATTTCTGTAAAATTGGTAGTAATGCCCCCATTTTCATTTCTGCTTGCAGTTATGCGAGTCTGTTTTTTCTTAGTCCATCTGACTAAAAATTTGTCAACTTTGTGACTCTTTGCAAAGAACCAATTTTGATTTTGTTAATTTTCTCTATTTTATTTGATTATATTTTTACTTATTTAATTCTTTTGGTTTATTTAATTCATTATTTTACTGTATTTTATTATAGCCATTCTAGTGGGTGTAAAATGTGGTTTTAATTTGTACCTTTACTTCATGCAAATTAATCTTGAGCATATTTTCATAAGTTTGTTGGCTACCTATATGCCTTTTTTTGTCTGTTCAAGTCCTTTATCCATTTTGTAATTGAGTCGTTTCTCTTTTTGCTGTTGAGTTGTGAAAGTTTTAATATATTCTGGACTCTTATTAGATGTATGGTTTGCAAATATTTTCTTCCATCCTGCAGATTGTCTTTTCACTTTTTGATAGTACCCTCTGTTGCACAAACTTCAAAAAAATTTGGATAAAACTGATGTATAAAATTATATTAGTTTCAGGTGTACAACATGATGATTCGATGTTTGTATATGTTGTGAAATGATCACCGCAATGTCTAGTAACATACATCACCATACATAGTTACAAGAATTTTTTTCTTGTGATAAAAACTTTTAAGATTTTCTCTCTTAGCACGTTTCCAATAGACGGCACAGTGTTATTAACTCTAGTTTCCATGCTGTGCATGACATCCCCGTGACTTGTTTATTTCTTTGCTATTGAGTTGTTGCACAAAAGTTTTTAATTTTGATTACAAACTTTTATCTATTTTTGTTGTTGTTGTTGTTGTTGTGCTTTTGGTCCATTTCCAAACTGTCAAAAAAATTAAGTGGTGTTGGAACATAGAAATATTATGGAAGAAATAAAAAGCTAAGTAACAGACTTTGAGTTTTCAGTCTGACATGTAAGTAGCCCAGAAGTCATCATACATGTAGGGGAGGCAAACCTTTACCTTTCCCCTCTTAGGGTTTTTCAGCTGGACCTGAGAATTAAACTGCCATTAAGACAGATTCCCGGGAGAAAAGCATACGCATTTATGTAAGCTTTATGTGACACAGGAGCCCTCGTAAGGAAGTGAAGACGCAAAACTTGGCAGAATCTACATGCTTTTATACTGGCCTGTAGCATGTAAAGAGTGGCAGCTGTAGGAGAGTAACTGAGCCATGGGCAGAGGCTAAAGGAGGGTAAGAATTATTTTAACAAGGTCTGTTTGTGTAGAATTCTCTCGGCTCTGACTCCCCAGCAAAGAAAGTTTCTCTCCTCCCGGTACAGGGGCGATGGCACCTTTCACATGGGAGTTTTTATGTCCTCTTTCCAAAAAGAGAAGCAGAGATTAAAATGCTCTTCTAACCGCCTTTCTAACAACAGCAACAAAACTCTGCCGTTGTTTTTCAAGTGCCTTTAGTTCAAAATAATTCTTATGCTAAAGTGGCATGTTCTGCCGCCCTTCATTCCTCTCCACTCCCACTTTGAAACTTCCACAAGAAGTCTCACGGCCCAGAAGCTAAGGTACCTTGTTTCATAGCTCAGCGAACTAGTGTCTTACTCTTGAGAATAAGTCAGCGCAGTTAAACTCTTCTGTGTGTTTCGAGAGGCAGTGGTGCAGGAGGGTGTCCGTGTCCATTTAAGTTAGGTCTCTATGTGGTGTGAGCAGTCAGGCATTTATGAGAGGAGTTTCTGAGGAAACAAAAGAAAAACAAAGATTCATAGTTGGAAACCTAGTTTCTGAGTCCAGAGGGCATCCAGTCAAGTAGATTTCTGGATTTGAGCTCAGAGTATCTTCAGACGGTGGAAGGAGGATGGCGGTTGTAATTCGGTGAATTTCCTGGTTTGCCGTTTGAATGTCCCTGGTTATGGAATTGAGTGTTCCCGTGAATTTTCTTAGCGGCCTGCAGAACGGCAGGCATGAAGGTTGTCCGTCTATACGTGATCTGTTGTGGTGGTTTCTCTGAAGTTTATATCGTGTCATCCAGCTTTAGCTTATAGTGTTTCAGGAAAAGGATAGTTTTAATTCTTAGTGACTCCAAGTTAGAAGGGTGGGACAAAACTTGCTATTGTTAGTTTGAGCAGTTGTAACTAGATATTGGAGGAAACTAGAATAATTCAGGATCCAGTCCAGTTTACAGGTAGATAACAAAACCTCAAAGAAAACGAATAGGGGCATATCTAATAACCACAGGGGTGTGTGATAGTTTTCCATTGAAACATAATTTCCTCTCTATACTTACCCTATTTTTCTCAAATGCCATTATAGTAAGACTAATTTGTTTGTAAAATAAGTTTAGTCTTATCCTGGCCTGATTATTCATATAAACACAGCAAGAATAGTGGTTTATCATATAGGTCCTTTTCAAGTCACCTTTGTTGGAACTCTTAATAAGGAATTCTAGAGTGGACCTTTAAAAGTCTTTCAAGTCTAGGAAGCCAAGCCATGAATTTGCCATCAGACTTCCCCTTCAGTACCTATAGATGTGGGTGAATTCCTCTCTTCTTGAGGTCCCCAATGTATCTTAAGGTTCCTGGGCCAGCTGGAAAATGACCATCCTTACTCAAGTGTAAGTAAGGTACCAGGCCAGCGTTTCAAGGGACTTCATAAGCATTGGCTCCATAAAGTCAACATCAGTTCCTTAAATCTGTCTGGTCACATCTGATTCTATGTACATGTAGGTCAAGTAGGATGACCCAGACAAAGCCTCGGTAATAAACCAGTGTTTCCAATTTTGTGCTGTTACAGGGAGAACAGGTTCTTATCGAACCTGTGCAAATAAATATTTTGCCGTGAAAACGAGAAACTAAGAGTATCTGAGTTCTGCAAGGATCAGGTAGAGAGAAAAGATCATGTTTTAATTTTTATTTTAAAAAGTATAATCTGTTAAATGGTGGTAAGTTATAGATAGCTTAAGAGAAAGAGAAAAGATTTCCTTAAATCTGGAAAACAAAACATTAAAGAACCAAGAATGCTTCAAACAAAAAGTGCAAAAATTATAATCATCTACATCAGTTCATTTCAGTCACGTGTTAATAAGTCTTGTTTTGCTGTGTCTTGGGTTAGCAGTTTTATGAATCAATTTCTTCATTAGAGTTCTAAACGTTCTTACCCAGTTCAGTAGTATGATCTTAAAGTTGTCAAAAACCTGTATTCTGGAGTACTTGTCAGGGTCCTTTCCATCAATCTCCTTGAAGATTAAGCAGTTTTTTTCCCTGTAATTGATTGCAAATGCTTTCAGAGAAGAATCAAAGGTAAAATAATAACTGTCTGTGCAAGACAGAAGACATAAAAATAGCCATGGTGAAAGATTTGGTGAGAGATTTGACGATTAAAAAAAAAGATGCAGTTGACAAGGAAATTTGATTACTGTGACATAGAGAACTTTAAAATAATAATTGGAATTATGACTGATTAGACAGTAAGGACATTTTCAAATTGATAGTTGAACTTCATTAAAGTTTTAAATTTCTGCTCTGCAAAAAACACTGTTAATAGAATGAAAAGATAAGATAGGGAATAGGAAAAAATCTCTAAAAAACGTATCTGAAAAAGGACTGGTATCCAAACTGTACAATAGAACGAACACTTTATTTTCTTTTTCCTGTATTGTCTTCTTTTTTTTTTAAATAGATCTTCATTGGAGTATAATTGCTTCACAGTACTGTGTTAGTTTCTGTTGCACAACAAAGCGAATCAGCCACATGCATACACATGTCCCCATATCCCCTCCCTCTTGAGCCTCCCTCCCATCTTCCCTATCCCACCCCTCTAGGTCACCGCAAAGCACCAAACCGATCTCGCTGTGCTATGCTGCTGCTTCCCACTAGCCAACTATTTTCCATTCGGTAGTGTATGTATATCGATGCTACTCTCACTTTGCCTCAGCTTCACCCTCCCACCGCATGACCTCAAGTCTATTTTCTATGTCTGTCTCTTTATTCCTGCCCTGCTACTAGGTCCATCAGTACCTTTTTTTTTTTTTTTTTAGATTCCATATATATGTGTTAGCATTTGTCTTTCTCTTTCTGACTTACTTCACTCTGTATGACAGACTCTAGGTCCATCCACCTCACTACAAATAACTCAATTTCGTTTCTTTTTATGGCTGAGTAATATTCCATTCTGTATATGTGCCATGTCTTCTTTATCCATTCATCTGTCGATGGACATTTAGGTTGGTTCCATGTCCTGGCTATTGTAAATAGAGCTGCAATGAACATTGTGGTACATGACTCTTTTTGAATTATGGTTTTCTCAGGGTATATGCCCAGTAGTGGGATTGCTGTGTCGTACGGTAGTTCTATTTTTAGTTTCTTAAGGAACCTCCATACTGTTTTCCATAGTGGTTGTATCAATTTACATTCCCACCAACAGTGCAGGAGGATTCCAGTTCACCACACCATAGAATTCCATCACTTATTGTTTATATATATATATATATATATTTTTTTAAATTTATTTATTTATTATTTTTGGCTGTGTTGGGTCTTCGTTTCTGTGCGAGGGCTTTCTCTAGTTGCGGCCACTTTTCATCACGGTGCGTGGGCCTCTCACTGTCGCGGCCTCTCTTGTTGCAGAGCACAGGCTCCAGACGTGCAGGCTCAGTAGTTGTGGCTCACGGGCCTTGTTGCTCCGCAGCATGTGGGATCTTCCCAGATCAGGGCTCGAACCTGTGTCCCCTACATTGGCAGGCAGATTCTCAACCACTGCGCCACCAGGGAAGCCCTATATTTTTTGATAATGGCCATTCTGACTGGCGTGAGGTGATACCTCATTGTAGTTTTGATTTGCATTTCTCTAATAATTAGTGATGTTGAGCATCTTTTCATGTGCCTCTTGGCCATCTGTATGTCTTCCTGTAGGTCTTCCGCCCATTTTTTAACTGGATTTTTTTTTTTTTTGATATTGAGCTCCATGAGCTGTTTGTATATTTTAGAGATTAATCCTTTGTTATTTCATTTGCAAATATTTTCACCCATTCTGAGGGTTGTCTTTTTGTATTGCTTATGGTTTCCTTTGCTGTGCAAAAGCTTTGAAGTTTAATTAAGTCCCATTTGTTTATTTTTGTTTTTATTTCCGTTACTCTAGGAGGTGGGTCAAAAAAGATCTTGCTGTGGTTTATGTCAAAGAATGTTTTTCCTATGTTTTCCTCTAAGAGTTTTATAGTGTTTGGTCTTACATTTAAGTCTTGAATCCATTTGGAGTTTATTTTTGTGTATGGTGTTAGGGAGTGTTCTAATTTCATTCTTTTACATGTAGCTGTCCAGTTTTCCGAGCACTATCTCTGGGCATTGTATCTTGTACCATTGATCTATATTTCTGTTTTTGTGCCAGTACCATACTGCCTTGATTACTGTAGCTTTGTGGTATAGTTTGAAGTTGGGGTGCCTGATTCCTCCAACTCCATTTTTCTTTCTCAAGATTGCCTTGGCTATTTGGGATGTTTTGTGTTTCCATACGAATTGTAAGATTTTTTGTTCTAAATCTGTGAAGAATGCCATTGGTAGTCTGATAGGGATTGCATTGAATCTGTAGATTGCTTTGGGTAGTACAGTCATTTTCACAATATTGATTCTTCCAATCCAAGAACATGGTATATTTCTCCATCTGTTTATGTCATCTTTTATTTCTTTCATCAGTGTTTTATAGTTTTCTGAGTGCAAATCTTTCATCTCCTTAGGCAGGTTTATTCCTAGGTATTTTATTCTTTTTGTTGCAGTGGTAAATGGGAGTGTTTCCTTACTTTCTCCTTCTGATTTTTCATTGTTGGTGTATAGGAATGCCAGAGATTTCTCTGCATTAATTTTGTATCCTGCAGCCTTAACAAATTCATTGATTAGTTCTAGTAGTTTTCTGGTGGCATCTTTAGGATTTTCTATATATAGTATCGTGTCATCAGCAAACACTGACAGTTTTACTTCTTCTTTTCCAATTTGTATTCCTTTTTCTTCTCTGATTGCCGTGGCTAGGACTTCCAAAACTATGTTGAATAAGAGTGGCGAGAGTGGACATCCTTGTCTTGTGATCTTAGTGGAAATGCTTTCAGTTTTTCACCATTGAGTGTGATCCTTGCTGTGGGTTTGTCATATATGGCCTTTATTATGTTGAGGTAGGTTCCCTCCATGCCCATTTTCTAGAGAGTTTTTATCATAAATGGGTGTTGAATTTTGTCAAAAGCTTTTTATGCATCTATTGAGATGATCATATGGTTTTAATTCCTTAATTTGTTAATATGGTGTATCACATTGATTGATTTGCATATATTGAAGAATCCTTGCATCCCTGGGATAAGTCCCACTTGATTATGGTGTATGGTCCTTTTAATGTGCTGTTGGATTCTGTTTGCTAGTATTTTGTTCAGGATTTTTGCATCTATGTTCATCAATAATATTGGTCTATAATTTTCTTTTTTTGTGATATCTTTTTCTGGTTTTGGTATCAGAGTGGTGGTGGCTTCATAGAATGAGTTTGGGAGTGTTTCTCCCTCTGCAATTTTTGGAAGAGTTTGAGAAGGATAGGTGTTAGCTCTTCTCTAAGTGTTTGCTAGAATTCGCCTGTGAAGCCAGTGGTTCTGGACTTTCGTGTGTTGGAAGATTTTTAATTATGGCTTCAATTTCATTATTTGTGATAGGTCTGTTTATATTTTCTATTTCTGACTGGTTCTGTCTTGGAAAATTGTACCTTTCCATGAATGTGTCCATTTCTTCATGGTTGTCCATTTTATTGGCGTATAGTTATTTGTAGTAGTCTCTTATAATCCTCTGTATTTCTGTAGTGTCAGTTGTGATTTCTCCTTTTGCATTTCTAATTTTATTGATTTGCATCCTCTCCCTTTTTTTCTTGATGAGTCTGGCTAAGGGTTTATCAATTTTGTTCATCTTCTCAAAGAGCCAGCTTTTAGTTTTATTGATCTCTGCTATTGTTTTCTTAGTTATTACTTCATTTATTTCTGCTCTGATCTTTATGATTTCTTTCCTTCTACTGACTTTGGGTTTTCTTTGTTCTTGTTTCTCTAGTTGTTTTAAATGTAGGGTTAGATTGTTTATTTGAGATTTTTCTTGTTTCTTGATGTGAGATTGTATTGCTATAAACTTCCTGCTTAGAACTGTTTTTGCTGCGTCCCATAGGTTTTGGGGCGTCGTGTTTTCATTGTCATTTGTTTCTATGTATTTTTTAAATTTCTTCTTTGATTTTTTCAGTGATCTCTTGGTTATTTAGTAGCACACTGTTTAGCTTCCATGTATTTGTGTTATTTTACAGTTTTTTTCCTGTAATTGATTTCCAATTTCATAGCGTCATGCTCAGAAAAGATACATGATACAATTTCAATTTTCTTAAATTTTCTGAGGCTTGATTTGTGACCCAAGATGTGATCTATCCTGGAGAATGTTCCATGTGCACTTGAGAGGAAAGTGTATTCTTCCACTTTCGGGTGGAATGTTCTATAAATATCAATTAGGTCCATCTGGTCTGTTGTGTCATTTAAAGCTTGTGTTTCCTTATTTATTTTTTGTTTGGATGATCTGTCCGTTGGTGTAAGTGGGGTGTTAAAAGTCCCCTACTTTTATTGTACTGTCAATTTCTCCTTTCATGGCTGTTAGCACTTGCCTTATGTATTGGGGTGCTCCTATGTTGGGTGCATAAACATTTGTAATTGTTATATCTTCTTCTTGGATTGATCCTTTGATCGTTATGTAGTGTCCCTCTTTATCTTTTGTAACAGTCTTTAAAGTCTATTTTTTCTGATATGAGTTTTGCTACTTCAGCTTTCTTTAGATTTCCATTTCCATGGAATATCTTTTTCCATCCCTTCACTTTCATTCTGTATGTGTCCCTAGGTCTGAAGTGAGTCTCTTGTAGACAGCATATATATGGGTCTTGTTTTTGTATCATTCAGCCAGTCTTGTGTCTTTTAGTTGGGGCATTTAATCCATTTACATTCAAAGTTATTAATGATATGTATGTTCCTATTACCATTTTCTTAATTGTTTTGGGTTTGTTTTTGTGGGTTTTTTTCTTCTCTTGTGTTTCCCGCTTAGAGAAGTTCCTTTAGCATTTGTTGTAAAGCTGGTTTGGTGGTGCTGAATTCTCTTAGCCTTTGCTTGTCTGAAAAGCTTTTGACTTCTCCATCGAATCTGAATGAGATCCTTGCTGGGTACAGTAATTTTGGTTGTAGGTTTTTCACTTTCATCACTTTAAGTATGTCCTGCCATTCCCTTCTGGCCTGCAGAGTTTCCACTGAAAAATCAGCTGATAACCTTATGGGGATTCCTTTGTGTGTTATTTTTTGTTTTTCTCTTGCTGCTTTTAATATTTTTTCTTTGAATTTCATTTTTGTTAGTTTGATTAATAATATGTGTGTTGGTGTGTTTTTCCTAGGGTTTATCCTGTATGGGACTCTCTGTGCTTTCTTTCTTTTTCTCTTCTTCTGAGACCCCTATAATTCGAATGTTGGTGCGTTTAGTGTTGTCCCAGGTCTCTGAGACTGTCCTCAGTTCTTTTCATTCTTTTTTCTTTATTCTCTTCCTCGGCAGGTATTTCCACCATTCTGTCTTCCAGCTCACTTATTCGTTCTTCTGCCTCATTCTGTTATTGATTCCTTCTAGTGTATTTTTCAGTTCAGTTATTATGTTGCTCATCTCTGTTTGTTCTTTAGTTCTTCTAGATCTTTGTTAAACATTTCTTGTATTTTCTCAATCTGTGCCTCCATTCTATTTCTGAGATTCTGGATCATCTTTCCTACCATTACTCTGAATTCTTTTTCAGGGAGATTGCCTATTTCCTCTTCATTTATTTGGTTTTGTAGGTTTTTACCTTGCTTCTTCATCTGTGACATACTTTTTTGCCATCTCATTTTTTTTTTTTTTTTTTTTTTTTAATGAGTGGAGTTGTTTTCCTGTCTTACTGATTGTTTGGCCTGAGGTTTCCAACTCTGGGGTTTGTAGGCTAGCGGGTAGAGGTGGGTCTTGGTGCCGAGATGAGGAACTCTGGGAGACTTCACTCCGAAGAATATTCCCTGGGGTCTGAGGTTCTCTGTTAGTCCAGTGGTTCAGACTCGGAGCTCCTACCGCAGGAGCGTCTTTCGGCCTGACCCCAGGCTCGTGAAACAAGATCCTGCAAGCCGCCTGGGGCAGCAAAAAAAGACACACAATGACAAAGTAACACATAAAATTGGGAAACTAACAGATATGTTAGGGAGAATATAAAAGTAAAAATATACATGAGTCCACAACCAGGAGGTACAACAGTACCACAATAGTAAAAAAAAGAGGAGAAGGGAAAAGAAGAGGGGGGAAGGCCTTGGCTACCAGTTCACCTTGGGGTTCCTCCTGTCTCCTTGTGGGTCAGAGTCCCCCACCAGCAGCTGGCAGGCGCCCTAGTTGTGGGGAGACACTAACTCTGCGTCTTCCCACACCACCATCTTGACGCCACCCAGAGAGAACACTTTAAATTCAATAATATGAAAACAACCCAATTAAAAAATGGTCAAAAGATCTGAATAGTTACCTTATCAAAAAGTATAGATGGCAAATAAGCATATGAAAAGATGCTCAACACCGTAAGTCATCAGGAATTGCAGATTAAATCAACAATGAGATAGCACTGTATACCTATTAGAATCTAATCTACCTATTAGATTTTACCTATGGCCAATCTGGAACGCTGACAACACCCAATGCCTGCAGAGATGTGGAACAACAGGAATGCTCATACAGTGTTGGTAGGAGCCCAAAATGGTACAGCCACTTCAGGAGAGTTTGACAGTTTCTCACAAAGGTAAGCATAGGCTTACAATATTGCCCAGTGTTCACGGTGCACTCATTAACCCACATGAGTTGAAGACTTACATTTACATATAAACCTTGGACACAAATGTTAATAGCAGCTTCATCATTTCTTTTTATTTTTTTTTATTTTTGGCTGTGCTCAGTCCCAGTTGCAGCACACAGGACTCAGTTGCAGCATGTGGACTTCTTGGTTGTGGCATGCAGACTTCTAGTTGCAGGACACGAACTCTTAGTTGTGGCGTGCATGCAAGATCTAGTTCCCTGACCAGGGATTGAACCTGGCCCCCTGCATTGGGAGTGCAGAGTCTTACCCACTGGACCCCCAGGGAAGTCCCTAGCAACTTTATTCTCTTTTTAAAAAATTTATTTTATTTATTTATTTTTGGCTGCATTGGGTTTTCGTTGCTGCACATGGGCTTTCTCTAGCTGCAGCAAGTGGGGGCTACTCTTCATTGCGGTGCACAGGCTTCTCATTACAGTGTCTTCTCTTATGCAGAGCATGGGCTCTAGGCACACGGGCTCAGTAGCTGTGGATTGCGGGCTCTAGAGCGCAGGCTCAGTAGCTGTGGCACACGGGCTTAGTTGCTCCACGGCATGTGGGATCTTCCCGGACGAGGGCTCAAACCTGTGTCCCCTGCATTGGCAGGCGGATTCTTAACCACTGCACCACCAGGGAAGTCCAGCAGCAACTTTATCCTTCATTGCCCAAACTTGGAAGCAACCAGATGTGCTTCAATCAGCGACTAGATAATCAAACTGTACTACATCCATACAAAGGAATTTTACTCAGTGGTAAAAAGAAAAGAGCTCTCAAGCCGTGAGAAGACCTGGAGGATCCCTAAGTGAGAGCGGCCAGTCTGAAAAGGCTCCATACCCTGTGATTCCAGCTGTGTGACATGCTGGAGTTGGCAAAACCATAATAAGGATCGGTGGCTGCCAGGGCTTTGGGTGTGGGGAGAGAGTAGGCCATGAGCAAGAGGCATTTTTAGGGCAGTGACGCTAACTCTGTATGATACTGTCATGGTGGGTACATGAAATACATTTGTCAAAAGAACCCATCGAACTAGATGATACCAAGAGTCAACCCCAATGTAAACTGTGGACTTTAGTTAATAATAATGTAGCAATGTTCATTCATCAATTGTAACAAATTTATTCCTCTGATGCACAATGTTAATAATAGAATCTGTGCATGGGTCTGTGAGGGGCAGCATTTATGGGAACTATGTGCTTCGGTGAAATTTTTCTGTAAACCCAAAACTGCTTTAAAAATTAAGTCTTTTTAAAATGGGCAAAGGGTCTGCATTGGCATTCCTCCAAGGATAATATAAAAATGGACAATACAAAGTGGATAATATAAAAATGGACAGTAAGCACATGAGGATACTCAATATATTAGCCATTGACTCATACAAATGAAAACACAGCAGATACCACATACACTTGGTGGCAGTAATGACAAGTGTTGGCCTAGATTTGGAGAAATAGTGCAGCCACTGTGGAAGACAATTTCACAGTTCCTCAAAAAGTGAAGCATAGAGTTACTGCATGACCCGGCAGTTGTACTCCTGGGTATATACCCAAGAGAATCGAAAACGCATGTCCACACAGAAACTTCTACACGAATGTTCCCAGAAGCACTATTCAGAATAGCCAAAAACTCTTCAAGGAAATCTCTGTGAAATCACTAGGTGACCACGGTAATGGAGCAGAGACCCAGTGGCCATACACTATAAAGAATACTGTTCTAACAAAAATAAGTTTTAAAAAGTAAAAAAAAAAAAAAAAAAAAGGAATCTTTATCAAGCAATGGGAGTGGAAAGTATCTGACTCCAGAATTGCCAGATTGTAATAGTCAAAATTCCCAATTTTTAATATAAAATTACTAGGAATGCAAAAAATCAGACATCTATGGCCACTTCACAGTAAGAAAAGATTAACAGACACTGTACCTGAAGAAGCCAGACAGTGAACTTTCCTGAGAAATACTTTGTCTTTTTTTTTTTAATATTTATCTATTTATTTATTTATTTGGTTGGTTGCACTGGGTCTTAGTTGTGCCTCCTTTAGTTGTGCCTCACAGGCTCCTTAGTTGCAGCACACAGCCTCCTTAGTTGTGGCATGCGACCTCTAAGTTGCAGCATGCATGTGGGATCTAGTTCCCTGGCCAGGGATTGAACCCGGGCCCCTAGCATTGGGAGCGTGGAGTCTTAAACCACTGCGCCACCAGGGAAGTCCCTAAATTAACAGTCTTAAAATGCTCAAAGAGCTAAAGGAAACCAAGAGCATGATGTCTCAACAAATAGAGAATTCCAACAAGAAATAGGAAATATAGGAACCAAATAGAAATCCTAAATAATACTGTATCTGAAATGAAAATACTACTTGGTGGTTTTAGGAGCAAATTGGAATAGGTAGAAGAAAGAATCAATGAACTTCAAGATAGGACTCTGCTAACACCAGCTGTGTGTCTACAACTCAATTCAATTCAGTTCTGAACTCAAGTTAGGAGCATCAGATGCCACAAGCTGAAGGGCAGTTCCTCAGCAGACTGCCCTCCCTTCAGGTACCCGCCACAAGTGGGATGCCAGGATACCCACACTTCTGCCCAGCTGACTAGACTATAAATTCGGCATTTCCCATAGCCTCCTCCATTCTGTACTTGGCCAGAGTGTGTCACAGAACACACTGAAAATGCTATACTTATGATTATGAATTTTATAAAAGAAACAACTGAGGAACACCAGATATAGTAAGTAAGGCAAGGTCTGGGGGCCAGAGATGATGCAGAGCTTCCAGGCCCTCTGCTCTCGGGGTCTGGGCCCATCACCCTCCCAGCATATCAAGTGTTCATCAAGCAGGAAGCTCCCCTGAGTTTTACAGTCCAGAATTTTTATATGGAGTTTTATTATTGATACATAGATATGATTAATTACACCATTGGCCATGTGATTGAACTCACTCTCTAGCCTCTCTCGGGGAGATCAGGGAGGTGAGGCTGAAATTTCCAACCCTCTACATGTGTGGTTGGTTTTTTAGTGACCAGCCCCCATCCTGCAGCTATCTAAGGGCACCTGCATGTGTCACCTCATGCTACAAACACTCCTATCACTGAGGAAAGTCCAAGCGTTGTTAAAGCTCTGTGCCAGGAACTGAAGGTCAGAATCCAGATATATTCTTTATTATATCAGAATAGGTCACTTGAGATTATCCAGTATGAGGAGCAGAAAGGAAAAAAAGGATTGAACAAAAATAAGCAGAGCCTAAAGACCTATAAGACACCATCCAGTGTAGCAACATATTCATAATGGGAGTGCCAGAAGAGGATAAAAGGAGCAGGAGGAATATTTGAAGAAAGGTCAGAAACTTGCCCAAGTCGATGAAATACTTGGATCTACAAATCCAGTAACCTCAGTTAGCTCAAAGCAAGATAAATTCGAAGAGATCCACACTGAGACGTGTTACAATCAAGTTGTACAAAGACAAAGACAACGGGAGAATTTTGAAAGCAGGAAAGAAGTGACTCATCGTGCAGAAGGGAGTCCTCAGTAAGACTGACAGCCACTTTCCCATCAAATACCGTGGAGGCCAGAAGATGGGGGGATGACAGATTTCAAGTTCTGAAAGAAAAAACTGTCAACCAGAAATCTTTATTTGGCAGAACTGTGCAGAGGACAGGAATATTAAAACACTCCCAGATAAACAAGAGCTGAGAAAATGTGTCACTAGTAGGCCTGCACTATAAGAAATGCAAAGGGGAGTCTTTTAGGTTGAAATGAAGGGGCCTTAGGCAATAATACAAAGCAACGTGAAGAAATGAGAATCACTGATAAAAGTAACTACATTGTCAAATATAAAAGCCAATATTATTATTACATTTGTCTCTCCCTATAAATATAAAATTATAATTATAGGGAATTCCCTGTCAGTCCAGTGGTTAGGACTCTGTGCTTCCTCTCCCAGGGGCCCTGGTTTGATCCCTGGTCAGGGAACTAAAATCCCACAAGCCACACGGTGGAGCCCCAAAAAAGGTTATAATTATAAACATAATAGGCACACAATATATAAAGATTTAATTTGTGACAATAACATAAAGGAGGGACTCAGATCTATTTAGGAGCAGAGTTTTTATATATAGCCACATGTTGGACACACTGCAGGTTCAGTTCCTGACCACCACGATAAAGTAGGTTTCTTAACAAGTGAGTCTCACATGAATTTTTTGGTTTCCCAGTACATATAAAAGTTATGTTTACACTACTGTAGTCTAATTAAGTATGCTACAGCATTATGTCTAAATAAGCTATGTACACCTTAATTTAAAAATACTTTATTGCTAAAAAATGCCAGAACAATTACAATAGTACTATCAAAGATCACTGGTCAGAGATCACCATAACAAATATAATAATTATAAAAAAGTTTGAAATATTGCAAGAATTACTAAAATGTGACGCAGAGACGCCAAGCGAGCAAATGCTGTTGGAACAATGGCGCCAGTAGGCTTGCTTGATGCAGGGTTGACACAAACCTTCAATTTGTAAAAAACCACAGTATCTGCAAAGCACAGTAAAATGAGATAAAAACTAAATTGGGGGCTTCCCTGGTGTCACAGTGGTTAAGAATCCGCCTGCCAATGCAGGGCACACGGGTTCGAGCCCTGGTCCGGGAAGATCCCACATGCTGCAGAGCAACTAAGCCCTTGCGCCACAACTACTGAGCCTGTGCTCTAGAGCCCGTGAGCCACAACTACTGAGCCTGTGTGCCACAAGTACTGAAGCTCATGTGCCTAGAGCCCATGCTCCACGACAAAAGAAGTCACCACAAAGAGAAGTCCGCACACTACAAGGAAGAGTAGTCCCCGCTCACCGCAACTAGAGAAAGCCCACGCGCAGCAATGACCCAATGCAGCCAAAAGTAAAATTAATTAATTTTAAAAAACTAAGTTGGTATTAATTCATTAATTATTAATTAATTCATTTAATTAATTAAATGTTATAAATTTAATGTGCTAATTGTAAGCCCCAGTGTAGCCACTAAGAAAAAACTAAAAAATCTACAGAAAAAGAAAATGAAGAGAGAATCAAACAGTATATGAAGAAAAAATTCATTCAACACAAAAGAAGGCAGTAATGGATGAACTGAGGGACAAGAAAGACACACGGCATTTGGGAAACAAATAGTAAAATAACAGAAGTCCTTTATTATCAGTAATTAGTTTACATGTAAATGGATTAAACTCTCCAATTAAAAGGCAGCGATCGGCAGAATTGATAAAGAAACATGATCCAACTATATGCAGCCTAGAGGAGACTCTAGGTACAAAGACAAATAGGTTGAAAGTGAAAGGATGGAAGAAGATATTCCGTGCAAATTGCAACCAAAAGAGAACTGGAGTGGCTACACTAGCATCAGACAAAATAGACTTTAGGTCACACTGGTACAGGAGTCACTGAGGACACTATATGTTGATAAAGGTCAATCCATCAGGGGGTAAAACAACTGTAAACAGATACTCACCCAGCAACAGAGCCTGATCAAAATTAGCATCACTGGAGAAAGAAATAAACGGTTCTACTATAATACTTGGGGACTGCAGTACCCAACTTTCTATAATGGATGGGACAGCTAAACAGAAGGTCAGTAAGGAAATAGAAGATTTGAACAACACTCTAAAGCTGACAGACACAGCAGTCCTTCACCCAACAATGGCAGAGTATACACTCTTCTCAAGTTCACATAGAATATTCTCCTGGATAGACCATAAGTTAGGCCTTAAAACAATTATTTTTTTATTTTTATTTTATTTATTTATCTTTGGCTATGTTGGATCTTCGTTGCTGTGCGTGGGCTTTCTCTAGTTGTGGCGAGTGGAGGCTACTCTTCGTTGCGGTGCACAGGCTTCCCATCGCAGTGGCTTCTCTTGTTGTGGAGCACAGGCTCTAGGTGCTCAGGCTTCAGTAGTTGTGGTGCACAGGCTTAGTTGCTCCGCGGCCTGTGGGATCTTCCTGGACCAGGGCTCGAACCCATGGCAGGCAGATTCTTAACCACTGTGTCACCAGGGAAGCCCCAAACAATTCTTAGTTAAATAGACTGAAATCATACAAAGTATCTTCCCTGACAACAATGAAATGAACCTAGAAATCAGTAACAGAAGGAAAACTTGAAAATTCAAAAATATGTGGAAATTAAACAACACAGCCTTAAACAACCAATGGTCCAAAGAAGTAGACACAAGGGAAATTAGAAAATAGTTTGAGACAAATTAAACAACACACCAGGACTTACGGCATGAAAGCCATGAAAGCAGTTCTCAGAGAGATCTTTATAGCTGTAAATATCTTTATTAAAAAGACGAAATATCTTAAATCAACAGCTTAACTTTACACCTCAAGGAACTAAAAAGGAAAAGCAAACTAAATTCAAAGCCAACAGAAGGAAGGAAATAATAAAGGCTAGAGCCAAGATAGACAAATAGAGAACAGAAAAACTAGAATCAAGAAAACCAAAAGTTGTTTCTTTGAAAAGATAAGAAAATTGGCAAACCTTTATCTAGACTGAATATGAAAAAAAAGAGAAAATACACAAATTAATAAAATCAGATATGAAAGTAGGGACATTGCTATTGACCTTATAGAAATAAAAAGGATTGTAAAAGAATACTATGAATAATTATACACCAACAAATTAGATAGCCTAGGTAAAATGGAAGAATTCCTAGAACAGATCAACTACCAAAACTAACTCAAGAAGAAATAGAAAATCTGAAAGGACTTACAACAATTAAAGAGGTTGAATCAGTAATAAAACAAACCTACCATTAAAAAAAAGAAAAAAAAAAAGGACCAGATTGTTTCGCTGGTGAATTCTGCCGAACATTTAAAGAAGAATTAACAGCAGTCGTTCTCAAAGTCTTTGAAAAGGATGGAAGAGGATGGCATCCTTCCTAACTAATTCTATGAAGTCAGCATATTACCGTGATATCAAAACGAGACAAAGACATCACAAGAAAACTAGAGACCAATATCCTTACGAATATTGATGCAAAAGTCCTCGACAGAATACTAGCCAACTAACTCCAGTAGCATGTTGAAAGCATATACGCCATTTACCAAGTGAGATTTATCTCAGAAATGCAGCATACAAAAATTAATTGATATAATATATCACATTAGGGACTTCCCTGGTGGTCCAGAGGCTAAGACTCCACGCTTCCATTGCAGGGGGTGTGGGTTCGATCTCTGGTCGGGGAACTGAGATCCCACATGCTATACAGTGCGGCCAAAAAAAATTAAAATTTTTTTAAAAAAATCAAAAAAGAGGGGCTTCCCTGGTGGTGCAGTGGTTGAGAGTCCGCCTGCCGATGCAGGGGACACGGGTTCGTGCCCCGGTCCAGGAAGATCCCACATGCTGCGGAGCGGCTGGGCCCGTGAGCCAAGGCCGCTGAGCCTGCTCGGCCGGAGCCTGTGCTCCGCAACGGGAGAGGCCACGGCAGTGAGAGGCCCGCGTACCGCAAAAAAAAAAAACAAAAACCAACAACTTGGAAGGCTCAGGAAGTGCCTGGAAAGCCAACCTTGAAATGACCTTTCCAAGGTTGTTGGCTTGCAGATTAAGAAGCACTAAGTAAAGGGAGGGGCTCTCAGGGTCTCTGGGATAAAGAAAAAAATACACACACACACACACACACACACACCCCCCTGCATTAATAGAACGAAGAGGAAAAAAACCATACAATCATCTTCACTGATGCAGAAAATGCACTTGACAAAATTCAACACCTTTTTATGATAAAACACTCAAAAAACGAGGAGTAGAAGGGAACTTGCGATATGTCTCACACCCTCAGGGAGTCTCCTCTTTGCTCTTCTATAAAACTAGTGTTCACAGACACCCACGTAAGCTCTGGGGGGTGTGGATGTGCATTTTGCCTGTTCCGCCCCAGGGACACCAGACCTCAAACATTTGTCCATTTTAAAAATACGTTTTTAGTAACGAATGACCAAAATAATAATTGCTAACATTTATTTTTGCTTTGTAGTAAGCATTTTGCTAAACAGCTTTTCATGATCATCTCATGTATAGTCCCTATAATTCTATGAGGTAGGGAATATATTGTCCACATTTTACAGTCGAGCAAATGGAGAAAAGTAAGGAACTCGTTTAAAGACACAGAGTTAAGATGGGGTCAGTATTTTGAATGTTACTCTGAGTGCAAGTACCTAGTTCTGGATAAATCTTACTGTTTACTGACTGACTGTACTGAGATAAAGAAAATTGGGTGAAAAGAAGCTAACATTTCAGGTAATTTACATAGGCTATGAAGTTTAGCATATTGACATTTATAATTCTGGAACACTTGCTAAGACTCATGGAGACAGCAAAATTTTCAGTGATTTTTCGAAAATCCATTTCTGGCTCTGCCAATCAGCAGCCACCCGTTTGCTGAGAGCACGCTTCTGCCCGAGCGGCAGAATTCAGTGTTTTCCTTGCGGCTTGACCTTAGAAATGTACTGTGTCAGTCAGGGTTCAGCCAGGGAGCAGAAGCGGTAGCAGGTGTGTGCGGACCGCGTCAGATCCATTTACCCCAGGGGCCGCTGGAGCCACAGGCCTACGGGGCAGCTGTCAGGGAGGAGGTGGAAGGCGAGCTGGGAGGGATGGGAGCGCCTCCTGGCTTCTGCTGCCTTTGACCTTGGGGACAGGGAACTGAGCACACAGTCCTGGCTCCAGAGTCAGGGGCCCCGGGGGAGGAACCGAGGAAAGGTAGGGCAGCTGCTTCTCCTGCCGAGGGGAGACCAGCATCAATACACGTGTCTTCCCGGGCGTTTTGCCTGCTTCCTGCCAGGCCTTATTAATAGGTATTTAGATTTTCCGTAGGTGTGTTTGTTTTTGCTATTTTGAATGTGATCTTTAACCAAGTTCTCATTGGTAATTGATGACATATAGGAAAGCTATTGGTTTGAAAGTTGATCTTGTCTCTTACAGGTTTTCTGAAGCCTCTGATTTGCTCCAGTAATTTCTCAGCTTCTCTGTATTTTCTGGGTAGGTGATCTTGTCAGGCGTAAATCGTGGGGCTCTCGTCTGTCTCCTTCAGCGTGTGCACCTCACACGTCCTACCTGTGTGACTGCACCGGGCAGGCTGCAGAGCCCGAGTGCTGGCAGCTCCTGCCAATTTCCAGTCCCCTGAGCTCTGCTCCGCTCCATTCCCAGGTGCCGGCACGTAGCCCGCCAGCTCCTCGGGTGGAGTGTGTGCTCTGTTGAGAAAGTTGTGGCAGCTGCCAGCAACTCCGTATCCTGAGGAAGGAGAGGGGCCTGGTCGCGCCAGCTCCTCCGGATGGAACGTACATCCCTTATCCTGAGGGTGGACCAGAGACCTCTGCTGTTTGCATTTCACCTGGCTTGGTGATCCTCTGGCGTTTGGTTGGAAACTGCTGTTTATAGTAACCTTCTACTTATAATCTGGGCTCTGGCTTCTCCTACTTTAGTTTGCTGTCAATCTGACTCCATCAGCTAGCTTTTCATCAGCTAGGAATTCCTCAAAATGTCTAGTCCACTAATGGTATTTGAAGCAAGAGGAAGAGTGATATAGGTGTTTAGTCTGCACTTTGATCTAATTTTTAAACCTACCTTTAAATTGTTAACGCTTCTTCTTCATTTTAGTTGTGTTTGTTTGTTTTAAATATTTATTTAGGCTGCGCCGGCTCTTAGTTGTGTCGTGCGGGATCTTTAGTTGCGGCACACATGTGGGATCTAGTTCCCTAATCAGGGATCGAACCCAGGCCCCCTGCATTGGGAGCACAGAGTCTTAGCCATTGGACCGTCAAGGGAGCCCGTTTTTTGAAAACAGCATATAATTACTGCTTCTTGAACCATATCTGAGACATAAGAGGAGGCGAAATCTCCCGCCCTTTTCCACTTCTGTCTCCTCACCCAAAGGAACAGTCATTCATCTGAAGCAGGTTGGATTCCAGGACCCTGGTGAAGCCATATTTATTAGTGGATAAGCCCCTGTATACGGACATTTCCCTCACATAAAGAGCTTCTAAAAATCAAGAAAAAAATGACCAACAGCCTAATGGAAAAAAATGGGCAAAGCATGTGGAAAATATGTAGAATGTTTATGAATCAGTCCTACGACCCATTACTTCCTTCCCTTTCCTGGACCAACCCACCTCACACTTTCTTTTTTCTTCTTGGTTTTGTCACCTATAAATGTTTCCATAAACAACCTATTTTGTATTTTGGTTTTTCATGTTCATTCCTCTTTTCTGAACGGAGCCATTCTTACATATGCCTTCGTTCCTTGTTTCTTTAACTTAGGTTTACGTTTGTGAAATTCACCCACATCAGTGCATGGATCTGTAATTCATTCATGTTCCCTTTTGTGTAGGATCCCATTGAATGCAGACACCACACTTATCTATTCTACCTTAGACAAGCTTTTGCGTGGTTTCTATTTGGGGCTATTACAATGCTGCAGTGAATATTCCTCTACAGGTACCAACACACACATGTGAACAGTTTTCTCTAGAGCACACCTAGTAATGGAATTAATCATAGGCTTTATTTATTTATCTTCAATTTTACTAGATAATACAAACTGTCTTCCAAAGTGATTGTACATGGGACTTCCCTGGTGGTCCAGTGGTTAAGACTCCACGCTTCTAATGCAGGGGGCGCAGGTTCGGTCCCTGATGGGAGAACTAGGATGTCACATGCCACGTGGCGTGGCAAAAAAAAAATTTTTTAATTTTTTCTGTAATTGATTTTAATTATTTATTTTTGGCTGCGTTGGGTCTTTGTTGCTGTGCGCCGTCTCTCTCTAGTTGTGGCGAGCGGGGGCTACTCTTCATCGCGGTGCGCAGGCTTCTTATGGCGGTGGCTCCTCTTATTGCGGAGCACGGGCTCTAGGTGTGCGGGCTCAGTAGTTGTGTCTCATGGGCTCTAGAGCGCAGGCTCAGTAGCTGTGGCGCACGGGCTTAGTTGCTCCGAGGCACGTGGGATCTTCCCGGACCAGGGCTTGAACCTGTGTCCCCTGCATTGGCAGGTGGATTCTTAACCACTGTGCCACCAGGGAAGCCCTAAAAAAATTTTTTTTAATTTTTTTAAAAACCAGAGTGGTTCTACAAGTACTTCACATCCTTGATGACACTTGATATGGCCTTTGTTTTGAGTAGTTTACAATGTCGTGTTAGTTTCAGACGTACAGCCAAGTGTTTCAGTTTTATATATATATATATATATATATATATATATGTACATTATAACTGATAATTTTCATTATAGGTCATTACAATATATTGAGTAGTTTCCTGTGCTATACAGTAGGTCCTTGTTGATTTATCTACTTTATATATAGTGTGTATCTGTTAATCCCAAATTTGCAATTATCCCTGCCCCCTTTTCCCCTTTGGTAACCGTTTGTTTTCTGTGAGTCTATTTGTTCTGTAAATAAGTTCATTTGTATCATTTTTTTTCGATTCCACATGAGTGATGTCACATGGTATTTGTTTTTCTCTTTCTAACTTCACTTAGTATGATAACCTCTAGGTCCATCCATGTTGCTGCAAATGGCATTATTCCCTTCTTTTTTATGGCTAATACTCCATTGTATATATGTACCACATCCTCTTTATCCATTCATCTGTCGATGGACATTTAGGTTGCTTCCGTGTCTTGGCTATTGTGAATAGTGCCATTATGAACATTGGGGTGCATGTGTCTTTTCAAATTAGAGTTTTTGTTTTTTCCGGATATATGCCCAGGAGTGGGATTGCTGGGTCATACGGAACTCTTGATATTGCTTTAATTTTTAATGTTTGGGAATCTGGTGGCTGCCTAATTGTTTGCTTGTCCTGATTGTAAAAGTAATGCATAATTTTTTTTCCAGTAAATACAGAGAAGTATAGAGAAGTAAAAACTATCTGTAATACCATCGCTCAGAAGTATCCTCTGTAATGTGCTGTATACTTTCAGACTTTTTTCTTATATGTACTCACGGTTTGGTTCCCAAACTCTGGGCCAAGGTGCTATGGGGATAGCAGTGAATCCACAGGCACATTTCAGAGTATTTTAAAATTTCAAGGGAAACAGAATGAGGCTTAATGCCTGTTATACACCACGCAAGCTATCACCTGAAGGCATTTCACAGCTCTAACATTAGAACGCATGTATTTTTTTAATGATGTCGTCATATCTTTGCAAAACTTATCTCAGCAGTTGCTGTGATAAAAAGTTGTGTGAAAGAGTGTGAAAAACGCAGTGAGGGTGGCAGCGTCCAACCTGACCTCAGGGCCTGAGCAGTTGTTCAGTGCCCAGCAGGTGCAGGCGTCCACTTAAGAATGAGACAAAAAAGACTATTATTTTTTTCCATTTATGTGTATTATTTTTAAAATAGCTACTAAGTTGTTAGGCTATGAGTAACTATCAACTTAACTAATTAATGAATACGTATGTCTTTTGGCCACAGGGTGCCGTGAAAAACACACTGCTAAGGCACTAACGGTGCCACTGACCAGGGAAGTTTGGGAACCTCTCTGTCACACACTTTCAAAAAAACGAATCTGAGATCACACTGTGACAGTCTGGCTTTCAGAATGTCCAGGGACCTTCTCCAAGCTGTGGGCCCCTGCTGGGGGTCAGCGGAGGTGGAGGTGTCTGGTGGGGTCCTTGTCTCCGCTGCCCTGAAAAGTTCTTGAATATTTCATGGCCTTAGTGCGTGAAGGGCCCACTTCTTTGTAAAGAAATAACTTACTGTTGTTTTGTAAAAATGACATTAGTCATCAGTTTTAAAAATTTAAGTAATACGGAATTATACAAAGCAAAGAGGAAAAAAGTAATTCCAGATTCCTCCTCTCAGAGATAACACTACTTGTGACATTTGGTGGATGTCACTCCAGATATCTCATACGTACATACACGTGAGGATAGAAAGTAAATAAGCTGATAGCAATGGGATTATCTGTAGTACTATCTTTAAATGCAATTAAATTTACTCTTAAATTCAATGAAAGACTAAAGTGAAACTGAACTGCTGAATTTCAAGTGAGGTTTCATAATGAGACAGTATTTAATTTAAATATCTTAGTGTAAAAAAGAGTTATTTAAAAAAAGAAGTTGAAGGGGTTTCCCTGGTGGCGCAGTGGTTGAGAGTCCGCCTGCTGGTGCAGGGGACACGGGTTCGTGCCCCGGTCCGGGAGGATCCCACATGCCGCGGAGCGGCTGGGCCTGTGCTCCGCAGCGGGAGAGGCCGCAGCAGTGAGAGCCCAGCGTACCGGGGCGGGGGGGGGGGAAGAAGTTAAAGCTTGTTTAGACCCCACCTTTCAACCTTCCATAGGATTTACTGATATGAAAACATAATTTATGCTTTCTCCCACCTCTGCATTCCCTGCCTCCTGATTTTTTAAAAAACATTATCTTTACATTTACCTTCTGTTCTGTGCTCACAACTCACATTGTTCTTGAGCCTTACTTCCTTATTTCCATATTGCCGGTCCTTCTACCAGAGTCCAATTCCTGAATTACTTTGATTGCAAGCAGTTTTTTTTTTTTAATAGCCAGGGGTGCTGTATCTGCTGAGGTGTTACATGCTTGAGGATATTTATGTGTTTGTTGGCTTTATTGAGCATCTGAGGGACAGTTGGTCCTGGGTCACATTTTTCTTGCTTCAGAACTTTATAGACATTGCTGTAGTGTCCGCCAGAAATTAATGCAGCTATGCAGAAGAAATTGCGAAGCCACCTGATTTTTTTTCCTGCTTTGTAGGTGATTCGCTCTTTCTTTCTAAAGATCTAGACATTACTTGTCATCCGAGAACAGAACTGTCATCAGGCTCTTAGTATTGATTTTTGTTCGTTTTTTAGGCACAGAGTACCCATTAAAGTGTCAGACTTCATGCTATTACTTGTTTGAATACTTCTTCTGTTCCTTTTTCCAAGAACAGCAGTACATATCGATATATTAGCATTAATTTTTCTGCCTTTCATCCTTTCTATTGTACTACTATGTAGCATAAAAGTTGTCATTTTCATGTAGATTTCATTGGCATTAAGTACATTCACTGTTGTTCAGTTGTCACCACTGTCCATTTCCAGATCCTTTTCATCATCCCAAACAGAAACCCTGTACCCATTAAATAATAACTCCCCATTTCCCCCCCTACAATTTTTGTCCTCTTGTATCTGGCTTATTTCACTTAGCATAATGTTCTCAAGATTCATCCCTGTGGTAGCATGTGTCAGAATTTCATTCTTTTTATAGCTCAGTAATATTCCTTTGTATACATATAAATCCATACATTTGTGATGGACACTTGGGTTGTTTCCATCACCTATCATGAGTAATGCTGTGACGAACACTGGTGTACAAGCATCTGTTTGAGTCCCTGCTTTTAATTCCTTTGGGTATAACCTAGTAGTGGAATTGCTGGATAGTACAGTATTTCTACGTTTAAGTTTTTGAGGAAGCGCCAAACTATTTTTCACAGTAGCTTGCACCACTTTACATTCTCACCAGCAATGCACAAGGGCTCCAGCTTTCTCCACACCCTTACCAACACTTACTTAAATTTTTTTACTGTGTGATTACAGGCATCATAATAGGTGTGAAGTGCTATCATTGTGGTTTTAATGTGCATTTTCTAAATGGCTAATGATGTGCAGCATCTATTCTTGTGCTTATTGGCTATTTGTGGCTGGCCTGGGGACCCCACTCGCGGCTGGCATCTGAAGGGCAGTCTTTTTGGAGATGCGGTTCTTTAACTTGTGGGACCTGATGTCGACTCCAGTTAGTTAGTGGCAGACTTGACCTAAGTTGTAAACGCCCAGTTGGTGTCAGATCAGTCCTTCCTTCAACTTCCCCGGCTTTCTTCTGCCTGCCCCAATCTGCCGCAGAACCCCTGCAGTGACATTTTCACTTCGGGTTTCGTGTTATTCAGCTCCAGGATTTCTGTTTGGTTCCTGTACTTTCTCTCGGTGTTGAGATCGTGCTCCTAGTTCCTTTACTTCTTTGTCTCCGTCTGGGCGTATTCATTCGGGGATAGTGTCTATTAACCTTTTCTTCCTGGTAAGTGGCCATACATTCTTGATTCTTTGCGTGCACAGTAATTTTGTATTGAAAACTGGGCATTTTGAATATTATAATTTCATTAAACAGTTTTTGGCTGTCTTGAATAATGCTGCTAGGAACATTCATGTAGAAGTTTCTGTGTGGACATGTTTTCAGTTCTTTGGGTATGTCCCCAGGAGTACAGCTGCTGAGTCAGGTGGTAACCCTGTTTCACTTTTTCTGGAACCGTGAAATTGTGTGGCGGCACCACCTGACATTCCTCCCGGTAACGCATGAGGGTTGCAGATTCTCCGCATCTGCCAGTGCTTGCATCTGTGTTTACTACAGCCAGTTAGCGCCTGTGCAGTGGTATCTCCTTGGAGTTTTCCTTTGCATTTGTCTAATGGCTGAGATGTTAAGCATCTTTCCATGTGTGTATTGGCAATTTGTACATCATCTTTGGAGAAATGTCAGTGCAGATCGTGTGCCCATTTTAAAAACAGACTATTTTGTAGAGAAGTTTCAGGTTTAGGGTTTAATGCTAATAACGTGACTCATGGGGGGGGGCACCTCCGTAGCTTCAGGAGGGCGGCTGGTCATCAGAAAGACCACCTGAGCACCATCACCCCTGTGCTTGACCCTGTGCATCTCTTCCATGTGGCTCTTTCTAGTTGTATCCTTTATAACAAACAAGTAATCCTATGGGAAGTGTTTTCCTGAGTCCCTGGTAAGCTGTTCTAGCAAACTACTGAACAAGGAGAGGGTCACAAGAACCCCAGTTTATAGACTGTCAGTCAAAAGTATGGGTGGCAGTCTCATGGGACTGAGCCCTTAACCCATGGGGTCTGACACATGGTTAGTGTCACAGTTGAACGGAATCACTGCACATCCTGCTGGTGTTGGAAGATTTGGAGCATTGGTTGTTGGCGTGAAAAGCCCCCCCGTTTGGTGGCAGAAGAGAAATGACTCATGCTGCTCTTTTTTTTTGAGGACAGGGTGATGACTTCCAAGCTCCTTAACAAGTCACACTGGAAAGAGTCTTAATTTTTTTTCTGACAGTGTGGCAGTGGATTTTTAGATATGACAACAAAAATGAAAGCAACAGAAAAGATAGATAAATTGGGCTTCATCAAAATTAAAAACTCTTTGTTCATAGAGCAGACACTATTGAGAAAGTGAAAAGATGGGCTACAGAATTGGGGGTGGAAAATACTGCAAACCACCCATCTGATAAGGACCCAGCATCCAGAGTGTATTACAAACTCTTGCAACAAACAACTCAATGTAAACGTGGGCACATTTCTCCAAAAAAGATACACACATGGCCAGTAAACCTATGCAATGATGATGTCATTAGTAATGTGCATTAGAACTGCAAACTAAAATGACAGTGAGACACTTCACACCAAGATGGTATAATAATTTTAAAAAAAACAAAAATCACTAAATGTACTAAATGCTACTGAATTATACACTTTAAAAGGTTAATTTTATATGAATTTCACCTCAAAACTTTCCTGGGTGTTTTATCCCACAGCATCCTGTTCTGTAGCATGGTGACAATATTTGGTGCTCTCCCTGAACCTTGCAGCCGCTGTCTCCTCTGACTGGTCTGTACCAGCTCTGCCCACTTGCCTCCCCAGGGCAGGGCGGGGAGATGGCCCAGGGGAACCCTGCTCTCCAGGTCATCGAGTGGGCTTTGTGTTGGGGAAGCCCAATGTCAGTCATTCCTTTTAGGATTTCCTATTTGGGTTGGTCCAATTCCCTATAAAAGGCTCTAAAACTCTCCATCGAGAGGTACAGCCACACCTGCTGGCATCTGGGGGCTGAGCTGCAGGAGAGAATACAAAAGTTTAACGAAAATTTAAAAGGCAGTAAGCTACAAGTTATCATAAATAGTACGAGCTCGCATTTTAAAGTGTTTATTTTATAAAAGCTTACACGGGGGCTTCCCTGGTGGTGCAGTGGTTGAGAGTCCACCTGCCGATGCAGGGGATGTGGGTTCATGCCCCGGTCCGGGAGGATCCCACATGCCGCGGAGCGGCTGGGCCCGTGAGCCAAGGCCGCTGAGCCTGCGCATCCTGTGCTCCGCAACGGGAGAGGCCGCAACAGTGAGAGGCCCGCGTACCGCAAAAAAGAAAAAGCTTACGCGGCACTACATGGGACCGGACTAGACGGCACTTTGTACAAACTCACCAACAAGACTGAACACGTAACAGAGAAACAAAAAGACAACGTGACCAGCGGTTAATGTTAGAGGACCTGCTTTCCTGGAAGACAAAAGATATTGACAGCATAAAGAACACTTCAAGCCGGAAAAAACAAATTTACAGATTTAAAAACCATGATAGAGTTAACGGTTGGGAGAAAAGTTCACTTAAAATTATAACTCTTTTCTTAATCTTCAGTAAGCAGTAAGATCGTGCAAACACTCAGAATAACTAAGCACACATCACTAGTATCCTCTCCACACTTAGTTGAGAGCGAAACCACTGTCCCGGTGACCAGGGTCACTTCCCATGCTTCCTGTGTGGCATGTCGTTGTCGCTGCTAGTTTGTGGGCTGGGGTGATTCCGTTTCAGCCACGGTCAGTGAAAACTCTTATTAAAATTCCTGCTACCAGGACAGCAAAAGCTAAAACTACAGCCGCCCCGCGATACAAAATCAGCTGGGCCCCCGTCAAGACCTCCCCGATGGTGGCCACCCCACACGAGCTGTTCTCCACCAGCTGCGTGGTCTGGCTCTCAGGTCGGATGACGTCAGGTAGGATCACCCCATCGGCTACGTCTTTGTCTAGGATGGACAGATCTGTTTGCAGAGAACAGTGAGATATTTCCTTACGTGCTAGTCTGAGTAAAGGGCATTCCTGAAGGTGACATGAGCCTACGTTGTAAATGGTTTGTTATGTGTGGGGTTATTAAGCATGTTCCAGAGGGGAACACAGAGTTGGCCTCCCAGTTAGAGGCAGAGACGAGCTGCACTGCGCGAGGGAGCAGAAGCTCATGCACCGAGTTCCGGGCGTGAGAACCGGGAGTCAGGACCCTGGAGAACGGGCCCCATAAATTACCTGTCGCGGTGGGCACGGCCTCCTTCGTCCCTCTCAGCCCGGCCCGAACCTGTGCCTAAACAAAGCATCACAGAGGTAAAGCAGGTGCAGTCAGGTGAGGCCAGTCACTGCTGTTAAACTGCGGTTAAGCTCCCTCGGAAACTACGCTACAGGTGACAGCATCGCTACAGGTGACAGCATCGTGCGCGGTCTTGCTTGGTCCCGAAAAAGCCAGCGACAGTAGAACGCCACACCGGAAACCATATTCTTCACCCCAATATCAGCTCACAAACATGGCATAAAAAGCCACTTGTTGCCATAGTTGCAAACTTCACATGTTTTCCGCACTGTGCCCTTTACTGCTCCTAAATCCCGATAAAAGGAACAAAGTCTAAAGATAAATGGTACAATCACCTAGGGGGGAGCTTAGGGTCCAACTTAACGTCCTGTACACTTCATTCCCTCCAGCGATCACACTGAAGGGAGGAAGGACACGATACGTCAGCATAAGGAAAGGCAGAAGGGCTGCGAATCCTCCAGGGTGGTCAAGACGCAGACTGTGGCGGTTTGCACGCCTCAGCCCCTCCTCGAGGCTTTGTCCAGGACACCTCCCCTCGCCGACCTCCCACCCATCTCCTCTCACACCCGGACACAGTCAGCGGGGCTCACACTTCAACACAGAGACGCCCAGAGGATCAGGATCCGCTCCTGAACCCGCAGGACAGGTTCTGCCCCAAGAACTTCCCTGATCACAGGCACTTAAGCAATTTGCATTTCTTAGGAAACCATGGACCAAAAGATCCTTTTGAAGACGCCTAAAACTAGACAACAGATCAGGAAACACTACTGCTTTTCTAAGACTACCACACCAAAACAGCAAAATAGTTTCTAAGCTAATTCTCTTTCTTTCTGGCTGAGCCCTGCTTGGTAGATACTAAATTAGCTCCACATTAAGAGGAAAACGTGCCGACACAGGCTTTCCTTTTGCCCCCAGCTCTCACGCTGGATGCATTTCACTAAACAAAGTGCATCATGCTGCCAATGGATTTCTTACCATTTTCACCATGAAAGATTCCTTACCTGCCCTGGGATCAACAGGGCCCCATCTCTAAGAGGACCTGCCCTCTGTTACCTGCTCTGCAGCTCTGTTCCAGTTTATCCTCCAGATGTACACCAAGTAGAAGAGGGTTTGAAAGAAGACACAGGCCGTCAATCCGGACCAGAGACCTGTGGGTGGGAAACAAGTATCCCGTTCAGATTTTCTGCAGTCCCCCTCCTGGCATCATTAACATTCTCCCGTAACTACTGTATCCACAGCGTAACCTGCAGCTTACGCTAAAATCTTAGATAATTATGGACCAGGATCAGACGCACGCTTACCACTGACCAGGTTTGATTCCAACTCTAGTGGGAACCCGCTGGAAGGCTTTAGATGGGTGTGTGCATGTACCTGTGAGACTGATGTTTCCAGAAGCCCACTTGGAGAACCATCTCTCCAATTGCTGTGTACAAGAGATGACTGAGAAACATTATAAACAATGCCTATCTCCTTGTGAGAAGAAACTATTTAAATCACTTAAATATCAGTGTGTAACAAAGTGGATATAAAATACCCATTCACATATGAATAACTGCACTACAAAGCCAGCTGTCTAGGCTTGAGTTGGAACCCAGTATAAACTGGGAATTAGTCTGCTAACCTGTTCACATGTGTGGGGCCCCACGATGGCAAGAGGTCACTGAGGCTGGGCCTCCCGTGGACTCCCGGCCATTTCACTGGAATAACCTCTCGAGTTGAGAAGCAGATGGATGGACAGTTTATACCCTTTGATGGACTGATTCCATTCCTAGGAACCCATCCTAAGGAGAGACTCAGGAATGTCGTTAATAATTCATATACCCGGGATGCTCTTCACAATGTCATTTAAAAGAGGAGCAACTTACAGCATCGCTAATTATTAGAGAATTGCTAATCAAAACTACAATGAGGTACCACCTCACACTGGTCAGAACGGCCATCATTAAAACGTCTACAAATAAATGCTGGCGAGGGTGTGGAGAAAAGGGAACCCTCCTACGCTGTTTGTGGGAATGTAAGTCGGTGCAGCTACTATGGAAAACAGTAAGGAGATTCCTCAAAAAACTAAAAATAGAGTTGCTACACGATCCAGCAATCCCACTCCTGGGCATATACCCAGACAAAACTATAATTCAAAAAGATACATGCACCCCAATGTTCACAGCAGCACTATTCACAACAGCAAGACATGGAAACCACCTAAATGTCCATCAGCAGAGGAACGGATAAAGAGGTGGTGCATATACACAATGGAATACTACTCAGCCATAAGAAAGAATGAAATAATGCCATTTGCAGCTACATGGATGGACCTAGAGATTATCATACTAAGTGAAGTCATTCAGAAAGAGAAAGACAAATACTATATGACATCACTTATATGTGGAATCTAAAATATGACACAAATGAACTCATCTACAAAATAGAAACAGACTCATAGACACAGAGAACAGACTTGTGGTTGCCAAGGGGGGGGGGGCGGGTGGGGGAGGGATGGATTGGAAGTTTGGGGTTAGTAGATGCAAAGTGTTACACACAGAATGGATAAACAACAAGGTCCTACTGTACAGCACAGGGACCTATATTCAATATCCTGGGATAAACCGTAATGGAAAAGAACATAAAAAAGAATGTATATATGCATGTAACTGAGTCACTTTGCTCTACAGCAGAAATTAACACAACACTGTAAATCAGCAATACTTCAATTAAAAGATAAAAGGGGGGCAATTTAAATGTCCACTATTAGGGAAGCATTAAATAAACGATACAAGGAAATACTAGAGAATTACTAAAAGCCATGTCTTTAACATGGGACCGGGGGAAATTACATATTCAGTATAACCGCACTCTGTGAATAACAAAAAATACTGGGAGAAAAATAATTTTAAAAGGCTGGAATAAAATACATTGAAATACCTCAGGGAAATATTTGAGGAGTGAACTAGAGGTAATTTTAATTTTCATCATTATATTTTTTATGTATTTTCACAAGATTTCCATGTTGTTAATGTATAATTAATAGTTTAAAAGGTTATTTAACAAATCTGAGCACCTGCTAAATAAGTCCAATAGCGAGAAGCACTTTTATGGACAAAAAGCGAGATCTGACGTGTTCTTATTCTAAAGAGCTCAGTGTCTAGTAGAGGAGAGGTTTTTAGGTTGTTTGCTTTTTTAAAGCAAAGCTGAATTGTGAAACCCCAGCAGCTCATCAGGCAGAGGCTCTGGCTCTTTGGTTAACGGTATTTCCCTGGTGTCGACGACGGTGCTTGGTAGGGATGAGACCGTAATAAATACTTGGCAGTTCTGTGTCCCAAACAGAGAAGGGCAAAATCCTGCTTGACACTGATCAAATACCCCACAGGCTCCCAGCCTGAACTGGTCATCAAAAGAGACATGACATTGAGGACAGTTACTCATTAAGCCATCACATGACAACATTTCCAAAAAGTCAGGATAAGAAACTAAGCACCTCTGTTTGTGTGGACACAGAAGGCTCTCACGACAGCTGCGGGATTAAAATTTCACAGAGCAATGGGGACAGATTCAAAATTGTTTACACGGTAAAAATGTACTAGTTGACACAGAACAGAAGGATCTACTTGAATACATACTACAGCACTGGGTCAGTCCTCGAATCAGACTATATTCTGCAGAAAACACAGCTCATCGTTACTAAGGAAATCCACAGAAATTGCAGATGTGGATATAGATGCAGAACACACAACTTACCCCAAAAGCACATGACAGATTGTTTTGCACAATTCTATACAGTTAGAGTCATAAAATGGATAGATTTCTGAAAATATGTATAACTTGCCAAAGCTGACCCCCCCCGCAAAAGATATAAAGTCTAAACAAACTGATTTCAGAGAAGAAATTGTGAAAGCTGTAACAGACTCCTCCAAAATGCCTGACATGACAGTTTCATATAATTTAACCAAACCTTTATAATAATAATATTCCTACACTATGTAAATTGTTCCAGGGAATACAAAAAGGGAACATTTTTAATTTTCCTTATGTAGTAAGTGTATATTAATACTGTTAATGTCATAACTTTACAAAGATTACACAAAGAAATGAAACTACTGACCAGTCTTATAACTACCATTGCAAAATTCTTAAATACAATATTAGTAGAATCCAGCAGCTCACTAAAAGAGTAGCACATAATAATCAGGATTGTTCAACATGAAGAAATCAAATAATATCACTTATCACCGTAAGAGATGTAAGGAGAAAATTTATAGGATCATCTCAACAGGCACTAAAAACTTAATTTTTAATTAAAAGTATTAATGGGATTGTTTCTTTATGCTAACAATTGTATTGCACTTCTGTATACTAACAACGAACTATCAGCAAGAGAAATTAAGGCAACAATCCCATTTACCATTGCACCAAAAAGAATAAAATACCTAGGAATAAACCTACAGGTAAAAGACCTGTACTCGGAAAACTATAAGACATTGATGAAAGAAACTGAAGACAACACAAACAGATGGAAAGATATACTGTGTTCTTGGATTGGAATAATTAATATTGTTAAATGACCATCTTACCCAACACAATCTATAGATTCAATGCAATCCCTGTCAAAATACCAATAGTATTTTCCCCGGAACTAGAACCAATAACTTTAAAATACGCATGGAAAAACACAAAAGAATAGCCAAAACAATCTTGAGAAAGAAGAACAGAGCTGGAGGAATCACATTCCCTGACTTCAAACTATACTAGAAAGCTACAGTAATCAAAACAGTACCGTACTAGCACAAAAACAGACACATAGATCAATGGAAGAGAACACAGAGCCCAGAAGTAAACCCACACACTGTCAATCTACGACAAAGAGGCAAGAATATACAACAGAGAAGAGACAGTCTCTTCAATAAATGGTGCTGGGAGAACTGGACAGCTACATGTAAAATGATGAAATTAGAACATTCTCTAACATCATATACAAAAATAAACTCAAAATGGATTAAAGACCTAAATGTAAGACCAGATATCATGAAACTCCTAGAGGAAAACACAGGCAGAACACTATTTGACATAAATCCTAGCAATTTTTTTTGATCCATCTCCTAAAACAAAGGAAATAAAAGCAAAAATAAACAAATGATGCCTGATAAAACGTAAAATCTTTTGCACAGCAAAGGAAAATCTTTTGCACATCAACAAAAAGTGAAGAAAACCTACTGAATGGGAGAAAGTGTTTGTAAATGATATATGATCAATACAGGGTTAGCATCCAATGTATATAAATAGCTCATACAACTCAACATCAAAAAAAAACCCAATTAAAAAATGGGCAGAACTGAATAGAAATTATTCCAAAGAGGACATGCAGGTGGCCAACAGGCACATGAAAATATTCTCAGTATCACTAATCATCAGTGAAATAGAAATCAAAACCACAACGAGATATCATCTCACACCTGTCAGAATGGCCATCATCAAAAAGAAGACAAATAACAAGTGTTGGCAAGGATGTGGAGAAAAGGGACCCTCGTGCACTGTTGGTGGGCATGTAAATCGGTGCAGCCACTATGGAGAACAGTATGGAGGTTCCTCAGAAAACTAAAAATAGAATTACCATATGATCCAGCAATCCCACTCCTGGGTATATATTCAAAAAAAACAAAAACATTATTTCGATAAGATACATGCACCCCAATGTTCATAGCAGCATTATTTACAATTGCCAAGATATGGAAGCACCTGTTTATCAACAGATGAATGGATAAAGAAGATTATGGTAGATAAGTATTCCACTGGAGATCAGCCATAAAAAATGGAATTTTTCCATCTGCAGCAACATGGATAGACTTGAAGGGCATTATGCTAAGTGAAATAAGTCAGAGAAAGACAAATACTGTATGATCTCACTTATATGTGGAATCTAAAAAAAATACAATGAACTAGTGAATATAACAAAAAAGAAGCAGACTCACAGATACAGAGAACAAACTAGTGTACCAGTGGGAGAGAGAAGCAGGGAGGGGCAAGATAGAGGTAGACGATTAAAAGGTACAAACTATTACGTATAAAATAAGCCACAAGGATGTACTGTACAACACAGGCAATATAGCAAATATTTTATAACAACTATAAATGGAGTATAACCTTTAAAAATTGTGAATCACTGTATTGTACACCTGTAACGTATAATATTATACATCAACTATATACCTCAGGTAAAAAATTTTAAATTAAGAAATAAAAATTTAGGACTTCCCTGGTGGCACAATGGTTAAAGAATCCACCTGCCAATGCAGGGGACACGAGTTCAAGCCCTGGTCCAGGAAGATCCCACATGCCACGGAGCAACTACGACCCACCAATCCCACTACTGGGCATATACCCTGAGAAGACCATAATTCAAACAAGAGTCATGTACCAAAATGTTCATTGCAGTTCTATTTACAATAGCCAGGACATGGAAGCAACCTAAGTGTCCATCAACAGATGAATGGATAAAGAAGATGTGGCACATATATACAATGGAATATTACTCAGCCATAAAAAGGAACGAAACTGAGTTGTTTGTAGTGAGGTGGATGGAACTAGAGACTGTCATACAGAGTGAAGTAAGTCAGAAAGAGAAAAACAAATACCGTATGCTAACACATATACATGTAATCTAAAAAAAAAGAAAATGGTCAGAACAACCTAGGGTCAAGACGGGAATAAAAATGCAGACCTACTAGAGAATGGACTTGAGGATACGGGGAGGGGGAAGGGTAAGCTGGGACAAAGTGAGAGAATGGCATGGACATATATACACTACCAAATGTAAAATAGGTAGCTAGTGGGAAGCAGCTGCATAGCACAGGAAGATCAGCTCAGTGCTTTGTGACCACCTAGAGGAGTGGGATAGAGAGGGTGGGAGGGAGGGAGACGCAAGAGGGAAGACATATGGGGACATTTGTATATGTATAACTGATTCACTTTGTTATAAAGCAGAAACTAACACACCATTGTAAAGCAATTATACTCTAATAAAGATGTTAAAAAATAAAAAATACTAGAGGAGAATATAGAAAAAACGTTAAAATCCTATTGTAGCAGTTCTTGCCAGAACAAGAAAAAGGCAAAAACACTAGAAAGGAAGGAGTAGAACTACTTCTATTTACATGACATGCAATTACATTTGACAAAACTCTCAACCATTTCTGTTGGGAACTTTCAGTAAAGCAGACTCCATGGATACTTCCTGAACGTGATTTAAGAAGACATGCACACGTTTGTTAACGTATGTGTGTTTACATTGTGTGTATTTATGTATGTCAGCCCCCAATCCAGCATGCTATTTAGTAGAGAAACATCAGAAGCACAATCTCTGAAGTCCTGAACAAGACAAGCATTTCCACTATTACCACAACAATTTATTATTCTACTAGAGGCTTTAGGCAGGAAAAAGACATCAGTGGTGTAACATCTGATAAGGAGAATATAAAGCTATTTGTACACGATATGATTGTATACCTGGAAAACCCGTGAGAATCAACTGAATACTATTCAAATAAGAGGAATTCAGAATTTTAACAAGCTACAAAATTAACAGTAATTAATTTTGTAGTAATTAACAGCCCTCAAATATACCAACCACCACCACTTAGATTACAGGATGGAAGGGAAGGCCTTGTCTACCATGGCCACAAAAGGATAAAATGGGGATAACCTTAACAAGAAATGAGCAGAAGCTTTACAAGGAAAATGATAAAAACTATGCTGAGCAGAGGCTAACATTTCCAAAATGTTCGTCCAGTATTTGAACATAAAAGCTGAGGGTGGGACTTCCCTGGTGGTCCAGGGATTAAGACTCCACGCTCTCAATGTAGGGGGCCCAGGTTCAATCCCTGGTCGGGGAACTAGATCCCACATGCCACAACTAAAGAGCTCGCCTGCCGCCAAGAAGACACAGTGCAACCAAATAAATATATATATATATATTTTTAAAAAGCTGAGGGTGTCAGAGGAGCACCCATTTTATAAGTACACAGATGGCCTCCAGGCCGTAGACCACCAGGCAGGTGGAATTCAGAGTTGGCTCCCGAGTCTTCTGGCAACAGTGCATTTATTCTGTGCAGACAGAGGTCTACTGGTCCTATCTTGAGATGAGACCCAGGAGGGAAGAATTTCCCTGAGGAAAAAACAAGGTGTCTGGACAACAGAATCTGCCTCAAATACGTCCCCTCACTGACCCCCAACAACAGGAAACCGGATGCTGAGTGGGACCCCTTAATTAGCGTAACAAAGAGCACCTGAGTGGGTGCAGAGTTTGCTGGATGACGAACGCTCAGATAAATGCACAGCCAGCACACGCTCTCAACTCTGCTCCCCTGCAAGTGTGACAAACCCCACTTTCTACAAGAAGAGAGATTACACAGTCGGAGCTGGTGAGACTTGGTAGCGTGACTGGGGCCAGGCTCTTGACCAGGGGACTGAACCAGGAAGGGGCCAGAAACCAGAGGCGATGGTGTGACCGACAAGGAACACCTGGGCAGCCAGGAGCGCAGGCTCCAAGTCAGGCCCCGAGATGACAGCTGAGAGCCCTGGGCCTTCCAGGGAGGAGAGTGGGGACAGGTCAGCAAGAGGAACCTCGGGCAAGGCCTACATCCCAAGAGTGTAATATGGAAAGGGTGCCAAAGGACAGAGAGGAATAAAACCCAAGAGCCTGGGGTGAGCTCACAACAAACGGGGATCCAGCCTGTTTATCTTTACATTCCTCAGATTCCAGCACCACCCAGGGCCAACACATACAGGTGCCCAGTGACTCTTCAGGATGAATGAGGGAATCATAACCCTCAGAGAGACATGCATCGCAGCAAAAGAAAGGCTCTGGGGGCATCTGGGTTCAAATCCTGTCTCGTCACCTACTGTCTGTGGGACACATTACTTCACCTGCTCAGACTTTAGTTTCTCCAAGTGTGAAACGGAGCCAACAGGAGATCGCATCTGATGTCATAAATTTGAGCAGCATAATTTACATAAACAGCGTATTTCTGCAAAAGCCCTTCATGAAAATTATCTTACATCCTGTAAACTGTAGCTTTACATTATTTTTTAATTAAAAATAAAACTGCTCTGTAATGATGTATATGGGAGTAGTGGATATATGTATATGTATAACTGATTCACTTTGCTGTACACCTGAAACCAACACAACATTGTAAATCAAATATACTCCAATAAAAATTTAAAAAAATAAATAATAAAAGTACTGCAGGAGAATATAGAAAAATGTTAAAACCCTATTGTAGAATAAGGCAAGAAAAAGAACTAAAAGGCATTACAACTGGAAAAGGAGTAAAACTATTTATATTTATATATGATGTGACCCTGTATATAGAAAATTCTAAAGAATTCATAACACACAAAAATACTAGTGCTAATCGATGAATTCTTATAAGATCAACTTATAAACTTATAAGACCAACACACAAAAAATCAGCTGTGTTTCAATACACCAGCAAAGAACAATCTGAAAAGGAAATTAAGAAAATAATTCCATTTACAGTAGCATCCAAGAGAATCAAATATCTAGGAATAAATTTAACCAAGGAGGTCAAAGACTTGTACAATGAAAACTACAAAACACTGATGCAAGAAATTAAAGACCCAAATAAATGGAAAGACGTTCTGTATTCATGGATTGGAAGACTTGATATTTTTAAGATGGCAGTATTCTCCCCAAAGCAGTCTAACTGGTTTAGTGCAGTCCTGCTAAAAAATTCCAACAGCCTGTTTTACAAAAATGGAAAAGCTAACCCTCATAGTCATACAGAACTGGAAGGGGCCCTAAATGGGCAAAACAAAAAAACTGGAAAAGAACAAACTTGGAATACTTCCCTTTCTAATTTCAAAACTTACTGCACAGGAATCTAAAATACACAAAGGAACAAAATGAACATATCAAGAAACAGAAACAGACTCATGGTTCCCGGCGTGCAGGGCAGGGATGGACTGGGAGTCCAGGATTAGCAGATGCAAACTATTATATATAGGATGGATAAAAAAGGCTCTACTATAGAGCACAGGGAACTGTATTCAGTATCCTGTGATAAACCATAATGGGAAAGGATATGAAAAAGAATGTCTATATGTACAGCAGAAATTAACACAACACTGTAAATCAACTGTACTTCAATAAAAATTTTAAAAAACTTGTATAAAATAAGAACCTACTGTATAAAAAAATAAATAAAATTAAATTTAAAAAACAAAAACTTACTGCACAGCTACAGTAATCCAAACAGTGCGGTACTGGCGTGAGCTGGACATAGAGACAAATGAAGCAGAACAGAGTCCAGAAATAAACCCACACGTCTCTGGTCCACTGATTTTCAACAAGGGTGCCAAGACCATTCAACAAAGAAAGAATCGTTTTTCAACAAACTGTGGTCACCTCGTCTAGGTGATTCTAGTCACGTCTCAGGACTAAGCTAATGCATTACGACCTCAGGGAGCTGCTCCAAGCCATCATAGGGGATCACAGCTTTCACAGTACTTAACCCAAATAGAATTGTGTAATTACTTAATCTTGGTCTCATCCTGAGGGCAGGGTCACGTTTATTTTCTTCAAGTCGACATTTCCAGTGTTTTTGTATACTGAATACACAAACTGTTTTCATATACCAAAGGGAGAAAATCCTTTTTCCTATTCCACAGGGGTCACTTCCCAGACAACTGCTTTGTATCTCAAGCAGTTTATCCTAACAGGACAGGTGAGATGTAAGGTAAGTCACTGAGGAATCAGACACGTACCTATTATCCCGTGATTAGCAGCAAACATCAGAGATGCTCCAAGGGGAAAACCAAAAACATAATAACCGATGGCATTCAGGAGAGCACCCATCTTTTGTTTTCCTGCACCTCTCAGGACTCCACCAGAGGTGCCCTAGAGAGAGGAAAACCAAAACCAGTGTTGCAGTCATTCAGGTGTCATCAATCACATCAGGGCAGAACACAACCTGGTATTTCACAGCTCTGAATACAGTCACATACCCTATATCAAGACAGGGACTGCACCTTACATAAGAGATAAAGGAGAACATTTGCCTTCTAAAGTTATGTTAAGGGACTTCCCTGGTGGCACAGTGGATATGACTCCGCGCTCCCAATGCAGGGGGCCTGGGTTCGACCCCTGGTCATGGAACTAGATCCCACATGCATGCCGCAACTAAGAGTTCTTATGCCGCAACTAAGGAGCCCACAGGCCACAACTAAGGAGGCTGCGAGCTGCAACTAAGACCCCACACAACCAAATAAATAAATATATATATATATTTTAAAGTTACGTTAACAACTACAGCAGCTTTCATCCAGAAACCCACCAAGTAACAGCATTTAAATCTCTATTTAAAAATAGTTCATGGGCGTCCCTGGTGGCGCAGTGGTTGAGAGTCCGCCTGCTGATGCAGGGGACACAGGTTCGTGCCCCGGTCCGGGAAGATCCCACATGCCGTGGAGCGGCTGGGCCCATGAGCCATGGCCGCTGAGCCTGTGCGTCCGGAGCCTGTGCTCCACAGCAGGAGAGGCCACAACAGTGAGAGGCCTGCGTACCAAAAAAAAAAAAAAAAAAAAACTAGACACACAAAATTGTGCTGCATATAGTACACAGAGGTAAAATCACTGCAAACACTCACCGCAAGTGCATCAAACAGATGAAAGGGAGCAAAAATGGGCATCACTTGGCTCACAAGGGACACGACATCTCTGTTGGAGAAAAAGAGTCAGTGACCCAAAACTCACAGTTAAGTGTGGCACTAATCACCTGCTGGCTGGACAAACCTGCCAGAGTGACCAACCAGTCAACTCAGTCCACATACTACTTTCCTATTTGATAAAATGAGGACATGATAAAACCTCACTAACTTCAATGTCACCAGTTAGAATTTAGGTCAAAAGGGACATGGGCTAGGCTGCCACAACAGAGCGTAATTCTTAAAGTTTTGTTGATGAGTATAAAAATGTGAGGGTTGGTTACAGATGAATTGGTTTGCAGGGCAGAAATAGACACAGATGTAGAGGACAAACGTATGGACACCAAGGGGGGAAAGTGGCGGGAGGGGGGGTTGCTGTGATGAATTGTGAGACTGGGATTGACATATATACACTAATACGTATACGTATATACGTATACTTTATACTAATACGTATAAAGTAGATAACTACAGAACCTGCTGTATAAACAATAAATAAAATTCAAAAAAAAGCGAGGGTTGGGAAGAAAAAGCAGGTTTCAGCCTGTGAAGGGTAATCTTCCCCTGTGGCTGGGAGTCTTCCTCAGAAATGCAGCTGGAGGCCAGTGTTCAAGGCAGAGAAAACATCTGCCCTCCTCAGGGATGCCCTGAGCTCTGGTGGCTGTGCTGGAAGGTCTGTCTGGCGAAGGCCTCGCGTGGGGCTCAGGGGCCCTGGAGAACGACTCAGCAGAGTGGCGGTGACCGCAGGCCTACACCATGGGGCCAGTGTGGATGCAAAACACAACAGACGGCAGTGCTCCCCCCAGAGCTCTGGCCTCCCTCCCCTCAGCCTGTGGAGAAGACTGTTAGCCAGCAGGTGCCACCAACTCAGGCAGAGCCCGCAGGCAACCCTCTCACCAGCGCAGCGACCTCCTCCGCGGAGCAGACCCAGGACGGCAGCGTCGGCTAACCCTGCACTGTCTCTACTAGTCAAAGTGACGGTGTGGTCCTTCCTTCACAAGTATAAACATTAAACCAACATGCACCAAACACGGAAGAAAATCAACAGCGCAAAAAAAAGACCAAAATGAGCAGGCAGAAGAGCTGACGCAAAAGGAAACAGAAAGAACGCAAAGAGAGAAACTTTCAAAAATTATAATTCCTGTTCTTAGAAATATTCATAAACAGGCATTTTAAGGAAAAAGAGCAGTTGGGAAAAGTAACTAGAAATGAAAAATATGAACACTAAAATACCACATTCCACTTAAAGACTGGACAATGAAAGGGACGTGGCTAGAGACTAAATTTTAATGGTAAATCTGAGGAAATATCCCAAAACACAGGTAACCACAGAAAAGACACATGTCAAATTAATCCATAAATACTATCATTTATCTCAATTTCCTAGAGCTAAAGAAAAATCCACTGCTTGAGACTGAAAGCCTACAAAGTGCCAGGCAGAATAAAAGATTCACCTGCACCGAAGCACGGCCAAGGACAATCTGAAAGGAATATCTGAAAGGGTCTTCCCTGGTATCACAGTGGTTGAGAATCCTCCTGCCACTGCAGGGGACACGGGTTCGAGCCCTGGTCTGGGAAGATCCCACTTGCCGCGGTGCAGCCAAGTCCGTGCGCCACAACTACTGAGCCTGCGCTCTAGAGCCCATGAGCCACAACTACGAAGCCTGCATGCCTAGAGCCCATGCTCCACAACAAGAGAAGCCACCGCAATGAGAAGCCCGCGCACCACAACAAAGACACAATGCAGCCAAAAATAAATAAATATATTTATTTATTTTTAAAAAAATTTACAGGCAAATGTTCTAGTTGCTGCTTCCTGAGGCAGTGGAAACAGGGCAAACACCACACTAACCAAGCAGCTTGGTAGGAAAGGCTGGGGACGAGGGGTTGTATCAGGGCTCGCTCTGGAAGCTCTGACATGTTACTGGGGATCTAGAAGGCCACACGCACGGCTAGGGCTACACAGAGGCTCAAGAAACACCAGGAAGGGCCTAAGCTCTCACCTGGGGCTGAACTTGAGACTCTGCATGGACAGGAAGTGAAAGTCAAGGCCAAGCTGTAAACTGCCTGGCTGGGTGTTGAAGGTGAACCTGACGCACGTAGAGAGCCCGTCAGCCAAGACTGGGAGATGTTTGGGATGCAGACTGTCCGGTCATTAGCTGACCTCTACGCTAATGCAGCAGAGACTTCAGTGGCCACACTCAACGAAGAATACAGACCTTTACCGAAATAGTTCTTAGAAGTCACTAAGCAAACAAGAGCATCGACAACAAGAACCCAGGGGACGGGGTGAATATGACTTCCAGAATTGCCACATTATAATATTTTAAAATGTCTAGGTTTCACATAGAGAGCAGACATGCGGTGGCCGTGGGGGAGGGGTGGAGTGGGAGTGTGGGGTTCACAGAGGCAAACTATATAGGACGGATAAAAAACAAGGTCCTGCTGTAGAGCACAGGGACCTATAGTCAAATTTTGTAATAACCTATAAGGGAAAAGAATCTGAAAAAGAATGTATTTATAGATGTATAACTGAATCATTTTGCTGTACAGCAGAAATTAACACAACATTGTAAATCAACTAGACTTCCACTAAAAAAAACCCAAATCTAGTTTTCAAAAAAAAATTATGAGTCATGTAAAGAAACAACAAAGTATGGTCCATATACAGGGTGAAAAAAGGAATAAATAAAAATTGTCTCTGAGGAAGCACAGACCTTGGACTCGCTAAAATAGACTTTTAAGCCATCTATTTCAAATATATTCAAAGAGTTAAGGAAAACCATGTTTAAAGAACTAAAGGCAAGTATGAGAATGGTGCCTCACCAAATAGATACTATGAATAAAGAGACAGAAATTATAAAAAATAAAGACCGTGGAGTTGAAAAACCCAAAAAATAAAATGAGAAATTCACTAGAGGGCCTCAGCAGTAGACTTGAGCTGGCAGAAGGAAGATCAGTGAACCTTAAGGTAAGCAAATTGAGATTATTTAGACTAAGGAACAGAAAGAAAAAGGAATGCAGAAAAATGAAGACCTGTTGGAACACCATCAAATATAACAGCACACATAATGGGAGTGCCAGAGGTGAGAGAGAAGACAGAAAAAATACTTGAAGGAAGAATGGCTGAAAACTTCCCAAATTTGATAAAAGACATGAATCCAAGAGACTCAACAAACTCCAAACAGGATAAACTCAAGGGAGAGACAAGTCATTTGCTGAGAGTGATGGCTGAGGGTGGTACAGTGGGTGGGGTCAGTGGTTTGAGGAGCGTGGAGAAGGTCTGATATGGACTGCAGTGATGGACGGTGAGATGGCCAAAGAAAAGCAAGATGGACGTGCTTTTGATGCTGAGGGTCTAACTGTGGCCATAAGTTTCTAGTGGAACCGACACGCCCTCTTCCGTGACTTTTCCAAAAGTGATGCGCTACTGACACAGACAGTGTGCACCTGGGTTCCTCCAGGCTGGGGTTCTGCCACACAGGAGGGATTCAGGAATTCCGCAGACAATGAGCCATGGCCCCTACGCTACATAAGGGAAGGTGTAAAGGCAGGAATGTCATGATGGACTGAGAAAGAGTGCAGGACCAGAGGAGCCAACAGACTGGAGAGCCCAAGCAGCTGAGGAATCCTCTTAGTAGACATGGCTGTTGGAAGCGTTGGAGTTGTGGACTGGAGCTGGAACAGTTACGTAATGACAGAGCCCCAAGCATGACCACGGGAGAGTGTGCCTGCAGAGAGCAGAGGTTACTGGGCTGAGGACTGGGGCACTGGACAGCTCATCCATGTGGATACTGAGCTCAGCCGGGATGCTGCTAGGGTCTGGGGGGCGAGAACACTATAGTGAAGATGCCAGAGCTTTAGGCAAAGGAGGAGGAAATGGAGATATACAAGCGTGTATCACGTGGACAGATGCCAGAAGGTGAAAAGGGTAGGAAATACTGTCACTGACAGAATTAGGAACCCAAAATGTCAAGATGAGTCAAAAAATAAGAAAATAAAGATTGATGGGTACAAAAGTAGGATCTGCATTTGGGTCCAAGAAGATAACCACAGGAGTGCAGAATGTGGACGCTAGGGCTGCTCAGGGGCGCACTGGCAACCAGCTCCACAGACACAGTGTCGTACAGCCACCAAAAACCTAATGCTTCACCAGGAGTCCATCAGGTAGAATGAGGTACAGGGGACACAGTTCTGCTCTAAATGGAGCTAAGAGCACTGCCTTCAGGTTTGTATGAATTCCAAAGTGGAGACTCAAAATCACATTCCATGGGAAATGTCTGAAGGAATTTCAGATGGTTACCATGGAGAAGAGAGCATGAGAGATGCCTTCAAATATCTGCAGGCTGTTAACTCAGAAATGGATTTAGATTCCTCCAAGCACAAGAACCAGAATAAGTGGGTGAAAATTACAGGTACATTTCAGCTCAAAATAAGGAAGGTGTCCTGGGACTTACCTGGTGGCCCAGTGGTTAAGAAACCACCTGCCAATGCAGGAGACACGGGTTCAAGCCCTGGTCTGGGAAGATCCCACATGCTGTGGAGCAACTAAGCCCGTGCGCCACAACTACTGAGCCCACACTCTAGAGCCCATAAGCTGCAACTACTGAGCCCGCGAGCCACAACTACTGAAGCCTGCGCACCTAGAGCCCATGCTCCACAACAAGAGAAGCCACTGCAATGAGAAGCCCATGCACTGCAACAAAGAGTAGCCCCAGCTCACCACAACTAGAAAACGCCCGCGCACAGTAACAAAGACCCAACACAGCCAAAAATAAATAAATAATTAAAAAAAAAAAGGAAGGTGTCCTGAGAATCAAAGCTGCCTTCAGAGGTAGCAAGATGCTCACCCACTGAGGTTATGAAAGTGTAAGTTGGACAACCTGGCAAGGATGTTTTGGAGGAATCCTGATGTAAGATGAGTGATTACATCAAATAGCCTTTTAGATCTCTTTAATTCTAAGATCTTACCAAATTTAGAAAGATTTGCCATTATTTCTTCAGGTTTTTTTCCTGTCCCCTCTTCTCTCTGTTTTGAGAACCCTAGTTACAGCCTTTTTAAGCCAATCACAGCTCACTGATATTCATATTTTTCCAGTCTTTTTTCTCACCACATTTCATTTAGGATATGTATTATTGCTCTATCTTCAAGTTCACTAATCTTTTCTTCTACACTATTCTAATCTGCTGTTACTCTCATCCAATATATTTTCATTTCAGACATTTTCTTTCAGCTCTATAAGTTCAATTTGTTTTTTAAAAAATCTTTGATGTCTTACTTTAGCATGCTCACGTTTTCCTCTATCTTCTTGAAAATACAAAACATAGTTATTAAAACTTTTAATATCCCTGTGTACTAATTCTATCATATGTTTCATTTCTGGGTTGGTTTCAACTGATTGATGTTTCTATGGATTTTAATTTCTTGCTCCTTTGTATACCTGGTAATTTTTAATTAGATGCAGACATCGTGAATTTTAGTTTGTCGAATACTGCATGTTCTTGTAATAATTGAAGTACTCTTGAGCTCTAATACAGTTAAATTTCTTGGAAACAATTTGATCCTTTCCAAGTCTACTTTTAAGCTTTGTTAGGTGGGACCAGAGCAGGCTTCATTCTAGGGCTCATTTTCCTTCTCCTGAGGCAAGGACCTTCTGAGAACTCCACCAGCCATCCCATGCATTACAAGGTCTTGTTCATTCCACGTGGTGGGAACACAAACTCTTCCCAACCCTTTATGAGCTTCAAGGATTGTTCTGCCTGCTCCTTTCAAGTGTTCCTTCCCATCCCTCACCCCACCTTCCCTAGCCTCAGGTGGGACCCTTACACACACAATTGGCTCAGCGGTCGGCTGAAGACTTGAGGGAGAGCTTCCATAGATCTCCAAAGCGCTCTCTGGGCGCCCTCCAGGTGCTCTCCCTGCTCTGGGACTCTGCCTGGGAACTCGCCACAGAGCCTCCCCACTCCCATCTCCATTTCCCCAACCCAAGGAGATGGGGGGGGGCTTTCCCAGGGCCCCTGTCTGCACTTTGTCCTGGAAACTCCCTCACGGTAAGCTGGGGCAATCACGGGGTTCTCCTCAGGGATTTATCTGGGCTGCCTGTGGTCCAATGTCTGAATGCCATTTTTAAAAACACAGATTTTGTCCAGTTTTTTAGTTGTTTAACGCAGGATCGTAAATCCAGTTCCCGTACCTCCATCTGACCACCTCCCTAGCCCTAAGATTTTACAATATATTTAAGCACTGGTCTAAAACCAGTGGGGTTGGGTCAAACTAGAAGAGCACACTTAAAAGTAATAAAACCGAATTTCTCCATAAGCATAATCTGAGGCAACTGGTGCAAATTACTGAAGCTTCTTCATAAGGATTTGGTTTATTCAAGACACTTTATTGCATCTAAATAATTACACAAACACATCATTACAGAAAATGCAGTAAAATTCTACCTAAGGTTGGGTCAGTGGTTTATGCAAACACTGCCCAGATGGTTCAGGCGTGCTGGCTGCCAGCGTGCCCTGGACGGGGAGGTGCCTTTCTGGGGATGAGGTTTTTTCCATGTGCTTTTTCTGTGTATCTCTGAGCAAAAACACACCGAGCACAAGAGAAAGCCCACTTGCATTTGATAAATGAACTGGGTATTGGAGGGGTGGAGGGGGTTTCCATGGGCTTCCTTCATTCAAACCTCTTCAGATTCACCCCCAGCTGCACTACAGATTTTCCTATGGAGTAACATGCTACTCAGAGTCAGAAAAGTATAGTGAAGAAAGAAAGCATAAAACTAAAAATGTTCTCCTAGAAGATGGTACATACTTGTCACTGGTGAATGCATAGGCTACCACATCCTTTAAAGCAGCAAGGAAGATACCGGTTACAAGTGCGCAAACACCTGGAAAATACAGAGGAAACAGCAGGAAATGAAAGTGCTCCCGAGTGTGACAAATCCTCGTACCGACTTCTCAGGAGATATTTGTCTCAATGGTTTAAGAAATGTAATAATTTAAAGTGTTTCTTCTTACTGTCTAGGAACAGAGCACCTAAGGTCAGATGATTCTAACTTCTTTTTCTAAGGGAGACTCATAGAAAAGATGTTCAATAAGATGACAGCATCATCAGAATCTTCTCTAACTGCTCAGATTCCAGAACATTCAAACTGCCTAAGGGTCAGTGATCCAGGAACCTGGAGAGCTGGGCACACAGATTCTGGTCAGAAATAAGCCTGCATGGGCTTCCCTGGTGGCGCAGTGGTTGAGAGTCCGCCTGCCGATGCAGGGGACACGGGTTTGTGCCCTGGTCCCGGAAGATCCCACGTGCCGCGGAGCGGCTGGGCCCGTGAGCCATGGCCGCTGAGCCTGCGCGTCCGGAGCCTGTGCTCCGCAGCGGGAGAGGCCACAACGGTGAGAGGCCTGCGTACCGCAAAAAAGAAGAAGAAAGAAAGAAAGAAAGAAGCCTGCACATGACAACAACTGCCTTTGAAATGATTCCTGTTAGTACCAAGTGGAAGAGTATTTAGCTGGTGCCTAATAACAGAAAGTCATATTTAGGAGCTTCATTTAACGGAGTAAACAGAAGTCAGCATGAAGAAGAAAGACTGCAGCTGCGTTTGCACACGTAAGTCAATTCCCAGAGAAACTATGATATGTATTTCTCAACTTCGATACAGCTGCGCCAGCGAGCAGCAGTGCCACACTCACCTGCACACAGGAGGGCGGTGGCACAGGAGTGTCGTGCCTGCTGGGCATCCCCTGCCCCCAGGGCACTGCCCACCCGGACGCTGGCTGCCACACCAAGGCCTAGAGGCACCTAGAAATGAATGATCACAAAATCACGAGGAGGGGTCAGAGGGTCTGAAAATCAGAGTATCAGTGCACTGGAGTCTACCTGCGCGGAAACCCAGGACAGAGTCAGAGCCCCGGGTTCTAGACCCGGTTCCAGTACATCCTTGCCGTATGACTGGAAACAAGTGGCTTGGCCTCGCCCACTGTTACAGATGTGTAACAGCCGCCCTGACCGCTGCCCCCATCAGAGGCATCAGAGTAGAACCTCTTAAAGATGCTGGATTTGAGGGCAAAGCACCTCCCTTATTAACTAAACATACACTATCAAGAGTCAATTCAACTTTGCTACATTCTACAAGACTTAATGAACTATAAATATATAAATCATTCGTAAAAATGAAATGAATCGTGAGAAAAGCACTTAGAACGAAGCCTGGCACACTGTGGGAATTCCACAAAAGCTGATGAAATCTGCCTCCACCATCCGTTATGTGTCCAACATTCCTACGTCTAATTACCCATTAAATCCAACTATGGCCCTTCACAGTAGATGCCCAAACTTTATTTTAATTACTGGTTATAAATCTGAAGCTATGTGCTTGCCTGCTTCTTAAACAGACCATTATTCAACTTGCAGGGTCATGTCGGTTGTTCTCCTGTGATGACAGTGCTGCCCTCGGGGGCTGTTTGTGAAACACGGGTTGTGTAGTAACCCGATTTTAGTTCTCAGGTCTGCTTTTAATAATTTATACGTCAGCTTTAACTTCTATTCCTACTAGAAGCAGCCTCCTCCTGAGAGCCGTCTAATTTGTTGCTGTTTGAGAACCAGCCTAAGTGAAGTTGAAAAAAAATATGTATTAAAAATTGTTAAGTTGGGCTTCCCTGGTGGCGCAGTGGTTGAGAGCCCGCCTGCCGATGCAGGGGACACGGGTTCGTGCCCCGGTCTGGGAAGATCCCACATGCCGCGGAGCGGCTGGGCCCGTGAGCTATGGGCGCTGAGCCTGCGCGTCCGGAGCCTGTGCTCCGCAATGGGAGAGGCCACAGCAGTGAGAGGCCCACATACCGCAAAAAAAAAAAAAAAAATGTTAAGTTTAAGAACTTGAAAAACAATGGACCTGACTATATAAAAATTTACAAGACTTGTGGGCTCAAAATATACATATTGGCTTCAGCTCCAGATGAATGGCCAGCTCACATGCTTAACCCCCTTCCTTCCCCAAATGCCACTAAAATGTCAGTAAAGATGCTTAACAGAGAAGAAACTCATTAACAGCTCTGAGACTAAGTGAGCTGATGAGCTTCTGGAAGAGGGAAAGGACAACAGGAAGCCAAAGTCCAGATGAGAAAGAGGAAAAGGCTACATCCCACTCGTTCTTCCCACAAAGGCCCCAGGAGGCAATGATGAGCAGTCCTGTGGACTCATGACAGGGTCACAGACAGCACAGCACGGCCAGACCCCACTGCTGACCGGTCCTCCCTCTCAGACTCACTGCACAGCGACTGGTGGTGTGAGTGCCTCAGAGCCAAGCCCTTCTCGTCTTGGGGGATGGGAGGTGGGGTGGGGCAGTGGGGGAGGTCAGGACTGCTGCTCCCTGCTCCCCATGCATAAACCCCTTAGGTGAAGATGTCATGTGACAGATCCCACCTCTGTACTGATCCTTCCCATGCAGGGGAGAGGTCTGCTGGAGAAAAATCCACAAACAACAGGTCAGGAAAGCCACGTCAGCCATTTAGTTAATAAATCAATGCATTTTCCTTTTCTTGCCTAATTGCACAGGCTCGAATCTCCAATAAAATGTTCATTATAATTGTTGAATATTAAGATTCGTGTCTTACTTCAGTTATCTAATGGTCTCTGTCTCTCATCAAACGTCTGAATATGGCATCCCCGCCAGTCTCTATCCTCTCCCTGGGGAATTCCTACTAGATAGAAGATATATAATGGGTCTGCATCTTTCACATGTTCCAGTTCTACTTTTTCTCACTTGTATTTACTGTGGCAAAATACACGCAACGTGAAATTTACCGTGTTAGCCATTTCTTCCCTTATTTCAGTAATTACTATGTGGTGTATTTTTTTTTAACCGTTAATAACCATTTTAAAGTACGCACTTCAGTGGTATTAAAATACTTCCGTAATGCTGTGCAGCCATCACCACCATCATCTCCAGAACTCTTTTCATCTCCTAAAGCTGAAACCCTGTGCCCATTCAACAATAAATCCTCACTCCCCCCTCCCCCAGAGCCTGGCAACCACCCTTCTACTCTGTCTCTATTGACTAGTCTAAGCACCACATATGAGTGGACTTGTCCAGTATTTGTCTTTTTACGTATGGCTTATTTCATCTAGCATAAGGTCCTCAAGGTTCATCCACACTGTTCCATGTGTCAGAATCTCCTTCCTTTTTTTAAAATAACCCCATTGTATGTATATATCACATGTTGTTTAGCCGTTCGTCTGTGGAAGGACACTGAGGCTGCTTCCACCTTTTGGCTCTTGTGAATAAGGCTGCTGTGAACATGAGTGTGAAAATATCTCTTTGAGATCCTCCTTTCAACTCTTTTGGGTATACATCCAAAAGTGGAATTGCTGGGTCGTACGGTGATTCTACTTTTAATTTTTTAGGAACTACCATTTTTCTATTTTCCCATGGCAGCTGCATCATTTTACATTCCAACCGACACTGCATAAGGGTTCCAATATTTCTACACCCTCGCCAACACTTATTTTCTGTTTCTTTTTTTTTTTCTTTTTTTCTCGAGAGTAGCCATTCTAATGGGTGTGAGGAGGTATCTCACTGTAGTTTTCATTTGCATTTCCTAATGATCGGTGATACTGAGCATCTTTTCATGTGCTTATTGGCCATTTGTATATCTTCCTTGGAGATAACACCCGTTCAAGTCCTTTGCTCATTTTAACAACAGGATGTTTTGTTTTTTGTTATTGAGTTTTAAGAGTTGTCTATATATTCTAATTAGTAATCTTTATCACATAGGTGATTTGCAAATATTTTCTCCCATTCTGTGGGTTGCCTTTTTACTCTGTTGATACTGTCTTCTGATGCACAAAATTATAAAATTTTTATAAAGTCCAATTGTCTATTTTTCTTTTGTTGCCTGTGCCTTTGCTGTCATATCCAAGAAGTCATTGCCAAATCCAATGTTGTGAAGCTTCTGCCTTATGCATATACTTCTAAGAGTTTTATTGTTTTAAGTCTTAGATCCACTTTGAGTTGATCTTTGCACATGGTGTTAGGTAAGGTCCAACTTCATTCTTTTGCATGTGGATATCCAGTTTTCCCAGGAACAGTTGTTTTTGTCAAAAATCACTTCACAATATATGTGAGGGTTTACTTCTGGGCTCTCTATTCTATTTCATTGGTCTGCATATCTAATTCCGTCTATTTATATGCCTTTGTTTTATTATGGGAATTTCCACAGATCTATCTTCAAGTTCATTATTTGATTTTTCAGTTTTAACTAATCTATGAAGTATTAAATTTCTGTGGCTATATTTTCATTTTTTTTAAATCCTACTTGGTTGTTTTCCAAATATTCTTTGGGTATCAATTTCTTCTTTTATGTTGAATGATTCTGAACATACGACTTTTCTATTCTCTGATGATTATACCATCATCTCAAACTCCAAACTCTAACTTTCCTGTATCTGTTAACTCTTGCTCTCAGTGGATTATTTCTCTGTATTTTATCATTTTTATTTTAAGTTCACCACTAAGGGGACTTGTTTTTTTTCCATAAAAATAATGAGCACTTATTGCTTCACAGTCTCTAACAAAGGGAAGCCTGGGACAAGAAACAGAAACTAGAATGGTGGTTGCCAGAGGCTGAGGGCAGGAGGAATGGGAATTATTCAATGAGCAGAGTTTCAGTTTTGCAAGAGGAATAAGTTCTGGAGATTGGTTGTACAACAATCAAAATATGCTTAACACTACTGAATTAGGCAGTTAAAATGGTAGTTAGGATGGTAGACTTCACGTTATGTGTATTTTACCACAATTAAAAATAAAAATTAAAATTGAAGCCTGTGATAGAACAGGTAGAAAAACAGAAGATATGAACATAACGTAGAATTGGTAGATAGCTTCGGTTTACTGCAAACCTATAAACAAGCTCCACGGGACTTCCCTGGTGGCCCAGTGGTTAAGAATCCACCTTCCGACGCAGGGGACTTGGGTTTGATCCCTGGTTGGGAACTAAGATCCCAAATGGTGCAGGGCAACTAAGCCTGCTTGCCGCAACTACAGAGCCCACATGCTCTGGAGCCCGCATGCCACAACTAGAGAGCCCACGTGCTGCAACTACTGAGCCCGCACGCTCTAGGGCCTGCACACCACAACGAGAAGCCCATGTGCCGCAATGAAGAGCCTACATGCTGCAATTAAGACCCAACACAGCCAAATAAATAAATAAATAAATATATTAAAAACAAACAAACAGGGCTTCCCTGGTGGCGCAATGGTTGAGAGTCCGCCTGCCGATGCAGGGGACACGGGTTCGTGCCCCGGTCCGGGAAGATCCCATATGCCGCGGAGCAGCTGGGCCCGTGAGCCATGGCCACTGAGCCTGCGTGTCCGGAGCCTGTGCTCCGCAACGGGAGAGGCCACAACAGTGAGAGGCCCGCGTACTGCAAAAGAACAAACAAACAAACAAAAAACAAACAAAAAACCCAAACAAACTCAAGGGCCACCATTTAAAAATAGAAGCAAGGACTTCCCTGGTGGCACAGTGGTTAAGAATCCCGAGCCCTGGTCCGGGAAGATCCCACATGCCACGGAACAACTAAGCCCGTGCGCCACAACTACTGAAGCCGGCGCACCTAGAGCCCATGCTCCGCAACAAGAGAAGCCACTGCAATGAGAAGCCCACACACCAAAACGAAGACCCAATGCAGCCAAAGATAAATTAATTACTTTTTTTAAAAAACAGAAGCAAAACCAAATCGTGCCTTGATGGAATCCTTCCCCCATCAACAGCCAATCCTCTAGACAGAACTGACTCCCAGCAGCCTCTGCTTCCTCACCCCGAGAAGGTCGGTGCCCACATCTGCCTCCTGCTTTTCATCACTCCAGAACGTCTCCGATAACCCTAAATCCAAGGGACCCTTCCCACCCTCTCCCTGGCTCTTCCACGACCTGTTCTCGGCGTCGCCCCCCTTCCACACCTGCCTGGGCCTGGCTCGTGGTGGGGGTCTCCTTCTGCTGCTGACTCCTGTGTCTTGGGGTTTGCCCTTAGACACCCTCCCGGCTCACTCCTACACGACCACATCAATCCCCCACTAAGTCCTTCTTTCACTTTTAAGACTAAAAAAACATATGTAAACAGAAACAAAAATGGCCCCTCATCCTACTGCCCAGGTGGCATCTGTTTTTCAAAACCAAGGAACAAAGGGCCTATATGTGCAGAACTGGAATATTCAGAAAGCCTCAGAAGGTAAAAGGCCTGACGCCACGCAGCTGTTCAAGCCCGAAACCCTGGAGGCATTTGTGATTCTTCCCGTGCGTTGCCAAGCCTCCCACATCCAAACCCTGGTCCTGTCACTTCCGCTCTGCCCAACGGCATCACTAACTCAGCCTCTCTGCCCCTTCTCCACCACCAGCCGCCTTCCACTTGCTCCCCTCGACGATTCCAACAGCCTCCTTCCCGCCTCCCATCCCACACCTGTCCTCCAAGCCAGCTTCTACACAGCGGCAAGAAGCTTCTCTCCTCGCTAACCCCTCAGCCGGGCTCGTATCAGGTCCCTGAACATGCAAGGGCTCTCGTGCATCCCTGCATCTCAGGGCCTGTGGTCAGCCCTGACTGTGGGCTTCCCGGGCTGGCACCTTCTCACCCTTCAAGTCTCCGCTTACACAGCAACTCAGGAGGACCGTTCCTCAACGCCTATCTAAAAAGGTGTCTGTCTCTGTTTTCATACAGCTTAGACTTATTTTGTTGTTTGCTTCTTTTATGGTGCATGTTATATGTCTGTATCATGCTCTTATTCATCTCTTTGCTTGCTTATCTCCACGCCAGCCCACCAGCCACAAGAGACAGGGACTGTCTGCACCTTATGCCCCACCATATCCCAGCACCAAGTTATTTGCAGTAAACTCCGTTATTTCCAATAAACATGCCAGGCATTCTGCTAAGTATTTTATATAAGCTTTGTCTTAATTTTCACCTGCCAGGTAGGTATTTTTTCCCACTGTGTATACGGGGAAAGTTAAGCTCAGAAAGGTTACGTAAGGAGCCCAGCATCACACAGCTGGGAAGCAGCACGGCCAGGACCCACACCCAGCAGTGTGTCTGGCTCCAAAATCCACACTTGCTTCTCCAGCTGCGCTCCCCCCTCGTACCGTCTAACTCTCCGAGTGGACAGCACGGCATCGCCTTACCATGTAAGCCACAGAAGCCAGTACATAAATGACGGCCTGGGCTCCAAGCTCTGTCACGCTCATCAATCCTGAAATGTTCAAAAAGTGGAGTAAAGTGAACATTTTCCTTATGAAACTAGAACCTAATGTAATTTCAGAGAAGCCAAGGTTGCCCCCAGAAGCGTAATCCAATGGCAGAATTCACTGTCTGTGCCAAGGAGAAGCCCATTCAGGAAGCATCCAGGAACTGCAGCAGCTAAGATGGGACACAGGCTCATTCCAGAAGCCCCCACTTCACCAGGGAACAAAACACGGGGCTTAAGTAGAAAACCAGGCGGTGCCCGGGGGTGCAGGTCATCCTTCAGGGAGATGGGGGACCACAGTACGGAGGGAAGGACAGAGGGCAGTGGAACTCCATGAGAAGTGATGGCACTATGAACGCATTCCAGTGTCCACAGAAACTTTCAGATCAAGTATTATTACCCTCTGTCTCTGCTGTTTCCTCTGTTCCTCCACTAGCAGTGGATGGCTAAGGTGAATGCCCGTGACCAAAACTGTTCTAGGTCGGAAAGAAACAGAGCGAGGCTACAACACAGCAAAATCTGTCACTCTGTAAACGCCCAGCAACAGTCGGCCGAGCCACACAGTGGCCAGCATCCTGAGACCTAGACTCGGGCTTTGTTCTGCTCCGTGACCTTGGCAGGTCGCTCCATGACCGTAGCAATCGTCCCTTTCAAAGCTACAAAATGAAAGGCAGTGGGGTAGCACAAAGCCTCACCCAACCTGAATAGTGTGCTTATGGTCGGATGGGCAGTGAAACCTGTACTGAAATCTTCCACGAGGGCCTGATAAAACCAAGAGGAAGGAGAAGCAAACTTGGGTCTCCTGAAAAGCTCTGTAGACATGATTAACCAGGCTGGTGACAGGTTTCTACCGAAGTGCTGACCAACCTGCAAGGAAGGTTCCGACTTCAAAGGTCCACCACTCAATGCACACCATGAACATGCTGGGGATGGCCAGCTGGATGAAGGAGCCCCACTCCTGGAAACAGTCCCTGGTCCAACCTGGAGGACAGGAAAGAACACAGCATTTACTCTTCCACAGTCTGACACCAACAGTTCTATCTCACACGCGTGCCCACACCAGAAGCTCAGAGACTGGGAGGAGCCGGTGTTCACCGGAAAAACAATGTACTTTAAAGAGGTCAACAAGCCCAGAGTTTGAGATGGTGGGAACAAGGCTGACAAAATGTAGTGAAACTGAAGTCTGTATATGCCCTGTGACCCACACGTATATGTATATGTATATATATGTATGAAAGAATTGAAAGCAGGATCTCAAAGAGATATTTGTATACCCACGTTCATAGCAGTATTATTCACAACAGCCAAAAGGTAGAAGCAACCCAAATGTCCACTCACAGATGAATAAATAAGCCAAATGTGGTCTATACATACAATGGAATATTATCCAAACTTAATAAAGGAAGGAAATTCTGACACATGCTACAAAATGGATGAACCTCGAGGTCATTACGCTAACACATAAGACAAAGGCACAGAAGACACATACTGTATAATTTTACTTATGTGAGATATCAAGAGTAGTCAAACTCACAGAATCAGAAAGGAAGACAGTGGTTGCCGGGAGCTGGGGGAAGGGAGCATGGAGAATTGTTAAATGGATACTGACATATGGGGAGAAATTGACAATAATACAATAGTAGTAGTAACACCCCACTTACATCAGTGGACAGAAAATCAATGTGGTCTTAAATGACACAATACACCAGTTGGACCTAACAGATATCTACAGGACATTACAACCAAAAACAGCAGAATTACACATTCTTTTCAAGTGCACAATGGACATTCTGCAGGATCGATCACATGCTGAGCCACAAAACAAGCCTCAACAAATGTAACAACAATTTGTAACAACAAATGTAAGAGGACAAATTATATATCAAGCATTTTTTTCCAACCACAACAGTATGAAACTAGAAAACAACTTAGAAAAATGGGAAAAGAAAAAACACATGGAGACTGAAAAACATGCTACTAAAAAACCAATGGGTCAATTAAGAAATCAAAGAGGAAATCAGAAAATAACCTGATACAAATGAAAATGGAAACACAACACTGCAAAAATCTATGGTATACAGCACAAGCAGACGGAAGTTTATAGCCATACAGGCCTTCCTCAAGAAACAAGAAAAATCTCAAATAAACTACCTAACCTCCCACCTAAAAGAATTAGAAAAAGAAAAACAAAGCCCAAAGTCAGCAGAAGAAAGGAAGTAAAGATCAGAGAGGAAATAAATGAAAGAGAGATTTAAAAAAAAAAAAAAACACAATAGAAAAGATCAATGAAACCCAGAGCTGGTTTTTTGAAAAGATAAACAAAACTGATAAACCTTTAGCCAGGCTCACCAAGAAGAAAAGAGAGAGGACCCAAATAAAATAAGAAGATATTTGCAAACCATATATATGATAAGGGATTAATATCCAAAATATACAAAGAACTCATACAACTGAACATCAAAAAACAAACAATCCTGGGCCTCTCTGGTGGTGCAGTGGTTGAGAGTCCACCTGCCAATGCAGGGGACACAGGTTTGTGCCCTGGTCCGGGAAGATCCCACATGCCGCGGAGCGGCTGGGCCTGTGAGCCATGGCCGCTGAGCCTGCGCGCCCAGAGCCTGTGCTCCACAATGGGAGAGGCCACAACAGTGAGAGGCCCACATACCGCAAAATAAATAAATAAATAAACAAACAATCCTGGGACTTCCCTGGTGGCGCAGTGGTTAAGAATCCGCCTGCCAACACAGGGGACATGGGTTCGAGCCCTGGTCCAGGAATATCCCACATGCCGCGGAGCAACTAAGCCCGTGCGCCACAACTACTGAACCTGCGCTCTGGAGCCCGCGAGCCACAACTACTGAGCCTGTGTGCCACAACTACTGAAGCCCGAGTGCCTAGAGCCCGTGCTCTGCAACAAGAGAAGCCACTGCAATGAGAAGCCCGCGCATAGCAATGAAGAGTAGCCCCCGCTCACTGCAAATAGAGAAAGCCCGTGCACAGCAATGAAGACCCAATGCAGCCAAAAATAAATAATAAAAAATTTTTTGATTAATAGGCAGAAGACTTGAATAGACATTTTTCCAAAGACATACAGGTGGCCAACAGGCACATGAAAAGATGCTCAACATCACTAATCATCAAGAGAAATGCAGATTAAAACTGCAATGAGATATCACCTCACACAGGTCAGAATGGCCATCATCAAAGAAGACCACAGATAACAAATGTTGGCAAGGATGTGGAGAAAAGGGAACCCTCTTGCACTGTTGGTGAAAATGTAAATTGGTGCAGCCACTACGGAGAACAGTATGGAGTTTCCTCAAAATTCTGAAAATAGAACTACTATATATGATCCAGCAATCCCACTCCTGGGTATATATCCAAAAAATAAGGAAAAGACTAATTCAAAAGATATATGCACCCCAATGTTCAAAGCAGCACTATTCACAATAGCGAAGACATGGAAACAACCTAAATGTCCATCAGCAGAAGAATGGATAAAGAAGATGTGGTACGTATGTACAATGGAATATTACTTGGCCATAAAAAATGAAATAATGCCATTTGCAGCAACATGGATGGACCTGGAGGGTATTATGCTTGATGAAATAAGTGAAACAGAGGAAGACAAATACTGTATGGTACCACTTATATGTCTAAAAAATAAAACTAGTGAATATAATGAAACAGACTCACAGATACAGAGAACAAACTAGGGGTTATCAGTAGGGAGAGAGAAGGGGAAGGGGCAAAATAAAGGTAGGGGATTAAGGGTACAAACTATTGTGTATAAAATAAATAAGCTACCAAGATATATTGTACAGCACAGGGAATATAGCCAATATTTTATAATAACTATAAATGGAGTATAATCTATAAAATTTTTCTATCACTATACTGTACACCTGAAACTAAAATCAAAAATTCACTATACCTAAATTGTAAAGAGTAATGAAAAGAATTTTACTTGTTCCTTCCCATCAAGACTGGAAAGGAGGGGCTTCCCTGGCGGCGCAGTGGTTAAGAATCCACCTGCCAATGCAGGGGGACACGGGTTTAATCCCTGGTCCGGGAAGATCCCACATGCCGCGGAGCAACTAAGCCCATGCACCACAACTACTGAGCCTGCACTCTAGAGCCCGTGAGCCACAACTGCCGAGCCTGCGTGCTGCAACTACTGAAGCCTGCATGCCTAGAGCCCATGCTCTGCAACAAGAGAAGCCACTGCAATGAGAAGCCTGCGCACTGCGATGAAGAGTAGACCCCATTCACCGCAACTAGAGAAAGCCCACGCACAGCAACAAAAACCCAACGCAGCCAAAAATAAAATAAATAATTTTTTTAAAAAACCACACAGAAAAAAGAATTCTTAAAAAAAAAAAAAGACTGGAAAGGAAAAAGTAAAATTCTCTCTTCACACATGACACCATCCTATACCTACCCAAAGAATCCACAAGAAAGCTCCTAGAAAGAACAGATCAGTTCAGCAAAGTGTCAGGTACAAGATCAACAGAAAGGGACAGAAAGTAGAGGTTACCCAGGGCTGGGCAGAGGGAAAATGGGAACTTACTGCTTAATGGGTAGAGTTTCTATTTGGAGAGAGAAAAATGTTTTAGAAATGGATGGTGGTGATAATTGCATAACACTGTGAATGTACTTAAGGGCACTAAATTGTACATTTAAAAACGGTTAAAATGTCAAATTTTATATTACATATATTTTACCACAATTCAAAAAATAGAAAACAAAAACATCTATTGGGCATCCCTTGGTGGTGCAGTGGTTGAGAGTCCGCCTGCCGATGCAGGGGACACGGGTTCGTGCCCCGGTCTGGGAAGATCCCACGTGCCGCGGAGCGGCTGGGCCCGTGAGCCATGGCCGCTGAGCCTGCGCGTACAGAGCCTGTGCTCCGCAACGGGAGAGGCCACAAAAGTGAGAGGCCCGCGTACCAGGGAAGAAAAAAAAAAAACAGATCTATTTTACTAAATTTATAAATGGATGTTAGGATACTTAAGGGACTTTAGCTAAGTTGAAAGTGGTGCTGACTGTTTAAGAGTTCCATCTGTTCATGTGATTTGATAAGACATTAATCAAACTTCACTTGAACAGAGCAGAGTGATTTGCAAGAAACAGCTAGGATTTTGTATTTGCAATTTTAACTCACTTAATATTAATTCTTACAAACCAGTAGGTTTCTATGAACAAAAGCTGCCTTCGTAGATGTAAAAAAAAAAAAAAAAAAAACTCACGTTGAACCTGTAACTTTTATATTTTCAGTAACTTAAATATTTTATAGAATTTTTAAATTTCCCAAAAGATAAAAACGAAAAAAGTCTGAGGGAAAAAAAAATTCAGAGACCAGAATCACATCTTTCTGAACAATAAATAACATAAGAAAGTAATGTCCTCATTACCTCCCCAGGTGTGGACGTGGATTTTTTTCCACCACACGTACAGGAAGAGAAGAGCAGACAGGGAGAACTGGGAAGTGGTGTTCGCCCAGGCAGATCCTCTGAAGGAGAAAAAGCTATCGTCACCCGTGAGTACATTCCTCCCAAATAAGAAGCTTTCGCTCTCACAGTGATTAGATGAGCCCATAGCTCCTGGACTATCTTCTTTTTCAACACCAGATCCACTTATAATGGACTTGTTTTCTTTTCATCAAGATTGAATTTTTGTGGAAAAACCCAATGCTACTAGAAAAGCAAAAGGACATCAAGACTTATCACCCTTCCTTGTTCTGATAGCCTTAAATAAACCATCAAATAAATTCTTAAACATACTTAGTTCAAAGGCTATGGCAGGGATTTCCCTGGTGGTCCAGTGGGTAAGACTCCACACTCCCAATGCAGGGGGCCAGGGTTCGATCCCTGGTCGGGGAACTAGATCCCACATGCATGCCGCAACTGAGACCCAGCACAGCAAAAGATAGATAGATAGATGATAAATAAATAAATAAAGCAAGCTATGGCAGACAGCAGCTGTGTTCAACAACTGGTCTAGGGTCATAGTAGTTTTATTTCCCAGGATTATAACAAATTTGTTTCGTCTTGGGAAATAACCTGAGAGCATCGTCAATGGACGACATTTTAGCCCCACAAATAGAATGTACCCTGTCCTGGCGCAGAGACCAGGAACTCTGATTCTCTTCTGTTTCTTCATTTCACTCTCCTGACCAGTTCTCACAGTTTTTCATTTCTTAATCCATCCCTGTGTTTTTCTCCTCTTACCCACCTGTTCCCAAACTGCCCTCTGTATATGTTTAAAAAAACCTTCTAAAAGACAGTCTCTGAGCTTCACCTTCAGAGAAGCCTGCTGAGATGCTTACGTGGGTCAGTGTCACCGCTTCTCAAACTTGGCCCCTGACTCTTCACTCCCCCACGGCCAAAGCCTCTTTCGGTTTTCTGGAAGGTGTTACAAATGTTTTTTCATTGATTGGTCTGTGTTCCAACTCTGCATAATCCTTCAATTAATGGCGCGCGCGTGCGTGCGTGTGTGTGTGTGTGTGTGTTTTTATTTTTTTGCGGTACGCGGGCCTCTCACTGTTGTGGCCTCTCCCGCTGCGGAGTACAGGCTCCGGACGCACAGGCTCAGCGGCCATGGCTCACGGGCCCAGCTGCTCCACGGCATGTGGGATCTTCCCGGACCAGGGCACGAACCCATGTCCCCGGCATCGGCAGGCGGACTCTCAACCACTGCGCCACCAGGGATGCCCACTGTATATATTTTTTACTGCAACCGACAGAATTAAATTTCCGTCATTATCCAGTACCCACATGCCATAGAAGCAAACATCTCATGAAAAACACCCCCAGGCCATGTTCTATTTCCTATTCTATTTCATCTTATTTCATTCATAATATATTTAATCTTTCAAAGTGCTGGTCATGACCCACGAAACCAGTTTTCATTTATAAAGAAACACACTGCCCTAGGGAACTCCCTGGCGGTCCAGTGGTTAGGACTCTGCGCTTTCACTGCAGTGGCCCAGGTTCCGTCCCTGGTGGGGGAACTAAGATCCCACAAGCTGTGCAGCACAGCCGAAAAAAAGAAAGAACACACTGCCCTAAAGCACCTCAAAACTGCCGGGGCCCGGTCCACGAGTGCTGGTGAGATCACGCCAGCCACACGGAGGAAGCAGGCTCTGGGGGCCTCAAGTGAGGGGGGACCAGCACATGGCACCCGCCCGGGGAGGTCTTACTCTGTGTGACCCCCGCCTGCTCGAGCTCCTTCGAGACGGAATCTGGCTCCATTCCTTTACAATCCAGGGACAACGGGAAAATCCCTACAGGCCTCTGCCCACCTCCTGCCTTTGCTGGGGTCACCCCTCCCTGTGTGCCCAGGCTCGGGATCGCCCTCCTCCGGGCGGGTGTCAGCTCCCCGCTCTCCCCGGACTAAGCCCCAACGTTCCTCCCTCCCGGGTTCCAGGGCACCCGCTGCCCATGAACACAGCTTGGCATTCCCCACTGGGCTGCCCCCTCCCCTGCATCCCAGCCGGCACACAGAAGGCACTCAGTACGTGGGGAACGGAGGGGTCACTACTCACGCCACTCCGAAGTCCAGGGCGTACAGCAGGAGGGCATTCATGCCCACGTTGAGGACGTTCGCTGCAATGCCGGTAACCACTTGAGGCAGGATGATGCCCTAAGAGCCCCAGGCACACAGGGAAACATGAGCACTTTCAACAGCCTGTCAGCTGGGTGGTGCGAGCGAGCAGGGAACATACATCGGCCTCCGCCGCCCGGCTCCCAGCACAGAGCTCCTAAAACCCTTGCCATTCCCTCAGTGCTAAGAGCACCAGGGGCATCTCTTATTCTAATATCTGGTCTTTGACCCCAGCTCTGACACAGAGCTCCTGAAAGCCTTATGAATTCCTTAGTTATAAGAGTACCAAGAGTATCTTTTGTTCTAATGAGGCGACCCAGGATGGGCTCCGGGATGGGGGCCGGTCACCACGATTTTCAAGCTCCCCACCCCCACTCTCGAGAGGGGGGACGGGCTGGAAATGGAGCTAATGAACGAGCACGCCCTTGTGAGGACACCTCCATGAAGTCCCAACAGCGCGGGCTTCAGGGAGCTTCCAGGCGGGTGCACACGGGCACAGCATCCCAGCGAGAAAAGAGAGGGGACAACCACGCCAGCCGGGTCCCGGCGTGAGGTCTATAAGGAAAGACCACCTGCGAGCGCCAGGACCAAGGCTGGGGGCACACGAGGTCACCTCACCCAGAGTACCCAGCGATGCCCGTGGCGGAGCAGGGGTACCGTGAACGCCCATCCCTTTATTCTTACTTTACTCACTTCGTTTGTATCTGCTGCCCACGCGACACTGGTACTTTCTTTAAGTAAGACTTCTGCATTTTCCCCCTGCATTTAAACGGCTGACCACTGTCAAAGTGCAATGGCTTCGTGGACAAACGGTGACACGCAGGCATTGGAGGCTCAGTTCGGTGGGCTGGAGCGCCTCTCAACTCTGCCCGCACCCACCCTGCCCTGTGCTACACGAGGCCCCGGGGGGCCCTGCACATGGCTGCGGTGGTGGCCGTGGGACACTGGGTCCTCCTCCTCTAAAACAGGTGCCAGTCAGTCTGAGGCTGGTGCAAAGCCAGAAACCAGGTGGCCTAGAGGATGTGACGGGGCCGGGCATCTCTCTAGGGCAGGGCACATCCATCCACAAGACTCCACCCAGACAGAGCTCGGGTAGAACCTCGGAAAAAATTGTCCATTACTTTTATGGAAAATTCCCTAAGATATTTACCGGGGGGTTGGGGTGGGTGGGCGGTGGCCCGGCTGGCAGCGTGGCACTCTGGCCAGTCCCGCGGGGCCAGGAAGCAGGCTGTGGACACGCAGGTGGTGACAGCGCTCAGCCTGGAGCTTGGACCAGAGCCCACTACCCTGGGGACCTCAGCGCAACAAGGCCTCTGCTGGAGCCTCAGTGTTCTCACTCGAGAGCATCTCTGTCTAAGCACAGTCAGGGTCGGGGCACAGAGCGAGGAAGGGGGCGTTAAGGATGGGCGAGATGGACGCGCGACGGTGGGGCTGCAGGTGCAGCCTGGATGGAGAAGGTGCAGCCCGGTGGGGGACAGGTCCCAGGTGGCCCCCACTTCGAGGAGCCACACGTTTGGTTCGGTCTGGCTCCCGAGTCTCACTGAGCCTGGGGGAAGGGGCGGTGTGAGCTGGGACAGCCCAGGGTCCAGAGCCTCGGACCCTCAGCCCATTCCACCTTGAAGCCCGCCTTCCACCGTAACCCTCAGGCCTAGCCCAGCACTGGGCTGTCGTGTTGGAAAGAGAAATACTCGAAGCAGATCCTTAAGGCAGGATAGTTTGTAGAAAAAGATCTAGCAAATGCCAACTCAGAACCTACCCTCTTCAGCCCTAACTCTCCTCTGTGAAGCTGGGTAAGATAATTACTTTCTTGCAAGATTGCGAGAAATGACTCTCAGCGCACTGTTGGGCATGTCTGCCTAAAACCCAAACTGGGGAAAGCTAGGGAAAAGCCCGCCCCAGAAATACAGACTTTTAAATATTGAAAACTTTAGATCAGACTTTGGAGCCAGGCTGAGTTCAAACCCCAGCTCCCTGGCTTACAATCTGTATGACCTTGGGCAAGTCACCTCATCTACATACCTTAGTTTTCTTATCTAAAAATGGAAAGGCTAGAGCCTACTCACATTGTTATTAGAATTAAGTTAATGTATTTATAAGGCAGTTAGAACAGTATCTGGCACAGAGTAAAATTATCGTTAATAAATAAAACAGAAATACCACGTCGAGTTAGGGAAAAAAATATTGACTACACATTTCCAGTATTATGGAGTAAAACTATTAAAGAATCTGTACCTGACTTTGTAAATATTTTGCCTGCAGCTGGAACAGGAATGTGGCCTGTAAGATAAAACAGAAAATAATTTTTTAATCTTTTTTTTAATCTTGTTGATTAAAAAAAAGTCTCATTCCCACAGTTTACGTCGGTTCTGGTTTTTAGTAAGATATTTATCTTGTTATGTGACCTCAAATTCAGAGACTCAGACCCACACTAACCAAATGCTAGGATAACCAAATGCTAGGATAACCAAATGCTAGGATAACCAAATGCTAGGATAATCAAATGCTACCTATTTGGATTTTCCCAGCGGACTCCGTGAGGACAAAAGCGAATTCTAACCAGCTCGAGAGAAGCCACTCGCTGCCTTGACGTCTGAATGGCTCCGAGGGTGACAGCTGGCAGTCCTTCCCCAAATCCAGGCGGAGCCCAGGAAGCATCCTGATTAATTTGGAATCAAAAGTAACCCTAACCTAGAGACCGTCACGCAGAGTGAAGTCAGTCAGAAGGAGAAAAACAAATACCATATATTAGTGCATATATGTGGAATCTAGAAAAATGGTACAGATGATCTTATTTGCAAAACAGAAATAGAGACACAGACGTAGAGAACAAACATATGGACACCAAGAGGGGAAAGTGGAGGACGGGGTGGGATGAATTGGGAAGTTGGGATTGTCATCTATACACTGTTGATATAAAATAGTGTATGAAATAGATAACTAATGAGAACCTACTGTATAGCTCAGGGAACTCTACTCAACTCAATGCTTTTTGGTAACCTAAACGGGAAGGAAATCCAGACAAGAGGGGACATATGTATACATATGGCTGATTCGCTTTGCTATACAGTAGAAACTAACACAACATTGTAAAGCAACTATACCCCAATAAAAATTAATTTTAAAAAAAAGTAACCCTAGAATAAGGAAGGAAATGTCTTCCCCTTATCAGTGTTTATATTTGATTTAAGCTCTTGGACATCAAAGTGGCACAAGCTCTGAGGATCAGTGGGGTAGGGACGACAGGTCCAAGAAATTTTCAACTTTTGCATGAATAGCACGTTGATAAAATAAACAAACAAAAGGAGGGGAGGCCCCCGTTCACGAAACGCAAGGATGTTCTTGACACTTACCGGAAGAGAAGGGATTAAAATCATCACATAGATCTGGGCTATCCTAAAACAGACAACAAAAGAGCCTCCAGTTAATATTAAAACAATTGCTGGTCATGCTGTCTTCAAGCTGAATCCACAGAGGATGTTCTAAAAAATTAAAACTAAAAATAATTTATGTGGGAGAAAGTTAGTAACACTTGTAAGTGACTGTTTCTTTGCAACGTAAGTCGACATCACATCAGGCCTGCTAAATGTCTGCTTACTCAGGGGAGCTGGACTTGATGTTTTTCAGGTCATCCTAGGCAGAAAAGCTGGAAGGAACACAGCCAAATGAACTGAAAGTTGGGCAAAATTCGGAAGCCTCTTGCAAGAGCCAGGACTGCAGCTGTACCTCACAAGGAGGCACGACCAACAGTCTCCAAAAAGGACAGCCTGCATCTCCAGAAAGGACAGCTCCCCCTGCATCCGGCATCCCTGACATCACTGGGGAGCCTGCTAGAACTGAGGGTTAACAATCCCGACTCTAAAAACAAGCGTGAGGCGACCACGTTGCCCTCTTCTGCGCGTCAGGGAAAGACACTCTGTGCGTGTGCAAAACTCCAAACGGAGAAACTCCGTGAAGGGCAGGTGGGGCCATGCCTCCCGGAGGGCAGGGTCCCCGTGCATCTGCATCGGGGGGTCCCCACCAGCCCAGGGTCCCGCAGGCCAGAGTCACAGCTTCCACCTTCCACAGGGTTCAAGTCCAGGTGACTGACCGAAAATGTCAACACAGGCAAGATAACCAAGCAGCCACTGACCGTGACCCTGGGCTTGTGACGCTAGAGATCCGGCTGACCTGGAGACCTCGGGGTCTTGCTTCAGGAACAGGAGGAGGCTCTCGGTGTTGAGGAGGAGGGCCCAGCACGGGAAGCAGCACAGCAGCAGGACGAGGATGCTTCTCTGAAGGACGATCCCCACACGCTTTAGGTTCTTGGCTCCAAAGGACTTGGGAACACAAATACAGTGATGGAGAATGCAGCGCCTGGGCCACCTGCCCCGCCAACAGACCTCCACCGGAAGTGCCCTGCCCGCCACCAGCAGCCCTGCCGGGTGCTTCCTGCCATCTGCTCCCACCCCAGCCGCTGAGCTGGTTGCCCGGGACGACTGGTCCCCTGCTCCAGGGAACCGGGCAGGAAAGAGCTGAGCTTAAAAGGTGTGAGAAGAACTGGGCGCATGTTGGAGCCTTCCGGATTCAGCAGGTACTTCTACAACACCTACTACGTGCCAGACAGCCGTGAGGCCTGGGAGCTAACTCAGCAGGGAGCAAAGTCCCTGCTCTCATAGAAAAAAGTCAATCCGGGAAGGGGAAGAGGAAGGAGTGTTGGGGTGGTGGTGAGCACAGCTCTTGACCTGGTGATGGGGGGGGCCTCACCCAGGGGCTGATGGCAAGAGAATGAGCGGGAGCAGCCTGGGGGAGCTGCAGGGCTGGAACAGAGTGGGGGAGGGAGGGGAGGGGGAGGGGTCACTGGACAGCTCCAAGCAGAGGAACCCCACGAGCGGCGGAGGGGCAGGTGGGAGGCCAGGGCACAGACAGCAGGGAGGTGGACAGGCCGCTCCCCAGTGCCCCGGCCCAGCCCTCCTCTCTCTGCAAGTAACGGAATGACTGTCTCTTTCTTCAACCAAAAGCGACCGACCTCAACACACATTAAAAGAGACAATGGGACTAAATTAAACACCCGGTAACGGAAGAATGGAAATACCAGTGACATATTACAGAATATCATGCAAATATTAAATGGGAAAGTATACACTGACTTCATTGAAACAGAACATTCTCCAAACACTGTTGAAGGGGAGGGGGAAAAAACCCATATGTAAATTCTAGAGTTGTGTGGGTGCATAAATGTACACAGATTGAAATATTTGTAGGATATTCACCAAAAAGTTGATAGAGGTAACTGGGGGATGGGCGGGGGTAAATTTTAGTGATTTTTTCCACTTTTTGAAATACTTTTCTAGATAACCTAAAATTTCTATATGTGTTTGGCCTTTATAATCTTTTTAAAAAGCTATTTAAAATTTGGGCAACAATCTGCCACTATGGAAGTACATTTAATAATACAGAAAGATGTCCATTATATGATAAGTGGGGAAACAAGATACAGCCTTTTTGTTAAAAAGTGTATATATATAAATGAAAATGACTGAAATGTTGAAATGGTGCAAAAAAAAAAGGAACCCAAAAAACTCTTTTGAAATAAAATTTCATATCCTGTATCATGCCAATCCAGAGCTAGCTTTGGCCTAAATTACATTAAGTCCTTCAGAGCCGTGTTCAGCTTAGCCTGGAAAAACGATCTCAGGAAACCCTCATGCATTACCTGATGGGAACCGAGGGCAACAGCTCAGGAGACACTACATTCGCTTAGCACTGCTCCTTCCTTGGCAGGTAACCCTGTCCTCATTCTCCCAGGCTTTGGGTTTAAAGGTAGGACTCATCCATCATATACCACCCCACCCCAGCCATTCATTCATCCATCCGACCATCCACCCACCCACCCACCCACTCATTCATCCACTCATGCATCATATACCCACCCACCCATTCATCCATCCATCCATCAATCACACACCCAACCCATTCATTCATCTACACACTCATTCATCATACAGCCACTCAGCCACTCTCCAACCACCCACCCACCCATCCACCCCCCCATCTCTGCCACCTCCTCACCCATTCAACAAATTTCCAAGGTACCTGCTCTACAGCAAGCACAATGCTGAACCACAGGGCTTCAGAGACTGAAAGGGACACAGCCTTTCTCCCTAAGGAGCTCAGAGTCTAGAGGGAAAACCACTCTGCTTATAGATCAGGTGGGTGAGGTAAGAGCCAGAGCCGGGAGGAAAAGGCCTTGACTGGCATCTGTCCCTGCGCTGGTGATGCCCGTACACTAGCCCAGAGCTCCCAATCCCAGGACAGGCATAAGGATGGAGAGAAATGAGCAGAGTCAAGAAACACTACGAGTCCAAGTCAAGAGCCGTCAGCAGTTCTGCTAACGTGTGGAGATGGGGGAGGAAGCAGACGGCTTCTGGCTTGAGTGGCGGGTGGTGTATTCCTGAGAGAGGGAACTCTACAGGGGAACACTGGTGAGCTTAATCCTGGATGAGCTGGGTCTGAGGACAGAATGGAGCCTGGCCCTCTGGGAAGGGATGGGGGCAGGAGATGGCGACGTGAGTCTTCACCACCGCTGGCGGCGGGGGAGACAGCAGCCGGGGGAGGATGTACCACAGTGGGAGGGAGGTGCGGGCAGGGGGCTCCAAGGGGCAGGAAGAAGAAGAACAGACAGCACAGACTGAGAAGGAGCCACCGGAGAGGTGGCTGGACCATTGGCAGGATCCGCAACCGTGGCAACCAGGGAGTGGTGGAGAGCGGCGGTGGCTGCGCAGGTTAAGGACCAGGATCGGGCGGGGGGGACACGCAGGAACGGAATCAGCGATGGGTGCCGAGTCCAGGGCGGTGTCCAGACAGGGACCACAAGGGACACCTTCAAGCAGCTTGGTTTGAAGGAGAGGAGAGACGGAGGGGCAGTGGATGAAGGAGGACGGTTTTAGGGTGGGAGGGATCAGACAGGATGGAAAAAGGAAAACAGCCCTGAGTAGACGGACCAGAGGACAGGGTTAGTAAAGCCAGCTCCGCGCCATTTACAGCCATCAGCAGCGGGGTAGCCGACAAACAAAAGGCCGCAAAACCACAGCCTGACCTCAGTCCCCTAGATTGGGTCTACGACGAAAGATCACTGACAAAGCAAGGTCTGTGGGGCAGGGTGGTCCTCACCTGAGACATGAGCGTGTCACAAGCGGAGGCCAAGCCAGTTCCAACGGAAATCCCGGCGACATTCACAACCTGCAAGGAACAGCAGACCAGGTGTGGCAAGCGTCCGGGGACCAGGCGGGAGCAGCTGGTGATCTGTGTCTCAGATCACATGGTGTCCACATCTGTCCTTGTCGACTGTCACACAGAACGTACAGTCTAACTAAAGGATCACAGTCACCTGCGTCGACCAGGGGAGCCAACAACCTAGTTTTTCCTAAACCCACAGCGCATTACAACTTCTGTATTTAATAAAAGTACCGTTGCGGTTAACACCTGAAGGTGATACCCCTGATCTACGGTGTGCATTTAATGATAATAACAGCAAACCTGGACTGAGCATGTGCTTCGTGCAGGGTCGTCCCCAGCCCGTCACACACACAGTGCTGCGATCACCACTCCCGTTTTATGGGTCATCTGAGTCACAGCAAGTTACATCACTCAGATGGCGACCTGAAGCTGGGCAGCCCGGCCCCAGGCTCTGGTCCTCCAGTGAGGAACGGCACAACTTTTGTGTCAGCCTCTCGCCCAGACCCCACCCAGTGCCCCCGACAACCAGGGGCACAAGCGGTAACCTGCAGGTAAGGGTCAGAGCCCAGCAGAGCTGGGTGGGGGGAGCTAAGACCCTCGTTTCCATCCTGGGCTCACATTTAGCAGTGACGGCAGCCCCGGGATGACCTTCTCGGCCGAGCCCCCAGGAGTGGGTGACAGGCCACCCTCAGAGCAGGAGGGGACATCCACCCCAAGATGCTCTCTGCTGAGTCCACCCAGGACAGCGTCAGGGCAAAAGCCCCAGAACACCTGGGCTTTCCAGGAAGAGAGAAAGAGGAAGCATGCCAATTTCTCAAGAGTTTTGTATTGAAAAACAATGTCACACGTGAGCCTTTTTTGGGTAAATGAATGCACTTTGGTGTCATTCTTCCTCTACAACTTCAAGTCCATCTGGGTCAAGTTACTGTTCAGAGACGGCTTTGGTTAAAGCCAACGAGCTTTTTACCAGCCCAGCCCTGACGTCACACTTTCCCCTCCCAGCAGCCAGTGATAAAAGATGCACAGGAGCTGCTACTGTATCTCTCAGAGCACGCCATCTGGGACCCGGGTGTCCACTCGATGAAACTCTGCAAGAGAAACTCCCTACGACTCAGCATCGAGAAAAGCTGCTCTTCCCTGAGAGATGGCTCAGGGACCCCTGGGTGAGCCACGTGGGTGGGGAGTTCGAGCAGATGTGCAGCCCCTCAGATGCCAGTCTCCACCACCCCACCTTGCGTCGTCTTCCACCCGTGCGTCTTGGACCCAACTCTATCTGCCTTGAAAGTATTTTTATAAACCAACTCAAATGCTCTGTGGAACAAGGTGGGTATATAGAAATGTTCTTTGCTTTTAAAACCAAACACTTTGGGCTTCCCTGGTGGCGCAGTGGTTGAGAGTCCGCCTGCCGATGTAGGGGACACGGGTTTGTGCCCCGGTCTGGGAGGATCCCACGTGCCGCGGAGCGGCTGGGCCCGTGAGCCATGGCCGCTGAGCCTGCGCGTCCGGAGCCTGTGCTCCGCAACGGGAGAGGCCACAACAGTGAGAGGCCCGCGTACCGCAAAAAAATAGAGTTTTCTTGAAATGAGTCTACTGTCTCCCTAGCAATTTGTTACAATTTAACAGCCGATTAAAAGCAAAAGTCTGGCCACCCACTGCCCGATAAGACAGGCACAGACCCCCTTATCTAAGACCTTATCCACAGAAATGCCCGACTTTGGAACATACCCACCTTCCCACATGCCCTTTTCAAGCCTGTCTGTATAATTTTAGGTTTGTATCTACTGTATTATTTTTTTTTTGTTAGTCACCCACCAAATCTTTGTTTTTATTGAAATATACAATTTTGATTTACAATGTTGTGTTGGTTTCAGGCGTACAGCAAAGTGATTCCGTTTTATATATGTGTATGTGTATCTATTCTCTTTCAGATTCTTTTCCATTATGGTTTATCACAGGGTATTGAGTATAGTCTGCTGTGCTGTACAGTAGGACCTCTCTGGGTGTATTCCTATTTTATTTTTACTTCAAAAACTAGGAACTCTTCCGTTACCCTCTTATCATTGAGTGATTTAGGGGAAAAACAGAAAGAGGGAAAGAATCAACAAAAAACACATAAAATCTGAATCCCCCTCCCAAGATAGGTTTCAAAATAGTTTTGGTGAAATAAATGAAAAACCAGGCACCGTGGGATTCTACAGGCGTACGCAATCATCATGCTTTAAACCCTCGCCACGTTACAGACGGGAAAACATAAAGGCGCAGAGGCGCAGAGCTGAGAAGAAAAACATACATTCAGGGGATGCCTGGGTGAGAGTCGGCTGCTCGGGTCTCCGAAGTTACGCACTTCTGAGACGTCTGCTGGGGCCGCATCTCTGCTGGTACCAGGCTCAGCAGAAGTTAACAGGAGCCACCGATCCCAAGAAAGCAGGCAGAGACAGACCAGCACAGCCCGGAGGGGGGGGGCTCTGGGCTGCCTGCGAGTCCTCAGGGACAGTTTTGTGCAGATGACCCTGCCCTGTCTAGGCAGACACACCCGGACCTCGCAAGCAGGTAACAGAAAGTCCCGGAGGTCAGAAGCCGGGAGGGGCGCGACTCTGGCTGTAGAATGGGGGGGCGGGGGCAGGATGCAGTCAGGGCGGGAGGAGGGGAGGCCCTGCGGCTGGCAGGAGGGATGAAAGCCGCGCTGGGAGAGTGTAGTAGCAGGAAACAAAAAAAGTGAGTTTAAGAAATGTGGGAAATTAAGGCAGCAGGGCTTGCTGACTGATGCAGACAGGGGGCCGTGTGTAGGGTGCTCCCAGGGCAGGATGGTCACCCACAAACAGAGGAGGAGGGGGAAGAGAAGAAGCAGCACAACTACCAGAAGGGGAACCAGGGAGGACTGGCAGGTGTGAAGAGCTCCCAGGAGGGAGGTGGGGGAAGGCGGCCAGGTGAGGGCAAGTTCTCTGGAGATTGGGGGCGGGGGGGGGGGTCCCTGGCAACTTTCAGAAGAGTAGGTTAAGTGGAACAGTGGGGAAACAGGCCAGTTTGCAATGGGGAGAAAAGGAAAATGAAGACGCAGTGTAGACTTTCTGGCAGAGTGTTAAGTGGACAGAGGCCAGAGAGGGGGCTGCACAAGGAGAGACTTGGGTACTTTATCATAATTCAGTAGCACTAGTGAAAGGGAAGGGGCTGGAGGAGAAAGGATGGTTCTGAGCCCAGGTAGAAGGCTGGTCTCAAAGAAAAAAGTGATGAGAGACTTCCCTGGTGGCGCAGTGGTTAAGAATCCGCCTGCCAATGCAGGGGGCACTGAATCGAGCCCTGGTCTGGGAAGATCCCACATGCCGCAGAGCAGCTAAGCCCATGAGCCACAACTACTGAGCCCGCGCGCCTAGAGCCGGTGCTCCGCAACAAGCCACCATAATGAGAAGCCCGCGCACCTCAACAAAGAGTAGCCCCCGCCCACCGCAACTAGAGAAAAGCCCGGGCGCAGCAACAAAGACCCAATCAGTGCCGCCAAAAATAAATAAATAAATAAATAAATTTTTAAAAAAGAGAGAGGGAGAAGAGTGATGGGGATCCAGGTGGCAGGGCTGAAGGAAGAGCAGGGGGAATCAGGCACTGACTGGCCCTGGATTCTGAGAGGGGACCAAGCGGGGGCTGCAGAGCGAGCGAGGATGGAGGGATCCCAGCATGGGAAACCCCCATGAGGGCAAAGACAGGCAGCAAGGGTGTGCGGACTTGACAGGGCTCCAGGGATAAAGGGTGGTGAGCGGAAGTGTAAAGCTTAAAGCTTCTGCTGTGGGTGCACACGGAGGGCTGGAAATGTGCAGGGTGTGGAGCCCGATGTGCATTCGGTGGTCCTGGAAGCCAGCGAGATGGAGGGAGGCGGACCCACACACCCAAGGAGACAAGCCCTCAGGTCCTGAGGTTGTCAGTGAACACAGAAGAGGCCACGTACAGATCATCAACAAGGAAAAGTACAGGATGGTGTACCAGATAGGTTGTCCAAAACTGGGTGCTGGGAAAGGAGAGTCTGCATGCAAAAGAATGAAGCTGGACCCCTATCTCACACCATACACAAAATCAACTCAAAATGGGTGAAAGACTTGAGCATAAGACCTGAAACCATAAAACTCCTGGAAGAAGACTTAGGCGGTAAGCTCCTTTAACAAGTCTTGGGCATGATTTTTTGGATCTGACACCAAAATCAGAGGCAAGAAAAGCAAAAGTAAACGGGACTACATGAAACTGAAAAGCTTCTGCACAGCAAAGGAAACCATCAACAAAATGAAAAGGCAACCTACCAAACGGGTTCACCCAATAATAGACCTGTAACTAAAATGTATGATTCCACATACCAAGGTGGTCTCAACCATAAGGAAAACTTCTGTGGCCCCGCCATGATCTTAGCGCTCTACCCACCTGGGTGGGAACAGGAGGGGCATTTTCTGAGACTGGGAAAGACCGTCTGCCATTACCAGCAGCAGCTTTTCACCTTCTTTGAAAGCATAGATGTAAATGCAGGAGAGAGGCGGCTTTCCACTACATCACCAACAAAAATGCAGGGACTTCAAAGGGGGTGTAATTTCAATCCATGGTGGCAGGGAGACACTTTATTACAAGGCTGAAATAACACCACCTTAATGAGCCGTGTAATTCAAACTAACAGCAGTCAGCCTAGTTCTAGATATGTCATCTGGTTTAACTTCATAATAGAAAAAAAATGCAGTTCTTTTAGTTCTACCAGCAGAGTTCGCCTCATTGCTACGAATTCTTTGCAATACCTGGTCCCCAGACCAATTAGAGTCAGCGGGATGGTTTGAGAGTACGGAGAACACCTTTTCCAAGTAGTTGACACAATCTCCTTCCAAATCTAACGATAGGGTAATGGAACCCCCGGGTCAAGCTCGGACCGTGTGAAGGTGCAGGTGTCAGACATCACACCATTCACATTCCAGGCTTTTCCAAGTCGTCAGCCCCCCCGCCCGCGCAAAAGAAGAATGTAAAAACCTACCGAGACAGCAAGCGTAACCGCATCCAACTCGACCTTGCCCAGGTGTCCGCAGAATACGGAGCTGACGAGGCTGATGAGAAAGATCAGCAGCTGCGCGAGGAACTGGGGGAGGAAAGCGGAGGCCAGCGCGTTACACCGACCCTCCCGCCCGAGACGGCGCGGGACGGCGCTGGTCCACCGGCCGGACCGCGGGGGACGGGGTGACCGCGGGGAGAGGAACCACGGGATGAGGGACCGCGGTGGACGGGGGGGGGACCTCAGGGAGAGGGACCACGGGATGAGGGACCGCGGGGGACGGGGGAGACCGCGGGGAGAGGGACCACGGGGGACCGGGGGGACCGCGGGGAGGGCGGCGCGGGGCCGCGCACTCACCACTGGGCCCGCGAGCGCCGCCAGCTCCGCCGTCTCGCGCCCCACGTCGGGCGGCAGCGCGCCCCGCAGAGGCCGCAGGCATTCGCGCCAGCCGGGGGCCCAGGGCCGCTGGGCGCCGTCGCGGGCGGACGAGGGGCTCTCGGCGGCGAGCGGCGCAGGGGCGAGGGGGTTCTCCATGCCGTCGCGGGGGGGGGGGTCGGCGGCGGACGCGCCAGCTCCGAGAGTGCGCGAGAGACAGCGGGGGCGGTGGGCCTGATATGGTGTGGGCTGGGTGGGCGGGGCGGCGGGCGGTGGCGGGATTGGGGGTGGGGAGGCCCCGCCCCGCCCGCCCCGTACCGCCGCCGACCCGGCCCCCGCCTTCCGTGGCCCACGGGACTCGGGGGAGGGGCGGCCTTGGTTGGGGGGCGCGGAAGGGGCAGGTGGGAACAGTGCAGGGGGCGCCGAGTTAGCCTTCGCTGGTTTCCGGGTGATGTCTCCCCCCAGGCTGGGTCAAAGAATTTACTCCCCGGGGGGTTGCGCTCCCTGCCGCCCGCAATTTGCAGCGGGTAGGACGAGCCCCCGTGCCCGGTGGAGAGGGAAAGAAAAGCTGGGACTGGGGCTTTGCTGGGGCCCCACCGCGAGGGCCACCTTGGGTGCAGCCTTCGTCTTGGTCCCTGGAAGGTGACCCTCCACTTAACTGACCCAAGAGGAACGAAGCGCTGGGGGTGGAGATGCCTTAAAGGAGTACCTCCACCCACCCACCCACCCCACCCCCCCGCCGATATCTGCCCTGGGGTGTTTTTCACTCAGAGGAGCTGCCTTTTCTCATTTTTTCCATTATCTGTTCGGCACGCCTAGCAGTTTGTATCCACCCCAGAAGGCAGCGTACTTAGTAGGTAGGAAGGCTTGCTAAGCGAACAGCGTGGAGCTAGCCCGGCAACGCGGCATGCAAGAATGACCCCTTAATCCAAGGCCGCTGTTGACTCGCCCTCCCACCCGCCAAGATGAGTTAGCAGTGATTGCATTTTCACAGCTCCAAAGACTTTCCCAATAATTGCCAAGGCCAAGGAGAAGAGCGCATTCATTAAGACCTCATCTTTTTGAGATGGGGCCGCACAAAACGTTTCTGGATATACCGCGTCTCTGCCACTAAAAGCCTGCAGCTTTTTTAAGACGAGGACAGGCCCAAACAAGACGAATAGGGCCTGCCCAGGACCCCATCCTCCCCTCTCCTAGAACACTCTTCATTTTTGCTGCCTTCCAACTTTATCAACCCTTCCTTCTATCAAAATAAGAAAGGATCTGATTTTTCCCTCTAGTTTGCCTGGGTTAGCTCTTCGAACCCTGTATTTCTCTCCGTGGGATGCCCACCACTCAAAAACAAAGCGCTGGTCCTTCATCCCTTCCTGCGCCTGCCAGCAGGTCAATCCAAACCCGTGTTAAGACAGGCCCTTGACAGGAAGCATGCTAATTGATGCCACCTGACTCCTTTCTTCTTGGTCATCTGTTTTCTCCCCTTTTAAGTTCCTTAAGCATGTCTACTACCCTTGGTACCAAATGAATATTAACAAATGTTTCCCGCTGAATAAAAATCTAAGGGAAGATATATTGTAAAATGTATTCTAAATAATTCACATAGTGGGCTTCCCTGGTGGCGCAGTGGTTGAGAGTCCGCCTGCCGATGCAGGGAACGCGGGTTCGTGCCCCGGTCTGGGAAGATCCCACATGCCGCGGAGCGGCTGGGCCCGTGAGCCATGGCCGCTGAGCCTGCACGTCCGGAGCCTGTGCTCCGCGACGGGAGAGGCCACAACAGTGAGAGGCCCGCGTACCGCAAAAAAAAAAAAAAAAATTCACATAGTAAGAATCCTTAAGTCCTTGGTATATGGGTTTGTCTAAAAAAAAAACAGTAAGCAGAAGAAATATACAAAGCCTTACATCAATGCATCCAGTACACAGTGGTTGTCTTCGGTTGACATGGTGGTGGATGTAATCTTCCAGATGTTGTTTTGGACTAAAACGTACTTTTTACCTTCCTTCCTTTTCTTCATCAGAAAATATATCTTGGAACTCTCAGTTCTTGACCTCCATGGGCACAGCTGAATAACGTTAACTGAAAATGAACTGCCACCTTTAGGCCAATGAATTTTTGTTGGTAAGGTCAGAAGCATCCCTTGGCCTACTCTCTCTCTCTCTCTCTCTCTCTCCCTCTCTCTCTCTCCCTCTCTCTCTCTCTCTGTCTCACCACATCACTGAATTCTGACATAGACTCTCACTAAAATCCCCACCAGCAAGATGACAATGACCCCAAAGAGCGGAAGCCCTCACCACAGCACCAGCTGTCTCCCAGACGATTTCCACGCCGCCCTTGGATGAACCTCAAGACACTCTTCCTGGCGTGTCTGCTGATCCGACTGAATCGCCTCTTTTTTTTTCAACATCTCTTATCCACATTCCTCCATGGTTTCCAGGGCCTGCTGGAGATGAAAAGGAACTCAGTGCCTTAAAAGGGTGTTTTTCTTCTGTATAAAAGGAGATGCATGTATGCGCCACTAGCTGGGAGAATGGTAATTCAAGAAGCAGTTGCTACCATGGAGATGAAAGGAAATCCTATGTCAGGTGCTGTCCACTTACCCACAGACACGGACTGGATCCCGCTGCGGTCAGCTGGGGTCCTCAGGGGCTCTGCCCCACCAAGTAACGCAACAAATAAGGTAGCTCTTTAGGTTAAGAGGCTTCGGGGAAATGTTCAAGGGGCCAGCACTCATCGAATTAGCATCTCAGAAGGAGAATAAGGCCAGTGGAGGAGAAAGATGACCTAAGAGATGATTCAAGGCCGTTCACAGCACTGGGGAGACATGTGAGTCTTCCCATCAGGGGGCCTGCTAAGTACCAGGCAGGACAGTGACCCAGACCTAGATTTAGTCTCAGCATGCCTCAGAAGAGTAACAATAAGGAAAATACCCTAAATGCTTGCATCAGTACTGAATTGATCACCTGCAGCTTTTAATGATCTGTAGCAGTGTGTCCGTGTCTGCAATTAAAGCAAACAAACTTCGGGGGCTTCCCTGGTGGCGCAGTGGTTGGGAATCCGCCTGCCAATGCAAGGGGCACGGGTTCGAGCCCTGGCCCAGGAAGATCCCACATGGCGGCCGAGCGACTAAGCCCGTGCGCCACAACTACTGAGCCTGCGCTCTAGAGCTCGCGTGCCACAACTACTGAGCCCGCATGCCACACTACTGAAGCCCATGCGCCTAGAGCCCGTGCTCCACAACAAGAGAAGCCACCGCAATGAGATGCCCACGCACCGCAACGAAGAGTAGCCCCCACTTGCTGCAACTAGAGAAAGCCCACGCACAGCAACAAAGACCCAACGCAGCCAAAAATTAAAACTAAAAAAAAAAGCAAACAGACTTCAGCTGTTTACCTTGAAATTGGGTGTTCCTTATCATTTGTTTCTGAGACATTATTGCCCTATTTAAGTGGGAGCTCAGCACAGCAAATCTAGTTGTGAACACCTAGACAGGCCCGTCCCAAGACCAGGGGCAGCTGTGTCATACCTGGGCGAAGTGGGTCCTGGGAGAAAGCAGCAGTCCTGTCCTGGGCCGCATTTCATTTCAAACTGGCATGTACCTGAGCCTAGAAAACGAGACAAAGTCAATCCACAGGTTTCACCACAGTGCTCATCAAACACTTGCTTAATTCCCCAGTGGAGCCATTTTCTTCAACTGACATGTAACATGGGAGCCTCTCTAGTTAACAAGTACAGGATCATCTTTTGTAACGATTGACGTGGGCTCAGTGGGTGGGGAAGGTTGGATGGAAAAAAGATGAGAGCAGGTCAGGGACCGGATCCTGTAGAATTCTCCTTTCCTCGTCCTTCACCTCTTTTCTCCATCACCTCTCTAACACCCTACGCTGACCGTAGGAAGTTTACAGACAAAGATGCCCACAGGTATCTTAATGAAACACTGGGAGATCATAAAAACAGGATGAATATCAGGATACATTTGATGGCATTCCACCTTTCTCTCCAGGTCTAAAGCTGGTCCTGAAATTGGCTTTTCAGGAACAGAGGCAGAAGTTTAGCATAGGACCCAGGGGAGAAAAGAGCCCCCTGTTTTTCTATCTGATGAATAAACAAAGGGGAATAAAGCCAGGCTCACCGGCCCTTCACATCTGAATTAAGTCCAGTTAAAACAATGACATAGGGCTTCCCTGGTGGCGCAGTGGTTGAGAGTCCGCCTGCCGATGCAGGGGATGCGGGTTAGTGCCCGGTCTGGGAAGATCCCACATGCCGCGGAGCGACTGGGCCCATGAGCCACGGCCGCTGAGCCTGCACGTCCGGAGCCTGTGCTCCGCAACAGGAGGGGCCACAACAGTGAGAGGCCCCCGTACCACAAAAAAAAAAAAAAAAAAAATGACATATACTCAATACTTTGTATAAGGGGAAAGAATCTGAAAAAGAATACACACACACACACACACACACACACACACACCACATATATATATATATATATATATATATATATGTGGGGTGTGTGTGTGTATATATATATGTATAACTAAATCACTGTGCTGTACAGCTGAAACTAACACAACATTGTAAATCAACTATAAGATAAAATAAAACAACGACAAAAAAGTAGCGTTTATAATAAAAGAGAAAAGAACCTTCCAAACTAAGGGAGAGAGAGGTAAAGCTGGATCTGTGTGTTTGCCAGGAGAGGACAGCAACGAGTGTAGCTACCTGCTGACAGGCTTTTTGCAATTTAGCCGGGCAGTAAAGCCTAGAAAACACACAGCCTGAGAGACAGCACAGATGATGATCCCTCACCACAGACCTGGAAGTGGAAATATTTAATAGAGGTTGATTCAGTGGAAAACCAGCCGCCCTGGGGTGTATGTTTCTCCTAAGTACTTCTGAGAATCTGCTTTCGTGGCTGAGGTGGAGCCCAAGGTGAGCCAGAAACCTCCACCCTGCTCTCCCTGTTAGTTTCCAGAAGGTTCCAGGAAGCCCAGAAACCCCTGAGGCCACCTTCCAGGTTTCTGGATCTCAGAACAAACATTCAGAGGCTATTTTTGGCCGTAACATTTGGCTTTAAGAAAACTGCCAATTATAAGGAAATACTCGAAGACAAACTATTGATACTCGCTAACAGTACTTCCAAACTACTATGCCCCGTTTTCCTCACCAAAGGGGACTGCAGATGTTGGGAGTCTCCTGGCGGTCCAGGGGACTCGGCAGTCTTTCACTGCCGAGGGCCTGGGTTCAATCCCTGGCCGGGGCGCTAAGGTCTCACGAGCCGCATGGCATGTCCCCCCACCCCCTAAAAATGCACGTGTCGCCAGCCCTGTAAAGGACCTACGCTCCCTCCCACGGAACTTGGTGCAGGACCTGACTTGCCCTGACTGCAGTAGATCCCAGGGCAGGATTATCCCCAGACAGGTGACTACACAGAAGGAGTGGCTGAGTGGGAGTGGAGGATGGGAGAAGCCTCGCCGGTCTCAAAGTACTGTTAAAAACTTCACCCCATTAACCCACACAGGACCCAGAGGGAGACCCCAGGTGACGAGAGTTCTTTTGGCCAAGAGTGAACCCACAGCAGAATCAGAAACTCCAAGCTGGGAGAGCCTGAACCTACACGTGGACAGTGGCCACAGTGCTCAGACTATATACAAAGATAGAACTCGGACCCACAATCTACGGCAACCTGCCCAGAAAGCCAACCCCTTATCGACAATAAACAACCCAGAAGCCAGCCTATGTCAGACTCGTGAGAGGCAGATCCCTATCTCTAGGGATAATCCAAGAAGCTAAATAATCACTTCTGCAATAATTGACCCAAAATGTCCAAGCCGCCATCAGTAACTGACAGCTTCCCTCATTGTTGTCCCTGTTTCCAACTCAGGACCAGCCAGAGAAAGGCAGACGTGGCCCCTGACCAAGCACACAGGACACTCCACTTCCGGTCAGCCGGCCTCCAGCCCCCCCAGGCCAGCAGCCTCCAGCAGGGCAGCCCTGAGCCTCCCCTCTGTCCCGCTGTGAATCCTTCCTTCTCCTCGACCCGCCTTGGAGTCTCTGCCACATTCCAGGGCTAGTGGCTGACACACACACACACCCCTGACACACACACACACACACACCCGACACACACACACACACCCGACACACACACACACACACACACACCCGACACACACACACACCCCCGACACACACACACACAGCTGGGCATGAAGAGCCTCTGCTGGTCCCCTTTGCTTGGTCTGCATTTATGCTCACACCTTCTAGTTCCTTCCTCCACACCAGCCAAACTCAGTTGGAAGCCAGAGGGCAAGGGTCACAGTGACCGGTGCATAGAGGCATCACATGGGAGGGTCATACACCGGGTCAGACACAGAGGGAGCTGTAAACGTTGACGTCACAAACGGGAGACCCAGGAGAGATGTCACATTAGGACGGGGTCAGGGACAACGGGTCACACCTGTGACATATGGAAGTCACCCACGGGGTCACGCAGGGGCCTCCGGAGGAGCCCTCATCTGCTCCACCTGTCCCCACACAAGCCACCGCCAGGGGCCTCCCATCCCAGAGCCTAGACACGGATGTCAGAAGTTTTGTTCTAGAAACGTCTTCTCTGCCTGTGCCCCTCAGGTGCCCGGGTCCCTTAGTCCCTGAGGCTTTTTACTGTCTGCACTTCCCACCTGCCCAACCACCTGTCATTAAAAACTGTCCACACCCAAGTGTCCTTGGGAAGGTCTTCCTGTGTCCTACAGCATCCACCCGTGTGAATAACTTTTTTTGGGTGAGATAGTATATTCACTTTGTGGCAAAAAAAATCAAAACATCATAAAAATGCGTGTGAAGCATTTGGTTCCCACCTTTGCCCTCTCTGGCCTTATTCCTTCTAACTAGTTGTTGGTGTCTTTTATAAAAACTATCAGTTTCCGTACATTACTTCCGTATGTCACCATCTACCTGATGTCTTTTGCTTTCAGTAATTTTTCAGCCATTTTAGGTCCTTGAGTTATGAAATCATCTTCTGTAAATAATGACAGTAGTTCTATCTGCTCCTTTGCAATGTTTATACTTTTCTTTTTAATTGTCTAAGTGTACGCTTGCTTTTGTCTTTGACCTAGGAAGTAACTTAGAACTGTTTTTTTTTTTTTTTTTTTTTTTTTCTGGCTGAGCCACGCTGCTTGTGGAATCTTAGTTCCCTGAACCAGGGGCCACTGGCAGTGACAGTACCGAGTCCTAACTCCTGGACCACCGGGGAACTCCCAGAGGTGTTTTCAAATATCCTAATTTTGGTAAGCTTTTTCTGACTGATTTCTAGCTTCATCGTAATTGGCTCAGAGAAAGTGACCTGAGTAATACACATGCTTTGAAATTTGTTGAGATTTAGTTTATATTCTAGAAGGGGATCACATTTTTATAAAATGTTCCATGTGACTCAAGAACGTTGCTCTCTAATTATTGTACGCAGAGTTCTCTCTGTGTCTATTTGAACAACATTGTTAATTTTATTATTCAAATCTTTTTCTTTTTTTTTTTTTTTTTAGCTGTACGCGGGCCTCTCACTGTTGTGGCCTCTCCCGCTGCGGAGCACAGGCTCCGGACACGCAGGCTCAGCGGCCATGGCTCACGGGCCCAGCCACTCCGCGGCATGTGGGATCCTCCCGGACCGGGGCACGAACCCGTGTCCCCTGCATCGGCAGGCGGACTCTCAACCACTGCGCCACCAGGGAAGCCCCAAATCTTTTTCTTTAATTTTTGAATTTTATTTTATTATACAGCAGGTTCTTATTAGTTATCTATTTTACACATATTAGTGTATACATGTCAATTCCAATCTCCCAATTCATCCCACCACCACACCATGCCCCCGCCACTTTCCCTGCTTGATGTCCATACTTTTGTTCTCTACACCTGTGTCTATATTTCTGCCCTGCAAACAGGTTCACCTGTACCATTTTTCTAGGTTCCACATTTATGCATTAATATACGATATTTGTTTTTCTCTTTCTGACTTTCTTCACTCTGCATGACGGTCTCTAGATCCATCCACGTCTCTGCAAATGACCCAATTTCTTTCACTTTTATGGCTGAGTAATATTCCATCGTATATATGTACCATATCTTCTTTATCCATTGATCTGTCGATGGGCATTTAGGTTGCTTCCATGACCTGGCTATTGTAAATAGAGCTGCAATGAACATTGGGGTGCACGTGTCTTTTTGAATTATCGTTTTCTCTGGGTATAGGCCCAGTAGTGGGATTGCTGGGTCATATGGAAGTTCTATTTTTAGTTTTTTAAGGAACCTCCATACTGTTCTCCATAGTGGTTGTATCAATTTACATTCCCACCAACAGTGCAAGAGGGTTCCCTTTTCTCCACGCCCTCTCCAGCATTTGTTCGTAGATTTTCTGATGATGCCCATTCTAACCGGTGTGAGGTGATACCTCATTGTAGTTCTGATTTGCATTTCTCTAATCATTAGTGATGTTGAGCAGCTTTTCATGTGCTTCTTGGCCATCTGTATGTCTTCTATGGAGAAATGTCCATTTAGGTCTTCTGCCCTTTTTTTTTTTTTTTGTGGTACGTGGGCCTCTCACTGTTGTGGCCTCTCCCGTTGCAGAGCACAGGCTCTGGATGCGCAGGCTCAGTGGCCATGGCTCACGGGCCCAGCCACTCCGCGGCATGTGGGATCTTCCCAGACCGGGGCACGAACCCGTGTCCCATGCATCGGCAGGCGGACTCTCAACCACTGCGCCACCAGGGAAGCCCTTCTGCCCATTTTTTGATTGGGTTGTTTACTTTTTTAACATTGAGCTGCATGAGCTGTTTATATACTTTGGAGATTAATCCTTTGTCCATTGATTTGTTTGCAAATATTTTCTCCCATTCTGAGGGCTGCCTTTTCGTCTTGATTGTAGTTTCCTTTGCTTTGCAAAAGCTTTTAAGTTTCATTAGGTCCCATTTGTTTATTTTTGTTTTTATTTCCATTACTCTAGGAGGTGGATCAAAAAAGATCTTGCTGTGATTTATGTCAAAGAGTGTTCTTCCTATGTTTTCCTCTAAGAGTTTTATAGTGTCTGGTCTTACATTTAGGTCTCAAATCCATTTTGAGTTTATTTTTGTGTATGATGTTACGGAGAGTTCTAAAACCTATGCATCCCATAGGTTTTGGATCATCGTGTTTTCATTGTAATTTGTCTCTAGGTATTTTTTTATTTCTTCAGTGATCTCTTGACTATTTAGTAATGAATTGTTTAGCCTCCATGTGTTTGTGTTTCTTACATTTTTCTCCCTGTAATTGCTTTCTAATCTCATAGCGTTGTGGTCAGAAAAAATGCTTGATATGATTTCAATTTTCTTAAATTTACCAAGGCTTGATTTGTGACTCAAGATGTGATCTATCCTGGAGAATGTTCCATGTGCACTTGAGAAGAAAGTGTAATCTGCTGGTTTTGGATGGAACGTCCTATAAACATCAATTAAATCTATCTGGTCTGTGGTGTCATTTAAAGCTTGTGTTTCCTTATTAATTTTCTGTCTGGATGATCTGTCCATTGGTGTAAGTGCGGTGTTAAAGTCCCCCACTATTATTGTGTTACTGTCGATTTCCTCTTTTATAGCTGTTAGCAGTTGCCTTATGTATTGAGGTGCTCCTATGTTGGGTGCATATATAATTGTTGTATCTTCTTCTTGGATTGATCCCTTGATCATTATGTAGTGTCCTTCCTTGTTTCTTGTAACATTCTTTATTTTAAAGTCTATTTTATCTGATGTGAGTATTGCTACTCCAGCTTTCTTTTGATTTCCATTTGCATGCAATATCTTTTTCCATCCTCTCACTTTGTATGTGTCCTAGGTCGGAAGTGGGTCTCTTGTAGACAGCATATATATGGGTCTTGTTTTTGTATCCGTTCAGCGAGCCTGTGTCTTTTGGTTGGAGCATTTAATCCATTCATGTTTAAGGTAATTTCTTAATTGTTATGGGTTTGTTTTTGTAGGTCCTTTTCTTCTCTTGTATTTCCCACTTAGAGAAGTTCCCTTAGCATTTATTGCAGAGCTGGTTTGGTGGTGCTGAATTCTCTTAGCTTTTCCTTGTCTGTAAAGCCTTAGATTTCTGCATCAAATCTGAATGAGATCCTCGTCAGGTAGAGTAATCTTGGTTGTAGGTTCTTCCCTTTCACCACTTTCAATATATCATGCCACTCCCTTCAGGCTTGTAGAGTTTCTGCTGAGAAATCAGCTGTTAACCTTATGGGAGTTCCCTTGTATGTTATTTGTTGTTTTTCCCTTGTTGCTTTCAATAATTTTTCTTTGTCTTTAATTTTTGTCAATTTGATTACTATGTGTCTCAACATGTTTCTCCTTGGGTTTATCCTGCCTGGGACTCTCTGCACTTCCTGGACTTGGGTGGCTATTTCCTTTCCCATATTAGGAAAGTTTTTGACTATAATCTCCTCAAATATTTTCTTGGGTCCTTTCTCTCTCTCTTCTCCTTCTGGGACCCCTCTAATGTGAACGTTGGTGTGTTTAATGTTGTCCCAGAGGTCTCTCAGGCTGTCTTCATTTCTTTTCATTCTTTTTTCTTTATTCTGTTCCACCCCAGTGAATTCCACCATTCTGTCTTCCAGGTCACTTATCCGTTCTTCTGCCTCAGTTATTCTGCTATTGATTCCTTCTAGTGTAGTTTTCATTTCAGTTTTTGTATTGTTCATCTCTGTTTGTTTGTTCTTTAATTCTTCTAGGTGTTTGTCCTTTAATTCTTCTAGGTCTTTGTTAAACATTTCTTCCGTCTTCTCCGATCTTTGCCTCCATTTTTTTCTGAGGTCCTGGATCATCTTCACTATCATTATTCTGAATTCTTTTTCTGCAAGGTTGCCTATCTCCACTTCATTTAGTTGTTTATCTGGGGTTTTATCTTGTTCCTTCATCTGGTACAAAGTCCTCTGCCTTTCACCTTGTCTATCTTTCGGTCAATGTGGTTTTTGTTCCACAGGCTGCAGGACTGTAGTTCTTCTTGCTTCTGCTGTCTGCCCTCTGGTGGATGAGGCTATCTAAGAGGCTTGTGCCAGCTTCCTGATGGGAGGGACTGGTGGTAGGTAGGTAGAGCTTGGTGTTGCTCTGGTGGGCAGAGCTCAGTAAAACTTTAATCTGCTTGTCTGCTGATGGGTGGGGCTGGGTTCCCTCCCTGTTGGTTGTTTGGCCTGAGGCGACCCAGCACTGGAGTCTACCCGGCCCTTTGGTGGGGCTAATGGTGGACTCTGGGAGGGCTCACGCCAAGGAGTACTTCCCAGAACTTCTGCTGCCAGTGTCCTTGTCCCCACGGTGAGCCACAGCCACCCCCCGCCTCTGCAGGAGACCCTCCACCAACACTAGCAGGTAGGTCTGGTTCACTCTCCCCTGGGGTCACTACTCCTTCCCCTGGGTCCTGATGCACACACTACTTTGTGGGTGCCCTCCAAGAGTGGAGTATCTGTTTCCCCCAGTCCTGTCGAAGTCCTGCAATCAAATCCCGCTAACCTTCAAAGTCTGATTCTCTAGGAATTCCTCCTCCTGTTGCCAGACCCCCAGGTTGGGAAGCCTGACGTGGGGCTCAGAACCTTCACTCCAGTGGGTGGACTCCTGTGGTATAAGTGTTCTCCAGTTTGTGAGTCACCAACACAGCACTTACGGGATTTGATTTTATTGTGATTGCGCCCCTCCTACCGTCTCATTGCAGCTTCTCCTTTGTCTTTGGATGTGGGGTATCTTTTTTGGTGAGTTCCAGTGTCTTCCTGTTGATGATTGTTCAGCAGTTAGTTGTGATTCCGGTGCTCTCACAAGAGGGAGTGAGCGCACGTCCTTCTACTCTGCCATCTTGCACCAATCTCCCCAAATCTTTATATGTTTTTTGTTGTTGTTGTTGTTGTTTTGCGGTACGCGGTCCTCTCACTGTTGTGGCCTCTCCCGTTGCGGAGCACAGGCTCCGGACGCGCAGGCTCAGCGGCCATGGCTCACGGGCCCAGCCGCTCCGCGGCATGTGGGATCCTCCCGGACCGGGGCACGAACCCCTGTCCCCTGCATCGGCAGGCGGACTCCCAACCACTGCGCCACCAGGGCAGCCCCGCTATTGTTTATTTATGGTCTCGGCTTTTAGCTCTACCCATTTTCATTTTCTTTGGTCCTAGTCCTTGCCTCCCAGATCTTTGTCTTGGGTCATTTTCCTTCTTCCTGAAGTACATCCTTCACATAGTCCTTCAGGGAGGGATGCTGGTGGTTTCATTTACTTGAAAATATCTCTGTTCCTGAAAGATAATTTCCCAAGTATATAATCGTAGGTTGGCAGTTACTTTCTTTCAGTAGTTTGGAAGTATTAGTGCACTTTTCCCGGCTTCCATTGCTGCTGCTGAGAACTCTGCTTCAGTCTAAGTGTTAGTTTGTTTTTTTAAAAAATAATCTTTTTTCCCCCTCTAGTCATTTTTAAAATCCTTACTTTCTCTACTGTGCATTTCTTTATGTGGTATATAGGTATTCTATCTTGATTTATTTTCTTTTAAAATATACTATGAGGGCTTCCCTGGTGGTACAGTGGTTAAGAATCTGCCTGCCAATGCAGGGGACACGGGTTTGAGCCCTGGGAAGATCCCGCATGCCGCGGAGCAACTAAGCCCGTGCACCACAACTACTGAGCCTGCGCTCTAGAGCCCATGAGCCACAACTACTGAAGCCCGCGCACCTAGAGCCCATGCACCGCAACAAGAGAAGCCACCGCAATGAGAAGCCTGCGCACCACAACGAAGAGTAGCCCCCGCTCGCCACAGCTAGAGAAAAGCCTGTGCGCAGCAACAAAGACCCAACGCAGCCAAAAATAAATAAATAAAATAATAATTTTTTAAAAAGAAAGCAAGCCTAGGTTTGAAAAAATAAAATATTGGGTTTCCCTGGTGGCGCAGTGGTTGAGAGTCCGCCTGCCGATGTAGGGGACGCGGGTTCGTGCCCCGGTCCGGGAAGATCCCACATGCCGCGGAGCGGCTGGGCCCGTGAGCCATGGCCGCTGAGCCTGTGCGTCCGGAGCCTGTGCTCCGCAACGGGAGAGGCCACGACAGTGAGAGGCCCGCATACCGCAAAATAAATAAATAAATAAATAAAATAAAATATATTATGAGCACATTTTGCCTGGGACTTTATATACTAAAACTAGATGGACTGTTTTTTTTTTTTTTAATTGGAGTATAGTTTCTGTACAATGTTGTGTTAGTTTCTACTGTAGAGCACAGTGAACCAGCTAGATGGATGCAATATATTCCCTCTTTTTCGGATTTCCTTCCCATTTAGGTCACTGCAGAGCACTGAGTAGAGTTCCCTGCACTATACAGTAGTTTCTCATTAGTTACCTATTTTATACATAGTATCAATAGTGTATATATGTTGGGACTTCCCTGGTGGCACAGTGGTTAAGAATCCGTCTGCAAATGCAGGGGACGTGGGTTTGAGCCCTGGTCCGGGAAGATCCCACATGCCACGAAGCAACTGGGCCCGTGCGCCACAATTACTGAGCCCACATGCCTAGAGCCCGCGCACCACAATGAAGAATAGCCCCCGCTCACCACAACTGGAGAAAGCCCGCATGAAGCAACGAAGACAAAACCCAGCCCAAAATAAAGAAATTAAATTAATTAAAAAAAATAGTGTATATATGTCAATCCCCATCTCCCAATTCGTCCCCCGCCCCGCAGAAGGCCTGTTTTGAGGATGTATTTTTTTCAGAGAGAATTTACTTCTGCCAGCATGCTGGGGGTCCTACTGACTGGGGAATTGTCCATTAACTTCTTGACTTGGAGATTTTGGACTATGCCTGTGGAGTGAACGCTGACCTGAAACTCACGTTTCATAAAGTTAGATCTCATGAACTTCTAACCAGATTTAATGAATATTAATGTCTTGGCTACTTTCATTACAAAATTTTTTTAAAGTAGAACCTGCTTCCATCCCCTCTTCCTCCTCATTCCCTGGGTGGGAACCACTCTCCCAGAGCTGGTGTGTATAATTCCGATGCACAGTCCAACACGGATACATATTAAGTATGTATCCATTAACAGGTATAGTACGTGTTTACATTCTTTGTGTGTTTAAAGTTTTTGTGCAGAGGGGGAGGGGCAGGCCTTGCTCCTTCCCAGGCAGATTTTCCCAAAATCCAAGTCCCAGCCCACTAGGCACCCACTTGGAGCAATTGAGAGCGTTTCACCAAACGCCGTGCACATGGCATCAGACTGTGTAAACTGAAAAACGCTCCTGTCATTTTTCGCATCTGTACAGTGGGTATGATTCTTTTTTTTCTCATCAGTCAATTTCAGGTTTCGATTCCCACCATGGCTGTCACACAGTTTCGGTTATTTAAAGTTTGTACCTGCCTAGCAACAGTATTCTCCTTCCTAAAGAGATTAATATGCAGATCTGGCAGAGGACGGAAATGAAGTGGAGACTAAACAACTTTCCCAGCTACAGTTGATTATTCGTCAGTTGCTAAACAGACAGACGTTGAAGAGTGGACTTCTTGAGATGCAGATACACCCACAAGTGTAAAGATTAAAGGAGGGAATAGGAATGTGGCAACACAACAAAAAGCTTTAGAAAAACTGGAACCTGAGTATTTTAAGGACATGACACCAACTTTAAGGAAAACTCAGAAAATCATTATTAAGAAGAGAGAACCATTAAATTTTGGCATCCCAGATGGCAGCACAGGTTTCTCTAATAGCCTAGCAGCTACACAAGATATGCCTTTTATTCACCGATCTCCTGAACTAGGTGACATGGATACCTGGCAGGAAAATACCAATGCATAGGAAGAAGACGATGCGGCAAGCCGAAGAAGTTCTGAGGCAGCAGAAGACAGCAGACAGAGAAAAGAGAGCAGCAGAACAACAAAGGAAGAAAATGGAAAAGGAAGCACAGCGGCTGATGAGGAAGGAACAAAACACAATGGGTGTGAAACTTTCGTAACAAATGTTCTTCAGATGTCATGGTGCCAGTGGGAGAAATAAGAGCTCCACAACCCAAGCAACATTCGCATGGAGCTAAGAGTATTTTCAGAATACAGATACACTGTTTGACTTTAATGCATTCATCAGGCCACCCAGGACACCAGGAATCTCTCAAAAGTCCCTTGAACTCTTAGTGATTGAGACTCCAAGAACAAAAAAGACTTATGAGATAATGTTTCCTTCAACATGTTCCAACTGTAAGACAATTGTTTGCTGTAGAGAAATTATTACAAATGGCAAATATCAGTACCTTTTCAAGCTGGTGTTTCTAGCTTAATAAATGGGTGTAAATCATTTTACGGTGGGAAACAACTCTCCTGTCTATAATGATTTCCTTCAATGTGCATAATGATAAAATGAATTATTTTAAATATTCTTTTGTTTCCATGATTACCTGACCTAAATCAGACAGACCTTTAACTTCTCATTTCTGTTGTCAGAAGCTGGTGTTGACGTACATTTCCTCTAACTTGAACTGGCATTGTTCATGTTTGATACAACATTAAGGAATTTGGTAATTTTGGTTTTCAAGAAAATGACATTAAATGCAATAATATATCACAAAAAAATAAAGTTTTTGTGCAACTTGCTTTTTTTCGGAGAAAAAAATTTATTTTATTTAGTAATTCGTTTTCTGCTGTTGTTTTTAATTTATGAGAATTTTAAAAGAAAATAAATGCAATAGTGCTGCATACATTTGATATTCTATTAAAAATTTTAAAATCATGTTTTTTGTTTCATGCACAGCTCATGTACTCAAACCTGATGGTAATAACATACAGAAATTTCACTGACAATATGCAATAAAAATTATTCAAAGTGGCAGAGCAAATCATTTTTGAGAATCACCTTCACCGTGTTTCCTAGTAACCTCCATAAGATTAGCTCCTGTAACCGGAGCATTCTGTGTCTGTCTTTCAGTGTTCCTTTCTCTTCTGAAGGCAAGGGGAATTGAACAACTGCGGGGGAAGAGTGGATCCTGGGGGTTTTACTCTTTTTGCAGGAACCCAGAAGGGTCTTTTTACATCGTTATTCACAAAAGTAGCGGCTGCTCCCTTTGGACCTAAAATCCCCCAATTCTTCCAACCTGATGTACGTGCTCACCCAGGACTACCATGCTGCCTGCACCCTCACCGTCCCCTTCAAGGAACCCCTTGACATGTTTTTCCTTTCCACGTGTGAATTCTCTGAATGCACAGGTGTGCGCCCGGAGTCAGCAACAGAGACATTCATGGTTCAGTGGATAGCTTACACGTCTGAAGCAAGGCCCTGGAGCGACACCCCACGGTGGGCTGCAAACTGAAGGCAGGACATGGTGGTAGCCTCCGCTCCCAAGGCGAAGGGGAGTGGGAGCCCTTTATAGAGGGAATTACATCAGGTGGCCTCATTAGTTACCAGGGAAACCAGTGGAGGGGCAGGCCCCTCACCGCCCTTATGGTAAGCTGTCACCAGCTGGGTCTTGGGCACAGGGGTAGGTGAAACAGGCCCTGGCCGGGCAGGGGAACGTGCAGACAGCAAGAGAACAGCCATCTTGCGTGGCCTGGCCATACAGCTCCTGAGACCCCTGATTTTCTGCAGGCCCCCTCAGCAGATCTGCTCCTAGCTTGCAGCCACAGATACTAACACCGGAGGCTTAAGGGCTTCCTGTCATTTAAGATTCCAAACGCTTTCTTCTTGTATGGCTCTTCTGCCCACATAGGAACAGGGCCGGTCCTGGTCTCCGGGGACAGCCGCGCAAGACCGCGCAGGAGCGGGCTCGCCGCCCGAGCGGGTGCGACCGCCGTCAGGGGCGAGGGCGTGGAGCGCCTGCGGGGAAGCCCGGTTCTCCCCTCCCGGGGCATCTCGGGACCGCGGGGCTGCGCAGAGCTCGGCCGTCGCTCCGAGGCCCCCGTAGGCTGCCGTCCCCGCGGCGGGTGTGGACGCCCCCCCGCGTGTGCGAGGCCGCGCCCAGGGCCCGGGGGAGCACGAGCAGACCCCGCCGCCGTCCAGGCCCCCGTGCGGGCTCCACCTGCGGCCAGACCTGCGGACGCGAACGTCCTGCCGCGTCCACGTGCGGCCGAGCCCGCGGGGCGGTCAGATGAGGGCCACCTGCGGGGTCACGTGCAGAAGGCGCGGCGCCTCCCGGGGCGGGGGGGGGTCCACTTCCCGCCGGGACACCCTCCGGGGACGAGGTCACCCGGGGCTGCGGGGTGGGGGCGGGGAGACGGGCGGGGCGGAAGGGGTGGGGGCGGGGAGGGGCGCTCCAAGGCTCGACGCACCGCCCCCTGCCGGTCCTGGGAGGAGCTGCGCGTTTATCAGCCCTATGTTCCCGCTGGGAAGAAAAAGAGTGGGTTTTCCGAGTAGCTGACAGGATAATTAACCTCCGTGAGGCCAAATCCCTCGCGTGGGGCGGCCACTCCGCTCCTCACGAGCCCCTGCACTTCAGAGGAAAAAAGCCGGCTTGACCCCGACGTGACTTGAACACGCAACCTTCTGATCTGGAGTCAGACGCGCTACCATTGCGCCACGAGGTCACAGCGAGCGTGAGCGTCCGTGTCATTAAAGGCCTCGCTGAGGCGGCGCCGTCGCGCGGCCCCGGAGACGCAGGCGCTGTCTCCGCGCCGCCCGCCCCCACTCGGAGGAGGAGCCGGCCGCCACGCGCCTGCGCGACCGGGGGAGGGGCGCCGCGAGCGAGTGCGGGGCGTGGCCGAGGCCGGGGCCCCGACTCCTTCCAGAGACCCCTCAAAAAGAAAGGGGGGTGGGCATCTCCCATCGCCGGGAAACTAAGGACTTAATAAACGAGCTTGATAAACGCAAGGACTTTACAATTTTTTTTCACTTTGCAAATCAGCTCACTGCATTTGTCAATTTTTAAAAACTGAAGTATAGTTGATTTACAATGATTATATTTAAACTATAAAAATAAACATTGTCTTTGAGGAAAGCCAGAACAGCGCCTGGAAGAAAATTAGAATCTTTGACCATCCACCATCCAGACATAACCACTGCTAATACTTCCATGTGCGGTATTTCTTTTTGCAGATTTTTACCGGCTACATCCACATCCCAAATATGTTACTGGACTTTCAGCTGACAGCACACATCCGGAAAAGTAGCCATGAATTTTCACAGAGGGCAAATACTTGTGTATCCGGCGCCCAAATGGAGAAAGACATTAGCACCCGCCCCTTCCAGTCGTTTCAAATCCAATTTTGAGATGAGATTATATTGTACCTAACATTTTAATATTCTCACTTCTCACTGTACTGTCCGCATATTTTAGTTGATATGTTTTCTAGCATAATGTTAAAGGGTCCATTGTCCACCTCATGGGAGTCCTAAGACCCTGCTTCTGGATGGTACTTTTTCCTTTTTATTAAATATGAAAGATAAAACTATTAAATAAGGGAGTAAATATGCTTTTAAGTAAAAAAGCTACTAAGTAAGAAAGAGCGCTATCCTGGTCTGCTTAAGAACAAGAAGCATCAATTAACTCAATAAATACAACACCCGCAGGGCCTGGTGTTCTTTAGAGAGATGGAGCCGCCCCACCTTTGCTGTCTGATGCTCTCCCCCGCCTTTGCCGTCTGATGCTCTCCGTGAACTTGGGGTTGGGGGCAGCTGAGACCGCCAGAGCATCTACTGTCTAACAGGAAAGGAGGCGCGGCTGCTTCTGTGTTTGTGGCCACGTGTGACACTAGAGGCATTTGGGATTGACCCCAGCGCTGTTAGAGAAGCAGAGGCCAGGAGGCTCTATCCCTGTGCTCCCGAGGGAAGAGCCAGCCAGCTCACAGCATGATTGCTGATGCCATGTCCAGATTCCAAGTAGCGAGAGACCAGAGTCACCTCCTTATTGCTTTTGGTGGCCCAGGGGTGACGTGGACCCTGACAGGGGGCGGGGGGAGGAATGAGGGGACCAAGCGAGTGGAGGCAGTGAATGAGGTGGAGTCCCCAGGTTTGGATTCACCTTCAGGCTGATCACACACTCCTTTCCCTTCTCCCCCCGCAAGCCCTCCAGCCTTGGCCGCACAGCAAAGTCACTGTGAGGAAGAGCCAGTGCCCTTCCCACGGAGGCCAAGGGCCCAGAATCCACTGGGAGGAACGCCTCACCCACAAGGAAAGACCAGAGACGCTCTTGAAATCCTGCTCAGAATTTTGGATACACACGTCCCGGCCCCTCTTCTCCTGGGATGTGGAAGCAAAACCTGATGTTTAATTGTGCTGTGGCTGCACCCCTACAGGACAGTGTGGTGACGCAAATGGACAAAGGGATTAAAGAGGTTGGTGCAGGTAGTGTACAGGGACCCCTCTGAAAAGTGAGAGCCCTGCCTGCCAGAACAGACCAGAGTGCAGCAGTGCAGGGGTCATGCCGTTGTGCAGGGTCGCATCGTCTTTTGGGGTTTTATTGCTTTTTGGGTTTTTTTGGGCCGCGTAGCATGAACCCGTGCCCTGGGCATTGGGGGCACGGAGTGTTAACCACTGGCCCGCCAGGGAAGTCCCCCAATTTTTGTTTTTCAAAATACTGCATTTTAAAAATTTACCTTAACTGCTGAGGTTTTTGGTGTCCCTACCCCCGGGAGAATGCCTCACTCACCTCACCCTAGTTCCGACCTTGCTGCTCACCAAAATTCTGCTGATGCCCAGAAATCGCGAAGAACTGCTTCCTTATTTTAGGACTAAACTCTATATTACACCAAACAACAAAAACAAAACAAAACAACTCCCCCCCCCCCAAAAAAAAATCCACCCACAGGGCTTCCCTGGTGGCGCAGTGGTTGAGAGTACGCCTGCCGATGCAGGGGACACGGGTTCGTGCCCCGGTCCGGGAGGATCCCACATGCCACGGAGCGGCTGAGCCCGTGAGCCGTGGCTGCTGGGCCTGTGCGTCTGGAGCCTGTGCTCCGCAACAGGAGAGGCCACAGCAGTGAGAGGCCCGCGTACCGCAAAAAAAAGATTGTTCGCATCAAAGTTGTGCTTGTAACGGCGAAGCCCAGGAGCCAGCTGGACTGTTCCATTTTACAAGCTCAGTCTGGATTTCCAAGCGAATGAGCAGGGGAGCTGGCCTTGGCAAGTGCCTGCATCTAGGAGCTACCCGAATAAAGGGATGTCGTACTCAGATTCTAGGAATAACTGCCGTGGAGCAAGGATGCCGGGATGGAACATTTAAATTGTTCATTACAAATACCGGCAGCCAACGTTGCGTAACCCGGAGCCCCGGGCCGAGGACAGGACTCCTCCAAGCTGTGGCCTCCTGATTGACAAGAAAGGCCAGTCACAGCCCGTGACGAGAGATGGAAGCCCCTGGCCGCCGCACAGAGGGAAAAAACTGCAGATTTGGGGAGAATGGAAGAAGTTTTCACATATTGAGGTGGGGGGGAAGTCATTCTAGTTATACATGAGCTAACTCGAATTATATGCTAACCAAACAGCCTGTGTGTGCTGTCCAACATATACTGCACATCTGCTGTAAAGAAAAGGGTGCACTGACCGGAAGTAAAGAATGTCCATGTTAAAAATAAAGATGAAATGCTTCCCTTTCTGGGACGCCGGTGCTGGTTTCTCCTTTGATGGTAAGACTCCCTTCACAGGTGCCAAGGCCACCCTGACTCACTTTGTATTTGCTGGTCCGTTTTTTTTGAAGGAATGTGTCCCTGACTTGTTTGATGTTGTTCGTTCTGACAAGATATAAAACTGCGCTGAAAACCATGCTTCTCTGTAGCAGATCCTCAGAGCTACTGAGAGCCTGTCTCCCGGGCTACAGTCCTCAGTTTGGCTCAAATAAAACTCTTTTCCATTCCCATTATAGTATTATTTGTGTCAACAGGGAGTCCGTGAACTTCAGGCATTTAGATTTTCGGTTTTTTTGGTTTTTTTAAATATATTTTTTATTTATTTGGCTGCCCTGGGTCTTAACTGCGGCACGTGGGATCTAGTTCCCTGACCAGGGATCAAATCTGGACCGCCTGCATTGGGAGCGCGGAGTCTTAGCCACTGGACCACCAGGGAAGTCCCGATGATTTTGTTTTATGCCAGGTTTTCCTCCTTTGCTATATGCCTCAAAAACCTTGATAAGGAAAGACACCCTCCCTTAAGATGGGAAAATCCAAGAGGATTACAGTTGGAAAGTCTGCACCTCCCTGCCTGTCCTTCCCCTTTTAAAGTTTCTGTGACCCTATTAGGTTTTGGTTTTGCTGAGGACATACTTCAGTATAAACCCGAGTAAGTCTGGCTGGGCTCGAATGTCTTCAATGATCTAATGAAAAGGTTGCCACACTTGTTCGTGGTCAGAAGAGACTGGGGCAGTGTGGATGCCCTTTACCTTGGATAAATGGAGAGCCAGAAGCAGAAAGTTCTGTCTGCAGGGTATCGGCTGTGGGGGTACCTAGCGAGAGACAAGGGTCCTGTCCAGCTAGTCCCCACGTGACAATAAATGTGACTTTCTCAGCTTTGCCCCATGTGACAATGTTGGAGATGTTTTTCAGCCTAGAGATCTTGACTCGGCATTTTACTAAACCCAAAAGCCCTGCTTGCCGTCACCCACTAGATGCCGCTGATGGCAACTGGGGGCTACGCAGAGAGGCCTTGATGGCAGACAGGACCCTGTAACTCCATCAACAGTCAGAGGAAGACAATGCCATGTTTTGGGGACTAAAACAGCTGTCTTCCAACATGGAAGAACTATAAAAGGGAGAGCCGTTTCCCTATTCATCAGAATTTAAACATGGGCTTAAACTGCCTTAGACAAGAAAGGATTACTGTGGAAGATTCCCTCTACCAAGCAGGTGGCGAGCATACCAGCCCCGTCCTCGCCGCCTACTAACTGTGTGCCACTGGATAGGTCACCCGACGTTTCTTTGCCCTAGAGTCCTCAATTCTAAACTGTGATATAACTCATCTCAAAGGGCTGTTGGGAAGGGTAAGCCAAGGAATGCTCTGGAAATGGGTTCCAGAGAGCACAATGCTTTGTTTCCTAATTCTTAGCATGTCTACTAGGCTTCCGCGGACATGTCAGAATTTAGGACTTCGGAGTTGTCAGGGCTGCCCAGGACTGTGGGGCAAGATGTGATTTAACCTACTTCTAGGCTCTCTCTAAGCGCGAGCAGTAGCTAAGCCTGCTGTCAATACTTACACCAGAGTCGCATAAGCCAGCAGATGGCTACGGCACAGCTCCCTTTTCCACTTTACCTTCTTCTGTTGTTTCCCCCTCTCCTTTCTCTCGAATACGTATTGTTCTTCTCTGATTAGGCTTTAACGGAGTCCAACCGAATCACCCTAATTGCATCCCCAGAGCAGCCAGTGTGATCTTGGACTATCTGATGGCTGTGTAAATTGGGGAGGCATCACCACAAAACGACTCATAAACCTACAAGTGGCCTGGAAACTCAGATCTTTGCAATTTTATGAGGACCTACTATGCCCCTGGCACCGTGGTAGGTATTTTATGTGTTACTTCATTTAATCTTCGCAACCAATACGCTCTTTAATCCTTCATTGAACTTTGCCTTCTTTGATGGTTGAATGGTCAGGCCCCATAAATGGCTGCTCTCTTGCTCTCTGTTCGTCCCCTGCCCACCCCGGCCCTGCCTCACCCCTACCTTATGCGCGTGATTGCCTCCCCACCTTAATCTGAAAGTTTAATCAGTAACTATCCACGTGATCAGCCTGACCCCCAGCTAATGATCGTTCTAGCCCTCGGACTGGAGCGGCTCCAGTGTGTTCAGTCATCGCCAGGAAACATCAACCCTCATGATGGTTGCTAACTCAGAGCTGTGCGAGACCTGTTCCTTCGAGCAGTTCCCCCATTGACCAAGGGGTGCTTCTGACCTCATGCTCCGTAAACCTGAGAGCTCTCCTCCCCACAGTGAAGATTGCCACCGTGTCCTGCCTGCCCTGTGCCGTACACAGTGGGGTGTCACTCCAGGACCTTTGCCTCTGCCGTGTAAGATTCCCCGTCCAATAAACAGATGCCTCTGTGGCTGTCTCCTGGCTCTTTCTTCCATCTTCACCGCTGGGCAATTACAAGGACTGCAGGACTGAGGTGTGCAGCCCAACAATGGTCTTTATTCATTTTTCTCCATTTTTTCTCACGTGAAATAACTCCCTTGGAAGAGCCTTGCGTTATTTTTTAACTTTCCCAAAGAGATTTTTCTGCTTTGGGCTTCCATTCATATTTTGATAGTATAAGGACTCTGCCATTTTTACAGAGATATTTTCGAATGTTTAATCTGTTGTTCAGTCTGTTGATATCTTCTCTTCCTGAAGGGAAGTGTTCCTAAGAATAAAATAGGAATTACTATAGGCTCCCAAACTCTTCTAGAAAGTCTGGCCGAGGACTGAGGTCCCCATCTCCCTCAGGAGCCAACCAGCCAACCAATCCTGGGGAACCTCGGGAAAGAACTGCGCTCTCCACGCCTTTGAGAGCTGGGGGCTAAGCCCTATTTTGAGCTTCTGACATTTCTTATCCAGAAGGACATCCTGTCTGCACCTGTCAAAACTTTTAGACACTCCCAAGACCTAGTTCCTGGTTCTCTTCTTCAGTTTTCCTCTACAGGCGGGACCCTTCTTTTACTTCCCACACTCTCAACTCAGTTTCTTTTATGGATATTTCCAGAAGTTCAGTGAGGTCCAGAATAAGTTTGTTCCAAGGCTCTAGAGCTGTCCCGCTGTTCCGTTTGTGCCTACGCCGCCCGTCCTTCCCAGGGCAGTGCTGCTCCAGGCTGCGCCCCCCACCTAGCTCCCCGGACCTTCACGAACGAGGCCAGGCGGGAGGCAAGAGCAGGTGCGAAGGCAAGGGTGGGCCCGAGAGACTCAACTGCTGGAGGCAGCGGCCCGGGCCTGGACAGGCGGTGGGCGAGGGCTGGCCTCAGCTGGGCGCAGGCAGGACGCACCGTCGTGACTAGCACAGCCTCAGGTGCACGAGCTCGGCTTTTAGCCCCGCCCTGCACCCGGCCGACCAATCCCGCTGCGGCTCCACGTGCGTCACAATGGAGCGTCAGTGACGTCATGTGGCCCCACGTGACTCATCCCGGAAGTCCTCCCAGCCTGCCCTTCACCCTCCTTTCTGCATCCCGAGGATTCTCCGCCTCTGTCCAGTCCGGACGTCACCAGGTTATTGTTAAACTTATCATTGAGTTTATCGAGGCCTATTGCCCCTGAGGCCGCAGATGAGCTGACTTAGGAAAGCTGCAAGGGGAATCTGAGGGCGCAGGAAATGAGGTGCTGTGCCTCAAGGTCCACTCTTACTTGCTGAGCATGGATTTTGTGAGCTCTTAAACGTGGCGCATGTTGGCTCCTAGTGGAGAGTGAACACTGTCCCCGCCGAGTGAGTAATTAAGGCCGGATGAGAGTCGCAAGTGTTGCCCCCGAAGGCCCTAACCCTCTCCGTGTTCCCAAAGCGAAGTCCACGAAGGGGTCTGTGTGAGGTGGGCAAGAGGTGCAAGTGGTCACGGAAACGTTTCCTGATGCCCCGACTGACCCGCTGCTCCTTCCCGCCCCGATCCATCTAAAGGCACTGAGCTGGAGGACTTCCTGCCCACATCCGGACAGCGTAATCGAGGGGCTTTGGAGCTGGGCTGCCTGGACTGGAGTCCCCACCTGTCACTGGCTCTCGTGGGTCGAGGGTGTGTCTTAAACTCCCTCTCGCTCTCACCGTCTACGTATAAAGAGGAGCCTCACTCAGGGCTACTGGGAGGTTAGCGTAAGAACCAATAAAGCACTCCAAACATACCTGTGCTCTGTCAGCTTTTTTATGATCTACTGCAATATTAAAAACAGCCCTGGGTTCACGACTTTGTGCCAAATGACAGCCCTTCTCCCTTGATTCATCTTGTCAACGTCTTCATTCAGAGGTGCCATTGGCGGGACTCGTTCACGTTTGCCCATCTTCCTCTTTTTAGAGGTGACAGGGCAGATGTACTCGCTCAAGCAGCTGCTGCTGAGAGTGGTGGGCTCAGACTGAGGACTTCCTGAGGGAAGCAGGCGAGTGAGAACAGATCTGGGAACTTGAAGATGAATGACAAAAACGTGCAGCTAGGGCTTCCTTGGTGGCGCAGTGGTTAAGAATCTGCCTGCCAATGTAGAGGACACGGGTTCGAGCCCTGGTCCGCAAAGATCCCACATGCCGCGGAGCAACGAAGCCCGTGCGCCACAACTACTGAGCCTGCGCTCTAGAGCCCGCGAGCCACAACTGCTGAGCCCACGTGCCACAACTACTGAAGCCCGCGCGCCTAGAGCCAGTGCTCCGCAACAAGAGAAGCCACCACAATGAGAAGCCCGCGCACCGCAACGAAGAGTAGCCCCTGCTCGCCGCAACTAGAGAAAGCCAGCACGCAACAACGAAGACCCAACACGGCCAAAAAAATAAATAAATAAATTTATTTTTTAAAAAAAAAGAAGTTACACCTCTGAGAGGGAAGCTAGATCCTATGTTAGATTCCTAGGGCTGCCGTAACAAAGAGCCACAAACTGGGTGTCTCAAAACACAGAAATTTATTCTCTCACAGTCCTGGAGGCCGGCAGTCCAAAGTCAAGGCGGCAGCAGGGTTGCTCCTCTCTGGAGGCGCTGATGGAGCGTCTGTTCCATGCCTCTTTCCCGGCTTCCAGGGTTGCTAGCAATCCTTGCCTTGTAGCCACATCCCTCCCATCTCTGCCTCCATCTTCATGAGACATCCTCAGTTCTGCATCTCTTTCTCGAATATCCCCCTCCTTTCTCTTATGAGGACATCAGTCAATGGAATTATGACCTACCTTAAATCCAGGAGGATCTCATTTGAGATCTTTAACTGGATTACGTCTGCAAAGATCCTATTATTTCCAAATAAGGTGACAACTGAGGTTCATGGTGGGCATGTCTTTTTGGGTGACACTATTCAACCCCTTACAGACCCATCTCTTGCTTGCAGACGGCCTGGGTCTCTGCCATCCTGCTACAGACTAAGGCTTTGACTTTGGGCATATTCCGTAGCCTTCCTAATCTTTAGTTTCCTCACTAGTTAAAGGAGGTATGGTCTTTGTCTGGTCTGCCTCACTTAATCAGCCTTTCATTCAATGCATTTGTGTTGAGCACCTTTTAGACACTGGCCTCTATACATCTTGACACCTCATGTGATCTTTTGGGCAAAGAACAGAGTCATCAAGGTGATGCCAGCAAGATAGCAGGATAGGAAGTCTCAGCCCTCATCCCCAACGGGGACATCAAAGTAACACTAGAAATACCAAAAGATCATTATGAGAACTCCAGAAACCAGCTAAGAAGTTGCAGTACCCCAGGCAAATACAAAGCCAAGAACAGCCACATTGAAAAGCGTACGAAGAGCCATTTCACTTTATCTGTGATTGCCACCCCCGCCAGGCCAGCACAGCTTGTACCTGGGGTGCGGGGTGGGGTGTGGGGAAGAGAACATGAAATGTACGTCATCATTCCAGCTTTCAGAGGGCTGCCCGAGGCACTGGTTTCTGTCTCTCCTGACTTGAGGGCTAACAGAACCAATGCAGTTTGGATGTCTGGAGGCTGCCAAAAGCAAGGAGGAGTGAGGGCAGCTTTCCGCAGCACCAGAGGGCCTGTGGTACTGCAGACAGAGGCTAGGGCAGCTTGGTGTGATCAGAAGATGCCCAACTTCGTAGCTTCTCCCCCAGGAGGGAGAGAGAAGGGCAGAGCACGAGTACAGCATTCTGGCTTTTTGGAGATGCGCCTGAGGACTGCTATCTATCCTGCCTGCTTTGGGGAGCTGACAGGCAGCTGGCATGCTTCAGATGCCTGGGGGCTGCTGAGAACAGCTGCTGCTGCCAGGGAACATGCAGTACCTTAGACAGGCACCAGAGGGATCAAGGAATTTCATACTCCTTAAAAAGAACCCGGCAGGGCTTCCCTGGTGGTGCAGTGGTTGAGAGTCTGCCTGCTGATGCAGGGGACACGGGTTCATGCCCCGGTCCGGAGCCTGTGCTCCGCAACGGGAGAGACCCGCGTACCGCAAAAAAAAAAAAAAAAAGAACCTGGCAAACCTAATTGGGAAGTTACGGGCACAAGCCCAGAGAACGTGCACCTACCCGCCTCCCATCAAAAGATTTCAGAGGCCTCAGAATATCTAGCTGGGCTAACTGGTGAGGGTATTCCCCTGTATAAGGTCTGGGAGTGGTGACTTTTTTCAAAGCATAAAACTCAGTAAATAATCGCAAGGCACGTGAACAAACAAGGAAAGATGTCCCAATCAATGGAACAAAATTAATCTCCAGAAACGAAACCAAAAAGAAAAAAGAAAAAAAGGAGATCTCTGAATTACCGTCAAATAAGTCAAAATAATTGTGTTAAAGAAGCTCAGTGATCTACAAGAGAACACAGAGAGACAACTAAACAAAATCAGGAAAATGATGCATGAACGAAATGAGAATATCAACAAAGAAACTATTAAAAAAGAACCAAACTGAACTGAAGAATACAATAACTGAATTTAAAAATTCAGTAGAGGGGTTCAATAGCCAACTCGATCAAGTGAAGGAAAGAATCAGAAAACTCAGAGACAAGTCATCTGAAGTTACAAAACAAAGAAAGAATGGGGCTTCCCTGGTGGCGCAGCGGTTGAGAGTCCGCCTGACGATGCAGGGGACACGGGTTCGTGCCCCAGTCCGGGAAGATCCCACATGCCGCGGAGCAGCTGGGCCCGTGAGCCGTGGCCGCTGAGCCTGCGCGTCCGGAGCCTGTGCTCCGCAACAGGAGAGGCCGCAGCAGTGAGAGGCCCGCGTACCGCAAAAAAAAAAAAAAAAAAGAATGAAGAAAAGTGAAGAAAGACTAAGGAACTTATAGGACCCCTTCAAGGTGACAACATAGACATTATGGGAGTTCCAGAAGGAGAAGACAGAGAGAGAGAAAGGAACAGAAAGCTTACTTGAGGATACAATGGTCCAACTCTGAGGAAGGAAAAGAACATCCAAATTTAAGATGTTCAAAAAACTGCAAATAAGATAAATACAAAGAAGCCTACACTGAGACACATTTTAATCGAACTGTCAAAAGTAAAAGAGATAATCTTGAAAGCAGCAAGAGAAAAGTGACCTGTCGTATTCAAGGGAGCTCCCGTTACGTTATCAGCACATTTCTCAGCAGAAATATTACAGGCCAGAAGGGAGTGGATTGACATAGTCACAGTAATGAGAGAAAAAAAACCCTGCCAACCAAGAATACTATAACTGACACAACTATCTCTCAAAAATGAAGGAGAGGGACTGCCCTGGTGGTCCAGTGGTAAAGAATCTGCCTTCCAATGAAGGGGACGTGGGCTCGATCCCTGGTCAGGGAACTAAGATCCCGCATGCCATGGGGAAACTAAGCCCACATGCCACAACTACTGAGCCAGTGTGTCTCAACTAGAGAGAGAAAACCTGCACACCACAACTACAGAGCCCATGTGCCCTGGAACTAGAGAGAGAAAACCAGCACACCACAACTAGAGAGGAGCCCGTGTGCCACAACGAAGAGCCCACACCACAATGGAAAATATCGTACATGCCTCAATGAAGATCCCACATGCTGCAACTAAGACCCAACACAGCCAAATAATAAAGTTTTTTAAAAATGAAGGAGAAATAAGGACCTTCCCAGGTAAACAAAAGCTGAGGTTGTTCATCACCCCTAGACCTACTGTATAAGAATTGCTAAAGGGAGTCTCTCAAGTTGAAATGAATAATGCTAGAGAGGAACATGAAAGCGTATGAAAATATGAAGCTCTCTGGTAAAGGCAAATACATAGACAAACAGGGAATCCTGTAATACTGTAATGGTGATATATAAATCACTTTTTAAAAAATAAATTTATTTATTTATTTTTGGCTGCGTTGGGTCTTCGTTGCTGTGCACGGGCTTTCTCTAGTTGTGGCGAGCGGGGGCTACTCTTTGTTGCGGTGCACGAGCTTCTCATTGTGGTGGCTTCTCGTTGCAGAGCACAGGATCTAGGCGTGCGGGCTTCAGTAGTTGTGACACGCGGGCTCAGTAGTTGTGGCTTGCAGGCTCAGTAGTTGTGGTGCACGGGCTTTGTTGCTCTGCAGCAGGTGGCATCTTCCCAGACCAGGGCTCAAACCCATGTCCCCTGCATTGGCAGGCAGATTCTTAACCACTGCGCCACGAGGGAAGTCCCATAAATCACTTTAAATGCTGGTATAGGATTTTTAAAAGTATACAGATTATCAAGATTATGGTGATATTAGTAGGTCAAAAGGTAAGGAGGATGTAAGGCTAGGTACCTTCTTTTTTAGCTTGTTATTTAACTTTTTATTTTATTCTAGCCATCTTAGATCTGTTTTATGGCCCAGCATATGGTCTACCCTGGGGAATGTTCCATGGGCATTTGAGAAGAATGTGTATTCTGCTGTTGTTTGGTGGAGTGGTCCATAGCTGTCTGTTGGGTCTAACTGGTTTATGGTGATGTTCATTTTAATCTCCAGTGATTAATATTGAATTGTCTGCTTCTCCCTTCATTTCTGTCAAAATTTGCAATACATTCTGATGCTGTTATTAGGTACAAGAATGTTTAAAATTGTTATGGCTTCTGATGGATTGACCCTTTTATCATTATAAAATGTCCCTTCATATCTCAAGTAACATTGTTTATTTTAAAGTTTATTTGGTCTGATATTAGTAATAGCCATTCAAGCCTATTTGTGGTTACTGTTTGTATGATACATCTTTTTCCACCTTTCTACTTTCAATCTGTTTGTATCTTTAAAGTGTATCTCCTGTAGACAGCATAGAGTTGGATCTTTTTTTTTTTTAAATCCAGTGCAAAAATCTTTGCCTAATCTCTGGATTGTTTAATCCATTTATATTTTATGGGTTTTTTTTTTTTTTTTGTGGTACGCGGGGCTCTCACTGTTGCGGCCTCTCCCGTTGCGGAGCACAGGCTCCGGACGCGCAGGCTCAGCGGCCATGGCTCACGGGCCCAGCCGCTCCGCGGCATGTGGGATCTTCCCAGACCGGGGCACGAACCCGTGTCCCCTGCATCGGCAGGCAGACTCTCAACCACTGCGCCACCAGGGAAGCCCCTTATATTTTATATTACTATTAATATACTTGGATTTTCCTCTGACATTTGCTTTTTTTTGTATCTGTGTGTCTCATGTCTTTTGTGTTCCTTTATTTCTCCTTAATTGCTTTCTTTTGCATTACATGGATATTTTCTAATATAATATTTTAATTTATTTAATGATTTTTTCACTATATATTTTTTAGTTATTTGGTTACCATGTATATCCTTCTTCTTAAAAAAATATTTATTTATTCATTCATTCATTTATTTATTTTGGCTGCACTGGGTCTTAGTTGCAGCACGCAGACTTCTTAGTTGCGGTATGCAGACTCTTAGTCGCGGCTGCTTTCAAAACTGTTTCCCTGTCTTTGGCTTTCAACATTTTTACTGCTATGTATCTGTACGTAGTACAATCTCTATGGACCTTACCCTTAACTTCAAAAGTTCTTTCTTCTGCCAGTTAAAATCCACCGCCGAGCTCCCCTAATTTTTTATTTCAGCTCTTGTCCTTTCAATTCCCGAATATCCATTTGATTCTTTTTTAAAGACAATTCTATCTCTTTGTTTTTACTCTCTGTTGAATGCATCATTGTCATCATGCCTTCCTTTACTCCTTGATGGTATTTATAACGGCTACTTTGAAGGCTTTGTCTTTTCAAAGCAACATCTGGTCTCATTCGCTGTCAGTTTCTGTGCCTGCTTTCCTTTTTTTTTTTTTTTTCCTGGTGAATGGGTGATACTTCCCAGTTTATTTGCACGTCTCATAATTCTTTTATTGGACCCTGAACATTTTGGATGATACATGATAGCAGCTCTGGGTACTGGCCCTCCTCCTGGCTTGTTATTGTTATTAGCTCTTTTCGTTTCTTGACTAGCTGGGTTATTTTAGTGGAGTCTATTTCCATCCCTGCGGTGTTGAGCCTGTAAGGTTTCTGGGGCACAGCCTTGGACGTGCATGCTCTCACCTTGGAATGACACTGGTTTTGTCAGGGCTCTCTTTGACTGTCTCTTTCCCTGAGTACACCCAGCTGTTAAACCCCACGAATTGCCTGCGGATTCCTCTACTGTTTTCAAAAATACCCAGGGGGCATAACTTTCTCCATAGCCTGAACTCATCAAGCCCCCACTCCTTTGAATGGATATTTGTAGAGGTCAGTGTTTGAGATCTGTTCTCATCCCAGGTGGTCTCCTCCCAGCTGTCTCTCTTCCTGGTTTGGGGGTAAACCAGCCAGCCTACAGTTAGCTTATGTGTCCAGTGATCCCACCAATCTCCTTCCAACTGCCTTTCACCACCTGCTCCACTGCTGAGAGCCCTCTTAGGATTGAACTTCTCCACACTCTACTGCAGATGAAGTCAGTTCCTCCGGGAAGAGATGAGCATTTATCTGCTTGATGGCCTGACGCTCCCCCCAGGCAAAATCTCGGAGCCAGGGTCTGGAGCTGAGGGTGAGAACAATGGCCCCAAGAGGAGCTGGGCACTCAGCAGAGGGGAAGGGCAGTTGACTCAGGTCTTCTTGGCTTGTCTCTCCAAATGTGGAAGTACCACCTTCCCGATTCAGACAAGGGCAATCAGGGCCTCAGGGTTCTTTGTGGCACTGATCCCAAGGTAGAGCTCCTGTCCCACCAGTGGAACCTGGGGAAGAAGGGACCCCCACCTCTTGGCCACACCTGTGCAGAATGTAGCTTCCACAGCAGGTAGCTGAGGACAGGATGGAGAAATGCTGAAGCCCTTTCCTTGCTGGGAAGATAGACCTTCCGGTGGGAGCTGGGGTGGGAGGGAGCCCTGAGCTGAGAGCAGGGAGGAAGTGCATTTTGCTTCAAACACCACCAACTTCGGGACTTCCCTGGTGGTACAGTGGTTAAGACTCGGCACTCCCAATGCGTGGGGGGGCCCGGGTTTGATCCCTGGTCAGGGAACTAGATCCCACATGCCACAACTAAGGAGCCTGCGTGCCACAACTAAGGAGCCTGCGTGCCACAACTAAGGAGCCCGCCTGCCACAACTAAGACCCAGTGCAATCAAATAAATAAATAAATAAATATTTTTTAAAAACCCAAAAACCCACTACCGACTCCTGGCATGCTTGTTGAGCTCTAGTAGATTTTCTTGAATATTTCTTCATTTTCTCTATGCCCCTAAACTATTCTAGAGACATTATTATTATTATGATTATTACTATTATTACTACTACGACTACTACTACTGGCTGCACCACGTGGCTTGCAGGATCTTAGTTCCCTGACCAGGGATTGAACCCAGGCCACAGCAGTGAAAGCACCGAGTCCTAACCACTGGACCACCAGGGAGTTCCCATCTAGAGACTTTAAATGGTTGTGCTGTTATCATTTTCACCAGTTTCACTGGCAAGTGGGTCCACATTGTCCCTCACACTGTCATATCTTTCACCTCACTCTTCTCACACATTTTCTCCTTTTGGTGGGGAGAGAGGAAGGGACCCTATTTTATACTGTATAGCTCTTGCTCTCATAACCCTGCACAAGTATCACTCCTGGGTATCTGTGACAGTTACCCACACGCTGGCAGTAGGGAGAATCTGAGCCCTGTGATCCTGGAAAGCAGGGATCTGTATAAATTTTAGGGTCAGATTTTCCATTTTTGCGCAACAATGCTGATGGGGTTTTGAGAGAGATTGTCTTGAATCAATAAGTCACCAGGGAAGAATGTCATCCTAACAATATTAAGCCTTCCAGTCCATGGACACAGGATGTCTTTCCATTTATTTAGATCTTTAATTGCTCTCAGCAATGTTTGTACTTTTTAAAAAAGATTTATTTATTTATAATTTTGGTTGCCTTAGGTCTTTGTTGCTGTGCGTGGGCTTTTCTCTAGTTGCGGTGAGTGGGGGCTACACTTCGTTGCGGTGCACGGGTTTCTCACTGTGGTGGCTTCTCCCATGGCAGAGCACAGGCTCTAGGCACGTGGGCTTCAGTAGTTGTGGCTCACGGGCTCAGTAGTTGTGGCTCGCGGGCTCTAGAGCACAGGTTCAGTAGTTGTGGCGCACGGGCCCAGACGCTCCGTGGCACGTGGGATCCTCCCGGACCAGGGCCCGAACCCATGTCCCCCGCATTGGCGGGCAGACTCCCAACCACTGCGCCACCAGGGAAGCCCTGTTTGTACTTTTTAAAGTATGACTATTACACTTCCTTGGTTAAATTTACTCCCAAGCATTTCATTCTTTTGGATGCTATGTTAAGTACAAGTGTCCTCTTAATTTCCCTTTTGGGTTACTCACTGTTATCGTATAGCAATATAACTAATATTTGTGTGTTGATCTTGTACCGTGCACTTTGTTGTATGTTTTTAGTGTAGTGATATTGTTGAAACACCAATAAAAATAGAACTAGGTGCACTGTTACTGTGGTTATGCTATAGCTGTGAGATGCTGGGATGTGCAGGTAGTACTTTTTAAAAAAATAAATTTATTTATTTTATTTATTTTTGGCTGTGTTGGGTCTTCATTGCAGCACATGGGCTTTCTCTAGTTGCGGCAAGCAGAGGCTACTCTGTGTTGAGGTGTGTGGGCTTCTCATGGTGGTGGCTTCTCTTGTTGCTCTAGGCGTGTGGGCTTCAGTAGTTGTGGAGCGCAGGCTCAGTAGTTGTGGCACACGGGCTTTGTTGCTCCGTGGCATGTGGGGTCTTCCTGGACCAGGGATCAAGCCCGTGTCCCCTGCATTGGCAGGTGGATTCTTAACCACTGCGCCACCAGGGAAGTCCCACAGGCAGTACTTTGATTAGTGACGTTTGTAGAAAACTCTTTGACAGTGTGAGGGGCATGAAAGGCTCAGCAGGGTGATCTTTTGAAACCCTTTACCCGTGTACAGTGCACAAACTGCTTTCCTTCCTGATGTATGTCGTTAGGATATCTCTGAAGCACTGTGGTCAGCAGGGCACAGTACATGTACTATTCGCGTCATGTCAGATGTTGAAGCTTGTGTTTAACAGAGACATGAGCGTGAATGACTCTGCATGGTGGTATCTCTGAGAATTCTGTATTTATCAGCTGGTGGTGCAGTTACTCCTTCAGTGCAAGATGTGTCTGTGACCCCCTGTTATTAGCAACATGTGCTGTGTGTACTGCTTTCCTTAGTGACGTGTGTTGAGACTCGTGCTTAACTGAACTGGGTGCGTGACTGATCCTGTAGAGCTGTCTCTATCACCGAGTCAGTCACCGTGTGGTGCAAAAACTCTTTTCTGTAGTGACGTGAGCTGAGACTGTGTCACCGAGTATGTGGTTCAGGTAGCTTGTTATTCTGAACACTGTGTTTAACAAGCTGGTTGGTAAGTATATGACGATACTCGAGTAGAAGTATGTGGTTCAAGTGCTTCATTCTTAAGGGATACACATTTGAACTATGATTGAATTGAGACAAGTGGATAAGTGAAGAAGTATGATGCTATGTGTGGAATGCTGTGTCATGGGTGTGGCTCACATGCTCCATTTTTCAGCAATATATATTTAATCACTGTGTTTAACAGAATGAAGCATGTGAATGAATGAATGTAGTGTTATGTCTTCGAAAATTTGTGTTTAGAAGTGTGTCGTTCACATATTTCATTTGATAAAGGCCTAGATTCCTGTTAGCTGAACTAGGTGCCTTTGTAAATGAGCACAGCATTAACTCTGTGAAACGTTGTGGGAAAGGGTGTAGTTCATTACTCTTAAGTGATACACGTTAAAACACTGTTTTAAAGGCTTACATGTGTGAGCAAAATGGCAGATTAGGAAGCTGCTAGCCCTAGCGATCCTCAGTGTGATTATCAGTCATTTCTCAGCAGTATTCTTGGAGGCCAGAAGGCAGTGAGATGACAAAGTTAAAGTATTGGGGGAAAAAGCTGTCATCTGAGAATTCTATACCCAGCAAAACTGTCCTTCAAAAATTTGGGAGATTGGGCTTCCCTGGTGGTGCAGTGGTTGAGGGTCCACCTGCCGGTGCGAGGGACACGGGTTCACGCCCTGGTCCAGGAGGATCCCACATGCCACAGAGCGGCTGAGCCCGTGAGCCATGGTCGCTGGGCCTGTGCGTCCGGAGCCTGTGCTCCGCAGCGGGAGAGGCCACAGCAGTGAGCGGCCCGCATACCGCAAAAAAAAAAAAAATGTGGGAGACTGCTTAACACTATTGAGCTGTATGCTTAGAATGGTTAAGATGGTAAATTTTACCACAACTGAAATTTTTTAAAATTAAAATTTAGAAAGTGAGGGAGAAATTCAAACATTCCCAGATAAACGAAAGCTGAAGTACTTCATTAGAACTAGACCTGCCCTACAAGAAATGGGGAAGGAAGCCCTTCAAGTTGAAGTGAAAGGACACTCACGATAACTTGAAACTGTACAAAAATATAAAGACCTGATTGCTCTGTTGTTTTCCACAATGCTCTGAGGCATAAACTGTTCTACAAACGTATCCAATCAAACTTTGGCTCCATTGAAGGAATCATTTCTGATGTCAGTGTTTGACCCATAGGCCAGTAAAAAGCAGGCAAGAAAAACTGCCTGTTAGAGTGACAAGATGTTAGATTTAACTGAAAAAGCCTTTAAAGTAGTCATTTTAAGTAAGTTCACAGAATAAAGGAAACCATCATTAAAGAAGTAAAGGAACGTATGATGAAAATGTGGCACCAAATAGGAAATATCAATAGATAGAAATTACTTTAAAACAATTAAATGGGAGATTCTACAATAACGGAAAAAAAATTCACTAGAGGAGCTCAACGATATAGTCAAACTGGGAGAAGAAAGAATTAGTGGTTTTGAAGAAAAGTAAAGAGAAATTATGCAAGCCAAAAAACAGAGAGAAAAAATAATGAAGAAAACTGAACAAAACCTCAAAGAATTTCGAAACAACATTAAATGTAATGGTAGTACCAGGAGAAGAGGTAAGAGAGAAAGGAGCAGATGAAAATATTTGAAGAAATAGGGATTGAAAACTTCCAAAATTTATTGAAAAACAATAAATTCTATATCCAGGAAGCTCAAAGAAGTAAAGGAAGATATGAAGACAGTGTCTCATAAAATAGAGAATAATAATAAAGACATAGAAAACATATATGGAAATGTAAAAAGTACAGTGAAAAAAATAAAAATTTTGTTAAAGGGGTTAACAGTAGATATGGACTGTCATAAGAAAGAATCAGCAATTTGAAGGTAGATCAATAGAGTTCATGCAACTGAAGAACAGAGAGAAAAGAGAGTGGATAAAAATGAACAGAGTTCCTGAAAAATATGGGATACACTTAAGTGTACCAACATACATGTAGTAGAAGTGCCAGAGGAGAGGAGAAAGAGAAAGAAACAGAAAAAATCATGACTGAAAACTTCCCTAATTTGCTGAAAAACATTAATCTACACATCCAGTAAGCTGAAAGAACTCCAAATAGGATAAATACAATGAGATCCACACCCAGACATATCATAGTAAAACTACTGAAAGACCAAGAGAAAATCTTGAAAACAGCCAGAGAAAAATGACTCATCACGTACAAGGGAACCCTAATATGACATTTCATCAGACACAGTGGAGGCCAGAGGCAGTGAGATGACAGTTTCAAAGTGTTGAAAGGAAAAAAAAAAATGTCAACCAAGAATCTTATTATCTAGCAAAATATCTTTCAAGAAGGAAGATAAAATAAAGATATTCTCAGAAAAATTAAAAATGAATCATTGCTAATAGACCCGCCTTTAAGACACACCTTAAAGACACACTGGTTTTCAGGCTGAAAGCAACAAAACCCAGATAGAAATTCATACACACACACACACACACACACACACAGAGGACACATACACACATAAACAAAGGAAGAGACAGAAAATGTGTACAGATAGTTTGTAATTATAAAAATTGATATAAATGCATAGTTCATCTTCTTTCTTAACTGATTTACAAAGTAATTTTAAAATCAATGACCTAAATATAAGAGCCCAAATCATAAAACTCTTAGAAGAAAACACAGGGTAAATCTTCATGACATTGGATTTGGCAATGGGTTTTTATATATAACACCAAAAGCACAAACAACAAAAGAAAAATAGACAAATTGGACTCCATAAGAATTCAAAACTTCTGTGCATCAAAGGACATCATTAAGAAAGTAAAAGGACAACCTACAGATGAGAGAAAATATTTGCAAATCATATAGCTGATAAAGGTCTAGTATCCAAAGTATATTAAGAACTCTGACAACTCAACAACAAAAATACAAATAATCCAATTAAAAAAGGGGAGAAGAGGGCTTCCCTGGTGGCGCAGTGGTTGAGAATCTGCCTGCTAATGCAGGGGACACGGGTTCGAGCCCTGGTCTGGGAGGATCCCACATGCCGCAGAGCAACTAGGCCCGTGAGCCACAACTACTGAGCCTGCGCGTCTGGAGCCTGTGTTCCGCAACAAGAGAGGCCGCGATAGTGAGAGGCCCGCACACCGTGATGAAAAGTGGCCCCCGCTTGCCACAACTGGAGAAAGCCCTCGCACAGAAACGAAGACCCAACACAGCCAAAATAAATAATAAATAAATTAATAAACTCCTACCCCCAACATCTTCTTTAAAAGAAAAAAAAGGGGGGGAGAAGAATAAAAGGGGGGAGGGGGTTAAATCAACATTTCTCTGAAGAAGATATACAAATGGCCAATAAGCCCATGAAAAGACGCTCAAGATCATTAGTCACTGGGGAAATGCAAACCAAAAGCACAATGAAATACCACTTCACACCCATTAGGATCTATTATTAACAAACAAACAAACAAACCAGAAAATAACAAGTGTTGGTAAGGATGTGGAGAAACTGTAAACCTTATGCACTGACAGTGGGAATAGAGAATACTGCAGGCACTGTGATGTTTCTTCAAAATAGTAAATATAAAATTAACATATGTCCCAGAAATTCCATTTTTGAGTATATACTCAAAAGAATTGAAAGCAGACACTCAGACAGGTATCTGTATACATACGTTCACAGCAGCATTATTCACAATAGCCAAAAGGAGGAAATAATCCACGTCATCAACAGACGAACGGACAAATGAAACATGGTATGTACACAAAATGGAATATTATTTGGCCATAAAAAGGAATTAAATTCTGACACTTTACAACCTGGGTGAACCTTGAAAATCCAAGCCCAAGAAAGAAGCCAATCACAAAAGGACAAATACCATATGATTCCACCTATATGGGGTATCTCGAGTCACTGAAGTTGTAGAGACAGAAAGTAGAATGGTGGCTGCCACAGCCTGGGGGGAGGGGGACGGGGAATTAGTGTTTCATGGGGACAGAGTTTCAGTTTGGGAAGATCAAAAAGTTCTGGAGATGATGATGGTGGTGATGGTTGCACAGCAGTATAAATGTACTTAATGCCACTGAACTGTGCACTGCAGAACAGTAAAAATGGTAAACTGTATGCTATGTATATCTTATCACAATAACAGCTAATAAATTACTTTTTTTAACTGAAATACAATTGTAAATGGTGTGGGATGAATTAAAACTTGCAGTCCATCACCGGGTCATGGGTGAAGGTTAGGGGGTTCTCCCCTCTCTTCTGCCAAGGGGAGAATGGGCTAGAGACAGGGTTCAGTCCCAAGTATAAGGTGGGGTCTGACCACCTGTTCCTTTACAAACAGTTGTGCCCTTGTGGAATTAGGAAATCATCTGTAGCTCCCAGAAGGGGCTGATCCTATAGACATGAAAGCTCATGGCAACACGTTCACCCAGGGGAGGCGTGAGGGCTGCTGGGGAGGCTGATTTCCCCAGTGAGGTAGAGCCGGGGGCTAGCCTGCAGGCCCCGTGCCACACCTGGCGGATGTGCCCGCCCTGAGCTAACGTGGCCCACCTGGGTGGCCTGGGGAGCCGCAGCGGTGGCTGTGGACCTTGGGGGCCTGCCCTGGGAGGAGCTGTGTCTGAGCCGCCCAGGGCTGTGGCCAGCACGGCCTGCCCTTCCCCACTGCCTGGACCACGTTGCCAACTGCCCGGCTCTACTCAGTCCACACCGGGGAAGAAGTATGAGGACCACGGGTGCCGGGCCGGCTGAGTGTGGACAGTAGCGTTCCTGGCCAGCCATGGTCCTCTTAGGGGGCCTGAATTAGTTTGGTGTCCTGGAAAGACCGGCAAGTCTTGAGCTGTGGTTGGAATAATTTAGGACAAGGACAGGTAAGAGCAGTAACGGTCACCATCTGTTATCTTTTGTTACTTTGGGGCCTCTTCTCGTTATTCCTCAACAAGCCCCTTTGAGACAGAACGTTCCTGTGTTTTGCATACGGGGAAACCAAGGCACAGAGAATGGCAGTGAGTGGACAGGGGAGCATAGCAGGTAAGTGGCAGAGGGGAACCCTGGCCGCACCTCCTCCACTGCCCGCTGCCCTTCAGCCAGTGCACCAGGAACATACGTGTAAGTGACCACGTTGGCATTTCACTGGCTGGAGGGAAGGAAGATGCAGACAGTGGGCAGCAGGGGAGGGCTGGTGGGAGGAAGAACCTGTTACAGGATTGGGCATCAGGCAGGTGGTTTGGTACAGCACCTAAGGAAGCCCGGCTTTGCTCTGGCTGGTGTGCTCCCAGGAAGCAGGGACAGTTCTACGACTGGGTGCTTTGTGGGTGACCTCATTTATGTCTTTTCTTAGACAAAATTATGAAGCAGCCTTGTCTTGTTGCATTCTATCCTGGTCTCTGAGTAACCCCAGTAATCTCTGAGGTTGATTGTCTGTGAGGGTTTTTATGTCCCGCAGAACAAAACGGCCTGGCTGTGAGCCTCAGACAGCTTGTGGTCATACTGAGATCTAGCTATAAGTGTCAGATCAGTTCCAGATGTCAGGGGCTGCTTTTCCTTCTCTCTCGGTTCCTCTTTTGGCCAAAGACGGGTGACATCAGGCAGCAGGACATTAATTCATGATGTCCAGATTTTTACCCTTGTCAAGATTCTGCTGATTAAGATCAGAAGCATGTGTATCACACATACTCTCTGGTTGATTCAAGGTTAATCTCTTTTTTCTTTCTGTTGTAGGATGCATTGTTGAAACATCTGATGTGACAATGGCTGTGCAGTAGCATTTAAAACTCTGGACACACATGTATCACGGCAAAGAAAAGCATCGACAAAACGAAAAGACAACCTACTGAATGGGAGAAAATATTTACACATGATGCGACAGACCAGGGGTTAACCTCCAAAATTTACGAACAGCTCACACAACTCGATATTGAAAAAACAAACAACCCAATTAAAAAAATGGACAGAAGACCTAAATACACATCTCTCCAAAGAAGATACACAGGTGGCCAACAGGCACATGAAAAGATGCTCAACATCACTAATTATTAGAGAAATGCAAATCAAAACTACAATGAGGTGTCACCTCACACGGTCAGAACGGCCATCATTAAAAAGTCTACAAATAACGAATGCTGGAGGGGGTATGGAGAAAAGGGGACCCTCTTGCACTGTTGGTGGGAATGTAAATTGTGCAGCCACTATGGAGAACAGTACGGAGGTTCCTTAAAAAACTAAAAGTAGAGCTACCATATGATCCAGCAATCCCATCCCTGAGTATACAACTGGAAGAGACAAAAACTCTAATTTGAAAAGATACACACACCCCCAGTGTTCATAGCAGCACTATTTACAATAGCCAATACATGGAAACAACCCAAGTGCCCATCAACAGATGACCGGCTTAAGAAGATGTGGTATGTGTGTGTGTGTGTGTGTGTGTGTGTGTGTGTGTGTGTATATACACACATACATACACACACACACACACACACACACACACAATGGAATACTACTCATAAAAAAGAATGAAATATTTTCATTTGCAGCAACATGGATGGACCTAGAGAATATTATACTTAGTGAAGTCAGAGAAAGACAAAAGCTATTTGATATCACTTACATATGGAATCTAAAAAATAATACAAATGAATCTATATACAAAACAGAAACTGACTCACAGACGTAGAAAACAAACTTACGATTACCCAAGGTGGGGGGAGGGATAAATTAGGATTATGAGAATAACAAATTACTATACATAAAATCAATAAGCAACAGGGATCTACTGTAGAGCACAGGGAACTCTATTGAATATCTTGTAATAACCTATAATGGAAAATAATCTGAAAAAAATATACTTAACTGAATCACTTTGCTATAAACCTGAAACTAACACAATATTATAAATCAACTATACTTCAGTTGAAAACAGATCTCTGGACATGTAAACCAACAGTAAAATAGGCAATTAACACAAACAATATGACTTTTAATGCTCCCTATAGGTCTCAAAGCCAAAAGGGCCCAGAATTTAGCTGGGTCTGCTTTAGACAGTCAGGTCCATTTCCTTCCAGGTTCGTCACACACCGTTCTGTCTGCCCTGTTGTACGTATGTAGGGATCACAAGCGGTATTTGCTACAGCAGGCTAAGGGCAAATCAAACGCTATCCCATCATCCGTGACTGCTTTAGCGAAAGCATTTACATTAGTCTGTTGGTTCTTCAGAACACATGTGGCATCATTTATGACTTTCGGGAAGGCTAGAGAAAAGCCTGAACCACTTTTTTCTAGTTGTTTTATTCCCTTGTGGGAATTGTATTCTGTGGAGTATGCAGGAAAAGGGAATCAATTAGCCCTTCTGGAAGTTTTTAAAAAATGACTTGTATAAATTTTGTTTTAGAAGCTTCCAGATATTCTTTTTAGGACATATGATTGACTGGAGGGGTGGTTGTTTTAAGGGTCTGGATACCTCTAACAATTACTCAGAATACACAGGATAAGTTAGAACATCCACGTGAGACATGACATCCCAGCAGAGCCTGGATTATATTGGGAGTATAAACAGCATTGATTATAATAGGAGTGAGTCCATTGGACTTGCATGGTTTTAGATTTACGGTTTTCAGGCCTCACTGATACCAATATGGTATTTCAAATTGGTCTTTTGCTTAGTGCCTCTGAGATTTTTTTTTTCACCCAGCAATCTGATCTGGAACTCGTAGACTAAACAGTTATTGGCTTTCACACAGGGTGAGAAGAACTCCAGCACGGAAAATCCTTGTAATATAGGAGGCTGAGTACTGTCTTTCCTGAAAGACTGTTGCATTTTTTCTGGAACACAGTTAAGCTACTAGGGATCAGTTTGATCCTTTTCAACTATTTGTTCCCAGAAAACTCCACACTCTTTAAAGGAATTAAACAACATCTTGGACCCAAAGACATAAAAGTTACAGTGTCAGGCATCCAGCTAAAAATCAATAGGCATGACTAAAGAAGGAAGGGAATTCGGCAATGTGCTACAACATGGATGCACCTGGAAAACATGATGCCCCATGAAATAAGCCAGTCACAAAAGGACAAGGACTGGGCTTCCCTGGTGGCGCAGTGGTTAAGAATCCACCTGCCAATGCAGGGGACACGGGTTTGAGCCCCGCTCCGGGAAGATCCCACATGCCGCGGAGCAACTAAGCCAGTGAGTCACAACTACTGAGCCTGCGCTCTAGAGCCCGGGAACCACAACTACTGAGCCCACGTGCTGCAACTGCTGGGCCCGCGCACCTACAGCCCGTGCTCCGCAACAAGAGAAGCCACCGCAATGAGAAGTCCGTGCACCACAACAAAGAGTAGCCCCTGGTAAATAAATAAATAAAATTTAAAAATAAAAAATTGTCCCCTGTTTCTCTGAACTTTTTTTTTTTATAATTTCATTTATTTATTTTTGGCTGCATCGGGTCTTCATTGCCATGCGCAGGCTTTCTCTAGCTGTGGCGAGCAGGGACTACTCTTTGTTGCGGAGCACGGGCTTCTCATCGTGGTGGCTTCTCTTGTTGCGGAGCATGGGCTCTAGGCGCACGGGCCCAGCAGTTGTAGCCCATAGGCTCTAGAGCGCAGGCTCAGTAGTTGTGGCACATGGGCTTAGTTGCTCCGCGGCATGTGGGAATCTTCCCGGACCAGGGCTCGAACCCGTGTCCCCTGCATTAGCAGGCGGACTCTTAACCACTGTGCCACCAGGGAAGTCCCAAGGGACAATTTTTAAAAGGATCCTCATGCTGTCACACTCCCACACTTCCATAGTCAGCAGGGGAGGTAAATTTGAGAGCGAGGTTTGGCTCTCCCGGTGGAGATTTGCACCAGGCCTTAGCGAGGCAAGTGAATTCGCTATACTGCTCACCCCTGTTGCCCATCCCTAACTCTGCAATATTTATTTATTTATTCATTCATGCATGCATGCATGTGTACATACATGCATGCTGGGTCTTAGTTGTGGCACGCGGGATTGAGTTCCCCAACAAGGGACCGAACCTGGGCCCCCTGCATTGGGAGCACAGAGTCTTAACCACTGGACCACCAGGGAAGTCCCTCTGCAACTTTTCTGACTTGATTCTGTCGTCTGCAAACTTTTTCTTTGCTGCAGTGGACCTGTGTTTTTCTTTTTTCTTTTTTTCCTGTCCCTCTGAGTCCAAATTTTCATTTGCTTTTACCTGTGAAGGAGTCCCGTGTTTATAGCAAAACACTGGACTCAAGAGTTTTTCAGGACTCCTACCATTTTGTCTCACCTTTTACAACAAATCTTAGGGAAATCTGTCCTGCCGGAGGGATCTAAAATTATTCAAGTGTAGATTATTTGCTGGTAGCCTCAGAAGCTAAAGAGTAATGAAAATACTTTGGTTTGCTACATGCCCTCCCCCAGCAGAGAGAGAAGGATTCTCAGACTGAGATCAAATACTCAGGGCAGTCACCGTGGAAGGCCACAGAGGGTTAGCATCTAGGAGTTGGCCAACTTTGCAGATGAAATGACCTATGACAGAAAACGCAACTTAGATAATTTGGGGACTAGTAGGACATTTTCCATGGTGGATTCCAGCTTTTACAAGAATAGGTGAAAAGCTCGGATGGAGCACCTGACCGATAACAGTCTAGACCCTCTGATTCCATTCCTAGAATCTGAAGAAGCTTCTGAACGACTGAGGGTGGCTGGAGTCTCTCGCCAGCTGTGAGTGTTCCCAATTTTGAAAAAATACTCTGCGTGATCTGCCATGAAGACGAACGCAGCACTCTAGCAGAATTTGACTCCGAAATCGGCATCAGACTCCAGGCCCTCAGCCTGCTTCCCGGTGCTTCTGGGTTTATCCTCAGAGCTGTGGTGGCAGTAGACACATGGGTTGAAAGGGCTCAAGCCCTCTTTGGGTCGTTGGACTTGTCTGCATGTCCCACGTGCCCCGACAGCCCTCTTTCAAGTGCATGACACCCAGCACTGCAGGCGTGCCATCCACTAGCTGTGGACGAGTATCGTTATCCAGCCCCGATGCTCTCTAACCAGACCCTGGTCAGCAGCCCAGCAGGCAACACAGCGGCAACCGAGGAAGACGATAGGCCTCGTCTGACTCACCTGACGATGCTGTTCCAAGTTCACACTTGATCACGTCCCCAGCTGGGTCAGGTGTCGGGGTGAAAATGGCTCAGTTAAGAATTCTGTGAGGTGGTGGGTGGCCAGGAACTCTCAGAAGCTTATGTTTTGCCTGGAATTAAATCAGCAGAAGCCGAGTTAACTATTAGTAGTCACTGGGGCCACCATTCTCAATTCAAGACTTAAAGCAGGGGGGCTTCCCTGGTGGCACAGTGGGTAAGACTCTGTGCTCCCAATGCAGGGGACCCGGGTTCGATCCCTGGTCAGGGAACTAGATCCCACCTGCATGCCGCAACTAAGAGTTCTCATGCCACAACTAAGGAGCCCTGGAGCCGCAACTAAGGAGGTCACATGCTGCAACTAAGGAGCAGGCAAGCCACAACTAAGGAGCCAGCCTGCTGCAACTAAGACCCGGTGCAACCAAATAAATAAATAAATAATAAAGATAAATACTAAAAAAAAGACTTAAAGCAAATCTATGGACAGTAAATATCTGTAAACATCTGTTTAGGGCCTGTTTTGCAACAGGGAAAATTTGGGAAAACAGGGCATTCTCGACCGTGGTGGAAACTAAAATATCTCACAGGAAACTAAGCACTGAGTTGTTCGGGGCTTCACAGCTCATGTATCAGCAGGTGTGGCAGCATCCACGTGAGGCTGACGACGGTTTCTGGGGGAAGCTGTTCTGCTGACGCAGTTGCAGAAGCCCCTGCTGAATCGTGGACATTCCCCCTTGTAATTCAAGAGGTAACTGCTGTTCATTTTCAAAAATACGCTTCACGAAAGGGAACGGACGAATGCGTTGAGAAAGGGGCCAAAATAAAAGTGACCAAACTCTGGTTATCAGCCAACAAAACAACCGCTGTGCCACACCTCCCATCTGCCTGGTGAGATGTGTCATAACACAGTCACGTGAGTCCATCGTCCGAGAGGGACTTGACAGTCCCCACGCTCTTACCAAACAGATGACAGTGTCCGCCACGTACCAGAGACGTGCTGCTTGTCAGGCTGCTACCGGGAAAGCACAGGACGTTTCCTGGACCGGCTTCGTCAGGCAGTGGATTCCGCAGAGTCAAGGCCTGTGGAAGGTGAGAGGTTTCATCGCGCGGTTTGCAGGAGGTCCAGCTGGCTTGATGTCCGCCGTTGCTCATGAATCATGCTGCATACGCCCTGTCCCCTTGGCCCTCCAAGGTGGAGCAGATGAGCCCAACTCTGGAAGCTTCGTCCTGCCATCTCCCGGGTGGGACCGGCCTGAAGCGTCCTTCCCAGCAGCACCACTGCCCCCTCTGAACGTACAAACTGGAGTTTGGCGGGCCTGTGACCTTGGATCTGAGACCATATCCCGTGGGCACGGGACGCTTGTGCCGGCTCCTCTCATAACCAGGTCCAATGCCAAAAAGGGCTGCTCTCCCTGAAAACCCTGAGACCTCAGGTCGCAGGACCTGGAGGGACCGTCCAGAGGAAGTTTCACATGCACTCGGGCGCTGTCACCCCTGGGAGGGACCCTTTCACGTGCCCTGACCTGGCTCCCCACAGGAGAGAAAAACCCAGCTGGATCCGTGCTTCCGAGGCGAAGGAGGTTCCCACAAGGACTGGACTCAAGTTTCCTCCAACGACTGACATTGTTCTGAACTCAACAGAGAAGAGCTTTTCCAGGGGACTTCTCACTGCAGGGAGCCCCACCGTCCTGTTCACAGCAGCGCTGCCTCAGCTGCTCCAAGACTCTCAATTCACTGGCCACAAACGTGTTGTCACACTGCCGTTTCTCTCGGTCCCAGTGATGGTCTCCTCAGTTTTCCCAAATAGACATGGTCTGGGCGCAGAAGTCCAACAATCCAATTATCCACAAAGCTGGAGGACATCGAGGTAGGGCTAGGAAGCTTGCAGTGGAGGTGAGGTTGGGCTCAACCCCAAACACAGCAAGGAAAAGTGCGAGCAGGGTAGAGGCGGTCAGTGGACAGAAAATGATTAAGAGGAAACACCAGGGAACAGGGGGGATCCTGGCTGAACCAAGCTCACTGGGTTCTTGCTGAAGGTTGGCCGGGGTGATGGGACATCGCCTGGGGGGTGGGGGGAGGAACCTGATCAGACATCCGGGGTGATCAGATACCAACAGAGGGGCTAAAGTGACTTATGCTAAAACTGGACAACGCAGAGAGGAACACGGAAGCCGAAAAGTCGGGGCCTGGCTGAGAAGAGTTCAGAAGATGCTGGGTGTGGTCAAGGAGAGGATCCTGGTCAACACTCAAACCCCAAATGTGATGCCCAATGTCTGAGGCTAAGAGCCTTTATAAGTGGAACCGTGTCCCCCCTGGGCCTGCCCTCTATGGAATCTGTTTATTAAGGGGTCTGTTTGGGGCCGATCCTTGGAGGAATAGGACAGGCAAGTTCTAGCGGATGCTGTTTTTTTTTTTTTTTGGCCACACCATGCTGACCAGGGATTGAACCTGCACCCTCGGCAGTGAGAGCACCAGGTCCTAACCACTGGACCGCCAGGGAATTCCCTAGTTGATGCTTTTTTTGTGTTTTTTTTGCGGTACACGGGCCTCTCACTGCTGTGGTCTCTCCTGTTGCGGAGCACAGGCTCCGGACACGCAGGCTCAGTGGCCATGGCTCATGGGCCCAGCTGCTCCGCGCCACGTGGGATCTTCCCGGACCGGGGCACGAACCCGTGTCCCCTGCATCGGCAGGCGGACTCCCAACCACTGCGCCACCAGGGAAACCCTCACAAGGTGCTTTGATACTAGATAACAGCCATGGGTGCCTTTGCCTTTTGGGTCTGGGAAATATTATGTAGGATGGTAGAACAATTACTGAAGGGCCTAAGTTATCACGTGTGAGGCTACTCGTGTGAGTGGAGGGAACTCAGGACCGATGCGTTGGGTCTTACAAGAAAAACTCTTAGAACATTTGATTATTGGGCCCTGGAGATACTCTATCCGTTGGGCTAAGACGGGGTGAGTCTTTCTGGGCAACAAAATGATACTCCAATAGTTCACCATGTGAAAGTGCAAGTGACAAAGTGAACACAGTTTGTAAAATTAATGTGTGGCAGAAGGGGAATTTTTGCACGTTGCTTGTCAGTGGGGTTTGGGACACACTGCCCCAAAATCTGATCCCTTGGCATGCTAATTTTTTTTTTTTTTGGCTGTGCTGTGTGGCTTATGGGAACTTAGTTCCCCAGCCGAGGATCGAACCTGCTCCCCCTGCAGTGGCAGCTCGGAGTCCTAACCACTGGACCACCAGGGAAGTCCCTGAATATTTTAAGCTGAAGGAATTTGAGACATGGGAGGTTCAGGAAGAACTTTCTGACCTTCCCCTGAAACCAGTCATAAAACTGTCATGTGAGAGGTGACCCCCTCCCATACCCGGAGGAAAGAAGCATCTCTATCTCCAAGGATGGAGGGAAGAGGGGAGAAAACTGCATGGACAGGCCTTGCCAAGTTTCCCCGTTCACTCCACGTAGCTCATACCCTTCCTGTTCTAGAACATTTCCCCACGACTTCCCACTTGTTATCAAGCCCAGCATGAAAACGCGCAGGTGAGACCACCTCTTCAGGCCTTCATTTCCTTACCAAAGCTCCCATGTCACAGACAACTTACATTAAATAAATCTGTGTGCTTTTCTCTTGTTAATCTGGCTTTTGTTACATGGGCCCCAGCTGAGAATTTAGAAGAGCACGTTAAAAAACAAAATTCAGCTGAGTAAATTTCAAAGATCTTATTGGCTCTGTTCAGTGATTCATGGATCGGACAGCATCCCACCTAGCACACAGAGAGGAGCTCCGAGGAACTGGACAAAGCCAAAGACTTTTACAGGTAGAAGGAGCGGGAACACGAGTTATACTCGGCCAAAAAAGTGGGTTGATTACTGCAAGGTCACTTCCCTTTAGGGGATGCAGGGGTCCACCCGGCAGGTGACCTCCCTGGTGCTGACCAGGGGATCCTGATTCCCTGGTTTAAGATCCTGTTTCTGGGAGAGGCTGAAACTGTAATTAAGTGAAGTTTGGTGACGTGGAGCTCAGCGTCAGTGACTCCATTTCGGGGACCGCTGTCTTTGACATTGGTATACATTTAAAGATTTCTCCCCACATCACGACTGTCCTGAATTTTCTAATTCATCCCATCGTATTCTGGTAATTCTTTACTATAGAATCACTGAATATTTCAATGGCTGCAAAATACTAAGAGAAAGGTAGAAACAGCAATGGAGATCATTAGAAATTGTAGTGTTACTGTTACCGACCCAGGTCCTTGGACTCTTTTTAATCAGTAGGTTAATTTTTTAAAGTCCTACTAAGTGTCCCAAGGCTGGAGTCTCAGGCAACGTGGACTGTGTTTGTATTTCAAGGCTTAAGTGCTTGACCTGTGCCCGGCAGAGATTCGCAGAAGCAGCTGCACAGACAAAACCACATAAAACATAGAGCCTTTAAAACTCACTTTAAAGTTCAGCATGTACCAACGACAGAAACTTAAAAGACTCAGACAAGAAACAAAGAAATGGTGTCACCACGAGGTGGCCTCCTGCCAGCTGGAGTTGGGAACAGAGAACAGAAAAGTACTGGGGGGAGGGGGGAGCTGTGGAAAAGGTGACCTAACAGGAAGTCTCCAAGATGAAACGGACGGGAGTGTAGGTATGAGGACCAAGGGAGAGCGAAAGAGAGGAGGGACAGAAAACGCTGAAAAAGAGAAAGAGAGACAGACAGAGGTTGCCTTTTCAACCCGCCCCTGCGGGTGTCTATTCAGGCACCAGTCAACCTGCACCCAGAAACCACCAAGCACCCTGTCCACGGCCCCCTGGGGTGCCCCAGCCCCGAAACCAGCCAGTTGTACATCTCCCACCTGTGTGTCACCCGTCAAGGTGACTGCTGCCAGTCAGAGGGAGCAGGTCTCACAGCTGAGAGGAGGGATGCTGGAGCTGCCCAACATCCACTCCCTCGGAAGGAGAGGACAGAAGTAGGAGACGGCAGAGAGAAGTAGAGAGCTCAGGAGACGGAAAGGACCAAGGGGAGGGGGAAGCGATGCCTGAGTGAGGGCGCCGAGACCCTCGGGGTGACGACGGCAGACTTACCAGACGCGGAGAAGCTGAAGCAAGAGGTCTAGGCCGCTGCATCGCCCGCAGGGAAGCTGCGTTTGGTGGTCCCGGAGGGGCCTACATCCTCTCCTGGGGGTGCTGTAAAAGGCCCCAAGGACTTCCCGCCAGAGTCATCACAAAGTGTAATACTGACCCGGGTCCTTGGACTCTTTAATCAGTAGAAATTGATAAGCGGCCAGACGGGGAACTCAGACAAGGCTTTACCGGGGCTTGTGCTGCAGCAGGAGGGACCGAGAACAAGTAACAGGTGCTGCTCCCTAGGTGGGCGGGCGGGTCCCTTAAATGGGGTGGGGGCGGGGGCGGGCTGGTGGGAGGGGCTGAGAGGCGGCTCAGGTGGTCCGCCCACCCCCTCGCTGGTGCCGTGCGCAGGGGGCAGGCGCAGTTCCCTGCTTTTGCTCCCGGCGCCTCAGCCCTGGCAGTCGGTTTGTGGCCTTTTTGTATCTTATTGCTCAGAATTGCCCCCAGCTGAGCATGCACACGGTTATTTTTAGTCAGGCGTAGATCCTCTGTATCTGCTGCTCGAGGAGCCGTTATCCAGGTGCAAGCTCTCCAGTAGAGTCCCAGGTCTCAGCCTATCACACTACTATAAAACAGCAACGAGGGCTTCCCTGGTGGTGCAGTGGTCAGGAATCAACCTGCCAATGCAGGGGACACGGGTTCAAGCCCTGGTCCAGGAAGACCCCACATGCCGCGGAGCAACTAAGCCCGTGCGCCACAACTACTGAGCCTGTGCTCTAGAGCCCGTGAGCCACAACTACTGAAGCCCGTGCGCCTAGAGCCCGTGCTCCACAAGAGAAGCCACCACAATGAGAAGCCCGTGCACCGCAAGGAAGAGTAGCCGCTGCTCGACGCAACTAGAGAAAGCCTGCATGCAGCAACGAAGACCCAACACAGCCCAAAACAAACAAACAAATAAATAAGTAAATAACTAAATTTATAAAATAAAATAGCAACAAAAGGGAAAATTGTGAGGGTAAATAAAAATAAGATTGAATTTTCCCTTGTTATTAAAAGGAAAGAGGTCTTTTCTCCCCCCTCCTTTTTCTTAGGACTTTTCCTAGAGAAAACTATTTGTAAATTCTCCCTCTGTCAGGGGCTGTTGTAACAAAATCCACAGATGGGGCAGCTTGTAAACAACAACATTTATTTCTCATGGCTCAAGAGGTTGGACGTCCAAGATTATGGGGCCAGCAGATGCGCTGTAGTGGCTGGTGAGGGCCCACTTTCTGGTGCATAGCCGGCTGGGTCCTCACATGTGGAAGAGGGTAGTGGGCTCTGCGGGGTCTCTAATCTCTAACAAGGGCACTAATCCCATACACAAGGGCTGCACCCTCAAGACCTAATTACCTCCCAAAGGTCCCACCCCCTAGTCCCATCACATTGGGCACTAGGATTTCGACATATGAACTGGGGCATGGGGTGCGGGGGGAAGGGGGCAGGGGTGATACGCTTCAGCCCACGGCGGGGCTAAGGATGCAGCTTCCCGTGCCTCGTGTCACTGCCATCTTCAGTGTCACGGAGGCCTCAGAAGTAGGAACCGCAGGCTAAGTCACCAGATCTCTAACCCGGACCTTGGAGTTGGTGACCTTCGCCAGAGAGGAGAGCCACCAGCCGGGCTGCAAGGCCTCGGCACAGTCACCTGGGCTCTTGTGAACTACAGAACCAGTGTTGGAAGCATCAGGTTTGGGACCCAGAGGCCTGTTCTCGGGATCTGGGAGGCTGTGGGGTGAAGGCTCACCTGAGCAAGGAATTTGGCATCAGAGACCGTATGTTCGAGTCCTGCCTCACCCCTGACTAGTTTTTTCCAACGGAGACACATCATTTCTCTGAGCTTCTGTTAAAAACAGATACTCGATGTACTGCACGGGGTGGTTTCCAGGCTTTAGGGAGATGCTGTTTGGGAAGATGCTTTGAGAGCTATAAGGCACAAGACAAGTACTACTTAGTATGACTCATCTGGCCTCTGCGGCGCACTCGCCCGCCGGGCCAGTCTCCCCTTCTGTCCAAAGAGCGGGGGAAGCAGCGCACTGCGGTCCCTTCCAGTGCTGGCAGTGGGGTGGGGTGCGGGCTCTAGCTAGACAGCACCCTCCCTCCCTGACTCCGCTGAGCCTCCGCCACATTCCTGAGCCTGCCAGCCCCAAAGTCTGGGAGCTTCTATAGCTCATGTGTCTGCCAGATGGCAAGGGAACAACGCAGAGAGATGCTTCCAGAAAACCTTTCTTGACAAACGCGCAAAGTCTGGGCCCTGTCCCCACCTCTAACCCCAACCCCGGAAGTTCAGCAGTCGCCCTCAGTCCTCCGTCTCCGCCCCACCCGTCCCCAGCCTGGCTCCGGGGTTTCTCTGCATCGTCATTTTGTCCCCAGCTTGCGGGCTGCAGCCTCTACTGTTGACCCGTGTGTCCCAGACCACGTCCTTCTGCCTCTGTCTCCCAACACTGCTTCCCAGAGCTGGACCTGGAGGGGAGCGTCTCGATTTCAGCACAACTGACCCTGCGGGGGACACCAGCTGGGGCATCAGGAGTTCGAGGCTCCCCTTCTGCCATCGGCCAGCTGGGGAACATCAGCTGAGACTTCCCCTCCCTGGGTTTGCATCTGTAACGCTGAGACGGCGACCTGGGGTGCTTGCCCGCTGCTAGCCCGTGGGAGTGATCCGGGCTCCTCCTGCTTTCAGCTCCCCAGCCACTCCCCATCAACCTCCACCCTCTCCTTCTGCTGGGACAGATGCCAGGTGGCAACCTCTCACAGGGTCAGCTGAGGCAGGAGAGACCAGGGGAGCAGGACCCCAACTCCTAGTGGGCAAGCCTGAGCAGATGGCCATGCCCTCAGCCTCTGGCCTGAGCCCTCCTGCCCTCGGATCCCACATCTCTGGAATTTCGGTCTCTCCTCCCATCCACAGGCCCCCGTCATGGAGCACCTTGGCTCCCCGCCCCTGTCCCCAAAGCCCCACGTAGGCTGATTCAGGAGATGTTTCAATAATTTACTGGGAAGCTGACACTCGAGCACACACGTTTTATTCTGCGTATGACGCGCCCATTAATCCTTTGCAGTTGAACAGCCTAGAAGCCCTCCTTGTGGGGCTCTGCTGTCCTCCTGGGGGCTGCATCCAGGTCTCCTGCTAACATGGACGGAGGTGTCTCCCCTAGGCTGAGGGGGGCGGGCATGTTCCATGGATGTGTCCCCCCAGGACTTTCAAAGAATCTGCTATGAGGGCTGTCGATGGAGCTCAGAATGGAACTACAGGTGTTTTCTTTGGCTTTGGACCCGTTGCTGGGATGGCATTCCACAAAGAACATGGGCACTGACCAGGCTGGACAAAGGGCACGACCACGAGGGACACGTAAGGGAACCCCATTCCCGGTGCACATGTGGGCTCCCCGGGGCTGCGGGAGAAGGGGGTGGCCCCCGTCCTGCTGGGGTAGCTTTGGAAGGAGTCTCCACTCAGGCGGGCAGGCCACCGTGCACCACCCGGACTCTTTGGCTTTGCCCGGGGGCCCCTCCTGCTCCTTCCCCAGCCTCTCATCAGGGCTCCCAATCTTGAACACCTAGGTCACCCATCCTGGGGCTGCTCCCGCCTCTGAAGGGGAGACTTCCAGAATGGCGCCCGCTTAGCCCCCCTACCATCTCGGGAAATAAGCCAGGGCGGGGAGGGTGGGCCACGATCTTGGCGGGAGACCCTGGGGTCCAGTCTATCTGGGAAGAGAGGCAGGTTAGCAGTCGTCTGCAACGGAAACAGCCCCAGACTCTGTCCAGGCTCACACTCTGCCGCCGGCCCTGAGGTCTCCTCGATTCTCGGTCACCAGTCACCACCCAGATGGGGCGTTCAACCAGGGTGGTGTGGCACACAGGGGCCCTTGGAACAGCGGCCCCCATCCCTCCCCTCCCCCCGGCAGCTCTCCTTCCCTGGAGCATCTGGCGGGCGGTCACTCCTCCTGCAGCAGGGGCGCCCGGTCCCCCTCCTGCACTCTCTCGTCCTCCTCCCTCTCCATGCAGCCCACCGTGGCCGCCAACCCGGCACCCACGCCTCCCCCGACCACGGCTGCCCCCGTGGCCCCCACTGCAGCTCCCGCGGCCACCATCCCAGCTTCTGCGGCCAGCGCCGCGGCGGCCATGCCGGCACCCACCACGCCCCCCGCCAGGCCCATGAGCCCCGCGCCCACGGCGCCGCCCACAGCGGCCAGGTGGCCGCAGAAACGCACGGTGTAGGAGTCCATGAAGGCCTTGGCCTCGGCCTGCAGCTCGGCCTCCAGGGCCTCTAAGGTCTGCTCCCTCCCCGTGCATAGCAAGGCCGCCCCGTGCCGAGCCAGGAGCGCGTCCTTCTGGGTCGACAGGAGGTTCCGCATGGTGTCTGGCAGCACCCGGAGCGCAGAGAATATGCGCTTGGTGGCCACGTCCTGTGATGGACGAGAAAGAAGGGGCCCTGACCTGGAGCCCCGGTGCCTCCCAGCGGACGCCGGCCCCCCCGCCCAAAGACTGGTCCTTCTCCCGCAGGACGCCTGGCCTCCCGGGGCCCGAGGCTCACCTGCTGCCGCAAGTACTCCTCAAACTCCTTCTTGGCAGCCTCCACCGTCCGAAGGTCGTGCAGCTGGGCAGCCATCTGTCCACGGCAAAACCCGACTGCCTCCCTCCTTTCCCCCGCTGGGCGCTGCCGGGCCCCTCGCTCCATCTCGGGGAGCCCGGCTCGCCTCCCACCCGCGTCCTCCCTGTAGCCCCGTACCTCATCCGGAGAGGCGCACCCAGGCCCCGTCCTGCCCATCCAGCCCGAGAGGTTCTGCGGAGACAGCGTCGGGGGGTCAGGGGGGGCGGGGGCCAGCGGGTCTCCTGGGGCTCTGGGGAGCTTTCACACCTTGATTTCCTGAGCCAGCTGCTGCCCCGTGAGCAGGCGTCTGTCCCCCCGGGCCGCGGGGCGCCCCTCGCTCCAGTAGCCCTGGCAGCGGCTCTTGGCATGCAGGGGGGCCGCGCTCAGCACATCGGCCACGTAGGCGCGGAGGTGGCCAGCATCATCATCTGTGTCTGAGGAAGAGAGTCCTCATGCAGAGGTGCCTGGTAAGCAGGACCGGCTTCAGGAAGAGAAAGGGGTGTCGGGAGAGGAGGAGGAGGAGGAGGGGAAGGAGGAGGGGGAGGAGAGGAATAGGGGGAGGAGGAGGGGGAGGGGGAGGAGAGGAATAGGGGGAGGAGGAGGGGAGGGGAGGAGGAGGAGAAGGGGGAGGGGAGGAGGAGGGGGAGGGGGAGGGGAGGAGGGGGGAGGGGAGGGGGAGGAGAAGGAGGGCAGGCCGGGGAGGCTTTGCTCCTGGGACACTCACCTCCCGGGCTTCCGTGGCCTTTGCTCGCCCACCGCCTCCTGGGAGCCGGCAGGAGGCAGCAGCGGGCTCGCCTTCCTTGAAGCAGCCCCTGAACCTTGGGGTATTTGCCGGACGACTTCTAGAGAGGAGTGGGGATGCGCTCTGAGCGCGCTCGCTGACAGGACCCCTCCCCGGCTAACTGACCTTCTGCCCCGTCTACACCTCTGCCCCATCCCCTCCCTCACCTTGATGATGTCGCCTACATGCCCCTGCCCCGCCTTGCTGGGGTGGGATGAGTCACGAACTAAGAGGTCCAGGTGCTGGAAGAGAAGGGGTGCTGATAGCAGCAGCCGGGGTGTCGGAGTCTGGGGTGACAAGTCCAGAAACGGGTATCTCACCTGGATTGGCACCATCCCATAATGCCTGCCCATCACCTCGGCCACGTGGACAAACATCTGGGGATGGGGCACAGGGGTCATGGCTGGGCCACTCCAAGGGCTATGCCTCCCCTCCCCCTGGGCCACTGGAGGACATCCTCCCGGCTCCTGGCCCCAGGACCCTCCTACCTCTCCCCAACCAGGCACCTCCTGGTTTACCCTGTGCCCCCAACCCCGCAATCCTGCTCCAGGTCACAAAATCCTGGGCCAGAGCTGAAAGGCACCCCTGGCCTCACGGGCAGGGCAGGGACAGGGTTCAGCCCCAAGAGCAGCTGTGTCCTCACCTCCAGATACTCCAGGTCTGTATCCTTCAGCTCCTGGAAGGCCGTGAGGATCTGGAACCAAGGAGAACAAGGTGGAAGGGGGTCTGTGAAGGCAAAGAGACACTGGGAAGACCCCGGTGAGGCAGGACCCCCAGGCAGACCGTGGGGCTCAGGAGGTGCGAGGGACCAGCCCCGGGGACCCCCGCAGCCTGCAGGGCAGGGCTGGCCCGGCCCGAGGGGTGGAGGGCAGGCAGGGGGACGGTCCACAGACCTTCAGCTGCCCCAGGGGCCTCCGACCCACCTTTAGGACCTTCACACTGACTCGAGGCGCCCCCTCGCAGGGGCGCCCCAAGAACCTGCGGGGATCCCAGACACAGGGGCCTCCGGGGTAAAGGTCCCGGTCCCCGGGGCTTGGAGGGCCAGACCCGGCTGGGATGGCCCTAGTGTGGGTGGCGAGAGCGGAGCAGGGCAGGCAGAGGGGCTGGGGGGCCTCACCTGGTAGGAGCTCAGCATGGAGGTGAGGGCGCAGAGCCGGGTCCTCGTTTCCCTGCTCAGTTCAGGGCTCATGGCGTCCCCCGTGTCCACCAGGAACACGGCCACCTGCGTGGAGGCAGGGGTGCACACTGAGGGGTCAGCCTGCCGCGCCCCCCAGGTGCCTCTGCCCGCCCCATCTTCTCGTCCCAGCCCCCAGAGATTTCCTGCCCGATTCCCCTCTCCATGAGCCGGTCTGGACTCCTCTGCCCCTCCCCGCTCACCTTCCTCCCCTCCTTCCCCAGCAGGAAGGGATGACTCCACATCCAGAGGCCCCTGGTGAGGCTGTTGGCTCCCCACCGGAAGCCCTGCCCGGAGCACCCTTCCCTCGGCCAGCCGCCCTCGCCGGGCTCCTGTGGGGCAGAGAAGCAGAGCATCCGTTGGCCCATCTGGCCCCCTCCCCTCCCCAAGCCAGGCTGGGTCCCTGCCCCTGCCCCCAGCCCCCGGCCCAGCCCCGCCCTCACCAGGCCAGGCAGGCCCTGAAGCAGGTGGTTTAGGAGGAAGGTCTTCCCTGAGTGCCGCTCTCCCAGGACGGCAAGGAGGCAGACGGGGGTGTCCCTGGCCAGCGGGTGCTTCAGGCAGCGGTTGACGGCCCCCATCCTCAGGATGAGGCCACCGGAGGCGTTGACACGCACCAGCAGCAGCGGCTGGGCCCTCACCGCGCAGGTCTCCTGGGCCCGGAGACAGGGCTCCCTGAGCTCCCAGGCTGGGGAGCGTCCCCCCGAACTCCACCTCCCTCCGTGACATCCCAGTGTGAGGTCAAAGCCCCCGGCCGGGAGGAGGCCTGCGCACCTGCAGCGCGGTGGGCAGCGGCCTCCGTGGCAGGAGCCTCATCCTCTCCCCCAGGCCCCGGAGGCCCTTCTGCTTGCAGGTCTTGCGGCACTCGGGGCAGCAGGGCGGCCCGCAGCCGGGGACACGGTGGGTGCTGAAGCACCGCGGGCAGAAGTCGTGGCCACAGTCCAGAGAGATGGGCTCGCGCGGCCTCTCCAGGCAGATGGAGCAGGCGGGCGGCTCCCGGGACGCCACAGGTCGGGACCCCAGCCCCAGGTCCAACTTGGGGAATGGTGCGTGGGACCTGGGGGTGGTGTGCAGGGCGCGGGGACCCCAGGGCAGCAGTCAGAGGGAGCCTGAGATGGGGAAGCCTGGAGGGAGCTGTCTTGGGCAAGTTCCCGCCCAGGTCTGCCCCATTTCTAACGGTCCAGGAGGGAAGGATGGGGTGAAGAGACAAGATGGTGCACCCTGCCCGGAGCCTGGCACAGACGCCCACGGAAATCCTCCCCCATGGCCTCCTGCTGCGAGGGGGGGGGGTCCCTCCAGGGGTCAATGACCTCTACATACCCCAAGAGGATCCTTTCTACTACCTCCCTCGGGCAGCGGGGACCATAAGGAGAGGCCTCCCGGGGGGCAGCAGGCGGCTCTTGGAAGATTCCAGCTCTGAGCTGGCATCTGCCTCGCTGCAGCACCCACCTGGTTTTCCCATCCCTCCCTCCACAGCCTGGCGGACCCAGCCTCGTGCTCCCTCCCCTGGGACAGGTATCCAGGCCCCAGTCCTGCCGCCAGGCCCTGCCACTTACCAACTGTTGCTGCTGTTGCCCATGAAGCTCTGTTTTCTCTCCTTGGAGAGAAAATTGGGGAGAAAAACAATCCCAAAAATGTTATTTAGAAGGGAATCCAGACTTCTATCTTCATCCTGGATTCCAGGTGCCCCCATCCTCCCTCTGCAGACCCAGTCCCCACCCCCAGGTCTCAGGACCAAAGACTCGCCTGTTTGCCAAGCCGGTGACAAAAGGAAATGACTGACAAGGCAGACCTCGGCATGGGAGGCTGGCGTGGGGAGAGGGTCCAGGAGAGGGTCCAGGGAGAGGGTCCGGGAGCAGGCAGGACACCCAGGAGACCTTTGGCGGCGCTGAGGCTGGCTTCCCTCCCGGAAGGGCTGGCGGAGCTGTGGCCAGTGGAGGCTGGGGGGGTCTCCCCAGAGGACACAAGTCGGCAGGGCTGGAAAATGGATGTGACAGTCGGGAAAGAGGAGGCTGCCTCTGGACTCACCCCAGGGGGAGGAGACAGGACTGCAGGAACCAGGGCTCCGGAGGGAGGGACAGAGCCGGGCCCAGAATCCCTGGCAGAGGCTGGGATGCAGGCAAGCCGGGGTGGTGAGTCGCCATGGAGACGGGAGGGAAAGATAAGGACAGGGAGGGGGAGGGTGGATGGAGAGGAAGCCATATGGGTGCGCGGTAGACACGGGACTAGGCTGGCACTGCCCCTGCTGGCCCAGCGGGGTTCTTCCGGGGCCACCGGGCAGGGGGTGTAGAAGGCAGAGCTGGGGGAACGGGGAGAAAGCATGACCTATGCTGACCTAGAGCCACGATGGCCTCCTTCCTCCCATGGATGGTCTCTGTACTGGGCGCCTGCCAGGTGCGGGGCCCGTGATGCCACCCCACGGCCTGTGCGTGATGCCACCCCCCTGCCTGCGCGCCCCTCCCTCCAGGCTGTCCCAGCTGCGGCTCTCCTCAGCGCCCTGGGCTGTTCTGACGTCGGCTGCGTGTCCCCTGGTGTCTTCCTCCTCCAGTGACTTTCACCCTCATTCAAGCTTGTGACAGTTACCCCTGGCCCTTCTAACTGCCTCTCACCTGGGCTCCTCCCATCCACCCCCCAGTTCGCGGCCAGCCCAGAGCCCTGAGCACAGCCGACCCCTCGCTGCGCAAACACCTGCCACGGCTCCCTAGTCCCATCGGATCGAAAGCCAAAGTTCCTGGTCTGCCTGAGCCTTCCTCGGCAGCCCTCCCTCCCCCGCCTCCACACCTTTGCCCAGTGTTCCCTGTGCCTGCGGTGGGGCCCCCATCCCTCCTGAGACCCTCGCAGGCCCAGCTCAGGGGCCGCCCCTCCCGCCTGGACGTGATCTTGCCCTCAGGTGGCCTGTGGCTTGTGGACCTGACCCGTGATGGGCTCTGGAGCCGGGCTGATCCGGCTCAACTCCCAGCTGACCCCTGCGAGCCGGGCCCCAGGTGCTGCCTTTCACTTCTCTGAGCTCTGGGGTGTCACGATTACATACGGAAAGCCACTTGCCCGGGGCTAAGAGTTATTCTTAAACCAGGATGCAGGGGGGTGGGATGGGACTCCTACCCTGCAGGCGGTCAGGTGAGACCACCGTCAGCAGGCAGGGATGCCCCTGCAGCCCGGGCTGGGTCTTGCTTCCGGGGACGGAGGGCCTCTTAATCAAAGCAGAGACTCGAGCCCTCAAGGGGTTGAGAGCAAAGCCTCACTGGGCGGGGGCGGGGGGCGGGGTTCAGGGCCGTGTCCACTGCTCTCCTTCGAGGCCAAGTAGGTTTTCTCGGTCACACGGCCTCACATCCCTGGCAGACAGATGCGGGGAGAGAGCCTGGGCGCCTGACTCACGTGCACTCCAACCCCTGCCCTGTCCCAGCGTGAGACCCGGGAAGGGACTGACCTCTGGGAGCCTCCGTTTTCTCATCGCCAGGCAGAGATGTGGTAAAGCAGACGGGCACCCAGCCTTCCCCCAGCAACACTCCCTGGGCACCCGGGCTTCAGGGCACGTGTCCCACTGTGGGACAGGCCCCTGGTGGCCTGGCTCCAGCCCCTGACCTCCTGACCTCTGTTCCAGCTTCTGGGCTGGGAGGAGGGGGCTGGGGTGGGGCCAAAAATCCAGTCTCCAGACGGGGACCCTGTTTGGGGTGACTCTGGTTCCCCGGATGCAGGCAGGAGCTGCTTCACCAACCCCGGTGCACACGCACGCACACATATACGTGCACACACACACACATGTGCACACACACACACGTGCCCTTCACATCAATTCACACACACGCACACGGTCGGCACACTCCTCCTCACCCGCACTGTGCACACGTGCCTTCACTGCCCTCCCTCGCCTGTGGACCCCAAACAATCATGCACACACGTGAACACGCCACACTTAGACTCACAACTGCACACGAACCTCCGCACACACGCATATGCTCACTCATGAATGCTCACGCAAACACATTCACGTGTGCACCAAGGCCTTCACGCCCGTGCACACTTACACTCGAGCTCACAGTCCCACAGGGACACACACACGCTCGTACCCACAGGCACACGAGCTCACCCTCAACCTCACAACCTATGAGGAGGTACTGTTTCACCCTCATTTCACAGATGACAAAACTGAGGCCAGAGAGGTTAAGTCTCTCTCCAAGGTCACACAGCTGTGAGTGACGGTGCTGGAATCCCGACCCAGGCCGTCAGTCCGCCCACCTAGCCACCCAGCCACCCCTGTATCCGTCCATCTTCTCATCCATCAGCCTCCAGCGTGTCTGCCCATCCAGTCATCCGTCCTTACACTTCTCCGTCCAGAGGACAGGTATTTACTGAGCACATCACACCCGGCAGGACGCAGGCCCTGAGTACAGGCTGGTGGACACTTGGGGTGCCTCCAGTCGAGCAGGGGAGGAAGAAGGGTCCCTAGACGAGTCCTGAGGGACACGCTCTCTGCCGAGGGCTGTGGGGAGAGGCGGCTGTGAGCACGGAGCGAAGGCAGGGCACTGGGGTCTGGACACGTGGGGAGGTCGGGCCTGAAGGATGAACAGCAGTGGCAGGCAAAGGGGCGGCGGGTGGGAGGGCAACGGCACGGAGACGGAGACGGAGACGGAGAGGGGAAGGAGGGGAGGCTTGGGGGCGGGGCACGCGGAGCCACAGGCCTCTGGGTGCTGTCAGGTGTGCTGAGCCCCGGACTTGGCTGCCTTCACGCCCAGGACTCTCTGCCCCTGCCCTCACCCAGGCCTCACCCAGGCGCGTCCGTGCCAGGCCGCCTCGTGTGAGCACCGGAGACCCGGTCGGGCCACTGTCGGGGGAGGAGGACAGGGTCCTGGAGCCGTGGGATGACAGAGCTGGAGGGAGGTGCCCTGTTCGGCTGCCACCTTCTAGCTTCGAATAAAGACCAAGGTGAAGCCAAGCATGGTGTGGAGAGAAAACAAGGTTTCTACTTCCTGGATGGTCCCTCCCAGGGCCACCAGTCCCCTCCCATCAAGGTGGCCCCCGCCCTGCCCTGAGACAGCCTCTGGTATTGAAAGGCCCCCTCCACGCCCCCCCACCATCACCGCTGGCCATCGTTACACGTGGTGTGTAGTTTCCACCTCTGTGTTCGGAGCTGGTGGGGGGCAGTCAGCAGAGGGGCGCCCAGGCCAGCCCTGAACCCTATGCTGGGCAGGACACAGTCCAGGCGCTGGCGAGGCCAGGCCCACTGTGGCTGCCCAGGACCCTGACCCTGACCCTGGCTCCGCTCCCTCTCCTGCCAGCTGCCAGGGACTTCCCATCGCAGCAGGAAAGTCCCGAGTCCCTAGCCTCCCGTTCGGAACCCCCCGCACCAGCTCATCCCCGGCTTCCTGAAATAATTTTCAGGATAGAACCACCATCGGACACCTGCTTAGCAATTTAGGGTCACGATGTCTTGCCAAGAGCTGCCTTCACTGATTCCCACAGCACAGAGACAGCCCGGCGTCTCGAACTGGGAAACAGGCTTGGGCGCGGGGCGACCGTCCAACTGGGTGAGGCCCCAAGTCTGGGCTTCACTCAGACTTGGGGCCGCTGAGGCTCAGTCTTGCAGGATGGGTGGGAGTTAACCCCCCTTCGTGAAAGGTGCTGGGTGAGGATGGGTGTTCCAGGCATGGGGAGCAGCCTGTGCAGAGGCCAGGCTGGGGTCAGTGCTGGGGAGTAGGGCAGGGTCCGGGGACCGAGGTGGCGGTCCGCAGAGCACAGACATCGGAGGGACATGGGGCAGATTTCAGACTTTCCTCGCATGACAATGGGACCCGTAAACGATTCTAAGCAGGAGGTGTGTTCTGGAACCATCGCTTTGCCCACACAGACACACTGCAGGAGACCTGGCTGCTCTGGGTGGCATCTAACGGGGCCTGAAACCCATCCCCGAGGGACAGCCGTCCAGAGCATCGCTAAGTTTCGCTGTAACAGACAGCAGTCAGAGTCACACAGAAGCTTCCACGGCCTGGGGCGGCCCAGTGACATGTGCTGAATGTCAGGAAAGGAGTAGAGAAGCCACAGTTCCAACACGGGGGACAGGAAGGTGGGCTGCAGGGGCAGCACACACAAGACGGGGGCACTCATTGATGTGGTGACAGCAAGCGACAGCAGTGAAGCTGGAAGCCCCCCCAGCGCCTTTCTGAGGTTCGCACCAGTGGGTGGGCGGTCCTTGGCGGCTGGCGGCCAACCAGCCCTCACACACCATCTCCCCCCAAACCCGAGCCCAGACCTGGCTCCCGGCCCCTCCCCCCGCGCCACCCCATTCAGACTCCCAGCCGCCCACCAGGTCTGGAACATCCAGGCAGTGGGCCAGGACGCTGAGGGACAAGGCCGCCTGGGCCCTGAGGAGCAGACTCCCCACCAGACTCCGCCCAGCTGGACCCAGGCCCCCAGACCCCTCCAAGGTGAGAGGCAGCGCCTTGCAGCTGGACAGCCAGCCAGACTGAATGGGGCCGGGGGCCCCTGCTGTCCAGGCCTCTATATCCAGACCTCTACTGGCCAGGTGGCCTAGACGAAGGCCACCCCCCAGATGGGCCGGACCAGCTGGAGGGCCCTGGACAGCACCCAGGCCTTGGCTCAAACACCAACCCTGCCCAGCTCACCGGGCCCGGTCACTCCCCTCACTCAAGCTCAGTGTCCCAGCAGTAAAACTAAAGATAATCACTGCCGTGCGGGGTTATTGCGGAGAGCCCGGCATGCAGCTGCTGCTTAATACACGTCAGCTGCTGATGAGCCGTGGCGGCGAGCCTGGGCTCACCTCACTGTGCCCGCGTCTCCCCAGGCGCCTGCCCCCTGCCTGGGCTCTCAGGCCTCCCTCCTGGGGCCTGTGAAATTCCTACAGAGGCAGAACCTTCCGGGGTACTTAGGTCATGAGGACGAGGCCCCACAGATAAAGTACTGTTTCAGCAGTTTACTGCTGCTAAGAATGGTCGCACATATTCACTGGGCTCCTAAAATACGCTGAGTCCTTTAAACAACAGGCTCTCCAGTTCTCCCCGATTTCCTCTAAAGGTGGAGACGTTGCTCCACTTTACAGATGAGGAAACTGAGGCTACCCAGGTGCTCATAGCCACGCCCGCCTTCCGCTGGCCTCCCTCCCTGACTCTTTCTCTCTCACACACACAACGTTCCCCCTTCCTCTCTCAACCCCTCCCTGGGCAGAAGCTGCAGCCAGGAGCTCAGCTAGCCACCACGTAGCCTGTCTGCTGACAAAAGGAGTGTGGAGTGAGATTAGGTTAACAGGAAATGACCAGCTGACCCTGAGGTCAGGAAGGAGGGTGTCCAAAGGCTGGAGTTTGCTTCTGCTTTCCGACACTGAGTCTGGCAGCAGAAAGAGCAGGAGTCCCCACCCAGATCGGAGCAGCCGGTCCAGACTGCTCGGTCCCAGTGGCCCTCCTGCTGCCAGAGGCGCGGAGGTGGGCAGCTGAGAGGCCTGAGCAGGCTTGGGAGCTGCCCACGGGGCTCGGGCCAGCCCTGCCCATCCACAGTGGCCACCAGGGACAGACCAGGGCCTGAGAGCCTCAGCCACCCCTCCCTCCGCCACCTCTCACACACCTACCCTCCACCCCCAGCCAGGCCGGTTTTGGGTTTTTTTTAATCTATCTATTTATTTATTTTTGGCTGCGTTGGGTCTTCGTTGCTGCACGTGGGCTTTAGCTGGGGGGAACATAAAACGGTGTAGCCACTCTGAAGAACACTCCGGCAGAGGGGTCAGAACCACCTTACGACCCAGCCATTGCACTCCTGGGCCTTTTCCCCAGAGAAATGCTCCCACAGAATGTTCACACAAAAACGTGTACGTGAATGTTTACAACAGCTTTATAAACAAAGCTTACGGCAAAACACTGGAAACCACCCAGCTATCCTTCAACAGGTAAATGATTAAACAAAGCAGCAGGTCCAAATGGAGAGCACAGCTCGGCAATAAAGGGGAAGGAACGAGTGACACACACAGTGACCTGGACGCATCTCCAGAGAATTATGTTGGATGAAAAAAGCCAAGCCCGACAGGTTAGATGTTGTATGATTCCATTCATATGACATTCTTGAAGTGACAAATTACAGAAATGGAGACCAACTGGTGGTTGCTGGGAGGGCTAAGGAGCGGGTCGGGGTGCAGAGAAGTGAGTGTGCGCATCATGGGGCCGCAGGACGGACCCTGCTGTCCTGGAAACGTCCTGCATCTGACTGAATCCATGTCGTTATCCGGGTTGTGATACTGAAGGATAGTTTTACAAGATGTTCCCATTGGAGGAAACTGGGTACAAGATACCTGGGCTCTCTCTGTATCAGTTTGTACAACTGTATGCAAATCTATCATTATCTCAGGATTAAAAGTCTAAGTTAAAAACAAAAGTAAATAACAATCTAAAGGAAGGGTGTCCCTTCCTGCTTAAAATTGGACACCGCCTTTCTGTGGCCGGTAGGGTAGTCTAATGCTCCCTCCCCACGTGGCCTGCTCACCACCTCGAGTCCCCCCCCCACAGCCCTCCCCTCCTCCAGCCCCTCGCTCACTCCTCCCAAGCTCAGAGCCACCTTGCCCGAATCTCAACCACCGCGAGCAGCCCAGAGAGGCCCCTCAGCTAACCACGCTCCCTCCGCCGTCCAGCCACTCCTTCTCATCCTCAGGACTCTGCTGAGACTCCCGGCCCCCTGCGTGGCCCTCCCGGGGCAGCGGTCCCCTTGCTTGCCCAGCACACAGCCCCTCAGGGGCCACACGCTGGGCCTGCACGGAAGGCTGCCGCTGCATGTGTTGGTGGGACCCCAGGACGATCCCGCGAAAGAGCCCCTGTCTGCTGAGGTGCCCTGACTCAGTGCGGTCAACAAGCCCAGAGGGCCACCAGCCCAGCCCCCGGGCAGAAGCACAAAGCTAGGGGGAGTGGGGCTTTGTCCATGAGCGTCCACAATGAGCCAGGCTGGAAATGATGCAAATGCCCACCACGGGACAGTGGTAAGCAAAGGCGGGGGGGTGGGGGGAGGCCTGCATGCAGTGAGGCCCCAGGGAGCACAGCTCAGACGTGAGGGTCCCCATGGTCTCCAAGGAGCACATGGAGCTTCACCTCTGCGGTCACATCCACTGACTCTGACCAAGTGAGAAAGGAAAACTGACATCCAAAAATGTGTATCTGGGGGCTTTCCTGGTGGCGCAGTGCTTGGGAGTCCGCCTGCCGATGCAGGGGACGCGGGTTCGTGCCCCGGTCCAGGAGGGTCCCGCGTGCCGTGGAGCGGCTGGGCCCGTGGGCCATGGCCGCTGGGCCTGTGCGTCTGGAGCCTGTGCTCCGCGGCGGGGAGGCCACGGCAGTGAGAGGCCCGTGTACCGCAAAAAAAAAAAAAGTGTGTTTGGGACTTCCCTGGTGGCGTAGTGGTTAAGACTCCGCACTCCCAACACAAGGGGCCCGGGTTCAATCCCTGGTCCGAGAACTAGATCCCACACGCATGCCACAACTAAGGAGCCCGCCTGCCGCAACTAAGATTCGACACAACCAAATAAATAAAATAAATAAATAAATAAAATAAAATAGTATCCCTACTACAAGACAAAAATTTTTAAAAAAACACAAAAACGTGTATTCATCAATTCGCTTAAAATAACAATAATAAATCATCATGTGCTTACATAAATAACATATTTCCATAAAAATAACCATATTTCCCGACACAGAAAAACAGTGAGAAGGACGGTGCCAGCTCGCCTGACCGTGAGTCTCTGCGCCCTGGCTGCATGGGAGCAGCCGGGCTCTCGCGTCTTGTTCTTCGTTCAGTCTCGAGAAGCCTCATGTCGCAGGCTCTGCAAACTCTACCCCACTCCCCGGAAAACCAGGGCAGAGAGTGCAGACAACACACTAGCATTTTTACTGCAAAACTCCTTCCGATCTCTCAGACACCCTGAAGGGGCCTGGGAGACCCTCAGGGTCCCCAGATGACACTCTTGAGAACCACGACATAGAACTAGAAAACAACAACACGCTATTGTGTTGAGCGAAAAACCAGACGCCCGAAGAATATGTGCTGAATGATGCCATTCATAGGAGGTTTGGGAACAAGCAAAACCACTGCAAGATGAGAGCAGTCAGAAGAGTGTCTCCCTCGGGCTGGGGAGGGGGACGCACACACGGGACCTTCTGGGGGCTGGAAACCTTCTGCCTCCCGACCTAGGGGCGGTGACACAGCAGTTCACCCAGGTAAGGCTTGGTGGAGCTGCACCCCTGCCCACGTGGTCACTAACCTCAATGAAAAGGAAAACTGTGACAGCAGGCTGATACGCCTTGGACTCGGCTTCAGCTTCGTCAGAAACGCCAGGACGTGCCCACCCTTCAGTTTGTAAGGATTAGAGGCCATGTGGGGGTCCCAGCCCCCAAGGGCATGCCCGCTCCCCATTAGAGCCAAGATCACCCTGGTGCAGCCAGGGCAGACCTGGGAGGTCACGGGACACCCACTGGCAAGGCCACCGCTGGACCAGGGAGACCGGGGGCCCTTCCCCACCCCTCCTGGCCCCGCTCTGCTGGGTGCTGGGCAGGGCACCTGCCCTGCGCTCTCACCGGGTCTGCATCAGGCAGGGGCATGACAACCAGCTGGGGATTTTCTTACCCCAGTGAGTCTGTCTCTTGACTCAAGACCAGCTCTCTTTGTAGGAAAAGAGAAGAACGGGCTCTTATTTCTGCCTCAGGCAAGAAGCAGACTTGGTGTAACCACAGAAAGACAATTAGGAACTGGGCCTTGGAATTCTCCACGGCCCTCCCTTCCCAATGTTTACTATTACACAAGCCAAAGTCTGTCCTGCATCAACACTCCTCTGACCCTCTCCTGCGTCCCCACTTGTCCTCTCTGCCCGGCCAGCCAGCTGGCGCCCGTCCCTCAAATGCAGCTGCACACTCCCACCCCAGGGCCTTTGCACGTGCTGCCTCTTTAACTCAGACTGCTCTTCACTCGAATATCCTCACAGTTCCCTCCCTCTGCCCCCCGCCCCCACCCCGCGGGTCTTCATTCCAGGGGTCGGCGCTCCAATTGGCCCCTCTCCCCAGCATCTGTCAGTGAGTCTCTATCAGGGCCCACCCATCTCGTGTCTATAAACAGCCTCGGGGGCAGAGGTGAAGACTCCCGTCTGAGCCCACATGGTTCCCAAAGCCTGAAATGTTTCGTGTCTGGTCGTTTACAGCACAAAGCTGCTGACCCAGCCTTAGTTCCTCCTGGCCTCTCACCGAGCCTTCCCGGTCCCAACTTCCCTAACTTCAATCACCTTCCATCACCAGCTCAAGTGTGTCTTGTTTTCCCTCATTACATTCGTCCCCACCCAGCAGGCTGCCAGCCGACCCCTGCGTCCTGCTTGTCATCTTGTGCGTCCCCTCCCCGACGTGGGCAGGTGGTCCACCGGGTCTACTCCTGCGTGCATCCCGGTCACCCCGGGGCAGAAGCGCGCCAGGCCCTGGAGACGGATGCTGAGAGTGCGGGTGTCCATTTCCCTCCCCCTAAACTTCCCACATCGTGAGCGCCGGGAAGGGGCACACTGTTCCACGTGGTGACTGGCGTGGAGCAGGCGCCCCATAAACACTGAGGGATGCAGGGGTGCACATGCGTGAGGACGTGCGTGTGCGTGTGTGTGTGTCTGTGCTTGGTCAGAACCGACAGTGGTGACGAGGACCCTTGCTAGACAGAATTCTGTGCCCGTCGGTCCTTCCCATCGGGAGGAATGACACATGGGACGAGAGTCCGGGATTCCAACCCCACGCTCCTCCACTCTGTGGTTTTTACTAAATCATCTCCAGGAAGGAGTGTGAAGTGCAGGGTGCTTCCAGAAAGCAACACCACCCTTGTTCCAGCCTGCCGGCCTCCCCGTGCTGTGTGCAGACCCCCTGCACCTGCCCTGCCTCTCCCCTCGCCATCGCCCCCCAGCGGCACCCTCTCCGGGGTGCTGGGCCCCAGAACCCAGGCTTCTTCTCTCCAGCGGGGGCCGGCGCCTGGGCAGACAGCTGCTCCCGCCCCAGCAACGGCACCTCAAGGTGGGGGCAGGGGACGAATCAGTGGAGCGTGGAGGAACTCTAGGGCAGGAAAACTATTCTAGACGATGCTTCGATGGTGGATACGTGTCATTATACGTTCATCTAAGCCCACAGAGTGTACAGCACCAGGAGTGAACCCTCACGTTAACTATGGACTCTGGGTGAGGATGGCGAGGTGTGGGTGCAGGTCCCGTCTGGTGGGATCGTTGCTGGGGGGCCGTGTGCGCGTCGGGGCGGGGGGTACACGGGAAACCCCTGTGCCTTCCTCTTGGTTTTGCTGTGACCCTAAAAGTACTCTAAAAAACAAAGTCTGGTAGTTTTAAAGGAGCAACTGTTGAACTGTGTGGTTACAGCGCATGGATTTTACGACCTGTAAGTTATACTCCTGCAACCGAGCAGCAAGGACCCTATGGGGCCTTCCCAGGAAAGGCCGTCCGAGACCATGACCTCTGCCTGCCTCTTGTTGGCAGAAAAACTTTAGCCTCCTGGGCTTTCCCTGAATTCCAAAGAATAAATTTAATCAGAGAAATGAGAAAATGCAGAAACAAAGGAAAAAAGTCAAGTAAGACGAAATAATAATAGTTTAGCCATCAAACAAGTCAAGGACCTTTCGTTCCTCCTCAAGGGCTGTAGATAACATCCTGAGCCGTATCCTTGAGCTGTTTTGCAGATACCGAAACCCCCCCACCAGGTGGAAGAAGTTAACTGCATGCTGACCACCAGCACGTAGACCCCAGACAGGTTGGAACCAGAAGGTTGACTGAGATTCCGGAAACATCACCCTTTTATCTCACCACCAACCAATCAGAATAATGTCCAAGAGCTGGTCACACACCCCTCGACCCCCTCCTTCACTCTGTCTTTATAAACCCCCCCTGAAAGCCCTGAGGGAGTTCGGGTTCTCCTTGTGGCCCTGAAGTTAACGCTGCACTTTCCTTCACCGCAACCTGGTGTCAGCAGGTCGGCTTTAACACTCGTGGGCGAGCACACCTGAGTTTGGTTCAGTACCACCCCCATAAATCATTTTTAGAATTAAAAACGGAGATGGAAAATGCCAGAGAAAAGATAAGAACAAGTAAGGATCCATTCGGGAGGCCCAGTATCAACTAATAAAGTAATTGGAAAGAGAACAGAGAAAACGGAGGGGAAGGAAACAGGAATGAAAAGGTGACAGAGAAAAACTTACCCAGGAGGAGGACACAAGCCTCCCCGTGTGGAAGGGCCACCAAGTGGCCACACGGCGAAACAGGAGGAGCCACCGGACTCCTCCGACACCAGGGTGGACGCTGCTGCTCTCCAAAAAGGGCCTTCAAGCACCCTTTTACCCCGAAGATGTGCACCCATTCATTGATTACATTAAAACCAAATCCCCAAATCTCCATCTGTGTTTCCTTCCCAGCACACAGCATCCACACAATTCACACATCGAAATGAAGCCACGCTCCTAAGTTACATGAGCCCCAGACACCCCAACCCCAAAGGCCTCCGGGTCCACCTCGAAGGTCTGAGCCCAGCACCAATCCACCCCCCCCCCACCGTCCCCCATGCGTCTTCTCTCGGCCACATTCTGAGCTCCGCCACTGAACTTGCCCCAAACCAGAATAAGGTGGGGCAGGGATGACACCAAATCCCTCCTAATTTCCTCCCTTTCAAGAAGGAAAACACGGGAGGGAAGGAGCCCACACCCCGGACGGCCCCCATCAGTCGGGACCCATGCTGGTGACACCTCTCCCGCGTGGCCCCCTCTCCGCCCCCCTGCCCACCACACACCTGTCATCACGGCACCTTCTCAAGTTCTCCCCTCTGGCACCAGGACGGCTGAGGTTGTGTGTCTGTTCACCGCTGCCTGCACGGGGGTTATGGGCTGGCCTGTGTCCCCCGAAAGCCACCTGCTGAAGCCGACCCCAGGGCAGGCCTGACGCAGTCTGACCTCACACCCCAAGGGACACCACACCCTCGTCCTGCGGTAAACCACCAGGGCCCTGCCCCTTCCCGCGGCCTCTGGGGAGGGGCCCGGGGCCGGCAGCTCGGCCAGACCCCTCCTTCCTTCCGACAGGCAGCCCAGTCTCCCTCGGAGCTGCTCATTCCGCCTGGGTTGGAGGACGTACCCTCTGCTGCAGGAGACGTGGGGGTCTCGTCCTTAGCTGCGGTCTGAGACACTCCACAGGCTGCTGGGCTTTCAGGACAAAACCAAAGACCTTTGTCAATCAGAGTCCTGGCTGGAAACTAAGGCAGACTCAGCTGTTTTATAGAGCATTCCATGAAGGGATGGTCACCTGGATGTGGGCCTTAAGGAAACCAGCATGGGGGGCGTCAAGGCACCCGGGGCCCTCCTGGGCTGCAGGGATAAGGGGAGGAGATGGGTTGTCAGGGCCAGTGAAGGGGTTATGGGGGGAGCCGTCCCTGGGGGTGCGGAGGGAGCACAGCCATGAGCAGACTGCGGTCCTGGGCGGGACAGGGCCTGGGGGGAACACCCGAACCTCTCTCCCCACTTGTCCTGCCAGTGCCTCCCACTGGCCGAATCCTGCTGGAAGCTGGGGCCACAGGAACAGTGATGCCCTGGGGACAGAGCAGGACAGAGAAAGGTGGAGTGGAGAGGCGAACGCCAAGGAGGTGGGCAAGAGACCCATGCAAGGCCCATGGGATGGGAGCCCTCACCTCCTTGAACCAGCTCTGCAGCAGACAGGCCTGCCCAGCGGGCAGCAGCGTCCTGACAGACCGTCCCCTCCATGCCCACCACTCTGCAGCCTCGGAGCCCCTCACTGCCACCCACCCCCACTCAGGCAGCCACCTGCCCTGACAACGCCGGTCAGAGAAGCCCCTCACCTACCGCAGGGGCGTCTGCCTCAGACCCCTAACAATGGGCAGAGCGAACCAGGCGCCAGGAGGGCCGAGACCCAAGCTCAGGGCTTGCGGCCCAAGCGGAGCCAACGTGACTCAGCACCTCGCCTGCAAGGTCACCACCAGCAACCAGCCTGGGACCCGGGACCAGACTCCTCCAGGTGACCAGCACCCCAAGAACGGAATGCCCCTGCCCCTGCTCGAGTTAGCCCCTCCCTAAGTGGAGCCCAGGGCCGTGCATTACGTTATCTAAACCAACCAACTGCACCCTCATTCCAGGCAGGGGGACCCCCAGACACGGGAAGAAATTTCCATGCTGGGCAGCCAATAAACGTGCCCACTGATACGGGTCCCTTTCAGTGCGTCCAAGGGTTTCCCTCAGACACTGTCTTCAGAGGGAGGACTGACTCACGGTACCTGTGGCCAAATTTCTTTCCCTGAAGAGTTAAACCAAGCCTCAACCACACCCAGCAAGCACAGTGCCTGCTTTGCACACCCACATATATTAAGTTTTTAAGAAAAAACTAATAGGCAAACTATGGCTGATACGACATCATTGCTTAATTCTTTCTCTTGCCTTTTTTGTTTTTGGTTTGTGTTCTTTTGGTTTTGGCGGGGGAGGGGTTCCTATGTTTATTAGTTGTACTCAGCAGAAGTCTTTGATACTTGACTTAGGACATGTTTTATTATTTGTTTTGATGACTGATTTTTCATTATTTTCCTTTCTGTAGCCTGTGCTAAAATTAGCTGGCATTTGCTGAAAAGAGAGATGTTTTGGAATTAGATTCAGCTGTGTGTAACAGGAAACAACCAAAGAGGCTTAAACTAGATAGAAGTTTCTTTCTCTGCCATGTAAAAGAGGGCTGGAGAAGAGCAGTCCAGAGCTGGCTTTGGACCTGCTCCACGATCCCCCCTGATCACCTCCCACCACCCCCTGAAGGGGCCTCCTCCTCACTGTCCAAGGTGGCAGCCAGAGTGCCAGCCATCATGCCCAGGAACAGGACAGAGGACCGGAAGAAGAGGGAATAGCTGCTGCCTTTGCACCACATCTGTTTGCATTTTCTTGGCCAAAATTCAGACATGTGGCTTCACCAAGGGAAGCTGGACAATCAGGTCAGCTAAGAATCAGGACCTCACTACTCAGGACTAAGGGAAGAATGGCTATCGAGAGGAAGGCTACCATCTCCTCCACAGACAAGGATAAAAATCACATTTAAGGCAATCCGTTCACGGAAGAACAACTACTACATTTATGATGACGACAGCACATATTTACTGAATAGTTAACAATTGTGGGCCCTGTGCTAGGCGCCTCGTATCTGTTACCCAATCCTCACACAGGCCTCTGAAGGACAGACCATGACCACACTTGCTCTACAGACGAGCAGACCGAGGCACAGAGAGGCTAGGTGACTTGTCCAAGGTCACCCAGCTAACAGGTGGCACAACGTGGATCTGAATGCAGGCAGCTGGCTCCAGGTCCCCCAGGACAACTCTCACCAGCACTTACAGAACCGGGGCCAGCTGGGCGCACCCAAGGGGCCACAGACTCAGGAGTGAGGAGGGGGCCCGGGGCCAGAGCTGCTCTCTTACTCTGAGCCTCTGCACATCTCACCCACTCTACAAATGCTCGTCCCCGACACGCGTGACGTGTGCAATGAACTGCCTGGTGCCTGTGTTTGTGGCTCCGTGGGCAGCCAGTACACGGCAGGTGCTCCGAGGACACCTGACCTGAGTGGACGCAGGCTCCACGCGGGGTCGAGACGCAGCCCCTGCCCTCCAGCGCTCAAGGCCAAGTAAGGAGATGGGCGGCCGCGGGGAAACAGAGCCGGCTCAGGCGGGGCCTCCATGCGACAAGCCTGGTGAGGCCGAGCTGTACTTTGTGAGTCACAAGCGGTCAGGTTGTAAGGCCCTCGAGGCAAGCCTCAGCCACACTTCGCATTCCTCTCAAATCCAAGGTGAGAAGTGTAGGCTCAGCCCTGAGGCCACAGGGAGGCTCGAAGCAGGGGGTGGCAGGGCGGCCCCCAGGGGAGACCATCCTGGCAGCCTGTGCCGAGGACTCTGCCGGACTCTGCCGGACTGGGGCAGGGAAAGGGTGGCTGGAGGCTGAGGGGCCCGGACAGGAGGAGGCGGCCTTTCAGGGCTGAGGAAACTGGCCGAGAGGGGCCGAGGGGAGTCTGAGGTGGGACGGGAGCCGAGTGAAGGCATTTGGAAGAAGGGGCTGCGGCTAGGGGAAGAAAAGCACAGGAGGCCTCTGGGGGAGGGGGAAGGAGGGGGCCTGAGGGGTGCTGGAAGGGGCTGGAAGGGGCCCCGGCTCAAGCTGGCCGAGAGCACTTGGATGCCTACAGGCTGTGCTCACAGCTCAGCAATGTCCCGGGCCTGCCAGGATACGCCTGGCTGCTGCCCCTGCCCCCCAGCCCCAGCCCCCGGTCCCACATCAGGAGCTCTGGAGCTGCCCCCCACCCCACCTTCCGCTCCCCAGAACCCAGACATACCCCCCCAACCTCAGCCTTTCCCCAGCGACGACGGCTAATGAAACCCAGGCCAGGGAAGGAAAGGGAGAAAACAAACAGACGTGGGCAGGGGGGCCGTCAGGAGGCGGGGCAGGGGCTGGGGGTGCCAGTCGGGGGGTGTCCGGGCCGGTCTGAGCCCTGGGGCGTGGACTTCCGCCCACTTTGCCCCGCAGGGCTAATGAGGCCCAGGTGGTCCCTTGGCTGGGGCCCACTTCCCGGCGCCACTGACAGTGTAAGTGGATGCCGGTTCCGTGCCGGGGGAGGGGGAGAGGGGGCTCTGCAGCCACAGGGGCGGGGCTGGAGCGGCTGGCCGGGGGCCCAGCACATAACTCTGGGCCGGCTCAGTCTGGGGCGCAGTCTGGGGCAGCAGACACCCAGCCGCTTGGAGCCCAGCTGGCAGCATGAAGGTACCGGGCTGGGGCGGGGGCCTCAGGGCCACAGGGGACTGAACCCACCCTGCAGAGAGGACCCTTGCCAGGCAGGGGGCTGTGAAGGGACAGGGCTCAGTCCAGGGGAGGTGTGGAGGCAGAAGCGCAGACCAGGGGCTCCTGGCAGGGCTGGTTCGTCTGAGGGGCAAATGCAGAGGGGGCGGGGGCTCTGGGGCTGGGCGGGTGACCCTGTTCTCCTGTCGTCAGGCCCTTCTGGCTCTGCCGCTGCTGCTGCTTCTCTGCACTGGCCCCTGCGTCCCCCAACTCTTGGGGATCCGGGGAGATGGTAAGCTGCCACACTCGCCCAGCCCACAGGCTGGGCGAGGGGGCTGTCCTGAGCATCGCAGCTGGGAGTCGGGCCCCAGGGCTGAGCCTGTAAGAGGGAGCAAGTGGGCCAGACAGTACGCGCCCCCAGCTCGGGGAGGGAGGTGAAGGGGGGGCCGGGGGGGCGGAGGTGGCTGGTGTGCCTCAGGCCCCTTCTCCTCACCCCGCCCCCAGCTCTGGAGAGGTCATGCCTACAGCAGCCCCTGGACTGCGACGACATCTACGCCCAGGGCTACCAGGCGGACGGCGTGTACCTCATCTACCCCTCGGGCCCCAGCGTGCCTGTGCCCGTCTTCTGTGACATGACCACCGAGGGTGGAAAGTGGACGGTGAGTGGAGGGGGTGGGCACGGAGGCCAAGCCGCACGGCTGTGAGCCTGCGACTTCGTCTCTAAAGCAGGGACGATACAGCACAGTTTGTGCCCCTCTGCCACCACAGACTCCTAGATGCTTAAGGTAGGTTAGTGCCTGTAATCCTCACAATAATCCCGGGAGCAAGGTTACAAATGAGGAACCAAAACCCAGAGAGGTGCAGTAACTTGCCCAAGGGCACACAGCCGGCGCCGGACTCAACCCCAGGCGCCTCAATTCTAGAACGCCCCCTTCACCGCTTCCTGCTCTCGGCAGCCGCTCCCCGAGGGGCCTGGTGCCGGCACGCGCCTCACCTCGGCCCCCAGCGTGGTCCTCGCCCGGGTGAGGCCCCAGCCCCCCGGCCCCTCGAGCGTCCAGGCCCATCCTCTCTGCTCCAGGTTTTCCAGAAGAGATTCAACGGCTCAGTGAGCTTCTTCCGGGGCTGGAACGACTACAAGCTGGGCTTTGGCCGCGCCGATGGGGAGTACTGGCTGGGTAAGGCGGGGCCCGGCAGGCTGGGGGCCCCCAGAGCCAGGTCCCCGCTGACCGGCACGCCCCCCGCCCCCTCCCAGGGCTGCAGAACCTGCACCTCTTGACACTGAAGCAGAAGTATGAGCTGCGGGTGGACCTGGAGGACTTCGAGAACAACACGGCCTTCGCCAAGTACAGCGAATTCTCCATCTCGCCCAACGCAGTCAGCGCCGAGGAGGACGGCTACAGCCTCCACGTGGCGGGCTTCGAGGACGGCGGGGCAGGTACCCACTCTCGCCAGCCGCGGAGGGGCTGGGGGGAGGCCGGGCTGCCCCGCGCCCAGGCGGCCCCGCGGGCTGCGGACGCACAGCTACCCAGCGTCTGGCTCGGGAGAGGCCCCGTCCCCAGGCTGCCCCTCCCCTCCGCCAGGCGACTCCCTGTCCTACCACAGCGGCCAGAAGTTCTCCACCTTCGACCGGGACCAGGACCTCTTCGTGCAGAACTGCGCGGCCCTCTCGTCGGGCGCCTTCTGGTTCCGCAGCTGCCACTTCGCCAACCTCAACGGCTTCTACCTCGGCGGCTCCCACCTCTCCTACGCCAACGGCATCAACTGGGCCCAGTGGAAGGGCTTCTACTACTCCCTCAAGCGCACCGAGATGAAGATCCGCCGGGCCTGAGGCGCCGGCCCCGCCCCCCGCCCTGCCGCCCCGCCCCAGCCCCGCCCCGCTGCCCTCAGCGCCCGCGTCTCCCGGGGGCCCTGTGGCTCCAGCCCAACCGCTCCCCTCACACCCACGACGCCCAGCTCTCGCCCGGGCCTCCGCTCCCCTCCACCCGGCTACACGTCGGCGGCCTCCCAGACCTCCGGAAGGCACCGCCACCCGGCCTGGACTCGGACACCGTCCGGAAGGCTGCGGGCCGGTGTCCCACCTTAGCCGGCGTCCCGACTGCGGCCTCCACCAGGGCCCCGCGCCGGGAGACCGGAGGCGCAGTCCGACCCACTCCCGGCACACGCCAGGCCACCTGCGTGTGGCCGCCACCGCCACGCCCTAGCAGTCCCGCCAGCCAGCAGAGAACCTCCCATCCTTCACCTCCCTCCCAGCGGCGAGCACCACGGGCCCCCAGCCCCGTCTCACTCTCACGCTCAGCTTCCCCCGCCTGCCCGTCCCAGGCACCCAAAGCTCGACACCCAAACCGTATCTCACCCCAGCTACCGCAAGCCACACTAGAACAGCCACAGCCGAGGTAGGCACAGATTGTGAGGTCCCCCCACCCGCCCCGGGGGGGAGTCTGACCATGCGAGGTGGCAGAGGGCAACCTCTGTGGGGCTGGGAGCAAGTGGGGAGTGGAGGTCTTAATAAACCTCAGGACCTGAATGAACTGGCCTTGGCTGTTGTGCACGCAGATGCGTTTGCTTGGCCCCCAAGCTCTGGTTCCCCCACTGACGGCACCCTGCCCTTAACTCCAGAAACACGCCCTGGAGACAGGCACTAAAGGGAACCTTATATTTCACAGGCTTCGTTTTGATGGCAAAAAAAATTGTGTAATAATAATAATGTAATAATAATAAAAAAAATACAATACTGAAAAGTATCGCTCGGGGGGGTAGGGGTTGCCCCTCCTGCCGTGGCTCGTGCTGGCTCAGGTGGCCGCTTAAGGCCGCAGGGTGGGTCTGAGATGAACCTGCAGAATAATCCGAGCTGAGCTTCCCCTGTCAGGCCCGGGGCTCCAGCCCTCGGGAACGGTCCTGCGGATCTTGGAGCTGGGTCTGCCCCTGGCAGCAAGGCACAGACTGCGGGCCTCAGGGCTCCTGGAGGTCAGGCAGGTCAGCCAGCAGCATGGGGGAGTCCATCTGGATCTCACGCTGCAGGGACTCGATGTCAGCAGGGTTTATGCCGTGGCCCTCGAGCCAGTCGGCGAGCAGGGAGGCTGAGAGCGAGGCTGAGTCGGCCTGGCTGAGGGCGGCAAGGGGGAGAGTGGGGTGAGGGGCTCCTCCTGTGCTGGGAGCCCCTAGCCATAGCCCATTCTGGAGTCCCGGCCCAGCTCTTACCCGTCCTGTGGCCCGTCAGCCACGCCCATGTCGAAAGACTGGTTTAGGAATTCCTCCAGGTCAAAGCCAACGCCATAGCCCGCTCCACTGCCCTTTGGGGTGCCGGAGAACACGGGGGGCAAGGGGTCCTCCACCTGCAGGGGATGATGGCAGCTTACAACGCGGGAACCACCCAGCGCCAACTGAGGTCTGCAGGGCGCCCCACCCTGACACTGCCCTCAAGTGGCCCTGGACACCTGTGGTGACAGCCCCAGCCTCAACAAACACTGAGTGCGGGCTGGGGTCTCCAACGACCGGCTCATCAGCGCTACGCTCCTTCTGCGAGCGAGCAGGCAGGCTAGGAGAGCTCGAGCCCGGTCTGCCGCTCCGCTCCACGGGACCAGGACACACAACAGCCTCTCCTGCACCCAGCGACCTCCCAAGCCCACCTCCCCTGGATTCAGATCCAGGCATCCCCACGGCCAGGCCTCTCCCCTCACCTGCGACTTGGACAGCTGCTGGGTCACCAGGGTGACGTCGGGTGATTCGGAGGTGGAGGGCTGAGGGGCCCCCCCGGGGTCTGGAGGGGGTGGGCCAGAGGGGAAGTAAGGCAGAACGCTCTGGGCGCTGGCGCCAGGCAGCCCAGGGGGGGCCCCCAGCGGCCGGGGGGCCAGGAGGCCGGAGGAGGCGGTGGTCTGGGGTGGAGCGGCCGCAGGCCCAGCGGGCGGGCAGGCAGGCTGTGGCGGGGGGGCCGCAGGCGGGCTGCGGGGCCGGGCGGGGGGCGGCGTGGGAGCGGGGGCCGGGGGCCGGGCCATGCGAGTCCAGCGCTCCAGCAGGCTGCGGTCGTTGTCGCTGAGCACCAGGCCGGCCAGGGGGTCGGCGGAGGGGCCCCCGGAGGCCCCAGCGCCCCGCTCCTTGCGCTCCCGCTCCTGCCGCCGCTTCTCCCGCTCCTTGGCCCGCTCCTGCCGTCGCCGCCGCTTCTCCTCCCGCTCCCGCTGGCGCTCCTGGGCTGTCACCGGCTTCCGAGGCTCGGGAGCTTCCAGGGGGGCGCTGGGGCCATCTGCGGAGAAGACGGGAGGGTGACGATAAGAGCCTGTCCAGGCCTGGGGCCCCTCTGCCTCTCGCTCCCCAGCCAGCCGCGGCCTCTGCCAGGCACCTCGGAGCCGGCTCCGCAAGGACTTGAGCAGGGCGGCCTTGAGGGCAGCCTTGGTGTTGTCTGAGATGGCTCCCTCCCTCTTTGGAGGGGCTGGTTCACTGGCCGGCGGGGGCGGCTGCAGGGTCAGATCGATGGTGTCGGGCGCAGGGCCAGGGCATGGCAGTGGGGCCGGCGGAGGGGACTCCATGGCACAGTCCCCACTGGGAGCCCAGGGACTGGGCATCTCAACATCGGGGCAGCCGGGCTCACTGGCCACAGGCTGTAGGGAAGGCTGGAAGCGGATCTGCTGGCGGATGCCCTCGCGCCGTGCGTGGAAGTCTTCGATCTCGGCCACGATAGCCTCCTTAATGCGTTCCCGTGTGAGGGCTTCGCGGTCAAAGGCAAAGTCAAAGGGCGGGGCGCAGTCAGGCTCGTCATCGGGGTCGTGGTACTTGGCCAGGAAGGGGTGGCGAAGGGCGGCAGCTGCTGAGATGCGGGCACTGGGCTCAAAACGCAGCATGCGCCCCAGCAGGGAGAGGGCCTGGCGGTCGGCACCCGGGTACACCGTCTCCCAGGGCACAGGCTGGCGTGGCGGCAGGCTCTGGATGTAGGCCCGCACCCTCTCAGCCCCAACGGCCTGAATCACGGCCGGTGACGGGGTACCCAGCACCATCATGATCAGCTGCAGCTGGTGCACATAGTTTTTGCCTGGGAAGAGCTGGCGGCGGGCCAGCATCTCCCCAAAGATGCAGCCCACGGACCACAGGTCGATAGCCTGCGTGTACTCGTGCAGCGAGAGCATGAGTTCGGGGGCACGGTACCAGCGCGTGGCCACATACTCAGTCATGAAGTACTGGTGCTCGGCGGGCGAGGTGCACAAGCCTCGGGCCATGCCAAAGTCCCCGATCTTGAGCTCGCAGTTCTCGTTCACCAGCAGGTTGGAGGGCTTGAGGTCGCGATGGATGACCTGAGCCGAGTGCATGTACTTGAGGCCCCGCAGCAGCTGGTACAGGAAGTAGCGCACATGCTCCAGCGTCAATGGCTGCGAGGAGTGGATGATCTGGTGCAGGTCACTCTCCATCAGGTCCAGAACCACATAGCTGAGGGGCAGGGGAGACAGGCAGGGGCTGTCTTGCCCACCCTCCAGCCCCAGCCTCACCACGCCCTCCCGCTCCAGACAGCTCATGGCCTTACTCTCAGACTCTGCAGGGGCCACCCACTGGGTATGAAAATTCTAGATTCTCTACAACTCTTCCATTAACTTAAGTGAAGTGAAATTGCTTTTCTCTCCAGATCTAGTTTCACCATCAGAGTAAAGGTCGGGTTGGACTAAACCAGGCTGGCCAACATGTTTTGTTCGGGAGCCCTCTCCATTGTTGGGTAGTGGCTGCTTGAAAGACTACGATGAAAACTGTAAAGTCGTCTCCATTTTCTGTAGGACAGTGTTCTGTGATTGACTAGTGATGTCTGCTACGGGAATAAAAAGGTACAGATATAGAATGAACGTCCTACGTTTGCCAAGCTACATACTGAGGTCCTATAAAACTGTTACTTCTGCATTCTTCTTGAGGAATCACATGTATCCCTGGCAAAGCCCTAAGGGAGCACTGATCCTAGAATCGCAGGAATTTTCCCAGCCTGCCCTACATTAGGTTCAGCTACCCTTCTAGAACTTCAGCAATATGGCCCCAGCGTTCAGAAAAGGTCCCTGCTCGGTCTCCCTCTTCCATCCCCGCTCCTTACACAGATTTGAACTCGCCATAGGGCACAGTGGGCCTCAGGATGTCCTTGATGGCAATGATGTTGTCGTGCTTGAAGTGTTTGAGGATCTTCAGCTCCCTGAGGGTCCGCTTGGCATTGGTCACCACGTCAAAAGCGTTAGGGATCTTCTTAATGGCCACCTGCTGACCTGGGGAACAGGGGAAAAGCAGATGCCACAAGGTACCCTGGTTAGCTGCAGAGTAGCACAAGGCCCCTTTCAATACCTCCCTTTGCGGACGCAAGTGACAACAGCTACCACTTACAGGGTACCTACTTTGTGCCAGGCTCTGTGCTAAGCATAGTACATACGTTATCAGATTTTCCCTTCACCTCCTTCCTGAGGCGGGTACTCATAGCTGAAAGTTAGAGATATGGAGACCTGGGCTCAGTAGCTTGCTGGGCATTGCACAGCTAGTTAGTGGTAGACTCGAGACTCTCACACCTGTGCTCACTCTACCTCCCTACACTCTGCATCTCAGACCTCATCCATCCCACCACCAACCCCGAGCGCCAGTCTCTGGCTCCAGAACACACTCTGGAGAACCTCCATTCGGGTCTAACGCCGACTGTCACCTAAGGAGGAAGTAGGCTGATGCGCTGGCAAAGCCACCAGAGTTTCAGAGACCCGAGCCCAATACAGAGGCCGGCCCCCAGAGGCACCCAACCCATGCTTGCTGACTTGACCCAGAATTCACATCCCAGCGTCCCCTATAGCTGCTTGGGACGGGGCGGGTCTCAGCCCCCGGGAACCGGTTTCCAAACGTGCGAGCAAGGCCGGGCGGGTCGCTCACCGGTGAGGCGGCGGCGCGCGGAGGACACCACCCCATAGGCCCCGTTGCCGATGGTCTCGATGATCTCGTACTCGTCCCCCACGTCGAAGGTCACGTCGAAGGAGCGCGCCTTCAGCAGGGCCAGGTTCTTGGCCGCCACGGAGGCGGCGGGGCCGGTGGGTTCCGCCTTCCCCGGCCCGGGGGGCTCTCCGGAGCCATCCTCGCCGTCGTCCTCCTTCAGGGGCTCAGCCATGGCGTCTGCGTGGGGACGCGGGCGAGCAGGGGCCCGGCCCCGGACTCAGGGGGCCCCCCGGAGCCTCCAGGCCCGCAGGCCGAGCGGCGCACGCACCCTGTGTCCCGCACCCGCGGGAGCCCGGAGCTCAGGCCCGCGCGGGACGCGGGGTCGGCGGTGGGGGAGGCGCAGCGAGGCGCGGTCCAGGAAGAAAGCGAGGGGCGGGGCGCCCGCTCTCCTCGGTCGGCACTCGGCGGATGGCGCTTTACCCCGATGCCGCCCAGGCCCTCGGAGGTCCCGGCTCCCCGGCTCCCCGGCGTCGCCGGCTTTCAGTCCCTGGGTCGGGGTGATGGGTGGGACCCGAAGACCCACTCGCTCACTGGGTCGGGCCGCCGCCACCACCACCACCTCAGCAGCGCGCGGTCTCCCGTCCCGCCCCCCAAGACCACGCCTCCGCAGGCTCTGGCCAATCCGTGGACGGTCTCCGCGGAGGTGCCCACCCCTTCCACTTGCTGCGTCCAATCAGCGTCCACCGGCCAAGGAAGCCGCGCCTCCACCCGCGCCCGCGCCGCTGTCCAGTCCCGCGGCGGGAGCCGCCCAACCCGCGCTCGGCTTTCGCAGCGGCTCTGCGGCCTGGTGCCCTCCTCGGACGCATGCGCGCTGGCAGCCCCGGGCGCCGCGAGACTGGAAAGCACCGCCCCCGCGTGCGCGGGCACGCGCATCCACTCCGATCCGCCAGGTGGCCTCTGGTCAGTTGCTGCTGGTCCTGGGAGCTTGGAGGGTTGAGGTGACTAGATGTTACCTTGGCGGCCGCATCACTCAGTCCCCCTCCTTCAGCCCCCTCTTCCCTTATCAGCCTCTATCGCCCCGGGGATTGCGCCCCCCATTTTCCCGATGGGCCCCGGGAGCCCGGCGCTGGGAAAGCGTCGTCCCAGGTAGAAGGTGATCCGTCCCATCCAACCACGGAGATCCCGGTCCTCCGGGTTACAGAGCGTCGGCCCGAAGCCTCCACTGACTTCCGGTGGCTGGTCTCCTCTTAGCTTCCGGCGTCGCCGGGCCTCGGCTCGCGGTTTCCCGGTCTCGGGCGTGACGCCTCCGTGGGGCGGCTCCGTCTAGCGACTCCCGCGCCTTGCCTGCGGGGCAGCGGGCGGGGCCGCGGCGTCAACTACGCCCGCTCGCTGGAGGCCGCGTGTCCACCAGTGTCTTGGGAGGAAGCGTCTGGGGTCGGGAGCCCCGGAGTTAGGCCTGAGCGCCTCGGCGAGGGTCCATCCCTTCCGTCCCAACTGGTGGCTGAAGAGTAGATCCAGACCAGAAAGGAATTTTGTTTACATTCCCCACTGTTGTGGTTGTTTATTTTTTACTAAAACATACATAAAGTTCCACATAAGTGTATCAATCAGTTTTCACAAACCTAACACCTCAGTGTATAGAATTCAAATGGAGAAAACCAAAAATACAGAACGTTGCCAGCCCTTCAGAAGCCCCTTCTCTTTTCTTGTGGTGACAGTTTCTGTTAACTCTTCCATACTTTGTGGGGGGTTTTGCACTGAAATTTAAGAGGTTCACTAGGACCCATACTTTAGGATGGAAAAGTAGAGACTGCGTTCTTAAAAACACGACATAAGGAAACACGTCTAGGAGTAGAAGGTCAGCCCCAGAACAAATAGATACCTCGTATTTCGACATGGAAAAATCACATGGGCCTCCTGAGTTAGCTGAACTATACATTTGTTTCTGATTTTCCTGACAGCACAGCAAAAAGCCAAATTCTCTCTTACGTGATTAGCCTTGAACATCAATAAACCACATTCATGGGAAGTGGACCTTTTCTGCCCTGATTTCTGAAAATATTTCCGTGATGGCCTTTCCTTAGGTGACAGTAGACAGCCTTCCCTAACTCTGAAATATGTGCAGGATAAGTTCTGCGGTGCCCGTCAGTGAAAAGAGAGGGCGTAAAGCAGCAGGACCCATAAACGCGTCTTCTCAGGGAACCTGGTGGCCAGCTCTGTGATGGTCCCGTCTGCTGTGGGAATAAAGCATACAGTAGCAGAAGAGACCCATAAATTGCGAATCCTTTAAATACTTCTCTATAAATATTCCAGCTAGGATCGGTATACAAGTTACAGACATTTCAACTTCCTTGGCAAAAACTCCCTGATTCTCACTGACTTTTGAGATTGATACACAATGAGCTGCTTTACTCCTGCCCCTACTAGGCCCTGACTCCGTCCTGGAATAGTCATCAATTATCTAACATTCTCAGCCTTGCCTTAAGACCTTGCTGCATTTGACACAACTGACTACTTCAAGAAAAAGTTGTTTCATATGGCTCAAAACTCAAATCTTAATTAAAAAGTTCAAGTGAAAAATCTTGGTCTCACGCCAGGTGGCCGATTTTATAGTTTTCTACTGGAAGTAAGAAGAAACAATATAAATTCAACACAAGCAAATACTAATACACACTCTTACCCACCTCCCCTTTACTCTACAAAAAGGTAAAAAATTCTTTACAATTTTCCTGCAGATCATGCAGTATCAAAAACCAGACGGATCTCTCATTCTTTTTTTGTTATAACAGCGTTTTTGAGATATAATTTACATACCATAAAACATTTACAGTGTACAATTCAGTACATGAATTTAGTTCGTTCACAGAGTTGTGCAACCATCACCACTGCCTAACTTTGGAACATTTTCATCACCCCAAGAAGAAAGCCATTAGTCACTCCTCATTTCCCCTCCCCAGCCCCTGGCAACCACTAATCTGTGTGGAGTTGCCTATTGTGGACGTTTCAGATCAATGGAATTATACACCGTGTGACCTTTTGTGCCTGACTTCCTTCACTCAGCATAATATTTTCCAGGTTCATCCTTGTGGCATGTGTCAGAACTTCATTCTTTCTTAAGGCTGAATATATTACACTGTATAGATAGACCACATTTTGTTTATCCCATCATCAGTTGATGGACATTTAGGTTGTTTCTAGTTGCGGAGCACAGGCTCCGGACACGCAGGCTCAGCGGCCATGGCTCACAGGCCCAGCCGCTCCGTGGCATGTGGGATCTTCCCGGACCAGGGCACGAACCCGTGTCCCCTGCATCGGCAGGCGGACTCTCAACCACTGAGCCACCAGGGAAGCCCAACTTTTAAAAACTTTTTGAGGAGCTGCCAGACTGTTTACTTGAGTGGCTGCACCACTTTACAATCTCACCAGTATATCTGAGGGTTCCAATTTCTCCACATCCTCACCAATACTTGTTATTTTCCTTTTTTTTTCTGTTTTAAATTGTAGTCATCCTGGTGGGTGTGAAGTGGTCTGTCATTGTGGCTTTGATCTGCATTACTCTCATGACTAATGATGTTGAGCATCTTTTCATGTGCTTATCGACCATGTTTCTTCTTTGGGGAAATGTCTGGTCAGTGTCTGTTCAGTTCCTTTTCTGTTTTGAATTGTGTGATTTGCCTTTTTATTGTTGAGTTGCAGAGTTCTTTATATAGTCTGGATATAAGTTCCTTATTAGACGTATGATTTACATATTTATTCCCATTCTGTGGGTCATCTTATCAGTTTCTTGGTGGTATCATTTGAAGCACAAAAGTTTTTAATTGCAATTAACTCTGATTTATCTATTTTGCCTTTTGTCACTTGTGCTTTTGATGTCATGCCTAAGAAACCATCTCATTCTTTTTTATTTTTAAAGTTTTTCATTTTTTATTTTTACTTATTTTTTTGGTGGTCACATCACGCAGCTTGCGGTATCTTAGTTCTTGGACCCCGGACCAAACCCGGGCCCTCAGCAGTGAAAGCACGGAGACCTAACCACTGGACCGCTAGGAAATTCCCATCTCATTCTTTTTTACAGCTGCATAGTACCACTTTTCAGATATAATCTATTTACCCAAGACCTATAGGTGGACACTTTTTGCTATTGCAAACGATGTAGTGCTAAAGTATCTTGAACACATCGTTTCGTGTGCTGTGAGTCCAAGCCACCCAGAAGCGGGCGTGTGCCAAGTTGAAGAGCGCTGCACTCGTGACTTTAACGGTGTCAAATCCCTGTCCTTACAGATTATATCACTTTAGGCTCCCACCAGCAGTGTGAGAGGAGGAGTCACACGGTGCTTTTTAAAAGTTTGGAGTTGTTTGCCTATGTTGACAATGGGAGACGTCCCCTAAAAATCCCGGTTTCTGGTTTCTTTTGGAAAGCTGGAAGATCTGTCAGCGTCAAAGCTGCATTTCCACAAAGCGTTAGTGGACTGTAACAGAGCGGTAGCCTCGCCATTGAAATGGGGGCTCTCCTGCTCACCGGTCCCCACCACTCCCCGACTGCGTCCCCAGCACAGGCCGACTGTCACATGCCATTCATCACATGCTTGTACCAGCGTAGAAACACCTTAGTAAAAGCAGGGAAATGAAAGAGGCCCAGGGGACATATCTCCAAAAGAAGGGGGAGGGGGAGGGGAGGGGAGGGGAGGGGGAGGAGGGGGAGGGGAGGCCAGGGGGAGGAGGGGGAGGGGAGGCCAGGGGGAGGAGGGGGAGGGGAGGCCAGGGGGAGGAGGGGGAGAAGCAGCAACTAAGCTGTGGGAATGAAGAGGGTCTCCTGACACAGACCACTGCTCAGCCCTCCTGGCCGTGCCTCCTGCCTGGCCACATGCACGTCCAAGTTCACGATTTAGGCCACTGGGAGCCTCCGAAGAGGTTTGAGTAGAACACCCTTCAGAATTGCCTTCCTGAGAAATATTTCTGGCAAATGGTGTGGAAGCCATGCTTGGGAAAAGGCTGGAGAAAAGGAGATTATTATGCCGTCCAGGTGACAGCCCTGACGGGGCTCTGGACCAAGCAGTGGCAGTGGATCCCTGAAGACGGATGTGGAGGGAGGTGAGAGCAGGAAGCGTGGGTTGTGTCAGAGCTTCTGTGGAGACAATGGGGGTGTCACCAAGATCCGGACACCTGAGCTGCGTGGTGGATGCAGGTGAGGCCGTTCAGCTACATCCAAGCACCTGGTGAGCCCCGTCTCTGATCCCAGCCCCGGAGGCCCTCCTGGGCTGCAGAGCCTTAACCCTCGTCATGTTGGGGGTATTGGGGAGCCCCGGATGGCGGACTCCTTCCAACAACCTTCAGGGACCGCCCCCCTTTGTCGATAGTCTCAGCAAAGGTTCGGGGTGGCCTCTCATTGGACAGGCTAGTGGGGGGCGTGGGAGGAAGCATGCTGATTGGCCAGACCTGAGTCACCTGTCCACCTCTGGAAGGGCGAGCGGCCGAGAGCCATTTTCCCAAAGGAAACCTGGGCTTTAAGGAAGGACGGACGGCTGCCAGTAGGAATGAGATGTGCCCCACACATCTGCACCCCTCTGCCGCCAGAGGAAGTGCAGGGGAAGTCTGAGGAGCAGAGAGCAGGGTCTCTGTCCGGGAAGCTGCTATTCCGACATGACTGCCTCCCCTCCAACCCCAAAGGCCCTTAGTTTCCAGAAGACACACTTTGGGATCAGGAACAGCTGAGTTTGAATCCTGCTCTGCCACGTCGCAGCCAGGGCATTCTTTACTGTGTATTTCTGTGTCATAACCAGGGACACGTGGTCCCCGCCCCTCTCTCACCAGGGAGCCCAACCCTCGGCCGGCAGTGTCTGCCCCTGTGGCCGGCGCTGAGGAGGAGAGGCTCAGGCCCCGGGGGTGAGGAGAGGACGCCTGCTCAGGTGGGGAAGTCACGGAGGGACATCCAGGTCGGGACCAGCCAGGTGAGAGGGCTGGGAGGAGGGGGAGGGGAGGGTTAAGCAGAGGGAGCAGCATGTGCAAAGGGCAGGTGTGAGTGAGCTCGGCACACGTCTCGGGACACAGAGACCCGCGTGGAGGTGGCAGGGGGAGGGGCACACAGAGACGGGCTGGAGAGGTGGGCAGACGACCACCGTGCAGGACCCCCGGGGCCCTGACCTCAGTGTCCCTGTCTGCAAAGTAGGGATGTTCAGACCTCCCTGGTTGGGCTGTTTTCTGGGTTTGAGAAATGACAGCCCAGCCAGGAGAGTCCCAGGCATGGGCCTGGCCCTCTGGAGGTGCTGGACCAGCCGTGGTCACTCAGGTGGACACCCCCAGGCCCAGGGGCATTCGAGCCGTGTCTTGGGTGTGTAAACAGTTCTACCCTCACCCTCTTCCAGAGGGAGTCACTGGCCCTGTTAACAGCTGAGAAATGGGTTCAGCAGGGGAGGGGGTGAGTGACCTAGGGCCACGTGCAGGGTGGGGGTGTGCAGGGAGGGGACTGCCTCCACCCCCGGGGTTCCCGGTACCCAGCTGCACTCTCCCTGCGCAGACACGCCTCTGTGGCTAAGGCCGCCAGCCTTGAGTCACCCAGTGAGTGGCTGGGGCCCCCGGGGGGAAGCCCGCGAAGCTCACACCCCGTCTGCAGAGGCCAAGGCAGCGGCACCAGGACCCACTGGTCAGCCTGCGGCCCCTCCCCCCTTCTCCTTCCCCACTTTCCTTAGCTGGCCCTCCTGCCTCTGCTCCTAGCAGAGAGGGTGGCCTGCGGGCCCTGAGAAGGGGGCCAGCTTAATGGATGAACCTGCAAAGGACGCTGCCTGCTCTCAGTGGGGCCCTCAGCACCAGTGGGACAGGGTGGTGAGGGGAGTCTGGGGGCCAGAACCCCTTCCATGAGCCCGCAGGACCCACCACAGAGGTAATGACTGAGTTAAGAGCCCCTCGGCCGGTGACTTCAGAAAGCCTCAGTCTCCCCTTCTGCATAGTGAGGGTCGTGATTAAAAGAACATGAAGAGCTGGTCTAAACTACAGCTGGTTCCCGGTCTGCTGTTAACCACGTAAACGGCAGAGGCTGGGGGCAGGCAGGACTCTGGGCAGGCTGGAGGGAGGGCCCCCAGTCGGGGGACAGGGCAAGCCAGGGCAGCTGGTTCTCCCAGCCTTCAATCTGAGACGATCAGGCTGCAAATAAAAGGAAACCACCAACCATGGCCTAAACACATGAAGATTTGTTTTTCTTTCATCACAAGAAATCCAGAGGACTTTGTTGACCTCAGTTTAGCGGCTCAGTAACGCTTGTCAGGGACTGAGGCTCCACCCTTCCGATTGGCTGTCATCCTCGTGACATTTTGCCTCTCTTAGCTCATGGCTGCAAAATGGCTGCTGCACTCCAGCCATCACATTCATGCTCCAGGCAGGATAAAGGATGAAGGGAGAAGAACATGGCACTACCTCTGTCCCCTGTCATCACAAGAGCAAACACCTTCCTGGTAGCCCTCAGCAGATGTGCACTTCCGTCTCCTTAGACAGAGCTGCGTCACATGGCCAGCCCTACCTGCAAGGGAGGCCCAGAAATCAAGTGCTTAGATAGGCACCTTGCTGCCCCCCAAATCAGGAGTGGTTAGAAGTGGAGAACAGATATTGAGTAGGTAGCTCACAGGTGGAAGGGGCAAAGCCACATCTACTCATCAAGAGGGCAGGTGGGAGGTGCCCTAGTGCCCAAGACCAAGACAGGACTCTTCTCGGAGACACTGGAGGCTGGGGGGCTGGATTCCCTCACTCGGGGTCCATGGCCTCCCAGTACAGACCACCCTCATCTCTCCCGGCCCTGGGGGCTCCACGTTCCTTCCCAAAGGTGGCGGGTGCCAAGGCCCCCCCTTGGCCCAGAGCTCATATCGCAGGTGATGAGCAGTGCGGCAGGGGTGGGTGTGAGGCAGGTGCTGGGCGGCAGCTTCAGCTGCCCCTGCCGTCTCCTCCAGTGCTGCTGAGCCCTCCGGGCCACACCGCCACACTGTGACACACACACGCTGGCACAGTCACGGCACAGTGCTCACGTGTACACGCGGTCCACTTAGGTTGCCAGATCACAGACACGCTCATGCCCACCCAGGACACACAGAATACGGGGCATCATTGTGCACACACATTCACACACAGGGACGCACACGCAACAGCGTTCACGTACGCACAGATCTGCACACGCGGGCACACAGGGGCACACACAGATACACGAACTACTGGGACGTACGCTCCCTCCGGGCGCATGCTGGGCCTGTTCTGCCTCAGCGCCCGGAGCAGCCAGGCCAGCTCCGGCCCCACAGGTTGTAGGGGAAAGAGGAGGGGACATTTCTGCCTGAACGTGCCTGCCCCTTGGGAGAGCTGAGCCTCGGGGGCTGCCGTGAGGGGAACCAGGACGGGCAGGGAGGGGGCTGCTGCGGGGACCTGCCCACGGGACGCGGAGCCGGGCAGCGGTCGGTGCCGCGGCTCAGTCCCCCGAGGCGGGGGATACTCCCCAAGGCCAGCCTGTGGGTGCGTGGAGGGGACAGCAGGAGGCCTGCGTGGGTGGGCTGACCTCAGGGTCCGGTGGCTCTGCCTTGGGCCGCTCGTGGCTTCTCAGCACCCTCTCCTCAGCCCTGCTTCCACCACCTGCACACCCAGGCTGACCAGGACCCTGGGGGCGGGTCCACGCTCTGTCCCAGCACCTGTGGCTGCGCCGTCAGGGTGCCGTCCTTGTGGTCCCGATGGCCCAGTGGCTGGGCAAACGATGGACGACCTTGCCCCTCCCCGAGCATTCCCGAGGCCTGCGCTGGGCCTGCCTGGGTGTGAGGGTGGAGCCAGGTCTGTTCTCTGTCCTCCAAGAGCAGGGATGACTGTCACCAGGACGCCACCCTCACCGCTCACGCCTCTCCTGGCCCCTCCTCCTGGTGGCTTGGCCCGGGGCCCTCTCCTCAACCAGAACTCCTCCCCAAGCTCTGCACCGAGCACTGTCAACCCTGCTCCAGCCTGGCCCGCCCTCCCTCCCTCCCTCCCCTGAGCGCCTATCCAACACCTGGTGCTCCCCAAACGTCTCCAGGGGACGCCCCACAAGCCCCCAGGACCTGTGACCACTACCACGCTCACCAACGCCCCACCCATCTCACCCTCACGCTGATCGACCACTTGCACAGCAGGCCCGAGTCCAAAACCTCAGTCACTCACCCCACCTCACTGAGCACCTACTCTGTGCCAGACAGAATCCTGGGTGCTGGGGAGTTGGCAGTGAACACGACAGGTGCTAATCTCCCCACCTGTGGAATGTGGATTTGGGCTGGGAGAGAGCAGCAAAGCCACTCAATTACACAGCATCTCAGGTGGCAGCCCCAGGCGTGGACTCGAGAAGCGCTGACGGTGGGAGGAGGTGGTTTTACACGGATGGTCAGGGAAGGCCAGTGGAGGTGGTGACATCGGAGCAAGGACTTGAAGGGAGAGAGGGAACGAGCCTTGTGGAGATCGGGCAGCGGGAACAGCAAGTGCAAAGGCCCTGAGGCAGGGTGTGCCTGGCCTGTTTGAGAATCAGCGAGGAAGCTGCAGCTGGAGCAGCCTGAGTAGGGGCGACAGGGCAGGAGAAGCACCATTTTCACTGCTGACTGCCTGGTCCCAGCCGCCATCATTTCTCGCCGGGACCCCTGCTGTCATCTCCGAGTCACCGTCCTCTTGGTCTCCTCTCGCTCCTGTAACCAATTCCCTGCACAGCGGCCAGAGTGATCTTTTGAAAAACACAGATAGGTTGTGTCCCAACGTCCCCATCTCGTGGGATAAGGCCCTGCTCACGGAGAGTGGGGGGCAGATGGAGGAGGTGGCCGACTCGAAGGGACCAGCTGCCCTGAGGCCGAGTGCAGGGCGTGGCGGCAGCCCCAGCTGCCTGGTTCCTGTGAGGTCATCCCCTGCATTCATCTGCCTGATTTCCTCTCTCAGATTTGCTGGAAAAGCCCCGCGGAAACAGCTGGCAGGTGTGTGCAGGCCCAGGGATGGCTGGGGTGTGGGCTGGTGGGGAGGGAGTGGTCAGGATCACCGCAGTAGGAAGGAATGGCCCTTGGCGAACCTCTCAGAAGCAGCTGTGGCCCTCCACCTCCTCTGGCCTGGCACCTATGGGTGGGCTGCAGATGAAACACAGGATGCCCAGCTGTGCTTGAATTTCAGATACGCAACGAACGGGTCTTTAGCTGTGGATGTCCAGTATTTTCATTTGCTAAATGTGGCAGCCCCAGCCTCCCAGCTTCCCTGGTCCCAAGCCTCAGCCCCACGTGGTGGCCAGAGAGCCCAGTTAAAACCCCAGTCGCTTCACATCCCCCCTCGCCTCGAAACCCTCCACGACTCTAAGGCCCTGAGTGATCTGGGCCCGGGGCACTCTCAACCCATCTCCTACCCCAGCGCTGTGCTGGGAAAGTGCTCTCTGAAAAAAAAAAAGTCAATAAAATGTAAAGCACTGAAAGCCCTAATTTAGCATTTGCCAATTTCTGTGGCTGATTTAAAGCCCCCAGCACGTCGCTGGGGGCAGAGTTGCACAGGTGTCTCTGGTGCGTCGGCGCGAGGCCGTGCAAGCAGGCGCCAGTCCGCCTCTCTGTTCCTCAAGCACATTCTGCCCAGGGCCTGTGCACGTACTGTGCTCTCACTGTGCTGTGGAGATGCCCACCCCACATCCGTGCAGGCTTCTTCCGGAACTTTGCTCAGAGATGCTTCCTTGTGCATCTACCATCTACCGTAACCCGCCCCCATCACTCTCCAGCCCTTTTCTCTGCTTTATTTTTTTCTTCATAGCACTTACCACTGTCCCAAATTATCACAAACACGCTTCCTTGTGTCCCCACCAGAAAGTCAAGTGCATTAGGGCAAACAGCTGTGCCTGTCTTGTCTTCCACTTTACTCCAAGCACCTAGCCCAGGGCCTGGTACACAGTATGTGCTCAATAAATACCTGCTGAGCGAGCGGTAACTCTTGGCTCAGCGAGCTTGGTTCCCATGACCTTGGTGCTCATTCTGATGCTTGGTTGGAGCAATTCAATCCACCCCCAGCATCCCATCAGAGGTGTTCCTTCTTTCTGCCCCGACCCCCTCCTGGCCACACCCCCCCCACAGGAGCCGGCTGGATGCAGACAGATTCCAGCCCAGGTCCACTCCCGCCCTTGAGCCTCCCTCAGCCTCGGTGAGGCTCTCTCCATCTCTGAGCCTCGTGGTTTTGTCCCCCGTGAGGGAGCATTTAACTTCCACCTCCTGAACTACTGTGGGGACCATAGTGGCTGAATGGATGGGAAAGCACTTTGCAACCCACAGCCCCTAAAATTCAGGAACCCCCATCCACCCCACTATTTCTCAGCGCGGAAGACATTTTGTAGTTATTAGAAACATCCCAGAACTATCACAAGTCCTTACAATCAGCTACACATGATGCAAAAGCATAACTCACTCAGCAACGGCATTTAAAAAAATCACCCATTTTCATCAAGTAGAAAACTGAGGAAGTGACTTTAACAATGCCATCTCCACTTCTCGACCGCCACGTGGAGACACTTACGTGGCTCTGTCTCACCTGGGACGCTTTTTTAAAAAATCATCCTTCCGTGGTCCCTTTCTCACCCTTGGGGACTTCAATCCATTTAAAAATGATGTCATTCTAAATGCTCCTCGCTCTCAGCTGTTACTCTTCCTAGGGAGCTTCTTTTACCATCCCCCGGACCCCCTTCTTCCTTCCCTCAACCACCTGTCTCTCTCCTGGGCACCTGGGAAGGAGTGATGTCCCAGAGGAAAGAACCATCTGTCCAGGACCACAGAGAGTGGCCGGCACATGCCGCCCTGTCCCTCGAGCCTGTCGGGCCACGCCTCTGCCCCCGCGAGACCCAAAGATGAGGGATCAGATACCAAGGCCACAAGCGGGCTTTCTTTGCTCTACATGACGTCATCTAAAAATTCACCCAACATGACAAAATTAGGAGATCTCGAGAAAACAGAGATTTCCCAGCTGTGGATGCCAACGCCTACAACAAGCGCTGGGACCTGCTGGTGGGTGTGGCTTCCGGCCCACCAGCAGGCATCCGTGAGCAGGGCTGGGCATCTGATCAGATCGGTGGAGGCCTGTGCCATGTGAGTTGTTCAGTATTGTGAATGCCACCTCACCCTCACCGACTGCCTGGGACTAAGTACGCCTCATTATCCCCTGGATTATCCCCATGCCTGAACGCTTTCGGCACAGGAGGAAAACAAAAGCTAGATGTGGAGATGCGCCTGTGAAGATCAACAGAAGCAGGCACGGTTCTTCGTGGGAGTGAAGAACGGGCAGCTCAACGCCTATTCTAACTGCGTCTCCCCTTCCTACCTTACCCGAGCTCAAGCTCCCAGACTCCCTTGCGGCTAGAAGAGGCCCTGAGACCCAGTTCTCGCTACTGGGTTGTGTGGGAGGCCCCGTCCTAGGCCAGGCCTTGCTGGGGATGCACGGCTTCTCCCCCTGCTCCACCTAGAACATAGCCCTGTACCTGGAGCTGAATCAGCGGTCTTGTTGTGAGGACAAAATCCACATGCTAAGCAGGTGGGGCGGGAAGATGGGGAGAACCTGGGTCCCTGGTGGTGTGGCCAAGCCAGCGTCAGTTCCGGGCTGTCTTGATGTTTGAGCCCTAATTGGCTTTTCCGTCACACACAGCCTGTCATGCCACATGCCCAACATGTAAACTCCTGGCAAGCTTCACTTATCCGCCTGGCTTTGGCTGACATTGAGTTTATATCCAATGGATTGAAAATGAATGGTTTTTTGTTTTTTTGTTTTTTTTTTTTTTTTTGCGGTACGCGGGCCTCTCACTGTTGTGGCCTCTCCTGTTGCGAAGCACAGGCTCCGGACGCGCAAGCTCCGGACGCGCAGGCTCAGCAGCCATAGCTCACAGGCTCAGCAGCCATAGCTCACAGGCCCAGCCGCTCTGCGGCATATGGGATCTTCCCGGACCGGGGCACGAACCCGTGTCCTCTGCATCGGCAGGCGGACTCTCAACCACTGCGCCACCAGGGAAGCCCTGAAAGTGAACGGTTTTGAAACACCTACAGTACTTTCCGGAATTTGGCCAACGATTCAACTTGCCTGTCTCCAAGCAAGCTGGACTCCAACTGCATTACTGCCTTCGCCGTGGAGACCATTGCTCCCATTTGCTGAGCCCTGTGAGGTCGAGGTCTTATGATCCCCAGTTTCCTGTAAGCTGAGACGCAGAGAAGTTGAGCCATCAGCCCAAGGTCACACAGCTAGCGAGGAGCAGAGCTTAGATTGGAACCCAGCTCCCCCTGCTGGTTAACCCTTGGAAGAAGCTGCCCCTGGCACTTCCGCCTTGAACTTCAGGGTAAAGGGAGCAAGCCCGCTCCTGGGGCTGATTTGGAGATGTCAGGGATTCCCCCAGTCCTTCAAGTGACTCAGTGGGAAAAGGACAGTCCAGGCCATGCCCTCATCTTCCTAGTGAGACACTGGGGACCGGAGAGAGGCAATGACCTGCCCGGGACCACACTGCAAGTTGGGGACAGGCTGGAGACAGAGGCACCCTGCTTGGGCAGCTGCCCCGACCCAGACTGGGTGATTCTGTTGTGCTGCTAGAAGCCGGGGTCCCCTCCTGCCCGACTCTAGAGCCTCAGCCCTGGCCCACAAGGTTCCAGCGCCAGCACCCCCAAAGTCCTCCGCTCACTTGTTCACTCACTCACACAGTCATTTGACAAGTGCTTACTGAATGGGCGCTCGGGGAGTTTGAGTGTGGTCCAGGAGACCCGGTCAGGCCACAGCCCCTCCATGGTGGAGAACGCCCCTGCCCAACGAGGGCTTGTCTGGAGGACAGGATGGTCATCTGGAGCTCTAAGTTCAACAGGAAGGTCAGGCGGAAAGGGTGGAAGGAACAGCACGTGCAAAGACACCGTGATACACTGAATTATGGCCTTAAAAGGGCTTGGTTTGAAGTTCTGTGAATTCTACCTCAATACAAAGGAGGCACTTGTCACTTTAAAGAAGTTGGGGACTTGCCTTGTGGCGCAGTGGTTAAGAATCTGCCTGGGGCTTCCCTGGTGGCACAGTGGTTGAGAGTCCGCCTGCTGATGCAGGGGACACGGGTTCGTGCCCCGGTCCGGGAGGATCCCACATGCTGCGGAGTGGCTGGGCCCGTGAGCCATGGCTGCTGGGCCTGCGCGTAAGGAGCCTGTGCTCCGCAATGGGAGAGGCCACAGCAGTGAGAGGCCCGCGTACCGCAAAAAAAAAAAAAATTAAAAAAAAAAAAAAGAATCTGCCTGCTAATGCAGGGCACACGGGTTCGAGCCCTGGTCTGGGAAGATCCCACATGCCACGGAGCAACTAAGCCCGTGCACCACAACTACTGAGCCCATGTGCCGCAACTACTGAAGCCTATGCGCCTAGAGCCCATGCTCCGCAACAAGAGAAGCCACCGCAATGGGAAGCCCGTGCACTGCAACCAAGAGAAGCCCCCGTTTGCTGCAACTAGAGAAAGCCCGCGCGCAGCAACGCAGACCCAACACAGCCAAAAATAAATAAATTTATAGAAAAAGAAATAAAGAAAGAAGGTGGTGTATGTGTGCGGGCATCCAGTACCGCAAGGCTGAGGGGTGGGGGATGCAGGCAGCGGCGGGGGGGCCAGAGGGACCCAACAGGCCACAGAGGACCTGGACTTTGTCCCTGGTGACATTCAGCTGTGGGCCTGGCCTGTGCCCCCTTCTGCACCGAGCTCCACTGAGAGCTGTGAGGTGGGTTGGGAAGGAAGACCTAAGAGGGCTGTGAGAGGAAGGGACCCCGGTTAGATCGCACAGCCCTGCCGCTACTCCCCGCGGCCCTGGGAAGCCCGGCCTCCCGCCTGCAGGACGAGCAGCACTGCTGTCGCAGGGTCGCTATGACGTGGGTGCCGCAGAGCTCCCTGGGGTGTGCGGTGGCAGAGGGGAGGATGACCGTGGGAGCTGGCGGCGCCGCTGGCCTCTGCTTCTCACCTGAGATGGGGGGCAGGGCGGAGCTAGGGGATCCCCCGCGCCGCAGGGGCGCCGCTTCCTCTTGCCCAGGCCAGCTCCCCTTTGCCCCAACCTGGGCCTCAGGGCGGTGGTGGGGAGCGGCTGCTGCAGAGGTTAAATGTCCTGGGCTGACAGGGAGCTGCGGGCAGGGGGGACACCCACCCCTCGAGGGCCGGGAGTCCAGGCTCTTCTAAGACTGGCAGTCCAGACTTGGGTTCAAGTAACGGACAGCTGTGCAGGGCAGAGATGGTGGCAGGTGGCAGGGGGCCTGCGCGAGGGTGGAACCAAGCTAACGGCAGCGTGCTAGGAGCCCAGCTGCCTTAGTCAGTAACCAGCCAACCCCGTCTCAAGAGAAATGCAAACAGAGCTGGGCACACACCTATAGTGAGTGTCTGGACAGGAAAAGGGAGGAAACCTCCCCCGGGGCAGATTGGGATCGAGGGATCGAGGGATGGGGAGAGGAGATCACGATCAGTGGGGGACAGAGAGCAGACGTCAGCACTCTGGGGCCAGAGCTCAGCTGTGACGCCTCATTCCCCAGGGTGCAGGGCCCAGGCCAGCAAACGCCCACCACAGGGAGGGCCCAGCCACGCGGCCTTGGCAGGCTGGCATCTCTCTGGACAGCCGGTACCTCTGCGAGGGGGCCCTCATCTCCCAAGAGTGGGTACTCACAGGTGCCAACTGCTTTGGCAGGTGGGTGCAGCAGCCAGGAAGGGTGATGGAGAGGGGCCCCAGGAGGGGGCGCCCAGCCTCTTCACCCCCCGCTTTCCACAGCTGCCCCAGTCCCACTTCAGCGTGACCCTGGGCCCACACTGACTGGCGCTGGACGCTTGTGAGAGCAAGTCCAGCGTGGAGGAGCTGCTCCTGTCCCCAGGAGGGCCTGGGGGCCTGGTCCTGGCCCGGCTGGCAAGGCCACCACCTCTCAGCAGTGCTGTTCAGCCTGTCCCTCTGGCTACCCGGTCCTGGCGTTTTTTCCAGGGGCAGCCCTGTTGGGCGCAGGGGTTTGATCCTGTCTTCGCTAAGGTCGGGAGCGGACGCCTGAGATAGCTGAGGGTGGGCCGGGCAGACAGCTGGGATGGAGCTGGGGCCCTGCACAGCCGGAAATGCCTGGAGTCCCTGAGCCCCGAGCACAGCCCAGCTCTGGCCTGCTGCTGGCTGGCACGTGGACACGGGCCTTGGGGCAGAGGGTGGCACTGGCGCCTGCTATGCCCGCCCGGGTCAGCTTCCAGACCCACCCAGCCTGGAGGGCAGCCCTGGGCCCTCTCCCTGCCCCCTCCCTTGGGCCGCAGTGTGTCCCCAGTTTCACTGGGTGTGGCCCTGGGGAGACTGTGAGAGTCCAACGGATGACACGACGGAGCTGCGCTGAGAGGGACTTGGGGGTCCACTAAGAGAGGACGGGGAGAACTGGATGCCCAGGAGGGCAGGAAGTTTTGCGGCTGGACTGGTGCCAACCTGCTGAGGGTCCCCTCCCGCCCCACCTCGTAGACCTCTATATCCCGCCCCCAGAGCTGTGCAGCATCGCGCTGAGGCTGCTGCAGGCCAGCACCAGCCGAGACGCCTCCCGCCTCCAGGCTGACTGTCCTGACCCGAAGGCCAGCCTGCCCAAGGGCGCCCAGTGAGCCAGACCCCACGCCAGCCCACCCCACCTGGCGGTGCGGGTTCCAGCCTGGCCCTGCACAGGCCCCGAAAGGTGCCCCACCCGTCCCCACGGTCCCTCCTAAGGCCACTAGGCCTGGTCACCTCTCACGCTCCCGGGGGGCCACTGATCCGCACCCTGATGGCCATCCCAGAGACCCCGCCCCCTGGGGAGATTTAGGTTCTGTGCGGACGTGGGGCAGCCTTGGACATGGCCAGGTCTGCGGTTATGGGGAGCCCCTGGTTATTTGATAATAGCAAGCGTTTTGTTGAAAACTGTCCTTTGTGTAATACTGTGCCACAAGGAGGAAAGAGCTGGGCGAGAGTGGTAGCATCTGTGAAGACGCATTGTATCTGGGAGAGTGTGAGGGGTGGGGGACGGGATACGGCCAAGGCCTGGGGGAGGCCAACTCCCACCTGAGCCCCCGGCCCACCCACCCGGCCTCAGCTTCTCTTGTCAGAGGTGTGAACACTGGCTGCCCAAGCCCCCTCCCCTGTCAAGTATCTTTGCTCACCTGAGGCGGGTGGGGGGACGGTCGGTGGGCCCGGGCTGGCTGTGACGCCTCCTTCCCTCTCCCGCACAGGTGTCTCGTGCGACCCCCCTGGTCTGCTCCCAAGCTGGCAGCTGGCTGCTGCAGGGTGTGATGACCCGGGGGCCCTGCTGGGTGCGCAGCCTCCTTGAAGTCTTCACACCTGTCCACCCCTTCATTTTCTGGATCCGGGGTAAGGTCTCCAACGCCACCTTTGACACCCCAGCCAAGAGGCACCCTTGGCGCTGGGCCAGGACCAGGCAATGAAGCAGTGAGGGTCGCGAGCCCGCGGAGTCCTGGGTTTGAATCCCGGCTCAGCTCCTTACCAGCTGCTGTGACTGTGTCCCAGTCACCTCGCCTCTGAATCTGCTTCCTCTTTTGTGCAACAGAGACTTACTCAATTATTCATCCACTCCACAGGCTGCCACCAGTGCTCACTTGTGCCAGGCAACCGGGACACGGGGTGGGCGCGGCCCCTGTCCTCACGGCGTCTGTGGGTCGGGAGAGACGAGCATTGGCCGGAGCTGTGACAGTAATAAATGTGCAAATGCGAACCGTGCTCAGAGCTAAGAGCAGGCGGACGACCCGCTCCGGCGGCCAGGCAGTGACGTCCTGAGGCCAGTGTCCTGGCGGGGCCGCGCTCGGGCTCGCCCCTCAGCGACTGGGGGTGCTCGGGCGGCCGGGGGCGGCCCCGCCGCAGCCTGTTTCCCGCCCCACGCGGAGGAGCGCCGGCGCGGGTTTAAGGATTCTCCAGGTCCCTCCCAGGTTTGTCTAATAAACTTTTGGGAGGCGAGGGTCTCAGAAGGCCCGAGGGAGCATCCGTTGACCCCACGCAGGCAGCTGCTGGTCCCACGCGGACTCTAGGAACCGGGGCCGGACCCCGACTGTCGGGGGCCTCGCTCTTGAGCCCCACGCGCGGTGGTCGTCGCCTCCGGCTCAAGACCTCCCACGGGCCTGGTGGGGCCGGGTCTGAGTGGACACACACTTCCCGTGGGGTAACCTGAACCAGGGATGTGCTGGGTCCCGCACCAACAGACACGATATAGCCGCGGATTTCGCGCCGCCGGTCCCCGCGAAGCCCCGCCTCCCGCCGCGCCGCCGCACGCCTGCGCTCGCTTTTCCGAAGATCCCGCTTCCCAGAAACTTGTCCCGCGCGCCACGCCGTCCGTCTCCAGGGCAACCCGGCTCCTCCTAGCAACCGCGCAGCCCTGCTATGGCGGCCGCGGGTCCCAGCGTCTTCCTACTCATGGTCAACGGGCAGGTGGAGAGCGCCCAGGTGAGCGGCCGTGGACCCCGCGGGGCCGCACCCGTCCCCCCAGGGCCGAGCCTCGCCGGAGGGAGCCAGCTTGTGAGAGGCTTGGTGCGAGGTCGCGCGAACCCTCCGCCCCATGTGCGGTATGGAAACAGGCCTGGGGGGTTGAGCGAGGCAGAGGCCACAGTCGGCCGAGCCCGCGTGGAGTCACGGGCAGGGGCCTCCACCCCACGCGACCCGCGCGGGTCCGTGCGCAGCGAGGCCCCGCGCCCTCGACTCTCAGGCCCTCAGGCGCGGGTTGGAAGGGAGGTGATCTGCTTGATCTGATGCAGCGATGGTGGCGGCTGCCCCGGGTGGGGGTGGGGGGCGGGGCGGTGTCTGTTGGACGGAAGGGGACGCTACCCTCCAGTCCCCAGCACGTCCTACGAACCGTTTGTTATTTCTGTGTATAAGACATAGTGTATGCCAGCCTCCATGCCCAGCCCCGCTCAGTCAATCCTCACAACCACCTGTGAAGTAGGTATGACTGGCACCCTCATTTTACAGATGGGAAAACTTGCCCAAAAGCAGTGGCGGAACTGGAATTCGAAACCTGGTCTGATGTCAGAGCTTTGCTGGACTTGCCCTTCCAGGCTGTTTTTAAAATATTATGAGTATATTGTGAGGACTAACTGAGATGGTTTAGGTTAATCTCTGCTGGGGCCTCTTAGTGGGCATCTCCCGCCTTCCTGTTTCATCAGGGACGCTGCCCCAGTCTCCCACTCTGTCCACCTCCCCCTTGACCCAGTGCCCAAGACCCGCTTCCCCTCTTCTGCTCTGTCCCATCAGGGGCCTCAGCTGGGCTGGGTCACATGTGTCTGTGCTCTCAGCAGCCCCCTCAGCCCCACTTTTCCTCCCCCTCTGCTCGGGGCCCCTCCTCTAGCAGGCCAAGCACATGTTGCTCTGTGTGTCCTAACAGCACCCTGCCTTCTCAGACCTTTCACTTCAGCACCATTTCCTTAGAGCTGCTCCTGTGCCTGCCCCTGTGCCAGGTGCTGGGGACACAGAAAGCTCGCAGACCTGTCCCTTGTTCACAGTCTAATGGGGTTGAGAGAAATAAACAGTCAGTGCTGTGATGGAGGGAAGCACCAGGGGCTGCGGGAGCTAGGAAGTGGCCCCCCAGGACGGCCCGGAAGTTAGGGCAGGCTCCCTGAAGGATCAGTTTTGAAGGGTGAGCAGGAAAACTCCAGGTGAAGGAATGGGAAGGGTATGTCATACAGAAGGCAGAGCCTGAGCAAAGGCCCAGGGGCAGTAGCGGCCCTGGACTCGCCCACATCTTGGGCCCCAGACCCTCCGCTGAATGCCAGGTCCACACCCCCTGCTGTCTCTTGGCCCCCGCCCCCCCCTCACCAGGTGCCTCACGTTCGGAGTTACTGGTGGCGCACCTGCCTGGCCAGCAGTCGGTCTCAGCGTGAGTCCCTGTGAGCAGAAGCCGTGTATGCTTATCTCCACAGTTTCCTGAGTATGACGATCTCTACTGCAAGTACTGTTTCGTGTATGGCCAGGACTGGGCCCCCACGGCGGTAAGCTGGGCCCTTTGGCCTCCCAGACTCACGGCCTTCGTGACTGGGGGGGGTCTCTGAAGGCTCCATCATACCCGTTACCCTCCCAGTTCAGAACCAGTTGAGAGGTGGACGCTGAGTTCAGGGGGGACCCGCATGCGAGTCTGCTCCTGGTGAAGCCGGGGCAGAGAACGCAGCGCCGCGGTGCTCCCTGACCCACCCCCGAGGCCGTGCTCGCTCGCGCGCCCTGTCCTGGGAGCTGGCGCGTGGCAGCGAGTAGGGATGTTTGGGCGGCGCGGGTGGGCAGGTCCTTTCACTGCACTGCCGGTCTCCTCAGCCTGTGGGGAGACTCTGGAACCCTCCTTCCAAGAGTCCCCGAGGAATGGTCTGTCTCCACCAGGAGGGGGACGATGGTGCCTCTTCAGCCCGCACCACGTTACTGCCTGCGCGGCACTGGGGCGACCCTCACAGCCGCTCGGAGCCCGGTCCCTCCCCTGTGCAGCTGAGACCATAGCGCTTGTCCTCCAGGTGCCCGCTAGGCGACAGGTGCCGAGTCTCTTGGTGATGGGGACGCAGTGGTGAACAGAGCCAGGGAAGCCCCGGTCTTGCTGGGTGCACATCTTGAGGGGGAGACAGACACGGGACAGTAAACACTCCAGGCTGTTGGCTGGTGACACGCTGGGGGAAAGCAGAGGCAAGAAAGGGAGGGATGAGAGGCCAGAAAGGCCTCATGGAGACGGTAGCCGAGCTCAGAGCTGAAGGAGGCGAGGGGACAAGCCGCGTGGAAGGCTGTGGAAAGAACTAGGCAGGCAGAAGGTGCGGAGTGTGCAAAGGCCCTGAGGTGGGGGTGTGCCTGGCATGTTTGACCCGGGAGGTGGGGGGCCAGTGAAATGGGGACAGAGAAGGGACCACATCACAGCCAGCCAAGCCACTGGTGACTTGACAGAAACACTTTGGTAGAGTGGGGGCCAGAGGTCAGATTGGGGTGGGTTCAGGGATGCAAAGTGAGAAGGAATTGGAGCTGGTGAGTGTCGACATGTCTTTTAAGAAGCTTGGCTGGGAACAAAGGGGTGGGGGGGCATAGGGCCAAGGGACGTTGCTTTGTAACCAAGAAAGTGACACGCACACACGTGCCGATGGTGACGGGAGAGGGCAACGCTGTCCCCTCAGTGAGGCTGAGGTGCAGGTGGAGCTCGGGCACCGGGGGAGGGCTGGGGCCTCGAGGTTCCAGGCCCTCATGGATGAAAACCCTCAAAGACCCGGGAGCCCCTCCATTACGTCTCAGGTCCCTTCGTTTGGCAGAAGGTGGTGAAGGAAACAGCTCTCCCAGCTGCTGCCCAGGGAGGGGAGGGGCGTGGAACTGGGACATTGGCCGTCACTGTCGTCCTCACAGGGGCTGGAGGAGGGCATCTCACAGATCACATCCAAGAGCCAGGATGCGCGGCGCGCGCTGGTGTGGAACTTCCCCATCGACGTCACCTTTAAGAGCACCAACCCCTACGGCTGTGAGTCCACGGGCCTCGTCCTGCCCCCGTGTCCACACATGGACCTTCCCTGCCCATCCCCTGGGCCCTCGACCAGCCTTGTCACGTGCTCTCAGCCACCTGGCAGTTTCCCCCTCCTCCCCGCCCCCTTCCTGCTCATCTGTGTGCACTTGACCTTCCTGAGGTTCTGACAGAGCCGGTGAGGCCCGGCCTGAAGCCTTGGGTGGCGCCTGCCTGCAAAGGGCAGAGCCTGGCTCAGCAGTCTGGCCAGGAGGCCTGCCCTGACAGCTCTCCCCTGTCCGTCACAGCTGTGCTTCTGCAGACCCGAGCGCCCTGCTCCTCCTGCAAGTCCCTGCCCTTCTCTCTGCCCGGGGGCCCTGGCCCTCATCCTACCTCTGACCTTCCCAAAGCCCTCCTCACCTGCAGTGTTTGCAGTGTTTGCAGTGTTTGCTTTCTACCTTACCTGGCAGTTACCAGTCACTCTCCCTTAATAAGCGCCAACTGTGTGCAAAGCCTGGTGTTCGCTCCACAGGGGCTGTGAATACCCTCCCTATGTGGGCTTGGCCAGGCTTTGTAACCCTATCTGGTAGGTAGATTCTTCTCCACGTCTAGGAAACTGAGACTCAAAAAGTGACATCATTTGCCTTCAGCTTTACCTTGAGTAGCTGAGCATGGATTTGATTTCAGGTCCATCTGATTTCACGGTCCAGGCCTTATGCTGCGTGTGGCGGGGGCTCAGGCTTACCGGGCACAGAGGGTCTGGAGCAGAGACTGCCTGGCTGTCCTCTTGGGTGGGGACTGCCATCCTGTTGTCATCATCCATGAGAAACTTCCACAGGCTTCCTGGAACAGGGCACTAGATAAAGGACCAATCTCCTCCTGCTGACGACGGCTAGGAAAGGTGAATAAAATATTAAAAAGCAAAACCAGAAAACAGACTACTTGAAGGCATCAGACAGGTAGCAAAGTCGTGGCGCTTGAGGAGGCCAAGACCCAGGAAAAAAGCAGAGCTCCAGAGACACCCCCAGCCACAGCTCCCCTGGGAGTATTTGCTGATTCCAGCAGAGGTGATCGAGATGCTGACCGAGACTTTTGTCGGCCGCTCTGGGCTGGGGACCCAGGAGCCAGGAAGATCCTGCCACCTCAGAGCTCTGAGAGAACAGCCCGCCCTGGCCTGCAGCCCGGCTGCCCTCATCCCCGCCCTGGACATGGTGCCAAACATCCAGACTGCGCCTCACAGGACCCCAGAGGGTGATCTGTCGTGAGCAAGGAGGGCTTAATCCAGAAATAAGTTCGTGCAACATCTAAAGTCAACCAGTGAGACTCACTACGTTAAAAAGAAAGTCGCCATCACCCCCAGCGATGGAGAAGACGTGATAAAATTCAACGCATCCATGACAGACCTGTAGCCAGCCAGGAGTAGAGGGAAGCTTCCTTAATCTGATAAAGGCTATCCACAAAACTCAGAGCAGACGTCACTTATCTTAGTGAGATGTTGAAAGATCTCTCTGTCAGATCAGGATGCTTGTCATGACCACCAACGTTGTACAATTCAAAGGTATAAGAATTAGAATCATGTCACCTGTCATTATTCACAGGTGACGTGATTATGTAGCATTTCCAAAATAACCTACAGTAAATTATTAATAAGGGGGCATGACTGCCAAATATAAGATCAGTATACAAAAATCAGTTGCAGGCTTCCCTGGTGGCGCAGTGGTTAAGAATCCGCCTGCCAACGCGGGGGACACAGGTTCAATCCCCGGTCTGAGAAGATCCCACATGCCGCGAAGCAGCTAAGCCACTACTACTGAGCGTGCGCTCTAGAGCCAGCGAGCCACAACGACTGAGCCCACGTGCTGCAACTACTGAAGCCTGCACGCCTAGAGCCCATGCTCCGCAGCAAGAGAAGCCCGCATGCAACAACGAAGACCCAACGCAGCCAAAAATAAATAAGTAAATAAATTTATTTAAAAAATCAGTTGCTGGGCTCCCCTGGTGGCGCAGTGGTTGAGAATCTGCCTGCCAATGCAGGGGACATGGGTTTGAGCCCTGGTCTGGGAAGATCCCACATGCCGCGGAGCAACTGGGCCCGTGAGCCACAATTACTGAGCCTGTGCGTCTGGAGCCTGTGCTCCACAGAGAACAAGAGAGGCAGCGATAGTGAGAGGCCCGCGCATGTGATGAAGAGTGGCCCCCGCTTGCCACAACTAGAGAAAGCCCTCGCACAGAAACGAAGACCCAACACAGCCATTAAAAAAAAAAAAAAATCAGTTGCTTTCTGTATAAAAATAGAATGTGTTTTCTATTCTGTATAAAAAGTAGAAATTGATATTTTAAAAATAAATTCTTTCCAGTAATATCAAACATAACCTGTTCTACCAGCTATCAAGCTGTGATTCTAAAGCACAGTCACGAGAGCAGTTTGGCACCAGGACAGACAGATCTGTAGGGAGCCCAGGGCAGAACTGAACATGTGCAGCTGATTCACGACAAAGGGGCAGAGCAGGAGGGGAAGGGGGTCTTGAGAAGTGGTCCTGGGGCAGCTGGATACAAGCAGGAAGAAAAGTGCAGCCTGATCCCTGCTTTGTATCAGGCACACAAAGTCCATCCCAGATGGATACACGCACGGAAACGTGAAGAGCACGATGATACGGCTTAAGGAGGATTCCACGCAGGCGGGAACCGTGGCACCAGAATGAGGACTCCTCACAGGAGCAGATCTGCGGGTTCCACTGTTAAACTTAGGGCTTCTAGTGACCCAAAGACATCAGTACGGGTGAAAAGAGACCATCCGGTTGTAAACTGGGCAAGAGGCTCGAGCAAGGCACCGCCCAAAAGAGGATGTCCGAGTGACCAAGAAACAGGACGAGGTCTCAACTTCATTTTAGGAAGAACAGTTACAATTAGGAAAATGCAAATTAAAGCCAAAGTGAGCAGCCATGATTCAGGACCAGAACAGCCCAGTTAGGAAGCTTGAGGACGCCAAGCTCTGGTGCGGTGCCCCCAGGGAAGCAGCTCGAGTGAATGCGCGGCCTGGGCAGACACGGGTGCGCGTGTGACGAGAGGTCACGCTGTCCCAAGAAGGAGACACAGCCCGGGCGTCCATGGCCGCCAGACAGGACCGAGTTCTCCTGCCCTGGAGACGTGACTCGGTTTGCATGCGTCTCATAAACACCGAATCCAAGAAGCTGGATGCAGGAATCTACGGACCATACGATTCCACTCATACAAAGTTCACAACCTGGGCAGAACCAAAGGACCACGTGTGGGATGCATTCTTTGGTGGTGAAACCTTACGGAAAAGGAGTGATGACCTTTGAGGCGGTGACGGGGAGGGAACAGACGTCCCCCAGCACCGGGGAGCACTTCCTCTGCATCAGGCCCGAGCCCGGGCGTCTGGAGGACGAGGAAACAGGCTGTCCGGTGGCCACGGGTCCAAGCTGGGCAGGCCGGCTGGCTCTGGGCCTCCCCGCCTCCCAAGGATGTACCCCAATGGAGCTGCCAACAGGGAGCAGTGGGAACTGGCAGTGCTCGAGAGGAAGGGGGTGCGGGGCCTCCCTGAGCCACACGCAGACACCCCCGGGTCCCTGTGCACTCCCTGGGCCTGTCCAGTGGCAGGACCGGGGCAGCATGGGGCCCAGCCAGCAGGCTCTGCTCTCCCACCTCCCTGCAGGCCCACACCTGGGGGCTCCCGGGCCCGCCACCCTGCTCTCCACCCTGCACCTCCCCTGGGCTTGCCCGCAGGCTGACCCCTGCCTTGTCGTTCGCAAGGGCCGCAGATCGTGCTTAGCGTGTATGGGCCGGACATGTTCGGGAACGACGTGGTCCGAGGCTACGGGGCGGTGCACGTGCCCTTCTCACCCGGACGGTAGGTCCTCCTTCCGACCTGGTCCCTCGCCGGGCCACGCGAGGCTCACCCGGGGCATGCTTCACCTTGAGGCGGGGAGTGCGAGGGTCCCTGGCGTGGGGGCGTGGCCCACACCTGGGAGGGGGTGTCCTGGGGCATCGAGAGGGGCGGGTCCAGCCAGAGTTCCGGGGCAGCTGCGGTCGGAGTTCAGACACTCATTCCCTCGCTGCTGGCCTGAGGACACACGTGTCAGACACGTGTGACCACGGGACCTGCCCTCGGCAGGCCCCCCCGAGTAGTGGGCACAGATGGAGAGACGCAGCTCTCTCTTGTCAAGCATGGTGACAGGGTACAGGCACCGTGTTCCAGGCGCGGGGTGGGTGGCCAGGGTCAGCCGACCCTAAGGGGTGAGGACGCCATCAGAGCAGGTGGAGGGAGGAGGCCCAGCAGGCGAACCTGAGGGGTGTTGAGATGGGAAGTGCAGGGTGCGAGGGGAAGGGGGACGGGGGACGGGGGACCACAGCCGGGTGCGGTCCAGGGGACTGTCGGGGTTCCTGGAGGATGGCAGCGCGCTGGGATATTTGGAGAAGGACAAGGGCCCTGTGAGGGGCACAGTTGAGCCAGGGTTGGTTTGTAGCCCTCAGCATCCTCCCGACCCTTCAAAAGAAACAAGGCTCTCAGAGGACGCCGCCCTGGGGCGGGGCTCCGGCTCCGACTTGGCCACCCCTCGCTGGAGGCTCAGAAGGCTCCGCCACTTTTCCGTGGCTCAGCACAGCTGTCTGTGAAAACGTTTGTTTCAGGCACAAAAAGACCATCCCCATGTTTGTCCCAGAATCTGTGTCTAAACTGCAGAAGTTTACCAGGTGAGTCTCCTGCACACCCATCCCCCCAGCCACTCCTGGCCTCAGCGGTCGGGTGGAGGGCTGTCACGTCCCCCGCTGCCATGTCGTGCTGGACGGCTTCACACAAGGGCCCTCTGCCAGGAGGTGACAGCTGAGCAGGGACTAGAGCAGAGGGCGGGGCCGGCAGGGCTCGGGGCGCAGGGAGCAGCTCGGGCTCGAGGAGGTAGTGACCTTGGTGGGGCAGCCGGTGGGGCCCGCACACGGGCCTGCAGGGAGACCAAGCCCGAGGCGTCTGGCCCCTTCCCTCATCCGAGTAGGAGCTGGACGGCTGGCTGGGCCTGGCTGGCCGACTCGGGTTGGGTCAGCTCAGCTCCGCGGTGGTGGGCCAGGCCCAGGGGAACGTGTAGCACCGCCTGGGCCCCCCGGCCGGCACCCTGCTCGGGGGAGGACGCTTCCTGGGCTCTGAGGCGCCTGCTGCCCTTGGGAGCCCTCCAGAAGCCCCCGTGATGGGAAGGGCCAGCGTCGGCTGGGGGTGACAGCACCACCCCGGTGTCCACACTGCTCCACGCCCCGCAGCTCCGAGGGAGGGCTGCGGGCCCCCGTGTGGGGTCTCCCTGGGGAGGGGGGGTCCTCGCTGGGAAAGCCCTCACTGCCGGCCGGGCGGCAGCAGGGGGTCGTCTCCCGCCCTTCGGAGGGGCTCTTGCCTGGGCTGGGCCGTGTGTGCTTGGGTTACGGAAATGGGGGAAGGCAGCTGGATGGACAGTCGTCCCAGATGAGGGGTCCGTGTTCCAGCAGCCCCTTCTCTCGTCCCCTCTGCTGGGCCTCCGCCTCCGGCGTCCTTCCTCGGCCTGCTGGCTGCCTGCTTCCCTGCGGCCACTTCCTGTGGCCGCCGCAGCCAGTTACCACGGGCTTGGTGGCTTAAAACCACAGAAATTAACTTTCTCACAGTGGGACCTAGTCTCTGGGGCCATCACGCAGATCCTCCAATCTGCTCTTCACACGGCAGAAGGGGTTCCCTGAGACACCGCTGCACGAGCTACTCGGGCACATCTCCGCCTCAAGGCGCCCGCAGGGCCCCTGCAGCAGCGTCCAGGCTGGCGGGGCCCTTGGGGGCTGCTTCCCCGGGCTGGTCCTCAGCGCAGCCTGGGGGCAGGTGCCGCGTAGCCCTGCTCCTCCGATGGGGAAACCGAGGTGCAGGGAGGGGGCGAGGCTCCCCTCCATGACCCCCTGTGCCCCCCCTGCCCCCTCCCTGCTCCCCTCCCGCCCCCTGCCCTCCCCACCCCCGTGCCCCCTCCCGCCCCCCTCCCTGCCCCCCCCCAGCCCCTTGCTGGCTCACTGCATGTCCGCGGCCTGCTCTGAGGTGCGGAGAACCTTCTGCCTGGGTGGGAGGCTCAGATGTCAAGAGGCTAATGCGTTACAGCTGGAGCCCCATGGGGTAGGGGACCATTATCACGTCCCCATTAAGGTGAGAAGACCGGTGCTCAGAAATGGAAGTGACATCCTGGGTCCTGCTCTGTTCAGAGGACAGTGGAGAGCCCAGATCTGGCTCCTCTGCCCACCCCAGGGCTGGTTGTTGGGCTCTGGGTTGGGGCCCTCCTTCCCCAGGAGGATGGGGAATCACACTGTCCCAGGTCCCCGCCTTCCCCACCTCGGCTGCTGTCACCTTTCTGGGATTTCTGTCTGGGTTCAGGCTGTCTCCTATCTTCCCAGCTGGTTCATGGGACGGCGGCCCGAGTACACAGACCCCAAGGTGGTGGCTCAAGGGGAAGGCCGGGAAGGTAAAACTTGACCCCCCATCCCCCGGGCAGGTGGGACCAGGTGGGCCCCCCGCAGTCAGATGGCTGGATGCCAGGGACCCGCCAGCACACAGATGCGGGGGCAGAGCCCAGCCCGGAGGGGTTGCCACGTCCGTCCATCCCCCGTCTCCACCGCAGCCCCTTCTCCCGGTGAGGGGCGTGGGCCCAGCTAACGCTGCCCTTCTGTCCTCAGTGACCCGCGTCCGCTCCCAGGGCTTCGTCACTCTCCTCTTCAACGTGGTGACCAAGGACATGAGGAAGCTGGGCTATGACACCGGGCCTCCGGACACACAGGGGGTCTCAGGGCCCAGCACACCCCAGGGCCTCTCCCGGTGAAGGCATCGGCCCCCTGGGACGGCCCAGCGACCCACCTGCCTGACGTGCGTCGGGGGTGGCCGGTGTTTGTGTAATAAAGTGTTACCTTTTCACAGAGCCCAGGCTGGGGCAGCTCCTCTCCCCGCAGCAACTGCCCTGGGAGCAGGGCCCCGGGGCTGGCGCGGGCCTTGGGGGGCACAGCCCGGGGTGGAAGCTGCACCAGGACGGAAGCCAGCAGCCGAGCCTGGGCTCAGCCTGATCCCGGGCCCACGGCTGGGCGGCCCCCACACTTCGACACGCTCGTCCCTAAAACCAGCGTGTTGTCCACCAGACAGGCGAGCCGGGCAGCACCTCCCTTGGATGGAGAGGCCCGTGGCAGCCCAGAGGATGGGCTGCAAGCTTCCCCAAGGTGGGCAGCGCCACGGCGGGGGAGCCCCGCCTGCCCTCGGCCCCCCAGGGCCACCTGACCCCCCACGGGCCGCTTCCGGGGAGCCCTCTGGCCAGAACACCGGGCTTGCTCAGGGTTCTCCCCTCAGCAGGATTTGAGGGGAGCCCCGCAGTCTGAAGAGCCCACCTTAGCCACCACCCACTGCCCGGCTGTCACGGGGACCTGCCTTTGTCCCAGTTCCCCCATAAACTCAGGGCCCCCAGCTCACTGCGCGCTCTGGAACCGTCCGCCAATCCCCAGCATCCTGACCCTCTTTACGTGGAACCTTCCCTCCCCGCTCTGGCCCCGCTGCTCCGCAGAAGCATCTCCTGCGTCCCCGTCCCAGCTCCCTCGACGCCCCAGCCGTCAGACCACACCGCGTCCACCACAGACTCCACCACCTGTCTGCTTGTCCAGTGGCCCCGGCACGTCACCAACCACACGGACAGCCCTTCCCGAGACGTGGCCTCTTCCTCAGCCCCCTCCCTCTCCCTTGTAGTGATCTTGGCCTGTGCCCCCGGCAGCCCCCAGCCCCCTCCTTCCCCTACGCTCAGGCTCACACAGGCACCGAGACCGGGTCGGTGGCCTTGTGAACCGCAGGCCAAGCTGGACTCCAGGCAGGAACCAGCTCCCAAGCGCGCCTCTCCCGATGCCTCCAGATTGATAAGGGTGGGGGCGGGGGAAGGACACAGCCAGAAACCGCGTCGTGATACAAATGATAAATTATATTTATACAGTAAATAAGTATCAACAGTCAACACAAGTTCCAAACCGGCCACCCGCCCCTGGGACTGAGAAAACGGCTGGGCAACACCCCTACCACGGTGCCCGGCAGGAGGGAGCTTGATGGCATGTGTCCCACACGCGTGGCAGCACCAGTGGCTTCATGATCAGTGCAACAGGCAACACGGACGAGGCGCCTGGGGGTGGGCCTGAGCCGGGAGCTGGGCGGGAGTCTGCCTGGGCCTGGGTGGGCCACTGGCTGTGACATCGGGGCCTTAAAGTCCCATCGGGAAGGGCCCCTCACTCTCACGAGGAATCATGACCCCAGTAGCGTGGTCCTGTGCCCCGTGAGGGGGTCGGCCCCTACCTCCCGGGGGAGCACCTTGCCCCGAGCCCCGCCCTGCCCCACCCTCCCCCAGGCTGCTGGGAGAGGCCGGAAGGGCCTTCGTGGATGACTCTGGAGCCCATGGTCCAGCCCCAGGTCTCGGGCTGGGCAGGAGCTCTGGGCCGGGGGTAGCCCCAGGGAGGAGCACAGGTGAGCTCTTCTACATGGCAACAGGAGTGGCCTGAGCAGGCAGTTCTGAGTCAGCCTCCCGTGCCCAGCGCCAAGGGTCAGAGCTCCTGGAACCAGAGAGGGGGGAGGGGCCCCATCCCCCCAGGAGAGACCCTCAGCTGTCAGCTGCCCTTGGTGCTAGAGGTGAGACGTCCGCCGCGTAGAGTGAGACTGAGGTGCCCGCCAGGCCGGCTGACCAAACAGACAGGACTCGGGGGGGAAATGGCCCTGCTCTGGGGAGAAGCAAGTCTCTTCTGGTCTTTCATTTGTGACTTACCCAATACTTTTTTATAGTGGTGGGCGGGGTGAGGAAAGCAGGGGAGAGGGAGGTAAGATTAGTGCACGTTCGCTAAAAATCTCTTCTGGGTGAGAACGATTTTTTTTCCTCTGCCAAGTAAGAGATGATTACTTCTACGTTGCAACGGGTGTCTGGAGGGCGGGTGCGTAGGTCGGGGCCAGCCCTGGGCCCTCCCCCTGTCAGCCTGGGCTGCCCCCGACATGCCGCCCCCGCCGCTGTCCCCACCTCTACCCTGAGTGTGGAGTAAGATAGAGGGGGTCACAGACACAGGGTTCCAGAAGCCTCTCCTTCCCACGTTCCCACTGTAAACGAAGTCTTGTTAACTGCATGCCTTCAGTCACAGAAAGGAGTTAGCTGATAAAACCTGGTGAGTCACATTCATATGTTAGATTTTTTTTTGTCTTTAACTTTCTTCACGTTGCTTCATCAGTAAGAAAAATAGCCTCTCTCTTAGGATCTAGCCAAAAAGGCTGAAAGTCAACGGTTTGGTAATCCACCAGGAAAAGGAGTTAAAGGGAAAGGCAACTGGAGGCTACGATTTTGTTACTGTTGTAGTTTTCTTTTCCTTTTAAATAAACATCTTTTATGCATAATCAAATTCCCATATGTTTTCCTATAAAGAATTTGCTTTAGTTTTTCCATAAGGCATTTTTTGTCTCTTCCTATTTAAACTTTCTTACAGAGTTAAAACCATAAATAAGAGGATTTACACCACTAACGTGACGCGGCCAACATCTTAATCCAGCCAGACCTGGCAAATTCTATCAAAACTAGACAGTTAAATAAGAACGACGTTATAAAAATATTAGCCAAAAAAGACTATTCGATAATTCTGCAAACAAATATGAAACTGTACTAAACAAAATCTGTGCAAACGTGTACAAGCATGGAGCACGTGGCAGGGTTACGCTCAGGTTAGTTTAAAGCTTGCTCTAGTGGGTTTAAGTCAAGAGTTGTTCCACGGTGGCGCCATTTACTTTGAACTCACACACGAGTCAAAGAAAAGTAAAATACGCACAACCGCGTCCCCCAAAGGTCAGTGTCTGAGGGAGCCCGCACTCCACCCCGTCCACGCCGGGGGGGCGCCAGGGCTGAGGGTGGGGGCCGGGTCCTGGGCAGGGGGGCTCCCAGAAGCCCGGGGCTGAGGCTGGGCCAGCACCGAGCACTGCCGCCTCCTCACCCAAGGCCCCCGAGGGCTGGCGGATCTCCACGGGGGCCGGGCCTGCGGCCAGGCTGGGTCGGGGTCCTCCCGCCCGACACAGGCTCGGGGACCCACGTGCCGCGTGATGGCGCCTCAGTAAGCCCGCCACCTCTCGACCCTCAGGCTGAGGGCCAGGGCCGCAAAGACACCCTCTGCACACCCACCCCACTCTCAGACCCCAGTCCACAGGCGAGCGCCCCTGCCTGGCGTCCTCGGCACGGATGCTCTGCGGCGGGTCCCGGGGGGGGACACTAGAGGAGGAACGGGTTGGTTGTGCCGGTGGCCTGAGCTGCTGACGGGGGGACGCCCAGGCTGCCCACCATGTTCACCGCAGCGGGGCCCAGCGGTGGCAGGGAGGAGCCGCCAGCCCCCAGGGCTGGGTGGGAGGCTGCGGACGTCACGGAGGCCACAGCCACGGGCTCCACAGCCGGGCCGGGCCCGAAGGACGTGCTGCTCCCCAGCACCGGGCTCCCCCGCAGCTGGTTCAGCGTCAGCGGCTGCGGCTGGTTCACCTGGAAGGGGTTGACCGGGGCTGAGGCCGCGGCGGCACCTGGAGAGAGAGCGGGCAGGGCGGCCACGGTCAGAGCTGCAGCGTGCCCGGGCCTGGACGACCCCGGCACAGCGGCCACCGGGGCAGCCCGCCCGCCCCTCTGGGCCTGGTGTTGGGACTGGGAGACTCAGGCCGTGAGGAGCCCAGCGAGGGGTCAGGCTCGCGGGGCCCAGCTCCTCCTCCGGGCTGGCACCCCGGGCGCCCTCCCTCGTTCTCTCAGCCAGCCAGCCAGCCAGCCTAGCTCTGCGACCAGAGGGAGAGGGGAGAGGAGAGAGGTGCGGGGAGAGAGGGGAGCCACGGGGGAGGCGGGAAGCGCAGGGCGGCCTGCACCTGGGGACCCTGGCATAATAAAGGCTCTGAGAAGTCCTGCAGTCTAGAAGCAGATGCAGCTCCGTCCTGCCCAGTGTTTCCCGAATTCCTCTCATACCAGAAACCCTTCCCCGCATTCAGCAGAAACATCTACTGATACCCTGGCCAAAAACCACGGGCGCTGCTGGCACTGAGTCTCCAACTCGGCCCAGCCCCTGCTCACAAAGGCTGCCAGGAAGGCAACCCCAGGTCACCAGAGGAGATGCCGCCTGCTCTTCACGAGGGCACCCCAACGCTCTTGCATCAGTCGCTCCTCGGAGCCCTGGGAAGAGGGCTGTGCAGATCAGATCACCCGGGCTAGAGATGAGCAGACTAGACTACAGAGTAGGACCAGAAAGGGGCAGAGCCAGGAGGATGGCCCTGGAGGGCCAGGGGGCTGCCAGAGCCTCCTGCATCTTCGCTGTAGCTCCAGGCCGTGACCAGCCCCCCACAGCCTGGCAGTGGAGCTCCTGCAGGGGCCCTCGGGGCAGACCCCTGGCTGTCGGCCAGCTCTGCCCTGGAGCCACCCCCGCTGGTGGCAACCACGTTCCCTACCCACCTCAGGAGCGCACGGCCGGGCAGGACCCAGGCATCACACACACACCGCTTCTGCCAGAGGGTCTCCGACCTCAGCCTGCCAAGTCCTCAGGTCTGAGGACAAACACCTTGAAGGTGACCTGTTCCTGCCCTTGGGGAGCCCAAGGCCTTTCTGGGAAAACTCTGGGGAAGGGCGGGAGCTTCCTCAAGGAAGAGGGTTGCCCGGACTGAGAAGCGAAGGGGGGATCCGAATCCCCAGCCCCGGAGAAGAGAAGGGAGATGTCCCGGCAGAGGGAACAGGACGTGTAGCAGGGGGCAGAGAGCAGCCCACGCAGCTGAGGGGCTGAGCGCACAAGGGGCTGGCGTGGGCGGGAGGCAGAGAGCAGCCCACGCAGCTGAGGGGCTAAGCAGACAGGGGCCTGGCGTGGGCGGGGGGCAGAGAGCGGCCCATGCAGCTGAGGGGCTGAGCAGACAGGGGCCTGGCGTGGGCGGGGGCACGGGACACGGAGGCCCTGGCCACTCACTCGAGGGCTGGGGCTTGTCCTGCAGCCCACGTGGAGCTCCTGAGGGTGGAGAGCCCACCGGCAGGGAGGACGGGCTTGGGGGCAAGGGTGAGTTCCAGCCCCAGATAAGGCAGAATCCAGCAGCAGGGGCGAAGTGAGGGCTCTTGGGGTCCCTGGAGCATGGCCCAGCAGAGAGCCCAATTACCCTCAACCCGAAAACGGGGCTGCTGGGCAGCAAACCCAGGCTCCTCCCCTCAGCCCCAGCACTATGCGCCCCCAGCTGACCTAAAACTGGCGCTCGCTAAAGGGTTTCCCTGGCTGGGGCACCAAGTCAGGGGCAGCTTCTGCTCAGCCGTCTCAACTGAGGACAGAGAGGCGCGAGGGCTGGTCCAGGACGCCCGGCGCTACGCTACTGCTCAGCCGGGGCCAGCACGCCCCTGAGCCTGGTCCCCGCCTGTGGTCCCCGAGGGAAGAGTCCCCCGCAGAGGTGGAGGGGAGGTCAGCGCCCACAGGCCTGCCCCAGAGCCGCTCCCAGGAAGGGCAGACGGCCAGAGGAAGGCCGGGAAGCAAGCATACCTGGGGCCAGGAAGGGGTTGAGGGACTGCGCCGGCGGGGCTGGCCTGGCCACCAGCGAGTCCAGGTTCACCAAGGCTGCGTTGGGGCCCAGGAAGGACTCGGGGGTTTTCCGGGTGCCGCTGGGCTTGCTTGAGGCCACGGTCGCGGGCTGGGACTCAAAGGGGTCGGGGCTGGTAGTTCCACTGTTCTGGGCCGGCGGAGACGCCGCCTTGGCTGCAAGACAAGGACACACACGGGCTGGTGAGCCTGGAGGGCTCATCCAACCCCGAAGCGTCCACAGCAAACCCCGATGTCCCCGGACGCCGACTCGCTGGGGATGCGTGCGGCTGCCTAAGGAATGGGCGTTCGCTGCAGTGCTATTTCCAACAGCCCCAACCTGGAGCCACGGTCAGCCACAGGGCAGGGCAAGTACAACCAGACCTGAGTCCAGGGACGGAAGGCGCGATGAGGAAGGAGCAGGGACAGAACAGTGCAGCACCATCTCCACAAATATTAAGATGGCGTTTTGGGTTGGTGGCCACACATGAGTAGTTCACATTTTTTTAAATGTTTTCATTTTCTAAATTTTCTACAGTGAACATGAATTGCTTGACAGTAAGAAGAAAGCAAATGACTTTTAAAAATTCAGCCAACAGAGGGTGTGCTGAGGCAGGCCGGCAGGAACGTGGCTGCTCTGCTCGGCTGCTCTGCTCTGTGAGATGGTGATGGGGACACGGGTCCCGAAGAACCATCGATTCTGCACTCAGCAGCCCCACGTCCGGGAACCCAGACTCAGGAGATAATGCAAAGTGTGAGCAGGAGGTTAAGCACAGAGATGTTCACTACAGCATTATTTACTTTAGCACAACTTGAAATCAACTTAAAATGCCCTCCCCAAAATTAACGATTAAATATTGGGTTGGCCAAAAAGTTCGGGTTTTTCCGTAGTATCTTACGGAACCCAGTAACTTGTCGCTGAGCCCTACGAAGAGATACTACAAAGCTCTTTCTAGAGAATTCGTAATGTTGAAAGAAAACGTTCTCAATCCGCTTTTCCATAAAAGTGGTGGGGAAAAAAAAAAAGTGGTGGGGGCAGGATTCGACTCCCTCCATCCGTAAGAGCTCAGAAAAAGTGCTGGGAGGGAGCACAGTGGCCACGTGTAGATGGAAGAATTACACATGATTTTCATTGTCTTCCATAAACTTTCCCACACTTTCTACAATGGGAACACCTCCAGAATTGGGGTAAATACTTCACAGGCCCAGGGAAGGGTGCTTAGGCTTCTCCCTGAGGGGTGGGGAGCGAGCAAGGACAGTTAGGTTGTACTTTGGCCTGTGTAAGAGACACACGGAATCTTGTTGCTTTTTTAATGCGGCAAAAGAAACCCGGGGAAGCAGCAGCTCTAAGTTGCTTCTGGGCCCCTGGAGCTGAGAGGGCCCGGGGGCGGGGGGGGGGGGGGGGGCGGTGCGGTGAGGGGTGCCAGGCTGCTCCTACCTTAGGCCAGCCCAGCCCTGCCTGCTGGGGGAGGCAGGGGAGGGGCAGTGGGAAACGGGAAGCGGGGAAGCCAGGAGAGGAAAGAGAAAGGAAAAGTTGCTCGGTGCAGCTGGGAGGGGTGGCCCTGAGGAAGGCAGGCGCCACCTGGCTCTGTCCCCAGCCCCACAGGGCTGTGTGAAGAGGGCATCCAGCCCCCTCCCTCTGCCCCTCGGGGCCCAGTCTCTCTCCCCGCTCCGACCCTGACCCCTCCCAGCCCAGGGGCGCTCGGGGAGGAGCAGGGTCTTCTGCAGAGCGTGCATGTGCATGCATGCGTGCGTGCACGTGTGTGCGTCACAGATGCCTGCCCACACAGAGAGCCGGGTGGTCTGGAAAAGGGGGCGCCTTTGGGGAGCTGGGAAGAGGAAGGCTGGTGGAGACGGCAGGACTGCGCTGGGCCAGCCGGGGAGCCAGGGCAGTGGGCTTCCACCAGCGGCCACAGGGCCCAGGGCGCGAGGCCGAGGAACAGAGGTGGCTGGAGGAGAGGAGAGGGTGACAGAAAGCTCAAGGGCGTTCCTGCCGCCGCTGTCCCGTGAATGTGAATCCCTGAGTCAGACCCCCGGCTCCCAGGTCAGACACGTGCACACGCGTGGAGTCGCCAGGTTCCTGACTGTGATGCCTGCAGCAACGGGGCTGGTCAGGGGCACAGGACGGCACAGAAACCACCACCACCACCGCCGTTACGTACCTGCTTTTTTTGAAGCTCGGAGGTTGTCAAATTCAGAAAAGTCATCTTTAATTGTACCATTCAAATTACTGAAGAGATCAAAAGCCCCTGGGGAGAGAGCGGCAGTGGCTGTGCGGTGTCTCCGCTTCTCTGCCATGTGCTTCCCCATCGTGGGGGACCAGAGGTAGGCCGGCGTCTGTAGCCCTCACGGGGGAGAACCCGGAGAGTCGGGGGCCAGCGGGGGTGTGGGGTCCCTGGGTGGGCAAGGTGGGCACCGGGAGGGGCCTCCCCATGCAGAGCAGGGCTCTTGGCTGCCCCCGCCCCACCTCCCCCTCCCCAAACTGAAGCCGAGGGGCCAGGGGGCAGGGGGCTCACCAGAGGGGGACGCGGGCTTGGCGGCTGACGCTGCAGCCCAGGGGTCAGCGGCTTTCCCGGCACTGGGGGCTGGCTGCTGCGGGGCGGCCCAGGGGTCGGAGCCCTTGGGGACGGAGCGTGCGCCGGCTCCGGTGGGCACCCCCCATGGGTCGACGGAGGTGGCTGGCTTGGCACCTGTGGGAAGGCGGGGTTGGTTCAGAGATGCTCCCAGAAAGGGCTGGGCAGCCGGGGTGAGAGGGAGAGGACCTGGGGCCACAGGAGCACCCTGGGGGGAGCGCCCGGGGAAGGGAGCACGGAGCCCCCGCGGCCTCCGCCACAGCAGAGCTTGCCCGGCAGCATCCTCCCTGCCTGCACGCAGCAGACACACGGTGCGGCACGGAGAGGCATCAAACAAACAGCTGTGCGCTAACATCCACTCCCTGAAGGATGGGACAGACTCCAACGCCCGGGCCTGTGCAGGGTGGGGAGTGGGTCGCGCATGCACGCGTGCATCCGTCCACCCGCACAGAGCACCCACGCACCTGCTCTCCCCGCGGAGCATCTCAGACGACCACTGCGTGGCCCCCGCGCCCCGCCCCAGTCGTCCACACCTCCCTCCACGAGCTCCGGTTTCGCCACGGAGGGGACCGAGGGGGCGAGCGGTGCCGGGCCCCTGAGCCGTGTGCTACCAGACACACCGTCGGGGTGCTCTCGGGGGCGGCTGTGTTCACGCAGAGGTTTATCCGGGAGACTGAGCTGCGTTGGTGTGCAGCTGAGACGTGTTGTTTACTGCTGTCTAATACTTCATCCTGTGACAGAAGGCATGGCTGGTGTAGCTGTCGCTGTGCTGCACACGCGGCCCTTCACCACAGACACGGGCATCAGCTCGCTCCTTCCCAGGCCCCTCACGCCTCCTCTCCCACCAGGGGCCTGGTCCCGTCTCTACCCGCCTCCCTTGGGTTTTTTGTTTTCATTGATTTGACGGGTTCCTTCCACGTCTGGGTGCTGATTCTCTTCCTTGAGTTCCAAACACCTTCTCCTAACTTGTGGCCTTTCCCTTCACTCTCCTCATGGAATCTTTTGATGAACAGAGAAGTTCTCACTTGGATGGAGTAGAACGCAGCAGGATTTTCCTCTAATTTGTGCTTTTCGGGACACGCAGGAACTCCACCTCCACACGCCCTCGCACATGGACTGGATCATACTTTTTACTTTATCCTTTATTTCCATGAGGGATTTATACAACTTTAGAGACTGGCATATTTTTAAAACTTCATTTTCTAGTTACTTATTACTATGCAGAGAAACAATTTAATTCGTATACTAATTTTTGTATTCAGCAATTTTGCTAAACTCTTAATTCTAATCATTGAAATACATCCTATTCTTTTTTTCTTCTTTAAATCTTTATTGGATGTTAAAGCAGCAATGCATAATTGCTTTACGTTGTTGTGTTAGTTGCATCCTATTTATTCTTTCAGTAATTCTAATAACTCTTAATTCCAATCACCTCGTTTGCAGAAACTCTTTGGGAGTCTATGTACACGGTCACATCCCTTGAAAGCGATGATAGCTTAGTTCTTCCAAGTCCCTCATTTTCCCGCCTCGCTTTGTTGGCCAGGACCACCCGCCCCAACGCAGAGCAGGGGAACGGACTGTGTCCACGTTTTGCTCTTAAACGTATACCGTTAAACGGCACCATTCACCATAATAGGCGTTTTTCCTTTCAGAAGCTCTTTATCAGGTTACGGAAGTTCCCCCTTATTCCAAGTTTGCTAAGACTTCTGCGATAAAGAGCTGGTGAATTTTGTCAGCCTGTTTCTGCCTCTAGTAGGATGATCACGTGATTTTTCTCTTTGGGCCTGTTCATATGGTACATTAATACATTTCCTAGTGATTTGCTCCTTGCAAACAATGTTCTTCACGACGTACTGTATCATTTGTATATTTTTCTCGTTCCGGTTTTACAGTTGCTTCTTTGCTTAGGGTTTTTGCACCTGTATTCCTAAGTGGGCCTGGCCTGACCTGTTTGCTCTCACACTGTGCATCTTCTGTCTGGTTTTGGTGTTAAGGTTATGCTAGCCCATAAAATGAGTAGGAATACTCGGTTTTCCCAGCCCCTGAAGGAGTTGGTATCAAGTGGAGTTGTTTCTTTCTTGTTTTTAATATTTATTTATTTATTTTGGCTGCGCCGGGTCTTAGTTACGGCACGTGGGATCTTCGTTGCGGCACGCCGGATCTTTTAGTTGCGGCACGAGGGATCTAGTTCCCTGACCAGGGATCAAAGCCGGGCCCCCTGCATTGGAGTCTTAACCGCTTGGACCACCTGGGAAGTCCCTGGAGTTGTTTCTTGAATGGCTTGAGAACTTCCAGCAAAGCCCTCTGGGTGATTTAGGGAACGAGAGGGAGGTGAGTGACTTACTCGGTTCCCTTAACGATTATAGGACTTTCCCTATTTACAGGTGTCCTACTGTTCTTCCGCCAGCTTTGCCAAGTCTTCTTTTTTAATTTACCCATTTTATCTAAGTCCTCAGGTCTGTCAGCACAGAGTTGATCAAACACCTCTTACTCTGTGTGGAATCTCGGCAGGACCTGCACCTACACTGTTTGGCCTTTCCTCTTTACTTTTCAGAACTACTCTTGCCAGAGATTTCTCTAGTTTATTACTCTTTCCAATGACCAACTTCTGGGTTTCTGGATATTATTCTGTCTGTGTTCTAACTTGTTAGCTTCTGTTCTCCTCACTGTTTCGTTCCTTCCACTTGACTTGGGCGTGACACCATCCAAGCCTCAACACCTCATCAATCTTGTGCCTTTCTTCTGGACTAATGCAAACACTAAAAGCTCTAAATTTTCCTCTTACTATCACTTCCATTGTCCTATGTATTCTGATATGAAAATATTTACGTTATTATTTGGTTCTAAATATTTCTGCCACTATAATTTCTCATTTGACTCGAGAATGTAGAAGTGCTTTTAAAATGTCAGGCGTATGGAGTCTTCTACTTGTCTTTTTGCTACCGACTTTACACTGGAGTGCGCTGTGGTCAGCAGGCGCGTTCTATGTGATCCACTTTTTGCTACCGACTTTACACTGGAGTGCGCTGTGGCCAGCAGGCGCGTTCTATGGGATCCACTTTTTGCTACCGACTTTACACTGGAGTGCGCTGTGGCCAGCAGGTGCGTTCTATGGGATCCACTTTTTGCTACCGACTTTACACTGGAGTGCGCTGTGGCCAGCAGGTGCGTTCTATGGGATCCACTTTTTGCTGCCGACTTTACACTGGAGTGCGCTGTGGCCAGCAGGTGCGTTCTATGGGATCCACTTTTTGCTACCGACTTTACACTGGAGTGCGCTGTGGCCAGCAGGTGCGTTCTATGGGATCCACTTTTTGCTGCCGACTTTACACTGGAGTGCGCTGTGGCCAGCAGGTGCGTTCTATGGGATCCACTTTTTGCTACCGACTTTACACTGGAGTGCGCTGTGGCCAGCAGGTGCGTTCTATGGGATCCACTTTTTGCTGCCGACTTTACACTGGAGTGCGCTGTGGCCAGCAGGTGCGTTCTATGGGATCCACTTTTTGCTACCGACTTTACACTGGAGTGCGCTGTGGCCAGCAGGTGCGTTCTATGGGATCCACTTTTTGCTACCGACTTTACACTGGAGTGCGCTGTGGCCAGCAGGTGCGTTCTATGGGATCCACTTTTTGCTGCCGACTTTACACTGGAGTGCGCTGTGGCCAGCAGGTGCGTTCTATGTGATCCACTTTTCTGACGTGGCAGAGGCTTTTTGCCTAGCACGCAGCTGATGCTTTGCATCTCGCGTGTGACTGGAAAGAACGCGTGCTCTCCAGTTCTGAGACGACACCGTCACAGGCTTATGAATCATGCTGCTCCGACTTCCTCATATTCTTATTTAAACATCTTCTCCTGCTTAGTTCTGTATTCCTGATAGTCTCCATTCCTTCCCGAGATCTGAGCTTCCGTCTGGCTGTCTTCCATGTCAGCTGGAACAACTCCCCTTGGCAGTTTTTGTGGGGCTGGAAATGGTACCCTTCCACCCTCATTCCTGAAGGATACCTTTACCGGACGCAGGATTCTGGTGGGTGAGGTTTTCGGTGGTTTCTCTATGTCACCGTTGCTCTCAGGAGAAGGATGTTCTCCCGGTGGGCCCTGAGGACGTTCTCGTCACTGCTGGGACTCGGCCGCCGGCCTGACTGCCGTTCTTCTCTGCTCCCGGGGGGTCATCTCTGATGTCCTCTCCCTTTGCTGTCCTCCAGTCTCCTGACTGCACGTCTGGGTGTGGGTTTCTCTGACTACCCTGTGTAGGGCTCACTAGGCTCCCCAGCTCTGAGAGGAAGCCCCTCGCCACAATTCTTGAAAGCCCTCCGTCGCTATCTTTTCAAACATTACTTTCCTGGAGCTCCAAAAAGCCACGTCCCCATTCTGCCTGCACGCGCCCCCAACTCCTCCGGAGCACTCTCCAGAAAGCTCCGTGGCTACTCGTTTACCAGGAGTCTCCCTGGACAGTGAGCTCCTGGGGGCACCAGGCGGGGTGAAAAGACCGGGCACTGCTCCCTGACGCCCGTGGACTCAGCGCCCGGGGCCCGTCCCCAGGCAGGGCATTGCACGGGGCCCGGCCGTGAAAGGGGCTCCTTGGCTTTGAAGAAGACGCACCGCCGCCGGCCGGCCTCCCCCAGGCTTGCCACGGCGACCAGGACGGACGAGCCAGGGCAGCCTCACGCCTGTCACCCACTGGCGGCCGGCCAGCTCTGGTGTGGACTTGGGGCTTCTCCAGCCGCTGCCCCCAAGCCCACAACCCTCCTGAGGCTTCCAGAAGCTCCTCCGACCTTTCACTCCCGTCCGCCCAGTGTCTCACGCAGAACAACCTCCCCTGGGATGGACCCCACTCTCCCGGGCCCTGGAGTCACACAGCCGGGGTGCGCCCTCGCTCTGCCCCCAACACAGCACCTCGGGGGCCTTGGTTTCCTGTCTCAACTGGAGGAAGCTGCCAGGGTGGAAACTGCGTCAGGGAGGGAGCTGGACTGCAGGTTAGAAGAGCTGGGACGTGTCTTCAGAGCTGCCGAGATGCAACGGAGAGGACGCAGGACGGGGAGGTCGCAGAGGACCCGGACCTGGTGCCAGGCTGCTTCTGGCTCCCGTGGGGCCTCGACCTCCCCCGCTCAGCAGCACCCGCAAGAACCGCGGGCTCACAGTTCACGTCCCAGCGCGTCTGTGTCCAAGGACCCGGACTGGGAGCCCTGCACTCCTCCCCTGAGCCTGACCGCTGGGCAAACGCGCCCTCATCGGGAAACGACCCCTGGTCACCTTCCAGCACCCACCTCCTCTTTTCTGGAGGGATCCCCTGATTTTCCTCGGGAGAACTGTCCCCTCACCACTCCCTAGTCCCGGTCTGAGCGGGCGGACCCTGCGCTGCAACAGGGGAGGGTCTTCACCAGCCCACCCCCAGTCCCAGCTCCCCACTCCTGCACCCCAGAGAGGTCCATGAGGTCCAGGGAGATCCTCTCCATCCCCGGGCTGTGAGCACCCAGAGCCGTCACCCAGGCCTTGAGCTTCTGAGGCCAAAGGGAGAGGGGAGGGGCCCAGGGGGTGGGGGCAGAGCAGGGGGCCTGGGTCTTGGTGACACCGGCTCAGCCACTGGGTCGAGCTGGCCTGAGGGCAGAGCTACCCATCCCCACTGGGTACAACATGGCGTCCTGCCCATCAGACGGCCTCCCCAGCCCGCTTGGGGGCACGGTCCCCACCCTGCAGCCCCCTCACGGGCACCTGCTCACGGGGGCCGAGCTCACGCCGCTCTCCTGGGCCTCAGAGAGGACCTGACACACCAAGGTGCTGGCAACCGGTGGGGCCTGAGGGACCCACAGAGTCTCAGGGCTCCACCATGGGCACCGTCGACGCTGGAGAGCACTTCTGGAAGGTTCCGGGTAAATGTCTGACTCGGGTGTAGACACACAGCTAGAGCTGCCCCGACTCTGCACAGCCCACGCAGAGAGTCCGCAAACGCCTCTGATTCAGAGGGATTCACTCACCACGCAGCTCAGGGGGCACCAGGCCAGCGGTTCTCAGCTGTGGCCCTTGGGAATCCCCTGGGGGTGTGAGTAGAATACTGACCCCCACACACACAGATGCCAAGGAGGGCCTGGGCATGTGCATTTTTAGAGGCTCCCCGAGCAGCTAGGATGGGCAGCTGGTGCGGGAGAACCACCCAGCTCCTGGGCCGCTCGGATCGCAGGCTGGATGGACAGACGGACGTCTGGTGGGGCCGGACCCTGCCATAGACAGGCGGCCCTCAGCACCACCTCGCTCCTCTGAGCATCGTTTGGCCCTCACGGCCCAGGCCCAGGCCCTGCCCTGCAAGAGGAACACGGCCCCGGCGACTGTACCTAGCATGCGGGTCACGGGCAGCTGGCGACCACGGGGAAGGAGGGGTCCTGAGGACAGGGTGACCCTGTCTCCCCGAGCAGGACACCCAAGCCATGTTTTCAAGCACAGCCAGGCGCCCACTAGCCAAACAGCAGGGCACAGCATCACGTGAGGAGCCGGCATGTAAGGGGGGCCAGGCTGCCCTGCCAGGCAGAGGCCGTCTTGGAACTCCTTGGCCTCCCACCGCCCCGGGCCTCGGGCACTGCCCTCTTGACCGCACGTGGGACACGATGGACCCCGCTGTGCTCCGCCCACCACAGCCCCGGCAGGGCCACACACCCGACAAATGGGCGCTTGTTGAGTGACTGAGAGGAGGGGAGGCTAGGACCGAGGGCCCATTCACAGGGAGCGTGCCCGGCTCCCCCTGAGCCCCACGACGAGCCTAATGGGACAGGGAAGCAGTCACATGGCGGGTCATGGAGTGAGCAGGGGCGGGGGCTGAGCCGGCCAAGGCTGTCGGAATCACAGGCCTGAGCCCTGCTGTCCCAGGCGGCTGCTTTGTGTCTGCCAGGTGCAGGAAGTGCCCTGCTGACCTGGCAGGCGCCGCTCTCCCTCCTCCCGGCCCCCAGCATTTCCTCCCGGGGCCCCTTGGCACAAGCTGGTAAAGTCAGGGCTCGCTACCGAGGGCGGCTTTCACAACAGCGCTTCTTTCATCCAGAGGGCGCATCCCACAGTGCTGGGGAAGAGACTCTGATCTTTCTAGCTGTTTCGGGGTGGTGGGGTGTTCCCCAAACACACACTGGCAGATTCTACCACAGACTAAGCAGTAAGCCCGACACTGTGTCTCGCTCCAGAGCGGCGTCTCAGAAGAAGGAAGCGAGTTCACGGTCACCACGGTCCAGTGAGCTTGGGAGCGGGGCTGAGGCCGCGTCCTGCAGCGCTGCTGAGGGCAGAGCGCTAGCACTGCCCACGGGAGCCGACGTCTAGAGCTTCGACTGATGCCTGGAAAGGCTCCCTGTGTACGGAAGAAAATGTCTACACGTACCCACGATGTGACCCCAACCACGTGAAAACACACAGGCCCAGGGGACGCAGGAAGCAGGCAAGCTAACATTTTAACACCGGTTCTCGCTCCCTGTTGCAGTCTGAGGGGACCTTTCCTGGACATGAGCAACCACAGAAGCCCTTAGCGGCAGTCCAGGATGGTGTGATGACTCCAGGACTGGGGGCCATGAGCACTGAGCCTGCCCCTCGCTTGCTGTGTGACCTCAGAGGAATGAACAGCCTCTCTGGGCTTTGATGCTCTGTTTTCCCCAAGTCACTGGTAAAAATGCCAAGTGCATCAGAACCGAGGAGACGGCCCTGGGTTGGGCAAGTAGCAAAAGACGGCAAAGTGGCAGTCCATGAACCAACCACACATGGCCACTGCAGGTGCATTTTGATTAGCTCCAACCATGTTCTTAATTTTTAAAATTCACTGTCAATATTTAAAAATTTGATTTCACAATCTCGGGTTTCAACCTTCTCTTACTGCTCAATGGTTATACAAAATGTGGTATGTCTATAAAATGGAATATTATTCGGCCATTAAAAAGGAATGAAGGAGGGATGTGTGCTATCATGTGGGCGAACTCTGAAAACATGCTAATTGGGAGTCACAAGGGCCATGTGTTGTGTGATCCCATGACAGACGAAACACCTGGACAGGCAACTCCAGAGACAGGAAGCAGACTGGTGGTGCGGGAGGGGCAACAGGGAGTGACTGCCTAATGGGAAGGGGTTTCCTTCTGGGGCAATGGAAAATCCTGGGATCAGTACTGATAACCGCACGCTATCATGAAGGGCTAGGAACCACTGAACTGTCTACTTGAAAATGGATAAGATGGTGAATTTTATGTCGTGTAAGTTTTATCTTGATTAAAAAAAATTTAGAAGAGCAGAACCACGTGGGCAGGATTCCCATGTGATGTTCAGCTGCCTCTGGGCACCAGCTGCCTCTCCCCGGCTGCTGGCTTCCGCTGCCTGCAGGTGTGAGAACCCCAACCACTGGAGGTGGTCCTGCCCCACCCGCAGGAGACCCCCCCAGCTCCCCACGAGGGTCAGGTGCCTGGTCAGTCAGGACACCCAGCTCCAGAGCCCAGCCCTGTCCACCAGCCAATGGGAGGGCTGGGCAAACTAGCTGGTTGAAAAAATATGTATTCCCTCTCTCCTGACCAGGTGATACTTACCCCTGGTAAATAAGTCAAACAGTTAAACAAAAAAAAGGTAGAGAGGGAAAAGTCTGTCTCTCTCCCACCACTGCGACCCCCAAACCCCTCCCAAAAGCAGCCACTGACTGGACTCAGCGCTCCTCAAGCCCGCTGGCTTCACCAGCTCCTGGAGGGACCACGCTCTCTCCCCGGCACTGAGGAGACCCCCTGTCTGCTTACTGACCCCATACGACTTTGAAAGGGATTGAGAGTCTCTCCTGAAGAACTCCCCACCCGTAACTTGTCACAAGAACTGTTTGCAGATTTAAAGAAAAGTCCGAGCCGCTGCCTGGAAGGGCCCGTGTCCCCATAGGCAGAGCCGAGGGGCGTTTTCAGCAGACCTGCCTCGTGTGGCCACGCGTGCTCCCAGAGGGGTGCGGGGGGCACAGCACACAAGCGGGGCTGCTGTGGCCTCCGGTGAGCGACAGTTCTAGGGCACTGGCCTGGGTCTGCCCCAAGGCACAGAGGGCTCCCACCAAAGCGGGTGTGGGGCTCTGCCCAGCCCTGAGGCCAACAGCATCCCCCAAGGACAAGTGCAGGGACGCCCGCCTGGCCCTCCCCTTCCCCACCCCCACCCCTACCCCTGCCGCCCATTTCACACCAGCAGGGCCCGAGCCCTGGGCCCTCTACAGCACCGCACGGCCTCACACCTGTCATAAGCCGAGCCTTCTGTGGGAACACCCACGCCTCCTCGGGGCCCGGCCACGCCTGCTCCTCCCTGAAGACTCCTCCAAGACGCACGCCTCACGCCTGCCGGACTGCTGCCCCAGGATGGACGCAAAGACGGCCCCCGGTGCCCTGCCCACATAGCACTGCTACTAGGCTGGCGGCCTGACTCACCCACACCTGCCAGGGCCTGGAGGGCAGGGCCATTACCTGCTCCTGTCTGGGTCCCCGCACGGCAGGACAGAGCCTGGTATTCGGTGCACTTTGGCAAACTTCCAGGGAACCGAGCCGGATACAAAAGATGGTTCTGGTTTGGGGAAACAGAGGCCCCAAGAGACACGAGCAAACTGGCGCAAAATATACATTCGAGGTTGCAAGACAGGAAGCCCACGGATCAGCCATGGGCAGCAGGGTTGATGGAGCACCCGGGGGGCCTCCCAGAGCAGCAGGCTGGGTGGGAAACCAGCCCAAAGCCTGGAGGCCAAGCCCCGTGCCCAGCGATCCGGAAGCCCACGTGCCCAAGATCTCGGCCCCAATTAAACAGAGGGCGCCACACTCCTGTCTGAACCTCCTATCACAAGTTCACCTTACGTTTGGCATTAAGCAGAACTTTAAAGTATCCATTTAGCCTCGTAAACTGATTTGCTGTTGCTTAAATGACAGGTAAGAAGAATTACAGTCAACGTGTCCCCTTTTCATTAGCGATCGCTTAAGCACGCCGGAATTTCTGGCTAATTACAGCACGATGATATAGACATTGCACGCTGTGTATTACGGTTTCTTAACCTGGGGTGCAATTCTGAGGCTGAGAGAGTTGACGCATGTCCCGGAGGAGGGACAAGCCCTCTCCGAGGCGTGAGGGCAGCGGAGAAGGAATCTCCCAAAGCAGAAAACCACTCACAACAGGACGAAGCAGAGCCCTGAACCGCAGTCCTCAGGGGGGCGCTCCGGGTCCTGCGGAGGTCTGGACACCCACCCCCACCACCCAGACCCACTCAGACCGCTGCCAGGTGAGAGGGAGCTGCGCGCCCTGCGGCCACTCCCCCGTCCAGCAGGCGGGCAGGGGAGACGTATGAGGGAGGTCTTTACCGAATGACGGCCAGGGGTCCGAAGTGCTGCCGGGGGCTGCCGGAGCACCCCAGGGGTTGGTGTGGCTGGCTGAAGCGGAAGGGCCCCAGGGCTCCGCCTTCGGGGCAGCAGGGCCCGCGCCGGGCAGAGCGTCCAGCAGGTCCAACAGCGTGGTCTGCTGCGGGTGGGAGCCATGCTGTTGAGACGAGGACCGAAGAAAGAGGACAGTTTACCCTGCTGCCCTTGCGGCCAATGTCCGCCTGTGCCCCTCCCAGTGCAGAGGCCTTCTGGAGGGCCCAGAGGACCCGGGACTGCGCCGCCCCACATCACCGCTTCTCAGTAAGAACCAGGCTCCACCCACACCGGCTATTTGCTGTGTGCCAAGCGCCCGCCGTCTGTCGACAGGTCCTTGGGGCTTCCCAGGAGAACAGGGGTTTTGCCTCCCTCCGAGACACGGCCCCCTGACCCGCCCGGCCCCCCAGCTGCCAGCGTCATCCAGGGCTCTCTCCCGGGGGCCGCCACACCCTCCTGCTCCCACAGCCAGCCTGGCTGCCCTCAGGGACCCCGCAGCACTGGAACAGGGAGGCCACTGGAGCCCTGGCCCTGCGGGAGGGTCTGTCTCCCGACAGGATGACGAGGTTGTCAGGGGCAGAGCCACGTCCAATTCACCTTTAGGTCCCAGGTAGGAAGCCCGGCATAGAGTAAGGAGGACGCCGGCTTACCCTGGGCCAGGAAACTGTCCCAAAGCACTTGCCGCTTAGCGGCTTGTGGAGCAGCGGCTGGCGCTGCGCGGGGTGGGGGTCGAGGGGACGGAACTGAGGTGGGGTCAGGGGAGGGCCCAGCCCCTCGGGCGGATGTGTGTGTCACCCGCCCTCTCCTCACTGCCGCTGGCTGTGACGGCCGCTGGGGGTCGGGCTCAGGAGGGTCTCACACACTGACCTGCCCCCCACGCCCAGCCCGTGAAGCACTCACCTCTTTCTTTTTTGGAAATTTAACTGTGTCTCTGCGGCTTTCTTCCAAGGCCATCTGCAACCTGAGGTCATCTCCCCGCCTGAGGCGCTCTTCCTGTAGAGGACAATGGACACTGAAGCTGGTGCTCCCGGCAACAACATCCCCAGGAGCCAGGCCCTCCTGGCCAGAGCCGGAAACCAAAGCCGTATCGCACGTCACTTCAAAGGAGGGTCTGGGAACGACGTGGACATGAGCCTCTCCCACCCCAAGGTGTGCCCGGTGGGGGGGGGGGGGTGCCCACTCAGATGGGGGAAGGGAAATACTTGGAAAATACTTTTTCTCAAAATGAAAATGACTTCAAAATTCTTTCTAATTGTAGAAGCAATATATCTCCTTATAAAACACAAACAACCCAGAAAGGAATTAGAAAGAAGACAGAAATCACACGTCATTCCACCCTGCCCCCACTGTGTGTGCTTCCAGAAAATGTGTGTGTTTATATTTTATGATTTCTAACAGAAATGATTCGTTATATTTAATTTATATTTATTCAAGGCACAGTCAGCATATATAAAAAGACTGGGCCGACCTAGCTTTTTTATACAATACAATGATTAAATATAAGTAAACACACTCACTGCGTCTTCACCATAAGACAGGAGCAAGGAACTACAACGGGCTGGCCCGTCCGTCTGCCCCATTTTCCCCATGAGAGTTCTGCACCTCCCGTCGATGGCAGGCCGCACGTCCTGAGTGGACAGAGGGGCCCTGCCGGGAGCTGGTCGCTACATGGACCTCTGGGATATTCCAGTCACCGCGGGACCCACACCTGCCTCTTCCATCCGACCCCCCGCTGTCTCTCAACAGCACTGCCAGGCGAGAGGGGCCGCAGGCCTCGCTGCACTCCTTCGCCTTTTTTAACCAAAGGGCAGCAAGTCCGGCCTGAAAGCGGCAGCCAAGGGCCGACCCCTTTGAAGGCTGCTCCTTTCCCTTATTCTCCATCTTTTTTGTAAAAACCTGTATTTTTTTAAAATTTATTATTTATTTATTCATTCATTCATTTATTTGGCTGCTCCGTGCAGCATGCATGTGGGATCTACTTCCCTGACCAGGGATCAAACCCGGGCCCCCTGCACTGGGAGCACGGAGTCCTAACCACTGGACCATCAGGGAAGACCCTCTCCTTCTCCATCTTAATGTAACGTGTGCTTATAAAAGAAAAACTGCACACATGCCCACGTCTGAATGTCAGACTCTCATCTCCTGGGCATTTCCTCCCAGCCTCTGTCTCATCCTTTTCTGGGTCCAGATGCTCTCGACCCACCTTGCAGATTGTGGTCCGCACTCGGCGATGAGGGCTGTGGACACTTGGCTTGGGGCCCAGCCAAGCGCGCGGGAGCGCTTCCAGGAAGCACCTCTGACCGATGCGTCCCCAGGACCAACTAGCGAGAGCCCCTCGTCCGTGTGAGTGCGCCCGGGCCCCGCCCCACGGGGGCGCGCATCCCTGCTGGCACCCACCTGCTCGGCCACCTCTCTGCTCATGGCCAGCGCCAGCTGCAGCTGCAGCTCCTCTTCCCCGCTCGTTTGCGGCCGCGCCTGCTCCAGCTCTGAGGACACCCGTGGGGAGGTGGCTGCGGGGGAGGCAAAGTCAGCGTGAAGGACCAGCGCTCCCTGGCCTGCCGCCCGCTCCCATCTCACACCCACAGGGCCACCCTGGCTGGGAGACGGGGCTCTGCGAATACGCTGCGCGCACAGCCAAGGAACGTCACAACTACGCCAGCCACGCAGTGCTCGCCAGGACAAACGCCCTGGGCGGCCAGTTCAGGCCTCTCAGGGGTCAGAGCCTATCTCCACTGCACGGCTTCAAGGAGAGGGGCTGAGTTTTTACAACGTCGAGAGCACAGTTCTTGAAAAGCTGGGTCAAAGATCATTCAAAGAAGGACATGGCCTCTGTGGACTCGCTCCTCTCAAGAACCCCCCTCGCATGTGTAAGAATGTCACCGTATCTCCCGGTCCTAAGGACATGGAAAATGAAGACCAAACATTTCTGCAGTAACCCTGAAAATTTTTGTTTTTTAAGTAAAACTGCATGTTGACTTGAAAAAAAAAAACCTACGCAGCCATTGTTTGCTTAAGTACTTATCTAGCTTAAACATCTGAAGCAGCACCCGCCTTGATGAAGCAGTTCTGATGAAGGGATGAGATGTGAATTCCCAGCTGGTTCCCAAAGAAAGGGGTCTTCGCACAACCCCACTGTGGCCACGCTGGGCCCCACATGTGGAGAACGCTGGGCTTACGCACCATCACGCTTCCTGCGCCAGGGAGCCTGGGCGCCCGCAGAAACCAGACATGAAGCTTCGGGAGCAGCAGCCCAAGAGTGCGCCACCCCTGCCCGCCGCCCCCCAGGACAGGAAATCTCAGCGCGAGCCCTGCCACCCGGAGAGCTGTGGAGCCACCGCCTCGGGTGCCCCTGCCCTGTCCTCCCTCTGGTCCTCTGGGGCCGGCCTCCCGCCAGGGCTGGGTCAGCACTCCCTCTCTCCCAGCACCCCTATTCTGCAGTTTGGTGGGTCATGTCAGAAGGTGCTCCTAGGGAAGGGCCCAGGCTCGTCTTCCCACCATCACGTCCATCCGCAAAGTCTGACAAAGCAGCTGGCAAACGCCCACTGCGTGGATAAATGGGCAGATGGAGGGACAGGCAGATGGAGGATCCCACTGCATGGCCGAGGGGCAGTTGTTAAAGACGCTCTGGCTGTATATTCGTCTGCCGCCCTCTTCCATTACATCCCTTCCAGCAGACCCAGCCCCCAGCACTCACGCAAATGCTACCTCTGCCCAAATCTCCAACCTACGCTTGCCCCTTAGGATCTGCCTCTTTGGGAGAGAGTAAACGGTGGGGAATGATGCCTGAGACTGAGGTTTCTAGACGGCTGGGCTCTGGCTACAGTGAGCAAAACGGGAGAAGAGGCGAGATGCAGTTAGGGTCCTGGAAAAACCCACAGGAGAACAGGCGAGGCTGCAGGGGCAGTGCAGGGCGGGGGCTGTAATCGGCACCACTCTGTCCTACAATTTAGGAAAGACACGTACAACACACGGCAGCGAGATTTCATCTGGGACAATCACATGGCCTGAAGCACAGTGTGTCCACTGTGATTTACTGTCAACCAAGAGAAACATTAAAAAAAAAGCCAGCAACCAATTGCCTCATGTCTACTCTAAGCTAGTGAGCAGGTCAAACAGCAAAATGCTGCAGTTATCCAAAAAACACCAACATATTTTTCTAAATAAAATCAAGTCAAATCCCAGCCTAGTGCATCGCCCCAATTAGATTTTCCAAAGCATTTCTTAAGAAATAAAGCTAGATGGTAACAGAATGTCCTCAAATCTACCTTAATAATTTTATTTCTTAACAATATACCAAAACAAAAGCACATTTTTGGTTGGTTTGTTTCCAAACTTCACCTCTGCCCGTCACAGGCGGCAGCTCTGGCTTCCTCGTGCTCTAGAAGCAACATCACCACCCAGACTGGTGGGAACAAAGGAAGCTGGCCAGTCGTGGGGGACAGTGTGGGGGGACTCCTGTGGCGCACGTGGCTCTCCCGTCCAGGTCACAGCCACTCGGCCGCCCGTTCCCAGCCTCCTTCCTGGTAAGAGTCTCTGAGGCTGCTTCCCAAAAGCCTCAGCTTACAGCAAGCATGGCGCATCCGACGCCCTTCATTTACTCCCAGATGGAAACCAGGAGTGAAGACAGGAGAAGACCTCAGACCCCATTCCACACCCCGAAAAGCCCCCTGAACAGAGAGCCCCGTCTTGGCGGGGAAAGCCGAAACTGGCCTAACGGTGGGACCCGGATGAATGGGCCGGGCTCTGCGCAGGGCCTGCCAGAGACGTGAGGCCCCCCTGTCCCCCGAGCCTCTCAGCACAGCTGCGAGGCCAGCCCAGCTTCAAATGCAAACGTGCACGTCTGCACCCCACACAGCTGACGCTGCTGGAATAACGTGTGGCCGGCACACTCGGAAATAGCTCACCACATCAGTATGGAAATTAGACAAAGGGTATTCCCCTAAACGCTGTGGTTTTCATAAGAGGAGGCACGGCTCTCAGTCACGCAGTTGGAAGAATTCACAGCCACCAGCCCACAGCGTCAGCTGAGCTGCACACGGCGGTCTCAGCTGCGAGGGAGGCATCCGGCGGAGACGTTCCTGCCTTAGTGACAGCATCTCGTCTCCACAAAGGGCCTCTTGTGCCCGAGGACAGGACAGTGGACACAGAGGTGGTGGTGAGAGGGGCCTGAATGGGCCCTTCTGACCCCCGGAACCTGGCCCTCGCCCCACTCTGACAATCTGAGGGTCTGAGGGTCCACAACTCATGGGGACAGTGGAAGAAGCAGGGGTTCAAGGGGCTGGCCGCTCTCGGGTCTCAGGCTGCTTTCTGACCCAGCACCCTCTCGAGGGAAGACCGGCACCATGCGCACAAGCAAATCACTCCACGAGCAAGCGTGTCACCACCCTTCTCCTGCAGCTGAGATGGGCCCGTGGGGAGAAGCACGAAGCCTTCACCTGCTCAGTGGGCCCCCTGTTCACCCTGTCCAGTCTGCTACCCTGGCTGAGAAAGCTCGGCAGGGGAGGTTGAACAGGGAGCCTACACAAGCCCAACAGCTCCCGCAAAATACAGGCTAAGACGAGAACCAGAAACACCGCTGGCGTCTCCTGCAGGGCCTCCCGACCTCACCTTGCTCGCCTGCTCCAGGGACCGGCCGACCCACACGGGTCCCCAAACGCGCCCCTAAAACAAAGGCACTTCAGATGGGCAAGGTCGGGGAATTTCAAAAGAAGAAAGCAAAGCAGACAAGGTAATAGAAAAACAGGAAATTGCTGCTTCTCGCTGGCTACGTTTTGCAGTGTTCCTAGAAAGCACGTAAGCGGTGTCTGCAGTCACGGACGCCGAGTGCAGGGCACAGACTCTGCAGACCCAGCTGGCCCAGAGGCGGCTCTGCACGGGGACTTCTCGTAAAGCCCTAGCACGCAGGCTGTCGCCGGGGTACACGAGGCACGTCTGACAACCTAGCAAGAACGCAAGGTCGCCAGGCAGCGGGGCTCCAAGAAGACCCCATCTGGATCCAAGCACTGCCACCACCCTAACAACCCCGTGCCCGACAGCTGACGGGGATGCTGGGGCTCCCGTCCCGTCCCCACCCTATAGCAGCAGGGGGACTGCACACGAATGGCCACCTCTCTGGGCTTCTGCTTCCACGTCTATGAAGTGTGGGGGAGGGAGGGAGGGTCAGGAGGACCCAAGACACAGCAGCCCCCCAACCTGGGAGCCAGGCCTTGCCCAGGTCACTGCTCTCCACTCTGTCCACAGCCACCAGACGGCGCCCTCCATCTTGCACGGCAGAAACCAGGGACTGGTACGCGCTCTGGCCCCGGACCTCCATGGGCAGAGGACCGTGGCTCTGGCGGCCGGGGCCTCCACCCTCCTCTTTCTGCCGGTCTCTGAAGGAGGGGCTGGGGAGCCGGCACTGAGCCCAGGGGCAGCTTCTGCCCCCCCAGTGACTAGCTCCCCGGTCCAGCTAGGTTCCTTCCTTGTTACTGAACTGCAGCGAAGTGCTTACTGGGTCTTCCTCAATGTGGCGACAACCTCCTGTGTTCCACCAGCCGTTTCCCGAGTCACCGATGACCCTCGGCCACCAAGGACACTCCCACACAGAGTGGAGGCTTTTGAGCCCGTTCCCCAGGGAGACGCTCCAGGGCCCTCCCTCTCCCAGCTCACAGGCAGAAGAGGAAAGACTGCTTTTAGTCAAGCGAGGCAAATTAGGAGAAAATAAGCTCAAATCACCCCAGGTTAACATTGAAAAAGAAAAAAACCATAAATACATTGTGGAAAAGCCAAAGAGCTGCAAGACGTGAAGCGCCTGAAGGACCACCACAGCCGGGTGACCTTCAGGACGAGGGGGGGACGTGAGACTTCATAGCGGAGGGGGGACGTGGCCAAGCCCTGCCCGTCGCCCACCACCTGACGGCCGTGGCAACCCCCCCCCAACTGGATTTCAATGCAGACTCCACATCTGATTCCAGTTCACAGAAGAACAGGGCGAGGACTGAGGCAGCAGGTGGACAAATCCAGACCTCGGGCCACTCTGCAAGATGGCCGGCCCTGCGTCTCAGCACATCAGCGTCGTGAGCACAGTACGACTGCAGGGACAGGACCTCCGAGCGACCGTGCTGCTGGTGGTCTCGGTGTCGACAGTGGGCAGACAGGCACGCGGGCGGGGGTGAGACGGTCCTGACGGCTGCTGTGTACTCTGCCAGGTAGGATGACAGGCAGCCTGTCCTCACCGCCACGTTGATGGGGGAGGGGAGATGCCAGAGCCTGTTTTAAAGACTTCAGCATAAAAGGAAGCGAGGGCCACCTCTCTTTTCCTGCCCCCACTCCTCTCCCCAGAGGAAACAGCTGTTGACATTTTCTTGCGATTCCACCCAGAAAACACAAACACGTGCTCTTCCCTGGCACTCACCCACGGGCGTCTACTCACTGCCGTGCATGGGCCCCACCCAGGGTGCTGTTTCGGCCCCGGGAGAGGGGGCGTCTGCGAGCATGGGCCCAGATCCAGGCCCTGCAGCTGCTCAATCCTCCACACCGCGGCTTCCTCACCCGCAGGACGGAAACAGAGTCCCCACCGCCTCGGGCTGTCCTGAGGATCAGACCAGCTCCTGTGGGAGTGCCTGGCACGTGACAGGTGTACCACACCTGGCGCCTCGCTGGACCCTCAGTCCGGGCGGGGTCCTGCCCCCAACCCCGAAGGCCAGGGCTGAGGCCCGTAAGTGAGGTGGCTCGCCAAGGCGCCCCAGCCACGAGGGTCGAGGCTGATCTGAGGCCTTGCTCTGCATCATCGCTCGCTCCCACAGAGGAGGGAACCGGGGCCCAGAGACGTCACAGCGCCACTCACAGCAGGAGGGGAACTCAGAGCCAGCCTCAGAGCCCTGAGGTGCTCTGTGCGCTCAGTCCTTGACACTCGCACACGCCACGCCTGGCGCGTCTCCAGGCCTGAGGCCAGTCCCTGCTCTCCTGGAGCTTGTGTCCCAGTGAGGGGGGACAAGACACACACACACAGAGGGGAGGTGGGTCAGGGTGAGGAGAGCCTGTCCTGTGCTCAGGTCTGACAGAGACACTGCAGAGGGGCCTGGGCGGCAGCAAGGACACCAAGCAGAGAGCGGGTGGGGGCTTCGCCTGGGTGCAGGGGGAGGGGCTGGCATGGGCAGAGCTCCCAGAGGGCCATGACGGAAGGGCCCTGGTGGCGCCGGGGGCTCTCGGAGTCGGAGGGCCTTCAGGAGGGTGCAAGCCGAGCAGCGACGCCACCTGGCCGGTCCAGGGAGGATGGTGGGAGCTTGGGCCAGGGTGGCGGCCGTGAAGGAGGTGAGACGCGCTGGTTTCTGGGTGGCTTTCACTGAGATTCTGTTACACCTGGCAACGTTCCTGGACCATCCGGCCCGAGGTCACGGGAGAACATCTGGGGCCCGGCCTGGCCCGGATGGTGCCGACCCCCGGCAGCCCAAACTCACCCTCCCACCGCAAGTGGCCTGTGCTGCCGCCCAAGCGGAGACTCGGCCCACAGAGAGCCTCCCCCTGACCGGGGGCTGGGGCACAGCTGAGCCCCAAGGCTGTGAAGTCCTGACCCCTGGGCTCGGAATGAGAGCTTATTTGGAAACAGAGCTGCTGCAGATTCATTTGTTAACGGTTAAGCTGAGGTCACACTGGAGCCGGTGGGCCCCGACATCCAACATGACACGTGTCCTTACAAGCAGAGAAGAGACGCAGGGGTGGACACAAGGGGAGGGCAGCAGCGTAGGCCACGGGACACCAAGGACGGCCACCACCAGCAGAAGCAGGGAAGCCGCAGGCAGGACGCTCCCCTGCGGGTTTCAGAGGATACAGCCCTGCGGACACCCTGATTTGGGGTTTCCGACCCACCTCTGGCGCTGAAGCCCCGGTGGGCGGCTCCTCTCCCAGCGTCGTCTCAGGCCCCGCCTCCCCGCACACAGGCCTCCACTCCCCAGGGCAGCTCACCAGCCCCTCCCCCGCACCTGGCACCTGCTCCGCCAGCCACAGAGGGCCCTAGAGTCCTCCAGTTCCTTCCTGCTTTCAGACCACACTCCCACTCCCGCCCCCCCCCGCCCCTCCCTCAGGGAGGAAAGAGAGCCTGGGTCTCCCCGCTCGCTCTCCCCAGCAGGACGCTCTGTGGGCAGGGGTTCCTCTTGGACACCTAGAGCAGGGCAGGTGCTCTGCGGCCCGCAGAATGGGGACCTAGGCCTTCTACACCCCAGACCCGCCTGTGGCCAGGAACCTCCCCACCCTGGCTTGTTCCAGGCACAGAGCAGGAGCTCAGGCCCCTGTGTGTTCATTTTCTAGTTTAGTTTCCAGCGAGCACAAAACTGTGACTCCCCAGGGCACAGCTCACACACGCGTCACCACCACCCTGAGACACGGGTGCTGCCACCGCAGCCCACGGACGCGGAAGCCAAAGCCCAGGGAGGAAGGAGCCAGCGCGGGAGACAGACAGTGGGGACGGATGGGGCGGGCGCAGCAGAGACAAAAGGCTGCCCTGTCATCTGCTGGCAGGACTTAAGGCCCATCCTCTGCCTGAGAGAAAAGAGGGAGTCTGTGCTGCTCTCTCTGGGCTGTGGTGAGACCCTCCCCATTACGAGATCACCAGCTGGCGAGGTGGGGAAGGGAGGGCTTGTCCAAGACAGGAAGGGGTTGTTTCTCCTCACTCGTTTCCCGGGGGTCCCCATGGTTCCTGGTGCTCTGTCTACACCCATGGGAAAGTCGACCTTCACGGGGAGCATTGGGGCGAGGGTCGCACCCACAACTCCCCAGGCAGGAGCTCGGGAGGGAGGAGAGGGCTTGGAACACCGCAACTTCAACAAAGACGTAATTTCTCTCCTTCTTAATTCAATCATAAACTTAGGTTAAATGCCTACATCAGTTTCTTAGGGTAATACTTACAGACAGGAAACTCACTTTTTTTTTTTTTTTTTTTGCGGTACGCAGGCCTCTCACTGCTGTGGCCTCTCCCGTTGCGGAGCACAGGCTCCGGACGCGCAGGCTCAGTGGCCATGGCTCACGGGCCCAGCCGCTCCACAGCATGTGGGATCTTCCCAGACCGGGGCACGAACCCGTGTCCCCTGCATCGGTAGGCGGACTCTTAACCACTGTGCCACCAGGGAAGCCCGGAAACTCACTTTTAAAATGAGTGTTTTACTCTTGCACTGCTGGTGGGAATGTAAATTGATACAGCCACTATGGAGAACAGTATGGAGGTTCCTTAAAAAACTATAAATAGAACTACCATACGACCCAGCAATCCCACTACTGGGCATATACCCTGAGAAAACCATAATTCAAAAATAGTCATGTACCAAAATGTTCATTGCAGCTCTATTTACAATAGCCCAGAGATGGAAACAACCTAAGTGTCCATCATCGGATGAATGGATAAAGAAGATGTGGCACATATATACAATGGAATATTACTCAGCCATAAAAAGAGATGAAATTGAGCTATTTGTAATGAGGTGGATAGACCTAGAGTCTGTCATACAGAGTGAAGTAAGTCAGAAAGAGAGAGACAAATACCGTATGCTAACACATATATATGGAATTTAAGAAAAAAAAAAAATGTCATGAAAAACCTAGGGGTGAAACAGGAATAAAGACACAGACTTACTAGAGAATGGACTTGAGGCTATGGGGAGGGGGAAGAGTAAACGGTGACAAAGCGATAAAGAGGCATGGACATATATACACTACTAAACATAAGGTAGATAGCTAGTGGGAAGCAGCCGCATAGCACAGGGAGATCAGCTCGGTGCTTTGTGACCGCCTGGAGGGGTGGGGTGGGGAGGGTGGGAGGGAGGGGGGCGCGGGCGGGAAGAGATATGGGAACGTATGTGTATGTGTGACTGACTCATTTTGTTGTGGGGCTGGGGCTGGCATACCATTGTGAGGCAATTATGCTCCAATAAAGATGTAAAAAAAAAAAATAAATAAATAAATAAAATGAGTGTTTTACTCTTGCACTGCTGGTGGGAATGTAAATTGATACAGCCACTATGGAGAACAGTATGGAGGTTCCTTAAAAAACTACAAATAGAACTACCATACGACCCAGCAATCCCACTACTGGGCATATACCCTGAGAAAACCATAATTCAAAAATAGTCATGTACCAAAACGTTCATTGCAGCTCTATTTACAACAGCCCGGAGATGGAAACAACCTAAGTGTCCATCATTGGATGAATGGATAAAGAAGATGTGGCACACATATACAATGGAATATTATTCAGCCATAAAAAGAAACGAAATTGGGCTATTTGTAATGAGGTGGATAGACCTAGAGTCTGTCATACAGAGTGAAGTAAGTCAGAAAGAGAAAGACAAATACCGTACGCTAACACATTTATATGGAATTTAAGAAAAAAAAAATGTCATGAAGAACCTAGGGGCAAGATGGGAATAAAGACACAGACCTACTAGAGAATGGACTTGAGGATATGGGGAGGGGGAAGGGTAAGCTGTGACAAAGTGAGAGAGTGGCATGGACATATATACACTACCAAACGTAAAATAGATAGCTAGTGGGAAGCAGCCGCATAGCACAGGGAGATCAGCTCGGTGCTTTGTGACCACCTAGGGGGGTTTTGTGACCACCTAGAGGGGTGGGATAGGGAGGGTGGGAGGGAGGGAGATGCAAGAGATACGGGAACATGTGTATATGTATAACTGATTCACTTTGTTATAAAGCAGAAACTAACACACCACTGTAAAGCAATTATACTCCAATAAAGATGTAAAATAAAAATAAGATAAAATGAGTGTTTTGATGGAAATTTCCATCTATTAAACTAGAAATGATCTTTCAAAAAATTTCAGTACCCATTTTGGGCTCAGGGGCTATCAACTGAGCACAGTCGGCCCCCCGGCTGGCAGCACTGCACCTGGGCCTGGTCCGTTGGGGAAACATTTGCCAATTTCAAGAGACAGAATGATGTTCATACATTTCCCCCACTACTTTCACTTCTGGGAATTCTACATTGAAGACAATGAAGAATCTCAGAAAAGCAGGCTTTCTGCCCAAAGACGCTGACCACGTGGCTATTTACACTGTGAGAACCTGGAAACAGCTGTGACTGGGGTGGGAATGGTGAGCGACCCCTGTGAGGGGCGGCTCCCTCAGGCACGGCAGTGTGTGCAGCGCCCACATTAGCACAGGGGACACCCAGGAACCCAGACAGCACTGCCCCGTCCCCACCGTATGGACGTCTAACCTATCCAAACTTTAACCTATGAAGCCAAGTGTAGCTGTGTAGCAACACGGAAAATGCACGCAGGAAGTGAGGTGAAAAAAATCAGTGACTATAGTATTTGTCCTGGGAATCTGGTGGTAAGGAGTCAGCTAAGGGGTGACCTCTGGGTCACTGCACCCCGTCCCACTGCACGCAGGGTTAGAACAGCCTCGGACCTGCCTGCCCGGCCCCCTCGGAGCACTACACGTGTCGCACCACGAAGGTGTCCGCCTCTCCCGAACTGGAAGCCCACGGAGCGCGAGGCCTCAGCTGCCGACCGTGAGCCCTCACTGCCCAGCGCCGGCCCCGGCACCCTTGGGCTTATGAAGTGAGTGAACGAATGCACTCACCTTCTGAGAAATGTGCTTTGAAAAGGTCACGTGGTCATGAACAACACAGGTGTAATACTTTTTTACTGTCTGCACGGCATGAAACATGAGACTCCTTCTGCTCTCGTGGAACACACTTCACACCTGTGATCCGGATCTGTCCATACAGCCGCTTCCGGGGATGCGGGTCTGATCTGGCCTTCGCTTCCTCTTCAGAGTAAGAACCCACTGGCTTTGCTCACAGACAGATGGCCGTGACAAAGCCGAACCACCACCCATTCCCACAGGCCAGGCAGCTGGGGGGTGACGACAGCATGATACAGAAAGCAGGGACGCAGAGCTGCGTCTACAACACATCTGCAACCCTAGAAAAGAAAACGCTTAGAAAAAATGTCCAGAAGGACATACACCCACATGGGAACAACAGCTGCCTGTGTGACAAGATTACGGAGTGTGTCCGTCTTCTTTTTGCATTTTCTACACCATCGGGAATGGACAGGCATTATCTTTATCATGAAAGATCTAGCAGAGTTCTTAGTTGCCGCCCAAGCCGCGCTTACCAGTTAGACCTGGAGAGGCGGGCCACGGGGGCACTGGCCCGATGGGCTGGTCACCACACCGCCAGCTGCACCATGCTCCCCACCAGCAGGCCGCGGGAGGAGGCTCATCCCGCTGCAACACCCATTTTGAGCTGCTGAAAGTCGGTGAGTCGCCTGCTGACCGTGACTCTCTGAAACAGCGTGGCCGCCGGTGGTCAGCGGAAGCGACGGGAGGAAGGGCCCGCACTGACCAGGCCCGGAGCCTCCTGGGAGCTTCAGCGCCATGCTGCCCGCGCCCGCCCGAGGCTCCGACCTGTCAGATGTGTGCCGGGGCGCTGGGACACCTCGGGAGATTTAAAAGCTCCCGGGCAGTCAGCTGGAGCCAGTGGCTTAGGGAACAGAGAAAGGGCAGTTGGCAAAATCGGGAACCGCATTTTATCACCAAACAAAATCTAACAGCTAGGAATCACACTGTTCTAAACTCAAAGTCTCAAGATACGGTACAACATTTCCACATTTCTGGAAAAGCCCACAAAGTGTATTTGCAAAAGGCTAACAGAGGCAGACACCAATGGAGATGAGCACGTCACATCAAAACACCACCAAGAAAAAGAGAATTCAGGTCGATTTAGCATTCGTTCGTTCACTGCTTACTGAGCACCTCGTGGGTCAGGCACTCAGCCCTGAGCACAGGCTCCTGCTCTGTCAGTGCGAGGAGACAAAGATAAAAGAGAAACATACTCTGAAGACAAACACAGAATACGCGATAGACAGAGATTACCCATAAATTATGGGATCTACTTTCCAACACAAAGAAAAATTAACCTTAGACCTTCCCTCTTATTTTTATTTATACTATAATTTTAAATGCCCCCTTCCTTCAAGCTGGCCATTGCAATCTGGCCACCACGCAGCCATGAATCAGACATGGCCCTGCTGTGTAACTCTTACTGATCCTGACTCAACCCCCGCTTTGCTTTTTTCACATCCACTACTGACAGTCTATGAAACGACACTTTGTGTACCTACACTTTTACGAAGGATGCTTGAAAGACAAAGGGACAGGTGTAGCTATTGCAGCCACACCTTCCATCTTCCCTGGCACACGGCAACATCAACAGCCTAACTGACAACCGACCCCCATCAGCAGCTCTGACAGCTGTTTCAACCTCACCCTCTGACAATCACAGGGCCCCGTGGGGTAACCAGCATTACACGAGGTGGACCACACAACCGTAAAATTGCCAGGGCTCTGGGTTCAGATCCTGGCCTCGCTGCTACGACTGAGTGGATCTGGGGGGGCGAGTCCATCTCAGTGTCCTTGCCAATGACCCCCGCCCCGCTGCCTCCTACAGGAAGTGAACGGGGACCGTCAGCCTCCGGCTGCTGCAGGCACTGCAGCCCCGAGCAGCCCAGACATGCGGAGGCCTCTCCACGGCACATTCAGACCCTGCTGGGGGCCCAAGCCCAAGAAGCAAGAACGAACACCTTTGACATGTGCCGCCTGGACAGACGTGTCACTACAACTGCCACCTCCGAGGGCCTGCTGGCGCTACCAAGCAGCCCCCTCTTGATTCGATTTCCTACCTGAAGACGTGACAGCCAGCGCCGGCCTCTGCCGGACACAAGCTGCCACCGAAGATCCGGGCTCCCGCGACGTGCAGAACACACCGGCTCCGGCGAGACAGCCTCCCGAGTGAGTCCCATCTCCCGCCAAATTCCTCGCCCAACCCCTTTGGGAGCAATCAGCCGACATGGGGCCCAAAGCCGGGTGGAAGGCCCCGGAGGTCTGGGCACGCTCCCCGCCAGCTGGCTGGCCCTGCCTTCCCGATACCGGGGACCCCTGGCTGGCAGCCACCACCTCTCAGCCCTGGGCGCACCCACCCCGTTCCTTTAAAGTGTGCCCGGGCATTCTCAGCCCCATCAGGTCCAGCCCCGTCCTCTCCCACCTGGAGAAAGGCAGGGGTCTCCCACCAGCCTCCCTGGGCCCGCCTGGCCCCCCACACAGCCAGAGGGTCCTCGTGAACCTTCTCACCCTTCAGCAGGGTCCAATCCCTCCTCGGTTCCAAACCCTCCCCTGCTCCCAGCTAACTGAGTAAAAGGCAAAGGGCTTTCGATGACCCGGAGGCCCTCCACCCATCTACCAACGTGTGGCCGCTCCCCATCCCTCAGGCCCAGCCTTGCCACTGCTCCAGCCCTCCGCCTCCACCTGCCTAGGATGCCCTTCCAGACCTTGCACAGCCCAGCCCTCCTCCAGTCCAGGCTTGTTCTGGGCCTTCCCAGCACTCGGACCACCCTCCCCACTCCTCACACGCTGGGCTGTGCTGGGTTTTGGGTTTCCAGAGCATTCATGTGCAGCGTGCAGTATAGCGCTGACCATTCACCGTCTCTCTCCCCGTTAGTGGGATGGGGGCACACGACAGAGGCACACGGTGGGAGCTCAAAACGCCCTTTGCTGAGGGAATGAGGGACTGTGGGTGCCCCAAGGCCGGCAGCAGCATGGTTAAGCCGGCAGGGGGAGCTGTCTGTGCGTCCAGGGCTCTGGGCTGGACCCTACAGGGACCCCTGGGATGGAAGGGCGCTCTCCGCGAGCCGGGATCAGGGCATCGTTTCTAAGAGGGGGGTGGGTAAGCAGGGGGAGGCTAAGAGCAAGGAAAGCAATCTGAAAGCGGGCACTGAACTGCAGCCATGCGCTGCAGGGGAAGGAAAGAACTCTACAGCTGTGTGCGGGAGACCCGGAGAGGATCCGACGGGCACAGCTCAGGACAGGAAGCCCTCCTCAAACACGATCACGGTGGGCAGAGCAGCAGCTGAGGCCAGGAGTCGGCACCACGCCCAGCAGGCCTCCCCTGTGGGGCCTGGGGTCCGACCTGGGCCCCTCACGAAAGTCTGCCCTGAATCACAGCCCGCATTTCACGAGACCAGTTTCCGACAGCCAGGTCAGTGGGACTCTCCGTGCTGGATTCCAAGCCAGTGTGTTCAAAGCAGAGCCTCCGTGTGCCCACGTCAAGCCCCCACCTTATGCGTGGCACTCAGGTGAGGGCTCAGCAAGGAGTCACGGGACAGCCCCCGGCAGCCCCGCAACGGGGAGGGTGTGAGATACGGAGAGGAAAGCACTCAAAAGGGTGACACCACGTAGCACGCGTTTGCCTAAAACTCATTCAGGGTTTGAGAAACTGCCTAAAAACAAAGTCGCTCACCCATTTTACCCTTAATTTCTCAAGAGCTGAAGGAAAAGAGAACTCCGTGTGGGCTGCGGGCCGAGCAACTTGCCGATGTGCGTATGTGCGGGTGCCGAGTGGGGGGACCCACGGGCCCAGGCGCGGGGCGGCCCGGGCCTGGGCTTCACGTGCAAGCGTCCCAGGAGAGCTGGGGGCCAGGGGGACACAAACAGACCCCCCCCAGTTACTCAACGGGTAGGCCCCGGGGGCACTGGGAACCTGCAGGCGCATCAGCGAGCCTTCTGGGGAGCCTTTGAAACACGCCTGCCCGTCTCCCAACAGTGCAAAGCCGGTTCTCCCTGCGGAGTCCAGTCCAGGCCGTGAGGGGAGCAGAGGCGCGAAGGAAACATCCCAGAGCTCAACAAGGCGATCACACGGGCACCTGGGGGCAGGGGTGGGGGGCGATGTGTGTGAGGCACGATGAGCGGAAACCGTTTCCAGGTCGTCGGGAAGCGGCACAGAGGCGCCTCGCTGGCGCCCCTTCCGGTAAGAGCAGAAGAGAAGGGAAGACTTTCTTCTCTGAGGCGGGGCCCCTGGGGACTGAAGGCAGATCAGACCGAGAGCATTTCCTTGTGGGCAACGCTGAGAACTGTTTTCAGTTTAACCTGCACCAGCTGTAGACTGTCCGGGATACACCATTAATCAATCCAAAGAGAAGCCTCATTTTCGTTACCCACTGAGTTAGGGACCTTCAAACACCATGACCTAGAATCGCAACAGAGCGAACTCTGTTCCCCACGGTCACGGGGATCTCAGGAAGGACGGCAGTTCGCCGAGAAGCAAAAACCATCCCATTTTGTCCTCCACCCGGCACGCGTCCCTGCACTGCAGAGATGGCTCCCGGCCACCGGCGCCGAGGCCCGGGAGTGCCTGGCGGGGCGAGGCTGGAACCACGCACTGCGGCCAGGCGGCCCGGTCTTTCCCACGCCCGGGTCTGCGGCCAGCATGACCCCCTCCAATTCCTCAGGGAGCGGGACGCAGGGAGAGCCCAGCTGTCCCCAGGCCTTAGGTGAACAGCACCCCCCACCCCAAGGCCCTGAGCGCACACAGCCGCAAGCCAGGCCACAGGCCCAAGTGAGGCAGGGCTGGGCCAGGACTCCAGCGCAGCAGGAGGGCAGCCCCGGGACGGCGGGCAGGGCAGGAAGGGCGGGCGCTGGCTCAGTAGCAGCGGCTCCTTGCTCTGACCCTGCGGGGCCTCTGTGCGGTGCTGGGGACACAGCAAGGCCTCCAGTGCTGTGGGTCACAGACACACACACACACAGTGACAGGCCATTAGAGGGACAGGCAGCGGCAGAGGCCGGGCCCAGCGAATGGACCCTGAACATGCAGCTCGAGCTCAGGGTCTCAGGGGATGAGCCAGGACCACAGCAGCGCCGGGATGGGCCGGGGAGGCCAAGGCCGGTAGGACCGGACCCGAGGCCCCACCCACTCCTCCCTGCCCCGGAACACCCTCGGACCGATGGACGGGCCGCCGCCTCACCTAGACGACAATGACCGCAAAAGGCAGGCCAGAGGAGCAGCCCCCAGCGCCCATACAGCCCAAACGCGGCCACTTCCCCAAGAGGAGGCCTGGGGCCCAGGACTCAGCCCACCTGCAGGGGCCTTTCTCGGGTGGAGAGGGGCTCCCTGAGGGTAACACACAACTTCGCTTCTTAAGGGCAATCTTCCTTTTATGGTGCAACCTAGCGCAAGGGCAGCCCCTAGAGCCCCTGGGGTGCAGGTTCCATTTCTTTCAAGGGGTTTCACGAAGGTCACAGACTTTGCCTAAGCAGAGCCGTTCAAACTAAGTGGGAAAACGACAGGAACCAGAAGTGGGACAAGAAACGCTGACCTCTCTGAGCTTGACAATCACTGAGAATTCTTAGAGGCAGGGAGTCTGACCTTACTATGCAAATCTCCTATTTGACACTTCTCAAGACGCTACTGAAACCTGCTGAACTAAGCAAGGTCCACAGCGGTTTGTCAAACTGCAAACAACTGCCTTAAAAAAAAAGTTTTACGCTGACAGTGTTACTTATTCCAAAAACAAAGGGTGTGGTGACCTGCACTTTTGTTTTCACAGCAGGAAGAGACAGTTTCTGCATCCTCCAGCCCGCAGGCCGCCCGGACCCCCGCCTCGCCACCACACTGCGAAAGCAGAGAGGCGCCATTCCAGGGACCACGTCGGCGAATGACAAGGATGCCAACGTGGCTCCCGGACCAGCTTCTGTCAGGCCCTGAACCCCACTTCTATTTTTTGAGGTCTCCTCCAAACGCCGGGCAAAGACCCAGAGTCATCGACGTGCAAAGCGAGAAAACAGAGTAGCCCCTGCCAGCACGGACCCAACCGTGCGACCGAACGACTCTCGATCACAGGCAGGGAAGGCCTCGCCCACGCCGGCTACTGCACAGGCTTCTGCCCTCTCCCTCTACAAGTGAGGCAGACACACGCCACCTCACCCCAAGATGCTCAAGCAGAACAGACACCGAGCCAGTCGGGAGCCCCACAGCCCAGTCAATAGGAAGACACTGAACATGAGGTTAAAGCAAGCAGGTGATCCAGGACAGCCAACCCCCGTTGCTAGGCAGCAGGAGCAGGCCGGGCCCTTCGCTGCAGACCTGCCCCAGGAGGAAGCAGGCGACTCGGCCTCCACGCCCGCCTCCCGCCCACCACCCCCGGGCCAGCCCTGCCCACGCAAACAGAGTCAGAGCTCAGAGCAGCAGAGGCTCTCAGGACCCCCAAAGTGCCTCTGGGACTGCAACTCCAGGCGGACTGAGGGCACCGCCGTCGGCTGCCAGCAGTGAGAACGGAGGGGCCGCGAGCTCTGGCTCAGCCCCGGTGCCCAGCTCTCGGCCACTACTCACAGCCGTGGTAGGAGGCCGGCGACCCCCCGGCCTTGCCGTACTCCTGCTCCGAGTAGCTGGTGGACAGGTTGGGCTGGCTGGAGCCCCGGCCGAAGGTGAGCTGGCTGCTGCCCATGCCGGTGGCCACCTGGGCCATGCGTTCCTTGGTCTTGAGCGCCTGGGCCCGCTCGGCCTTCAGCCGCTCCTCGTCCTTCAGCAGGGCCACCAGCTGCTTGGCCTTCTCGCGCACGTTGACGCCCTGGTCCTTGCCGTCGCGGTCGACGTACTGGAAGTCCTTCAGGGTCTGGATGGCGAAGATGTTCTCACGGCACTGCTGGGCCACGCGCTCCGAGCCCGTCTTGATGAGGTAGTCGAGCAGCGTCAGCGCCTTGTACACGTGCCGCCAGTTCTTGCCGTGGTCGTTGAGCCGCTTCCACACCATGCTCATGATCTCCGAGAAGGCCACCACGTTGTAGGTCAGGTCCGCGATCTCCGTCATCAGGGAGCTGGACGGGCCCCACGGGTCGTTGGAGGTGGCTTCCCGGACTTTTATTTCGGCTTCCGAGTAATTGTTCACGATGTTTTTCATCTGCCGTCTGATAGACGAAGTCGTCATCTTTACTTTCTCTGTGACAAATGTAAAGCCCTTCAAAGAGAGAAGCTTCCCTGTCCCAGGCAGGTTCGCACCCCGTGAAGGTTCAGTCTCCGTAATGGGTCTGGAGCAGGGTCCCTGATGGTCATTTCCTCTGTTGGAGCCTCAGGTCCGAGAAGCTGGAAGCCATGACCTAGAGAAAGAAGACAAACGTTACTGTGCACGAGCCCCCCACCCCCGGGACGGCAAGCATTTTGCAAACAGCAGGCACTGGTCAGCCAGGGCGGTGAGTGGACGTCCTCCAGCCCCCAAGGACAAAAGAGATGCCATCTTCCCTTCAAAACTAAGATGAGATCGATATTACAAGTTAAAAATGAATAAAGTTTGGGACCTCCCTGGTGGCACGGTGGTTAAGAACCCGCCTGCCAATGCAGGGGACATGGGTTCGAGCCATGGTCCGGGAAGATCCACATGCTGTGCAGCAACTGAGCCCGTGCACCACAACCACTGAGCCTGCGCTCTAGAGCCCGCGAGCCACAACTACTGAGCCTTTGTGCCACAACTACTGAAGCCCGCGCGGCTCAATGAAGAGTAGCCCCTGCTCGCCGCAACTAGAGAAAGCCCACATGCAACGAAGACCCAACACAGCAAAAATAAATAAATTTAAAAAATGGTTAACTTTAAAAAAAAAAAAAAGGAATAAAGTTTAAACTCAAGTTTAAGCCTCTGGAAGGAAAGCAGTAACACCGTAACTACTGTTCTATTTTCAAAACACTTCCACTGGATCGGCTCTGCTGCGATTGTGTTTTTCTTATAAATTTATTTATTGATTTGATTTATTTTTGGCTGTGTTGGGTCTTCGTTGCCGCGTGCGGGCTTTCTCTAGTTGTGGAGAGGGTGGGCTACTCTTCGTTGCAGTGCGTGGGCTTCTCATTGCGGTGGCTTCTCAGGAAAGTCCCCGATTGTATTTTGATTGTATTTTTCTTCCACCGCCAGGCAAAAGCCAGCTAGAACAATCTAATGCCTGTCTACACTGGCTTGGGCACCACGCTTCTAACTGCGGGGGATTCTCCGTGACCACCTCTTCTGACTTCTTATAAAGGCTCCCAACTCCCCTTCTAGGGCAGGGCTCGGGCCCTCCACCAGGCTTTCAAAAGCCTCGGGCATCTGGCCCGAGCTGTGCAGTACAACCTTACAAATAATCTGGTTCTACCCCAATTTCCTCACTTCACAGAGGAGAAAACTGACGGCTACACATTCACAGGACACCCAGCCCTTTGCCACAAACACACCTCTCCAGGGAAGAAACATCTGCGGAGCTGGAGTGAGGGCCACACCTCTGGCCACGGGCTCTGGTCCAGAGTGTGGGGATCCCAGCTGGCTTGGTTGCCAGTGAGCGCCCAGCACTGTGCCTGACGTGGGTAATAAACACTGCTGATAGATTTGTGAAACAGATTAGAAACAGCGTCCCTTCCCTCAGGAAGGCACAGTCTGGCAGGGGACAGAGGTGAGCACAAGGCATCTGAGGACGCAAATCCAGAACAGCTCAGCCGGCTGCTGGGGGCCGCAAAGGCGGGCACGGAGAGCACTTTCTGCACAAGTGACCTGCAGGGAGGTCTTCAAAGGGGGAGACTTCCGGGAGGCAGCAGGGGAGTGACTGCTGGGTGATTCCTCTCCTCCAGAAGGAGGAGCCAGGCCCAGAGCCCACAGGGGCCGCCAAGGACAGAGCAGTGCAGCCGGGCGGGGACAAAGCCAGCAGCTGCCCCACACTCCACCCCACCCCAGCCGCCTCTGGGCCTCTGGCCTGGGAAGGAGGCGGGTGGCCTCGGGCCCGGCTATCCACAAAAAGCCTTCCAGGTAAGGATCGTTCCAGCCCTGGTGCAGACGGGGAGCCTGGGCCCCCAGGGAGGATCCGCTGCTTCGCCGCGACCCCTATGCTGGGCTGCTCCTGCCAGAGGGATGACGGACGGCCCCCACCGGCCCCATCCACAGCCTCAGAAGTGAGGGAACAGAAGTGTCGGGAGGGGAAGCTGCGGGAAATGCCCAGTCCGCACAGGGAGCCAGCCGACAGGGGGAGCACAGAAGCCCACCCTAGTGACAGTCGCACATGTGTCCCTCAGCAGGCCAGGAAGCCTGCTTCCTTCTGAAGCCACAGAGCGTACGGGCTTCCGCGTGGGTGGGCACAGCCTGCCCCCTCACTGACCAACCGGCTCTCACAAGCCCTCTACCGTGTGTCCCAGGACCAGGGCCAGGCGCTCTGATGGGGACCTGCGTGCGTGATGTGACCAGGCTGGCCGTCCACGCCGGCGAGAAGACGGGCCTCCAAGGGGAAGGGCTCTGACGTCCCAGAGCAAACGCTTGCCAACGTCACACCAGTCACCCGAAGTCCCCAGGGCCCGGGCCCACCTGGCACTTTATCTATCACCCACGGGGGGCTCGGCAGGCACGAGCGCCCTGCTCCTCGGAGAAGCAGGTGGGCTGGAGAGACCCCGGCCACCTTCCTCCAGGTCAGGAGGCACTCCGAGGAGGCACGAGAGCAATGGTCCTGGTAAACAGGCCTCAAATGGTTAAAGATGTAATGAAAAGAAACCACGTCCTGGGGGAGAGATACTGTGTCAGGCTCTGCTGCCCATCCTCTAGTCTGGTGCCCTCCCAGGGTAGGCTGCGAGGCCCAGCCAGGGCACCCCCTGAGCCTCCCAGGCCCTTGGTGGCAGAGAAAAGGCAGCCGTTCCCGCGAGCGAGGGCTGGGTGCCTCTGCCCTCCCGGACCCAGGCTGGGAAAGGAACCCGGACAGCTGAGAAAGAGGGGCTACGGCCCAGCTTGCAAGGACACCTGTTAGCAGTCTCTCTGAAATACTTCGGCTTTGAGAGGGGAAGAGCTAATGAAATACTTGTTACAGTCAGAGAAAGCAGAGGAATGTACTGTGAACAGCTGCGTGCTGTTTTCCTAAAGCTACAGAAAGGGCGAGATGGGGGTAAGCAATTCCTGAAGGGGAAGGGGCCCCAAAGGCGCCTCCGAGGAACCATCCTCAGGGCCCACCTGCTCCGCGCCTGCCTCACCTGAGACTGCAGGTGAGTCTCTGACGCTGTGAGGGGCCTCCTGGGCCCTCAACGGAGGATGCGGGCACTGTGGGTCCATCCCACTCGCCCCGCAGACCTCAGACCTCGTTTTCCCATTTTGAAACCTCCCCCCTCCACCCCAGGATTGCCTGTAAACGCCCAGACATCTTCCTGCCAGCAGACACCCGCCGGGGCTGCCCTTAAAGCCCCGACACTCCCCAAGTGCACACCCAGCCCTGAGCTCTGTTCTCTTCTCGCTCTTTTCTGAACAGCTTGCAGGCCCCACTCTCCAAACCTTCCTCCTCGATTTGCCTTCCGCTCCCAGCTTACTGAGCCTGCAGAGCAGCAGGCAGGAGCCAAGGATGGAGCCGGACAGGACAGGACACTGCCTGAACCTGCGGGCCCACCTGGGCCCGAAGCCCCGTACCCTGCACTTCACAGCTGCAGGAGTCCTCGCGGCCACGTGTAACCGGCAGCCTGTGCGCTCCGTCCTGGGCAACAGCCAAAGAGCACACTCGGAGCCTCCAGGACAGGTGCGGGGACTCCAACCAGGCCCCCAGGCACGGCTGACCCACAGCCCAGGCCGACCGAGGAGCTGCATCCCTTAGTCCTCGACACGCAGACACCCCAGCCAAACTCTGGGATCATCACTCTTTTCCGAAAGCAGCTTATAATGGTGACCGTAAAGTAACCACTGGATCACATTTGCCGAGGACAGGCTAGGGCAGAAAAATTCTGGCATATCTGAAAACACGACCAGAATTCGACTGACAGTGGAGACTAGAAATAGACTGAATAAAACAGCAAATAGAACAAAACTAAAAAAAACAAACAAAAAATTCCGAGGCTAGAGTGATGCCCCTGGAGGCAGGAAGAATTCCACAAAAACATGCTCCGAGGGCCTGCAGAGCTGGGTGGGGAAATTCCTTCCAAATCTGGAGTCCCGGACCAACCGTGGGAGGGAGAAGCTCTCCGTGGTCCCGCAGCCCAGGTGGGTCCCTGCTCAAAGCCCACGTGTGCCTCGGCTATCGTGCTTCTGTGATGGGGCGTGGCTGGCCAGGCGCGGAGAAGATGCAGTTGGTCGGGGTTTCCACCAACCCCCACGGAGACTTCGGGGGCTTTTCAGGGATCAGGGATCATTATCAGGGACCAGGACCAGCTATGAGGGAAAGGCAGCAAACGCCTCTCGCCTCCCCAAACCTAACAGTCACAGGCCAGGCCAGTCACGAGCAGTAGATCCCGCTGAATGAATGTACCCCAGACGGCAGCTCGCACCATCTGCATCTGGCAGCCTCCTGCGACTTCCTCAAGGCAGGTGACAGCCTTCACACCCACGGGGCTGGGGTGGGGGGAGCAGAGGGCCAGCCAGAAAAGGAAACGTCGCTGGGTAGAGAAATCAAATTTTATATCTCTATCCCAAAAGCGGGCTTAAAGAAAACTTTGCATTCATGTACTGAAAGAATTGCAAAAATGAACATGACACTTAACTTCCAGATGATAAAGCAGGTAGTGAAACCGCCCACACAGGAAGAGCCCCGGGGTGCCAGTGAACTGGCTGTAGTGGGGCCTGATGGCCCTGCCCCCATGCTGGATGACCCCTGCCCCCTCTAACTACCCCCCTAAAGAGCCCCTGGGGCTTCTCCCAAGACACGACAGTCGCGGAACAAGCAGAGGAAAATTCAATGTCAGACATCCTCCTGTGGACTTCACCTGTTCTCGATTTTTCTAAAAGTAGAAATCAGTACTGAAAACACACATGAGGAATTTCGTTTTTCTTTATCAACGTGGCCAATCATTCAGTCTCTGGGAAGAGCAGCCCTGGGCGCAGATTACACAGGTGTTGAAACGTGGTCATTTTAAAGGATGATGTGAAGCAAGGACCGGGGCTGGGAGACATGGTTCTGGCCGTCCGACAACGCAGTCACTTAGAAATGGGGATGTGACAAGCTGCACCGCCCTCACAGGGTCGAGGATCAAACACCCTGACGGCTGGACCACGTGGATGCACAAACGTGCCACAGAGGACAGAGTCCCACCTCTGCCACTCCTCAGAGTAGCTTTGCAAATGACCAACCACAGACAACATTCTTAAAAACTCCGGCCAGCGTGTCTCCTTCCTGACTGTCCTCTGTGGCTTGTCCGTGAGACCTGCTGATAGCAGTAAGTCTTCAGGAAATGCCAAAATCGGGCACCGTGCCCCCCAGTTCGAAGATCTCAGCCCATCTGACTACAAAGGAAAATATGTTGTGTTCTGCTTTTGCCCTCTTGACCTCACCTGTGTGTGCCCCACGGAGATCACTGCTTTCAGTGACGGCCAGAGGAACTTGAGAAACTCAACTGCCAAGTGATTGGTGCTTCTGTGGATTCTCACTTCTGTCACCTGGCATGGATCATCACACCCAAGAAACAAGGAGGACTGGGACCCATGAACATTCCCTTGGTGTCAGACCCCAAGCGCACCACTGCTCAGGACCATGGGGTCTTAAAGGCCGATGGAGGCATCTCATTCAGGGGCCTTTTTATTATTGATGATAAAGGTATCCTTCGGCAGATCACCATAAATGACCTTCCTGTTGGCCGTTCTGTGGAGGAGACACTGAGACTAGTTCAGGCCTTCCAGTTTACTGACAAACATGGGGAAGTGTGCCCAGCTGGCTGGAAGCCTGGCAGCGATACCATCGAGCCTGATGTCCCGAAGAGCAAAGAATATTTCTCTAAGCAGAAGTGAGCGCTGGGCCATTTTAGGGCCAGGCTGCAGTAGGTGGCCATGAGAACAAAACCTCTTTTGTACTACTGTCATGCTTAAAACACAAGACCTTCCACTCAGCCCTGATGTGGTGTGGGACAGGACAGGCCTTTCCGGCAGGGGTTGGGGAGGCCAGCCTTTCTTCCTCTGGAGGGAATGGCCCGAGCAGTATTATGGGGCAGGCAAACTGATGTGTATAGTAGTAGGGTATCACTTTTGGTCTTTTGTAGTTTTATTAAACTTGAGCTGAGGAGGAAAAAAAAAAAAAATCCAGCCAGAAAGCGAACAGCGTGGAGCGGTAGAGCACACAGAACCAGGAGCCGGGAAAGCGGGGATCAGGCCAGGCCCAGCCTCCCGCCCCTAAAGTGACGGGGCAGACCAGACCAGCCGAGCTGCCCAACCCTCCCGTCCCCAGGCCCTCTTTCTGACAAGTGGCTCAATTCCCTGCCATCTCCGTGGTGTCACGGGCGGCCCCTGCCCCAGGTCAGCCACAGAGAGGCTAGAGTTCCGGCAAGAAGCCTCGCGGTGCATGTTTCTTTGGCCTGTGCGGCTTCCTGCGGACCGTGGAGTATGAAGGGCAGCCCTCACAACACAGCCCCCCTCCAAGGAAGGCAGCTTGCACACGTGTGACTCCCGGGCCAGAGTCTCCATTCTAACATGCTGTGACTCTGCTACCAGGAATACCCACTAATGGTAGGTGGCAATGCCACCCAGAGACTGGGGGGGGGCAACCGACGGCTTCAGACCCACCCCACGGGGCAGGCCCAGCGATGGATTACAGTCCGATCAGTAGAATCTTCCAGCTTGAGCCATTTGGGAAAAAAGAAGAGCTACATGGGAAATTTTAGAATTCCCATGATTTCATGCTTAATTTAGACCTGGCCGGTCTCTGTGGTGGCGCTAAGTGCTGGGCTGTCGCCATGTCCTGAGGAGCCCGCGGGAGAGCGGAAGCCAAAAGGGGGGCTGTGGACCCCGCAGCCAGAATCCTGGTTTCAGGCTCAGCAGCGACCTGACAGTGTTCTCAAAAGGAGCTCAAGATGCTCGCCCAGAGGAAGCCCGCGCGGGTAAGGAACAGGTGCCTGCACGCTGTGTAAGTGCAAACCAAGGCCGTGAGAAGAAGGGGCAGTTGCTCACCTCGGCCCTTAGACCAGCAGGGCCGGGAGGTCACGTCCGACTCTCCCCACGTGGCCGTGCAGGAACGGGGCTCCCACGGCTTCGGGGAGTGACGGCTGATGTCCACGGGTCCTCACAGGCCCAGCCCAGGCCGTGCGGGGGGTGAACCAGAGCCCCAGAGACCAGAAGACGGGCGCACTGGGAAGGTGAGCTCTTCACGTGCCACCCACGTGCTGTGCCCTCTCCCCCGTCATGTCGCTGGTCGCTGGAACGACCTGCCTCCACCTGCCGCCTCCCGGCACTGCCGCTACACCGGCTCTTTCTTGTCAGCTTAGACCTCGCCTCCTCGGGACCACGCGTCACTCTCTCAAGTCACCACCTTCCACGTGTGGCGGAGCCCCCCTCTCTGTTGGACAGCTTCCTGCTTATGCCCCGTTTATCTGCTCCCCCCGCAAGCGCCGGGCCCTGCCCCTCTTCACCGCTGTGTCCTTGGCGCCGAGGACGGAGCCCGACCCCGGGAGCGCTCTGACGTGCGCTGAGTGAATGAACACAGAGGGAAAGAAAGGAAAACAGCACCCCCGCCCCCCCTACGCAGACACCGGGGTTCAGTCTCCCACTCAGTCTCCCTCGGGATCTCTGTCACTTGGGGCAGAACAGCTGCTCTGCTCACCAAACACGCAAAACCAAACTACGTGGTTAAAAGTTCACGATGCCGGACCCGAGGACAGGGACAGACAAGTGTGCAGCGAGCACACCCCGCGCGGATGGAGGCCCCGAAGCCCCGCCAGCCTGGGCTCAGGAGCAGCAGCCTGGGCAGCGTGCGAGGCGAGGACGGACGTCTCCTGTCTGGCCACAGGGACCTACAGCCTGCCTTTTCAGCGGTGACCGGAGGCCAGGGGACGCAGTGAGGACGGCCGCTACTCAGCGCTGCGTGACAGGGGTCCAGACACCTGCTTGCTCCCGGCTGTGCCAAGCTGAGTGTGTCTCTGAGGGTGCTTCTCAGCAGCCCCCCGAGGACAGCCAGGAGACAGCGTCCACGGCGGGGGAACAAGCCTACAGAAGCAACAAGGGCCCAGGGAGAACGCGCTGGGCAGGAGGTGCCTGACCACACGCACAACCTTTAAACACGGGCACCGGCTCCAGCTCCTCTCCTGTGTGGCTGGCATTTCCAAGCAAGGTCTCAGATGTGCTAACTCTCTGATACTAGCAGTCATCGTAAGAGAACAGGCTTAGAATAGAAACCGAAAATAGAAGAGGCTCTCTAAACAGAAACTGGAGAATCCTGACTGAGCCCTGGCTGTATGCCAGGCGTACCTACTCCCTGAACCTTGTAAGAATTCTACAGGGAGTAATTCTTCTTCTTACCCTCATTTCATGGGCGAGGAAGTGGAGGCACAGAGAGGTTAAGTAACTGGCCTAAGCTACAGGCCAGCAACTGGTAGGACCAGGATCTGATCCCAGACCTCTGGCTTCTGGTCCCACCCTCTTAATCTCTATTCTTATTCTGTTTAGCTTCAGACAAATCCAATGCTCAAAGTCATGAGAACAATGAATTTTTACTCACTGAATCCGGAGGTCTAGAAGGGCCCCTCCTGTCTAGGTGCTGAAAAGGCCAAAAGATGGCAGAGAAGCAACTGTTTTCCTACCCCCTGTTCAGCTGGCCACAGGACATCCTGTCCAGCTCACCAAACGAAGAGGGCAGGAGCAAAGATGCTGGAACTGGAAGGGGCCCAGCCCCCGCCTGCGTGCGGACGCTAGTTCTGAGCGGTGTGGTGCTGTCCTGGGATCGGACCCTGGTGTTCCCAGCTCCTTCCAGTGCAGCCTACAAAGAAGGGGGCCTTTAACGCTCTCCAAGAAAGCTTCACCCTGGGACATGTCAGGTCCCACAGACGGCAACACGACAAAATCCGGCAGGGTAGGAGCCTCAGGTACCAGAGACTCCAAAACGATTTAAAAATTAGCCCTTCTGGAGGACTTCCCTGGTGGCACAGTGGTTAGGAATCCACCTGCCAATGCAGGAGTCATGGGTTCGAGTCCTAGTGTGGGAAGATCCCACATGCCGCGGAGCAGCTAAGCCCATGCGCCACAACTACTGAGCCTGCGTGCCACAACTACTGAAGCCCGTGTGCCACAACTACTGAAGCCCGCACGCCTAGAGCCTGTGCTCTGCAATGAGAAGCCTGCACACCTCAACAAAGAGTAGCCCCCGCTCAATGCAACTAGAGAAACCCCACGCGCAGCAACGAAGACCCAACACAGCCAAAAATAAATAAATTTATTAAAAAAAAATTAGCCCTTCAGAACTCACACCCTTAAGAAATGGTACCTCTTTGGCTACAACCGTGTCTTCTGCTAAATCAGCCACACGGGCAGTAACAACCCGAGAACGCGGATTATTCCTTTAAAACAGCCGCCATTTGAAACACCACCAGGAAAAACCGGGTCTCGGTGATGAAAGGTAAGCTTCCTCTTTTGGTTCAGAATAAAAGTGCAACTTCCCTCCTTCCCCTCTGCTGGAGACCTGCCCAGGGTGTTACTCTGCAACACTCACCGGGCTCTCAAATGTCACGGTCGGCCCAGAAAAGGCGCACCCGCCCGAAGCTCTTCCTGCCGCTCCTCTGTCCTCTTAAGTGTTTGTGACATGCTGTTGGGCATATACAAAAGCAGAAGCACCAACCACATGTGGGGCCCAGACGAGGCACTCCTGTCACCCAGGCCCCTTCCCGCTCCCCCACCCCAGCAAACAGCTCGGGTTCTGAGTTCCTCCGTCCCTTGCTTTTAAAAAAGAAAATGATCTTACCACACATGTACCACTGCCACAACCTGCTCCGGCGTCGACACTACGTGTCTGAGACTCGTCCACACGTGTGGCTGCGGGTCTGGGGCGCCTCATCCGCGTCCCTGCTGTATGGTAGCTGCCTGTGCTCACGTGTAACAGTCTCCCCACTCACGCTCCTGTCCGTGGACACCTAGACCGAGCTCACCTTTTCGCCATCGTGAACAGTGCTGGTGTGCGCATGTGTCCCCTGGGACTCGTGCACCCAGTGTTCTAGACCACGTTCCTGGGATCAGAACTACTCCACAGGGTGTACGAGTGTCCTCTGAACTGTGTTTTGAAAATGCTTTTGCTCTTGTAACATCATTTCATCATCACAGCACAAAGAGAGATGAACAGTTTAGCTGATACTAGATTCAACAAGCACTTTTCACACACTCGGTGCTTAAAGAATGGTGCTCACAGGGAAACACGCACACGACGCGGCTCCTCGTCTGGGTTGGGACACCCACGCAACCAAGGCAGAGGCGCGGGAGGATGGGGGGACCGCAGGGCACGAGGGAGGCGGTGATGAGGCGTGGGGACGTCTGCGGGCCTCGCTCGGCGCGCTAAGGGATCCGGACCTGCCGACCTCGGTCACTCACCTTCCAGATTTCTGCCAAACCCTCCAAGTAACAGTAATAATGGTTAACGCTCACAGGGCATCTCCAGTGTGCCAGGTGCTTGCTTAGGAATTCTCTCCAAGCTGCACCATTGTTTGCTTAATAGTTTTCTTCAAATCAATTTCCTTTTTTTTGGTCATGCCTTACAGCTTGTGGGATCTTAGCTCCCGGACCAGGGATCGAACCCAGGCCCTCGGCAGTGAAAGTGCTGGGTCCTAACCACTGGACTGCCAGGGAAGTCCCTAAATCAATTTACTTTTAAACTCAAATACCTGCATTAAGTAATAACGTACATGAAATCAGGTATCACTGTTACGGCATTTGGGGGAGGGGTTGTTTTTCTACTGTTTAGTTTTTATATTTCTATTTGTTTTTATAGATATAAAATTCACCATTTTAAAGTGTACAATTCACACTCAATTTAGCACCCTCACAGTGTTGGATAACCGCGGCCGTGGTGGGCGTTCTCATCCCTCCAAGGAGACCCTGCATGTCGGCAGTCACCACCCACTCCTCCTTCCACCCGGCCCCCGGCAGGCGACCAGCAGCCTGCTTTCTGTCTCTGTGGACTCACCTATTCTGGACACTTCACATACATGAAATCACACAGTATGTGGCCCTTTCACTTAGTGTATATATATATATATATGGTTTTTTTTTTTTCCCCGATATGCGGGCCTCTCACTATTGTGGCCTCTCCCGTTGCGGAGCACAGGCTCCGGACGCGCAGGCTCAGCGGCCATGGCTCACGGGCCCAGCCGCTCCGCAGCATGTGGGATCTTCCCGGACCGGGGCATGAGCCCGTGTGCCCTGCATCGGCAGGCGGACTCCCAACCACTGCGCCACCAGGGAAGCCCCGTCACTTCGCATATTTTCAAGGTTCATTTACACTGCACTATCCATCAGTACTTCATCCTTTTTTATGGAGGAGTAATTTTCCATCGTATGGATAGACCACATTTTATTTACCCACTTGTCAGCTGGAGGACACCTGGGTTGTTTCCATTTCTTGGCCGTTATGCATAACGCTGCTGTGAACTTTGCGTACAAGTTTTTGTGTGGACGCGTGTGTTCAGTTCTCCCGGGCAGATACCAAGGAGCAGGGCTGCTGGGTCACGTGGTAGCTCTCTGTTTAACTTTCTGAGGAACCGCCAAAGGCACCACGGCATTTTATAGATTAAGAAACTATTAAGATGAGTAATGTTCAACTGCTACCACTTAAAATTATTTTAAGATACACTGCTGCAGTCAAAGCTACTGGAGTGGGTTTGCGTGTCCGGGGCAGAGAGGTGGCGCCGCGGAGGCGGGGCTTCTGCAGTACTGATGGAGCCGCAGCAGGCCGTCGGCGGGGCGGGGGCAGCAGCACAGGACGCCCACAGCAGAGGCCGGCGGGAATGGCAGGGACACAGAGGCACCTTTAACAGGATGTCAAGGTGCAGAGGGTGAGCCGGTTTCAGGAGAAGGTAAGAGGCAGAGCAAGCAGTTTCATTTCAGAGGAACGTAGCTGGAGGTGCTGGCAGGACAGGCACGGAGGATGGAGACGGCCAAGGAGCAGCTAGTGCTGAGGGCTGGGCGGGGCGCTGGAGGAGCCCAGGAGAGCAGGGATGAGGGCGCAAGTCAGAGGAGGTGAGTGGCCATCAGTGAAGTCCAAGAAGGGCCAGGAGCGGGGCAGAGACACAGGAGAACCATCCAGTGCAGGGGAGGCGAGAGCTGAGGGTCTCAGGGAGCGGTGCTAACTGACAGGGACGCAGGGAGTCCAGAGGATGTGGCAAGAAGCCAGCCTCAGGCTGGGAGAGCTGCACGCGTCCCAGTTACGCCGACCAACAGCTCAGACACCCTTGTGTGGGAGCGCACGGCCCGCCCAGGCCTGCTGCGTGGAGGCCCAGGCCCCCGTGGCAGGACACTGAGCCCGGCACCACCACCTCCCCTTCCCTGAGCGCCCCCCGCCCGCGTGCGGCCGGCTTCCGGCCCTCCCCCGCCTCTCCCTCCTTCCTCCCCCAGACCTCTGGACTGCGGGCTCTCGGGGGACAGAGGCCCCGACTGTCTGCACACTTGGCTGCCTCACAGGGCCTGGCGCGGAGCCGGGCACACATCTGCTGCGGGAAGGAACGACTCGACCCCACCTGCTCACACGCCGCCCCCGATCTCGGCAGCTCTCCCCACCCTCACCTGATGCCCAAGTCCAGGACCCACAGACGTCTTGCGGAGCAGGACACACGTCCTACGATACTGCTGCGGTTTAAAAACAACAGCTGGTCGGAGCGGAAAGATGGGTGGCCCCAGCGTCACGGGTGGTCACCTCCTCCGGGAAGCGCAGTGGAGGCCTTCGAGGCCCCACAGATGACGACCTGAAAAAGCTGCGTGGACAGAGGTGGAACCCTCCGCCCCTCCTACGGGTCTGCAGTGCGCCCCTGCCGGACCCTCCTTGGCCCCACGGTCCCCCGTCACACCCTCCAGGAGAGGCCAAGGTCAGGCAAGGCGGCACCGAGTCCGTTTCACACTAAGTGAACAAGCAGAAACAAACCGCGGTTTCCATACCGTATGATTTTTTCAAATTCTTAAAAGATGAGAAGTACACTGCTAAATGTCAAAACACAAAAGCCAAAAAGAAACTAAAGTTGTTATTTTCCTTTCGGTTTTATCTCCATTAGCCAAATGCTTTTGGTTCAAACAATGTTTACATTGCCTTTGTGCTACTTTGTTTAGAAAAATAATAATAAAGGAGTGCGCTTCCAGCACTGACGACGGCGCATACGCAGGTCTGTCCAGAAAACACTGCATTTTAGGGGAGAGCTGTCTACTTGCCCCAGAATACTCACTGGCCACCAGCCTCCTCCTCCCTCAGTCAGCCTGGGGTCACTAGGGGGAGGACAGGGCGGTCCTTCGGCACATCCGTGCTTCCCAGCGAGGATGGACCAAGACCCGGGGAGGCCGGGCCCATGCACTCAGTGACCACAGGCTCCACTGCTGCTGGCCAAACTCACCAAGGTGACAGCTGCCTTTCATAACAGCCCACTGTGTGACACATCCCGCAAAGGAGGCATTTTACAGGCGAGAAGAGAGGGTGGGTGAGCTCTGCGCTGCCCCTGCTGAGCCCCAGCGCCTGTCGGGAGAGCTCAGGGAGCCCGGTCCTCAGCCCGGGAGCCTAACGTTCCTTCCATGAGGCTGCCCTTGTCCTCTCCAAGACCACCACACACTTCTAAGCTGCTCCTTGCAAGACTCAAGGTCTCTCCACCAACCAGCTTTCAAGGAGGACCCATCAGTGGCAGGTAACTTTCACCCTGGAGCTCCACCTTGCTAGTGACCCCTCCAGACAGGATCCTTCCCCTGGGCCCCCGGATGCCCGCTCCGCCTCTCTGCAGTCATTAGTTCTGTGCACCAAACATTTCTAGTCCACGGCTTCCAGGGCCTGGGACAGAACTGCATTCCCCACCCCCCTTCTGGGTCAGCCACGGCCCTGGCCAGTAAAATGTGGCAGAAGTGACGTGTGTCGCTTTGTGTCCAGCACTTTAGAGGCCAGTGTGCAGTTCTCCACGTTCCTTCCCCAGCGTGGGGGTGGTGCAGGCCTGTGTCTCTACCCAAGAGAAAGGACACGGTGCCCACGGAGCTCACAGCAGCATCGCTCGTAACAGCCAGAAAGTGGAAAAAGCTTCCCTTCAACAGCTGAATGGGTAACTAGAATAATAAAACGTGGTGTATCCACACAGCAGAACAGCATTCAGGCTGAACACGTAAGGAGGTGCAGGCCCCTGCTTCCACACAGTGAACTGTGAAAACACGCCGAGGGAAGCACACACACAAGGCCACACACTGCTCCATTTCTACGAGTCGTCCAGAACAGGCAAGTCCAGAGACAGAAAGCAGACCGACAGCGGCCAGAGGCTGGGGGACGAGGGGGAAGGGGGTGACTGCTTAACGGGTACGGGGTTTCTTTTGGGGGTGATGAAATATTCTAAAGTAAGATTACACGGATGGCTGCACAACGCTAAATACACTAAAAGCTTTTGCACTATATATTTCAAATGAGTGAACCTTATTGTGTGGTACTAAATCACCTATCCATAAGGCTGTGAATGACAACCAAAAAAAAAAACAATGGCCTTCCATCAGCCTGCTCCACGAATGATGACAGTGACCACACACCCTGGACACGCAGCCTCTGCACAGATGCAAACACATCCACACCACTGTATGCTCATGCTGAAAACCTGTCTGTGGCCAATTAACTTAAAGTCCTGGAAGGAAGCCAAGGTCACGGTTCTGTCCCCATAGGACCAGACTCCATCCCAAAGCCACAGTCTGAATCTTTAAGAGGAGATGGGGGGGAGGGGTACTTAAAAGAATCTGGCTAGATTAGAATAATTCCTAGCCTGAAAAAATATTTACATGGACTTCCCTGGTGGTCCAGTGGTAAAGAACCCGCGCGCCACAACTACAGAGCCCACGTGCCCTGGAGCCTGTGTGCCACAACCAGAGAAGAGAAAAACCTGCACGCCACAGCTAGAGAGACGCCCAAGTGCCCCAACAAAGAGGCTGCGCGCCGCAATGAAAGACCCTGCATGCCGCAACTAAGACCCAACGCAGCCAAAAATAAATAATAAAATTAAAAAAAATATTTACAGCTCATTACACAACGAACCAACCTTCCAAAAATATAAAGAACTCACAGAAATTGAGAAGTAAGCAACCAATAACTCAAGAGAAAAATGGGACAAGAACTGTCCACAAAAAAATGTAAGTGGTCCCTAAGCATATGAAATGATCAGCTCACGTTTCAGAAAAATGCAAATTAAAGCTACCTCGAGGGTTTCCCTGGCGGCGCAGTGGTTAAGAATCCACCTGCCAATGCAGGGGACACAGGTTCGAGCCCTGTCCGGGAAGATCCCACATGCTGCAGAGCAACTAAGCTCATGTCCCACAACTATTAAGCCTGTGCTCTAGAGCCCGCAAGCCACGACTACTGAGTCCACGGGCCACAACTACTGAAACCGGAGTGCCTAGAGCCTGTGCTCTGCAACAAGAGAAACCACCGCAATGAGAAGCCCACGCACCACAATGAAGAGTAGCCCCCGCTCGCTGCAACTAGAGAAAGCCTGCGCACAGCAACAAAGACCCAATGCAGCCAAAAATAAATACATCAAAATAAATAAATCAAAGAAAAAAAAAAGAAAAGTACATTGAGATACTCTTTACATCCGTCAGGTTGGCAAAAATCCAAATGTTTGACTCTACCTTCTGCTGGTGAGGCCGAGGGGGAAACGGGCCGGTGGGAGGGCAGGGTGTGATAACCCCTGTGGACGGCTTTGGCAAAATCTATCAAAATGACAACTGTGTATTACCCTTGGACCCAGCACTGTCCCTGGGGAATGCTACCTGCAGATCCACCTGCTTACGTGGGGAAGGACACGTAGGTAAGATCGATCCTCTCAGGAATGTTATGTAACAGCACGTGAGGAACAGCTGGAAGCTGCCGTACAGGGGATGGGATTTAAAACAGTACAGGAGGGCTTCCCTGGTGGCGCAGTGGTTGAGAGTCCACCTGCCAATGCAGGGGACACGGGTTTGTGCCCCGGTCCGGGAAGATCCCACATGCCGCGGAGCGGCTGGGCCCGTGAGCCATGGCCGCTGAGCCTGCGCGTCCGGAGCCTGTGCTCCGCAACGGGAGAGGCCACAGCAGTGAGAGGCCCACGTAACGCAAAAAAAAACCCAAAAAACAGTACAGGAGGAGAGCATCACAGCACTACGCTCACAGAGAGGACGTGGCTCTCCAAGAAGCGATACGGAAAGTCTCTAGGCTACGCTGCAAGCAAAAAAGCAAGGGGTAGAATGTGTACAGGGTGCTATCTTTGATTTAACACAAAGGGAGAAATAAGAATATAAATTTGCTTTTGCTTTATTTGCATAAAGAACACTGGAAGGCTATTCAGATACTAAAAGGGGTTGCTATTAGGGAGAACGGGGTGGGGCGGGGGAGGTCAGAGGTAAAGGGTAGGATTGCTCAGAATGTACTTTAACACCTTCTCAGTTCAGAACCATGTGGATGTATCGCCTATTCAAAAGCTCATATATTTAAGAAAAATAAGCCCCATCCTCATTTGGCCAACAGGTCCCTTGGCCAGTGCTGGGACAGCACCAGCGCAGGCATCCGCCAGGGCTGCATCCTCCCCCGTGAGCTGTCAGCGCTCCACCGCCGGCCGGGGCAGCTGGAGGCCGCACGGGCTCGCGTCTCCCCCTTCGCACCCTCAGCATCCACAAGCCCACCTGACCCGCTCCCCCCGCCCCGTCTGGCTGGTTGGAGTGGCCCTTCTCCCCACCCTCCCCAGCGTGGCCCAGTCTGGCCTCACCCACCACCAGGTGCGGCACCTGCGTCCTCCGCGCCGCCAGATGCAGCCCCTGGCTGCAGAGTGCCCGCGTGGACACAGGTGGATGGCGCCCCGGGCAGGAGCCGCCGGGCCAGGCAGGGGCGGCGTGCGGGCGGAGCCCGCTCCCAGCAGGACAGCTGTGACCACAGCCCGCAAGCACAGAGAGGGCACTCAGGGTCGGCCCTGGAGGCCAGCGACAGAACTGCACCCTCCCATGGGGCCCTCCCTCGGCCTCGGTGAAACTGAGAGAGACAGAGCTGCGGGGAGAAGGAGGGCCCTCAGAGGATGACAGCACTGGTCTGGGAACTTCCCTCTGAAGCGACCTGATGCTCAGAAGACGCCAGATCAAGGGGTGCCGTGCTCCTTCCACATCACCTCCGGCGAGGAGAGACACCTCAGGGTGCCCAACGCCAGATTACATTCTATGAGCCTCGCGGGGCAGTTTCTTCTTTTAAATCTCATTTCTGAGAGCTTGATTCAGAAGCAGTGTGCTAAAGAAGTGGGGTTTTTTTAAAAGAAGACAGTATTTGCTTCCCTCTTCCTAGTTTGAAACCAATTTTCTTTTTCTTCCCTTGCAGAGGCCTTTAAATTTCTACTGCAAGGATTTCTTCACCATCCACCGGCTGGCAGAGCAACGCAGCACTCAAATCGACGCACACCTCCCTGTGACAAGCGCACCAGGCCTCCCCCTGCCCGGCGCTGCGCTGGCCCTCACGCGGCAGGCCCGCCGCCCTCCCGGGACGGGCGGCCTCGGGGGCAGGCTGACATCTCCTTCCTGTGGTGACTCTGTGACCAGCCAGGCGGGCAGGGAAGCGGGGACCTCTCCCCAGCGCGGCAGAGCTGCTCACAGGGCCTCTGGCTGGGCACCAGCTGCGTCCATGCCAAGGGCCCCAGAGGGAGCTCACTCAGCACTGACTTGTCCTGGGTCACCCTGAAGTGACCCGTGGACACACAGCCTGGGCTGGAGCAGGGGGAGCCCATGAGCCTCGGGCAAACACATTCCTGAGGAACTGGCCTGTTTTCTCCCCTGGAGACTCCCCAGAGGAGATGCATGAGCAGGTTCATTCAGAAACACCAGAACCACGGCGGCCCGGAAGTTGCTCTCAAAGACACAGCACCCTGGCACTCCGGGCCTGGGAGGCCCTGGAGGTCACACAGTCCCACTCCCTGGTCTACATCATAAAGGGGAACCTGGGCCCAGAGAGCAGCAGGTGACTGCCCAGGGGGCCACCGGCCTACACACCCCATCCCTCCCTCCCTCCCCCCCCATCAGGGTGCCCTCTTCCCCCCAACGTCCGACTGCTGAATAAGCCCCTCGTTCCCCACAGCCTCTCCTCCCGCCCTCCAGACCCCACCACCCACAGCAAGGGAGGAGGGGACAAACCACAGGGGGCAGCTGGCCTCTTCCCAGCATGGCCATTCGAGGGTAAGCTCTGTGCCACCCCGTGACGGTCACACAGGCCACAGAGACCCCTGGGCACTAAACAAACAGCGACTCAGAGAAAATAAACCAAAATATTAATAGCGATCACAGTGACAAGGCTAGTTCTAGTTTGGTCCTTCCTACTCATACGAACTTTCCAAATTTTCTTCCATGACCATTAAAACAGGCGTCCTAAACATTCCCCCTGAGACTTGGTACAGAAGAGACACCCCACTTGGAAATCCTATATTGGAAATCCTATATTGTATCATCTATTTCGGTAGAGCTCACTTTAGTCTTTGGAAACTACTGATAATCAGATGGTAAAGAGGAAAAAAAGTTACCAAGATTTTTGTTCAAAGTTAAAAGAACTAAATGAAAAAAACCTGGGATTTTTTGGAGGGGGGGAAGAAATAATAAAAGGTTTGGTTTGGTTTGTTTAAAGAAACATTTGTTTCTCTTCCTTCAAATGTTAAAACCTACTAACATCTTGCAGTTAGGTTAGATAGTGATTTCTTGTACTACTTACTTTATTCTTTTCTTCTGCCAATAAAGTATATTTTTTAAATCAAGAACGAATGTATTTTCTTTCATAATTTCTTGTTTCTCTTTAAAGCAGGAACAGTGCCCCTCTAACGCACAGATGGGATCAGATTAGTTGCGAAGACCATGTTCTAAATGCTCTCCTTATACACCGGGTCTTTTCTAGAACTACATTCTATAGCAAATGGTATTAAGCATGACTGGGTCCCATGCACGGGCTTGTGTCCTGAATGGCCTGTAGACGTTGTCACAAAGCCGTGCTCCCACCAGGCAGGCCCAAGGCCCTCAAAGCAAGATCTCCAGTCGCTCATCCCCAGCCTGTCCAGGAGTTGAGGCTTCTGCAGCGCTGGCCAAGGAGAGCTTCCCCCTGGTTCCACGGGCAAGAGAACGACATAATCCACTTGACTCGGCTTCTCTGAGCTCAGACCACCACCTCCGGGTCGGCTCTCCTCCCCGACTCCATCCTTTTTGTCTATTTATCCTGCCTTGTTGCTAAAAAGATGTGAAACGGACAACAGCGGTGGCCCCCAAGCCCAGCCACATGCTTGAATCTCTGGGGAGCTTTGGAAACACACTTATGCTCAGGCCCCATCCAGCACAGTTAAAACAGAAGGCGGTGCGGATCCAGCATTTGAGAATTACTGGCTGAGAGAAAGCCAGGGAACATAGTGAAAGTGAGTAAATGAAGGAACCCAGGCAATAGGGAAATAGAAAGGGAGGAAAAGAAAGCTGGGCCGGAAGGCAAGGTCAGAACCCAAAGTGCAGAGACCACACCAGAGCTGGGACAGATGACTGGCTCTGCACTGAGTTTCCTGGTGGACAGAGCAAAAGTGATTCACACTGCCCACAAGACAGAAAGAAACCAGATTCACAGGAGAAGCTTCTCCTTGTCCTGGGACCTGAGATGAACACCTCCCTCACGTCCTCCAAAAGCAGACACACAGCATGAAGGAGATGAAGGCGTGCTCCCAACACCAGGACTGGAACCACCTATGAAGCGGCCAAGGGTCCCTATGCCCCCAACACAGCAGTCCTTGACCCACACTCAGCAGCTGGGCTGCCCACTGACTGCTCGCCGGAAATAACCTCCTACCAGGAATCAGCGCCCACATATACACCATGCTACCGAATCACTGCATTGTGCAGCCGACCGCCAGGTACGTAACCAGCCATCCTGAGCTCAGCACGTGGTCACGAAGACGCAAGGGCACCGACTCTGACCATCTCACTGAGGAACATGAGGAAAGGCGCCGACCCCCGTGCCAGTGGCTCTCGTGAGAACACCCAGTCTGTCCCCGTCACTCGGGGGGCAAGTCCCACGCCTGCCCAGCACTCCCCTCACCGCCGTGCTCAGAGAGGCCACCATCCACCCCCAGACCCGCGGCTGTGGCCACTCAGGTCGAGAGGGGCAGGGCCTGTCCTCGGACGGCAGCCTTCTGAGCGGGCCTCGAGGCCACCGGAAGCAGAAGACGGCCACGTGGGCCTGGGCGCCCCGAGCACGACGCTGTGTGCGGTGCGCTTCCCCGATCCGTGTGTCACGCTCAGCAGTGAGCTCCTTTAAACGTGTGTGTTAAAATCAATGGAGTCAAGAGTAAGTCACCCTCCTGCCCACTCATAGATGCCATTTTCTTTTTGATCCACACACCACATCACCACATTTCAAATTAAGTACTGACAAGCTAACTATTCACAACTGCCAAAGGTGGAAACAAACCAAGTGTCCATCGACAGATGAACAGATAAACAAATCGTGGTCTATCCACACGATGGAATATCATCCAGCCATAAAAAGGCAGGAAGCGGGCTTCCCTGGTGGCGCAGTGGTTGAGAGTCCGCCTGCCAATGCAGGGGACGTGGGTTCATGCCCTGGTCCGGGAAGATCCCACATGCCGCGGAGCGACTGGGCCCGTGAGCCATGGGCGCTGAGCCTGCGCGTCCGGAGCCTGTGCTCCACAACAGGAGAGGCCACAACAGTGAGAGGCCCGCGTACCGCAAAAAAAAAAAAAAAAAAGGCATGAAGCCACTGACACTTGACCACAGGGGTGACCCTGGAAGACACGATGCTGAGTGAAAAGAAGCCAGACGCAGAGGGCCACATGCTGCGTGGTTCCAAATATGTGAACTGTCCAGCACAGGCAAGTCCACGGGTGCCGGGTCGGGGAGGGGAGGGAGAGGGAATGACTGCTGATGGGCACAGGTTTCCTTGGGGTGACGGAAAACTCAGGAACTAGATGGTGGTGATGACTGCACAACACGGGGAATGTGCTTAATGCCACTGAGTTTTTACACTTTAAAGTGGTTACCATAGTAAATTTTATGTTATATGTATTTTATAAAAAAAAACTAAAATAGCAAAATTCTCATTGTTTTGCCTTAATAGAAGTGCTAATAAAATTCAACCCACATCGGGCTTCCCTGGTGGCGCAGTGGTTGAGAATCTGCCTGCTAATGCAGAAGACACGGGTTTGAGCCCTGGTCTGGGAGGATCCCACATGCCGCGGAGCAACTGGGCCCGTAAGCCACAACTACTGAGCCTGCGCGTCTGAAGCCTGTGCTCCGCAACAAGGGAGGCCGCGATAGTGAGAGGCCCGCGCACAGCGATGAAGAGTGGCCCCCGCTCGACACAACTAGAGAAAGCCCTCGCACAGAAACCAAGACCCAACACAGCAAAAATAAATTAATTAATTAATAAACTCCTACCCCCAACATCTAAACAAAAGGAAAAGGGAAACCTCAAAAAAAAAAAAAAATTCAACCCACATCCAGATTTTGTATAAATATGATCGTTACTCTACAACCGAAAGAAACAGCTTCAAACTCACAGGGTATGAACATCAGAATTAGGACTGCTGGTGGTCAGTCCTCACATAAAAACAAGTTTCCAAAGAGTCCACATCTGTGAGCAATACACATTGAGGCACTTATCAATGAAGTCAAGTCTGGGATTTGCTTTGAAATAATCTGGGGGCGGCGGAGAGGGGCAAGAGCCTACTTACAACCGTCAAAGCTGAGTGATGGGGGTTCACTGAACTATTCTATTTTTGTAAGTTGGAAATCCTCCATAACAGTAAGTCTTGCTTTGTTTTCAAGCAAATTTCCAAAGATCTCTGACCTGCTGGATCATTTTCTGTGTAGACAAAAGAACTAGATGCCCCTAAGCTGTCAAACCCCAGAGGCTCAACCCGGCACCCTCCACCTGGGCCCCACAGCACGGGGTCACCTGGGGGCAGCCCTGGCCACAAGAGGCCACACAAAGGGCTCCCCGAAAACAACCAGAGCCCCAGGTCAGACCACCGGGCAGCAGCACACAGAGGCGTCCGTTCTGGTCCTTCACACTGCCACCCAACATGCCATCTGGGCCCCGAAATGCCTGCCCCAATTCAGCTGTCAGCTGGGGTCCAGGCGACGCCTGCAAACACGGGGAGCTTCCACTGAAATGCCTTTGCCAGAGCCCCAGCACCTCGCAGCACTGCGGACGGAGCTCGCCTCCAGGCCAGGGCCCGAGTAGCAGGATGCTGCCAGACCTCCCTCCCGAGACGCAGGAGGAGGCCGATACTTGTCTCTCTTTCTCCCTCTTCTAGAACTAGGTCTGCAGGGAGGCAAGGCAGGTATCTCCCTCCACCTCATCCCGCATCATATTCCCAGTGTCTAGGAAAGCACGTGGCACATGGCAGATGTTCAACTAAATGCTGCTGTGTCGTCCTGACTCGATGGATACGGCTCTGAAGGTGCACTGGAAAGACCTGCTTTTCACAAATGCCGATGCAAGAGATAGGATGGAAAGCACCAGGATGTACCAGCGTTGGGCGCCAGAAAAGCAGGGGACAGGAGACGAGGAGTTATGGTACAAACAATACCACCTAAAATAGCACCAGAGATGCTCTGGAATGTAGAGCCTGGGGGTGGGGGGGGGGGTGGAGAGGACGGAGGGGGGTGTGCCGGGCAGAGGAGGGTGCGGGACAGGGTATGGAGGTGGGGGAGGGGAGTCTCGCAGGGACAAGGAAGAGGACATGGCAGAGGGAGGTAGGAAGCTCCACCACCCTGAGCACGGGCCTGCCATGACGGGACTGTGTGTGAGGCCTTGGGTCCCCAGAGCAGGGCCCAGGCAACGAAGGGAGACGAGTGGGCACGACGGGAGGGGTGGGGGCTGCAAAGAGCTGGCGCTCGCAACCCCATCCAGAGATGGCGCCGACCCTGGCACTGACCCAGTGTTGCCAGGCAACAGTGCAGGCCCTCGGCTGCCAAGTGTTCTGATTTGTCAGTGAAGCCGCAAGTCTGGACTGCTATGTAAGATCTCCTGATTTTCACGTTAGCATCGGGGTAGACAGAATAATGGCCTCCCAAGATGCCCAATCTTGATCCCAGTTACATGGCAAACGGGAGTTACAGGAGCAGATGCGATTAAGGTTTCTAATCAGCTGACCTTAAAACAGGGGAAGGATCCTGGATGATTCGGGGGCACAGTGTAACCACAAGGGACCTTAAAGTACAAGTGGGAGGCAGAAGAGCCCGTGTCAGAGGGACGTGGTGCGAGAGGGACAGGACTGGCTGCCGCTGGCTTTGCAGAGAGAAGGGACCACGAGGCACAGACGGCCTCGGGAGCTGGAAAAGGCGGGGGAACAGGGCTCCCCTAGAGCCTCCAGAAGCAGCTAGCCCTGCCTACACCGTGACTTTAGCTCCCTAAGAGCCGTGTGGACTTCTGACGCATACAACCGTGTTGGCTTAAGCCACTGCGTGTGTGGTAGTTTGTTACAGCAGCCATAGGAAACCAATACAGCAACCACGTTAATTTTTAGCAAGAGGCACAGTACGACCCAGACGGAAAGCATCGGTGGGCTGCATGGAGCCCAGGGCACACGGGGAGGGCTGAGGGCCGGGCCGTCCCTGGGAACCCAGCACCAAGCCTGACACACAGCAGCCTCTCACGTGCACCCCAAGGTACGGCCGGGGTCCCTCACCTTGACAATCTGGTCACAAAGGTGTCCAGGGGTTTCTGGAAAACAGAGCTGCTTGGCTGTCAGGAGGCCTTTGCCCAGGGGACCTGCTCACCACGCGTGAGGGCGCTGCCTCGGCCGTCCCCCCGCCCCCCGCCCTGGGACCTGAGGAACCAGCCTCCAGTACAGGTGGGGTGGCTGAGAACCCTCTCCAACCCCACCTGCTGCGGCAAAAGAAAGGAGTGTGGACGTTTCGGGTACCCGGCCAGCGCCGGCACCACAGCAATGACATCACCTTCGCTTGTCTCAAACCACAGAGGACCTCCTCTCATAGGAGCCTTTTCAGCTCCCCAGGCGCGGACAGAGCAGGGCTGCTCTGAGCACCCACGGCCCGGCCGCTCACTGCCAAGACTGTGTGAGAAGGACGGCGGGCTCCCAGCCCACTCCCGCTGCCGGGGGCCCCCTGTCCCCCAGAACGCCCGCTCTTCTTTCAGGACTCTACTTATGTACCATTTCCTCTCTGACACCCAGGTGCATTCTCAGTGTCTGCACCACTTTCTAAGTGTCTCTCTCGGGGCTGACACTACTTGTCCCATGTCAGGAGCCACTCTCTGCGGACCATCAGCTACGTGAAGGCAGGAACTTACTTTGTTTTTAATTGAAGTATAGTTGATTTACAATATCATGTTAGTTTCAGGTGGACAGCACAGTGATTCAGTTGTGTGTGTGTGTGTGTGTGTGTGTGTGTGTACTTTTTCAGATTATTTTCCCTTATAGGTTATTACAATATATTGAGTATAGTTCCCTGTGCTACAGAGTAGGTCCTTGTTGGTTATTTATTTTATATATAGTCGTGTGTATATGTTAATCCCAAACTCCTAATTTATCCCTCCCAGGTACTTACATCTTGTATGTATCCCCAACGTATAGTGCATAACATACATGTGTTCAATAAACATTGAATAACGACTGAATGAACTGGACTGTAAACTAATCTTTTCTGGAAATACCATAAATGATGATATTGTGGTATGTGTTAAATACACCAGGTAAAACCTCACTTCTGATCTTTAATCAATAAAGTGAATCTACCTGAATTAGGAGCCTTAAATTACAACTATCTTTACTGTAGTTACTTTAAAGAAATGTAGTCTTACATTTTACAAGTAGTGTCTGTTGCAGTCATTACAATCAGGGGTGCAGGAAGGAACCTGGCCCCCAGGCTGGACGGGCAGCTAAGGACCGGTGGCGCCTGCTCCACAGACGTGGCTCAGAGCCAGGCTCAAGGAGGCCACCAGACTGGTGGGCCACCGTCTCTTCTGCCCTCACCTTGCTGGCACTCTGCTAACCCAGCCCCGCCTTCCCAAGGTGGCTCAAAGGCAAACCTGGTCATCCTGCCCCTCCTCCTCTGGCACATTCCACCTAACCTGCCCCCTGCCCTCCCCTGCCCTCCTCGACAGCGCAACAGTAGCTCAGGGCCCCAGCGCCCCACACACACCTCACGACTACAAAGGCCTCCTGCTCTCTCTGGCTCCAGCCTCCTCCCACCTCCTAATCCCTGACACTCCCAGAAGCTCCCTGAGCACACAGTTCAGCCTCTCAGCCCACACAAAGCATCTGAATCAGCCGAAGCACTTCTAACAAACCACTGGCTCCCACTCCGCGGTCTGGGGTGGGGCCGCAACACAGGCATTCTGAAAAAGCTTTCCAGGCCATGCAACCTGCAGGTGCGGCCAAGGATACGAACCGCAGGCTTCCGAGGCGTCGCAGCCACCTTCCCGGCCGGCAGGAAGGCCCCGAGGTCCTTGCCTCCCCCACTCGCTGTGACACACACCCTGGGGCTGGCTCCGGGGCTGGGGCCCATGCAGCCCCAGGAAGCCAGCCTGGCCAGGCCCTCACCCACGGGAGCTATGCCACGCGGCAGGCCCCGCCAGAGGCCCCCTCGCTCGGGTCCCTACTGCCGCACCCCCCAGTCCCAAGGCCGTGGCCTCATCACAGCCAGTGGCCGCCTGGCCACCTCGGTGCTCGCTGCTCTCAGCAGGCATCGGCCCAGCAGAGCTGCTTCCGGAGCCTGCGCCGCCCCCCCCCGCCCCCCCGAGGCACCCACCCACGCCCGCGTCCTCTGCCGCCTTCTCCCGGACGCAGCTCCCTGTCCTGCCAGGTCCAGCTTCAATCCTACCTTCTCCCTGACTCTTCCAGACTTTTCTCCATTCCTGACTTCCTGACCAAGAATCAAAATCACAACTCAACAAACCACCAGTTTCTGTGTCACTGACGTTAACTGTCTTCTCAGTTAGACCGAGCTCCTGCTGGCGAGAGCCATGGCGCCTCTCGGACACCCAGCACTCTGACCCTAGAGACTACGTGCCGCATAACCCCAAGGCTGACGCTGACCTCAAATGTCAGCCCTACTGTCAAGGAACTGCCCTTGATTTGATGCTCATACTTCTACATCAACCAACTGCCTCTCATAAAGTGGCCCAAAAATTATTTCTCTGACCATCCATTTCCCAAATTTTTGGATCCAAAGTACACTCGTTATACCCCATGACAGCTCTGGGTATCAAACGGGCACTCAGGGCTTCCCAGGTGGTGCAGTGGTTGAGAGTCTGCCTGCCAATGCAGGGGACACGGGTCCGTGCCCTTGTTCGGGAGGATCCCGCGTGCCGCGGAGCGGCTGGGCCCATGAGCCATGGCCTCTGAGCCTGCGCTCCGCAACGGGAGAGGCCACAATAGTGAGAGGCCCGCGTACCGCAAAAAAAAAAAAAAAAAAAAAAAACGGGTACTCAGGGAGGACGTACTTTCAAATAAAAATGTGACTTCTCAGCCCGTCAGTATTCCTTTATTGCCATGACTTTGGGGGAGGGGGACACAGAGAAGCGGACAGACTCTGGATAGCAACTTTTCAGTCTCATGATTTAGTCACCTCAGAGTCTTAAAGAGGTTACAGAACAACAAATTCGAGTCCAAACCTCCCGGGCCTCCCAAGAGGGCAGGGCACGTACTGACACATAGCTGTCTATCACCCCTTGCTTGGGAGCTGCAGGCAATCTTCAAACCTTGGGAAAGTGAGCGCAGCCCAGCCTCCTCACCCTTGGTACGACCAGAAAAATGACCCATTTGCTAGAAGTCACGCATGAACTGCCTGTGAGGAAGGAGATGCTCCACGTTTTTACTTACACGTGACGTTTTAAAACTACCGAGTTCTTCAGCATGAATCTGATCACATATTACCAGACCATTCTTTAGTCCTAAATTCCCACGTGTCATGTTTACAGAACAAATGAGCAGAGCTTCACGATTACAGAGCAAAAAGGAAGAGCCCCTTCTCTCAAAGAGCAATTTGGGCAATGATTTTAACACAGCTTTGCAAACACAGAAACCCTTACCAGCCACAAAGACTTCCTCCCGCAAGCCCAGCTGGGGCTCCCCCAGGGCCGTGCGCTACACACCCAGGCAGCTTCGGGTCTTAGAACTGACTTCTGCGGCCCTGGGCAGGGAGGGGAGGTGTTGCCATAGAAACAGCTTCCTGCGCTCCAAACTCAGGCACGCATGGGACTGAATTCAGGTCCTGCCGGGCACTGGGTGGGTGCATGTGAACAAGTCCGACCCCTCCGAGCCCCAGCTCTGCTCTCCTGCGAAATGCCTGCGGGTTTGCCATGATCGTACAGTGAGGTAGTGGGAGCACCTAACACGGCTGCGGGCCGAGGCCATGGAAATAGTGTGGTTTTCAATCTGACGCTGGCGGCAGCAAATACCAGCTGGGGCGCTGACTGGCTGTGTGGCCTGAGGCAGGCTGCTGAACCTCTCTGAGACTTAGTTTTTGCACAGGCAAAAAGAGCAGTGGTGACAGGTCTTGGAGGATCACAATGAAAATTAACTACTGGGCATAAAAGGAGTCACACAGGGCCTGGCACAAAGGAGACACTCAAAGACCATCAGGGCTCACACACACCCACGTGTTTGGTTTTGATGGACAAGCTGATAATTACCTACTGGAGGAAAATAATTTTTTTTTCAAACTCTAAACACCAAAGAATATGAAATCACTCGGAATTGTTGGAGGGAGGAGTGACTTCCATTAACACCAGTGGCCGCCCCAGTGGCCCCGTGGGAGTCTGCTCCGTGACCAATGCCACACCCCCTGCCCTTTCCCAGCTGCATTTCTAAAGGGCCTTGACAGTGAACATCTCGCTTGATGTGTGGGAATGAAGAACCAGCTTCTCAAATAGGATCCTGGATTTACTGCCTCTTTGAAGGGCACTGACATCTTACGTTCCCTTCATGAAGGAAAACATCCCAACTAACCCACAGGGTCACGACGCCTGTGACCACAGCCCAATTACAATCACGTAAGAACAAGTGAAAACATCGTTTTGAGAAAACCAAATTCCCTTCGCAAGGGTCATGCCATCATCTGAGCGATATACAGTAGCACCTGAGGGGCGGAACAAGTGAAAACATCGTTTTGAGAAACCAAATTCCCTTCGCAAGGGTCATGCCATCATCTGAGCGATATACAGTAGCACCTGGGGGGCGGAACAAGTGAAAACATCGCTTTGAGAAACCAAATTCCCTTCGCAAGGGTCATGCCGTCAGCTGAGCGACATACAGAAGCACCTGGGGGGCAGAAGGGAGCCGCTGTTGGTGAGCCTCCGGCACAGCTGGCCCTCACAGGCTCCCCACACGCCTTTTCACTCTGTCCTCTGGGCCACGGTTCCCAAATCTGGCCCCAGAACCAGCAGCATCAGTAACACCCAGTAACTGGCTGAAGATGCCCATTTTCAGGCCTCACTCCAGACCCACTGAATCAGAAACTCTGGGGGAGGGGCCAGCGCTCTGAGCAATGCCGATGTGCACCAGCGTCTGACAAAGACCACTAGTCTATCTGCAAAGTGGTTATTATTGGCCCTCTTTAGAAGCAAGGAAACCAAAGCTCAGTGACTAAAGTGCCCGAAGCCATCCAGCCAGGAGGCCAATTTGTGCCCCCATCTGATTCCAAAGCTACTTGTCACACGGCCTTAGTAGCCAAACTATCTGTACCATTTGGTGTCCTCAGCTACAGAGCCACCGAGATGTGATGATGACACTTCCTTAAGAGGGAGGGTGGGAGTGAGAGGCGGGACGAAGCCTGCGCTCAGAAGTGATGAATTATAGATGCTTTTAAACCCACATCATGCATCAGCCCTGGATGGTCAGCCGCCCCGCAGGGCGAGCCCGCTTCTCCCTGCTCCGCTTGTTAGCTGGGTGCCATGAAGAGGACACAGGGGTCCCTCCACTGACCTCTGTGCCCCAATTTCTACCACTGCTTTGACCAAAAAGAGTAAGAAGCTACCCTCCCTGTCTCTAGAGGGCTGGCGCATTCGGCCCAGACCAGGACTAACAGGAAGGCACAAAGCGGCCCCAGCACCTGGGTGGGCCGGGGCTGAGTCACCAGAAGGAATCCGGCGCATGCAGGGGGTATTATAACAGTGCCACAGATCTGCTTCAAAGGCGCCAGGCCAATTTTTAAAACCAAACCCTAAATTTCGCCTCGATCAAGCGGTCCACGAAACTCTTGATATTCGAACCTCAGCACCTTCACAGATCCTAAAGTTAGGAAAAAGACAGACATCTCCTCGTTCACAACTCCCAACCTTCTAAATAAACTTGATGACTTTCAGATCACAAGCTTATCCTTCAGCTTAAGTGAGTACTCATCATCACTGCTTTCTGCAGTGGCTGGTGGAGTAGCAGGGACCCAGGTTTGGTAATCACACAGGCCTGAGTTTGACTCCTGGCTGGGTCAGTTCCTCAAAGGTTACCGAACCTCTCTGGGCCTCAGTTTTTCCATTCATGGATGGGTGACAATCCCTGTGTTACACATGGATGTAAAGACAAAATGAAATTATGTTCAACAGCAGCAACAAAGTCTGCTCAAACAGCCTTGTATTTTAAGACATCAAAAACCTGGAAGATAGGTGTGGCCAAACAGCCCGTGGACAGATGCTACTCAACACACCCTCTCCGCTTCACAGACACTTACTTCACTGTGTTTGTTTTTCTAAGTTTCTATTTTTAGACACCTTGAACCAGCTAACTAAGACCAAAGAAAATTCCGTTGACAAACTTATCAGAAAGCTTGTCAATTTTCAAAAACTCAACAGATGGGGATAAATGGTCATTTCACAATGCATCTGACAAAAGCAAAACCTGCTCTCTCCCACCTCAGCAATCTTAATCAGGTCACCCCACAGTACTCCGTCCTCCTCCAACTCACAGCTGGGCTTAGAGTGCGTCTCTTCACCCCAGTACTCAGTTTCTCAGATGAGGTAACAGGTATCATAATATTTGGGGATCCAACAGCCAATAGGTGAATCCCAGCCCCATCACCTACTGGCTGTGTGACCTTGAGCACAGGACTGATGCTCCTGGGCCTCAGTTTCCTCACCTGTAGAAAGGAGATAATACCCACGTGACTGACATAGGACTGCTGGGCCACCAGCAGCAGTTTTTGCAAGAGCAAGACAGAACAATGGAGCCTACAGCAGGGATGGGTAAGTGTGTTCCCTGCCCGTCCCCAGGACTCCTTGCACACCTCACATCTTCAGCAAGTACCTGCCACACACCAGAGACTGAGCTGGTGCTGGGGAAGCAAAGGCAGGGTGATCACCGGCCTCAAAGACGTCACAGTGTCACAAGAGCCCCAGATACACAGACAGCGTGCTAAGTGCTCCAAAAGAATGCCTGGGGTGGTGAGGCTCAGGGAGCAGAGCTGCAGGGGCCCAGACGCTGGGGTAGCTGGCTGGCGAAGGCTGGACAGAAGATCTGTTTAAACAGAATGCTTGAGTGGAAAGCCCAGCAGACAAATGGGGGAGTAGGACTAGATAATTCCTCATATCCTCCCAGACTTTACTCCCCCAAATCCAAGTCCTTTGATTTCTCCAAGGCTCAGGGTCAACAGGTCCTCATGCCATAAAATGCCAACAACCACATTCATCCACACCCCACCAATCCAACAGGAAGATTCTGGGGAACAGTGAGAACAGCTCTCAGAAAGCTTTGAAAACTTTAACACGCTCCACAAGAGTATGACAATGGGGGCTTCCCTGGTGGCGCAGTGGTTAAGAATCCGCCTGCCAATGCTGGGGACACGGGTTTGAGCCCTGGTCCGGGAAGATCCCACATGCCACGGAGCGGCTAAGCCCGTGCGCCACAACTACTGAGCCTGCGCTCTAGGGCTCACGAGCCACAACTACCGAAGCCCGTGCACCTAGAGCCCGTGCTCTGCAACAAGAGAAGCCACCGCCATGAGAAGCCCGCGCGCCACAACGAAGAGTAGCCCCCGCTCGCCGCAACTACAGAAAGCCCGTGCGCAGCAACGAACACCCAATGCAGCCAAAAATAAATTAATTAATTTTTAAAAAAAACCTCAAGAAGCAAATAAGCTTTAAAAATATAAAATAAAAATACAGATATTGGGCTTCCCTGGTGGCGCAGTGGTTGAGAGTCCACCTGCCGATGCAGGGGACACGGGTTCGTGCCCCGGTCCGGGAAGATCCCACAGCCAGCGGAGTGGCTAGGCCTGTGAGCCATGGCCGCTGAGCCTGCGCATCCGTCCGGAGCCTGTGCTCTGCAGCGGGAGAGGCCACAACAGTGAGAGGCCCGCGTACCACAAAATAAATAAATAAATAAATAAATAAAAATACAGATATTAAAAAATATATACAGATAAATATGAGAAGATCTTGGCAACTTCTCTGACACAATCACCTGTCCCAAAGATAACTGCTGGAACAAGTGCCATTCAGAAACCTGCAGGCCCTTTGGATGTTCATTTAAATACAGATGAAAACTTAATTATCAGTGCAAATTCAATCACTGCTGTGAGGGACTGGGTATATGATTGGTCAGCACCTACCATCCATATCTAGAGCTACAAGAGACACAAGTTTTCTGCCAAATCTTCATTATCCTACATAACTGGGGGAGCGCATGGACAGTTAAAAACTAAAATTCACCTTTTCAATCATTTTAACCTCCTGTTCCAATCCCTTCTTTCACAGGGCATTTCCTGAGGTGGAAAGGAAGAACTCACACTTCTCATCTTTTCCTGTCCATTTTCTTACGTGAACGTTGAAAAGTGGAAGGGGATAACCCTCAACATCTCTCTAAAAAAAATTCTGAAACATCCTGGAGAGTGCCCTGGAACCCAAGCATCGAGTTCTGGCACTGACACTGTATTGCTGCATGACCTTGGGCCAATCTCTCTGGGCCTCAGTTTCCCCCATCTGAACCCTCACGATGGTTAAGCCCCATCCTCCTTGCAGCACAGACTCAGATGCGCCCGCAGGGCAGCAAAACAGTGAAGGGCCCCAGACGGAGCCCCTGGGCGGAGGAATGGGTTTCCACAGGCCCCTACCGGGGTTTCTGGGGGAGCAAGTTGCACCCACCCCCGCCAAGCCACCGGACCAACTCCGATCGCAAACAAAAACCTGTTGGCACGGACTCCTCTAGGAAGGGCCGGCCTCTCCCAAGGCGCTGGGCTGCTGGGGAGCCGCCCCACGGGGAGAGAGAGGAAGGGTCTCCTGGAAGACGCGGCCCCGCGTACCCAGTCACCCACCCGACCAGGCCGGCAGAATCGCCGGGCGGGGTCTCTGCCATCCCACGCGGAACAAAAGGCAGCTGGAGCCTGGCTCTGCCGCCCCCGATCCCGCTGGGCTGTGGGGCGGGGGCGGGGAGGGAGAACCAGGTCCCTGGGGAAGGGAGGGGACCCGCGGCAGCCCAGAGAGGGACGGCCGGCATCCTGGACGGGGGATCCCTCCCCCGACTCCCGGAGGGAAGGGCCGCCTGGCCCGGGGAGGGGAGCAAAGTGCCCCGGGGAGGAGGCGCGGGGTTGTTCTAGGCTTAAAGGTAAACGGTGAGGCCTGGAGGGGCTCCCAGATCTCGGGTGGGAGGAGGGGGAGCCCCAGGCTCCGAGGATACGAAAGGAAAAGCTCCCCGAGGGGAAATGGGGGGGTCTCTGCAGCGGAACGAGGGACCCAGATGGGGAGGGGGCCGTTCTCCACCTCGTGGGGCGGGTAAGAAGGGGTCCCGCCTGAGGTGGAGACCCGGCTGGGACTGCGGGGGTGCATGCTCTGGCGGACGGCTGGGGGGGCAGCGCTCTGGGGGCGTCCGCCCGTGAAGGGGCAGGGTCCGCGACCTGGGCCCGCTCCGGCCCCCGAGCCCCGTGGCCCCAGCTCACCTGCGCTCCTCCGGGCCGACCCGGATGCGCGGCTGCGGCCGCCAGTAGCGTTGGGGAGGCGGGAGCGAGGGGAGCCACCGGAGACGCCGGCGCTTCCAGCTCCGTTTGACACCCACACACCAGCCAACATGGCGGCCGGGAGGGGGCGCGCCGACTGCGTGCGCGCGCCCGCCGGCCCCGCCCCTCCGCCAGTCCAGGCCCCGCCCCGTGTCCCCGAGGCCCCGCCCCTCCGTCCAGCCCAGGCCACTTAAGGCCCCGCCAGGTGCCCTCTGGCCCCGCCCCGCGCCTGCTGGCATCCCACCCCGGCCCAGCCAGCCCAGACCCCTCGTTCCCCGACCCCAGGGCCTCCACCCGGATACCCACGACCCCACGCAGACTACCCAGCCCTCCCACCGCGCCCCACAGCCTACGCCCCAATACTCTACAAATAACCCCGAAACCCCACACACGCGGCCCAACGACCCCAAACCACCACACAAACCCTGGCAAATTCATACCTGAACCCTCGCACACGGCAAACTTCACTCAGACCCCACAAATCTCCCCATGCCTCAGGCACATCTCACAGCTCCACACACCCTCTCCACCCCCCACACACGCACAGAGCCCCCAGCCTGAGCTAAAACACGCTTCCCCTTGCAGTGTGCACTTGTAAACATCACCAGGTCCAGGAGGTGGAGCTGGACGAGCGGGGGCTGCCGGGGCGCTGGGTGCTGGGATAAGTGTGTTCCCTTTGTGAAAATTCACTGATGTACACTTTAAATGTGTCACTTTAACGTACGTGTTCTACTTCAATAAAACACACTCAAAAATTATTCTGAGGATGGTGCACAGGCTTTGCTAGACTGCTAAAGGGGTTGTGGCACTAAAAAGGTGGGGCTCTAGGGTCACCATCCTCCCGTGAGGGGCTTATAGACCCCCTGATTCAGGCTCACCCCTTCACAGGGCCTTGGGCTCTCACACAGGATCCACCTGTTCCCTTTGGTTCAACCAGTGCCCACGAGACACCTCCTGTGTCCCGAGCACCATGCTGGAGGAGGGGCAGACGCTGGAGAGGTGCCCAGGACCTCACAGCTGCCCAACCTGCTCCAGTCAGGGTGGGGTCAGCAGAGACCCCCTCACAGCAGGGTCTGGGGACAGATCAGGGCTTGCTAGGTTGGTAGACAGCACCATCCCTGTGGCCTGTGTTCCAAGGAGGGCCTGTTTCAGGGAGGCTGTTTCCAGAAGTCCCGCTCTGCCCTCACTTACAAAGACACCTAAGGCAAGTCACTGCACTTCTCTAAGCCTCGTGTTCCTGCTTCCTGTGAGGGAGCCAGATGCAGGAAGGCATCCTCTGTTCTCCAAGCTGGGATCTAGACTTCCCTTCTCTGGCAACAAGTAACAGGGAGAGAAGATGGGGGGAAGGAGAGAGGAAAGGGGAGGGGAGAGGGGAGATCGAGAGAGAGACACTAACACATGTGCAAACCCATGGCCATTATTCCTTTGAAAAGTCCAACGCTGGTAGTTCTAAAGGCTAGAATCCCCTTCCTGCAGTCTGCTGCCCCATCCCAATGCTCGGTGCTCCTTCTCCACCAGGACAGTGAATTAAGCCCTACGTGCCTGCCTTGAGGCAGGAACCTGAGCTCCCCATTTTGAACTTGGTCCACCCCCATCCCGGAGAAGCCCCTCTACCAGTCCAACCCTCCTTGTGAGCCCCAGCTCTCTGCTAGACCTTCCTGGGTCTGCAGGAGAGCAGAACTTTCCCTGAAATCACGGCCCCTGCCCTCAAAGAGTTTGCAGCTCCAGATGAACTTATGCCAACATGTAGTGGGTGCCTGGTGCAGGCCTGAGTGCTTTCCATAGACTGTGCAAACCAGCGCTGCCGCTAGAACTTCCTGGGATGATGGAAGTGTTGTCCAGCTGCGCCATCCACGTGTAAGCACTTGAAACGTGGCCAGTGCACCCGAGGAGCTGCTTTTTTAAGATCTTATTTAACTTTAATTGATGAATTTGAATAGCCATGCTGCCACATGGAACAGCCCTGACCCCAAACCTCACCACAACCCAAGATGAGTCTTCTTACTGTTCGCATTTTACAGGAGGAAACTGAGGTTTGGAGAGATGCTGGGCTGGGTCACCCAGGCAGAGCCCAATCCCTTCCCCACCCAGCTTGCAAGTCTGCGTAAGATGCGGGTTTAGGAACGAGAGAACTGGATACAGATAAAGAGATGATGAGCCAACCACAGCCCAGGAAGTGAGTTGGAGAGCAATTCAGGGTATCGAGCCAGGCTGGGGAGTAGGGGAGGGCCTCCTGAGGCCGGAAGACCATCTCAGGCGTGCAAGGTCAGAGGGGACATTCCTGCATTCCTCAAAGACATTTCTCCTTCCTGCACCCCCTTTGAAGCCTATCGCCCTCTTGCACTTCCCTCACCCTCTTGCACTTCCCTCTCTCGATTCATCCCCCCATGAGGAGCCATTGAGGCCAGCAGCGCTATTCCCATTTTACAGATGAGGAAACAGAGGCAGGACACAGCAGTGCTGGGATTCAAACCCAGGTTCTACCGAATCCACAGCATGTAAGTTGTCTTGCAGAGGAGGATGCAGGATAAGCCATATGCTTTGTCCAAGGCCAAAGCTGTCCCAGGGCACAGGCTGGAGCAGGCACGTTCATCTGCCCTTCCCAGGGTTTGGAGATTGGTTTCAGATGCCTGATGAGGCACGGTGATGGGGGCTGGTCAGGGTGGTGTGTTTCAGAAGCGGAAAGACACGGCTGTGCAGACGGGGATGTCTCTGGGGTTGGGGAAGGAGGGCTTCAAGGGGGAGGCACTATGGGCAGAGAGAGATGGCATGCTGTGAAGACAGCATGCACCTTCTCCTAGTGAAGATGCAGCGGGTCTCAGGGATCTTCCACCAAGGTTTGAACTCTAGATTCAAAACCACTTGTCCAGCAGGAAGAGCCTATGCTGGGAGCCCCACAACAGCTAACTTCCTGTCCACCAGTTCGTTGCCTGACCTTGGCCTGTCACTCCCCCCAGTCCTCAGGTTCCCCATCTGTGAAGAGTAATAATCCCTCCCACCTTGAGGGATTGCATTAAAGTTCATAATGAAAAAGCAGAGTAGGAAATGCTTTGGAAGCTGTAGATGGGTGTTAGCAGTGGTTCTTATTAAGATACAGAGATAAAGCTATCCTGGTCCCTCCAGACGCTGGAAGTCTAAAAGAGCAGAGGAGTCATGAACACAAACTGAAACTAAAACGCTGAAGTCACATAGGAAATCATAAGAGAAAGGGCTGTGAGAGCTGAAAAGGAAACTTCCTTCTCTCTTGCAGAGAAGGAGCGATCAAGGCCGACTTCCTGAAGTAGAGGTACTGGAGCTAGGAAATAGCAATAATGATAATAACACCAAAGCAGCAAGCACTGTGCAAACGCTCTGCATGGATTATTTCATTTCCTGTTCGTAACAACTCTGAGTTTTAGACCATCGTTATCCTTAATTTACAGTTGAGGCTCAGAGACACTCAGCGATTTGCCCATAATCACACAGCTAAAAAGTGGCAATGCTAGAAACGTCAGGCCTGATTCGAAAGCCAAACGAGAGGAATTTGAGCAGACTGAAGGAAGAGATCCCCTCTCCCCTCCAGCTCCAGGTACATTATCAAGGCCAAGCCAATCAGTGCATCTCTCCTGGTCATAGTGATTGATTCAGCAATGGGCATATGACTTAAGATGGGCCAGTGAGACTCAAGCCCTGGACTTCCACAGAAACCATTGAAAAAGAGGAGGTTGTTCTCCCGCCCCATCGCCCCCATCCCCATCAGGCAGCTTCGCACTGGGAGAGCCAGGCTGAGAATGAAGCCAACACAGAGGGATGAGGGAGGAGAGAAAAGACAGATTTCTCCTGACATTGTTTGAACACCTGGAACCAGCCATGCCTGAAGTTTTAACCCTGGACTTTTTAGCACATAAGCCAATACATCAGTTACGACTATTTCAAAAGAAAACCCAGCTCAAACTGGCTTAAATGATAATCGGTTTTAATTGGCTCATTTAACTAAACTCTCCAGAGCTAGAGCTTCAGGTGATCAAGGTTCTGGCTCCATTTCTTTGACATATACCCCCCAAGCATGTCAGGATTTTCCTGGGCTGGTGTCTTGATTGGCTCTAAATTGGCTGTAGCAGACCCATGCCTCACACCTGTAGCCAGGATAAGACTGTCTCTCTCTCCAAACCAGGAAACTAGTACCTGAGCCTTGCTCTGATTGGAAGAACTTGGATCACGGGCCCATCCCTGAGCCAACTGTGGGGAGTTCGATGAGGAATCAGGGTGATTGGCTTAGGCCCACCAGGGCTCCCCCCTGGAGTTGGGGGGACAGTTATGGGAGGGGAACACACACTGGGGAGGTGGACAGCACGACCACCACTCAGCTGAATTCTCTTTTCGCCCTCAGCCAGTTGACTTGGTACCCAGATTCCTGACAATAACAGTCATCAACCCCATTTCCAAAGAGTTTTCATTTAATTTTTTGACAGCTCCAGGTTTTTTTTTTTTTTTTTTTTGGCTATGCCACACGTGGCATGTGGGATCTTAGTTCCCCGACCAGGAATCGAACCTGCGCCCCCTGCATTGGAAGCGCGGAGTTTTAACCACTGGACCACCAGGGAAGTCCCTCCAGGCTTTTATATTTGCAGTATTTACTGATAATTCTGTTGAGATTTGCATAACACCTTTCTTCCAAACCTCTCATCATGCCTCAAAAACAAGTTTCTATGAACTGCCTCAGATTTCCTCCCAAGGGCATGAAGTGTAACAATAAAACACAGCAACAGCTTAATATATAGTTTTCAACCTATGACCCAACATTTGTAGTTTTTATTGGCCATTACTTTTCAGGCTTTTTCCCCTATAGTGATGAACACTGCAAACAAGATAGGCTTTTTTTTTTTTTGCCACGCCCCACAGTATGTGGGATCCTAGCTCCCCAACCAGGGATCAAAACTGCACCCCCTGCATTGGAAGCACAGAGTCTTAACCACTGGACGGCCAGGGAAGTCCAAGACAGGCCATTTTTGGGGGGGGGGGGCGCGTGCTGCGTTGGGTCTTAGTTGCTGCGCGTGGGCTTTCTCTAGTTGCGGTGAGCAGAGGCTACTCTTGGTTGCGGTGCACAGGCTTCTCATTGCGGTGGCTTCTCTTGTTGCAGAGCACGGGGTCTAGGTGCGCGGGCTTCAGCAGTTGTGGCACGCAGGCTCTAGAGAACACAGTAGTTCAGTAGTTGTGGCGCACAGTAGTTGTGGCTCAGTAGTTGTGGCGCACAGTAGTTGTGGCTCAGTAGTTGTGGCACACAGGCTTAGCTGTTCCGCGGCATGTGGGATCTTCCCGGACCGGGGCTCAAACCCGCGTCCCCTGCATCGGCAGGCGGGTTCTTAACCACTGTGCCACCAGGGAAGTCCCAACAGACCATTTTAAATTGTTTTCTTGAATCTACACGGACTGAAACATCTTACATGCATTATTTCAGTAAACAGTCACCACTGCCCTGTGAGATAGGTAGGCACTCTTGTTCTCACCATTTTACAGAAGAGCAAAGTGAGGCACAGAGAGGGGAATAATAACTGCTGGCCCAGCTGAGGAGCGGCAGCGCTGAGATTTCACCCAGGTCCAAGGGAGTCAAGGACTGGCATCTCCTACAAAGCACCCCTTACTTGGAAATGTGCCTGATATCTTTCTGCTAGAGACTGGCTGAGTGCCCTGAAAAGGCCATAGCTCTTCTCTGGCCTCAGAAAGGTGCTGTTTTTCCTTCCTCAGAAAATTTCCGGATGAGTTGGATGCCCTCCACCTTCATAAAGCTTTCAACTTGGATCAAGAGTTGAAACATAATCACCCAAAGCTATAACTCAGAGACATCTGCCCAGCCAGCAGCATTTGAGCTGGGACTTTAAGGGTGGCTAATTACTGGTCATGAGGAGAGCAAGGAGAGCAACCCTGGGAGGGGCAAGGCTGAGCAAAGGACCAAGCGGCAGGAATCATGGACCAGTGGTGCGATTTAGCTGGACCGCAGGATGCACAGAAGAAAGCAGCAGGGAGTGAGTCAGGAGAGAATGGCTGGAAGGAGCCTGGTCTCGTGTATTTCTGCTAACTCTGCAGCTGCTGAGAGCAGCCTTCTCCATTAGCAGTCAGGGGCAGGCGTATCCCTGGCTGGCCAATGAGAATTCGCATCTCCATGGCCATAGTCATTGGTTCAGGGCTGGGCATGTGACCCAAGCCCAGCCAATAAGAGCCATCCCCAGGATTTTAGCTAAAACCATCAGAAAAGCGGCCCTCTCTGCTTCTGAGATTGTGGGCACCAGGAACCATAGAAGCTGGAGCTGCAAGGAGCCCTCTCTGTCACCTCACAGACACAATTCTTAATTGTTCAGACCAGTTCGGACCAGCCCAGAAAAAAGAGCTGTTGAGTCAGGGTGGCGTCATCCTAGCTTTCTTAAAGGACATCTCCACTGTTGCCTCAAACAAAGTTTTCTTTTGACAGAAACCTCAAAGTCTTTCATTCCTTTTTCTTCTTTCACCTATTCTCACCCTCTCTTTCTTCTCTCCTTCCTTCCTTCCTTTCTCTTTCTTTTCACATCTTTTTCTCTTTGTTCCTCTCTCTTTCTTCATTATTATTTTTTTTATTTAATAAACATCTTTTAAAATAATCCTTAAAAAAATGCATGCACACATTCTACAAATACCCGGCCAGTACTTTTCAAAACTGCCACTGTGTGAAACACAAGAAAGACTAAGAAGACAGACTTGAGGAGACTAAGAACACAGGACAACTCAATGCAATGTGGTGCCCAGTCATACCTGCTTCACGGCCCTGAGATGATGGAGGAAGCATTCAGTCCAGGGCCACATGCAGAGTGGGTCCGCATCCGCTCAGGACTCAGCATTGCTGGAAGAATGCCAAGGGGCTGGCCTTGGCTCAGGAAGGGGCCCTGGGCCAGGGCTGATGGAGTGGCATGTCCGGATCTACCAGTCTGTCCAGAGACCTGGGAACACGGCTCACCTCTGCTCATTCATGCAACTGTCCTTTTCTGAGCTCCTAGTGAAGCTGGGGCTGGGGCTGAAGCAGGCTTGTGCCAGGGCTGCCAGGCTGTGGAGAGGCTGACACAGACACAGCAGTTAAAAGGCCAGGACAGAGGGGTCCCAAAAAAGAGGGCAGGAGGCCAGTGACTCCAAAGGGTGAGACAATGCAAATATAGGGGCCACTTGGACCAGAAAAAGGCCAAAAAAAAAAAAATTCTCCCACTCCTTTTCTTCCTTCTGCTTCTTTCTCTTCCTTATTTTCTTCCTCCCCTCCTTTCCTCCCTCCCTCCCTTCTTTCCTTCCTTCCACTTTTTTCTTTAATTTCTTATAAGAAAAAAAAAAGGTGGGTACATAAAGCAACTTTGTTATCAATTTTTGCAAATGTGCCTAAGAGGTACTGAACGGAAAGATGAGAAAATTGCATCTTCGTTCTCCTCATCTGAGCGCCGGTTGTGAGCCGCCCACACACCCAGACAAGGGCGGGAGGGACAAGTGGCCAGCTGGGACCTGCTAACCAGCCTGGGCCCTCCCAGGCCTCTCCCCATCGCTGGTCTCTCTGCTTCCCTGTGCTCTGCACTGGGTGGACGAGGATACTGAGCTCCAGGGGACGGGAGGGGCTGCCCTCTCCAGGCTCCTCGGTGGGCACGGCTCCCCCGATCCTGCACTGCAGCCCCACCCATCACCCGGGGTTCCCCAGATGGCCTGCATTTGCTGGCCTCTGAGCATCCGTGTGTGCTGTTCCCTCTGCCTGGAGCCCCCTCTCCACCTTTTGGGATCCTTCTAGAAGTCAGCCTGGCTGAGTGCCCATAGGCTTTTAGGATCCAGTGGTCACCCTGCCCTGGGAGCCTTCCTGGATGCCACAGGCATCCTGGCACCTGCCTCCTGGACGGTGACAGTGTAGGTTCTGCACCCTGTGCTCCAGCAGCTTCTTGGAGAGGGGGAGCTGGGACTGGCCTTTCTTACCTGTGTCTCCTCCCCCTGCACAGTTCTGGCATAATTATGCTCAGACGGAGCATAATGTCCGAGTATGTTTGTTGAGAGTAAACGATGGAAGACAGGCCGTCCCTGGGGGAAGGCACTCCGCAAGCCCAGGGGTATCCGACTGTGGTCAGGGGTGGGGGGCACTTGTAGCCGCACCCGGCACCCCACACAAAGAGCAGTTTTGGGAGCCAGAGTCCAGCCGCCGCTCTGTGCCCCAGACCACGGCAGCACGCAGGGACCCTCAGAGCCTCAGCTTCCTCCGCGCAATTCGGGGGCGGGGCTGCCGTGCCTTGCCGGCAGGGCTGCTGGGGAGACCGAATAGCGTCACCCCTCCCAAGCCCTCCAAGGACTTGGCAGCACACTTAGAATCAAATCCACAGCCCCGCCCCACCGCGGCTAGAAGGCCTTGCCCACCCTGCCCCCGCCCCACTCTCCCCTCACTGTTCACTGTTCGCTTTGCCAGGAATGCCCTTCCCCACACGCCCGGACGCCCCGCGCTCCATCCCCTCAGTCCGTCTCCCCAGCGGGCTTCCCCGACCGCTAAAATGGGGCCCCCTCCTCACCTCCAACCCCGAAGCCCGCTTATCCTACACGCCTGCCCACGTTCTTGCAGACTTGAGTCACAGCCTGCCCTGTCCACGGGGGGACTCCAGGGCTGTCTGAGCCAGCCTGGCCTGGGTTCCAGTCCCGACACCACCGCTCACCAGCTGGGAGACTCTGGGCGACCTCCAAGCCCACCCTGCGAGTCTCCCATCTGTGAAGTGAGGTGTGAAGCACTGTCTGGCAGGGCGACTGCAAGGATGGAGCAGGTCTGGGAGGCCACCTTCTCTGGGCAGAATCACTGCACACAGTAGGTGTGACACCCACATGGACACCACCACGGCAGGCCCCTCTCCTAAGCACTTCCCTGGTAGCTCCTTTAATCTTCACACCGATCCAATTGGAAGTCACCCTCATGATCACATTTCACCAATGAGGAAACTGAGGCACAGGAAGGCAAAGTGACACAGCTAAGAGGCGGCAGCCTGGGGCTTGGAACCCAGAGTCTGTGTCCTTACCCACTCCCTCCACAAATGGGGGCTGTAAATAGCACTTAGAGCCTGTCCTGTGTGCGTGGGAACTGTGCTCACGTTCAATCACGTTTGAAGACTCACTGACCAAACGTCTGCATTTGGCGCCCCAGAAGCCCAGCTAGAGCAAGGATTCAAATGGAAGCTGTTCGTTTGCATGTGACCCCAGGAATCACCTTCAGGGGCATGGGGAAATGAGACAGGGAAAGGGAGGAGCCCACAGCTGTGGGTGCCTGACACAGCCCTTTGCTGTGTGGTCCTGGACCAGCCACCATCCCTCTCTGAACCCAAGTTTCCTCTTCTATAAAGGAGGCCGTAGCCACCCAGGAGATAGAGTGGGAGGTCTCCCGGGACTGAGAGGGGTCCCGGCTCGGCTCCCAGCCCCAGTCCGAGCTCCAGGAAACAGAGGGTGCCCCAGCGAGGGCTGTGTGTGGGCGCAGAAACCACAGGAGGGCAGGCACAGCGCCCAGGCTGTTACCACAGGGGCTGCAGAGAAACCACATCACAGCCACCACAGCCTCCACCATCCCACAGCGACTTCCGCTGCTGCCTCTCTCAGGGAGCGTCTCCTCCCAGCAGTTAGCTGTCCCCTCCATCAGCACCTGCCCCAGGTGGCCCGGCAGCCTTACCAAGGGAGGCTGGCCGCTGTTCCGGAGGCTGTGCAGCTGCAGGCCCGCTTTAAAAAGTTACGGACACTCCTGCGGTTGAGCTCACGTCCCTGCGTTCCAGCACTTGTGACCTCGGGCCAGTCAATTCCCTGCCCTGATCCTCAGCGGCCTCCTGACCTAGTCCACTGTCCGGCAGCTGAGCCTCCTGCATCCTCTTGACTTTCAGCCTTTGCACTTGTTGTTTCCTCGTCAGTCATGCAATGTCCTTGAGGGGCGGGGCGGGGGGGTAAGCCCCCACTGGCCACCCTCCTCAGACTAGCTCGGCGCCTTTCGCCTCCCCTCACCTACCCTCCCTCAGTAGCTCTGAGCCCAGGTTGTGAGGTAGTGCTTACCCCTTCGCAGCCTCTGACTCCCCCACTGCAAAGCCCATGAGAGCACAAACTTATCTTGCCTCCTGCCAGACCTCAGGGCCTAGCACAGGGACTGGCATACAGCAAGTGCTCAATAAATGCTCATCAAATAAATGAATTACTGTCTGAAACACCTGTCCTTGGTCAATGGCTTGGTCTCCCAGGACCAGACTTAAATGTCACCTTCTCCAGGCAGCCTTCCCTGATTGCTTCCGTGATTACTTTTCTAGGTTTTCAGAATCCCCCCGAAATTTTTTCCAAATCACAGTTGCCTAGCCTGTCAGGCGTTGCCACCCAGTTACCGGGACCCCAGCCTGCCCCCCATCCCCCCTTCTCCAAGCGACGAAGAGAGAGCTGGAGGGGGAGGAGGGAGGAGGCGCAGACTGTGTAGGAGGTGGCGCGGGTGACCAGGCACTGCCCAGAGTGGAGAAGTGAGCAAGGCCCGCGGCCGGAAGGAGGTGGGGGAGGGGCGGGGAGGTCGGTGGTGGCGTCAGCCTCGCGGAGGGCGTGGGGGGGGGGGGGTGTGTGTGTGTGCTGGTATTTCCTGAGGCTGCCCGGAAATGCCTGGGGCCGACCTGGGGCCCCAAGAGGGGGGTGGCCGGGGAGGTCCACACCCTTCCTCCACGCCAGCCAGGCTTAGGTCACTGCGAGCCTTCCAAGCAGCCGCAGGCATGTTGCGGGCGTGTTGTTCGGTGCCCGTCACAGACAAGAGGAAACTGAAGCCCAGAGGCCCAGGCTGCGCCCTCCAGGCACCGCCCCCCCCCCCGCCCCGCGCCCCGTCAGGGCTGCGTCAGCCCCAGCCCCTTCATCCCCCCAGCGGGGAGGGACCAGACACGGAGGTGGAAGGGTTCGTGGTTGCGTGGCTGAGCCCTGGCCTGCTGGGCCAGCAGAGGCCAGCTCCTCGCGCTGGTACATCTCCGCCCCCACCGGGACCACAGAATGGCAGGCTCCCGGCGCGCCCCATTTCACACGGAGACTGAGGCCCCAAGAGGGGCAGGTGGAGGAGTCAGAGTCCATCCTGGGCCGGACAGCTTCTACCTGAGTTCAAATCCTGTTTCATCTTCTGTAGCCGTACGGCTGGACAAGCTGCTTTGCTTCTCTGAGCCGCTGTTCCTTCCCCTATGGTGGAGATATAGCCGGGCCTGGCTCCGAGGACTGCAGTGAGAAATAAGTTGATCTGTGTAAATCGCTGTGCAGGGCACATAGTGTGTTTTCAGTAAATGCCAGTTATTACCACAGAAACATGATCAGGCCTCCCCCACCTCCAAACAAAAAGCCTCTCCCCTTGACCTTTACCCTCCACAGACTCCTGCCTAGCCTCTCCTTCTCCCATGTCTTCTGAGTTCTATCAAATACACATCTTCTATAAAGTTAAGCATGTGTTTGACTACAAAAAATAGAAAACAGATCAGAGTGGCTCAGACAAATAGGAGTGCATTTTCCCCCATCCCAATGAGCTTGGAGATCAGCTATGGCTGGCACTGCTTTACCAGGCCAGTGATGTCAGGGTTCATAACTCTGCAATTTCTTGGCTTTTCCCTCTTGTTTGCAACACGGCTGCTAGTGCACCTGGTGTTGCATCTGCATTCACATTTAAGACAGGAAGGAAGAGGAATGGTTAAGTTTAGGGTGAACTGAAAGCATTTGTCCCTTTTATCATGAAGAGAAATAATTTTCCAGAACCTACCCCTACCCCCCCCCACCCCACCGACTCCTTAGATCTAATCAGCCAGAACTGTGTCACATGACCACTCCTAACTGCAAGGGAGACTGGGAAGGTGAGTCATTTCTCCTCTCCAGTCTCTTAAGTGGAAGGCAGCAGGGGAGGGGGTGTTGGGGATGGCAGATAGGTCAGTCAGCTGATGTGGCTGCCACACTTTCCCTCCATCTCCCCCTAGCTCGGCCACTCCCTAGGCCGTGCTCTCCTAGTCGCCCTGACCGTCTTCCTCATCCAGTGGCCACCCCATTTCCATTTCTCTTTGGAAATTGGAAGCTCTGACAACTCTGGGTCTGCCTGCACTTCTGCAGGGCAGCAATCTGCTGATGTTGAGCAGGGCTGCCCCTTTAGGTAGGATACGACTGTTCACCTCAGTCTCCACCACTCCCTAATGTCTCACATGTATTCATATTTCTTGTCTAGCTCTTGTTGGTGTTGGAATTTGCACCCCTGAATTAATGTATTCATTTTCCCCTCCCTGACCTTATTTCAGGGAAATAACACACAAAAACATCCTTTTAGGTATTTCGTAGGTGTGCAGCAAGAAGTTTCCTTTCCACCACAGACCCCAGGCACCCAGTTCCTCTGCTTAGGGATAAATAATCAATACCTTGTTTAAAACTTTAGAGCTATTTTATACACATACAGGCAAATCTACCTGTATTTCCCATCCCCCAACCCCTTTTTCACTCAAATGTGAGCATATACTCCACATTGTTCTGTGCTTGGTTTCCCCCCAATTTACAATATCTAACAATATCACTTACAGATCACTTCCTGGGACTTCCCTGGTGGTCCAGTGGTTAAGACCCTGTGCTTCCACTGCAGGGGGCACAGGTTTGATCCCTGGTCGGGGAACTAAGATCCTACATGCCAAGCATCAGGGCCAAAAAAAAAAAAAAAAGAGAGAGAGAGATCACTTCCTATCTACACACAGCCACCCTCTTCATTCCTTTTTCTGGCTGCAGAGCAAGTGCCTCTGTTTCTTCCTTCATAGAGGGGGTCTGATAAATAATACCAAACCCAGAGGACCAGTGGGAGAATTCAGAAACATTGGTTTATGATGTCTCTGCGTCTGGGAGACCAGGTTTATTGCACACCCTGCTGAATGTGAGGTGAGTGTTTCCAGAACCAGGAGAGTCAGGGGCACCCAACGGGAGCCCATGGAAAACCAGCAGTCAGGTGCTTTATGTGTACTGCTTTATCTAATCCTCACAGCAATCTTCTAAAGGAGGCGCTATGATCATCTCCATTCTACAGAAGGGGAAACTGAGGCACAGAGCAGCTAGGTGACTTGCCTGGAATCACACAGCAGAGAGTGGTACAGTTAGGATTTTAACCCACAGCTGCCCTTCCAGTGCCAGCACCCAGGCAGCTGGGCACCATCCCCTGACCCAGGGCTGACCGCCCACATCCAGATGAGCAGTGCCCATGCTGAAGGGGGCCCTCCAGGTCACTCTGCCTGGGGGGAGACATCTGGGGCCACATTTGTCTCTGTGCTCAGAGCAGGCGAGGTTCAGGGTCTCTTTATCCGTGGTATGGGGCTGGGTCACTCAAGTGACCTTAGGAACCCAGAGGCTCTGGAGCCAGACTGCTCCATCCCAGCTGCGTGGCTTTGGACAAGTCACTTCCCTCTCAGAGTCTCAGTTTTTTCATCTGTAGAAGGGGACCAAAAATTGCTCTTCAGTCATGGCATTGTTGGGGGATAACTTATCTAATAAATATATTCATCACTTAGGAAAGTTCCTGGAATATAGAAACATCAAAAAGAAAGCTTATTATTATTATTATCATTGACAACACTGTCCCTGGAAGCTCTTGCAGCAGAAAGTGGGAGGGTCACCCAAGGAGCCAATCCTTCCTGCTGGCCTTGGACCCAGGACCTGGAAGGGGCTTCAGGCCACCCCCCGACACCCCGTTCTAAGGGGATCAGACTCAGGCCTGGGGAGAGGCAGCCTCGGTGAGGCAGGCCCGGTACCGGTACCGGTACTGTAGGCGCCCCCCTGCCGGGCCCCCTGCCACCCCTCCCCCATCTCTCCAGGCTCTCAGGATGAGGTCACCTCAGCTTCTCCCCCAGTGACCACAGACCTTCCAGCCGTGCAGGCAGCCCCTTGACCTCTGACCTGCACGGACTCCAGGCTCTGACCTCAGGCTGTGACTGAGCAACGGTTCTGCCCTCATCACCCCTCCATGCGGAGCAGGGGAGAGGGCGCTGTGTAGGCCCTGGGGACGCTCCCTGGCAGGAGGTGGACCCCATTGTCCAGACCTTCCCCGGGAGGGGGAGCTGGGGCCTGGGGGGTGCCAGCAGGGGGACGCCCCCGTGGGAGCACCCATGTCCCCATGTCCACGAGCACCGGAAAGGCTAAGCGCTGCGCCTACCCCCGTGCCTCCACCCCTTGGGGCCTGAGCACGCATCAGCTCCGGGGGCCACTCCTGCCGTCCGCCCAGATCGCCACGCTCCGCCATTTGCGCGCTTCCCCAGTCTGGGGGGGCCTCCCGGGCCTTCCCGCCCCTCCACCGGCTCCACCGGCACCCCCGGCCCTGCTCCAGCCCGCCACCCACTCATTTTGCAGGACAGTTAAAAAGTCACCTCCTGGGAAGCCTGCCCTCATCCTGCTTCCCTCCTCAGGCTGGTAAAGGTCTTCCTGTTCCGGGAAGCCCGCTCCGGCCGGATCTCCCCGCCCCCCCCGGTGCGGACGCTCGGGCCCTCTCCCGCGGGGTCAGCCCTCCAGCTCCGGGCGCCCTCTGGCGGCGACTCTCAGATCGCAGTGCCCTCCGCCCGCCGGGGACGCAGCCTCGGCACCTCGGGGTGCCGGTGCTGAGCTGGGCCCTGGGATTCGGCAGATCCGAGGATGCGCAAAGTCACCGCCTCAGGACGCAGACAGGGCCTAACGACAGTCAAGCCGCATAGGGTGCGCTATAAAGAAAGGAGGGGGACAGAGCGTGGCCGAGGAGGTGCTTCGGGTGGGGCATGCCGGGGGCGGCCTCAGAGGGAGGGGAGGACAGTGGTGTCCCCGCCTCGGGCTGTCGTGGACGGCAGTGTGTAGCACACGCGTCCCTCACTGCCTGCAGTTCTCCGGGCTCCTCGGCTGGTTCCTCCTCCCCTTGCTGGTCTGTTCATGTCGGGGCGCCCCTGGCGCACCCTGGGCCTTTTCTCTGTCTACCCTAACTCCCCGGGGTGACCTCAGTCCAGAGTCTCTAAGCACCAGCTATGCCCTGACATTTCCTAAAATATCATCCTCGGACCTGGCCTCTACCCTGGACTCCAGGCTCATGCATCCAACACCCCCGCATCTGGAAACAAGCTCCCCGTCTTTCCACCCACCAGCTGCTCCATCTCTAAGACCTCTGTCCTGCCCATCGCTCAGGGCAAGAACTCTCTCTCTCTCATTCCCTGCGTTGGGTCCACCAGCGAATCCCATTGGCTACCAGCAGAGGGTACCTGGAACCTGACCCTGGCCCCCTCCCCGCCCCCAATGCCGGTCACCTGGACTATGCAGTGCCCTCCTCACCTGCCTCCTGTCCTCCACCTGTGTCCCCAGTCTGATCCTCACCCCTAAGTCGGACCTCATCCCTCCGCCTCTCAGGACCCTGTCTGGGCTCCCAGCTCGCTTGGAGTCTTACTGTGGTCTGTGAACCACCCTCAGAGCAGGGCCAGGTTTTGTGGGGCCTGAAACTCCTGTAATATAGGAGGCCTTCTCTATGAAAAATAATACAACCTTACAAATACAAAACGAGGGAACCTGGGAGGAAGGGGGAGTCAGAGTGGCAGAGAGTGGTCTTAACCAGTTGTGATGAAGATAGCTTGCTTGTCTGGTACAGGCTCTTCGGAAAGCAGAATCTGCATTGTGAGCACTGAGGAGGGTGGTCACCCCGGGGACATGCTGGCAGAAGCAGGAGGCGGGCAGGGAGCTGGGCCTCTGTGGACACTCCTCGAGCCCCTCGTTTCTGACGTGGGCCCTTTCCCGTAAGCATATGCTACTTCCGTAGAAACGTTTCCTAAGAGGATAAAATGAGTTAAATACAGGAAATTCATGAAATATTATCAAAGGAAACATATTACATCTCCAACCTGGGTTTCTTGCAAAATGTTTAAATTGCCTTTTTTAATGGAGCTCCTGGAAAGGCACTTGCACGTTTTACAAAAGCTGTGACTGCGTGAGCTCATTGCAAGGTCCCTGCCAGGGCCTTGGACACCTGGGCAGCTGAGGGACTGCAGGTTAAGCCTTGTCAGCTTCTCGGTGAATGTGCTCCCATCCCCCTGCCTGTCGCCTCCTGGCTTCATCCCCCACCCCTCACCCAGCAGCCTCCTCGCTGCTCCTCAAACCCCCGGCACACTCCCACCGCAGGGCCTTTGCACCTGCTCTTCCCTTTGCCCGGAATGCTCCTCCCCCAGGTCTTCCTGTGGCTCCCTCACCTCATACTGTTTGTGAGAAACAGTATCCAGCAGTATTTCATAACTGTCTTGGTTTTATCGTAGTTTCCTTGTTATTATGTGTAAAGCAACACTAATTTTCCACTTAAGAGTATCGATGTGCAAGTTCCCCCTTTCAATACATTTACTGACATTTTAAAAGACGTCTTCAAAAAAAAAGTCATCTGTTCGTGGAACCGTTTTCAGTTTTATTAAGTAGTATTAATTCAGGGAGGTGGGGTGCAAGTCCGAGAGTTGCGCGAACGACTTGAGGGAAAGGCCGCCGGCCCTGGCCTGGCCCCGCCCCGGTGGCTCGGCCCCCGTGGGACCCCAGACGCCGCCTCACTTCTCAGACAGGAAGGCGGCCTGCAGTTCCGAGAGACGCCGCGGGAGGGCAGACGCGGCCGCCGACCGAGGGATGCGGGCAGAGAAGCTGCGGCGACCGGAGACCGTGGTTCGATCCCCGGATCCTCCGCTACCCAGGCTGCTCTTTAATCCCTCCCCCTGTAAAACGGGTTCCTGTAAAGGTTAAATACCGTGACTATAACATATAGTTTCTGAACCCGTTTTCCCCCCAACTTCATCTCAGATCGGAACTGCGGACCTCCCGCAAGAGCTGGGGGAGGCCATTTAATGAGCTAGAATAATTTAAGGAATTTTTATTTAGCTGGTGTGTGTTACGGAGAGCGTGGGAGCAGAGAAACGACGTGATTAAACAATGCAGAAAAAAGAAAAGAAAGAAAAAAAGAAGAAACTGCACTTAAAGAAAGCTACCTATAATCCTATTTCTCATCAATAAGCATAAGGATATTGGTATAAAGCTTTGTGGTCTTTTAAATTTTTTAAACTGCAAACACACATACACAAATATAAATATATGAATATTTGCCCACAGACTCAGGGGTGCAAGAAATGTCACATTAGTTCATTAAAATTTTTTCTTTACTTTAACTAATGACTTGTTTTTATAAAAGTAATACACACTCAACAGAAAGAAACCCAAGCAATTTAGAAAGTACAAAGAAAATAAGCAGTAGAAAATCATCACAAGTGGGACTGTATATTTCATGAGTATGTTATAGAACTCTCCCTACCCAGCTTCACTCACTTCTACAGGATGAATGAATAGATGGACAGATGTGACTATTAAGACTGGGGTGGTCGTGATCCATGGTGGTTTTTTTTTGGGGGGGGGCGCACCACCGTATGTGGAAGTTCCCCCACCAGGGATCCAGCCCGTGCCCCAGGCAGTGGAAGCGCACAGTCATAACCACTGGACCGCCAGGGAAGTCCTGTGTGTGTAGTTGTAAATTAATTGATAGATTGGGGGTGGCGGTTTTAGGTTTATAGAAAAATTTAACAGAAAATACAGGAATTCTCATATATCCCCTCACACTCCCCTCCCCCATTTTCCTATTAAAATTTTGCATTATAGCGTGGTGCATCTGTTGCAATTGATGAGCCGATATTGATATGTAATTATTAAATAAAGTTCATAGTTTACATTAGGGTTCACTTTTTGTGTTGTACTTTCTGTGGATTTTGACAAATGTCTAATGACATGTATTCACCATTATAATAACATGTGGATTAGCTTCACTGCCCCCAAAACCCCTGTGTTACATATATTCATCCCTCCCTCCTTGAGCCCCTGTCAACAACTGACCTTCTTCTGATACCTTTTCTGTAATGTCATATAATTGGAACCATACAATCATCTATATTTTCTCCTATGATATCAGCCTATGCTGCTCTTAAAATAAAAGCCTTAAAATTAATTTTATTGCAATTTAGAATATGAAGAAGAACAGTGAAACTGAATAAATTCTGGATTTGCGATCAATTTTTTTAACCATAAGAAATGTGAGTTCCAAAATGAAAATAAAATGAGAAGGGGGAGGGAGGGGAGGAGAGGAGAAAGGAAAGAGAAAAAAAGTGAGTTCCTTTAAAAGAATCCCTGTATGGTTAAGATAGAGTTTATGAAAGTCATTAACGCATTGCAGTGCTTTTTTTTTAACCATATATTTAAATTTTAAATATGAGTGTCTCTCTGCAACAAAAGATAAGGTGACTGGATTTTTTTTTTTCACACTGAACCCTGGCAACTTCTGTTGCTTTCACTCTGTTAACATTTATAACATACTCACGTTCTGTTCTGCAGCCCTGAATCTCCCCATTTTGTTCTCGTTCTGTGTTACAAGAGATTCAGTACTCACCTTCAGTCCTTTTCTCATGGCTTTTCTGTTTCTGAGTTCTTTATTTCAATTCCTCATAGGTTGGTCAGATTTCATTACTGAGTAGTTTTTTCAAGAAGGTCCACATGGTGCAGGATCTGCTGAGAGTAGCAGTCAGGGTCCAATCAGGAGACTGGACACCACAGTTTAAACAGAAGTCTGGAGAATGAATTATTAACTATGATCAAAGAGTCACATAAGGGGAGCCCGTATGATACCCTAGTGCTGAGGGAGGGTACCCCAGGAAGGACAGACTTGGAAGGGGTTCAGACCTCCTGGGGAAAGTGTGGTCTGACCACTGGATAACAGAGAATTTCTGGTTTAGCCAGGCTGAGCTGCTGGGCTGACAAGAGGGTTCTCTCTTTAATTAAAAAACTTCTTTTTTTTTTTTATTCTTGTGATGAAGACTTTTAAGATCTATCCTCTTAGCAACTTCCAAACACCCTGGGTCATAAATCGCTCTACCAACGAACCCCGTCAAATTCTGGCTTTTTTGAAGGAATAGTGGGTGATCCATTATTTGTTCTAACTCCAGACAGGCTCCTGCTACTGGGATCATTCCCCAATTGCCTCCTGAAAACTAGCCTGCCTACAGTTTCACCTGTGCCTTGACTCTTCCCCTCCATGCGTTACCTCCCCGCAGAACCGACACTGTCCTTGAGAGACCTTTAGGCTTGAATTTCTTCGCTCTCTGTTGCAAATGAGGTCAGTCCCTTCAGGAAGAGAGTAAGAGCTATCGTTTTATGGCCGGTTTCTATCCCCAGGCAGAACCCAGGGCACAATGGCAGGCTGCTCTCTGAGTAACACCCCTGCTTCAGGACCTGAGGTCAGAGGGGAGGGGGGGGCAGCAGCCCGAGGAGCCATGAGGGACCACCAGGGTGGTCAGGGTGCCAGGAGGCCCAGCGCACTGCACTCAGGGTGGAGCCCTGTTCCACGAGAGGGGCGCCTGCCCCCCCACCCAGTCTTAGCCTCGGCCAAGAGTAGCATGAGAAATGCTGACACCCTGCTCCTTCCAGGAAGAAAGGCCTACAGGGAGCTGGGGGAGGGGCCCTGTGTTCTGGGTCTGGGGGAGGGGCCCTTTGTTGTGGGTCTGGGGCGAAGAGCTCTAAGTTCTGGGCAGGACAGTCTGGAGCGGAGAGTTAACTCACAGAGCTGAGAGGAGACTGAAGGGAGGCAGTGGTTTTGGTTCAAATATCACAGACTCTCACCTTTCTTATCAAATTTTCGTTACCTGTTCTTGAACAGATGTTTCTTCATTTCTGTTTACCCTGTGGGCCATTTCCAGAAACTTTGAATATGTTTTTCGTTGTTTTCCTACTTTTCACCAGTTTCATGGGGAGCAAGTCGGTGGACCTCCGGAGCTTGTGCTGTCAGCGTTGGTCTCTGCAAGCAGAGGTCCTGGCACGGGTGCGCGCACAAGTCCAAGCTGGAGCTGGGTGCGGGAAAAGGCTTAGCAGCAGTTCTCCAGTGAACGGGTTTTCTCTCCGTTCTCCTGGTAACCACCCCTCCCCCCAACAGGATGGAGCCCAGGGAGGTGCCTCGGGTGTTTCAGTCAGTGTCTGATAACAAAAGCTCCCACCGAGCCTCCCTAGAGCACCCGAGGGTCTGGTCCCATCTCATAACTACTGAGCCCCAACTTCACTGCACTGCGGTCCCCCGAGCCGCCCCCCCAGCTCTGGGCCTGCGATGGGAGGGGGCGGTCAATTCCTGCTCTCTGTGCTCATGGCCTGGTCTCAAGCTTCCATTTCTGACTCACCCCGGACCAGCGTGAAGGAGGGGGGAATGTTTGCTGCGGCTGCTGGGATGGGTCACCACGAGCTTCAGTGGCGTCCCAACATGAGATCATTCTCTATGTTTCTGGAGGCCAGAAGCCCCGGCCCCGCACCCCTGGGCCCAGGAGAAGGCGTGGGCAGGGCTGGCTCCTCCTGGAGTCCCCCCCCCCCCCCCCCCGGGCAGAGACCCTTCCCTGCCTTTTCAGCCTCCTGAGCTGCACTCCTCGCAGCCCTCGGCCCGTCGGGCGTCTCCCAGCCAGCAGCCGGGCATCCTGCTTCGGCCACGGAACCTGCTGCTTCTGCCTGCCTCTCACGGGACACTGGAGATCCCATTTCGGGCCCACCTGGGTATCCCGGGCCCACCTCCCCATCTCGAGATCCTCAGTGTAATCGCGTCTGCGAAGCGCCTTTGTCATCTGCGGGAACCTCGCAGGCCCTGGGGGCTGGCCCTGCAGGCCTTTGGGCCTAAGGACTGAGATAGGCTTATGTGGCCGGTTCCACCATGGCCTAGCATGGCCAGTGGCTGACAATGACTTCTCCTCCTGGGGGCGGCTTTTGACGGGCCTTCCATGGAGAGCCAGCTGCAGCCCGTGATGGGGCTCGATGCCCTGCCAGCTCTGCCCACGCCCCCTCATTCCAGGCCCCAGCATCCACCCTCAGTCGGGTCCCACCAGGGGTCCTCCCAGTCAAGCCCCACTTGCAGGGTCCTGGGTGGTGTTGGGGGTTGGGCGCACGTGCCCTCCTAGCAAGATGTGCTGCTTCCCGCCCACCCTGGCCCCGCGGCTCTCCTGACGCCCTGCAGCGGCTCTGGGCCACGTTGCACAGGGCTTCCGGCGCTGCCACCTACTAGCCGGAGCCCCTAGGGAGCCCTACTCACCTTCTTGTACCTGACTCGGCACAGAATAAGTACTTTGGAAAACAGAAAATAAGCCAGTCCCCAGGCCCTCAGGCCCCAGAGGACACACACTCAGCTTCAGAAGGGGAGCCCTCCCCGCTCTTGCCTCCAGGCACCTCAGATTTGGGGCGGGGTGGATCCCCCCCACTCTCACTGCACCATTCTGAGGCTTTGAAACCTCAGCTGAAACGGAGCCGGAAAGAAGCACCTGCTAACATCCTGTCATCCTGGGGTCTGGGCTGACGGAGCAGGGGGTGCTGGGGGAGAGGCGAGGACGGGCCCTGGGCTGAGCCTGGGCTGCTACCGCCCCCGCCCCCGGCCTTTCGGGGGGCTCCAGGAAGGTGACGGCTTCTGCAGTCTTCCTCTTATTTTCCCTCAACTTTCTTTTTGTTTGTTTTAACTAAACCTTTAATTTTGAGATCTCTGTAGGGTCACATCTATCTTACCAACTTTGTACATGGAAAACTTTCAAACCCTAAGAAAAGCTGTGAGAACGGCATGACATCCACATAGCCCTCACCTGCACTCACCGATTCATATCTGCTGGAGTTCATGGTGTTTAATCTACTGATCTAATCTACTATTATCCATAGCTATATAGATACACATAGAGATAGACACGGAAATATGGACTCACTCTGTCCGCTAGGAGATAGGAGATATATTTATTAGTATTGTTTTTTAATTGGAGTATAGTTGCTTTACAATATTGTGTTACTTTCTACTGTACAGCAAAGTGAGTCAGCTACACGTATACATATAGCCCCTCTCTTTTGGATTTCCTTCTCATTTAGAGCATTGAGTAGTGTTTCCTGTGCTATACAGTAGGTTCTCATTAGTTATCTATTTTATACATAACATCAATAGTATATATACATCCATCCCAACTCCCAGTTCATCACACCCACCCCTTTGCCCCTTGGTATCCATACGTTTGTTCTCTACGTCTGTGTCTCTATTTCTGCTTTGTAGATAAGATCATCTGTACCAACTATTTTTCCACATATATGCGTAAATATATGATATTTGTTTTCCTCTTTCTGACTGACTTCACTCTGTATGACAGTCTCTAGGTCCATCCATGTCTCTACAAATGACCCAATTTCGTTCCTGTTTATGGCCGAGTATACAGGAAATATATTTCTAAAAATACAAACACATATATATATAATGAGTTTATACATATATAATGAACTTGTGTGTATATATATAATAAATTTGGGTGTATATATATATATAATGAATTTGTGATATATATATAAAATGAATTTGTGTATATATATATATAATGAATATGTACTTATATATATATATATAAAATTTTATTTTATTTATTTTTTTCCTGCCTCTGTCTGTGGAGAGGGCCTGGAAACAGTGACACCTCCGTACTGATGAGCACACCCAACACCAGCTGAATCCTGGGTTCTAAACACCGTCCTCCACTAAAAATACCATCTTCCACCCCTCAGAGATGCCTGGTTCCAGCGCTGGGGCAGAAGTCCTGGAAGAGCATGAACCTACCGTCAGAGAGATGGCAAGAGCTCAGAGAATGGTGGGGATGTGTCAAAAGGACAAGGGGACATCTCAAAGGGGGGTCCTACTGGCCAAATCTGGGACAATGTAAGCATCAAGATTAAATAATAATAGTAACAGAGCATAATCCAGTGACTAAAATCTGAAAGCATGATGTAACCCTATTGATATAAATGAAGAAGAAAAACTCTTTTTTTTTTTACAGAAAAAAACCAATCTGACTTCACGCTGATTCATCCAATTCCCGTTCAACAACACAGGGCTCTTCCTCGCCTTCCTCTTCCAGGTACAGGTCTCCCTCCTTCCCTGGAGAGAACCCTGGTTCCAAACAGCTTTGCTGTATTTAGTCGTTTATGATGTTTCCCACGATACTCACACACCTGTCCCAGAATTGCCACACTGATTCCACTGCCCATAGCAAACCTTAGCAAAGGTCAAGATTATTTTCAGTCCTTGTTGACCTTAGGATTGCCATCCCGCTGAAGGTGCCCGGTGTTTAAATCAGAAGAGGCATCTTCTGAACTGGGCTTTGATGGATGAATAGGAGTCTCCTGGGAAGTGAAAGGGGAAGAGAGCACCAGGCAGAGGGCCTCGCATGTGGAAAGGCTGGAGGACGAAATGGACATGTGGGGTGTCCCTCGGCCGTGGCTGGAGCCCGGGTTTGTTCAGACAGTAGGGGAGTAACAAAGGATGAGTCTGGAGAACAGGGGGTGGGGGTAGCGGCTTGGAAGGGCCCTGGTTGTCAGGCAAGGAGTGTGGGGTCGATGCAGCAGGCAGTGGGAAGTCACAGGAGGCATCGGAGCTTAGAAACTGTGGAGGGGACATCGGCAAATGAGAGGGCGTGGCTGGGACCGCAAGACACAGTGTCTGAGCTGGGGATGGCTTTGCAGCGTTTCTGCTCTGGGTCCTCAGTTTTTATCATCTGTAATGTGGGTGCAGGAGGAGGACCCACTCCCAGGGCTGCCCGGGGACTCCCTGGGGTCTGAGGTGGGCCTGTGGCTCACACGCCCTGTTCCGGGACATCTCTGCTTCCTGTTTCTCCTGTCAGGGGAAGTCTCGGTCTCAGCTTCAAAAGCACAAACACGCTCTCAAAACAAAGGAAGACGGTCCTCGACTGCAGAGGAAGCAGGAAGCTACTGGCCCTGCTCAGAGCCCGGCTGCCGGGGCTCGGGGACGGCGGCATGGAGTCCGTGGCTCTGTACAGCTTCCAGGCCACAGAGAGCGATGAGCTGGCCTTCAACAAGGGGGACACACTCAAGGTAGGGTGGCCAGAGCCGGCTCAGCTGGCCTCGCATGGGATGGGGGGGTGCTTAAAACCAGGGCCCGGACAGCCCCCCAAACAGAGTCCAGTCTCTGGAGGAAGACGGGCCCGGCTTCTCCAGTTATCAAGTCTGTGACTCCGGACAACCCACCGCCACCCTCTGAGCCTCAGTTTCCCCATCTGAGAAACGGGGAGATAGTTAGTGATCCCTCCTTTGGGGGCCATTGCGAGGGTTCAAGGAGACATCAGCCTAAAGCCTGGCAGGGGTTGAGTCAACACCGTTTCCCAGGAAAGAATTTGAAAAGACAGCTGGGGACAGAGAGAGAGAGGAAGAGGCAGAGACGGATGCAGAGGGACAGAGAGAGGGTCTTGGGAATGAAGTACACACACTAACCTATCGGGGCCAAAACAACTATGATTAGGGGTCCAGACGAGCTTCCCTGCAGGGGAGAAAGGGGAAGATAAGCCTCAACACGGCTCAGGTCCCTTGTGTGGCCTCTGGAGGAACACACGCCTTCCAGGGCGACCCAGGCAGATGGGCTCCCGGGCTCTGTCTCTCAGGAAATGTCCCTGCTTTCAAGGCTGCATCTGGAAGCAGAGCTCAGGGCCCTGACTTGGGAGGGGCCGTGCCACAGGTCGGGCGCTGGAGCTGCCACCGAGTCATGCTCAGGAAGCCCCTGCCCCGCCTCGGTCTCTGCACCGGCACGGTGGGCGTGAGGCTTCCAGTCTGAGCCGGGGCCCAGGAAGGGACAGAGCCCCGGGCCCGAGCTCAGCGGTGCGCATCTAAGCTGCTGAGGCCCCATTTCACAGGTGATTGAATGAGGCACAGGCAGGCGTCACAGCTCGCCTGGTGTGGGGTCAGAGGTGAACCCCTGTCCTTTGACCCTGGCACCTGCATCGGAACCCCGTGACACTGAACAGCTGGGCTAGGTCAGGAGGTGGGCGGTTCCTAGAAGAACCACATCTTTTTGAGGATGTCCCCCTTTCTCTGTGCTGGGATGCCAGCCCTGGGCCCCCCTGAGTGGCTGGTGGGGGGACCTGTGGACGTGTGGCCAGCGGGGGATGGGGCAGGCTTGACACCAGCACCACCGGCTAGGGCACGAGACTCGAGATCCAGGTCTGTTTCCGAGGCCTCGTTTGCCGAACCGAGAGCAGCTTGGAGTCTCTAGTTCCAGAGTTTGGGGCTTGAGAGGCCGTGGAACGGTGGGGAGCTTGGAATGGGGTGAACGGTGGGTTCTACCTGAGGTTCAGAGGGATGAACCAGGGTGGGGGAGTAGATCCGTGGGGTCCTCCAAGGCAAGTGTTGTAAAGACAGTGACACCCCCGCTTCCCTCCTCGATGCCTGTGCTCACCCCTGCCCACCCAAGATGGGCCACGTTTCCCACTGAGCTTTGATAGAGCGTTGGCTGACTCCTGCTGTGTTTGTTTCTAACCGAGACTCCTGAGGGCAGGGACATAAAACAGTGCCTGGCACAGGGCAGGCCCTCAGCAAGACACGGGGGTGTCGAAGGAAGGAAGGAAGGAAGGAAGGAGATGTTAGCCGAGACCCTGGCTAAGACCCCAATGGGATCTGCTCCTAGTGTCCGTGGAGACCCAGGAGGGGACTTTCAAGGAATGACAGGCCGCCAGAGGGGCTGCTTTTTCCTTCCTTCATTCAACAAACCCTTGTCAAGGCCTCAAGCACCTGCTCAGCAACAGGCATTGTCCTAAGTGCTGAGGACACAGCAGTGGACGAAGCCCAGTCCCTGCCCTCCCGGAGCGGACCTTCCAGAGGGTGCGTGCTGTCAGGAGGTGACAAATGGGTGGAAGAAATCACCTGGGGAGATGGAATGGAGAGGGTGGGTGGGAGGGAGGGGCAGAGGGACAGCTTTAGATGGCGGGGGCAGGGGTGGTGGTCCGGGCAGTCTCTCAAAAGAGATGACACCTGAGCTGAGAGTGGAAGGACCCAGCCATGCAAAGAGCTGGGGGAGGAGAGTGGATGGAGAGAATGCAGCAGGTGGGGCTGTGGGGCGTGGGTGAGTTTGCAGTGTGGACTCACCCTAGCTACCTGTCCAGGGGTGGCACAAAATATCACACACCCTCTAAGAATGCTCTTTGGGGAGGGGGGCGTTTAACGACGTAAAAATGCTCGTGAAGCAACATTAAGTGGCAAAAAAGCAGAATGCAAAGGAACGTGCACAGAGATAATCAATAATAATCGATAGATATTAGTTTTAGGGATGGGAAACTGACATTCATGCGTTGGCTTTGTGCCTAGAAAAAAACACCAGAAAGAATGTCTTGAGGAGCTGGCGGTCACTCCTGGGAGGCATGCTGTGAGCAGATCACGCTTCCTTGTCCACACGTCTGCCTCCCCTCACAGGACAGAGATGAGCAAGTGATCCTTCCAGGGCCAGACGTGGAGTTAGGGTCCTTCCCCTCACAGCTGTACAGGTGCCGGGTCAAAGCGTGTCTTGATTTAAGATTTTTCTTTTAATTTAAAAAAATATTAAAAATGTTTGGCCATGCTGCACGGTATGCAGGATCTCAGTTCCCCAGCCAGGTATTGAACCCATGCCCTCTGCAGTGGAAGCTTGGAGTCCTAACCACTGGACCCCACGGGAAGTCCCTGATTTAAGAGTTTCATGGAGTTTTTTGCACTAAATTTTAAATAGACTATTTTTTAAAATTAATTAATTAATTTTTGGTTCCGTTGGGTCTTCGTTGCTGCACGCAGGCTTTCTCTAGTTGCGGCGAGCGGGGGCTACTCTTCATCGCAGTGCGCGGGCTTCTCATTGCGGTGGCTTCTCTTGTTGCGGAGCACGGGCTGTAGATGCGCGGGCTTCAGTAGTTGTGGCAGGTGGGCTCAGTAGTTGTGGCTCGCGGGCTCTACAGCGCAGGCTCAGTAGTTGTGGTGCACGGGCTTAGTTGTTCCACGGCATGTGGGATCTTCCCGGACCAGGGCTCAAACCTGTGTCCCCTGCATTGACAGGCGTATTCTTAACCACTGTGCCACCAGGGAAGTCCCTAAATAGACTCTTTTTAAAACAGTTTGAAATGTACAGAAAAATCGAGAAGATGGTACAGAGGAATTCCAATCTGACACCCTGCCGCCCCTTCCCACCGCCCACACACACTCACTCACACACCCTTGGTAACATTTTATATTATTAACCTGGTACATTTGTTACATTAGTGGAGCAATATGGATACATGATTATTAACTAATGACCATATTCAGAAATTTTGATGTTTTAACATATTCCTTTAAAATATTCTTTATCTTGATTCCTGACTTTTTTGGAGCTCTCTTAAAGTTTGTACCCGAAGTGCCTCACCCATCCCACGCCAGTCCAGGGTCTCATTTCTGTAACCATAAAAACGTGGCTGCGATGCCACCCTGTGTCCCCTCGCCCTCCCCCGGGCCGGGGACAGCGGGTGGGGCTGGTGGCTGAGCTCCACGACCTGTCCCTTCGTGAGCATGTTTCCTGCGCGCTGGCTGTGGGCCAGGCCTGTCCCAGCCCAGCAGTGACCGGCGGACACGCAGATCCCCGCCTCTGGGAGCCGGCAACGATGCTACTCTTCCAGTCTGAGCTCTGCTCTTAGACGAAAGCCCGGTGGCACGTGGACCCACTCTGGACAAGGGGCCCCAAATGTCACTTCCCTGGAACAAAGCCCCCCTCGCCGACAGGCAGGCGTTTCTGGGTGCACAGGACCCCACTGCTCCCCACTGGAGGAGAGATGTGGGTGGTGGCTTCACCTCCACCTCTTCACGCACAGCCTGGCCCCCAGGACCCAGACTCGGGGAGCCCACGGCCTCTTGGCATTTCCCCGGTGGTGGCCGGTGCACCTCAGGCCCGACCCAGCCACCCTGAGCTTCCCCACCTCCTCTCGCACCTGTTGCACAGCAGCTGACGGTCACGACCACCTGCCCGCGCTCAGGCCCAGAGCCTGGGGTTGTCTCAGCTGCTTCCTCTCTGTCTTGTGTATCTCGCCTGTCAGCCACTCTGCCAAAACCTACCCCGGATCTGACCACGTCTCAGCAGCCCCAGTCCAGGCCCCGTTCACCGCTCACCTGGGCCTGCTCTTCACAGACCCCTTGTCCCCCCAGTCCCGGAGCACAAGACCTTCAAGCTCTCACCCTCCCCATTCAACTCACAGCACTGCCCCCCCACCCGCAGACACAGGGGCCTCCTTTCTGTTCCAGGACAGAGCTTGCTCCCACCTTAGGGCCTTGGCACCGGCTGTTCCCCCTGCCTTGGACACGGTTTCCCACATCTTCTCATGTCTCATTCCTTCCTGTAATTTGGGCCTCAGCTCATGTGCCACCTCCTCAGAGAGGCCTTTCTTGCCCACCCCCACCTGTCCCCTGTTGACTATCCCCCTGCCCCCAACCAGGCACCTTCCTTCTACGTCATCCTGACGTATATTTTCAGACCACAGAGCAGAACATTAAATTACCTTGTTTACTTGTGCCCTTCCTGTTTCTTGTCTGCCTCTGCCCACTAAAATGTGACCTCCTGCTTCCTGCTATATCACTGGACTGGGCACAGCGCCTGGCACGCAGGAGGTGCTCCGTGGCCGCACTGGCCAGGGGACGGTGGCACAAGACAGCGCCCTGGAGAAGGGCACTGCAGGGGCAAAGCAGGGGCAGGCCGAGGTGTGAGCTTCACCAGGGAAGGTCGGGAATTCCCATGTCTCAGAGGGTCTGGGGGCTTTGAACAACGTCAACAACAAGAATTCAGCTAATACAACCAATCAGAACATTTCTGGGTCTTTGCCTGGAGTGGAGGTGACAGGAAAACAAAACCAAAACAAAGCTGGGGTAGATTAGGTACGTCACATCCACATGTCCACACAGGATTCTGCAGGTCACAAAACACTGCCATGTGCCATGTAGGCCGTAGACGTGCCCATTTTACAGATGTGGAAACTGATGCCAGGGCTGTGGAGAGAGCCAGCGGCAGGCAGAGTGGTCTAGAGCCCAAGGCCCCCAAGAATCTTCACTGAGTCTGTGACCCGCAGGCCCTAATTTTCTCATAAGTTGGGGGAGTTTTTTGTTTTGTTTAGTTTTCAGCAAAAGTTATCCTGAGTCAGCCACCTGCTTCCGGCTTTCCCTGGGGACGCGGGTCTGGCCCAGACTGCGGGCGGGGGGGGGGGGGGGGGGGGGGGGGGGGCGGGCAGGAAGGAGGGGCTCAAGGGACCTGGCAGACAGACGAGGGAGGGGCCAGGCCTGGGCCCAGGGGGCAAATCTCAGCTCCTCTTGGTAAAACCAAACCACCTGAGTTGCTGTCCCAGCCTTTGCTCCCACGGTGCTCCCTGCTTGGGCTGCGGATCTGCGTCTGATTTTTTGTCTCAACCAATATCCCCACTGGGGTTGACCTGACGTGGGGACCTGTTCTGGGACTTAGGGGAGAGATGACCCCCGGGTTGGGGTCCAGAGACAATGTGGGAGGAGGCCCAGGGTGAAGACCGGGGCGGGGGGACCCGGTCCTAAGACCCCTGCCGTGTGGCCCTGCGCCCCTCCCGTCTGGGCCTGTGTCCTCCTCTGTGAAGTAGCCTTTGGTGAAGGCAGCCTCGGGGGCTGGTGTGAGAAGGGGTGACACATGGCGAGCCTGCCCAGGGAGTGGGGAGGGAGCCCAAGCGTCCCACTCGCCCGCCCGTAGCGGCCCCCCCACCCGCTCAGGTTTCGGTTCCCCTCGGCCCACCTGCGAGGCGAGGGGGTGTCCAGGCCTCGGCCCCGCCGCAGCGCAGAGGCCTATCGTTCGCTCCCCGGTGTCTGAAGCCCCTGTCTGACCATCAGCCCTGAGCTCAGACGTAAAGCTTGTAGATGCAAGTGACCCCCGTGACCACCGCTCGGCGGGGCCTCCGCAGACCTACCCCCGACCCCCGGCTCTGTGCCTCGTATCAACTGCTGTGGGCCCCCATGCTCAGGGCCACTGCTCAGGGACTGAGGGGCCCCGGATCTGTCCCCCAGCACCCGGGGGTCTGGGTGGCACAACCTGAGAGTCGCGCTCCAGCTCCCCCCGTAAGCTCAAGCCACTGACCAAATTCTCCTCTGTGACCCCCGGACCGTGGAGTCACCCTGCGACCTCGCTCTCCTCCGGGAAGTGGGCCCCAGGGCTGGTGTGGGCCTTCAGCAGGGGACAGCCGTCCCTCCTAGGTGACCAGGTGACCGTGTCTCTCCCGCCCGCAGATTTTGAACATGGAAGACGACCAGAACTGGTACAAGGCCGAGCTCCGGGGTGCAGAGGGGTTCGTCCCCAAGAACTACATCCACGTCAAGCCCCACCCGTGAGTGGCAGGCCCCACCCCCTATGTCCGCAGGGACCCCCTCACCCCCGGCCCTGAAGCCAAACGTCCACACCCAGCCTGGCCCAGGCTGAGCTGAGCTGCCTGCAAGTCCGCAGCCCGGCCTCCCGCCCTCTGTCTGGGGACCCCCGTCTCTTCCCCAAGCAGAGGTGGAGCACAGAGATGTTAGGACTTGTCCCAAGTGGTGGCAGTCGGGGCCAGCCCAGGCCACGACACTAGGACCTGGGATACCGGAGCGCATCCCGGTAGGGGCCCTGGATAGGACAGGGCGCTGGGTGCTCAGCCAGCGGGGCCCCTGGCTGCTGTGTGGCCTCAGGCAGACCCCTGCTCTCTCTGTTCCTCAGTTTCCCTACCTGCAACACAAGGAGGGCCAAGGCTCCTCTAAGAGGCCGACTCAGCCCTGTGCCGGGGTGGGGAGTGAGGGGCTGTGGAGGGGCAGGAAGGAGGCAGACCTGTGGGCAGGGGAGCCGACATGGGCTGAGCAGAGTCTGGGACACGGCGGAGAGGGAGTCACGAGGAGCCCAGGTATCCTTGGGCTTGGGACCAGCTGTCCCAGGGAAGCCCCCTTCAGGCTTCCAGTGCTGAAAGCCCTGTTCTCAGCCCCAGAACAGGCCTAAGTGGCCAAGAATCTGGGAGAAACCAAATGGATATTCACAGAGTGGTGGTTGAAGTAGCCCCAAGTCACAGTCGCTCGCTCGGTCATTCGCCCAACACCGGCCACTGCCTGAGGGGACTCACCTGGGCGATGCTGGGGACACGTGATGAGATGCTGGGGTCAGAGCAGTTGTGTCCTGTGGGAGAGACAGGACATAAAGAAACTATGACAAGGGAAGGTGGTCAGCATCGAGATAATTAACCAGGGAGGGCTTCTCAGAAGAGGTGGCAACAAGTGAGGTTTTGAAGCATGTGTGTAGGAGTTAGCTAATGAGGAAAAGAGAAGGGCATTCCTGGGAGCGGGAACAACGAGAACCCCTGGCAGTGGGACCAGCAGGAGGGCCTCAAACGCCTGGCGGAGGGTGGTGGGAGCCAGGGAGGCATTTGAGCCGGGTGGGGAGTAGAACCCCTGCAAAGGTGAAGGCAGGTCAGGGCCCGTGTGTGGCTGTGGGGTGGACGGGAGGGAGGTGCAGGGCCAGGATGGGGCCTGGAGGTCATTTCCTCTTTACCTGTCTTCGAGTTATTTCCAAAGCTGCCACCACCTCGGACTTCCTGTGTTGGGCAAGGGCCCGACCCACCCAGGTCCCCTGCCTGGGCTCCAGGCCCGCAGGGTCCCTCTGGGCTGTGTGACCTTGGGCAGGGGCCTGTCCTCCAGCCTTAAAGACTTTCTGTCATAAAGGGAGAGAGACAGCGAGAACCCGGCCAGGGCCAGGCCAGCGGAGGACACGGGGGGAGCAGGAGCCTCCAGGTGGAGGCTGTGACCCGGTGAAGGCCAAGAGGTTGGGAGGTAGGAGGCCGCTGAGAAGCCTAAGCAGAGGCTTCTGTTTGCTCAGGAGGAAAGAAAAGCTGATAGATTTTGGGGCCACGCCTGTCGGGGCAATGCTGGTGGTTCAGGCAAGCCTCCACCAGGGCAGCTGGGAGCCATGGAGGGTTCCAGTGTCCGATGGCCCTGGGCTCCCTGGGGCTGGCTCTGGCCACGTGAGTCTGGGACAGAGTGGGGATGGGGGTCAGGCCGCATGCTCACCTACCTGAGGCTGTGCCCAGATGCACCCTTGGCTAACAGCCCCTGCCCTGGCCCCGAAATAGCAGTGGGGAAAGTCCAGCTCTGTGCCTGACTCAGCCCGTTGGGCTCCAGGGTGTGGGGCGGGGGCAGGGCAGGGGTCCCAGGGGGCCTCGTGTCTACACCAGGCCTCTCCTTCCCTGAGCTCCACCATCACCTCCGCCTGCCCAGGGAGCCCACGGAGGGGGGCCGTGAGCCTCACGGGCAGGGGTCAACGAGGCACCTGACGCAGCCGCGTGGCCGGTGGGCATTGAGGAGGGCTTCCTGGAGGATGGCTTCCTGGAGGCCGGCTTCCTGGAGGACGGCTTCCTGGAGGAGGGCGTGGTCTGCTGGGCCTGGAAAGTAGAGTAGAAGTTTGCTGGGAGGGCCGCAGACAGGCTAATGGGTGACACGTGGGCGGAGTTCACAGCAGCAGCGGTGAACACCTGCAGGCGGCAGCGCCCTCCTCCTCCCAAGGGCCCTGCGAGCTGGGTGCTCTCGTCAAGGTCTAGTGGGCAAGGAGGTGGCGGCACAGAGAGGTTGAGTGGCTTGTCCGGGGTCACACAGCTGGCAAGAGGCAGAGTGAGATCTGCCGCCAGTGCTGTGGGCCCCGGCTGTGCTCACTGGGAGGGGATGGGGGAACTGTAAGAGCAGCTGGGGGAGGGGGTGGGCTGGGGGAGAGTCGGAGGCCAGAGAATTGCAGAGCAACTTTTGGGGATCCCTGCCCTTCCCTGGGCCTCAATTTCCACATCATTAAAGTGGGGACCAAGCGAGGCGTCCACGCGCGGAGGCAGCTGTGCTCTGGGGCGTCGAGAGTGCTGCTTTTCCGGCACCCTGTCCCCGGGCCACCGAGGACCTGGTCGGGGCAGGGCGGGCCTCCTCGAGGCTGCGGTTGCAAAATCCTTTGAGGGTGACAGCCGCCCACACGCTGATGCCTCCTGTGGAGTTCTGTGGGTTCTTTGGAAACTCCCACGCAGGGCCCTGTTGGACCCCTGCTCCTGTGGCAGCCCTGCACCTGGGGCCTGCTGGGGGCTCCCCGGAGGAACGCCCTTCCGGGGCCCCCTGAGCTCAGCCTCCGGCTTGGAGGCCTCATCCGGGACTCCCAGACTCCAGAGACCCAGGCCGAGCTCTTGGAGGTTCCCTGGAGCCCCGCCTTCAGCCCCCACCTCCACTGCCTCCCCTCCACCCGCCCAGAGATGGGCCCAGGGTCCCCCCATTTTGGGGGCCAGCGATGGGCTAGAACCTCACTTCTGGGTGGGGGGCTCTGAGACACCATGTAAGGACCAGGACTTTATTTCAGACTGGAAAGCGGGCAGAGAGGGAGCCGGTGGCACTGCCACTACTGGCGGCCCCGGGCAACGGGCTCTCCCTGTGGCCAGAACCGGGGAGCCGGCACCCGAGCTGCGTGTTTGTCCTCCTGCCCCCCTGTCATCACCTGAGAACATCCAGGGGCCCAACCTGCCCCGCACACAGGCCAGTCACGTTAGTAAGAAGCCCTCGGGGGAACTGCAAGGGCTCACACGTGGCTGGCGGGTGGGGTTCCCGGCAGGACCCGGTCTGTGTGTACCTGAGCCTCTGTGCTGGGCCTGGAGGGCTCGCTGTCAACATCCTGATACAACAGGAAAAGTTCTGCCTCACATCCGCCCAGGGCCACGCTCAGACTCAGGAAGCTCAGTTGAAGGAGGGAAGGGAAATTGTGCAGGGAAGGGAGGCTCTGGTGGCCCTCAGGGCACCAAGGTCCCACCAGGAGACTCCACCTGCTCTGGGCCTCGGTTCCCCCACTAAGGGACTGGGCTCAAATCCGGGGGCCAAGAAGCCAGCCAGAGACCACCTGGACCCTCCGAGGGTGGGCGAGCCCCAAAGAGCACAGTGGGCAGGGCTGGAAGAGAAGCTGGATCCCGGCCTCTCACCCCCAGGCCCTGCCAGACCCTCGGCATTTACAAGGCACCTTCTGTATACCCAGTTCTGTTTGGTCAGAAAGTAAAGGGACTTGAACCTGTGAGAAAAAGTCCAGGTGGCCTCAGGCTGTGCATCTGTGAAACGGGTACAGGGAGAGACCCTTCCTCACCAGATCAAAGCTGCTATGTTTTTTTTGGGGGGGGTCATCTTTTAAAATATTTTTTTACTTTTAAGAATCTGAAATGGAAAAGCCCAGCTGGGGTTGGCTGGGTTGGGGTTCACCAAGGTGTGTGTTTACCTGGTGTGGTGGGAAATGCTTGGGCTCAGGAGCCAGAATGCTGGGACTGGGCCCAACTCCTGCCTTTCACAGCACATGACCTTGGCCTCCCTGGGTAAAGTGGGTGCCGTTGTATTTCCTGTGTCTCGGGACTGCTGTGAGGACCTGGCAGTGTTGGGTGGCTGGCATAGGGGCAGGGCAGCCTGGCCTCCCCCCCGCCTCACCTGCCCCCTCTCTGCAGGTGGTACTCGGGCAGGATTTCCCGGCAGCTGGCAGAAGAAATTCTGATGAAGCGGAACCACCCGGGAGCCTTCCTGATCCGGGAGAGTGAGAGCTCCCCAGGGGAGTTCTCTGTCTCTGTGAAGTGAGTTCTGACCCAGGGTGTGTGGAGGAGGGTGGCCAGGGACAGGCCTGCAGGGTGTGGAGGGAACGACAAATGCCTGGAAGCAGGCGACCCTCTGGGGGTCGGGGATGATGCAGACCCCAGGGTGTGGCCCGGAGCAGGAGGGCTCCACGCGGCTTGGGCTGGCTGTGAGGCCTCGAGCGCCGGGCTGAAGGCTCGGCCATTGTTCTACAGCAGCAAGTCACCGGGGGAGATTGATGTGGTGGGGCTGGGGGTGGGAGAGCAGCAGGGCACCCGGGGCAGGTGTCCAGGATGTGCTCCAGACAGGGTTCCCCTGTGTGCTACATAGTGGACAGGATGGACCCTGGGGCCAGGCTGCTGGGGTTCAGATTCTGGCTCTGCCATTTCCTGACTGTGTGACTTTGGGCAAGTCCCTTAACTTCTCTGTGCCTGTTTCCTCACATGTAAAATGGGTTATTGCAAAAACTATATGAGTCATTTAGAGCCATTAGAGTAGTGGCTGGCACGGAAGCAGGGTGGCAGCCTCTGGGCAGCTCAGGACCCAATCCCAAAGGTCACAATCGGGCAGTGGAGGAATCCAGGCTGGAAGGAAGGGGCAGGAACCAGGGTCGGGGGTAAAGGGGTCAGGGCCCCAGCTGGTCTCTGTCCTTCCTACTCCCAGCGCCTGGAACAGTAGGATCTAGGTGCAGCAATTCAAGGAATTGTCACTGAGCTACATGCCACGTGCCAGGCTGTTCTAGGGACTTGGGAAATGACAGTGAAAAAAAACAAAGTTGCTGCCCTTTGGGGTTTATGTCTTAGTGGGGGAGGCAGACTGAACACATGAAAAAAGGAGACAAATGAATATAGCAGGAGCCAGTGGGCAGGGATCTGAGCCTGGCGGTGGAGGCCGCCTGGGGCCCAGGAGTGAGGATCCGGAAGGAGAGGCTTCCAGGCAGAGGGAACAGAAATTGCAAAGACCCTGGGGTGGGAATGCGCCTGGGGTGAGTGGGGCAGAGCCAGCAACGCGGGGTCACAGCCAGAGAGATGGGCCTGACAGGTCCCGATGGGAAACCCCAGGGCAACAGGGCCCTGCAGAGGGTCAGCCCAGATGGCTCAAACTTTGGGGGTGTGTGTGTGCAGGACAGGGGAGGAGTCCCCGAGGGAGCGGGGGCCTGGGGTCTCCATGACTCCCGACTGAGGGAAGTTCAGTGGCAGCAGACACTCCACAGGGTGGAGGAGGTGACATCTGAGCTGGGCCCCGAAGCACGAGTAGGAGTTTGGTGCACAAAGAGGGGAGAGGGGATGCCAGGCCCAGGGAACAGCATGTGCAAAGACCCAGAGGTGGGGCAGAGAGAGGTGGGCTTGGACAGCAAGGCATTTGACCAGGAGGGGGAGACAGGCAGTTCTGCGGAGCCAGCACCAATGCTACCTTGGGAAGGGGTGTGAGCCAGCACAGGCCCCCTCCCCGCCACACCCCAGGCATCCTGGCCAAGCCCCTCCCCCAGCTCAGAACCGGAACCTTGGGCCCCAGGGCTGTGGTGTGCTCACAGGACCACCAGGTGGCGCCCTCCAGCCTCGGTTTCGTCCCCCGGGGCCAGGACCGGGTCCCGCCCCGACTCTGGTCCATCGTCTCTTACGGGGGGGCCTTTCAGGGCCCTTGGAGGGCCACTGGGCAGGGATCAGAGCAGGAAACAGACTCAGGGCAGCTAGGAGGGGGGCTTCTGAGCAAGAATCTCAGCTCTGGTACTTCTCCTGTATAACCCTGGGCAAGGTACCCCAGCCTGCTTCCTCCTCTGTAAAATGAACATCTATGTAAGGTGCTTAGTGTGACGCTGGCACACGGTGAGTCCTCCCCAAATGCCAGCTATGTAATCATCATCATGTTGACCCTCCCAGGGCCACACCGCGCCTCCTGGCCCACGCCCCAGGGTCCCGGGCTCTTAGCAAAGGGCCAGTGGCCACATGGGGGCGGGGAGCCCGTTTCTCGCCCTGGCCTTGCCCTGGACCTGCTGCGTAACCTCAGCAGATCCCATCCCCGTCAGCTGTAACGTCCTCATCTGCAACGTGGAGATAGTAGCCCTGGACATCATGAAGACCAGTGACCCGATGGCCACCCTTCTGGGTGACGGTCACGCAGATCCGCGTGTGAGAGCATTTCCGCCCTCGCTGGCTGCGCTCCTGGGGACTCTGACCGCGTAGGCGTGGCGTCTCCTGCACGCTCATAAAGCCGTCGGAGGTGGGGTTCACGGGCCTTGTTCTGCCTCACGGAGTGATGGTGGCCACGGCTGCCTGCCCTTTACGAGTTTCCAGGGGGCTGCCCCCTGCACCTCTGGGAGCACGTCTGAGCTGGTGGCCAGTGGGCCGGGGCAGGGGCGCACCGCCTGGGCTGTGTTACTTTTGCCCCACACTCTGATCCGGGCTGCCGTGGGCTTCTGTGTCAGAAATGATGGTTTGCTCCCAAGTGAGATGTTCTACTTCTTTTCAGGCCAGGGGTGCCCTGGAGTCAATGATGTGTTTGCTCTGCTGCCCTGGTCGCTGAGCCCCTCCTGTGCGCCGGGCCCTGTGCCTGGCGCTGGGGATTCAACCACCAGCAAATCGGACGAAGCTGCCTGTCCTTTAGGCGCTCACGTTCCACTGGGGTGACTGACGATTTTATACATGTATGTATGCATATATGTACATATATATAATTTTCTAAATGATTAGTAAAATATATAAAATTTTTGAAGATGATAAAGGCTCCTGGGAAAATGAAGCAGGAAAGAATGGGGGGGCACAATTTTATGCCCTCAAAGACAGGGAGGAAGTGACCCTGGAAGCCCAGTGTGCAGGTAAGGAAACAAAAGCTCAGAGACGTGCAGTAACTTGCCCAAGGTCACACAGCCAGAAAACAGTGGAGCTAGAGCCCACTGACCCTCTGTGACCTGAAAGACCAGGTCTACCGTTCCACTCTTCTTCCCTGAGGCCTAAAGACCCAGGGGGAGTCTGTCTCCACCGGCAGTCCTAAGGTCAGTTTGATTCTCTCACGTTGGCTGCTGGAGAGGGAATCCACCCCCTCCCTCTTCACAGATGGGAAAACTGAGTCTAGAGAAGGGCCACGCCTAACGGAGATCACCTAGCGGGCAGTTAGCACCCTGGCCTCCACCCCGGGGATCCACAGGCCCTGATTGGGGGTGGGGGTGTGGTGCTGGGGCTCCTGACCTAACCCCAGCCTTGTTTATCCTCCCTGGGCTGCCGCTGCCACTTCTCACCTCTGCTGCTGCCGCCACCAAGCCGGAAGAACCTGCTGGGCAGGACCGGTGGCTGCTAGCATCAGGCCTGAGTTCATCCTTGGGGTCTTCCGACAGCCCAGGGGCCAGGCCCAGCCCTCAGCCCCCTGGGTAGGTGGGCATGGGGGTCACACATAGAGACAAACACACCCATGGCGGCTCAGACAGGGATGTACACGTCCGGTCCCTCCCACAGAGCAGGGAGAGACACATGCACACACCCCAGGCTCTGCCCACTGTGGTGCACCAGCTCCAGGTGCCCCCTCTTCTGGCCGCGCCCGGGCCAGCCCACCGCCCCGTGACCCAGGTCTGCCCTTCCCTCCAGCTCAGGAGGGCTCACCCCGCAGGGCCATCCTCCTTGCTCAGGGGCCATCTGGACTCAGACTCGGGCCTGGGGAGGAGGGAGACAGGCTAGCTGGGAGAGGGAGAGACTGCCCAAGTGCTGGGTCCTCGGGCCTGTCACATGGAGGCGGGTCACTGGTCAGGCCAGGGGCTGGCGCAGCAGGACGGCCACACCCGCTCACAGATGCGGCAGCCCAGCTGGGCCCCGCTCTCCCACCACGAGCCACGCACAGGCTGGGGGGCTGGACCACAAGAGCATCCCAGGTTTGAGAATCTGCCGATTGTCAGGTTGCAAGGTTCTAGAACTCCTGGGTCCCTTGCCCCCTTCCCAGGTCTCACCCCCTGACCTGGGTGTGATCAGGGAATGCTCCGTTCTGGGTGACCCTCTGGGTAAGATAAGCTTTTGAAGATAAACTTCAAACACCAAAGTGTTCAGGGTTGTGCTCATTTGGGGCTGAGATCTTTTCAAACCTCCCACACTCTCGTCCGCCTCTTACCCAGAGGACGGGGGCCGCCCGCACCCCGGGCTCCTTCTCGGGGCCGGCGCGGAGTCAGGGCCTTCTGCCTCCCAGAATACGGTCCAGGGACCGGAAGAACCCTGAGCCCGCCGGAACAGGACACTAGGGAGTCCCCAGGCTCGGGGGCGGCCCCCAGGGCCGAAGCTGCAGCAGGCCAGATGGGGCGGGAGGCACCTGCCTGCCTGGCCATCCTCCTCCCATCCCGGGACGTGGACACGCGCATCCCACAGCCGACAGAGTGGCGGCTTAGCCATCTGGGAACAATGCTTGCTGACGGCACACGAGCGGCTTTGTCTCGGGCCGGGGGTGATGACTGTGTCTGGTCACAGAGTCTCAGGCCTTCTCTGGCCTCAGTTCTGTGCAGAGAGCTTGCTGCCCTGAGAGTGGACACGTGTTAGAGGGGCTGGGACCGCAGCTCAGAGCCGGGAGGGGAGGGTCCAGGAACAGTGCAGCCCATGAGCACTGACCCCTCGGGCCATGCTGCTTCGCCCCTGAGCCCAGCCTCTCCAGACTGGGCTAGAGCTGGGCCGCCTCCCGCCTCCCTGCCTCTGGGTGTCTGTGAGCAGCGGGTTACAGGTAGGCTGTACAAGGGGCCGAGGAACCCAAGGAGTCCCCGGACTCTGACTGAGGGCACCTGAGGCAGCTTGCAGAGGTTGGGCCATTTTATGCGGGCCTTGAAGCATGAGTAGGAGTTTGATTCAAGTTTGGAAGAAATAGTGTATTTTTCAAGCCTGGAGGCATGCTTGAAAGTGGAGAGAGAGGTTCTGTGTGGTTTGGATACTTGACTTGGGCAGGGTGGGAGGATTCCCCCCTCCTCCCACCCCAGACACACACACAGAACAGAAGGTATTTACCTGGAATAAATCTCTATCTTAAATCTTGCATCTTAACCTTTAACAAGGCAGCACACCAGCCCCAGGGCTGATAGGTGGAGGGAGTAAGCCACAGGCAGGGATGGGCAACTGGGGGGATGGACACCATATTCCTGTCCACGCCCTAGAAACACTTGGACTGTGGGCCTGCAGGAACTCAGGCTGCCCCAAGCCTGCACAGCCCGTCCTGGCCTAGAACGTGCTGCGTGTTCCAGGCAGGTCCCTCTGCCCTGCTGGCCAGTCTGGGAGACACAGGCTATCCCCTCTGTTGGGCTGGAAGGCACTTGGTGGTGGTGGGGTGCAAGGCTGGGCAAAGGCTGGGAGAGGAGGCATCAGAGAGTATTTGAAGGAAACGAGGCTGGACGTGTCATCAGAGCCAGAACTTGAGACTGAGGTGTTAAGATTTTGCCCTGAGGGCAATGGGGAGCCACAGAAGGTTCTTGAGGTGGGGAGAGAATGTGGGGCAGGGAAGGACAGGAAGCATCCCACAGGCCTGAGCTCCTCTCACACCGGTGGCAGGATGGTCTTAGGACTCACCCCTCAAGGGACTGTAAGGGCTGGGAGGGGACGAGGTGTGGGAGGGAGAGGAGTGTTGAGGCTGGGGGACGTTGGAGAGAAGAGATGCTGGCTGACCACCTCTCTCAGAGAACCATTTAATGTTGCCAGTACACGAGCACTTCCCCAGAAGGGAGGTATTATGAGGAAACCGAGGTTCAGAGAAGTTAAGTGATTTGCTTTAGGTCACATAGCAAGAAAGTGGCCTGGTCCAAGGCCCACATCCTTTACTCCACACTCCACTCCCCGGTGGGGACTCACCGTGTCTTTCACGGAGCCGGTCAATGGGGCCTGGGACCCCCTCCCCCCGCTCCTCTCCTCCTGACTCCAAGCCTCACCTGGAGAGAAAAAGGCCTGGTTGCGGGGGGCAGGGACGGGGGGAGGGCCCCAGCTGCCGTGGGCCCTTCTGAGGTGGTCTGTGTCCTCTCCCCTAGCTACGGGGACCAGGTGCAGCATTTCAAGGTGCTGCGTGAGGCCTCGGGGAAGTACTACCTGTGGGAGGAGAAGTTCAACTCTCTGAATGAGCTGGTCGCCTTCTACCGGACCAGAACCATCGCCAAGAAGCGGCAGGTCTTCCTGCGGGACGAGGAGCCCCTGGCCAAGGTGGGCGAGTGCGGCGGGCGGGCGAGGGGGCCTCTCTGCAGGGCCCCGACCCCCCTTCCCACGTGGCAGGAGGTGGGTCCAGCCCTGCTTCTAAGATTCCGCCCGGGCACTGCAGGGAGACAAGCAGGGCTGGGAAAGGGGAGGCGGGGAAGGCAGGGAAGGGGCAGGTGGAAACTCCCCGGGTAAACTGAGCCTGCTGGCTCTCAGCCAGGAGCGGTGCGTGGCGCCCAGTCGGTGCTCAGTGGTTGTCTGTTGACTGAGTGAAGGTACTGACACCGGCTGAGCCTCCTGGGAGCCTCCTGGCCCCACCTACAGGTAGGACACTGAGGTTCAGGGAGTGATGTGACCACCCAAGGCCACCTGCCGGGTGGGGTCCGTGCTGGCTTCTGCTCTGTGGGGCGCGGGGCAGTGTGAGCGCTCGTGGGCAAGGTCCTGGCCGGGTGCAGCGGGTCCGGCCGCTCCGGTCCTCATAATAACAGCCATTTGCCAGCCAGCGCTTTCGTCCAGGGGCCCCAGGGACCAGCTCTCACGCTCATTAGGGTGACGACACCAGCCAGGGGGCTTACTAGCCCCGACGTGCACTTTTACTTGGGAGGGGGTATCGGCAAGGCTTGGGGCTGGAGGTCGGGACCCTGGACAGCCCAGTGAACTCGAACTCTGCAGAGGACGGTGGGCACGGCCGTGGCCAAGGCCTGGGGAGGGGCTGCCGGGTCGCGGCTCCGGTCCTGCCTGTTCCTAGACTCCACTGCCTCGCCACGTGTGACCTTAGGGCCAGTTCATCCCTCACCTGGGCCTCAGTTTCCTCTCGGTCCGGTAGGGTGAACCCTGGGATCTGATATGTCGGGGAGTAAACAGTGTCTCAGGAGGAACCCCTGCCCCTGCCACTCACCCTCCGTCCCGTCAGCGCGCTCGGCCTGCTCTGCCCCGCCTGCCCCTGGGGGCCGGGCCAGCTCTAAGCTCAGTCTCAGGGACTCTTCGCTCCAGTCCCCGCCGGGCCTGCCTCTCAGACCTCCATCCCCTCCCGTCGCTGCCTGGGCCAGCTCTGCCCTTGGCAAGTGTGACGGGGCCAGGATGCAGCTGGGGGCCGCCGGAGGGCTCCCCAACACCCACCACCTTGCTCTGGCCTGGCCCTGGGGTCACCGGCCCTGCAAGGCGACTCCGGAGCTGGCTCAGTCCCCTGGGACCCACGCCCCCTCTTCCTTCCTGGGCAGAGAACCGCTAATTAGCCTGTCCATGATGCTATGGCCTGTGCCGGATAAGATTCCGCAGGCTTGGGGCAGAGAGCCTGGTGGGCAGGCCGGGCCGGGGCACTGGCTGTGATCCTCATGGTGATGCCAGCAGGGGGCCCTCGTCTAGCTGCCATCTGAAGGGGGGGCAGGGAACCAAGGCCCCCAGAGGGCAGGGACTCACCCAAGGTCACCTTGGGGCATAGATGGGACTGGAACCAGGCCTGAGAGAGGAAAGCAGTGTAAAGTGACATCCTTGCCCTCAAAGCCTGGCCACGGGCAACAGCAGTGAACTGCTCGTAGCTACACAACACTTTATAGTTTATAAGGCCTGTTCCTGTGGTTCTAGGGCCTGGGGTCAAAAGTTATCACGGCTGCTGCAGAGTGTGGAGAGGGACCCCGAGACGGGCAGGGTCCTAACCAAAGTCCCACGCTGAGGCCCAGGACTCAGGTCCTTTGACCACTGGCCCTGTGGTCCCTACTGGGCCGCCAGGACACTGGCTGTGCCCTGCGTAGACACAGGGTCTGTGCCGCAGACATGCAGGGGGTGGGCAGCAGGAGGCCCACGGGCGGGGTGGCCGTCGTCTGGACCTGGATACAGAGCTGAGTTCGACCCCAGTTCTGCCCGAAAGACCCCTCTCCACCTGTGGGAAATCGCTTATCTTGGGGCCTCCGCGGGGACAGCCCAGCGGGGGCTCCTGAGGGGCCCCACTGACGGCTTCCTCTCCTCGCAGCCGCCCCGGGCCTGCTTTGCCCAGGCCCAGTTTGACTTCTCAGCCCAGGACCCCTCCCAGCTCAGCTTCCGCCGCGGTGACATCATTGAGGTCCTGGAGCGCCTTGACCCCTGCTGGTGGCGAGGCCGTCTCTGCGGGCGCATCGGCTTCTTCCCGCGGAGCTACGTTCAGCCGGTGCACCTGTGACCCAAGTGGGCCCAGGGGCAGAGCCAGTGGACCGGCCATCCACCGGGCACTGAGGCCCAGAGAGAGGACACGGGCACCCCCAGCCCAGGGCCTTGGACTGCAACATAGGCCTCCTGACAGTCCGGCCGGCCTCCTGTGCTTCACGTCAACTGGGACGGGCCCAGCGCCCCGGAAAGACCGCCTCATTCAGGGGCCCTGGGCTAGGGGAGCTCCGGGGCCTCCGCCGGCCTCTTCCCATTGGCCATCAGCTGTGTGATGTCACAGGGTGGCCGGCAGGGCCCGCCCACTCCAAACACCAATGGCACCACCCCCAGGGAGGGCTGAGGACTCCTGGGTTCCACCCGCTGGGGGCTCAAGCCAAGGAACCACGGGCTGGGTGGGTGAGCACCCGCTGGGCCTGCCATCCCCTCCGTCCAAAAGCCCCACAGGCCGGCTACTGGGGAGGCGGCCAGGGCCCCGCACACCTGTGCCTGGACTTGCTGGACAGACTCGGAGACTTTGGGCTCCACCTGGGATCCAACGCCCCTGCCCACCACAGACACTTCGGGGGGGGCTAGAGCCCTGAGGGAGGGTGGGCAAGGGTGAAAGAAACGGAGGCTGCTGCTCCTCCGCTGGCCCCGCGGGACGGACAAGCTCTGAGGGGCCGGCCCTGGACGTGGCCACCTGGGAGACATAGCTGCACCTGCTCTCACTTGTGCAGGCCCAGGTTCTACCCAGACCGGGGCCTCGGGAAGCGTGGGGGACTACAGCCCAGGTGGGGAGTTGTGGCCAGAGCTGGGCTCTGAGGGCCAGCGGCACCCAGAACGGGGCGGGCAGCCTCGGTGGAGCCCCGGCTTGAGGAAGGGCAGGGTGTCCACGGGGAAGGGGCCATCAGCGCGGTCCCAAGCAGGGGAGCCTGGGGCCCTCGGGGCGCAGGCAGACCGAGGGGGCTCGGAAGGGGCTCTGAATGCCAGGCCGGTGGTGGAGGGGCGGTGAGCAGGGAGAGGGCAGCAGGTGGGATGGGGCCGGAGCCCAGGGAGGCGGGGAGAGGGGCTCCCTCTGCCCAGCGCTGGCCCGAGACCCTGGAGCCCTGAGCTCTGGCAGATTCGCTGCTCACGACCTGGGCCCGTGAACTCAAAATAAAAACAGTGGAAGAGTAGAAGGATGCTCATCAGAAATCTCATTTTCTTTCCAATTACGACTACTGTTTTTGAAGCACCACACATTCTTTTTTCCCAGTTCCTTCCTAATTTTTCAGAGCTCCTGCTTTGCGGGCTCAGCCAGCCCCTGGGCACTGACCTGCCCTGTGGCCACGAGGGGCGCCACCCTCCTCTGGGCCTCCGTACCCTTGGTGGGGAAGGGGGGCGTCCGGGGACGGTGTCAGGCGAAGTAGGCGTAGAAGAAGACGTTGACACACACGAGGAGGATGGCGTTGAAGCCACAGACGCGGGCCCAGAAAGCATGTTTCTGGGATGCTCGGGGGTCACCTGGAGGGGGTGGGAGGCGGGGACAGATGAGGGCCACAGGCTCCCACCCGGGGCCCTTGCCTCCAGCCCCGCCGTGGGTGGGAGTGAGAGGGAGCGCCTTAGGGTCACACACACACCTGTTTTGGCTCCCGAGGGCAGGTCCTGAGCCAGGGTCCACCAGGTAAGGTTCTCGATCTGCAGGGAAGGGTGAGGGTGAGGGCGAGGGTGGCGGGACGGGGGTGGGCCCAGACGGGATCAGGGGTCAATGATGGCGAGAGGGCAGCCAAGTTCAAAAAGGGCCAGGAACCAGGGCCAGATGGGGTTACGGGTCAAGAGCTAGAAAATTCCTGAGTCGGAGAGGGTCAGGGGTCAGGCCAGGCTCACCTGGATGCCCTGGGGGGCTGGCGTCAGCAGGCTCCCAGCCACCACCACGGCCCCGCTGAGCACGAAGAGGGCCACGGCAAAGTGCAGGTAGTGGATGCTGTGCAGGACGGCAGGCCGGTCCTCGGGGTGGCCGCAGGGCGGGGCCGGGTGCAGGAACTCCAGCACCAGCCTGGTGGCACCCACCGCCAGCCCCGCCATCAGGCCCCAGAAGGCCCCCTGGGGGGAGGAGGCAGGGCAGCTGGGGCCTCGGGAGGAAGGCCAGGCTTCCCCCCGACCCAGGCACACAGGCAGTGGGGGAGATGTGCGCCCAGCCCCACCCCACCTGCTCGTTGGCCCGCCGCCAGAAGATGCCCAAGACGAAGACCGCGGTCACCGGGGGGGCCAGGGAGCTGGTCACCGACTGCATGTAGATGAAGAGCTGCCCACTGTTGGAGCCCTGCAGGACCGGGATCCAGGCCACACTCACGCCGATGAGCACCACAGTGACCAGCCTGCGGGCGGCAGCAGCGGGCCGTCCCTCGAGACCTCTCCTCAGCCCTGCCTCGCCTCCCACCGGTCCCTAAGGCTTGCTCTCCATCCGTCCCCTGCTGCTCCAGCTCCAGCCTCCTCCCTGGCCCCTGTCCACTCCTCCAGGGACGTGGCCGATCTTGCCCTCTCCAGACCCTTCCATGGCTCCCTGCCGCTGGCAGGAACCGCCCCTGACTCAGCCTGTGTTCTCATGCTCATCCCTGGGGTCTCACAGTGGCCCCCGTGGCCCCCCGGTTCTCCTGCCCACCTTCAAGGCACCGTCCCGACCTCTCTGTGCTTGCTGTCCATCTCCCACTCGCGGCGGCAGCAGCCTCATCCTGCTAGTTCACTGCTGCATCTCCCGGCACACAGTAGGTGCTCAATGCACATCCTTGACTGCACGAATGACCCCCTGCCCTCACATTCAGGCCAGACCGACCTCCCAGCGTTCCTCTAACCCTGGTGGGCCTTTGAAGGAGCCGTGGCCTCTGGTTGGCACCCCCCCCCACCCCCTACAGCCCTAGGCTGTGGACTCACATCCACTACTGGGCGACCTCCAGCCGGAGTGCAAGGTTTGGAGCCCAGCGGTCTCAGCTGCGAAGCCCCTTCCCCGGCCCACCCTGCGTGGAATCCTCCTCTCAGCTCCTGCCTGCCTCCCGCTGGGCGTGCCCCCCCCCCGCCCCCGCAGCAGGGACACCCTTCACTCGTTCCTCCACGAGGCATTCATGAGGAGCCCACCGGAGAGCAGGGCGTGGCTTAGGGACCCAGACTTGGTGCCGAGCAGGCCTGGTCCCTGCCCAGCACCCAGAGTAGAGCAAAGAAAACAGATGAGCCTGTTCTCCTGTGCTCAGGGCTGTGCTGAAGGAGCCCAGAGGAAGCATCCAACCAGGAAGGCTTCCAGGAGGAGGCGACCCTGCAGCTTTGAAGGGGTGTGGAACCTGGCTAAGGGGACAGAGCTGGGGCGAGGAGTCCGTATGCCTCTCCCTGGCTGAGAGCCCCTCGGCTGTGTCCTGGGTCAGCTGGACGCCCCTTACCCTCAGAGGTGGGTGATGCGTGAGACCCCCCTGGAACCCCAGATAGCACAATAGGAATGACAGAGGCCGTGTGTGCGGCTGGGGCGGGCCCTCCTGCCTCCTGTCCTTCCCTTCCCTTCCACGCCAGAAGGAGAGGGTGGAGGAAGGAGGCACCCCCTTGATTAGGGCTAATTAACCCTCCGCCTGGCAGGCAGCCAGCGCTGCCCGCTTCAGAGGCACCGGCAGGCTCCACCCTGCCCTCCTCCAACAGGCCCCGCGTCCAACACCAGACTCAGCATCTCTTGTGGGGCTGGTCCTCTCCAGCCCGGCCTAGACTGAGGCCCTGGCCCTCTTACTGCCCTCTTGGGTTTGGTCTGATGACTCAGCCACCACCAGGCTGTCAGAGGGACCCAGAGGCTGTTCCTTCTGCCTGGAATGCCCTTCTCAACTCCTTCCCCAGCAAAACCCCCTTGTCCACCGAGGCCCAGCTCAAGACGCTCCTCCTCCAGGAAGTCTTCCTGACACCCTGCCCCCCCCACTCTGCCATCAGGATGACTGGCCCCCTCCATTGCCCCTGGGCTGCAGCCATGGTCGCAGGGGAGCCCCTCAAGGGCTGGGGGGGCTCTGAGACCTCTCTGGGTCCCCTATGTTGCCCAGTTTGATGCAGGGTCCCAGGGAGGGCCGGCAGTAGTGGACTGAATAACAGAGAAGGGTGGACAGAAGGGGCTGCAGGGGAGGACCGGGGAGCGGGGCTGGGGGCTGGCAAAGATCGGGGCCCCAGGCATGAGGTGGTCACGGCCCCAGGCTTATGATAGCTCCTCTGGCCCCCCAACCTGAGGAGACCTGGGTGGGGGTTCCTCAGCATCCCCGTGATGGCCGCACCCCAGGCTCAGGGTGCCCTCTGCTGCCCTGCGCTCTGGGAGTCCCATCTCTCCTTGGACTGAGCTCCAAGGATCCAGAGCCCACACGGCTGGAAACACAGCTTGAACAGCGCTGTTGGGCAGGGAGCAGGCTGGAGGCGCTGGGGGCTGTCCTGGTGCTGCAAGACGGAGGCGTGGTAGGGCTAAGCCCTGGCCGCACACCCAGCACCGGGCCCTTTCCACCCCACCGACCTGGCAGCTGAGATAACTGGGGCCCAGAGAAGGTGAGCAGCCCGGCCCACATCACACAGCCGGGTGCCCACAGGCAGGCTGGCAGGGCCCGGGGCGGGCTTACCTGGGTGGATGGGTGAGAAGGAGGGTCAAGGGTGCCCTGTGGGGGGCTGAGCTGGCATAGAGGGAAGACCGGCTCAGGACTCTGGCTTCAGGTGGGAGCGGGAGGCTGGGAAGTAGCAGGCAGGGGACGTGGAGCCGCCAAGGGGGGACTGAGGCTACCAGTGTCCAGGCCAGGGGGCCGAGGCACACCCTGGGCGGCAGGAGGACGTCCGGGCCCCAGTTCCCGGGAAGCCGGGGCTGGAGGGGCTCAGGGAGGAGCTGGTCCAGCAGGGGCTGGGAGGGGTGGTCCAGGTGCTGACACAGAAGCCGCCGGGGAGCCGAGGGAGAGGCTCCCTGTTCTGGACGAGGTCTGAGCTGCACCTGAGCTCACACCTGCCAGCCGGCGTGTCCCGACAGAGGCCGGCAGCTTTGCATCACGGGCTGACTGCCTGGAGCTCCAGGAGACCCCACCCTGAGGATGGGCGCCACAGGCTCCCGGCTGGAGGGGGCACTGCTGCCAAGCCCAGCACCAGAGGGCCGGGTCCCCCTCGACCGGCACAGTGGGGGCTGCATGGCTGGGAGGGAGACAGGCAGGGTGGGACTCCTGAGAGGGCATTGACTCCTCTTCATCCATCACTGAGTTTCACCCCAAAGGACTCCCGGATACTCGGCCAAGCTTGGGGATGGAGGGCTGTGCCAGGCACAACCCCCCTCCCCCCATGTGGAGGGGCATCGGGACACCAGCGGGACCGACAAGGCCTACATGTGCTATGGGAGCGAGGCTATAGTTCCTGTGGGAGGCTTTGAGGGGAGGGGGCTCATTCCTTGGTCTCAGGTATCAGGGAGGGCTGCCTGGAGGAGGGGCACTTGAGCAGAGTCTAGAAAGATCAGGTGAGTCATCAAGGTAATAAGGAGGGGACAAGTGGGGCTCGGAGGAAGTGGGCAGAAGCTCAGTGGGGCCAGGGGCACAGGGGCCAGAGGGACAGCTATGGTGTGGGTGTGGCTACACCTGAGTGCTGGCTCTGGCCCTCTCTGGGGCAGCTGGGAACCGTCATGGGGGCTAGGGGCTCAGACCTGGGGAAGGCAGATCTCTGCGTGGTTAGGGAAGGGGGCTCTCCCTGGCAGATTTCCTCAGAGATTCCGCTTGGGGTAAGAGATGCCTCCAAGATGGGGGTTGTGGCCATGAAGGGGTGGCCAGCAGAGCGATGTGGAAGGTGGGAGGGGTAGAATGTTCTGGTCTCTTCTCTCCTCTCCTTCCTGGTGTCATCCTTTCTCCAACTGGCAAACTCCTACTCATCCCTCAAAGCCCAACTCTGCTGGGGCCTCATGGGTTGGTGGTGTGGCTGGGGAAGCCCTCCTCTCAGCCCCTCCCCCATACCGTCCCACCAGCAGCAGCTCCCGCTCCCTGGCACGGGGCCGCAGCCACTTCCAGATGTCCATGGTGAAGAGCGTGCTGCTGCTATTGAAGATGGAGGTCAGCGATGACATGAGAGCGGCCATCATCACAGCGATCATCAGCCCCCGCAGGCCTGGGGGGACAGGGGCCGCTGTGACCCTGCCCGGGCCGCGCCCCCGCCCCCGGGAGCCCTCCTGCCCAGGCCCCGCCGTCTGACGCCCCTCCAAGTCCCTGCAAGTAGAGGCCCAGGAGGGAGGAGGTGGGGGGGTTGGAGGTGGTGGGAGAGAGACCCTGACATGGGAGGCTGGGGACAACGGCGGGGCTCCCGCCTCTGCTGCCTGAGCCTGCGGGCTGCTGGCAACGGGGATCTGTTCTCAGCCTCTCGCTTCTACAGAGCTTCCAGCTGACAGAGCACTTTCACACCCAGACTTCATTGGACGGTGAGGAGGTGGAAACTCAGAGAGGGGAAGAGAGTTGCCCAGGGATGCACAGCAGGCCAGCGGCAGAACTTAGGGGTGGGGCGGGGGAGTGAGGACAGCCTGGACGGGACCCTCAGCCTGGAGGCCCCGCCCTGGGCAGGGCCCAGGGGCCCAGTGCCTGGGGTTTCCTGCTACTTCCTGTGCGTGGCCACACTGTCTTGTTGGCTCTGTGAGAGAGGAGATGTGGTTGCCCAAAGAGGAGACAAAAGCCGCCTCGGTCATGGGCTGAAAACGGATAAGGGGCCCCCACCAAGGTGGGCGAGGCCCTGCTGTGCAAAGCCTGCCGGGGGTCGTGGGCTTGAGAGGCGCTGAGTGTGCAGAGGACTCAGTGATGTGTGGCTTCAGGCTGGTCGCCTCCCCTCTCTGGGCTTCAGTTCGAGTCTGTCTCCAAGGCTTCCTGTGCTTTTTCTTCAAGTGTCTAAGCACCTCCTCCACCTCTGCAGATTCCCTGTCCTCCACACCCCTTTCCCCCACCCCAGGATAAGCCACCTCCCCGGAGGGCTCAGACTTGCAGGTGCCATTGCTTGCCTGGCTCTGGTTCTGCGTCTGACCTGCTGTGTGACTTCCAGGCATCCCATGGCCCTCTCTGTTCACTTAGGCTGACTGAGATGGGGCCCAGAGGAAAGTGAGTTAAATCATGGTTTTCCTGCAGACATGTCTCCAACCTCCTTCCCTTGCTCAGGAAGGTGGATTAACTTGGGGCTTATTCTCCTCCCACTTCTCACACAGGGAGCTCAACGCCTGGAGAGGGGTTATGGCTCACACGGCTGGGTGTCAGCGAGCCCCCAGAACAGAAGGGGCAGACGAGGCACCGGGGTGGGAAGCCACAGTGCGGCCAAGCCCCGTGCCGGTCAGTTTCCCTGTGCGGCTGCGTTTAATCCCAGCAACCATGCTGAGGGGTGGCCCGGGACAAGTCACTTTCCTCTCTCTGTGCCTCAGTTTCCCAATCTGTAAAACGCAGCTAAGAACTCTGCCTCATAACCTTACATAAGAAGCCGTTTGTGGGCTTCCTTGGTGGCGCAGTGGTTGAGAGTCCGCCTGCCGATGCAGGGGACGCGGGTTCATGCGCCGGTCCGGGAAGATCCCACGTGCCCCGGAGTGGCTGGGCCCGTGAGCCATGGCCGCTGAGCCTGCGCGTCCGGAGCCTGTGCTCCGCAACGGGAGAGGCCACAACAGTGAGAGGCCCGCGTACCGCAAAAAAAAAAAAAAAAAAAAAAAAGAAGCAGTTTGTGAAAGGGCCTAACACCAGCAGGCCTGAAAGAGGAGACAGTGGCAGCCTTTCTGGAGGGACGGGCCAGCACCGGCTAAGAGGATGAGCCTTGGGGGCAGACCGCCCGAGCTCAGAACCCAGCTTTGCAGCTCACTTGCCACGTGACCTTGGCCAGGGCACCCTGGGTCTCAGTGTCCCCATCTCTAAAGTGGGGATGATGAGGGACTTCCCCGGTGGCCCGGGGGTTAAAACTCCACGCTTCCACTGCAGGAGGCATGCACGGGTCTGATCCTTGGCCGGGGAGCTAAGATGTCACATGCCGTGCAGTGTGACAAAAAAAAAAATTAAAGTGGGAATGAAGATCACAGCGCCCAGGGTTCCTGAGAAGAGGACACGAGTTAGCCGCATGTGAGGCCCCGGGCGTGGCACCTGGCGCACGGTGGGTGCCCTGTGTGTCTTCTATTATGGCTACTTTCCTCACGCTACGCTCATCCCACCTGGATGTCACACAGAGTCACGCTGGATCCAGAGTGGGCTCCACCGCCCCCAGGGCTCCTCCCCGGACCCCGCTGGAGCCTCACCTGTGGGCATCAGCTCCATGACCAGCTTGGGGTAGGCGATGTTGGAGCAGCCGATCTCGGCCCCGCAGGCCCGCAGGCACTCAGAGGGTACCACACAGCCCACGTCATCTGCGCGAGAGGGATGCCTAGTGTCCCCCGCCCGCCCCTCGCCGCCCTCCCTGGGGTGGGCGAGCCCCGGGCTGAGGACAGGAGCCTGGCCGCACCCGCTCCGTCACCATCTGCCACCAGCGGCTGCTCGGCCCTGGGCCTCAGTTTCCCAGCCTGGGTGCCGAGGCGGGGGCCGGCCTCAGAGACTCCTCTGGCCCTTGACACCCTCTCCTCCGGCCTGCTGCCCATCCCATGACCCCAGCTCCCTGGCCCACACCAGGCCGGCTCCCCTGCAGGGCAGCCCCGCCCAGGTGAGGCGTCCGGTCTCCTTCCCTCCACCTCCTGCCCTCAGCCCTCCTCCCCAGAGGGGCGGGTGGAGGCCCCCCACCCGGGCTGAGCCCTCAAACAAGAAGGGAGCCCAGAGCTCCGCACAAGACCCTCCAGACTCCCAGCTCCTCGGGCCGGTCTCCTTCCCTGCCCCTCTCCCCGCACCCCAGCCTCCTCCCACCCGAGCCTTTGTGCTGGGTGCTGCTCTCCCAGGCCCTCCCAGGGGCGGCTCAGAAGTCATCGCCTCCATCTGAAATAACCCCCCTCCCCCATGACCCCCTCCCCCCTCATCGCTCGTTTTCAGCACTTCACCTCCCCTGGACAACTGGGGCTGTCGGCACAGGAGGTGGTTCTGCTGCAGACCCTCCCCCGTGGCGGGGCAGCGCCCACTGCTCGCCCTCTGAGTGAACAAGGATTGAGTGGATGGCCCAGACCTGGCCTGAATCCGAAATCCCAGACTCCCCACCAGCCGCTGGAGCCTGACCCTGTTCAGGGCCTGACGGAGGGGGGCCTGGCTCCCGAGAGCGGGCGGAGGTCACAGACAGGGTCGACCCCCGTGCTGTTGTTCCTCTGGGAAGCACTCCTTAAACACCTTTGGCCCCTGCCCCCTGGGTTCTCAGCAGGGCCCGCAGAGGAAGGCGCAGAGCAAGCAAACACGGAGACACAGAGATGCGATTACGGGGAAAGTTCAGAAACAGCGGCCGCCGCTCAGCCGCGCGGCCACAGGGGCCTGTTTGGGGGGTAACGTTTCCACGCGTGGGCATTGATGTTTCCGTGACTTGGAGCCCCTGCGCGGACCGGGCACTCCTGGGTTAACGCCGCTCCTTAGATGCCCAACCCACCGTCGAGGGTCTCAGACCCCCTCCCCAGGGCCAGAGGGGCTGGAGCGGCATCATCCCCTCCCCCATGACCCGCGTCCCCGAGTGCCAGGCTTCCAGGGCATCTGCCCCGCCAGGCCCCCACCCCTGGCACCTCCGGCTCAGTGTGTCCCACTGTCCTCCCTCCTGCCACAAGGTGGGCACCAGCTCCTCACGGCCTCCCTTCCATCCTCTCCATCCTTCCAAAGTCACCGCTTTGCTCACATCACTTACTTCTCAGGAACCCCCTCCCCGCCATGACATTCGAGGCCCTGGACAACTGGTCCCAGGTCCTGTCATCCCAGCACCGCGCACTGGCCACCCCGACCTGCTTGCAGCTCTTCACACACGCCCAGCATGCTGATGCCTCTGTGCCTTTGCAGACGCAGTCTCCTCCTGCTGCTCTGTCCCTACCCTCGCTCACCTCCCTCTTCATGGCCTGCTGCGAAGGGCTTGCTCTCCGAAGCCTTCCACAGCTCGTCCCCACCCGCTAAGGCAGAGTAGCTTCCTCCCAAGGGCTCTTAAAGCCCAGGGTTCAATCACAATTGTTTGTTTGCATATTTTACGCCCTCCACCAGACTGGGAGCTCCGCAAGGGTGGACACTGGCTTTGAATCATCTCCTCTCCCAGGTATCTCCCTGTCCAGGGCTGGGCCCAAAGGAGATGCTCTGTGAACAGTTGTAAATGAATGAAAGAGTAAACAAGTGAATGGTTGGGAACAAGGGGAAAGGCACAGAAGGAGAGGAGGAAAGGGAGAAAGGACCCCACAAAGAGCTATGGAGGAGTTCAGGCACTGTTTGATCCAGCTGCCCTACCCTACCACCTCCCACCCACAGCTATGCATATGAGAGAACTCAGGAGCAGAAAGGGCATAGCTTTCCTAGGACACGTAGTCAGACCCGGGACAGAGCCTGGGGTCCCACGGTGGGACTCTGGAGCCACTGGGGTTCAGGTGGGGGCAGGTGACAGGTCCCTCGTGACAGGTTCTGGGCTTGGACTGGCTGGCTCTGGCACCGGGAGGACCCAGCCCTCCTGGGAGGGACGGGTGATGCGTCACGGCCACATGATGGCTCAGAAAGGCCAAGTCAGGAGATTCTGCCTGGTTTATTCGGCCGGTTTCAGCCCATTCCAGGCTGCCAGGACGGGGCCTTGCCTCCGGGCGCCTCGGGCTTGCCTGCCTAAGCAGCAAGTAAGAACCACCTCTCCTTTGCGACAGCAGCAGAGGTGCTGCCACCTACACAAAGTCCCCCATTTGTGCCAACTCAGGAGGGAGCAGCCCCAGGCCAGGGGCCTGGCCTTGCCTGAGCACCGACTCCACGGGCCTGGGAGCTCCCCGCTGGGCTCCACCTTGACGTCAGCACCCCGACCCAGCCGAGGCCCACGCCAGAAGCCTGAGGGCTGCCTCTCTCCTTGCCCCCCACGTCCTCCCTCCCTGCGGCCGATGCCAAGTCCAGCCACTGGGCTTGGGGACCAGGGGAGCTGCACCACCTCCCCCCTCTAACCCACCTCCCCTAAAACCGTGACTCTGCCCACTATCCTCCCTGCTCACAGCCTCCTGCGGCCTCCATCCCCTGCAGGAGGGATCAGGGGACTCTAACTGTGCACTACAGCCTCTGCCCACTTGGCCACCTGGACCACTGCCAAAATTTCACCCTCAACTCTGGGCCTCTGTACCCTCTCCCTGGAACACCCTTCTCAAACCCAGGGAGCTCATACTGATTCCTCCCAGCTCGTTGCGGATGTCTGGGCTCTACAGGCTTTGAGGAAACACCCTCCACGGCACCAATAACTCTGTGACTTGTGTCCTTCCTGCCTCTCGATAGACTGTGACCATGAGCCCCATGGAGAAGCCCGGACTCCAACAGCGCACAGCACAAGCCAATGGGTGGCAGGTTCTGCCTGTGTTTGTTGACTTACTAAATGACCCTCTTCCAAGCTGGCCATTGGACACACCACCCCGAGGGGAAATCAAGGTGCTCCCCACTCCCAAGCAAGCCTGGCTTATCCCTGGGAGCCAGTTCAGATGCTGATATCACAGGGGGAGCACACAGACCTGGCTCTGAGTCCAGTTCTCCCAACCCCTTACGATGTGATCCTGGGTATTTATTCTCTGGGGCTATATCTTTCTCTGTAAAACCCTTCTGGGGACATCCATAGGCCAACAAGTCAACTTCAATCTAAATTTCATACCTTACACAAAAAAATTAACTCAAAATAGATCACAGATTTAAATGTAAAACTATCAGACTTCTAGGAAAAAAGTAGGAGGATATCTTCAGAACCTAGGGCAAGGTGAAGAGTTTTTAGACTTAACGTCAAAAGCGTAATCCCTTAAATGGGAACTTGATAAAATAGAGCTCATCAAAACTAAAGCTTTGGGACTTCCCTGGTGGTCCAGTGGGTAAGACTCCACACCCCCAAGGCAGAGGGCCCAGGTTCGATCCCTGGTCGGGGACCTAGATCCCCCATGCATGCCGCAACTAAGAGTTCACATGCTGCAACTGAGAAGTCTGCATGCTTCAACTAAAAGATCCCATGTGCCGCAACTAAGACCCAGCACAGCCAAAATATAAATACATACTTATTTAAAAAAACAACAACTAAAGCTTTTGCTCTGCATAAAACACCTGTGGGAAGGATGAAAAGAAAAGCTGCAGAAACAAATTCAGTAAAGTCGCAGCAAACAAGAGCCATACATAAAACCGGCTGTGTTTCTGCACACTAACCATGAACTATCAGAAAAAGGAATTACGAAAACAAGCCCATTTACAGTAGCATAAAAAAGAATAAAATACCTAGGAAAAAATTTAACCCAAGGAGGTGAAAGGTTTGTACACTGAAAACTGTAAGATGCTGAAAGAAATTGAAGAAGACACAAAAAAATGGAAAGGTATTCCATGCTCATGGATTAGCAGAATTAATATTGTTAAAACGTCCAAAGTGACCTACAGATTCAGTGCAATCGCTATCAAAATACCAATGAGGGCTTCCCTGGTGGCGCAGTGGTTGAGAGTCCGCCTGCCGATGCAGGGGAAAACGGGTTCGTGCCCCGGTCCGGGAGGATCCCGCATGCCACAGAGTGGCTGGGCCCGTGAGCCATGGCCGCTGAGCCTGCGCGTCCGGAGCCTGTGCTCCGCAACGGGAGAGGCCACAGCAGTGAGAGGCCCGCGTACCGCAAAAAAACAAAAAAACCAAAAAAAAACCCAATGGTATTTTTCACAGAGGTAGCAAAAACCATCCTAAAATATTTGTATGGAGCCATAAGAGATCCTGAGTAGCCATAAAAGATCCGGGACCTTCAGAAAGAAAAACAAAGCTGGAGGCATCATACTCCCTGATTTCAAACCAAATCACAAAGCTATAGTAATCAAAATAGTGTGGTACTGGCACAAAAACAGACACACAGATCAATGGAACAGAACAGAAATAAACCCCTCGCATATATGGTCAACTGATTTACGACAAAGGAGCCAAGAATATACAATGCGGAAAGGACAGTCTCTGCAACAAATGGGTGTTGGGAAAACCGGACAGCCACAGGCAAAAGAATGAAACTGGACCCCTATCTCACACCACATGCAGAAATCAACTCAAAATGGCTTAAAGATTTGAAAAAAGACCAGGAACTGTGAAACACCTAGAAGAAAATATAGGTGGTAGCTCCTTGACATCAGTCTTGGCAATGATTCTTTTGGATTTGACACTAAAAGCAAATGCAAAGAAAGCCAAAAACAAACAAAAAACCCCCAAAACAAACAAGTAAAAAACAAGTGGGACTTCATCAAACTGAAAAGTTTCTGCACATCAAACGAAACAATCAACAAAATGAAAAGGCAACATACAGAATGGGAGAAAATATGTGCGAATTGTGTGTCTGATAAAAGGTTAATATCCAGAATATGTAAAGAACTCATACAACTCAATAGGAAAAACAAAAACCCACAAACAGACCCCAGAAATCTGATTTAAAGATGGGCAGAGGAACTGAACAAACATTTTTTCCAAAGGAGACGTACAAATGGCCAACAGGTACATGAAAAATACTTGTACAACATCACTAATCATCAGGGAAATCATCACACCTGCAAGAATGGCTACTATCAAAAAGACAAGAGATAACAAGAGTTGGCCAGGATGTGCAGAAACGGAAACACTTGTACATGGTTGGTGGGAGTGTAAATGGGTGCAGCTACTATGGAAACAGCATGGAGGTTCCTTAAAAAATTATAAATAGAACTACCATATGATCCAGCAATCTAGGTTACATATTTTAAGGAAATGAAATCACCACCTCAGAGATATCTGCACTCCTGTTCACTGCAGCATTATTCACTATAGCCAAGATATGGAAACAATCGAAATGTCCTTCAGTACTTATAATACACAAAGAAACTGTGACGTTTACATATATAAGAAAATATCATTCAGCCATGAGAAGGAAAGACATCCCGCCATTTGCAACAACGTGGATGGACCTCGAGGGTGTTATGCTAAGTGAAATAAGTCAGAGAAAGATAAATACTGTATGATATCCCTTATATGTGGAAGCTAAAAATGCCAAACTCGTAGAAACAGAGACTAGAATACCATGGAGTACCAGGCAGCAACAGAAAGGAACACGGCCATACACACCAACCTGGATGAATCACCAGAGAACAGATCGGTGGCGCCCAGGGTTAGGGATGGAGGTGTGGGTTTGGCTGTAGAGGGACAGCTCTGTGTCTTGATTGTGATAGGGGTTACACAAACGTACACATGTGATAAGGTTGCACACAGCTACACACACGCACAGAAACAAGCACACGTAAACTGGGGAAATCTGAACGAGATTTCTGGCTGTGGTATTGCTACGCTATGGTTATGCAAGATGACACCATTGGGGGAAACTGGGTGAAGGGTGCATGCAAGCTCTCTGTTGGTTTTTTTTAACAGCTTCCTGTGAATCTATGATTTTGGGCAGGCAGCTGGAGGGCTGCAGGCCCTTCAGCCCTGAGAGCCAGGACTCCCTTCGTGAGCCCCAGGGCCTCCGTGCAGGGGAAGAAAAAAAGGAGAAGCTGAGGCCAGAGAAGGTCTTGTCTAGATCCCCAGTGGCAGAGGCTGTAAGTCAGGCTTCAGGACTCCCAGGGCAGTGCTTGGCCCTGGGACCACCTTCCTCCCCCTTCTGACCATGTGCAGGGGCGGGGGGATGCAGGTGTGTGTGCATGTACCTGGGAGGGGCTGGGGGCACTATGTTCAGACACATTGTGAAGCCCCCGGGCCAGGGTGGAGTGCAGGACTAGAGGGGTCAGCGACGGGGACCACAGGCATGCTGGGGCTGGGACACCGCATCACTGCTCGAGGCAGCAGACCCAGGGAAGAGGCTGACAGGCAGATGGGTGGTGGTGAGGATCCTGGGGGAGGGGGGTTCATGGGCCCAGGCCCAGTGACATCAACAGCTGGCCCTCGGCAGCAAGAGCAGTGTCCTCGGGGCCCCAATCCCAGGTGAGCACGAAGCAGCTCCTTGCAGGGCAGGCGAGGTGATGGTGGTGGCAGGACTGGGCCAGGTGCCTGGCTGGCTGCCCGCGGCATGCAGCGGGATGCGGGCCGTTGTCAGGCCAGGTTTCGTGGGCTTTGCTGTCCCCACCCCGGCAGCCTGCTTTCAGATGTGGTCCCCATACGCCCCCAGAACCGGGGTCCCAAGCCCCAGGACGCAGGGCAGAGGGCTGGACCTGACCCCAGCCCACAGCCGCCCTCTGAGGCCCTCCCTGCCCCCGGGTTCATCATGCGGGACCAGTCCTGGGTGGGCGGAGCTCCCAGAAGGGAGCGGGGCTGGGACCTAGAACTGGGTACCTGCTCTATCCACACCAGGCTCTTTGCAGGCTCCTGAGGTCGGGTCAGACCTGCCCCACCTCTGCCTTGGTGGCTCCCAGCCCGGTCCCGACCCTACTTCCGCAACTGGACAGCTGAGCATCTGCATGGACTTCCGTCCCACCTGGGAAACTGGACACAGGGTGGGACCAGGGTTACCAACAGGCTGGGGGCTGGGTGTGCTAAGGCCGTTGACTGCTGTGTGTCCTCAGGAAGAACACTGCCCCTGTCTGGGCTGCAATGTTCCAGGAGCTCTTGGACTTGGGTCCCTGAGCTGTTCAGAGTTCGGCTACCTGGGGCTGGTGGCAGCGGAGGAGACAGACACACACCGCCCAACGTCTGTGTCCGTCGCGGGTAGGGGTGAATCGGTTTCCGGCTCCGCCCCCGGTCTCATGTCACCGCAGGTGGCGGCAGCGGGGTGGGCGAGGCGGCACTGAGTCACAGGCCGCCTGTGCACCCGCTCCGCCCGGTAAGCGAGACCTGGGCCGCGCCCCCGACCTCGGGCCCCCCGGCGACCCGCCCGCCGGCGCGCTGCCCCGAGCCTCCTCCGCACAGGCCCCTCGGGCTGCCGATCGCGGGCCCGGGGGCTTTCGAGACCCCATCCCATTCCGGAAGCCCTCGGGATGCGGGGCGCCGCCGAGCAGGGCCAGAGGTCGTCGGAGAGCGGACGACCTCCTGCCCCTCTAGGAAACTTCTGGGAAGTCCCCTTCCTGGCCTAGTTCCCCCCAGAGGTCGCCCTGGACCTCTGGCAGCTCCAGAAATCCTCTGGGACGCCGGCCCCCGTCCCCGGCAGGTTCCGGCACCCGGGGCGGGAGGCGTGCCGCCCACACACACCCCCCGCCGGCCCCTCCTCCGCGCGGCCGCCCCTCCGCGGCCCCGCCTGCGCTCTGACCCGACCCTGCGGCCCGCCCCTCCCGCAGGTTCCCGGGGGCAGAGGATCGGCGGCGGCGGCGGCGGTGGCGGAGAGACGCCCCAGAACGCGCTGCGCCAGGCCGGCGACCGGGCTCCAGACCTGCTGAGCGTGCGTCCAGCCCGCGGCAGAGGCTCCCGCCATGGCCTTCTCCCAGGTGCAGTGCTTGGACGACAGCCACGTCAACTGGCGCTCCAGCGAGGCCAAACCCGAGTTCTTCTACAGCGAGGGGCAGCGGCTGGCGCTGGAGGCCCTGGTGGCCCGCGGCCCCGACGCCTTCTATGAGGTGCTGAAGCGGGAGAACATCCGCGACTTCCTCTCGGAGCTGGAGCTCAGGCGCATCGTGGAGACCATTGAGGTGTATGACCCCGGCTCCGAGGACCCCCGGGCCAGCGGCCAGCCCCGGGGGCCCGAGGACGGCGAGCTCGGTGACGGCGAGGAGGGCAGCGGGGAAGAGGGGGCCCGCACCGAGGCCGAGACGCTGCCCTCGCTGGAGTACTGGCCCCAGAAGTCTGACCGCTCCATCCCAAAGCTGGACCTGGGCTGGCCGGACACCATCGCCTACCGGGGTGTGACCCGGGCCAGCGTCTACATGCAGCCCCCCATCGACGGGCAGGCCCACATCAAGGAGGTGGTGCGCAAGATGGTCAGCCAGGCCCAGAAGGTGAGCCAGCGCGAGTCCCCGGAGAGGACGCGGCAGCCTCGCCGGCGCCGAGCACACTCTCACTCAGAGCCCAGCCTGGTCTGTTGGCTGCCTCCCCTCCTGCCTTCACGGGGCTCCTTGGTTTCTTTGCAGAGGGGTAGGGCCCCTGGGTCCTCTGAAAGGTGACAGCGGCCGCCCCATCTCAAAGGGCCTTTGTGCATTGTTGGGGGCTGTTGCTGACTTCCCCAGACCTGGCGAGCAGGTTCCCCGGACGAAGGTGCTGCGATGGGGTGGGGCAGGGAAGATTACGCGGCTTTCTCTTACTGCCCCTCGGGATGGCTCTGATTCACACCTGAGAAGCAGGAGGCTCCCAGGCCCACGCGCCTACATGCCGGGAGCTTTCTGGCTGTGCTTTTGTGGGGTGGCGGAGAGAGGCTGGGGCGGGAGGTAGGCACGGAGACTAAGAGGTAGTCTGAGTCCGTCTGAGGCTGGCTTGGAGATCCAAGTCCAAGCGTGCCTGCTTCCTGGCCACGCTGGGTGACCCTCCCTGAGCCTCTCGGTGAGCTTTGCAATGGCAGATTCCAGGCTGGGATGTGAGGGATGGCGATGGTGCGGACCTCAGGGGTGGGAGCGGAGCGCGTCCAGATGAGGGTCGTCTGCCTGGACTGGAGGAACCTCAAGCGTTGTCCGGACCTCCCCTGGAGCGACCCCTGCCGAGCTGTGCAGTGTGCCGGCACACTGCCACGCGTTCTGAGAAGGGGTCTCGCCCCTGGCAGCCAGCCAGGCCTCGGCTGGTGAGCCGGTGCTCCTTCACGCTTCCGTGGTTTCAGAGCACGTTCTGAGATGACTGATAAGGCCTGCCTCGTGAGCTGTGCTGAGGACGCTTCTGAAGCCAGGTCTGGGCTCAGGAGAGAGCACTGAGTGCGCAGCAGTTCTGTCCTGGCCTTGGTTTGTGGGACGAGGTATTTCTGGCAGAGTTTAACACTTTCAGTCTTCTGGGTCTGCTCAAGACCCAAACGGTGGCTTTGGGGACCGTCCTGGAGGACAGACAGGGGCCAGGGGAGCTCTTGGGCACAGAGAACAGAAGTGGGTAGGAGCTGACAAGGTGGCCATGGCTTAAGTTTCCAGAAGGGTGGAGTCCCGTCCCCTGAAGGGCCTGGCCGGGTCGGACAGCCTGTGTTGGGGAGCCTGGCCCTTGGCCTGGTCCCAGGCAGCTCTGGGGCTTCGGGTTTCTGGTCTGTGAAATGGAGGTGGCGAGGATGAAAGCTGTGAGGACGGAGTCCGGTGACTGAGTGAGAAAGAGGTGGAGGAAGGGGGGAGGGGCCTTCACCATTTTCAGGCTGAATAACCCACACCACTCCTGCTGTGGGGTAGGAGGGCGCTGCTGACGTGGGCGCCTGGCTGGAGGTCATGGGACCCAGTCCCCCGGGAGGGCCTGTTGGGATCCCATTACCCAGCCTCCTCTCCCTTTTTAAAACTGGGGAAGTTGAGGCCCTGGGTGGGGACTTGACCTGCGGTGCCCGGGCTCCTCCCCGCCCCCCAAGGCCCTGCTCCCCACCAGGAGTAGGACAGAGGCAGATCCCAGATCCCAGACGGCACAGGAACAGCTGGAGAGTCTAATCTCCCCCAGACAGAAAGACAGACGGCCTGGCCCAGTGATGGGGCCAGATGGGGGAGCCTGGGGCCATGCTGGGCACCGGGGCCTCCTCCCTACGTCTCTCGTCTCTATGGCCGGAGCTGAGACCCAGCCACCCCATGCAGTCCCATGCCCCCCCGTAACTTAATATGCTCCCCACAAAAGCCCCCCAAGATTATCGGCATCACCTGTGTAAGGTGACAGCCAGGAGGAAGTCCATCCCAGGTCTGAACCCCGGTCTGTGTGGTCCCAGTTGGTGCTGTCCTGCAGCCCCCAACAGGTGGGACAGGTGGGCATTGCCCCCTGCTTTCATCCCTCCTAGAGGGAGGCTCACTGATACCACCCCTGCCCCCACGCTCAGACAGCAGGGAGCCACAGGCCCAACAGGAGGGGCCTCAGAGGCCAAGTGCCTCCTCTCAGACGGGGACACCAAGGGCGGAGGACGGGCATTTGTTCACATCTGTCCCCTGCTTTCCAGCCTGCATCTTCCCTGCCATGTCCACCCTGGGGCCCGTGGCCGGTGTGGGGTGTGTGTACGGGCTGCCCTGATAACCGGAGGTGCTGTTTATTGAGTGCCGGGCACTATACAATCTCGTGTAGCGCCATCTGTTCCATTTTTAAGATGTAGTAACTGAGGCCGCACTGGTTAACCCCTGCCAAGGCCACCTGGTTAGCTCTTGGGTGGAGGAGTGGGGAGGGACCAGACCTGTGTTGTCCTCAGACTCCAGGACAGGTCCCCTGCCTGTCCTGCCCTGGCCTTGGCAGGACGCAGTGAGAGGCAGGGCAGGGAGGGGCAGCTCATCCAAGCTGCCTGCAACCCTCCCATCTCCCCTGCTCTGGCGCTTCCCAGGCTCCCAGGGGCCGGGCTGTGACGCTGATGGATGCTGACAGGGTGTTTTGCCTGGGCTGCCTGCCTGTCTGCCGGGAGCTCTCCCTACCTTCTCTCTCCCCGTGAATCACCTCTTTTCCCCTCTCCCCCGCATCCTCCTCTCACCCCCAGTACCAATGCAGGGACAGTGGCCTCTCTCCCCCACTGGGATGGGGATCCCGCTGTCCAGCTGCCTGGACAAGATGCTGGCCCCCTGCCCACCAGGGCGCCTGGGCTGGAACTGGTGGTGCTGAGTCAGGGCGGCCCAGCCCACTGCCTCCTCAGCCTGGCCTGTCATCAGCACAGCGGGCCGACCCTGGGGCAGGGAAGTGACACAGCACACAGTCAGCCCGTCCCCGCCGGAAGCGGCTGTGTTCCCGTCAAGGCTAACGCTGAGTCCCCCCATTTCCCAGGAGATTACACTGGAACTAATGGGCCACAGTGCCAGGAGCCAGGGGTGCTGGGGTCAGGTCCCTGCTCTGCCTCCACCGCTGTGTGACCTGGCACGAGCCCCAGTCATCCCATCTGTAAAATGGGTATAGGCATTGACGCCTCTTAAGGATCCCTTCAGCTCTGACACCCTGCTGCCCTGTCCTTCTGGACTCCTCTGGGACGAAGACCAGTGGGCCCAGGGTCTGACTCCACCGGCTGGGTGGCCCTGAGCAGGCCCCAGAGATGGAAGGTCATCTGCTTGCCCCTCCCCCAGCCCCCGGGAGCCAGTGATTTATCCAGGGAAAAACCTGCCGTGGGGTTCCAACTGCATACCAGAGGCCGGGCCTGTAGCATCACGCCTAGGCTGCTGCAGCCTCTGCAAGAGAGGGGTGAGGCTGGACTGGGTTGGGCTGGGACTGGGGAGGGCCTGCCTCGGCCAAGAAAGGGGGTAGATGCTCTAGCAAGCTGTTCATCCAGGAGATGCTAAGCACCGCTCCACCCCCCCCAGGACCCCTTCACCAGGGACCCCAGGGGCAGGGGTGGGTCGTGTGCGCGTGAGGAACCTGGGGGAGCACGAAGGAGAGTGAGTGGTGGAGGCTGGACCAGAACCCGGAGCTCGTGCCTGCCAGGCCAGGGGCATTAAGCTTCTTGCCCAGGGCCACACAGCAGGAAGGGACTGGAAGCAGGTGCCACAATGCCCGCCTGACCCCACGTCTCTCCTGTCAGGCCCCTGCCTTCCCACACTGCAGTCCTGGCTCACGGCTTGGCCCCAGGAGAAGAAAAGCACTTAATGAGGCACTTATGAAATCCCAGCTGCACATCAGGTGCTGAGCAGGTACTTTATCTGCCTGGATCCTCCCAGCTCCATGGCGTCAGCTATCGTCCCTTCCGTGCAGATGAGGAAACTGAGGCTTAGAGGGGCTCACACAGGGCAGGTAACTTGTCGCCGAGCCGGTCCCTGGAGGAGCTGGCCCAGAGCCCAGCTCTGAGGTCAGTGAGCCCCCGTTTCTCTGGAGAAGCAGCGTCTTGGATGTTGTTTCGAGCCCTGCCCCTCTTGGGAGCCGTGGAGCCTTGCTGCGGGCCCCCAGCTTGACTCAGGGCAGTAAAAGCATTTTCACGAGGCTCCTAGACTCTGGGCTCCGGCAGGGGCAGAAGTCTGACCACACCAAGACCTGGTGAGCACAGGGTCATGGGGGGCCAAGGCCCCTGGGACCAGGAGGGGGGCTCTTGCTGTCCCCAAGCAGGCGGTACCAGCACAGCCTCGACGCCCTGAGAGGCCCCAGGGGCGGCCCAGTGGATTGTTCCCAGGGACACACTGGAGCCCAGAGGGGCAGCGCCCACGCAGCCTCATGCAGTGGGTCTGGGGAGCACTTCCCAGCCCGGGGCCCCACCTGCCAGGTGGCGAACCATCTGATAACATAATCCCGGGGGTCGGCCTCCCGTCCTCTCCAAAGGCTTCCTACCAGCGGTGTTTGCGTCTTAAAATTGAGTCTGGGGAGTCAGAAGCGGCTCTGCCAGCAAGGAGGGCTGGCAACTCTGGGCTGGGTGCACGCCAGGCTCCTGGGGCGCCCAGGCGGTAGCCCCACCCCGGCCGGCACTGCCCTCCCTCCCAAGACCCCGGGAGGCAGGGCCTGTCGTCACACTCACATCACAGATGATGATACCAAGGTTCAAAGTGCGCCAGGGCCTGCTGAAGGTCACACCAGTCTTGGGTGGCAGGTCTAGACTGAGCTCCTGGTCTCCTTGGTCCGGCAGGCTCGCCCTGCAGCCGAGGGTCCTCCCCCTGGACCAGCAGAGGCGGGCAGTCCTCTCAGAGGCCCCTGGTTCACCCGGCCCCTTGCCGCATGACCTTGGGCCTCACATTCTTCATTTGTAAAATGGGGTCGGGCACTTGTCTTAATTAAGGCAGTAACAGTCATGAGAATGCTCAGCGCGGGGGCAGGACTGCGCCCTATTGGGACCACGCCCCACGTCCAGGCAGGCCCAGCCGGTGGGCCGCACCAGCCTTCTTCGTGAGGCCCCGGTGATCCCCAGGCTCACGCCCTTCCCATATTAAATGCCACGTGAGGCAGTGGTGGGAAGACAGTCTTTCTCGTATCACAGGACCCCGGCCACGTTGCCCAAGTTAGCCACTCCGCCTCTCTGACCTTCCGTCCTGTCCTCCTCAGTGCCAACACCTGCCCCGAAGTAGCGGCGAGATTGACATGGAAAAAAAGCTTGGTGTCTGGCACGGATTCAGTTCTCTTCCCTCTGTCCCCATCCACGGCCCCTCTGGGAGCAGTCTGGCTGGAGAAGTGGTGAGCCCCCCATCCTGGAGGGTTCAAGCAGGGGCTCAGGAGAACGCAGCAGAGAGCACGTGGGGCTCCAGTGACCCAGGAGCCTCTGCCCTGCCGGGCTGGCTCTGTGACCTCAGGCAAGTCCTCTCCAGGCCGGTCCCTGGGGCTGTAGGGTGCTCCGTGACCCCACAGCGTCCGTTGCTCTTGGATCCTGGAGAAGCTGAGCTTTTAAACATCTTCGAATTTGTGACTCTACGATTTTCCAGTTTGAAAATCCTTGGCTCGTGCCATCCTCTGAGACTGTGGGCTGGGCTGGATCCTGCGCCCGGAAGCTTGGAGGACTCCGAGGCCCCAGGGGGCTGGCAGGAAGCGGGAGGGGCTTCTCCTCTGGTCTCCTCTGCCGGGCACAGCCCTGGTCAGCTGACCCCATGCTCTGCAGCCTCTGGTCTCTGCAGCATTCCTGAGCTGTGGTGAGGAGGCTGACGTGTCTGGGGAAGGCCAGAGACTCGCCCCTGGGCTGGGTGGGACGCGCTTGCCCTTCTTGACCCCTTGCCGCTGCAGCTCCTTTAACTGGCCTTAATGAGGCTCCTGTCTTAGTGCAGAGGGAAGGTGCCAGAGCTGATAACCGTCAGAGGGGTGGGACTACAGGTCTTCCAATCTAACTCCCCCGTGACTGAGGAGAAGGGAGGTGCTTTGCCACAGACCCCACCCGCCCCGCCCCGTAAGGTGGGGCAGAGCCCCAGGCACTGACTCTCCGGGCAGTGCTGATGGCCAGGGCTTAGTTTCAGGAACCAGGATGGCCTCTGGGAGGTGGTGGGTGGAGTCACAGCTAGAACCCCCTCCAAGAGAGGAGCCCAGGAACAGGAAGCCTCTGCCACCAGCTGATTGTGTGGCTCTGGGACGGTGACTGCCCCCCACCCCCACCGCCCCGGGAGAAGGGACAGCTGTACCAGCGTTAGCAAGCTGGTCCTGGCTTGGGTCGGCATTGTTACCACATACACAGACTCCCTCCCCATCTACCCAGGAGGCCTCCTCCCCAGGCCGTTCAGGTCCTGCGAGCACCAGGGTGGGGTGGGGAGTGGGGCCATGTCTCAGTGTGGGAAACTGAGGCACAGCAGCCAGGTCTGCCCAGCCCTGCTGCTGGAGGAGGGGGCTGGGGGCAGGAGGGGTGCTCTCCCCGTCTCCGCTGCACACCCCAGTGAGCGAGGGGCAGCCTGAGCCTCGCTGCACCCTGGGGGCACGTGCAGCCCCTGGGGCCTCAGCCCCTCTGTCTGTGCAGGTCGGCCTGTGTAAATTCTCTCAGCATTCGTGTCCCTGAGGAAGTCCTTATTTCCGTCTTTGGTTTTGAAAGCTGTTTTCGCTGGGTACGGAATTCTGGGACTGGGTAGGGAATTCTGGGTTGTTTCTCCGTTTAGTTGCTCCGGTGTCCTCCGGCTTGTGTTGACTCTGAGACATCTGTTTATCTTTGGTCCTCAGTATTCGATGATCTTTTCCCTTCTGGCTGCTTTTAAGATTTTCTCTTTGCCACTGATTTTAAGTGATGTGATTATGATGTGCCGTGGTCTGTTTCTTCACGTCTCCTCTGCTTGGAATTCATCGAACGTCCTGGGCTTGGGGATGAATAGCTTCCATCAAATGTGGAAATGTTATGGCCATTTGTTTCAAATGCTTTTCTGTCCCCTCTCCCCCACCCTCTGCCTCGGGACCTCCTGAGACTCCAGTTACACATGCTCTAGACCTGTGAAGTTGACCCAGGTTCACTGATGCTCTGGTCTCGGTTGTTCAGTCTTTTTTTCTCTGTGTTCTACTGATAGGTCTTCAGGTTCACTAATCTTTTCTTCTGAAGAAGAAAAGCAGTGTCTAATCTGCTATTAATTAAAAGCAGTGTCTAATCTGCTATAAAAAGAAGAAGAAAAGCAGTGTCTAATCTGCTATTAATCCCATCCAATGTATTTGTCATCTTAAATGCTGAATTGTTTCACTTCTTGAGTTTCAATTTGGTGTTTGTTTTAAAAAACCTTCCATGTCTCTAAGTAACTTTTTGAACATACAGAATACAGTTAACTGTTTACCCATCTTTGTCTGCCAGTTCTAACATCTGTATCCATTCTGGGTCCACTTTGGTAGACTTTTTTCCTCTTGTGGATCATTGTTTTCCTGTTTCTTTGTGTGTCTGGTAATTTTTGATTGGATACCAGACGTGATGAAAATTTTATGTTGTGGGAGTTTTGTTTTTTCCTTTAAACGTTTTGGAGCTTTGCTCTGGGATGCGGTTCTTGGAAACAATGTAACACTTTTGAGGCTTGCTGTTAAGCTTTTTTTACTTTTTGCGGTACATGGGCCTCTCACTGTTGTGGCCTCTCCCGTTGCGGAGCACAGGCTCCGGACGCACAGGCTCAGCGGCCATGGCTCACGGGCCCAGCCACTCCCCAGCATGTGGGATCTTCCCGGACCGGGGCACGAACCCGTGTCCCCTGCATCGGCAGGCGGACTCTCAATGACTGCACCACCAGGGAAGCCCTGTTAAGCTTTATTAGGTGGGACCAAAGCATATTTGGTCCAGGGTAGGAGTCGGCAAATTATGGACCAAATCTGGCCTATGCCTGCTTTTGTAAATAATGGAACGGAGATGTATACATTTGTTTATTAGCTGTCTGTGGCTGTTTTCAGAGTTGAGAGGTGTGTCAGAGACACGTGGCCTGCAAAGCCTGAGACATTTGCTATATGGTCTTTATAGAAAAAGCTCACTGGCCCCTGGTCCAGGGCCTGTTTGCCCACCAGGTAGGTCGTATCCTTCTGAGAATCCTCCCGTGTGCCCTGAGTGTCAGAGGGGCCTGCGCTCTGGCTGTGGGGACGTAAATGACTCCTGGTCCTGTGTGAGCACCGGCCGTTGTTCCAGCTGCTCCCTTCCAGCGGGCCTGTCCCAGCCTCGGTGGCTTCTTCCTGTTCGTGTGCTCCTCGGTCTCCAGCTGAAGCCTCAAGAGGCAGCTCCCTGCAGGTCTCTGGCCTTCGCTCTGTGCAGCCCTTTCCTCTCCTCTGTCCTGAAAATTCTGGCTGCCAGGCTCTGAGCAGACTTCGTCTCCTCAACTCAGGGAGCCCACTGGACTCGGCCGTGGCCTGGAGGTGGCTGGGGCGGTCCTACAGCTGACCTCGCTCGTCTCCCTTCTGCCAGGGGTCATTGCACTTGCTGTGTTGCCTGTCGGCCATGGCTTCATAGGTTCTGCCTGGTGTTTATTGCTAAGGCAGGTGGGTAAGTGTAGGCTCCGTTACTCCGTCGTGGCTGGAAGTGGAATCCCAGGTCTTGAAGGCACTGTCCCCACCTTAGGACAGTGTGCAGCATGCCCTATGTGTTCCTGTGCGTCACTGCCCTCCAGCTGGCACAGAGGGAAGCAGGAGACGCTGAGGTCATGACCCCCGGCCTGTCCACCCCGAGGGCACTGTGGGTCAGTGAGGAGGCAGGAGAGCCACCGTGGCCGTCTGCTGAGCGCGGCTCCCGGGCCCGAGCGGCTTCCCAGGAGGACAGTCTGGAGCCCATGGTGCCACCGTCCTGCGTCCATCTGAGCCTTAGGGTCAGACAGACCCAGAGATGCGGACCCACTTCCTGCTTTTCCAGGTGGTGAAAGTGGCCCAGTGAGTGCCAGGGACTTGCCTGCTGTGCAGTGTGTCTGCGGCTCCCTCTGGGCCTCCTGCAGGCATCTCCGTGGCCTTGGAGGGTGGGGCAGGCAGGACAGGTACAGAGGGAAACTGCCCGCGCCGACCTGGGTCTCAGGGTCCGGGCCTCAGGGAGGCGGCGTGCCACTCGGTGGGTCGCTGCCGTTTCTCCAGAAACACAGACGTGGCACTTGCTCGTGGCAGCATTTGAGTCAGGGCTTGGAGGACGGGAAGGAGTTACTGGCTTGGAGGAGGAGAGGGAGGCGCCCGGCCAGGAGGACTGTGTGTGCGGCTGCGGCGGGGTGTGGGGTGTGTAGGGAGGGCCCGTAGGGTCAGAGCCCCTGTGGGGTCAGGGCCACCGGGGAGAGATGCTGCTGCAGATGCTGGGCCCGTGGCCAGTGGTCTTCCAGCTGCGTGCAGACCCCTGGCCACCTCACCCCTGCGCCTTGTCCTCCAGCCCTGCTCTACCCACTGGTCCTGTGAGCATGTCTCCGCTCCAAGACGGATTCTGTGGTCATGGGGGAGCGGTGCCTCTAAGGCGGCTGTAGGGGCGCCGGGAGCCTCAGGCTGAGTGTCAGCCTGGCGAGGCGGGAGCCCCGGGTTGGTGGTGCGGAGGGAGGTGGGGCGTGGTGGTCAGAACTGCCTCTCCCAGACCCCTAGACACAGCCAGACAGGCTGTGCGGGGCACCCGGGCAGGACACACGGACTCAGGGCTTCCTTGGCAGGGACAGCCTTGGGTATCACATCCACCTTCCTCCCCATTTCACAGATGAGGAAACTGAGACCCAGAGAGGATGCAGCTCACCCAAAGCTAGACCCCAGCCTGGACCCCGGAGCTCCAGCTCCGTCCTTGCCTGGGCCCCGGGGAGGATGGGGGCGCCCTGACCCCTCCACCAGCACCAGCAGCGGGGGTTACAGGGCTTCAGGCTGTGTCTGCCGGGGCGGCAGCCACAGGTGGGGGGTTGCTGCCCCGTGCGCTGGACCCCCCAGGAAGCACCTGGGCGATGGAGGTGCTCGTGGCGGGGCATCACCATGAGTCCGTCACCTGGGGCCGGCCCCTCCCCCCTCTGGCCAGCGTCTGCGTCTCTCACGGGGTGGGGTGTCCACCATCCCAAGGAGATTTGGGGGATTCTGGAACCGTCAGTGGGAGGATCGGTGGGAGGACGCAAGGAGGCCGCAGAGCAGCCCCGGCTGCACAGAGCGAGGCGGGGGTTCGGGACCCACGCGGGAGGCAGGGTGCAGAGGCCGCGGAGCTGTTGGTGGGGGGTGGGGAAGGGAAAGGGAGGCGTGGGCGCCGCTGGAGGGTCACGTTTTGAGCACACCCCCAAGAGACACACGGGGAGGGCCCCGGGTCTGAGGCACGTCGAGCTCAGTGCCGATGCCAGTCCCTGCCTGGGCCCCTCTGCTCTGGCGCCACCCGGCCCCGCGCTGTCGGCCCCTCCCGGCACGGCCGCCCTCCCACAGCCCCACCACCCTGCTGCTCTGTGCGGTTAGAACCAGGAGGGTTGTGGTGGCCGTGTGGCCCCTCCTGGTTCTGTGGCTGCACCTCTGAGAGGGCTTTCACGTCAGGCACGCACAGGGACCACTGGACTCCCTCCTTCCCTTGGGAACCGGGCTGGGGGGCTGGTGCCGCGACGCCGGGCCTGGAGTTCGGGACACACACCTGCCTGCCGTCCCGCCCCTGGGAAGCGGGCACATGGTCTGGGCGCTCACACGGGCGAGCCTCGGGCTGCCCGCCTCGTGCCCGCTGCGGTCTCCTGACCCACGTGGAGTGGGGACATCCCCAGATGCCAGCCTCCCTGCCGTCTTTCCCGCAGTCTTGGCCCTGGCCTTGCCCGGGGCCTCCGCGGGATACGTGTGGGCTGGCGTTGTCCTCCGGGCGGGACTAGTGTCTGTGCTCAAGCCGCGGATGTGTGAGCTGGACAGAACACAGGAGTGGGCCAGGCGGACACCCCATTTGGCAGATGGGGAAAGTGAGGGTCTAGGAGGGGCTGTGGCTTCCCCCAGGCCCAGCCATCTGGCACATTCTGAGTTGACAAGCACTCCCGAGGCCGCCTTAGGCCGGGCCGCGTGCCGGGCCAGGGTGGGGCGCTGTCTTTGAGGACCTTGCGGAGCCACGGGTGAGCCGGGCCACCCAAACAGGTAATTAGGCAAGGGAGTGAATCCCTCCGTGCCTCAGTTTCCTCGTCTGTAAAATGGGAGTAATAACCGGTGCCTCGTGGCGTTTTTAGGACTCGACGCAGTAGCGGTTGTCAGGCGCAAGGCTCTGTGGGCAGGGCGCAGGGCCCTGGGACTGGACGCGGTAGCGGTTGTCAGGCGCAAAGCTCTGTGGGCAGGGCGCAGGGCCTGGGTTCTAGTCTGGACTGGACGCGGTAGCAGTTGTCAGGCGCAAGGCTCTGCGGGCCGGGCGCAGGGCCCTGGGTTCTAGTCTGGACTGGACGCGGTAGCGGTTGTCAGGCGGAAGCTCTGTGGGCAGGGCGCAGGGCCTGGGTTCTAGTCTGGACTGGACGCGGTAGCGGTTGTCAGGCGGAAGCTCTGCGGGCCGGACGCAGGGCCCTGGGTTCTAGTCTGGAGTCTCTGGCCCTGGGGACGGGCACGCAGGGCTCGAGGCCTCTGAGAGACCCTGTGGCCCCCGTGGACAAGCCGCGGGGGCCCCCCTGGGAGCACCAAGCCCCCTCCTGCCCCAGCTCAGCTGGCACCTGTACAAGCCCTCCTTTGACCCTCAGCACCGAGCCCAATGCCTGCGACCCTGTGGGGCTCCACTGTGGGGGGCAGGCCCCGGCAGTCCCAGCCCGACAGCAGGCGGCCTGGGCTGGGCACCCTGCCTGCCTGGGCGCCGCAGGGAAGGCTCACATGGGGCGGGTCTCGCTGGGGCACGTCCCCCAGCCCGGGCCCAGGGCAAGTCCCCGTCTGCCACGCTGGGCAGAGCCTGGAACCGGGCCTGCTCCCAGGAGAATTGTGTCGGCCGAGCCGTCTCCAGGCTGGCACGTGAGGCTGTGGCCTGCGGGAGGGCTGGAGTGGCTGTAGGCCTGTGAGGTCCAGACAAGAGGGTCCCTGCTGTAACCCCTCCCCCACCTCGGGGTCCCATCACCCTCGACCGGTGGAGCCCAAGGGCGTTGTGAGCCCACCAGCTCTGATACCGTGTCTCATCTGTCCTCTCGTCCACCCCCTCAAGCAAGCTCTGGCCTTTGCACACGTCCTGGGACATGGAGCTCACTTCCTCTCAAGACCCGGCCGATTTGGGGTCAGAGAGCATACCGCCCCCCGCCGCCGGTGCTGCCGTCCACCTCCCTGCGGCCCCTGTGCCACTGCAGGCCCTGCACAGACTATACCTGCTCCCCCTGCCCTGCCTGAAACATCCCTCAGAGACTCAGACAGCGAGCTATTTTTCCCCAGGGGTCAGAGAAGACCCTGGGCCTCAGCACTGGGGAGTCCTGGCTGGTCCCACGTGAGAAAGTTGGGCCTGGAAAAGCTAGGTGTCGCTCAGGGTCACACAGAGACCCCGTCCGTGGAGGGCAGGGCAGGGAGGAGCCCCCAGAAGTACCGGCTTTGGTGCCAGGTGTGTGACGAGCGTCGGCAGGGGCCCGGGGCCCAGGGGGAGCCCAGAGGGGCCTGCAGGGGCCAGCTGGGTGAGCTCACGGGAGTGTGTAGGCACGTCCCTGGCAAGCCCCAGGCCACCCGCCAGGTCACACTCCTAGCAGGGGTGGGGGTAACCCTGGCCCCCTGGCGGGCCTGGGTGGGTTCTAGCCTGAGTGTCCCCAGCTTGCTTTGTGGCCCAGCGCATGACCCCTACCCGCCTCTCTGGGTAGGGCTCCTCTAGGGGGTTCTCAGACCCAGGATGGGGCCCTGGCGCCGGCTCTGGCGGGTGGGAGGGCTGGACGTCTGTTCGGGTCAGCAGCGTTGGGCCCTGGTCTGCTGTGTTCCCCTTTGCTGCCCAGTGGGACGGGGAGGGGAGGGGAGAAGCGAGACTGAGGGCCAGGGCCTGCCGGCCACTGAGCCCGCTGGCTACCACGCCCCCTGGCCTTGGGCTACGTGTGCCCCTTCCCTCCTCGTGCCTTGGCTCAGGCCAGGGCCCTTGCCTGCCAGGCCTGGGCATATCACCACCCGTGCTGGGCAGTGGCTGGGCTGGGCTGGGGTAGATGTACTCTGATCTCTGGGGCCCCACCCTGAGCCAATCCACAGGCTGAGGGCAGCCGTTGTGGCCCAGGTGTGGTCAGATGACAAGAAGAGCACATGTAGTGGTCTGGGGTGTGTCCAAACCAGAAGGAGAGGTGGCAGCGAGGGAGCCTGTCCAGGGACCCAGGGTGACCTCGGTGGGCGGCCCCAGCTTCTACCTTCCTCCCTGCCCTGGACACATCTGCTCCATCTCAGCATCCTGGGGTAGCAGGCGGAGGGCATGGTGCGGCCTGCCCGGCTCGGGAATGCAACCCAGGAATAAACAGGGCGCCTGGACAAGCCCTGAGCCCCGGCAGAGGCGAGGGCCGCCCGGGGGCTGGGGGTGGGGGCAGGCGCTCAAATCTCAGGACGCGCACCCTTCCCACTCCTCCCGTGCTCCTGCTGCAGCTTCCCCTACGCATTCCTCGCCTGGGTTTTGTTTTCTGTGGTCTTGTGTTACGGAAACAGCAGCCCGCGAACCGTGCCCCTCTCCATTCCCTGCCCCCGGAGAGTGCAGCCTGCGCCACCCACTGGGCATCTCGTACCCTGAGCGTCGATCCTACGCCTGCAGCTTCAGGGCCAGGAGAGCCGGCGCTTCCCAGTCCCGAGGCTGCAGGGAGCAGGGCCAGGGTGGGCACCAAGAGGGTGGTGGGCGCAGGAGGGCCAGGCGTCCTGGCGAGGCATCTGTCTCCCCGGCCGCGTGCCCTGACAGCCCCGGTCTCCCTTCCTGCTCACAGGTGATCGCTGTGGTCATGGACATGTTCACCGATGTGGACATCTTCAAGGATCTGCTGGATGCCAGCTTCAAGAGGAAGGTGGCCGTGTACATCATCGTGGACGAGAGTAACGTCAAGTACTTCCTGCACATGTGTGAGCGGGCCCGCATGCACCTGGGGCACCTCAAGGTGAGCCGGCTCCTCATTCAGTCGGTTCACAAACACTTGGAGCACTGCCTTGTCGGTCCGGATCCGGGAACCTAGAGTTCAGTGTCCTAGAGCCGCCCACCGAGTGGTCACGCGGCCTCTGCTTCAGTATCAGGGGACAGGACACTGCCTGTGACCAGGTGCTGAAGCCCACGTGAGGTGCTCCCTCACAGGTGTTTCCGAGCAGCCCGTGCCGCAGTGGTTCTGTCTTTGCTCACCTCCAGTGACAGGGTGCTCACCCCCCTGGCTCTGGCAGCAGGCCCCAGCTGGACAGCTCCAACTCCCAGGAAGTCCTTTCTTGGTTTTAAACCAAAATCTGTTTCTGTAAAATGTCCACGCACGGGCTTTAGGATCCGGCTCCAACAGAGGAAGCTCCCTTGGGCTGAGTTCAGGGAGGGCTTCTTTGGTGGCTGCAGAGTTGAAATGGACTTGAGGAGTGAGCAGACTAGAAAAGGCCTTCCAGGGAGGGACACTGGGGACAGAGGTGGAGTTGTCAGGTCGGGCCTGGGTTCTCAGCATTGCTTTGCTGTGTGTCCTAGAGCACGTCACCTCCCCTCTCTGGACTCCGGGATCTCACTGGTCCAACAGAGGGGCTGATGACCCGTGTGACTGGGCTCTTCTGCTCAGACACCCTGGCATCTGGTGCCTTGCTTGGGAGTGGAGGGAGCCCTCCTTCCGCCCAGCCATTGCTTGCTACCTACTGTGTGCAGCTCGCGCCCCGGAGCACAGATCAGTATGCGTAACGACAGTTAATACTTCCACAGCTCCCGTCCCAGGCACGTGACATGGTTAACTTAGGTACCCTCACGGCAGCCGGTGGGAGGAGGCAGCTGTCCCACTTTACAGATCAGAGGTGTCACTTAACGTTAGTAAGCGAAGGATAAGGGGGGTGGGGGCCAGCACCGAGCCCTCGGGCTGAGCACAGGTCAGAATTCCTCGGGGCAACGCCAGGCTGGTTGATTAACAAGGGGCTGGGCTCCCGGGCCTGTCAGTTGTCGGCATTGTCAAGTGATGCCCAGCCCAGCTGAGACCCTTCCAGTGGGTGTGAGCTCTCTGGGCTGCGAGTCTCTGGCTGTTGGGACATGTTTATGTGGCCTCTCTGGTGGGTTGACCCCAGCCCTGTGCTCACCCGCTGTGCTGCCCTGCCTGCCGTGTAACTAGCACCGAGAGCCAGCTCCCGGGGGAGACGGCTCAGGCCGGGAGGCCCGGAGTGTGGAAGAGGCGTCTTTTCAAAGGTGACTGCAGGGGCCTCAGCCGTGCGGGCAGCAGATCACAGAAACTCAGGGCTCTCCCTCCAGCCCTCTGCTGTGCTCAGGAAGAGGCTGACGGGCCCACTCCCCCGAGCCCCTGCCCCACGCCCAGTGGGGACCCTGCACACCTCGCGTCCCTCTGCCCTCAGGCATCCCCCCGCATGCGGACAAAGAGGCAGGGAGGGGGCTTGTCTGTGCTGAGCGGGGATCCAAACCCTGCGTGGCCGCCCCAGAGGCCTCTTCTTAGTGGGGAAACCCTAGATGCCAGGCTCCTGGGAGGGTCTGGAGCTCCAGGGAAGGGGGGCAAGAGGGGCAGGCCATCCAGACCAGGTTTCCAGACCAGGAAAACCGAGGCCTGAGGGAGCCTGTGCCTTGCCCTGAGGCATTCCACCAAGTCGGGGCTGAACCTAAAGGCCAGTGATGGGAAGCTGGCACAGACGCGGCCACACACCCTTGGTGCCCAGTGTCCCCGGCTGAGGCCGCATCTAACAGCGGGGCCGCCCTGGTGCTGCCCGCACAGGCTTCCTGGCTGCCAACCCCGACGCCGGGCCTACCTCGTTGAGCCTCCAGGGCTTTGTGACCACAAGGACGCCTCACCAGGTTGTTTGAGGATGAAAGCAGAGGAGACAGTGGCTGTAAAAGTGCTCTGAGCTAAGGAGAGGCACACGGTTGCAGCAGTAACAGGAGTTATAAACGCCGGCCCTGGGCGGAGGGCGGAGGGCGGAGGGCTTGAGATGAGGCCACAGCTCGGGGCACGGAGGGGGTCTCTGGCCCAGCCTGCCCTTCTCGCCACCTCCCTGCTCTGGGGAAGGTGGCAGGTCCGCAGGGTGACGTGCCCAGGAGCCGGATGCTGTGGGACGGCCAGGCGTCTTCTTGGGAAGGAATGTGTGACCCTGGCCACCTCATTCTCGCCTCCGAGCCCGCCCACTCCCAGCCTGGGCAGGTGGCCAGAGGCTCCTGTGGGCCCAGTCCTGGCCAAGTGTCACCTTGTCTAGAGCCTGCCTCCCTGCCTGCAGGCAGGCTGGGCCCAGACCTGTCTCGGGAGCACTTCCTTTGCTGGTAATCCCTGGCCCCACCCTCGGCGTCCGCTGCCCCTGCCCAGCTCTGCAGCGACCTGCCTTCAGGTCATGTGGGCCCAGGGTGTAGGTTGTGCCTGGTGGGGTCACACTTGTGACCAAGGGGGTGCTGGGCGCTAGGAGCCAGGCCTCGGCCCCAGCTCTGCCCCTGCACTGTAACCTTAGGCAGAGACACTGAGGTTCTGGGCCTCAGCCTTCTTGTCTGAAAAATGGGAATATCGTCATTTATTCGGCAGGGCTGCCGTGAAGAGTCAAGGAGGCCACGTGGGGGCAGGGCACTCGGTCACGAACTCCCTTCCTATCTGCGGGTGGGGCAGCTGCGGCCCCTCCCGTGAACCCCCAGCTCTGGTCTGAGTGCCAGGGGGCTTCCCTTCCCTCTCTGAGCAGTGGTCTGGCTGGGGACCCCCCCCAGTCTCCCCCTCCGGGCAGCCCCCCAGCCTGAACCCCTGAGCTCACACAACACATTCTGGAAACAGCTGCAGTATCGCTTGGGTCCCCTCCCAGTTTCCAGGTGAGGCGGGAGGACAGAACCTCCCTGACGCGAGGTTCCCAGCTGTCCCGAGCGTCCCCACCCGCCGGCTCAGCTGGGCCCCGACTCCCCCAGGCAGGGAACATGGGAACGAGTGCCCATACTACACGTGGGAACGGGCCTTGAGAAGACGACCCAACCCTCTCATCGCAGGGCCCGGGGCAGGCCACACCTGGGGGTGATGCCCAGGGCCGGTGGGAGGCAGGCCTCGAGGCTCACAGCCTAGCACGGGACCGGAGCTGTGAGATGCCTGGCTGATCCGAAAAGCTAGTCTGCTTTGTGTAGCTGAACTGGAAAAACCAGCAGCCACTTGGGCGAAGGCTGGACCCATTTCTGATGAACAAAGAATCCCCAGGCAGTGTGGTCACGGGAAGGCGCTGGGTGAGGGTTCCGGCTCACGCTAGACAGGCCAGCACTGGCTCCGATCTGGTGCCCGGGCCTCCTCCTCTCCCGACCTGCCTTCTCTGAGCCTGGCCTGGCTCTGGAATGGACTCAGGGCACTGCCTCTCAACGTTTGGCAACGTCCAGAGGTGTTTTTAATGGCCGTGGCATCTGGTGGGTGGCGGCCAGGGATGCTGTTCGACGGCCTACAATGCACAGGACAGCCGCTAACAGAGAACCACCTGGCCCAGAACGTCACAGAGCCAAGCGGCCTGGCCCAGGGGGAGAGCCAGGAGCCCCCAAGCCCTGCCCTGCCCCCTGCCCCCAAGGCTGCTTCCCATCTCAGCTTCACAACAGCCCGGGGGAGGCCAGGGTGAGTATTGGTCTCCCTACCCCATTACAGAGAGTGAAACAGGCCCTTTAGAAGAGAGCAGAGGTTGGCTGGCACACGGAGACATGGCTCTCTGTCCCTGACCTGGCCTGATCTTGCTGTCACCGCTCAGGCCTGCTCAGGATGGTCTCTGGGCCTCCCCACTCCCCCTCCGGCCCAGAAGGTGCGAGCAGACCCCTGGAGGGTGAAAGGGCCACCAGGGTGCAGCTGCGGGCTGTCCTCAGTCCCAAGGGGCCGGACCCTGTCCACTGGGAGGCCCTGGGGCAGGTCACTCCTCTCCCCGAGCCGCCTGGCCATTGCATACGGCCGACAAGCCTGGCCTCCCTGAGCCTGAGTCCACACCATTCCAGATGTTCTCCTGTCCTCAGTGTCGGTCCCTCACTGGTCCCCCACCAGCCCCCCGAGAGGCAGGGATCACACCCCCGTCCCACTGCACGGCACAGCCCCCTCGTCCCCTCTAGTTTAGGGAGCAGCCACTGAGTGCTGGGCCCCTTCCCGGCCCCTCCCCTGATGCACTGAGTCTTCACAGCAGCCCTGAAGCCGGGGGTGGGCAGGCCCATTTCACAGACGAGAACCCCGAGGCGTGAGGAGGCCAGGTTGCGTTCGTTTGCGCCAGGACTGGAGCCTTGTTTGACCAGAGCTCGAGAGCGACCCACCTGCTCCAGTAGGAGCCTGGGCTTGTCCCCCCGGCTCCCACCAGCCCCGTGTGAGCACAGGAGGCCCCGTGGAGGTGTGGGGTGTGGTGCTGAGGCTAACCCCGCCCTCGTGCCCAGCACGGCCTGCCCTGTACATGCTTGGGGCAGATGCAGCTCTGCCATCCTCCCCGGACGTCCCCTCAGGGGCGATCACTGCGGCCCTCACATGTGAGGAAATGAGGCTCCAGAGGGTCTGGGGACTCGCCCAGGGCACCCCACTCGTCCTCCCCCTGCCTGCCACGTGCTCTGCTAGGGGCGTTCCAGGCTCAGAGACAATGCGGCTTTGTGGGATCCTCCAACTCTGCTCGCCCGAGCCCTGGCTCCTGAGACGTTACCTCATCTGGGCCAGGCCCCACGGGGCGGTGTCACCCAGGAATAAACAGAAGCTGCAGAGCTGGGCTGCCGTTGGGCACAGGTGACAGGGGAAGGCCTCCCAGGATCTCTGCTCAGGCTTCCGGCCCCCAAGCGTGCTGCGCGTTCAGTACAGTCACAGACACTAATTGCCCTGGGCCGCAGCCAGCTTCCTGCTGTGCAGGCTGTGTGCAGACGGGCAGCCGGGGGAAGGGCGGGCAGGGGAGCCAGCCTGGGAGCAGAGGCGTATCTGCCTTCTGGGCCGGGCCCCACGGCCAGGCGGGCATCCATGGGACCTGCCCCTCACCCTCTGTGGGTACTGCCCTGAGGCTGCCCCGGCGGAAAGGTCCGGGACCTGTCACAGGCGGGACAGGCGCAGGAGCACCGAGGGCTGTGGGCTGGAGCGGAGATGGCCTCCAGTTCTCTCTTTTCTCCCCTCTGCCCCTGCCCAGACTCACATCCCTCAGGTGCAGAAGCCCCTCCTGTCCTCTTCCTCTGCTCCCTGTGTGTTTCATGCACATTCCCCGCTGGACGCCGGGACTGGACGGCTCTGACCCCTCACTCCCTGCTCTAAGCCCTCTGTGGCTCCCTACTGCCCCCGGGCCCCACCAGGCCCCTCAGCGGCCGTAGGGTCTTTCCTCGGCATCTGTCTGGGCCCGCTCTGCTGGCTCCTTTGTCCGCCCCCCTCCCCCAAAATCCTCCCATGTCTGAATCAGGCCTTTGTAGTCCTGGGTCTGGGGTGCTGCGTCCTCTTCCCACCCGGCCCGCTCTTCCTTGTCTTTCACACGTCAGCCCAGACGCCAGCCTTCCCGGGAGGCGCCCCACAGCTGGGGTCGTTACTTATCTGCTTCCCCCTCTCCTCCAACGAGGGATCTGTGTCACAGTCATGTCTGTGTCTGCGCTGGGGACCTCGGCAGGGGTCAGTGAACGAGTTAATAAGCTGGGGCCGGTGAGTGGGTGAGGGTCAGGGTTAGGGGATGTCGCAGAAGATGTAACAGACCAGCACCCCCCGCAGGCACAGACCGCTCTGAAGGGACTGAGGCTCCCGTCACCGGGGCCTACAAGGGGTTTCTGTCCTGGGCATGCGTCAGATCACTGGGGCTTATGTTAAAAACGGAATTCCTGACCCCAGTCCCCCCGAGTCGAACCTGGGGCAGCTGCGAGCCTGCGTTTCTAACACACTGCCTGGGCGATGCTTGCACCCCCGAGCCCAAGTCTGCTTCCTGCCCTGAGGTCTACGTTGGGGTGCCCTCAGCCGTCCCCTTGACTCTTGGGGGTCAGCCAGGCTTGCCCCGCCCATCCTGGGGTCCCTCCACCACAGGCTTTTCCCACCTGCCCCTCCCTTGGAACGAGCAGCTCTCCTGATGAAAGGGGAGCCAGCCCCTGGCCCACACACACCCACAGGCTTGCGCAGAGGGAGAGCCCTGATGCCCAGAGAAAGGCAGGAGGGGCCCAGCCTTGACACGGGCCATGCTGGGTGTGCGTATGACGCCTGGGAGACCCCCCCCACCCCGGCTCTCGGCTCCCCTGCCGTGGTTTCTCAGGGCCTTTCTAGCCTGCTCCTGAGCCGACGGCGCCAGCACAGGGAGGAGGGATGTGGCCATTCCCTGAGCTGCCCCTGGGTCCCAGGCAGGGGTCTGGCCCACGGGGAAGTAGGGGAGTTTGCCGGCATCCCTGCCCACAGTGCGCAGGGCTTAGGGGGACAGAGAGACAGCAGTGCGGGGGAGACCGGGCGCGAGGCCCGGCTGGTCACCCGTCCTGGCAAGGCCACTGATCTGCCCAAGTGCAAGACCTAGATTCCCTCAGGGCAGCCCCTCCCCTTCCCGAGCTGCACAGCCCCCCTGCCATCAGGGGGACCTTCCTGAAATGTGTCTGCATCCCCCTCCTGCTCGGGACCCTGCAGCAGCATTCTCCAGGCTGGCCCGCACACGGGGCCTGTCCGGCTGGGCTGCCCTGTGGACCCCTTCAGGCCACACCGAGACCATCCTGCAGCCCTTCATCTCCAGCCCCTGCCCTCCTCCCACCCCTACCCACCTCAGCGCGTCCCCACATGCACCGCCCCTTTCCCCAGGCCCGTCGGCGATCCCCCGAATCCCTCCCTGAGCCTGGGCAGGGTGGTCAGTGCTGGGTCGTGTAACTCTGCCCCCTGTCTCCCAACACAGAATCTCAGGGTGCGGAGCAGCGGAGGGACCGAATTCTTCACGCGGTCGGCCACCAAGTTCAAGGGTGCCCTGGCCCAGAAGTTCATGTTCGTGGATGGAGACCGGGCCATCTGCGGCTCCTACAGGTGACTCTGGCTTTCTGGGGGCCAGGGGAGGGGCGGCTCCAGTTCCCAGCTGGTTTCTGCCCTTAATCCTGCCTTGTGACACCCCGGTTATTCCAGTTCACTGGTCCCCAGACTGCTGAGGTGTGAGTGGGGCTGGGCATGCCTGCACGCTGCCCACCCGTCTCGGAAGCAGGCAGAGCGACGCTTTTAGCCGTGAGACTGTTGTTCCTGCCTCGAGGTGTCAGCAGCCAGAGGTGGGCTGTGGGCCAGGCCGGCTGCGTCCTCCCAGGCCCACAGGGTGGTCACTCGGAGAGCTGCTCTCAGGGAGGGGCCCGGATGAGGACGGTGCGGTCTAGCTCTGCCAGCCCTGCCACGCAGGGGGCAGCAAGGCAGGGGCCATCCACGGCCACACGGGGTGGGCACAAGTCGCTGTGCCGACGACCCCCGCTGTCCAGGCTGCACACCCGCAAGGAGCTTGCCACACAGGCGCTGCCTGAGGTCCCACACCGGGCCTGACGCTGGGGCTCGGGCCCCGTCGGGCCCCGTCCTCTGCCCCTGCTCGCTTCTCTTTAATCCCTTCTGTGGCCACGGTCTGATGGACGCTGGCCTGTGCGTGCATGGGGGTGGGGGGCTGGGGGCTGCTCCCTCTTCCCGGGCCCTGGGCCCTGCGCCTGACCAGGCTGCCGCCCTTTGTTGCAGCTTCACGTGGTCGGCTGCAAGGACGGACAGGAACGTGATCTCCGTGCTGTCGGGCCAGGTGGTGGAGATATTCGACCGGCAGTTCCAGGAGCTGTACCTCACATCACACGGCGTCAGCCTCAAGGACATCCCCATGGAGAAGGAGCCCGAGCCCGAGCCCGTCGTGCTGCACTCTGTGGTCCCGCAGGTGCCCTCGGGCACCATGGCCAAGAAGCTTGTCAACCCCAAGTACGCGCTGGTCAAGGCCAAGAGTGCTGACGAGATCGCCAAGTTGTCCTCCGAGCAGCGGGAGGCCTCCAGGACCCTGGGGGTGCGGGGCACGGCCCTAGCCGAGCTGCCGGGAGACCTCCCCGAGCCGCCCCTGCCCATCCACCCGGGGCTGCTCAACCTGGAACGGGCCAACATGTTTGAATACCTGCCCACGTGGGTGGAGCCGGACCCGGAACCCGGCAGCGACATCCTAGGCTACATCAACATCATCGACCCCAACATCTGGAACCCCCAGCCCAGCCAGATGAACCGCATCAAGATCCAGGACACATCCCAGGCCAGGACCCAGCTGTGGAGGCAGAGCCAGGACTCCAGCCCCGCCCCCCAGCCCAGATCCCCCCAGGACGCGGTCCCAGCCGAGAACAGCCGCCCCCAGGGGGACACCGAGCCACGGCCTCCTGTGGCCAAGCCCCGCACAGTCCCGGTGGCAGACCTGCTTGCCCAGGAGGGCGGCGGTGTTGGCTGGGCCCTGGCAACCCCAGAGGGGCAGGCAGCCCACAACCGGACGGACCACGGGCTCCCCAGGACGGCAGGCCCAGGCCATGCCCCGCTTCAGTACCAGCTGTCTATGACCCAGGATGACCCCGACGGCGGGGGGCCGGTGGTCCCCAATGGGCTGGAGGGGGAGGAGGAGGAAGACGACGACGACTACGTGACCCTCAGTGACCAGGACAGCCTCTCAGGCAGCTCTGGCCGTGGCCCTGGCCCCGAGCGGCCCTCGGTGGTCTCCTCATCTGTGTCAGATGAGTGTTCTGAGGTGATGGAGCGCTCGGCCGCCCTCCGGAGCTGCCACTCAGAGCAGGTGGCCAACGGGTCAGCCCAGCCCCCCCGCCAACGTCTGAGCACTCCCCACATGACCCGTGGGACCTTTGGTGGACCCCTGGGTGGCTCCTCGTGGGCCCAGGGTCAGGAGAGAGAAGAGGCAGGCGCTCTGAGGATGCAGGCCCCACACCTGGCAGACAAGGAGGCACAGGTGGGTCGGGGCCCCTGCGCACCGGGGTCCTGGGAGCCCCTCCCCCACGCGTGAGCACCCAAAGGCGCCGTCTGCTGGGCAGCCGCCTCCCCAGGTCATTACCCAGCATCCCATAAAGGCAACCTGAGCCAGCTACCAGGATCCGAAAGGAAACACACCACACACCCAGAGGTTTCAGGGGTGTGGTGTTATGTGGGTGGTCTGCTCCCTAGTTTGTGGATGAGGAGATGGCGGCGGCACAGAGATGTTCCGTCACACCCTGAGATCACACAGCAGGAGGTAGTCTTTGCCCGGACCTTATGTCAAGCCATCTCCGTGTCGATCCCTTTGACTGTGGCCCTGGGGACCACTCCCCTCCCCGCTCCCCCAGGCCGGGAAACACCTTGCCTCTGTCCTTGACCTCTCCTCCTGGTGACCTCTGCACCCTGCAGCCAGCCCAGCCCCCAGGGCCCGTCCTACCTGGGAACAGCACACGGCTGATCATGCCCGGCATGATGATCAGGCCCATGGGCAGCATCTTGAGGTAGCTGGCCAGGATGGAGCCCCCCTTGGCGTGGTTCAGGTCCCGGGCGGACAGTGAGCGCTGCACGATGACCTGGGGGCAGGGGGAGGCAGTGAGCCCCAGCCTCCTCGGGATTTCTCGCCCGTGGGCCTCAGGGAGTGTGTGAGATAGGTGCTGTCCCACTAGCCCGAGACCGGCCTGAGACAACCGCGCCCACCCTAACACCCAACAGCATCCCTGCCAGTTGTCTGAGCACCTGGGGCCAAGGTTCTCTCCGGGGACTCAGTCTCCCTAGCTGTCGAGGAGGGAAGGTGTTGGTCCTGAGCAGCCTGTCACCCTGGCAGTTGTCAGGGCGGGAGAAGACCCTGGGTGGGTAGGTTATCAGGGACACCCCCCCCACCTCCTGCACCCTCATGAGAGGCTGGCAGGCTCATGCACGTGCCAAGAGCAGACGCTGGTTCCAACTGTGTCGTGTCCCTGGCAGAGGTCTGGGGCTTTAGGACCTGGGTTTGGGGAAGCTTGCATTTCAGTAATGGAAGGAGCTAGAAGCTGCAGCATGAGGGCAACTCTTCATGTAGCCTCAGGCAGCTCCTGCCTGGGCCTCTGCTTCCAGATCTGCAGAATGGGAGGGGGGTAGTTGGAACTGATGGCATCTGAGATCCCTTCCAGTTCTGACACCAAAAAAAGAATGTGGGACTTTAAACAGCTTTACTGAGACGTGATTCACACACAGTTCAGCCACATAAAGTGTACACCTCCATGGTTTTTAGTATGTTCACAGAGTTGTGCAGTCTATAACTTTGAAATACAAGTATTTTTCCTTCGGTGTTCTGCAGTTTAAATCACCTCCTGCAACCCAGAAGTAGGAATTCTTTGTGATTTTAAGTTATTTTCCAAACACGCAGGTTTGACAGGTAGCTCCTAGCATCTCCCTCTAGACACAGCTCTTGGTGAAGCATTAATTCCAGGGTGCCAGGGCAGGGCAAGCTCTGAAACAGATTTTTCTCTGGTAGATCAGGCAGGGATGGGGTCATTTTCAAAGCTCTCAGGGTGCAGCCCACTGAATCCACTAGAATATTCCTTGGTGTCCATTGGGAGACTCCACCCTCCCCGGCTCATCCTCCAGCACCTTTTCATCAACGGGAGAAAATAACCTGGGTTTACATCAAAGCAAAGGGGCTCCAGGGCATTCTGGGAAATAGTGGCTTGTAGCCTGTTCTCCATCAGAGGACCCCAGATGCTTTCTCTGTGTGGTCTTTTCCATCTTTTCCCAAGGTCTTACCTGGCTGAAGATAGTCAGTACTTAATAGTCGTGGACCTAGTGGGCCATGCTCGATCTAATGTCTGACGCCTAGGGAACAGTTAACATCCAACGGAACAAATGCAGACTCATCATGTCAGGCGTAGGAGTGGAAACAGCCTTTGTTTTAGGAGGAACCTGTTTCCACCACTGTACTCGAACTCCCTCCACTTTCACAAAAGTGGTTTTTGTAAAGGCCCAAAATTGCGTGTGTCCATCTCAGAGGCCCCTTAGTGCTCATTTGTGTTTAGGGTCCTTAAGAGAAACTGTCGTGTGTTTCTTCAGAGGCCCATCTAAGTGTCTCAGAGAAAATGAGATGAAAATCGTACTCCTGTAAAGGAGCTCTGGATCAGAGGTGATTATCCCTCAAGATTTAGGCTTCTGAGCAGTTTGTCATATTCACCTCAAGGTCCAGAAGCGAAGGCATGCCCTTGGAGGTGTGCTCACTCGCACTTACTGTGGAGCGCAGTCCCACAGAGGCTGAACAGCACTTGGATGTTGGCTGGACCGCGTCTAAAAATAGAACTCTGGGACTTCCCTGGCAGTTCAGTGGTTAGGACTCTGTGCTTTCCCTGCCGAGGGCGTGGGTTCAATCCCTGGTCGGGGAACTAAGATCCCACAAGCCCCGTGATGCAGCCCAGGGGAAAAAAAAAAAAAAAAGAACTCTGACCTGCCCGGGAAGCCACCCCGTTACGTACAATAAACAGCTCTCAGAGCCACGCAGGAAGGCCGACGGTTATCTCCAGTAACCGCTGAGGAGGCTGCACGATGACTGCTCTAACAGTTAGCCCCAGGTGGCCAGGACCTAATCAGTAACCGACAGCATCTCTAACTTTTGTCCCCTGGTCGCTTCCTACCCGCACCAATCACAGGGTCGCCCCACCTCCCGTGTCCCCGGGCCGCGGCCTCCCATCAGGGCCTCCCATCAGGACCTCTGCAGAACTCCCTGGCTCATCTGCCTGCCTTTCAGCCTCTGCCAAATGTGAGGGACGGAAGCTGCCTCCCGTTTGCTGTAGCTCAAAATAAACTGCCTTTGCTTTTCTTAATGAAAAAAAAAAAAAAATGACAGGGTGCCCGGGCTGGCGGCGTGGGGTCTGCAGGGCAAGCTGATTCCAGTCCTGCCTCTCCGCCAGCTCCTGTGACGTGCCGTAAGTCCTTTCCTCGCTTGGGGCCTCAGTCTCCCCGTCTAGACAGCTTCTCTGTAGACCCTTCCCCTGTGATGTCCTGTGATTACAAGAGCCCAGGGCCGCGCTCCCCGCGGGAGAGAAGAGTTTCCCTAAATCCCTGCGTGTCTTCCCTTATTTTGCTCCGTGCTCTTGGCGGCCAGCCCCGGGAGGTGGGCGGGACAGCCGTGGTCGCCCCATTCTACAGCTGGAGAAGCTGAGGCTCGGTGCCCCAGCAGGCAAGGCCGGGGCCTCCCCGGCAGCACCCTCCCAGTGCCTCTCTGCACAGGCCCTGCCGGAGGCCAGCTCCCTCTCCCGGCCCGGCCACTGGACCTCCCCGAACCGCTCTGTCCTCGCCTGCAAGATGTGACATGACCCCCGACCTGCAGGGTTGCTGCAAATCCTGGATGAGGCCGCGTGTGGACGGCCAAGCCCGTGCCCGGGTGGCCGGCTGCGAGTCACCAAGTTTAGGCGTTCATCAGGGCCACCTCAGGGTCAGCCACGGCCCTGTGCCGCCCAGGAGCATTTGGACCCCTTGGCTGTGAGATGGGGACAAGAGAGCCCACGGGAACACGGGGAGAAACGAGGCAACGGGGCCCATGCACTTGACACTGCACCTGACCTGCGCGGGAGCCTGAAAAGTGGTGGCCGCCACGAGGACTGACCCAGCTGCTGCCTGAAAGACAGCCCGTCTGAAACTGCAGCAGCGGCAGGTGACGCGAGGAGCGCCGGCACCACGGGAGCGGGCAGGCCCCAAGGCCCCTCGGGTCTGTGCGCCTCCTGGGGGTGCTGACTGAGCGGCTGAGGTCGGGGAGGGGTGTGGCAGCTCTCTGCCCACCGGGCCTCTGCCTCCTGTTTATTGGGTTTGCTGGGCTCTGATGTCGCCTACGCACTGTGGCTGAGCTGGGAGACACTGAGAAGCCTAAAGAAAACGAAAAGCGCCCGTGGCCCCGGCACACAGAGCTGCCGCTTGCCGCTGGCCACACCGTGGGTGTCCCGGGGGCTGAGGAGAGTCCTGCCAAGCCCCCAGGGCCCAGGAGGTCGGTACCACGCAGGCGGGGGTTCTGGTCCAAGGCCCAGCAGTCGCCCAGGCAGACCCAGCCTGAGCAGGACGATGCGGGGGGGGAAGGCACTCTGGACCACCTTGGGGTCAGCTGCCTCCTTGTGTGACCTTCTTATCCAGGAGGCAAGCCCAGTCCAGCCCTGACCTCCAGGCCACTCGCCTGGCCTTCATGGGAGAATCTCCTGAATGCTGCCCCACCCAGAGACGCCAATGCCATGCCAGGCCATGCTGAGTGGGGAGGGAGTGAGAGGTGCCCTGGGGCAGAGGGGCCCCGGCTGGCCCACAGGGCAGTCTAGACACTTCCCCGCATGCCCTCCACCGCCGGCCTTTCAACCAGCCCCTCGCTCACCCAGGCCGGCGGCCCCCAGGCCCCCCAGGGGTGCTAGGCAGACACCTGTGGTGGGCGCAGCCTACAAGGGACTCTCCGGCACCATGTCACAGATGGGAAAACTGAGGCCCAGCCTCCCAGGGTTCCTGGACCCTCCCAACATAGATTGCCTCCCGCCGTCACAGCCCAGGCAGGGTCTCCCAGCGAGCACACAAAACACCTGTGCTCGGGAGCTGCAGAGCGCTCCTCGCCGGGCAGGCACTCCACCCTGGGCCTCAGCGTTCTGGCCTGTGGATGGGGCCGCCAGGCCTGCCTCGCAGAGAAGCTGCCCCCCTTCACCCCACAGTGACTGGCTGGGTCGACTCTTGGGCTGGCTGCCTCGCTCCTGGGTGGGGCCCTCGAGGCCACGGGTCCAGAGGCGAGGACGGTCATCAGGCCCGTGCCCGCTGAGGCTCTGGTGCTCACGAGGCCCCTTCCCGCCCAAGTGCCACCTGGAGCTACCCGTGGCCCTCGAGGCAGGCAGGGCGGGGGCATCGTCTGCTTCTGCCCAGAGAGGGAGCAGGGCCGCCTGGTGCCACCTGGTACGTGCCCAACTTGGGAAGGCCTAGAGTCAGACTCCGGAGGAAGACCTAGCCGCCACACTCACCACACACGCGGGCGCAGGGGGAGGCACTGTCTCTGGCATCCCCGTCCGTCCCTCTTACGGAGAATGTGGAGGAGGGGGGCGGGGCATGGGGAAGAGTAGGCGCTGGCCTTAGTGCGACCTCGCAGGCGGACCGTTCCCCTGGGACACGTGGGGAAACCGAGGCACGGAGGACTGGAAGATACTTGTCTAGGACCACCCGTTGGTGAGTGGCAAGGCCAGGAAGCAAACCCAGGTGTGCCGGCTGCAGCCTGCCTGGCAAGGGCCCCTCAGGAAGGGGCAGAGCTGCCCCAGTCCCTGGGTCTCACTCACTCTGCTCTCTCTCTCTCCCAGGGCCAGCGGTTCCACCACTACCGAGTCCCTAGGGATAAAGATGCCTTCCCGCAGCCGTCGAGGACCCTGGGACCCCCGCAGTACCGCCCCGCCGCCAATGGCGCCCAGAGCTCTGGCAGGAAAGTGGGCCCGGCTGTGGCAGCTCCCCAGCACTGGCAGGCCAAGGGTGGCCCGGAGCCCTGTGAGCTGCCGGGTCCTGGGACCCCAAGACTGGCCCGAAACGCCAGCCCCCAGGCCGACGTCAGGGCCGCCGAGGAGCATTCCAGCCCCTTCGGAATCCCGTACTCCAAACTGTCCCAGTTGAAGCACCTGAAGGCCAGGATGGGTGGCCAGTGGGCTTCATCCGACTCTAAACGGCAGGCCCAGGCCCCCCGGGACTGCAAGGACCCCTAACACCTCGTGCCCGGGCCTGAAGCCACGCCATCCACGGCTTCCACCCCAGCCCGGGCTCACCGCGCAGGTGTTCCCTGGCCGCCCTGACCTCCAGAGCCACCCTGGAAGAAAGGAAGGGAGGGAGGGCGGTGACCTCACCTGGTCGGTGCACCAGTACCAGGTGGCCATGACGGTCAGGCCGAAGGTCATCCCGGTCCACGGGAGGTCCCCCGTGGAGGGGTCTCGGAACATGTGCATGGCGTCTGCCCGTGGCACGTGGCAGGTGGTGTTGGAGATGATCCTGGATGGGACGGCCCGGGCGTAGGCTGGCGCCAGCTGATCATACCCGCCGATCTGCTCGAAAGCTGGAGGGGGTGGGCGGGACAGGCACGGTTGGTGGCTGGCGGCCGTGACTCCCAGCCCCACTGCCCTCAGCTCACGAGTAACTTCTTGCATCAAACTCAACTTTTCCCACTTCACCTTTTCCAGGGTCTGGAAAGGTATGGACGTAGAGGGTTTTAAAAAAGGTGAATTCAAAGGACTATTTTATTTGTATTTAAAATGATAATATTAAATGAGCATTCCACACGAGGGCACCCCAGTGTCCCGCCGGCCTCTGGACGCCCACCAGCCTCAGGTGAGGAGCTCTCTGCCAGGCTGTCGACCCAAGGAAGCAAACGTGTCTTTTCTTGGCATTCGAGGACCTTCCTGAGGAATCTGAAGGGCTAACGTCCTGACCCAGGGGCTTCCAAAGGACATGACTTCGGCAGAGCTGAGTATGGCTGGGGGATGTGGCACTGAGAAGGGACACAGAGTCCCCAGAGGGGCAGGGGCACCACCAAGGCTACACCGCCAGGCGGCCGGCGCGAGCCAACCACGTTCACCCCCTCACTGCTCCTGTCTGCCTCGGGGTCTGGGCCCACCTGTGGCTTTTGCTTTGTCTGTGGTCACTCCCCCGCCCCCATCCAGACCAGGCCTGGCTGCTTGGGTGCCTCTCCCGCAGTGGGCTCCGGGTACACAGGCCCCTGGTCTGTGAGGAGGCTGGGCAGCCACAGGCCCCACTCCCCCGCCTTCCCCAGCAGGCGGCCCGCTGCCCGGACTCTGGGCTCCCGGCACCAGTGCCACCTGTAGCCCAGGCCAGGCCAGGGGGAGTGCTCAGAGCGAACGGACGAACACCAGACACGGGTTGGAAACTGCCCAGCCACAGGGTCCTAGAGTCTGAGTCTGGAAGAGACCGTTTGCTCTCCGTGGGATCCTCCTGGCTCTGCTTGCATACTTCCCGGGATGGGGATCTCACTACCTCTGGGGCAGCCCCCACCCCGAGCTTCCTCCCTGTTCCCAGACCAGGAGATCCAAACCCCCCTTCTCTCCACCTTGCCTTTGTCCCGCTGGCTTCTTGAGATCTTGGACATGCTTTGAAGCAATGGGGGCAGATGTCCAGGCAGGTCTGTGGTCTCCCAAGTGTGTCTGCACACCCACCTGCAGCCCTGCTCCCACTGAGCCCCGAGCCCGCGTGGGTGCGGACAGCCCTGCCTCCTGAGTCAGGTCCGCAGCCAGATGCCAGCCGGCCCGGAGCGGGTGACAGAAGTGCCGCTGGGCAGCAGGGGTGGGAGGGGAGCAGGCCTCCGTCACCCAGGGGAGGCCGGTGGGGGGCTGACTGCCTCGTGGCTTGACCTTGGCTTGACCTCATGAGGCCACCCACCCCCAGTGCGGACACCGGGCCCTGACAGGGCGGCACCCAGACCCCAAAGGGCTCGCTGCTGTGACAGCCCCCATGGCCTCTCACCTTTGACCGTCAGGATCACGGCTCCCACCACCATGATGAGCGTTTGCAGGGCGTCTGTGTAGATCACAGCGGCCAGGCCCCCTGTGGGTGGAGACGAGAGAGCTGGAGGGGCCCTGGCCTCGACAGGGGAGGGACAGGGAGGTGAGCAGAGCTCCGGGAGGGACAGCTGTTCCACATCGACGTCCCCTGCCCTTGCACGGGTGGGTGAGCTGTGGACGCAGCAGCCAGGCCAGCGGAGCCAGCTGCTGAAGCCCAGGTGCCTGACACGAACTGGCCAGGTCCCAGGCTGTGGGAGGGGGCGGCCCCCTGCCCCCCACCAACCGCTCGGGTTCCCGTGCGTGTCCACAGGCCACACCTGCCACCCGCAGGCGCCGTACCTGCGATGGTGTACAGGGCCGTGACGGCGAGCATGAGGATGGTGGACAGGTAGAAGTTCCAGCCCAGGCAGATGTGCACGAAGAGGGCCCCCGCGTACAGGTCGATCTGGGGACGGGAAAGGGGTGTGTGCACGGGCCCGAGGTAACCGCAGGACCCGGAGCGCCACACACCCGACGTAGAGGAAGAAGGGGAGACCCCCCCCCCACCTTCCAGGGACTGTTCTGAAGGGGAGGAAGTCCTGGCTGTGGACAAGCAGTGTGCAGGGGACGTTGCTGATGTTAATAAAGTCCTGAGTGCCCTCTGCCCACCAGGGAGCGGTGTTGCTGTTCAGTCTGGCCCCTGCCTGGGGATGGAAAAGGGAGTCCGGGAGGGCTTCCTGGAGGTGGGGGGTCCAAGAAGACGAGTGAGCCTCCATCTCCAGACCCACGTCTGTCTGGGTCCCTGGGTCCCTGTTCTCTGCTCCCTGTTAAGCAGGGCACCCCAAGAAGAAACCAGATGTGTGCCAGGGGTGGGCTGGGGGAACAGAGGGGCCGTCTCACTTATTGACCCACCATGGGGTTGACACTGAAGCCAGGACCACGGCTCAGGCCGAGGCTACTTCCTAGGGCTGAACTGGACACAGTCCTGCCATCCCAGGCCCTGGGGCAGCACAGAGGCAAGAGTTGAAGCCCTGGGGCGAGTCTTCTAGCCTCAGCACTGGAATGGGCCTTACGGACCACAACTGCCCGCCCCTCCCCACTGCGCAGTGGGTGCCCAGGGAAGGAGGGAGGACCCGATCCTGCGGGACCTAGGGCTGGGCCAGGGTCCCTCCCCGCCGCAAGTTTCCGAAACTGCCGTTCTGGGCTTGCTTAATGGCAGGGAGATAACCCAAAATACAGCCTTTGGGGCCAAGAGGCTCCTCAGAGAGCTGGGCAAGCCCGCGGGTTAGCTGAGCTTGCCGAGTGGGGGACAGTCTGCCCGAGGCCTGGGGCACCGGCCGAGCTAGGAGCTGACCAGCCCTGCTCGGAGTCAGGCTTGTGGAACCCCTGCTTCCCCCAGGCTCCTCCCCTCCCCTCTCCTGGAGAGGGCACCTGCCAGCGTGGGCACTCAGACGAGGTGTTCTCGGGAGTCGGCGGCCCCTCACTCTGGCCCCCCCACCCTCCGGCTGCGAGTGTGTGTGTCCACCTCCAGCCCAAGCTAAGAAGCCCAGAGCTGCTGGATATCAGAGCAGGAAGGACTCTCCAAGCCCCCTGCTCCGTCAGACCAGGGACAGACGGAGGCCCATGGAGGGCAAGCGACCTCCCCAAGGCGAGGCTCTGGCAGGTATCAGAGATGGAGGGGACCGGCGACGGAGCAGGGGGGCTCTAGAAAGTAGCAGCCCCTCCTCCCACCTGGCTGGCCTCCAGCCACTGCTCAAGACCACTCCCTGGACCCCATCTGCCTCAGAGGACAGCCCTGGCCTGTGCGCCCAGCCTCCAGGCTCTGGCCACGCATCCCTTTAAGCCCAGGTAAGTCTGGTCAACGCCGACATTCCACGCCAGGCACTTTGCTGCCTCCAGGCCTTGGCCCGCCCAAGTTCCTCTGCCCTGGGACCTCCCATCTCTGCATCTCATTGCTCAGGACTCAGCCCGCCCCGACGCCCTGCTCCCCAACTGCTCTACTGCTCAGGGACTTCCTTCCAGGGCAGCAGATCTGAAGAGTGATGCGTGGGCAGCGGGAACAGCACAGGCACAGGTGTGGAGGTGGGACTTTAGCCGCCGATCCCCTGGGGACCCCACGCAGCTGCCGCTGGAGGCCAGCAAATGTGCGGTTGCCTGCTGGCTCTAAAGGAGACCCCGCGAGGAGCCTCAGACGACCCCCGGCCGGCTCTGACCTCTCCTTCTGCCGACGGAGCTCCCTCTCCTGGGGCCCCAGCTGAGCTGCAGCCTGCTAGAAGCTAAGAGCCCCGCTCGGACCTGGGTCTGTGTCCCTGGTGAGCACGTCGCCTTACCTCCTGAGCCTCTGGGTAGAGTGTGGGTGCAGATGTGGAGAAACACAGGCACTTGTGCTCGGCCCCCTCTGGCCCTGCTGGCCTCTGCAGGCCCTGCGCAGGGCAGGCCGCGGAGGCGCAGGCGGGACCCCTGAGGGAGCCGCTCCACTCCATAGAGCGGGGCACGGGCGCAGAGGCACGAAGCAACTGGCCCAAAGCTGCACGGTTGTGAGCAGGGCTGCGGGCTTTAGGGCTGACCCTCGGGGCCCCTGAGAGGGTTGACCCCCCCTTCCTGCACCATCCCACGGGCTTGCAGGGGCCATGAGCCCCGGACATGGGAGGGAGCTGGGCTGAGCTGACCTGCAGGCTAGGGCTGCTCTGCTGGCTCGTCACAGCTTCTCAGCACCCCGAGTGCCCCACAGGCACGTGCCCCCTGGCTGGGCCCTGTCCTGGACACCTTCCTGCATGAGACCCTACTGCCCCCTCCCTTTGTGGATAGCAGAGAAGCTGGGCAGGTCCCTGCACTGACACTTACCACGAGTTTACCCCAAATCAGCCTGTGTCCCCAACCCCCAACCTCGCCCATCTCCACAGAGGCCATCACTGTCCCTTCAGTGTTCTGGACACGTCTCACCTTTGCCACACTCCCTGCACCCAACCCACCGGCCATGGCTGTTGATTCCCAAAGTACTCCTGCCCGCCTCCACTTTCCCCACCCTGGGCCCCATCCCTTTGGAATCCCCTCGCTGGTCCCTCCTGCACTCGGCTTGTTCAGAGGGAGCGCCGAGGTCTCTGCATCTCCACTCGCGCAGAATGAAACCCACCTCCCGGCCCAGAGGCCCTGCAGGCACCCTCTCCCCAGCCCCATCGGCTTCCCTCAGCAGCTGGACCACTGTCTGCAAAGCAAACCTGTCGCTTGCTCCTTCTCTTCCGTCCAGATTTCAGCCCTGCATTTGCTGCACTGATCACTCTTGTACCACTCAGTGTGGATGCACTGCTCTGCTGACTTATCTCATCTGCCTGGAAGGAAAAGTCCTTGAGAACGAGAAATGGGTTCATCATGGGTGCCCACCCAGGGCCTGGCACACAGTAGGTGCTCAATAAACAGGCACGTTTGCATAGACCAGGGGCTGGTACACTATAGCCCACAGGCTTGATCCCATCAGCCGCACTGGTGTGTCTTTCAAACGCCAACAGCAAATTTCAGTGGTGTGTAAGTGGCATGCAAAACTGAGCATACTTTCTATCTGGCCCCTCACGGAAAACCCAGCCGAGCCTGACATAGATGATTCCATTCAGTCCCATGAGGTGTGCCGGGCACCTAGTACCACTGGGGATACACCAATGAACAGAGAAAAAATGGGGGAGGCAGACTGTGGCCATTCTAATGAAATCATTCGGCGTAAGAAGGTAGCACGTGTGTGAAAGACAGGGGGCGCAGGTCTGCACCTGCGGGGCAGCCGAGGGCCTCGCTGAGAGGGTGAGCTGTGAAAGACCTGAGAGGCAGGGGCGTGAGCCACATGGATATCCAGGAGAAGAGGTTCCAGCCAGAGGACACAGCAGGTGCAAAGGCCCTGTGGCAGGGTCATGCCTCGGGTGTGCTCAGTGTAGCTGGAGTGATGTCTGCGTCGGGAGAAGCAGGAGAGGTGAGGGTCTTGCTGGCCACGGTTGGCCTTTACCCTGAGTGGCCTGGGGTGTCAGGCCGGGTTTCTCTATTTCCCAGAGCACACGGTGATGGAGCTCGGTTCCCCCCAAGCCCGTGTGAGGCCCCCTGCCACCCATGGCTTGCTCTCTCTGCACACCACTGTCCCCACATGGGGGCTGGCGGCAGGCGGGCCCTGTGGTCTCTGGACAGGCTGCAGCTGGTGAGGGTCCTGGGCGTTCTTGGGGCTCCACCCAGTGAGGTCAGGGCCTCTGGGGGCCGGCTGGGCACACACACTGCAAACAGCTTCAGCCCCAAACATTAGCTGGGGGGCCCCAGTCCCTCCCAGACCCAGCCCGGCAATCTGCATTCCTCCTGCTTCCCTGTCCACTTCATCCAGGCAGCCCCAGCCTTGAGGCTCCCCATTTTATAGGTGGGCAAACTGAGTCATCCCATCACAAAGTGGAGTCTGAAGTACCACGCCTGGCTCCTTCAGCGCCACACGGCAGCGCTCGGGCCCACTGGGCTCTAACGGTTGTCCCTGCCTGATTCAGCAAGTGGTGGCCACTCCCTAGGCCTCAATCGTCTTGTCTGTAAACAGGGCTGCACACGAGGTGGCCTCGAAGGATCCCCCACTTTGCCCCCCAACCCCGACATTCTGGACGTCCTGCCCAAGCTATGAGTGTGACGTGTGAGCTCTGCCTCAGAGCCACCAGTAGGACGAACAGGGGGGTGGGCGGAGACGAAACCCCTTCGACCAGGGGTTGGCCTCACCAGACTGCCCCCCGCCCCCCGCCTCTCGCCCCTGTCCCCTCCAGTCCATCCTCTGGGGGTGCCGGTGGCACTAACACAGACCTGACCGTGTCACCTCTGCTCAAAGCCTCCAGGGCCCCTGGGGCACTCCTCACTCATCTCCGACGGAGCCCCCTGGGCCAGGGCGGGAACTGCCACCCAAGAGCCAGCTGCAGCCCTCAGGTCTGCCTCAGCTGCCACCGCTCCCGGTCACCTCCCTCCCAGCTCCTCCTCTGCTCCCGAGGCGCCTGACCCCTGCAGTCTGGGCCTCCGGACGGGACCACCCCAGACGCGCCCTACGCCCGTGCACCTCTCTCCTTGGCGTTTGCACCCCCCATGCCGTGCGTACCCCCTTCTCCACTAGACCCCAACCAACGCAACCCCAGCAGGCACTGCCAACCCCTCTTCTGGGTCCGCACTGTCCCCCCCGCCCACCGTGACACACCTGCGTCCCCCTGTACTGAGGTCCTGCTGCCAGGGAGGCGCCCGGCACGGGGTGGGGGGGTGGGGGGGGCGGTGGGGGCGGTGGGGGAGGAGCCCGCGTGGGAACTGGGCCTGGAGAGCAGCGGCGCCGTCCTGGTCGGTAGAGGGAAGCCCCAGGGGAGAACTCTTAGGATCTGTCCAGGGAAGAAGGTGGCGCCTGCTCTCTAAACACCCCGAAACCCACCCAGAAGGAGACGTGCAGACGCGCAGCTCCGGTGAAGGCCCGGCCGGCCGAGGCTCCCGGGGCTGCAGGGGCCGCGGAGGAGGAAGCCCCGGCCACGCCCTCAGAAGCGCCAGGCCTCACGCGGGAGGAAGCAGGCTCGGGGCTGCGCGGGCTCGCTCGGCCAGAAGCAGGCCGCCCAGGCCCCGCCGACCACCTCTGAGCCCTCGCAGGGGCCGGAGCTGGAGCGGCTGGACGGCCTCAGGGGACCGGCAGGCACCGAGGACTCGGGAGGGAGAACCCGAGGCCTGGTGCTGCCGCGGAGTTCTCGCGCGCCGGGGACCAGCTCCCCGCCCTCCCGGCCTCCGTCTCCCTACCTGTGAAACGCAGGGTGTGGACAAGACGCGCCCCACGCTGGCCCTCCAGCGGGGCCAGGCCAGGCCCGCAAGGGAAAGGGGGCGCCGCGGGGTCAGCCTAGCGGAGGACTGACAACCAAACGGCATCACGGGCCAGAGACCTCGGGCTCTGGGCGCCCCCTAGTGGGCGGTCCCGGCTCACCCGGTGCCGGCCCTTAACCGTAACCCCTGACACCCCGCATCCAGAACCTGGGCAAAGCAGGAGTCACGGGGCCTGCGTTCTGACCCCAAATTCGCCGGCTGCTGAGCCCAGCCCCAGGGTGCTGGGCCAGCTGTGTGACCCTAGGCAAGTCAGTGTGCCTCTCTAGGCCTCAGTTTCCCCAGCTGTTAGACAAGGCAGAGACAGATCAAGGGATGTCAGGTCCCTTCGAGGACCCCAGAGCAGGGGTGTTCCAGCCAGAAGCTGGGGGTGGGGCAGCTCACCGATATCTTGGTGAAGACAGACAGCAGCAGCGACAGGACAGACAGGTACATGCGTATCCGTTGGCCTCCATAGCGCTTCTGGATGTATTCAGGCATGGTGACAATCTGGCGGGGGCACGGGGGCAGGGGTTAAGCGTGCTGCGAGACCACAGCCCATGTTCAGGACCGGGAGCTTCTCACACTCCCAACGCCAGGCCTGGAATTCCAGGCTAAGCGCTCTGATCACATCCTGAGGGGCTCAGGCCTGGGTGTGGCAGGCTGAGACAGGAGGAATGGATTCGGGGGACTGTGCCTGGGGGCACAGGGATGAGTTTGGAGGCTGTGGTGACAAATCCAGTGAGCTTCGGCTGGTTGGGGAAGCCGGCTGTGCCCGACTGAGACAACCAGGAAAGGGATCCCCTGGACTTAGTGACAGCCCAGCTGGGGCTGAAGGAGTGGTGGAGTCAAGGACAGTGTCCCCTGGGTGCGCCACCCAGGTGTGCAGCCCAGGTGTCTCACCCAGGTGTGTAGCCCAGTGCACAGCCCAGGTGTGCAGCCTGTGTGCTCGGGTAGATGCATCATCCCCCAGATGCAACACGCAGGTACAGCAGAAACCAACAGACGAGGCCCATGGGCTGAGGTCCAAGGGGACCTGTCTTCGTGGGCTGATGGGAATGTTAGTTGGACTAACAACAAACCCAGAACTGAGAGTTGTGGGTTCACTCACCTTGTGAGTGAAGCCAGGGGTCCTGCCCATCACCACCACCCACTCCAACCAAGGCCCGGACGCAGGCGGGGCTGTCCTGAGGCCCCAGGAGCAGACTCACCTCCGAAGAGATGTAGATGGGCACGAACACCCACGCCAGGGCCAGCAGCACGTACGTGGCCTGAGGGGGACAGAGGCAGAGTAAGGACAGCAGACGCCAGGGGTCTGGAGGCCTGAGTTGCCAGGAGAACCTGGGGCGGCCCCGCCCCCGCAGCCCTATAAACAGACAGCCAGGCAAAGGCTCACGGCTTCCCGCGGCTCTTCAGCATTCTGAAGACCCAGCTTCCCCAGGAGCGCCGCCTGCCTGGACGCTGGCCACGCCGGTTGCTGGGAGCTGCCCCTCTGGCCACAGAGGGGTAGGCTCTGATGCAGCCCCATCCAGCATCTCTCAAGGTTGCTGTGCTTCCTCCCACGGCCCCACACAGCCTGGGCCCGCCTTCCAGGAGCTCACATGCCACTCGAAGCCTGCCACCGCCAGGCCTCCAGCTGCACCCGAACCCGCCAGTCCGATGAAGAGGCCCGAGCCCTCGCTGCTGGCAAAGAGGGAGGCTCCCATCTGGAGGAGAGAGAGGAAAAGGATCTAGCAAGAGGCCCACCCCGACTCCGAGCCCCACCCTTGCCACGTTTTCCAGCACCCCAGCTTGGGGACCCCCTGTCAGTCTCAGCCTGCCCCATCACTGCCTGCTTGGGCTGGCCTGGGGGGTGACGTTGGGTGAGGAGGACACACAGTGACCGCAGGGATGCAGATGAGGGCTGACCTAGAGATCAGATGCGGCCCCACTGGAAGGAGGGGCGGGAGGAGACAGGGTGTACTCACCGGCCCCCACGTCATGTCCCGGCCCGCCAGGAAGTAGCCGCTCACTGTGTTCCTGCTGGCCCGGCACGAGGACTGCAAGGACAGAAGTGGAAACTGGAGCCCTCGCGTGGCTCGTGCCGCTGCTGCGGAAACAGTCCGCTGGCTCCCCAAAGACTTAGACACACAGATTATCCCGGGACCCAGCAAATCCACTCCCAGGATACAGAGAACTGGAAACAGGTGCTCGAGCAAAACCTGTACTTGAATGTTCACAGCGGTGTTATTCACAACGCCAAAGGGTGGAAACAGCCCCAGTGCTCATCAGCTGATGGCGTTAGGAGTAGACAGGAGGAGGCCCTCCCCTCCGTGCAGGGTCCTGGGGTTCACTGCGCAAGCCCCTGTCCCCTGAAGCCCCGGGGTTCACCTGTAAACGGGGCTGGCCTTTGGCCCGGGGCTGTGGGAGAGTTAGGGTGATGTGCACAGTGCCTGCATAGAAGGGGCCCCGCTGCTGCCTGTGATGACCAAAATCGCTTCTCTCCTATCAAAGGCGGGAGAAACTGGCTTATGAACTAGGCTAGGCTGGTGGACACGGAGTTGTCAAAACAGAGACCCCCAGGTCCTGCGCGCCCCTCCCCGCCTCTGGATTCTGGCCCAGCTGGTTTGGTGCAGCCGAGAACCCCTGTGATTCTATCGTTCAGGGCGATGTTCGCCCAGTGAGTCCATCTGACATCGGAGGCGAGGCCAGGAAGACGGCGTGCTGTGCCCGGGCCCCCAGCGTGTCAGCCGCATAGAAGGCCCCAAGCCTCGCACTCGGCCTGCCCTTAGAGAGACTTCCTATTCCTCACTTTAGAGACTGAGAAGCTGCTGCCAGAGAGGGAAAGGGGCTCGGTCAAGGCTCCGACAAATCTCCCCCAGGGCTGGGAGGAGGACCCCGCGGGCACCAGGCCTCCAGGGAGAGGATGCAATGCCTAGGGACGTGCCGGCCGGTTCCCGCACCCCACTGCCCACCCCAGCTGGTACCACCACCGTCCTCTCACCCATATGCCCACGGCCACGTTCAGGGCAAAATACACGGTTATGATGGTGATGTCGACCACGCTCAGCTGCGGCCCGGGGGCGTGGGGGCCGCTGGTAGAGTTGTCCGCAGCCATCCTGCAGCAGGGCCAGCTCGAGCGCGAGGGACTGAGGCCAGGCCAGGGCAGAAAGGGCTTCCCGGCAGGAAATAAATTGATGATTAAACCGAGCCGACGGTGCCACCTCCTGCCCACGGTGTGGCCGCGTGCAGGGAAGCTGCTTCAAAGCGCAGCTACATCTCCTCCACCCCCAGTGGGGATCGAGGGAGTGGGGAGCGCTCGGGGGAGGCTCGGGCAAAGTAAAGGGAGCCTCGTGGATCCAGAGGCAACCAGAATCGTCCCAGAAAGGGGTCGTGACTGAATGGGTGGCTGAACCTGTATGTAATTCGGATAAGAAGCACGGAGGGTTGGGGACAGATGCCCCACTTCTGGGGACACTACCATGATGGCAGCCACATCCTTCTGCACCCAGCAGGCCGTGAGTGGACCGAGAGGGTCCTGGGATAGAGACTTGCGTCACATGGTTCACTTCCAGCCACGGCAGTCCTGGTCCTAGAACACCCTTCGCTGGACAATAAAGGCCTGTCACCAAATTTCCTGCTCCCTTTTCTAGACCAGTGATCAGGCCAAACCGTCCCATCCTGACCATCCCCTTGGGTCCCCAGGGTCTCCCAGGACCACAGATACTGGGTCCTAGTATCCAGCAAGCGTCTGCCAGGGGCTGAGAGCCACCCTGCTTAGCTCTTCTGCACACTGTCCCCTTTTGCGCTCAGAGTAGGTGGTACGGGTCACAGTCAAGGGACGAAGGCAGGAGGCTGGCCACCTGTCCCTGCACGACCACTTGAGGGCCAGAGCTGGGCTTCAGCTCCACATCTGACCCCAGATGCTCCCTGTTGGTGGCAATGATGTCTCTGGTTCCACTGGGTCCTTCCTGCTCAGATTGCTCACTAATTAAATCAGTGTGTACAGCCGGGTGGGTCTCCGTGGGTGACATTTGGAGTTTAACCAGGACACGCAACCCCTCCAGAAGTGTTAATGAGTGAACGGCTGCCACTGGGAACACACTGGCCTGCAAAACCAACTGTGCCTGTTACTCGGTAACCGAGGCAGAGGGTTTAAAGATTAATCCCCTCACATGCGGGACTAGACGGGGAAGAAAAAGTAAGTCACTGCTTACCGTAAAGTCAGGCAGGCTCAGACCGCCCCTCCCCAACTACCCTCACCTTCAACAAACTAGCCTCTCAGGTGGTTTTACTTCCCAAGCCATTGCTAGAAATGTATCGTGAATCAAAAGATCACTTTGGGGCTTCCCTGGTGGCACAATGGTTGAGAGTCCGCCTGCCGATGCAGGGGACGCAGGTTCGTGCCCCGGTCCGGGAGGATCCCACATGCCGCGGAGCGGCTGGGCCCGTGAGCCATGGCCGCTGAGCCTGCGCGTCCGGAGCCTGTGCTCCACAACGGGAGAGGCCACAACAGTGAGAGGCCTGCGTACCGCTAAAAAAAAAAAAAAAAAAAGAAAAAAAAAGAAAAAGATCACTTTGTACTGGTCAGAGGGCACAACGGGATAACATCCAGATTTATGAAACTGGTCTCCTAAAGATGCAGTAGCTGAAAGAACAGTATTTGGTCCCCGCTCTGCAGCCTGGGTCTCGGAAGGAAATAAACCACTTAGAGACAACACTGCCACCCACTCCACCTTCTGATCAAAAGGCCTGGGTAAAGGAGGCCAAGAAGAGCTGATGGATGGGGACAGCGAGAGGGCAGCAGTGGAGGAAATGAAGGAAGCCTTTATGTCCTGTTTACAAACACCACTTCTGACACCAAATGTGTGTGGGTTTTCTCCACTCCGACCAATTCTCCATCCCTCTGGACACCAACTGGGTGTCCTGTGACTCAACTCAATTCTGACATTATCTGCGAGTTAGCGCAGACCCCACAGGCTAAGGGCTCAGTCCGGCAAAACTGCTCCCACTTCAGATGCCAGGTGTAAGTCCTGGGCCTCCCGTACTTCTGCTGAGCGTCTGTAAATTGGGAGCTCCCATACCCCTTCTTCAGGTTTGATAATTTGCTAGGATGGCTCACAGAACTCAGGGAAACACTCGATTACTTATGATTATTATAAAGGATATTTCTACAGGATTCAGATGAAGAGGTCCATTGAGTGGAGTCCAGAAGAGTCCTAGCACCAGTGTGTTCACCAACCTGGGACAGTGTGTTCCCTTCATCGTGTGGGGTTTTTATGGAGGTGTTATCACCTAGGCATGATGGATTAGATCACTGACACTAATAATTAGCTCAAGACTGAAAGTTTCAATCCTCTCATCATGCCTTGGTCTTTCTGGTGTCCAGCCCCATCCTGAAGCTCTCTAGGGGCCACTGGACTGTATACTTTAAAATAGTTTAAGTGGTGAATTTTATGTTATGTGCATTTTACCTTGAGGATAAAATAAATAGGCTTCTGGAATTTAAAAGGCTTTAGAGGTCTTGGCCTCCTGCGGAGATGTACTGAACCAAGGTAGGACCCTGCACCTATTAAGATTTTCTTCAAATAAACAGCAATACAAGAACAGTAGGGGACTCTAATGCCTCACTCTAACAATGCACAGATCATCCAGACAGAGAAGCATAAGGATACGGTGATTTGAACAACACTACAAACCAATAGACCTAACAGACATATGCAGAACATTCTATCTAATGACAGCAGAATACATATTCTCAAGTGCATATGGAACATCTTCTAGAATAGACTATATGTTGGGCCACAAAAGAGGTCATAGCAAATTCAAGAAGAATGAAATCATACCAAGTATCTTCTCTGACCACAGAGGTGTGAAACTAGAAACCAATAACAAGAAGAAAACTGGAAAATTCACAAATACATGGAAATTAAGCAACACCCTCCTGAACAACCAATGGATCAAAGAAGAAATTATAGGGGAAATAAAAAAGTTTCTTGGGCTTCCCTGGTGGCGCAGTGGTTGAGAGTCTGCCTGCCGATGCAGGGGACACGGCTTCTTGCCCCGGTCCAGGAAGATCCCACATGCTGCGGAGCGGCTGGGCCCGTGAGCCATGGCCGCTGAGCCTGCGCGTCCGGAGCCTGTGCTCCGCGATGGGAGAGGCCACAACAGTGAGAGGCCCGCATACCGCAAAAAAAAAAAAAAAAAAAAGTTTCTTGAGACGGATAAAAATGGAAACACAACATACCAAAACTTATAGGTTGCAGCAAAAGCAGTTCCAAGAGGGAATTATATAGCAATAAATGCCTCAATTAAGAAGCAAGAAAGATCCCCCCCAAATAACCTAACACTATGACTCAAGGAACTAGGAGAAAAACAAATGGAGCCCCAAGTTAGCAGAAGGAAAGGAATAACAAAGACTACAGTAGAAATAAATGAAATAGAGAACAGGAAAACAATAAAAAAGATTAACCAAACTAAGAGCTGGTTCTTTAAAAAAATTTAAAAATTGACAAAACTTTAGTTAGATTAACCCAGGAAAAAAGAGAGGACACATATCAACAAAATTTTAAATGAAAAAGGAGACATTACAACCGATACAACAGGAATACAAAGGATGACAAGAGGCTACTATGAACAACTATATGCCAACCAACTGAACAAGCTACAATAAATGGAAAAATTCTTAGAAACATACGAACTACCAAGATTGAATCAGGAAGAGATAGAAAGTCTGAACAGACCGATTACTGGTAATGAGATTGAGTCAGTAATCATAAATTTCCAAATGAAGAAAAGCCCAGGACCAGATGGCTTCACTGGTGAATTCTGCCAAACATTAGAGAATTAATGCCAATCCTTCTCAAAATCTTCCCAAAAACATCAAAGAGGAGCTTGAACACTCTCAAGGTCATATGACAAGGCTAGCATTACCCTGATGCCAAAGCCAGAAAAGGACACTACAAGTAAAGAACCAATATCCCTGATGAATTTAGATGCAAAAACTCTCAGTAAAATACTAGCAAACCAAACTCAGCAGCACATTAAAAGGATCATTCATCATGATTAGGTGAGATTTATACTGGGATGCAAGGATAGTTCAACATATGGAAATCAATGGGATAAATCACATTAATAGAAAGAATGAAAAAAAAACATATGATCCCTCAATAGAGGCAGAATAAGCATTTGACAAAATTCAATATCCATTCATGATAAAAACTCTTAACAAATTAGGTATAGAAGGAAGTTCCTCAACATAATAAAGGCCATGTATGAAAAGCCCACAGCTAACATCATACTCAGTGGTGAAAGGCTGAAAACTTTTCCTCCAAGATCAGGAACGAGACAAGAGTGTTCCCTCTCCCCACTCCTATCCAACACAGCACTGGAAGTCCTTGCCAGTGCAGTCAGACAAGAAACAGAAACAACAGGCCTCAGAATTGGAAAGGAAGAAGTAAAACTGTCTCTATCTGAAGATGACATTATATGTATAAAAAATCCTAAAGACTCCACCAAAACAAAACAAAACAAAAACAAACAAAAAAACCCTGTTAAATCTAGTCAACAAATTCAGTAAAGTTGCAGAATACAAAATTAACATACAAAAGTCAGTAGCATTACTATACACTAACAACAAATTACCTGACAAGGAAATAAGGAAAATGATCCCATTTACAATAGCATCAAAACCAATAAAATACTTGGGGATAAACTTAACCAAGGAGATGAAAGATCTCTACTCTAAAAACAGTAAGACACTGATGAAATTGAAGAAGATGCAAATAAATGGAAAGGTATCTTGTGTTCAGATTGGAAGAATTAATATTGTTAAACTGTCAATACTGCTAAAAGCCATCTACAGAGTCAATGCAATTCCTATCAAGATTCCAATAGTGTCTTTTAGAGAAGTAGAAAAAAACAATCCTAAAATTTACATGGAAACACAAAAGACCCCAAATAGCCAAATCCTGAGAAAGAAGAACAAAGCCGGAGGCATCACACTTCCTGATTTTAAGCTATATTATAAAACTGTAGTAATCAAAACAGTCTGGTTCTGGCATAAAAACAGACAAATAGACCCATGGAACAGAACTGAGAGCCCAGAAACAAACCCAAGCATGTACAGTCAACTAATATTTGACAAGGGATCCGAGAATACTCAATGAGAAAAGACAGTCTCTCTAATAAATGGTGCTGGGAGAATTGGAAATTCACATGTAAAAGAATGAAACTAGACCCCTATCTTACACCACTTACAAAAATTAATTTGAAATGAATTAAAGATGTAAATGTAAGACCTGAAACTACGAAAAACTCCTAGAAGTAAAATAGTAAAAAAAGCTCCTTGACATGGGTCTTGGCAATGATTTTTTGGATATGACACCTAAAGCACAAGCAATAAAATAAAAAAACAAGTGGAACTATATCAAACTAAAAGATTTCTGCATATCAAAGGAAAAAATCAACAAACTGAAAAGACAACCTACAGAATGAGAAAATATTTGCAAAACGTATCTGATAAGGGGTTAATATCCAATAAAGAAAGAAAGAAAGAAAGAACTCATACAACTCAATAGCAAAATAAATAAATAAATAAATAAAATTTAAAAATCTGATTTAAAAATGGGCAAAAGGCCTGAATAGACATTTTTCAAAAAATCATATATGAATGGCCAACAGGTACATGAAAAGATGCTCAACATCACTAGTTGTTAGGGAAACGCAAATCAAAACAACAATGAGATATCACAAAATGAAAATTTCAAAACATTGCTGAAAGGAATTAAAGACCTAAATAAAATGGAAACACACCCCATGTTCATGGATTGGAAGATTTAATATTGTTAAAATGGCAATACTCCAAGTATTTCATTCTTTTGGATGTTATATTCTTTGGGGGGGCAATACTTGATATACATCATACATTTATTAGTGAATATCCCTCTGAAATCAGCTACAATATTAAAAAAAAAATGATTGCACTATTTGGTCATGCAGAACCAGGAACTTTCATTAAAAAAAAGTACAGGACTTCCCTGGCAGCACAATGGTTAAGAATCTGCCTGCCAATGCAGGGGACACAGGTTCATTCCCTGGTCCGGGAAGATCCCACAGGCTCCGGAGCAACTAAGCCCATGTGCCACAACTACTGAGCCTGTGCTCTACAGCCCGCGAGCCACAACTACTGAAGTCCGCGCACCTAGAGCCCATGCTCCGCAAGAGAAGCCACTGCAATGAGAAGCCTGCACCACGACGAAGAGTAGCTCTTGCTCACCACAACTAGAGAAAAGCCCGTGTGCAGCAACGAAGCCCCAATGCAGCCCAAAAGAAAATATAAATTTATTTTTTAAAAGTACAAATCTGTTAAAAATTTCATTAGTATACACATAGATATAACATACTAGTTATGTTACATGCTACAAACCAAGGTGAATCCAATGGAATGGAAAAAAACATACATTTTCTTTTTGAAAAATATTTATTTATTTGGCTGCACCGGGTCTCAGCTGCAGCATGCGGGCTCTTAGTTGTGGCATGCAGGATCTAGTTCCCTGACCAGGGATGGAACTCGGGCCCCCTGCATTGGGAGCACAGAGTCTTAATCACTGGACCACCAGGGAAGTCCCTCAAAGTATTTTCTAATTCACCTTCTGATTTCTTCTTTTATCCCACTGGTTTTTAAAAACTGTTTTCTAATTTCCATGCATTTGTGAATTTTCCTGATTTCTTTGTTACTGATTTCTATGTCATTACATTGTGGTCAGAGAAGACACTTCGTATGATTTCAATCATTTTAAATTTATTGAGAACTTATTTTGTGGTTTATCATGTGGTCTATCCTGGAGAACGTTCTATGTGCACTTGAGAACAATGTGTATTTTGCTCTTGTTGGATGTATTTTGCTTTTGTTCTGTACATGTCCATTAAGTCGAATTGGTTTATACTCTTGTTCAAATCCTCTGTTTCCCTATTGTTCATTTATCTAGTTCTATCCATTATCTTCAGGGGGCGCTTAAGTCTCCAACTATTATTATTGAATTGCCTATTGTCCCTTCAATTCTGTCAGTTTTTCCTTCACATTTATTGGGGGCTCTGTCGTTAGGTGCATATATATTTATAATTTTTATATCGTCTTAATGAACTCTTTTATAATCATATAATGTCCTTCCCTGTCTCTTGCAGGAATTTTTGTGTTAAAGTCTACTTTTTCTGATATTTGTATAGCCACCCCAATTCTCTTTTGGTTACTCTTGTTTTTTAAAATATTTATTTTTCCTTATTTTTTTGGCTGCGTTGGGTCCTGGTTGTGGCACGTGGGATCTTTCGTTACAGCGCACAGGCTCTTCTTTGCAGCGCGCGGGCTTCTCTCTAGTTGTGGCGCACGGGCTCCAGAGCACGCAGGTTCCCTAGTTGAGGTGCACAGGCTCAGTAGTTGTGGCAGGCAGACTTGTTGCCCTGTGGCATGCAGGATCTTAGTTCCCTGACCAGGGACAGAACCTGCATCCCTTGCACTGGAAGGCGGATTCTTTACCACTGGACCACCAGGGAAGTCCCTCTTTTGGTTACTCTTTGTATCAAATATCTTTCCATCTTTCCACTTTCAACCTTATTTGTGTCTCTGGAGACAATTCTTTTGCACACAGCATATAGTTGGATCATTTTTTTAAATTTTTAATTTTTTTTAACATTGTGTAAGTTTTGTTTGTTTGGCCACACTGCATGGCTTGTGGGATCATAGTCCCCTGACCAGGGATCGAACCTGGGCCCTAGCAGTGAAAGCACCGAGTCCTAACCACTGGATCCCCAGAGAACTCCCAGTTGGATCTTTTTTTTTCTTTTTTTTTTTTGCAGTACGCGGGCCTCTCACTGTTGTGGCCTCTCCCATTGCAGAGCACAGGCTCCGACGTGCAGGCTCAGCAGCCATGGCTCATGGGCCTAGCCGCTCCGCGGCATGTGGGATCTTCCCGGACCGGGGCACGAACCCGTGTCCCCTGCATTGGCAGGCGGACTCCCAACCACTGCGCCACCAGGGAAGCCCCTGGATCATTTTTTAAAAATCCATCCTGCCAATGTCTGCCTTTTGATTGGAAAGTTCTATTCATTGTCATTAATGTAATTACTGATAAGGAAACACTTCTGCCAGTTTGCTATTTGTTTTCTACATGTCGTATCTTTTTTAGTCCTCAATTCCTCCACTACTCCCTTTTTGGTGTTGCATAGATATTTTCTAGTCTACCATTTTGGTCCCCTTCTTTCTTTTACTATGTATTTTTTACTTATTTTCTTAGTGGTTGCCCTGGGGATTACAATCAATATCCTAATACGATGGTTAGTTTTACTAGTCAGCTTGGCTAGGCTATGGTACCCAGTTTTTTGTCAAACCAGCCTAGGTTTTTTTTTTTTTAAAGACTTTATTTTTTTAGAGCAGTTTTAAGTTCACAGCAATACTAAGCAGTAGGTACAGAGATTTCCCACATGGCCCCAGGCCCCAACATGCACAATTTCTCCATTATCAGCAACCCCACCAGAGTGGTACATTTGTCACAATTGGTGAACATACATGGACACATCACCACCACCCGAAGTCCACAGTTTACATCAGGGTTTACTCTTGGTGTTGTACATTCTGTGGGTTTAGACATATGTATAATGACATATATCCAGCATTATAGTATCATAGAGTATTTTTCACTGCCACAAAAATCTTCTGTGCTCTCTCTAGTCCTCCCTCCATCCCCCCACCAACCCCTGGCAACCACTGATCTTTTAGTCTCCATAAAGACTGTCATATAGTTGGCGTCGTATAGTATTATAGCTTTTTTCAGATTGTCTAATAAGATTCATTTTAGTTTCCGCCACATCGTTTCATGGATAACTCATTTCTTTTTGCTGCTCGAATAATATTCCACTGTCTGGAAGTACCACAGTTTATTTATCCACTCACTTACTGAAGGACATTTTGATTGCGTCCAAATTTTGGCAACTATGAATAAAACTGCTATAAAATTCCATGTGCAGGTTTTTATGTGGACATGTTTTTGACTACTTTGGGTAAATACCAAGGAGCATGATTGCTGGATAACATGGTGAAAGTGTGTTTAGTTTCCTGCCAAAGTGGTTATTTTGCATTCCCACTAGCAATGACGGAGTTCCTGTTGCTCCACGGCCTTGTCAGCATTTGGTGTTGTCAGTGTTCCAGATTTTGGTCATCCTAATAAGTGTGTAGTGTATCTCATTGTTTTAATTTTTAGTTCCTTGAAGACATACAATAGAGAGCATCTTTTCATATGCTTATTTGCCATCTGTATATTTTCTTTGGTGGTGTCTGTAAGGTCTTCAGCCCAATTTTTAATCGGGCTATTGTTTTCTTATTATTGAGATTTAACTGTTCTTTTTACCAGTCTTTTATCAGTTAAGAGTTTTCCAAAGATTTTTCTGCCTGTGGCATGTCTTTTACTCTCTTAACAGTGCATTTCACAGAGCAAAAGTTTTTAATTTTAGTTAATTCCAGTTTATCAATTATTCCTTTCATGGACCATCCCTTTGGTGTCATATCTAAAAAGTCACTGCCATACCAAGGTCATCTAGGTTTTCTTCTAGGAGTTTTATGTTTTTGACTTTTACACTTAAGTCTACATTCATTTTTTTTTCCATGTAAATATCCAGCTATTCAAGTACTACTTGTTGAAAAGATGATTTTTGGTCCACTATGTTGCCTTTGCTCCTTTGTCAAAGACTGGTTGACTATATATATGTGGGTCTATTTCTGGGTGCTCTGTTCAATCGGTCTATACGCTTTAGTTTTAGAGTTGTCTTGAAGTGGGGTAGTGTGAATACTCCAACCTTGCTCTTCCCCTTCAATACTGTATTGGTGATCCTGAGGCTTTTCTCTCTCCATGTAAACTTTAGGATCAGTTTGTCAAAATCCACAAAATAACTTGGTGGGATTTTGATTGGGATTCCATTGAATCTTTTTATTTATTTACTTTTGGCTGCACTGGGTCTTTGTTGCTGCGTACAGGCTTTCTCTAGTTGTGGTGAGCGGGGGCTACTCTTCGTTGCAGTGCGTGGGCTTCTCATTGTGGTGGCTTCTCTCTGTTGCAGAGCATGGGCTCTAGGTGCATGGGCTTCAGTAGTTGTAGCTCGTGGGCTCTAGAGCACAGGCTCAGTAAGTGTGGCGCATGGGCTTAGTTGCTCTGTGGCATGTGGGATCTTCCTAGACCAGGGCTCGAACCCGTGTCCCCTGTACTGGCAGTTGGATTCTTAACCACCACACCACCAGGGAAGTCCCTGGGATTGCACTCAATCTTTAGATCAAGTTCGAAAGAACTAACATCTTGACAATTAGTCTTCCTCTCCATGAACATGGACTATCTCTCATTTAGTTCTTTGATTTTTCATCAGTTTTGCAGTTTTCCTTATATAGATCTTATACATATTTTGTTAGATTTATACCTAAGTATGTCATATTTGTGGTGCTAATGTATATGGCATTGTACCTTTATTTTCAAATTCCACTTATTCATTGCTGGTATATAGAAAACCAATTGACTTTGTATCCTGCAATCTAACTATAATCACTTATTAGCTCCGAGTTGGGGTGGAGGCATTGTTACTCTTTCAGATTTTCTACATTGATGATCATATTATCTGAGAACAAAGCAGTTTTATGTCTTCCTTCCCAATTGTGTACCTTTTAAATCTTTCTCTTATTGCATTAGCTTGGCTTTCCAGTACAATGTTGAAAAAGAGTGATGAGAGGAGACATCCTTGCCTTATTTCTGATCTTAGTGGGAAAGCTTCTCGTTTCTCACCACTAAGTATGATGTTCACTGTAGTTTGTTTGAAGATATTCTTTAAAAAGATGAGGAGATGCCCTCTCTACTCCTATGTCACTCAGTTTTTATCATGAATGGATGTTGGATTTTGTCAGATGATTTTTCTGCATCAATTGATATAATCATGTAATTTTTCTTTTTTTAGTCTGTTGATGTGATGGATTACACGAGTTTTCAAATGTTGAGACAGCCTTGCATATCTGGGATAAACCCACTTGGTTATGCATAATTCTTTTTATACACTGTTGGAATTGTTCTGCTAATATTTTGTTGAGGATCTCTGCACCTATGTTCTTGAGATACTGGACTTTGCTTCATCTTTCTTACAATGTCTCTGTTTTTTGTAGTAGGGTAATGCTGGCCTCAGCATGAGTTAGGCACTGTTCCTTCTTCAACTGGAGGAGGAGGAGCTTGCAACAGTGGGGGAGGTGAGGTAACAATGGCTACCAGCCTCTTTGCACTTCTGTGATCAGAAGCCGATATCAGCTATCAGAGCACAGATTCCTGCTATCTGGAGGACGGGGCCTTTTTGCCTATCCTGGCTCCCACAAGCTGGTGCAGACTACTCCAGAAGCATGTGCAGAGCTGCCTGCCACAGGGGTGGGAGTGGGGGCCGGGTATCTCCAACTGTACTAAGAGCTGGTTTTGACCAAAATTAGCTATAATCTACTGTGCAACACTTCCCCTGGAAATTGCAAACCTTCAATAGACTCCAGAATTCCAAAATCATCAGATGTATTTGCCACTGCAACTGTCTAGGTGGAGAGACAGATTCCTGGTGCTTCCTACTCCACCATCTTCCTCAAATCCTCTCTGTCTGGTTCATTTTTATTATTTCTCTCTCCTTATTGATGTTCTCCATTTGGTGAGACATAATCCCCATGATTTCCTTTAGCTCTTGAGCATGTTTGAAAGAGTTGACTTAAAGTCTCTGTCTAGTAGGTCTAAAGTCTGGGCTTCCTCAAGGAAGATGCCGTGTATGGGCCCAACCTTCCTGTTTCTCTACATGCCTCGGAATTTTTTCTTGTTGTTGAAAACTGGTATTTTAAATATTATAATGTGAAAGTCTGGAAATCAGATTCTCCTCCCTCCACAGGGTTTGTCTGCATAGTGGCTTTTCAAAACTGATTTTGTAAAGTCTGTATTCTTTGTTGTTGGTGGCAACTGAAATCTCTGGACAGTCAGCTAGTGAGTCATCACACACTTCCGTAAAACCCTGAAACCAAACAAAAAAAAAAAAAAAAAAAGAGAGAGAGAGAGAACAACTCTCCCAGTCTGTAGATGGGCTGTGTGTCCTGGGGCATGCCTTCAACCCTGCCTTGGCCCTCACTTCTTGCTTACACAGAACCTCAGGGCAGCCACACGTGCAAGCTTAAAGGCTTTCTCAGGTCTTTTCTGAGCATGCACTCAGAAAGCAAAGGTTTAAGGTCTTTTGGAAGAAAAAGTAATCTTAATTCTTTCCTGCATGAATTGGAGGGGACTGCCATTACATGACCTTAGTGGCATAACTCATGGGACCCCAGTGTCTCCCAGCCTGATAAACTCTAAGGTAGAGTTCTGAACTCTGACAGACAATACTAGGTGCTTGACACTGACAAGGGTCACATCGCTTGCCCTCTGTAACCCCCTCCCCGCCAGCATCTCATTTTCCAGAGCATGCAGTGCTGCATTTTGTTTAAACAAGGAGCAGAACAAAGATGCCACGCCAAGGAGCCACACCAAGATGCAGATGGCAGCTCACGCCAACTCCTGACCTGCCCCAGTGGCTCACAGCTGGTGTTCCAATTCCTCTCCTGCTGCAGTCAAGTGACTACGCGTTGAGAACGTGCAGGGTCCTGGACAAACAGAACAGGGAACATTACATCCCGAAGAGACTACTGTATCACCCCAAAGCTGCAGAAATCTCAACAAGCTGATGAACATTCCAACATCCACAGCATGTATATTCAGCTCTCATTTTATTTTAGTTATAAAACAATTGCCAAAACACAAAGTTAAAAAAACACACACATACACACACACAGATACAGTTTTTATTCCTTCTTTTGTTGCAGAAAATAAATAACGGTCACATATTCCATATGCGTGTCTATAACAGCATTTCTAAAAATGTAATTTACTGGACTTAACAGCATAACCTTTTTGGCTTTTCACCTGCATTATCATACAGTATATCATTTTATTTTATTAACTTTTTAAAGCACCTGGGCTCCAGCAACTTTGGGAAAAGGTTGTTTGTGAGCTTAAAATCTTTTTTCCAAGTTATTTTTTCAACAGGTAAACTGAACACAACCAGGTCTTAACTTATTTTATTTAAGAGGAGAATATAGTTTTTCTTTTATAAAAATTGCCCCCATAAACTCACAAACACCCAAATGGAATTAAAAAGTTGGTCTATCTTCATAGGAATTAACAAAAGGAAGGAACAAGACACAGACGGTCCCTGTGAAATCATCAGTCAGGCACACGCCTCACAGTGCTTATTCTTACTATTCCAGTTTGGCCCTTGAGAGTTTTAAGAAAGGAAAGCTGTTCAGTCATCTAAACCTATGTTTCTGAAAAGGTAGGACATGGACTCCCCATTGTGAATCCGACGGATGGCTTCTGAAAGGATCATGCTTATATCCACAGTTTTAATTTTGGGGCACTGGAGCTTCTGGATTTCGTGTGGAACTGTATTGGTAACCACCACCTGCAAATCAAGAGCAAAACAAGAGATCATAAAACCAAGTAGCCTCCTGGCTCGACCTGAAAATCAGATACATTCTCACATCTCTGAAGTGGGTCTACTGTGCCTTCAGCGATGTTTTCAGTCAATGTGAATGCTACCTGTACCTTAGGTTAAGGTTTGAAAACCTTACACCCACTATGACAGCTACAGGCAAAAAGACAGATAACAGCAAGAGCTGGCAAGGACATGGAGAAACTGGAACCCTCATTCACTGCTGGTGGGAATGCAAACTGGTTCGGCTGCATTGGAAAACAGTCTGGAGGTTCCTCAAAAGGTTAAACATAGAGTTACTGTGTGACCCAGCAATTCTCCTCCTAGGTAGACACCCAAGAGAAACGAAAACATCTCCATTTGAAAACATGTACATGAGTGCTCATGACAGCATTATTCACAACAGTCAGAGTGGAAACAACCCAAACTATGAACAGAGAGCAAAAAAATTACAGGCATGCAGTGAAATACTACATGGCAATAAAAAGGATGAAGTACTGACACCTGCTACAACATGGATGAACTTTCAAAAACCATTATGCTAAGTGAAAGAAGCCAGAGATCAAAGGCCACATATTATATGATTCCATTTATATAACATGGCCAGATTAGATAAACCTACTGCAGAGATAGAAAGCAGATTAGTGGTTGCCTAAAGCTGAGTGGATTGAGAAGAAATGGGGTGTGACTGATTATGGGTACGGAGTTTCTTTGTGGGGGGGATGAAAATGTTCTAAAAGTGATTGTCGTAACGGCTGCACAATTCTGTGAATATACTAAAAACTACTGAAGTATACACTTTAAATGGGTGAATCATATGGCATGTGAATTACAGACATCCCCCACAGCCCCCATCTGAGGTTTCACCTTCCACAGTTTCAGTTACCCACGGTCAACCTCACTCTGAAAACACTAAATGGAAAATTGCAGAAATCAATAATTTATACGTTTAAAATTGTGCGCTGTTCTTAGTAGTGTGATGAACTCTTGGGCTGTCTCACTCCGTCTGGGATGTGAATCGGCCCTTTGTCCAGCAGATCCTGCCCGTCAGTCACTCAGCAGCCATCTCGGGTATCAGACCACACTGCTTATGTCCAAGTGATCCTTATTTTACTTAATTTTACAAAAGTAGTGAGGCTGGCAATTCAGATATACTAAAGAGAAGCTGTGAAGTGCTTCCTTTAAGCGAAAAGGCAAAAGTTCTCGACTTAAGGAAGGAAAACTGGGTGCTGAGATTGCTAAGATCTATGGTATGAATGAATCGTCCATCCGTAAACTTGTGAAGAAGGAAACAGAAATTCATGTCACATATCAAATTGTAAAAGTTGCAGACACAGTATGTGAAAGTGCTTAGTTAAGATGAAAAAGGCATTAAATTTGCACAAGAAGGTATATTGCCATAATTGTTCTATTTTATTATTAGTTATTACTGTTAATTTCTTACTGTGCTTAATTAGTAAGTTAAACTTTATCATAGATATGTATGTACAGGAAAAAACAGACTATACATAGGGTTTAGTACTATCCGTGCACGGTTTCAGGCATCCACTGGGGGGTCTTGGAAGGTATACCCTGTGGATAAGGGGGGACTACTGTATGTCAATAAAGCTGTTATTTTAAAAAGATTTGATGAAAATCAAAAAAGGGGAAACATGCATTTTTCAACAGCTACAAATGGAAAAAAAATACTCAGCCTTCTTAAAAAGACAGATGGGAATATTTTTAAAGTTATTATTTATCATACATACTCCCTACTTCCAAAATAAGCCTCAAGACAGCTTATAATAAAAAATGTACATATACCATGAGATTGTTGAAACAGACGGATGATCAGGAATCATTCAGAACCAGCAGCAGGGCCATGAAAACCTAGCCCATCGTAATTACTGTGTGACTCCTTTCCTTTTTTTTTTTTTTTTTTTTAGCGGTACGCGGGCCCCTCACTGTTGTGGCCTCTCCCATTGCAGAGCACAGGCTCCCGACGCGCAGGCTCAGCGGCCATGGCTCATGGGCCTAGCCGCTCCGTGGCACGTGGGATCCTCCCGGACCGGGGCACGAACCCACGTTCCCTGCATCGGCAGGCGGACTCTCAACCACTGTGCCACCAGGGAAACCCGTGACTCCTTTTCTGTTTGATCTTCCTGGTAACTAAGGCAAACGTGGGAACATGAAGGGTCATGTAAGTCTCATGACCTGTAAAAGAACAGCTCCCAAAGGAAAAACACCTACCCACTGGTATCAAACACAGAATTTTCTGCCCCATCCACACGGCATCAGTGTGAAGGGCGACCCCAGGCAGGGCTGCACCTGCTCTGAGCACAATGCCTCGGGGACGGTGCCCCCAGGAGGGACTGTACCATCTGGTCACCTTGGAGGGTCAGTTTTCTCACTAGATAACCACCCTCAGTCGGGAATGAATTTTCCAAATGTAGTCTAACCACTTTAAAAAATAACAGCTTTTTGGTGATATAATTCACATACGATACAATTTGCCCACTGAAAGCATACAATTTAATGACGTTCAGGATACTCAGAGTTGTGATTAGTATCTCCCCCCAAAGAAACGCTGTACCCGCTTCGGCCACTCCTCATTTCACCCTTCCTCAAACCCCCCTGGCAACCACCAATCTACTGACTTTATAGAGGCCTATTCTGGACGTTTCATTTAACTACCTTTAATTAAAAAAACAGAAAGAAAAACACTTCAAATCTTGATTTATCAACTCCAAGCCCTGCTTACTGGCTCCTCTTCTGAGAGACAGGGCAATCAGCCTCCCTCCTCCTCTCCCACCTCCCACCCTGTCGATCCTGCTGTTACTTTTACAGGGTTCGTAGCTTTATTATCTACTGGGCAACTGTGCTTCGTCTACAGGCCTATATGGAACCCCGCTTATCCATCAGTTACCGACCCGGCTCCCCAGTATGGGTATCAGTGACAGAGCCCCCCTGCTGGCCTAGGATGTGCGACCTCCACGTCCGGGGCTTCATGCGTCCTCTCCAAAGTCCACTCTGTTCCGAGGGCCTGGATGCAGCAGCCCCCCACACGCTCTTGCTAACCTGCCCACACACAGCACCTGCGAGAACCCTGCCTAGCGCCACGCGGACAGACCAGTGAGCACCGCCGTGGGCCTGAAGTCTTCCCGCTTTATGTGTGTTTCGTGCAGCGGAGAAAGGAGGCCGGATCGAGCTAAGCCGTGCGAGCCTGGCTTTCTCTCTGTGCTAAAGCATCCTGAACCCATCAGAGATGATGAGCATGGGCCAGGCTCAGGGAGAGTGACTGCTCGAGAGGAAAAGTGTGGGCCTCAGAAAAGTTAAAGGAGTCCGACTAGTTTAAGATTCAATACCCAGGAATATACAGGAGACAGCATTTCTGCTTCTTAAAAGATAATAAAAACGTGATTCACACAATCAACCCCCGCAGCTAGCTGGCCCCTGGAATGAGGGGTGGACAAAGGAGGGCGAGGAAACCTGGCTGGCCTCACTTCAGCCACTCTGGGAGCTGCAGGCAGTTTAGGAAGGTGGCCCTGTGTGCCCTCCTCTCCCGACGTCATGCCACGGGCGTCTGTACCAGGAAGAGAGCTGGGCTTTAGCATCGGGTAAACTAGGGTCTGAACCCTACGAGCTTGGGCTCGTAGCTGCCTGACCTTAAGAAGTCACTGAACTTTTCTGGTGCACAATTTCTCACTCTCCCTGCAGGGCTGTGCTGGAGCTCAGGGACGGCATGTGCCCAGCATCAGGCGGTTCCGTCAGGGCCAAGGGCTCCACTTACGAGAGTCACTAAAACTATCACCCACTGCCACGGGCAGAACACAGAGGCTGCAGGCAGTGACACGCAAACAGAACTACCACTCTGAACTACAGAGCAGCTCACTCTCCACCTGCTCCCGTGACCACAGGTCGGGATGGGCACGGGCACCAGGCAGCTGTGCCCACACTCAGCCCGGCTCTGTTACCTCATCGATGGCAGATTCCTCGATCAGTCGAGGGGCGTCGGAGGATAACAAGCCGTGAGTCGCCATCACGAAGATCTTATACGCACCCCTTTCCTTCAGGGTCTCTGCTGCAGCGAGGAAGCTGTCCACATCATCAATAATGTCGTCCTGGCATTACAGATTCAGCAAAAGACATGAACACTTTTGTAAAGGTGGGTCTAGACCACGGGGAAAAAGGCTGGACTAATTCTACTGTGACACACCTGCTGTCCACGTTGACGTGTCCAGACAGCGAGGTCACCGGGCTCCCGCTGCATTCCCTCCGGGCCTCCCACAGTGCAGCACAGGCGCCCTGGGCCTATAGTTCTCTATCCCTACCGTCTAGAGCGACACCCCACCAGGCAGGTGCGCCAGAAATACTCACCCTAGACCTTTTTAATGCATAGTAAAGCACCTGTTAGAAGATGCTTTTGACTCTAGGTGGTTCTTTCCTCTTTTCTTGCTACTTTTCCTTATTTTCTAAATTTTCTGCACTGGGTGGATGGGAAATGTGTTTTTTCCATATATTTTTATAATGGGAAAAATAATAATAATTATTATTTTAACAAAATACTCAGTCCAGTGGTTTCTAATCTCGCAGACTCCCCGTATGAGATAATAGAAAATATATACATTGGTCTCTTCTAAAGCCCGTTTTACATGTTTTAGCGGTAAGAGCACTAGAGGAACCTCTTGTCCTGATGAGATGACTCCGGGCGAGCTCCTGGATGGGCACTGGCCACCAGAAAGACCAGGGAAGCTTGGAATTTGCAGCACCCGCACGGCCGGCCCCAACTGCTCCACAGAGGGGAGGGGGCTGGAAATGGGGTTAATGATCCATCAGGCCTCCAGGAAGAAGCCCCCATAACATCCCAGCAGCACGGGGTTCGGGGAGCGAACCAGGTGGGTGAACATTCCACACCGAGTGGGTGATGCACCCCAACTCCACGGGGACCCTCCCCAGCCCTGCCCCGTGCCTCTCTCTCCCCATCTGGCTGCTCATCTGTGTCCTTTATCACATCCTTTAATGACCTGGTGAACCTAAGTGTCTCTCTGAGTTCTGTGAGCTGCTCTAGCAAATGCTCCAGTCCAGGGGGGTCCTGGGAGCCTCGGATTTGTAGGCAAGCCGGACAGAAGCTGTGGGTCACCTGGCGAGTCTCAGTTTTTGGACCAAAGCAGACATTCGGCACAAGGCGCCCGTGAGACCTACCTGGCACCGTCCCCAGCACGACTGGCAAGCCAGCCAGCAAAGCACCAGCGGCAAGCGCGACAGAGTGACAGGAAGAGAGGCCTGCGTACCACAATGACGGCGGTCCTTCCTCCCACGTCACCGACCACTGTGATCGGGGGCTTCTCCTTGGGGATGAGCACTGCCCAGGACAAAACACGCACACGTTTCTCGGTTAAGAGCCCAGCCGAGGCCTTAGCAAGTCACTGTCTCATGACAGAGGCCCAAGAGACCAGCAACAGAAGGGAGTTTCCCCCACCCGATAAAGGGCAACTACGGAAAAATCACTGCTAACGTCATATGGGATGAAAGACCTTTCCCCTAAGATCAGGGACAGGACAAGGATGCCCACTTTCACCACTGCTATTCAACAGAGCACCGCACGTGCTAGCCAGGGCAGTCAGGCAAGAAAAAGAAATAAAAGGCATCCAGATCGGACAGGAAGACTTAGTACCGTTAAGATGGCAATGCTCCCCGAGTGATCTAGAGACTCAATGCACCCCGTCAGAATCCCAGCCTCTTTTTTTGCAGAAATAAACTGACCCTAAAGTGCAAAGGACCCCAAAGAGCAAAAACAACGCGAGGGACTCACTGCCCTCGGGAGCGTTCTGCTGCCACCTTTTCCCCATGTCTTCCCTCCAGGGAGCTTCGGTGGTCAGGGTGGCGTCCTTCCTGGCCACCCACGGCCACACACAAAGCCCAGCCCCTGCCCCTGCCATCCTGTCCCCAGTTGAACCCATGCCTGAATGCCTTCAACGTCCACCTCAGCTAACCGGGATCCACAAGGCCCAGCTGAGTCTCGCTCCTTCATGGCCATCCCAGGACCGTATCTCCTTCTCTGAGGTTTTTTGTTTATAAACGAGCAACTCCTAGGCAACGTGAGAACCCGAAGGGGTCCAGAGTACACCACAGCGGCATGAAAAGTATTTTAAGCTGAAGGCATTTGAATTCCTGAAGTCCCTTATCTGTCTAAAAGCAGAGCTCCCCAAAGGAACTCAAAAGAACTCAGTTGTCCTAAACCCCCTCCCAGCAACAACCGCAGGAAGACTGGCTCTCATCACCCAGACCAGAAGTCGGCACCACTCCTACACAGACACTGTCACACACCGTCCTGTCTCCCATCCATCCTCCCTACGAGCCACTGGCCCTCCCATCAGCGCCCTTCCTCCGCTCCCCTTCCCCTATGAAGACCATATACAAGCCCCGAATTGCAACCTCCTCTTAAAATCTTATCTTTTCTCTTCTTGATCTGTCTTCTGTCAGTTTTATTTGCAACCTCCTGAGCACTGAAGCTACAGAGGGTAGAGGAAAAGTCTTTTCTCCCCAGCAGACTCAAACAAAAGCAGTATTTTTTTTTAACTGAAAAGATGTTATTAAAGCTTGAGGGAAGTTTCTTAAAAACAAAAACAAATTCATGCATAACTCTACCACCCAGTCACAACCACGTTCATCCTTCATATTCCCTCCTCGCCCTGGCAAAAGACAGGCCGACACTCTGTATTCTGCCTTATTCACATACATTCCATATATTTTTCTCGTTTCCAGAGTCTTAATTATTTCAAAGGGCTGCATAATGAATTGTGCTGATACGACATTCTTCACCAAGCCCCGCCCTCCAGTGAACCATTCAGACTTTTCCAATATTTTGCGTTAGAAATAACACTACAGTGAATAACTTGTGCACCAAAAGCTTTCTGCTTGTGTTAAACTTTACTTTACTCTAGGACATGTTAGTGAATGAACAAGTGAAATCCCTGACGTGCCACAGATGCGTCTAAACTGAGCATGTGCACAGGTCTTGGTATGACCAGACAGACTGCTTCTAAGAGGCCACCAGAGTGCACTTGCCACAGCCAGGCCACGAAAGGTATCAGTTTTGGCCAATTTAAAAAACAAAAAGAGAAGTAGCACTTCACATTCGAAAAAAAAATTAAGTCAGCCTTAAAATCAAAGAGGAAAGCGACCCGGGGGCAGCACACTTACTGGGGATCTCGAGGCTGGGGTGGATGGCGGCGGCGCTCCTGACCATGGGCGGGGAATGCCGCCCGTCCACCAGGTCGGACTCGGCGTCCTGCGCTTCTCCGTGAATCACCGCGATGCCCAGTCGCAGGCGCTCAGCAAAAGACTGTGCCCTGGAGGAGAGCAGGAGACCCGTTCACAATCACGCAAAGCTGGTTTCTGATAACATCTATGGAGAAACATCATGGGAACTTTAAAAAGGTAGTTTCCAAAAGGGTTAATGAGAAAGGAGAATTAATAATCTTAGACTCTCAGGATCCAAGACAAAGTGTGGAGACCCCACATGACCACACATCCCCCTGGCAGCTGGGCCTAGTGTGCACTCGGCCAGCGAGCGAGCCCGTGTAAGTTATAAGTTGGTTCACCTCCTCTAAGCCTCCGTTTCCTCACTTGGAATTGGTAATTAACTCTACCTATCTACCTAGTTAACAGTGAGAACCAACCACACGATACAAAGTGCACTAACTACTCAACAGAGTATGAAGCATCAAGGTTTTGTCGTGTAACTGAGATACGAGACACTGTACACACCTAAACCACATGACTTCATAAGCTCAGATGTATTTCTATATCCGTACAACTGTCAGCACAACCAAGTCACTGAAAGTATCTACCCCGCCAAACGTCACCTGTGCCCCTCTGCAATTTCTCCTTCCAGCATTAGCTACCAGTGAGCTGCTTTCTATCACCATGATTTTACGTTTTCTAGAATGTCGTAAGTGGAATCGGAGTCTGTAGTCCTTAATTTTGTCTTACTTTGTTCACTCGGCGTAACAGTTTGGAGATTCACCCACATTCATCAAGAGAGCATCCCTTACATCGCTGAGTAACAGTCCATGGTGTGGGTCTATCACTATTTGTCCATTTACTTGTGGATGGACTTTTTTTTTTTTAAAGATTTATTGTTTACTTATTTATTTCATTTATTTTTTGGCTGCATCGGGTCTTAGTTGCAGAATGCGGGATCTTCACTGAGGCACGTGAGATCTTTCTTTGCAGGGCATGGGCTTCTCTCTAGTAGTGGCGTGTGGGTTTTCTTTCTCTAGTTGTGGTGCACGGGCTCCAGAGGGCGTGAGCTCTGTAGTTTGCAGCACGTGGGCTCTCTCATTGAGCTCAGCAGTTGTAGCACATGGGCTTAGTTGCCCCACGGCATGTGGGATCTTAGTTCCCTGACCGGGGCTCGAATCTGTGTCCCCTGCATTGGCAGGCGTATTCTTAACCACTGCGTCACCAGGGAAATTCCTGGATAGACTTCTGAGTTGTGTCCAGTCATGAGTTGTTACAAAACCGTGCGAACACTCACGTACAAATCCATCTGGACTCATGTTTCCTTTTCCCTTGGTGTGACTGGATCACACATTACCGTTTCCCCAAGTGGCTGTCACACGCCCACAAGCCGTGTGTGAGCACTCGGCTTTTCCACGCCCTCGCCAGCACGGGCCGCTGTCAGCCCTTTCAATGTACCCATCCCAGCGGTATGCCGTGGGTCGCTGTGGTTTCAGTTTGCATTGAACCCTCATGACAAATGGCGCTTATCTGCCACCTATATATATGCTTTGGTAAAGGGTCTGTTTCTCTTTTGCCAATTTTTTAGTTGGGTTGTTAGTTCTCTTAGTAAGTCTGGAGAATTCTTTATATATTCTGAATTTACGTCCTTCATCAGACGTATGCTTCACAAATGTTCTCCCCCGATCTGAGCTTTCGCCTGTTATTCTCTTAATGATGTCTTCTGAAGAGCAGTTTTAATTTTCATGACATCCAATTTAACAATTTTTTCCTATCAGTTGGGCTTTTAGTGTCATATTTAAGAAATCTTTACCTAAACCAAGGTCACAAAGACTTTTTTTCCTCTGTTTTCCTCTAGAAGTTTTATACTTTCAGGCTTTACATTTAGGTATATGATTCATTTGAAGTTGATTTTTAAAAATGATGTGAGATATGGCTCAAAATTCATTATTTTGCACACAAACATCTGATTATTCCAACATTTTTCATTTGTTAAAAAGACTAGCCTTTCCCCATTAAATTGCCTATGCACATCTGCTGAAAATCAGTCTTCCAGATACCTGTGGGTCTATTTTTGGACTCTATTCTGTTCCACTGACCTATTTTTTATCTTTATTCCAATACCACACAATCACGATTGCTTTAGCTTTATAATAGGTCTTGAATTCAGGTAGTGTTAGATCTCCAAACTTTGTTCTCCTTTTTCAAAGTTTTTTTTTTTTTCTTCGGGGGGGGGCATTATTCTAGTTTCGTTGCATGTCCATATGAATTTTGGAATCAGCTTGTCAAATTCTATTAAAAAAAGGCCTGCTGACATTTTGATTGGGATGGTGTCAATTCTACAGACCAATGTAGGGAGGAGATACGCTATCTTAACAATATTGAGTCTTTCAAGCCACAGACACAGTATATTTCTCCATTCATTTAGGTCTTTAATTTCTCTAGGCAATGTTTTATATTTTTCAGTGCGCAAGTCTTGAACACCTTAGGTTTATCCCTAAGTGTTTCACTTAGTTTGATGTTATTTGGGTTTTTTTTTTTTTTGCTGTACGCGGACCTCTCACTGTTGTGGCCTCTCCCGTTGCGGAGCACAGGCTCCGGACGCGCAGGCTCAGCGGCCATGGCTCACGGGCCCAGCCGCTCCGCGGCATGTGGGATCTTCCCAGATCGGGGCACGAACCCGTGTCCCCTGCATCGGCAGGCAGACTCTCAACCACTGTGCCACCAGGGAAGCCCTAGAATTTTTATACCTAGGTTCATGAGGAATATTGATCTGTTTTTCTTTTCTTGTAATGTCTGTGTCTGGCTTTGCTATCAGGGTAATGAATGCCTCATAAAGTGAGCTGGGAAGTACTAGTTCTTCAACTTTCTGGAAGAGTTTATGTACAGTTAGCATTATTTCCCCCTTAAATGTTTGGTAGAATTCACCATTGAGGTCTTACTCATTTTTCCATCTTCAGCACCTAGTGCACAAAAAAATGCTCAAGTGCTTGAAGATCCAACAAGTTCTCCCAACCTTGGTTTTCAAACATCAAAAATTCAGAACAAGTTCCTTACAGCCCACAAGAACAGCTAAAAAGGAACAAAAACAAGGGCTGTGGTCATAAATTAGGGATTTAACAGAACCCCATCATCAGGACTACCTGCACTAGACACAGCCAAGGCACTGCAATGCCACAGGGAGGCACTTAAAGGCACGACTGTGCTCCCTGGTGGAACAGAATCTCCCCTGTGCCAGGTTTCCCGTCTGCACTCCACGACCAAGGAGAGTTTTGTCACAGTGCTTGCAATCAGTTCAAGAAATTTAAATGGATGCTACATCCATTGCAAATTACTTTCTTACGAAGTTACACTTTCCTCCCTCAGTAGAAGATGTCATTACACAGCACATGCAGTTAAGTCTTCTGTGGTTTTGAGAAAATCTCAAATGCACATAAAGAAACGTCTACTGGTCTGGCCCTTCCTACAATGAATCTAACTTATATTTCCAAAGAAAAGACAACAGACTTCACAGGAGCAGAGCTGTACTGCATAACCTGATCCAGAAAAGTGTATCTTTGTGTGTGTGTGTGAATATTTTTACTTAAGGAAAAGAGGGAGAGCCTCAGGGGGAGAATATTTTTAATAAAAATTGCTAAAGATCCTAAGAGTTAAGATGTAGTATTTGCATAACTTTAAATTCACCCTTTAAAAAAATTCAAAACAGTTTTTAAAGAAGTCCTCAGAAAAAGATATGTTCAGACAAAGACCACGGCAGAGCCTTCACTGGCTTCTGCCCCACGCTAACCTCACAGCACCACAGAGATTAAGTGCTCCTTCAAATCCAAGATTGGCTTCACAAACAAGATTACTGTCAAAAGTCCTGAGCTCTCAGTTATCCTCTAAGGAAGTCTTTTCCCATCAGGAATTCGTAGAGGTTTGCCAATTCCTAGAATAATGCTGTTTCAACACTACTAACCTACTATAACACTACTAACTATAAACCACAATACTTTCAAGATAAATAAAAGCATTACCTGCACAATGATGTTAGTTTCTGATACTTCATAGAACAGTAACGTAACTTGGGTTCCCACCTGATTCCAAAAAAGGAATCAGGATGGTTCCGGTAGGTCATACTGCTTTAGACACTGACGGTCACAGAGGAATTCCAAAGCAACTCAGTCTCGCTTCTGATTGTACTATGATGAGGGTAAATGTACATCATGGGTCAGAACAAAACACAGGATCTCAGACTTTTTTTTTCTATTCCCTCAATTATTCTAGGAAAACAATTCCAAACAACTTGCTCAGTAAAGCAAGTTCTGTTTGTTAAAGCAACGTTATGTTCTCAGATGACCTCTTTTACTCAAGACAACGGCTCATTGCCAAAGGGCTGCACAACCACAGCTCTGCCCTCAACTCCACCGACATCTGCAGAACTGCAGGGCTCACCGTGCTGCTCAATCTGTGAAGTCTCTCCCGCCTTCTTCGGCGCACGCCACTCTGTAAGATAAGCAGTGCAGGCGTCACCCCCCACTCTGCCGACGAGGAAATGGAGGCCTGCAGAGAGCCTGGACGGTGGTTCTCAGCTCTCTCACAAAGACTGGGTAGGCACCAGCTGGAAGCCGGCGTCTCTTGACTCCTAGTTTAACTATTTTCCTGCTGCCTTAGGGTGTCTCTTAAATGAACTGTAACAGTTTTCTAAGGTGAGGCGCCAAATAAAAGACTTGGAGAAGGAAGCCGGAAACAATCAGATCAAAACCAGCGTGTTGCTGAGCTGGAAATGCCATCTCAAGCCCTAACTCTGGATGAGTATGCAAATCAGGACGTCAAAATGAGAGGAAATCACAGCACAGCGCTGTGGGAGATGCCACGGCAGGTGCTACCGACCAAGAGCGCTCAGCACACCTTCGATGCGGCGTGCAAAAGCCATAACTACACTATTTTATACCCTCATCCCCTTTGGAGCAACCATCTCCGTCCTAAAACATTTATTGAATGCAGTGTAACCTATGTGGACTCCATTACAGAAGGCGGGAAAAAGAGGCTCGATCCTTCATCCCAACCTACTGGCCAAACAGCACATGGGGTGATCTGCGAGCCCCAGAGGGGAGAAGCGGGTTGTACTGCTCCCCCCTTAGAAAACGGCTGGCACAGCACACACATACCGAGTGAGACGGACTGAATGGGCAAGCCAACCTCAAGCCTATTCGGCCCACGCCCAAATCCCAGAATCACTGGTGGGGAAGACACTCTAAGAAGTCATTAGCTGGGACTTCCCTGGTGGCGCAGTGGTTAAGAATCTGCCTGCCAGTGCAGGGGACACGGGTTCAAGCCCTGGTCTGGGAAGATCCCACATTCTGCGGAGCAACTAAGCCTGTACACCACAGCTACTGAGCCTGCGCTCTAGAGCCCGTGAGCCACAACTACTGAGCCCTCGCGCCTAGAGACTGCGCTCCGCCACAAGAGAAGCCACTGCAATGAGAAGCCCGCGCACTGTAACAAAGAGTAGCCCCCGCTCGCCGCAACCAGAGAAAGTCTGCGCACAGCAACAAAGACTCAACGCAGCCAAAAATAAAAATAAAAAATAAATTAAAAAAAAAGAAGTCATTAGTTGTGCTGCTACCTTCCTGTAAACAACACAGCAGAATCACCTTGGATCCGTTTCCTCACCTCCCTGATGTGTCTCCTCACCTGTGAGAGGGAACACGCAGTGGTGGGTCCTCCCATCTGTCTTTCTGCCTCATTACCCCAGGCTCACAGCTGTGCCCAAACAAAAGCCAGACCAAGCAAGGGGCAGCCTCACAAGCCAGGAAACTTTAAGACAAAAACTGCGCTACTCCAGCCAAACCCCACAGGCTTTTGGGGGCAAAGAGCAGTTCAGTTTGGGGTATGTTAAGTTTAGTGGTGCCTCAAAAATGGAAACATACAATTACTATATGACCCAGCAATTTCAATCCTAGATATATACCCACGAGAAATGAAAACATGCCAACACAAACACTTGTACACAAATGTTCACAGCACTGCTATTGCTCACAGCCAAAAGGTGGGAACAACCCAAATGCCCATCAACAGATGAACGGATAAACAAAGTGTAGTACATCCCTACAATGGAATAGTATTCAGCCATAAAAAGGAATGAATTACTGATATATGCTACAATGTAGATGAACCCGAAAACATTATGCTCAGTGAAAGAAACCAGACACAAAAGGCCACATATTATATGATTCCATTTACATGAAATATCTAGAATAGGTAAATCTACACAGACAGTACGCAGATCAGCAGCTGCAAGGGAATGCGGGAGAAGGGACCTGAGACTGGTCACTCAGTGAGTTCGGGGTGGTCTTCTGGGATGAGAGCAAGTTCTGAAACCAGAGAGAAGTGGTGGCTGTACAACACTGTGAACGCACTACCTGCCAGTGAATTACACACTTTAAAGAAGTTAAATGTATGTTATGTAATTTTCAACTTAATTTAAAAAAGCACGTGTATCAGAGAAAAGGAAATTACTAAATCAGCATTAATCCAGCCTTTGCACAAATCTCTGGAAAGGCTGTTTGAAATGTTTATGTTCCAGCATGAGTCCCGGTGTTCATGACTTAATCAAACGGACACTATGAGGCTCCATGACAGAGCTTCTCGAAGGAAGCCTGTGTGGGCGCAGCCCTGGCTGACTGGGAGGCTGGTCCCACGAACATGGCAACTCCATGGCTTCATCACAAATGCCAACTTTATTTAATACAGTAACTGCTATTCTTACTTTGTAATGGAAAACCACTTATCGTAACGCCTGTGAAGTCAAGGGCTTACGGCGTGCAAGCCGCCCTTCCTCCTTCCACATTAACAACGGTGGGCACAGGACGGAGGCACCTCCGCTCCCTCGCTCCATGGGCTCAACGATGATCCAGGGAGCAAAGGTATTCGATTGTGGGAAGCTATTTTAAAAGAGCATTTTTAAGAAAAAGCCTTCATTCCTACGTTTGATTTTGTTCTTTCCCTCCCCAGTGGAGCGGCTTCTCCAGGGAACATTAGTACAGGCAGACCTCGATTTACTGCACTTCGCAGACACTGCACTTGTTACAAGTTGAAGGTCTGGGGCAGCCCTCCGTCCAGCAAGTCTATCGGCGCCATTTTTTCAACAGCATCTGCTCACTTCATGTCTCTGTGTCACGTTTCGGTAATTCTCAAAGTATTTCAAACTTTTTCATTATTATTATATTTTTTATGGTGATCTGTGATCACTGATCTTTGATGCAAAAAGATTACAACTCACTGAAGGCTCAGGTGATGGTTAGCATTTTTTAGCAATAAAGTATTTTAAATTAAGGTATGTACAATGTTTTTTAATACATAATGCTATTGCACACTTAACAGACTACAGTATAGTGTAAACATAATTTTTATATGTGGTGGGAAACCAAAAATCCATGTGACTCACTTTACTGTGATATTGGCTTTGGCAGGGGTGTGGAACCCAACACGCTATCTCCAAGGCCTGTCTGTGTGTGAAACCTTCTCAATTCAAACACAACTTTAGGTTCTGTATCCCTGACTCATCAGTTACTCCAGGTTACATGTAACTCTCAGCACTGCCCCATTTGCACACCTTGTGGTGTTTGTAAATTTTGTAAAATGTCACCTTTTAACACATACCAATCCAGCCTCTTGGCTGGATACAATTCTGTTAATAAATTACTGAGTTCTCTGAGTAAAAGGCAGTAAACAGCCTCAAAATACATTCACTGGTATTTGAAATGGCAGATCTGCCTAAGCACTGGGCTGGGATTCCCCAGCCCTGGACAGCTTCTGGTAAGAAATGTGATGGCAGTCACAGACTGGGACTGGAAAGAAGGGAGGAAAATAAATCATCATCACTTAGCACGTGGAGTATTAAACTATCAGTTCACAGGATAAAAAATAAGAGACACAGTGGGAACCGCTGAGATCGAATCCAGAGCACCTGGGATTCGACGGGGCTGGGACCCCGGGTGTGGCTCGGAGGAGCTCCCACCTACCTCTTAGCCGAGGCTGGAGACTTGGCCACGATCACTGCATTTCTGTAATCCGGGATCTGTGACAGAGGAGAGGGTGGGGATTACTGCCATGTCTCCACAAGGCTATTCACACCAGTACCCGGTAACTGATAAAAATGAACATTCCAACAGACTCAAAAATGTCATCTGGTCACTTCAAAGTTTTCCAAAAAGACAAAAAGTTCAAAGTAAATTTCCTCTTTAGAAGATGAAGAAACGCCTACCTAGGAATAAAAAAAACTATTATCAAGGCATGACTCTCATAGACTTATTTTAAGAAAAAAGTAGGGTTAATCAGTAATTAGCTCATATCTATGTGGCAGCAAAGGTGTTTTTATGAAGTCAACAGGAAGTACTCTCATGAATCCCAGTTACATGTAATTTCACAGGGCAAGGATGACATTCATCGAATCTGAATTCAAGGCACCTGTTGAATTCCAAATAAGTGCGGTCCAAACAAATAACTACTTAATGTGTCTCTGTCACAGCATAATGAAGAAACCAATTTGTTAAAGGAATCAGCCCGCCTAGCACTGCTTCATAAAGATATTAAGAGCCCTTAAGAAAATAAGCAAAATATCAGTCTACTTTGGAGTTCTTTACTTTAAACATTTGAAGTGATCTGTACCAGGATAATTACAGTTGAAGATACACCCATTACCAACTTCTGAGAGTTTAGAAGACAGAACTACTTTTTTTTTTTTGCGGTACGCGGGCCTCTCACTGTTGTGGCCTCTCCCGTTGCGGAGCACAGGCTCCGGACGCGCAGGCTCAGCGGCCATGGCTAACGGGGCCATTCGCTCTGCGGCATGTGGGATCTTCCCAGACCAGGGCACGAACCCACGTCCCCTGCATCGGCAGGCGGACTCTCAACCACTGCACCACCAGGGAAGCCTGACAGAACTACTTTCTTTTTTTTTTTTAATTTATTTATTTTTTTAATTTTTGGCTGTCTTGGGTCTTCATCGCGGTGCACGGGCTTCTCATTGCGGTGGCTTCTCTTGTGGTGGAGCACGGGCTCTAGGCGCGTGGGCTTCAGTAGTTGTGGCGCGCGGGCTTAGCTGCTCCGCGGCATGTGGGATCCTCCTGGCCCAGGGCTTGAACCCGTGTCCCCTGCATCGGCAGGCGGACTCCCAACCACTGCGCCACCAGGGAAGCCCAGAACTACTTTTAAGCTGAGCAGTAGTTTGTTGTTTCTGATTTCATCTTGGCAATATTTTCAAATTATGTTCTTAAAATCTAATCATTTCATTAAATTATATTATTTCATTCAAATATATCCCCACTGATTTCTCACAATTATGCTGGATCAATGAATTTTAATATAAGCACTTAATAACATCTAGCACCTTGTACAATACCTAGTACATGGGAAGCACTAAAATAATCAATATTTAGTAAACAAAAAAACCAATTAGTTTGAACAAGGCTCTATGATAGATATGTCCATATGGATAAGAAATCTCTACATCTGATCCATCTATACACATAAAAAGCCTAACTTATCCAACATTATCAGGGAGTAAGGTAGCAAAAAGTATTTTCATTTAGGCGTTTTCCTTATTTTTGCTGGAAGTCTTTCTAAACTGCTTTATGCACTTCTTTGCCTCATCAAACATCACCAAACAGCACCAAACCCAGCCAAGAGAAAAAATAACAAATGAAGAAACAGTTAATAGAGCAAAGAAAAAGAAACTTTAAAAGAAAGGACTCTTTAATAAAAACAGGTCTATTTTCTCCTCAGGAGTCAAAACAGGAAATCATACACATAAAGAAAGAACAAGTTGTTATGAAAATGAACCAAAAAGAAATCTAGACGGTGGAAGTTATTATGGTGCAAATAAGAAACTCAGCTGGCTTGAAGGGCAGGAGGGACACAGCTGAAAAAAAAACCGTGGGTGAGATTAAGCCATGGAATTTTCCCACCAGGCAGCATGTAAGAATGCAAAACTTGAAAAAAAATTTAAAAAGTTAAACAATATACAGACTAGATCCAAGATTTTCAACTTCTAACAGTTCCCAAAGAAAGGAATGAAAAAATAGAAGGGATGAAATACTCAAACTATAGCAAACAAAATTCATAGAGAATGAAAGGGACCCACTGAGCATCTAGTGAGGTGAATGGAAAAAAGATCCACCTGGACACATTGTGCTGAAATTTCAAAACCACAGCAAAAAGATAAAACACTGTTTTACATGGGGAATTCTGTCCAAGTGTAAATGAATACAGCCCCTTCAGACAATTGCAATTTTTGTAATATCTATTAAAATATGAAAAATGTAGATACTTTTCAATTAAGCAATTCCACTTCCTAATATAGCTCAGAAAAACACTTGCGTAAGTACTCAAAAGGGCAGGTACAAGAATTTTTAATGCAACATGACTTAAATATATTTTGAAAATAAAATATTTCACTTAAAAGAGTGAAAAATTAAAACAACCTAATATCCAAGCAAGAGGGAAATGGTTGAAAAAACTGCGGCTCATTTAAACTTGTGCTTTAAACATCTCAACAGGTAGCTATTTAAATTTAAATTAATTAAACTTAAATAAAATGAAGGATTCCATTCTCCAGTCACAGCAGGCACATTTCAAGGACTCAACAGGTACGTGTGGCTGCCATTCTGACAGCAGATAGAACATTTACACCATCATAGAATGATGATGATGTACTATGTAGCAATCATGAAGAAAGAAGTAATCCTATATAGCTGAACATGGAAAGACCTCCAGACACCAGCACAGGAAAGGAAACAAAGTTACAGAACAACACAAACAATATATCAATGTGGTTTTTTGTATTTTTTTTTTCAAAAAGCCCCCACAAATCAATTTCTGTAACTAGGTGTACAGAAATGGGAGGTAAATCAGAGGCAAAGGTCTGAGAGGATTCAGGACACTACGCAGGCTGGTAACCAGGGTGAGCCCTGCAGAGGGCCTGGGCCCAGGCTGGTGGTCCAGGGAAGCTGCTTGTTTCATCACTTCTGTCAGAATTTCCCTAACTGCCACTGTAAACATAAGTTTTCATTTTTCACATTTTCGAAGATTATTCTTATTAATCTTATCAAGTGGAGGGGAAAACACACCACATGTCATGCAAGTCTGACTTCCAAACCCTGTAGTAATTTCCCCGGAACCATTAAGGGAAAACATCACCAGGGCCACTGTGGGACCACAGAGAATCAAATTGCCTGACACCCACACTCCTTTGCTACACCCCTGCCTGTGTCCCTGGTTTTCCATTTCTTGCCAGATCTCATTTCTCTGACAGTGAGAGTGAACTGGTATAAAGACACTAAGAAGAACACAGGGGGGAATAAAGCAACTCAAGAATCAGAAACAGGATCACTTTATAAGTTCCTATTTTAAAAACTGATGGGATGGAATCTCTCGATACACCACAAAAGTACACTTGGTAGCCTCCCCTCTTCCTAATTTCCTTAAAAAACCCTGGTGCAGACCAATGATTACTAGTACTATCACTATAATACTTAGTCATTTTTTTTAAAAACAAACACTATACTGAATCAATACCCAAACCTCTTTTGGGTTATATTTTATTATGTCTACAACTTGGATGTCTTACACTCAGTGCTGCCTTACAGCCGCTGTCAGCCCAACAGCAGCCGCACTGTGTGCTTTCACCCCTTCGCGTGCATGAAGGTGGCCACGGTGTTCCTATGTCCTCCATTCACATGAATCACAGGCACTGTTGGTTCTCTCCGGGCCAGGCTTAACTGCCATTTAAAATGTCGCCAGAGGGCTTCCCTGGTGGCGCAGTGGTTGAGAGTCCGCCTGCCGATGCAGGGGACACGAGTTCGTGCCCCGGCCTGGGAAGATCCCACATGCCGCGGAGCGGCTGGGCCCATGAGCCATGGCCGCTGAGCCTGCGCGTCCGGAGCCTGTGCTCCGCAGCGGGAGAGACCACAGCAGCGAGAGGCCCGCGTACAGCAAAAACAAACAAACAAACAAACAAAAAAATGTCGCCAGGAAAAATAAATAAATAAAATAAAATAAAATGTCGCCAGAAAGAGCTCACTATGATTCAGCATTAAAATGACGAGTTACCATGCACGCAGAAAGACACAGGAAGAGGGCAGCACGATGTAAATTTCATATTCATGAATCAAAGGGTCATCACTGGAGGAATGACCACAATTCCATATTTTCTTGCAAGGCAACAATCAAATGCTTTCTGGGACCTACGAAAGGAAGACTCCCTGCCAGGAGGTGAAGCTGTGGAAGGACTAAATCTGAAAAGGATGCTTAACGCATGCACAGCAACACGGCCAAGGCTGGAGAACAGTTTCCAGGCAATGAGCACCCATTAGCTGAACGCCCACTTTTGGCAGAAAGTGCTCAAATTCCCTTGACAACCCAAGAAAAACAGAGGGTGAGCTGTCAAATAGGATGACATCAGTGTCAAAGCTTGCAGAATAGAGCCACCAGGTGACACGAAGGCAATGCCTCACAGCAGGACTGGCAGCGCTGCCTTCTTTCTTGATGACATGAATAACATAAACCTTAACTGACGGCAACTTAGATTCAGTAAAATATGGTGAATCTACCCCCTGCCTGAGAAACTCTAATGCATGAAAACAAAAGGCATAAAGCAAGTACATATACTATAAAAAAGTAAACAGTGAGCTCCCATATAGTGTCTCATTTTCTATAGGCTGTTTTAATTTACCTCTATGAATGAAGAACAGAGAATTTAAAACTAAAACACTTGAGGTTACCACTGTTAGCTCACCGTCAGAAACAAGGACCCCACTTCCCATATCTGCTGAACCATGAGCAGTTTAAGAGGGTTCAGGTCCGACTTCTTTTCAACAATGAAACCTAAGACGGGATTCTTCAAGTGGCAGGCAGCCTTGCACCAAGGCAGACGCCTACATGAAGGGCAATGACCTTGCCCTGACCTCTGGATCAGCGCCAAGGGTGCTGTGGCCTTGACTCACCAGGCCCACAGGGGCCTCTCAAGAGTCGCTCTTGCCATGTACGTCTCTAGATGTCAGCACACAGCACTCCTGGTGTCTTGAGAGGAAACATCCCCCAGACCAAAAGATGAACATTAGCCTATAAAAGTGCACACCGAGGGCTTCCCTGGTGGTGCAGTGGTTAAGAATCCTCCTGCTAATGCAGGGGACATGGGTTCGAACCCTGGTCCGGGAAGATCCCACATGCTGCGGAGCAACTAAGCCCGTGCGCCGCAACTACTGAGCCCGTGCTTGAGAGCCAGCGAGCCACAACTACTGAGCCTGTGTGCTGCAACTACTGAAGCCCACGTGCTGCAACTACTGAAGCCCACGCACCTAGAGCCCGTACTCTGCAACAAGGGAAGCCACCTCAATGAGAAGCCCACGCACCGCAATGAAGACCTCTCGCCGCAACTAGAGAAAGCCTGTGCGTGGCAACGAAGACCCAACGCAGCCAAAAAAATAAATTGATAACATAAATAAATTTAAAAAAAAAGTGTACACCGACTGCTCTATTTCTTCCAAAACTAGAGGCATCACTGAGATGGCTCTTCCCGGGACCATGCTGTGTGAAGCCCAGCCTTGCCCTCACGCTCCTCCCTCTGCCCGGGCCCTTTTCCTCCTGTGAGGACAGGAGCTGTGCTCTCGCACCCTTTCTCTCTCAACTGAGAATCATATTCAAGTAAATTACATTCATATTGTTTTTTGAATGTATTAGAGTTTGTATGTTTCTTGTGCATAACTTTAAAAAAACAAGTAGAATATTTTCTAGTGTTCCCTTTCAAAAATACTTCAACCCATTTTCACTACTGAGGGCCTACGTTAGTTACTGGAGGATGGGGAAGGCCTGTACTCTTGACAGAAAGAAACTGCTCAGAAATCTACAACCTGCTCTCTTTTAAATACTGTTAAAAGCGTTCTCTGGAAAAGTTATTAAAGAGACAATTCACGTGAGGAAAAGAGTTCCTAAAAAAGCAAAATAGCTAAGTGCATTATAAGTTAACATTTAAAAAGGCTTCTTAAATAATGAGTCACAAAAGTGCTATTACATCCAAGAATAACAAATGTAACTATATTAAAATTACATATGTTTGATTTGCCCCAGGAACACGAGTGATTCAAAATGAGAAGAATCAATCACTGTAATATATCACATTAATAAAATGAAGGAGGGCTTCCCTGGTGGCACAGTGGTTGAGAGTCTGCCTACCGACGCAGGGGACATGGGTTTGTGCCCTGGTCCTGGAAGATCCCACAGGCCGCGGAGCGGCTAGGCCCGTGACCCATGGCCGCTGAGCCTGTGCATCCGGAGCCTGTGCTCCGCAACGGGAGAGGCCACAGCAGTGAGGGGCCCGCGTACCGCAAAAAATAGATAAATAAATAAAATGAAGGAAAAGAATCCACGTGACCATCTCAAATGATGCAGAAGAAGCATCTGATAAATCCAACACCCTTTCATGATAAAAACAGAAAACTAGGAATAGAATACAAGGGCACTTCCTCAACATAATAAAAGGCATTAATGAAAAACCTACAGCTCACATCAGACTTGGCAGTGAAAGGCTGAAAGCGTTCCACCTAGGATCAGGAACAAGACACAGATGCCCACATTCAACACTGCTACTCAACACTGTACTGGAAGCTCTAGCCACAACTATCAGACAAGAAAAACAGGTTCCCAAGTTAGAAAGGAAGAGGTCAAACTGTGTCCATTCACAGACCATATGATCTTACATGTAGAAAACCCTAGAGAATCCACATACAACACAAAACACTATTAGAGCTAATACATGAGTCCAGCAAAGGTGCAGGATCAACACACAAAAGTCAGTTTCATTTCTATTCACCAGCAGTGAACAAACCAAAAGGAACAACTCCATTTACAACAGAGCCAAAAAGTAAAACACCTGGGAATAAATTTAACCAAGGAAATTGAGAGGAAGATGAAACAAGATTCAGGATAGTGGTTCCCTTGGGTGGAAGGAGGCAGGGGGATGGGACACAAAAGGACTACATGTGTGGACGTAAGTTACTATGATGATGCTAGTTTTCTTGTTGGGTGGTAGGATCACAGATGCCAACGACTACAGGTGCATGGACGAAGATAAGGCAGGAAGAGGGACACATAAAAGAGGCCCAGGACCACCCATGGACCAATGATGACAGTGAGATATTTGTCACAATCACGACTAGGTGACTCTAGGCACCTGAGATGCAAAAGAAAAAAAAGCAATTTTAACAGCTTAGCAAAAGAAATAAATTGCAGATTAAGAATTTAAAAATACACCGAATTCAGTACTTTGTGACCACCTAGAGGGGTGGGATAGGGAGGGTGGAAGGGAGACGCAAGAGGGAGGAGATATGGGAACATATGTATATGTATAGCTGATTCGCTTTGTTGTAAGGCAGAAACTAGCACATCATTGTAAAGCGATTATACTACAGTAAAGATGTTAAAAAAAAAAATGGTGTGTTAGTTTCAGGTGTACAGCAGGGTGATTCCGTTATGCATATACAGGTATCTATTCTTTTTCAAATTCTTTAATTGGGAGCTTGGGATTGACATATACACACTACTGTATTTAAAATAGATAACCAACAAGGACCTACTGTATAGCACAGGGCACTCTGCTCAGTATTCTGTAATAATCTAAATGGGAAAAGAATTTCAGACTGAAAAAAAAAAAAACACTGAATTACATTTATAAAGTAAATAGTACTTTAAGCAGAATACATCAAGTTTTAATCCTTCATGGACAGCCCAAGGAAATGGAAATGCATCTTTCAACCTTAAACAGAATGTTAAAAAGTTTGAGCTAGCTCACCTCTTCTTGAATATACTGTAATAAGAAGGGAGATGCTCTTAAATTATCAACAGGAATATTGAAGAAGCCCTGAATTTCCTTCTGGTGTAAATCCATAGTAATAAGATGAGTCAGACCTTTGAAAATAAAGCAGACACAAACACACAAATAATTTCATAACCAGTTGCACTGTATGAATAAGTACTACATAAAACAAGATACCATATATAATAAATTACTATTAAAAATTGCTCTCATCAAAAACTCAGTGTCTTTATTTCTCAGATTTTTTTTTAGTACAATGAGATTATGAGATAAAAGAAAATATAAATATTGGTCTCTGCCCCCCGGTTCCCAGCACAGAGCTCCTAAAACCCTTGCCATTCCCTCAGTGCTAAGAGCACCAGGGGCATCTCTTATTCTAATATCTGGTCTTTGACCCCAGCTCTGACACAGAGCTCCTGAAAGCCTTATGAATTCCTTAGTTATAAGAGTACCAAGAGTATCTTTTGTTCTAATGAGGCGACCCAGGATGGGCTCCGGGATGGGGGCCGGTCACCACGATTTTCAAGCTCCCCACCCCCACTCTCGAGATGGGGGACGGGCTGGAAATGGAGCTAATGAACGAGCACGCCCTTGTGAGGACACCTCCATGAAGTCCCAACAGCACGGGCTTCAGGGAGCTTCCAGGCGGGTGAACACGGGCATAAGCCCCTCCCCATACCCTGCCCCACGCACCTCTTCCACCCAGATGCCCACCTGGATCCTTTATCATGTCGTTTTATAATAAACCAGTGAACAGTAAGAGAACAGTGTTCCCGAGTTCTGTGAGGAGTTCTAGTAAATTAATCGAACCCAAGAGGAGGTCGTGGGAACCTCTGATTTATAGCCAACTGGTCAGCACAGGTGACAACCTGGACTTGCAGTGAGCGTCTGGGGGGGTCAGGGGAGCAGGCACGTGGGACTGAGCCCTTAACCCGTGGGATCTGACGCCATCTCCAGGTACACAGTGTCAGAGTGGAACTGTACGACACCCAGCTGGTGCCCTGGAGAATTGCAAGGTGTGGGGAAAACGCCTACACATTTGGTGACAGAGGTGAAGTGTTCCCTGCGAGGAGTAAAGGAAACTCAGAGGAGGTGGGGAACTGGGTTTCCCCCCTCAGAAGGGAAAGACTGGGTGGCTTTTCTTACACAGAGATGCATGGTTTTCACATCAATTTAAAGTCTTAAAACAGCCAAGATCATAGCAATGAAGAAATGTCTGATAATTCTGTGAGAGTGGATTTCATCTCCCCGAAGTCTTTTCAATAGGCATGACAAAGCCATATTAAGACAAGTATTTGTCTTAATATATTAAGACAAACTGCACAGGCCTGTCTGTAATTCGAAAAAATGAGGAATCTTCATCCCATTGGCTCCTTAAAGGATATTTGAAATGGAAATATATATATATATATAAACATACATATAATTCAACTGGAAAATTTTTTTAAAGCACAACTTGCCCAAATGAACAGGAAAGCAGGCCTGGTGGCCCCCCAGGAGCAAGCCTAGGGGGGGAGGGCAGGCCTGCTCCCTCCAGCAGAGTCTCAACTGGGTGTGCTCTTCAGGTTGCTGGGGCTCAGGTTTATTCATTTTTTGTTTTGGTTTTGCCTTCTTTGAAATGCTACAGTAGAAAACTTATTCTGCAGTAAGTGTCTGTGTTAAAATGTAGTGATATGGGGACTTTTATTCTTTTCTCTCTGTGCAAACGCTCTGTGACATGTGCCTTCTATAATCATACACACATACACAGGCACACCCGTGCACGCGCACACACACACACACACACACACACACACACACACAGAGTAACAACTCTGAAGATTATTTAGAAACAAGGAGGAGACACTTAGGATGTTACCTAAAAATGCACAACACGAAATAATTTGTATGGTCTGCAAAGTATGCCAGTGTGTACTGGGAAAGGGAAGAGACGAAAATAAAAATAGTTGCCGTGTTATTAGAGTTGTTGATTCCAAATGCCTTCTTCCCCGTTAAAAACAACCTAAAATATGACTGTAACTTGTCATTTCAATATTAATTTTTTTAAACAAAGAATTTAGGAAAAAATAAGTTGTTCTCATCAGCTTTGTGTTTAGGGAGTTGGGAACAGGAGAGAACTCTCTCTAATTACAAATTAGCCATCTTAAAGCTGTACCACTATTTCTACTCTGTTCAACATTCTAATTTAGTTAAGACAATGCTTTACAATTTCTCAGGTAAAAATAAAACTCCCAGACCCCCAATAAACCGTCAAATATCTGCCTTTCTTACCAGCTTTGCACATCATGGAAGCTAGCAGTTTAGAAACAATGGAGCCTCTCTTTCTCATCTTGCACTGTTTGCTGTAAGGAAAGTAGGGGATCACGCCGATGATGCTTTTGGCACAGGAGGTCTTACACGCGTACACCATGATAAGGAGCTCCATGATGGTGGTGTTCACATCCCTGGAACCCAAGGACAGAAACCAGCAAGGAGAAACGTCATATACACGATAACCTCTCTTGGTTCCAACTAAGCGTTAGCCATGTGTCACGCCCGCCTCGACCGAGACAGGCTCTAGACACAAAAAAGAAACCACATCCCTCTCTTCTAGGGCCTCCATCAGCCGCCCCCATGCTGCCTCTCAGCCGATGACCCTACTTCCTCTTCCACTGAGAAAAGCACTGTCAGAAAAGAGCCCAGGGCCCCCACTGCCACATGCGCGTGCAGCCCCCAAGTCTGCCTGTCCCGAGCCATTAGCCAGAGACGAACTTTCCACACCAAAGTCACTCTAAAATCAGCCCTCCCGTGACGCAGGGATCCCATCCCCCCTGCCCACTGAAGCAGGGCTCCAGCAATCCCCCCGGCCACCCCATCACTGTGTCACTCTCCCCTGCTCATACTGATGGGCCATTTCTCCCATTAACAGCAGCTCAGGCCACTTTCCCCACTGCCCCATTTCTTGGCTCCCCTGGGCAGCACATCTCAAGACGGTCGTCCGCACTTGCTTCCAACTCATCTCTCTCATCCTCTCCCACACACGCTCCGATCCAGGTCACAGATGATCTCCACGTGGCCAAGGCCAATGCTGGGTTCTCACTCCACCTCTCTCCATCCTCGCCCTGACACACTCCATCACTCCCCCACCGCTCCCCTCCCGCCCCGCTTCGTTTCCTCTGCTGCTTGCTCTCCTCCCCAGCTTCCTGCCCTGACACCTGATCATTTGTCCTCTTCTCCTCTCTCCTCCCTCATCCCTCGCTCGGGCTTCTCATCCAATTTCAGAGCTTTGTAAATGCTGGGGACTCAAATTTATAGCTCCAGCCCAGGCTTCTCAAGTCCAGACTAACAAATTCAGCTGCTTCTTGACAATTCCACTAGAAAGTCTTGTTAAGACATCTCAAAACGTACCCCAAACTGAACTGCTCTTCGACCGGCAAAGCCTGCCTCGTCATAAACCTCTGCCATCTCAGCTGACGGCAACACTGCTCCTGCAGTTTACTCAGGACAAAACCCCCAGAGGCGTCCTTAACTGCTCTCCTGTCCACAGTGACAGCAACCCACCACTCCACTGCTGCCCTGGGGCTGAGCCTCGACCCCCCCCAGTGACAGCCCCCCCCCCCCCCGGCAGTCCCTCTGCAGCCCACCCTCTGCACAGCATCCAGCTGGAGCTTAAAGTCACAGGCAGATCATGCACTCTGCTCAGGAGCCAGCGATGGTTTCCCGCAGATGCCAAGGCCCTGCAACAGCTCCCGAGGCCCCTTCAGGGTCTGGCCCCCGCCAGCTCTGCCCTGCACTCCTCCTCCGTGCCCTCCCCTCATGCCAGTCCTCACGCCGACCTGAGGGCCTTCGCCTCAGGGCTCCCTGCTCCTGCCTGGAGTGCCCTCGTCGCCAGCTGGCACCTTCTTCCAGTGTTTGTCAGATGTCACCTCCCCAGCCTGCCCTCTCTCCATCCTTTACCATCGTCACGTCCGACTCCTTGCCAGGCTGTTTTGGTTTGGTCTACTTATTCATTATGTTACCTGCATGTCCTAGAACACAGGCTCCATGAGGACAAAGGATCTGTGAACTATTTTAATCCTTCGCGCATCTCACACACCTGTAACAGTGGCTGGCACATAACAGACATTCAGTAAATGTCTGTGAATGAGCGACTGCATGCAAGAGTGAGGGAAACACGGAACATTTGCGTGAGTAGGTTTTCTGTTGATACCAAACAACAAGCCTGACATGGGAAGAGTTAAAGTCGCCTTTCAGAAAGCATTCTGTGCCGGGGGTAAGAGTAGGGGAACCAACAGCAGATGTAAAGTTACACCAAGGTCCCAAACTATACTCCCAGGAACACCATTTTTCTGTGAACTGGTACAAGGCTTTCCATCACTAAATTCAAATAATAACTTGTCTGAATTACAGGAAAAGTTAAGTTAGTGAACAGAATTTTCTTAATTTAAAATTTTTCTTATACTTTTAGTGCCTACCACCAGTCTACACTAAGACAAGGTACAAGGTGTATCTGACGACACCAAATCTCAGTGTTAACAGTTTCTTAAAGAACACAATATCTAAGCTTTCTGCAACCTGGACAAGACAAGCCTATGGCACAGTCTGGAGCACTCCAAAATGAGGCATGTAGAGAAAATTAAGGGAATGGTTTTTTTTTTTGCGGTACGCGGGCCTCTCACTGTTGTGGCCTCTCCCGTTGCGGAGCACAGGCTCCGGACGCGCAGGCTTAGCGGCCATGGCTCACGGGCCCAGCCGCTCCGCGGCATGTGGGATCTTCCCGGACCGGGGCACGAACCCATGTCCCCTGCATCGGCAGGTGGACTCTCAACCACTGCGCCACCAGGGAAGCCAAGGGAATGGTTTTGGCTAGAGGAATAAGAAACTGACGAGAGGCAGGGGCAGAATGAAAAGAGTATCGAAATGTCCAAAAATAAATGTAAAGGAAGGAATGAATGAATGAATGGAAAGAAATGGAAGGTATAAAGTACTGCAAACACCCGGGAGCCAGAAGGAAGTCAGCTGTTCTGCGCTCTGCACTTTCCCCTCCTTGATGAGGGCGTGGGCATGGAGAGCGCTCTACCAGCCTGGCGTCTGGCCTGGGAAAGAGAGAGGCAGCAGGGGCAGCACGAACTCTCGTCCCCACAGCCCAGCCCTGCTGAGGGTCCTAAGCGGAGGGAAGACATGAAGCCAGGGCCCCGCCGCAAAGGCCCCCTGCAAAGGCCCGCACACTTGCGCTCCAGGACGATGGGATGCAGTGACAGGGCACCTTCGCTCCTCCTGCCAGAGGAGTCAGGTGGCTTTGAGATTTCATCCCCATGAACCAAAGACCAGGACAGAGATGTTCAAACTTTAGGTGAAAGGTCATGTGTTCCAAGTCTAAATTCTCCCAAAGTTTGGCTCATCTTCACTTTCTTTGGTATTTGCTTTACATGTAACCACAAATTTAGCTTGCGGCAATTTTTGGAATCTCTAGGCTAAAAACTGTTGCACTACACAAACCGATTTCTAGACATTATTAAAAATTGTACTGAGTTAAAAATTTCATCTATAGAGGCCTTGAGGGACACCTGTGGACAGAGTGGCATTTGATCGAAGAGTGGTGCAGACACCCTCGCTGCACTGAATCTTCTATCCCCAGCGTACACATTTGTGACCTCAACAATTTCCAGAACACGCAGCTATCAAATGTCACAGGAGACAGGAACACACATGCCTTCAACACACCGTCTATCTTCTCAGCTCCTTTAATTTATGCAACAGGACAGTACGTTTAAATTATCTGCAGGAAAAGCTTTAAGAACCCCAAGTAAGCAAATTCCTCTCCTCTCGCCTGTTTTCTTTTTTGGAACTAGAAGAGCTTCCCTACAAATTTTATGAAATTCCGGCTACTGAGAGCAAACGTAATGGGCTCTCTTATCGTTACGCGCCTCCACCCCAAAACTTGGTTATTCCCACCCTTGAGAACACTGAAAGAACACAAAAAACGTCAGCAGCTATGTCAGAAAAATTAGCAGAGTGAGATCATGGTAATTTTAAAACAATCGTAATTCTCCCTGTCTAGGCAATTCTCATTATTCTAAACATTCATGCCCAAACAGAGACCAGAAAGCAACATTTCTGTTGGATAAGGTACTCACTTTGAAACAGTTTGGATGATGAAAACATCTTTCCCCCTCACAGACTCTTGAATTTGTACTCTTGTTTCTGGCAGGAAAAGGGGAAAAGAGAAGAAGGGTGAACAAGGCACATAACTTTAAAAAACGCACAAAAAAACCCCTGCAGCATTCCCCAATATTGTAAAATATGGAAACTGGAACTGTTTCAACACTCACTAGGTTTTCAGTTCTATGAAGGATAACGAACACAGTTCGATTAATCACACCTTTTAAACATGTTAAGTTATACGACATGCTTAAGAAGGAATCACACTTGTCACTTAAAACAAGAAAATATCCCCTCCTCACTTCCTATACATAAACAGCGAGTGCTGGGGCTGCTCTGAGCCCCGTATCCTTACAGGAAATGATAGACTCATTCATTCAACCAGAAACAATTAAGAACCTATGAGGCACAAACGTTAGAATAACATTGTGAAAGTAAAGATAAATAAGGCCCAGTATCCCTACTCTCAAAAAACTTGTGATCAGCCACAAGGAAACAATTAGACAAATCCAGAGTGGGAAATTCCACAAGACAAACTCTTCAAAAAGTCAGTGCTGTGGGGAAAAAAAAGAAAAGGTGAAGGAACTGCCCTAGTCTAGAAGAGAATAAAGAGATATAAAAAACACCTCACTTGGGCTTCCCTGGTGGCGCAGTGGTTGGGAGTCCGCCTGCCAATGCGAGGGACACGGGTTCATGCCCCGGTCCGGGAAGATCCCACATGCCGCGGAGCAGCTGGGCCCGTGAGCCATGGCCGCTGAGCCTGCGCATCCGGAGCCTGTGCTCCGCAACGGGAGAGGCCACAGCGGTGGGAGGCCCGCGTACAGCAAAAACAAACAAACAAACAACAACAACAAAAAAAACACCTCACTTGAACCAAGAATCCTGGTTTAAAAAACAAACAAAAGGGACTTCCCTGGCGGCTCAGTGGTTAAGAATCCGCCTACCAATGCAGGGGACACGGGTTCGAGCCCTGGTCCAGGAAGATCCCACATGCCGTGGAGCAACTAAGCCCGTGCGCCACAACTACTGAGCCTGCGCTCTAGAGCCCGCAAGCCACAACTACTGAGCCCACGTGCCACAACTACTGAGCCAGTGCTTCTACAGCTTGCAAGCCACAACTACTGAGCCCATGTGCCTAGAGCCTGTGCTCCGCAACAAGAGAAGAGAAGCCACCGCAATGAGAAGCCTGCACACCGCAACAAAGACCCCACGCAGCCAAAAATAAAAAAACAAATAAATTTATAAAAACAAAAACAAAAACCAGCTAGGACAACTAAGAAAATTAGAACGTACATTAGCTATTAGATGATAGAGAATTATCATTAATCTCTTTAACGTGACAACGGTAGTGTATCTACATGGGAGAACGTCCTCCTTAGGAGACACATGGTCAAGTATTCAGGGGTTAAGTGTCAATGTCTGCAACTCAGTTCCAAATGGTCCCACAAACACACATTCATACAGCAAAGTGTCACCTGCTGAAACTGGGTGGTACTCATTCATATGGGTATTCATGGCACTACTCTTTCACATTTTTTATAGGTTTGAACATTTTCATTAGAAATGTTGGAAAAAATAGAGTACATGTTTACAAAAAAGTGTGGCACCATGGAAAGAAAACGAGCTTTAGAGACAGGGAGATTGAGCTTTGAATCCCGACTCTGTTCCCTCTGGGGCCTTAATCCTAACGTCACCCCTGAACTCAGTTCCTCAGTACCTGGTAATGGTAAGGACTCTAGAGACGTTAGTTCCCTGCTTCCTTCCCCTCGTTCATGAACCCGGAGGGTGGACAGGCTCCTCCTGAGTCTTCCGCCACCAGCCTCCCTCAGCCCCCCTTCTACACTAGACAAAGGACTTCATCCAATTCCTTTAGCAGCAAAATCTTCTCCAAACTCCCTGTATATTTCCCTCAATTATACTTTTTTCCCACTGAAGCCACATGGGGGATATTGGGAGACAGGGAAGAGGAGGCAGTAATGAAGAAATAAATAGGGGAAGAGGAAATTTGTGCCTTTTCATCTAAGTGTCTTGAAAGTTCTCTAATATTTAAGTATTAGACAAAATCCTGCAGTGGAAAAGGAGAGGGAACCAGTGTTTACTGAGTGTCTACTATGTGCCAAAAACTGTGTTGGGCACACAAATTATCCCACTTAATCCTCAGAACAGCCCGAATTATTTGCAGTTTAGACAGCTAAAATAACTTGCCAAGGAGAAGTTGTCTGACTCTCACACCTATGCAGGTCATCTGTCGCTCCTGCTAGAATAACTTTAAACATCCGCCATTTCTACAGAAAGTACAAAGGCTAAATAACATGTGATTTTCACAACTTGAGGTGTTTATACAACATCATAAATCAGTTAGCAAAAAGCACTTCCTGACATGACATCATGGAGTCTAGCCCAAGGCAGTGCAGGTTGGGGAAAAGAACACCCACCACCTGATACTGTGGCTACACAGGGCATACGCCCCCCGCCTAAGGGGACGGATTCAACCAAGCGCTGCGCTTATGCTTCCTTCAGGTGAACAGCTTGTTCATGCACCCACGCAGTTATCGGATGACGTCTAAGGACTAGACTTTAAGCCCCCAGATGTGACTGCCCCAGAATTCCCTATCGAGCTGGTATTAGTGGGAACACCGCGCTCGCCCACCATGCCTGCCTGTCTTTCTGCTGGCAGAACTAACTGGACACTGAGGCCGACGGCTTCAGCTACGGAGGATGGGGGACTGGGCCAGCACGGCATGTACCACAAAAAGGCCACCGTCACGAAAGCACAGGATCACTCACCTCTGTCAGGCTCCTGGTAAACCTGCACTTTGCCCATCTCCACCCCCAGCCGCCTAGAGAAGAGAAAGACGGAAAACGCTGAAAAAGTAACAGAACAGATGCAACCGCTTTACTATTAAGGATGATTTAGAAATTGATCAAAATAATACAAATGTTTTAAAATAGAGGTATTCCTATTACGAGATTTAAAGTGGACGTAGAATTGTTCGGTCACCTAACTCATCACATCCCCACCCTATGCCAACCCAAGAAGGCCTCTCAACGCTGTCCTGGTTCTCCAGGGTCCTGGGCTCCCTAAGACAGAACAACCTGCCCTTGCCTCTCCGTTCTCCCCGCTTTACCACCATCGGAAGTGATCCTGTTTGTTTGTTTGGCTGACTCGCTTCTTGCCTGGCCCCTCTACTAAAGAAGGGAGGGTTCTGACTGGCTTCTTCACTGTTACTCCCCAGTATCTAGATCAAGGTCTGGTACACAGTAGGGGTTCAATATTTATTTAATAAATAACTAAAATTATACTGAACTGTAATCTATAAAGTATCTTCATATAGTATATACCCTTCATTGTTCTTTATACTCAAATAATTCTATACATATGTAGCACCTAACACAATCTCTGGCACTCAGGAGTCACTCAATAAATGTCTGCTGAAAGAACGTGTAGGAGTGACAACAGTTTACAAGAAGGTGAGCCTTTAATACACAGATGATGAGCAGCTTAACTATAAAATATCTGCTTTCAAATTTAACAATCAGTGCCAATCCGTTTATCAAATGTAAAACACCACGTAATGAGTACAGATTTTAATACTATGATTATACTCACTCAGCGATCTTCTTTGAAAGCTCCATACATGATGAATTAGAATTTGCCGAAAACAACACCAGACCCCCTTTGGTTATGTTCATCTTGGCTTCTGATTCAGGTGGCGCCACACAAAACATCAAAACCTTCTTGGTTTTCCAATTCTCAGAGCCTGGAAAGATACAAAATATATTAAGAACTGTCATGTGATATGAAATACACCAGAAAATTTTTTAATAGCAAGTGACTTAAGCTGAAGGAAATTAGTTTTTACCATGATGGAGTCTTTTATATTAAACATGTATATAGACAAATAGAAAGTCTATTGAGTTTTAGGGTCCCAAATTTATGGAAAGATGCTATCACATGACTCAATTATTTTCATGACCACTGGGAATAAATGATAAACTTACAAGAAAGGTGGAGCTGAAGAGCTCAGTGTTTTACTGTTTGCTGCTTAAAGTCAATTACGACAACCTCCTTTTAGTCTCTGACAACAAAATTCCTCCTGGATTAACACACAGAAAAATGGCAAAGCCATTAGCAAGGACAAGGACTGACTGATCCTTAAACAATGAATAAAAAACCCGTCCATGCCCAGCTTTCCTTGTAATGCCTGTACCATGAAACCTCCCCCTGGCCTTGCAGCTGCCCCAGGTCCTGTCTAAGCCTGACCTTGTCATCTGCATTTTTCCTCAACTGGAACACAAGGTTGACCAGGTAACAATAACCTTGAAGGAAAGTGACTCAGCCATGCAACTGACCAGCAGCAGGGCACAGACAGAAAGAGCCTGGCCTGGGCTTCCCTGGTGGCGCAGTGGTTGAGAGTCCGCCTGCCGATGCAGGGGACATGGGTTCGTGCCCCGGTCCGGGAGGATCCCACATGCCACGGAGTGGCTGGGCCCGTGAGCCATGGCCGCTGAGCCTGCGCGTCCGGAGCCTGTGCTCCACAACGGGAGAGGCCACAACAGTGAGAGGCCCACGTATCCCAAAAAAAAAAAAAAAAAAAGAAAGAAAGAGCCTGTCCTACAGGTCATCAGAACCCTCCATGATCTCCTCCTCCTCTGGGCACTCTCTGGGCTGAGTGTCCTTATGGAGAAAGGCAGGCACGGGTTAGATGCAAGAGCAACAATCCACTAGGCCTTCGGGGACGGAGGCGCCTTCCCAGCAAGCCCACTGCATTTCCCCAGTCATATGTTTACGTGGGTGGCTCTGGGAAGGCTGGTGGTCAGGAGCAAAAAGGCTGAAGCCAATTATCTTATTTGTTATTCTTAACTTTTTTTTTTTTTTTTTTGCGGTACGCGGGCCTCTCACTATTGTGGCCTCTTCCGTTGCGGAGCACAGGCTCCGGACGCGCAGGCTCAGCGGCCATGGCTCACGGGGCCCAGCCGCTCCACGGCATGTGGGATCCTCCCGGACCGGGGCACGAACCCGTGTCCCCTGCATCGGCAGGCGGACTCCCAACCACTGCGCCACCAGGGAAGCCCCTATCCTTAACTTTTAATTACACAATAAACAAATACATTCTCCTTGTAAAAAAAACTGAAACATGAGAGTTTAGGCTAATGTCACTAGCTCCGATCCCAGGCTCCTTCCCACCCACGTCCTTGGACCTGACAGTTCTTATTATTAGTTTGAAAGAGATACCATCAGGCTGTTACACGTTCACACGTGATCCCCATAAAAAATACATATAAAAAATCATTTCTAACATAAAAGGGATCATCGTACAAATCTACTCATAATCTGCTTTTTTAAAAAGCAATATATTTTAAGATCCCAGGTAGAAAGTACAGACCCATCATGTCCTTTTTAACTGCTGCCAGTGTTCCCTGGTGCAGGCACGCCACACTCAGCAGGTCACCAACCCAAAGAGGCCTCCTTCTGCATGTGTGTGTCTCTCTCTGCAGTAACCGCCAGTGGGGGCCAGTGGGTCACTCACGGTCCCCCACGCAGGCTAGGAGAGCACATTTCCTCCTCAGAGGCATCGCTCAATGGCAAACACAGGCCACCCCAATGCACTTGACCTAAAGCCTATGAATTACAAACAGAAATGTATGAACAGCTGGCCAAAGCCCTAAGGAGACCAAGAAGGACCACTGGTGTGTACCGTGGAAAGTGGCTTTGGGGCAGGGATCGGCAAAGTACAGCCCACGGGCCAAAACAGGTTATTTCTGTAAATAAAACTGTATTGGAACACAGCCATGCTCACTGGAACACAGCCACGCTCACTGTCAACAAGCTGTCTGTGGATGCAGTGGTAGAGTTAAGTATGGGCTGCAAAGACTAAAATATTACCTGGCCCTCTACAGAAAAAGTGTGCCGAGCCAGCTTTACAGCATAGCGTGGGGCAGGGTGACTGGTGCAAAGCAAAGAAATAATGTTTAACCATCAACACTCAGAATCGGAGGAGATCCTAGGTGTCTTCTAACACCACCTCTCAACTCTTCTATGCCTGTGTTTAGGAACAGAGTCTGGAAAAGGAAACCACAACAAAAATAAAACTCATTCTCCTGTACTTATGAATACAGGCTTTGGAGTCAAACCCAGGTTTGCATCTCAGCTCCTACTTCCCCGTAACTCACTGTGAGGCCTCGCATAAATTAGTCACTCTCAGCTTCCGCCCCCTCATCCATGCAACTGCGAATACTGACCTTGCAGGGTCACTGTAAGATTAATTCCTGTACGGCACTTAACACAGTGCCCCACACACAGGATACGCATGGTAAATGGAAGCTCTGATGAGTCAACTTGTTAATATTTTGGTTATCTACCGAACGAGTACATAATATGCATGGGATGGCCACTTTTCTACATCCCCTAACCTTCAAATTAAGAAGCTTCTTAAAGGACAACAGTGTTCTTGAGAGGACGTTCTTGAGAGGACGTTCTTGAGAGAACACTGAGAATCAAACTATCTGAGGGGAAGGAAGAGATCTTGGAAGTAACTCAGTCCATCTCTAGGACTCCTACCAAGGAGCCACTCCAGATACCTGAACAGCCCCGGGCCTGATGCCCACATCCTGAGGGTCCAGCCTTAGAACACGCAGACTTCTCTCCCAGCAGCCTCCCCATCCTGAGCCTTGTCCTTTCTTTGAAGATTTACGGGAAACCCCAAATTCCTTCTCCCCAGGGCAGTCCTCGACCTATCTCAAGATGGCTCTCTTGCCTCTGTGTATTCTCTTTTCCTGGAACCTTTCATTAATGGTCATGGTTTAAATGTCCTTCATCACTGACTATGGTCTCTAGGGTTTCAGTCTCCAGATACCAGGTTTCAATAATGGAAACCTAACCTAAGACCTCAAAATGGCACAGGCTGGGAGTCCCTTTGGAAACAGTCATCAGTATAGTCATGTTCTGTGACTACCCATCTCACAAGTCGGTCAAACAATAAAACTAGTTGCTAGTTTTAGTTCTCCTTTTCCTATTGGAAATTCAAGTTGTGCTCTTTACCAAGCTTTAAGAAAAGCGTTTTAAAGATTCTCCTCGTAAACAAGATAGTCACCAGCATGGGGCTGGCAGAAGGCTCATTACTACAAGGCTATAGTGTGAAATGGAGAGTAAAGAGAACATTCCCATTTTCCCCCCATAAACTACAGTTGCCTTTACCTTTATCCTAAATTCACTCTAGAATGTGTGAGAATTATATACAACACATGAAACCACAGCCTTTTCAGAGAATCTCAGAACCTTACGAAAAGTCTCATGAAGGAAACCACTCTGAAAGACCACTCGCTTTGCAAGTGCTGGCAGTCGTTTCAAAACGACTCATGCACATCTCAGATGAGTAAGGCTGGCAGCAAAGTGGGTTGCTTTCCATCTAGCGCGTGTGCTGACCGCTGGAGTCACAGCGTGAAGACCTGACCTGCCTCCCCTGGTTACCAGCTACGAGTCCTTGGCCTTCCCCTTCCCGACAGCAGAGATACATGCTCGGTTAAAAACAGCTTCCCTAAAAAAAAAAAAACAGCTTCCCTCACCAGAATTTAAGGTCCAGGACAGCAGAGATTTTTTCCACTATTATTTTCTCTGCTGTACACCCAGGGCCTAGCATGGTACCTGGCAGAGGGAGAGGCTTAACAAATGTTCGTCAAATAACAAATGTTTGTGGAATAAAGCCTGACCTCACTGAGTTGCAATGATTAACACATGGAGTTGAAAGAAGTCTGCAAACTAAAAGGTGTCAGAGAGTATAAAGAATTATTATTTTTATTAGTGATGTACCTCACTCAAAGAAAATTTGCTTTTTGGGAGTCAGTACTGAAGAGAATTAGAAGGGTGAAGCCTAGATGTAATTAATCCTCCAGGCCTCTATGACCCCAGGCACCTGGCTATCTCTTCATCAGACTGTTTTCTTTCGGCTAAATACCATTTTCTGAGCGCTCTGAATTCTTATGACAACTCAATAAAACAGGTACTACAAGTCCCCTTTGAGACACGGGATAAGTGACGCTTGAAGATGAAGACACCTCCTCAAGGCTGCCCACCTGGAAGCAGCAGTCTCCCAACACCACGGAGAGTGACCTGACACCCCGCATTTCAGGGGGCAAGCCCGACAAACACCCAGATGTAGAAAAATGTGCGTAGTAAACACGCCTTGTTTGGAAAACAATTTATATCACGTGTCAAAGAAAGAACACATAACTCTGATTCAGTATTTCCCCTTTGGAGAATTTATCTTACGGAAAGGAAAAGCTCAATGATGGTCACTGCATGGTTTTTCTAAGAGGAGGAACACTGAACATATGCAAAAGTTACATAATGGGGTAATTAAGTAAAACTCTGAATATACATTTAATACAATAAAAACGGTAAATATCCGGGACTGTACGAAAGTGCTTACGTTGAGTAAGAGCAGAACTGCATCTCCTCCAACCCAAGCTGGGTAATAACGGTACAGACGAGGTCGGGATAGGAATACGGACAAGAAGGGTAGGACTTCGTGGGGTTCAATAATGTGGGTGAATCACTTACATTTGTGCATGGAACAGTTTTAAACATTATAAATCACATTTTCTCACACCCCAAATCCCCATCCCGAATTTCCCATTCCTTGCAAAAGCTAAACACCCAAACCGCGTCAATATTAATAAAAGGTGGTAAAAGTCGGTATCGTCACTGTGCAGTACTGCTGGAAACCATTTAAAAGCAGAAAAAAGCCTTAGAGCTACATCCCTGTCCTCACTCAAGCTCCGCGGGGCAACAGAAAGGCCCGCGCCGCAAGGCCAGCCCAGCACCGCCAGGGATGTCAGTCTGCGCGTGAGGCTGGGCTTCCGCCCGCAGCTGCAGGTCCCGTAACGGCCGGACGGGCCGCGCGCCAAGCCCGCGGACGCCTACGAACCGGACCAGACTGAGGGCTGCGCGCGGCCGGGTCCCCGCCGAGCCCCCCGCCCCTGCACCTGTGCCCCGCAGGGCCGGCCCGCCGGCCGCGCCACCACCGTCGCCGGCTCCCGCCCGCCTACCTGGCCCCGACCCCAGCCCCGGCCCCGCCGCAGCCTCCGCTGCCGAATGAGGAAAGCGCCGGAGCACCGGCGGCCTCTCCAAGAGCAAAATGGCGACTCAAACCCGAGAACTGCGTCCGCAGCGACTGCGACGCCTGTGGGCGGGGCCGCTCAAGGGGGCGGGGCCGATAGAGGGGCGGGGCACGTGGGGCGGGGCCTCGGGAGGGACCATCCGTGTGAGGGGCGGGGCAGGGAAGGCGCCCACAGAGGGGAGGCGCGGGGCCTTCTAGTCTAGCTGGAATACACCAGGCCGGATGAGGGGCGGGGCCATGGGCGGGGCGAGGCCACGAGTGGGGCGGGGCTGACTGGAGGGGTGGGGCCAGGCTGGGCGAGGGGCGGGGAGAGGGGCGGGGAGGGTGGGGCTGAGCCTCGAGAACCCGAGGGCGGACTTTTTTTTAAAAAACAAATTTATTTATTTATTTTTGGATGCGTTGGGTCTTCGTTGCTGCGCGCGGACTTTCTCTAGTTGCGGTGAGTGGGGGCTACTCTTCCTTGTGGTGCGCGGGCTTCTCATTGCGGTGGCTTGTCTGTTGCGGAGCACGGGCTTTAGGCATGCTGGCTCAGTAGTTGTGGCTCTCCGGCTCTAGAGCGTAGGCTCAGTGGTTGTGGCGCACGGGCTTAGTTGCTCCGCGGCATGTGGGATCTTCCCAGACCAGGGCTTGAACCCGTGTCCCCTGCATTGGCAGGCGGATTCTTAACCACTGTGCCACCGGGGAAGCCCGCGACTGCGGACTTTGATGTCTGGAATTACAAATGTCTGGGTTCAAGTCTTTACTGGCCTGTAACTTTGGGCAATGTCGCTTCACCTCCCTGAGCCTCAATTTCCTCAGCTGAAAAATGGAGATGATAGTAGCACCCATCTCAGGGGTTGCTGTGAGGATTCAGTAAAATAACACCTGCGGAGCTTCCAAAACAGTTTCTGGTGCATAGTAAACCCTCAGTTGTTATTATTCCTATTATTTGTTTGTTGCTCTTTCTTCTTTTATCACAAAGTAAGGAATTGGTGCTTGCCTGAGTTCCTTATATTTAAGTATGTTTAATACATATATAAAACATAATAATAGAAACACGTATGGAGCACTTACCATGTGTCAGGCCAAGTGCTTAACATATATTAACTGTAACTTATTTAATCCTCACAGAACTATGAGGTAGGTGTTATTATTATCTCCATTTTAATAGTTGTGGGAACTGACACCCTGACGTTAAATATCAATAACTTGCCTAAGGACAAACATGGACAAGAACTTCAACCCAGGCAGTCTGGCATCACGGTCTGCACTAAGCTAGACCCTATACCACATCGCAGCTCCAGTTCTGCTTTGGATTTTTCACTAGAGTGAGTCTTGAAATCGTTCGTGAGAGGTGGCACGGCCAGCTAGAAGCGGCCGGACTCAAATGGAGTCATTTAAGACATTTCCTTTGCCTGACAGCTTCACGGGATCATACCTCTGTGAAGAACAAGCCCCGTGAGCCCACAGACAGATTCAGGTACAAAACTGAATGCCCTTACTTCGGTAAGTGGACTTTGGTTTCACCCACTGCTTTTGCGCAGACCCAACCCTGACGCACCCGACCTCCTGGCTTCAACCTGCGTTGGCTCCACCCAGCACTCCAGGTTGCACGTGACTGGACCTGACCAATCAGGGCCACTCATCCCTCTCAGCTCGCTGATTCGCTCCAAGGACAGGCCGTTGAGCCAATGGGAGCCCAGAAGATGCAATCTCGCGCCGCAGTGGGCTACGGAGCCCGTAAATTCCTTCCCTTCAACCTCTGAAGCCAGGGGCCTGCGTGTTGTCCCCTTGCTTACTTGTCGTTGTTCTTTCCCACCAGCCTGTTCCTCCATCCCTGAACTGTAGGGCACGTACACATGCTGTTCCTGCCTCCGGGAATGCTTTTCCTCCTGCTGCCCTCGCCCCTCATTAACTCCTACTTAAACGTCTAAGCACAATTGTCATTTTTAAGCCTTCTCTAAACCACTCCCCTTCTCAAAAAAAAAAAGTACTTTTCTTTCGTTAGGCTTATCATGATCGCTAATTATGTGTTTATGTGGATGGTCATTTTATAAATATCCCCACCCCCGCCCCTATAGACTATAAGCCCCTACGGGCAGGTTCTTTGTCTCTTTTGCTGATCCCTGTTTGCAGGTACCCAGCACAGTACCTGGCACAAGTGTGGTACTCAAGAAATGTCGGTACCATGGGTGATCTCAGAATTACCCCCCACCATGGAAAGGAGGAGGGCAGTAGCACAGAATTGTATAGTATTTTCACCACACAGGGACAATATTCCTGATAATTTAAAAATCGTCTCTGCTGAGCCAGTATGAGCTAGCTCCCACATACCATGCTCCCAGCATTTGGCAATGAAATTGTTAGTTTCTCAATCAATCAGTTTCTCCTCATTGGAGGCACTTAGCTTACAGTTTCCCTTGCTCTATTACACCAGATGCCACTTCTCCATCCACTTTCAATTCTCCAAAGACTCTTTTGAAATCCTCCATAGGCTGATGTCTCATCTCCCTTCCTCTTTATCCTTGGGGTTTAGGCCATGGGAGTGAGCCATGGTGGACATCCAGCCCAGATGACCCACTGGTGGCTGCAGCCCCAGTCACTACCTGACTGCAACTCTGTGAGAGACCCCAAATGAGAGCCACCCAGCTGAGCCCAATCAAACCACAGAAGATTGAGAGATAATAATAAATATTTGTATTAAGGTGCTGAGTTTGGAGATATCTTGATACACATCTATGGGTAATGAGCAAGAAAGGAACAAAACCAGAATCTAAAGACTGGGGTCAGTTTCACTCTAATGCGGTTGTGGTTAGCCTATTGCTAAGCTTGATAATCGCCTGCCCACTTGGAGGTTTACAGGGTCTGCATATTATTGAAGTGCTCAGTTTGCCTGTACCACCTCATTGACCATATTCAAGGGCCAAACTGCTGCACATAGAATATGAATCAAGACACCTGATCCTAAGACATTTCCCTTCAACCTTTTTTTAAAGGAAGGAAAAGCATCTTTGCTACAGTTTTTTTTTTTTTTTTTTCCCCTGCGGTACGCGGGCCTCTTACCGTTGTGGCCTCTCCGGTTGCGGAGCACAGGCTCTGGACGCGCAGGCTCAGCGGCCATGGCTCACGGGCCCAGCCGCTCCACGGCATGTGGGATCTTTCCGGACCGGGGCACGAACCCGTGTCCCCTGCATCGGCAGGCGGACTCTCAACCACTGCGTCATCAGGGAAGCCCTGCTATAGTTTTATAAAGGTTTTTAGTGGAGTGGTAAGCCAGAAACCCCCAGTCTGCGTCCAGCCTCCTCTTTGCAGAAATGACCTCAGGTGAAGGCACCTCTCTGAACTTCAGTTTCCCCATCTGAAAAATGGGCACTGAGATCAGCAGCTGCATGGAGATTCTGGGTGGGAATGACTTTTCCGTGGAATCAGTGAGTTTTGCAGCTGCCTCTCCGCCTTCGTGTCTCTGGCCATCAGGAATGAATAAACAAGGCTTTGGTTTTCCTGCAAGTGGAGGAGGATGGCAGCTTGTCTGGCCATTGGAGGCTGCAGAGGCCAGGGGCCTGCTCACTAGACAGGGAAATTGGGAAGTTTCCCACATTGTGTTCTTTCCCTCATCCTCCGGATTTTCTCCTTTTTTAACCCCCCCCCATTAGAAAAGCTTCATTATCTTTCGTGATGAGTAATATTTACATGTTATAAAAAGTTCAAACAAACATGAAGAAAAAATTTAAAAGATATTTGCCATTATCTCACTATGGAGAGATAAGCATTTGACTTTTTTTAACCTCCCTATTCCACTTAACAATTTATTTATTATTTTTTAATTTATTTATTTTTGGTTGCATCGGGTCTTCGTTGCTGTGTGCGGGCTTTCTCTAGTTGAGGCGAGCGGGGGCTACTCTTCCTTGCTGTGCTCGGGCTTCTCATTGCGGTGGCTTCTCCTGTTGCGGAGCACGGGCTCTAGGCACGCGGGCTTCAGTAGGTGTGGCAAGTGGGCTCAGTCACTGTGGCTCGCGGGCTTTAGAGCACAGGCTCAGTAGTTGTGGCGCACAGGGCTTAGCTGCTCCGAAGCATATGGGATCTTCCTGGAACAGGGCTCGAACCCGTTTCCCGTGCATTGACAGGCAGATTCTTAACCACTGCGCCAGCAGGGAAGCCCCTCCACTTAACAGTTTATTGTGGACACGGTTCATGTTAATGAATTAGGTCAATGTCATCATCGCACGTACAATGGAGTAAAGAGCAGAGACTTAGGAACCAGACGGCCTGTATCCAAATTCCTTTTCCTCTACTCACTGGGTGTGTGACCTCCTTTACCCCTCTGCACTGGCTTCCTCACCTATAAGATGGGAACGACCACAGCTTCCACCTTACAGGGTTGTGGTGACATCCAAATGAGCTGTCACCTGGCACACAGGTGCTAACCTCTCACTACAGCCACACTTACCGTGAGCCGTTGTGATATGGAGGTACCATGACATTTTTAACCCATCTCCAATTCTGGGCACTTTTGACTAATAGACACACCTGTCTTTGCACCTTTGCTCAAGTATTTTCTCTCAAAGACAAATACCATATGACATCACTTATATGTGGAATCTAAAATATGGCACAAATGAACGTATCTATGAAATAGACTCAGACATAGAGAACAAACTTGTGGTTGCCAAAGGGGAGAGGGGGTGGGGGAGGGATGGACTGGGAGGTTGGGATTAGCAAAGGCAAACTATCATATATAGGATGGATAAACAACAAGGTCCTACTGTATAGCACAGGGAACTGTATTCAATATCCTGGGATAAACCATAATGGAAAAGAATACGAAAAAGAATGTGTGTATATATATATATATATATATATATATATATATATATATAAAACTGAATCACTTTGCTGTACGACAGAAATTAACACAATATTGTAAATCAACTATACTTTGGTAAAAATATGCATTAAAAAATTTTTTTTAAATTATTTTCTCTCACTAAATTTCTAGAAGTGAACTTGCTTGGTCAAAGGATATGCCCTTTTACAATTTTGTTCCCCAGAAATTTTGTACCAATTTACATTCTTGCCAGAAGGTGAAGAGTGTGCCCTTTTCCCCTCATCCCCACCGACACCAGGCACTAACCATTCTTTCACTTGGCCGAGTGGATGGTCAATGTTTCCTGGGCATTTACAATTGTTTCTCCACGTCCAGCTGCCTGTAGCTGCCCTGGCCACCTTGCTAGGTGAACTTCATCTCCATTCACTCACTCAGCAAATATTGAGAACTTAGTGCATGCCTGGCCCAGTTAGAGCCGGGCTACAGCAGAGACAGCAGGGCACACCCCTCGGGAGGCGAGGGAGAAGAGCTGTGAACCACCTGACGGTCAAGTGCTCCCCATCAACAAGGAGCGGGTTCTGTGTCCACAGGCGCTTTTCCAGCCCTCCATCCTGGGTTTGGGGTCCTGTAGCATCCACGAGACCACCTTCCTCTCCATCATCAAGGGTAACGTCCACATCCAGAAGGACCTGTCCGCCTTCAATGGTGCTGTCTGGTTGGACTACCATGTACCCCAGTATCCTGGACAGGTGCAGAGGGAGATCAGGGTCCTGGCTGCCAGCAGGATGAAGATCAAGATGCTCACTCCCAGGACTTCCCTGGCGGTCCAGTGGCTAAGACTCTACGCTCCCAATGCAGGGGGCCTGGGTTCAATCCCTGGTTCCACATGCCATGTGGCACAGCCAAAAAGAAAAAGAAAAAAAGATGCTCACTCCTCCCGAACACAAGTACTTGGTGGGGATCAGGCTTCACCCTGGCCTCAGCCAGCAGGACCCGGCCTCTCCATCGTCCACCACAAATGCTTCTAAACAGACCGCAAACAGATGCACAGCATTTGCTGCGTGAGTTCATTTAGAAATATAAATTTGCCCTGGCGAGTGCACACAAGTCGTGCCAGCCTCCTGAAACTGGAATAAACCTTCGAAAATTGTCCTTGAAGTTTATATCTGAGATTGTAGAACTCGCTGCTGATTTTGACCTTGTATTCATTCAATTCTTGCCTTGGTGTATGTTTACTACCCTGTGCATAACTTTGATCTAAACCCCTAGCTACAGGCGGCTCTGTCATTTCGTGGCTGAGGTGAGAAAATATTTATGGAAGAGAAATCGTTGGCTGGATGAGAATCTGTGAGACTATGAATCTCCCGATCTGTGCAGGGTATTAACATGTCAGAACTGCCTATTCCAGGATTTCTCTAGAGGCTGGCAAGAGTCCTGAACCACCTGTCATTTCTGTCTTGCCAGCCTGATAGAGTCTGGGGAGGTCCAAGCCTTAGGACGCGCTTTCCTTTCTTACCTGATGTTTTCCTGCCGGTACACTGTGGGTTGTTACTAGCCTTGAGTTAGAAAATGGTTTGCATTTACACCTGAACATTTATTCATCCTTTTAATTTATGTAAGATTTTTGTACACAATTCTCAGTTCTTTAAGAGGTGACGAGAAATTTTGGTTTTATATTGTCACGTGAGAACATTAGGCCCCAGCAACGCATCATTGTGAAGAAAAGTGCTGCAGTAAACCGAAAAAACAAAAAACAAAAAGCAAAAAACAAACAAACATACAAAAGACCCTCTTTAAAGGCTTTCCCTTTGGAGGCTCACTCCATATCCCCTGTTGAATATATAAAAATGCACCCACATATCACAGAAAATATAATCCTTTGCTATAAAATTTGAAAGGATTTTTATGGTTTTGCTTCTGAAAATATTTGGCACAAGTGGTTCACTCAACTTATGATGGACTGTAGTTTCTGAGCAATCATCTTTCATCTTACTTTGTGGGGAATTCTTGCAAAATGAGAAAATCTAAGCCACATGTTTTCTGCTGTCCTGAAAGTTTTATGAACACGAGATTTAATGATGAAGAAATTGACTGTAATGTTATATTTTGTAGGCATTTAATTAAACATTTATTAATCTTGGTTTTACAGGTTTTGAAAAAATTTTTTGGATGTAACAAAATGAATTTTTAGATGTCAAATATAAATGAAGGCCCTTGAAACAGTCATAAGTCCTGGACTTGGTGCCAAAAGAGCTTGCCAGACAAAGTGGGAGCTCTTCCTGGAAGCTGAGAGTGTGGACCCTGCAGAGGCTCCTTCACCTGTAAATCACTGCAGGCTGGTCCCATGGGAGGGAGCAGCTGGGCCCCGTTCATGGCCGAGGCTGGAGCTGGGGCCAAGGCAGAGGCTGCAGGGAAACAGGTTCTGTCTCAGCCTCAGGAAGCTGGTCAGAGCTGCCGACAGAAGGACCGTCCTGTCTGGGAAGCACTGCTGGAATGGAAATAAAGATTTCTCTGTAGGTCAGGAGAGGCTGGGTTCTGTTGCAGTAACAAATTAGTCCCAAACCACTAGGCTTCTACCAACAAAGAGTCCTTTCACATACTATGAGTCCATCGTGGGTCACCTGGGAGCTCCAATCCACATCACCCACACTTGATGCCCCAGCCTGAAGGAGCAGCCCCTGTGTGGGGCACGGTCCCCGGCACAGCAGAGGGAAAAGAGAGAACTGTTGCTAGTTATGCATCAACCAGTAAAGCTTCTGCTGGGAAGTGACACATGTCACTTTTGCTCGCATCTGACAAAGCTTCTCTCCTTGACCAGACTCCGCTCAGGCTCCTCTGAGTTCTTTTTCAACCAGCCTTCGACTTTTAGACTTCAGTGTTCATCTCTGCGTTGTCCAATTTTAGCAAGAGTCTTGCTAAGTCCGTTTAGCCAGAATCCCCCACCCTCTGTTACCTGATCACCCTCCATATCTAATCCAGTTCTTCATCCTCCACCAACCCCAGGTGATGTGCAATCTCCCTGACCTCTCTCCAGCAAAGATCTTGTTTAGCCAGAATCCTCCCTTACCCCTGTTTCCTTTTATCAATTTTCCATCCACAGACTCCACCCTGCTCCTAGGTTATAAATTCCCACTTTGCCTCGTCGTGCTCGGCGGCGAGCCCAATCCCTCTTCCCCGCTGCAAATCCCCACTTATCCCCATGACCCCTCTTGAATAAAGCCTGCCTTACCAGTCTTTAACAGGGGGCAGGATGAATCATTTTTTCTTTAATGCATCCATTGGCCAGAGGAAGGCAGGTGACCACGAGTGCTATTAACGGAGCAGGGCCGGAGAAGTCTGCTGCAGAAAGCGGCAGCACATGCTTGTGAATAATAGCGCAATCCTCCACCGCTTTCCTCTGAGAGAGAACCCCACAGGCAACTCTCTGTGAAGCAGACCCCACCCAAGACAGCTGTCTTGTCTGTTAGGTCTCATGCAACCACGTCGGGAAAGGGCATTTTATGCGTGAATCTCGATGAGTTCCTTTTTCAAAAATATATTTTCACCATGTCATTTATTTGCATAAGTACCTGTAATGGCTTCCACCTGCCAACCTTGGAGTCTAGTCTGCACTCACGTCCCCCTCTGCCAGCCATACTCAAAGGCGGTGTCAGTTTCCCTCGGGATACAAAAATTGGGGTAATAGTAGGAGGGGAAAATGGGTGCTTGGAGAGCAACCAGCAATAGCCATTAACGTTTACCACTGTGATATGCTCTTCCTGCAGTAAAAACAATGCCTCACGCAGATAAATTACCTGTCCCAGTTTCCTTCTAGTGGGACCTTGTGACAGTGTTCTGGACAATGGAATGTGAGGACAAGTAATTTACACCGCTTTAGGGTTTGGTCCATAAAAATCTCCAGTCTCACAACGTCAAAGAAATCCAGAGCCTGCCAGTAGTTAAAGTGGTAAAAGCAGGTTTTACTTAAGTATTGCAATAGGGGGTGTCAACTACAATTGGCACTCGCCTGGCCCTTGCCATTGGTAATCTACAAGGATTAAATCATGTGCTCTGCAGCTGCTGATTTTCAACACCCCCGCCCCCCAAAGGAGTTCAGGGTGGAGAGCTGAAATGAGGTCCTCTGTGCTCTGGGAAAAACTGGCAGAACAGGTCTTCAGAGAGTTAAATATTTTCAGGAGCTGATTTTATGAGCCCAGTTCTTGTATCTCCTCTTATCTAGAAAAGCACTAAAATCCTTCATGGTGACAACTGCTCCTCGTGACTAGCAGAAACCTATTGCAAAAAGATATGTGCTCGATTGCATGTACTCCCCTCCCCCCTTCGCCCAAATCACATCTATCCTGACCTTCCCCGCTGCCTCTCTGGAGCAGTTCCTCAGAGCTCTCTGAAGTGCTGTCTCCCGGGCTGCAGTCCTCATTTTGCCCCAAATAAAACTGAACTCACAACTCTCACGTTGTGCAATTTTTTAAGTCGACAGGGGAGAAGAGGCCTCATGATAAGACCGGGCTCAACTCTGAATACAAGGAGGAAACGTGGGAATACAACAAAGGTGGGGGTCAGTGAATGGAAAATTATTAAGGAAACATCAGGGATAAGGGGGGATTCTGGCTAAACAAGATTTTTGCTGAAGGCAGGCCAGGGTGATCCGTCATCACTTGCGGGCAGTGGAGGATGAGGGATTTGGTCAGATATCCAGGATGATCAGATATCAAGGTGGGAAATTCTGGCCAAACTGACTTAGCAGGATTCTTGCTAAAACTGGGCTCGTGGAGGATATGCCCAAGGACGGGGCCAAGTTGGACTCAGAGGAGCTGGAGTGAAATTTGGTCAAGGAGAGAATCTTTGCCAACAATCTTCCATTGGATCCTTTTTTTTATTTATTTATTTTTTTTTTGCGGTACGCAGGCCTCTCACTGCTGTGGCCTCTCCCATTGCGGAGCACAGGCTCCGGACGCGCAGGCTCAGCGGCCATGGCTCACGGGCCCAGCCGCTCCGCGGCATGTGGGATCTTCCCGGACCGGGGCACGAACCCGTGTCCTCTGCATCGGCAGGCGGACTCTCAACCACTGCACCACCAGGGAAGCCCGGATCCTTACTTTTAAACAGCAGCTATAATGAATACTTTGGGGACAGTTGAGGAAACTTGAAAATAGACTGGATGTGAGGTGGCATTATAGAATTTTAAATTTTCTTGCATGTGATAATGCCTCTTTCGCTGTGTAGGATATCCTTATGTTTAAGAGACGCATGCCTAAGTACTTAGAGGTGAAACTCACGCGAGATCTCAGCAGCGGGTTTGGTTTAGGCCAGACAATCAAAGTCACACTATACAATGCTCACACAGCACCTAGCTGACTTAGAAAGGATGTGAAACAGGAAGCACAGCAGTACTTCATACAGCTCTCCATCTCCCTGATCCCTGCATATGGGGCAGGTTCTAGTCCCAGGGGATTTCAGCAGAGGAGCCACTGGTCCCATGGGGCTGGTCCCGTGGGCCTGTGAAGGTAAGAGGCCACTTGCAATCTCCAGCAGAGCTACAGCCCATATATTTCAAGTTGTGCCAGGATAGCTAAGGACAGCAAGCCGAGGGGTGGCCTTCGGTCAGTTTAAGAGCACACCCAGGTCCTGCAGGAACCTCATCCAAGTGCAGACCACACGTCAATTCTTGAGGCTGGAGGAGGGATTCACAGGTAGCTGTGAAAGTTCTCCCTCTAGTCATGATGTCTGCGCCTTCTTTTGAAGTGGTTGAACAAAAAAGTTAACGTAAATGTGACAAAAGGCTGACACTTGTTGAATCTAGGTAATGAGTTAATCAAACTATTCTTCCAGTGCTTCAGTGGTTGAAAATTTTTATTACAGGAAATCAAAGGAAATAAAATTTAAAATGGAGGTGTTCACCTCCTGCTTTCATTTCCTGTGTGGTTTGCTGGTGAGTTGATTCTGCCTGTTTAAAGCTCCCTGATCTCAAGTCGTCGTACAGATCTCCCCCCTTTCGCACAGCACCCCGCCCCCATCTCCTGACTACCGGATCGGCTCCATCGCTCCCTCCAATCCAAGTACTTATTCTTCTGGAAGCACGTGCCATTAGACTCTTTCTGTTGCCTTCCTTCAGGCACAGGAAAAAAAAGGAAACTTTTCCACAAAACCAAACAGTGCCGTGTCAGGAAGGCTTGGACCCAGGGATCAAAGCATGCGGCCAGGCCCCATTGCTCTGGTTCCATCACTTCACTGCTGCTCCTCGGGGCTGCTTCCCTTTGCAGAACATGCTCCGCGCGCCAACTACCGGCTCCCGAGGCTGCTGCTTCCGTGCAGCAGCCTTTGCCCCAGCATGCTCAGGGATAGTCCCAAGGCTTGCTCTGATTGGCCAGGCTTAGTCACATGCCCACCCCTGAACCAATCAGGGAACGTCGGCCCTGACTGGCCCTCCTGAGTCATATGCTCCACACCTGGCCCTGAGGTGAGTCAGCGACCGCGTCGACCCTGCGAAGGCGAAGCCTCGGAGGCAGGTGACTCAGCGGCTGGGGTTCTGGCGTCTGTGAGAGACGAGACCGGAGATGGGGGTGCCTGGTTGGTGACCTGGTCCAGCCCACTTCAGAGGCCGTTAGCGTCCTTGCTGGTTCTGAGCGCTTTTTCGTCCTGTGAGTCCCGGGCGTGGGTTTTGGACGCGGAAAGGGCTTGGCTGATTGGCTGGACTTTTCTTCTCCTGAAAGTCCTGGTGAACCTGCTTCCCTGGCGCTCAGCCGCCTTGTCAGGAGCCGCGCCGCTGGGGCTGTAGTTCACAGAGCGGCCGTCAGGTGGCAATGGAGAGGCAAGAAGCCAGTCTCCAGCCTGTTCCTTGGGTTTTGCTTTTTAACTTTGTCGACTTAAAAAAAAAAAGCACAACGTGAGAGTTGTGAGTTCAGTTTTATTTGGGGCAAAACGAGGACTGCAACCCGGGAGACAGCACTTCAGAGAGCTCTGAGGAACTGCTCCAGAGAGGCAGCGGGGAAGGTCAGGATAGATGTGATTTGGGCGAAGGGGGGAGGGGAGTCCATGCAATCGAGCACATATTATTCTGCAGCAGGTTTCTGCTAGTCACGAGGAGCAGTCGTCATCATGAAGGATTTTAGTGCTTTTCTAGATCCGAGGAGATACAAGAACTGGGCTCATAAAATCGGCTCCTGAAAATATTTAACTATCTGAAGACCTGTTCTGCCAATTTTCCCAGAGCACAGAGGCCTCATTTCTGCTCTCCACCCTGAACTCCTTTCGGGGGGGGGTGTTGAAAGTCAGCAGCTGCAGAGCACATGATTTAATCCTTGTAGAGGAAGATGGCAAGTGTCAATTGTAGTTGACAGGGCCCCCTTGCAGTCATAAATCTGACCATGCTTTGGGAGGCATTTCATGACCAATTCGTCCCACAGTGCTAGGAAGGCTCCTTCCTAGGTCTGGCGAAGACTTCGCTGAGAGGTCATTCAATGTGCTGTTACTGACTAGGTCTTATAAGCAATAACTAAAGACTCTAGACCACCTGTCTTACTAATGTATTATGGTCCAGGAAAAATTCCCTCTTGTTGTATCTTCCCATATCTAGAGTTACACTAGTACAATCACTGATCTCACACAGAACTATATATTTTTGTCGGTGGCTCAGTCACACATTTGGTAATGCAAGAAACAACAATCTTGTAAAACAGGTAAAATACAGATAACATAGCTAGCAGTATTATTCAAGTCGTAAGTGAGAATTAAGCCAAGAACTTCCATTAGGAGCAGCTCAGTATATCCTTAGGTCATCTGACTTGGTCTGTTCTGTACCAATCCTTATCTTTCAGGGAAATGATATATTGGCACTGCCCATAAGACCCCCAGCCCAGCCCAACTTCCTAGTGTTACTAGGCTGGTTATCCTTAGTATAATTTAATTGTTCCCAAGATAAAAGGGGGCCTTAAAACTTAAATGACCATAGCCTGGTGTTAACCACATAAATCCATCACATAATTATAGGAGGTTTTAGGGGCTTCCCTGGTGGCGCAGTGGTTGAGAGTCCGCCTGCCGATGCAAGGGACGCGGGTTCGTGCCCCGGTCCGGGAGGATCCCACATGCTGCGGAGTGGCTGGGCCCGTGAGCCATGGCCGCTGAGCCTGCGCGTCCGGAGCCTGTGCTCCGCAGTGGGAGGCGCCACAGCAGTGAGAGGCCCGCATACCGCAAAAAAATTAAAAATAAAAAATTATAGGAGGTTTTATTCCTGAGGTTTTATTCCTGAAATTTTGCTGTTGCTCTGATTGAGCTTGAATAACTTTAGAGGAAAATTCATTTTTTTGGCCAGGGTCAGAGCAGGTATTATTAATTGGCTAGGTGAGGTGATCCCATCTAGTAATATCAAGAGTAGCCTGAACAGGACTGAACTTTCTTTCTTGTAAAATAAATGTTCTAAGGGCCATCCAGTTAGAGCCTTGGAGTGGAGAAATCCACCAAGGTAATCCAGAAGGACTAGACACAGGTAATTGGCCACAAACCCAACAATTGGATTGATTTTTCAAACTAGCATAGGATCGTGTCCATGATAGAAAAACATCTGATTTATATGCAAGGGTCCTGGAAGACAAGAAAACATTATAAATGATCCTACGAATCAGGTCCAGCATCTTGGGTAAGCTGTCTACTTCTGATGTCGTCTTCTTATCATCTGGCTGTGAGTGTAGAGTTTCCTCTGTTTGAGCATCATTTTAAGGTGAGTTTGAGGTCAGCAGTCCTCTCTATAGACCAGTCCGTGCAGGGGCCCTTCGTGAGTAGAAATTAATCCAAGAATCAATTCCCTTCAGTTTCGCTGTGCATGAGCTAGTTAAAAGTACCAGATAAGGGTCCTTCCATCTAGGTTGGAGACAGTCCTTTAAACTATGTCTTTTCCAGTATGCATAATCCCCTGGTTGCATGTCGTGGGACATCTGATCTTCATCCAAAAATAGATTACTGAGATAGGCTTCAGAAACAAACTGAGAGTGTCCTTTTAACAATTCAATTAAACTTTACATTAATATAACGTAACAGCAAGGAACTATCTGGGAAATGAGTCTTATTAAATACAGACCTCCATTAACAAAACTGGAACTTAATATTCACTGAAATATAATCCTTTTCTCTCTAAAATTACCCTCATGTTTACCAAATATAACCAAATTAAGACTAGTTTGTTTGCAAAATAAGTCTGGTCTCAATTAACTTGGCCTGATAATTTATATAAACTATCATTGATCATACAGGCTTTTTGCTTTGCTGAAACTTTTATAAGGAGTCTCATGCTGAACTTTTAAAAGACCTCTCAGAGCTAGGAAAGTCACTCCACGGGCTTATCACAGATTTCACCTAACAGATCTAGGTGAATTCCTCCCTTTTTAAGGTCCCCCAAATACCTTGAGCCTTCTGTACCTGTTAGTGAGTGGCCTTCCTAATTTATCTGATAAAGCTGCTAGGAACCTAAGAGTTTACAATCTCTGGAGGGAGCAGTTAGAGAAAAAAGATATGTTCCAATCCTGCTTACAAAGATATAATTTACCAAATTACTGTAAGTCATAATGAGTTTGAGGGAAAGGTTTCCTAATACCTGGAAAACACAGATTTAAACCAGTAATTTTTCAGATAGAAACCATAAAAACTATAACCATATTCACCAGTTCACTCAGTCTTATGTAACTATTTTTGTTAACAGTTTCTCATTAGGATTCTTTAATTTCTTACCCAGTTCAGTATTATGGTCTGAAAGTCAGAAACTTGTATTTGTCCAAAAGTCCTTTTTCTAAATCTTCTTGAAGAGGAAACATTTTTGCAAAGGCATCAGAATAAAACCATAACTGTCTATAATGATGAAAGACTTAAGGAGGCATGTTTAAATCTGATTACAATGCAACTGACAAAGAAACTTGGTTACTGCTGTGACATACAACACTTTCAGATAATAACTAGAATTATGACTGACAACATTTTACCAGGACGTATCAGAATTTTAGGAACTCCATATAATTTCCAGGATATCTATATTAATAACATTTACCATACAATATAACCTAAGAAGGTTTATTACTCATTTGACAATACTTCCCATGTAATTTAACATACCAAATGAACCCAGTTAGTTTAATATCTCTCTTTGGGATGTTTCAGGTGCACTTCGAAGCATCCCAAAGTTAGCTAAAGGACTTCACTGGAATTTGATTTAGGGGGTTTTTTTTTAAAGCTTTTATTGAATTTGTTACAATATTGCTTTTGTTTTATGGTTTGTTTGTTTGTTTGTTTTTTGAGGCATGTGGGATCTTAGCTATCCCACCAGGGATTGAGCCCACACCCCCTGCATTGGAAGGTGAAGTCTTAACCACTGGACCACCAGGGAAGTCCCTGATTCAGGAAGTTTTGTGAAAAAAAATATCAAAAAGGGTTTAGAACACTCAGATAGGACAACAGGTCACTCTGAAACAATAGTTATTCACTTAGGCAAAGTAACAATAAAGATTTCAAAGGCAAATACAGAACAAATCACTTAAAAGGAAAGAAACTTGAAATCTGTTATCAAAGGCAATTCAACATTTTAAGAAATCTTGTCCTCTTAAGAGAGAGAAAAACAAAATTCAAGTTTTGCACCCGCTTGCTTTTAGAATTCATTTACTCAAATTTTTAAAACTTAATTTATTAATTTATTTTTTATTTTTGGCTGCATTGGGTCTTCATTGCTGCGTGCTGGCCTTCTCTAGCCGCAGAGAGTGGGGGCTACTCTTCATTGCGGTGCGCTGGCTTCTCATTGCGGTGGCTTCTCTTGTTGCGGAGTACGGGCTCTAGGCGTGTGGGCTTAAGTAGTTGCAGCGTGTGGGCTTCAGTAGTTGTGGCACATGGGCTTAGCTGCTCCGCGGCTTGTGGGATCTTCCCGGACCCGGGCTCAAACCCGTGTCCCCTGCATTGGCAGGCAGATTCTTAACCACTGCGCCATCAGGGAAGTCCCTACTCAATTAAATTTATTTTAACCTTAGTCAATCCTGACCATGCACATAACTCTTTTCTTGGGTCCACTTTCCACAAACGTTTCCTTACTTTCTGTATCCAGCATTTTATTTTCCCATTCAGAAACAGCCACCTGTAAGTCAGACCTACTTCCTTTTCCCTTAATAAAATGTAATTCCATTCTTCATCCCTTCTTTACTGGAAACACACACCCTACTTTCCTACTGTTGACTGAAATGTTTCATTTATTATTTCTATTAGCTTTAAGTACATGTTTAAGTTAGAATCCTCAGCTCTTAAAACCTTAATTTCTTGTGAAAACTAAGAAGTAAGCAATTATGAACTGTCCTTTACATTGGCATTCTGTAGATTGGTGAACATAAACACCAGTGATATTTTCTAAAAATATTTACTTTCTTTAGAGAACGTGACACCAAACATATTCATTAATAGTCCTAAATACCTTTTGTTTCTCTGTAAAAGGAAGCCAATATTCAGTAATTAATGTTTTGGTATATTATTTTATTTGGGAATGCTAGCTATTCAATAAGCTTCCATCACTTAATTTAGCACAGTTCTAGAATTTCAAGTTACCAGAATCTGGAAAGACTATTTTATCTTATTTTATTTTTTAATTAAAATACTGAGTTTAGGCTGGCCAGGGCCCCGGCTGAGCTGCGCTTAGCTCCGCAGGGGCGGGCAGGGGTATGCCCAGGGGACCATGGGCCCCGGGCCCTGAAGCCTCCGGGGCCACATCCGTCTGAGCAGCGAGTAGGATCTGGGGCGGGGCGCCGAGTGCGGATGGGCCTGGAGAGAAAACAAAAAACAAAAAAACCCCTGAGTTTATTTCACATGTATATTTTTGTCTCCCCACCATTTCCATTTGTGTGACCACCACTACTACTATGTCCTATCATAACATTCCATACATACTTAAAACCAAGCAAAGGGTGGAGTTCCATCTTTAAAAACTAAACAAGCATTTTGGACAGCACATTCTTGGCAATGGAACCTGGACAACTATCAGACACGGTAGGGAAAGTTCTCACTCTGCACTCTAAAAAGGACAGCCAGATAGCAACTGTTACAGAAATGAAATAAGATGGGAAATTTTAGCAAACTGTTTAAAGTATTTTCTTAAAGAGACTTCCTCCACTGCCAGAGATCTTGAATAGCCTCCTGGTCAGTCATCTGGAAACAGTTCTTCACATAATTGATGAATTTGGCTTCCACTTTGGGAAGGGAACCACCTTTTTCTATACTTGCTTGCATTTTTGCTTTAATGTCTTCTAAGAGCTAGGTCCTTTCGGTGTTCTAGGAGTTTTTTCCTGTTTTTTGAAGGATTCTTGACCTTTTGATCTTGGTGTTGATGGTTTTGAGTCTTTTCCATTCTGGTTTGATTTTTGTTAACTTTTGGCTGGAGTATCTCGTACAGATTTCTTTACTGGAGCTTTTTCTTCAGCTTCCTCATCATCAAAGTCATCATCATCATTGTCATCTTCATCATCATCTCCATCTTCATCAGCAGCAAGTTTTACTTTTTTCTGTGGAAGCTTGCTACCGCTTCCGGGGCAGAACGCTTTCCAGATATACTTAGGAGTGTCACACCCTCCTCCTCTTTGTCTTCTGACTCTGCATCTTCCTCCACAGCTACTAAGTGCTGTCCACTAATATGCACAGGCCCTGAACCACACTTCAACCATCAGACCACAGGTGGTGTTATTTCAAAGCCCCCAAGGGAATCGGTTGGCTGCACAGACATTTTCAAAGTTGCCAGTGTTACTTTGACTGGACTGCCTTCATAATTCATCGCCTCTGCTTCGACAATGTGCAGTTCATCCTTTGCGCCAGCCCCTAAACTGACCGCTCTTGAAGATAACTGGTGCCCATTTTCATCATTATCCACCTTAAGGTGATCATCTTTGTCGACCTTTAGTTCACAATAGAAAAGATAGTTCTGGGGCCTCAGGGGGCTCATGTCCAAGTCCCTCGAATCTTCCATGGGTTGGTGGCACGTACTTAGGTGGGAGAGAAGGCGGACGGAGAGAAAAGACTACTGCTCCAGGGAACAGGTGCACAGGATGGAATCACACCAGGTGGAGAGACTATTTTAGATGCATAATTATTAGAAGCATAATTTAGAAGCATAATTATTCTTAATAGAGTTTATCTAAAAGCTCTTATCTCATTTATATTTTCTTTCCTTAGAAGTTTTTTTCACATCAAATTACTTTCCTTGCTGACAAATTTGTAACAGATATAACAAGATTTTATTTAGCTTATATTAAACTGAGGCACAATAAAGTATTATCCATAATGTTGATGACTCTAAAGACGTATCTATATTAATTAGATCAACAAACAAACATTAATACCAGGTATTAATTTAATACTATTTCCCAGTTCACGTGAACCTGAAATTCATTTAGCTTAATTTCTCTTGCATTTAGAATTATTTGATTTGTAAGCACTTACTTTTCTTTAAGCCAATTAAATAGAGCTTATTTACAAATTAACCACAGCAATATTATCCAAAGACAAAGACACATACTAAGACATACATATATCCAGACAGACACAACAAGAAATCTAGCTGCATTTTCTAAACTTAGTCATGAATCAGATATTACAATATAAAACTCACTAGTTTATAAACAACACTTGGAATAAGAAAAAAATTTAAAGTTTTTTTTTTTTTTTGTCCTTTTTATCCCTCAGTCTCAGGAATTAGAGATGGTCTAGATAAGGTAAGTGATCCCGAGAGCTCTGGTCTCAAGGCACAGGGAAAGAAAATCAGGCTTTCCTAGTAGAACTCATTCCCTCAGGGTCAGAATTCTGAAGAGATTTTTTTTTTTCCTTCAAGCTAGCTTTCTCTATGGGTTGGGAATTAAACAGGGGTTGGTTAACCTTTGACTGACATTGTGTACTTAATTGGCGCAGCTGAAGGTTCATAATTTTCCTAGATACTCCCTTTTCTTTCTTCCCCCCCCTTTTTTTTTTTTAATGGTCTTCAAAGGTTGGTCAGCCAGTGTATCAAAGGTGTTTGTATGTAACATGGACCAACCTAGATTGTGTTTTTGACTAGAGTAGATAAATCCTCATCTAAGCCTTCTAAAAAGGCAGAGTTAAGCAGAGGATCATCTTGGTGGTTAGAGAATGACTCAGGTGTCAAGCCAGAATGTTGCTTAAAAGTTTTTTTTTTCCCTCTCAAACCTTTCCTAATAGTCCAGAATTCATTCATCCGATCTTTGCTTGCACTGTTGAATCTCTGTCCAGTCTACGGTTTTTGGAAAAAGCTCTGGGATAAATTCAAGTAATTTCTGAGCTAATTCTTTGTATTCAGTGCAAGCCTCTGGACTATGTGATTCAAAATCCATTAAGGGGCGTTTCCATCCTGCCTTCTCTATCCATTCCCTTGCTTGGCTTTCAGAAACTAACAGCTGGATTAATTGATATAGATCTGGAAACCCGCTCATAGGCCGGATGGTTAATTCAAATTCCTTAGCAAATCCCAATGAATCCTGACTTGGATCGGGAAATTCCTTAGCCAAAACCCTTAAGTTCTACTTGGGTTCAGGGTGTGTATGTAAGCACCAAGGACGGCTCACCTCTCCCTGTAATGAGTTTCTCCTTAAAGGGAGCTATAGGGCTTCCCTGGTGGTGCAGTGGTTAAGAATCCGCCTGCCAATGCAGGGGACACGGGTTTGAGCCCTGGTCCGGGAAGATCCCACATGCCACGGAGCAACTAAGCCTGTGCGCCACGGCTACTAAGCCTGCGCTCTAGAGCCCGCGAGCCACAACTACTGAGCCCGCGAGCCACAACTACTGAAGCTTGTGTGCCTAGAGCCCACGTTCCCCAACAAGAGAAGCCACCGCAGTGAGATGCCCGTGCACTGCAATGAAGAGTAGCCCTCACTCGCTGCAACTAGAGAAAAGGCCGCGCGCAGCATCGAAGACCCAGTGCAGCCAAAAATAAATGAATAAAATAAATAAATTTATTTTTAAAAGGGAGCTATAATCACTTCTGATTTTTTAGTCCTCCTTTGCTGGGGAGAGGGCAGCGGCAGGAGGCAGAAGAGTTGGGAGAGAAAAAGGAGATGGCATCTGGACCATTCAGATAGAAGAGGCCACGTGGGAGGAGCAGAGGGAGAGACCGAGTCAGAGACAGAGGGCCAGCAGCCTGTTTAGAAGCTTCTAGACACCAATCAAAGTAAGCATTCCATGCAATCCGTTTGATCTTACGGCGGCTTTTTCTAATTCTGTGCACAAAACAGCAATTTTGGGATAGCAGAAGAACCCCAATTTGGCCATTTTATGTTGAGATCTCCTTTAGTATAATTTCCCTAATTACGTAGGTACTTGCATGTATAAACCTGGCTGAGGTTTATACATCAGAGACTGGCTTTCTGATGCCCCTTGTTTCTGTGTTTGAGAGGCTCTATTTCCCATATTTAAAAAATTATTTATTTATTTATTTATTTGGTTGCACTGGGTCTTAGTTGCGGCAGGCGGGCTCCTTAGTTGCCGCTCGCCGGCTCCTTAGTTCTGGCGTGCGAACTCTTAGTTGTGGCATGCATGTGGGATCAAGTTCTCTGACCAGGGATGAAACCTGAGCCCCCATGCATTGGGAGCATGGAGTCTTAACCACTGCGCCAGCAGGGAAGTCCCCTATTCCCCATTTTAAAGTAGAATTTGTTAGGGATAAAATTTACTAGTGAAACTGTGTGGCTGCCAGTGTGTTGCTTGTGAGCTTAACTCCACTAGGCATCCCCCCCAGAGTCGTTTCAGCCCTCCTACATGTCTCAGTTTCTCCTTTTGGTGGTCCAAGACCACCACAGGTGCTCGCTGAATGGCCGATTCTTATCTGCGACCCCTGGATGAGCAAACGTTTTAATTAATGAGTGGGCTTCCCTATGGGACCACTGCACGGTATGAGAACTCTGCCTCCAAGCCGTGACCAGCCGGGAGGAGTCTTGTCCCTTTTCTTCGGAGCAAAGCTCTAGTGTAATATCTTCACTTTTTTTTTTTTTTTTTTTTTTTTGCGGTGCGCGGGCCTCTCACTGTTGTGGCCTCTCCCGTTGCAGAGCACAGGCTTCGGACGCGCAGGCTCAGTGGCCACGGCTCACGGGCCCAGCCGCTCCGCGGCATGTGGGATCTTCCCGAACCGGGGCACGAACTCGTGTCGCCTGCATCGGCAGGCAGACTCTCACCCACTGCGCCGCCAGGGAAGCCCATATCTTCACTTTTATCCCAACAAATTCTATTAAGGCGGCCAAATTGAGGAAAAGCGTCAGATCAGCCTATTATCTAACCACTCAACGCAGGCCACTCTGTCTTCTACAACTGAGCAAACCCTGGTATCTTTCAACCAAGCCTCCCGCACCCCAGTATCTTTCAAATGGGTGGGTATTCCCCGGTATTTTTCATCCAGGCCCCCCCCCAAGTATCTTTCAACTGGGAGGGGTCAGGTACCTGCTATACACCCCCAAATAAAACTCAGGATCATCAACCAATACAGGAGATCTGAGAACCAGGAGAGACTCACCCAGATTCATCTGGACTCTCCAAGGTGGCAGATGGGCACAAGGGGCCTCTGCTGGTACCAAGGCTCTGGTTCCTCATAAAGTTTCGGTGAAGGAGAGAAGTCCATTCTGGATCCCTTAGTGGTTGCCATAAAAACTGTCAACTAAAAAAATTCACAGGGCTTCCCCTGTGGCGCAGTGGTTGAGAGCCCGCCTGCCGATGCAGGGGACAAGGGTTCGTGCCCCAGTCTGGGAAGATCCCACATGCCGCGGAGCGGCTGGGCCTGTGAGCCATGGCCGCTGAGCCTGCGCGTCCGGAGCCTGTGCTCCGCAACGGGAGAGGCCACAATAGTGAGAGGCCCGCGTACCGCAAAAAAAAAAAAAAAAAGAAAATCACAACATGAGGGTTGCAAGTTAAGTTTTTTGGGGGGCAAAATGAGGACTGCAACCCGGGAGACAGCACTTCAGAGAGCTCTGAGGAACTGCTCCAGAGAGGCAGCGGGGAAGGTCAGGATAGATGTGATTTGGGGGGAGGGGGGAGGGGAGTCCATGCGATCGAGCACATATTATTCTGCAGCAGGTTTCTGCTAGTCACGAGGAGCAGTCGTCACCATGAAGGATTTTAGTGCTTTTCTAGATCCGAGGAGACACAAGAACTGGGCTCATAAAATCAGCTCCTGAAAATATTTAACTCTCTGAAGACCTGTTCTGCCAGTTTTTCCCAGAGCACAGAGGCCTCATTTCTGCTCTCCACCCTGAACTCCTTTCGAGGGGGGGTGTGTTGAAAGTCAGCAGCTGCAGAGCACATGATTTAATCCTTGCAGAGGTAGATGGCAAGGGCCAATTTGTTGTTGACATTTTATAGTGAATTATAAACTATACACGGAAAAGCATATCATGCAGTCGATAAATCCTCACAAACTGGACAAGCCTGCGAGGCCAGCGTCCAGCTCGGGAAGCAGACTGTGACCTCAGGAGCCCCCCTTGTTCCCAGCCACTCCCCGTCCTGACTCACAGTTTGTCATTTACACTTGTGCCACTTTACAGTTTGGGCTTCTTGTGAGCTTCCTCCACGTCGTCGTGTGTAGTCGTATTTTTGCGTGAACAGAGCTAACTTCCCAGTTTTCTGTGGTTCCTGCGTTCATTTGTCTGTTTTACTACTGATGGGCATCTGGGTGATTTCTGGTTTGGGCCTTTATGGATAAATAATGCTGCTGGGAACCTTTCACATATGTTTTGATAGACACCTACATACACATTTTTGTTGGGTGTATACGTATGAATGGGCTTGTTGGGACACAGGTTGTACAGACTTTTTAGCATCAGCGGATACCGACTGCCAGGCCCTTTCCAGCGCAGTTTAGCGATTTACACTCCCAACAGGCCCAGTTGCACTGGGTAGTTTCTGTCTTTTCCACGTTAGCCATTCAAGTAGATTTTTAAAAAACAGCGTTACTGAGGTATTAATTTACATACTGTAAAATTCATCTGTTTTCATGTGTACAATTCAGCGATTTTTAGTAAACTTACAGAGTTGTGCGTCCACCACCGTGAACCAATTATAGAACATTTCCATCATTCCCGGACCCCTCACGCCCGATTTAGTTTGGTTTTTAACCTCATTTTTTTCAACAGTCTTTGGGCGCTTATTTGATGCCAGGCACTTTGCTAAGCAACATGAATGATTGAAAAATCAGGAAGACCTGGTCCTTGTAGCCTAGAGAGAGACAGACGTGTAGCCCAATCACTGTGATCAGGTGAGGCACAGAGCAGCGTGGCATGTGTGGTGACCCAGAAAGAGTTGAGGGTTTGTGACGCTTTAACTGCAATTGTGTGTGTGTGTTGGGGGTGGTGGTGGTGGTGGTGAGGTGACAACAAAGGAGCCTCAGCTTGGCCACCACCTGGGAAAGTGTCCCTCCAAAGGAGAGCTCAGCTTTCCAGGCCTTGGGTGGGCACCTCCTCCGATAGGACTTTCCCGACCACGTTAGGAAGAGGGGTTAGGGGTCTCAGCGCTTTACCCCCAGAACCTCCTGGGCTTTCGTACAGGTCTGCCTCCCTCCTGGACTGAGAGCTCTGAGGACAGGATCTTAGCTTTCTTCACAACTGTGTCTCAGGCTCAGAGCAGCATCTTAGCTTCCTGGGCTGCCATAAACAGTGCCCCAACTGGGGGGCCTAATGCAACAGAAATTTATTCCCTTACAGTGCTGAAGGCTCAAAGTCAGAAGCCAAGGTGTTGGCAGGGTCCTTCTCCCTCTGAAGCCTCAAGGAAGGTCCTTTATTTTTATTTTATTTTTTTGGCACAGGGAGGTTTGGTGTATGTGTCTCTGTGTCTCTCCTCTTCTTCTAAGTATACCAGTCATACTGGATTTAGGGCTTCCCTACCCCAATACGACTTAATCTTAACTAAGTACCTGCAAAGACACCGTTTCCAAATAACGTCACATTTTGAGGTTTCAGATGGACATGAATAGGGGGGCACTATTCAACCCAATCCAGTGCCCAGAAAGTCTGTTGGGAAATGCCTGCCATTCCCTGTGCTCTGAGCTGGCGCTCACCCTGGAGCTTGCTGCTGGCTTTGGTGTGACAGTCACTCTGGTGGTGGTGGGGGTCCAGGAAGTCTGTTAGATCATGTCTACTGCACACAGCGGTGTCCTGGGTGTTCAGTATATTTTCTCCTAGAATCAGCTCCCCTGGGACGGCTCTGGATGCAGTGAGTCACCACACCCCAGCTTCCCTCACCTATTCATTTCAAAGATTTTTTTTAAAAATAAATAAATTTATTTATTTATTTATTTTTATCTTCGCTGCTGCGCGCGGGCTTTCTCTGTTTGCGGCTAGCAGGGGCTACTCTTCGTTGCGGTGCACTGGCTTCTCACTGCGATGGCTTCTTGTGGCGGAGCATGGGCTCTAGGCACGTGGGCTTCAGTAGTTGTGGCTCGCGAGCTCTAGAGCGCAGGCTTCAGTAGTTGTGGCGCACGGGCTTAGTTGCTCCGCGGCATGTGGGATCTTCCTGGACCAGGGCTTGAACCCATGTCTGCTGCATTTGCAGGCGGATTCTTAACCACTGCGCCACTAGGGAAGCCCTCAAATATTTTTTCAATACACAGATAACGTGGTTATTTTTATAAACTTAAAATGTTTTTGTTTTCCTTTTTATTCAGACGTTTCCTTATGTATTCACAAATAATGCATGGTGATATTTTTAAAACTTTTTAACCTCTTTTTGGTTTCATTTTTCACTTCAAACATTGAAAAATAATACACAAATAAGGCACGGTGTTGTGAAATGAAGACAAGTGCAAGGAGATAGCACAAAGAGATAGCTAGTTGCCAACCCCAGGATCTGTTATTCCCATCTTAAAGCCCCTGATTTTCAGCTGGTCAGTTGGTCACCTGGAGTAGAGCCTACACTTCTCACTTCCTAGGTGGCGGGGGAGGCCGCATGAATAAGTTCTGGTCAATGGGATGAAACACAAGTGTTACATGATGGTTTCTAGAAAGCTTTCTCAAATGACAGCTCCTGGGTGCCCTTCGCCCTTTCTTCTCTGTTGCTTAGAAATGGGATGTGGTGCTGGCGTGCCTTCTGGCATTATGAAGTCAGGGATGCACCGTAGGGATGAGAGAGCACAAAGCGAAGTCAGCCTGAGCCATGGTTGTCTGTGGAGACACCATGGCCGCCCTGGGCTGTTCACACTTGGCCTCTGATAGGTAGGAGACACCAACTTCTGTCTCGTTCAAGCCATTTCTATGTGTTTCCTGTGGATCGCCGCACGCGGGGTGGCCTACAGCAACAGGCCTTTATTATCTCACAGTTCTGGAGGCCAGAAGTTTGAAGTCAGCATCGCTGGGCCACGTCGGGTCAACAGGGCCTCTCTCCCTCCCTCCAGAGAGGCTTTAAGGGAGAATCTGCTCCTGGCCTCTGCCAGCTTCGGGGGCTGCCAGCCTTTCTTGGGTTGTGGCTGCATCACTGCAATCTCTGCCTCAGTCTACACACTGCCTTATGTGCGTATGTGCGTATGTGTGTTGAATCTCCCCCGGCCTCTCGCTTAGAAGGATATGTGACTACATTCAGGGTCCACCTGTGTGATCCAGGAAAACTTCCTCATCACAACATCCTTAACATGATTATATCTGCCAAGACCCTTTTTCCAAGCAAGGGAATATTTACAGGTTCCAGGGATGAAGACTTGATATCTCTGTGGGGGCATTGTCCAGTCTATTACACCACTGTTATTCATGTCCCTGTTACTTAGCACTGAAGGGAGACCCCAGTGAATAGAAAAGAATACATGCAAAGGAATGTTCTGGGCAGCAATCTGTGTTGTAGCGAAAAGGATGGACATGATCTCCATGATGAGCTGACTTTGGGGAACATACAAACAGATCATGGTCTGATATCATGGGGCCTTATACAGTAATGAAAAGGAATGAGCTGCGGCTACATTTATCTACACGGATAAATCCCTTGCAGAAGGCTATGCTGAGCTCCGTGCTGGGGGTTGAGGGCCAAGAGTTGAATTGGACCTAGCCTTCCCCCAAAGGAGCCCCCAGTCCAGTGATGGACCCAGACCCAGAACCAGTCATAACAGCACAGTGTATATACAACGGCAGTGTGTCCTGGGACCTGTGGTTGTGCTGGGAGCTCAGGGAAAGCTTCACTGAGGAGGATACTAGAGGATAACTAGGTTTGCACCAGACGGGCTTGGGGGAGGGGCATTCCAAGTGCGGAGAAGTCCAGGGGCAACGGTGTGGTTGTGTGAGAGGAGTGAGGGGAGCAGCTGCAGGCAGGGTGCTGCCAGGGTTGGGCAACAGAGCTCCCAACAAGAGAGGGGACTTCCTGGCCCAAGTGACTGAGTGTCACGGGTGGTGTGACCAGGCTCTGCCCACCCCTCCAAGTGTCAGCGGTCACCAGGGTGACAACCTTCCTCATTCAGTCCAGGGTGGAAAGTCGTTTCCACAACCAGGGATGACAGTCCTGAATTTTCCCTGTGTGCAGCTGTTTTCCCTTTGCCATGCGCTTCCCTCCCTCAGCGACCCAGTCATTCCCCACTGTTCTCTGCACGGCTCTGCATCCGAGTAGCTACACAGGTAAATACAGAAGCCAGTGTTCTTGCATTTTTGGTTGGTAACTCCTCTCCATTTTCTTATCTGAAAAAGACAACTACATCAAGCACTAGTTAGAAATCCATGAGGATGGGCACATAATGTATAAAGATGAACTTTTTGACAATAGCAGCGTGAAGGGGGGAGCGAATGCAGCTATTTAGGAGCAAAGTTTTAGTAAACCATCGAAATGAACATTAATCTTGAAAACATTATGTTAAGTGAAAGAAGACAGGCATAAAAGGCAACATATTTTATGATTTTATTTATCTGAAATGTCCAGAATAGGCACATCCCTAGAGACAGAAAGTAGATTAGGGGCTGCCAGAGACTGGGATTGTGGGGGTTGGGGGAGAGAGCAGTGGGAGTGACTAACTTCTCTTGGGAATGATGAAAACGCTCTGAAATTGGATTGTGGTGAGGGTTGCACAACCTTGTGAATATACTGAAACCCACTGCACTTCATACTTTAAATGAGTGAGTTTACAGTATGCAGATTATTTCTCACTTAAAAAAAAAAAAAAAAAACCAACCCTACCACCCTGTGTGTAGCAATAGGAATGTACTCGGGTGCAAGTAACGGACAAAAACAAACCCCCAGAGCAGCGGCACCCAGGCGTCTACTCCAAGTGCCGCTCCGAGTAGCAGCCAGGCGGCACGGAGCGTGGTGTGTAAACGGGACTGGAGGTCAGGCTGCGGTGCAGAGTCAGATTCTCAGCGTATAGCCCAGAGAATCTGAATTTCTCACGCTCTCCCAGATGATGCTGGTGCCGCTGGTCTTAGGACCACACTTCCTGTAGGAAGGCAGTTCTGGTTATCTACTGCTGTGTAACAGTCCTTCGCAAAACATAGAGGCATAAAACGATTGTTTACATGTCACGGTTCTGTGAATTGACTGGACTCGGGTGGCTCCCATGGGGTCTCTCATGCAGTTGTAGTCAGATGGTGGCTGGGGCTGGAATGCTCCGAAGGCTGCTCACCTGGGCTCACCTGTCTGGTACCTGGGCTGGGATGGCTACAACCGCCAGGGGCTGGCCAGGCCTTGACCTCTCTCCATGCAGCCTTCTCACATGACTACCTTTCCACGTTCCTTAGAGTAGTCTGCTCTGTGACACTGGCAGCTAGCTTTCCCCGGAATGAGTGTTCCAAGACAGGAAGGGGAAGCTGCAAGGTCTGCTGGCCTGAGCCTAGAAATTGGAACATTATCATCATTCTCTGGGGTTCTAATGGGCAAAGCAGTCACAGGGCCCGCTTGAATTCAAGGAAAGATCACATAAGCCCTCAGTGGGAGGGATTTTAAAGGGCTTCAGCGCCATTTTTAATCCTCCAAAAAGGTTCTGCTGGATTCCTCGGGAAGAGCTTGTAGGTGCACTGTTCCCTCCTGAGTTCTCGTACCTTCACGACAGTTTCATTGCCACCTGGTTTTGCTGTAGATCTAGTCTGTGAGACTGGGTGTGCTATCCTGGCTGAACTGTTGGTATGTAGGAATTTGTGGCTATTGAAGTACTATACCACCACTGACACCATCATCCAAGACTCTTCCCTCTGTGTTTCAATTTGAACCTGTATATTTTTTTCATTCCTGATACAGGTCATCACCCAGTGTGGGAGCCACAGGGCTCATAGAACATGTAGGAATGTTCTGGCCAGTGAGCCCTCATCTGCCTTTGGCTGTGTGACCTCTAGAGACTTGAACTTTCTGAGTTTCTTCATTAGAAAATGAAAATACTTACTTTGAGGAGATGCATTAAGAGATGGCAGATTCAAAAAAGAGAGAGAAAGAGATAGCAGATAAAGGCACCTGGCACATGTTAGACAGTCAGTAAAGAGTAGACGTGAGAAAAATAAAAAATAAGACAGTTGCCAACAGATTGAAGAGAAAAACAAAGACAGATTGGAGGTGTGGGCGGGATGGTAAGTCAAGCCAGTCCTTCTAGAGCAATTGGTAATATTTTATAAGAGCTGGGCAGCTGTTCTTTCCTTTGGCCTGGAATTTCCCCATCTGGGAATAAATTCCAAGGAAATCATCCCCAAGGGGAAAATATGCAGTTTCTCTGCAGATGTTTTTAACGGCACTATTCACAATAGGAAGTAACTGGAAACAAAACAAGTGACTCATTTAAAAAGTCTTGAAAAAGCAGAGGAAGAGAGCAAGACAGCAACAGAAAATAGAAGTATAGGGAGTTCAAGGGGTTAGTCCCTCCACTAAAGCAACCATTAAGCAAAAACTGACAGAACTAACTTAGTTTGGAACTCTGGAATCCAACCAAGAGCTTACAGCAACCAGGGGAGTGTTTAATGAAGCAAAAAAAAATGTTAAGTTTCAGTAAGAGGGGATTGTGGTGTCTTTTCCTTCCCACCCACCATCCCCCATTGCCCTGCACACAGGTGGCTGTGGAAATGGTAGCCCATGTTCCTGGTGTGACATGCTGAGCCAGGGGTCAATGTGGACTTTGTTTTCAAACACTGTGCTGGAAAGTTTCAACCAATTTGGCAGTTCCCTAAGGTACTGGAGCTGAGGTTTTGCTTGGTTTTGCGCCCCCTCAGGTTGAATCCACTTTCAGGAAGTGACTGTCAAAAGCATTCGAAGACATAGAATCCCCTTAGCCATCTGGGGCAAGGGTCAGTGGACAAGGATATCAGCAGATACTAAAAGGCCTGGGAAGAAGGAGGCTGAGGAGGAAGATACTGGGTGGAATAAGGGCTTTGAAGGACTGTAGCATATACCACGGTATTGGACTACAATGAACATGCCCAGGGCCAGATGCATACACAGAAGGGATCTCATAGGATCCTAGGCCTACAAGTCTAGCTGACCTGTAGGCTCTGCATAAGCAGGAGATGAAGCAGAGTCCTAGGTGGCCTGGCTAAGCATTGTAGGAGCACCCCAGGTCAGATCCAATCTGCAAAGACTGGGAGAAGGGTTATTTCTTCTTCTTTTTGGCTCTGGGCTTTTATGAAAATTTCTGTCCACTGAGATAATAGAACAGAGAGTTCAGTGATGGCACATGGCAAGAAATACAGTTTTTACAAAATAGTTTTGAAAAGTCACCAAAAAACCCCACACAAAACAGAAAATGTCAGTTCTCCACAATCAATAACAACAAACTCTGGGGAGAGGGAAGAATCTGATTTTCAGAGTTATCATGTTATAATATTCAAAATATCCAGTTTTCAACAACAACAAAAAATGACGAGGAATGCAAAGAAGGAAAGAGTATGTCCCATTCACAGGAGAAAAAGAAATTACGAGAAATTGTCCCTGAGAAAGCTCAGATATTCAACTTACTAGACAAATACTTTAAATCAATTGTCTTAAATATGCTTCAAAAGCTAAAGAAGCCCAGGAGAATGATGTATGAACAAATGGAGACTATTACTAAAAAGACATAAATTATGAAGAGGAACTGTACAGAAATACTGGAGATGAAGTGTACCGTAGTTGAAATAAAAAGTTCGCTGGGGTATCAGAACCAGATCTGAGCAGGCAGAGGAAAGAATCAGCAGACAAAGACAGAGCAAGTGAAACCATCCAGTCTGAGGAGCAGAGAGAAACAATCATGAGGGAAAATGTTCAGAGCCCGAGGGATGTGTGGGCCATCACAAGATATACCAATATATGCATTATGAGAACCCCAGAAGAAAGAGAGAGAGAGAGACAGAGAGGAAGGGGCAAAAGAATATTTGAAGAAATTAAGGCCAAACACTTCCGAAATTTGGTGAAATCATAATCTGCATATTCAAAACCTCAATGAACTAAAAGTATGACAAACCCAAAAAGATCTACAAAAGACGTATTATATTCAAATTCTCAAAAGCCACATACAAGGAAAAGGATTTGGGAAAGTTAGAGGGGTAGCAAGCACCAGAAACTTGTCTCCCCACCTAGACAAGAATTGCCCAGGCAAAATCTGTCTCTTGTAAATATTTTGGAACTCTGGAGTCTATTGGAGGCTTGTAACTTCCAAGTAAAGGCTTGGACAGAAAAGGTGGTTAATCTCAGTCAATTTTAGCTCTTAGTAGCATATTAATTCCTCCTCCTACCTCTCAGTGCCATGGCAGGCAGCTGTTCACGTGTTCTTGGAGCACCTTGTACAAGGTTGGCAGAAGCCGGGCAGAGGGGAGGACCATGTACTTCAGATACTGCACATCTGCCCTCTAATCACCGATTGCTGCTTCTGATCACACAGGTGCAGACCCAGAGGCAGGGCTATTGTGGCTCCACCACCTAGTGTTGCAAGCCACACCCTCTCTGGCTGAAGTGACTTCCAGGGGATGTAAAGGACCAGGCCTTTTTTTCTTACTTTATTTTTCTCTTTTCCCCATTTTGGGAGCCAGACATTGAAAAATAAGACATTCAAAAGCACCTGCAATACAGAAGAAATTAGAAAATCATCGTGCATGACCAAGGGAAAATGCAGACTCAAAAAACAACAGACAAGGGATTTCCCTGGTGGTCCAGTGGTTAAGAACCCATCTTGCAATGAAGGGGACGCTGGTTCAATCCCTGGTCAGGGAACTAAGATCCCACATGCCACAGGGCAACTAAGCCTCAATGACAGAGCCTGCGCGCCACAACTAGAGAGATGCCCGTGCACTACAACGAAAGATCCTGGGTGCCGTAACTAAGACCCAACACAGCCAAAAAATAAATAAATACATAAAAACAGAAACAAAATAACAAAACAAAACAAACAAAGAAAACCACCAGGCAGGACTGTAAGTTTACACCTCAGGCTGATCCTCAGCAAAGAGACAGCTACAACAACTAAAAAATCAAAATCAAAACCAGCAAGTTCTGGGGAAGAGAGGGAATCAGATTTCCAGAAGTATCACATTATTAGGTTCAAATGTCCACTTTTCAACAAAAAATCACAAGGCATTAAAAAAAAAAAAAGGACAGTATGGCCCATTCGACAAAATAAATAAACAAACAGCCAGGAGAAATAGTTCCTGAAAAAGACCTGGTGGCAGATTTACCAGATAAAGACTTTAAAACAACTGTCATAAAGATGGTTGAAGAACTAAAGGAAGATGTGAAGAAAGTCAAGAAAACAATGTATGAACAAAATAGAAATATCAGGACTTCCCTGGTGGTGCAGTGGTTAAGAATCTGCCTGCCAATGCAGGAGACACAGGTTCAAGCCCTGGTCCAGGAAGATCCCACGTGCCGCGGATCAACTAAGCCCGTGTGCCACAACTACTGAACCTGTGCTCTAGAGCCCATGAGCCACAACTACTGAGCCTGCATGCTGCAACTACTGAAGCCCGCATGCCTAGGGCCCGTGCTCCGCAACAAGGGAAGCCACCGCAATGAGAAGCCCGCGCACTGCAACAAAGAATAGCCCCCACTCGCCACAACTAGAGAAAGCCCGCATGTAGCAACGAAGACCCAATGCAGCCAAAAATGAATAAATAAATAAATAAGTAAATTTATTTATTAAAAAAAATAAAGCTAATGGGGCAAAATATTAGCAATAGGAGAATGTGGGTAAAGGAAAGGGTACACAAGTATTCTCTGTATTATTCTGATTCTTGAAACATTTCTGTACATTTGAAGTTATTTACAAATGAAGTATTTTTAAGGTATCTGTGTACACTAATAAAGTTTTCGTCACTTACTCATCCTTTCACTCCTGCAGTGTGTACTGAGTTCCTTCCATGGGCCATGCGCTGTGTCAATGCTGGGGATACCCCTGAGCAGCCCCAGTTCCTGCCTTCGAGGCCTGTCCTGTCTCAGCAGACGTGTCAGCAACACATCACATAGCTGAATGGCTCCGTGCAGTTATGGTGTGTGTGTATATGGGTCCTAGCCGGGTTTTCTTCTCACATTTCTCTGACTCCAGCCTCTCCAAGGGAGAGGCTAGCCTTTTATCCTCATGCGTTTGGGGCTGCTTGGCCATTTTAGAAAAGGACCAGGGGAATGACCTTGGGCAAAACAGGCCCTGAAACTAAAGAACAAAGGCCCTGGGGGCCTGAATCCCAGAGACAAAAGCCAGGCTCCCAAGAGTAAAAGATTAACTTTGTCTCTGTTACACTCACAAGTATACCTAGTTGCCACAAGACAAGAAGCTCAATTATGAATTTTAACCTTATCTGTTCCTGTGCTTTCTTGCAGAAAATTGTCATTCACTTCTTTCCCCTCACAAAAGCAGTCCCTATTCCCGATAGATAGCCACCATGGCTGCTGATCCAAGAATTCTGACGATTTCTGAAAATTACCAGTGATCATGAGACAAAACCTCCCTTTGGTTATGAAAGCAACTCACCCCTCTGCTCAGGGAGCTGGCACTCTTTTTTCCGCCGTCTTCCTTGTGCACAAGCTGTCTCCTTTAATAAAAAGCTTTGCTCAAGAGCCCTGTGGAAGCGATATTCTTGTCTAGGGTATTGCTGTCCAAGAATCTGGAAAGGGCCCAGTAACAAGGACACTTGAAATGAAAATCTTCCTGTCTCCATAGAAATTCTGATGTGAGGGAGGACGATGATGGTGAGAGTAAAGACAAGGACCACATCCAGACTGGAAAGTAAGAAGTGAAACAATTTCTCTTCCCGGATGGCATCCTCTTGAATTAGAAAACCCTAAGGTATCCACCCAAAATTATTACAACTAATAAGTCAGTCCAGGAAGATTGCCGGACACAAGATCAGTGTGCAGAAATCACTTATAATTCTACACACTTGCAACGAACAATCCGTAAGTAAAGTTAAGAAAACGACTCTATGGCATTAAACAAAAAAACAATAAAATGCTTAGGAATAAGTTTAACAGAACTACAAAACTTCCATTCTGAAAACTACAAAACATTGTTAAAAGCAATTAAATAGGATCTAAATAAGTGGAAACATGGTTTTATCAACCTCACTCAGCTGTTTCTGGAACTCTGTGAGTGCGTAGGGTAGTCATGCAAAACAAGGAGCAACTCGTGAACTGAGGTTTCAATAATTATCACAAGACCAAAAGAGAAAAAAATGACAAAAACCTGTGCTTTATTCTGGGAGTGATTTTGTAGGATTAATCCATGCTTTGCCCAACGAAGTCTGATGCCTGAACTTGTCACATGTGGATCTGTATGCACAGTGGTAGCCACACAGCAAGTGCTTTGCCAGATTGACATTGTGAAGGTAGTTTTTTCCTTATTAGTTTCCTGTCAACATTCTCTTTTCCTCACTCTGGCTCCCTCTGCCTTCCTGCCCTGTGTGTGCAAACACAGGTTTACAAGGGAAGATGTAGGATCTCAAATGAATTGAAGGTGAAATGCAATCATGGTGCAGCATCTTTCCCCATTCTATTTTGTATTCTATTTTAAAATCATACATGTTAGAGATGGATGAGCTCGCATAGCCTCCAGCACGTGGTAGGACCTCAACCTCCATTTGTATGCAATTGAGTCAAAGACAGAATCACTGAAGACGTGGTCTCAGAGGATGGGGAAGATTTAGACAAGCATATTCCATGGAGGTGACCTCTGGGAATGTCTGCTTTTTCACAAAGATGTTAAGCCCACGGGAACCATACCATCTTTTCGACTTTTCACTAAAGTAATTGACTAAAACACCTGATTATCATGAGATTTGAACCATTTTAAGCCATTAAGTTGGTCGTGATGGTGTACAATTTGTACCCTTTAAATATGTACTGTTTGTTATAGATCAACTATACTCCAGTAAATGTTTTTAATGGCAAAAGATCTGAACAGACACTTCACCAAAAAAGAGACATAGGAGGTAAATGAGCAATGTCATGAGTCTGTAGAAAGATGCAAGTAAGAATCACAATAACATTCCTCTACCCTACTAGAAGGGCTTAAAAAACCAAACCAAAACAAAAAAAACGCTGACAAAACCAAATCCTGATGAGGAAATGCGACAGCTATAACTCTCAGACCTTGCTGATGGGGGTGCAAAACGATGCAGCCACTTTGGGAAACATGTTGGCAGTTTTCTATGAAGTTATACAAACACTTATCATAAGACCCAGCCATCCATTTCTGACATTTACCTAAGTGAGATGAAAACTTATGGTCACATGAAACCTGTACATGTGTGTTTATAGCAGCTTTATTCATAATAGTAAAAAACTTGGTGCTGAATTTGACCAATGCTTTTTCTGCATTTATTGTGAAGATCGCTTTTTTTCACCTTTATGCTATTAACATGGTAAATTGCGTTGATTGATTTTCAAATGTTGAATAAACTTGTATTTCTGGGATAAACCCCACTTTGTCAAATGTATTTTCATTTTTATATATTGCTGGATTTGATTTGTTTTGTTTTTAAATTAAGTAATTAATTTATTTACTTTTGGCTGTGTTGGGTCTTCGTTGCTGTGTGAAGGCTTTCTCTAGCTGTGGCGAGCTGGGGCTACTCTTCGTTGTGGTGCACAGGTTTCTTATTGCAGTGGCTTCTCTTGTTCCAGAGCATAGGCTCTAGGCGCATGGGCTCAGTAGTTGTGGCACGCGGGCTCAGTAGTTGTGGCACATGGGCCCTAGAGTGTAGGCTCAGATGTTGTTGCACACGGACTTAGTTGCTCCGCAGCATGTGGGATCTTCCCAGACTAGGGCTCGAACCTGTGTCCCCTGCATCAGTAGGTGGATTCTTAACCACTGCACTACCAGGGAAGCCCCAGGATTTGATTGATTAATATTCTGCTAGCTATTTTTGTGTCTCTGTTCATGAGGGATATTGCTATGTAGTTTAATTTTCTTCTAATAATTTTTGTCTAGTTTGTATAATGAGTAATACTGGGATCATAAAATGTTTTGGAAGGTGTTTACTACTCTATTTTTCTGAGAGACTTTGTATAGTATTCTTTCTTTCTTAAATGTTTGGTAGATAGGAAAACTGTCTGGGCCTGGAGTTTTCTTTATGGGAACTTTATAAATTCAAGTTCTTTACTTGATATGAAACTCTTCATAATTTCTAGTTCCACTTAAGTCATTTTTGGTAATTTGTGTCTTTCAAGGAATTTGTCCATTTCATTTAAACTCCCTTATTATTATTTAACACTTGTATGATATATAGTGATGTCTCCTTTTGCCCTTCCTGATGTTGGTAATTTGTTTGCTGTCTTATTTTTCTTGAGTATTTGAGCTAGAGGTTATCAATTTTGTTGATTTCTCAAGACAGCTTTAGATTTCATTGATTTGTCTTCTCAGCATGCTCATGTATTCGTTTAAATGGTCGAGCACAATTATAAAAGCTGTCTTAATGTCCTTGTCTGCTAGTTTCAACACCTCTGTCATTTCTGCATGTTTCTATTCATTGATGTTTTTTCCTAGTATAGGTCACATTTTTCTGCTTCTTGGCATGTCTCCTAATTTTTTATTGGACACATGACATCATGGACGTTATTTGTTGAGTATCTGGACTTTGTTGTCTTCCTTTGAAGGGTGTTGGACTTTGCTCTGGAAGGCAGGTAAGTTACTTGTTGATGTGTTCGATCTCTTTGAGACTTTTAAAATAGTTTATTTCAAAATAATTACAGATTCACAGGAAATTTCAAAGATAGTACAGAGAGGGCTCATGAATCCTTCACCGTTTTCCCCATGTCTACATCTTCCATAACTATTGTACAATATCAAACTCAGGAAATATATGTTGATAAAATATGTATGTATAATTCTGTGCCATTTTATCACATGTATAGATTCATGTACAGCCGCCCACCCTTACCATGGTTTTACTTTCCAGGGTTTCAGTTACCCATGGTCAACCTCAGTCCTAAACTACTGAATGGAAAGTTCCAGAAGTGAATAATTCATTAAGTTTTAAATCGCAGGCCTTCTGAGCAGCGTGATGAAATCTCCCACTGTCTCGCCCGGGATGTGAATCTTGCCTTTGTCCAGCTTAGTCCACCTGTTAGTTGCTTAGTAACCGTCTCAGCTGTCAGACCAGCTGCCTCAGCATTGCAGGACTTGTGTTCCAGTGACCATTATTTTACTTAATAGGTCCCCGAAGTGCAAGAGTAATGATGCTGGCAATTCGGATATGCCAAAGAGAAGCCCTACAGTGCTCCCTTTAAGTGAAAGGGTGGAAGTTCTCGACTTAATAAGGAAAGAAAAAAAATCATATGCTGAGGTTGCTAAGATCTACGGTAAGAATGACTTTTTTTTAAATTGAGGTAGTTAATGTACAATATTATAAGTTTCAGATGTACGGCATAGTGATTCACAATTTTTAAAGGTTATATTCCACTTAGTTAGTATAAAATATTGGGTATATTCCCTAGTTATTATAAAATATTGGGTATATTCCCTGTGCTCTACAATATATCCTTGTAGCTTATTTATTTTATACATAGTAGTAGTTTGTACCTCTTAATCCCCTACTCCTATCTTGCCCCTCCTCCCTCTTCCCTCAACTCACTGGTAACCACTAGTTTGTTCTCTATATCTGTGTATCAGTGAGTCTGTTTCTTTTCTTTCTTTTTTTTTTTTTGGCCGCACCACACGGCACGTGGGATCTTATTTCCCTGACCAGGAATCAAACCCGTGCCCCCTGCAGTGGAAGAAAGGAGTCTTAACCACTGGACCACCAGGGAAGTCCCTCTGTTTCTTTTCTTTATCTTCACTAGTTTGTTTTATTTTTTTAGATTCCGCATATAAGTGATATCATACAGTATTTGTCTTTCTCTGTCTGACTTAATTCACTTAGCATGATACCCTCCAAGTCCATCCATGTTGCTGCAAATAGCAAAATTTCATTCGTTTTTATGGCTGAGTGATATTCCATTGTGTATGTGTACCACATCTTCTTTATCCATTCCTCTGTTGATGGGCATTTAGGTTGTTGGAGATTTTCGTATTATCTTCCTGTTATTGATTTCTATTTTGGTTCCATTGTGGTCAGAGAATACACTCTGTGATTTCAATTCTCTTAAATTTGTCACAGTTTGTTTTGCAGCCCAAGATGTGGTCCACCTTATTCGCAGTCACTCGAAAGCACGTGTACTCTGCTGTTCTGTTGTTGGGTGGAGTGTCTGAGAAGTGTGAATCGGGTGCAGTTGGTTGATGGTGGTGTTGGGTTCTTCAGTATCCTGGCTGGTTTCTGTCTGAGGCTTGTTTAAAGTTTTCCTAGAGGAAGGTAGGTTAGCTTCCACCCAGGGGTAGTTTGGACTTACTACGCAGCCGTGGCGGCTCCGGGGTGTCTGCTGTGTTCCCCCGGTCAGCCCTGAGGAAGCTACTCGGGCTGCTCAGAGCTTGAACAGCTTTCCCTGTGAACTCTGGGAATTTGTCAGCTCACAGTTCCCTGGTTGTACGTCTTTGTGCAGTTTTACTCTGTGCATGCAAGTCACGCACTGGGCAAAACTCCAAGGAATTCCACACACAAAGGAATGGCTCATTCTCCCCAGCCCTGATCTCCACCCCTTCCACCCACTGAGACCACCAGCCTCTGTGCCGTCCCCTCTCTGCACCCAGGACCGCCTCTGCTCACCCGACCAGGGCAGACCCAGGCTCCCCCTCCCCCTTTCTCATGAGTCCGAGCCCCTGACCCCTGGTTGTCCAGAGTTTGCAAAGAGCTCTTTGATAGGTTTTGCCCAGTTTCCTAGTTGTTTATCAAGGAGGGTTAAGTGCAGTCCTTTCTACCATATCATGCCTGGAAGAGGAAGTCTGTTTCATATTTTTAACATTCTGAGAATAATAATGTCACATGGCAACACGGGGAAGTGATGGCAGTGGAGTTTCAAGTTCTCCTTTTATTTTAAGTGTTGCTGAATAGGAAAAAAAGAAAAGACAGTTACAGAGGCAACCTGATGTCAGGGATGAAGCAGTGGATGGGACTCCAGCCGTCCTGCATGCTGCTGCGTCCTGTCCACCTCCCTTCCACCTCCTGTCGTCTGGAGTCACACCTGTGAGTCTGACGTGATCCTCAATCGGGGCGGGTTTCCTTGCCCCCCGCAGGCAGAGTTAGTGGGTCTCTTCTTTGCCACCCCCTCTGCTGCCTCACTCACTCGCTCCACCCTCACCCCAGTATTTGTCTCCTTCTCTTCCAACACCTGTGACACTTCACCCAGATGGTCACCTCAGCCCGGGTGTGGATGAGCTGGTCTGGGGAGAATGTGTAGGAGAACAAAGACCATAGATGGTGTCTGGAGATCCCAACGCCTGGAGGAAAGCAGAGGAAGAGAGAGGAGCCCAAAGTGGACTTGGTAAAAGCTCAGAGAGGTCAATCGACGTACTCCAAGCCACACGCATTCACTTCGCATGCCTCTGTGTGCCGTTGTGGGAAGATCAAGGCTAACGATAGCCGGTTTGCACTGGTTTGGCCATCCTTGTTTCTAGCTGGCATCCACGCTCACTGACCTGTGTGGCCTCTCCTAATTGGTTAGATCCACTCTGCACGAGGCCTGCCCCCCCACCCCGCCCCTGGCCCCGGGCAGGTAATATTTTGATCTGCTTAGGGAAGTGTACTCTCCTCACCCAATATTGGCTGCGACTCCAAATCCTCCTCCCACTATAGCCTCAGGAAGAGACAGCACAGCAGGAGGCAGAGAGAAGAAAGGTGTTAGTTCTTGATTTTCCAGTCATTTGGGAACTACCTCACAGAGGAAATGGTTTGAGAGAGAAGGGTTTGAGTGGCAGAGGGGAGGCCTTGGGCTTACAAACACCTTCTCTCTTTTGAGATTTAGAGCAAAGAGGACACCTGGTGAGTAAGACAATTTCCCATCCCACCCAAGCCTCTAAAATGAAAGGAGTTTCTCTGTGCTGGAGAAACAAGTGGTCTGGAGGGGAACAGCCAGGGGTGCAGGGAACTCCTGCTCCGGCTGTGCTGTGCGGCTGGCTGCTGTGGACGGTGGGTAAATAAAACCCCTGATGGCTTTGGATGGGCTGGGAGTGCAGAAGACTGTGCTCGGGGAAAGGCAGGACCTGGGGGTCTGAGTCCAGTCTCTGGAGTAGAGACAGTCATGTGGGCTGACCCAGAGCCTGTCAGGGCACTGAGGGGGTAGGCGCAGGATTCCCCAACACCGTGTGGGCACAGGGGAGATGGGGGCATTACAAAGCCAAAGAGGCTGGGTGGTGGTAGGGTACACAGAGCGGACATGACTGAACACCTCAGGGACCAAGGCCACGAATGCACCAAGGTTGCCAGTAATTTGCGTAGAAGTAGACGCTGCTGGCCCAGTCCATGCTGGGCACCACGTAACCCTTGAACTTCAATGCCGCAGCAGGAATAGTGGAAGAGAGCACCAGCTCCAAACATTCGGCAAGGTGAGACTTAAACGTAAGGCAGTATCGAAGAAAAACACAGCTGCGTTTCTTGTACATCCACATTTGTTGTTTGAGATCCGCACGCGCTGCACTCCAGTCTCAAACATTCAGATGTATTTCTTCTGCACCTACTACGTGTCATGCCAGGTTCCAGGATGGCTGCAGCACTTGCCACACAGCACTGTGGACCCAGCCAAGCTCCAGAGACCGACCTCACTTTGCATCCCGTCTCTATCACACTAGCCATGTGATTGTGGGTTGTCTTACTCTCAATTTCCTCATCTCTAAGTGAAGCTAATGATATAACTTGGCAAAATAGAACTAAAACCAAAACCTTCCCCCAGCCCAGACATCTCCACAAAGGCACTAGAAAAAGAAAACTCTTTTACTATTGAATAGGCATTAAACTAGAACGTGATAAGCATCACAGACCACCTGTTAAGAGTTTGCAAAGACAGAAAGGAATCCACTCCTTACACAGCCAAGCGCACTCTCCATTGCACGTGTGTTCTTGAGCTAAACAATAACTAGCCCTCTAGTAAAGGATTCAACTGTACCATCTATCACATATCATTCATCCTAATTTTACCTGGTGACTGGGGAGATTAACTGTGCCTCCAAGTGAGGGTCTTTGGCAGGAAAGAATTCAGAGGTGAGCCATAGTAAAGTGAAAGAACGTGAGAGCAGCCCCAGGGTATGGGGTTGTTAGTTTTATTTATTTAATTTTATTTTTGGCTGTGTTGGGTCTTTGTTGCTACGCATGGGCTTTCTCTAGTTGCAGCGAGAGGCAGCTACTCTTCGTTGCGGTACGTGGGCTTCTCATTGTGGTGGCTTCTCTTGTTGTGGAGCATGGGCTCTAGGTGCACAGGCTTCAGTAGTTGTGGCATGTCGGCTCAGTAGTTGTGGCTTGTGGGCTCTAGAGCACAGGCTCAGTAGTTGTGGTGCGTGGGCTTAGTTGCTTTGCGGCATGTGGGATCTTCCTAGACCAGGGCTCGAACCCATGTCCCCTGCATTGGCAGGTGAATTCTTAACCACTGTACCACCAGGGAAGTCCCAGGGTTGTTAGTTTTTATGGGCTGAGTAACTTCATAGGCTAACAAGTGGGAGGATTATTCCAACTATTTGGGGGAAGGGGCAGGAATTTCCAGGAGTTGGACCATCATTGCCCACTTTTGGGCCTTTTATGGTCAGCCTCGGAACTGTCATGGTGCCTGTATGTGTGTCATTTAGATGCTAATGCATTGCAGTGAGCATATAATGGGGCTCAAAGTCTAGTGGAAGTTGAATCTTCCACCATCTTGGGCTTAACTGGTTCTAACCAGTTTTTGTTGTATCCTCAAAGGCTGTGTCATTCTTCTAATGGTTGCACCCTGCCCCCTTCCCTCCTGTCTCATTCCTCTCTCAGAGATTTCACTCCCATATTCTTGTCGGAAGAAGAGGGGTGACGGTCCGTCTTCCGTAGCTTGTTTCAGGGCTGAGTAGGGGCGTTGACCCTGCCTGTCAGGGAATAAATATCTCTGGATGCCTGATCCAGGGGTCCCAGGGGCAGGACAGCTCCTTGTTCTGAGTCAGAGGGCAGCAAGGGCTGGAATCCTGGCATAGTCATCGTCTTGATGTGGAACTGTTGTAACTGCTCCATAGCCTTCCTACAAATCTTCTTGATGAAGCACTTTTGCAACAGCATCAGAGTACAACAATAACTATCTACAGATGACAAAAGACTCAAAAAGCCACAGTTAAACGCTTGATTACAAGGTGATAGACAAAGAAACTCGATTACTGCTGTTACACACAACATTTTAAGGTAATAACCAGAGGGACTTCCCTGGTGGTCCAGTGGTAAAGAATCCACCCAAAGTTAGTTGAAGGTCAATGAACTTCAGTTGGAGTTTGATATTTGGGAAGTTTGTCAAAAATATCAAAAAGCTTTCAAAGCACTTTGTCAAATAGGATCACAGGTCACTGTGAAACAACACTTATTCACTTAACCAAAATGACAGAATATTTCAAAAGCAAATACAGATCCCTTAAATGCAAAGAACCTCATACAATCTGTCATCTAAAACAGGATTCCAAGAAAACTTTGTTCTCTTAACAGAGAGAGAACTAAGCTCCGGTCTTGTACTAGCCTACTCTTAATAACAAAATCCATTTACCTAATTAAATTTAATCCAATCTTAGCCAATCCTGACCATGTACAAAAGCTTTTCTCAGGGTTCCTTTTCCATGAGCCTTCTACAACTTTTTGTATCCATACTATTTTGTCCCATATTTTCTTTTCCATTCAGAAACAACCAGCTCTAGGACAAAACTAACCTTTTTCTCTTTAACAAAATGCATTTCCTCACACCTTCTTTTACTGAAAGCACACATCTTACTTTCCTGGAATAATGAAATGTTTCCCTTCTTGTTATTTTTTAAAATATTTATTTATTTACTTGGCTGCATTGGGTCTTAGTTGTGGCACACGGGATCTTTGTTGCGGTCTGCGGGATCTTTTGTTGTGGCACACAGGCTCTTCACTGCGGCACATGTGGGCTTCTCTCTAGTTGTGGCGCATGGGCTCTAGAGCATGTAGGCTTAGTTGTCCCACGGCAAGTGGGATCCTAGTTCCCTGACTAGGGGTTGAACCCGCATCCCCTGCATTGGAAGGCAGATTCTTAACCATTGGACCACCAGGGAAGTCCCCCCTTATTATTTTAATAGCTTTAATTACATATATTATAATTTTAACCCTTAAAAAGCTTAATCTCCAGTGAAAATCAAGAAGCAAGTAATTGTGATCTGTTTCTCATACCAGCTTCTCCTGATTGGGAAACTTATGCTTTAGTTTTCCTCTTCTAAGAAGGCAAGCATAGGTAGACTTAGACCTGCCCAGCAATTAATGTTCTAGTATTCTATCCTATTTGAAATGACCCAGATAGTCAGTGAGTTCTCTTCATTTAACTTGGTTTAGTTTCAAGTTACCAAAATCTGAAGAGACCATATTAGACATTCCCAAAACATAATTATTCCTATAGAGTTTACCTAAAAACTCTTATCTCATTTACATTTACTTTCCTTAAAAGTTTCTTGGGAGTTCCCTGGTGGTCCAGTGGTTAAGACTCCGGGATTCCGGGACTTCCCTGGTGGCACAGTGGTTAAGAATTCACCTGCTGGGCTTCCCTGGTGGCACAGTGGTTGAGAGTCCGCCTGCCGATGCAGGGGACACGGGTTCGTGCCCCGGTCTGGGAGGATCCCACATGCTGCGGAGCGGCTGGGCCCGTGAGCCATGGCCGTTGAGCCTGCACGTCCGGAGCCTGTGCTCTGCAACGGGAGAGGCCACAACAGTGAGAGGCCCGCGTACCGAAAAAAAAAAAAAAAAAAAGAATTCACCTGCCAATGCAGGGGACATGGGTTCGATCCCTGGTCAGTGAAGATCCCACATGCCGCGGAGCAACTAAGCTCATGCGCCACAACTACTGAGCCCGCATGCCACACTACTGAAGTCCACGTGTGCTCTGCAACAAGAGAAGCCACTGCAATGAGAAGCCTGTGCACCACAACAAAGAGTAGCTCCTGCTCGCCACAACTAGAGAAAGCCTGTGTGCAACAACGAAGACCTAACGCAGCCAAAAATAAATAAATTAAATAAATAAATAAAGACTCCGGGCTTCCACTGCAGGGGGCATGGGTTTGATCCCTGGTTGGGGAACTAGGATCCTGCATCCCATGCAGTGTGGCAAAAAAAAAAAAAAAAAAAAAAAAAAGCAAGTTCCTTAGAAGTTTCTTCACATTGAGTTACTTTCCTTGTTGGCAAATTTCCAACAGGCATAAGGTCTTATTTGACCTCTAGTAAGCCTAGGTACAGCAGAAATAGTATACTTCACATTGTAAAGACACATCTGTATTAAACCAACAAGCTTAAGCAGCTTCAATACCAGATATAGATTCAGTATTGAGTATTTCCCAGTTTCATTCTGAAATTCATTCTGGCCAGTTTCTTTTATATTTCTGAGTATTTATATAAGCGCTTAATTTCCTTTAAGCCACTTTAAAAATATATTTATTTATTTATATTTTTTGGCTGTGTTGGGTCTTAGTTGCGGCGCGTGGAATCTTTCGTTGTGGTACGCGGGCTCTTTGCTGCAGCGCCTGGGCACATTGCTAGTTGTGGCATGCAGGTTTTCTCTTCTCTACTTGTGGCATGTGGGCTCAGTAGTTATGGCACACAGGATTAGTTGCCCCGTGGCATGTGGGATCTTACTTCCCGGACCAGGGATCAGGGATCAAACCTTGTCCCCTGCATTGGAAGGCGGATTCTTTACCACTGGACCACCATGGAAGCCCCCTTAAAGCCATTTAAATAGAGCTCTTTTACAGATTAATTTTGGTAAGATACATACAAACATGCAAACAAACAGAGACCTCATAGCTGCCATTCCAAAGCTTTAGCCATGAATCAGGTAGAACAACGTAAAATCCATCAGTTGCAAAAGAGGTAGAATTCAAATCTGGTTTCTGGTAGATGGAACAAGCCAAGGTCACCTGTCTAGATGGATCCCTTTTAACTAATATTTATGAAAGGCACTTAGACTTCTATTTGTCCTTGACTGTCAAGCTCCAAATTACCTACCCCCTTTCCTGAAATTTGCATTTTAAAAAGAAGGCAGAGATAAGGGTTCCTGGAGAAGATCAGGTAGAACATTTGCATCTCAAAGGCATGAAGAGAAACGCATGTTCCTCCTAGGATGATTTTGTTCCCTTAAGGCCAGAAAAATTTTTTTCCCTCAACACTTACAAGCCTCTTAAGATAAGTAGGGGAGGTTTGGGGAGTGGTAAAAGGATTTGTAGGTTTCGGATTATTTGGGGCCACACCTCTGGTCCTGTAAAGACTAGACGTGTAAATTAAGGACAGCTTTTTGTGTTTTCTCTCAAAGAATTTGGTGGCCACCTCAATGACACCAAAAGACTTGACACCTAGGTTGGAATGTTTCACTTTCCCTCATTTACCTTAGGGGAGAAGGCCCTCCCCCCCCCAAATTCCTATCAGCTATGGTCAGTTTGGTCAGATCGGTGACCTCCCATTTTGTTAAATCTATTTGCAAACACTTTTGAGCATCCACCCTGGGTTTAAGAAATTTTCTAATTATGGCCCTCAGTTCGGCCTTTGATCTGAAGAGGCTGGCCTACGGCCTCACGTGGTCCCATTTCTGAAGGTAGCCTGACTATTTTTAGTCCATTCCACTTACCCCATGGTTACCCTCTACTCGAATGCTACAGAGTGGAGGCATTTGTGGCACTATGTGGCTGTCTGGATTTGTCCACTCAAAGGCAAAGAGGTATTGGGAGTGTGGGTGCAGGGGGATGCTAGAGAAAGCATCCTTTGGGTCTAGCACTGCGAACCAGTTTGCAGTCTCTGGGACTTGGGTCAATATGGTGTATGGATTAAGGACTATCGGGTGAGGGTGAACTGGAACCACTGCCTCATTAACTGCCCTCAGGGCTTGAACAAACCTGTATTCTCCACTCTGTTTCTGATGGGCAGAATGGGGGTATTACACAGAGATCAGCAGGGTCGTAACAGCCCATATTTTAAGAACTTGGTTATTAAAAGTTGGATACCTGTTGAGCCTTGGGCCTCAAGGGACCCTGTCTCTTCCACGGGTAATCAGCATTGGGTTTTAACGAGATATGAACTGGGGGCACATTAGTAGCTTTGCCAGGACCTCAGTGTCCCAGACAGTGAGGTTCTCTTGAGATACAATATGGGGTGGAATGGAGACCTCCTCTGGCTTGAGACTGAGGCAGGTTCGCACGGCTGGGTGCCTTCTCTGTGAGGGTCTCCAAGTTTGGAGTACTGTCTGGAACTTAGTGAGCAAGTCCCTTCACAGCAGGGGATGGGGCACTCAGACATGAGCAGAAACTGATGTGCAAGGGTAAAATTTCCTAGCAAGCAGCTGGCGGGGGGCGGGGGGGGGGCGTGTACTGAATCACTTGGTTTGGGCCATCCATCAACCCCTGTTATCATACAGGATTGTACAAGGGTCCAGGGAAATCGGTCAGCACAGAGTGGGCAGCCCCCGTATCTAACAAGAAAATAACTCTCGTACTGGCCACATCAAGGGCTGCCTGAAGCTCCTCTGGAGACGTGACCAGGAGTCCTTTGGGAGCCATGGAGGGTCCCAGGCCCCATCAGTCTCTGGTCCTGTCAGCCATCGTTGGTGTGGGAGCCCTGAGTCGCCTTTGGGACTGAGGGCAGTCCCACTTCCAGTGGTCCTTGTGTTTACATTTTGGACAGGGTACTGCTGGCTGTCTTCCTCATGGGTGACATTCGTCTTTGTGGCTGCACTTCAAACAGATCTCTTCTTGGCAGGGCCATGGCTCTGGTCCAGACTTCCTGGATCCTGTCCTTGCCATGGACTTTCTCAAGGGAGGGTAACCCTGAGGTGGTGCAGGGGCTAGGGCTGCAGCCAATAACTGTGCCTTTGTTGTTGTCCCTGATATCCCAAAATGTAAGAAGAGAGTGTGCTGCCGGAGACTCTAGTGGGTGGAGCTCCTCAAGGGAGTGTCACAGAGATAAATCCTGATGGCAGTGTAGGAGATAGTGTAATTGGCTTGATCCATGATGGCTCCCAGCTCCAGGGTAGGGGATCACGGCAGAAGAGATGTTTAATTAAGCAGGGGAAACTGGGCTTGTGGCTGTCAGGCCATGAGAAAGGGTCTGTTTGGCAAAGACAACAGTGAGGTCCCTGTGGGCACCTGAAATCTTTCTGAGAAAGAAAAAGAAACAAATAGAGCTGAAGGGTAGGGCTGGAGCTGTAGTGATAAGGATACAAGGCAAAAGCTCCCCTCAGGATATGTCTTTGTGCTGTTGAGGAGGGGCACCTCTTCACAGAAGTAAAACAGAGGTAACACCCCATCTGCTGGCAGAGCTGGCAGGGAGGCTCCAGGACCTGTAGACAGTCTAAGAAATCAGGAGGGGATGAGAAAAGGAGGATGTAAGAGAAATCTGGGACAGGAGGGAAGGTGTACAGCCAGGACACTTCCCAGGCCAGAGATTCGTAGGTCCATTGAGAAAGGAGCTCCACCACTACCTCTGCTCTGGGGTTGATAAAGTCTGAGACCGCCATGTGTGACCAGGGGTGCAGTGAGGCCGTGCGCCCTGAGCGGCACCCAGGGAGGGCCGAGCCACAATCTAGCTGGAGGCTCCTGTAGTGCCCCATTTGGGCCCCCTGATGCAGTTCTGGCATTCCAGAACCAGGCTGAGACTAAGACCGAGTAAGGGGGCGGAATCGGGCTTGAGGAGCCGCGGACGGGAAACTCACCCAATCAAGTTGCCGATGGCTTGCCACGGTCTTAATTTGGAAGTCCGAGTGGTGGTCCCTGTGGATCATCTTGGGTCCAAAGAGACAGAGTGATAGGGAGAATGAGGGAGATTGAGGGGAGAAAAGCCCTGGGCCCGGCAGGCTCCTTCAGGGCCAGAGAGCTGGTCTCTGCCCAATCTCGCAGGCAGCGTCAGCCGCCACCTAAGGGCTACTTGAACTTTCAGGGCTCGGGACAAGTCCCGGCCACCCTCCGCAGAGGGGAGCCATAGCTCAGTAGGCGGATCAACACTATGCCCTTCGATGTCCCTTTCGTGGCCGCCACAAAAGGTGCTGCAGGAGAATGGGGGAGTGAGAGAATAGTCACGTCTCAGGTCTCGCGCGAGTTCCTGGGACGGGACAGACCCGCAAGTGAGGGTCCTTGGCTTCACACAGGAGAGAATTTAAGGGCGAGCCATAGTAAAGTAGAAGTGAGTTTGTTTAGAGAGATATGCACACATTCCTCAGGCAGAATGCAGTCCCTTTCAGAAGGTGAGAGCAGCGCTGGGGTGTGGAGTTTTAGTTTCTCCGGGCTGGGTAATTTCATAGGCTAACAAGTGCGAGGATTATCCCAATTATTTTGGATAAGGGGCAGGGATTTCCAGGAATTGGGCCACGGCCCACTTTTTGTTCTTTTATGGTCAGCCTTCGAACTGTCTTGGTGCCTGTGGTGTGTCATTTAGATGCTAATGCATTACAGTGAGCGTATAATGAAGCTCAAGGTCTACTGGAAGTTGAATCTTCTACTATCTTGGGCCTGATTGGTTCTAACCAGTTTTTATTGTATCCTCAAAGGCTGTGTCATTCTTTTGATGGTTTTGCTCTGTTCCTTCATTCCTGTTTCAGGAGGAACAACAAACTTCTATCTTTATGACGGGAGGTAGTTTTGCAACTTAGAAGGAGGCTCCTACCCACCCACAGTCACTTGGAAATAGCTGTGCTGGATCCTTCACATTTCCGTTTCAAAGAGATGGCTCCCAGGTTCTTGAGAACGACATTCCTGGGTCATAAATTTGACAAAAGACCTATCTAGTCTTCAAAAGAATTTATATACATTTCAAAGAGATGTTACCAAACTGAACTTGCATCTGCTCACCTGATGCACAGCAAAGCCAACCTACTGACACAGGTTTGTGGTGAAATAAAGTACAGCATTTACCACAGGGCCAAGTAAAGAGAATGGCAGCTCATGCTCAAAAGACCCAAACTCCCCAATGGTTTTCAGGAGGGTTTTTAGAGACAATATTAGGGGTGAGGGTTCAAGGGTGTGTGATCAGCTCGTGACCATTCTTCTGATTGGTTGGTGGTGAGGTAACAGGGTAGTGTTTTGGGAGTCTCAATTATCAATTTTTTGGCTTTCACCGGTCTGGGGTCTATGTGCTGGTGGGCAGCATGCAGCTAACTCCTTCCACCTGGTGGGGGTTTTAGTTTCTGCAAAACAGCTCAAGGATATGGCTCAGGATGTTATCTGTAGCCCTTGAGGAGGAACTAAAGGTTCTTAATTTGTTTATGGGTAAACTATTATTATTTTATCTTGCTTGACTGCTTTCCTTTGTTTCTGCATTTTCTCACTTCTCTGATTAAATTTGCTTTTTGGAACTTGGGAAAGCTTAGGAGGCTAAAGCCTTTCTACAAACAAGAAGCAGGGGACACGGGGGGGGGGGGGGGGTGTCTGTCCCCTGGAAGGTCCTGCAGGGTCCTGCTTTGTTTCAAAGAAGAGAAAGCACTTACAAGTTTTCTAAAGTAAATGCTCAAAGAAAATGGAGGGGAGGGAAATCTCTTATTTAAACTGAGGAAATTAAGCCTTTTATTTTAAATTTGTATTTATCTTTACAATCTACTTCCTGCTTGATGCTCTAAATTCCAAAAATCCATGGGGGAAGTGGGGGGGGGGGTGGAGGGCAGGGGAACTAGGGGAAGGAAGGGAGTCACTAGGCAAAAAAGCATTTGACAAAATCATTCTCACTACAGTTGATCCTTGAGGAGGATGAGTTTGAACTGTGCGGGTCGACTGGTATGAGAGTTTTTTTTTTTATATATAAATACTAACTACAGTACTACACGATGCATCGTTGGTTGAATCCTTGGATGTGGAACCACGGACACAGAGGGCTGATCTTGAAGTTGTAAGTGGATTTTTGACTTTGCAGGCATTGGGGCCCCCAATCCCCAAGTTGTTCAAGGATTAACTTTATATGCATTGCAGTGCATGACTCCTGGAAATAACAGTGCTTCCTCTCTGAATTGTTACGGATCCCTACTCTCTCATTGTCTTTCCCTGGACTTTTCCGAATCAGCTTTGAATCCATTCACTGTGACATCGGTGACATTTGTTGCAACATTTTGGAAATTGCTTGACATTGTAAGAGGTAAAGTGTTGTAGGTACGTTGAGAACTGAAAGATCAGGAGCTACTAAAGAAAAAAATATTCAATGACACAGTAAGGCAGATTTTATTCAAGGGGGCGGGGATATTTCAGTAGGTGTAGGGACCACTGCCACGGAATCTTGCAGTTGGGGATAGAGATTGGGCTCAACTCTGAACACAGCAGGAGCAGTGGAAATTTATAGCCAAGGAACATGGTGAGGTTGGTGGATGGAAAATTACTAAGAGGAAACATCGGGGGGGCGGGGGGGTCAGGGTTTCTGACATCACATCAAGTTTCTGATGTGATGTCAGAAACTTGATGTTTCTGGCTAAACCGACCAGGCCTGGGTGCTCAGACATCACCGAGGATCGTAGAGGATGAGGATCCAATCAGATATGGAGAATGGGGTGGGGGGTGGGTGGGTGGGGAGTAGGGTTCTGTCTAAACTGACTTAGCAGGATTCTTGCTTAATTAAATCCGATAACACAGAGACAAACAGGAAAGTCCAAAAGTCAGGCTTCTGTCGGGGAGAGAACTTTTGTCAGCTCTTTCCCTATATGGTGCAGCCCCTCGGTTTTTTAATTCTTAACAATGGTTTATATTATTGAGCCCTTACTGTGTGTCAGGCACAATGTCAAGTGTTTTAGATATGTCTATGAGTCCTCCCAACAGCCCTGCCAGGCAGATATAATTATCTCCAATTCAAAGATGAGAAGTATGAAACTCAATAAGTGAAGTGACTGGTCTAGGATTCTGTATGTGCAGAATAATAGTGTCGGAGTTGGAACCCACGTTTGTCCTATTTAAATGACCACTGTGCTAACCTGTAAGTAGGACAATGCAAAAGTTAAGTATAGCAACAGAATCCACCTCTAATCCTCCGTCTTCTCGGAAATCCCCGGCCCCTGGCCCGCAGCCCGGGCGGATGACACCGTGTCCCCTGGCCCAGGTGAGCAGGGGCACCTCGCCACCGTGCTGGGCGGGGCCCAGCCCGCTGCAGCCAATAGCGCGGGCGCCTCCGGGGGCGGGGCTCGCCCAGTTTCGCGCTCTGACTGGACGCCTCTGGGGCGGGGCTCGCCGGGATGCGCGCTCTGATTGGGCGCTCCTGGGGCGGGGCCGGGCCGGGGCGTTGCGCGCCAGGTTCTGGTGCCTGCCTAACGCGCGGATCACGTGGCGGGGGGCGCCGGATTGCGGATCCGGACTTCGGTGTAGCCGGCCGCACCGAGTGGCACGGTGTCCCAGGCTGCACTTAACCGTGGCTCCGAGAAGCGGGGTCGGGTGAGTGCGGAGCGCCTTGCTGGTGCCTGGGGTGAGGGACCCGGCGGCAGTGCGCGCGCGCGGCCCCGGGTCGAGACCCGTGCCGGGGGGTGGGGGGGAGCGGTGGCCTCGGCCGCAGCTGCGAAGGCTCGCTGCCCGTGCTGGCGGCCGCGTTGCTCGTGGAGCACTTTAGGTTTCAGTGCAGCGCGTCACCTCGCCACAGTATCCTCACGGCGGGGCTGCAGCAGAGTGCTGTTCTGTAGCCCATTTCGCAGGCAGGGAAGGGGAGGCTCGGAGAGGGCGGCGGGCCTGAGAGCCGCCCTGCAGCCTGAACAGTGGCGTAGCCCGCGCGGTGCCGCTGCACGTGCGGTCGCCCTGCAGGGCGGGCCTGCACCTGTCTTCCCCATGCCTCATCCCGGCCTAGGAGAGAAGCGCTGCCCTGTGGGGTTCTTGGCCCGGGGCCCTGCACGTCGAGGTCCAGGAAGTTAAGCGACCCTTGGTCAGCTTAGGCTGGCACAAACATGCGCTTCAGTCGGGCAGAGTTGGCGGACTGGAAACACCAGTTCAGGTTCTTATGGACTCATAATTTTTTTACTTGAAGGAACATGCAGTGGACGTGGGCGATTGTGCTTTTATTTAGTGCAGTGTCACGGAAAAGAGTTGATTCTGACTCTCACTATTATAAGCCACTTAGCTTCTGAGTCTATTTCCTCCTTTATAAAGTAGGGAACACGGACAGATGGTAGTTCCCTCAGGAGACTCCTGGCTGGTACCACTTGTGTGACAAAGGCCCAGGGAAGATCTGGGGGCATGGAGAGGCTGGTAACCTTGGCAAGTAAATTCACGTACTTGGACTGTTTATCCCTGAGGTTGAGGTGAGGATCATGCCAGAGGTGAGTGACATTTCTCCAGTGGAAGCACCAACAGTGTAACATAGTAACCGCTGCAGTGAGATGTGGTTTCCTGGGGTGCTCAGCTGGGGTTACTGAGTGGTAGTAACATGGCTCTAAGATCCCCAGGTGTCTTTCATAACAATAGTAGCTGCTGATTTTTGAGTAGTTACTCTGCCTGGCCCTGTCTGAGTGCTCTGTGTCTGGTACCTCATTTAACTCCCAATTAACTCAGAACTGTCGTCCCTGAGTCATATATGAGGGGACCGACAAACAGGTGTCAGCACCTGGGGCTGCACATTAGGAAGTGGGGGCGGGGCTTGAACCCCACAGGCTGCCTCTGCAGTGAGTTCAGCACAGCTCCCCTGGGTGTGGGGTGTGGGGGTGTGGTCTTCACCGTTGGGAAGTGGAGAATGGGAGGGGTCCAGCCCGTGAGATGTCCACCTGCTCTTCCATAAGGAACCTGGATCTTCTCCAATTGGGTTTCTCTAGTTGTTAGTTTCAGACAGTTATTTCTCAAACAGGTGCACTGGGAAATAACTTGTCAGCTATGTACTGTCAAGGTGAGAATCTGTTCTCCCATCCCAGCTCTGGCCTTTGGGCCCTCAGATCTCATCTCCTGTGTCTCTGTTTTGGTCCTGATTTCTGCCCCTCAGCAAGTGAAACCTCTTCCCATCGTAGGGCCTTTGCTCTTGGTGATGGCTCTTCCCCCCATCTCATAAGCTTGGCTCCTTTCCGCCGTTCAGATCTTAGCTCAGGCACCTGCCACGGCCGGTCTGCAGAAGCCCACCACCCGTTTATTGCCCTCATAACAGTCATCACCCCCTGAAGTTATCCCGCGTATTTCTTGTTTACTTTTTTAGAGCCTGCTTTTCATAAAAGCAGGGCCTCTGTCTTGCTGACCCTAGTATTCTTAGCGCCTAGCTCAGTGCCTGGGATATAGCAGTCACTCAATAAATATTTGTTGAAGGAATGAATGAATCCATTGTAGGCTAATAATAGTGAAGTAAAGCTCCTAAATACCAAAAGCTTATTTTGAATTAAACATAGAATTACTATATGATCCAGCAATTTCACTTCTGGGCCTATACCCAAAAGGATTGAAATCAGGGACTTGATATTTGTACACCTGTGTTCATAGCAGTGTTACTCACGATAGCCAAGAGGTGGGAGCAGCCCAGGTATCAGCAATGGATGGATGGATAAACAAAACATAGTCTATCCATACAATGGACTATTACCCAGCCTTTAAAAGGAAGGAAATTCTGACACATGCTCCAACATGCGTGAACTTTGATGACATTATGCTATGTGAAATAAGCCAAACACAAAGGAGAAATATTCTGTGATTTCATTTACATGACATACCTGAAATAGTCAAATTCATAGAGATAGAAACTAGAATAGTTTTTTTTGTGTGTTTTTTTTTTTTTTTTTTGCGGTACACGGGCCTCTCACCGTTGTGGCCTCTCCCGTTGCGGAGCACAGGCTCCAGACGCACAGGCTCAGCAGCCATGGCTCATTGGCCCAGCCGCTCCGCGGCATGTGGGATCTTCCTGGACCGGGGCACGAACCCGTGTCCCCTGCATCGGCAGGCGGACTCTCAACCACTGCGCCGCCAGGGAAGCCCTAGAATAGTTTTTAACCCCAGGCTGGAGGAGAAGGGAACAGAGTATGTTTAATGGGGACAGAGTTTCTGTTTGGGAAGATGGAAGCGTCCTGGAGACGATGGTGGGGATGGCTGCACGACAGTGTGAGTGTCTTTAATGCCACTGAACTGTGCACTTACATCACAGTTCAAAAAAGATGAGAGAAGTTCAAGGTGTACTGTTTTCCAGCCAACCTCCAGACTCGAAGAATAGATGGTAAGTATGTCTTCCCTAAATATAGTATCAGTTAAAAATGATCTTCCCTCTGATCTAAAAAAGCACAGTCTCAGGATCTTTGTCTCACTTGTTTGCCAGCTATCTGGGTGTCCCTCAGCCCTGACAGGCTGGCACATGAACTAACCGTCACATTCAGGATCTTTGCTTTTCTTACTGTAGTTTAGAATGCCCCAGGATATAATAGATTATATCTGTAATAGATATTATTGATTTAATTGAAACAAGTCAAAAAACCTTGAAGTTATTGTTTGAATAAAGAATTCAGGCTTCTTCGTGGTTTAAAAAAAAAGCTTAATTAGAACTCAAGTTGGGTGTGGACTGAGCACTCCATTTGGGGGATGACTTGACCTGAGTGGGAACAGGATACACGGTGGAAAACTCCCCCACGGGGTTTCAGTGAGAGCAGGGGGGCACTGCCCGCCTAGGAGGGGGCGCCGGCCACACAGAGAGCCCTCCCCAAGGTCGAGAAGGAACTGGGACTCCGAGTTTGCAACTTGGGTAAGAGAAGGGATTGCAGAGAGGGCAGAGGGCCACAGGTGGTGACACTGAGTGAGACGAGCGAGACCACAGCTGGAGAGCAGAGAGCAGTTTCTTCCTGAGCAGAGCTGGTCTGAGTGCCTCTCAGGGACGGTTGTAGATCTGACTGTCCTGGGGGGAGGGCGGGGAGAGGGGGCTCCAAACGGACTTCAGTTACTTGGTGGTTGAGAAATACCTGCTCTGTGTTGCTTGCCACCTTTGAATCCTCTTTAACCTTGAGTAGTCGGTATTTACAAGAAGCTTTTCTCTGAGATTCTAGGACCAGAGGGCCTGTTTTGTCTCTTGTGCTTTTTCTGTGGGTTTGCCACCTGCTGAGGGCACGTGGGAATCCGGGCTTGAGTTAGGAGGAGCCGTGGGCAGGACGCCCAGAGCACCCACGTCTCTCCACTTCTGGCACAGTGTGGATGAGGCCCTGGCACGGTGGCCTGTGCTGCCTCTGCTGCTGAAGCATTCGTGGCATTTAAGTCCCAGCACTCACTGTTGGGTTTGTGGGAGTGGCCGTATTTCTAATCACGCTGTGCTCGTGGTAAAATAACGGCTGCTTCAAAAGTCCCAGTTAGGCATTTCCTGGTTAAAGTTTACTGATGGTGTCTTTTCAGTAGCTCTCCCAGAGATGGAGGAGGACCCCTGTGACTGGGGAACTATTAGCCTATTTATTTACTGGGTATATTTGTCTAGCAAATTATACTGTCTGTACTTGTGTAGGAAAAACTGTGCTCTTTCTGCTGTGTCTCCCCTTTACTCTCCCCACTACCAGTCACAGCACTTCTGACACCAGACAGTTCCTTACCCAGCACTCCTGCCACACCAGCTGGTGTCTTAAAATTGAACTCAGTTCTGACACTAACCAGAGTTAGCACAGACCACACAGGTCAAGTGTTCTGTCCCAGCAGACAGCCTCCCCCGGCCCACTTCAGGTGCCGTTGCGAGTACTGGGTCCCCAGGTGACCCACAGCTTCTGTCGGGCTTGCCTACAAATCCGAGGCTCTCAGGGCCCCCCTGGACTGGAGCGTTTGCTAGAGCAGCTCACAGAACTCAGAGAGACACTTACGTTCGCCGGTTTATTAAAGGATGTGATAAAAGACACAGATGAGCAGCCAGATGGAGAGAGAGAGGCACGGGGCAGGGCTGGGGAGGGTCTTCGTGGAGTTGGGGTGCATCACCCACTCGGTGTGGAATGTTCACCCACCTGGTTCGCTCCCCGAACCCTGTGCTACTGGGATGTTATGGGGCTTCTTCCTGGAGGCCTGATGGATCATTAACCCCATTTCCAGCCCCCTCCCCTCTCTGGAGGAGTTGGGGCCGTCCGTGCGGGTGCTGCAAATTCCAAGCTTCCCTGGTCTTTCTGGTGGCCAGTGCCCATCCAGGAGCCCGCCTGGAGTCACCTCATCAGGACAAAAGATACTCCCATCACCCAGGGAATCGCGGGGGGGTTAGGAGCAGAGACCTATATATATATTATATATATTATATATATTATGTATACACACCCAGTGCTCCGTCTGGTGTCCTCTCCTCCAACAGCCACTGTCCAGACTGAGCCCGCCCCAGCTCTAGTCCTTGTGGCTCAGTTATCCACCTGCATTTAGTGCGCTTGCTCTGTTTCCTGCTCGCCTCCCCCGGTAAGCGCCACGAAGGTTCGGCCCGTTTGGTTCCCACTGTGTTCCCAATGCCAATGCCATGGCTGCTGCAGGCCTCCATCAAGTAATTGTTGAGGGAAAGAATTTGAAATGAAAACTTACCTAATTCATGGAGAGCACTGAAAAGCTGCCAACTACTGATTAAAGGAGGGCAGTTCCTGTAAATATTTAAGCTCTCACTTGAGCAGAAATACCACTGAGCTCACATGCTCGTTCTTTGTGGGAACGTATGTTAAGACACACGCCTGTCCAGCTGGCTGTACTGCAGTGATGCCGAATCCAGGCGTGTGCCTCTGACCGTGGTCCTTACGGGAGGCCTGGGTTCCAGCCAGCGCGCGCTTTACCTGCAGCCCTGGCGGCGGGACTCTGGGTGTGTGGAGTGTGAGCTGGGGTTTGAGTCTGTCCTCCGTGGCCAGCGGGCTCTGCAGCCCTTGGCTAAGATACTTTCCTGAGTCTCATTTTCAGTACTTGAAAAATGGAAGGAATAATAAGCCAGCAATTCACTTGCTCACTTGGCAAATATTACTCCTGTATGGCTGTGCCTGGTACTGTGGGAGATTTTTTAAAAAGTAACCCTCAGTCCTTGCCTTCAAGGAAGCTGGCTTAGAGCTAAGCCACAACTAGGATAAGTTCAGCTGTGAAGAGGGGATGTCTGGCTCTGTGAGGCTGGTTTGGCCTCGAGGCAAGGAGGGTGGGTCTCCTGATGAACCAGCAGGGAGCCCTCGTGGTGGTTCTGCAGCAGAGTCCTCGAGGTCTCCAGGTGGTTCTGGGGGCAAGGCTAACACGTGTTTCAGTACTTTGGCGACTCAGGAACTGACAGGTGGTACTGAGCTGTGACTGAGGGTTTTTAATTATTTATTTTTGGCTGCATTGGGTCTTCGTTGCTGCGTACAAGCTTTCTCTAGTTGCGGCGAGCAGGGGCTACTCTTTGTTGCCGTGCACGGGCTTCTCATTGCAGTAGCTTCTCGTTGCGGAGCACGGGCTCTAGGCGCGCAGGCTTCAGTAGTTGTGGCGCGCGGGCTCAGTACTTGTGGTGCACGGGCTTAGTTGCTCCGCGGCATGTGGGATCTTCCCGGACCAGGGCTCGAACCCGTGTTCCCTGCATTGGCAGGTGGATTCTTAACCACTGCGCCACCGGGGAAGCCCCAAGCTGTGACTGAGTTTAATGTTGGAAGTTTTCCCATTTTTAGGCGACTCTGAACCAGCACGATGGCGACTCCCGTCAACGGAGCCCCCGCGGATGCCAACTTGTGGTCCTCGCATGAGAAGATGCTGGCGCAGCCCCTGAAAGATAGCGACGTGGAGGTGAGGCTGCGGGTCCTATCGGGTGTTCTGATGTTGGAGGCCCTTGTTCAGACCTCTAGTTCTCACTAGAAATAAACCGTGCTCGGGACAGCCTTGTGGTTCAGGTAAGAGGGCGGATTTATAGGCAGTGGCTGCAAAGTGGCTATAAGTCCTTTGAGGGTAAATTTCGATATTTGAGTTTCTGCGAAGTGCAGAGCACTGTGCTGGCTGCTCCCGAGGAAAGGGGGACCGGTCGGTCATTGAGATTTGACCTTACATTTTTCCTTACATTCAGAGGAGTATTTCTTATTTATTTATTTATTTGTTTTTTGCGGTACGCGGGCCTCTCACTGTCGTGGCCTCTCCCGTTGCGGAGCACAGGCTCCGGACGCGCAGGCTCAGCGGCCATGGCTCACGGGCCCAGCCGCTCCGCGGCATGTGGGATCTTCCCGGACCGGGTCACGAACCCGTGTCCCCTGCATCAGCAGGCGGACTCCCAACCACTGCGCCACCAGGGAAGCCCCAGAGGAGTATTTCTAGAAGCATCTTTTATTTACGTATTTTTATAACAGCTTTATGCGTGAGAGGAGTGAATGCACTTACCATACAAGTCACCCATTTAAAGTACACAATTCAGTGGTTTTTAGAGTACTCACGATCACTTTTAGAACATTTTAATCCCTCCAAAAAGAAACCTCAAACCCATTAGCAGTCACCCCATCCACCCCCCAAATTCCCAGCCCGAGGCAACCACTGGTCTATTTTCTGTCTCTCTGGATTTATCTAAACATCTTTTATTTTAAGGAAGGGGAGCAAGGTTCAGGAGGGGAAAACTTGGTGAACTGTAGGGATGAAAAGAAGAAGATGGTATAGAATTTAAAATTCTGGGGATATGTGTTTTAAGGATCATCTTCTCTTCCGTCGTTTTGTTTTCCTTAATTCATTTTCTGTTAATTCCTTCCCAGGTGCTAAAAGCTTTGAGGAAGATTTCCTCTGTTCCTTAGGTGCTGTGGGAATCACCTTAGTCCGGTTATGCTCGGCTTCTGAGGGCAAAGTATGAGTGTGTAATAGTGTCTCTTCTGTTTACTGGGTTATAGCTTTGATCAGAGCGAAACGTTCAACTGAAACGTCCCAGTGTTCAGCGCCTGTTTTCTTCTCGTCAGGTTTACAACATCATTAAGAAGGAGAGTAACCGGCAGAGGGTCGGCCTGGAGCTGATCGCCTCCGAGAACTTTGCCAGCCGGGCTGTTCTGGAGGCCCTGGGTTCTTGCCTAAACAACAAGTACTCCGAGGGGTACCCGGGCCAAAGGTACGTGAGTGTCATCCAGGCCTGCCTCCGAGGCAGTGAATCAGGATGGAGTCTAAAACTGGGGAAATTTCAGAAGACAGCCAGGTTCTCAACAGCGGGGCCTTCTGTTTCCTCTCTTACAATTCCCAGAGGGTGGCAGCACCGATGCTGTCAGGGCAGGATAGTCAGGGTCCATTGGACCGTCCCCCTGGGACCTTTCTGGAATACCAGCCAGTCCCGAAGGAGCAGCTGCCGGCCGTAGCTGAACCTCCCGAGGAATGTCAGTGCTTAGTGGAAGGTTGTGTGGGGAATCGCCTCCGAAGCAGGAAGGGGACCCCGAAGTGAAAACAACCTCTCATCCTAGAAAGCGTTTCAGCATTTTAAGTGCTGGGTTTACCTACCGAGTGATTTCCGTCAACTCCTTCACCCTGAGAACCACAAGAAGTCGTATTCATTTCTGGTTTTCATTACAGTCATGGTGAGGCAAAGATGGTGATTCCAGAATTAACACGAGGTTTTTGCAAATTTGTACACTTGTGTCCCAAAGGACACGGAAAAGGGAGGGTCACCTTGGAGTGGAGATGCCATGCTACACTGATTAGAGGGTCAGCACTTTTGGCCCCCGATGCCCAACCCCCTGGGAGGGGCAGGGTGGGGCAGCCAGAGGGCAGTGGTTGTGGGTCACACACCTCCCTTACCTTGTCCCACGCGTCTCCTTCATTAAGCTGTTCCCAAGGTGAGTCCTTCATGATAGACCAGTGATCATAAGTAAAGCACTTTCCTGAGTCCCGAGTTGTTCCAGTGAATTATTGAACCTGAGGGGGTTGTGAGCACCCCAGAATTTGTAGCCACCTTGGGCAGCAGTGCGGGTGGCCTGGTGACCGGGGACTTTCTCCTGACGTCTGAAGTTGGGGGTAGACTTGTGGGCCTGAGCCCTCAGCCCGTGGGTCCGTGCTGACTCTGGGTGGTCAGTGTCGGAACCGAGTGGAATCACTGGACACCTAGTTGGTGTCCGAGAATTGGCCGTTGATGTTGGAAAACCACACACGCTCCAAACCCCAGGCTGCCCCGGGGGTTCTGGCATTTCCAGCTGACCTTGTAGAAGACGCTTCGGTGCCTCTGCAGAGAGGTGTGGTACAGAAGCCTTGCTGCTTCCTGCTGGGGCTGAGGGCGCCGTGGCCACGGCAGTACCCCCCACCCCAGCCCTGTTCCCATGGCGACATGAGTGAGGGGCATCCGCTCTCTGGAGGGTCAGGTCGACCATGGCTTGGATCCCAGGCCAAAACCGAATCCCTAGCCCAGAACAGAATGGGGTGTGCGGGCAGATGGGAGTGTGTGTGTGGGGGGGGATGGAGGGGAAAGTGGGGGTGGGGCGGGACAGCAGCCGGGGCCGCGTTGCCGCTCCCTGAGCACTCGCTGACTTTCTTCACCCCCGAGCCTCATTTTCTCGCATTTTAGCAGCGCGAAGCATGGTCACACACCCTCATTTTTAGGTATCCACAGCCCGACCACAAAGTAAGCATGCTCACCCCTTTTCAGATAAGGAATTGGGGAATACGTGAAGGAGGCTGCTCCAGTCTGATGGGCCCTGTTGCCACGTGGCTCCTGCCACAGCTCCCAGCTGCCTCTGTGGGAGACTTGCAGTGACTCAAATCCCGTCCTGTCTTTGCTCCCCTGGAAAGTGGTGCAGCCTGACATCCTGCCCGTCCACAGCTCTGTCCCTGGCGTGGGCTGCTCTCCCGCAAGCTGTGGGAGACCAGGCCCTTTGGGTCACAGAGCAGGGAGTATGAGGCAGAAGGGACCCTCCAGATCAGTCCGGGAAGCCCCTTTCAGCTGTAAGACTAGTTCTGTGGTTTTCAGTTCCTTCCCTGAACCAAATAAGACTGTCGTTAAAAACTCAAATAGGTGTGTAGATAATTAACTCATTTATTCATGGTAAAATACTCTTTTAAGAGGTGATTATTAACCATTTTCATGTTTTGTTAGTAACGTCAGTTAACCTTTTGGAACATTATTAGTGTTCAGAGTTAATATTTGAAAACAATATTGATCTAGCATTAACGGCTGCCTGATACAAGTGGAAAAACAAAGTTCTGGTTTTTATTTTCTATCACAGTTTTATTGAGATGTAATATGCGTGCCGTTCAGTCCCCCCAGGTAAAGTGTTCAATTCTGTGGACCCCAAGAGTATGGTAGAAGGGTATCGGGGCTTTGTCCCATTCCTGGCACAGCTCCCAAATCCCTTGAGCAGCTTTTGTTACTCAACGATGAGCCCTTCCCACCGAACCTAGTGTGTGTTAAGGGGGTGACACTTGGTGGCCCCTCGAGCGCTTCGGGATGGGGGCTGGTGGCCTGACTGGAGAGCTGGAGACCCAGTCAGTCGTGGCAGCCGATCTCACCGGTCAGGCCTCATAGTAACCTGAGCAGCGAGGCTTGGGGACCGTCCTGCCTGGCGGACACATCAAGGTGCTGGGAGGGTGGCGCCTGGGGGGGAGCGTGGAAGCTCCAAGCCCCTTCCCCATACCCTGCCCATGCATCTCTTCATTTGTCCTGAGTTGCATCCTTTATTTTTAAAGTTTATTTTATTTATTTATTTTTGGCTGCGTTGGGTCTTCGTTGCTGCGCGCGGGCTTTCTCTAGTTCCGGCTAGCGGGGGCTACTCTTTGCTGTGGTGCACGGGCTTCTCATTGTGGTGGCTTCTCTTGTTGAGGAGCACGGGTTCTAGGCGCACGGGCTTCAGTAGTTGTGGCTCACAGGCTCAGTAGTTGCGGCTCGTGGGCTCTAGAGCACAGGCTCAGTAGTTGTGGCGCACGGGCTTAGTTGCTCCGCGGCATGTGGGATCTTCCCGGACCAGGGCTCGAACCCGTGTCCCCTGCGTTGGCAGGTGGATTCTTAACCACTGTGCCACCAGGGAAGCCCCAGTTGTGTCCTTTATAATTAACCGGGAACAGTAAGTAAAGTGCCGCCCTGAGTTCTGTGAGTCCTTCTAGCAATTGCTGGACCTAAGGGGGTGTTACAGGAACCCCAGGCTCATCACACGGAATGGGGGGGCCCGAACCTTGCAGGTCCTGTAGGTCTGGCGCTAACTCGGGGCAGCTAGGTCAGAACTGAACTGTAGGGCAACAGGGTTGTCAGAGCTGGTCGGTGTGAGGAAAAAGCCCACACGTTTGGTGTCTGAAGTGTTCTGAGTACAGACCTCACATTCCCCCTCTTTAGTGTGGTAAAATACGCATACCGTAAAAGTTACCATTTTTAAGTGAAAACTTCAGTGACATTAAGTACACTCTTGATATGGTGACCATCCATCTCCAGAACTTTTTCATCTTGTGGAAGCAAAGCTCTGTACCCATGAAACAGTAACTCTGGCCAACAGGCACACGCCAAGACGTTCAGCATCACTAACCATCGGGGAAATGCCAATCAAAACCACGGTGAGATACCACCTCACACCCCCTAGGAGGGCTACTATCAAAAAAATAAAATGACAGTTGTTGGCGAGGATGTGGAGAAACTGGAAGCCTCGTGCTCTGTTGGTGGGAATGTGAAACGGTGCCGCCACTATGGAAAACAGTGTGGAGGTTCCTAAAAAAAACTAAAAATAGAACTATCATATGATCCAGCAATCCCACTCCTGGGTGTTTAGCCAATAGGGTTGAAAGCAGGACTTCAAATAGATATTTGTACACCCATGTTCATTGCAGTATTATTCACAAGAACCGAAAGGTGGAAGCAACCCAAGTGTCCACTGTTGGATGAGTGGATACACAAACTGTGGTCCATCCATACACTGGAATGTCCTTCAGCCTCAAAAAAGAAGGAAATCCTGACACTTGTCCCAACATGGATAAACCTTGAGGACATTATGCTCAATGAAATAAACCAGTCACAAAAAGACAAATACTGTATGATTCCACATAGATGAAGTTCCTGGAATTGTCAGAACAAAGTAGAACTGTGGTTTCCAGGGGCAGGAAGCGGGTGGGGAGCTGTTGTTCAGTGGATACAGAGTTTCAGTTTTGCAAGATGAAAATGTTCTGGAGATCTGTTACACAACAATGTGAACGTACTTATCAATGTAACACTACTGAACTGAATGCTTAAAAATGGTTAATAAGATGGCAAATTTTATGTTATGTGGTTTTCACTATACTCAAAAAACATATATACATTTAGTTTAAAATTTTTAAAGCTGTTTGTGACCACAAGGCCTAAGTGTTAAAAATTTCTTCTGGATTGAGTTATTACAAGTATTAGTATACAAATAATAAAAAATACAAATGCATGATAAATTTTGATATGGAATTACTCAACCAAAAGTAAAATTTTATTAGAATGCAACCACTGTTCCCCACCCCACCCCTGTGAATTGACTCCTGTGGGCACCTTACATAGGTGATCACACAGCCGTGACAGTGTCCCTAAGGTCTGTCCGCCCCTCCTCACAGATGGCCAGACACAGTCCCCTGGGCGCTGGCGGAAGCTGTCGCGTGGGTTCAGGGTGCGCGTTCTCACCCTTGCTCCTCCGTCCTCAGTGCAGAGGTGGGCTGCGTGGGCCCACGTCCCCTGCCTTCCCTGCAGGTACTACGGCGGGACGGAATTCATCGATGAGCTGGAGGTCCTCTGTCAGAAGCGAGCGCTGCAGGTCTATGGCCTGGACCCCCAGGGCTGGGGAGTCAATGTCCAACCCTACTCAGGTAATCATCACGTCCAGACAGGCCTGGGCAGACCCCTTCCTGCCAGCCTCCCGGGGATCCCGCTGGGCTTGGGGTGTTCCCCTGTCGCCCTCGGCTGCTAGCTACACGAGCGCCTCCCGGGCAGCCCCCGTCTCTGAATGTCCCCACCAGGGGCACCTGGGGCCAGAGGAGTGCATCGCGGCCAGGCCTGTTCTGGCCACCCTGGTCGACGGCCTTGTGGGCAGGAGTAATCGCACCTCCCTGGTCTGCCCGCACCAGGCTCCCCCGCAAACTTCGCGGTGTACACAGCCCTGGTGGAGCCCCACGGCCGCATCATGGGCCTGGACCTGCCCGACGGGGGCCACCTGACCCATGGGTTCATGACCAACAAGAAGAAGATCTCTGCTACGTCCATCTTTTTCGAATCTATGGCCTACAAGGTACAAGTGCGTCTCTCCGCAGCTCCGCAGCCTGTTCTCAAAGCCTCCAGTGCTGGGCGCGCCCATGGGAATACAGAGCTTCATTCCCAGGCACCTCAGGGAGTACCCCTGTCACTGTCCCTTCCCTGCCCTGGGGACCCTCGGGCACTCAGGGCTCGCAGGGGATGGAGCGCTAGGGGCTGAGCTGAGGTGCAGGGAGACGGGCGGGGAGGCGACTGACCACGGCTTTCAGCCGCAGTCGGGGTGCTGGCTGGTCCAGAACCGGGGGAGGTGACAACCAGACCCCCCAGGGTTGGCCCCAGCACACAGCCCTCCACGCCGGCCGAGTCCCTGCAGGTGGGGGGCTAGAGCCGGGGCTGTGCGGCCACCCACGCCTGGCATGGTGAGAGTAGCCTGTGTCTACACCTCCGCCCCTGCCAGACCTGACTTCAGCCAGCTGCACCCAGTACCCGCCTGTGCCCGGCATGGGACCAGCCCTCGTCATCATAAACAGTGTGGTCAAAAACCGCATGTATGGTTGGTGGGCTCGCGGAGGCGTGGCGGCTGATCAACAGGGACGACCAGAGTGGGGTGGAAAGCAGGTAACCTGCATCGTGGCTTGTGGTGCACAGGGTGCTGCTTCCTTGGGTCTGGACCCGTCTCCGGTGTTTCTTGTCGAATGGCCATTCCTGGTCATTTCCACGTGCCCCGCCACCCACCGAGCCACAGCAGCCGTGCAGCATTACGCTCGCTGAGCTAACTTTGCTCTTTGAAAAATCCAGCCAGCGGCTTCCCTCCTCTGCCCGCCGGGCTGCCTCCCTGCTAGGCCCCTCCCCAGCCCCTGCCCTCTCTGCGGGACCGGGACCGTCACCTCCCAGCAGTCGCCCCACACGGACAGACAGGAACCGCAGCAGGAATCTCTCCTCTCCACTTCCTGTTGCTGCCCTGTGACGAACGCCTGTGAATCCTTCCAGGAGCTGTTGTATTGTTGAATTTTCAAGATACAAAAAACCTTTTTAAAAAATCCCACAAATTTAAAAAGCAAAATGTGGAGGGAGAGAGTAGCAACAGATTGTTTTTTTTTTTTGGTAATCAGTCTCCTTTAAAACTTTTTTAGAATTATGTCCAATTTTTTACTGTGGGTCAGCTGTTGATTTTTTATTAAGCCAACAGTTTCTTCACCGAGTTCAGGTGACTGAGGAGGAACCGCTTCATGCCCTTGAAACAAAGCCCCAGACCAAGCCCCAGAGCATCCTTCCGCCGGTCCCAGCGACGTCTCACACAAGCTCTGTAACTGTGCTAAGCTGCAGGCGCCTTTTTCATTTGGAAAGGGCGCCCACCCAACCTGAATCCTCCCTCTGCGGGGGCAGGGGCTTCCAACCACCTCCTCCCCAGGGGCTCCCAGGCCCCTAAAAGTCTCCCTACAGCGACCCCTCTGTGGTTATACCCACTCCCCAGCACAAGTGCTTTAACACAACTTTAATAAACTGAAATTACTAAGAAATGAGTTCCCCCCGACCCCCCGGAAAAAAAGGTGTTGTGTTTTACATGCTGCACATGGATCCGTGGTCTGTTGGGAAGGGATTTCTGTGTATGGGGTGAGGTCGGTGCCCCGGTGACAGGTGGGCACCCACCTGGCCTAGTGCCGCGACCGGAAGGCCTCCTTCCTGCAGGCCCCCCCCCCCCCCCCCACCGTCCTCACCATGCGGGTGGCCTTCCAGCACAAGGGATTCTGCTTCTGGGCTCAGTTCTGTCTGTCAGATCGTCCTGCAAGCACACGCTGCCTTAATTACTCTTTTTAGGTGTTTTTAAGTTTTTCTCAATAGTGCTTTGTGCAGAGGTCTTGTTCATCTTTTGTTAAATATTTTACAGTTTTTCAAAACTAATGTAATGATATTATTAAAATTTTGTTTTCTATTTTTTCCTACACACACACACACACACACACACAACCTTTGTTTTTCAGCCCTGTAACCGGGGGCCTTGCTGATCCGTTACTGGTTCTAGGCCTTCGTGGTGCACAATCGAGGTGTCCGAGTAGCGTCGGCCTGGGTGGCCTTTGAGCCCCCGAGCCTTTCTCTCTTCTTTTCGCCTCATGTGTCTGGACTAGACGGACATGGGGTGAGGCGGCAGGGCCTTCGCACCCGCACACGTGCTGCATGTTTGTCCCTCTGGTTCCTTCTGCGGCGAGTCAGGAGCAGGGCTCGCTCTTCGCCCAGGACCCCCAGGGCATCCTGTCCGAGAGCCATGATGCCTCGTTGCCTAAGCACTTGTGCCCCGTCTCGCCCACAAGTCCTGGTTGGCAGCGAGGGCAGCAAAGAGCTCTGGGCAGGTGGAGGGAGTCCTCTTACCCTCGACAGCCAGGCAGGAAGAAGTGGCCCAAGCCCCCGTCTCCGTGCTGTCCACAGGTGAACCCCGACACCGGCTACATCAACTACGACCAGCTGGAGGAGAATGCCCGCCTCTTCCACCCGAAGCTCATCATCGCAGGTGAGGAGCCCGGCGGGGCCCCAGCCTCTCACAAACAAGCTTGTGTGCTGTTCCCACCCTGTCCTCATTCCCTGCTGGTTTCTGCCGCGCAGCTGAGCTGCTTGGGTCTGTTTCCTTTTCTGTCAGGACCATTAGTCCTGCACTGTTCCCCAGAAGCATCTGGACATGTTGGCCCCTGCCTAGTTGGGCTGCTAATGGCCAGGGGCCGCCCCAGCCACGCAACACAGGGGCAGAGAGCAGGGGGTCGCCTTTGGCACAGGCGGGATTTGCAGGCGTCCCTCGTTTCCATCCTCAGGCCTTAGAGGGGGCAAGGCCGGCTTTCAGACATCGTGCCCAACCGAGGCGGCTCTGCTCTCGAGCTGACTCAGTGTCACCCTTGCCATCTCAGGGACCAGCTGCTACTCCCGGAACCTGGACTACGCCCGGCTGCGTGAGATCGCTGACGACAACGGGGCGTATCTCATGGCCGACATGGCACACATCAGTGGGCTGGTGGCGGCCGGCGTGGTGCCCTCCCCCTTCGAGCACTGCCACGTGGTGTCCACCACCACCCACAAGACTCTGCGGGGCTGCCGCGCCGGCATGATCTTCTACAGGAAGGGTGCGCTCCTGGCGGGGCCAGGGCTGCCTTTCTTCTTGGGGCCCACAGTCGGTTTAGGGAGCCAGGAAGACTGACCCAGATGCTGTAAGGAGCAGGAAGCCCTGAGCACAGCTGTCCAGGTCCGGGGGAAGGGGGAAGGGGAAGGGTGTCCTGGGGGCCAGCGTCCTGTGGCTCAACTTATCCTGTTGAGTGGAAGATGTTGGGGTGACAGGAGGGTGTGCGTGGCTGGCGGGGCTCTCAGAGACCTCGCGGTGCAGCGTTATTTTGGTGAACTTACTGTAGCATGTTTCTCCCAGAGAAAGACTCAATAATCAAACCATAAGACACTGATGTGTAAACCATGGTAGGAGTTTGTCGTTTGAGTGAGGAATTTTTCCTCCCCATGATGGAGCCTACGTGCATGTGTCCCCTTATTTGGGAGTCCCATTCCTGAGAAGCAGGATTAGGGTCTCATAGTCTCCAGTCCCGGTGCACTAACCTCACGTCAGCAGAGAGAACCCCCCTCTGGTGACCGCATCTCTTTTTACCCCCTGCGGGACCCCCTTGCCCAGCCGCTGGCCAGGACTGGATACACCATGTGCCCACTGGGCTTCTCAGGGCCCTGCTGCCTCTGTGCCCCTCAGAGGCCCCTCCTCAGTTGTGTTCAGGTTTCTGAGGCAGGCGGCCTTTCCCACCTGCTGGGGAGATGTTTGTTTTCCCCACTGTATGTTGGTGATATTCGATTGACCCTCCAGGCGGAGCAAGTCCTGGCTCTGCCATGGATGTGCTGTGTGATCTTTGGCTAGTTGTGCAGCCTCTCTGTGCCTCAGTTCCTCACCTCCAGAGTAGGGATCATAATAATAGTACCTGTCCCTGGGGACTGCTGTTGTGAGGATCGAATGAATGAATTTAGGGAAACTGCTCAGAGCAGTTCCTGGCTCACAAGAAGCTCCATGGAGACACTGGCAGCTCTTATTACTGGTCCTTAACTTTTCTCAGAAAGGAAGCTTCTCCGTTTCTGGCCAAATGAGTCACGTCTCCCCTAAAGGAGTCATCTTGGAAGACTGCTCTCTTGGACAGTTCTTTGAGGAAATATGCCCGAGGTGTATTCTTTGTTACTATCTCAGTGGAGGGACATTTTCATCTTTCCTTTCACTTTTTTTTTTTTTTGCCTGCATTGGGTCTTTGTTGCTGCACGTGGGTTTTCTCTAGTTACGGTGCATGGGCTTCTCATTGCTGCCAAGTACGGGCTCTAGGCACGTGGGCTCAGTAGTTGTGACTTGCAGGCTTTAGGGTGCAGGCTAAGTAGTTGTGGCACATGAGCTTAGTTGCTCCGTGGCATGTGGGATCTTCCCGGACCAGGGCTCGAACCCGTGTCCCCTGCACTGGCAGGCAGATTCTTAACCACTGCACCACCAGGGAAGCCCCTTCCTTTGACCTTTGAAGGGTTCCTCCACCCAGCCCCCCTGGGAACAAGCACCCTCCCTGGCCTGCAGCATTGCCTCCAGGAGTGGGGCCGGGTCTGTGTCCAGGTGGGGAGAAAACAGGGGATCGCCTGTCCCATGTCCCGTGTTGTCTTATGTCCAGGAGTGCGCAGCGTGGACCCAAAGACGGGCAGAGAGACTCGCTACAACCTGGAGTCACTCATCAACTCTGCTGTGTTCCCAGGCCTGCAGGGGGGCCCCCACAACCACGCCATTGCTGGTAATGCAGACCCACCTTGCCCAGGCCCCGTGGCCACACGCCTCGGGCAGCTCCCCCATAGCCCGTCCCCCAGAGCGTGTGCACCGTCTAAGAGGTGCTGACGAGTCAGGGAAGGGGAGCAGTGCATATGTCAGCAGGGACAGAGGTGACGGCCACTCCACTGAGTCGGGCAGGCCCCACCTGAGCCCCTGAGAAACCGCGGGGAGGGGACCTGACAACGGAAGACTGCACAGCCGAAGGAGCACGGAGCGGGCGGGCGGCCCTCCCCTGGTCTCCTGGCCTCCAGGGGAGAGGACGGCGACACCCGTGTCTGACCCTCGGCCTTGACTTTGGGGCCACGCTGGTACCTCCTAGGTCCTATTCCATGATGGCCCAGCAGCTGTCATAGACATACTCCTTCTCTGGTTGTACCCGAGCCTTAGAAAATCTGATGACCTCAGAGCTTTTACTCCGTCTTTGGAGCAGAGCAGTTGGTGGGGGAGCCAGGACAAAGGTGTCCTGTCCCCATTGGGAGACCGTCAGGAGAAGTACCGGTGTATACGAGAAGGGGTGTGGAGGGAGCAGTGAAGGGGGAGTTTTAGGCTCCAGAGTGGGCAGGGGCCGCTCCCCTTACACCCACCCGCTCAGCGCCCTCCAGTGGGGGGATGCCAGCCCTCCAGCCTCTCCAGGCCGTTCTCCACACACGGACTGGGGGCTCCTGTGCCAGGACGTGGGCACGTGGTTTGCATCCTCCTCCATCTCTGTGCCCCTTTAAGCAGCCCTGGGGATCGAACAAGGTCCCAGAGGAGTCTGGGTGTGCAGGTAGGTCAGGCCTGTACCTCTCATCTGGACTCTGCTCTGAAAGGTGCATAATTTGGCATCAAAGCATCAGCAGCTAAGTGATCCGTTTACACACGTCGAGCTTAAAAAAGACATAAAATCCATCTTGCTGGGAACAGCTCTCCCCTGGTGATTTCCTTAGCCCGAGACTTCATGCTGGAGAGAGGCCACCTCAAAAGCGCTTGCTCAGAGAGAGAGGTCTGAGGCTTAGCCGGGTAATTGCAGGGTTAAAAGGGATCATTTTGGGAGGAGATGTAACCTGCCGCCCTGGGTGACACTGAGAAGCTGGGAAGCCCAAGTGGAGACGGGTGTTTATTTGACTCACGGTCTGTCTTCATCTCCTGCCAGGGGTGGCGGTGGCTCTGAAGCAGGCCATGACTCCGGAGTTCAGACTCTACCAGCGCCAGGTGCTGGCCAACTGCAGGGCTCTGGCCGAGACCTTGATGGCGCTGGGCTACAAAGTGGTCACAGGTACGACAGGAACAGAGCCCATCCCGGCCCTGTCAGGGTGTGGCTGTAGGGTCCTGGCCTGGGCACGGTGGCCACAGCCTTGGGGTGACTCGGGATCCCCGCAGCTCTGTATACACGACCTCGTTCAAACCTCGAGATAGCTTTGGGAATCGCTGGTCTTATTTTACAAATGGGCGTCTGAAGTTCCTAAAGCCACGTGGCAAGCAAGGGGGCTGTGGGTCCAGAGCCGCACATCCGCTTAGGCCACATGCGTCTTTGAAGCCGCGGTCATCGCCTAAGTCAGCGATGGGGGTCTAGTTAACCCAGGGATTAACTAGAGTTCAAAGTGAAGATCAGGTGCTTGGAAGATTCCTTGGGCCGTTCCAGAAAGTTCTTCCATATCTCTTCTGCACCACTTTGAAAATACTATCATCCTTGCAGCATTGGGGTTAAAGCACACGATGGCTGGCAGTGTCTGCACCTGACGTGCCTGTCACCCTGTCACCTAGATCGCCCACTGCCCGCTACTCTGAGGCCCCCTCAGAGGGAGCCTTGCGGGTGGACTTAGAGAAAAGGGGCACATTCCCAGATGACGTCATCACCCCAACAGGCTTCGAGGTGCTGCCCTGGCGCCTGACAGGTTGGGATGTGGCAGCGGGCCGCCTGGGCTGGTCGTTTGCCCTCAGCCCCCTCTACATCCTCAGGTTCCCTTTTTAAACCACTCTGCTTCTTCTCAAACTCTGAGGCCCTGGGGTATATGGTCTTCAGCAGGTGATGACAGCCCCGCAGGACACGTGGTGGGGGTCACACACCCCCGTTTCTTTGGAAGAGAAAGATCCCTTGGCTCGGCACGGGTTTGGCTTCCATGTGTCTAACCCGGTTTCCAGGTGGTTCTGACAACCACTTGATCCTCGTGGACCTCCGCTCCAAAGGCACAGACGGCGGCCGGGCTGAGAAGGTGCTGGAAGCCTGTTCCATCGCCTGCAACAAGAACACCTGCCCAGGTGAGCGTCCTCAGCCCTCTCCTGTCTGCACCTCTCAAGGCCGATGGTGACTTGGCTCTGGGGACAAGATGTGCAGCGTTGGATGGGGCCAGGCCGTGCTCTCCTGCCCGCCCCCTCTGACACGGCGCTGACCCCGCTGGGGACGGAGAGGGAGAGGGAGGCTGGGGCCTCTGGAAAACCGGCTGCATTTCTCAGCCGGTCGTGAATAAGATGTGGGCGATGCCCCTGAAACCCAGACAGATGCTGCCCTGGTGTCAGGAGCAAGGACCACGTCGCAAAAGGCGGCTCTCCTGATATTTCAAGTAGCGCAGCCGAGGTGTGAGCCAGCGTCCGTGGGCCTATTCCTTTTGCCCACGAGCCCCTTCCCAGTGCCCGACGGTCAGTGGGGAGACGGGTGCAGCCCAGGGACAGAGCCTGTTTCTCTTGAAGGTGACAAAAGCGCCCTGCGGCCCAGCGGACTGCGCCTGGGGACCCCGGCGCTGACATCCCGAGGACTCTTGGAAGAAGATTTCCAAAAAGTTGCCCATTTTATTCACAGAGGTGAGGAGAGGCGTGGACACTGGCCGCGTGGGGCTGTGCGGTCGGGATGAAGGACGGCTCTGCGTCAAGGCTGGAGCAGGGCCGGGAGCCAGAGCATCGCCCAGCAGACCGCGTGGGCTGAGAGGGTGGCGGGCGCGTGGACAGCAGAGCAGTCGGGCCCGGCCGCCGGGGGCACACGGGCAGTGGCGTCTCTCGCTGGTGCAGGGATAGAGCTGACCCTGCAGATCCAGGACACCGTGGGGGTGAAGGCTACCCTGAAGGAGTTCACGGAGAAGCTGGCAGGGGCCGAGGATCATCAGCGGGCTGTGGCGGCACTCAGGGCAGAGGTAGAGAGCTTCGCCGCCCTCTTCCCTCTGCCCGGCCTGCCCGACTTCTAGAGGAGTGCCCGCCTGCCCAGGGACCCAGCGCCCTGGAGGCCCCACACAGGCCCTGTTTCGGACTTTGCTTTTTTTACCTTGTTCACAAACCAACATTTGTTTAAGGCTCAGTGTTAGTCATCCTGGGACAAGTTATTAAGGAGTTTAAATGTGAACCTCACTTTCTCACAGCTACGTATAGTTGTTCTGGAAAAATGAAATACAATTTAGCCATTCAGCCTTAATTATCCAGACGGGTGGAGGGCAGGGTTACTGGGAAGACTCCACTCTTAAGAGTCCCTGGGCTTCCCTGACTTGCTGCGGCAGCCAGAAGCACCGAAGTTCGAGCTTGGAAGAGCTGCCCGTTGCTATCTGCTCCCCCGTGGGCACCAAAGGAGGACTCAGTTATAACCGTCGCAAACGAGGAGGGAGCGTCCTGGCCCTTCTGCTGTGCTTTCAATCAGAATCACAAGTTAGACGGGTCTGTTCAGGTGCCACCCAGCTCCGTGGGAGGGCCGCTTACAGCACCTGGGCGGGAGGGGGATGTGATCCCCTTCCCCCAGCCCAGGGCAGGCAGGCCAGGAAACCTGGTCCCAAGCCGCTGAGCAGACAACCACCTCCCTCCCGTGATCAGGAAACCAGAGGTCACCTTCCCACAGAAACTTTATTTTTCACAAATCTCAAGTGCAAAACATAGATGACCATTTATAATAAGCACAAATTTTTAACCACAGAATGTCTACAAGAATTATAGCTTTAAAAAATACAACCAATTTTTATATCTCAAAAATATCTCAACTCAAATAAATTAATTTCTTAAAAAGTACACCTCCTACTATTGGTTTGGCATGACTGGTTGAACTCTGGTGCAGCCACACCGGGAGCTGCAGGCACGCGTGTGGCGTGCAGCGTGCTCTCGCCCTGGCCGCAGTGACCACGGCTCACCCGGTGGGACTCACGCTCACACACGACGAGGAGCATGCAGTAATAATACAGGTTTTCAAAAAATGACAAATACGACGTCCTCACGCACTATGCTTCTCACCGTGGCCTTAACACAGCTGCAGTTGACGCCCCGGGGCTCCAGCGCAGCGGGCAGGGTGGCTGCCACCTCCACAGCTGTGGAAACAGCCTTACACCCAGGAGCTTGACTCTTCCCCCCGCCCCCGCAGGAGACAAAGGCCACCACACAAGCACTCCCGGGAGGCTAGGCCCCAGACCAGCACTTGATTCATGGCCAAGTGCTCCCTCCTCCCCGCAGCTGAAACCAAACCTCAAAGCAGGACGGGCTCAGAACAGCTGGGTGTGCTCCAGCCTTAGCTGAGGCTAGGCTGGTTTTCCTTCCAGCCAGAAGTAGAGATTTGATACTTTTCCTTTTTGCAATGTTAATACCATCTCTCTCTCAAATATTCCAGTTGTATCAGTTTCTATCACAATATTGGGAAAAAGCCAGAAAGCTAGCTGGTTTGCTTCAAAGCACGAGCCAAGGCACTTTCTTGAGCCTCTAGGGAGATGGGAGGTAAGAGCTGATGCTGGCTTGGGGGGCTGGTGCCTCCGAAGGCTGTCCACATGGACTGATGGACCGCACCAGCCCAGGAGGGCTCCTGCCTGTGCAAAGATGACGTGGGCCATGTGGAGAAGCTGACCGGCCAGGCGCCATCAGGCTGGGAAGGGGGGGGGGCACGCGCCCAGCAGTGGTGGAGTGGGTGGCGAGCTGCGTGCGAGATCTTCCAGGCTGCTGGGCCTCCAGGGACGTGTCACGAGCTGCAGCAGCCCTGGCACTCTGGGGAGAATCTATCGGCCATCCTGGGATTTTGACATGGGATTTGTTACTTGTTTGGGGATGAAGTCTATGATACTTTGCACACAGTAACTGATCTGAAGCAAGAAATTCAGAGCTAGATAGGAAATGGCAGCTGGGCTATCACAGCCCATTTCCAGATTCTACTAAAGGAGTAGGGTCCCCAGGGCCACAGGTGCTAGAAAAGGGTTCAGCTGATGTCTACCGTGGAGCTTCTGGAAATCACTACTGCATAAATGCCAGCCTGGGCAGGTTCTTCTTAACCTGGACTGCTTTAAAAAGGCAGGGTGGGGGCTTCCCTGGTGGCGCAGTGGTTGAGAGTCCACCTGCCGATGCAGGGGACGCAGGTTCGTGCCCCAGTCCGGGAAGATTCCACGTGCCGTGGAGCGGCTGGGCCCGTGAGCCATGGCCGCTGAGCCTGCGTGTCCGGAGCCTGTGCTCCGCAACGGGAGACACCACAACAGTGAGAGGCCTGTGTACTGGAAAAAGAAAAAAGGCAGGGTTGGGGGGCAGGTAATGGACTGGAAGTGAAGTTGAAACAAACCTCAAGGTTTTGGTGCCTGGGCCTTCGAGGCAATACTTAGAATTGAAAAAGTACTAAGGGCACTGACACCCTCTGATTTTTGAAGCGTTTCTCAGCATTTGGACGCTTGCTGACCTATTACCAGGGAAAACCTCTTAAGATTCCCGACGAGATGAGTTCGTTGCACAGGCCCCCACCACTCAGACTCAGGTGCATCTGAGACTCCTGGCAGGTTCCAGTCCCCAGCGTGGCGGGGCCGGGAGGGCCTGGTTCCCCTTTGAGCTCCCTTTGAAGAGAAACATACTTGGCATCAAGCATTCTGTGAAACTGCCACGCTGCAAAGCTGGATTTTAACCAAAATTTAAATGCTGGAGTTCAGCCACTAGTCAGCGAATACAGCTCTACTCCTCAATGAAGAAACAGCTCAGGAGAGGGGCTCTGGGTGCCCTCTCTGCGGCCGCCCCATGGCCAGGCCTTCTCGCACCGGCAGGGCTCGCCCGAGGCGGAGCTTCTGCACAAACACCCTCCAGAGTGGACTTTCGCTTCTAGGCCAGTGTGACTGACCTGCTGCCCTTTCTGGCTTCCCCGGTGCGAGGTGTGAACCACAGAGGCCATGTTGGTGGCCCGGGAACGAAACAGGGGTGGGCCCATGATCGCTTCCCATCTGGTCATTTGGGCCCCATGGACCGCTCTTCCCTCGGACATAAGGTGTCACAAGCTCGTGTCCCAGGAGGCCCAAGTAGATGCAATTAGCCACCTACCTAGAAAACAAAGCAGCATCTGAACACAAGGGGGGCGGTGGTAACAGGAGGGCAGCCTTCCCACCAGCACCCACACTGCACGTTCGGAAGCTGCCATGTGGTCCCTGGAGACGCCTCTCTGAGGGACACAGGTGACAGCACAGGTGCGAGGACCCGAGGAGATGCGGTGGCAGCCCTGTCACAGTGGGCCTTGGTCACGGCCTCCGGAGCAGAATCACACTCTGGCAGGAATGGGGACCCTGACCAGAAGCCTGGGCAGGGAGGGCCACGGGAAAGAGATGATACGAAGCCTCCTTGGTCACCGGGGGTCCTGACCGCTGTGGTGTGCTGCAAAGCTGGTGGCGGACCAGGTCTCAACAGCAGGACTCTGACGACACAGAACACGGCCCTGGGAGACACGCACGCATGCTCAGGAGCAACCACTATGGCTGGTTCAGGTGCGTTTTACCACAACTTGGGGAAAAAAATTAAAAAGCAGTAATACCAAGAGTTCTCCCTGCTTAGGGACAAACAACTTAAAGAAGAAAAGTATGACATTTTCAAGGTTGCAAAAAACCATCCACCTACACACACCAGTGGTAACTGTGTCAGGAGGGTCCTGGTGGGTAAACAGGAAGTGGAGCTGGGACTCAGCTGGGGCGGAACGAGCTGCTGTGAGTGCGTGTGCTCCAGGCCAGCACGGCCTTCCCGGAGGAGATCCCAGCCCGCTGGCTGCCCTGTGCCCGCGACACCCCGTGAGGTAGTGAAGTGGTAGCGACGGTCTGCGGTGACCTCTGCCGGGCGAGCGCCAGCCCATCTGCAGACCCTCCCCGAGAGGACAGTGTCGGCACCCCCAGGACAGCTGGTGGCTCCTCGCCCGCACAGCAGGAAGCCTGTGCCCAGGCCCCCACGACAGCGGTTCTGATGACCAGGGGCCAGTGACTGGTCACTCCGCTGAGCCTGGGAGCCCAGCGGCAGGCCCCTCCGTGCCTGGCGAGGACGTGAGGACAGGGCAGGGAGCATCCAGGGACCTCCCCTGGGAGGGCGGCTCCACAAGGGCACGCGAAAGGTCCGGCTGGGGTCTGCACTAGGCAATGGACGTTCCATTGTCCTGCTTTCGACCAAATAATCCAGTTAACGGCTGCTCCCCTTGATGTTGCTGCGCAAGAGGGCCGGCGTGGTCCTCCCTGCAGGCTCCGCCTCCCTGTCCCTCATCACAGTGCCGAAGCTTTCTTCTGCCCTGGCCCCCAGTCCCAACCCCAGGCCACTCTCCAAGGGGCCGCGAGCTGTTACCGTCCTTCCAGATGCCACCAGGGGGCCAGTGCCCCCACCGTCCTTGCCCAGAGCCACCTGGGAACCACGGCTGCCACCTCGGTTTCCTTCCTGCCAACGACACCAGAAGTCTAAACAGCTCAGAAGACCCCCGGTCATGCCAACGCCCTCCCCGTACCGAGTCACAGGTCTTGGTCACAGTGGCCGGGCCTGACCTCAGATCTTGTATAGGAAACTGGGGACGTAGTCGAACCTGAGCACGGGTTGGCCGGCTGCGGAAGGCTCCCGCGTGTAGTGTAGCTTCAGCAGCTCTGCCAGGTACTGGACCACCTTGACGTCTTCGTTCACCAGCCCCAGGTTCAGCTGCAAGAAGCTGGCCTGGCGGCTGGCGGCCAACCCCTCAGCTTCCGTGCCGCGGGCAGGCAGGTGCAGGTGGCGGCAGAAGGCATAGAGGAAGGCCTTGGCGCAGAGCTGCGTGAGCACACTCTGCACGTGCAGGGAGTAGGTGCTGCCCCGCTTGATGTGTGTGCGGTGGTCCGCCAGCCGGGGCACCAGGGTGCCTCTGTAGAGGGGGCAGCGCAGGGTCTTCCGGTCCAGGTCCAGGATGCTCGTGTAGCGGCTGTAGCGGCTCAGGGCGTGGAGAGTGCCGGCACTGGCGGGGGACGCCACCCTGAAACACACAGGCCAAGGTCAGGAGGCAGAAGCTGGGGTGGGCCCCTGCCGTGAGGCCAGCCCCCACCCGGCCCCACTCGCCAGCACACTCTGGAAGGCAGGTGTGGCCACCACGGCCTTCGAGGCTCCTCACCCCTCTCACGACCAAGGTCAAGTGCATAGTGTGGCCCACGAGGCCCTGACGACCTGCCTCCTGCTGCCCCTGACGCCCCAGCTGTCCCTCCCCAGGCTTTCCGTGGGGCCCCTCCCGGACCTGTTCGCTCCTCGTTCTTGCTCTGTGACCCGGGGCAAGGTCCTTAACTTCCGAGCCTCGTCTGTGAGGCAAGGACGATGGTCCTGCCTCTGGCGTCACAGCGGAGGCACAGGCTGTGGCGCTCAGGACAGCGTCTGGCCCTCGCCACCGGCCTGGCACTGACCGGTGTGGCGCCAGGAGCTCCTGCAGACCCAGGACCGCACCCCCTGCCGTGCCCGGCACATCAGAGACAGGCAGGCCGGGTTCACTCAGCGAGGGAAGGAGGCCAGAGTGTCGGCCTCAGTAAGCGGCCCCTGACCACCCCGTCTAGACCAGGTCTCCCAGAGGAGCTGGGATTACCCTGCAGAGTCCAGCAAACCGCTGGCTGACCAGCCGCTTCACACACTGACGCTCCTCTGGAAGCTGGGGCTTGTGAAGTAGTTGTAAAAGGACTGACGGTCTCTTGGGACTGAGGTCACCTCATCATACTTCCCCCTCATGGGTGTTCTCTTCTTGTAGAGTTGACAGTCGTTTATCGTGCGCCTAGCGTATTCCAGGCAGTGACCTGGGGCCTGGCCTGGCCGGGAAGAAAGGACACGCACACGAGCCGGCCCAGTGAGGGGAGGCATGGCCTCCGTGTCCACAGCAGCGGCCGCGGGCTGGGAAGGCACTGGAGGAGGGGCCTCGGAGTCCTAAGAGAGGTGGGCTCTGGGGACTGCAGAGCACGGCAGGCGCAGGGGCAAGCGGGGCCGGGCCCCCCACCACAGGCCACGAGGAGTCAGACTTGCCGGCGGCTCCCCGCCCGCTCCTGGGTGACCCTTACCTCCCCCCCCGGGGGCTGGGCCACGAGCTAAATGCCTCACCTCATCTTCCTGCCCTACACTTGGCTGCCGCCCACCTCAGGCCAGCCTCTCCCCAGGCTCTGGTGCCCCAGCCTACTCCCGCCCACGGCGGCACCACCTCTTTTGCGCCTCCAAACTCTTCCTTCATTGGCTCCCCTCAAAGCTCCTCCGGAGGCCAGATGACACGGGAGGAGGTGCGGCCGGGCCTCTGTCCCTCGGGCAGCACCCCGCCCACCCCCGTCTTGAACTTCATTACGGCCGGGGTGGCGGAGGGACTCTGCACAGATGAGGACACTGGGCCCGCAGAGGGACTGTGGCTTGTCCTAGGTCACCCACGTAGAAGGCGGCTGAGCCGGGATTCAACCCAAGGCCTCTGACGCAACACCAGCACCTCCCCGCGCAGAATGGAGCTGTCTTCCAAACAGTCCAGGCCTTCTCACTGCTGCTTAGTAAGCAACCCGATTATTGCTGGGTTTGATTTATAATCGTGGGAAACCAACTTGATTGTTTATCCGTCTCTTACACCCACAAATGTCTGATCTGACTGACAAGCATTTCCAGGCAGAGGGCCTACTTCAGTGGAAAAAGAAAAATCCAGGGCCAATGCCACTGGTGGTTCTGGGGTAAGAGTCCTGAGGAACAGTCCTACACACAGTCCAAGGGCCCGGGCAGGGGGAAGGGACTGTCCTAGGCCACAGCTCTCGGATCCCAGACTGATCCAGCAGCCGGGACCGAGCCCCGTAGACACACAAAGGCAGCCCTCTGCTCACACCCTTAAATGCTGACCCTCAGGTGGGCCTCCACCTGCCTCTCCGTCTCAGTGCTGGATCTGACTGCGGGGCCGTCTCACTAGCCACCTGCAGCTCTGGGCACCCCCGGGGCCGGGGCTCTGCGTGCATCCCGGGGGCAGCCATTCCCTGCTCCGCGGGGTAGCGGCAGGAGCCTCCACGCCCGACAGCTGGGGCCACGGCTCGTCCCCTCATGGCGCTGCCCCACCGGGTCTGCTGCTCACCGCCCGGGATGCCTTCGGGTGAGCCGCAGCGAATCCAGTCCCCTCTCTCCTCCTGGCCCCTCGGCCGACCCTCCAGTGACACGTGCCCTGGGGGGCAAGGTCCCTGACCCGTCGACCGTGGTGCCCGCCGGAGCAGGGCCCTCCGGGGGCAGATCTCCCGATTCCCAGCACCTGTGCGCGCTCAGGGGTGTGGGAGGGAGGGCTTCGTGGGACGAGTCACCAGACATTCCCTAGAAAGGTCTCAGCTGTCACTGCTGACGGGCCTCCCGCTTTCCTGGAGGGACCCTCCACGGCTCCAAGTCTGGAGGCGAGGGTCCGGCTCCACCCCGGCCACCTGGCCTGCCTTCCACACGGCGATCGGCGCCCCCCTCCACTGCCCCCCAGGACGTCAGAGCAGCGCCTGCACGGAGCAGGCGCAGGTCAGACACGATGGGTCCCCGACACTTGCCAGCACCAGGCAGGTCTTCCTCGTGCAAATGGAAACAGCCTGGGGGAGCGCCAGCCCACGGGGTGGTGACGCTGGGACGGGAGCGAGGGCAGCCCTGTCACGCGACGCCCCCCTGCTGACGCACCTGTATCCTGGCTCCAGGCACAGCGGCTGGCCTGTAATGGCTCTCAGTAAGTATCTGGCAAATGACCACTATTTTCCCAGGAGGGAGGAAGGCGCTGCCCAGGTGCCCACTGCAGAGGAGCAGCTCACAGCCCCCTTCCAGGGACACTGCCACCTGCCGCTACCCCCACCTGCATCCCAGAGACATCGTGATTGATCACAGCTGGCTCCCCAGTGCAGCCACGCCGGGCCGCAGAATCCTTCTCAACACAGCACTGCAGTTGGGTGCCCAGGAGAGTGGAACTGACGTGAAGGATGCACCTCATTTGCCTGCCACCGTGTTCTAAGGAAGGAAGCTCAGGGGAAGCCTCTGGAAAGGGCAAGGCCATCCCGAACCTGGTCCTGGATAAGCCAGGTGATGTCGATAAACTGACGTGTTTTAGATTCTCCATCTTTTGAGGCAAAAAAAAATCAAAGGTCAGGGGTTGGGGTGAGAAGAGAGAGTTGGAGAAGGGAAGGTGTGTGTGTAGGGGCCGCCCGCCCGTCATCCCACCGAGAACAGCAGCCAAACACAGTCCCTTAAAGGCCTGCCCCCACCCCGACCCCTGCTCAAACTTGGCGCCGGCAGGGGCGCGGGGGCCCGGGCACCCGCTGAGCCTCGGCCCTGCGTCCACACTCCCACGATGCCCACGGGCTGGGCTTGCCCCTGTTTGGCAGGCCCGTCCTCACTGTTCCCCCACTGCGACCCCAGCCTCCCTGCCACTCAAGCCAGAGACCCCAGACCTCCTCCGGGCACCCGTCCCACGCCTCCCATGTGAGGCGCCCCCGTCAGAGCTCTCTGCTCCCTGTGCCGCCGGGCTCTGGCCTCCGGAGCACGAATTCTCCCAGAGCAGGGCCCCTCCAGCTCGTACCCCAGCCCCGCCAGCACGGCCCGAGAGTGAAGTGGACGTGGAAGCGCCCCGGGCTTGAATCCCACCACCATGCCCCCGCGGGGCGGCCAGGGATCGAGCGAGTCAGGTGGCCGTGAGCAGGGCGAACACGAGGCGGCTTGGGACGCTGACCTCACGGATGCCAGGGACCCGCATAAAGGCGCTGACTGCCACAGGGAGGAAAGGCCTCCTGCCCTCTCCGTAGTCCAGAGAGTGGACTCCTACCATCACCCAGCTTGACGCGCATGAGTCTCAGGTGAGCAAAGGCAGGTGCGGGGAGAGAAGTGAGCCCAGTGCGCACGCCAGGGCAGAAGTCCCCCGAGCCAGACAAGCAGAACGTGGAAAAACCCAAAAGAACCTGCTATAGCACAAGCCAGTGACGTGGGGAAAAAGGAGAAAGCTTCCAGGGGGCGGGGGGAGGGGATGGGCTCCTGGGGCAGAGGGGACAGGGGAGGGAGAGCCGGGGCGGCTGCCTCTGCCAGCACCCCTGCCCTCCTCAGAGGCAGACCCCACCTCAGTCATTTACCCCATAGCGTGAGTTAGAGACTCAGCAGGGACCTGAGACCCAGCGGTCCAGTCGTTCCCAAACCTCGCTGCACACCAGGCGAACTCCACGTCGTACCCCAGGCCAACCCAAGCACAACCCTGCGGCATTCTAGAAAATCCTCCCAAACCATTCTGACACAGCAGGGTGCAGACCAGGTTGGGAACCACTTAGGAACTGCAACCCCTCATGTGACAGACAAGGCAACAGGTCAGAAAAGGAAGAGGATTTGCCAAAAGCGACACAGCAAGTTGGTGCTGGGGCCAATCTGGAAGCCAGGCCTCCTGGTTCTGGGGCCACCACACCGACTCGTGAACCTCACCCAGAGGGACGGCCACCTGAAGCCTCATCTCTGACCAGCCAGGGCCCATCCCCACCACCTGTGACCAATTACCTCTGCAGACCAATAAGCTTCCATTTCTGAAAATCCGTGATGTGCAACGGAGAGGACACCCAGTGCTTCACGGGCTTGGCGTGGAGGCTGTAGCTGGGGACAAAGATGGACAGCGCGGTCACAAGCTTCCTGACTGCGGCCTCCTCCTCCCCGAGGATCACGAGCGTCCTCCCGCTGAGCAGGGAGTAGATGGCTGGGTGGGCAAAGGGGTACTGGCGGATGAATCTTAAGGCGTTCTGGCCCGCCCTCTTCTTATGCCTCTCGGAAGAGGGGCCAGTGGGAGGAACAGAAGAGGGAGTCCTGTCGGAGCTGGAGGAGATGACGCTGCTCCCGTAGCTGGTGGCGTCGGAGCGGTCATCCAGGCTGGTCTTACTGCCGTCCCGGCTGATCAGAAGGTGGCTCGGGTCCAGCTCATAAGCAGGGAAGCCTTCGGAACCGCTGTCTCGGGAAGAGGCATTGGCGTTTTCCACCGAGAAGTCCATGTGGAACTCCTGGTCCTTCTGCCGGTAGCGCTGCGGGGGGACACTCACGACCCCGTCCTCGTCAGAGAGCGTGTGGCCCGGGGTGGAGAGGGGCACCCGCAGAGTGCCACCCTCCCTCCCAATGCAGCAGGAGTCTGTCTGTGACGGGGTGACCCCCGAGCCGCCCTCCTCGGCCTCCCCCAGCTCCGGCGGGCTGAGGCCTGCCTGGAAGTGGATGGCTCCCCCACCGTCATCTGCGTAGGACTCTTCTTCATTAATGGCACTTGGGTAACTGGCCTTGAAGTCGTCGGGGATGAGGGCCTCAGAGGGGCAGGTGCTGAGGACTTCAATACTGTCCCCGCTGATCGTCCTGTGGCTGACAGCCTTGCTCCGGACCACCTGGGGGCTCAAGGGCACCGTGAGGCTGGCCTGGCTGTCAGACTTAGACAGCACAGAGGTGGACTTCTCCGTGCCAAGAACCTCAATGCTCTCTCCACTGCTGATGCTTCCTTTCATGTCCATATCCAGGTAGTCCAAGTTTTCCTGGGGGTCAAAACTGCTTGACTCTGTCACCTCCACTTCCCTGGACCCCTCCTCCCCAAGTTCCTGCTCCATCTTGATTAGCACGGACTCCACACTGGACTTGTAGGAGCCCACGCTAATTAACACTTGAGGAACTGGACATTCTTCTACAGACCTGGAAGGCGGCCTGTCGTGACTGGGCTTAGGGGGTGCACTCTCCTGTTTCTCTTCCCCCCTGTCATCGACCTCTACCAAGTCTTCAAAGAGGAAGTTTGTGATATGCTGTTGCTTCAGGAGTGCTCTATCGATCTGACTGGTCAGGAGGTAGCACAGGTCTCCTCTGAAAATGTGCTCAATGTGGCTGAGCTGGGCCAGGGTCTGGGTGAAGTACTCGGTGTCGCAGAGCTCTTCCAAGGTCTTCAGCTTCTTGTCAAAACACTTGGTGGACTTTGCTTTGATGAGTTTTGGGGTGTAGGTGGGTCTGCAGGTGTAATGGTCTCTGTCAGCAGACTCTTCGGGGTCAGAGGTAGTGGCTGCCTGGCTGGGCGGATCCTGGGTGTGCGCCATCTCCCCAGGACACAAATCGGACCCCCTCAACTTCCGATGAGGGTACGAGCGGATCTGCCTCAGCAGGTCTTGATGTTCAATGATGGACTTCTCCACACTGGCCAGCTCATTGGCCTTCTCGATGGCCTGAGATGAGTAAAAACCTTTGTCGTTGGCTTTCTTCTGGATCTCTGTCTCAGTGTGCAGCACTGTCCTGGTGTAATCCAGGTCTTTCAGTTTTTTTTCAAGTTCCCCAGCAAATGCCTTCCTGTTGCCTGTTTTCAAGCACTCTGAAGCTTTGGAAAATTCAGCTGAGAGCTCCTGGAACTGCTGCATGATTTTGTGCTGGTCTGCTGAGATATAAGCCATACAAAAGGGCCTCACGAAGCCACGGGCCTCCAGGTCGTACAGGGTGAGGTGGTGCACGTAGGCAAAGGCCCCCTCCTTGGAGTCTCCCAGCACGACCTTGGAATCCTCCACGAAGTTCAGCTTGGGGTAGGCAGAACCAGGGGGATGGCCCACGAAGGAGGCCTGGTAATCCACAGACATGATCCGCAAAGAGAAGTAATTGAGATCAAAAGTACCGAAAACTTTGGTGTCATTGGGGATGGTCAGTAAGGGCTGGGGTCCCACCTGCTCAGAGAACTCGGAAATAAGGATGAAGTCCCGAGAGAACTTGGCCCCGGACAGTTTGGACCATGGACTAGCTCCTTGGCTGGCGAAGGGGAAGAGCGGCACCGAGTACTCCTCGGGCAGGGCCGGCTCATTGTAAGGTTCCTCCTCGTATTCGTCCTCTTTGGTGAAGGCCACCACGTCAGGGGCGCTGATCATATTTCCAGATATATGGTGAGTACATTGAGAGGAAGTGGGAATGAATGCGGGGGTAGCCAAAGCGAGGGAGCCAGGCCTCTGGAGGAGGAAGCAAAGTTCTTACGGGCTTCTTTGCGCCCTCAGGGGTACGAGGCAGCCGATCACATACCCGCGGGCTCGAACTCCCGCAGCCCCTCAGAGCTGTGGCTCCTCCAGAGCTCTCGGAGGCTTGAGGAACTCCGCGAGTCGGGAAGACCGGGAGGCCGGCTGCCCTTCTACTCTTCGGGCGACCACAGCCGGCGCAGGGCACCCGCAGAGAGGTCACCGGCACTCCCCAGAACCCACCGCCACGGCAACAGCCTCAGCCCTGAACAGGTGCCCAGTGCGGGGGTACGGGCCGCCGCACGGACCATCCAGGCGTAGCAGCCCCCACGGCCCGAGGGCAGAAACCGTCGCGACTCCCCGGACGCCACAACCCAGAGACTGCTACCGCGGCGCCGCCATCTTGGTATCACATGACTCGAGACATCGTGCCGCGAGACCCGGAAGCGTTCGCGTCAACTTCCGATCCGGAGAGCGGCGTCTCCCGAGAGCTGAGCGGGAAGGGAGGGGAGTGAGGTGGCCGCGCCGTGCAGCGTGGGAGTTGTAGTTCGCGGGGCTGTGCCCCTCACGCCGACGGAAGCGGCGGGAAGGCGGGCGGAAGCGGGCTGCGCAAGGGACTGCGGGTTAGCGGGAGGCTCCGGGTGCCTGGGGTGGCACTGCAGATTCGCGGGGCCTGGGAATGATCTTCCCTGTCGTCCGCCGCGCGCTCACCTGGCTGCCGCGGCCTGGGAGCCGGGCGCTGACCCTCGCCGACATGGAGGTGGCCCTGCGAGGCGTGCGGAAGATCCTCTGCGTGGCCGAGAAGAACGACGCGGCCAAGGGCATCGCGGACCTGTTGTCCGGAGGCCGCATGCGGCGGGTGAGGAGACCGCTGGGCGGGCGGAACGGGGACGAGCGGCCGCTGCTCCCACTGGGGGTCCTAGCCGTTGGGCCGGGGCCTCCGGGCGCCTCTTGCGACCGACGGGCGTTTAGAAACGGAGTTAACGTGTTTCTCGTTTGCTTGGAGACCTTGGGTCCGCCTTGCACGGCGGCGGATGCCAAGCGGGCCTGAGACTCGGAACCGCAGGCCACACTCCCCCGACTTGCTTTCGAGCCTGCGGGGTCCCCCGCTGCACGCCCGACCCTACAGTCTAGGTGCATCCGACAGGGCGACCCGCCCGAGCCCCTGTTCCGTTGCTACTAACAAATTCCGAGAGTCAGGCGAGTTGGGGATCAGGTGTGTTCTGAATACGGAAGGCCCAAAGGAGAGGAACGGTGAGAAAGGGTCTGGGAAGGAGGTGACACGAGGCCTCAAGAGCTGTCAGGACACTCTCAATTACAAAAGTGGATCCTGAAACGGTTTTCTGGAGATTTCCCAGAGCATGGGTGGACGTTCCCTGCTCTTTTTTCTTTCACATCACAGGGTCCTCAGGTCTCTGCTTCCCGCGGTGGATGGTGGGAACAGGAGCCGAGGTTGTGCGGGTGCTAGCTGACAGCGTCACCTCTTTTCCGGAGCTGAGTGTCCTGGTGACCAGCCCCAGGCTGTGCCCATTTCTAGGGCTCCAGGCTGCTTGAGACGGGCCCGTCTACACAGAGCTAACTTGTGTATCCTTCGGGCTCTGTTTGAGTATCTCTTTTTCAGGGAAGCTTTTCCTCACATCCCTCTCCCCCAGCTGGGTCAGGGTGCTGTGTGATAAGCTCATCCTGTCCTACTTGGAAGGCACCTCCCAGTTACAGTTCGATAATGTGCTGTTGATGCTGTATCCCTGGTACCTAACACGTGTCTGGAATACAGGAAGCCCTCAATCCATATTTGTTGGATGAACATTTGAGCTCAGTCTTGAAAGTTTTACCAGGCACTGGAAACGCCATGTTCAAAGAACAACCCAGTGGCTTGAAACAGCTTGGCAAGTTCAAAAGCTGGGAGTTGGCATGGTAGGGGAAGGAGCCAGTGGGCACGGCAAGCATGGCAGTTGAAGGCACACTGTGAGAGGAGTAGAGAGCCACGTGTTTTACACGTGAGTGTCAACTTTTTTTTTGAAGATGTTGGGGGTAGGAGTTTGTTAATTTATTTTTGCTGTGTTGGGTCTTGGTTTCAGTGCGAGGGCTTTCTCTCTTGTTGCAGAGCACAGGCTCCAGACGTGCAGGCTCAGTAGTTGTGGCTCACGGGCCTAGTTGCTCCACGGCATGTGGGATCTTCCCGGACCAGGGCTCGAACCCGTGTCCCCTGCATTAGCAGGCAGATTCTCAACCACTGCGCCACCAGGGAAGCCCCTCAACTGTTTTGAAGTATACAGTTCGGCAGCGTTTAGTACTTTCCCAATGTTGTGCATCCGTCACCTCTGTTTAGTTCCAGTTTTTATCACACCAGGAGGAAACCCCGTAGCCATGAAGTAGTCACTCCTCATTCCCCACTTCTCCAAGCCGCTGGCAGTCACTAAGCTGCTTTGTGTCCTCAAAGATTTGTGTCTGTTCTGGATATTTCACACAAAAAGATTAATACAATACGTGGCCTTTTGTGTCAGGCTTCTTTCACTTAGCATTTTTGAGATCCGTTCATGTTGTAGTATGTTAGTACTACATTCCATTTTACGGCTGAATAATATCCTATCATATAGATAGATCACGTTTGGTTTATCTTTTCTTCAGTTGGTGAGCATTTGGACTGGTTCCACCTTTTGGCTCTTGTGAATAGAGCTACTATAGACGTTCATGTACAAGTTTTTACTTGAATACCTGTTTTTAGTTCTTTGGTGTAAAATGCCTAGGAGTGGAATTGCTGGGTCATAAGTTAACTCTATGTTTAACTTTTTGAGGAAATGCCAAACTGTTTTCCACAGTGGCCGAAACATTTTACATTCTTACCGTCAGTGTTCCAGTTTCTCCACATTCTGTCAACACTTGTTCTTTTTCTTTTCTTTTTTTAATTATCACCGTCCTGGTGGGTGTGAAATATCTTGTTGTGGTTTCAGTTTGCGTTTCCCAAATGACTGATGATGCTGAGCCTCTTTTCATGTGCTTGTTGGCCATTGTGTCTCCTTCTTTGGAGAAATGTCTATTCATGTCTTTTGCCCATTTTTGAATTGTCTTTTTGTAGTTGAGCTATGAGAGTTCTTTTTTTTTTTTGTGGTACGCGGGCTCCTCACCCCTGCGGCCTTTCCCGTTGCGGAGCACAGGCTCTAGACGCGCAGGCCCAGCGGCCATGGCCCACGGGCGCAGCCACTTCACGGCATGTGGGATCCTCTGGGACCGGGGCACAAACCCGCGTCCCCTGCATCGGCAGGCGGACTCTCAACCACTGCGCCACCAGGGAAGCCCGAGAGTTCTTTATATATTCAGGATACTAGGTCCTTGTTAGATATATGATTTGCAGATGTTCTCATTCTGTGGATTGTCTTCTCACTTTATTGATAGTGTTCTCAGATGCACCTAAGTTTTTAATGTTAATGAAGTCCAGTTTATCTGTTTTTCCTTGTTTTGTTGATTATACTTTCACTGTCATATCTAAGAAGCCATTGCCAAACTGAAGGTCATGAAGATTTGCCCCTGTGTTTTCTTCTAAGAGTTTAAACTGTTGTATTTGGGTCATTGATCCATTTTGAGTTAATTTTTCTATGTGGTATAAAGTAAAACTCCAGCCTCATCCTTTTACATATGAATAGCCAGTTTTTCTCAGCACTGTTTGTTTCCCGTAGAATGGCCTTGGCATCCTTGTCCAAAAACAGTTGACCAGAGATATTTGGGTTTATTTCTGTACTGTCAGTTCTGTCCCATTCTTCTGTATGTCTTTGCTTATGCCAGTACTACACTGTTTAGATTTCCTGTAGCTTGGTAGTAAGTTGTGAAATTGAGCAGTGGCAGTCCTCCTACTTTGTTCTTCTCTTTCAAAATTTTTTGGCTACTCGGGGCCCCTTGCAATTCCATATGAATTTGCTGTCTTAATATTAAGTCTTCCAATCTATGAACACAGATTGTCTTTCCATTTATTTATGTCTTTAATTTTTCAATGTATTTTATTGAAGTATAGTTGACTTACAATGTGTGTTAATCTGTATTGTACAGCAGAGGGACCCAGTTATAGATGTATGTACATTCTCTTTCATATTCTTTTCTGTTATGGTTTATCACAGGATGTTGACTATAGTTCCCTGTGCTATACGGTAGGACCTTGTTGTTTATCCATCCTATATAAAATAGTTTGCTAATTCCAAACTCCCAGGCCATCCCTCCCCCACCGCCCTTCCTCTTGGCAACCACAAATCTGTTCTCTGTGTCTGTGAGTCTGTTTCTGTTTCATAGATAAGTTCATTTGTGTCATATTTTGGGTTCCACATATAAATGATATCATATGGTATTTCTCTTTCTCTTTCTGACTTACTTCGCTTAGTATGATAACCTCTAGGTCCATCCGTGTAGCTACAGATGGCATGATTTCATTCTTTCTATGGCTGAGTATGTCTTCTTTAATTTCCTTCAACAGTGTGTTACAGTTTTCATTGTGCTCTTGGATGCTGTTATAAATGGAATTGTTTAATTTGCTGTTCAGGTTGTTCGTTACTGTTGGGTTTTGTGTGTTGATCTTGGATCCTGCGACTTTGCTGACTTTGTTTATTAGCACTAATAGTTTCATTGTGGCTTCTTTAGGATGTTATCTATAAGATCATGTTGACTGTGAATAGACAGTTTTACTTCTTCCTTTCTGACTTGAATGTCTTTTCTTTCTTTTTCTTGCCCAATTGCTCTGGTTAAAACTTGTAGTAATCTTGGATAGCAATGGCGAAAATAGACATTCTGTTTTGTTCCTGATTTTAGTGGAAAAGCTTTCAGTCTTTCAGCATTGAGTGTGATGTTAGCTGTGGGTTTTTTGTAAATGCCACACTTCACTTTATGGTGAAGGCTGTTGAATTTTTTTTTTTTTTTTTTTTTTTTTTTTTTTTTGCGGTAGGCGGGCCTCTCACTGTTGTGGCCTCTCCCTTCCGGAGCACAGGCTCCAGATGTGCAGACTCAGCGGCCATGGCTCACGGGCCCAGCCACTGCATGGTATGTGCGATCTTCCCGGACCGGGGCACGAACCCATGTCCCCTGCATCGGCAGGCGGACTGTCAACAACTGCACCACCAGGGAAGCCCAAGGCTGTTGAATTTTTATCAAATGCTTTTTCTGCATCAGTTGAGATGAGCAGTGTAGGTTTTAAGTGGATCATACTTGTGTTTTATAAAGTCATTGTGGCCACAGAGAACTCGAAGAAAGGAAGGCTAGAGTCTGGGAGGCAGCTGTTGGGGTTCTCCATGTGGGGGGCAAGAGGCCTGAACCCTAGGGACCCAGGAGCACTGGGTGGGAGCAGAGGGAACGGAGAGGAAGGGAATGATGAAAGCAGTCAGGATGTAAAAGGTAAAAGTTCACCGTGCTTTCACACGTTTTGGTCCTTCTTCCTGAAATGACATTTTCCCTCTTTTCTCCTGATGAACTCTTCACCTTTTAAAATAAAAAATAAAGGACAACTTAAATGAACCTATTTTGTGAACTCTTTCCTCAACGTCCTCGCCATCCATTTCCTTCTCTGTTTCCGGATGCGTTCGCATCACTCTTTTTTTTTTTTTTTTTTTTTTTTTTTTTTTTTTTGCAGTACGCGGGCCTCTCACTGTTGTGGCCTCTCCCTTTGCGGAGCAGAGGCTCCTGACACGCAGGCTCAGCGGCCATGGCTCACGGGCCCAGCCGCTCCGCGGCATGTGGGATCTTCCCGGACCGGGGCACGAACCCGCGTCCCCTGCATCGGCAGGCAACCTCTCAACCACTGCGCCACCAGGGAAGCCCTTCTCATCACTCTTGATGCTGGCCATCATCACGGGTCGAGTTCTCTTGCTGCTCATCCCTCTCTCCCATGGCGTGTCGCTCCCTAAGACAGTGACGGGTCTGTTCATTTATTTATCCCTCACACAGGGCTTGCCTCGAATGAAGCAATCCCTGCCTTTAAGGGACTTAAATTCTGTGGAGGAGCTAAGACATCTGCACGCAGAGCTCAGAATCAGATGATAGTCGTTGCAGCTTTGTAATAGCAAAGAATGGAAGTAACGAGGACTGGTCATGGCAGCGGGTAGCAAAATAAATTGTACTTTCTTATGATAGATAGTTAGACACCTGTTATGGAAAAGACTTTCAAACATATACACAAATATGTATACATTTGAGAGAAATTCACCAAAATATTGACGTAAGATAGAATCTCTCTCTTCTTTCTTTAAAAGTAGTGCTCAAACGCTAGTAACTACTTCAGATAGTTGAGAGGATACAAATGTGTATCAAGTAAACCAGCCCCACTGTCCACAGTGACCACTGTTAGTAACTTATAGATCTTTGAGGGCTCTATATTCAGGAGGAGAAATCTTAAAAAAGAATCCAGTAGATTCAGTGGCAGCAATGTGATCAGTTCCTACAGAGCACTTAGAGAAGATGGGACTGCTCTGGGGTTTGGGGGAGTTTGTTTTTTTTTCTTTAGTTTTAATGGCGTGGATGGCGCTGCAAAGAGATCACAGAAGCCACATTCTTGGTCTGTCTACTAGGTTTTCTTCTTTCGCTAGGCTCCAAAACGCTGCTGTAATTTGGGAGCAACCCATTCCCCTGAGCACCTCACCCAAGTGGTGGAATCATACGTAATTGAGTACTGTCCTCAGCTGGGAACTGCGGGGAGGCAAGTTGGAAATGCCAGGAAAAACATTTTACTTCCTCAGGACCATCCATTGGTGGAGGAGGCTGCCTGGGAGAGCCCTGGCCCCAGGTCGCACACATGCTGTTGGACAGGTCATCCACTAGGAGAGGATTAGAACAGTGGTTTCCAGACTGTTCCCGGGAGACCCAGGAGACCACGGACGTGCACCTCAGGAGCCACCTGGGGCCGGACTGGGGCTACGCTATTAGCAGAGCTCAGCCTTGTTGCAGCCAGAATACTTGGACCTTGTTACATATCAGGGTCCATGTAAGAGCTTGTCTGGGAAGCTTCAGTGCTTTCTTAAAAAGAGGTAGAAACCCCAGTGATGCAACGATTTCTTTTCTCTGGTACTAAAAGGGCTTAACTAGCAACTGGAGTTTGTAGAGGGGAGTTTCCTTTCTTGGCAACACTAGACGAGTGAACTCTTAAGATAAATTCCGTCTTTAAATTTGCCATTGTGCCTCGAAAAGAGCCTCATTCAGTGTTCGACACAGAAAAATTGTGTGAGGATGTTCTCGACACGATCCTTCTTGGCGCTTGGAGGTTCCCCCAGTCCCACTCTGCCTGTGTCTTGTCTTCTGTGCAGCGTTGGTGTGAAACGCACATGCATAGCTACTTTTAACACCTTTGTAGAAGGTGGGATCTTCTCTGAGAGGGTTTCGTTCACACATAAGTGCAGCTGAGGAGGAGCTGTGTGGGCTGGTTCCCAGGCCTGACTGCGGCTCATAGCGTTACTGGATTTCAGAGCCAGAGGGACCTCACAGGTAACTTTACTCAGAATAAATTGAGGTTCAGAAGGTGAAAACTTGCCTGTGGACACCAGTTTATTGGCGCAATTGTATGGCCAGGAAGTAGAGAGGTGTGTGTGGAGAACGGACAAAACCGTCAAGAGACATGTGTCCTAATCCTCTCTCTGGAGTAATAGTCATGTGATCCTGGACAAGTCCATTCTCAGCTCTAGAAAGATGTTAAGTGGTGTTAGCTGATCTCAGGTCACCTTGCAGCATGAAAGCTCTGTGGACTTGAGCAAGTACATGCTTGTAACTGAGTTCGGAGGGGCCCCTTCACAAACGGTCTTAGTGATTTCACCTTGTTTTAATCTATAGGAGGTACTGTTGCATTTTTAATATTCCCACTTATCAGGGATTTGCTTGATCTTTATGTGAGGAATCATTTGTCTTTTTTGTAATTTATAGATTTTCTTTTTGTTTTGTAGAGAGAAGGACTTTCCAGATTCAACAAGATCTATGAATTTGATTATCGTCTGCGTGGCCAGGTAGGTGCTGTAATACTTCTATGCTGTGGTTGAAGGATGCTTTCAGATCCATGCGCCATTCTGGTGTACGTTCTTTGGGTTTTTAGTTTTGGCTAAAAAGAGCAGCTGTTTACGACAAGCCCTCTCTGAATTGCTTGTATTTTAGAATTATTTAATCAAGGAGAATTAGCCTGGCCTTTGTAGAATATGTCACTGTCTTTTAAGAAAAACTATTGTTATGACCTAAAGATCACTGGTGACAGGTGATCGTTGGAAGCCTCTTTTTTATAAAATATGGTCCCAATCTTAACTCTTTATAACAAAAAAGAAGCTAATATACAATAGTTTAAATTTCAAAGGCATCACGGTACCAGAATTAGAATGATGATTGTATCGCTATAGTTTTGGCTTTGAAGAGGTATGTTTGTTTGTTTCTTCCCAGTCACCTGGTTTTGGGGTGTGTGTGTTTTAATAGACTTCTTTTTAGAGCAGTTGTAGCTTCACAGCAGAATTGAGAGGAAGGAAATACAGAGATTTCCCACATACTCCCTGCCCCGACGCATGCACAGCTGCATGTCATCATCAGCCCCCACCAGACGGCACATTCATTACAACTGATGGACCTACACGACACCACTGTCACCCAGAGCCCACATTTGACATTGGGGTTCACTCCGATCGTGTGCATTCTGTGGGTTTGGATGACGTGTACCTATTATTATAATATCATACAGAGCATTTTCACTGCCCTAAAAATCCTCTGTGCTCTGCCTGTTCATCCTCCCTTCCCCCCACCCCCTGATGACTATTTTCTTTTCCCTTTGATAGAAGGTCCCCTCTTCTATTTGAATGATTTGGGAAAATCTAATTGCTAAAAGACTAACTTGAATTTTGTTATCATTCAGAACGTCACCATGATAATGACTTCAGTCTCGGGACACTTGCTGGCTCATGATTTCCAGATGCAGTTTCGCAAGTGGTCAGTACGATTCCGGGGGCGGGGGGGGGAGCGTTCTGATTATGACAGTAAGTTGTGAAATATCACAGGCAGTGTGAGGCATGTCGGTGTTACTTTGTTACTTACAGCAGTAAGACGACTGAATCCATTGGGCTACTGTAACAAAATACACACACTGGGTGGCTTATGAAGGACAGAAATGTGTTTCTTCCAGTTATGGAGGTAGGAGGTCGGAGTGCCTGCATGGTGCCTCGAGGGCCTTTTCCAGGCTGTGGCCTGCTGACCTCTCACTGTGTCCTCACATAGTGGAGAGTCTAGAGAGCCGGCCGGGGTCTCTCATAAGACCGCGAGTCCCCTTCATGAAAGCCCACACTCACGACCTGATCACCGGCCAAAGGCCCCACCTTCTGACACCGTCACATTGGTGTCGGGATTCCAGCATGTGAATTTGCAGGGAACACAAACCATAGATACCGTAGCAGTGACCTAGGATTAACTGGTTCGCTGTGACTTTTTACCATATGCTTAGAATAAACAGCCACTTTCAGGTGCGTTCCCCCAAAACACTCAGACCTTTTTTTTTTTTGGCCATGCTGCACGGCTTGGGGGGTCTTAGTTCCCCGACCAGCCAAGGATTGAATCCAGGCGCCGCAGTGGAAGCGCCGAGTCCTAACCACAGGACCTCCAGGGAACTCCCTGCCCAGACCCTTTGCATGCAGGCATTGGATTGCAGTCACCCTATCGCAGATGCGTACAAAAGTTCCAGAATTTCTTCTTAGCTCCTGTTAATCGTCACGGGGAGTGCGTTGCCCAGAGGGTAACGCCTTGCCTGTAATCCTCTGGCATTCCACAGGGGACTCTGTCTGGTGGGGATGCACCCATGAGGGCCCTGGGGCAACCTTCTCCCATTGTGTGCTGAGCTAGGATTTCATGTGTTTTCATTTCTTTTCCAGGCAGAGCTGCAATCCTCTTGTCCTCTTTGAAGCAGAAATTGAAAAGTACTGCCCAGAGAATTTTTTAGACATCAAGGTAGGATCTTTTGGAAGACATATTGAACAACCACCACCTAATGAAACCAAGTGGTTTCTGTATTTTGACTGCACTAAAATTGAAGGATAGGTTTTCCACTAAACTAAGTACCACGATTTAAAAAAATTATTCCCGCCCGTTACATAAATGAGGCCGTTTCAGCTAAGCGGCTGAGGGACCGAGTGAGCCTTTTCACGAGGAGCGGCTGCTTGACTAAACCCTGGGAGTGAGTGTGGTTGCGTCATCAGTGTCAGCTCCCCTCCCGCCCCCTGTCGGAGGGAAGAGACTGCGATCTGCAAGAGGCCATCTGGCGCTGAGCTGCGGTGTCTCGGGCAGTTAGGGCGCCTGTCCTTGGTTCACTGCTGACTAGGAGCGCTTTTTGGGATGAAGCTCGATTAGGGGGTGATTTTTTTTTTTTTTAATTGAGGACATGATCAGAACCCCTAGAGCTGTTGGTGTGTTAGAGCCGAGTTTCAGGGCTCGTCAAGATGGTGTCGTCATAATAAACCCCTGTCTTCTAGAAGCTCATGGGTGGGCGGGTGGGTCTAAGGTGGGGGGCGGTACTAGTGACCTTGCCATCCTTACCACGCACGGCGGGGACAGTTTTCTCCGTGTCTCCTCACCAAGCTGGCGTTCTCCAAGAACCTCATTAATGCTGGGGCAGATCCAGTGCGGAGCTGTCGTGCGATGCTCTGCAGATCACGCTCTCACCACTCTTTCCCCACCGGGTGCTTCAGAAAACTCTGGAACGAGAGGCTCGGCAGTGCCAGGTGCTGGTGATCTGGACCGACTGTGACAGAGAAGGTGAAAACATCGGGTTTGAGATCATCCACGTGTGCAAGGCTGGTGAGTGTCTGCTCTGGGGCCGCGGCAGGGGTGGCACCCTGTCCTGAGTCCCTCTGCCCGGCTCACCGGCTGTAGCCCAAGGCTTGTTGTGTGTTTGGTCCCAGTTGATTGCCAGATCCTTGAGAGCAGAGACTTGATATTCTGTTTTTAAAAATTAAATATTCACGGGCTTCCCTGGTGGCACAGTAGTTAAGGATCCGCCTGCCAACGCAGGGGAGACGGGTTCGAGCCCTGGTCCTGGAAGATCCCACATGCCGCGGAGCAGGTAAGCCCGTGCACCACAACTACTGAGCCTGTGCTCTAGAGCCCGCGAGCCACAACTACTGAGCCCGTGTGCCGCAACTACTGAAACCCACGTGCCCTAGAGCCCGTGCTCCACAACAAGAGAAGCCACCGTAACGAGAAGCTGCATCACAACGAGGAGTAGTCCCTGCTCGCCGGAACTAGAGAAAGCCCGTGCGCAGCAACGAAGACCCAACACGGCCAAAATTAATTAATTAATTAATTAAAAACTTAAATATTCACAAAGAATGTATACACTGTATGTAAAGTACAAAGAATAGTTCTAGAATGTTCTTTCTGGTTTTGTTTTTTAATTGTCTATATTCCTTGTACAATGCCTGAACATTAATAACTGTTGAAGTAAGCTTAATGATTTCAGGTAACTTAGAGGAAGTGACAAGCAGGCCATTCTCGGGCTTCAGAGAGTGGGGGGCTGCTCTCCTCCCTAAATGCTCTTGTGTTTCAAACTATACCGACTCCTAGGATTAAATATATTCAGTATTCACTCTCAGGGACAGGGTGCATGTCCTGTGTTATATCCATAACAGGACATGAACTTCCCCCAGGACCTTTTAATTAACATCTCCCTTTTCCCTAAAGGCCCAGGAGAGCACGAGATTGACACCTAGAAAGGCTCACGGAGAGGGTTTAGCTAATGGCTGAGATGCACTCGCTGCTGTTTCTGACACCTCTCAGCCTGGTTACAGTGAGGCTTCCCTCTTAGGCAGCATGTCTCTGATTTAACTGAACCAGTCAAACTGGCTGCCTCGCAGCTTCATGAACTGGTTTACCCTCCGTTCACGGGGGACCTGCCCCGGTGCCCTTGTCTGTTCCGCAGTGAAGCCCAGCCTGCACGTGCTGCGAGCCCGTTTCTCCGAGATCACCGCCCGCGCTGTCCAGGCGGCCTGTGAAAACCTGTTGGAGCCCGACCGCAGAGTGAGCGACGCCGTGGACGTGAGGCAGGAGCTGGACCTGCGGATCGGTGAGGGGTGGGGTGGTGGGCAGGGGGCAGGGCTCGGGCTCAGACGGTGGCAGCTGGCTGTGACCTCGCAGTGCACGGCCTCTCCTTCCTTCCCTCCGTCCTCTCTCCTCAGGGGCTGCCTTCACCAGGTTCCAGACCCTGCGGCTGCAGAAGATCTTCCCTGAGGTGTTGGCGGAGCAGCTGATCAGTTATGGCAGCTGCCAGTTCCCCACCCTGGGGTTCGTGGTGGAGAGGTTCAAAGCCATTCAGGCGTTTGTGCCAGAAACCTTCCACAGAATCAGAGGTGAGGCCGCTCGGGGTGCAGAAGCTGAGGGCACGTGGGGAGTCCTGGGTGCTAATTCAGGCTGTGGTTTGCATCTCGCTGCCCTTGACCCCCTCGGCACTGTGTTCAGGACCCACCTCAAGTGTCCGAGGTGGTCTCCTCTGTCTCATGGCTCTTGGCTTTCACCGTGATGGACCTTGTCCTCTCCGGGTCACGGCCTTCCTGTGTGCCCCCCACAGTGACTCACGACCACAGGGATGGCGCAGTGGAGTTCAGCTGGAAAAGGCATCGGCTCTTCAACCACACGGCTTGTCTCGTCCTCTATCAGCTGTGCATGGAGGTGAGAAGGGCTCTGAAGGTGATGATCTTGGAAACCCATCCTGTGATTTCCCAGGCCTCTCCCTCTCTGCCCCATTTCCCACCAGACTGTAGCTTTCAGTCTGCATCCAGGACATCACTTTCTGGGTGCCAGTAAGACTAGAACCCCATGAAAACAGCACTAGAAATGTGGAAGGAAAGACCTGTAGAACTTTTAGGTGAAACCAGAAATGCTAAGAAACACATAGTTAAAATCCCTCGTGAAGCAGTACACTGACACCAGAGACTGATAAGGACCAGCTGGGCCAGTCCAAACCCGAATCCTAGAGCTGGGTGGAGCTAGATGGCGTCTGGCCCAGCGCCTTCCACTGGTCAGATGATGAAATCCAGAGACGTGAAAGGCACAGATGAGTGAATGTCATACAGCGATAACGACAGGACAGGAAAGTAGGGTAAAGGAACGGAGAAGGGCCAGGGGCGGGGAGGGACTGCTCTAGGGCTGGGACTCGAGAAAGGCATCCCATGGTGACCGCCGAGTGAAGGTGGGAGTGGTCAGCAGCGATGGCCGTGGGAGGATCGAGACCTGCTCAGGCCGCAGGCCAGTCAGCGTCTGGTCCACCCTCAGACGTCCGCTCTGTGGTGCGGCTTCCCGTCGCTCAGCACACGATGGCCTGTTTTAAGCCAGGGGCTGCACGCGGTGGTACCTGAATAATACTCAGAGGCCTCTAGGTTTAGTGAGTCAGGGATGCCTCTTGGCTCTGGCCCCCGGCAGGTTTAGTACTGACTTGGTATCGGGGAGTAATAACTTGCGCACCTGCTACAGGCCAGACGCGCTGTATGTTACGTGTTATTTGTTCGGTCCTGGTGGTGCCTCTGGGGGTGGTAATGCCAACCCATGCCGCAGGCGGGGAAGCTGGAGAAAGTTGAGTAACTGTGCAGACACACTCGAGCTAGTGGGGCCCGAGCTCGGACAGCTCCTGCAGACCACGCTGCCTCTCGGGTCGCCCCACCTGTCCGCTGCTCTCCCCTTTGGCCCTCAAGGTTACACAGTCTGCACGTTTGTCTGTTGAATAAAAAGACTTGCCCGTTTTCTGCTTTACCAGGATGTGGTGCAGGGAAACATGGCAGGTGGGGTGCTTGGAGCTCCTTGTCCAAGAGCACCTGGTCCGCAGTCTATTTGCAGAGAGAAATTTGGCTTTTGATTTGTAAATACCCTCATGAACAAATCACTTAAGCTGAGTTCTTTATCCTTTTGCATTCCCTTAAAAATGTGAGGTTGGTCTTAAGATTAGAGTTCTCCGGTTTGTATTATGTAACTTCTCCTATTTCCAGCTCTGTATTGTCGTGAATTAAAAAAAAACCGAAAGCAGTAGCACTGTGCATGCGTAGACAGGAAACTAAGGAGATGCCGAGGCTCTGGAGTGGACGCCTTGGGGCTTGTGAACTTGCCCCTCAGAGCCTTACTTTGAGTGAGAAGCAGGTGCTGGTGTCCAGCACACTGTGGGCTGCAAGCTCACGTCTTGAGGTGGGGAGCAGGGCCGCTGTGGGCAGTGCCGGGGGCGGCCAAGGAAAGCTGGGAGGATGCTCCAGCAGGTTTAAGTGGCCTCTGCTTTTCCTGGCTTTCTAGGATCCCAGGGCGACCGTGGTGGAGGTCAGGTCCAAGGCAAAAAGCAAGTGGAGGCCTCAAGCTTTGGACACTGTGGTATGTTCTCGGGGTCTGTGCCAGCCCTGAGGAGCTCCGACTTCTGCGGCTGGGGTGGGGCTTCTGCTGCAGAGGGTGGGGCCCAGTGGCCGGAAGCACCTCTTCCCAGTGCCGCACAGGAATGCTCTTAGAAGTAGAAGCCCCAGAGCGCAGGCCTGCCTGACCTCTTACATCAGCTAGTAAACGCGATATAACTGCTCTATGTGGGGTTTTGGAAACAAGGAATAGAAATCACCCATCACCTCTCCGTCTTTAGGTAATTGCTGATGTAATTTTGGTGTCTTCCTTTATTTTCGGTGTCCTTATTTTTTACAGCATTACTGGAATAGTTAGTGTTTTCCACCCAAACATTTTCTTTAATGTTTTTGCATAATGTATGTAAACATCATTTTAAATATCTACTTTATTAGCCTACCCTAGAACAGGGCTTCTGAGATCTTTTAGATCCCAAGAAGAACCACCCAACAGGACACAAGTCTGAATAAAACCACATTAGGGTGTCCCTTCCCAGTCACCACTCTGTAGGAAAGTTCAGGGTGTAATTACTGTCAGGGTTGCCTCTGAAGGTTGAACATGCAGAACGTGCAGGGACTGGTGGGCAGTGCACCCTTTATTGCGGGGTGGGCGTGTGTGTGTGTGTGTGTGTGTGTGTGTGTGTGTGTGCATGCGTGTGCACGCGCGTGGTGAGGGACGATGGGAGGGGGTTACGGATTGATTGTGTACTGTAGGCATGAGTGTTTCATCCCTCACTGGTTAATACGCTTTCACGTGTAGCCAGCAGCATTGTCGGAGGGTCGCCAAGGGGAAGGGACATCTGGTGGTCCCCCACGAGGCTTGGAAGAATGGCGTTCATCACCCAGGGGATGTCCCCGGGGTTCAGATGGTGTCCCCAAAGTGCGGGTCTCAGACTGCTGGCATTAGAATCGATACTTTAGACGCTTGTTAAAAGCGCAGATTCCCAGCCTCTGTGCTGGCCCTCCTCTCTGAGAATCCCTAGTGCTCAGGCCCAGGAGCCTGCTCGCATCCCAGGTGGTTCTGGCTTCTGCACATTGGAGTCTGGGAACCCCTGGGCTGGGGCCTGGCTCTGCCCAGCAGTCCCGGAAACCTTTCCGCAGCACAGCCTTTCACGCAGACATGTGAGAGCAGCTGGAGGGACGCCAGGAAGTTCTGAAGAGGAGGCGTGTGGGCGTTTGGGGGCCTGTGACTCACGCACTGTGCCTGTCCACACATCTTACAGGAGCTTGAGAAGCTGGCTTCTCGAAAATTGAGGATAAATGCTAAAGAAACCATGAGGATTGCTGAAAAGCTCTACACTCAAGGGTAAATATTCGCCCACATCTGGGAAGAGACTTTGATGCACCTTTATCAGGGTGAAATAGTTTAGAAATAGAGCTTTTGAGGAAACCAGACTGTCTAGATACCCCCCGGCTCTCAAGTAGAGGGATTTTGACTTTGACTTCTCTTTTCTGATGGAAAAGGCATTTCAAAGTCACTCAAATCCTAAAATAACACTCCACAGAGTAAACTCAAATCCCACTCTCCAGCTCTCAGCAGGCGGGGCGCCGGGGCCCTGGCAGGGGCGGGCGGCACCTTTAGGACTCGTGTGCCTGCTGTAAGCCATCCTGCCTTGGGGGTCGCGAGCACCCAGTGCCGTCCAGGGACAGTGTGGCCACACTGAGCCATGTGGCAGCCACTCGCCGTAGGTGGCTGTCGAGCACGTGGAATTTGGGTTGTCCAAACTGGGACGTGCTGAGAGTGTAAACATAATGCGTTTTGAAGGCTCGTGTGAGAAAAGGATGTCAATTGTCCCAGCAATGTTTAAGTGGCTAATGGAATGTTTAAAATTGCACACAGGGTCCACCTTGTAGTTCAGGGGCAGCATCGTTCTTTCTCTTCTTTAAGACGAGCCACGGAGCATGGGCCGCCCGGGTCAGGACCGCAGGGCTTGTCCTGGGATCATTCTGTCCACCCATGCTGGGGAGGTGGGAAAGTGTCCCAAGTGCCCCGGGGGCAGGAGGGCTGGGCTGGAGCAGGTGTGCCCTTGCATCTGTCCCCGACCTCCGGGAGTGACCCAGCAGGACGCCTGTTGCTTCTCACCCACTGCGGGGGTCACGTCTCAGGGCTTTCCCCAGCGTGGGTAACGTAGTTGCCTGGATCAGACGGGCTGTTGCACGTGTCACCAGTGTTCTCGAGCTGATTTAGTCGTTTATAGACCAATTCAGCAATTTCTTGTTGTGTTTGTTTGGCTTTGTTTAGGTACATCAGCTATCCCCGAACTGAAACAAACATTTTCCCCAAAGACTTAGACCTGACGGCGCTGGTGGAGGAACAGACCCACGATCCACGCTGGGGGCCCTTTGCCCAGAGCATTCTAGAGCGGGGCGGCCCCACTCCACGCAACGGGAACAAGTCTGACCAAGCTCACCCTCCCATCCACCCCACCAAGTACACGGACAGCCTGCAGGTTGGTTTCCCTGGCTCTGCTGCCGCAGAACCCGCAGGGAGGTCAGGGGTCAGGGCTGGGGTTTGAATCTACTCTGCGGGCTCTGTCTTCCGGAGCTAAATGGGTTCGAAATTTCCATCTCAGAAAAGAGGTCGTGTCAACATCCTCCTCCCACAGTCTGCCTGGCTTCCCGAGAGACCCCCAAGGGGGTTCTGCTCCATCTAGCCCTCCCCTGCACTCCGTCCCCTCCCTCTGCTGCTGCCCTGACCCTCACCACAAACCAGGTGGCCCCTTCCCTGAGCCCGTGCTCGGCCCCCACTCTTCTCCTCCCAAGACTGGGCCGGTTTCCGTCACCTTCCCGAAACTTCACCGCCACCCTCCGGCCGCACTCCAGGCTGGGGGCTTTCTCACCCAGCACCTGGAGCCTGTAACACGGGCCGGCCGTGCTCTCAGCCAGGCACACGCTCCAGGGGCCACGGCTGCTGAGGCCTGCTTGGCGGCTGCAGGCTTACTGTTTTGTTCTTCCTTTAATAACACACGTTCTTTCTGATTCTGAAAGCCGTACATGTTTATTTTAGAGAATTCACAAAATAAAAAAGATTATAAGGAAGTAAAAAATTGCCTGTAACCTCACCATTTCCTGAGAACCACGTTTTTATCCTTTGTGTGTATATAATTCTTACAACTAAATTATAACCTTAAACAGCTTTGTAAACTAATGTTTTCTGTTTTATATCATGAATATTTCCCCACAGGCTAAAATATTTTAACGTATGGTATATGATGATTGCATAGAGGTACTGTATTTTGCCAGATCTGTTTGTAAAGGATGATCTACTGCAGTTAACGTTTGCATAATAGATATTTATGTGGATGTCACATTTCCTTTGAAGACATTCTCAGAAGGAGAACTTTCGGATATCAGTATGATCGTCTTACAGGCTTCTGATAGAGGGGCTTCACTATGTCCTTGTTCCCGAAAGGGTGGAGGATGACCACGAGCCCTGTGACAGGCCTGAGGCTGCCGGTGCATCTTCAGTCTGTGTGTCCTACACATACTGGGCCTCTTGGAAACTGGGTGCTTTCGCTTTGGTTTCTGCTCAGACTGGGTTTACATCAGAGGAGTTGCTTTCCAGTCTTGATGGCAAGGGGACTCCACTTGTGAAGTTTATTGGCCTAAACCCACAAGCAGCGAGGGATCTGCCTACACTGCACTTGGGCACGGGGCTGCAGGAGCTGCACTCTGGTGTGTGGAGCTTTGGGCTGGAAGCTAGCACCAGCCAGACTGAACTGCTCGCAGCGTCTAGAGGGACTAGGGCTCCTCTTCTCCCCACAGGGGGACGAGCAGCGACTGTACGAGCTCATCGTCCGCCACTTCCTGGCCTGCTGCTCCCAGGATGCCCAGGGCCAGGAGACCACCGTGGAGATTGACATCGCACAGGAGCGCTTCGTGGCCCACGGCCTCGTAATCCTGGCCCGAAACTATCTGGACGTGTATCCCTACGATCGCTGGAGTGAAAAGGTGACACAGCGGGTAGGGGGGACCGTCGTGCTCCCGGCCCCCGCACCACGTGACAGAACAGAGCGTGGTCTGTGCCTGGGCGCCGGGCAGGGGTCTGACCACCACATCTGCTGCCCTATGTAGACCCTCCCTGTCTACAGTCGAGGCTCCTGCTTTCAGCCCAGCACCGTGGAGATGGTGGACGGGGAGACCAGTCCACCCCAGCTGCTCACTGAGGCCGACCTTATCGCCCTCATGGAGAAGCACGGCATCGGTAAGTAGCTTGTCATCATGGTAACCAGCGGCTCTTGCCCTCTCATGGGTGTGGGGCCCAGTTCTCCTCTGATCTTCACGACAGGTCTAACGAGGGGGCTGTGTTCTCCTCCCCACTTTGTAGCTAAAGGGAAGCTTAAGAGCAGTTAAGAACTTGTCTCAGGTCACAAAGTGTGTGAGCTGTGAACACCTGGGTCCAGATAAGTCTGCAGTCGGTGCCCTTAACCACTGCCCTGCACCACCCGCATAGGGACATAGTGTTTCCCATTACTTGGGAGTCTCACCTGGGGCACACTGACTGGTATTTTTGGCCCACACAGGAATTTGTTGTTTTTGTTGTATTCTTAACAAGGTGCTAACATTTAAACTGCCAGGATTCACGTAAACACTCTTTTGAAGCATCAGGAGGTCTGGCAGCCTTGAGTGGTGGCTGTTTTCTGTCGCTCACACTTGGCTTCGCTCACCTGCTTGGCACGTGCTGGGCCCTTCAGAGTCTGAGTCTGCCACCCGCCCTTTGCCATGGGTGGCCGTTTGCTCAGCTTCTGTTAAAGCATTTCCCATAATTGTTTAAGAATCAGAAGTTGGATTAAAAAAAAAAACTGGGCCAGAACTGTTTTTCCCAATAAGTCCCGTGGCCCAAGTTATGCAGGTGGGTCCCTTGTGACTGATCTGCTTCCCCCCTCAGTTTTCACCACTGCTCTGCAATCTCAAGGACTACCTCTGGCAGCTGAGTCCAGAAGGGCCAGCACCACAGGGCAGGGGGCGCATGTGGAGGGGCGGCCCCCAGGCACAGCCGCCTCACTGCAGAGTGAGTTTTGTGCCCCTGCCTGGAGCCCACTGGCCATCACTGTGCTACCCAGAAAGCCTGTGGGTTTAGGTACAAGTAGAGGTAGTTCACCCAGCATAATTTGTTTATAAAAACTTTGGTCCACAAGAGCTGATCTTGGTCTAGACCCTGGGGACACAGTAATGAGGCCTGGTCCTTCCCTTCAAGGGCTCATCCAGCAGGAGAAACAAACCCAACCAAAACATTAGATGCATCGGGAGAGGTTCTGCAGGGACCTCAGAACCTCGTGGTGAGAACTCACGCTGAATGAAGGCAGGGCCTGAGGAAGGACGCGGGGACCAGCAGGCACATGCTGTGGGGGGAGGTTCTGGAAGGCAAGGCCGGAAAGATGATTTGAGCCCGACTCTGCGGGGCCTGGACACCGGGCTCAGGGGTCGGATGTGCCCGAGGTCAGCAGAGAGCCGCCTGAGATTTCTAAGAAAGGAGCTCACAGACCTACATTGAAGCAGTGGTAACAGCTTTATTGAGACATAATTCACACACCGTCCACTCTACTGAGCTCAGAGGTACAGTCCAGTGTTCAGTAGATTCATGGAATTGTGCAGCCATGGCCACAGTCCACTTCAGAGCATTTTCGTCACCTCAGAAGCCCCATGCCCGTTAGCTGTCCCCCTCCCCTGCAGCCCCCCAGCCCTCATCTTTCTGCCTCAGTGGATGTGCCTGTCCTAGACATTTCTGATCAATGAACGACATAGTGTGTGGCCTTCTGCACCTGGCGTCCCACGTTGCCTGCTCTGCGGGCTCGTCCAGGTAGCGTGTCTCAGTGCTTCACTCCTTTTCACCACCAAACCTCTTCCGTCGTGTGGATGGACCACATTTCGTTTGTCCATTCATCAACTTGTGGACATTTGGGTTGTTTCTAGTTTTTTGTTACTGTGCATAGTGCTGCTATGAATATTTGTGTAGAGGTTCTTGTGTGGACATGATTTCAGTTCTCTTGGGACATCCCTGTTGCAGAATTGAGGGGTCACATGGTGACTCTGTGTTTAACGCTATGAGGAGCCTCCAGACTCTTCCACGGCGGCTGCACCGTCTTACAATCCACGCAAGAGTCGGGGGTTTCACCCGCATTTGCCGCTCTCTGTCTTTTGGGTTGTACCTGTCCCAGTAAGAGTGGAGTGGTATTTCTTTGTGGTTTTGATTTGCATTTCGTTGGTGGCAGAGCTACATTTCAGAAGATCCCCTTGGTTGTGGCATAAAGAGTGGGCTGGGTGAAGGAAGAGACCAGCAGCCAGGAGACCAGGGACGTTGTAATGATGTGGACGAGTGATGTGGGCCCTGACACGTGGCGGGGGGCAGGGGGGCTTACAGAAGGGATTTCCAAGCTGGGCTTGACAGCTGGAGTGTGTGGACGTGGGGGAGAGGAGGCTGCTGTTGTGGTTTCCACGTGGCCGGCTCTGAGTGGAGGTGTGTCACCTGCAACAGGAAGTCCAGGCAGAGGAGGGGGGCTGCGCGGGGTTGGGGCGTGGGTTAGTCTGAGTGACAAGGGTGGCCTGCAGGTACCGACGCGACGCACGCGGAGCACATCGAGACCATCAAGACCCGAATGTACGTCGGGCTCACGCCAGACAAGCGCTTTCTCCCCGGGCACCTGGGCATGGGGCTTGTGGAAGGTGAGGAGCCGGGGACTCGAGCTTGGGCAGAGGGCGGGGTGTCACTGAAGCTCCGCGGGTGTGTCCGAGCCACACGATACTGCCCTTGTTCACAGGCTATGACTCCATGGGCTACGAGATGTCCAAGCCTGACCTGCGGGCCGAGCTGGAGGCTGACCTGAAGCTCATCTGCGAGGGGAAGAAGGACAAGCTCGTGGTCCTGCAGCAGCAGGTGCAGAAGTACAAGCAGGTCTTCATCGAAGCCATGGCCAAAGCCCAGAGGTGAGTACGGGCCTGCTCTCCTGTGCAAGCCCGCTCAGCCCCGGTGACGACTGTTCCCGCCAGGCAGCTCACCCTCGCCGGTGGCCACGGCCCCTCCAGGCTTTCCTCCCGGGTTTGGCTGGTTCCTGCTGCAGAGCCTTGCCAGTCTGGAGACCGTAACCAGAAAGACCTGGTCCAGTTTCTCTGGGCTGTTGGCTTTGGAAACGCCCTTTCCATCCTGTCCTGAGCTAGCAGGCAGCACAGCCTCGTGGGTGGGTTCACCGGGTGCTGGTGTGCACCCCCCTGTTCTCTAGGGCACTGGGAGGTGGCTGTAATAAGTAGCATGTGTGTATTCTGTTAGAAGTAACACATTTCCTAACCCCGTACCAACTTTGAAAAGAAATGCATGCGCTAGTTTAAACTTGATGCCAGACCCACACTCGGGTGTGTGCGCGGCCGGGCCGTCTTGTTTGCTTGCTGTGGGGCTAGTGGCGAGGCAGAAGCGCCTGCCTGCGGCTGGATCCCTCCTGGGAGCCGCGGGTTGGAGGAGCCGGCCGCTTGGCCAGCACGGCGCCCTGTTCCCGGTGCTCCACCTCAGGCCTCCGGCTGACTGGCCGGCTCCCCGGGTCGTGCGTGCTCACGCGGTAAATGCTCTGCTGGTTCTTCAGGTTGGACGAGGCCTTGTCGCAGTACTTTGGGGCAGGGGTGGAGCTGGCCCAGCAAGAAGCCATCTTCCCAGCTGTGCCAGAGCCCGTCAGGAAGTGCCCACAGTGCGGCAAGGACATGGTCCTCAAGACCAGGAAGAGCGGCGGGTCAGTGCCCAGCTGTGCCTTCCCCGCCCCGCCCCGCCCCACCCCTGCAGCCCAGCACCGGAGGCTGTGCAGGGCCCATCCTTTTGTTCCCACGTTGCTATTTAGATGCAGGCCTGCTTCACCAGCCCCTGGACTGGGCGTTGGGGCTGGAATGGTGGCCCTGGGGGTGTGAGGCCCTGTGGGAATGGGCGGGTGGGGGGCTGGTGAGGGCGGGGCTTGTCCCCTGGGGATGGATGGCGCTCGCCCTGTGTGTGGACGGCGATGCGGACCCCACTGGTTGCTGACCCACTGAGCCTGTTTTCCTCCTCACAAAGCTGCAGGGAGGGGGAGGATCGGATTCTCTGCAGCATGTGCAGCCTGGGCAGGTGTCCGGGCTGCCGGAGGCCTAGGCGGGCTCAGGGAGCACCCAGGGGCCAGCGGGGCCCTGCCGTGGTCTGGGCGCTGGCAGCGGCTTGGCTGTTTTTAAGCAGGAAGAGGCGTCAGCAGTGTGACTGTGGGGATTTCAGGGACGTAAATGCAGGCTGGTTTTCTTGTCACTCAGTGTCAGTGACCACCGTGTCTTCCAGAACCATGAGTGTCCCATGTCATCAGCTGGAGCTGTCTCCGGCAGCTCTTGCGTGACCCCGGCCCTCACTCCCCAGGTTCTACCTCAGCTGCACGGGGTTCCCGGAATGTCGCTCGGCCGTGTGGTTCCCGGACAGTGTGCTGGAGGCCAGCAGGGACGGGAGCGTGTGTCCAGTGTGTCAGCCACACCCCGTTTACAGGTGAGCTGGGGGCTGAGGCACCTGCAGGATGGGCACAGGGTGCCATCCCTGGGGGCCCTCATTCCTTGGCACCTCCTGGAGGAGCCCAACCTTTCCCCGCCTCTCCTACCGTGGGCTGACGCGGAGGCTGAGGAAGGTGGTCTCCTCCAGAAAGCCCCAGGCCCGCGCCTAGGGCTGGTCCCCAGACCTTTGGTCATGGGACCCCTTCAACTCTCAGAAATCACGGAGGAACCCAGAGAGCTTCTGTTGTGAGTTAATATTTATAACGATTCTACCACGTTTTCAGCTAAAGTGGAGGCATCGTTTAAAATGTTTATTAACGTGTTTGTAACAAATGCATTCTAACATAAGTGAACATGTTTTTAGAATAAAGTGTACTTATTTTCAAAAAAGAAAAAAACGAGAGGAAGCTTGCATTGTTTTCCATTTTTGCCAATTTAACGGTCTGGTTTAACAGGAGACGGTAGGATTCTCAGCTCTCCATCTGCAGTCAGTCTGCTGAGTTTACTGTGCATTTCGGAGCTTCTGGAAAACCCTAATGCATGCACACAGGAGAATGAGAGCAAAGCCCGCGTGCGTCCTAGTGCCGCTACCAAGTAGTGTGCCGTCACGTTGAGAGGCCCTGGACCACGCTGAACTGGGGCACAGGGAGGTGCACCTTCCAGAGGCTCCTGGGTTCTGGCGGGTGATGGGCCTTAGAGCTCATCTCCCTCCTGCTCTGCGCTCCTGTGCGACCGCAGGGGCCGGGCTGGCTGCGCCTTGCGTGGCTTTCCTAGGTGGGGTGGGCACAGCCCTGTGTGGACCAAGAAGACTCGCACCCGGTAGTTAACGTGTTTTCTCATCTTCTGGCCTCACTAGGTTGAAGTTCAAGTTTAAGCGAGGCAGCCTTCCCCCAACCATGCCACTGGAATTTGTCGGCTGCGTTGGTGGCTGTGACGAGACCCTGAGGGAGATCTTGGACCTCAGGTTTTCACGGGGGCCCACCCGAGCTGGCCAGCCGGTCAGCCAGCCCTCCGGCCACCTGCAGGCCAGCCAGCCCCTGGACAGAATGGGCAGCAGCCAGCACGGCCACCCCCAGCCTCCTGCCATCAGGCCCTCGAATGCTCTGGCCAGGACTGCGCCCCTGCCCGCCGCCGAGGGCGAAGGCAACTCGGTGACCTGCAACTGTGGCCGGGAGGCCCTGCTGCTCACCGTCCGGAAGGAGGGGCCCAACCAGGGCCGCCAGTTCTACAAGTGCAGCGGCGGCGGCTGCAGCTTCTTCCTGTGGGCCGACAGCGGCCACCCAGAAGCAGGGGGGCCTCCCTCCGAGGTGCCCAGACCCCCGGGCGGCTCACTGGGACGCCCGCCGGGCTCAGGGAAGCCCCTGGGCGGGCCCGGAAGCCCCGGCGATGGTGGCGGCGGCGCACGCTGCCTCTGCAGCCAGCCCGCTGTCACGCGCACTGTGCAGAAGGACGGGCCCAACAAGGGGCGCCAGTTCCACACGTGCGCCAAGCCCCGGGAGCAGCAGTGCGGCTTTTTCCAGTGGGTGGACGAGAACGTGGCCCCAGGTGAGGGGGCACACAGGGCCTGCCCGAGGAGGGCAGGGGTGGTGGGGTGGGGGCACGGGTTGCCTTGCTCCCCCTCCCCGCTCAGTCACGCCTCCTGCAAGGTCACGGGCAGCTTGCTGTGTGCCGGGCGCCACGCCGTTGTATCTGTGTGTCTTCTCTCACCTTCATCGGGTGGCGGTTGTGATTGCGACTCACAGGAGAGGAGGGCGAGGCCCAGACGGGTGGCGGGACCTGTCGGGGTCACACAGCGACACGGCCCAGGCCTGGCTCCTGGGTCCGCCTGCTCCCGTAGCCCTGCGCTCCTCCCGCCTTTGTAAACCTGGAGGGCTCTGTATCGGAGCCTCATCCTGTAAGACGGAGGCCCTGGCCCTGATACCTGGTTCCTGCCCTGGGTTACACAGCTTGGGTTGGCGCCCCACGGATGGGTGTGGGGAGGACCGCTGCTGGACGCTGGGTCAAGGTGAATGACGCACCTGAAGGCACCTGGCCCCTCCAGGACACGCGGAAGCCTGGTCACGCGTGAGGGAGCCTGGCGGGAGCTTTCTCTTGGGGCCCACCTGTGTGACCTTGAACCACTTGGTGCGGCTTCTCAGCCTGTTTCCTCCGTAAGACGGGCACCTGCCCACCCTTCTAGGGTCTGTTAGTCTGAAACTGTGACTCTAGCACACGTGCGGCAGGTCTGCACACACAGGGAGAACCCAGAGGCTTGGGGCAGGCGGAGGCTGGAGACGCTAGTGCCGTGCGGGATGTTGTCCTTCGGCGCTCACGGCAGACGCACAAGGGCTCCCGGTGGGCGGAGGTGGTGTCTGGTCTCTGGGCTGCCTGGTCATTTGTCCTGGGTGATGGGGCGGCCAGTACTGTGAGGCTCTTGGAGGACTGGAAGGGCCCAGAGCTCGGGCTCTGCACGCGCTCAGGGGGCTGCTTGCTTGGTCCCTGCTTCTGCGTGTAGGTGACACGGGTCCCCTACCAGGGCTGGGGCTCTGCCGTCCACACTCATTTCTCCCCTCGCTCTCCCCGCAGGGACCTTTGGAGGCCCCCCCTGGGCAGGAGCCAGAGGAGGAAGCCGGGAGCCGGAGGCCAGAAGCAAAAGGGCCCGGGCTGGTTCCTCGGACGCCAGGTCCGCGGACAAGAAACCCCGGAAGTGCAGCCTTTGCCACCAGCCTGGACACACCCGTCCCTTCTGTCCTCAGAACAGATGAGGGCAGGGTAGGGCCAAGGGGGCCACTGCCTCCACCTGCTGCTTTTGTCTCGGGAAACGAGCCGTTTCTCCAGGGCCAGGTGGCCCTGCGCTGCCAGGGCGGCTTTGAGGAAAGTGGCTGCTCTTGGAGTGTGACCTGTGTTCTAAGGAGTCCGGGTCCAGACCGCTCTCTCAAGAAGGCCACGCCTGGTGGACAGCGGCCCTGTGTCTGGGGCTCAGGAACGGCCATGGCCACAGCTGAGACGCCATGGAGGCTGCCCCCTGCGATCCACAGGGGCCGTGCTGTCGGCGCCCTAGCGGGAATCAGCCCGGCCCTTGAGGGGCCTCCCTCCACAGACGTCCTGAGAACGGGTAGGATGGCAGGGATCCCCTGTTCAGAAGTTGTGTCTACAGAAGGGTTATCCCTCTTTATCTCGAAGCTGCTGTGGCCAGGACGCCCCACAGCTCATGTGCCTCAATAAAGGATTCTACCCCTTGACCCTGGCGGGTGATGGTGTAGCGTCTGGTGAGAGTTGGCAGGAGTGACGGGCACTTGCAGGACCCCGGGCAGTGCCTGGGTCCTCTTGCCATCCTCTGGCCCCAGTGGCCTCCCCCGGCCGCACCGCTGTCCTCTGGGGCAGAGAAGAGCCGCCGGTGCAAGACTCCGACGCTTCCCGTCTCCACACCCTGCAGAGGTCTCTGTGCGCCTCGCCCGCCTCCCGAGAGCCTTGGGAGCCGAGCAGAAGCAGGTCGGCTTCACTCCGTGGTTTAGACAGCGAGCTGGAGGACAGGCTGCCAGCGTCACCCTGCTAGTGGAGAAATGAACTGTCCTCAGGTCTTGGGACTCCCAGCCCCAAACCCTTCACTCAGACCAGTCCTTGTGCCCTGGCTGGGGGGCGGGATGCCCGCAGTCGCCCGTGGAGCATCCGGACAGTGGGTGGGTCGGCCCCGCAGCCCAGTCTACTTTGTGGTTTTACGTGTGCCGGACATTTCACATAGATGGAACCGTGCAGCACATGGGCCGTGTGTCTGCTTTTCTCTGAGTGGCGTGTCTTCCAGGGTCGCCCCTGTGGTTGCGTGTCGGTGTTCTGTGCCTTTTTACAGCTGAACTAGTCCGCTGTGTGCATGGGCCCCATTGTGAGCAGTGTGGCTGTAAACCTTCACGTACAAGTATTTGAACGCCTGTTCTATATTCTTTTCAGATCTACACCTAGGAGTGGAGTTGCTGGGTCGTGAAATTCTATGTTTAATTTTTTGAAGAACCACAACAGCTGCACCATTTTACATTCTCACCAGCAACGTACGAGGGTTCCTATTTCTCCGCATCCTTGCTAGTGCTTATTTCCCCCTTTTCCTTTTTTTTTTTATAAATTTGTTTATTTTATTTTTGGCTGCGTTGGGTCTTTGTTCCTGCGCGCGGGCTTTTTCTAGCTGTGGTGAGCGGGGGCTACTCTTTGTTGCGGTGCGCGGGCTGCTCTTCGTGGTGGCTTCTCTTGTTGCAGAGCACGGACTCTAGGTGTGCGGGTTCCAGTAGTTGTAACTCGCGGGCTCCAGAGCGCAGGCTCAGTAGTTGTGGCGCACGGGCTTAGTTGCTCCGCGGCATGTGGGATCTTCCCAGACCAGGGCTCGAACCTGTGTCCCCTGCGTTAGCAGGCAGATTCTCAACCACTGCACCACCAGGGAAGCCCCCCCCCTTTTTTTCTTTTAATTGTGGCCATCCTCGTGGGCCTGAGGTGGTGTCTCGTGGCTCTGACTTGCATCTTCCTAATGACCACTGAAGTCGAGCATCCTTTCAGTGCTCACGTGGCCTTTCACGTATCTTCGCAGAAATGCCTTTTCAAGTCCTTTGCCCATTTTTCAGTGTTTGTGCTTTTGTTGTTGAGTCGAACGATGCTGAACGCATCTGTGGATTTTAGTCTTTCCGCAGGGTGCTCCTGTGCACACGAGGACCAGAGCTGCCGGGTGGGACTGGGGTCCTGCTGTGCTCCTGGGCTGTGCCTTTGCCGAGCCTGGTGGCCTCTCTGGGGGTGAGGGTTGCCGTCGTCCTGGTTACAGTGACGGAAGCTGTGAGGGGGTTTTCCTCTCAGGATGCTGGGTGGAGGACCCACTGCCCCCGGGGTGGATCAGCCGCCTTTCCCTCCAGGACCGCAGATTAGGGGGTCCTATGCCGTGTCCAGCCTGCAGGCGGGAGGGGCCGGCTCCGCAGGGGGCAGGGGTGCACCGTCCCTGCTACACCAGCAGCATTCACGCTGGGCGGGGGTGCGGGGTCGGCCTGGAAAGTTTCGCTGTGAAGTCACACAGGCAAGTGAGCCTGAGGCCCCCGCGAGCTGAACTGCTGTCTCAGGAAACGGGCGGCAGTGCCAAGAGGACCCAGAGCAGCGTCCCGGGTGCCCCGCGCTGGCCTTGGGTGTTGTCCCCACAGCCTCAGCGTCTGTCCTCAGTAAACTAAGTGCCACCAAACTGTAACGTTACTGGGGTTTTTTACAAGATTATTTTTTCTGACTACAAAAGAAAAATGTACTTTAAAATGCAAACGCGGGGACTTCCGTGGTGGTGCAGTGGTTAAGACTCTGCTTCCAACGCAGGGGGTGTGGGCTTCATCCCTGGTCCGGGAGCTGAGATCCCACATGCTGCGCAGCGTGGTCAAAAACAAAAGAATGCAAATGCATCAGACACACGTGACTTAAACCAGGCTGAAGGCCGCTGTCTTGGAGGGGACGGGACAGAGGTGGGGCAGGGGCCCTGGATTAGGGCCGAGAGCTTCCCTCTCCCGTCCAGCTCCAGCCCCGCCCGTCAGGGCCCCCCGGGCCTTGGGGGTGGTTTTCCGGCTTGGCTTGCTGACTGCAACACCGCCAGGAGGTTTGGCGAGACCTCTGGGGACCTGAGCGCGGTGCGCCCACTTCGCCTGCAGTCCTCAGCGAGATGTTCCTGTGCAGACTTTCGTCGGTGCTTTTTCTGCTTAGTAATAGCGCGCCTGATACCACTGGCTGGGTCAGCTCTGGGGCACGAGTGGTGCCCAGTTGATGGACTGGCCACAGTGGTCCCGAGGGGTCCTGCTCATTCCTGCTCACCCAGAAAGGGTGCGTCTCGGGCGCGGAATGACTCGTTGCTGAGCTGCCTTGTAACGGGTGTAGATGGTGAAGCTGTAGGTCAGTGTCTGTTTGCCCTTTTGCGCTACTCTTCCCACCTGCACCGGCCGTCTGTTCACTCTGGCAGGTGGAATCACCGCCGTGCTCCTGGCTTCGGGTCACTTGGTAAAGCCAGGGACGAGGACTGCCCAGTTCAGCCGAAGGGTCTGCAACTCCCAGGTCAGAACCGCCCTCATTAAAGGGGCGAGAGTGAAGCTGGGTAGCGGCCACCGTGGAGGCCCCAGCACGACCGCGTGCCAGATGCTGGCCTTGGACAGGGGACGTCGCCCCGAGCACCTCGTTTCTCCTCTTTAGTTAATTCTGGGTTTTTCTTACTGAAATCATGGTATGAGGGGAAACGGAGACCTACCTGAAGCAGGAGGCCGCCAGAGGGCCCGCGAGTGTGATCGGGTCGTCTGAGAGGGGCCTTGACCCCACTTGCGTCCCGACTGCTCCCCAGCCACGCCTGGCCAGCCCTTCACCCATCGGCGCCCAAGACCCCCAACCTTGGTTGGACACAGGCCTGCAGCGGAGTCCTGGCGCGCTCGGGCTCAGTGATGCTGGACCTTGTGTCCAGGACCTCTGGGTCGGGGGTGCCTCGCTTTGTGCTGGGTTAACGCTCCCGCTGCTGCCTGTGAAGCAGGTACTCTGGAACCCCTGTTTTATAGGGGAGGGGGCCAAGGCCGCCCCGCCTCCAGCCTGCCCCCTTGCTGACCCTCCGCTGCCATCACAGCTGCTCACCGCTGAGAGCACTCAGGCCAGGGAGCTCCTGAGTCAAGTGACCTAACGGCCCTCGGGGAAGCCAGTCTCCTGCCCTGTGACCCTCTGTGCTCGGAGACCGAGACTGTGTGAGCACCCACGAGGCCTGGCCCTGCACCCAGAGGTACACACTAGCACCTCCTCTGGCCCGTGCTGGCCCTCAACCAAGGGAGGCCTCCGAGCCTGTCCCCACTTCTTGTCCCTAATCCCAGTTGGAAGGGGGACACACACGGGATGGGAAGGAGAAGCAGCACAGGCCTGGCACAGCTGCGGTGGCCTCACCACCAGCACACGTGGCCCCAAGCCCTCTCCGGCCTCGTCTGCCATGTGTGGTGACAGGAAGTTAGCCATGGCCATGGCTCCTATGGGGACACCGAGACGCGGGGTCCTGCCCTCCACTTCTGGGGCCACGTTTCTCTGCACACTCACAGTGCTGGCCGAAGGGCTGTGTGGCAGCCCCGCCCGTCCCGGAAAGCACAGTGGGCTCCAGGGGGCAGGCTTTGGAGAAAAAACAGAACCCTAGCCAGCTGGTTCCGTTACTAAAGCAAGACATCGCTCTAGGGATCCTGTAACATCCTCCCCCCACGTAACCAACTTTTCTAATTCAATCTATCGCCTCCAGGCTGATCCCAAGCTCCTCTGGTCAACTTTACAGAACCTCAAGTGGTTGCATGTAAGAGCCCAACATGAGTCCCGTGGACGTTTGAAGTTTTCCTTTTTATTCTAGTTCACAGTTCTTGAGGCATAGCTTTGCTTCATCAGAAAGGATACCAGAGCGAGGAGAGACACCTGGGAGGGGAGGCAGACAACCTCCCCCCCGACCCAGCCAGCTTCAGGGAGAGTGCAGTCAGCGAGTGCGGCTGGTGCCAACACCGCGGGGGCTGGGCCCAGCAGCAGCCAGGGGACACCCTCAGCTCCGGGCCAGGTGGGCAGCACACACACCCTCAGCTCCCCCAGCTGGAGAAGAGCCTTCCCCCAGGTGAGCCCCCGCTGGCCCACGTTAGAGAGCAAACCAGACACACAGCATGGAAAACGCCAGCCTGTCAGCCAGCCAAAAGCTGCATCCCGAGGGTTCCAGGCGACTCCGGCTCCTGGGGGACCACAGGCCGTGCCCACCGCCCAGCACCAGCAGCCTGGAGGAGCCTGCACCCGAGGGGAGCGTGACTCACCCTTGGGACAGAAAAACAGAGGCAACCTTACCCCTGCCCGGGACTCACTGTGGCTACCGCGGGCCGAGGCCCTGGGATCGGCCCTGAGGCCGAGGGGTGAGTGCGAGTGCGGGCCGCCCAAGCTCGCGCTGACCCGTTCGGGGTAAAAGCAAGGGCAGGGTGCTCTCGACGCCCTGGAGGGAGGCGTCCGCCTGGGCCCGCGCCTCTAGAGCAGCCTCTCGGGGGCCCGCAGGCCCCAGTACAGCGCACAGCCCATGTCGTCGATGTCCTCTTCCCGCAGGCCGTCCAGGAGATTCACGCCACGGCTGAAGTGGCAGGGCAGGCTGGCCTGCTCCAGGCTGCCGACGAGCAACTCCAGGGCCTGCAGGAAGTGCTCCGCCAGGGCCTCCTCAGCCCAGTCCGCTTCCTGCTCGCCCAGGTGCAGAACTACCTGGGTCAGGGGGCCGCGGCCCAGCCGCCCCAGTGCCGGGTGGCCACGACAGACGCCGCAGAGCAACAGCAGCAGCCGCCGGCGGGTCCCGGCGTCGCGCTCATCCAGGGCCCGCAGCTGGGCGGCCTCTGCCGGGTACCAGTCCTGTAGCCAGAGGTTGCCGGCCAGCCCCTCCAGGGGCCAGGCCAGCAGGAGGTCTCCGGCCTGGGCGCCGGCAGTGGACAGGAGCACAGCCACGGGGAGCTCCAGACACTCGTGCTGCACCTCGAGCAGCAGTTCCTCCGAGGCCACGCGCGGCCGGATCAGGCACCCGAGGAGGCTGCCGATGGCTGGCCAGTTGACGGAGGCGGTCAGGGCCTTGCGGAGCAGCTCCAGCAGGACCCGGGGGGAGAGGTAGCCGCCCACCAGGAAGCGGTCCCAGGGGCTGCTCCCGCGGGGGTGGAACTCCAGCTGAGTCCTGCGCACGGCCCAGCAGCGAGGGTCCTGGGCTACGGTGTCCACGCCAGGCACCAGGCTCCACAGGCCAGGCTCCAGCACCAGGGGCACCAGGAGACGCACGGGGTCGGCGGCCCCCGCCTGTAGCCCGTCGTAGAGCGGCCCGCCAGGCACGAGTGCCCCGAAGGGCAGTTCTGGGAACTTGTTCCGCAGGTAGGCCTGCAGCTCCAGGGCAATGTCGCCGGCCAGCTGCTTGGCCAGAGCCACATGGGCCACCGGCATGGTCACGTGGTCCCGCTCGAACGCCAGCAGCTTCTCCTGGAACGTCAGGCACACCGACGGCGCTGGGGAGCAGGGCTGAGGCGACGTCGGGGGATCTGCGTCTGCGGGCCCCTCTGTAGAGTGAAGGGCCGGGGGTCGTGTCAGAGGCACTGTAACGTGACCACCTGAGAAAGCACCAAGCTCAGGTCCTCACGCACAGCGAGCACTTGATGACGGGTTCTCATCGTCCTACGCCCTGAGGCCGAGACGGCTCCATGCAGGGTGGGAAACTGGCCCCCACCTGAGGGCCCCGCCGTCCTAATGCTGCCACCTTGCTCCAGTGCCACCCCGTTCTGGTGTCTGGAGCCTCGGCACCACCCAGGAGGGGGAAGGACAGACAAATGCGTCATTGAACACTCAGGGAGCCCGTGGTCCTGGGGGAAGAGGGACCCAAATGGGTCACACAGTCAGTCAGGGGCAGGGCCTGGCTGCATCTCCTGAACCTGACCACCAAAAGGGGACCCACCCAGGTCAGACAGGAAGGAGTGCCACTCACCTGGGGCTGAGGGTGAGGGGGCCGGGGGTGGCACGGGCTGGCTGAGGGCTGCGGGCCGCGGCTGGGGCTGGAGGCGTGGTGTGGCCTTGAGCAGGCTCAGCTCCTGCCAGCTGTCCTCCAGGCACGTGGAGTCCCGCTTGGCGTCATCCTCATCCCGAGGGCTGGTGGCCCTGTCGATGAGCTGCAGGCAGAGTGACAGAGGAGACAGCTGAAGCCCGGGCAGGAACGGCAGAGCCGAGGGCAAAGCCAGGCTGGTGGGGTAGAGGCAGGTGCGGCCTCGGGCAGTCCCACCATCGCCGCCCCGCTCTGGGAGCCCCGGGGTCACCGGGCCAGCCCAGCCTTACCCGCTTCACAGCCAGGGTGGCAATGCCCAGCACAGCAGCTCCGCCCACCCCCAGAACCAGGCGCGCGTTGGCCAGAAGGAAGTCCACAGCACCGCCCAGCACCTCGCTGTCACGCCGCTTGCCCCGATTCTGGGAGAACTCCGCCATGGTCAGCGTGCCTGTGAGGGAGCCAGGGTGCGGGGACTGCTCAGCGAGGGGGCCAGCCTGGCAGCAGGGCAGGTGCTCTGGCTGCCATCACGCTGGGATCACTGAGGCGAGCCCTCAAGGGGCCTTCCTGAGAATTTCTGAGGAGAAAGGGGCCACTTGCAGAGTTTCTTGGGAGGAGACTGGCAGCTGCAAACAACCCCCCCCAGACAGGGGGGCTCAAGGCCCCAAGGCCCACGGCAGGTCAGAGGAAGGGGACGATCTCCCCCATCCCACCCTCCAGGCCCCCCGACGTCGCGAAAGACCGTGAGGTGGATCTTATCGACACCACCCCCATTCTACAAGGAAATGGGCTGCTGGCCCACACAGCGAGTGCTGGGGACTCAGACCCACAAAACCTCTGGACTCTTACCCACCCCTATGGCCAGGTCCTAGGAGCGGCCTCATCTTGGTTCCTAACCAGGGCTGGCACTGCAGGAGGAAACCAAGGCCCAGAGAAGACCACGGCTTGAGGTCCCAGGCAGCCTGCCCCGGACAGCCACTCAGGCCTTGGGGGGACCTCAGTGAAGCTCAGGGGGCCAGTTGCCCCCCAAATCTCAGCAAGGCAGCCCCCAGAGACAATGCTACCAGGTCAGAGAGCAGGACAAGTGAGATGGCCCAGGCTGCCCTGCGGGCAGGAGCTTCCTGTCAACAGGTATTGCCAGACAGTGTTGAAGGCCCCGCTGCAGCAGGGTAACTCAAGACCACAAACAGGGCTCGCCCAGTGCCCTGGACAGGGGCCTCTTGCCTCTCGTACTTGGGACAATGGTGGGTGGGAAGCCGACCTCGGCTGCTGGGAGCCCAGGCAACAGAAGGTAAGCTGAGGGCCGGAATGCCCCAGATGAGGTTTGCTCATCTGTAAGATGGAGCAGGTGGGGTGAGGAAAGGTCCAACGTGAGGAGCCCCAGTGTGGGGCTGGGAAGGCAGGTACCTCTGCCAGGCCAGTGCGCTAAGCCCCAGCTTCAGATTCTTACAGGGGACCTGCCCTCAGGTCCCAAGCACTGAGGAGGTGTGACCAGGGGACAAGCCCAGGGGACCAATCAGATGGCCAAAAAGGACTGTCTCGCTGAGGACGCCCGAACAGATGACCCTGAGCTCAGAACCAACTCAACCCCAAGGACTTCTGTCGCCCTGCTCGCGGCGGGTGCCCGGGCTCGGTTGCCAGGTGGGGCCGGCAGCCCCGCACCCCGCCCCACCCGGCTCCCAAGCTAAAAATAGGCAAGAAGGCCGGGGGGTGACCCAGCGTGGCCCCGCGGCGGCTTCCTCGTCGGGGATCAGTACTGCCACCCGCCTCCAAGCTGTAAAGCGCTCAAACACCCTGCCTGCCTGAGCTGGGTCGCGCAGACCCCAACCAGGAAGGGGAGAGGGCGAGGCCGGGCGGCCCCTCCTCCAAGCCCCGGCCGCGAGGGTCACCGCGGCCCTGGGAACGCCGGGATGGACCCGGGAGGGACCCAGGACGGGACTCGACCTCTGCCCGGCCCCGGCTCTTCGCCGGTGCCCCCTTTTCTGGCAGGGACCGCGCGGCTGGCGGAGGCCACGCCCCGTGCCCCGGCCGTACCTGCGTCGCTGCTTCGCCGCCCCAGCCGGGGTACGCAGGGGGCCGCTTGGGCCGCGCCACTGGCCCACCTAGGAATGGAACGTGGAGGACCTAGGAGCCGAACGCCGAGGCCGGGTTCGGCCGAGAGCCCGGCGCTCGCAGACGGGCAGGCCTCGGCTCCAATCGGAGCGCTCGAGGTCCGCGCCCACGTGCCACCCTGAGGCCGCCTCGGCCAATGGCGGCCGCGCGCTCCTCGGGGCGGAGCTCCCCGGCGCGCTCCGTCTTAAAGAAGCAAGGCAGCGATCCCGGCCGCGGCTAGGAGAGACGCGAGCCTTTTCCGCGCCGGGCACGCACCCAGCGGAGCCCTTGGTCACTGTGGTCTGCAGCCGCCTCTCCCGTGAAGGGAACACTAGCCCTGTCACCTACTGGGGCCGCCATGTGCCGGCCCGGGGACGCCTCCCTCGGGGGGCGAGCGGGCACGTAACCGCGCACCCGGGGGTCGCCTCCGAGCGGGGACGCCGAGGAGCGCGGGCGCTTCCCCCAAGCGAGCGTCTCCCGGAAGGAGGCCCGAGGCTCGGAACGAGGACCCGGGCGTCCTGTTGCTGCTTCCCCCGCGCGCCCGCGCCTGGGCCCGAACCACCGGGGTCCTGGGCGCCGGCCAGCTAAGGGGACAGAGCCGCGGGCCGAGAAGGCCCTGCGGGGCACAGGCGCGCCGTACTCTTCGAGTCCCCGCGCCCCAAAGGCTGGCCCCGGGCGCGTCCGGAACTTAGGGCTGGGCAGCGGCGGACTGAGGGGTGGGGCCAGCGCGCTCCCCGCCCCGTGCGCCCCGCCCCGCCGGCATCCCGCTCCCCGCTCCCAGCAGCCGAGCGCCGCCATGGAGGCTACCGGGGTGTTGCCGTTCGTGCGCGGCGTAGATCTCAGCGGCAACGACTTCAAGGTGAGCCTCGGGACGGCGGACGGGCCCCCCAACCCGCCCATCCGCTTTCTACGCGCCCGGGACCGCGGACGGGCTCGCCCGGGCCCCGCCCCGAACCGACACCCCTAGGTCTCCGTCTGGCGCCCGCGAAGGAGACCCAGGGCGGGCCGGGCGGGCGCACGCGGGGTCTCGGAGCCGCTTCGGGGTGCGTGGGGAACCCCCACCGGGCCCCTGCCTGGCGCCTGGCCCCGCCCGACCAGCTGGTGGCCCGGGTCGGAGCTCTTGCTCCCGCCTCCCCAGTCCTCCCTCCCCTCCCCTGTGACGTCACACGCCCAAGCCGGGCCCTGACTCACGGCCGCGCCGCCGGCTCTGCCCTGCCCCCGCCTGCTACCCCCATCTTGTGTGGCCTTGGGCAAGTCACTTCCCCTCCTCGAGCCTCGTTTTCTCGTCCGGTGAAGGGGCTTAAAACTAGTCCTCTGGAGGCAGGGGTTAGTTGCTGTGGAGAGGTTTGTGTCGAGCAGCTGGGCGAGGGCTTGGGTAGCAGTTGTCTGAGCAGCTGCTGGACTGATTGACCCGGGCCACCAGGAACCCGAGCCCAGCCCTCCAGCCAGTGGGGGGACTGGGGGGCACAGTGGTTCTGGAGGCCCGAGAATGAGACTGGCAGGGTTAGGGCTGGTGACCAGAGACGAGGCCCCGAGAGTTGGCCTGGCTCCTGGAGGATGGTCCAGGCTGCAGGGTGGGGTGTGGGCAGGCTCAGGCTGGGGGCAGTGTAGCGTGAGCCTGGGTCGGCAGCGTCCCGCGGCCCCAGCTGTAGCTGGGGTCGGGGGTTGGGCCAGGGCCGAGGAGACAGGCCGCCTTCCTGCGTTTAACCCACGTGTGCGCACTTGACCCCAGGCACAGGTGGCCACTTCTCTCTGCCCCCATCCCAACCATGCTCATCTGGAGTCCCCGTGTGTCCTCTCCAGACTGGGAGAGTCTGAGTCACCTGCTGGGAATGTGCCCGGAGGGGGAAGGGGACGCCAGCCAGGGGCGCTGAAGGCCCTTGCTGCCCAGGCTCCTGGCCACAAGGGCGGGGGCTCCCGAGGTGGGCGTTTGAATATGGGGAACAAAGGGCTGAATGAACTAACGAGTAAGGCTGTGCCTGTGCAGGGTGGGGCGCTGGGACCTTACAAGGGGAGTCGACCTTGCTACTAGTGGCCATACGCTGATGCCAGGCAGAAGCATTTGGCTGATGTAACCACACAGCTAGGTGTGCGGGTGGCACCTGGAATAAGGTTTTTTGGGGCCGAGAACACAGCAAGAGAGACAGATTCTAGAAAAGCAGCCGTCCTGACCATTAGTCGTTCCTTATGATGCTTTTGTCATCAGGGGGTTTTATTAGTTCTATTCTATGGGCGAGGAAATTGAGGCATAGAGTGGCAGAGTGACTTGTCCAGGGTCACACAGCTAGTGAGAGGTGACTGTTGCTCTCAAAGGCTTCCGTGGGCAGTGGGGGCCACTGGGCGGTAGAACAAGGGTACCCTGTCCCAGACCAGCCTTACCACGACATACTCCTCAGGGTGGCTACTTCCCTGAGAATGTCAAGGCCATGACTAGTCTGCGATGGCTGAAGCTAAACCGCACCGGCCTCTGCTACCTGCCGGAGGAGTTGGCCGCCCTGCAGAAGCTGGTAAGAGGCTCTGGGCAGGCAGGGAGGGTCGCTGTGGATGGGGCTGGCCAGGTGGGGAGAAACTGCACAGAACACAGACATCACAGAGGAGGATGTTGACCGCAGCAAAACTGGTGGAGAGGGAGTGAGTACCCCATCCCGGCAGGTGTGCAAGAAGAGTCTGGGTCTGTGAGGGAGGGAAGTTGCAGAAATGGACTGGGCCTCTGTAGCTGAGGGCCCCCTGGATGGGGCAGCGTTGTGGTGGTAGATGGGGGCTCCGTGGATGCCCCACCACCCTGCTGAGCCCTTCTCCCCGTCCCTGCCCAGGAGCACCTGTCGGTGAGTCACAACAACCTGACCACGCTCCACGGGGAGCTGTCCAGCCTGCCGTCGCTGCGGGTGAGTGCCGCCCCAGGCCACAGACCTCGGGCCGGGGCCTGAGGGTCGGGCCAGCACCTCTCTGCACCCGCACTCTGGGGGGAGAGCATGCGGTAATGCCGTGTCGAGTGACCGTCGGGGAAGCGCTGAAAAACCCCAAATGCCACCCCGTTTGAGTAACAAGTATTATAGCAGTTGTGAGCAGCTGAGCGCTGTTCCAGCTGATTCATGAGAGCTTTTTATGTGATCTTCACCTCCTCCAAGTTCACAGATGAGGACACTTGGCCACGGAGGCAGGTCGCACAGCTGCAGTGGTAGAGCCGGGGTAGGGTGGGGCTTGTCCAGGAGGGCAGGTGGGCGGGGCAGTTCACTTGGGCCTCTGCTCTCCTTGGAGCCCCCATCCCAGACCCTCAGGTCTCGTCGAGGGTTATTCCCATCCAAGGTCGGAGCCCTGAGATGTTAAGGGCACAGTGTCTGGACTCGAGTTTAAATCTGAGCTCTGCCACTTCCCGGCCGCATGACCTTGGACGAGTTCCTTCCACTTCCCGAGATGGTCCAGCAGTGACCGCCATGAAGCAACACGGTGGCGCCACACAGACGCTGGGGCTGAGGGAGCAGCAGCGGTGGCTCTTGTTAGCGTTTTTGTCACTTGCAGTCATGCTGCCATCACCTGGCCTGTCCCCTCCCCACCAGCCATCCTGCACTAACTTCCTGCACTTTGGAAGCGTGAGCAAGTTTCAGCCCTAAGGGGAGAGAAAACGGACTTGCTTTGAGTCTGCGCTCTGACCTTTTTTTTTTTTCTTTTTTCTTTTTTTTTTTTTTGCGGTACGCGGGCCTCTCACTGTTGTGGCCTCTCCCGTTGTGGAGCACAGGCTCCGGACGCGCAGGCCCAGCGGCCATGGCTCACGGGCCCAGCCGCTCCGCGGCATGTGGGATCTTCCCGGACCAGGGCACGAACCCATGTCCCCTGCATCGGCAGGCAGACTCTCAACCACTGCACCACCAGGGAAGCCCTGACCTGTCTTTGGTTCAACCTTCTTCTTTACTAGAAGCTCTGACTCAGAGCTCTATCCCTGTCTTGCCCTTTGGGGTTGGGAGAAAGAGGGATTATTCCATCAGGAAAGGTTCCCTGAGATTCCATGTGCTGGGCTCTGGGGCACATTTGAGTTGGGTTTTGAGGTATAAATAGGAGCTCATTGGTAGTCTAGAAAAGGCTTGCCAAGTAGATTATGAGCAAAAGCCAGAGTGGGAGAGCACTCAGACCTGGCCTTGGTGGACTTCTGGAGGTGGTGTCTCCCCCGATCCCTGTTTCTCCTGGGGAGTGGAAGCTAGGAGTCACAGATTCTCATGGTGTATCCCCAGGCCATCGTGGCTCGAGCCAACAGCCTGAAGAATTCCGGAGTCCCCGATGATATCTTCAAGCTGGATGACCTCTCGGTTCTGGTCAGTGGTTATCTGCCACCTGGCCCTTGTGCCAGCCCCACCATTCAGTGCCCACCCACTACGCTGGACCCTGGGGCCGTGGTGATCCTGTTCTACAGACACAGACACCTGACATTTATAGAGGGCGGTGCCTTGTCCAAGGTCGCTTATGGAGTCAGATCCCTAACCTAGGCCTCCTTCCGCCCGGGGTCGCACTGTCTCTCTCTGCCCTGAAGCCCCCTCCTCTGCTCCCCTCTCAGTGCCTGTCCTGACCCTCGAGCCCGGCGGAGGCCTGGCAGGGTGGGACCAGCCCTGACGCCCCTGACCCGGCCTCGCCCCTCCGCCCAGGACTTGAGCCACAACCAGCTGACGGAGTGCCCTCGCGAGCTGGAGAACGCCAAGAACATGCTGGTGCTGAACCTCAGCCACAACAGGTGCGTAGCGGGTGGGCTGGGCGGTCCGGGGCCGGTCCTGGAGGTGGGAGTGCGGCCCTGACCCGGCAGCCCTCCGCCCGCAGCATCGACGCCGTCCCCAGCCAGCTCTTCATCAGCCTCACCGACCTGCTGTTCCTGGACCTCAGCGAGAACCGCCTGGAGAGCCTGCCCCCCCAGATGCGCCGCCTCGTGCACCTGCAGACGCTCGTGCTCAACGGGAACCCACTGCTGCACGCCCAGCTCCGGTGGGCGCCCACCTGGCCCTCCCGACCAGGGCCCCGGCCTTGCTGGGGGTCGCGTCCCGGCCACCGTCGGCCTCGTGCTGCGGGCCCGCTCAGCCCCGGGCCCCAGCCCCCGGCCTGAACGCCGCGTCTCCCCACAGGCAGCTCCCGGCCATGACGGCCCTGCAGACCTTGCACCTGAGGAACACACAGCGCACCCAGGGCAACCTGCCCACCAGCCTGGAGGGCCTGAGCCACCTCGCAGGTTGGCAGTCCCTGGGGACTCCTCAGCCCCTCACTTTATCACAGAGGAGGGGATGGTACCCTGCTTCAGTGAGCATCTCTAGGGGGAAGGGGGTGCGGTTCTGTCACATCTCCTTCCGTTGTCACCGTGATGACTGGGAGTAACACCAAGTTACGCGTAGGCTTTGTGCGTAGACCCCCTTCTCTGAGAAACCGGGAGGTGAGGCCTTGTACCTGAGGCCACAGAGCCAGGAGGGGGAGCCGGGGTTCACACAGGCCTGCCGCCCCTGGAGCCCACCGCAGGGGCCCCGACTGACGCGCCCGCCCCGCGCCCAGATGTGGACCTGTCCTGCAACGACCTGACGCGGGTGCCCGAGTGCCTGTACACCCTCCCCAGCCTGCGGCGCCTGAACCTCAGCGGCAACCAGATCACGGAACTGTCCCTCTGCATCGACCAGTGGGTGCACGTGGAGACCTTGAACCTGTCCCGCAACCAGCTGACCTCACTGCCCGTGCGTTGGGGCCCAGGGAGGGCGGGAGGCTGCCGGCCGCCCCGCGCCCGGCCCTGACCCGCCCCTGCCCGTGCTGCCTCTAGTCGGCCATCTGCAAGCTGGCCAAGCTGAAGAGGCTGTACCTGAACTCCAACAAGCTGGACTTCGACGGGCTGCCCTCGGGCATCGGCAAGCTGTCCAGCCTGGAAGAGTTCGCGGCTGCCGACAACAGCCTGGAGCTGATCCCCGAGAGCCTCTGCAGGTGCCGGGCGGGGCTGGGCGGGGCACGCGGCCCCCCCACCTGCCCCTGTGGGCTTCGGGCGGCGTGGGAGACGGGAGGGCTTGCGTTGGCTTTGCGGGTGCGGCCCCCAGAGCAGCCTCGGGGGGGACGCGATAGGGATGCGGCCAGAAGGGCTCCACCGCCACCTGCATTTGGGACACAGTGCTGCTTCCGTCCCCTCCAAGAGGCCATAGCGCCCACCAGCATTGTCCCCGGCACTGAGGACGGGGGGCCTTCGGCAGCTTCTGGGTTAATTTGAGGGCAGAATGTGTTTTTTTTTTTTTCTTTGTTTGTTTTGCGGTACGCGGGCCCCTCACTGCTGTGGCCTCTCCCGTTGCGGAGCACAGGCTCTGGACGCGCAGGCTCAGCGGCCATGGCTCACGGGCCCAGCCGCTCCGCGGCATGTGGGATCTTCTCGGAGCGGGGCACGAACCCGCGTCCCCTGCATTGGCAGGCGGACTCTCAACTACTGCGCCACCAGGGAAGCCCCAGAACGTGTTTTTTGATGCCCTCTTGTTCACACCCAGGGGTCTTTAGTTCTCGGAAGGCCCCTTTGGAAGGTGCTGCCCTGTAGAAGCTGCAGAAAGACCCTCCTGGTCACTTAGCCACGAGGAGACCCCGGCCCCTCCCGTGTTTGCCGGCACCTTCAAGTTGGCTGGTTTCCTAACTAGCTGGCCTGCTTAGTCTCTCTGGCCCTATTGCCTCCCCAACCCAGGATTGGAAGGCCCCCGGCTCCCCGTCTGTCACCCCCCTGAGGCCCAGCTATGTCGTCACAGGTGCACGAAGCTGAGGAAGCTGGTCCTGAACAAGAATCGCCTGGTGACCCTCCCGGAGGCCATCCACTTCCTGACGGAGATCGAGGTTGGGCAGGCAGCTGGTACTGGGGGGAGGGAGGAACGGGAGAGGTGCGGACAGACCCCCAGAGAAGACTGAGCAAAGGGCTCCTGGAGGGGTGGCTGGTGCCAGGGTGAGGAGGGGGTGACCCACGTCCTGTGTCCACATCACACTCGACATCATCACTTAAGCCTCATAACCAGCCAGTCTGCGAGGTCACACTTCACAGACGGGAAAGCCCAAGCCCGTGAGGGTGGCTGCAGGATGAGAACCTGAGCCCTTTGGCCCCGGGGGTTGCAAAGAGCAGGGCTTTGGGGTGGCCGTGAGGTAGAACTCGGGCTCAGCGCCGGCTCCGCTCGCCCCACGAGGCAGGTCCTGGACGTGCGGGAGAACCCCAGCCTGGTCATGCCCCCCAAGCCCGCTGACCGCACCGCCGAGTGGTACAACATTGACTTCTCGCTGCAGAACCAGCTGCGGCTGGCGGGAGCCTCCCCTGCCACGGTGGCCGCGGCGGCGGCTGGTGAGCAGGGGAAGGTCTGGCCTGGCAGTGGGGGCTCCTCCCTGGGCCTCAGCTTACCCGTCTGTAAATTGGGTGGGACACGCTTTCTGGATGCGGGGCGTGGGGTTGGCCCCTGGTTGGCTGGACGCCCCAGGCGGGGTAGGGGGCAGCCAGGTCAGCTGTGTACCCCTCCCCTCAGCAGGGAGTGGGCCCAAGGACCCCCTGGCTCGCAAGATGCGGCTGCGGAGGCGCAAGGACTCAGCCCAGGATGACCAGGCCAAGCAGGTGCTGAAGGGCATGTCGGACGTGGCCCAGGAGAAGAACAAGAAGCAGGAGGTAAGCCGGGCCGGGGCTCAGGCTCTGCTCAGCAGTGCGGCCCCGGGCCCAGCGGGAGAGGGGGCCCTGAGCTGGGTCGCAGGCGGGCCAGCGCGAGGGGCTGCGCAGTCAAGCCAGCGTCGTGCCTGTGATCCCAGGAGAGCATGGACTCTGGAGCACCTGGGGGCAAGGTGCGGCGCTGGGACCAGGGCCTGGAGAAGCCGCGCCTCGACTACTCCGAGTTCTTCACGGAGGACGTGGGCCAGCTGCCTGGCCTGACCATCTGGCAGATGGAGAACTTCGTGCCCGTGCTGGTGGGGGAAGCCCTCCACGGCAGGTTCTACGAGGCCGACTGCTACATTGTGCTCAAGGTGCGGGGCAGGGGGCTGCGAGGCCCGACCTGGACGGCTCAGAACCGCCCGCTTCCAGCCGTGTTCCGGGGGAGGGTGGGCGGCGAGGTCTCTGCCCGGGAGGCTGCCCAGCAGAAGCCTGGCGGGGGCTGACCCAGCCACTGCCCTGGCCTTCAGACCTTTCTGGATGACAGCGGGTCTCTGAACTGGGAGATCTACTACTGGATCGGCGGGGAGGCCACACTTGACAAGAAGGCGTGCTCTGCCATCCACGCCGTCAACCTGCGCAACTACCTGGGCGCCGAGTGCCGCACGGTGCGCGAGGAGATGGGCGAGGAGAGTGACGAGTTCCTGCAGGTGCGGAGGGGCAGGGGCGGGGCCGGAGCCGACGGCCGGTGGGCGGGGCTGACTGAACCGTATCAGGTGCTGAGCCCCGCGATGGCAGACGGCGGGGACGGATGGACTGAGGTCAGGGAAGTGAGGTGAGGCCACCAGTTGGGAGCCTGGGTCAGTGGAGGCAAGTCCTGGCTCAGGTGAGGGTAAGGAGACCAGGCTAGTTTGGGAGCTGGAAACTGGGTTGGTGGCGGTGCAGGAGACCAGGAGGGATGAGGAGCTGGGACTACAAGCTGCCAGAGGGTGGCGCACCGGCCGGCCACGAAGGAGGCGGGGCCAGGGGCGGGGCCAGAGTCCAGGGGGCTGGGTTGGTGACAGGCGCCGGCCTGCCTGCCAGCTAGTCACATGTAGGTACCTACACGAGATGAGACGAGATTGTGGGTACTTCCACCTGAGTTTGCCTTCTTCCATAAACTCGCCCGGTCCTGTCCCCTGATACGCGCGTGTGTAAGCATGCTGTGTCCGGACACGAGCAGACGCGTTCACGGTTATGTACGTCGTACCACCCCGTGTGCGTTTACGTCTGTAGACGCAGATCTTGTATTTTTAACATCGTCGTGGATTCACAGCATCTGACTCGGCTACACGCAAGTCCGCCCCTCCTGACAGGTGGTGTTGGGTGGGGGTCGGGGGGCCAGCTCAGTGAAAGTCCACATGTTCCAAACGCAGGTATTTGACAACGACATTTCCTACATCGAGGGTGGAACAGCCAGTGGCTTCTACACTGTGGAGGACACGCACTACGTAACCAGGTGAGGGGCGTGTGGGCGGCAGTGACCTGGACTCAGCTGGGCAGGATGGGGGGAGGGTATTGGGGTAGATCTGCCCCTTGGTGCCCCCGCCAAGCCACTCTTGCTCTGGCCCCCAGGATGTACCGTGTGTATGGGAAAAAGAACCTCAAGTTGGAGCCCGTGCCTCTTAAGGGGGCCTCCCTGGACCCAAGGTGAGCCCCATGACGTGAGGTGGGGTGCTTCACCCCGAACCTTCTCCCCATCGGTGGGGGGCAGGGCTTGGCTCTAGACAGAGAGGCCTTCCAGCCCGTGTCCTGCAGAGCTTGGCAGGAGGTCCTGCAAGGAGGGATTTGGGGCGGGGTCAGAGGCATGGGGGCGGTCGTTGCCGTGGCCAGTGGCAGCCCCTCCCACTCCTCCTGTCCAGGTTTGTTTTCCTGCTGGACCAAGGGCTGGACATCTACGTGTGGCGGGGGGCCCAGGCCACGCTGAGCGGCACCACCAAGGCCAGGTAAGAGGACTGTGACTTGCCCAGATGTGCTGGGGTGTACCGTGCAGAGGAAAACTGTCACCCAGGGAGGAGGCGTGGGCTTCATCACTAAGGCTTCGCACCCGCCCTCAGGCTCTTTGCAGAGAAAATTAACAAGAACGAACGCAAAGGGAAGGCGGAGATCTCGCTGCTGGTACAAGGCCAGGAGCCCCCAGAGTTCTGGGAGGCGCTGGGCGGGGAGCCCTCCGAGATCAAGCAGCACGTCCCCGACGACTTCTGGCCGCCCCAGCCCAAGCTGTATAAGGTGAACCGGGGGCACGGGGCTTGCCTGACTGCACTGGCCTCCTTCGGGACCTCGGCGGGGAGAGGGTGCCACCTTCTGGGCAAGGAGTAGCTCAGCACGGGTCTGAGGCAGGCTCTGAGTGGGGCCGGGGGGCACTGGTGTTGGGCTCTGTGCTTCCGGGAAGGCGAGGCTGGAGAGGGAGGCCAAGAAGCACCTGGGTGCCAGGCCTAGGGACCTGGCCTTTGTGCTGTAGGTGTTGTGGGCGGAAAGAGGACAGGTTAGAGAAACTCGTAAGGACCTGGAGAGGGCGGGTAGGGAAGGCACCGTCTACTAGTCATTCTTCCACTGATAGGGTTTTCTAGAAAGCATCTTGGGGTGGAGGGAGGAAGCCGGCCCGGAGAGGAGCAGGCTGTGGACCTGAGCGCAGGGGCCAGCCTGAAGCAGGGGCTGTTGTGGCCGAGGCTTGTGTTCCCCAGACCCAGCCTGGTTAAGCCCACCTCTTGCTCCTGCCAGGTGGGCCTGGGTCTGGGCTACCTGGAGCTGCCGCAGATCAACTACAAGCTCTCTGTGGAACATAAGATACGGCCCAGGGTGGAACTGATGCCTGGGATGCGGCTGGTGAGACGCACGGGGAGGAGGGCGTGGGGGCTGGATCCCTTCTTGCTGGTGGCCCTGGTCTTGACCTCCAGCCTCCGGGGCCCCGCAGCTGCAGAGCCTGCTGGACACGCGCTGCGTGTACATCCTGGACTGTTGGTCTGACGTGTTCATCTGGCTCGGCCGCAAGTCCCCGCGCCTGGTGCGCGCTGCCGCCCTCAAGCTGGGCCAGGAGTTGTGCGGGATGCTGCACCGGCCGCGCCATGCCGCGGTCAGCCGCAGCCTGGAGGGCACCGAGGCGCAGGTGTGCGATGCGGTGCCCCCGGAGTCCGCCTCCCCGAGATCCCGCGGGCGCGTTCTTGCCCTGACCCTCTGTGGACCGGTTGGTTACCCAGCTCCACAGCTTCCCGGGCCCCGCCCATGCCCCGCCCCCACCCCACTCCTAGTCCCCCTAGGTTGCTAGGCCACACCTCTCCCAATTCCTAGGCCCCACCCTGCTTCCCCAGGCCCCGCCTCCTCTGTCTCCCACTCCAGCTGTGCCTTCTCAGGTGTTCAAGGCCAAGTTCAAGAACTGGGACGATGTGTTGACTGTGGACTACACGCGCAATGCAGAGGCTGTGCTGCAGGGCCCGGGTCTCGCGGGGAAGGTGAAGCGTGACGCCGAGAAGAAAGATCAGATGAAGGCCGACCTCACCTCGCTTTTCCTGCCGCGGCAGCCGCGCATGCCTCTGGCGGAGGTGGGCATGGGGCTGGGGCGCAGGGCGGGCTGGCTGGGCTGGGCTGTCCCACCAGGACGGGTGGGGTCGCACGCAGGCAGAGCAGCTGATGGAAGAGTGGAACGAGGACCTGGACGGCATGGAGGGCTTCGTGCTCGAGGGGAAGAAGTTCGCACGGCTGCCCGAGGAGGAGTTTGGCCACTTCTACACGCAGGACTGCTACGTCTTCCTCTGCAGGTGCCTCCCCCGCGTGCCCCTCACGCCCCCCCCCCCGGTGCTGGGGGCTCAGCCCTGACCACTGCCCTCTGGCCCCACAGGTACTGGGTCCCCGTGGAGTATGAGGAAGAGGAGGAGAAGAAGGCGGGGGCTGAGGACGAGGGAGAGGAGGTGGCGGCCGAGGCGGAGGAGAAGCAGCCCGAGGAGGACTTCCAGTGCATAGTGTACTTCTGGCAGGGCCGCGAGGCTTCCAACATGGGCTGGCTGACGTTCACCTTCAGCCTGCAGAAGAAGTTTGAGAGCCTCTTCCCTGGCAAACTGGAGGTGTGCCGGCCGCACCCCCAGAACACGGGGAGGGGGTGTCCCTGGGACTCACCCAGGGGAGCCTTGCCCCCCCAGGGAGCTGCCCCTGACGGCTTCTGTGCCCCCAGGTGGTGCGCATGACACAGCAGCAGGAGAACCCCAAGTTTCTGTCCCATTTCAAGAGAAAGTTTATCATCCACCGGGGCAAGAGGAAGGCGGCCCAGGGAGCTCTGCAGCCAAGCCTGTACCAGATCCGCACCAACGGCAGCGCCCTCTGCACCCGGTGCCTGGCCGCGGGGAGCGGGCGCGGGCGGCCGGCGGGCCGTGTCCCGCCCGGGCTCCTTGCTGACCCCTGCCCTCCCCCAGGTGCATCCAGATCAGCACCGACTCTGGCCTTCTCAACTCCGAGTTCTGCTTCATCCTCAAGGTGGGGCCTGGCGCGGCGGGGGGCGGGGCTGCGGGCGGGGCGGGGCTGCGGGCGGGGCGTGACCTGGGCCCCCGCACACCCAGGTTCCCTTCGAGAGCGAGGACAACCAGGGCATCGTGTACGCGTGGGTGGGCCGGGCGTCGGACCCCGACGAGGCCAAGCTGGCGGAGGACATCCTGAATAGCATGTTTGAGGCCTCCTACAGCAAGCAGGTGAGCGGGGTGGTGGCGCACACTGGGTGGCTGGGGGTGGGCTGCCGGGCCTGCGCTGACCGACCTTTCCCCCAGGTCATCAATGAGGGCGGGGAGCCTGAGAACTTCTTCTGGGTGGGCATCGGGGCACAGAAGCCCTACGACGACGACGCCGAGTACATGAAGCACACGCGGCTCTTCCGGTGAGGACAGCCCCGCCCCAGCCCCCAGTGTCCCCTCAGTCCCGGCCCCGCTGCCGTGACCCTCGGCCTCTCCGTGACCCTTGACCCCAGGTGCTCCAACGAGAAGGGCTACTTCGCGGTGACCGAGAAGTGCTCTGACTTCTGCCAGGACGACTTAGCAGATGATGACATCATGCTCCTGGACAACGGCCAAGAGGTGAGAGCCCCTCGGCCCTGCCCCGGGGAGCCCTGCCGTCCCCGGATGGGAATTCTGAGGCCGGGTGGCCACCTCCCCCGCTGTCCCCACAGGTCTACATGTGGGTGGGGACGCAGACAAGCCAGGTGGAGATCAAGCTGAGCCTGAAGGCCTGCCAGGTGAGTGGGGGAGGGGCCGCGGCTGGGCCTGGGGGGAGGGGCTGAGGCTGCAGGTGCGCACTCACCCATCCCGCCCACCAGGTGTACATCCAGCACCTGCGCTCCAAGGAGCACGAGCGTCCCCGCCGCCTGCGCCTGGTGCGCAAGGGCAACGAGCAGCACGCCTTCACCCGCTGCTTCCACGCCTGGAGCACCTTCCGCCCGGCCCTGGCCTAGGGCCGCTGTCTGCCTGCCCTGTTGGCCACCACAGGCTCTGCGGAGGGAGAGAAAGGGCCTGTCTGTCCTCCACCTGACCCCAGTGCCACAGTCCCCAGCAGCAGCAACGAGAGTAACCCTGACCAGTGCCCCCAGGGGCCTGGGCAAGTGGATCTCCACCGTGAGCTCACGTGTGATGCCCCTTCTTCTGCCAGGGATAAAAGCAGGTGTGGTTGCCCTTTAAGAGATATTAAATGCTTTTATTTTCAATATTAAAAATCAGTATTTTTAATATTAAAATTGCTAATTTTAACAAAATGACAGGAAAAAAAAACCCAGGGTACAATCTACAAGGAAACCCATCCTGACCCCCGCTACACACACACACACACACACACACTCCTGGTGGAGCTCAGTCAGAAACACACACACACTCTCGTGCACAGCCTGCGGGGGGGGGGGGGCTTGGGGGTGCTGGCCCGGGAGCACGTACCAAAATAGTTTTAGAAATGACTGTGGTGCCTGGCACAGGCGTTAGAAAAATACTCTTTGCAAAAGGAGAGGGAAAGGACGGTGTTGTCGCCTGGGAGGTGACGGGGCTGTGAGCCCCAGCTGCCCTCCCCTGTGGCACCTGACCTCCCGGGTGGCCTCCGGGGCCAGGCTGGGCAGGTCCCGCTGGAGCCTGAGATTAGCAGGTGCAGGTCTACATGAAGGGCCGGGGTCCTGGGTCCCAGCTCCGAACAGGGCAGGCCTGGCAGTTCTGGCTTTCCTGGTGGATGAAGGAAAAAGGGATCGGCAAAAGGCCAGGGAGGTCCAAGGGGGCAGGCGGCCTGGCCACACGTGTGCCACCACTCAGTCTCCTGTCCAGGACGAGGGCAAGGGCCCTGTAGTGATGGCCTTAGCCCTGACCACATCTGGGCCCCTGAGACCAAAGCGTGGCCCTGGAGGGGGCAGTGGTGACCCCAGCAACAGAGGGAGCCACAGCGTCCGTGCAGGGAGAGGCGGGGGGCGGGGCAGACCTACGGCCTCAGATTCGGGCCTGGGCCGGTCAGCCTCGGGCAGCGCCTGATCTCGCACACCTGGGTGATCTCACCTGCGAAACAGGCTGACCAAACCCATCTGAGCCCCAAGCTGCCGTTCCCCTAGGTGGTTTGGCCTGGTCTCGTTCCAGACACCAGCCGTGTTATCTGGGGGCTGATGGGCCGGCCCTGCTGGGGAAACACCTCCCCGGGCCTGCCAGGGTTTCGGGTGCAAGACCCGGGGGGTGGGGGTGGGGGGCTGAGGCCGCGCCGAGGGGACCAGGGCCCCGCACCTGAGTGCCTCATCCAATCAGGATGGGGCAGGCTCGGGCCTCGTCCTCTGACAGGTTCCGCAGGTTCTTCTCAGATTCCTCCGAAGAGCTGTGGGGAGGGGCAGCGGTCAGCGGGTCTGGGGTCAGGCCCTCCGCGGCCTTCTGTGCCCAGCTGGGATATGAGGCTGGCTGAAGGGTGCGGGGTGGGAGGCTGGGAGCCAACCAACCCCCTCCTGTGGAGCCAGCCACCTCCTCACCCCAGGAAGTCCTTCACGTCCTCCACCGTCACGTCCCCTGTCGTGTCCAGCGTCGTGTCGGCACTGGTGGCTGAGTCAACGGACGTGGGTGAGAGCGTGGCCTCAGGCAGCTCCGGGGTGTCTGCAGAGAGGAAGTGATCAGGCCCTTCTCAGGGCCCCGGGGCAGCCTCCACACCTGGGGCCCTGGTCCTGAGTCCAGCGCACAGTGGACCACGGCACCAGCACACGGACCCCCACCCTCTCGTGCCCAGCATGCCCTTTCCCCAGCCCCCTCAGGGGCCGCATCCCGCAGAGACCCTCCCTCCTCACCAGTTCCCTCGCTGCGGGTGGGATCGGGGCTTCCGCTGCGGCTCTGTGGACCCAGGACGACGCCAGGGGTCCCGTTAGCCTGGCTCAGCTTGGGCGACTCTTGGGGCCTGTAGCTGCAGAGATGGGTCTGTGCTGGGGACCAGGGGCAGGTGCCTCATGGCTCGAGGGCCAGGCCCCCACCCTCCCACTCCTGAGCCCTGGGACCAGAGAGGGGTGACACCGGGGATGGCAACCCTGCTCCTTGCTCCAGGCCCCACCCCCTCCACGCACCTGGCACGCATGGCATCACGGGGCCAACTGATGTCCAGAGAGCAGAGCGGCTCCGTGATGTTCCGGGCGCTCAGGGAAAAGCGCTCGAACTCCGACGGGGAAATCAGGTAGAACCCTAGGGGTGGGTGGGAGGGGAGCAGAGAGCGTAGTGAAGGGCCTGCCCCCTCTTCCGGAAGCCCTGTGAGCGGCCCCTCCCCTGCCGTCCGGGGCCCTCACCCTGGCCGTGTCGTGTGAAGACGCAGGAAGCGATGCCACTGATGTCCTCCTTGCGGATGCAGGCATAGTGCACCTGGGGCCGCAGGCCAGGCACCGAGAACACGTGCACGTCGCCCAGGTTGGTGAGGCAGGCCAGGCAGGTCTCGGCGTAGTCCTCGCAGGCCACGCTGGCAAAGGTGGCCAGGGCCACCTTGCGCACGCGGCAGCCCTCGTGGGCCGTCAGCTTGAACTTGGTCTTGGCGCTCACTTTGGGCAGCGTGAACACCTGGAGGCGGGCAGGGGATGGCCACTGAGCAGAGCCTGGCCCGTCCTCGCCCCCATGCCACCACCCAGCCCGGCTCTCCAGCCCCACCCGCTTCTCTGCCCGGAAACCTGCCAGGCCCCTCCCGCTGTGGTGGAGCCAGTCCCGCCGGTTGGAAGGGCAGGGGGCCGGGACCCCCCACACCTGGAGCTCTGGGGGGGGCGGTTGAGGTCCTGGGGGCCCCCGGGGTTCCCCGGGGCGTCGCTGCCGGCTGGGGGCTCTCGGGAGGTCTCAGCAAGTGGGCGTAGGCGGGCAAGCGTCGTCAAGGGTCTGGCGGTGTCCAGGAGACGGAAGCCCCAGGGGTCTCTGTGTCAGCTCACCTTGAACTGCTCCTCAGATGCGATAAGCACAGCGTGGCCGCCCTGCATGTCAGGCGCCTGTGCCAGGTCCCTTGAGGCCTCGTAGGGCTCCGGCAGCGGGCGGCCGCGTCCATCCAGCACGGCCACGGCCACCACGGGTGCGCGGTGCATCAGCTGTACCTCCTTGCCCAGCACGGCCTCCACTGCCCGCTCGGGCCGCCTGTCACTGTTCGCCACTGCCGCAGGCACCTCCAGCGCATAGGCAAACACGGAGCCCGAGTTGGTGCCCGCCCACATGGTGGGGCCGTGGTGGGCCGCTGGGGGACGATGGGCTGGTGAGGCAGGCACGCGCCTCCCCTCCCCGCCCCTCCCGATGCCCTGGGACCCGAACTGGTTCTCTCCAGCCCACACCTCCCTGGTGACCTCGGCCAGTCCTCCTGCAGGCGCAGGAGTGACCTCTAGGGCACCTCCGCGGGGATGTCAAACTGGACCCTGACCTCTCAGACCCGCCCCCCCCAGCATCCCGGGGATGCGGCCCCATCGCGGAGCCACGACTCCCCTACGTCCATCACTGGTCCTGCCGCAGACACCGAGCCTGCCATCCCGTGCAAGCTGACCCCCCCTCAGGAAGAAGTGGAAAATCGGCTAAAAACGCACAGGCGTGGATGGACCAGGCAGTCACCACTGTGCACCTTTGATGAACTGGTGACCTCAGCAGCAACCACGGTGGGGGGCGGAACCGGAGCAAAAAATCAGTGAGCAATCAAAGCCATGCTTGCCGAAGCCCAGCTGGCTTCTCGGGGACACTGGAAGCAGGCCAGCCAAAACCCCGGGCTGCCGCATCCAGACAGTGGGAGGATCCACAAACACCACCAGGAGTGGGGGCTCCCCTCCCCGACGGAGACGGAAAGACGCATCAATGACAGCGCCACGTGCAGACTAGCTGGACACTGACCCAACCCCAAAAAGGCGTTTCTGAGATGAACAGAGCCGCCTGTGGGCCGAGTGTGACAGGAAGACTCTAGCTTCAGCGTCAATGCTACGGCGTGCGACTCGGGAACCCTGGCTGTAGGTGATGTCCACCAGACGCACACTGAGCTGCTCACACAGGGGCTTTCACTTAAAATCCCCGAGACACGACAGATGTGCCCCATCATCAAGTTAAACCAATCAGCAACTCCGTCCATAAACCCGACCGCATCACTGCCCTCTGCAGGACCCTCAGGGGCTCCAACCGCTCGGGGTCAAAGCCAGCTCCTCGGGCTTCCCTGGTAGTGCAGTGGTTAAGAATCCACCTGCCAATGCAGGGGACACGGGTTCGAGCCCTGGTCCGGGAAGATCCCACATGCCGCGGAGCAACCAAGCCCGTGCGCCACAACTACTGAGCCTGTGCTCTAGAGCCCGCACGCCACAACTACTGAAGCCCGTGCGCCTAGAGCCCGTGCTCCGCAACAAGAGAAGCCACCACAATAAGAAGCCCACGCACTGCAACGAAGAGTAGCCCCCACTCGCCGCAACTAGAGAAAACCCGCACGCAGCAACAAAGACCGAACGCAACCAAAAATAAATAAATAAATAAATTTATATTTAAAAAAAAAAACCTTACTATATATAAAGCCAGCTCCTTGGCTAGGCAGCCGGAACCCACACCTCCCGGGCCCGTCCTCTGCTCCAGCCACGCTGCCCGGGGTCTCCTGACACACGCCCACCTCAGCCTCGGCGCTGCGGCACACACACCCCCCCAGGACCCGGGCTCCCGTCTCCACTCGGGTCTCCGTTCACCAACCCCACCGTCGGGCTGTCCCGGGGCACCCTGTTGCCAGCGCAGCCCAGCACTCAGCAGGCAACACTTTCCAACCTTCCGGAAGGCGCCACTCCACGCCCGTTTCCCAGGCGGCTGACCGGAATCCGGGCCACACCACCCAGGGCCACCTCCCCAGCACACCCCTCCCGGCCTCACCGTCGCGAAGGAAGGTGTCGGCGAAGTAGAGGCAGCGCACGACGCCCGAGAGGGAGTCATCGGCCGAGCGGGGCTCAATGCGGCGCTGCACGGGCGTCACCTCCACGTCGTGGGGGCCGGCCTGCTCCGCCAGCTGCGCGTTGGCCTCCTGCAACTTGAGGGGCACGAGGCTCGGGAGCCCGGTCTTCCCGCCCCTGTCGCCCCACCCGGCCGCCCAGCCGCCTGGCCCACCTTGCTGCTGGCGGCAGTCAAGCGCTTCTTGCCCGAGACGCGGCTTTTGCGGATGCGCCGGAAGGACTGGCGCAGTGACTTCTTGAGCGACTTCACGCGGGACAGCGGCCCCTCCATGGCCAGGGAGTCGTTGGGGTGCAGGGTGCACCTGGGGGCGCAAGTGCCGGGCATCAGGGAAGCCCGAGCCCCAAGCCCGCCCTCGAGCCCAGCCACCAGGGGGCCTAACTTCCACCAGCAGTGCTTCCTGTGAGGCTCGAAAGCACCCCCCACCTGCGCCCCAGCAAACCTCGGGAGGGGCCCGCACGCACCTGGCCAGCACGGGGCTCCTGCGCAGGTAGTCGAAGAGGCCGAAGCCGTGGCTGGTGCCAAAGGCCACAAGGCCCCACTCAGCGTGGAGCGTGACGGCAGTGACAGCAGCCGGCGGCAGGCACTGGACCAGTGCGCGGGGCTGGAAGCCGGCCGGCCAGGGCAGCGGCCCTGTGCGTGGGCTCAGCCGCTCGTGGCCCTTCCACGTGAAGCCCTCACGGTCCTGGAGGAGGTCCACGCTGGCCACGCCCACCGCCTGATCCGACGGCTCATCACTTAACTCCAGCACCAGCACCTGAGGGGCAGGGGGGGCATGGGGCGGTCGGCACAAAGAGGGGGCCACCCACGCCCCACCCGAGCCTCCGATGCCTCTGCCAGGGTGGTCCCAGGATTGTCTCCAGTGCATCCTCTGAATAAACACTTACTGGACGCCCACTGTATACCAGGGCCCTCACTGAGCAACACGGTGGCGACCAGGACCTGCCAGCCCTGCCCTCCCGGGGCTCATCTAACACCTGTGCTCCCACCCCAGCCCCAAGCCTCTGTGGGTCCCCACAGCCCTGGCTGGTCCCACCTGGAGCCCCGTTCCCACCTCTGGGTTTTTGCTGCTCCGGTCCCTCTACCACCCCACCAGACCCTCCAGAAAGCCCCCCAAGACCCGCAGCCCTGGGGGCGCCTTGGCCCTACCTGGCCCGCCTTGGCCCTACCTGGCCCGCGGTGCCGGCCACCACCATCTGGGCGGTGTACTTGCAGAGCGCCACCTTCTGCACGCCAAGACGTGGATCGTCGCTGTAGGGGTCGAAGCAGCCCACCTGCAGGGTGGAAGGACTGGTGACACAGGGCAGAGCCCGGACCAGGCTCCCCGGAGCCAGGGGAGGGGCCCACCTTGCGGAAGGGTGGCCAGTCGTCCTCGGCGGCCTGGGCCAGGCTGTCGGCGTGCTCGCAGTCTGTCTGAAAGAGGCCGGCGGTGCTCAGCTTGTAGAGCGGCCGCAGGGCCACGCCGGAGGCGTCCCAGAACCGCACAGTGCCATCCTCGTGCCTGCAGGGAAGGTGAGGTCAGGTCCCAGGTCCTCCAGGCCCCCGCCCCCTCCAGTCATCCAGCGACCACGCACTGGGCACTAAGTGCCTAAGCCAGACACTGACTAGACTCCCACTGCACACAGCAAACAGGAAGTACCAACCGTACAGGACACATACTGAGCGCCTACTGTATGCCAGGCCACATACAGCAGGTGCTGGGCCCTTCCCTGCAAAGAGGGTGAGAAGGTGCGGAAATAATCACCAGAAATGATGAGCAGGAGGTGAGGGGCGGGTGACGCAGGGAACAGAGGACTACGGAGGCTCTGCCCCCAGGGGAGCCTCCAGAAAAGGTGACCAGAGAGGCAGTCACAGAGCGGAGGGATCGGCTGGGGCAGGGGCAGCAGCAGGAAGCCTGGGGAGGCCGGGAGGAAGCAGAGAGGGAAAGGGGGGAGAAGCAGACCAAACTGGGGTGCAGCCTCAGGACACAGCTGCAGAGTCCAGGTCACCGGCGCCTGGGTGGTGGGGGGAGCCCAGAGCCAGGGCATGAGGTGAGTGAGGCCGTGGGACCGGGTGGGACGGCTCCGGAGGTCCTGAAAGCCACGGTGAGGAGTTCTCACTGGAGAGGGGCCGCTGGAGTCAGAGGCCCGAGGGTCCCAGCACAGGCGGATGGCAGGGGCTGGGCAGGAAGTCAGGGCCCGAGTCACCGGGCACGTCAGCGCCCGCCAGGCCCAGGCTGGGCTCTCGGGCACCTGCCCTGTGCAGCTCGGCATGGGCCAGCCCAGATTTTCCAGTCCCGGGGCAGGCTGAGTGGGTGGAGCCCAGTTTCGGGCTAAAAGGAGGGCTGAGCCTTAAACCAGAGTCTAGAGAGGCTTCACCCCAGTGCACCCTGCGGGAATGGGGATGACCTGGTCCCACCAGGGGCCGGGCCTGGTCAGCGAGCAGGTCAGCTCCCACCAGGCCCAGGATGGGCCCTCCCGCACCCGCACGGGCTGCGCCAGGCCCTGCTCGCCCACACACACACACTCACACCACGCGTCACAACTGGGCTGAGCCGGGGACACGTGTTCGCCTACCCGGTCAGCAGCAGCCCTCGCTGGGCCGGCTCCTGAGCCAGGTTCCGGCCCCCGGTGATAGGCCAGCTCTGAGAGACGGAGACAGAGACGGAAGCAGAAGATCAGGACAAGCATCTTCCTCCTCTCACCCCAGGAGTGGCATCCAGGGCACAAAGTCCCTCTGAGCTCCCCACATACACCTGCCACACCCCCATCTCAGGCGCGTGCCCAGGCAGCACCCTTCCTCCGGGCACACACCGAGGCACCGGAGGCCGGCTGGGGGTTCTGCTGCTCGCCAGCGCTCACGATGCGGGCCCACAGCTTGGCGGGGACGTTGGCAACGTGGGCCGAGCAGGTGATGGCGGACGAGTGCAGCGGGGCCAGGTATGGGGCGGGCACGGCCGGCCAGCCGGGCGTCTGCAGGTCCAGCACCACCAGCTCCTCTTCGAGCAGCACGGCCAGGGCCTGGGGCTCGTCGAACTCTGCGGGACGGGGTGGGTGAGTGCAGCCGCAGACACACGGGCACGGGGTGGGAGGGCAGGTACGCACCGTCCTCGGGCCGCGTGCTGTGCACCGTGAAGAAGTCGATGACGCGGGAGGTGAAGTCCAGCGTCACCAGGGTCTCGGCCTGGAGCACACTCACGCAGTGGCGGTCGCCATAGCTGGCGCGGGGCATGCCACCGCTGAAGACGATGAAGTGCTCGCTGCTCGGGGCGGAGGAGCCACGTGAGCCACCGGAGGGGCCCCGTGGGGACCAGGAGAGCCTCCCCCAGCCCCGCCCTGCGCTCCCGCAGCCGGGTGTGGCCCCGGCGCACCACCTACCCCGACGCACAGTTTCGCCACAGGATCTTGCTGATGGCTTTGCAGGGGAAGGGGCCTGGGGGGTAGGACAGCATCAGGCTCACCGAGCCCCGGCCGCTTCTCCGTTCTCCTCCTGCCTCCAACGCTCCCACCTCCCGAGGGAAGGCACGCTGCCCGACAGCCCCGGGGGGGTCTCATCTTTGCGGCTGGGCTCAGCCCCGCCACCTTCTACAAGTCCTCCCAAAGCCCCCCACCAAGGCCAGTCTGAGCTCAGGGTCACTGCCGACCTCGCACAGGCCTCCCCGGCACTCACCGTAGGGCGTGGTGGCCACGGTGGGCTGTGTCGTCGGGGAGTCGCCGGCGTCCGTGGCCCAGACGGCGTAGCTGCCGTCGCTGTGCGAGCTGACCAGCGTGCGGCCGCTGCGCTCCCAGCACACACTCTCCAGCTGCTGCGGGGCGGGGTGGACGGGCGTGAGCGCAGCAGCTGTGAGCTGAGGCCCCGGCACAGCCGCCGGCCTCCCCCCTCCGCCACACACCTGGTTCCCTAGGAAGATGCGGTCAGCACACCGCGCGGCCCGGTTCCAGATGACCAGCAGGCCTCGGCTGTAGCCGATAAGGATCTTGGTGGGGTCCCGCAGGTGTCCCTGGAGAGACTCCACGGGGCCCAGGGCCTTCCCGCACCGGTAGTCGTCAGGCACGCTGCGGGGGCAGAGGGGAGGGGGGCGTGGGGGGTGAGCCGGTGGCAGCGCGCCCGGAGGACGGGGTGCAGGGAAGCCGGGTGGCCTCTCACCTTCGCAGAACCTCGTCCGGGCCAAGGGTCTGCCCCTCAAGCAGCGTCAGGGTGGGAACATCCAGGAAGAAGACGCTTCCGCCCTCAGTGCCCAGGGCTGCCAGGTCACCGGCAGCCACCAGCAGGACCACAGTGATGCGGGCGAGGCTGGGCAGGCCACTGTGGGGGCCGAGGGGAGGGGGGTGAGGGCGGGAGCCCATCCGCCGGCTGAGGAGGGCGTGGAGGGGGCTGAGCCGCTACCATCAGCTCACCAAAGCCCCTCTGCACTCGCCACAGCCCCAGAAAGGGCACGGTGGTGGCTGCGGACGTCGTAATTAGCTCGCTCGGTTATTCATCAGGACATCAGCAGGGACAGGGATAAAAATAGGTCCCCAGGTCTTGGAGAAGGGCCCCTGAGCTCCTCCCACCCACCAAGAGGGGAAGGCAGGAACCAAGCCCCACCTGGGCCAGGACCAGAACCTTCAGGACGCACGGCCCCCTGAGCCCCACTCAGGAAGCCCCGCCCCCAGCCCATGGATGTCTCCCTGACTTGCAGGAGGGCCCTGGATCGCTTCCCGGGAATCCATCCTGGGTTAGGGTTGGACACGGGGGCGGGGGGGAGGCAGGGGTCATCTAGCCCCAGTCCAAGCCCAAGCAGGACGAGCCTCCCGCGGAGCTGCACAGGCACCTTGCAACCTGAAGGACTCACCCGCGCTGGCCATTTCAACAAGGGCTGCCGGGCCAGGAACCAAGGGGCCCCGTACTCTCTCCCCAGGGGTCCAAGCCCATGCTGTCACCCCCCTGGGGCACCTGCCAGCACCTCACAGCCCAGCGGGACCCTCCTTTCTCCGACCCGCCCTTTCACCCAGGCACACTGTGGCCCATCGCCCCGCACCAGTTGAGGGCCCAGGGGACCTGTGCTGATGTCAGTTCCTGCCCCAAATGCCCCTCACCGGGCTCTGGACACACTCTCCCGTCCCGTGTCTCCTGGGGCCCCAGTGGTCCTGGAGCACAGACTGTCCCTGCTCACCTCAGACTCTACCAGGATGCCCACCTGACGCCTGCCAGGCCATCAGACGTGCCCCCTGAACCCCAGCCCCGGGGCGGCTTCCTGTCCCCCTGCCCCTCCACAGGCTCGCCCCACATCCAGCAGCCATCCCTGGCCGAGTCCCCCAGTACCTGGCACCATCAAAGCCCGGGCGACTGGGTGGCTGGTGGTGGAGGGCTTCCTCCAGGTGGGCGCAGCCGTTGTGGTGGACGACCTCCCAAAGATGGAGGCTGCTGTCGTCCAGCAGGGTCAGGAGGCGGCCCTGGCAGGTGAGTGAGACCAAGACTGAGCCGGTCTGGGGCAGGGGGCGGGGCGGAAATGGGGTTCACGGGAGCCAGTGGCAGGGCCGAGGCTCACCTGGCCGGGCAGGAAGTGCATCTGGGTGACGGTGGCCGCGTCTCGATGCAGGCCCGTGAACTCCACGCCGGGGGCACCGTAGCTGAGGGTGACGGGTCAAGGGCGGAAAGCAGGCACAGGCTGGGAAACCACGCCTCCTCCTCCCAGGACCACTCTGAGGGCCCTATCCAATGGGCCTGCCTATCCAGGGGCCTCCCTAGTCCACGGTGCTCCTCGCCGCAAGGAGCACCGTCTTGCACCGCCACTCGACACGCAGGCTCGCTCGGTCCTGCAAGTCAGTGCTGCTGCACGACCTTCACCTCCTCATCTGTAAAAGGGGCTGGCGACTTGCACTCCCACCTCGCGGGGCTGACGCAGGGCACGTGAGGGTAAAAGCGCCCCCCGCACACATGGCCCGGGCCCGGCTCACGGCTCTGCGTCAGCCTCTCCGGGCTGTGTGCACAGGAGCCGGCCCCGCACACCGCATCACACAGGCGGAGATGCCAAGCCAGGCACAGGAAGCTCGGCCACAGGCCGATGCCAGCTGCAGGCCAGGAACCCCACCTCCTTCTGGGGCAGGCAGCCCCCACTGCAAGGGGAGAGGCCACGGAGGCTTGGAGAGCTTAGGTGACCTGCTTCCAGCGCCCAGTGTGAGCGCCAGAGTCCCAGCAACCCCAGGCTTCACAGTGGACGGGCAGGCCGAGGGGCCCCAGGAGGGAGGACTGGGCAGGGGTCAGGGACGTTGCCTGGAGACAAGGCAGGAGCCGTTGCCTGGAGCTGGAGTTGGGATTCCCTGCAGGAGCCGGGAGGACACAGACAAGGGGACAAAAAACAGGGCAGGAGCACTGGGAGGGAACCAGGGTCGCCAAGGAGACGGGGCCAGACCCGGGGGTGGGGGGGTGGGGGGTGGGCCGCGGCCCCTGTGGCCAGCCTCAGTTTCCCAGCCCAGGACTCAGGCCGGAATGGTCTGGGACGGGTGGGGGGCCTCGTCCCCCTCTGAGGCTGTCTGCCTGCCTGTCCTTTGTGAGCACGAGAAAGGCCGTGCCACCAGCAGAGACTCCGCCGGGACACAGAGGAAGGGGCTCCGGGCCCACAGCACACGCGGGGCAGGACAGTGCCGTAAGACGCAGAAGCAGCGGGCCAGGAAGTGGGACCCCTCGGCAGGCGGCCGGGGCACCGGCCCCTGCGTGCCCACTGATGCCTCAGGGGCCCACGGGAGGTGGGGGCACCCAGGTCCAGCCGCTCTCCCTGGAGTCGACAAACTCACAACTTCCTGGCCAGTGCCCCCAGCCCCTGGGTGGGGAGACCCCGTGCCACCATGCAGTGGCTGGCCAGACCCTGCCCCTGGGGCCCCACCTGAGGGGCTCCCCCCGTGCAGCGGGGCTGGGATCCCCCACGGCAGGAGGGAGGCGTCCAGCTGCCCGCCTCCCCCCACACCCGCCCTGCGCTCGCCGGAAAATGCCCCTTTGTGCGGCTCACAGGCCCATTGTGTGGCGCGAGCGTCCAGGTGCGGGCCGCGCGGCGCCCACCATGCCGAGCCTGGTACTGCCACAGCGCCTCGGCTGGACACACGTGTCTTCACACTGGCACACGTGTGTGTGCCCGGGCACCAGGGCAAGGCCCGCCGTGACCCTGGCCCACCCACCACCCTTGCTGGGGACCGTGTGCAACCAGCCCCGGCCCACCTCCCCAGTCACAGCTGCTGGGATGGTAACTGCCAGGTAACTGGCTGGCTGAAAGGCAGCGCGGCGCAGCCGGGGCCACCGCGAGCTGAGCCCCATCGTCTCTGTGAGGAGGCGTCTCAGGGCAGCAGCTGCACCAGCCTCCACCAGGGTCCGGGCAGCTCCCGTGGCCTCCCAGCCGGGGCCCTGCCCCAGGGGCCCGGCACACGGGGAGCTGCAACCAGGACATTCTGACGGGCTCCGAAGGCCGCGGCCCACAAAGGATACATCTTGACAGCCCCAGACCGGGTGCCGATGGCCATGATGCGAAGCTCAGGGTCAAAGGCCAGGGCGCTGGGCTGGTTGGGGAAGCCATGCTCCACGGTCTGCAAGGAGACGAGGGCATTGGCACAGGCACGGCCCACCCACCCCAAGGCAGCGTCCAGGCTCTGCCACTGCTTCGCACCCATGCTCCGGGCCTCAGTGCCCTCAGCTGCGAAACGGGTAATCACAGCTCCGGTGAGGAAGGGCCTGAAACCCTGGCCCCGCCACAGAGGCCCCCCGCCCCCCGGTCGAGGCCCCGTCCCTCTCTACACTCAGGTCCACCCCACCGTGCGCAGGGTTCTGAAAACAAATAGAACGGGGCTCGAGAGGAGGCGCAGGCACAGAAGTGAACCCCGCGGCCCCACAGAGCAGGGCTCCGCACCCCACTCCTCCTGGCAGACTGAAGTGGGGTGTGGTCCCAGGCAACCCCCAACACAGGCTCTGACGGGTGGTCAGAGGCCAGCAGCCAAGGCCAGCTAGGCAGAGGCTCTCGAGCGCCACCCCGACCCGGGGCTGCTCCCCAGCCCCAGAGACAGGGAGACTGGAGCCCAGAGAGAAGGAGCTTCCTGCCCCGGCCCCGAAGGTGTCACGCACCTGCCAGACTTGGGTTCCCACCTGGAAACTGGGAGACGTGACTCCCTTCCCATCCCTGGTTGGGATGGTGGGCAGGGGGCTTGTGCACTGGGGGTGTCAATGCAACGGCTCCTACCAGGTCCCCAGCTCCCGGCAGGGCCAGTCCCAGTGCAGACCAGCCCTGGCTCGCCGCCCCCCCCACCTACCCAAGGAGCCCCTAGTCAACCCCGAGGCCTGGCTGGGGGCCCTCCCTGGGAAGCCTGCACCCTTGGGCCCCCAGCCCCCTGCCCTCAACACCAAGGTGGGACACCCCATGTGGGTGCTGGTACCCCCTGACCACTGCATCAGCAAGACCCAAGTTTTATAAGGAACCCTGGTCCCCAGGCCTGTGGCCCCAGCCTGGCTCCAGCCTCACGCCATCCGGGCAGGGACTGAGCCCTCTGAGCACCTGGCTTGGCCTTGGGTGAGTCACAGCACTGACCAAGCCTCGGCTTCCCATATGGGCACTGCTGAGCCCACTTGACTGGGGTGGGCTGGGGAGCACCGGCACCGCCATGCCCACACTGGACCTGACCGAGTCTGGCGGCCCACTCCTCTGCTCAGGACCTCGGGGGCTCCCAGCTCACTCCGAGTCAAGGCCAAGTCCCCTCCACCTGGCTCCTCCCACCGGCCCCCAGCTCACTCGATGGTCTTCCGCCCTCCTCCAATCTACTAGGACCTCTGCATCTACGGTCCGTCTACCTGGAACGTGCTTCACCCGGCACTCTCCACGGTGGGCTCCTTCCCACGGCTCAGAAGACAACTGCTCAGAGGCCCCCTGCGCTGGCCCAGCAGCCATCGCTCCACACCCTCACCTGCCTGATTTCACCCACGGCACTGACCACCAACCAAACCACTGGACGCCGCACACTTGCCTCTCTTCTTTCGGCTTCTCACTATCTCCCCAACTAGTACATCAGCCCCACCCCGATGCGGTATTCGTTAAACTGATATAGAGTGGACATGCCACAGGCAACTTGTGGGCAGGGCTGGGATTTGGACCCAAGACTGAGTCCAAAGTCCAGGTTCACCCTGGACCACCACCCCCTGCCCATGCCCCACCACTCGGGAATCTGGGCCTATTTTCTAGTGATCACCTACCAGCCCCTCCTCTCTAGTGACCCTCTGCCCAAGACCACCCCCTCCCACCACTGCTGCCCACTCAGAACAGGGCCTCACCCTCCTTGGCAGGGAGACCAGCTTCTGCCACCAGGCGCCAGCCAGGGGGAGCAAGCCTCCCTTCCACCTGTCTCAGGTCCCCACTTCACACCCCGACTCCCTGGCTGAGGAAGTGATACCTGAGCACTACGCCTGCCCCACCATCACTGTCCTCTCATCTCGAGGGGGCTCATCCTCGGCCACTCAGCACAGGAAGGGGGACACCTCAGAGCCCCTGGGCACCAGCCTCCTCTCTGGGCCCCTTGGCCACCAAGTCTGAGGGTCCTGGCAGCCCCTACGCCACCTGGAAAACCCCGCCTACCCTGAGAGGTGACCCAGCCTCGGTCACTGCGGGACCGGTCGCCCCAGAGCTTCCTCCTGGACGAGTCTCCGGGCAGCCAGGTGGGGACCACAGCACCCCTCCCGAAGCCCCTGGCCCTCAAGGCTAAAGTCAGATCCCACTGACAAGGGGACCCAAAGACCAAGTGCCCCAGCTCACTCTGACTTTGGGCACGTGGTCAGCCCTAAACCTCAATTTTCTCACCGGTGTGTGAGCATAATGACTCTAGGCCCCAAGAGCAGCAAGGGGCCCTGCGATCAAAGGGCTTGGGTGTAAAATTGAGGCCAGAAGTGACACCCCTGGGGAGAGTTAGCAAGGGGCAGGCTGGGGCCTCTCTCAACCACACACCAGCGCAGGGGAGGCGGGGCTGAAGGCAGCCCCTTTCCCGTGGCCCCTCTGGCCCTACCCAGGAAAGAAAGGAAGGAGCAGCCCTCCGCCCCCACCTCCGCCTTGGCTCCAGGAGAGGCGGTGGGTCGGCTGCCCCTGTGACAGAGCCCACAGCAAGGAGGACAGTGGCCCTATTCCATAGCAAGGGAAACTGAGGCCCCGCGATTCGAACTGCAGTTGAGTAAACGGCCAGGCATCCCCCGCTGGAGCCCCCGGCGATGCCGGGCAGAGCGCAAGCCGGAGCCCCGGGCGGTGGGGGAAGGGAGGAGAGGAACCGGGAAGGGATTTCCCAGCCCCACCCCCCAACATCTGCCTCCACTCCGCACCCCTCCCCACCGGCCTGGGTGCGAAAGCAAAACAAACCGGGCCCAAGGGCTGCGCAGGGGCGCCGAGGGGTCCCCGAGAAAGAGATAAAGAGACAAGAGAGTGGGAGCCGGAGCGAGAGTTGAGAGCCGCCCGGAGACACACGGAGGCGGAGAGGCCCGCAGGGAGAGGCCGGCGGAGTCCAAGGCGCGGAGACAGAAGCAGGGGAGCGGAGAGCAGAGACGGAGCGAGGCTGGCGCGCGGCTCGGGCAGAGCAGAGCGGGGCGGCCGGGCCCAGCGTGCGACCCCTCCCCCGGCCCGACGTGGCTCCGGCCCGGTCCCCGCCCCCGGCCAGCCGCCCCCGGCCCGCCGCCGCACCTTGTGGAAGGCGAAGAGCTCCTGCTTGAGCTTCTCGCGCTGCGGGTCGGCGCCCTGTCTGCGGAACCGAAACTTCATCATCTTGCGCCCGGCCGCCCGCCGCCGCCGCCGCCGCCCGCAGGATGCGCCGCGCGGCCCCGCAGGTCCTGAGGCGCGGGCGCCAGGCGCGGGCGCGGTGGGGCGGGTCCTGCAAGGGGCGGGCCCGCCCAACGGACGTGCCTCCTGGCCAATGGGCGGCCCGCGCGCCGCCCGCCCCGCCCCTGCCGCCTCTCGGTGGGCGCCCGCGAGCACGCCCGCTGCGCGTGCGCTGCGCCGCGGGGCCTCCCGGGACTTGTAGTCCACGAGCAGAGCTCTGGCGTGGGCTACTGGGAACGAGTTTTTGAGGCGAGGCGCGCGTTCCCCCATTTGGAGGAGGCTTTTCCCTTCTTGCAATGAGCGAGCGACGCGCACACTCAGGTAATGAGGCAGCCCCGTCCCGAAAGCCAGGAGAATTCTGACAGGGGCGACTCCCTGGTCCCCGGCCTCAGTTTCCCCATCTGCGCCATTGGCCCGGTGATTGACGAGTTGTATTATGTTTGACCAGTTTCACGGGACACCACTTGGACCATCCTCCAGCGCGCCAGAGCACCGCCCACGCCACGCTCCTGGTCCCGCTGGGTGGTCAGTCAGGATTGCCCTCCTCCGCCCACAGCCCCCTGGGGAACAACTATATACATCCTTCAGGATCCGACATAAAAAGCTCTGGTGGCAGCACGGGAGATTCTTAGGAGCGCCATCAGCTAAAGAGAGGGACAGAGACCCAGTGGGGAGAAGAGGCCGTTCCTGGGGAGCTGGCATTTGGTCCCAAGATTGGATCCGGGCTTCTCCGACATGGGGGGAGGGCCTCCCTACGCAGGGAATGGTGTATAAGCAAAGCTGCACCGCCTCCACGCTGAGGGACGATGGCCTGTCCCCACCCACATCCCAGGCCTCCTTTTCTCATCTGGACAGTGGCCTGGAGGCTGAACCTTTCCTTCCGAGACCGAGAATAGGCTGCCCTGGGCTCAGGGTCCCAGAAGCTTAGGTGGGGCAGGTAGGCCTGGCCAGACCCCACCAGCTGTGTCAAGGGAGGCACCTGACTTGTGACCCCAGGCAGTTGCCAAGCCACAGGCCTGACCACCCCCCCGCCCCCAGTCAGCCCGGCTCAGCCCTTACCTGGGGTTGGGGCTGGATCTAGAAGAGGCCTGAGCAGAGGGGCAGGGAGGTGAGACGAAGGAAGATAAGAACAAGGCTTATGAGTGTCTACAGGTGTGGCAGGCACCAATCACATCCCTTTCCTGGTTTCAGCTGATTAAGTGCTCTCAACAGTTCTGTGAGGGAGGAAGCCCCCGAGGTTCTAGATGAGGAAGCTAAGACAGGTGGGCGCAGGCAAGGGGCCTGAGCTGACTGCACTGAGAAGGGTCAGGCACCTCCGGCCTCTGCCCATGCCATGCCCAGCACAGGCAGCTCAAGCAGGTCTGAAGCCTGGGTTCTGGTCCATGCCCTGCCACCCATGGCTGACTTTCACAGCCTGAGCCCCAGTGGCCTCTTCTGCAGAACGAAGGCCTCACACGGGGAAACGTTAGGAAGGTGTTAATTCACATCCCTAGTCCGTCCCTTGCCTTTAGAAGTTGTGCGGCCTGGAGCAAGATGCTTAAGCTCTCTGTCTCGGTTTCCTCACCTGTAAAAACGTGGGTAGGGGGGCTTACCTGGTGGCACAGTGGTTGGGAGTCCGCCTGCCGATGCAGGGGACACGGGTTCATGCCCCGGTCCGGGAAGATCCCACATGCCACGTAGCGGCTGGGCCCGTGAGCCATGGCCGCTGAGCCCGTGAGCCATGGCCGCTGAGCCTGCGCGTCCGGAGCCTGTGCTCTGCGACCGCCGGAGAGGCCACGACAGTGAGAGGCCCGTGTACTGCAAATAAATAAATAAATAAATAAAGTTTAAAAAAAAAAAACGTGGGTAATCCTAGTACCTGCCTCAGAGGGTCGTTTCGAAGATGAGATGAATTAGCACTTGTAAAGCCCTTGGACCAGACCGCAGCCAGGCAGACAGGAAGTGCCGTGTGGGACTCAGCTGTCGTTAGTGTTCTTGCTAATTGCTGTTTGAGCTCTGCCTCTCTGTCACCCTGGGCAAGTCCCTGCCCTTCCTCAGTCTCCACTTCTGTCTTTGAAAGGGGACCGAGTCAGCAGGCAGTAAGCAGCCATGCCTGCCCCACCGCACACCCACAGCTCACAGTCTAGGGGAGCACAGAGCCGAGTGGAGACCACAGCCACCCGGAGTTCGCTGTGCTGTGATGGGGACACCCGGGGGCGGTGGGAGCCCAGAAGAGGCATCTGACGCAGGGTAGGTGCCCCTGGAGGGAGGGGGGCAGTTCAAGCTGGGCTGTAATGGGTGAGCAATTCAACGGTAGAGCGGGCAAGGGGTGGAGAGGGGGGGCCCAGGCAAGCAGGGGTTCTCAGAGTGTCAGAACTCCCCCCACACCTGTACGAATGCCTATGGAGTAGGGCCCCAGAGCCTGGATTTTAAACCAGTCTTTTCCCAGGTGACTCTAAGGCCCCAGCTTGGCCCCATCTGATCAGGTTCAAGGGGTTAAATGGGTAAACTGAGACGTGAGCAGATAGGCCCAGCCCATCCACACGTGGGGCAGGGTTAGGAATGGCACGGGGTGAGTGTGGGACGCCAAGGACGGACTGCTTGTGCTTCCCCTCCCCCGTGAGCCCAGGCCCAGGTGTATGATTACCATGGTCACAGGGCAACAGGGCCACGCCTGCTCATTGCTCAAAGCAGGAAACAGGCTCTGGGGAGCCCAGGCAAGGGCATGGACACAAGGTCTTCAGTGACCTCAGGCGGCCCCCCACCTGTCCTGGATGTTGGGGGGACGATGGGGGCAGGAGGGCGCCTGAGTCAGCAGCACTCAAAGGGAAAGCCGGTCCCTCTTGCAGCCTCCCAGCCTCAGGTCAGCCTCAGGCCAGGGATGGGCTGCTACCTTCTCGGCATTTCCGGGGTGGGGTGGCCTCTCCCTACACCCTCCTCCTCCTCCTTCTCCTTGGCCACCCCAGGGCCCTCGCCCAGCTCTGAGGTGGGACCCAGGTCTGGCTTCAAATCCCAAGACATCCCCTTGCTAGCTGGGTGACCTCAGGTAAGCCACTTGTCCACCTTGGGCCTCAGTTTCCCCATCTGTAAAATGCAGTAAGGACTAAATGAGATGATTCCAAACAGGCGTGGAGCCCAGGGCCTGGCAGGCTGTGTACCTAGTGAGCCAGCCATTCCTAGACTCTGGCTCATAACCAGCTGCCTCACCATTCTTCAAACCTACCAGACAGGCTCTGCCTTGGGACCCCTGCAATGGCTATTTCCTTAGCTGGGACGCTTTGCCCCCAGGTTTTCACTTAACCAAATCCCTCCCCTCCTTTTGGTCTTGACCTCATCACGACACTTGCTCAAGTAAGCCCCCCCGCCGGCCTCTCGATTCCTGATGCCTTCGTTGCCTGTTCCTCTCTGCCTGCCTCTTCTCACCCACCGTGCATCTGACTTCTGTGTACATTACTTGTCTTCCAGCTTGAGAATGTGCTCCCCGAGGGCTCAGTTTTTAATGCTGCTGTTCACTGCTGTGTCCCCAGTGCCTAGAACAGTGCCTGGCACACGGTAGGTACTCAACACGTTTAAAAAATAATGTACAGATGAATAAAAAAAGGTCAGAAGCAAATGCGACAAACTGTTAACACGTGTGGGTGGTAGAGTGGCTTCCCAAGTATTTTTCAGTGTGTTTGAAATACAGCATTAAAAATACAAAACGCAAATAACAACAGTCCACATTGTTTGGGAGTCAGAGGTCATAGGAAATGGTGGTTGAAGCTTGTGGCGAGGCAGGTGCAGAGTAGGGGTGTCCCCGAGCCAGGCTGGCATCCTCAGAGGCAGGCGCCCCACAGATGCTGTATCTGTGCTTTATCGGCCTGGACCTGGCCGTGACCCTTGGAGGTAGGTACAAGGACAGCCCACTTCACAGACAGGAAACGGAAGCTAAGGCCCAAGGCCACCTGTGGAGAGGAGGGAAGAAGGGCGAAAGCCCCGCAGGGAGGCCGAGTAGGGGCAGCCAGGGAGTGGGAGGGAAGGCGGGACAGCCTGGGCCAGGGAGACGGCCCCGCCTTCCAGGAGCTGGCCCAGATCCTGGCTGAGGCCACGACCCTCCTCTGCTGCCCAAACCACACAAGCAGCTTCTTCCTGGCGGCTCGGCTCCGGGGGGCCTGGCAGGCCCCGCGATTCCTGGAGTGGAATCTGGGCTGGGGGCAGGCGGGCAGGGCCTGGGTGGGAGGAGATGAGGGGTCCAGCAGGGTGGGGGCTGCCTGGGAGAGCACCGGAGCCCTCATCCTGCATGGTGGCTTTGAGGGCCCATATAGGGGAGGGGCAGGGGCAGGGGCAGGGGCTCTGGGGCCCACAGAGGGTGAGCAGTGTGTTGGGCCTCAGGGAAGGGGCCAGGCAGCGGGAGGCTGGGGCAGACCCAGCCTGTCCTCGTTTTACAAGGGAGGAACCTGAGGCTCAGAGAGAAGTGACCTGCCCAGGGTCACGTGGGGGACCACACAGGGGTCTTTGGACCTCCAGCCCAGAGCTCCCTCTCCAGATACAGGGCTGCCAGGCCTGACACTTGCCCTGAGCCTGGGTCTGAACTGTGCTTTTCTCGGCTCACACTGGGTCACAGGACCTGGGGATTTGGATGCACCAGCCCCCTGCAGGGGTGTCAGGTTTGAGGATCCAGGAGATTCTCAGAGGCCTACTGGAAGGTGGGGTTCTGTGCTTCATTCGTCTCTGTGGCTGCAAGTTCTAATCCTGCTCTGCCATTTCATCTTTCTGGGCCTCAGTTTACTCATCTGCAAGATGGGGGTGAATAGTAATTGCTACCATTTATTAACACTGAGCAGTTGATCTGTACCAGGCACCAGTCATTCCTTTCATTCTACGCCTATCTTACAGAGGAAGAACCCAAGATCAGAGAGATTTAAGTAACCTGCCCAGAGTCACACAGCTAGTACATGGCAGAGTCAGGATTTGAGCCCGGGCCCCAAGGGAGGTATTAGAGATTGTGGTGAGAATTAAATGAGACAGATCGTAAAGGGCCTCACTCACGATGAGTCCAGAGAGGGTGGGAGTTAGGGAGTCAGGTCCTGGTCTCCCAGCCTGCAGTGGCAGCACTGGGCCACACAGAACTCCCTGGGCTGTGCTGAGGGAAGCCTGCGGTCCACGGAGCCCAGGGCAGCCCTGTCCCACAAGGTGGCTTCCAGCAGGAGCCGCCTAAGGCAGAGGGCACTGGCAGCACAAAGGCTCGGGGGACTATGCCCGGCGAGTTGGGTGGCCCTGCACGGCCGCTCACCCGGGGGCCCTGGCTGAGCAGGGTGGCAGCAGTGGGGAACCCAAGTTCTTGCCCCGGGGCCTCAGCTCCCCATCTAAACCAAGGGAGGGCTGTGCCCCGCCCACTCCGAGTGAGTGGGGACTCTCCGCTGGGACTCTGCTGCCGCACTGTGGGCACCGGAGGGAGTGCGCCAGGGAACGCCCCGACACCCAGCTGGAGGACCCCAGGCCCTCCGTTTGGAGCCCCTTAATCTCTACAGGTGCCGTGCCTGCCACGCTCCTTCTCTGCTCTCACCCTAACTAAGTCTGACCACATCCTCCTCTCCGCAAAGCCCTGCAACTGCCAGTTGTCAGGATTTAAGAATCTTTGTGAGCCGGCTGTTAAACACAGCCATTGTTTAAAAACTAACTTACACTGAAAACAGAGGTAAAGTTCAGAACTAAGCACTTCCGGGTTTACTTTGTTTCCCTCCTGTCTGTTCTTCTGCATTACACTGGCTGCATCTGTGTGGTGGAGACACTGTGATAACGGCGCTGCGGCTGTGCTTGGAACCAGCCAGAAGGGAATGTTTCCACGGCCACAAATCAGGCTGGGTTTACCACTCATGTTCTAGACCAGTGCCTCCAACAGAGACACAGTGCAAGCCACACATGTAATTTCAAACTCCCTAGTAGCCAGACTTAAACAGTAACAGCAAACAGGTAAAATTAAATAGCATACTTTATTTAACCCAGGTATGTCCAAAATATTATCATTTCCATGTAATCAATATAAAGTAACTAATGATATTTTTTACACTCTTTTTTTGTACTAACTCTTCAAATTCTGGTGTGTTATTTTACGCTTAAAGCACAACTCAATTCAAACCAGCCACGTTTCTTCAGGTGCTCAACAGCCGAGCTTCCAGTGGCTAATGTACTGGACAGCACAGGTCTAGACTTAAGAAATGGGTGGAGAAAATATTAACGATGCAGATTAAATTTAAAACTAATACTGAGGCTGAAACATTTCAATCCCACTAACAATCTGTTCATCAGTGAGCGATCAGTAGGTCATGTCTCAAATTTAAGGACAAACTTATTGGGAAGAGAGCAGGGTAGTAGTAGGCTGAACAGTGGCCCCCAAAGGTATCAGGTCTCAATCCCTGGAATGTAAAATTTTTTTAACGTTTTTTAACTTTGCCAGTGTGATTAAAGATCTTTACATGGGGAGATTATTTTTGGTTATCAAGGGAGGCTGTAATGAGGGAGAGGCAGAGGAGATCTGGGACACAGAAGAGGAGGCCGTGTGGCCACAGAGGCAGAGACGAGAGTTATGTGGCCACAAGTCAAGGAATGTCAACAGCCGCCGGGAGCTGTCAGACGCGAGCGTGGGCCTGCCACACTGATTCCAGCCCAGTGGTGGTGATTTGGGATTTCTGACCTCCAAACTGTGAGAAAATAAACGTCTGTTGTTTTAAGCCCCCGGACGTGTTGCGATCTGTTTCAGCAGCCACAGGAAACTAATACAGGTAGATGGGATGCAGCTCCGTTTACCATATTGTGGCTGAATTACCACCACAGGTGAGCTACAAATACAAGAACTCAACAACTAAAATCAGTAAGAGCATTCTGTGAGAAACAGCGGGCTAGACAGAACTTAAAGAGTGCTACGCTTTACTACTGGTAACTTACGTGCTACACATCTATCAGTACGCTCTACAATAACCTTACGTGTGTGTGTGTGTGTGTGTGTGTGTGTGACACACACCAGGTTGTCCTGTACCCTCACCAGAGCTCAGCACAGTCGGACACTCGTATTTTTTGAATGAATGAATGTGACTTTGGGCCTCAGTTTCCCCCACCACACAACAGGATTATAGGAATGGGATGGGTTCCCCAGCTGGGAAGGGCTGGAGCCTGACGTTGTTAGAGCACCTCTGTATACAAGCCTGGGCTGGGAGCAGAGATGGGACTCAGCACGTGGCCCAAACAGCTAGCTAGTGCCCCAGCAGAGGGCTGGGAACAGTCAGATTCAGGGACTCAGATACGGCCCCCCCATCTGCTTGGGAACTACTCAGAGGATTCTCACAGTCCCAGAGACGGGGTGCCATGGAACCGCTGTACAGGGACAGAAACCAGCGCCAGAGACACAGCAGGACCTCTGAGGGCTGGACCCCGTTCCTCTGGCCTCATCCCTCAGTCCTCAAGGCAAAGGGCCTCCTTCACTCACTAGGAAGAACCCAGGTCTGGCTTTATCACAGCTGCAGTGGAGAATCCCTCGCAGCTCCCCAGCCCTCCGCATGAGCCCCCATCCCGTGACCCAAGTCAGGGGCCCAGGCACGGTGTGGGTGACCTTTCCCTCAGCTCCACTGTCTCCTCTCCAGGGCATCCAGGGCCCTATCCGCCCAGCCCCGTGGCTACCCCTGCAGGCCCAACTGGCCACAGACCCCAAGGAGGCTCTGCCCACCCCACCCCCACTTCACATCCTGTCACTGATTTGCAGGCCTGAGCCCTGGCCACTCACTTGCTCCCTCTGGACTCTCCCCTCCCTGTTAAATGGGGAGTTAAGTGGCTTGCCAGGTTTTCACAGCAAGAATTTGGCCAAGCAGACTGGCTCTGGGCACTGGAAATGAATGAGGGAGACTCTAGACCAAAGCCCCTGACCAGAACCTGGGAGCCAGGTCCAGGATCTGGAGGGACTAAACCCCCTGGACCCCACCCCTACTCTACCCAAACCCCTCTGCCTCAAGCCTGGATCTGCATCCACCGCTCTACCGTACTCATCTTGAGAGCAGGGGCTGGAAGGGTTTTGCTCACTATGGGGCCACAGTAAGGGCTTGGCCAGCATATAGCAGGAACTCCAGAATTTGTTTAATGAGCAAAACCACCTACGTATTGTCTACAGAGGCCAGGCCCTCTCCTGCCTTTGCTCGTGCTGTTCCTCCTCCACTGGCCCGCAGCCTCTCTGATCACCCCAAGGAAGACGGGCTTCCAGAACTCAGCACAGTAGGATCCTGGCTCCTGTGGGCCCACGGTGCCCTGGGCACCTGGACATACGGCTTACGAAGTCCATCCTCCTTGCAGTTGGAGAAAAGACAGTGGGCGAGCCCGTCCTCAGCCCTGCGTCAGCAACTGCTCCTCTCCTCTGCAGCCTCGGTGGGCAATGAACTCTGCCCCCCCACCCCCTTCAGAGTTTCAGGGCAAAACAAAGGGATTAAGGAAGAACCAAAGGCAAGTCCTCTCTTACGACAGCATCAGACAACTGTTTCAAAATATATTAGATTTGGTTTTTATTGTAGAGCACACATATCAGGGCAAAGTGCTGCACACACAACTACAAATCATTTTTGGGAAAAAAGCTGTAAAAAAAAAAACAAAAAAAAAACTGCAACTGCTTTAGTTATGCAGCCCCGACTCGAGGAATCCACACTGGCAAAGGAGCTCTGGCCCCTGAGAGGGGCTTCTTGATGGGGGCTGCCCCCCAGCTTTCTGCAGCCTCTTCTGTAAGACTAGCCCCCTGGGATGGTAGCAGCCTGGGGACTGGGAGGGCCTCTGCTCTCAGCAGGCCTGGGTCTTGGCCCTGGCTGGCAAGAAGACATTCCTAATGAACCCAGATCAGCAAAACCTTGCAGCCTTCAAGGATCTGAGCAGGAGGAAACTGCCGAAGACTTCACTTATTTTTTCCCTTTCATTATTATCTTTTAAAGGACCCTTCCTTCCCCAGCTCTCATGCCCCTGAGGCGGAGGAGGCACCAACCCAGTCTGCAGGCCTGAGCTCTGGCCTTGGATGCATCCTGCAGGCGGACAGAGGGGGCGGGCAGCTTCCTATGGGGACTGACATAGGGAGAAGGCCCAAGGAGGGCCGATGGAGAAGAAAGGAAAGGGAAAGGAAAAAGCCAGGAGACCAAAGGAAAAAATGAAAACTCAGAACAAAAGAAAACAAAAACCCTACCACACACCACAACAATTTTCCATAGCCCAAACGCTAGACTCAGAAGGACACCAGTCCCTCCAGCTAGAAACAATTCCTAAAACTGCCCCAATACGGCAAGTCTAACTGTTCCACACAATCACACGTGTATGCTTAAAAGGAGCAACCCAGCAAAGAGGCAGGCTCCTGGCAAGAGGTCAGGACCACTGCAGCCGGCCCCTGGGCAGCCCAGGGACCCGTGGGCAGAGCAGGCCAGAGGGCATGCAGGAAGCCCGGGGTCTCAGCCAACTGAACAGCTCTGGGGCAACAGGGGCTGGCACTACCTAGGCCTCTGCCCGGTCATCCCTAACAATTGCTGCAGGAGGAGCGGGTATCTGCGGGAGCTGCTGGGGCCTGGAGAGCAAGTGAGGGGTGGGAGGGCAGCAGGCCCCCTGCAGAGCCGGCAAGACCTCAACCCATGGCAGACAGTGGGGGGAGGGGGAGGAGATTGAACTTCATTTACAACACTAAGAAGATTTACATTTAAAGCAAAACAAGAATTTTTCTAAACCAAAACATTTTGTTGCTTTTAAATAAACCCAGCCAGACACAGCCCCACATGAGGACAGCTGCCCCCCACGCCTCCACTGGCCACTCCAGCGTGAGCTTCTGTGCCTACAGATGCCAACAGCCTTTCCATCCAGGAGGAAAACCAAGAACACGAGAACCAGGTCCTGGCCAATTCTGTTCTTCAGCTTTAACAGGCAACAAACCAAGGAAAAAAATATAAGAATCAAAAAAAGAAAAGGAAAAGAAAAAAACCCCTCAAAACGCAACAAAAGGAGGGGCAGCTAGTGAGGATCAAGCCGAGTCCCGGAGGCTCAGGCCTCAGTGCCGCCGCATCTTCACCTTGCGGGCGGGGCTGCCCGCCGCCTCCGAGCAGTCCTCCCCGGGCTCGTAGGACTTGCGCCAGTAGTTCTCCGAGCTGAGGCTGCCCCTCCGCCGGTGTGTGGGCAGCAGCACCGAGCGCCGGTTCTCCTCCTTGTCCATCTCCAGGATCCGAGGCCTGTGAGGGAAGGGGTGGGGGAGGCGTTACCCAGAGACTGGCCCAGGGCCACCCCAGCTCACCAGGTCTCCATGGAGGGGGGTGTGTGGCAGTGGCAGAAGCACTGGCACCGTGTCTTTCTTTGCCCAGCAGGTGCCAACGGTCACCCCTCGTCTTTGAGACATTCCCCGGTTACCCTGTGGGGTCTGCTGGGCTCTGAGCCTGGTGCCCCAGGACACCGCCAAGGCTGCCGGGCAGAAGGCGGCTTTCCTATCACAGCCTCAAGCCCCTGCCTGGTTCTGGCATCCCCCTCGGCTTCTCAGTCCTCCCCCGACTCCCAGTCTCCCTCTCTGCTCACCAACCCCACCAGCCCTGAAACTACCAAGCTCTTACTGTCTCCGGCTCTCAGCCCATACGGCACCCCTGGCCCACACTGCCCCTCCCATACATCCTCCCCATCCTTCCAGCCTCAGCTTCAGCAGCTTCCTCAGAAACCCTTCTGAAACGGGCCCCTGCTCTGCGACCTTCCGAGGCCTGCACTTCCCTGCTAAAGTCCCATGTAACCCACCGGAGCGTGTGTCAGGGAGCAGGACCAGGGAAGGCGTGGGAAGGCACACAGCGTTCCCACAGGCGGATGGCCAGGGCTTAGTCGAGAATGCCACCAACCCCAGGGAACCAGAGAGAAGGCATTGGAAAGGTGGACAATGCCCGGCTCCCAACCACCTACCCCAGGCTTCCCACCCATCTTGCCCTGCAGCCAGGCCGTGGCGCCTGCGTTGAGGGACCGCAGCTGAGTACCTGTGGGCAGCATCAGGGTCTGCCTTGCGGTGGGACCGCTTGGGTTTCAGAGCGGGGTCCCTGTTGTTTCCGGACAGACGATCTGAGGCATAGCTGGGTGGTAACACGGAGCTACTCAGGGACTTTGTTTCCAACCGGGGTGCATCTAATCTCGTCCTGCAAAGGAAATGCACGTGGGGTCACCAGCAGGCCTCTGGGGAGGGTGTGGCCCCATTAGACCAATTCTTTCTCTGGCCGGGCTAGGTGGAGGCCAGCAGTCTCTGCTCTGAGGTTCAGTCTCCTCATGGTTCAACTAGGAATTGGTCCAGCTGACTTGCAAAGACCGCCCTTCCCAAGTTCAGGCTTAGGAGTCGGGAACGGGAACACTTCTGTTTGGAGACTTCCAGGGACCTGCTGCCCCAGGGGAAGGATCCCAGGGCTCTCTCAGCTGGATGAGACAGCCCCATCTCACCCTCCTCCGGCCCAGAGAGTCTCAAGGGACAGCTACTGTACCTGCCAGAAGACTGAGGGCCCCACTGGTGGGCACCAACACACTCCAACAGACACATCCACCCCTGCCTGAAAAACCAGACAGGAAGGTTCCCCTGGTCCAGGCCTGTGGAAGGACTGGAAGGGAACAGAGTAAGAGCTTCCCTACCCTTACACGGGGACACCAAGGCTGTGGTAGAGCCAGGAGGAGGGCCCAGACCCAATCCCACATTCACGCTCGGCTCTGGTCCCAACACAGCCACCTGGCAGCTTCTGCTGGTTCCGGGACACTGACCAAGCCAAGGCCAGAGGGCTTCTGAAGGCAAAGCCCCCACCTGGCACTTGGAACACACCAGTCAGTCGAGGAAAAGCGTTCAAGTATGGTGGGGGAAGAAGGGATGGAGAAACTGGGTAGGGGTAGCCCAGGGCAGTGATCCGAGTCCTTTAAGAAGTCAGGCCAGGAGGAAGCTGGCCTGGGAAGCCTCAAAGAAGCCCCAAGGCCTCTTGTGGGATACAGAAGCCAGCAAGTCAGGCTGCTGGCAGCAAGGGGCAAGAGAGAGGCCTGGGGCGGGGAGTGATGGGGGCGCAGCTGGCAGAAGGCCCTGGAGGCATCTTTCCCATGGGCTGCTGGCCACAAAGGAACAACTGGGTTCTGAGGAAGAAGGTGCTATGGTACCTCAAAGGACATCCTCACAAGAACGCTGGGGGAAGAGAGCAGAAGGGGAACCCAAGAGCTGCCTTGGCTTCTTGGGAATGACTGCGCCCGGTCCTCATAACAGAAGGGAAGACTAGGTCAGTCAGGAGGGAAGGCACGTGTGCCAGGAAGTCCTGGGAGAGAAGTCTAGTCCAGGTGAGCCTCCAGGCCTCTTAGACAGGGAAGCCAGAAGGGCCCAGCTGCACTTACTGGCCCACCAGCCTCGGCTTCCACTCTGGGGACCCCAGGCTACAGGAGACAGGACCTAGGAGCAACAGAAGATCCAGCCCTGAGGCTGCCACTCAGAGTATGGGCTAGTCACCATCCCTTTCAGGGCCTGTCTCCCCATCTGAGCAAAGGCCTCTTTCAGTTCTGAGGGTCTAAGTCGCCCCCTTCAAGGCTAGGCTCCTTTCGAGGGGCGCTGGGAAGAGGTGGTGCTGGGCACACCCAGACCTGAGGGTGGGAACCAGAATCACCAAAGCCCTGAGACCTCTCGTTGACCAGGCCAGGCCTCAGATCCCTGCGCTGAGAGCTCACACCAAATGTGACATGAGCCAAAAAGCTCGACTCAGAGGACTCCAGAGTCTGAAGCCTCAGGAAGGAAAGCGCCCCTCCAGCACTGCCGAGCCGAGCTGACCCGAAGACCCCGCGGGTGCCGGGAGCACACGCCCAGGACAGAAAAGCCCGTGTGGGCAGGACCCGCAGCCCAAGACCGTGAAGTGGTTTCCTCGGGTGAGTGCGGAAGGCCAGAGAAGAGCAGCGCCACCAAGAGGAGAGCCTGGCCCACACACCTCCGGGGCTGGAAGGCACATCCTGCCACGCAGGCATGGCTGGCACACACTGAGCCCTGCTGGGGCCCGCCCTTCCTGAGCTGCTTGCGACTAGGGCGGCCGGCCCGGGCAGCCGGGGGCAGTGGTGGGGGCCCCTCGCTGTGGGTCCAGGACTGCTGCGGAGGCTGGGGAGACAGGTGGGACCAGCTGAGAGTGGACAGAAGCCAGGCACACAGACAGGCTCTGTGTCCCTCCAGCTGCCTGAGAGAAGAAGAGACGGAAGGCGCAGCTCCCCCCACAACAGCTCTGCTACTGTCAGGGCCAGCCCTCAGGGAAGGGGTGATCAGAAGCAGCCCCACCAGAAACTCAGCCTCCCGCACCCACTTTGGGGGCAGTAGGAGCTCTGGGGCCCGACACATTCCCTGGGGCTGTTACAAGTACATCTCAGAACATTGGAGGAGCTCTACTTTTGAAAAGCCACCAAGCTGCAAGAAGCCGGGCTAGAGCCAGATGCGCAGCCCAGAGCCCACCAGCAGTGTGCCTTCAGAGCACACCCCCCTCCCCTCTTAAAGGGCAGCCAACTCCCAGGGAGCAGGCCAGGGTTCAGCAGACAGAGCCACAGGTTTGGAGGCAGGAAGCCCAGTTCTAGCAGTAAGGTCTGGGCCTGCGCCTCCTCGGGTGGTTAACAGGAACCAAGACCTTCCTTACAGATCTGAGCCAACATCCAGGGGTCATGGCAAGGCACCCCAGGTATGTCGGGACAGCCCCCAGGACAAAGCATGGACTGGTCCTAGGTACCGGGAAGCCGGAACCAAGGGAGGATGGCCAAGCATTAAGGTAACATTACCATGTGACCAGAGAGGAAGGGAGGAGACTGACTGTCTAGGTGCTGCCTTCTCGTTCCTTTATCAATCATGACTCCCGCGGAGAAGCTGCTGGGGCGGGGCGGGGCGGGGCAGGGTGGGGGAGGGGGAGAGTGCGAAATCAGAGACCCAGTCACTGGCCTCAGCCACACAGCTGCTACCCCAGGATGCCCCTGAAGCCCAGGCAGGCTCTCTTCACCGTGGCAGAGCAGAGAGCTGTCCTGGCAGAGGCAGGCCACCGTTTCTAGGAGACGGGGAACCAGTCTGCACTTCAGGCCCCGCTGCTAACCACCCACAACTGCTGGTTCCGCCCTCCCCAAGCACCCTTGTACTACAAAGCCTGGCTTTCCCAATGAAGCGAGCAGGCAGGGCACAGTGAGGCAGGCCTGTCAGAGTACACTCCTCGCCTACGAGTGCCCTGGGCCCCCAGGTCTACGCTCCTGCCCCTCTAAGTATCAGACTCCCCCACAGCCCAGACCCACACCCATCCCTCCTGCAACAGTACCGCCTCCCAGCTCCCACCAACACCACACGCTTCTCTCCAACTCCTGCCCTGCTCTCCCCGCATGGCAGTGCTGACACGGGTGCAGCAGCCTGCTAGGTCAGAGGAGCCTGAAGGACACCTGAGTGTATCACCCAAAGAAAGGGCACCCCAAGCACGTACATGGTCCTGGGCTCCCAGCAGACCTCCCCCGACCCAGGCCAACAAAACACCCAGTCCCCAAGGGGAGCCTCTCCAAATCGCCCAGCCTGGTTACCACCACGCCATCCATGCCACATGCGTGTAACCCAGGGCCCCCACAGACGCCAGCCAGACCACAGGATCAGGGTGCTCAGGGATCCCCCAGTTCAGGCCCTGGTAAGGGCTCACTGTCCTCCAGGACACCAGGAGCCCTGACACTGAGGCTGCTTTCCCGCACCGGGGCTGCTGACCACCATGGCTCTGGGCTCCCCTTTCCTCACGCTGTACCTGACCGAGCACAGCCGTCCTTATCCCTACCCCTGCCCCATCGAGATCAGAGGGGGCAACGGTGAGGAAGGGCCGAGAAGCACACACAGCAGTCTCGAGTTTAATCATCTCCAGCATCCCAACGGCCCCAATTTTCAGGTAAGAACACAGGGCTCAGGTAACCAACTTGTATTCAGTAAAAAAGGGACAGAGCCAGGCCAGGAGCCCAAGCCAGTCACATCCCTGGCGGCCTCACCGCCTCCTTATTCCTTAGGCAGGTTGTGGATACACCCAATCTCCGGACTCCCCGGGAACAAAGGTGCGTAGTCCTTGGTACCGGGACAAATACCATGGAGACACAAGCAGTGGCAGGCAGGTGTCCCGGTGGGGGCCATATCTCAGGCCTGGCCGGGATCAGGGAAACGAAGAGCTGAGGGACAAAGCCCAGCGCACACCCTCTGCTCATCCACACACACAGCCTTGCATTCGGCTGCTCTGCTTTCCGGGAGGGCCTCCCTCTGACCCCAGGGACCCCCGGACCGAATGACCCAGTAGGCCGTTTAGCTCAGCCTCCCACAGGCAGTCTCTCCTAAACAAGCCCCCACCTGCTGCTCCCAGGCCTCGGTCCTCCCCAGGGCCCTCCAGACCTCCCGCACAGCAGCGAGCACTCTGACGAGCTCCGACTGGGTCCCGCCCCATCCGTCTCCACTGTGTTCCCCACTCGGGGCCTCTATTAGGGACAGCACCTCCGCCTGACCTGTCCTTGCCCCTGAGCCTGTTCGAAGCCTGCCTGAGGCCCACACACCACCCCTGACTGCCTTCAGGCGGCACCTCTCTCGATAGCATTCCCTGACCAGCCTCCGGTGAGGCGCTAAACCTTTACCTTCCCCCAAAGGTAAAGTGAATGAGAAGAGACCACACTCACCACTTTCCCAGCACCAGCACAGAGCCCAGCACACACCAGCTTTGGTTAACATTTGGCAAGTGACTCTCCAGCTGCTTTTCCAAACTTCAGCCCACTGTGAGCCAAGCTCCACTTGACCAGCGGCAAAGAAACAGGCTATTTACACCGCCTTGAGCCGTTTCCTCTGGTTAATCATGCAGGAACAAAGTCTCATAGGCCAACCCGATGCAGGCCTGGGGGCCTCCTGAACACCAAGAGATTGGGTGCCCTGGCCACCAACCAGAAGGCCCTGAGGGCCACAAGCCATCGCCTGATGCTGAAGTTTGGATCCAGTGCCTCCTTCCCCTCACTGCCCCTCCATTCCAGAGGCCCTCTATACTTCCCGCCTTCAAGCTCACCAATTCTGCCTGGCCAGCAGTTTCCAGCTCAGGAGCCAGAGCTACCAAGCGTGTCTCAACAAGCCCCCGAAGCTGCAGGTCGTCTTTTTGTTTGTGTTTGCTGGGCCCCAGTGGACACGCTCTGTGCTCCTAGGACAATGCTCACTCTGCTTGTGCTGTCTGAGCGTGCGAAGTGCCCACCTACCACAGACCCGGCCCCAAGGGAGCGCTAAGTCTCCTACATGCCCACCTCGGGTGCCTTGTGCACACGAGATGCTTCACGTTCCCAAGTCAGGAATCCCTGCTCAGAGATCACTCCAAACTGGCTAGAGAAGCCGAGGCAGTGAGCTGCCTGCTCGAACCCCTGTCCAAACAGAGTTCATACCCTCCACTCTCAGGGTTAATGTGTGGGAAGCACTCTACCCGGCGCCCAGCCCCTAGTAGCCGGGTGCTTGGCAGAGGGCAGCACACAAGGCCCTTAGAAGGCCGCACGTCAGGGAACTGTGGGAAAAACCAAATACTCCCCCACCCCAATGACTGCCACACCTCAGAAGTTGGCCAGCCTCCTGGTTCTCTAACCAGTCATTTAAAACTTAAACCACACTTCCGAAAAAGTAGGTCCAGCTTCCCTGCCAGGGGAACCAATGATTGACAAAGATGCATGCTGGGCAGCTTGTTCTGGGTGGGCTGGGAAACAGCGACATTCCAGGAAGTTGGGCGTATTCAAGAGCTGACCAACCTGCAGCCGCAGCCTCACCCCACACCCTGGAGGGTAGCCCCCTACCGCTTAAAATACTCTCAGCCCCCAGCTCTCTACTGGCACAGCAGAGGCAAGAAAGCCCTTCTGTATGTAAGGCTCTGGGTTCTTCAACTCACAGCATCCGCCCTGGGGCAGGGCTCGGGGTGTTCCACTGTGCAAACCACCAAGGGCCACAAGACCCAACACCAGGAGACCCAGGTTCAAGGCCGCACTCAGCCATTTACTGGTTGTGACCCCAAACAGATGACACTACACTGCAGCCTAGGGACTGCACCCCCGGGGAGGCTCTCCGAAGGTCACTCCCAGCGAGAAACTATGGCACCTCCTATGAAGACTCAGCATCATCCCCGTGCAAAGGAGCCGTGTTCTGCTGAGCCAGGCAGCACTTGACCGCCGCCCACCCGTTTCCCCCCATGAGGCCCTTAGAAAGACTACTGCAGTGCTGACCAGCCTGAAGTGGTGACAGAGGCCCCAGGCCCTCCCTCTGCAGCCTGTGCATCTATATCCAAACCTAAGAGAAGGCAGAGCTGGCTCCACCCTACCTGCCTACGAGGAGCAGGACCGGGCTCAGTGCCCAGGTCCCACCTGTCAGGATGTGGCCTCACCGAAGGACACAGAGTCAGCCAGGCACCCACCAAGGCCACATCCTTGACCCCTGGGCAGCGCCTGAGCCAGGATGCAACCCTTTTCATCAGGTCACCAGCTTGTCCTTTTGTACCTGGTGCTGTTCATCGACCGGAGCTGTCCTCCTCTGGACCGGCCTCAGTGCTGGGACTCAGATGAACACGGCTCTCCCTGCCCCCCACAGAACACAGCTTTGGAACTCACAATGGCAAGCGTACAGGCTGTGACAGCAGGGGGTAGGGGGTGGGCTGAGAGAGCTACACGTATATGATGCTTCCTGCGTGTCAAGATGGTTGACCCTCGAGCCTTGAAGGACGGCTAGGTTAACCAACTTTCAGCGCGTATAATGTGGGTCATCTGGGGGGTGGGTGTGGGTCAGAAGGGAAAGCATTCCCAACAGAGGCCACACTGCTGCAAGAGTCTGGGACATCAGTGCGTGGGCCACACTAGGAGCCGCAGGTAATTTAACGTTAAGTGGGAAGGAGACAACAGGGAGAACATTGAGGGAGGAGGCTGGATGGACAGGCAAAGTCCAACAGAGACCTTGGATTTTACTCTGCAGGCAAGAGAGCTGCCCTTGCCTCTGCTCTGGTCCCCTGGGTGGGCTGCCTACAGCTAGGCACTTCACCAGCTTAGCAGCCTAGGGAAGCTGCGGAGGTGGGGGCACCCATCCACTCCTTTCCAGCCCAGTCCCCGGCGGGCTCCTGGATACACTCAGGGCAGAAGGTCAAAGAGCCCAGTCACCCACAACAGCCATTCTCCTCGGTCAGAACGCTACAGGGGCTCAGCTGGCCAAAGAGCTTGCGGGGTGAGCTGGTTAACAGTGTGCAGAGTCCTGGGGACTTCCCTGGTAGTGCAGTGGTTAAGAATCCGCCTGCCAGTGCAGGGGACACGGGTTTGAGCCCTAGTCCGGGAAGATCCCACATGCCGCGGAGCAGCTAAGCCAGCATGCTGCAACAAATAGTAGCCTCCGCTCGCTGCAACTAGAGAAAGCCCACACGCAGCAACAACAAAGACCCAACGCAGCCATAAACAAATAAATAAACAAACAAACAAAAAAACAACAACAGTGCAGAGTCCTAGCTCCACCAAGGAGCATCCGGCTCGGGCAGACAGGTACGGGAGCCACCGCTCGAGGAAGGAAACAGCCAGAAGAACGACCCAACACTCCAGCTCTGGCCACTTCCTCCTGCACCTCCAGTGAAGCTTTCCCTGGGATGAGCTATTATGAGGAGCTGGGAAGGAACACCTAGAAGGCGCTGCTCTGGTTCTACTCCCCCCCACCCTCATTCCTGCCCCGGGTGGGCCACCTGGTCTCTGGCTGCCGCTGGCGGTACCAGGCACACCTGACAAGAAATGACTGGGAAGGAAAGGCCAGAAGGGAGCAACACATTGGGCTGCCTCACTTCTGGGTCCTGGGTTTTGGACTGTGCTGGGAACCACAGGAAAAGCAAGCGGAAAAGCAGATAAAAACCCTTCTTCTGATGGATTCTGGGAATATTCTTAGGCTAGAGGAGAAACGCTGCCAGGCTGACCACTGACTGGAGTTCCCCTAGGTGCCCAGCGCCCTGCCTGTACCGCAGGACTGTCCCACAGGTCTGGGTCATCTCCATTCTACAGATGATAAAACAGACTCAATGTTCTGACTTGGCAAAGCGGCAGGGCCGTGCCAAAGAGACATCACCACCACAATGTACTGGAGCTCCGGACCCAAAGGGCCAAGATGCAGAAGTGATAAATTGCAGTTAAAAAGATGACCAAAAAAAAAAAAAAAAAAAAAAAAAAAAGATGACAAGCCAGAGAATAAGGATGTACTTAAAAAAAGAAAGAGCTCCCAATGGCCAAAGCTGGGACAAGCTGAGCACAGAACAGACACCACAACTCCACACTGATGTCAGGAATGAGTGAACGAAGAAATAAACAAGTGGGGGACAAGACACAAAATCTCCTGTACAGAAGGATTCCAGGCAACCTCTGTGGCGACTCCGCCTCAAAGAGGTGGCACTCCGCCCTCAAAGAGGTGGCGCTCACCCCCCACTCCTTACACGTGTGCCGCTCACAGCGACGTCCCTCCTGGGAGGACAGTGTGGACAGGGGGCAACAGTGACGAACGCAGCCTCAGCCGGGCGCTCAGGGTCAGCGTTGACAGTGGAAGGTCCTGCGTCCTGGACGTGACGTGAGGAGAACTGCGCTGCCCCTCTGCGGTCTCCTCCCCAGACCCACAACCCCGGTGTAACCATGAGGCAACACCCCAACTGAGGGACCTTCCACCACACACCTGGCGGTCAGTGTTACCACGAATAAGGCAAGTCTGAGAAAGTGTTACAGTGGAGAGGAGCTAAGGTGACACGACAACTGCACTTCCTGTGGGGTCTGGGACAGAAAAGGACGTGAGGAGAATCTAGGGAAATGTGAGTAAAGGATGGACTCCAGTTAACCGTCCCGGATCAGTATTGGTTCCGTGACTGTGATGAACATACCACACTGATGTGAGACATTACCAGGAAGGGGAACGGAGAGCTCTCTGCTATCTTCACAACTTTCTGTAAACCTAAACCTGTTCTAAAAAATAAAGTTTACTTAAATTAAAAAAAAAACAAATAAGGCAAGCTATAGGACATCCTGCTCCAGCCTGGGTCTAGGCACTGTCCTGCTCACTGACGACTACACGAGCCTGGGCAATCAGCCAGCCTTCTCAGGACCCCTGCCTCAAGGCAGGATTGTCTTGACCCAGCGTCCACGTGGTCAGTCCATTCACCTCGTGAGCAGAAAAAAAAGAAGTGCTGGAGATGCCAGGATTGGCAATGTTGGTCAGTGCGTCCCTGACCCCCTGGCCAAAGAAGAGGGACAGCCACAAGCCATGCGCCTGCTCAACACGCGGCCAGCCACCCACCTACATCCCCTGTCCTCACCCCCTGCTCCTCTCAGAAGTGAAAACCCAGGCATTTTTAAAGCAAGCTGCTGAGGCACAATCTAAAAATACTCAGTGAGAAGCACACGTGACAAATCAGAACCAAGGAGGAAGGAAAAGGAAGAGGTGGGGGGAGGCAGGGCCTGGAAGAATGTCCCCCAAATCCTGTCTCAAGACCCAGCCCACAAACACTGGGAGCGTGTGCTTTTGCTCAGCCCTCGTGCTGAGGGCTATTGACAGAGGAACCCAGACCTCCACCTGCAGTCAGGTCTGCAGGAGCCAGACACCAGGACACTTACTTCCTGAGGATGATGACTGCTCTGCGCTCCTTGATGTCCTGAGGCCGGATGCAGTGAGTGATTTCATCAGCAGCATATCCACTGAAAAGAAACACAGAGCACGTGAGCATGGAGAGTAGATGGACAACCAAAGATCCCCAGGGTTACGGAGACAGAAATAGGGTCCCAGTCTTAACGGCCACCCTCCACCCCATTACGTGACACGTTCAAGGATCTACGTGGGAGGAAATAACGTGTTAAGTTCCAGGATGCTTTTGCCCAGAAACCACTGAAGAGAAAACCTGGAATGAGGTAAAAGCAGGTCTTAAAGCAGAAGCAGAAGCAGGAATCTCCTTGCACAGGCCAGGAGCCCTTCTTTCAAAGGGTCCCCAAGAGGGCACACCTTTAGTGGCTTTGGAGGCCGATGGAGTGACTCAGGCCAGACCCTGGGGAGAAGATAAGAACTGCATCTCCCCCTCCCCCACCCTTGGGCTGGCAGAGGAGGCCAAGGCAGACACTGACAGCACTGAGTCACCAGAGAGAACTAAGGCTGCAAGGTTCAAAAAGAGAATTTGTCTACTTGGAAAAAATGCTTTCAAACACCTTCATTTTGGGGGATCCAAAATCTTGAAGACAACTGTGTTTGGAATATTTTAAAAATTCCCATCACACTCAAGTATCTATTTATTTCCTTCATCAAGTTACATGATTTTGAAAACTGCTCAAACCAATGAATGTGGGTAGACGGCTGTCCTCTTCACAGCTAATGTCTCTCCGATTTGAAACTCTGGAAGCAAACTCAGCTCCCTGAGTACAGGCCCTCACTGGGAGCCTGGCAGCCATGAGGCACTCCCACCCCCCACTAAGCCCTCCACTGAGCCAAGGCAGCTCCGCAGCCACAGGCCTCCTCCCCCTGCTCAGGTTCCCTGGCTGCCACCGGGGACCACCAATCTTCTCTATTCAGCTGCTAATCAGCTCCTTCTCAAGGGCAGCTGTGAAGACGTGGATGGAGCAATGGTCAGAAACACCAGAGGCCTGGGAAGGACTCCTCAAAATGGCCAGGCTGCCCCCACGTGGGCAAGAACTAGATGCAAGAGCGAATAAACAGTCCTAGAGAGAAGTACCTCTGATTCAGAAATCTGATTTGGGGCCATGTGGAGGGCAGAGAAAAGAGCTCTTATTTTAGGGATTTTCCCCTTTGAGCTGCTCCTCGACCACAGGTTTTCAATTTTCTCTGTAAATAACCGTCCTGTGAGATAACTACGGACAAATGTCCACAGTCAAATCAATCTGGAAATATTGATGAGTTTAAGAAAGCACTGGTATGTTAAAGGACCTGAGAATTACTACAGCTGACTTTAACTGAGCACTGACCAAGGAACCTTCTCTCAAACAACACCTATTAACATCTGCAGGCGGGAGTTCCCTGGTTGTCTAATGGTTAGGATTCAGCGCTTTCACTACAGAAGCCTGGGTTCGATCGCTGGTCGGGGAACAATCCCACATGCCGCGTGGCATGGCCAAAATACAAAAAAAAAAATTTAGGGACTTCCCTGGTGGCCCAGTGGTTAAGACTTCGCCTTCCAATGCAGGGGGTGTGGATTCGATCCCTGGTCAGGGAGCTAAGACCCCACATGCCTCATGGCCAAAAAACCAAAACATAAAACAGAAGCAATATTGTAACAAATTCAATAAAGACTTTAAAAAATGGTCCACATTAAAAAAAAAAATCTTTAAGAAAATATCTGGAGGCCCAGTGAGAAATGCCATACAGCGATCGAGGAGTTGAAGAGACCTGGGTTACAACCTGAGCTCTGTCACCTTAGCTGAGTCACATGCTGGGCCAACTGCAGGGACAGCAGTAGATTCTCGGGTGTTCATGTGGTGCTGCTCTGTGCTCTGTCACTTATGACATTCCTTTGTGGTGACTAATGATGAGACTGTTGAAAGGGTCAGTGCTCCTGCTCGTCTCTTCTAGGCAGAACTACAGTTATATGTCTTCCTGGTTAGCACCCCTGGAGAAGAGCAGCGGGAGGCCCACCTGCAGGGCTACCATGAGAATTCAGTGAGATAATGCAGGGTGCCTGGCACCCCCATTTACTGAGCACGTGACACAAGCCAGGCGTCCTGGACAACCTTCATCCAGGCTCCCCCTGCAGCAGAGGCCTCCTGGGCCCCTTCCCAGGGCTAGGAGCTCTAAAGCTTATCCTATGCTCTCTCTTGTCACTCCACATTAGGGGAGTGCAGATCTGGGTTCCAAGACAGTCCCATACTAACACGGGACTTTGCCAAAGAGTGAAGTCCAGTTCCCCAAAGGCAATCCAAGGCATATTTCTAAGGCCTAGACCTGCAGTACCGGTTGCAGGCAACCTTCCTTACTGTTAACGAGTGTTACTAATCTGTTTGACTTGGCTATAGGACCTGCCAAGGGCCCTGACTTCCCATCTTCAGCAAGGAACTGCATCCTGTAACACAGAAGCAGCAGATCCAGATGCTGGTCAAATTTTAAGTGCCCCCCACCTCCCAACGTGCTCCAGAACAAAGAGCAAGTCATGCCAGGTTCCTGTCCCCCAGCCCAGGCCTCAGAAGAACTAGTGCAGAAGCAAGACCACACGGGCCCACAGAAATGACCATGGCGCTCACTGACCCCCACCTGAAGAACTCACTGGCACTGGTCTTCTAGAACTTCCTGGCAGCTACGACACAGCCTACTGACCCCGTCCTCAGTATCAAGCTCTGCTGCAAGTAGGAGGCTCCAAGTCCTATCAGAGGAAGCTCTTCTGTCCAAACTTCAGCAGAAAGTGTCCAACAGAGACCACAGAGGATTATTTACTGCTAAGGAACTTACTTGCTACAAGACAAACTGTTTGAAAGTGCCAGTCTGCCAGCTTGAAACTTAATATACCCTGGGTCCAGGCCTAACCTTGGCATGAAGAAAAGTTCCAGTGCCTCCTCCTCTTTTGTTCTCACAGGGAAGGGAGAGGGGAAATACCTGAGGCTGGTACTGCCCTGCACTGAGCCCAAGCACCGCCCCCCCGCCAATGCAGCAGTGACTAGTGTGCTGCAACCACCCAGAGCAAGAGCCTGGCTGTCACCCACCACACTATGCCTTAGAGTGACTCTTGAAAAGTCTCCCCTCTCTTGGGAAGCTCTGCTCAACTCCCCAGGCTGGGTTCCGCCACACCACCCACCCAACCCTCTCTGCTACTGCAGTTCGGCCTTGTGGCAACTGTCTTCCCCACAAGACAGAGCTCTGCAAAGGCCTTACTCATCTCTGCATACAGCAGACGCTAGATGACGTGTGTGTGTCGAGGTCAACGTTCCTACTGCTGTGAAGACTCAGTTTCTGCATCTGCAAAACACAGACTGCAGCAAGTCCTTCCTCAGAGGATCAGATGCAGGTCAAATGAGGAGTCTGGAAGACTCTTTATAAGGGGCTGTGCAGGACTACACACCTCTCCTCTAGGGGACAGCCTTGGAGACGGAATTATTAAGGCACAGTTCCAAGGTGGCCGCCATTCCCCATCTACTCTGTACCCTGCCCAGGGCAGACAGAGCCAGAGATGGAGGGCCTGGCTGAGATCACCAAGACTGCCTGGCGACACCTCCCTCCAGCGGGGGCACCTGCTCTGGCAGCCCCCATGAGCCTGCCTCACCCCTGAGAGGCCTACAGGACCTCACTTAGGATTTGGGGGGCAGCAGGCCAGCCACCTGGGCACAGGGGCAGAACTGTGACCTCAGACTCAAGTTACAATCACACCTGAACCTCCTAGAAGACACATGGCCTAACACGATGAAGCAGTCCTGGGGCTTTCTGAACCCAGAAGGAAGAAGGCCAACCTGCTCCAAGTCCCAATTCTGTACATATCGAAGTATAAACAGAAAGCAGCTGAGCACAGAGGCAGCTTGCTTCCAGACACTTCACCAAAACCTCAAGCCTTCGGTCACGTGAAAGACAATCAATCTTTGCTAACAACTCTAGGACTTCAACAGCCCCATTTTGCAGAGGCAAACTAAGGCCCAGAGAGGTTAAATAACTTGCCCAAAGTCAAACAGCTAAAGTGGTGGCAATGGAACTCTAATCAAACTCTCGGTTTCAGTGTCTATGCTACACTGGTTTTTGTTTTTTGATGGGAGTGGCGGTGGGGAGAGGTAGGTAACGAGGAGTAGGAAGAAAAGCCCATCTGTGTTTCCCAGTGACAAGGTCCAATCTGTCGTGGGGGCCTCACCGACCTCAGCAAAGGATACAGGTATTCCAACCACCTCCAGGGAAAAAGTCCGCAAAGATGAGCCCATGCCTCCAGCGAGTTAGCATCATATCCCAGTAACAGCAGCACACCAACGGCCCAGCCAAGAATGGCCAGCCAGCCCTGAAACTTTTATGGCCTATTTATTTTCTGCTTTCTCTGACCTTCATGACTAAGACCGTCACTAGCCTGCTAGCTTCCTTTCCTTTGCTGCCCTCTGCCTTCTTCTCACGCCTGGCAGAACCAAGGCCAGCCAACACCCCGTAGCCCAGCTCCTCCTGAGAATAAACAGCCCTGACTTCATCCTCAAGTTCCTCCCCCTCTCACGGAATCAGAAGATTCCACACAAGAGATGTGGCCCAGACCTATCTGCCCTACATTCCTAACTATTTTAAGCCAGAAAGCTAAATTTTGCTTTCAACCAGCTGAACATGATCAGTCCTTTGCCCAGAACTGAAGGGGTGCCCGCTCCACCCAGTATCAACTGCTATCTGGAAGTCACAGGCTGCGCTCACCACTGCGTGGTCTCATGGCTGGGCGATACAGTAATTTGCAGACAGGTGGCTAAGGCCTGGCTCTTTGGGCATGTGGCCACCGCAACCACAGACCACTCAGCAGTGATTAAAAATAGCAGCAAGTATGCAATTAGCCTTGAGGTAATTATTCCAATTAATCCATCTGAAATCTGTTTTAATCTGCCACTTACCATACAGGGAACAGGAAAAGGAATACAAGATGAACTGATGTAAGGAGATAAAAAAGATTTATTTCTCTAGAGAACAGCATTAAGACAGGACCCACTCAGGCCCAGCGTGGAAAGGTTACAGGAAGACAACTCCCAGCTGGCTTGGAAAGAAGTCTGAAGCACTTCCAGAAGGGTCTGCTCCGGAGTTGCTCTAAATGCCCACGTCTGGACACTGCTGAGTCAATGTTTGCCACACACTGGAATCCACGCTGACAACTATTAAATATAAAACTGTATTCCTGCCATATTGCCTTGGACGGGTACAGACACCACTGCCATCAACAACACAAGTCTGAGTCAGATGAGAACTACTAGAACCCCTGCCCACCTGTAGAGAACCACTGTGTTCATCAGCCCCTTCCATCGGCAGCCTTACAGCTCATCACCTCTGCGCTGGGATACTTACCAGGAAGTGAAAGCAAGCATCCCCTCTTACCAGCTCAGGGAAGAGCCCGAGCAGGACTTGCACAGAGGCAGCACTAACATGCAGGTGTTCACACACCTGCATAGCAAGTAAGCTCAGAGAGCTAAGTGAACAGGTGCTGGAGAACTTAAATTAGCGGGGGTGTCCGGAACCTGAGAGCAGTAGCTCTCCCCTGGGGGACGTTTCACCCCTGGGAGACAAGTGGCAGTGTCTAGAGACATTTCTGGTCGTCACGGAAGGTGCTTCTGGCATAGCAGACAGAAGCCAGGGATCCAGCTAAACGTTCCAAGAGGCACAGGACAGCCCCCACAAGGACTGCCCACACGTCAACAGGACTGCGGCGGAGGAGCTCTGCTCTAGAGCTTCACCGAGGCACGCCACACCAGAACGTCTACCTCAGGTCCAGGCTGGCTCTGAGGACTAGTAAGGAGCTCCAGCTGCCTCTAGTCAGCACCTACCCCTCACCTAGCCCTCATGCGCTCCCCTCCGCCCGCACCTCTGCTCAGCGGCTCACTCCCAGTCACCTCCCAGCCCCCTTCAAGTTCCTGAAAACCTCCAAACTCCACAGTGGAGTAAGACGTCCCCCCCAGTGTACTCCTGCGGTTACCTTCCTGGGCTGTAACTAACTGACTGTGGCCTCCCCTGGGCCGTGAACTCTGTGAAGGGAAGAGCCATGTTTAAGGCTCCCCCAAATCCCTAGCCCCTTCCCCGACAAGAGAGCAGGGGAGCACGAAGTGGCTGTGTATGGTCGACCCTGTGCCAGGCCCTCTGCTAGACTCCGAATCACCACCTTTAGCTCTAACAGGCTGTGCAAGTTGCCATCACCCTATTTACAGATGGAAAAGCCAGCTCAGAGAACGCCCACAAGGTCCCAAAGCAAAGGAGAGGAGAGCTGGGTTCAAAGCCAGGGGCAGCACTTTTCAGGACGTGGCCGAGCCTCCCACACTGACCCCTCAGCCAAGTCAGAATCCAGGAGGAAGGGACTGGGAAAGCCTCGGGACTTCACCACTCTAAGGCAAAGATGAAGAGCGTTTTCCTGGTGATGCAATCCCGCTGCTGATCGCTAACAGACCTGCGCTTTAGGAACCTGAAACCTCTCCTCAATACAGGGTGTGCGTGTGTGGGAGGGAGGGGGCTCTGCAAGTCACAGACTGCCTCTTGTGGCCCCCCCTTTACACACCGGGCCACTGCCAGACCTCCTGCTGACAGCCCTGAGGACCTGTGATGATGTGGGAAACCAGTATCCCCTTAGGAGAGCAAATGGCCCTCGTGCGAGAGACCCCTTTAAGCACGGAGAGCCCTTCGATGAAGTCAGACACCTAACTGCCTTACACGGCAGGCCACTTGGGAGAGTGTGCCCTGGAAATCCCATCTTAAAGGGCTCTGCCAAGACATCCATCTGGAGCACCACGTAGATCCGAGGAGAAGCCGGGAGCCCACGTGACAAGGGGGTACCTGAGAGGTAGGTGGCCTCTAGATTTCGACGCATAAGGAAGCCGAAGTACTGCTCCTGCTGCCACTGACTTCGCTAACTGCCCCCTCAGGAGACATGGTGGGCACCACACGGCTCTGCTGCCATTCCCAGATACGGAGGCAGCCTCAGCTGTTCCCCTCAAATGAGACAGAACACTTGCCTCAGGGCACTGAGAGGGCTCCCGGGACCCTGCTTCTCCCCGTGACCGTGGCCCACGGCACTGACCGAAATTCAGAGGTTAAGCTGCTCACAACAAAAGTGCAGTGCCTGCCGATCCTGTACTAGAATTTGGTGGTCAACCAAGCTGCTCGGAACAGCTGCAGTCTAGATCTCCTAAGAGGTTTTGGGGATTACTGAAGTACATCGTTCGATTTACTTGCTTCAGGGCTGGAAGCAGGGAGCTTCCAAGTAAATTTTCTGCTTCATATAAACAGCAAAGGTGTTGCAGCAGGCAATCTTCTCTGAGGGCCAGGGCACTGAGCTAACTCTCAGCAGGTTCTGGGGCTGAAAATAGGCCAAGAGCCTAAGATCTGCTGAACAGCTACAAAGCCTAATACCAGGAAAAGAGACAAGCTTTATTTTGTTTCATATGGTCCTGATTACAGGTAATGCATCTTACAAAGGACCAATGGGCTCTTCTGCAGCCAAGAGGGACTGAATTTTAAGTTTGCTGCACTCTATTCCTGGTCCAACCCCTGATCTGTTCAACTCCAGGGAAGCCACTCCCCCTCCTGGGAATGAAGAACGTGTATCAATTAAATACGCTCAAGGGCTTTCCTCTGTGAGGATCTCCTCTCTTAAAGGAATCCACGAACATGTTCTCTGTTAAAAAGACCAAGAATGGCAAGTTGGAAAGACTTTTAGACGGTAATGCCAGCTAATTTTTTTAAAAACACAGAGTTGGAAATGGAGGCCCAAAATGGAAGTGACTTGCTCAAATCACGAAGGTAAAGGAGACTCCGAAAACCACCCTTCCAGAAAGATGCCTTTAGATTAGTTCTGGGTCAAGTCTGCGATCTCGTCAAGTCTGCCCACGGGATAGAAAATTCTAGCTCAGCTCCCTGTTTTCTTACTGCCCGTGTTTTAAACGCAGACCCCTTTCCCCGCCCCCCACCCCCGCCCCGCAAACAGAAGCCTGGGTCAGAAGCGGAAAGCGCGGGCTCCTGGGGGCCGCTCCCTCCTCCCAGGCGGTTACCTGAGCACAGTCACGCTCCCCCTGCGCACCGGCAGGGAAAGCACGGGCTCCGACACCCGGATAGGCTTGAACTGGAACTTGCAGCCGAAGCACAGCGCGGAGTCGCTGAAGAAGGACACGGATACGATGGGGCGCTCGAAGATGTGGATGGGGTCCACGTGAGACACGATGCAGCCGCCGGGCTGGTAGTCGTTGATGACGGCGCTGTTGACGAAGCCCTCGGGGATGACGCGGTGCTCCACCAGCTTCTGGATCACCAGCTGGTGCACCCACTCGGGGATCTCGTCCACGTCGCCCGGCGGGTAGAGGCGCTCCTGGCCGGGTCCGCGCTTCTGCAGCTGGGCGCCATACGTGTAGCCCTCGCCGAAGAAGTACTTGTTGCGCAGCGGGGCCCGGTCCACCGTGTGCTCGTTGTACAGGCCCTTCTCGGCGCGGGACACCACCTCGTCGATGCGGGCCTCGATCTTGGCGCACTCGTCCTGGCTGAACAGGCGCATCTGGCGGATACCGCTCTTCACCTTGCGCGCTTCCTCCTCCTTCTGCAGCTGCTGCTCCTCGAAGTCGCTGCGCTCGGGGTCCGAGTCCTCTGGGTACTTGCGCTTGGCCCCGGGCGCCGCATAGGGCTCGGCCGCGGCGGCGGCGGCAGCGGCGGCGGCCACTGCGGCGGCGGCAGCGGCCGCGGCCTCCCGACTGCCCGCCTTGTAGTTGTCCCGGGATGTCATGGACTTGAGCTTCTCCCGCAGGTCCGTGTAGCCGCTGGCGGCCGCCATGGTCCACGCCGCTGCTCTAGGGCCCTCCGCGGCGGGCGGGGCGGCCGGGCATGGCTCTGGGGGACGCGCCCGGGCCCCGGGCCGCAGAGGCCCTCAGCGCCAGGCCCGCGAGCGAGGCCGCGCCGCCCAGCAGGGGCGTCGAGGGGCGGCGGGGCGGCCTCAGGGACGGCGAGTCATGCGGCGACGGCGACGAGGCTCCCTCCTCCTCCGCCTTCTCCGCGTCCCGGGGGGCAGGGGCGCCGGCAGGGCCTCATGCCGCGCAGGGCGGCCGCGGAGGCTCGGCCCGACTCCTGGCCGGACCCTCGGACGCCCGGCTCGGCCCGCACTTTAAAGCGCTCCTCACGACGTCACGGCCGCCCGCCCGACGTCCGCCAGCGCCTCTCCTCAGCGGGCGGCTCCGCGCGCAGGCGCAGTACGACCGGCCACGGCGGCTCCGCGTGCAGCGAGCATGCGCGCGCCTGCGGCCGGGTCAGCAGAGGGGCCGGCGCACGCGCAGACGGGGGCCGTCCACCGCCCCTCCCCCACCCACTGAAGGGCTCCGCGAACGCCCCAAACAGCAGCCTGCCTCCTGTCCGCGCCTCCCCCGCGGCCGTAGGGCTCCCTCCACGGGGGTGCGCTCACGCCGTCAACGCTGTCGCCACGCTACGTCACGGCATCGTCCGAACGCCCGAAATCGCCTCAGCCCCCAGCGCGCAATCACCGGGGAACCGACACAACCCAGCCTGCCCGGTCACCGCCCCCTTGGCGCTTCCACTTTTGTCACTGGGCCACCGGCCACGCGCCGGGCAGGCCCAGACGGCAGCTTCCGGAAGCCGGTTGGCGCGCATGCCTGTCAATCCGGCGGTCGCCTTGGCTACTGCGTCCGTCCCCTAATTAGCGGCGGGCGGGCCGCGAGGACCCCTGAAGGGTGACCGGGTGGCTAAGGGAGTGCCTGAGTGGAGACCAGACCGCAGCGAAGCGCTCAGGGCGCAAGGATACGCTCAGATTGCGGCGCCGAGAGCCCCGGCCCAGCCCCCGGCCCGACGGCTGCTGCCACAGACACCGCCCCCTCGCCGCCGCCCGGCGTGTACGTTGTCCTAGTCACGTCCCGGCGGCGGCGCGTGCGCGGCCCTCCTGGGCCGGGCGCTCCCGGGGCGGCGGGGTGCTGGGGACGGCAGCGCGGGCTGCGGTCCTCGGAGTCACTGCCCTCCCGGGCGCCCAGGCCTTTGTTCAGACCCTCCCGGCCCCTGACGGCGGGGCCTGCACGCGTGGTCACGCTCCTTGGTCCCTGTCCCTCCCACCCGTTCCTTAACTGTGGTTTTTGGAGACTCGGCTCACCCCTCTAGCAGCCTCCCCAGATTCTCACTGGGATGAAATGCATCTTGGGTTTCGTGGCCTCGCCACCCTGGCCGTTATGCCCCCAGCCCCTGCGCCCTCTCCACCCACCGCCCCCGGCTGGTCGGAGCTTGAGCTCCAGACCCTGCTACCCAACAGACGTGGGTTTGGACCTTGACCTCCTGACGGGCTGTAGGACCCCAGACAAGCTCTGTAAAACGGGAATGAAATCCGTTCCCATGTGCGGTGGGTGTGAAGATGAGATGAAGTCCTGCATCCTGTACGTTAAGCAGAGAGGACCACTGGCCTCTAGGGTGGGCCTGTTTCCACGTCCTAAATTAGGGGACTACCGGTCCCTGGTGGGAAGTGGGGTCTGTCATGGGGCCACAGAAAGTCCAGGCCAGCAGGGCCTGTGGTATGGGGAAGCCTGGACACCTGGGACCCTGGCCCTGACCCTCCCTTCCAAGCAGCAGCAGGTGCAGGGGAAACGGGGCAGGCGTGAAACCCGTAGGGAATCGGCTCCTGCCCTTTCCTGACCCAGCCTGGAGGGCACCGCTGGTGGTGGCGGCAGGAAGGCAGCTGCAGGTGGTGAGAAGGTGGCCAGTGGGCAAAGCCAAGGTCAGGCGGCTGGGCTTGGGCCCCAGTCCTGCCTGGGCAAGTCTATGTGAACGCCCGGTCAGGGCCCCGTTGCCTGCATATTGGCAGTTTGGCTACGAGAGCTCAGGCCCTTCAGAAGCCCAGCGCCCACCTCTCAACGGCCCTCCAACCGGGGGCATCGGACTCTGCACGCACACCTGGTGGCAGGGAGCTCACTACCTCATTCATCAGAAAGTCCTGCCAGAGACCCCTGTGCTCCGCTCACCAGGCAAACATGGGAGTCACCTCTCCAGGGCCCCCAGACACCCCCTCGGAGGCTTCCCCATGCTCTGCAGCCAGGGCCCTCCCCTCTCCCATCCGAGCCTCAGGGGGAAACAGCTCGACTCTGGAGCCTGCCTGCCTGCCTTTGACTCTCGGCCAGGCCAGTTAGTGGTTACTTGCTTCACCTCTTCCTCAGTTTCCCCACGAAGACAGGACGTGACTGTCTCACGCTACCATGCCTCCCAGATGTGTCTCCTGTGTTCTCACCCCATGCCAGGCCGGGCACCCTGGGGCTTGGTTCCCTCTGCTTTGGCTCTCCCCACGTCCACCTGGAGTTCCTGTCTTTCTGGGTCTGGGGGCCACAGCAAGGTCTGATTCTCCTGCCACCCGAGTCTTCCCACTCTGCCTCCTGGGGATCGTTACCTCTGACGAGGGCTCGACCTGCTGGTGCCACCACTGAGGCACCAGAACAGCTGTTAAAACATGAGCCTATGCCTTAAGGCCCAGGTCCTGAAATCCCGAAGTCCTGCTGTTCAGTTATCCAATGCTGTGTAACAAACCTCCCAAAACTCAGACCTCAGACACCATCCAGCTCAGGAGTCTGCATCGTGGCCAGGGTTGGGCCAGGAGGTTCCTCCCGGTTCCATGCGCTTCAGCTGGGGCCTCACTCACACGGCCCACTTGCATTCTGAAACCCGAAAGTCCTCTCACCTGGGCAGAGCCTCTAACTGGGAGCAACTCCCGGTGCCTGGCATTTGTCTAGTACACAGTAGGTGCTTAATAGGTACTGAATAAGTAAGTAAGCCCCTCCTCGGACACCTTGGCTCCAGCCAATTATGCCCCCACACACCTATCCAGCCCTCCTCTCCCAAGCCTCCCCTCCCCGACAAGTTCCCCAAAGCACTAGCACTTCCCATCAACATTCATTCATTTATTCTTCCATTCATGCGACAAGTATTTTTTAAGCACCTACTCTGCGTTAGGCATTGTCCTAGGCTTTGGGGGAAAGAGTAGGGAACAAACACTGTTTTCTCTGTTTAGAATGTTCATTCCCCTTCCCTCCATCTATTCCTATAGCAAACTCCTACTCATGGTTCAAAACCCAACCCAAACATCCCATTCCCTGGGAAGCCCTTTCCCAGCCTTCTCCCTCCCCAGCCGCTGACATGAAACATCTCTCTCCCTCTACTATACCATTCTCAAATATTGTGTGGCCCACCCAGTGACGGGGTCCTGGGGTTAGGGCTACCCAAGGAGTGTGGGGTAGAGGGGCAGGGGCCCGCAGGGAGAGGTAAGGACAGATGTCTCTGCTGGAGGCCCAGGTTCCCCTGAACAGAGCTGGCTCTGGTTGTTTTTTTTTTCAATGCAATTTATATAACTTTATAATTTTAACATAATTTCAAACTTATAGAGGTCGCAAAAGCAGAACAAAAAATTCCTACACACCTTTACCCAAATTGGCTACTTATTAACATTTTGCCCCCTTTGCTTCATTACCAATGTAATTTTATAAACACGATAATGCAGAATAAAATGATTTCATAGCAATTATAATTAATCAGTATTTTTTGAACCTCCTGGCTCCTCCCTCAGACTCATTTTCCAGTCACTCAACAACCACATGGAGAACAGGCTGCCAGGCGTACCTTTTATTTGCACAGAAATGACCAAGAGTCAGGAACCCAAGCTCAGCAGCAGTGCAGGGGCACCTGACGGGGGGACATGTGAGGGGCCGGGGCAGGGACATGGGGCAGATTTGAACATCAGACCCCAAGGAAAGAAACGCAGGTTCAGTTGGTCTAGGCTACTGGTGTGGGGCTTCCCTGCCACAGGGGGAGTCGGGGCAGGGCCACAGTGGTAGGTGGCAGGAGGCCCCACTAGTCAGTCTTTGGAAGTCCCTCCTGCCATCTGACCCAAGTTTGCACACTGCAACTCCATCCCAACTCTGGATCAGTCTTCTCAGGTTCCTGGGGGCTTGCGCCATGCCACCTACTGCCTCTTGGTCTCCCCTAAGGTTCTGGCCCAGTAACTCCCCTGGGACCACACAGCAAGCCTCCTGGCACAGGGCAGCTGGGGGCTGGGGGCTGGGTCAGAGCAGTGTGATCTCGCTGGGGGGCAGCGTGAGCCGCTTCTCACGGGCACTGAGCAGGTTCTCCACGTGCACGGCCACCACGCGACACAGCTCCAGGCCCTGTAGGAGAGACGGTGAGAGGCCCAACACTTCCCAGCTCTCACCTGGGGTGAGATGTGGCCGGGAGAGGGGAGAGAGATGGAGGCCAGCCTCCGGCGGGACTAGTGGGCCCCACCCTCATCCCCACCCCCCCAGGGCTCTGGGTGGCCCGCGAGCAGCTAGGGGGAGGAATGCCAGGCTGCAGGTGGGAAGGGGTGAGCCGGGAGGAGAGCAGTGCACCTGCCAGCTCTGCTGCATGTGGCCTGTGTGACCTGAAACCAGTTACTGCACCTCTCTGAGCCTCAGTGGTCTCACCCCTGGGGGCTCGGTTTACCAGGGCCTGGCTCTCGGAGCCATGGGGAGGATGCTATGAGATTTTACTACACGTGAATCCTCTAGACTTGACACCTATTAGCCCCATCAATAAATGGTTTCTAACCACGTGCTGCTGCCGTGGTTACCACCTGGCGCCCACAGCCTAGAATGAGCTGTGACCCAGCCTCAGGGCTCCCACCTGCTGGGGGCGGGGCAGGCAGCGGGGACTGTGGAAAATTGGTCTCTCAGACCACCGCCAGTGCCGGAATCTCCCCAGGCGCTTCCTGGGGGCTGGGAAGCTGCCCAGAGGGAGGGTAAAAATAAGCAGGACAGCACTTACTGGGTGGCAACTGAGGACCAGGCACTGTCCCAAGAGCCCCCCATGTCCCACCCCTCCCAGTCCCTGCAGTGTCCCTATGAGTCAGACATCCTTAGAGCCCATTCCACAGGTGAGGAAACTGAGGCCAGAGCCCTGAAGCCAGTTGCCCCAGACCTCACAGCTGGGGATGGTGGGACTTGAACCCAAGGCCACACCCTGGGGGCCACCTCGGCTAATGAGATCAGAGTGGGCTCCTCCCCACCTGCCATCCTCCCACCCACATGCTGCAGCACTCCAGGCCTCACTGGGAATGCTGCCCCACTTGGCAGGTGTGGAAACTGGGGCTCAATAAGAAGCTGGGCTGCTTCCAGATGCCCTCACACAGCCTGTCAGAGGTAGGCGGGATCACTGCTGCACTCAGACATCACCTGCTCCTGGAAGCCCTCGCTGATTACCTCCTGGATAGCACGGGTACACCCTCCCCGCACTGATCACGGTTCATTAGAGAGGCTTTGATATCTGCCACACCCCTGAGACCTGGGGCTCTGTGGGGGCCAGGGCTGGAGGGTCTGCTCAGTATCTCTGCAGCTAAGTGCAGAACCTGCTGCGTAGAGATGCTCACTGGTTATACATTGAAAGAATGAATGATTAATTAATAAATGTGTCCTCTACACATGCATGACAGAGGCAGAGCAGAGGTGGCAACGCAAAGAGGTCGCGGGTGGGGAGGGTACCGGGAGCAAGCGGAGAAGCCAGAGAGGCCTCCTCCTCCACCCACTCACTTCCTGAGCACCCACTACAGCTGGGCTGTGCTAGGGACACCGTGGGGACAAGCTGGACACAGCCCTGCCCTGCCCCGCCCTCTCGGGGCTGACATTCTAGTGGGGAGACAGACAATCTGGGAACAAATAACTAAGGGATTTCCAAGCCATATGAGGGCTGCTGAGGCGGAGAGAGTGAACTATCGGGGAGGAGGGTCAGGGTAGGCTTCTAGAAGGAGGTGATGTTTGTGCTGAAACCCGAACAAAGGGAGGGAGGGAGCCCCGTGATGCAGGCAAGCGTGTCCCAGGTAGAGGGGACAGTGAGTGCAGTGGGTCTGGGGTGGGGAGGGGGGCAGGTAAGCAGAGGGGAGGGATGAGAGCGGAGGCCACGGAGGTAATCAGAGGAGGGGGCAGGGATGGGAAGGGCTGCTGGGTTGGGGGCCCAAGGGCCTTCAAGGGTGAGAGGTGAGGGCAGAGGCCTGTTGGTCTCCAAGGGCAATGTTGACGGGGTCAGGGCAGGAGAGAGAAATAAGGGGCTGTCTCAGCAGAGCTGGCTTTGGACGCCTCATGGTCAGAGGGGTGCCGGGGTTGGGGAGGGGGGACCGGACTCAGCACCAGTTAGAAATCGTCCAGGGGAGGGCTCTCCAGAAAAGGGGCCCAAGGGGCAACGGACGGGCAGGCCCGAGGAGGTGGGTTTGCTGTGGTGGGAGCTCAGACTGGGGGTTCTGGGAAGCAGGCTGAGCCACAGGTAAGGCCAGGGTGGGGGTGACCTCAGCAGGAGCAGGACTGGGGAGCAGTGGGAAGCACACTGATCCCGGGGCGGGGGGCTCCTCCTTTAGAGGCAGGGCTGGGGCAGTGGGAGCCCCTGTCTCGTGCCCTGGGATAGCAGCCCCACCAAGGCAGGCCGTGCCGTGAGAAGTGGTCCTGGGCCCACATCTTGAGTGGGTGCAGTGGGCCCAGACGTGTGGGCCCAGCCCCGATTCTACCCCTGCTCTGGACCTCAGTCCCCTCTCTCCAGTGGGCTGAGAACTCTGGTCCTGCCCCATCCCCGGGCACTGCGAGACTTGGACTTGACTGACCTAGAGGTCAGCCACAGCTTTTAATGAGCCGCCACAGTTGCTGCAAACAGGAGAAAGGTCCAGGGCAGCTGGGCCTTGGCCTCCCTGTCACATGGGAACCCCACTCTCCACCCCTCAACCTCAACAGTCCATCCTCCGAGCCTCAGCCCAGGTGAACATCCTCCAACTGCCTGGGTCCTGCCCTCCCACCAACCTTCTATGGCTCCCAAGTGCCCTCAGGAGGAAGCCCCAGATTCTTAGCTTTATATTCAAGGACCCTTAAGACCTGCCTTCCCTGGCTGTGTCTCCCCAATTCCCCATCAAACTCCTCACTATTCTAAAAACAACCTGGGCCCACCCTTTCCCATGATCCCACCATCAAGATGCTTCTCTGGTAGACCGCCCTCATGACCCACAGTTCTGTGAGGTGTTGGGTTAGCTCTGTCCCCTGCACTGGGCTGGATGTTCCCTGGGACACGGCTAGGACCTGACCCATCTCGGAGCCAGACCCAGAGAAAAGCCTGGCGAGCGGAATGAGGGAGTGGGGGTCCGGGGGACAAGCTGGGCTGCCAGGCGGGGCCCACCTGCTCCAGCTGCAGCTGCATGGTGCGCTGGGTCGCCACATCCCCCAGTGCGATCTCCACGTACGGGTAGCTGGAGCTGGCCGTGGGCCGCTGGGTCCTCGTCGACTGGATCTCCTTCAGGGAAAACTTCACCATCAGCTCCTGGGGGAAATGGGGGCAGACAGGTTTGGGGGTGCGACAGTCTCACCCAGCCTTACCCCACCGCTGGAGGTCAGATCCGTAGGTGGCGTGACAGCTCAGCTCGGTTCGAGTACTAGTTCCCCAGTGACTTGCTGTGTGACCCGGAGCAAGCTACTTTACCTCTCTGGACCTCAGTTTCTCACCTGTGAAATTATTTCAACAAATACTGCTGCACGCATGTGCGGCGTGCCAGGCACTGCTCTAAATGCTTGCGATCTAGGGATGCAGGAAATGCCTTCACATCGAGGCTGCTTCTTCACACCCGCCGCTCTTGGTCTGGAGCTTTCTTTCCGGCCCCAGGAGCAAAAGCTTCCCACACAGGGACAGCCAGAGTGATGGGAGTCAGCACCCCATCACGAACAACAGGCCACAGCAGACAGACAACCCAGCTCCCCGACCCGCACGATGGGGGGCATCCTCTGAGGGCCGTGCTCCCCGCTGGACCGAGCGCCAGTCCCCACAGCAGGAACCTGCTTGCTAACACGCTCCTCCCCAGGTGCATCCCCCAGGGTACGACCCTCCTCCCGGTCTCACTTCCTCGCTCCAGTGTTTCCACGTAAGCTACGTGCCCTGGAGCCCTCATCTCAGGGCCCACTCCCGGGGGAAGAACTAAGAATAGGGGTAGCAGATCCTTTTTGTCCTGGACTGAATTGTGTCCCTCAAATCCATATGCTGAAGCCCTGACCCAGCACCTCAGAATCTGGAGACAGACCTTTGAAGAGAGAAGGTTAGGGTGGGCTCCCATCCCACGGGACCACTGTCCTTATGAGAAGAGGAAATTGGGACACACAGACCCCAGGGATGTGCACAGAGAAAGGGCCATGTGAGGAAACGGGCAGGACGGCCATCTACAAGCAAGGAGAGAGGCCTCAGAGGAAACCAACCCTGCGGGCACCTTGATCTTAGATGTCCACCGTCCAGAACCACCAGGAAAACAATTTCCGTTGCTGAAGCCCCGCCAGCCCCGCCCCGTCAGCCCCAGCGGACCAACACAGGCTTTGAGCGTTGGCCTGTGTTTCACCTCCTTTCACCTTGACAACAGCCCTGCATCCCAGGTGAGGCAGTGAGGCTCGGACAGGCAAGGAGCCTCGCCCAAGGTCACGCAGGTGTAAGCAGCGGAGCTGGACTTCCCATCCCCTGGGGGAGGGGCGGGGCGGGGCTGAGGCCACTCACGTGGGTCTCGGTGCTGAGGAAGTTAAGGCCATTCTGGTTGACCGCAAGGATGCAGGGGGCGGGCACCGCGCCGTTGCTGCAGCTCTGGACGAAGAAGAAGGAGGAGCCGAACATGGGCGAGGCGCTGAGGAGGCCTGGGGCGGGGGAGGGGCGGGCAGGTGACGCAGGCGCCTCAGTGCCGCCCCCCACCTGCTCGGGCGGCCCCTCCCGCCGGTCCAGCTGCCGGCCTCAGGCCCCCCTCCTTCCCTGCCGGGGCCCCCAGCCTAGGTGGGGCCCCGGCGAGGACTTCCGAAAGCTGGCACCAAAAATGCCTCTGTACAGAGGCAAAGGTGCCCCCACCCCGCCCTCCTCAACCAGGCCCCCACGGTTCCCTCCCCAGCCCGGACTCCTTCTCACCCAGAAACTGGGCGCGAGCCTGGTGGGGGCTGAGCGCCTGCATCTGCTGCCGGTGCTGGCCGAGCAGGCTGGGCCACGCCGAGGCGGCCACAGTGCGGTAGAGCTGGGCCGGGATGTACTCCTGGGCCTCGCGCCTGGCGTGCAGGGAAAGGCTGCTCTGAGTGCCGCCAGGCTTTACGCTAAACCTCCTGGACCCCCACTCACTGCGGAGTGAGGCTGACTCAGTGCCTGGGCACACAGCAGGTGCTCAATAACCGCTGGCCAGTACCACTAGGCTCCCCGTTTGCAGAGGAGGGAACAGAGACTCTGAGAACTTTACCAGCCAGTCCAAGGTCACACAGTGACCGGTCTGGGCCGAGGCTTGAACCCAAGGTGCATTCGTCCTTTGTAGCCCCCGCCCCAGGGAGAAGCCCAGGCCAAAGGGGTGAGAAGCACACGCTGAGGGAAGTATCAGGGCAGCAGAGCAACCACCAGTGGCTGGTCAGAGACGGAGGGCACAGAGCACTGGGCCCACCAGGCCAGGCCTCCCCCTGACACATGCTGGATCCCCTGGGGCAGCCCTGTGTCTCAGGACATCTGAAAAATACCAACAAATACCGGTCCCGGCTGCCATGGGCTGCACACTGGGGAAGGGGGAACGTCAGGGGAACCCCTCAAAAGACCCTCCAGGCAATATCTTTCCTCTCTGCTCTGCTGGGTAAGAGCCTGGCATCTGACCCAGTCTCCCCAGGTCTGGATCCTGGTCCTACCACCTATTAGCTGGGGAAGCCATACCCCTCTCTGGGCCTCGGTTTCCTCATCTGTAAAAGGGGTAAAGAAAGTGTGGTTGGGGACTTCCCTGGTGGCGCAGTGGTTAAGACTACGCCTGCCAATGCAAGGGACACGGGTTCGAGCCCTGCTCCAGGAAGATCCCATGTGCCGCGGAGCAACTAAGCCCGTGCACCACAACTACTGAGCCTGCGTGCTACAACTACTGAAGCCCGTGTGCCTAGAGCCCGTGCTCCGCAACAAGAGAAGCCACCGCAATAAGAAGCCCGCGCACCGCAACGAAGAGCAGCCCCCGCTCGCCGCAACCAGAGAAAGCCCACGCGCAGCAACAAAGACCCAATGCAGCCAAAAATGAAATAAATAAATAATAAATAAATAAATTTAAAAAATTAAAAAGTGCGGTCGGGGAGATTAGCTGAGACAATGTGTGCAGAGTGCCTTGCAAAGAGTAGGAAGGCCACAACTGTATTTCTCCAGCGCTGGGATGATAACTTTCTGTGCTTCCTGCACTTTCCCCTTAAAATGACAGCACAGAAAGAGAGTTGGGTGCTGAGCCCTTACAGTGTGCTGGGCACCGGGACATCCTCTGTCCACACTCCACTGCCTTCCCTACGCTGGTTCACACCAGGGGCTCTCATAGTGTGGCCGAGGGTCTGGGAGGGCAACGCGACTCCCTTAAGAACCTGAGCGGTCATCTGCTCTCCCCTCTCGTTCCCTCACAAGTGCACGGTGGAGTCCGCCAGAGGCTATGTGACACGTGAGATCACAACAGACTGACAAAGAGGCAGAGACAGGCATCCAGCTGCCGTCTGTCACGCCAAATGGTACAGAGATTTGCAGAGTGTCAAACAGTGCCGCTCTTCTCACTGGAGTTTTTGGGAAAATACACTTGTGTTTTCATAACGTATTTATATTAATGTGTAATGTTACCTTCCACTATTTGTATTATAATTATCACATATACGCCTTTATATTAACACGGGGTGTCCTTATTTTTAATTACCTGCTAAGTCAATATTTTAAATCGTTTCTCAGTTTTAATTTTGAATAGTGTAAATATATGAATAGATACAACGCACAGAAACGAAAGCCCTTTGGGGTCTTATTTTTAAGAGAGTAGGGGACTTCCCTGGTGGTGCAGTGGTTAAGAATCCACCTGCCAATGCAGGGGACACGGGTTCAAGCCCTGGTCCAGGAAGATCCCACAGGCCACAGAGCAACTAAGCCCGTGTGCCACAACTACTGAGCTTGTGCGCCTAGAGCCCACGCTCTGCAATAAGAGAAGCCACCGCAATGAGAAGCCCAGGCACCGCAACGAAGAGTAGCCCCTGCTCGCCGCAACTAGAGAAAGCCCGTGTGCAGCAACAAAAGACCCAATAGGGCTTCCCTGGTGGCGCAGTGGTTGAGAATCTGCCTGCTAATGCAACGGACACAGGTTCGAGCCCTGGTCTGGGAAGATCCCACATGCCGCAGAGCAACTAGGCCCGTGAGCCACAACCACTGAGCCTGCGCGTCTGGAGCCTGTGCTCCGCAACAAGAGAGGCCGCAATAGTGAGAGGCCCATGCACTGCGATGAAGAGTGGCCCCCGCTTCCCACAACTAGAGAAAGCCCTCACGCAGAAACTAAGACCCAACACAGACAAAAATAAATAAATAAATAAAATTAATTAAGGAGCCAGATTTAAAAAAAAAACCCAATGCGGCCATAAATTAATTAATTAATTATTTTGTTAAAAAAAAAAAAAAAAGAGTAAAAAGGCCCGAAGATGGAGAGCCTGGGAAGACTGATGTCTCGCCTCTTCGAAAACATCAGTTTAAAGGCTGCCTGATGCCCCACAATTTGTTTTTTAATATTTATTTATTATTTAGGCTGCAGTGGGTCTTAGTTGTGCCACGCGGGATCTTTTATTTTTTTTAATTTTATTTTTTTAATTAATTAATTTATTTTTGGCTGTGTTGGGTCTTCGTTGCTGTGCACGGGCTTTCTCTAGTTGCAGCGAGCGGAGGCTACTCTTGGTTGCGGTGCGCGGGCTTCTCATTGCGGTGGCTTCTCTTGTTGCGGAGCAGGGCCTCTAGGCGCGTGGGCTTCAGTAGTTGTGGCACACGGGCTCAGTAGTTGTGGCTCGCGGGCTCTGGAGTGCAGGCTCAGCAGTTGTGACGCACAGGCTTAGTTGCTCCGCGGCATGTGGGATCTTCCCGGACCAGGGCTTGAACCCGTGACCCCTGCAGTGGCAGGCGGATTCTTAACCACTGCACCACCAGGGAAATCCCTCCACAAGTTTTTTAAGGAATTCCCTGTCGTCAGAGATTGTAGGTGACACCACGGTGAACGTTTCCATGGCCAGATCTTTCTGCGGGGCCATGTGTATTTCCTGGACCACAGGGTGTGTGTCCCGAAAGCTTTTTGTCACTCCGTTTGCTCTGAGCTATTACTACCAGCTGGAAGTGACCTGTCATGCCCGGAGGTGGGGGCCCAGCTGGACGGGCTGGGCTGGGTGGGTGCTCACGTGCTGGGCAGGTAGAAGTGGTCCCTGGCTCGGTGCTGCAGTGCGGCCAGCTTGGACACCTGCTGCAGCTGCTGCTCGCCGGGCTGGCCGGCCGGTATGCTGCTGAACAGGCCCTTCAGGTAGTCGGGCAGCACCTGCGGGGGATGGGGTGAGGCAGGTGAGGGTCCGCGGGCGGCCAGGCACTGGGCAGGCAACTGGGGAGGCGCAGACACAGACACTGAGTGGTTCCAGCCCCACTCACTTCCGGGGGAGGGTGGCCTGTCACTTCCCTGGGCTTCTGGGAGGAGTGACACATGACGGTGAGCTGGGAGGGCTGTGGCTGGGAAGCCACAGGACCCCGGGAAGCACTGGCACCCGCCTGCAGCATGCAGAACCTGGGGTCCCATTTCCACAAGTCCTCCGGCTGCCGCTGGCTGACCCTCAGGCACAAGAGCCCAGTGGCCGGATTTGGACTCGGAACGGTCGCAGCTGCGGCACCAGCTCCAGAGAAGCATGCGCTCTCTGTCCAAGCACATCCGCAAGTGTCGGCACAAGAGGAAGAACCAGGCTTTGTTAACCCCACGACCCTGACTTAGACGACCAAGTCTCAAAGGGGAGGAGCAGCACCACGAAATGACAAGGCCAGGCAAAGCCTTTCAGCGAGGGACAGGCCAAGTGCACAGCGCGCGAGGAGAGCCAGAGGAAGGAGGACAGAGAGGCCTCCTGAAGCAGTGCCATTGGGGCGGCCTCGCCGGAGACTCAGAAAAGCAGAGCCCGCAGGGAGCAGACGCCTCGGGGCCCGAATCATGAAGGCCTCAAACACCAAGGCCCGGGGGAGCCCGGAAAGTTCCAGAGCCTCAGAGCGGCCCGCGCTGACCTGGTTGTAGTGCATGGTCACGTAGAGCTCATTCTCGAACTTGAGCGGCTGATCCCAGAGCACGCGCCGGAACCACAGCGTGTAGCCACCATCCACCTGCTCCATCTCCGAGGCCACGTCCAGGATGTAGGCGCGGCGGCTGAGCGGGCACACGTGCTGGCCTGTGGGGAGCCGGGGGCAGCTGGCTGGGGTACGAGTGGCAAGCCCCCTCCCCGCTCTGGGACACAGCATCCTCAGTAAAGGAGAGCACGTTTATGGGACAGGGTGCCTGTGTTTGTGCAAGTTGTAACCGCAAGCTACAGCCCGCCTAGGTCTAGGGAAGTGCCCTGCGTGGTGCTCCGAGAAAGCCTAGCCCCTTTCCAGAGGAGGGCTGGGGACAAGGAGGGGCACACGAGGCCTCAGGTCAGGAGGGCCAGTGGATGCCTTTCTGCGGAGCTCCTTCAGGGGAGAACCCCCTGCCGGTCTCCTGGGGCGGGTGGGGAGGACGGTGGGGTCTGGCACTGAGCGGGTATCAGCCTGTACGAGAGGCTTAAGTTTTCATTTCCTGAACTGACATTTCTGTTTCCATCCCACACCTTCGGTAAAATTTTACCAAAGGTGGGGCGGGGTGGCACGATGATAAAGTCCAGACTCTCGAGGCCAGACAGTCTGGGTTCAAATCCCAACTGTGTGACCTTGGATAAGTCCTTTAATCTCTGCAGCAGGCTGAATAACAGCCTGACCCCAAAGATGTCCCCGTTCTATTCCCCGCCACCTGTGCATATGTACCTTCATGGCAAAGGGGACTTTGAAATGTGATTAAGGATCTTGAGATGGGGAGATTATCGTGGGTACCCAAGTGGACCCAGTGGGTACTCAAGGGTCCTTAAAGAAGGAGAGATTGGAAGATGCTATGCTGCTGGCTTTGAAGATGAAGGAAGGGGCCGTGAGGCAAGGAATGTGGGCGCCTCTAGAAGCAGAAAAGGCCGGGAAAGAGACTCTTTCCCAGAGTCTCCAGAAGGAGTTAGCCCTGAGGACACTCTGGTTTCAGGACTTCTGATCTTCAAACCATATGATAATAAACCTGTGTTGTTTTAACCCAATGAGTATGTGCTGATTTGTTATGGCGGCAACAGGAGACTAATACAGTCTCCCTGGGCCTCAGTTTTCCCATCTGTAAATGGGAACAATAACCGTCTCATTTCATATGGTTGTGGTGGGGATTAAAGCAGTTTATAGGATGACATGCTCTCAGCAGTGCCTGGGACATAGCCTCTGCTCCATAAATTCAGTTTTTGGGATCATTTTGTTACTGCCTTCCCCTCCCCCTGTGTCTTGGCTGGACTCCGGGCAAGCAGGGCTGAGGATACATGGTTCGGAGCCGAGGCAGCAGCGGGAGAGCTGGTTGGAGGTGGATGGAACTGACAGGCTGGTGGCAGGAAGCAAGGCCACAGCCTACAGCAGGTGGGCTGCAGGGGGAAGGGGTTCAGCTGAACTGAGAAGGGCCAGGTGAGACCAAGGGTGGGGGCCCTTACGGCCACTATTAAGGCGTTAAGAGACAGGTGAAAGTACTTGCACTTGTGGGTCCAGGAGTCGCATCCTATCAAGTCTCATCTTCCCTGAGGGCAGGGCCCACTGAGTGGCCCGAGGGGCAGAGGGAGGCATCAGGGGAGCCCTGTCTTCCAGGAACTCGCGATCTGACGGGCCAGGCAAGGTCACACAGAACGGAGCAGAGAGGGGCAGACGTGCGGCTGTGGGGGCTCGGGGCAGAGAGGTCCCTCTACCTGGGCCTAGGAGCTTCCTGGAGGAAGTGGCATCTGACCTGGGCCTTACAGTGGGGGTGGTGGGCGTGGGCCCAGCATGCCGCACCCTCTGGCCTCTGGCCACTCACCTCGGTTGGTGACAACAAAGATGACGTACTCATCAAAGGCCTCGGGGCGGGTCAGAGCCATCTCAGCACAGATCTCCTCCACCACGTCCAGGGCCACCTGCGGCGAGGGAAGCGTGAGGCTGCACTGGCCTGGCGACCTCTGCCCCCAAGGCCACCCAGACCCCCTGCGCAGAGGCGAGGATCCCCGAGGTCCCTGGGAGCCGGCCGCATGCAGGAAAGGGCACAGCTTTTGGAGTCTGAGAGACTCAGGTTCCGAGTTGGCCTGTCTCTTATTTGCAGTTTGATCCTGAGCTGGAGGTCCCACCTCCCCCAGGCTCAGGCTGCGCCTCTGAGAGAGAAATCCTGCCGAGTGGGGGAGGCTGGGGGGCTCAGCACCCTCGGGGGCCCACCCTGGAGGCTGGGGTCCCTGCCCGACGGAGACATCCCGTCACTTACGGTGCACGTCTTGATCTTGAGATGGCGCTCGAGGCCTCCGGGGAGAAGAAAGAGCTGCCTCTTGGAACTGCGGCCGGCCTGGGGTGAGGAGATTGGGGAGTGGGAAAGGCCGGGCCAGGGCTCTGGGCCAGCTGCTGTCCCCTCCGTGGGGGTCCCCGACAGGGACCGGGCAGGGCCGGCGAGTGCGCGTGACGGGGTCTCTGGGCCGGGCCGTCTCACTCATCCCAACGCCCCAGTGCTCACCAACATGGCCCGAAGCTCCATGCTGCTGGGGAGCTCCAGACGGCCACCGAAGCGCAGCGTTCTCTGCAGGTTCTGCTCACAGGCCTTGGCGATCCCTGCAGAAACGGGAGTCAGGGCCTGGCCCAGGGTGGGCAGGGGAGAAAGGGGCTCCTCTGGCCCCAGCCCTGAGTCCAAGGTGGGGGCGGGTAGAAGGGTGGGGCCGTGTGTCTGCTCTCCCTTCAGCGGCTGAGGAGACAGTTGAGAGGGCAGTGATTTACCCAAGGTCAAGAGCCAGAGTGTAAGAGCTGGATCTGAACCCCATCCCACGCAGCGGAGGCCCGCACGCCTTGCTTATCCATGAGCCCCGCAGACAGCTGGTGACTCGGGGCTTGTCCCCCGCAGGCCGTGTGTGGCTAAGATGACGCAGCTGTGTGCAGCATCCCAGTGCAGGAGCCCCCACCATCTGTTTCCCCATCTCTCTGGGCTAAGCAGTGCCCTCGCCCTGCTCTGGGGAGGGGTCAAGAGGGCTGGGCACACTCTGCCACCTTCCCTGGAGCTGAGTCTCTTCACCTCTGAGTCCAGGGAAGTCTGCTGCCTGAGTCAAAGAGGAGTCTTCAGAAACAAAGAGAGTGAGGTCCCCGTCTCCTTCACGGCCGCCGTGGTAACCACAGGGGCCCCGGCCTCTCTCTTAGGGGGACCCAGGGGTTGCTCTGGAAGCTAGGCTGAGGCTGAGGCTGAGGAGTGGCCCCTTTCCTCCAAAATCCAAGGGGAAAAGGCCAAGACCCTGCCACCAGCCTTGGCGCCCCTGCCTGAACCCTCTCAAGACCCCTGTTGATTCCCAAAGACCAGAGAAACAGGGCCCTGCCGCCTCCTCCGCCTCCACTCCCACATGCCACACATCCTCCTCTCCGGGCCTTCACCCCTGCTACTCAGCCTACCTAGAGATCCCTCCCATGTGCTCACGACCCAGAGCAACACTTCCTCTGGGAAGCCTTCCCTGATACGCCATCCTCCCCCCCCCCCCCCCCCCCCCCCCGTTAGATCAGACAACCCATCGCATCTGCCCCTGCGGGACCTCCACAAACGTTTGGGGATGGACTGATGTTAGTAAACATTGCCCGGGCACCTGTGAAGGGCCAGGCCCTTCGGCCAGCTGCCCGGCCGGTCCTCACACAGACAAGCCCTTGGCCCTGACTCCCCACCCGCTGGCCCCTCACCCTGGAAGGGCAGGCCTGGGGTCCGGCCCACGTCTTGGAGGAAGCGAACGAGGTGTGGCTGGAGGACTTCGGAGCAGCTGCGGTAGGCAGCCACGATGTACAGCAGCCTCCAGCCTCGCTGGCAACTGTCCCTGCAAGGACACACATGGGGCTACGCTGCAGGCGGCCGCTGCACTACGGTGCCACGCCAGGAGTCTCTCCCACTCTCAGGCGGCTCATCTTCTGAGGAGGCTCCTCCTCCCTGCCCAGTGAGAGCAGGGCCGGCGGGCCCAGAGCCGTGCAGAAGCTGTGTTCTATTGAGAATCCAGGTGGGAGGTAGGGAAGGCAGAGGACGAGCCCCCCCCCCCGCCCCCCGGCCAAAAGACAAGCCTTCCCCGGGGGCATCTCTCTGGGTGACGGGAGGGCCGGGGGACCATGTGCAGAGCTGGTGGCAGGTAAGGCTGGGAGGGAGGGGCAGGAGGACGTGCTGAGTGGCTCTGAAATTCCTGGGGGATGCGAGCAAGTGGACGGGAGGGTGGCACACGCTTTGGGTCCCCACTGTGTGCTGGTCGTGTGCGGGACATGGAAGCATACCTTTGTGCTGCCCTGGTGTGAGGGTTTCATTGTGGGGACCTCCGGCGTCTAGGGACAGCACTTGGGCTTCCTTTGGGAAACCACCCACCCCTCCCCGGTCCCTGTGGTTTGGAGATGGGTATCAGAGCCAGGACTGCCCAACTAGAACACCGCAGCCCCCGCCCCCCGCCACGGCGACTGGTTTAGGGATGGGTGTGGGAGCCAGGTCTGGCCAGTTAGAGTTCAGCCTCCCTCTGGCTATGGTGATTGGTTTGGGGACAGGCACATGACCCAGGTCTAGCCAATCAGAGCTCTGTATCGTCCAGCCGTTGTGGTTGGCTCAGGGATGGGCATGGGACCAATAAGACTGCATTTGGGAATTTTTGCTGCAAATATTGGGTCAGTCTTGCTTTCCCTGGGATTGCTGAGCTGGGAAATGTTTCTCTCCAATCTATGGGATATGTTGCTCGGGAATGATATCAACACAGAGGAAAGCAGGGCCAAGCTACGGAGAAGGACTGCTTCCTGATGACACTTGGGTCCAGCTGGGCCTGAGGTCCTACGTCAGACTTTTCAGTTACCTGAACCCGCTTTTGCTTAAACTAGATTTAATTGGGTTTCTGTCACTTGCAACCAAAAACCTGGACTCACACATTATCACATTTTCCAGATAAAGAAACTGAAGCTCAGAGACAAGAAAGGGCTTGTCCCAGACCAAGCACGCTCTGTCTACGAAGTGAGGGAGAGACAGGGGGAGAGACTCCGGAGGCTGACCTGGCCCCTCCTGGAGCATGGATGCGCTGGGGGAGGGGAAGACACTCACTGCTTGGTGCTGGTGTTGTCTGTGATCTGCTTCACAACTTGGCAGTAACACTCGTCCCGCAAGACCTCGTGGTCCCTGCACAGCTGTAGGAGGGCGGGCCAGGTCACAGGTCACACGCCCAGCACACAGGAACAGGGTGGGCACTTGGAGATGGGCCTGGTGCCCCTTCCCCAGACCCCTCCCCACCAGTGGGATGCATTCCTCTTTGGGCCACATGAGAGCTTCCCTCCCCAAAGTCCTGCTACTCTGTTGATAAATGGGGAAACTGAGCCACGGGGCAGGCAAGGGAGCACCAGCAGTCAGCGGGACTGACCTTCAGGAGGGTGCAAAGCACGTCCAGTTCACTCTGACCCTTCAGCGAGGCGTCCCCCATGAACCGCATCACAGCTGGAGGAAACACCTGTCCCACTCGGGCCACCAGACCCCCAGCTGCCTGCCCCCCTTGGGGACCCTGGGGTTGGACGCCTCCCCGGGAGGCTGTGGCCAGAGGAGGAGGGGGAGGCTCCTCCTCTCTGCAGGGGCCCCACATCTGAGTTGAGGGAAGGGGTGGTGGTGAGCAGGGGTCACAGTGCGGGGTCCCACCTGGCCCAGAGCCCTGGCCGCAGTCCCACCCCCACACCTAGAAACATGTCTGTGGCCATCTTGTTGAGGCTGCTGTCGCTGAGCTCAATGAGGGAGTCCTGGAGCGGGATCTGTGGGGAGAGGGGCTGGATCACCAGGAGGCAGGGTCTTGGTGGGAGGGGCTGAGTCATGGGGGCGGGGTCTGTGATGGGAGGGGCTGAATCAGGAGGGGGCGGGGTCTGTGGGGAGAGGGGCTGGGTGACCAGGGGCCAGGGTCTTGATGGGAGGGGCTGGGTCGGGAGGGGGCGGGGTCTTGATGGGAAGGGCTGTCATGGGGGCGGGGTCTGTGATGGGAGGACTGGGTCAGGAGGGGGAGGGGGGAGGGCCACGTGGTGCCTCCTCTTACAACAGGAGGGTCCACACCACCAAAAGGCAGCCGGGACGCCACTAGGGAAGACACTGCCCCTGGGAGAAACGCGGGCCCTCGGGGTGCTGAGTGCTTGGGTCCCATTGGGGACAAGGCTGTTTGGCCCACAGGCCTGGGAGGGGGCCTGGGGCTAGACACCTTGGTGAAGCAAAGCATGTCCTCCAAGGTTCTGGATTCCCGACCCTCCTTGGATTTCGGCCTGAGGCCGTCCCTGCAACAGGAAGCGGACACTGCTGACCAGTCTTGTCTCCAAGCTTTGGCTACACCCCCTTCCCACCTGGAGTGTGCTTGACTCAGTGTCAGCCCACTGGGCAGCAAGGCTCCGGAAGTGGAGGCTGCAGGCGGGCCTCACACCTCAGGGTTTCTCATCCCCCCCAGAACTGGGGCCTCCCGCTTGGGCAGCTGCAAGAAGCCCCAGAGAGACCCTCCCTGGGGTGGGGATGCGGCGTGGGGCCACCACTCACTGGGGTCTCCTCTGAGGGTCTCGGAAATACTTCTGGGCAAACTCGAGCATCGTGTACGGTGGGAGAGCCAGGCCGTCCTCCCCGCGGTCCGCGGAGCCAGCCCTGACTGGGGGACCCTGCAAGAGGGCCAGCCGCCGCACCCCGCCCAGTCAGAGTGGGCCCAATGCCACCCCCGGCTGTGCCCAGACTCTCTCATGTGGGCCCACTGCCTCCCCAGTGGCCTGGCCCGGCTGACCCTTACCCCTCATTGCTTTCTCTCTCCACCCTGGCAAGCTCTGTGCCACAGGACTGGACCTGCCCCCCTCACCTGGCCCCGCCCCGGCCCAGGTGGACTTCGCCTGCTGGCCGGCCCAGGCTGGCCCTGCCCCATTGGCCTGGTCACAACCCTTCCGCTGACCCCCGCCCACCCGACCCCACTGGCCACGCCTCCAGCCATCTCTGGTCACATCTCAATAGGTCATACATCTGCCTAGCTGCCACGCCTCCAGCCATCTCCGGTCACATCCCAACAGGCCATACATCTGGCTGGCTCACTGCTGGCTCAAGCAGGCTGCCGGGCCCCAGGGTGGCCTGCTCTTGGCTGAGCCCCTCCCCTCCCCCTCCACAGTCAGGCGGACCCCCTTGCTGTGTCCGCCCTTCGGCCCAGCCCCGGGCAGCTCTCACCTCCCTCCTGCGGCCCACCTCCCGGGCCGCGGCAGTGGAGGCCACGGCAGCGGCCACGGCGGCAGCGCGGCCCCGGCCCGGCTCTGCGGGCAGCTGCAGAAAGTCGGGGGCAGCTGCAGGCTGCACCAGCTCCGAAGGGAAGCGGCCCACACGCCCATGGATGGTCCCAAATCGCCAACCTAGGGGGCGGGAAGGGCTCTGAGCAGCGGGAGGGTGTCATCTGGGGAGCAGGGGGGCCCAGGGATACAGAGCTTGTGCAGGAGGTGTGTCACGGGGCCATTCACAGAGGAGGACACAGCTCTGGGAAGGGAAGGCATTCCCTCAGCGGGAGCTGCAGACAGCACAACGCAGCGCTTGTGGACCCTCGGGCCACACACATGGAAACGCTAATGTCCACGGAGACCCTTTAGCCAGATATGTGGGCAGAGGCCTGGGCTGCATGGCCGCCTTAGGAGCTGCAGCCAGGCCAGACCCTCTGGGACCCCGGAACCCAGAATCGTGCCTCCGCTGTTTGGGGTGTCTAGGTCTGGCATCTGTGGCAGCTGAACGGGGGTCCCGGGGTACCTACCGAAGTCAGGACCTCGACGCCGCAGCTCCTCCAGGTACACGACCTTCTTGCCGACCACACAGCCAGCACTGTAGCCTGAGGGCCGGACCTGTGTCAGCACCCGCTGGGAAGCGCCCTCCCCCGCCCCCGCCTCCCCAGCCGTGCCCACCCCTCCCCGTGGCGCTGACCCATCCGAGGTGGCTCCAGGGGCTGCAGGTGGATGATGTCACCCTTGTGGAAGGCCAGCAGCGCTGGGTCCTCAGGCAGGAAGTTCCTCACAGCGACCACGTAGTCCGAGTCCTGGGTCAGCCAGGGGCTGGGTGAGGGCTGCAGTCCCATCCCCCTTCTCCCGGAGGCCAGGGGCCACTCCCCTGCCCCTCACACAGGACGTCAGAGCACTGGCCCAGGCCTCACCCCCTCCACCCCTCCCGAAGCCTCCCCACTGAGGCCAGGTGCCGGGCCTGGGGGCTGCCTGGTCTGGAGGGAGCATGGGGGCGGATGCTCCCGCCGCAGTGGGCAGCGGCGAGCAATGCAGTCCTTGCAGGAGGATGAGCAATGCGGCTGCCATGGAGCCCAGAGGCATTAGTAAAGGACTTTGAAGGAGCGGGCAGAGGGGAACGGGCATCCCGGCTGGAAGGCACAGCCCGTGCAAGAGCCTATGGACACAGCTGCTGCCGCACACACGCATCCACGCTTCCCAGGCATGAGCCCCGTTCGGGGCCCTCAGCCCTGCTGGGGGCACCTGTAGGAGGGCCCTGACCTTCTTCAGCTCCAGGATGAAGTCGTCCACCAGGGTCTTGACCTGGTGAGCTCGGGCTGAGAAGAGAATGACCTTCTCGCTGGCCAAGTTGAACTCCAGCATGTTCTGGGAGGGGATGGTCACAAACAGGATATCTGCAAAGCTGGAGGATGGGAAGGTGGCATGAGAGCAGGACCCTGCAGCTAGAGGGATGCCCTCCGCCCACCGTCCTGCTCCTTCTGCGCCTGCCGGCCTCCCCTCCCCTCCTGTCCGCAGCTCTATTGTGTTGCCCGCACCCTGTGAACCCACAACCTTCCAGCCCTCCCCAAGTTGTGCCTTTTATTTTTTTGCCTCGTGATCCAACCTCCCAGATTTTGCCCACACAAATCTCTCTCTTTCAGTCCTTGAGCAAACTCTCCAGCTCCTGCACCTAACCGGTGAGCGAGGCTCCCCCACCCCCCACACCCCCCCACCCCCGCCCCGTGCTCTGGTATAAAGGACAAGTGGGCTGCTAGGAGGGAGGAGTCCGAGGACTCAGCAAGGTCTCATCACGCCGCCGAAGCACCCTTTCCCTTCCGAGCTGCGTCTGCATCTGGCTGTTCACACGGTCGCCCCCGCTGCACGGCGAGCTCTGTGAGGGCCAGGCTGCAGCGTGGCCGGAGATGGGGATGGGGTCGTGGCTCCCAGCTCCCCACTTCTTGGCTGTGGGACTCGAGACAAGCAACACCTCTCTATGAGCCTGTTTCCCTGACTGAAGGGCTTTGGCACAGAGCCGTGCATATGGTAGGTACAGTCGCCCCTCGGTATCCCAGGGGGACTGGGTCCAGGGCCCTTCGAGGGCGCCAAAGCCCACGAATGCTCAAGTCCCTCCTATAAAATGGCCTGATACTTGCATATAACCTATGCACATCCCGTATACTTTAAACCACCTCCAGATTCTTTTTTTTCTTTTCAGATTACTCCTAACACCTAATTCAATGGAAATGCTATGTAGATAGTCATAAAAGCAATGTAGACGTTATGTGAATAGCTGCTGGTGAGTGGCAAATTCAAGCTTTGCTTTTTTGGAACTTTCTGAAATTTTTTTTCTGAATATTTTCCATCCGCGGTTGGTCGAATCTGCGGATATGGAGGGCCAACTGCACTCAGTCAACGGCCGTGAAGCCAGCCGGTGAGGAAGCGCTGGTGCCGGCCCACGTCCAGCGTCCGGCCAGCCCCATTCCCGCCCATCCGCCAGTCACCTGTACGTGCGCAGGACCCGAAGCGGCCCACCGGCCTCGTGGCTGCCCTTGACCATGCGCAGGAGTTTGATGCCCGTGTGGGACACAGCTAGGATCTGCACGCCGGTGCCCACGCTGCCCTGGGGTGAGGACAAGTGGCACGTGAGGCTCTTCCGGCCTCATCCCTAGAGCCCCTGGGTGGGCAGGGGGCAGGCAGGGGGCTCGCACCGTGGCAGGGAAGAGGCGGGAGAAATAGACCTCCCAGCTGTCGCGTGCGATGCTGACCACAGCCCGCTTCACACTCTCCGTCACCAAGGGCCTTTGCGTGTCCAGCTGGTTCTGGGCTAAGGGACACAGGTCGGGTCGGGACTGACCCACGTGGCATGGGGGGAGGCTGACCCTCAGCAAGGAGGTGTCAGTCTGTTGTGTTCCCAGTGTCCATACTGGCAAACTGATGTCCACAGACAGACAGGGACAGCCCAGGCCACAGCCAGTCAGGCAGAGCCCAAGCCAGACCTGCGGCCGGGCCGTGGGAGAGGCCAAGAGCAGAGCGGGGAGGGTTGGCGGGGGTGGGGTGTCTAGCTGGCTGCCCCGTCGACCTCCTTCCCTCCCCCTGGCCCCCACGGTACCAAACAGGGCTTTCATCTGGAGCCTCTCCTCCGCAGAGATGCGCAGGCAGGCCTCGGAGAACGTGTCGTGCAGGATCTGTGGGATGAGTGTGACACCGGCGGCCCGTGGGACTCCCCCACCCGGGAGCCCACGCTGGACCGTTTTAGGATGACTGGGAATGTGGCAGGGGTGCCTTTACGCAACAGTGGGGTCATCTGTGTAAATCAGATCCCACTCCCGAGGATGCTCTCCCTTCTCCTCACCTCCACCCTCCCCAAGCCCTAGTTTCCTCATCTGTATGGTGGGGCTTGGGTTGGACCCCAGGCCCCGTGCAGCTCAGACCTGCTGTGAGTCTGGTTAGGTGGGACTGTGGGCTCTTCGACCCTGTCTACAGTGGGGGCCTCGGCAGAACAGCTTCCCCTCCTCACTGTGGTCGAGGACCCCAAATCCAAGGAGGAGGATTTGCAGACGGCTAGGCTATGCACCCCCTGCTCTGCTGAGTACAAGGGGCATTTAGGGAGGAGAGGCCCTCACCTGGCGGAACAGCAGGTCCAGCTGCACAGGGTGGCTGTAGCTGTCCTTGGGGTAGAACACCTGTGGGGGCAGGGTTTCCGTGAGGACCTTCTGGAGGCCCCTCCCCCGCTGCAGCCCCACTGCTCTGCACCAGCCTGCTCTGACCCTGACCCTGGCTCAGCTCCGCCCTGACCCGGTCTCCCGCCCGCCTCGGGCCCCTCTGCCCCCATCCAGCCCCAGCCGGGCTCCAACACCTCTTTGCGCAGGAAGATCTTCCAGGGGGCATGCTGGTAGCCGTAGAAATCGGGGCTGAGGAGGCGGTGCAGCCGCGTCTGCACGGGGTCCTCGGCCGGCTCCAGGGACCGTGAGGCCAGCACTGCAGGGGTGGAAGCGGGCTGGGGCAGCGAGGCCTCCCGGCCCGTGGCGTACACACACCTGATCACGCGGGCACACGTGCACACTCACACAGCCCAGCCCTCCTCCCCGCACATGGAGACCCGGCGCCCGCAAGCCCAGCCAGGGGCCGGGGGCCTGGGAGCAGGAGAGACAGGCCGCTGCCTGGAGGCCAGGCCCCGGCAGGTGTGGGCGGAACAGACAGTTCAGAAGGACAGAGCTCTCAGTGCCGGGAGCTGGGGTGGAAATAAAACCAGTGATTTAGGAAAGTCTGGGGGCTGGTCTGTGAGGGGCGTTCGGTCTGGGCGGTCGGGCAGACCTCTCTGAGGAGGTGACACTTGAGACCTGAATGTTGAGGAGGTGCTGAGCATGCAAAGATCTTCCGGGAAGAGCGTTCTAAGCAGAGGGAACAGCAAGGACAAAGGCCCTGAGGCAGGAGTGAGCTCGGTGTGTGCCAGAAACAGTGAGGAACAGAGTGTCTTGGGGGGGGCGGGAGGAGATGGGATTGGGAAGGTGGGCAGGTCATGCTGCGTCACGTGGGCCACAGTGAGGAGTCTGGAGTTTATCCCAGGAGCCACTGGAGCACTGTTGACAGGCGTGACGTGAACCGACTGATCTCTGTTAAGAGGGCTGTGGCTGCCGTGAGGCAGGAGATGCAGAGGTTAGGGCTCCAGCCGGGAGGCCTGGGTTTCTATCCCTGATCTGATACTGTTGAGCTGTGTGATCGTGGGCAAGTCACTTAACCTCTCTGGGCCTGTCTCCCCACCTGTAACATCTAGAGGCACAAATGGTACTGTGTTGAAGGGTCTTAGTGAGGATTTAGTGAAGTCAGAGTGGGCTGGGACTGAAATCAGTCTTAAGTGTTGATGCAATTACACAAACGTCCACACTGTGGGTCCACACGGGCCCAGGGACACGGACACACGTGCCACCGTCACGCAGACCAAGTCTCACCTGTGTTCACACTTGGACACCTGCCCTCGGGCCCCTCCCTCCCTCCCTCCTGGCCCTCACCTGGAGTGGGCCCCACGGATGGCCTTGGTGTGCTGGTCACTGGCTTCACCAGGGCTACGGCCTCTCTGGGGACCTGTCCCTGCCCCAAAGACAGCGCTCAGGGGGGAGCAGCAAGGCCACAGCTTATAGGGGCCAGCTGGTTTCTGAGGCTCCCCCAGAGGCCCCACTTTGTCCTTTGTTCCACCTGGGCCCAGCCAGACCCTGCCCCTCACCTGGGTGCCAGGTGCTGCCGCTGCATGGCTCATCTGCGCCCTCAGGATCATCAGGGCCTCCTCGTGGGGGTCCGGCCGCTTCACGAACACCCTCCCGCCGTCCTTCCTGGTGGGTGGGACACTGAGTCTCCTCTTCCCAGCCACATAACTCTACAATAGGGAACTTTTTCCTCCACCCCCATCACTATAAACGAGAACCCAGAGAGGACCAGAGACGGGTGTGGGGACACACAGCACACCCTAGAGAGCGGTCCTGGCCTCCCTCTGCCCGGGTGGCTCATCTGGACCACCTGTGTGAACACACTCACTCCCTAAAAGTTGCTGGGCAGGGGGGCTGCGAACCCAGCAGATGGGCACATGGGTGGTGGCTGAGCAGGCCCGTGGGGAGGCCGCCGTCCGGATGGCTGGAGGGCTGGGGAGGCCAGGCTGACCTGAAGGCTTCGGGCCAGCCTCCCCGGGGCGGCTGCTGGTGTTGCCTGACGATGTCCTTGATCTGCTGCGTGGGCTGCGGGAAGTGCTCCGAGTTGAGGGTCGAGGACCGGACCAGCTCTAGGCTGGGCGAAGCTGCGGCAGGGGCACGGGGGCACAGGTGAGAGTGCCCTCCCAGCCCCGCCCTGGGAAGTGGGAGGCCCCCCGGGCCGGGAGAGGACACTCACTGGATTCTGGAGGCGCCCGGTCCTGAGCTAGAATGGGGACGGCCACGGGCTTGGTGGGGGGCCTCGGGGCCTTGACCAGAGGAGCGGGAGCCACGGGCTTTGGAGCGCAGCGCAAGAGCACGGGCTTGGCCGGGAGTCCGGTGCCTACGAACTTCGGCCGGGCCTCTGGCGCTATGGGTTTCTGTGGAGAGCAGGGTGTGGGGTGGACTTCCCGGGACACATCAGTCTGCTCTCAGGGACCCCACGTCTGCCCAAGACGGGTTGAGGGGGCTCCTGGCTCAGAGAGGCGCAGCGATGCCCCAGGGCACCACAGCACTCACCTGGGGAACCAGACTCACCTCTGGGGGCGATGGCCTTGGGCTGGGACTCAGGGGCTGCTGCTGGAGCGCCATGGCCTGCAGGGTCATCTCCCGGGCCTGGGGAGAGTAGCGGTGGTGAGCGGGCAGGCCCAGGCTCCGCCCCCCGCAGCCCCCAAGCCCGGCACTCACCAGCAGCACAGCCTGCTTGCGGATGAAGGCCTGCTGCAGGGCCAACGTGGAGGCGTCCAGGCCTGGAACTGCAGGGGGGCCGTGTCAGGGGACGTGGATCCAGAGGCTTGGGAGATGGGGGGGATTCCCTACCGTGCCTGCCCCTCCTCCGCCGGCTCAACCTCTCCCCACGGCCGAGGCTGCCTCTGTTCTAGGGCCAAAGCAGCCCTGAGAACCGAGGGGCTCCACCCTGCCCGACCCTGGAACCGACCGGGGGCAGCCACTGACTTAGCTTTGGCCTTGGCTCTGGAGGTCTCCGGGGGCTGCCTTTGCTGCCGCTACTGCCATCTCCACCAGGCTGGCCTCCCCCTTTCATGCGGTAGGCAATGGCTGTTGGCTTCTCCAGGTCCTGGGAGCGGGGGCAGGTGGCTCAAGTGACTGCCCCAGTGCCGTACTCCCCAGCTTCCAAGGCAACAGGCACCTGACACCGCCACCGCCTGTGTCCTGGGGGCCTCCCACCGGCCAGCATCTGCTGCGTGCCCGCCCTCTGCCCACACGGCACCCCGGTCAGGCCTCCGGCAACCTTGTGAGCCCCAACCCACCCCTTCCACAGGGGAGCAAACTGAGGCTCAAAGGGGCTGCGCCCTGCTCAGGGCTTCACGTTATGCCTTGGAGGGGCTCCTGGGAGTTCCCAGAGTGAGCAAGGGTGCCCGGGGGCCCGCTCCCAGTGTGTCCGGGACCCCCAGCTGTGGGTCCTTCTGAGCACCTCTAGCTGTAAGGACACCCTCATCCTTTGCTTGACCCCCAGCAGAGATCCAGAGAGGACACGCCACCCCAGACCCTGGCTGAGAGCGGCTCCTGTGTGCACACGCCGTGCTGGGGTCTGCAAATGCCCTGCTGCGTCCCTACCGCATCCCCGTAGGACAGCACGGGGTCGAAGAGGCTATCCAGGTAGCAGTCCAGTCCTTTGTGGGCCACAGCGGGCTCCCCAAGGCTGTCCGAGTCTGGCGGGGTTGGGGGACACAAAAGTCAAGTCCTTTTCTCCTGCTGATGACCACTCCCGGCTCCCAGGCTCCCCCCCCAACCAGAGACAGCGGCCACTGCTGGTCGACCTTGGTGGGTCGCTGTCCCTCTCTGGGCCTCAATCTCCCCATTTGTACCGTCCTCATTGTGGCTGCAGTACCCATCAGAGTTGGCCACGACGGGCACGTGCCCCAGGGGCTGGGGCCTAGCGGGCGCGTCCTCGTCCGAGTCCCAGCTGTTTCCAAACACCCTGTGGGGATGGAGAACACACAGCAGCTGACCCCCCAGAGACCCAGAGCCCTCCCAGAACCCCCGTTCTCTCCTGTGCCCCGGAACTGGCTGACTCTCTCCCTTTAAAGGCAGGGCCCTTTGGCGAGCCCCACCCCAGTGAGGACCTCGAAGCTTAAGTTCAGAACGCAGTCCCCCACTGCCAGCATCCAGGAGGGGGAGCCTTGTGCTAGGAGAGGCCATCTCTACCTGGGACCTCCCCTGCCAGCCGTGGGCCCCTCTGCACCCACGATGAAGTAGGCTTTCTGTCGCGGGAACTCCCTGAGTAGCTCGAGGTCCGACACCAGGTCCAACACGTAGTCGTGGCCGGCCAGCTCTGCCCACTGGACCCCCTTCTTCCTAGCCACCGTCCAGCCCCGCCAGCCGTCGGTCAGCCCCCTGGAGACAGCACGCGAAGGGCTGGGAGTAAGGGACAGAGCCGAGAGGTACCACCGGGGGAGACCCTGGGATGGGAGCCAGACACCACTCATGGCCGGAGTGGACCCTCTGGGGCTGGGGGCCTGGCCTCTCGTCCCTCCCTTCCTCCTTCCGAGGTGCACAGGGGTGCACTGGGTGGGGCATTCCAGGAGCCCACCTGTGCCTCAGAATGTCTCCAGCCACCTCTTCCCCCGTACTCCAGGAGTGCACCGGGCAGGAGAACTGGTCACCTGGGCGGCAGCGGGTGCAGGGCTCAGCCCGGAGCTTCTGCGGGCCAGTCCTGCGGCTCCTGTGCTCTCGTCCTGGACCCTGAATTTGCATCTCACGGCCCTGGCTCCCCTCCCCGCTTCCAGGTCCAGCCGCCATGCGCCCATACACACTGACCTCTCTCCAGGGCTACATCCCGCAGGCCCCTCCCCAGCGCCTCCTAAGCCCAGGCTACTGGCGCCTGCTGACTCCGGCTGCCCCTCCGTGGGGCAGGGAGAGGGCAGCTCACCGTTGAAGCAGCCCACGTCCAGCGCCATTCCGGCCTTCTCCTGGGTTGCTTTCCACTCGAGCTGGGTCAGAGGGAAGGTGCGGGCAGCGCCAGAGCCCTGCTGTTGAGCCTGGCCCATGGCCTGCATGAGGCGATGTTGACACACAGCCTGGAAGCCATTCCGCCCATAGTCAGACACAAACCTGATGGGTAGGAGTTGGCGCGAGGGTGAGGAGGGACCTGAGGCTGGCCGGCAGTGGGGGAAGGCCCCGAGGCTAGTCAGGGGGCCCAGGCCGGCCCAGAGCTCTGAGAGTGGTCTACAAATGATCTCGGGCAGCCCGGAGTTCCTGGGCTAAGCGGAAAGCGTCCAGGCCAGAGGTCCAAGGACGGCCAAAGCGGCTCCAGGTTGGCCCACCTAAGCTTGTTGGAGCAAAATGTCACTGCCAGGGTAGGGGCTGCAGGGGGTGTGGGCAAAGACCTGGCCTCTGGGCACTCCCTCTGTTCCCTCACCAGGCCACCCCGGGCGGTCATCGGCCCTCTCTGAGCCTGCTTCCAAGTTCACAGAGACGGCCGTGAGGGTTCAACCTGACCCAGGACCAACCAGCCTGATCCCTGGCAGTGGCGGGCACTCCTTGTGCTGGGCTCCCTGCCCCCTCCCCACCGCTGGCAGCCTGGCCAAGAGCACCAGAGGAGCAGGCAGACAGCGGCTGCCAGAGGGAAGCTAGAGCCGTGCCCACGGGAAGCCCAGAAGGCAGGTAGTGGCCCTGCCCCCGGCACAGATTCCCAGGGCCGGCCAAAGGAGCTGCCCCTACTGCACACGGCTCTGGGGAGCTCTGCACGCTCTGTAGTTCACAGTTACCCTGTGAGGTGGGTCCTGTTACCATCCCCAATTTCCAGATAAGGAAAGAGGCTCAGAGACGGGCAGTGACTTGGCCCCGGTCACACAGCAACTAAGTGTCAGAACTACGATGCTGCCCAGGGCCTGCTTGAGCTCCTTCCCTTGCAAATCATTCATATCACCCAGCACAGTGACAGCAACATCACCATCAGCTCATCAAGACCAGGATGCTGACAACGGCCACACGCACGCAGCAGGCTACACTTACCGTGGGCCTGGGTCTGTTCTAAGCACTTCACACGTGTTTGCACATTTAATCCTCACACAGCCTACTACGGAGGTACTCTTATCAGCCCCGTTTTATAGGAGAGGAAACAGGCTCAGAGATATTAAGTAACTTGCCCAAGGTCACACAGGTCATACGCGGCTGAGCTGGGATTTGAACACAGACTGTCGCAGTCTATACTCCTAACCATACCGCTACACCCCGCCCCCCAAGATGTGAGAGGTCAGCGCCTCTCTTCCAAATTCCCCGCACCCTGGGCTGGCTACCTCCGAGTTCCAGAAGCCCTGTACCCCGCCTCACCCAACTTCCGCCCTCTGCAGTGAAGCCCCGGGCCAGCCCCCAAGCCTGAGCTTCCAAGGACCGAGCCTCCCTCCTGGCCCAGCCTGACCCGGCGTCCGCCCCGGGCCCCCCAGCTCCACTCACTTGAGCAGGTACTTGTCGAGGCGCGGGGAAGGCGCGAAGCCGCTGAGGCAGGCGGCCAGCAGGAGCCAGCCCCGCTCAGCGTTGTGGGCACTGGGGTTCCGCCACACCTGGTTGGCCAGCTGCGCCAGGATCTCATCCCGCAGCTCGGGCACCGCCAGCCCTTTCTGCACGATGTAGTTCCCGAAGACGTGGTCCTGGGCTCCGTGCAGCTGGGGGTCACCCATGAAACGCAGGATCTGGCCACAAACAGACTCTCCTGGGCTTCTCGGAGGGCTGTTCCCGCCAGGTCCCCACCCCCACCCCACATCCCTCTCGTGTCCTTCCCATGTCCCCCTGCCCATATGAAAGTCCCCCATGTTACAGTGTAATAGCCATACCCTGGGCCAGGTGACCCAACCTTTGGGAAAAAATCAAGATTCTCCTGCTCACGAACCTTCTATAGCCCCAGCCCCTCCCCGCACCCCCGGCCTCCAGGAGGCCCCTCACCTCCTGCACATTCCACGCCCCAGAAGGTACTTTCTAACATGCATATCCGACCACATCCCTCCCAGGCTCATGGCTTGGGCTAGTAGAGGGTCCAGGAGGGCAGGGCGAGGGGCCTCGCCGTCTGGCCTCGGGGACAGGGGCTATGAATTCGAAGGTGGTCTAGGCAGACCCGTACCAGCTTGAAGATGCCCACGGCCTCTGCATGATGCTCCGCCGGCAGCCGTGTGAGGGGCGTCCTCAGGGGCGCTGCCAGCATCCCGAAGGCAGGTTCCTGGGGGCACAGGGCAGGAACGTGGGCACAGAGCTGGGACAGACAGATGCGTTTGGGGCACAGCAGCCCGGGAAACGCAGGTCCCCAGTGTGCAGACGGGTAACCGGCTTGCAGAGGGGCAGACACCAGCATCTCGGTGACAGAGCCCCCACGAGGCCCCCTCGGGGCAGGAAATGAGGAGCAGGGACGATGCGCTATGGATCCACCGCTCGTTACGTTTCTGAAATGTTTCCAAGCAGCCACCTCCCGAGCCCCCGAGGGCCCTCCACCGCTATCCAGGGCCCCCGGAGACCCCGGCCTCCTCATGACACAGACCCAGCAACTGAAAGGCTCATACCTGATCCCACCGCGGGTGGCCAGGAGCCAGCCCCAGGCTGAGGACAGTGCCAGCTCTAACTGGGCCTCTGCCAGCCCTTACCTTGAAGTGGCACCGGACAAACTTGGCCATGGGGTAGTTGTTGATATCCAGGGGCAGCGTGACCCGGGGCTCAGCCTGAAGCCGGGGAGTCCGCACGGGGGCCACCCGGGGCATCTGGCCCGGCCTGAGGCCTGTGGACAGAGGAGGCCATGAGGGGCCTGGTCCCCTCGCGCACCCGCTCCCACCACACCACCTGGCGCCGATGTACCTGCCACTGCTCGCAAGAGCCCAGCCAGCTCCCCCGGGACCTCCAGGTGCCCCACAGCCACCACCTGTCGCTTGCTCAGCTCCTGGGGGGACGGCACAGGGTGAGGAAACAGGCCTGCTGCTCCCCCACCTGCCGGCCTCCCTTCCTGTCCCCTGCGGCCACCCGGACCCCGCACCCACCTCCTGCCCCCGTAGCCGCACCTCCGCCACCCAGAGCCTCCACTCCGCCCTCGGCTGCAGGAGAGCAGATGGTCAGGGTGGGCAGCGGCGGGCAGAGGCGACGGCCCCAGGCCCACCTCACAGATGGGGGGCAGAGGTGCGGCCAGAGAAACGGGGTGTGGGAAAAGACAGCGAGAGAGACACAGGCCAAAGGCACAGAGTGACACTTTGGGAAGGAGAGATGCACAGGATTTCTGGGAAGTCCTGGAGAGACGTGTGACAGGGCCCCTCCCCGGCGCCCACAGAACCTCCAGTAAAGGCGCAGCTTCTCGGGGCTTTGGGGTTATGTCTGTCTGTCTGGCAGTGGGTTATACAACGATAAGCTGAGACTGGCACGAAGGCGAGAGCACCACCAGAGCCGGTGCTGTTCAGGTCGCCAGATTCTAATCAGGCCCGGTCACTGGGGCCCCTGCTGTGAGCCCCGCACTAGCCACACCCTTCCCATGCAGCCTCTCTTTCAACTCCCTGCACATCCCCAAGGGGTGGGTGGGGAGATCGCGGCTACTGAGGGCCCAGCGGGGATTCAAACCCAAGCCCGCCCCGGCCAAGTCTCCGCCTGGGGGCCAAGTGCTTCCTCCCCGTTCCTGCTGCCCCACCCCCACCCCCGGAGCCCGATGGGGCAGGCCAGGCTCCTGGGAGGAGGGCGAGGGGCAGGCCTGCAGCACCTTGAGGTGACGCTGGTGGCTTGTACATGTGTGCACCAGGGCCCGGAACTTCACCAGACGCCTCCTCATCTGCTGATACCGCTGCCTGGGGGTGCGGAGGAAAGAAGGGTCTGGGTAGGGGGGTTTCGGGGCAGGGGTCATGAGTGACCAAGGGGCAGAGATGCCCACACCCGCCTTGCTTGGGTATCAGTGCCCACATTTCACTCCGGGGCCCTCTGCACAAAGGGAAACAATCTCGGAGAGGGCCAGTGACCTGGCCAAGGTCACACGACAACCTGAGTGGCAGGACCTGGATTAAACCGTCTGGACCATGTACCTCCAATCAGGTTGTAGTCCCAGGATATGGGACATGCCGGGGAGGGGGGGGCCCTCTTGGCTGGAGGGATTCCCACCCACCAGTCACAAGGACCAGGGGGTGGGAGGGAAGGACATCCAAAAGCATAGACACAGAGAGTCTGATCACCCTTCCTGCAGAGGCCCTACTCTCAGCTTGCATGCCTCCAGGGACAGGGAGCTCACTACCCAAGTTCAGGCTCGGCCTTCCCAGAGCCTGGCCGTTGGACTCCAGGGAGTCCTGCCCTCTCTGGGCCACACCTGGCCAGGTAGCCACGGGCCCGGCTCTGCAGCAAGATGATCTTGCGGCGCAGGGAGCGGAAACGCCTCTGAATGAAGAAGCCGCGGAGGCAGCGCTGCAGCGTGAGGGCTGCCCGGTTCAGGACGTGCTCCCGCATGCCCTCCAGCAGCTGGTGCAGGTGCTCCTTCAGGAACAGCTGAGGGCAGGAGGCAAGGACTGAGGCAGGGGAAGGCCATGTGACTGCCTGGAGACCCCTCCCTCTCCAGAAGTCCATGGAGGCAGACAGACAAGGCAGCCCTGGAGTAGGCTGGAGGATGTGCTGGGTCCGGAGAGGCGGGGGAAGGCGGGCTGGTGAATTACGCAGTGGGGACGGCCGGGAAAAGTCCGGAAGCAGGACAAGCATCCATTTTCCAGCTCGACTGGATGGCCTCTGGGACAGTAGCCTGCAGCCTGAGTGTTTCTGAGCCCACAGGCTCCAGCCGTGGGGCACCCAGGGGCTGAGTGCCGGTAGGACTCACCTTGCTGACGCCGACGCGGTACATGTTTGGCGTGACCGTGCACAGGCGGCTCAGCACGGACACACACATGTCCCCAGTGGCTGGCAGGTTGCGCTGGAGGGACACTAGACAGCGGTACCTGCAGGGCCCAAACCCAGCGTGGGTCTATGGGACCCACCCGGTCAGCCCCCGTCTCCCGGAAGCCCGAGTCCCAGCAGTGCCTCTACTCATTGTGTCTTCTAACCAGAAAAGGGCTTTCTGTCCTCAAGACTCTGCTGAGGTGGCGCAGTGGTTAAGAATCCACCTGCCAATACAGGGGACATGGGTTCGATCCCTGGTCCGGGAAGATCCCACGTGCCGCAGAGCAACTAAGTCCATGCGCCACAACTACTGAAGCCCGCGCACCTAAAGCCCGTGCTCCGCACCACAATGAGAAGTCTGTGCTCTGCAACGAAGGGTAGCCCCGCTCGCCGTAAGTAGAGAAAGCCCACGCGCAGCAATGAAGACCCAACACAGCCAAAGATAAATAAATAAATAAATAAAATTAAATAGAATAAAAGAAGCCTTAAAAGTAAGCTCAAGGCTTCCCTGGTGGTGCAGTGGTTGAGAGTCCGCCTGCCGATGCAGGGGACACGGGTTTGTGCCCTGGTCCAGGAAGATCCCACATGCCACAGAGCAGGTGGGCCCATGAACGATGGCCGCTGAGCCCGCGCGTCCGGAGCCTGTGCTCCGCAGCGGGAAAGGCCACAACAGTGAGAGGCCCGCGTACCGCAAAAAAAAAAAAAGTAAACTCAAAAATTATAAAAATAAAAAAAAAAATACTGAGCAACCCTAAAACTGTAATAAATTGTTTCAGTAGAATAAGGTGATTTACTGCCATCTGCTGGAAACTTATCAAAATAACTATTAAAATTACTACTCTTTAGAATCCACACACACAGAATAAAGCTATGAAAAAATACAAAACAGTAAATACATGTTCCACATAACAGCTGGCACGTGCTGGTCTCGTGTACCGCATAATCTGAGCAACACTGCATGGCAAGCCCTATTCATCCTGGGTTGCGTAATCCTAGGGCCACGGTGGGCTGGGAAGGGGTCTCTGGAGCTCAGAACCACCCTGACCGAGGTACCTGTCGATGAACGCCTGGAAGGGCAGCCGCACCGGAAAGCCCTCCTTGCGGATCCGCACAGTCTCCAGCACTCCCGAATAGCGTAGCTGGGCCATCACCACATCTGGCTCAAAGAGGCCTGGCTCCTGGGGGAAGGCTCAGATAGGGAGCCTGCACATCGGCCCAACAGACGGAGGGCCAGAGAGGCAAAGCCACTCACCCAAGGTCACACAGCATGGGGAGAGGACTTGGCTCCCCCAGGGGCCTCAACCATCACATACCTTCTTGTGGTTGGGCTTCAGGCACCTGACGAACAAGGGGTTACACCTGGGCAGGGGCGGGAGGAGGGCAGTGTGAGGCCCCAGAGAAGGAGGGTGCTTACCCCTGAGGGTCACAGAGTGGGTCAGAGGTGAGGCTGGGTGCCGCGCCCCTGCCACGCCCACCTCTCCATCTTTTCCACCAGATCCAGGAGCGACTGCTGGAACTTAGCGGCCACCGTGTGCGCCTTGTAGAGCCGGGTGACGGAGCTGCTCTTGCCCAGGCGCTGAGGGGCAGCCTGCGGGGCATGGCTGGAGAAGAGGTGTGCCACCACCTGGGCCAGTCAGCAGTCAAGGCACGGGAGACGGGAGACAGGGATGGGGAGAGACCCAGAGGCAGAAATGAGAGAGAGAGAGAGAGAGAGAGAGCGCGAGCAAGAGAGAGAGAGAGAGAGAGAGACAGGGAAAGAACAAAAGGCATCAGTCTCTGCACCAGAGGGGTCAGAAAAGTGACCCGCTAGCCCCCCGTCCTCTCTGTGAGGCCGTGTCCTCCCAGCTGGCATACCTCTCAAGCGAGGGTGCTCAGCGCCTTCCAAGGGGCCCGCCCGTGGCTGGGGAACACACGGGCACTGACTCCGTGCCTGGCCCCGAGGTGGCCTGTTACAGACCTGGCCGTGAACTCTGGCAATGTCCTCAGGGGGAGGGTGCCCGTTCAACAGAGGGGGAAGTGGAGGCCGAGAAGGTGTGGGGATGGAAGAACCGCTCAGGGAGGGACGGGGTGGGGTGAGCCAGAGGCAGGACCGGGCTGGGAGAGGGGCCTAACGGTGGGCTGCGTGCTCTGGCTGCGGGGGGCTGGGGTGGCGAGGTGAGGCCCGCTCACCCGTGTCCGGCTCCGCACAAACAGGTCCAGCACATCCTGGCGCACCTGGTCATGGTTCTTGTCCAGGAACTTGTGCACCTGGAAAGGGGGAGGGGCGGGGCAGCTCGGGCTGGACCCCATTCCCACCCCATGCGGCCCCGGGGTGTGTCAGCCTGCCTTCTCCCCTCCTCCCCCCTCCTCCTGATGGTGGGTCAGGGGCTCACAGCCCCGGGTGACCCTGGCCCTGCCCCTCCAGGCCTCGGCCTCCCTGTCTATCCTAGGAGGGACGGGCCCCTCCCCCTGCTCTGGTCCCCTCCCCTCCTGCCCCACTAGCCTCTCCACCCCCAGGGCACGGGCAATAGCCACAGCTTCACGTGACCAGTCCACGTCTTGGCCCCATCCTCAGTGAGGACACTGCCCTGTGCCCATTCTACGGATGAGGAAAACGAGGCCCAGCGGGGACAGAGGCTCAAAATCCTGGCCTGAGACGGCTCCAGGGCAGGAATGAGCAGAGGTGACAGTGGTGACAGTGACCGCTGCTGGGGGCTCCTTCTCATCACACCCACCCTGGCCCTGGACTTCTCTCACTTGCCCCGTGAGACGGGCACTATTATCATCCCCACTTTCCAGAGAAGGACGCTGAGGCTCAGAGAGATAAAGTGACTTGGCCAAGGTCACACAGCTGAGGATCAGCAGGGCCGAAACGGGAACAGGTGCCAGTGTCTCCAGTGGCAGGGAAGGGCGCTGGAGGCCACAGGTCTGGGTCTCACCTGGTAGGTGACTCTGCCCGCGTAGTGCTTGATGGTGAACTCGGGCAGCGGCATCTTGGGTCTGGAGTAGAGCGGGTTGGCGCCGTGGTGGTAGTGGCACTTCTGCAGAAACGTGTGGTCTGTGGCCTGGGGGCAGGCGGCGGTCAGCGGGTGGACAGGGGCCCAGCATCCCATTTCTCACCTAGTGGCAAATTCTCCAGCCCTGACTGATCCCCAGCGAGCACCGGGGAGGGGGAACAAGTCCCCTCTGCCCCCGGCTGCCCACTGCTCGGGCTGGGGCGGCCTAAGTGGACCCTGAAGACGGGTGTGCTCCCAGCTGCCCCCCATCCAGCTCAGCTGTCTCTGCATGCTCTAGTCCCACTGCCCAGAGCACCCATCCCACCCTTGTGTTTTCCAATCGGAATCTGAGGTCCAAGCACAAGGTCACCTCCTCCAGGAAGCCTTCTATGACTTCCCAGGCTGGTGCAGCCCCTCGTCCCGAGCCCCCATCCAGCCTCAGTCACCCCGGGTTTGAATGGCAGGTTGGGAGTCCTGAGCTTCCGACCCCACGCCAGAGCAGAGAGGAATGCAGGACACGAGGCTCAGAGACGTCCAGCGTCCTGAGCAAGCTCACCTGGGGGAAGCAGCACTGGTCGTCGAGGATGCGCAGGATGCCATAGGGCTTCAGCGAGATGAGGCTGATGCAGGGCTGATTGTCGGCGAAGGTGATCTCCTGCCAGTCCATCTGCTCGCGGATGTACTCCTCCTGCAGGCGGCGGGCCTCTGCCTCCGAGCCCCGGGCCCCTCCCAGCCCGTCCCCCAGGCGGACGCCATCCGGGGGCCTGGCCAGGGCACCTCTGCGTGCACGCCTCCCAGCCCAGGGAGCTCACTCCCCAGCGGGGCCACACGAACCACCTCCTCCGGGCCCTGCTCCTCCCCCGGCCTGGAACAGCCCTGCCAAGGGTGAGGAGGAACCCCAAGGGGCTCTTCTCTGCGCTCAGCACCCCCACACCTGCCCCTCCATGACACAGGCTTTCACGTGTGCTGGTTCCCAGCACAACCCATCTGCCTCCGAGGAAGCCCAGCGGCCAGCGGGACGGGACAGAGCGTGACGGACGACTCTCACCTGCTCCTCCTGGAAGACGATCTTGTTGAAGAGGTACTGGAGGCTCTCGTTTGCATAGTTGATGCAGAGCTGCTCGAAGCTGTTGAAGCTCAGGTCCTGCCGGCGTGTGGTGAGGCTGGGCCCGGCCCCTCCGTGGCCAGCAGCCCGTCCGTCCCGCCCAGGGCCTGCCCACCCCCCACCCCCGCCCCCGGTGCAGACTCATCCCTGCCTTCCGCAGTTTCAGCAAACTGGAGCCCCGCCCACAGACCCCCTGCCCAGAACCCTCGGTGGCTCCGACAGCGCACAGGTGAGAACCTGACGGTCCCATGCAAGGTGGCACATGCAGTGTCTGAAGCCCCAGGCTCTGGAACCTTCTGCCTACGTTCCAATCCTGGCTCTGCCCCTTTCTAAGCCCCCCATGCCTGAGTTTCCCCACCTGTAAAATGGGGATAACGACAGTGCCCACCTCACAGGGTGGTTGTAAGGATTAAGTGAACTGATACGCAAAGCGCTTAGAACGTCAGCTGGCACACAACAGGGGCCACGGGAGCCGCAGCTGCCACTTCTGTTATTCTGATCTTGCTTGTCTCTCTCCATGCCCCCCACCCTAACCGCCCAGATGACTTCCACCTCCCCAGACACCACGGCCCACACCTCTGAGCCTCCGCATAGGCTGTTCCCTCCACCTCAAATGCCTTGGCTGGTTTGTAAGGAATGAGCTCAGGACGTCTCCTCCGCCTCCAGGAAACCTTACCTGATGCCTGCCCAGCTAGGGTTCTGCTCCAGGCTCCCCCAGCGCGAGGCTGCCTCTGTTACAGCTCTGACCACATGTGTTCGTCAGTGTTCATCCTCATCCCACCCAGTCCCTCCTGGAAGCGCCCCGAGGTCGGGGCCCAGGTCTGGTTCTTTCTGGGGTCCCTGGTGCTGCCCACAGGGCCTGGCGCCCGGAGGCCCCAGGGAGTGCTTGCGGGCGAGCGGAGGGAGATAATCATAGGAGAGGGCCCTGAACAGATGATGGTGCGAGAGCGCCCCCCGGGGTCCCACCTCGAAGCCATAGATGTCCAGGATGGCGATGGACAGCGCGTCCTGCTGCGGGGATACCAGCGCGTTGACCCTGGCGATGAGCCAGCTAAAGAGCAGCGCGTACAGGACCTTGGCGATGGCATCCCTGGAGCAGAGATGGTGTTTGGGGGGAGGTGGCAGGCACAGTGAGGGGGCGGGGCACCTGGGGCTCAGGCGGGAGGTGTGGCCTCACCTGGCATCCACGGCACTCTCCACGGTCAGGGGGGTGAAGATCTTCTCTCGCATTGTCTCCTGCGGGGGATGCAGCCCCTGAGTGACAGCGGGTTGGCCACCACCTCCGGAAAGCCCCCAGAGGACTGGGGGTGGGGGGCGTGGGGAGGGGAGCCGGGGAGATGGTGTCTCAGGCACGAAGTCAGCCAGGGGCAGGACAGACACCCTCGTCCCCCCTTCTGCCTGGCTTGCTGGTGGGACGAGGGCTGCCGGTCTGAGGGGCAGACGGAGGCAGAAGCAGACACAATGGTGACATCAGCCTGGGGAGGGGGGAGGGCAGGGGTGTGGGAGATACTGGCCCAGCCGGAGGTCAGGGACGGCTCCCTGGAGCAGAGGGTACCTGTGTTGGGCTTGAGGACCAGTAGGCGTGAAAAAGGGCACAGCACTCCAGGCAGAGGCCCGGAGACTGGTACCAAATGCCTTTGGGGTCTGAGGTCACCCACCTCTGAGCCAGACCCAGAGGATGGACAGGCTGGGGAGGTGGGGGAGAGGGGCAGGGGGCCCACACAGGACGGGGCACAGAGCAGCTCCGTCCAGGGCTGGCAGGAGGCTTCGATAGCATACCCCGCACCCAGGGACTCACGGTCACTTTGAAGGTGATGGCCTTCTGCAGGCCCTCGGGGGAGACCTGCAGCAGCTCGGCCACGGCCTGGATCTCCCGGGCGCTCACCACCGAGGCAACCTCCTGCGCGTCTGTCTGCAAAACACCCACAGGAGTGCATTCTGAGCTAAATAAGCTTTTTATATGAGTTCCTATAAAAAACAGAAACAAACGAGAACAGCCAGGAAAATTCTAAAACAGAAGAGGAGTACGGGGGTCTCTGGAAATGGTAAAACATGAAGTTAGAATAATTAAAACGCTGTGGGGACAGACACACGGTTCGTAAACAGGTCAACAAAGCACAGTAAAAAAGTCAGGAGTTAGACACAAACGTACACGGGAATTTTCAGTACGGGATAAACACGTATTTCTCAAGTTGGGAGACTGAGTCACTATCTAAACAAAAAAGCAAGATCCCTACCTTGTACCTTACTAGAATAAATTCCTGATGAACCAGAGATTTAAATGTTAAAAAAAAAATCACAGAAACCATAAAAGGTCTTCAAACAATGGTAGGCACAGGCTTTTATAGAGAGACAGATCTCTAAAATCATAAAAAGTCTGAAATTTCTATAAAACTTGATAAATGAAATACCTGAAAATAATTTTTTTAATCTGCATAGCAAAAACCCCACCCAAAACCGAAACAGCAAAAAACCTGTAAACAATGAAAATATAAATGATAAACCAGAAAATATATTTGCAATTCACCCTAGAGACAAAGGGCTGATTCCCTTAACATATACAAAGAGCTCTCATACGTCAATTAGAAAAAGACGAACAACCCCCAAAGCCGAGAAAGAGACCAAACGATCTGTGCTTCTGGCTGTGAGCGGCGGTATTTCAGCCAGTTCTTCAGCCTCCAGAGGACGCCCATGTCCCAAGGGAGCGGGCCGTGCGGCCGTGGTGTCCCCTCACCTCATACTTCTCAAAGTAGACGTTGCCCAGGTGCAGGATGGAGGCCAGGATGCGGAAGATGCTGTCCTGGTCCTCGGCGCTGAAGCCCAGCACCTCCATGGCGGCCAGCAGCCGGCGGAAGTCGTCCGCGTCGCTCTTCCCTGAGATCTCACAGTTCCCACCCTGGGCGAGGGCAGGGCAGGGGTCGGGGACCCTGGGTGGGGCCAGGAGCCCTCAAGGTCCCTGCTCTGCCCCGGCCTGCAGTGTGGCCGGATATCCCAGTTCTCTGTCTATTCCGAGGGCCGGAGGCTCCGCGCGGGCACCGCACACCAGGCCCTGTGCTGAGGGCTTCATGTCCATTTCCCTCTTCTAATCCTCACACACCCCTGCAAAGCGGGACTGTGCTGTCCCCATTTTACAGACGACGAAAGTGAGGCTCTGGAAGGAAGTGTAGTCGCTCCAGGCCACTTAGTTCTATTCTAGGCTCCAGAAAAACAAAGAATCAGGTCGGCCTCCCCTACCCTGGCCTCAGACCCCAAAGACACCTGTCCCCCTTGCCACGATGAGACATCGCCAAGTCCAAACTCACCCTCCCAAACCTCCATCACCTTCGCTGGCCATCAGGACGCCATGACTTGGCTCTCTCAGCCCACGCGGAATGATGGTGGGAGGGGACCGGGCCGAGGGCCCTCAGATGCCTGCTGGCTCTCACCTGGTTCAGGTAGTAGTAGGTCTCAGCCTCCTGCAGGCTGAAGGCCTGCCGGAGCTGGGCGGGCAGCCCAGCCAGCAGCTCATAGAAGATGTGGTAGTTCCTCTCGTTTTTGGCCTGTGGAGTGGGTTGGAGGCTGCAGAGAGGGGAGCCGCCGACCTAGGTGACCCCCGGACACACGTACAAGCCCAGCTATGCCCACAGATACAAGTACACACACGGGCCTCAGGTGAGACCGGTGCCCCTGTGACGAGTGAGCCCCAGCCTGGCACTGGCGGGGGGTTGGGGGGACCCTGGTGTGGTGGTGGGGCGGGGCTTTGGACAGGATTTAACTCTGCTTGGAGAAATGAAAGAAAGCTGGCCCTTTTCACATGTGTACCAGCTACACAAGCCTCTGCACACGTGTGTCCACGGACCAGACGTGTACTCGCAGGGCCAGCCAGGGTGGTGGGCACAGACTGTGGCCAGGCCTCAAGCCAGGCCCTTGGGACACAAAGGGGAACACGGCAGACAGAAGCCCCTGGCCTCGTGGGAGCCCACCTGCCGGCCAGGGGAGACAGACCCTCAGCAGAGCAACGTGAGTGGCGAGAAGCGCTCTGCAGAGAAACAATGCAGCCAAGGGGGTGGGCGGTGGTGGGGGGCAGGGGGGGGCTGCATTTCTTCACCGGGGCCGCCTCCCTGGGGCGTGACCTTCAGCGAAGACTTGGGCTCAAAGGGTCTGCACGCCCCACACCCGACCCCATCCTGACACACCTGAAACACGATCCTGGATTTCTCGAGCAGGTACTGCGAGGTTATGGCACCAGAAATCACGCTCCTGGAGAGGGAGCAGAGTCAGCTACGCTGGGCACCGTGCACGCAAGGCCCCGGGGCGGCTCCACCGCGGCCCACTCACCCTTCCAGAAAGATCTCCACAAACTTCCCAAAGCGGCTGGAGTTGTCATTCCTGACAGTTTTGGCGTTACCGAAGGACTCCAGGAGGGGTGTGGCCTCCAGGATCTGGGCGCCAGAGGAAGACTCGGGCATTGCGGGGAGCCCGCGGGGGCCTCCCCAGGTCTCCCACCGCCCACCCCATGCCGCCCGCCCCGCACCGCACAAGCGTGCGCACACGCACCCCCAATACCTTTATCTTCAGGAGCCGCCAGCACAGAGGAGGAGGGCGGGACAAGAACAGAAGCAGGTCACCCGCGGGACCCACCGGCTCCCCCCAGGACGCCGGGGGCCTCCGACCGCGGAGGTAGTGGCCGAGCCCTCCCGGCCCGCAGGCAGGAGAGCCGCCAGCTGAGAGCAAACCCCAGAGCCTCAGAGCCCCAGGTGTCTTGGCTCGGGGACCGTGGCATGGCCCGAGGTCGGGGGTCTCCTGGGCCTTCCTGCCAAAGGGCTCTGGGGGTGTTCTCGCCCCCCTCCCCAGCCACCACCGGCCGTGAACCACCCAGTCTCCTGGAAAGGCCTCCTACCTGCCCCGCCTGGCTCCCTCCAGGGGTCCTCCGCAACCCTCGGGAGGTCCCGTCCCCCACCCCTGGCTCCCACCCCTCGGGCTCCAGGCCCTGCACGGCCCAGCCCCATCTCCTGTCCCCTCCCCACTCTGCCCAGCACTGCAGTCCCCTGACTGTGCCTGCGCCAGCCTCTGGGCACTGGCGCTCTGCCCCCCTGCAGCCCTCAGCCCTTCGTACGTCCATGTCTCTCGCTAGAGCGTCAGCCCAACAGGCAGGACTCTGTGCGCACATGCCTGGTGGTCAGCACCCACACAGGACCTGGCAGTAGGAGGCTCTCAACAAACACCTGCTGCGGGGGCGGGAACCTCCCTGGTGGGCCAGTGGTTAGGACTCCGCGCTTCCACTGCAGGGGGTGTGGGTTCCATCCCTGGCTGGGGAACTAAGATCCCCACGTGCCGCACTATGCGGCCAAAACATACAAAAAAAAAAAAAATCTGCTAAATGGATGAAATGGGGGATAGCATTTTATGAGAGCAGAGCCGCCAGGGTGTTGTAGCTAATCACAGCACCCACTTATTAAGCACCTACTGCATGCCAGACCTCTTGCCCCAATTAACAGCATCGTTAACAAGCCTACGAGGTAGGGGCTAATATCGCCCTTGCTTACAGATCAGGAAACTGAGGCTGGGAGAGGTGAGGCAGCGTGCTCGGGACTCCAGGGTCGGAAAGAGCGAGGGCCCAAAGCACCACAGCCCCTGTCAGCGATGTAAGCAGTGCTCTCTCTGGCTGCATCATTTCCTCAGGATAAACTCTTAGCGGAGAAGTAGGGGGCCCGGTGTGCACAGAAATGATACACTTTACCTTGGGGATGGTGCCAGTTCCCTCCACCTGCTCACCCACAGTGTCGCTCAGTCCCAGAAATACTGTGCCCACCGTACAGAGGAGTGGACTAAAGCCCGGAGGGGCACAGGGGCCGTCCTGGGGGTGCTTAGGGAGTCAGGGTCCGCCTGGGCTTTGGCCTGTACTGTCCCTTAGCCTGGGTGCCCCTTGTGGGCACCTGGGGGTGGGTTCTCTCCTCTAGTGCCCAGCACAGGGCAGGGCACACGGCCAGGGCTGGGAACATCTGGCCCCGTGGGGCTGTCCAGCCCAACCCGCGGGTGCGCCGGTGCCTGTGCCCCGGGCTGAGCAGCATTCAGCCACTCCGAGACCCTACCCCAGGGAACCCTTGTCTCGTTCCCAGCCCAGAGGTGGCGCCTGTGGCCCAGACCTCGGCTGATCAAGGCACGCGTGGGTCCAGTGAGGACGCGTGGCCAAAACCAGTCCAACAGGAGGGAGCCCTGAGACCTCCTGGCCCGGTGGGCAGTGTGGGCCGTGGTGCTGCGGCATCATTGTGCTGACCACGGGAGACAGATGAGGACGATGTCCAAACGTGCGGGAGGGTGGGGCCGAGACAGGGGACGTTGTCTAAGACCCTGGACCCAGCCTTGCCTGAAACTGACCCTAGACCCAGACCGTCCGACTGCAGGAGCGGCTCAATGGCGGCCAGGAGGTGAGTCCACGGTCACCCCAGCCAGCAGGCGCATCTTCACAGCTCCTCTCTGCCCGGCCCGACCCCTCAGACCCAGCCACGTCCCGCGCCTCCGCCATCCTCCCCGACCCCTGCCGAGACAGCCCCCCCGCCACGAACCTCAGACCCCAGCCCCTCCACCCCGTCACTCTGGGACACTGGGCAAGTCACTACCCTCCCAGGCCTCAGTTTTCCAGCTCCCAGGGCTGCCGCAAGGCTCTGGTGCTGACAGAGCGGAAGGTTCCCCGCACACAGGGGGTGCCTGACGCACACGGCTGCCTGCCTACGCAGCCAGTCCTCCCAGGAGTCCACTCTTAGAGGCTTGACCCCCGGCCTGGAGCAAGGGGATGATGTGGTTGGCCTCCAGGAGACCCAGGCTGGGATGGGAGGGGCTGGCAGGCCAAGGTCGGTATCAGAAGCGGCCTGCCAGGAAGTGACCTCTCCTGACCACAAAGCCCGGGCTGACCCCCTCCTCACCGAGGGTCCAGCAGCCCCTGCCCAGTGCCTCCAGATCACCTGCAGAGGTCGCCACCAGCTGGGACACTGTGGCCACTGCAAACCTCTGGAGGGGTGGGCCAGAGCCTGAGCTTCACGTTCTGGAGTCTGAGTTGGCGGGCCTCAGCCTCTGCCCCACCTCCCCTGAGCTCCAGGCTCCTGGCACATCTACCGTCTCCCACCACCTGCGCGTGGATGCCCCGCAGACCCTCAAGGGCACCTGCGTCCTCTCTCCATATTCTGCCCCTCAGCTGCTGGCTGCTCCTGTGACTCAGGCCGAATGCCTGGGGCCAGCTTGGGCGTCCCCTCTTACAGCCCCGTCTGGTCCCTCACCAAGTCCTGGAACCGCACCCAGGCCAGCTGTGCTCACCAACACCACTGTCACCTCTCTGGTTTGAGCCACCATCCTCCCTCGCCTGGACCACATGCTGCCCCTCTCCCGACCCAGCACACCACACCTGCTGGACCCCAGGGCCTTTGCACCTGCTCTTCCCCAGATGTCTGCAGGCCCCACTGCCTTGCCTTCTCAGCAGGACCTGCCCTGACCCCCACGCCTGAAATCGCAATCCCCAACATGCCCCATCCTCCCCCCATGCTTCCCTACAACTTACCCAGAATTTACCTGCCTATTTTCCTTTCTGTTTCCTACACTAGAACAAAATTCCCACAAGATGGGAACGTTTATCAGGCTGTGTTGCTGCTGCCTGCTCCCCAGAGCCTAGCCTGGGCCTGGCACACAGCAGGTCCTCGGGAAACCGTTACGGAGGTTCTGACGTTCTTGGGTTCAGAGAACTCAGCTCTCTAGGCAAACCTCCAATGCTGCAGGCCCCAGCCAGGCCTTCTCAGTGCCTTCTCAGTGCCGCAGCCTCTCCTGACCCTACACTGGCCATCACACACATTCGGGCCCGTCCTGCCTCTTTCACGACCATGAATGTGAGGCCAGGCGGGAGGAGTGGACGACGCCCCCTGCCCATGTGGCCTCTGCTGGGGCCGCCCCAGGGGGCTGGAACGCAGAGCTGCAGGGGAAGGCAAGCAGGAGAGAACTCCCGGGAGGGGAGGCAGCAAGGGCCCCAAGTCCTACGAGGCCTCTCTGTGCAGCCCTGGGCTCGGCCGCCCATCCTCCAAGTGGGGCCACAGAGTCTTGCCTCTCAAGGAGCACGAGGGGCGCTGGGCTGAGGGCCCCGGGGGGACAGACGCACCTGCCGTGCGACGCCCCGTTTCTGGTTCATGGCCGCCAGGTAGCGCAGGATCAGCTTCGTGGCCTCAGTTTTCCCAGAGCCGCTCTCTCCGCTGACCGGCCAGAGGGGCAGAGTGAGCTCCAGCCTGTTCACGGCCTCTTCTGGGCGCTCCCCTGACCCCACCGTGACACAGGAAGACACGGGCAGGCAGGCCGGCCGGCCCCCAGCCCCTCCGCTGCTCACCTGATGATTATGCACTGGTTCTGTTTGGCATCGAGCATTTTGGCGAAGGCGAGATTTGCAATTGCAAAGAGGTGCCTGGAGAGACAGGCCACACACGTTCCTGGGCCAGGCCCTGCTGGGGCTCCCAAACCTCCCAGGGGATGGGCAGGGGACATCTCTGCCTAGCCCAGCAGCCAATCCTGCCATACCCCACCCTCGGGGAATGCTCCCCGCAAGGCTCCCCACCCAGGTCTGAGCCACAGTGGCCTCCAGCCCACGGGGCTGTGGCCAGGCTCAGGGAGAGGCTGCCGGGCTCCCCACCGCCACCCACCACCCACGGCTGAGGGGTAACCAGGGACTTGCCAAGCTCAGACAGGAACCCAGGAGACCCCGGGGAGGCCCCCTCTCCCAGCCCTGGAGACACTCACGGGGAATTCTCGGCCAGGGCCCGCCCTCTGTACTGCTGCACCTGCTCCAGCCCGTAGATCCCAAACATCCGGTACGGGTTCACCGACACCAGGATGCTGCCGATGTACGTCTGCCGGGCAGACGGCGGCCTCAGGGCCCGTCTGTGTCCCTCCCTCCCCACTCCTGGGAGCCGGGATCCCTGTCTCACGGGCACAGACGTCTGGCTGCCTGGCCCTGGCGTCTGCACCCTGGGCCCCCAGACAGCTTGCTGGGTCGTGCGCTCTGGCTGTGGAGCGTCAGGCACTGAACCAGGCTGAGGCTGGGAGGAGGGTGGCGCACGCAAAGCCCCACAGCCACGACCCCACAAGGGTGCCCGCTTCCTTCATTCCTAGTTGGGGCCCGCCCCCTGACCGTCCCCCCGCCGGGCCCCAGGTGTATGGCTCCCAGGACTCTGGAAGCGTTACCCATCGGGCCCCTGGTGGGGGCCACACACTTCTGGGTTCCCTGTCTCCAGGCCTCTAAGCCTCTGTGTTTTAGGACTTTGGATTATAGCGCTCCCAGCTCTTGAATGCTGTGCGCAAATAGTAGAAACTCCAGGGTTCAAACCAGATGCCACAAGTCTGGGGCGAGCAGGAGAAATCCACGCTTCCCACTGCAGCCCCAGGAGGCAGGGAGGCAGCTGCCCTCAGACCCAAGCCCGGGGGGTCAGCCCCAGGCCTTACGTAGATGAGGTTCCGTTCAAATCTGGTCTTGAGGTTGGCCAGCACAGTGGTCTCCTGGAGGTCTCTGCGAGGAGATGGAGAGAGGCAGTCAGGGCCCACCTTCCCCTCAGGGTAGGGCCTTGGTCAGAAAAGCCTGCGTTCAAGTCCCGTCTCTGACACCAACCAACTGTGAGGCCTTGAGCAAGTTACTTAACCTCTCTGTGCCTCAGTTTTTCTATCCATCCAATGGGTATGATAATCACTGTTCCCACCTCGCTGGGGTGGGGGATGCTCTCAGGTAGCAAACGTGAAGGCTGTCACTGTGATTGGATAATGACATTGACCAGCACGACCCTCACGTCTGAGGCACCTCCAATGTGCCAGCACCCTCACACCAACAGCCGCCCCACAGCATCCTGTGGGCGACACACTGAGGCAGAGAGGCTGAGTGTCTGCCCAGGTCCCAGCTAATAAGCGCCCATCTGAATTACTGGGCCTTTGTGACACTGCCTGAGCCTCGCCTAACAGGGGAGGAAGCAGGCTCTGAAAATGTTCCAGGAGGTGAGGGGCACCCCGGTGGGAGGCGGTGACCACTCACCGACCCGCCACCCCCACTCACTCCAGCTGCGTCATGTCCTCCACGCCGTCCTCCCGGCGCTGCTCGCGGAGCCGTGTGGATGGCAGGTTGCGGATGGAGTGCATCTGGGGAAGACAACCTGTGGTCAGCCAGCCAGAGGGTGCCTGAGCGTGGCCCCCCGGCTTGGACATGGCCAGGACCCACTGCCGTGTGGAGGAGGGACCCCTGAGGCCAGGCCGGCCGGGTCCTGTGGGCTGTCTGCCTCGGAACACAATGCTTAATTCCCAGGGACACGGCCGGCCTCAGCGCTGCCCGTCTTCCCGAGGGTCCTGCCAGGGGCTGAGCACACGCACAGGGGCACTGCTCCCTCTGCCTGGCCAGAAGGCCTCCCACCTCACGTTCTCCCAGGCTGAACCCCAGGTCTGCCTATGTGACAACTAGGAGAACATCCGCATCTGGTGCCCGGGGCCTCCAGAAGGACCAGGACTTTCGCGTTTGGCGCCGCACCCCGTGCAGGGCAAACGCAGACCCACACGCACAGACCCACAGGCAACGGCGCCTGCAGCCCAGGTGCTCCCACGCCCACCCGTGGTCTCGCACGGGGCTTGTGGACGTGCACACTGGCCTGCGGTGCCTGGCTGGAGGCACACACAAGTGCGGGCACGTGCTCTCAACGTCCCTTGGACAGGTTCTCATGTGACAGGTGTCCCCACACCTGGTGGTCTCGAGACGAAAGTCCCGATGCCCCCTGTGGGCTGCAGGCCCACTACTGTGCCCTGGTAGTGTGTACACTTGACCCCGCAGATACCACGTCTGCCCGGGCCGTGGCGCACGCACTCACATGCTCTCCTCGTTGAGCTGTGGAGCGCCCGAGCACACGTCCCAGGCCCGCACGTGACCCGTGTGACTGCGAGCACACTTGTGAGCCCGCCTGTCCTGCCTCTCGGGTCCAGCCTACACCCCTCCCTGAGCGGAGAGGAAAGGGGACACCGGGAGGCAGCCCGCGTGCTAAGTAGGGCACAGCGGGTATCACCCCAGAGGCCCTGGCCTCCCGCCCACCCGCCTGCCCATGTGCGCCAGTGGCCGCAAACCCTGAATAATTCAGCCACTCACGTATTCCAGGGTGAGGAGGGCCCATGCATCCTTGCCCCTCACCCCCGGGCGCTTGGCGCCCCGCTCCTGCAGCGCTGCGGCCCACACAGCCCGGGGCACCCGCCGTTGGGGCCAGGGCCCCCCCAGCAGCCAGGGCGCCCCGGTCGCCATTGATGGGCCCGTTGGCTGCCTGCTCCACGGGGCACCGTCTGCAGAGGCTGAGAAACGCCCGCCACCCCTGCGTGCCCCGCCCACCCCAGGCGTCCCGGGGGAGGCTCCGGTGACCACCCCCCTCCGCTGAGGGCCACCCGGCACCGGGCTCGTGTTCCGCCGCGAGCGTGGCAGCCAGGCACGGGCTTGGCACCCCTCAGAAGGGCTGCCTGCCCCACACCCTGTGGGGGCCCAGACAGGCTCCTGGCTCAGCCGTGATCCGCTGTGTGACCTTCTGGGTCTTGGCTTCCCCACTGTGCAGTAAAGAAGCTGGAAGGTTGGTTCCTGAGCCCTCACCTTTGGACAGTCCAGAACCCTGCAGCCCGGAGGACTACCCTTAGGCAGGAGCCCCAAAGAGACAGAAGATCCAGTTTGGACCCAGGGAGGGTCAGCAGCAGGCAGAAGGAACGGCATGAACGTGAATGCGGGGGTGGGACAGGGTGGGTAGGCAGGGTCTGCAGTTTCGTACTGAGCCAAGATCCCTGCGGGGGGCTCTGAGTGGACGTCCCATCCAGATCGGACGAGGACAGGACTGCTTGGAGCCCAGACTGGGACAAGATCCCTTTCTCCAAGTGCCTGGGGGCAGTTTCTGGCATCTCTGTCCTCTGCCTGCCTGTGCCGGGCATCCCCTTGTTCAATCCCCCAGAAGCTCTGGGAGGCTGTTCTCCCCAAGCTACAGATGGGAAGACTGAGGCCCAAGCAGGCAGCAGTTCACCAAGGTCCCGAGACTGTCTCCTGCCCCGTTTCCCAGGATGGAACCATAAGCCCTCCCTCTAACCTGTGCCCCCATACCTTGTTCCACCAGCCTTTGGGGCCGACCTTTTCCCCGGGGCCCCCATTGGGCAGGCAGGCAGCTCCAGGGCCCAGGCGGCAGGATGGGGGGCGAGCGTGTACTCGTGTGCAGGGTTGATGGGCCTCCGCCGGCAGGCACAGGCGGGACCAGAGCAGACTCCAGGTTCTCAGCCTGGGCCGGGGCTCTGGCTCCTGGATGGGAGGCTGCAGGGTAGCAGGACAAGCTCGCTGGAAAGAGTTCAGCTTCTGCACACGAGGCATGACCACAGCAAAACGCCCAGGGCTTGCCTGGAGCCATTCACCCGCCTTGGGCAGGGGTCCTGGGGCCCCAGAGGGCGCCAAGGGGGCTGGGGCCCTGGGCAGTGTCCCCCAGCGGCGCCATGGTGGCCATGTGGCCCTCATCTGGTCAGAGGCGGCCAGCGGGTAGGAGAAGCTGGGCCTCAGTGCTTTCCGCTCTGAGGGGGAATCCTTGGGGGGTGTCAGGGTCGGGGGTTCAGGCTCTGCTGGTGGCTGGGGGTCCGCCGGACAGGCCTCTTCTTCAGGCTTCTTGAGGCTTGGGCTGGCCGATTTGGTCAGCTGTCCAGGCCCTGGGTCGTGATGTGTACCCAGGAGGATACCGGTTGAGTCAGAGGCTGAATCTTCAGGCTGGGCAGCAGGGGATAGCCCTGGGCCCACGTGCTGGAGGAAGGGGTTTGGGGGTACAGCGGCTTGCCTGGAGAAGCCACGGAGGCTGCCTGGGCCTCCCGGCCAGGGCGAGGGTGGCCGCTGGGTGTCAGGCATGTCCACGTCCCAGCTGGGGGCCAGCGGGGGCACTGTCCAGAGCGTCTCCGACTCCTCGGGCTCGCGCTGGCTCTCGCGGTGCTCAGGGGCAGGGGCAGCGGCAGCGGCAGCGGCAGCCGCCCGCCAAGACCGAAGGCCGGGCGGCAGGCGGTAGGACTGGCGCGGCCGGGGCTTCACGGCCCTGATGGGAGGTTCGCTGAGGCTGCGCCACGTGCGCGGGAGGCGCGAGGGCAGGTTGAGCGAGCGGTTCCGTGGGCTGGGGCCCAGCAGAGGGGGCGGCGAGGGCGACCGCGGGGAGCCCAGCACCGGCGACCGGGGTGCGCGCGGGCGCCCTGAGGCTCGGCGCGGAGACAGGGGCTCCCGCAGCGAGCGGGGACGGCGGGGCGGCGGCGAGAAGGGCGGCCGGAAGGGGCCGCGGCGGACGGAGGGCTGGGGGGACAAGGGCCCCAGGGGCGAGCGGGGCCCCAGGGGTGAGCGGTACCCCAGGCGGGGAGGGCTCCTCAGCGAGGGCCGGGGCGAGGGCCCGGGGAAGCCGAAGGCCGCGTCCCGCCGGCGGGAGCCCCTGAAGGACAGCCGGGGTCCGGGGAAGGCCAGAGGGTCAGGGGGCCCCTCGGGGCTCACGGGCGGGGGCTCGGCCAAGGCCCACCAGCTGGCCTGGGATGCGAGGGGCAAGTGAGCCGGGGCGGCCCAGGGCGGCGGGTGCCGGCGGAGCGAGCCGTAGGGCGAAACCGGCGGGGGAAGGCCCGGGGGCAGGCCGGCGGGGGCGAGGGCCGGGGCGGGCGGCAGGCTGGGGGCGGGGCTGGGGGCGCGCGGCGGGGACGGCGGACGGTGGGAGTTGTTGTTGTTGCGCGCGCGCGCCTGCGCCCTCCGCAGCACGATGGGCGTGTTGGGCCGCTCGGGGTCCATGCCGGCCAGCTTGTAGCCGAAGCGCTTGTAGGCCGCCTCCCTGACCGCCGGGCCTCGCGCCCGGGCCTTCTGGCTGCTCTTCAGCCGCGGGATGGGCTCCTTTTCCGACAAGGTCTTTTTGAGGAACCGCGCCAGCGAGGTGGCCGGGCGCGGCGCTGGGCGTCTGAAGTCAGAGCTGAAGCCCAGGCCCCGGGGGGCGCCGAAGGCCGAGAGGGCGCGCTGGATGCGGCGCTGCCGCGGCGTGAGGAAGCCCCAGAAGGGGTGGCCGTAGGGCACCGGGGGCAGCGGCGGCATCTCATCCTCTTCTTCGTCTTCGTCCGCGTCTCCCAAGGGCAGAGGGATGTCCAGGGAGGGCGGCAGGGGCACGTCCAACTTCTCCTTCCCAAACAGCTTCACTTGGGGCCGCGGGAAGAGGCGGAACCGGCGGATGAGGGACAACTTGGACCTGGCGGGCTTGTCCATGCCCTGCTGCTCGAAGAAGGCGGAGCTGGGCAGGCGGAAGGACGTGCCCTGCTGCTCGCTGCCCGCCTCCTCGGGCTCCTCCAGCTCCGCGATGTCATCCATGGGGTGGGCATACGGGTTGTGAGGTGACAGGATGGGCGGCGGCACCCACGGGTACGCGAAGGCCGACTGCTCCGGCGGAAGATAGGGCCCCTCGGGCGGGTAGATGGCCTGGTCCCCGCCACCATAGATGCCTTCGGCGTAGGGGACTCCATGGGAGGCACCGTAGGGGACGCTGTAGGGCGGCGCGTAGGGATCCAGGTAGGGTGGCATGTAGGCTTCCAGGTAGGGCGGCGCGTAGGCGCCCAGGTAGGGCGGCGCGTAGGCGGCCAGGTAGGGCGCCCCGTAGGCATCCGGGTAGGGCGCCCCGTAGGTATCTGGGTAGGGCCCGGCATACGGGAGGTCGTAGGCGAGGTCGTAGGGCGGGTAGGGCAGGTAGGGCGGGTAGGGCGGGTAAAGCGCGTCGGAAGGGGCGTAGGGGTCCTGGTAGTAGCCGTGCAGTTGCGCCTCGCCCGCGTATGCGTCGTAGTAGCCATAGGGAGACGCGAACCCCGACGGGGCCGCGTAGGGGGGCTCGTAGTCGTCATAGCCATAGCGGTAGCCGTAGTTGGAGTAGAAGGAGCCCCCGTAGTAGTCTGGGCCGTAGTAGTCGTAGGGGTCCTCGGGCGGGTACCCGTGCGGGTTGTCATAGGGCGGCCAGGCTGGGCCGTGGAGGCTGTAGGCGCCCCGGTAGGGCTCCTCCTCATACTGGTACAGCGACTGCCGGTCGTAGTAGTCATCACCCTCGCGGTGGTAGTCATAGTACTCGCCCAGGTCCTGGAAGCCCTCCAGCCCGTACAGCGACCTGCGGGAGCCTGAGTGCCGGAACGGGGCCTCGTCCTCGAAGGGCAGGAAGCCCACGGGCTCACCCGACTCGTAGATGCTGTGGGCGCGCGGGAACCTGCGCAGGCGACCCCCGGGCTGCAGGATCTCGGCGCCCGACGGGAAGGGCAGCTTGCGCGAGCCCACGCGGGAGCCGGAGCGGTCCATCCAGGCGTCCAGTGTGGCCTGCGCACTGCCCGACTCCTCGGCCTTCTTGATGAGGAATTTCTTGGTGAGCCAGTTGATGGCCGTGGACGCCTTGCTGAGCGATTGGGCACGCGGGCGCAGGCGGCCGTAGCCGCGCCGGCCAGGGAAGCGGATCACCATGAAGGACGGCTTCTTGCCCTTCATGGCGCGCTTCTTCTTGCCCATGCGCATCTGCGTCATGAGCTTCGACGTGGACTTGAGCACCGTGCGCGCCTTCTTCTTGCGTTTGGTCTTCTGGGGTCCGGTGTGGAGGCCCCAGAAGAATGCCGACGCACTCCGGAACTGCCCCTTCTTGGAGATCTTGGGCGTGCGGTCTCGGAAGCCCATGAACAGCCGCGAAGTCCCCTTCAGGCTCCGCTTGGGCTTTTCCGGCTCCGGCGCCTTCTTCCCCTTCTTCCCTTTCTTGGCTTTCTTCTCATCCTCTTCTTCCTTCGCCATGGTGGCCACCTGCTCCCTGCCAGGCCGGCCGGTGTCACAAGCTCAGGGCCTTGGGGACACAGGGACCTGCTGAGTCTCCTGCCTGCGGCTGGACACGCAGCCTGCTCAGGCTCAGAGCAGCTGGGACTGGCCCGGTGGCCGGGGGAGGGACAGCCAAGCTCCTTCTGGCTGGGACCAGGCTTTCAGGAGGGCAGATCCATAATTCATCTCCTCAGGCCCCGCCTAGAATTTCACCCTTGAGCCTGTTGGAAAGCACCTGGGTGTCGTTTATGGGAAGCAGGGGAGGCCTGGCAGGCCCATGCCGGGGAGACTGCGTTGGCCTTAGAACCTCCGTGAGGACAGCCGTGCCTCAAGCCCAGTCAAGCCCTCCCTGAGCCTCTGCCGGCTCCCCCACCGAGTGGGTGCTTGGGTCCCTGGGCCCCAGAGAGGGGCAGCCACCTGCCCTAAAGCACCAGCACATCTGTTCCGGGCCACAAGCGGAGCTGCATCTCCTGAGCCAGGGTGGGACGTTCAGAGACCACCAAGTCACCTTGGGGGGGGGAACCTGGGCCCCTCCAGGTCCTGGGCAAGGGAGGAGGGGTGGTGGGCATGGCAGGTGCCCAGGGCTGCGGTCAGTGTAACCAGAGCTGGCCGGCCCTTGGGAGCATGAATAATTTATCGGGGAGAACCAGGCTGCTGGCTGAGAAGGCAGGGCAAGAAGGGGGCTTCTCGGTTCCAGCAGGGCCTGGTAAGGCCGACAGTCAGGCGGCTTCTGGGGGTGGGGACACGTGGGACCTGGGCCCCCGCAGGATGGGGTCTCGAGGGGGCATCCAGTCCCCCATCACCCCCTTTGATGCTGCCTGCTCTCCTGCCTTGTTCTGGGCTGTGGGGCAGGGGGTTCACGCTTTCTGAGCCCAGAAATGCCGACACCGCGCCCTCCACTGCTCCTCCTGGAGCTGGTTTCCAAATTGAGGCCTGGCCACTGTTATCTCAAGAGAGTCTCACAATGGGCTGTGGGGTGGGAACTGTCATCTCCATTCTCCAGATGAGGAAACAGCCTTGGAGAGGAGAAGTGACTTGTTCAAGGTCAACCAGCTTGGGACCCTGGAACCAGGCTCCAACGCAGGCCTGCGTGGTCCGGAGCCACATTTCTTGCTAGTGCTAGGCCTTCCTCGCCTCTGGGCTCCTGGGCATGTGGGCCATCGTGTGGGAGGGGAACAGCTCTGGACACTGGCCAGAGGCAGGGGCTTAGCCGGGCTGACCCCAGAGTCTGGGCCTTCCAGGAGTTCTGGGGCAGAGGGCCCTACTTGAGCCACTGAGCAAGCCAGAGGCCCTGATGTGCTGGTGGAGGTCGCCCAGGCCGTGTCCCTGCGTGGGCCCCACCTGGACTCTTGGTCAGCCTGGCCCCTGTCCCTCAGGACAGCATGCACTGACTTGTCCGTTCATTTGTTCAGAAGCATCTGCTGGAAGCCTGCCATGAACCAGGCGCTGTCTAAGCACTGGGGACACAGCTAAGGAAACAGAAACCTGCCCTCGTGGCGCTGACATTCTGGGGGGCGGGGACTGGCAACAAACAAGGAGAGTGAGTGAAAGATACAACCGGTGGGATGGCGTGAGTGCTGGCATTGGAATAGCGCAGGGACGCGGCATCGAGACTCGGGTATACAGCACCGAACAGGGCCTGGCTGAGGTGCCCTGGAAGCGACACGGGGGCCGAGAGTTGCAGGAGGGGAGGGAGGGAGGCCTGGGGGAGGCACAGCGGTCCGGACGTGATGGAGGAACAGCAAGGCCAGGGTGACCGAGTGCAGTGAGGGGCGAAGACGGCGGGTGGGGCAGAGGTCAGGGGTGAGGACTTGGCCACGGCTGTGGCAGAGAGGGATGGAATTGGACCTCCTTGGTCTTCACAGGATCCCTCTCGCTGCCACAGGAAGGACGGATGGCAGGGGCTGAGGGCACAAGCGGTGGCTGTTGTGGGAGCTGCCGTGGCGGTCCGGGTGAGCGACGCTGGGGCCTGGGCCGGGCTGGGGCAGTGCGGTGGACAGAGTGCGGGGATGCCGGTATGTTTTGCAGGTGGAGCCTGCAGGCAGCTCACGAGCACCTGCACGGTTTCCTTACTGAAGCAGGCGGGAGAGTGGAGGCGGCCAGTGGAGGTGAGGGAGGCCGTGGGTGGAGCTCTGCACGTGGTGATCTCGGACGTCCGCCGTCCAGGGAGTTGGCGGGACTCGCACGGCTGTCAGGGAGTCAGCGGCGTCTGGGTGGTGCTGGGGCCACAGTTCGGCAGGATGGCACCGGGGGTGGGTGCACGTGGAGGACGGGCCCTAGGAGTGAGCCTGGGGCTGCACTGTTTGGGGCCAAGCCGGCCCCAGAGACCAGAAGGGTGGTGTGGGCAGGCCCTGCTGCCGGCTGTCACCCAGGCCACCTCCCCAGAGCAGAGAGGAGCCGTGGCCTGGAATAACGATGTCGGTAATGACAATGATAAGAGCAGCTTATTCTCCGCAGGCCCTGTGCCTGGCTCTCTGTTTATCTCATGAAGGCGCCCGTTGGCCCCAGGAGCGGAGGGTGCCCTAGTGCCCACACGTACAGCTGAGGAGCCCAGGGCAGAGGCTGCATCCAGGACAGGGATGGGACCGACCCAGAGTACCGAGCCGCCCCTCCCAGCCCCCAGGCTCCTTCTCCGAGCAACGTGGGCGCTCCTATGGCTGGGCTGGCCGCTCTGGGCTTCCGTCTCTTCATCCGGACAGTGGGCTTTGGAGCCCAAAGACGCCTGCCTGAGGTTCGCTGCAGCCCGGTGAGTCGCTGGCCAGCGTCCAGTGCTGGGCTCCCAGCTGTTCTCCTGGGCAAACCACAGGCCACCGAGGACCCCCAGTGTGGGCAGGCAGAGGTGTGCCTCCGGGCGGTGTCCCTGGGCCCCCCTCCTGTCCTCACTTTCCTCAAATGTCACGTGGAGCCGGGGGGTGGGGTTGCACCCTGCAGTCTCTAAGGGGAGCCCCCTTCTCTGGCTGGTTCAGGGTCCCGCCTCCCTCTTGGGGTCCCTGGCCTCTGCTGCAGGCACAGAGCAGGTGTCAGGGAACAAGTCTCTCACTCATTCATGTGTCACCTGCCACATGCCAGGCACCGTGCTGGGCTCCAGGGGGCCACAGAGTCGAGCAGAACCAGGCATGGCTTCCGCCCCCACTCAGCTCCCAGTGTCAGGGGGACATGGATGTTAAGTGAAAAGCCACACCAACAAGGGGGGAGCTACAGCCGTGGGAAGAGCCGTGAAGGCCAGGCCACGACGCAGGTGGGCGGACGCTGCATGGGGAGGCCAGGGGGTTCCCTGAGTTTCTGACCCTGAGCCAAGATCTGAGGGATGAGGGAGCTAATCAGATGGAAGAGGGAACAATGTTGGGGCAGAGGGAAGAGTATGTGCAAAGGCCAGGTGGTGAGAGAGGTGGAGTGACGTGGGGCATGTGGAGTGGCAAGTGGCCAGAATGGGAGCTGGGGTGGGACTGTGGTCTCCATCCCTATGGCAGCAGCGAACATGGCAGGGCTTTGAGCTGTCAGGGATGCTGCGAGCAGGTCTGGAAATAAAAGTAACCAGCACCGCCAAGCTTTCCGACGAGCCGGGCTCAGGGCCAAATGCTCTCCCCCAGGATCTCACTAGATCCTCACAGTGTGTAGGGTGGAAGCTGCCGTTCCTGCTGTGTAGATGAAGGGTCTATAAAACAGGTCTCAGGGAGGTTAGGTCGCTGAGCGAAGGGCCCACAGCGAGGACCCGACCGCCTGCTCCAGAGTGTCCTGCGCTCACCTGCGGCCTCACGCTGCTCCTTGCGTGGCCGTCCTGGACCAAAGCTTTTGGGCCACTGTGTGGAGGATGGGGCGCGGGGGACAGTGGCTGTGCCGGGGTCAGCTGTGGCGGGGGACACGCTCAAGTCAAGCGGGCAGCCCCAGAGAGGGTTGTGTGGGGCCTTCGGGGCTGGCCCGGTGCCTGAGGCCAGGTGGGAGGTGTGGGAAGATGACAAGTTTGGTCTGAGACGCAGAGGGTTTTGGGGTGACCGTGGGCCGTCCAGGTGGAGAGTTGGGGAGGCAGTTTAGCCCTGCAGGTCGGGGGTGACAGGGTCAAGGCTGTCTAGGAGAGGGACAGAGCGAGAAGGGGGGACCCCAACTCTGGCCTTAAGGACTGTGTGCCAAGGAGGCGGGGAGGGGCTGCCGAGGAGGGGCCCAGGGGAACGAGGTTAGAAACCTCGCAGCTCCGCAGCGGGTGGCATGTGGCCTCGGCAGGAGCTGTTCTGGCAGCGCGCTGGGGAAGCTGAGGGCAGAGGGTGGACATGGGGAAGCCAGGCCGTGACTGGTCGGGGGGAGGGGGTGGCCACAGGGAATGATGCATCCGGGAGGAGTGAGTTTTCAGTGGGGAAGGCCCAGCAAGAAGGCGGCCGTCTGCACACCAAGGAGTGAGGCCTCGGGGCACCTCGATCTCTGACTTCCAGCCTTCAGAACTGTGAGAACATCTTGTCCATTGTTTAAGCCACCAGCCTGCGCACTTTGTTATGGTGGCCCCGGCTAGGCCCAGGACGATGAGTCACACAGACCCACTGGCAAATCCTCAGGACAGACCCAGGAGAGAGCATGCGAGAGGAGTGAAGGCCCTGAGGTGGCCTCTCCATTGTGGAGGGAGGGGTGGCTGCAGATGAGTGCGGGGCGTTGGGAGTTTTCCAGCCGGGGTTCGAGGGGGCAGGGCCGTTTCAGAGGCTGTCAGTGGCACAGGGAGACGCCCACCCTGGGTGGTGTAAGCATCCCCCCCGGGCCGGGCCACATGGGATCTTGAGGAGGACAGATGAGCTTAGGGATTTTTGCCAAAGAAGGTTTCTGAAATGAGGAAGCGGGGAGTCTAAGCTGGAGAGGAAGGGACACAGGGACGAACACGGGGACGTGGATGGACATGCGTGTCCTGAGCCCTTTGGCACCCGAGTCCCGTAGAGCTGCAGGCCGGGCCCCCCGGGAGCGCAGCCCCGCAGCCAGGGCAGAGGGACGTGTGGGTGCTGCTGACCCTCATAAAGACAGGCCGTTTAGCAGAAGGGACCTCGGGTCACCCTGGCCAGAGCCTCCCTGCGCAGAAGGCCCAGGCGGATGAGTGATGGCAATAGGGGGCGCCTGGGACAGGGGCTGACCCTTGGGGTGCACCTTGGTGGTGTGGGGCAGGGACTTTTGGGAGGTGTTGGGGGGCTGCACCAGCCCGAGGGATGCCTTCCCCAGCACGAGGCTCTGCGAGACCAGTTCATGCCAACCTACCCTAGTGCAGGCTGGACAGCCTAACCATGCTGACCACAGATCCAAGAGGCCAAGGACCCATCACAGACGCACAGACTACCCTGGAAACAAGCCCACCCACGGGAGAGACGTGGGGGCCCAGTGACCGGAGCCTCAGACCCTGCCCCGCCAAGCCCGCACCGGCCAAGGAGGCCCAGACCTCTAGCCTCATCTCCATCCTTTCCCAGCCTGCTTGGGGGACACAACAGGCCTGGATCTGACGCCCTGTGAACCTGAGGCAGGAAGCGGCAATGACCATCGCCCAGGCAGAAACCCTCCCTTGGGACCTTGCGGCTAGGCCTTGTGGCAGGAGGTGGGGCCAAGGTAAGCAGCCCACCGTCGCCGAGAGGAGGACGGCGCTGGGCATCGATCATGTCATCTTACAGATGAAGAAGCCGAGGCTGAGACAGACCTCACGGTGAGGGAGCAAGGCCACAGGTCAGCCACCATCCCCTCCCCCTTCCCCCTTCCGCCTGGGGGTGCTAGTCGGAGACCCCAGGGGTCCAGGGCCGGGTCACCTTACCTGGGTCCAGTGGCCTGCTCCCTGCCCGCATGCCGCCCGACGGGGGTCCTTCGGCCGGGCCCCAGGAGTGCGGCTGCCAGTGGAGAAGCTGCGTCTGTATCATGGGCGGCAAGCCCAGCCCCCCACGCTGCCCGCCTGGGGCCCCCATGCATATTTAATAACGTCTATTATTCCTGTTTTGTCACCGGAAAGGAGCCTGAGCTGCTGACAGAGAAGCCAAGAACAGCCGGGAGAGCTGGGCAGTGGGCCTGCTCCACAGCCCAGCCCCCGGGGCTCTGCCCCACCTGCTGGCCCAGTGCCTCCGAAAACCTGTTGCCACCTGCCCCAAAGGCTGCAGGGCCGGGAGGATGTCTTCTCATTGGCTCAGCAGCCTCAGCTGGGGCTCCAATCCCAGCTCTGCGCTCACAAGCCGTGTAGCCGAGGGCAAGTCGCTGCCCCTGGAGCCCAGGCTGCTCGCAGGCCCGCACGGCGCCTCGCATCACTCCTCACAGAGGCCCCCCTGAACCCCAGGCTTGGGCCTGCTTCCCCAAGGCCCAGGATCCGCACACTCACTGCTGCCCCGACCCAACCTGGCAACCGAGTTCAGCAAACTCACAAAACTGTCCTTAGTGAACAGGCATTGTTTCCACTTTTTATTTCAGGAAGGAGAGCCGAGAGATTTGGGGGTGCAGGGTGGGGTGGTATTTAGAGAAAACGCAGAGCCCAGACTCCAAATCCGCCACCCCAGGTATCTGCACCGGGCTGGGTCCTGGGCTCTGTGCTGGGCAGGGGGTGCCCTGGGAAGGGGTGGCCCTTCGGGACTGGTCAGGCTGTGGAGGGCATGAGCTGGGCCTTCAAAGCCCCAGATCTCTGGTTTCCATCACGGGGCAGCCCTGGGGTGGGGGGTGGATAGGGGGTTTTGTCCTGGGCAGCCCCCTCCCTGAGAACCAGAAAAACCGGCAGGAGCTGAGGGGCCGCCAGGGACCCAAGTAGGCCCACGGCATCAAGCCAGCCATCTGCACTAGGCCCTAGCTGGGGACAGGTGGGCAGCTTGCTCATTCTGCACTGGAAGGCGCGGGGAGCGGGGGGAGAAGGCGCAGGCCCAGGGACCCAAATAGGACCCCTTCCAGAGTCCAGTCTCATGGGAAACACCGCCAGCCCAGCCCAGCCCCAACCTCGTCCTAAGGCCCCAGCATGCTGTCCACCATCTGCCCATTGAAGAAATTTCTGCAAGCAGCAGAGACACGAGAGACCCCTTCCTGGGGTGCATTTGTATTTCCCCACTTTAGGCTCTGGTGAGTCCCACTGGGGGCGGGGGCGGGGGCGGGGCCACTACTTCTTCACGATCTGGATGACGTCCTCGTGCTCCATGGTGTGGGTCAGGCCCACCCGCTGCGGGCTGTACTTGGTGCTGGTGCCCTGAGTGGGGAGCGGGACGGGGGACCACATCAGCCTCTGTACCCACCCGGCCGAAGCTGACTGTCACTGGAAGGGGGTGGAGGTGCAGATGGGGGGTCTAGAGTGGGGGTCCCAGCGCCAGCAGACCCTGCAGCCTCTGACAGCAGGACTCCCAGCGGTCCACCCGGCCCGGATCCCGAAGTGGGAGGGCCGTGTCTGGTCTGGGTCAGCATACAAACCACACAGCCTGCGAGCAGGACTGACGGACACCCCAGTCCCCATGCGGAAGGACGGAGCTCCTGCCTGACCCTGAGGCTGCCCCGGGCGACCCTGCCCGCCTCCCGCCCAAGACTCACCCACACCAGCGCGTACTTGAACTGGCTGGCGAGTGACCGGTGGATGCGGTGGCACTGGGGGACGGGAGAGGGACGGATGGTGAGCCCGGGCTGCGCCCAGAAGCAGCTGGGCCCAGGGCAGGTGCTCTGGCGGTCCCCACGCAGCCTTGTGCTCACAGCTGCTCTGGCGCTCCCGCTTCCTGCCTCTATGGGGCCGCGGCCGCTGAAGGACCTGGGCCCGCCCACCCACCCTGCTGGAAAGGCAGCCCTGACAGGTGCTCTGGCAGGTGGATGAGGGCTGTCAGGGTCCCCACCGGGCCTGCCTCTCTCACCTCCTGCCGCCCTGACCCGGAACCTCCCACATAACACGTCACCCCCAGCCCAGGATGGCCCACATCCTGTAGCAGTCCCGAGTAGGGACAAAGGTCACAGGAACCCAGCGCTGTTAGGAGGCCCGAAGGGAAGAACTTGGAGGGCAGCCAGCTCTTCCGCCCGAGAATGTGGCCCCCTGGCTGCACGGGCTGGGTGGGCGCGGTGGAGGCGGCCGGGGTGAGGATAGTGCGACGTCGCCTGTCCTCCACGTGCCCACAGCCTCACAGGCCCTGGGCAGAGACCAAATGCCTGAGCCCAGACATCAGGCCTACAGGAACGTTTCCGGGGGGCCATCCTGAACTGGGCCTCCTCTGGGTGACCAAGGATGCGTGGCCACAGCTGAGGCCACTGCCGGCAGGGACGAGCACAGACACACACACACCCGTCCCGACACTCGCTGTTTTCTAGACCAAAAGACGAAATCTGACGGTCCAGGTCAGCTCTGCCTGCAAATGCGCTTGCCTCCGAACGACAGAACTAGACCTGCCTGACAAGCTCAGGGTCACACGGTTGCAGAGTCGTCCCGGGACCCTGGGAGCCCTCGAGGCAGATGGGGAGGGTGCCCTCCAGTTTGCTGCAGGTCCCATCGTGCCCTGGCATCCCTGACACCAAAGTCAGTAGGCGCTGTTTCCCACTGAGCCTGCTCCACGGCTCTCCCTGGAGACAAGCGTTCCTATGCACTTGTGTCTCTAGCAATGAGGGAGGATGGAAGGCCACCCAAGCTGCACCGCACAGCATGTGGGATTCAGTCCCCCGACCAGGGATTGAACCTGCGCCCCCCCTGCAGTGTAAGCGCAGAGTCTTAACCACTGGACCACCAGGGAAGTCCCCTAAGGTCATCCTTTTTAATACTGTTTGTGGATGGGAGACCCTTGAAGCCCACAGTGTCTCTCACCCCTGCCGGCCCTGCCAGGTCCTTTCTGCCCCTGGGGCTTATGGCCCGTGATCCTGTGCAGGCAAGGCTCTTGTCAGCTCCACTAGGTGGACTGCAAAGGCCCCGGGGGCTCCGTTACCACCAGATGAGGTTACCCCTCAACGTTAGTATGTGGGCGCCAGGGTGCAACCCCATGTCTGACTGGCTTCTCTACTTTGGGTCTGTGGTCAGCACCCAGGCAGGCCTGTGTGCACAGCATGGCACCTGTGATAGGTGAGTATCCAGGAGGGGCTGAGGTCCTGCAAGGCAGGCCTCGCTGGGACAAGATCCAGGCTCTGGAACCAAGGGCCCCACAGGCCCCTCCCCACCTTCTAGCACCTGCTGCCTTCGACCCTGCGACCCTCCGTGCCAGCTGGCAGCCAACGGCCCACAGTCCATGTTCGCTCCTGCCTCGGGCCTTTGCACCTGCCGCCCCACTGCCTGGAAGAGCCTTTTGCTCCTGGCCTCTCCAGCTTTCCTGCCAGGTGTGGCGGAAGCCCCACGTCCTGAGAGGGCCAGGGCATGTGCCAACGTGCCGCCAGCCACCCCCCACTGCACTCCCCTCGGTGTGGGACTGTTTAGCTGCAGGATTGGGTGGCTGGCATCTGTTGACCCCAAAGGACCCCAGTTCCGGCAGGAACCGGGGCTACTCGGCTGGACACCGACACTCACTAGCATGTTGGGTGCACTGAGCCCCTGGGGGCGGAGCCGATGGGGCGCGTGGAGGGGCGGGCTGCGCGGGGGGCTGAGTGGAGGCAAGCATGGGGGAGGCCCAACTGGGAACGCACAACCCAGAATCGTCCTGGGCGGCAGCTCTACTGACCGAACGCCTGAATGGCCCCGAGGACCCCACAGCCCTGGTGGGACAGGATGGTGACGACCGCTTCCCAGGCGTCTTCCCTGCACCGGGCAGCAAGCCGAGTGCCTTACCCGCTGGGCCCCATTCCACGCCGCCCCCTAACTGCAGCTGGGTGGCAGGACACGCGTCCAAGCACCCGACTGCAACGCGGCGGCTGAGGGCCGGGAAGACGTCAGGCAGGGCCCCGGGCGATGGGCAGAGCTCCCCCCACCCCGGCCTGGACAGGTCTCCTCAACTCACCACGTGCTCCACAGAGGCCCCTTTCCGGAGGATGATGGCGTCTGTGAAGTCCGGCCTCTCTGCACAGACAGGCGGGGCGGGGCGGGAAGTCAGCAGAGTCAGGGCCCACTGCCACGCAGCCCCCCTCCGCAGGAAGCGGAGGCCCTTCCAGTCTCCGGCTTTGGCCTGCGCTTCCCCCACTCCCGGGCACACCCTCGCTAAGAGCCCCGAACGGACTTCTACGGCCTTGACTCAACACAGAAAATCAAACTACACCCCAGTCCAGGGAGCAACCTCCTGCAAACCCATCAGCCACAAGAGCCCCGGCCGAGGGGACCCGCAGGAGAACCCAGGCTGGACCGGCTCCGGCCGGCAGCCTCACCTCCCTCTGCAGACACGGCCAAGGTCGACGCAAACTGCCCAAGCTCGGCCGCTAGGCCGTGGGATGTGAGGCGTGTGCACAGGGGCTGGGACGTCGGGGAGGCCCCCGTGTGCCCAGTGCCCTAACGCCTTGACGTAGCGTCTGTCACCGCTTGGGGAGCCACTGCTGGCGGTGTCTATCCCATCCCCACATCCCCCTCAAGGCCAGCAGCCCCAGAACTCGGCATTCTTTGCCACAAGGGCTCAGGCCGAGGCCTCTGACAGGCTGCGGTAGAGGGTGGTGCCGGCTCTGAGATGGGAGAAAGCTGTCGTGTAGAGACTGGCTGGGCCGGGGCTCTGGGCGCCGCGCGCGGACCGGGCGGCCCGGGGGAGGGGGAGGCCCGGCCGCTTCTCGGGCCGTGCGGCCCTGACTCACGGCCTCTCTTCTTGGTGTAGATGCAGGTCAGGGCCAGGTACTCCCAGAGCATCTCCAGCAGATAGTCCAGGTTCAGCTTCATGCCGCAGCTGCCGGGAGGAAGGGGCCGGTCAGAGCACCCAGGGCTCCCGGCACCCAGGCCAGTGCGGCCCAGCTGCGCCCATGGGGCAGCACAACCGCAGGCCTGACGGCGCTTCAGCTGCCAACACTTCTTGTCACTGTCACGTTCACGCCCAGCACAGCCTGCTGTCTCTCCGGGGCCCTGTGGAGGGCACAGGGCACCTGTGGCAGCTGGGGTGGCCAGAGGCAGAGGATGACAATGCAGAGCCCACCCCCCGAGTGGCCCAGGGCTGCCCGGCAGGGGTTTCAGCAATGCGGTGACCCCTGGCTTGGTCCTTTGCCGCTGTACTGCCCTGAGTGGGGACCCGCCCTCCCCTGCGATGCATGTGAGCAGGTACAGGGGTGGCCTGCAGGGCCCTGAGGACGGGGCCCGGACGCAGCAGCAGGAGGGGAGCCGAGCTGTCCTGTGGGAAGGACACCCGCTCTCTGCTGCTCTTCGTGGCTGCTAGGGACGCCCGGGAAGCAGTCCTCGCGTGGGCCCAGGAGCCCGCTCCTCCTCAGTCCCCAAGGTCCCGCTCCCCAAAAGCCAAGCGCCACCGTGACGCTGCAGAGCACCTGGGTGGAGCTGGGGAGCCAGCAGGGTGGGCACAAAGCCAGGCTGCCCCGACAGAGGGCCCACAGCCATGGCGAGCCTGAGTGCAGGCGGCTCCCAGGACCCGGCCCTCAGAGAAGCCCCCACCTGAGGACTTCAGTCCCTTCTCCCCCCCCCACCAGCGGAGGGGACAGAAGCCACATCTTCCAGGGCCTCAGGAGCAGCGGGCTACAGCCTGGCTCTCTGGGGTCTGCAGTTAACTGCTAAGCCATGAAGCCGCTAACCACTCTCACTCCCAGACCTTGGTGGATGAAGTCCTTCTGTTTTCATAGCCAGAGCTTACCCCGTCACCCACCTGGCCCAGACAGGTTAGGGGGGACTCGGCCACGGTCACCAGCAGCTACCCCAGGGCGCACAGAGGCCTGACAGATGGACCCCCACTCAGAGAGGGCGGCCGCGAACCTCACCTAATGACCACGCTGTCAGGTTTCCGGGCCAGGCGGTCCACTTCCTCCATTGAGATCTGGTCGATTTTGTTATAAACCTGGGGTTGGAAAGCGGGAGGGGGTGTTGGGGAATGAGAGGAAGACAGCAGGGTGGCAACAGGGCTCCACCCGCTGACTCAAGGATGGGAAGAGGCTGAAGGGGCCTGAGGGAGAGGCTGCGCTGGCGCTCTGGGGCAAGCCCGAGGCGCCTGCGGGACGGAAGCAGCCCCTGGGATGAGGGCTCCCCTCCCACGTGGCTGCCCCGGGGGCTGGTACCACTTACATACAAGCAGGGCATGTACACGCGGTTGCCCATGATCACGTCTATGAACTCGTCCGGGGAGCAGTCTTCTCGGAACAGCACCTCCGCGTTGAAGATCTCTGAGGGGCCAGGGTTAAGGGCAACCTGTGCGCCAGCAGCGCCCCCCCCACCCCCGCTGCCAGCAGGGCCTGAAACAGCCGATCGCGAGAGACGCTGCCAAGAGGGACTGTAAGGTTACCTGCTTCCACGGTTTTGCAGGATTTTAACGTTTGGGGAGCTCCCTCACTTTTCTCAGGGAAGCACAACGTGTAAGGGGTTCAATATTTTGAATCTTTGCTGTTACAACAGAAGAAACGACACCCTTGCCAGGATCGCCAAGGGAGCCAGTTCCAGAGCCTGGAGCACTGGTCCCGCTCCCACTACGACGCGAGTTGCCCCCTGCGGCCGCCCTGCCTCCGCTCCAACCACCGCCCCCAGCCTGGCCCCCTCCTGCCCCCTGGGGTCGCCCCGAGGTCTCCGCAGCCCAGGAGGCCCTGTCCCTCGCCATCTCGTCTTCCTTCCACACGTGACCGGCCTTGTACCCTGCAAGGAGCCAGGGGTGCACGGCTACGGCCCGGCCAGCCTGAAGCCTGGGGAGCGTGAAGCAAAGGGGACAGAAGTGCCTCATGTGAGCTGGCCGCAGCTTTCCTGCGGCTTGGATGGAGCTGGGTGATGTGGGCAGTCTGCGTCACCCGGGCCTCCGCTGCCCGAGGACCACGGCCCCCCTCTCGCACCTTCGGGAAGGATGCTGTACTCGTGCAGGATCAGCTGCACCAGCTTCTCTGAGCACTGGGTCAGCGTGACCGTCGAGTTGAAGGAGATGCCGCCTCCTTTCTTGGGCTGGAGGAGAGAGGGAGGGGTGATGCTGACAGAGCGGCAGCCGCAGCCCGCACCGCTCACCGTGCGGCCGCGGCCGGTCCCACCCCCTTGCCGAGGCCTCACCTTGAAGTAGATGTTGGGCTTGTGCTTGTTGAGGCGGATGCCGACCGACCCCAGCTCCTTCTCCAGCAGGGACCTGGTGGAGTCCCCGTGGCCTTCACAGGTGCCCGGGGCAGGCCGTGCGGCCCCCACCCTCCACGGCCGGCCCCCCCGCACCCGCCACCAGCCGCTGAACGTCCCCTCCCAGCAACCAAAGGCGCTGAGGACGAGCCCCAGACCCTCGGGCCAGTCTGAGGGGAGATCGCCTGTTGTGCCCTCAGCCGCAGGCCAGGGCGTGAGCAAGGCTCTGCTGTTTGTGGCCGGGCTCCTGGCAGACGCTGGGCAGCAATGGGGCACCCAGGCCCCCGCAGACAGGAGCCAGAGCCAGGGTGGCACGGCACAGCCCCAACCTCCAGACGCAAGCCTCTCGGGGAGGCTGCCCCAGGCTGCCTGCACTGGGTGTAGCCGTGGACAGTCCTGCCACTGCTCCCACATGGCAGAGCGCCAAGCACCCCTGGAACCACCCACCACGAGCTCAGGGACACACGGGCGGTAGCCGCAGTGTCCTGTTCCCCCCGCAGGGCCTTCCCAGGCGTGTCAGCCTGCCCCATCCCAACTGCGGACCTCTGCACCTCTCCCTTGGTGGCGTCCAGCATCATGATGACGACGTCGGCTGTGCGTGCCACGGCGATCACCTGCCGGCCACGGCCCTTCCCTGGTCGGGAGGGAGGAACGTGGTTACACAGTGACATGGGCAGGACTGCGGGACGCCCGCAGCCCATGGCGCAGGCTCCTGCCCCTACAGGCCTGCGCGGTCCGCCGTGCGCCGCCCCCAGGCAGGTACTTCTCCTGAGCCCTGTCTCACTCGTGGAAATGTGTTCTGGGAGCAACCCCGACACCAGCGCCTGGGGAGCAGAGGCGCCCCCCGCTGCCCCCCACCCCCACCCCGCTCCGCGGGCCGGGCTGGGTGATCTTCCACCAGCTGCTCACTCAGCCTGCAGAGCCACACTGGGCAGTCGCTGTTATCTACCTGGCCCAGACACGAGAAAACCGAGGCCTGGCTTAGAAACACTCAACCACTTGCCCAAGACCTCAAAGCTACGTGGTTCCAGGATGTGACGAGTCTGCCCCTCCCAGAACGAGGGTTACGGAGAGGAAGCAGAAGGCACAGGGAGGGGCTGTGGAGCCGTCACCAAGGTCAGACCCTGCCATCGGACAGCCAGAGAAGGCAGGCACCAGGCCAAGGTCACACAGCCACTTGGGGACTGGGGTCACAGCCGGGGACCCGGTGGTCTCCAGGGACCTCCTGACTACAGCGGGTGAGCCTCCCCCGTGGGGGCCAGGCTCCTCCTGCTGGCTGGGATGGCAGGTTCCTGGGGGACCACCATCGCTCCCCACGCCAATCCAAGTAGGCAGGACCTCGCCCTGATGAGGGCGGTGGGCACGGGACCCCCAGGAGGAGGCTCCAACTCCAGTCCCGCACTGCACAGGTGCACGGTCGTTTAGGGCAGACGCTCAGCCGTCCGTCCCCACGCTCCTCCCGGCCGTGAGAAGGAAATGACGACACTCGCTCAGTCACAGGGGTGTCAGAGGGTTAAGCGAGACAACGGTCCGCACGGAGCTGGCACCTGGCAAGGGAGGGACGACCCCAGCGGGCAGCCACCTGCCACCAAAGCCGAGGGCGTGTCCCATCTCAGAGGACAGGGCTCCGGGGCTAGGGCTCCACCGCCGTGCGCCCGTCCCTGGCGGGGTCCACCACACACTGGACGTGGGAACCAAAGCTGCCTGGTGAGCCGTGCGACCCTGGGCAAGCCACCCACCTCCTGGGCCTCAGTCCCCTCAGCTCTGAGGCCAGAGTCCCTCGGGAACAGAGCACTGGGCCCGGGGAGGGGCTGTGAGCCCAACCCTCCCGCCAACCGTCCACAGGCGCCCACAGGGGGGCCTGGGCTCCACCCCGCCCCCCCCACCTGCTCCCCCTCCCACCTTGTGCTGCGCCTTCGATGATCCCAGGGAGGTCCAGGAGCTGGATGTTGGCGCCTTTGTACTAGGATGCAGGAAAGGAGGTAAGGCGGGGCCGGCGGGCTGTGAAGGGGCCTCCTGGGCCAAGTGTGAGCCGCGGCCCCACCCCCCCAGCCTGGGCGGACCATGTCCGCGAGCCGAGGGGCCGCCTGGAGGGCGGGAGTCTCTATAAGCCCCCGGCAGCCACTGCTGATGGTAACAGCTCTTCACAAGGAAACCACCTCACGGTGGGAGGCCCAAGGCCACAGAACCCCCGTTGCCCAAGGCTCCAAAGCTTCTCAGGGAACAGGAGCCAACCAGCCACGGGTGACCCGAGCCGGGGCGGTGCAGGGCAGCGGGTCACAGAGGGGCACGGGGAGAGCTGTGCATGCTGGCAGACTCGCGGAACCAGCCAGGATTGCAGGACGGGCCAGGCGTCTCTGGGGTCCCGGCAGCCCCAGCCCCCAGCGGTGCCCGTGCTTGAGGGCAGAGCAGCTCAGCCCAGAGCCTCCCCCGGCACATGAGACACACACACACACACACACACACACACGCGCGCTCACCCTCCCTCCTGGGATCCGGCAAGCCCCGACTTACTTCAATGACCCCAGGGATGCAGGTCAGGGTTGTGAATTCATAGGACGCAGCCTCGCTGGCCGTGGAGGTGATCAGGCTGAGGAAGGTGGACTGGGAGAAAGCAGCTCGTTGCAGCGGGGGTCCTGCCCCGCCTCCAGAAGCCCAGGTGCGACGCGGGGAGACCCCCATCCCCCCGGCTGGGCTGTGATGACAACAGCTGGAAAAGTCACCTCTGGCCCTGCCTGGGGGGTTCAACACCACAGGGCCACCCTGTGCCTGAGGCCTCAGGCCTGCCTCGGTGGACACAGGGACCTGGTTCCTAAGGGGGTTCCCCCGCTACATTGGGGCCCATTCCCAGCTCCACGGAACCTCCAGACCCTCCTGGGCCCAGAAAACTTGGAGTAGGTGTCGGTCCCACAGCACACAGCTGCTGCCCCCAGGAGGGCAAGGAGGCAGGGACCCTCCCGCCTGAGAGCGCCGGCAGTGGCGCAGGGCTGCAAGGGAGGGAGGTAGGGGAGCGGGGAAGGATCCGGATGGGACCTCGCGGCCGGCCCACGGCGGGAGTGGGGCCACACCCGGCCGGGACTGAGAGACCCTGCCTTCGGTCCTGCTTCTGCTGGGGACCCGGGACCTCGATCCGGTCCCGACCTTGTGAAGGAGGTGACAAGGCAGGGGGAGCGCAGCGACCACAGTGACGGACGCTGTGGCCCAGAGGCCAGCACAGCCGCGGGCAGTGCCACGAGGCCAGCCCGGCCCGGCCCGGCGCCCCCACCCTAGTCAGCAGGGAGCTGGGGCGCAGCTCGCTCACACGCCCTCAGGCCCTGGAACCCAAACAGGGCTCGTGAGAGATCACAGGCCTCAGGTCACAAAGTCTCTGCCCAGGGGGCCTCTTGGAAACTTGAGGAAACGTAAAAACCTGGTGGGGTAGACAGGTGTGGCCAGCCGGGCGGCCCTGAGAGCCGTGGTTGACAGAGGCCAACCTGGGGGACACCCCCGAACCTGTCTGGCCCCTGCAGGAGGGCGGCCCGCGCCCTCCTGTGCTCAGAGAGCCCAGATTCCCAACAGGGCCCAGACCCCAAGGGCACAGCTCTCGGTCACTGGAGTGGCTCCTCCCAGCCTGGGCTTCTCACCCGGGAGAGAAGGCCTTGCAGGCTGGAAAGTAAGGTCGAAAGGAAAGGCTAAAACGAGCGAATCCACGGCAACACCCTAGGAGTCAAAGCCTGGCCGTGCTCGCCGGCCGCCCAGGGGTCACACCCGGTCAGTTCAAGGCGCCCCGCCACCCTCGCTCCCCGACGGCCTCCGCCTCAAGGTCCCCTCCTCGGGGCTCTGCTCACACACCTGCTCACAAGGCAGCCGCCCCGCTCCACGTGCCTGCCCTTCCCCTCTCCTCCGCAAGCTCGGGGCTGAGTGGGCAGGGGCAGAACATGCCTGGCACGAGGTGCACACTCGGTGAACATCTGTGCTTGGGGACAAGGCAGAGGCCAGCGGGGCCACTCCTGCTGGAGTCCCCACCGGGCGCGGGGTGGCTGGGTCTCCTGCGCCCTGGAGCCGGTTCAGAGAGGAGGGAGGGGGCGCGGCCGCGGCAGAGCGGAGACCAGCCACCTTCCTCCCCGAGGCCTGCGGTGCCCATCACTGACCTTACCCACAGAGGGGAAGCCGATCAGCGCCACGCGGGCGTCGCCCGACTTCATGACATCGAAGCCCTCGCCTTTGGATGAGGACGATTTGGAGGGTTCCAGGAGCTGGGCCCGATACTTGGCGAGTTTTGCTTTCAGCAGGCCCAGGTGATACTCGGTGGCTAAGAGACAACACAAGATGGAAGGTGAGCGTCCCGTGTGGGTTGGGAGGGTCCCATACGCAACCAAATACACGCAACTGAATGCTGGCCGGGACCCTCAGAGCCAGACAGCAACCGACAGACAGACACGACCCAAGGTCAGTGGTTCTCAGCCAGGGCGGCACCACTCCCGGGGGCATCCTGGAGGGCGTTTTCAGGTGTCACTGCGATGGTGAAGTGATGGTGAAGTCTTCACCGGCACTTATCAGGCAGGAGCTGGGGAAGCCCGCAGCTCTATAAGGAAGTCAGACCAGCAGAGCCAAGAACTGTCCTGTGTCGCAGGGCCACAGAGGGAGCCTGGATCAGGATCTCCAGGGCCCAGAGCCTCACAGGGCGTTTTTACAGCGTTGACAGACACTGACATTCCCAGAAGTGGAACTACTGTGTATGCTGAGGGAAGAGTATGGCATGTTTCGTTTGAAACTTTACCCAGACAGGCTTGCCTGCTTGGGACCCCAGGCTGCCAACAGGGAGGCCTCATGGAGGGGACGTGAGTCACCCACACGACACACCTGCATCATCTGCACTGTGGCTACCACGTGTCCAGCGCTGCAAACACCTCACCGCCTCCTTGTAACTCCACTGTATCTTGGCTGTGCCCCTACATTCACTTATGGAAATAAACCCTATTTTAATTATAAATTACTTTCCTTTTTCTCCTCCTTGATATCAATTTTTTCCAAATTCTCATGTACGTAAGTTACACTACTGATGGGAGCTGCACTGCAGGGCGGCAGAGGGGGGGTACAGGACCTCAGCTACATGTCATGTTGCTGTGGTCAGGGGACCGGCCTGGCCACGTCCCGTCTCCACCACTGTCCCTCTCATTGGCACAGTCCAGCCGCCCATTCTCGCCTCAGGACCTTTGCACTTGCTACCCCATTTCAACCTCATCTTCCCAAGGCTGACTCCTTCTCAGCTCAATGTCACCTCTTCAAAGAGGCCTCCCCTGCCCAGTCATGCAGAGGCAATGTCACGCGGAGCTTAAGAGCCTGTGTTGGAATTCCATCCTGAAATTATGGGCCATTTTACTTTGGAAAAGTTCCTTAACCTCCTCGTGCATCAGTTTCTTAATCTGCAAAATAGGGATGTTAGCAGCGATAACTACTTCTGCAGATTTCTGTAATTAAAAAAGCTCTGCGAACGATGACCAGCACGTGGTAAGCTCTCAATACAAGTCGGTTATTATTACTGTCTGCAGTAACCCCCACCCCTGCCAGGCCCCTCGCTGGTCCCATTTGTCTTCATGGCTTCTCAGCACCATTTGAAACTAGAGCCGACCCCGGAATAACACGGGTTTCAACTGCACGGGTCCACTTATACGGGAATTTTTTTCAGTGATGTCACAGTGCTACATGGTCTGCGGCGGACGGAATCTGTGGATGCGGAACCGTGGACATGGAGGACTGGCTATCGGATGCGGCATTCTAAGATCGTGGGGTCTGCGGTGGGTCCCGGAACCAATGCCCCCCTCCCCCATACCAAGGGACGACTGAATCTTGTTTCTTTGCTTCCCTCCCTCCAGAAGGGCAGGATCCCCAGCTTCCGGTGTGGTGCTCAGGAAGTGTTTTGGCAACTGAATGAGTGAATCGAGGGCAGTGAGAAGTGGTCAAGGACAGGCTCAGCAAGTCAGGTTCACGTGGTCCTTTCTGTCACCCCAGCGCGTGAGACCCTGAGCATCTCTGAAGGGAAGGACTAGGTCTTGATCCCTTCATCACCTTTACGTCTCCTCCTGGACCACTGCCAAAGCGGCAGCATCTCAAGCCTCCATGCCACCTTCCTTGAGCCCCATGGGTGATGCTCTGCAGGGCAGCCAGGGGGAACTTTTAAAACAGAAGTCTCTGCTGCTTAACACCCTCCACTAGCTTCCACTGCCCTTGGAACACAACCTGGACTCTTTCGCATGACCTACAAGGCCTACACGACTGACCCACTCCTTTCCCATCCTGCACTCCAGCCCCAGACCTTCAGCTCCTTCAACAAGCCAAGTTCATTCCTGCCTCAGGTCCTCTGCACCAGCTGTTTCATCTGCCAGGAACAGTCTCCCCCCAGGTCTTTGCATGGCTGGTTCCTTCTTCTCATTCTGGTCTTGGCTCAAACGTCCCCACCTCATGGTGGTGTTCTCTGATCATCCCACCTTAGTAGCCCCAGCCCTTACCCCGACACGCTTGCGACATCATCCTAGTTTGTCTCCACAGTGTTTATTATTGGCTGAAATTATCTTGTGTATTCAGCTACCAGTTTACAGATGGTCCACTGGAAGGTCAGCTCCATGCGGGCAAGGACGTGCCAGCCGTTCACTGCTTTAACCACAGAGCCTGGCACCTAGTAAGGGTTCCGCGAGTATTTACAGAATGAGAGTGAAGGCAGCCCCCCAACTTCACAGCCAAGGGACGACAGACACTGAGACCAACCACAGGCTTGCTTCCTGCTCCTGCAATCCCACAGCAGGGCTGGTCAGGCACTGGGCCTCGCCCACCACAGCCAACCACATCTCCCACTACTCCAGACCCTCCTTCTCATCTAGACTCTCCTCCTCCCTCTCCCATGAACACGCCGTGCTCACCTCAGCTCCCGTGTCTTTGCCTCAGCAGTGCCCCTCTCCTGGAATCCTGCCCCCAACCAGCTCAAGTCCCGCCTCCTCCTGGAAGCCTCTTTGGGTGTCACCGGTCTCCTCTCCTCACTGCTCCTCCCCTCTGAGCTCCCGCCGCCCTTACAGTCTGCGCCCAGATTTGATGCGTCAAGTGCTACCTATGCTGCGGGATCCACTTTAATACCGGGTGCTCACACGCGTCCAGTGCTTTGCAAACAGAATCCGGTTTAACTTAGTTGTGAGCTAAGAGGGCGCACGGGGTTATTACCCTCATTTGCAGAGGGGGACACAGGTTCCAAGAGGTGAGGTGACTTCCCGAGCTTTCACAGCAGGTACGAGGTGGAGCCGGGGTCCAAACCCAGGTCCGCCAGACTCAAGTCCTGACTGCCTCCACCCCACCGAGGGGCTCCGGGCAGCTGGCGAGGCTGTACCTGTGTGTGTGGGGGGGTCTCCTCCTGGACTTGGCCCACAAAGGAGCAGAGCGCCAATCCACCAGGCGCGACCGCCAGGAGACCCGGCTTCGAACCACGACCCCGCCTCTCCGGGTCGGATGCTTGCTCCTTATGCTGGGGTTCTCTACTCGGCCCCCTGGTCGGGCCCTGATCCGCACCCTTGGGATCCCGCCCGGCTCCTCCGGCTCCGGCAGCCCCCCCCCGCCCGCCGCAGACGCCCCGCCGGGCCGGCCCTCACCCTTGTTCTTCTGCGTGCGGGCGATCTCCTTCTCGATCTCGGAGATCTTCTCCAAGATCCCCATGGCGGCGGCTGAACCAGGCGCACAGGCGAGACAGTCTGCAGCGGCTCCGCGAACTCCGGCCCGTCGGCGGCTGCAGATCAGCGTGCGCCGGAAGCCTACCGAGAACGGCGTCCGCGTGCGCCCGGAGCACCTGGATGCAGACTCCGGGCGGGCGACGTCGAGCGCAGTGCCAGATGCTATTGGTTCCGCCCGCTAGGCCGGCGGGGCTGGAGAGGGGTGGGGGATGGGCCGGGCCGGGGCGTGGCCAGGCCGGCGGGGGCGAGGCCAGGCGAAGTTGTGCAGGAGCGGGGCGTGGGAGACCCAACGGGACCGTCCCGCGGTGGACTCCGCACTGCGGGTCCCAGCGCAGCCGACTTCGCTGGTGTAAAGAAAAGGCGCTGAGCTGAAAGTCTGGTGGCTTATTTTGTATCGAGGTTAAATATGGGTCCCCAACCTAGCCTTACTACCCTGCCAACAGATGCCTCCTGATAGGACGCAGTATAGACAGCATCTGTTATGCGAAATTCTTGCCAAAATATACTGTGTTTGAATTTACACCCGAGGAAAGATCAGACAAATCTAGAAAGTGGTACATTTTATGGGACAAGTGGCCTGTTTTCAAAATTGTCAATGATGTAGGTGGAGGGGCTGGCGGTGGGGAAAGGATTGTTCTAGATTAAGAGATGTTAAATATAATGTGTGGACCTTGCCTGGATTCCGGTTGAATTTTTTTTTAAATATATTTATTTACTTTTGGCTGTGTTGGGTCTTCGTTGCTGCGTGCGGGCTTTCTCTAGTTGTGGAGAGCTGGCTTCTCATTGCGGTGGCTTCTCTTGTTGCACAGCACGGGCTCTAGGCACGCAGGCTTCAGTAGTTGTGGCACGTGGGCTCAGTAGTTGTGCCTCATGGGCTCTAGAGCATAGGCTCAGTAGTTGTGGTGCACGGGCTTAGTTGCTCCATGGCATGTGGGCTCTTCCTGGACCAGGGCTCGAACCCATGTCCCCTGCATTGGCAGGCGGATTCTTAACCACTGTGCCACCAGGGAAGTCCCGTCCGGGTGAAAATTTAAAAAGCAGTTATGAGAAGACATTCTTAGGACAATTGGGAAAAATCTGACTTTGGATAGAATATTAGATATTACAGAGTTATTGCTAATTTTCTTGGGTGTAATTATGTAGGAGATTTTCTTTATTCTTAGCAGATGCACGTGGTGGTGCTCAGGTGTTGTCTTTGTCTGCTCAGGCTTCCATAACAAAATACCGCTCACTTAAACAAAAGAATTTAATTTGCTCACAGTCTGGAGGCTGCAAGTCCCACATCAGGGTGCCAGAATGGTTGGGTTCTGGTGCAAGTCCCATTCCTGCCTTACAGACCACCGCCTTCTTGCCACGTCCTTACGTGGCCTTTCCTCGGGGAGTGTGCGCAGTGGGAAACAGACAGAGAGAACTCGCTGGTGATTCTTCTTAGCCCCCTCTTATGACCTCACTTGACCCCCAAAACCTCCCAAAGGCCCATCTCCAAATACCATCACACTGGGGGCTAGGGCATCAATATATGAATTTGGGGAGGTGACACAAACATTCAGTCCGCAACAGGGGTAAAAGGTCATGATGTCTATACCGTACTTTCAAGTACGTGTGTGTATATATGTATATTCAGAGAAAGTGTGAAGGAAATGTGGCATCATGTTCACACTTGTTGAACCTGGGGGAAGGGGGTGTGTGTGTGTGTGTGTGTGTGTATATGAATTATTCTTTCAACTTTCCATGTTTTTTTTTTTTTTCGGTACGCAGGCCTCTCAGCGTCGTGGCCTCTCCTGTTGCGGAGCACAGGCTCCGGACGCACAGGCTCAGCAGCCATGGCTCACGGGCCCAGCCGCTCCGCGGCATGTGGGATCTTCCCGGACCGGGGCACGAACCCGTGTCCCCTGCATCAGCAGGCGGACTCTCAACCACTGCGCCACCAGGGAAGCCCTCCTGCATGTTTTTTATACAAAGTTGGGAGTAGGGAGCAGGTCACTGGAAATCACGCTGTGTTCAGATCCAAGGTTCATAACTGTGTGTGCTTGGTTAAATTTCTTAACCTCTCTGAGCCTATTTCTACACCCTGAAAACGGGGATAACATGGTTGCTGTAAAAATGAAATAATAGATAAAGTTTGCTTGCTCATAAGTCCTCCTTGAATGCCAGAGCCACTGTCCATCACGTGTCCTCCGGGGGTGTCACAGCCTCCCCAGACTTAGCCCACGTTTACCAAACGCCTATTATGCACCAGGCTCCAGGCTGGACAGGGGTGTCGTAAGCTCCAGCTTGCCGCTCTCCTCCTCCTCTGACAAAGCAAGGTTAGAAGTCATGCAAAGTGCCTGGCCCAGCGGCTCAAGCTTTTCATGGCAGGGCTGAGATGTGAAGTCCAGGGACCCCAGGGTAACAGGCAGACAGCGAGGAGAACATCTATGTCTACAGGTCTGTGAAGTTCAGGGAAGATGGGAGGTGAAAGCCTCTGGGAACTGGGCAGTCCAGGCAAGCGTGGAGCCCTGGCCCGGTGCGGGGGGAAGGTCCTCTAATTCCCTCTGCCCCAAGACGCGGTTCCGGGCTTTGACTGCCACCACCCTTGTGCCCACGGAGGTGTGTTCACTACCGGTTTACATCTGGGAAGGTGGAAATGTCCTGGAATGCGACTCACCTTTCAAGAGTCCTGGCATCTCTGCTGTTGTGTCTGCTTCACTCGCAATCCCCAGGGGTCTGTTTCTTCATAAATATTGTGAAATCAGGCCTACTCCCAGGGTCAAGGGAGAAAACCCAAATGTCAAGCGTTTTCTAGGCAACGAGGCCTTTCCTGCTTGGAAGGTCTGGGTCTTCCAAACCCAAACCTGGGACGCCAACTACCAACCTCGCGTGTTCATGTCACCCAAGGAATCTCAGAGTAAGAGTTTACAAGCTTCTGAAGTGGCTGCTAGTGGAACTGTAAAATATTTGATTTGTGCATCAAAGGATACTATCAACGGAGTGAAAAGGAAACCCACGGAATGGGAGAAATATCTGCAAACTATATATTGGATAAGGGGTTAATACCCAGAATATATAAAGAAGTCATTAGGGCTTCCCTGGTGGCGCAGTGGTTGAGAGTTCGCCTGCCGATGCAGGGGACACGGGTTCGTGCCCTGGTCCGGGAAGATCCCACATGCCGCGGAGCGGCTGGGCCCGTGAGCCAGGGCCACTGAGCCTGCGCGTCCGGAGCCCGTGCTCCACAATGGGAGAGGCCACAGCAGTGAGAGGCCCGCGTACCGCAAAAAAAAAAAAAAAAAAAAAAAAGTCATTAGTCAACAGCAACACAACCTGATTTTTAAAATGGATGAAGGACTTGAGTAGACGTTTCTCCAGAGAAGATATATGGATGGCCAACAGCACGTGGAAAGATGTTCCACATCACTAGTCATTAGGGAAATGCAAATCAAAACCACAATGAGATAACGCCTCATGCCCGTGAGGATGGGGTGTGTATTTGTGTGTCTGTGTGTATTTTTTATATATATATATAGAGAGAGAGAGAGAGAGAGAGAGAGAGGGGGAGAGAGAGAGAGAGGGAGAGAGGGAGAGAGAGAGAGAGAGAGAGAGAGAGAGAGAGAGGGAGGGGGAGAGAGAGAGTGGGGGAGAACAAGTGTTGGTGAGAACACGGAGAAAGTGGAACCCTTCTGCGCTGTTGCTGGGAATATAAAATGGTGCGGCCAACTATGGAAAACAGTATGCAGGTTCCTCAAAAATTAAAAATAGAACCACCACATGATCTGGCAATTCCACTTCTGAGTACGTATCCAAAAGTGAAAGCAGAGACTTGAAGAGGAATTTGTACATCCACGTTTCATTATTCGCAATACCCCAAACTGGGAGTAACCGAAGTGTTTGCTGATGGATGAACGGATAAACAAAAGGCGGTCTATACATACAATGGAATATTATTCAGCCTTAAAAAGGAAGGAAGTTCTGACACGTTTAGTGAAACAGGCCAGTCACAAAAGGATAAACACTGGCAATCCCACTTACACGAGGTCCCTGGAGCCGTCAGGTCCACAGAGATGGGAAGTAGAAGGGTGGGTGCCAGGGGCCGAGGGTGGGGAGTTGGTGTTTAATGGGGACTGAGCTCCACTTTGGGAAGATGGAAAAGTTCCAGAGATGATGGAGGCGATGGGTGTACAACACGATGACTGTGCTTAATGCCACTGGACTGTACACTTCAAGGTGGCTAAAATGGTAAATGTATACTGTGAATATTTTACCACAATTAAAAAAAAAACCTCAGTGTGTGTGACAGTGTGAAATAATTTACCCGCAAAGCCTTCTGAGCACTTTCCTTCCCTCCCACGCTTGCTCTGACTCCCCCTGGCCTCTACCTGTCCGTGCAAGCCCCTCCCCCAAGGTTAGAAGTGACCTTCACGCGCTGGACCCCATGGTCAGCCCTGAGCGTCACAGACACAGTGGGTCCCTCCTTCTCCTGAAGGCCCTGCCGTCCCGTGGCCCGCAGGACCCCAGATCCCTGGCCTCCCCCGCCACCCTGCTTCCACCGCGGATCCCTCCTCCCATCCATGAGCACCCCCATCTCATGGGTTTTTTTTTTTTTTTTTTTTTTTTTGCGGTACGCGGGCCTCTCACTGTGTGGCCTCTCCCATTGCGGAGCACAGGCTCCGGACACGCAGGCTCAGCGGCCACGGCTCACGGGCCCAGCCGCTCCACGGCATGCAGGATCCTCCCGGACCGGGGCACGAACCCATGCCCCCTGCGTCAGCAGGTGGACTCTCAACCACTGCGCCACCAGGGAAGCCCCATCTCATGGTTTTAAACACCCTGTCTAGATGCTGACAGCTCTCCAATCCCCGTCTCCAGTCCAGACCTTCCTCCTGAATTTCAGGGCCGCATGGCCACCATCACTTGGAGTCTAACTTGTATTTCCCTCAGACTTAACGCGTCCAAAACTGAGCTCCACGCCCTCCCCTCAGACCCCCTCCACCGTCGGCCGCTGCACCTGATGACCTGCTGTCCTGGGCACCAGCCAGCTGGGAGCGGCCACGCGTACCCCCCAGACCCGGCCGCCAGAAACCCACCGCCCGATCCTCACGGGCCCAGGGCGACCACGGGCGGCCCAGTTAGAGCCGGACCAGCCTGTGGCCGCGAGTGCCCACGGCTGGAGGGGGCGGAACCCCCCACCTGTGCCATGTGCACTGGAGACGCACGCGCAGCCCAGGTTCATCTTCCCGGGGGCCGCTCTCCATCACGGCTCGGTGCTTTCTTAGTTTCTTAGTCGGCTGGGCATCCGCTCACCACAGGGCCAATTACATCAACTACAGCTTCTGATTTTCTGCATCCCTGCTGCCCCCCCTCAGAGCTGGCCCGTTTTCAGGGGAGGCAAAGGCTCCCACTCCCCCGTGTGATTCCCCCACACAGGCCACCATCCCAGAGCCCACACTGCTGCTACACCTTCTCATGCAATGGTCTAGCCACTACCCCTGGCCTGATCGTCCCAGGGCCAGGCAGCCTCGTGCCCCAGGCCCGCCCGAATCACTCCAACTAGCCGGCCCTACAGGGTCTGCCCCCCTCCCCCGCCGCCCTTCCCTCAGAAAGCCCAACAAAGACGGCGGTTTCTGTTCACCTTCTGCCCAAAACCTGGTGCTCCCCACGCGGCCCCGCGTGGCAGGCGTGCTCCCTTCTCTTACAAATCTCTCCGAGTCTCCACTCCGACACCTCCATGAATCAAACGTCGGCAGCGAACAAATGAGACAGTGACCCCGACTAACACAGAGGCTGCTGGTTCTTCCAAAAGCCTCGGACCCCCCGGACAGCTCTCGCTGTTACACCGCCCAGGCAGCCTGTCAGCTTCACCCTCCAGCTCGGCAGTGGGCTCCCACTGCTCTCCACCTGCCCCTTCAGTCCGTCCACCCGGGAAAATCCTTTAAAAGCTGCATCGGGTTCCATCCCACCTCTGCCCACACCCTCCGATGCCTCTCCTCCTTCTGAGTAAAGCCAGAGCCCTGATCCCGACAGCGACCGACAAGGTCCCACAGGCCCCGAGGCTCCTACACACCCCACGCCGCTGTCCCCTCTGCCTGGAGGGCTCACCCCCACACGTCTGTGTGGCTCGCACCCACCTCCAGGTCTTTGCTCAATGTCACCCGACCGTCTTTTCAACCAGCGCAACCCACAGTGGCCCCCAGCCTGCCGCACCTCTGCCTGCTCTTCCCCTGTAACGCTTGTCCCTCAACATCTAACAGACACGGATTCTTTACTGTGTCATTGCCATGTATCCCCCTGCTGGGACATGGGCCATTCTCGGGGTCCGTCACGTGTGGACGTGTCACAAGCACCCAGGACGGCGGTCAGCACACAGCAAGCGCACCTGGGGGAGGTGAGCGCTGACGTGGGAGAGGCTACCGCCGTCCCTTCTCTTTACTTCCCGGGCTCTGAGGTTCCAGACGGGGAGGAAGTCTCACTGGCTCCGTCCACACACCAGCCAAGCACCAGGCTGGCATCTCTACCCCGACATTACCCAGCAGGTAACCCCGCTCCGCGGGCCAGCTCACTAGCCTGGAGGCCTCGCCCCTAATCACGCAGATGTCCCCCCGTGTTGGAATCCCCTGTGGGGGCCCACAAACCTCCACGGCCACAGGGCCAGAAAGGGGGTTGGTTTCTTCTAGCAGAACCGTTTTGCTTTAGAAATAGGACAGACTCACTGCTTAAATACCTTTATTATTTTTTAAAAATTATTTGGACATTGATAGCTCTGCAAAATACTTCTCCCGTCCCAAACCCTCAAACCCTTTCCACATGTACTCCCTAAAGAAACAAAATACTTTTTGCCCATTCAAATCTAATTTTTAAAAACATGTAAGATTCAAAATCAAATATTACTTTTCTTTCCCAGAACTCGTTAGTAATTTTAAACCACAATGCACATACTCAATGGCATTTCTTTTTAAAAATTAGCTTATCTGACTATTTATGAGGAAAAAAAAATCAATTCAAGGCCTTAGAATATAAATTCCCTGTTTCTGAAAGCAAAAGACATTGAAAAGCCCCCTTTGCTCCCCTGGAGTTCGTGCCGTGCACATCACCACAGAGCCAGCAGGCAGGTGGACCGTCTGCTTCACGGGAGGCATCGCTTCGTTACCGTGGGACCGCAGCTGAGACGCCGTCGAGTCTGAAAGGATGGGTGGGTGGGAAGGGACGACACCAGCAGCAGTGGCGAGGCTGAGAGTGCGGGGTGGAGGGCATCTGAGCAGAGCAGGAGCTGAGTCCTGAGGATGGGGTGGGGGAGACGGCAGCGAGTGTGCATCTGCCCTCATTTCTCGACGATGAATACAAGAGTCAACCAAAAACACTGCACATAGAAGCAGAGGCATGTGGGTGTACGAGAAGGCCCAGGAAAGAATAACCTGGGCTGGGGATGACCGCCCGAGCTCCTTCGGGAGCTAAGTCAGGGCAGGTGGTCTGGGAGTTACTCAGGGGATGTGGAGACCACCCCTTCTGCATCCTCGACAGACAGGTTTGTATGAGAACCAATCTTCATCACAGGTGTGTCCCAAAGAGCTGGCAAAGGGTACCACTTCTTCACCCCCGAACACCGCTGCACTTGACCCCTGGCTCAGCAAGGAAGCCAGCCCACAACAAAGCCCGGCCCGCCCGGGCAGCAGCACCGCTCAGACACCCTGCCCTGCCCGCTGGAGGACGCGCACGCGGCCCCGACAGGCTCCAGGCGGACCTCACCCGCGGCATTCTGAGTGGCACCTGAACCCTTCCAGGAGCTGGTTACACCCTGCGGCGCTGGCCCAGGCCTTGTGCCCCCAGCTGGGATTGACCAGAGCCAGCCACTCCACTGCCTTTGGGAGTTTTAAAATCTGGGAAACATTTCTGACTCATCTCTGGAGACAGACGTGAAGCATCTCTCCAATGCAGCCACCAGGCAACTTTCCAGGGTCCCCAGGCCCTGGCCTTTCCAGGTGCATCCCTGCAGGGAGCTTCAGGACCACACAGCCCAGCGGCCCTGACACCCACCCACCACCTTCCCCAACACTTCTCCTTTAAGGCTTCTCCTGACTCAACCTCAGGAACATACAGTACGTACGTCAATAAACGAAAGTCACTTCTTGGGAATAAGAGATTGCCCCACCACGCACCTAGACGGAAGGGCTTTGTGCTTTCTTACTCCGCCCGTGGACACGCACCTCGCGTTTGTTTTGCTCCCGTGGGTTAAAATACTACCTCGTTGTTAAAGCTTTCCCTCCAGTATTCTGAGCAAGTCTTGTAAAGCACCAGCAAATGCCAATCCCCCAAGCCCTGCCCACATCTGCGGGCTACAGCGGATGCCACGCTATGAGGCTTTCTAAACATTTAAACGACACAACTGCACGCGCACGCGCACAGACACACACACACTTTGGCACGTGAGCCTCGAGCTCTTTGGGAGTGCTCATATGCTCCCACCCCTCCCCCACGCCAACGCTGCTGAGCTGCCTGACGGGACAGGGCGCCACGAAGCACTGCTGTTCTGAGTAGCGAAAGGAGGACGCACAAATGCTAAAACGGCCCCCAAAACGGCTCTCACGTTTAGCGCTGTGACTGACGCAATGCTGCAAAACTTCTGTACCACATGACCAGTTTCAAACTGCTGGCTGATTAAATATACATTTACAAATAGATATAGGTATAAAAACTACTAAGTCAACATTTGCTGTTTTCAATGTGAAAACGATAAAATGTAATTCTGAATAATTGTGCATTTGCCATAGGGTCCTTGTTCAAGGGACCATAAAAATAATTTTGTAATAAAAAAACCTTTTTTTTTTTTTTTTTTTTTTTTTTTTTTTTAAGTTTAGTATTGCCCTCAAGTTCAAAAGTTTGGAGCAAACGTGCTGAGTGAGCAGGACGGGAATCTGTCCCTGCCAGGGATCGGGAAGCCTTAAATCCTGTGACCTGGACAGCAGGCCCGGGGAAGCTGCCGGCCACTGACTAGCTCAGCGTGAGCATCCCAGGGCTGGCAGTGCCCCAACCCCGCCGAGCGATCGGCCGCCTCCCTGCACAGGGCTCCGGGGGCACACGGCTGCTGGGCTCGGCCGTCCCTTGAGCTACCAGAGTAAGCAACCGGGGGGCGGGGGGCCTGGTGGGGCCCACTGAGCACCAAGGCCGAGGGGGGCCGGGGCTGGAGGGGGCGTGGGGGAAGGGATGTGCGTCTCAGTGATACAGAAGTCAGCTGTGCAGGAGGAAAAGTGCATTTACGGTAGCTTAAAAACAGCTTAAGACCAAACTGCCACAGAGAGGGAAGAGGAACCGAGGCCGCCCTCCACCTGCCCTCGCCGGTCGGCCGCACGCCTCGGATGCCGTGGGTTGACATTCATGCTTTCTGATGCGAGTCTGCTCGTGAAGAAACAGGAACACACGTTCTCCTGGTTCTGGCAGGTACACAGTTTTCTTGGCAAATTTCTTTTTTGCCAAGTTCAGTTTATCTGGTTGCTGTCCCGGACCGCTGTCACCGGAATTCGTAGATGGGCGCGCTGTGTTCTGGAACATGAGTGAGATTGAGCGACTGATACCTGTGGGGAGGAGAGGAGGGTGGCGGGGGGGGATCGTCAGAGCATCCTGAAAACCAGCACAGGGTGTGGAACCTGCCCCGCCGGCGCCCGCAGAGCCCATGCCTACATGAAACGCTGGCTCATCTCAGACTCCGTCAGGGGAGCTGAGCTTGGCCTTGTTTCCATTTCTCTGGTTAATCCCCCTGGACTACGCAGAAGACCTGCCGTTTGTGGGCCCCGCTCCAATCCTGAAGCAACGACAGCCTGTCTCAGGAAATGAGAGGCCAAGTCCTCTGGGGGAGGGTGCAGACCAGGCCCTCCAGCCCTCCCCACCGCCCTGCTTCCCTCCGAAGCCGTGCGACCTGCAGAGCAGAGATCCGGAGAGCTTGGGATCGATGACGTCACAGCCACCCCACCCCCCAACCTTAGCGACTTCATCTTCCTTCTCCCTAGACGCGGCTGCTAGAGCATCCGAGAGCTCTGCGGGGTGTGCGTCCCCGTGACGGGTGCTCCGAGGAGGGAAGCAGATGAAGGATAAATGGGGTGGGACGGTCCCCACTCGGGGATGCTCAGTGTGTCGGCTCCCCCCACCCCATCCACAGAAGAGGGAGGAGCAGCACAGAGAAGAGCAGTTTATCTCTTACCCAAAACATCAACAAGAAGGGACGATGGGGGCTTCCCTGGTGGTGCAGTGGTTAAGAATCCGCCTGCCAGTGCAGGGGACACGGGTTCGAGCCCTGGTCCCGGAAGATCCCACATGCCGCGGAGCAACTAAGCCCGTGCGCCACAACTACTGAGCCCACGTGCCGCAACTACCGAAGCCCGCGCGTCTAGAGCCCGTGCTCCGCAACAATAGAAGCCACCGCAGTGAGAAGCCTGTGCACTGCCACAAAGAGAAGCCCCTGCTCACCGCAACTAGAGAAAGCCCACGAGCAGCAACGAAGACCCAACACAGCCAAAAAAAAAAAAAAAAAGGAAAAGAAAGGACGATGCATTAGCCATCAGAACCCTAACCCTAGGCCTTTGCACCCAGTGGGATGGCTGTAATCCTAAATGTTGGGAAGGACACGGGGAAACGGGAGAAGCGGAACCTTTGTGCATCACTGGTGGGAATGTGAAAAGGTGCGGCTGCTGTGGGAAACAGTTCCCTGAAAAGTGAAATATAGAATACCCCGTGACCCGGCAATCCCACCCCAGCTGTGTGACCAGAGGAACTGAAAGCAGGGACTCAGGCTCTTGCACACCCACGTCCACAGCAGCCGAAAGGTGGGAATGACCCACGTGTCCACCCACTGATGAACAGATAAAGACAAGGTGGTCCATCCACACGGTGGGAAATCACTCAGCAATATAAAGCAATATAAAGACCGCAACCCGGGGCCCTTCAAAGCCGACGCTCAGACACAGAGGGCACACGGTACGCGGCCCATTGGCACGACACGTCCAACAGGCAAACCTGCACTTAGAGAGCGCAGCTTAGTGGTTGCCTGGGGCTGGAGGGGGCGGGGAGGTGGGGTGACAGCTCAGGGGGTAGGGCTCCCTCTCGTGCCGACGAAAACGTTCTGAAATTGAGCGCAGTGATGGCTGCGCAACTCTGTCGACACGAAAGCCCACTGGACTGTACGCTTCCAGTGAGGAGACTGCACAGCAGGTGAACTGTATCTCCGTAAAGCGGGTATTTTTAAAAGGATAGGAAAACTTTTAAAAACTCATTTGAAAGCTGAACAGGTGTTGACACCCCAACAACGGCTGTTCCCACAGAGGCCGGGGCTGCATGGAGCCCCGGGCACTTGGTTGTCGCTGGATAGCCCCACGCAGCGTCCCACAGGAGCCTTCAAAGTGTGCAAAAGTCGCGAGGAAATAATTTCCACATTCAGAGAGGAAATCAGGTATTTCATGATACCGTCTGCCCTTTAGGGATAACGGGGCACTCACAAAAGCTCAAGGAGCCACAAGAAGGCCCGCAAAGGTGACAAACACCAGCCCTCGGGTGGCACGCTGCCGTCACCGGGGCAGAGGCCCAGGGCAGGGCCGACCACGCCCACAGGCACCGGTCACCGGCCGGCACCAGGTGGGAGCGTGAGCACAAAATTAAAAAGGCCGCTGACAGCCAAGTTCCCGCTGTCCACAGCAGGGTCTGACACTTCAGTTACTGAGTAAACTGGGGAGGAATAAATACAAGACCCGCAAGATTGAGATAAACATAGCTGACAATACTTGCTGCTTGAAAGCGTTTAGCTGTGAGTTCCTGTGCCCAGAACTTCATTTCTTTACCTTGTTTACACTGCCCTGTGGACGGAAGCGAGCCCCTCGAGACACGAGGCCGCGGCGGCCGGTCCTTACCATTCCGAGCTCCTGTGGTAATAGTAGCCCTCTATGGAGGCCGCCGACTTCTGGAAACAGATGTAGTAAAAGCCGGCAAAGGAAGCACCGCTGATGTCCTTGATCGTGTGGTCCGGGACCAGGAACTGCTCCTGCACATGGATGGGGACGGAGGGTCAGCGCCGGGGGCTCCGGCCCCCCAGGCCTCCCTGCCCCCTGCAGGTGGCTTGTGGGCAACTGTGAACCCCCGAGCCACTCGCATGTTCAACCTACGAACACGGCCACCACGTGTCGAGGTCACCGGGGTCAGAGCCGAGAGTGGGCGCCGTGGTGCCCACGCCTCGAGAGTACATCACAACCTTCCCACCCCTGAGCCGCGGACTCACGCTTCTGCTGCACCCCAGGAACCGTCGCTAGGCTCCCGGTCACCTTGAGAGCCGAGGGTCACTTCTATGGCCCGGGCCTCACCCCGAGGGCAGGTGGAGCTCGCTCGCCCTGGGGACCCCCCCATCGGCAGCGGTCAGAATGGTGCTGCTCTCCTCAGACCCCGGGCAGAGCCAGCCCCCTGGGGGGGCGAGGTCAGGGCCCGCAGGAGGCCTAGACGGCCCACGGGGGAGTCTCCCTGCGTGAGAAACTCTTGGAGACCAAGCAACTCTCCTTCCCTTTCCCCAGTCTCTGAAATTGTAGTTTTTCAAATTAATTTTGAAGTAGAGTCTCACCCGACACTTCCTTTAGTGGGTTGCTTAGCTGGCCGGCGGCGAGGCGGGACTCAGGTTTTCCCCCGGCACCTGCCTGTCTGCCGCCAGTGCCAAGCCCCTGCCCCAGTTCTCACCACAGAAACACAGACCGGGAAGGAGGGTGCTACAGGCTTCATCTGCAGGAAAGCTGGCGAGATTTCACCTCAAGCGGCTTTTTCCTACAGCTTGGGGGTGAGGGGCTGGAGGTGGGTGTAGGTTCTCGAAGCGATTTCACACACTCGCCTGCTGAATTCAGCACCCTGGGGCTCTAACCCAGGAAATGCCGGAGGGGGCAGCAGAGCCGATCCAGTGAGCCCGGCCCAATGGGGTTCTCAGGGGCTGGGGGAAAACCCAAATTCTGTCCCCAGCCCCGTGTTTCCTGAGCTGGAGGGACCGGGGGCGCCGTGACGGCCCACAGCCCGGGCGAGGTCACTTAGGGGCTGAGACGATGGGGGTCTCCTGAGTACACAGGACACTTGGGATGACCCAGTCTGCAGGGTCGCCGGAGAGAACAAAGGGAGAGGACACAAGAGCGTGGAGGGTGCCGCCCCAGGCCTGGGACCCAGGGGCCACACCACAGGTCGGCACAGCCGGGCAGCCTTACCTTCCACCTCATGAAGACATAGTCCCCACTCTTCAGCTCTTCGTAATCAAAGTCGTCTGAGTTAAACGATTTTGCATACTGATAAAAAGCCAGAAACTTGCCCTGAAAGCCAAAAGCAGAGTATGAGAATGAGGGACAGAGGGGGTGGCAAGTGTGCTGGGCCGGTGCAGTGGTCCCTCCAGGGCGAGGCGGCGGCTGGCGGGCAGGGAGCGTCTGGTCACCCCATGCACTGGGGCCTGGACCCCGGGGCAGACGCCCGGGCCCTACGCCTGCCTAGCTAACGCGCCCAGGAAAGGCCGCTGAATGGGGTTGGATGCACCCCCGGGCCTTCTCTCACACCTCACCCCAGACAGACGCAGCCGGACGATGAGGGACGGGGTCTCCGTACATCAACCAACGGGGGCAAAGACTCAGGCTGAACCAGCCTGTAGTGCGGGGGTTGGGGGGAGTTAGTAAAGTGGGGTCCCCTGACAACGCAGTGGCCTGGCGGCTTGGGGCCAGCTAGCTGAGACCAGAAACAAGTAACACTTGGTTACGGCAACAAAGTTGTACCTTTATGATCATGTTTTTGTTAAAAAAAAAAAAAAAAAAGTCCATATACTCAAAAGAGATTTAGGAAAAGGTCAACCCCTGTTTTAGCTTTAGGTATTCGGCATTATAGATGTTTTGCTTTTGTTTCCTCCAAATATTTAAAAATAAGTATGTATTAATTCTATAAAAAAAACTCCTGAATAAAAAGTTAAGACAGAGAGGTATTAAGTCATAGAATCTGTCACACAGATATTTTTATTCTAAGTAGATTACGTGTGAGGAATCTTTATCGTGATAATGATAATCACCATAATCTTTTATCCCTTTATCATAATACCCACTTCAAATCTCATTCAGGAAAACTCGAGGGTCAACTACAGTGTCCTGACCACAGTGTGCAGTAGACATCGTGGCTCCCCAACAGACAGCGGGGCACTCAGAGCTCCTGGGGCCCACGTGGGAGTCTGGGAATCCCACGTGGGGAGAGGGCATCGGGAAACCCTGAGTCCTGCGAAGGCAGCCAGCGCTCCTGGAGGGAAACCGTCCACATGCCCGACCTCGCACGCCCAGCAGGCCGGGGCCCAGGGTGGCCTTCCCGGCCCCTCTTTCACTCAAAATAGTTCAACCCAGCCTAGGAAGGCTGGAGTCCGGGTGTCTCCAGCTCTAACGAAAGGCAACGGGAAGTTCGAGCTGCTCTCCAGGTTCTTCACCTGCAGCCAACCAGCCTCAAACTGAGTTTTCATTGGGCCTCAAAGACCTTCCTTTTTGCAGGACCAGTTTGAAATGGAAAACAAAGTTGGAAGGAAGACAGGCCGTGTGCTCGCTGGGCTGTGCAGGAGAGGTAGGTGCCAGGCGGGGAGAGCCAGCCAGGGCGGGGCCTGACAGCTCCCAGGGGTGCTCCCCGACAGCGGCACCTTCCAGGCTCCCCAACTTCCAGACGCTCGGCCCCGTTCGTACTCTGTTAGAAACACAGGTGGCCATCTATCTCAGCGGCTGCTTGCTCCATTTAAAAGCTCAAGTTTAAATTCAATCGAAACTCAGCATTTGATAGATGTTTCTTTCCTAACTCAAGTATGAGAAAGCAGCTCACCTACAAGGACGCTGACTCAGAGTGTCTGCAGGAGGGGCCCCCCAGGAGACCGTGGGCCCGGAAGCAGGAGAGCGTGGAGTGGTGGCAGGGACAGTGAGCTGCTCTGGAATCTCCACTACTGACACCTCATCCTGGGTGCTTTAGGGCTGAGCGCACTGCACTTCCTCGGTGTGAAACCAAGGTTCATCCTCGCCACAGCCAGCTAAGCCAAAAGGCTCTAACGACCAGCTGAGAAATGGGTTTTTAAAGACACAAGACTCGCGTGGCCCTGGCGAAAAGGCCCGAGGAGGAGCTCTGAGCTGTCTTGAGGAGCTCACGGCTGCGAGCACACACCCGTGCTTGACACGTGCGGGCGTTTCCAGGGGCGGAGCGGCCCTGAGGTCCTGCTCGTGAGGGGGAACCGCGCCTCCGCCCAGGTCCACCCTAAAGGCAGAGGCCGTTCGCAGGCTTCCCCAGAGCAGAGGCAGCGAGAAAGGAACAGGGGCTGGAGAGGGACGGTGCCACGAGCCCCCGGGGGCCCAGAGCAGAGGGGCACTCACCCAGTGCTTGCGGTCAACATCCTCGTCTGCATCCCACTTCCGGGTTAAGAAAGGGTGCTTTTTGCTGATTATTTCTCCTTCAAAGAAGGTCGTGAGGGTTGGATACTCCTATGGTAAGAACCCAAATGTCAAACACGACGTCAAACAGCAGTTGTAACCTTTCACAAAGGAAGAAACCAACCTCGCTGTAATTTCTCCCCAAAACTTTGCAGAAATGACCGCCACACTGCTGAGCAACCACCCAGCCCAGCGACGCCCGCGGCCGTGGAGGGAGCCTGACGTGAAGGGGCTGGGGGAGGGGGTCTGTTGGATTCCGGGGCCTTTGCCAGAAGCAGAGAACCCTTCTTTGGCGCACTTGTTAAGGGCTGATGGCTCAGAGAAGATATTTGGACAGGTTATTTCTGAATACAAAGCAGATGGTAACTTGATAGGTTTTACTTTCCAAGGCGAATACCCAGAGAGGCTCCGTAATCGAGCTCCGTCTCCCTCGTGCCACGGCTCAGCCACTGCTTCTCAGACTGGCTCAGCCTGTCCCTTTTACGCCGACTCTTCAGCTTCGGGGGGCGGGGGGAGGCTGGTAGAATACCTTCCTGTATTAGGCATTCGTATAATTCTATCGCACGAGCTAAGACAGCTTATGCGATGGGAAACATTGATAAATCATGTCGGCCCTGGGAAGTCACAACGGCTGCAAAAACAAATAAGCCGTCATCCTGATTGGGTGCTTGGACTACTCCGGGCAACCTTGCTACTTGTTCCTCTGATAGTAAGGAAGCACTAAAGATTTTGAAAAACTTAATGAAAGAACAAGTCAACATCGTAAAAAAGTGTACCGTTTCTCTGCATTTCTAGAAACCAGCCAACCCACCTGCCAGGTGGCCCCTCAGCACCACCCACCCGCCCGGGCACCTCCCGAGGGTGCGGTGATGACCCGCCGCCTGGCACAGCAAGGGTCACCGCCCCCAAATCCTAGGACCATAGAGGTCCCGCTTTCTTCTCACCCCACGTAAGCCCCTCTCGATCGGCATCAGACTTAACTACCCGTTTAAAATAAATCTGTTCTCATGGCTTTGCCACTTCTCCCGGCTCGCCTGCCACGTGGACCGGGGCTTCCAGAAAGGCCGTGGCTGCTTTACCGCACACGTCCAGGCAGCCTGTCCTCGTAGCAGTGAGCTCGAAACACCACAGATTTGCCACCCCCCGAAACCGCAGCCCTCACCCCAACACTGGTGCTGGGTTCCTCAAACAGGTATTTATAGATACAGAGTGAAGAGATTAAAGAGGAGATAAGTTCCTAAGTGGAAACCTGATTTTTTTTTTTTTTTTGCGGTACGTGGGCCTCTCACTGTTGTGGCCTCTCCCGTTGCGGAGCACAGGCTCCGGACACAGGCTCAGCAGCCATGGCTCACGGGCCCAGCCGCTCCGCAGCACGTGGGATCTTCCCGGACCGGGGCACGAACCTGTGTCCCCTGCATCGGCAGGCGGACTCTCAACCACTGCGCCACCAGGGAAGCCCGGAAACCTGATTTTTAAAGGTATAAACCAATCTATACTCATCCGTTTTAGGAAGGACTGCTAAGGGAAAAAGTTCTGTGTAAGCTGACAGCGGACTTGAGGCGCTAAGTAAAAAGCTATAGACAGTATATTGACTTCCTGAGTTTTATCAAGACTTCCCTAAAATAGAAGGATAAATGGTCAAGTCCTCCTATTATAACACAAAGAACACACTTATGTTCAAGTCACGAGTTTTCCTAATAAGTGATTCTGCGCCGACTTCTCTCTCAAATGTTTCAGGCAATCTACCAGGGTGACCACAAGGTACCCACAAACTTCCAAAATTAAATAAAATAAACACCTAATGAATGAGAGTCATGTGCACAGAAGGAACCAAAAAGACAAAGCCTCTCACAGGGCAGGCGAGGACATTCGAGCCCTGACGACAGCTGGCGGGGGAGTCACAAAGGGGGCGGGGGGTGGCCAGCACCCCCCGGGGGTGGGCTCCCTGTGCCAGGTCCCACTCCCCTCACTGACTCCAGGCTCACCTGCCTGGAGGTGGCTCCAGCTTTCCGTGAAGACCTGCCTTCCGGGGGGGCCACGTTTGACTGGCCAGTAAGTCAGCAAGAACTTCTGAAACCAGCAGTAAACGGGCACCTGGGGCTCCGGACAGTGTGACCGGCTCCCCGGTTCAGCCTCGGGAGCGTCCAGAACTGCCTGGAGAGTGCGTGGCAGGCCTGACCATGACACCCCCAGGCTGGGCTCCCAGGCCGGGTGCCAGCCGCCTCCGCCGGGCCTCCCCGGGGACGCCCCTCTCCCTGCGGGTGGCTGGCTCGGGACTGCAAAGAGAATGTTATTTGACACCCATTCTCACAATTCTGGGATTTAATTTCCACAAGGCACACAAACTTCAAAAACTGTACTTATTTGTGAATGTAAGGCAGATGAGAGGACATTTATCTCCAATGTAACAGTGAATTTTCCCTATTTCCGTACAGACGAGGAAGACCGTGACTATGACCCAAACCGTTCGGTTACATTAAAGCAAATCACATATTTGATTTTTCAACAACTATAAATGGAAAAGCAAACCAAAATGGTTAACTGTGTTTTATAACAGGTGTAAAACCAAAGAATCATCACCCTTTTCTGCACTTTACCAATTATCCACAGTGACCGTGTACTAGATTTGTAACTTAAAAAAATGTCAGACAGTTGTACAATGCTGTGACTATACTGAAAGCCAACAGATTGTACGCTTTTTTTTTTGGCCGCGTGTTGCGGGATACTAGTTCCCCAACCAGGGATGGAACCCGTGCCCCCTGCAGTGGAAGTGCGGAGCCCTAACCACTGGACTGCCAGGGAGGTCCTAGACTGCACACCGTCAATGGGTGAATGTATGCTATGTGAATTATATCTCAGCAAAGGGACTAAAAAAAGTTATTAAAAAAGATGAATTCACAGACTCCTGACGCTCGGGCAGGACGAAGGGCCTCAGGAAACACAGCCCTCCTCTAGTAAAAGGCGGCTTCAGGCGGGACGGGCCGGGCCCAGGGAAGGGCCAAGCCAGCGCCCCATCCCCTCAGAGGAGGCTGGCTGTAGGTGGCTCGGGGGTGCTTCCCTTCATTAGCGCCACCTGCTCCTGGTGGGGCGTCCACAGCATTTCCGTACACGGTTTGTGGATTTTTAATCCTACTTAACCATTCGCACAAAGCTTCCTGTGACCATTTGGAATTGGTGTCCACATCCCACGTTACAGATTTTGCTGGTTTCCTTATGGAGTTAAATGTCTATGTTCTGCGCTCAACAAATGTGTTTGGCCACCTAAGAGTTGAGCATATTCTGTTTCCTGTGTGTCTTCTTGGTGTTTTTGTTTTTTTTTTTCTTTTTTGCAGTACGCGGGCCTCTCACTGCTGTGGCCTCTCCTGTTGCGGAGCACAGGCTCCGGACGCACAGGCCCCGGACGCACAGGCCCAACAGCCATGGCTCATGGGCCCAGCCGCTCCGCGGCACGTGGGATCTTCCCAGACCGGGGCACGAACCCGTGTCCCCTGCATCGGCAGGCAGACTCTCAACCACTGCGCCACCAGGGAAGCCCGCAGGGGCTACTCTTTGTTGCGGTGCGCGGGCTTCTCATGGCGGTGGCTTCTCTTGTTGCGGAGCATGGGCTCTAGGCGCAAGGGCTTCAGTAGTTGTGGCTCACGGGCTCAGTAGCTGTGGCTCGTGGGCTCTAGAGCGCAGGCTCAGTAGTTGTGGCGCACAGGCTTAGTTGCTCCGCGGCATGTGGGATCTTCCCGGACCGGAGCACGAACCTGTGTCCCCTGCATTGGCAGGCGGACTCTCAACCACTGCGCCACCAGGGAAGCCCTCCTGTGTGTCTTCTACTAGTACAAACCTCCGGGTGAGAACCCTTCCTTTTGCTGTCATTTTCTACCCCGACTTGATTGGATGTTTTCTAGAGGAGGGAAGAGATACCTTTTTGTCTCAACAACAAATTTCACAGATTCCCAGACTCCCGGTGGGGAAGCAGGAGAACAGGAGGAACTGGGGCGACGCAAACAAGTGTTTCCAGACCGAGGAGGACCAGCCTTGTCAGGTCCCTCGGAGCCTCCCACTCACTGACCCTGCGTCTTCCCCGGGAGACAGAGCAGGCTCCTGGAGCTCTCACCTCGCAGATGAGGAAAATGGAATGGACAGAGGTGACAGTCGTGGGGCCAGCAGAGGCGGCGCGAGGATGCCCGCCAGTGCCACTGAACGCCGCGGCCCCCAACCCTCGGCCGGGCGGCACCAGGCCCTCCTGCTGCCCACTCACCAGCGGGAAAAGAAAGCACACTCTCTCTTGCCTCCGATATTCCCAGGAGTTCTGAGGTTTAAGGTGGTTCAAAGGAAGGAAAACACCTACGTTTCCGAACTGCGAAGACCTCAGTCCTCGGAGGAATGATGCTCACCCAGAGGCTGAAACTGACCCATGACGGTGGCAGCTATGTTCTTACTATGTTTGTTTTCCTCAGAAAGGATTAAAGGGGCTTCCCTGGTGGCGCAGTGGTTGAGAATCTGCCTGCCAATGCAAGGAACATGGGTTCGAGCCCTGGTCTGGGAGGATCCCACATGCCGCAGAGCAACTGGGCCCGTGAGCCACAACTACTGAGCCTGCGCGTCTGGAGCCTGTGCTCCGCAACAAGAGAGGCCGCAACAGTGAGAGGCCCGCGCACCGCGATGAAGAGTGGCCCTCGGGCTTCCCTGGTGACACAGTGGTTGGGAGTCCGCCTGCCGATGCAGGGGGCGCGGGTCCGTGCCCTGGTCCGGGAGGATCCCGCGTGCCGCGGAGCAGCTGGGCCCGTGCGCCATGGCCGCTGAGCCTGCGCGTCCGGAGCCTGTGCTCCGCAACGGGAGGGGCCACAGCAGTGAGAGGCCTGCGTACCGCAAAACAAAACAAAACAAGACAAACAAACAAAAATAACAAACAGTGGCCCCCGCTTGCCACAACTAGAGAAAGCCCTCACACAGAAACGAAGACCCAACACAGCAAAAATAAATTAAGTAATAAACTCCTACCCCCAACATCTTCTTTAAAAAAAAAAAGGATTAAAGTAAAATCAGTAGCGTTGGGCACATGGTGACCTGTTTATAAACGTCAACGGTCTGTGAGTCTGCGTGCTTTCCAACAGGACACGTCCAAACTCCCTGCTCTACGCTCCCCCTGCAAAACCACACTTACAAATGGGGCTCCTGAATCAGGCCTGAGGAGTCGGGGTTGCTGGCCCTTCAGCACCGAGGCCCCCTCCGGCTCCTGCCCGTGGGAGGGGCACTTACCTCAGTAAGGCCTTTGATCTTCAGATACCCACAGAGGTAGGAGTTCCCCGTGTCCACGTGCTGAAAAGACACACACAGCCTCGTTACCAATGGAGGGTCCAGCAGGAGACAGCAGGATCACGTCCGGCAGGCAGAGGCCCCTTCGAGGCCAGGGCGGCAGGCGGGTGGGGGGCGAGGGAGCCTGGAGGCCGGCTCGCCCAGTGCAGCCCGGGGCTCACAGGTCCTGTGGCACGCTGAGTGTTCAACATTGAGTGAGGCCTCATTTAAGAAACTAGGAACATTTTGTGGCATTTACCAGGTCTGGGGACCCAACTACTTCCAATACACCATGAGTCAAACACCAAGGCAGTGCTTAAAAGCTGCAGTGAACTCAGCCAGCCAGACGAGGTCAGCACCAAAGCAAGAGGGCTTCAACGAAGCTGGGGCGGTCCCACCACCCGGTGTTGGGGACAACAGTCTCCACCTGAAAACCACCACAGCCCTGCAAACGTCCTCACCTGCTGACCTGGGCATCGGACAGCACCGAGCAGCTGATCCGAACTCACAGGGGTCAGTAAAGAAGTTGTGTTAAAGGACACACAGCTCTAATCCAAGGCCTTAAGTTTCAAGGATGCAATTCTCACTGAATTTCAATATAGTTTGGGGTCTCACAGCTGCCAGAAAGGGTATCAGGTGGCAAGGATACTTGCTAATAAGATTAAAAACTGCACTGTAAATTGGCTAACACTTTGCACGGATTACCACCTGCTCAAGAATCAGAATTTCATCCTGGCCTCCATCCAAGCATGTGTCGCTCCCTTTCTGCCCAAATTGATCTTGATGAACTCAAACCCACCACAGCGCAGAGAGCTTCAACCAAACAACGGGCCAGCATCTCAACGAGAAAGATAACAAGGCAAGTGCTCAGCAAGAAGGTCTTGCAGCACAGCTGTGTCCAACAGCTGCTCTTTTTAATATTCCTTCCACAGTGACCTGGCCTTCACTTCACTCTTAGCTTCTTGGATGGCAGAGGAGAAAGAAAGCAATCACAGTGACAAAACAACCACCACAAAAAGAGCAGTCAGAATCTTACAAACGTTTGAGGAACTCTTTAAACTGGAATTTCCAAAAAAAAAAGGCACTCCAGAAGCACATGAAAAGAGGCCCAACATTGTTAGCCGTCCCAGAAGTTCAAATCAAAACCACAATGAGGGGCTTCCCTGGTGGCGCAGTGGTTGAGAATCTGCCTGCTAATGCAGGGGACACAGGTTCGAGCCCTGGTCTGGGAGGATCCCACGTGCCGCGGAGCAACTAGGCCTGTGAGCCACAACTACTGAGCCTGCGTGTCTGGAGCCTGCGCTCCGCAACGAGAGGCCACGACAGTGAGAGGCCCACACACCGCGATGAAGAGTGGCCCCCGCTCGCCACAACTAGAGAAAGTCCTTGCACAGAAACAAAGACCCAACACAGCAAAAATAAATAAATTAAAAAAAAAAAAATTCCAATAAAACTCCATTAGATTTAAAAAAAAAAAAAAAAAAAAACCACAATGAGATACCACCTCACACCCACTAGGATGGCTACAATCAAAAAGAGGGACAATAACAAGTGTTGACGAGGATGTGGATAAACTGGAGCCTCAGACGCTGCTGGTGGGAATGCAAAATGATGCAGCCACTTTGGAAATCAGTCTGGCAGTTCCTCAAATGTTAAACAAATAATTACCATATGACCCAGTATTCCACTGGTAGGGAGACGTCAGGAGAAAGGAAGACGTATGTCCACATAAGAACTTGTACGTGAATGCTCACAGCAGTGTGTTCATAACAGCCCCAGAGTGGAAAAAAATCCAAACACCCGTGGACGGATCAATGGATAAACAAAATGCTGTAGATCCACACAGGGGACTATTAGGCAACAATAAAAAGTCAGGAAGCACTGCCACCTGCTATGATATGGGTGAACCTGGAAACACTGTGCTCAATGGAAGAAGCTAGACACGAAAGGTCACATTATTGTATGACTCCATTTACACCAAAAGTCCAGAAGAAGCAAATCTTAGGTGAAAAAAAAAAGGGGTTGCCTAGGGTTGGAGGGGCGTGACAGCTAAGGGTTCTTTTGGGGATGATGAAAACGTTCTAAAATTAGATTGCAGTGACGGTTACACAACTTTGTGACTACATTAAAAAACGACTGAATTGTACACCTTACATGTGCGAATTGTGTTAATAGGTGCATCGTATCTCAGTAAAGCTGTTACGAAAAACAGGAAATAAATGAAGTTACAAAAAGCATAAGTATTCTAAGAAGGCTGAGCCCGAGAACCCAGTCCTGGCTGAAAAACCAGATGATGGAGCTATTCACACGCCACTGTCTCCACGACGGACAAGCTGCTCACCAGTCCGGATACAAGGCAGCATTCCTGGCTGAGACCACTGCCCCCACCACCACTCCAAGGGGCCTCCAGCCACCAGCCAGGTCCTCCACTCGAGCCGCCCTGGGACCTACCAGTCGTGCACCAACTCAATCCCCACTCCCAGCGGTTCACGAGGAAGTTGGCACCTGACAGGAATTCAGAAACAACACACTAAGGAAAGGGAGGGGAGCTGCTGCAGTAACCAAGGCGAACTTCTCTTCTGACACTTGGCTACCCTGCCACTTGTCTCCGACCCCATCCTAAACCATCAAACTCAACAAGGGGCACAAGTTCAAGGTCATTGAAAACATGATCCTCACCGGGGATCTCACTTCTAGAATTTTATGATTAGCTGCAAAAAGTAAAAAGGCCTGTAACTTCCTACTAAACTCTCATATTTGAAGGAAAAGAGAAGGGGGATTACCACATTAGGCATCTCACCATGAAGACTGAAATAACTCAGCCATGGTACTTTTTTTTTTTTGGCCGCACCTTGCAGCTTGCCGGATCTCAGTTCCCTGACCAGGGACTGAACCTGGACCATGACCATGAAAGCACTGAATCCTAACCACTGGACCGCGAGGGAACTCCTACTATTTTCAATTACAATAAATATCGTGGCTCATGATAGATATTTAAGTTTATAGACCAAAGACACAACACGGAAATGGAGTTCTCCCAATCAAAAGAAATTATCTATTCCCACAAAGCAGTAAGAAAAAAGAGGCTGATGAACGCTCTGCAGTGAGTGGAAAGAAAACACATCCACAACTGTTTTTTGGGTGGGAGAACTACTTGCTCAGAAAAGAGGCTGTTTAAGATTTAAAATTATTAAAGGGCAAAGGGCAAGCATAAGGAAAAGACACTACGTTCTGTCCTCACACAAGACCTCAAAGCTTCTGGAAAGCCTTTCAAGAGGACAGATGTTTGGGGGGGCTTCTGGGAACAGCCTAGGAGGTGAGGTATCAGACTAAGGACAAAGGGGCAAAGGGAGGAGGAGGTGGGTCCTGATGCAGGTCTGGGCAGCTAGAGATAAGGAACAGTTTTCTAGGAGGGGGAGAAAAAGGAGTATCAACCACTGCCAATCTCCTTGGGCTGGGAAGAAATGTCAAGTGTGCTCCCATTTGCATGAGAGGGGTGAGGTGCAGGAAAGGGCCGGGACAGGTGAAGCTGCAGTTCCAAAGCCATTAGGGGCTGGCAGCAGGTTCTCAGAAATCCAGGTCAAATGGGGGGAGGTGGGTGGACACGGGAAGGAAATACAGTATGAGAAATAAAGCAAGTGAGTTACATTTCCCAGTACATGGGTATCAGAGACTGGGAGGAAGCCCTGGCCGTGTCGATCAAAGTTAAGAACACGAAAGAGCCCTGGAGCCCGGAAGGAGGAGAACAGAGGTGTAGGACAGGGAGATCTGGGCAGACAGGCCAGGGAGACCGGGAGTAGCCTGGAAGTGGCCAGAGGGCAGGGGTAGGGAGTACGAGAAGCCTGGGCCAGGAAGAGACTAGGGGTTGGGGGCCTAGGAGGCCAGCTTCTTAACAGACGATGAGGAGCCCACCCAGGATGAGGGCCCGGCCTGGGGGGTGGGGCAGGAATCAGGGTAGGCTGGGCACTCTCAAGCTCAGGGGCTAATGGAGGGAGGGGGCTGAGGAAGTCCCCCAAGGAGGAAACCCCAGGAGAAGGAGGCGGGACCCAGAGCCTGGGCTTCCTGGGACCGAGGAAAACGTATGGGGGCAGCAGGCACGTCTCAGGCCTGGGAGGGTCCCGAGTCAGGGGGAACCACTGGAGAGCTCTTCGGGGTCCGAGAAAGGCTAGAAGGAGGGCTGGTCCTGGGGCGACAGGCCACGGGGAGATAGGGCCGGGTCTGAGGCCGCCGGTCCCCGGCTCTGGCCCGCAGAGTTGGGGTGCGCCGGAGTCTCCCGGCAGGCCCGGGCAGGAGGCCCGTCCGCGGCCGCGGTCTCGAGGGGGCGGCGGCGCGGCCCGGCCAGTGGGCGCCGCGAGAGGCCCGGCAGCCGGCTCACCTGCAGCACCACCTCCACGTCGTACGAGTTACCCTTGCTCTTCTGGTGGCCGCGGAACTTAGAGCCGCTGTAGAGCAGGCTGGTGGCCACGCCGGGCTGCTGCGTGTTGATGGGCGGCGGCGGGATGAGCGAGGCGGCGGAGGTGGCCGAGGCACCGGCCGGCGGGGGACACTCGGTGCGGACCGGCATCGCGGGGTCCCCCGGAGCCAGGGCTGGGGGAGGGGGAGGAACCACCGCCGCGCGGGAGCCGAGGAGGGTGGCCGGGGGTAAGGCCGGCGCGCGCGTGGGGCGGGAGGGGTCTACCCGCCGGCCGCCTGCGGTCTGAGCGCTCCGGCCGCCACCGGGACCCCGGGACCTGCGAGCAGGGCCTCCGGGTGCTAAGCGAGCCCCCTCCCCGCCTGCGCTCGCACACACACCCCTTCCGATTGGCTCCGGCGCGCCGGGGGGCGGGAGCAGGCTAGCGCGGCGCTTCTGCCTATTGGCGGGCGGAGACAGCACGTGGCGGGCACCGAGGCCCTCTGGGACTTGTAGTCTTCTTCCCGAGGCGCGGCGCGGGGGCGGGGCCTGGGCGTTTGTGATACTGATTGGCTGCGGCGTGCGCTGAGGCGCGCGGCGACGGCGCGCCGCGAGTGTTGTGCGCAACATGGCGGCGCCCAGGGAGGCTGAGGATGCCGGCGGCCGGTGAGAAGTTCCGGTCGCCGGTGAGAAGCTTCGTGCGGCCCGAGTGCGCAGCGTGCCGTCCCTCCGCTCAGTGTTCCCCGCGCTCAGATCTCGCGCGGTCGTTCTCCCAGGCCCCCGCGCGATGTGGAGGAGCTGCCTCCGGCTGCGGGGCGGGGGTCGCCACCTCCTGAACTGCCCCCGGGGTGGCCTCACCGCCTCCAGGGGGCCCGGGCCAAAACCCCCGGCCCACGCCCGGGCCTACGCGCCCCCAGCAGGTGAGGGAGGCCAGGGCGGAGCAGGCTGAGGAGTTGGCCGTACAGGGTCACAGGTCGGAAGGGAAGCCCCGGCAAGAGCAGGGACCGCCCCAGAGCGCACGCGCGTCGTTTTCTTTAGCACGTGTGGCTTTTTTCTCTTCCGTTAGGAAAGCAGAAGTCATCCTTGTTTTCAGGCGGGGAAATTCGGGTTCTGGGTCGGGATTGCCCCAAGGGAGAAGAGCAAACTCTGAGAGGTTTGCGGGGTAAAGGCCGGTCTGCCGGGCTGCTTTCTGTGTCCCCGCGACCCGGCACCGAAGGGACCTGGAGCCCGGGCTTTCAGTCTTTCATCCCGGCCGCTGTCTCCGCAGCTGTCCTGACCCTTCCTCCTACTGCCTTCCCACGACCCTTGCCATCTGCTAAGGAGTTAACACCCCGTGCCTCTTCCTCCCCTTCCAACTCAGATGAGGCTTAGGAGAAGGTAGTGGCTCTTTCGTTGCTTCTGGGGAGAGGTTTTAGGGGTAAGAGTGGGAGTGACTCCTTTGAGTGAAGATAGTAAAGCTCTCCTTCCAGTCACTCAGTATTGATGTGCTGAGGGCGGGAGGCACCGTTGTCTTCAAGAGAGACGTAGCCTCTACCTAGTTGATGTTCAGTGTCGAGTGCAGAAGGTTATAACACCCTGGTTAAACAATAGCCTATATCCTGCGTGAGGAAGGTACAAAGAAGCACCTATTCCCACCTTGGGGGTTTTGAGGGTCTAGAAAGGGTCTTGGGTGAAAGGACATTTAAGCTGAGTCTTGACAGACGAGAAGGAGCTCGGTGTAGAGGAGCAGGGAGGGTGGAACGTGGGCGGCTGGAACACGTCCAGAGGTGGCAGCGGGTGAGGGAGCTCGCTGTGACACTGCCTGCTTTAGGAAATCTAGAGCTCCACAGGCAGCTTGGCATCGTGGCAGAAGCACATACCTGGGGTCTGATGCTGCTGAACCAGGAGCTGTGTGATCTTAGGCATGTGACTGCTTCGTTTGGACATCATTTTCGTCTGTGAGTTGAAGGGCTAGGTTGTCTCTGAGCGCCCTTCTGTTCCATAATTTTATACAAATAGGGAAGAGGAATGGATGTAGCAGGGAGCAGAGATCTCACTTGTCAGGGCCCAGGTGAAGGGCCTGGAGGTGATCCATGAAGAGCCAGTAAAGGGGAAGAAGGAAGGGCATCTGTGACCGTGTGACTTATGATAAGAAATGTACACATTTGGTCATTTTCTTGTACTGGCATACGTCTCCTAAAACCTTTGTAGCTTACTAAGTAATGAGAGTTATGGGAGAATCTTCTGTTAAAATAGTCGGTCTTCTGTCCTAAAAGAGCTCCAGAGTGATAAAGGTGAAAGGAGGGTCTTATTACTCATAACAAGCCCCTTTCAACCACACCTGAGTGTATGTTAACAAGGTGACTTTTTCCTTAGGGAAAGCCCCTAAGGATGGCGGCTGATTGCCAGGGGAACCAAACACGCTTGATTAGAGGGTTGGAAGTTTCAGCCCCATCCCCTGACCTCTGGGAAAGGGAGAGGGACTGGAGATTGAATGGAGGTTCATCACTAATTACCTGTGATTTAATCATGCCTGTGTAATGAAGCCTCCATAAAACCCCTGAACTATGGGGTTTGGAGAGCTTCAAGGTTGGGGAACACGTGGAGATGCAGGGAGGGTGCCCAGAGAGAGCATGGAAACTCGGCACCCTTTCCTCCATACCTTGCCCCATGCATCTCCTCCATTTGCCTGTCCCCGAGTTGTATCCTTTTGTAGTAAACTGGTACTCTAGTAAGTAAACTGTTCTCCTAAGTTCCGTCAACTGCCCTAGCAAGCTATCATGCAGGACATAAGTCTTGTAAGACTGAGTCCTTAATCTATGGGATCCAGCGCTGTCTCCGGGCGGGTCGTGTCAGAATTGAGTCAATTGTAGGACACTCAGCTGGTGTCTCAGTTGATCAGTGGTATCCGATCGGTAGGGATCCCTAACCCTAACCGCCCCCCCTCCACGTTTGGAGCATAGTATCAGTGTGAGTGTGTAAAGGAAAACGGGAGCATTGTTTTTCCTTTACAGCACCCCAGGGAGGCAGCACACGTTCAGGAATTCCCTTAAGTTTCCTCAATCAGAGGGTTCATCCAGTTGGTGGGTGCCACTTGCCGTCATGGTGGCACTGACCTGCCCCTGTTCCTTTCTACTGCAGACTTGCTAGCTTCGGCTCTTGGTAGGTAGTCAAACGTGGAGGAAGATAAGAGTGGGTGAAAGAGTGCCGAGCAGTGGGACGGAGCGTCTCGCACCGACCTGAGCGCTCTGCTTTTCCGACCTGAGCGTCTGTGCGTGTTTGGAGGAGTGGAAGGTTAAACCCAAGTGGTGGCTTCTCCGTGAAGACTTGGAGAGGCAAGTAGATTGAACTTGGCTCCTTAGGGACAGCTGTGCCATTGAAGGTTGTCGGAAGGCGAGGAGGGGGTTAGGAGAGGGTCACCGGCCTGTGTGGCGTCCAGCCCCGTACCAGCCGTTGGAGCCGTCAGCCGCTTAGAGGGGAAGGTGTTCGGAGAGGCTGCCTGTCGAGCTGAGGACGACACTGGTGAGGGCAAGGCTGGGGGTCTCCTCTGTTTACAAGTTGTCTGTCGCCTGCACAAGTGGTTTAGCTTCTCAGTCTCTGCCCCGTCTTCAGAGGCTGCTTGTGCTGGGTTGAGGCAGATGCTGTAGATAAGGAGGCCGGCCTGCCACCTGTTTTTGTTAATAAAGGTTTATTGGAACCCAGCCCTGCTCATTCACTGACATGCATCTAGGGCTGCTTTCACCACAGTGCAGAGTTGGCTGGCTGCACAGAGACTGGATGGCCTGCAAAGCCTGAAATACTTTATTTGGCTCTTGGCAGAAGTGTGCCAGCCCCTGCTCTGGATGCTAGAGCAATTTGGAAAACAGGTGCGTTGAAGGATTTTTTAACAGCTTTATTGAGATGTGATGCGCTTACAGTTCACTCACTTAAAGTGTACAACTCAGTGGTTTTTAGTATACTCAAAGGGATTGTGCAGCCATTGATTCTAGAACATTCTTATCACCCCAAAGAATCCCTGTACCCTTTAGCTACCGCTCTCCGAGTACCCCCTCAATCCCTCCAGGCCTAGACAGCCACTGCTTTATTCTCTGTGTCTGTAGATTTCCCTAGTTTGGATATTTCATATAAATGAAATGTGGTTTTTTTGGACTGGCTTTTTTTCATTCAGCATGTTTTCAAGGTTTATCCCAGGGGTAACGTGTCAGTACTCCATTCTCTCTCACAGCTGATAACATTCCATTGTAGGGACACACCATGTCTTATTTATGCAGTCATCCATTGGTGAACGTTTGGGTGGTTTCCATCTTTTGGTGTTCTGAATGCCTCTGTAAACACTTGAGTACAGGTTTTTGTGTGGGCGTATGTTTTCGTTTCTCACAGGCAGGTATCTAAGAGTAGAATTGCTGGATCAAATGGTACCTAACTTTCTGAGGAACTGCCACCCTGCTTTCCAAGGTGGCATTTCCACCAGCAATGTATGAAGGTCCCAGTTTCTCAGCCTCCTTCCCAACATCTGTCTTTTTGGTCATAGCCATCCTAGTGGGTGTGAAGTGGTGTCTCGGGGCTTTGCTTTGCATTCCCCTGATGATGAATGATGTCAAACATCTTTTCGTGTGCTTTTTGGACACTTGTACATTTTCTTTGGAGAAATGTCTATTCAGATCCTTTGACCATTTCTTAGTTGGGTTATTTGTCTTTTTATTATTGAATTGCAAGAGTTCTTTATATAGCTGGCCCAAAGAATTCTGAAACTTGAAAACGCTCTGTCACAGCCGCCCCAGGATTATGGGTAGAGGGACCCCGAGTCAGAATCTAACTTTAAGGCTTAAGGCCCGCCAGGTGGCACTGTTTAGAGAGAGAAAGGTATTGAGGCAGCTCTGGGAAGGCACGTCCTCTGTTCCTGGTGCACCGTGGTGATTGCAGTTCTGAGGCTTTGAGTCTTTCCAAAGCAAAGGCCAGCCCGGAAATTGAGGCTGGTAGAAGGATCACTCACTGGTCTGTGAAGCCTGGGACAGGAGGAGGAGTGTCCGGGGAAGTGACACAGAAAATCGCCTGTTCTTTATACGTATTGAAGCAGCCTCTCAGGAGAAAGGGAGCCAGTGGACATTGATTTCCAGTTCAGCACTCTTCACAGGAGCAGCTTGTTAATGTTCCCGCTTATATAGCCTGGTTTCTTGTGGCAGCTTTTAAAATTCAATGCTTTTTCACATACCCATTTCTTTGTATCTACATAGTCCTTAAAATTGTCACTTAAAAGGCACCAAGTGTGGTTTTGCTACAGAAACAGACGTTCTGTAAAGGGAGTGATTCGTACTCAAAATAGACCTGTTCTGTGTGATCCTGCAAGACTAGCCTGTCTCCTGCCTGTAAGGATGGGGTTTCCGTTGCTGGTAGCTCGCCCTCTGTCACTGTTCTGTGTGATCCTACAAGACTAGCCTGTCTCCTGCCTGTAAGGATGGGGTTTCCGTTGCTGGTAGCTCGCCCTCTGTCACTGTTCTGTGTGATCCTACAAGACTAGCCTGTCTCCTGCCTGTAAGGATGGGGTTTCCGTTGCTGGTAGCTCACCCTGTGTCACTGAGGATGTGGGTGCTTCATAGGCTCCTAATCTCATGACTTGTCTTATGAGACCCAAGGCCTTGGAGGGTCCAGGGAGAAAACCTCCATCTTTTGACATTGTTGGGGAGCATGGATCCCGCCAAGTGAATTTTCCAGATCCTGGTCTCGTTGCCTGTGTGAACCCCCTACTTGGCTCCCCCACCCTCCTCGCTGGGACCTGCCGGCCTCCTCCCCAGATGTGGGCCTCTGCAGCCATCGTGGGCACACACACACACACACAGACACACACACACACAGACACACACACACACACACACACACACACACACACACTCTGAAAGCCATCAGCACGGTTGGGCCTGCCCTGCTCTTCTGCAGCTCTCAGGTGCCATCTGGCTGCTTGGAGGTCTTCCTTTGGCCCAGAAGAGATGAGTCTTCTTGGGTTTAGTGTCCGTCTACCCACGGGACAGTACGTGCCTCGAAGCAGGGTAGCTTTGAGTCCTGCCCTGGAAGGGGGTTAGTCGTCACCAAGTTTGCTCCAAGACTGGAGTTTGCCCTCCCGTCAGCGCAGCCCTGAACCCGCCTGGCCGGCCTCTCTGATCAGCACAGAGGTGGAATTGGCCAGGACAGAGGAGGGGGGCAGAGGTAAGAAGACCCCCTCGCGGGAGACATCGCTGTCCCGGCAGCTTTGGGAGGTTCAGCCTGTGCCGTCAGTCTCTGCTCCGTCCTTTCTTTGACCGCCAGGTCTCTTGGGCCCATTTCCCATGGCCGTGTGGGGCGTGTGGTAGAATGCTCTGCCGTACCGGCAGGGTGGGTCCCTCCCCCAGGGATGAGTCAGCCTTCAGGTCCCCCCACCCCCCACTTCCTGCCTGGTCTGGCTTTGGACTTGCTGCCCAGCCAGGCACTGGAGAACATGCTGGACATCGTCTGGGCACCCCGACCGAAGCCTCCAGACAGATGCAGGGGCCTCCAGTCTCGTGTCGGCGGGGCTGCTGCCCCTAGCCTCTTACTCAGAAGCCACTGATCCATGTGGAGTGGGGAGACCCTTGGGTGCTGTGTGGAAGTCGGGGTGGTCAGTCAGAATCAGCAGTGGTGGTACAGGCTCCTCCTGAGTCTCCACAGCATTTTAAACTGCGCTTTTGAAAAATCTTCCCAGCAGAAAGGAAGAGGTTCTATCAGAATGTCAGCATCACACAGGGTGAAGGTGAGTGTCTGGAATTTTCACTGCCTCTTTTGTTTCTGTGAATGGCTGGAAACACTTTTCACCTCCAGCCAGCTCCTCGGTGAGCTTGACCTTGGCGCTCTCGTCGGGTGTGTTTCTGTAAGCCACCCACCCCCCAGAAGGATCTCGGGGCGTCTTTGCACCGAATCAAGTAGCTAAATATAGGGGTGGTCACTCGATTCTGCTTATTAACCCCTGAGAGGTTTTCATCTGTTCTTTCAAGCTGGCTTTGAGATCAATCTGGACCACAGGAAGCTGAGGACTCCCCAAGCCAAGCTCTTCACCGTCCCCAGCGAGGCCCTGGCCGTCGCTGTGGCCACTGAGTGGGACTCTCAGCAGGACACCATCAAGACGTACACCATGCACCTGGTAATAGGTCGCAGCCCGCGCCCGAGGCTGCCACGGGCTTCGTGGGGCACCGGGCAGAATTAGGGATCCTCTCCCGATTTCAATAAGGCCCTGAGGCTGTGGGCACCCACCCCACCCCCACCCTCAGGGCCTGGTTCCTCCCTGGGTCTCGGGACACAATCCTTCCCTGGCCGCCGGCTCTCTTACTTCCCTCTGGGGCAGCCGTTCCTTTGTTTTGTCGGCTCTGAGGGTCTGTGATGGTCTGGGTCATGTGCTGGTCATGGACATGCTGGTCTTGCCTGCTGTCCATCTCAGCAGCACGTAGCCAGCCTGGTCTCAGCTCAGTTCGCACTCAGCAGGGTTGGTGGCGGTGCAGACCCTCCCTGAGAAGCTGGCCTCCCTGAGGCCCTAGAGGAGCAGCTGGGGGAGAGGCCCACTCGGTCACCTTGGGCAACTTGCCGCCCCTCGGGCAAGGTCCCCACCCTGAAAAGTGGGTGGTGGTCAGGATGGGACCAGACGATGCGTCGAGAGTCTGTGCTTCCCGGCACATGGACCCAAGCCCCAGGCAGGCTTCTCAGCCTCTCTGCCCGCGTGCCAGCTCCCCTGGAGTGTCCAGGGAACAGGGGACACGGGCTGCAGACGGAGCCTTCGGGTAGCTCAGCAGCCTGTGGGCCACAAGGCAGATCTGGAAAAACTGTCCTGCCCCTGGGTTGGCTGGCTTGTCCCCTGCTTTCTGAGGCGTTGGGGAGTTGGCGGGTGAGCTTCTCAGCCGGATCCAGGAATGCCTCCACGTCGCCTTCGCTGGACCTGATCTCCCTGGGCCTGGCTTCCCACGTCTCTGTAATGGTTACAGTGATAGTACCTCCTGGAAAGGGTTGTGGTGAGGATTGAATTAAACACTGCAGAGCCTGGTAGTACAGAGACTGAGACCTTGGGGGAGTTCATTGTTCCTGGGGCCTGGGCAGTGTCCTCGGGACCGGCTGTGCTGACGGGCTCTCTCTCTGCCTTTGATCCAGACCACACTGTGCAACACGTCTCTAGACAACCCGACCCAGCGAGACAAGGACCAGCTCATCTGGGCAGCCGCAAAGTTCCTGGACACTGACACCGTCTGGTAATGGACGTGCGGGCAGCCTCCCTGGGGCCTGAGCGAGTTCCTCAGGCTATTTGCCTGGAGCCTTCTCAGTGGAGGAGAGGGCAGGCCCTTACCTCCTCAGCAGTCAGCTGCTCTGCAGACCCCAGGCGGGAGGGCACGGGCTGCCCCAGCGTCGGGCCGGCCCTCTCCCACAGCCAGCAGCTGTCCCCTGGCCTGGGGTGGGATAGGCTGGTGGCCTCTGCAGCTCTCTCAGGCTCCAGGACCCAGGGGGTCATGTCTGGCCACCGCACGTTCTCATGTAGGTCGCCTGCTCCTCACTTGTCCGCTGGGTCACGGATGGCCCGACCTTGGCATCCAGCGGCCGGCCTCCTCGTCTGCATCCTCCCTGCGCCCGGGTTCTCTCACGGGTGGGTTGGGGATGTTGACAGGAAGTGGAAGGAACAACTGAGCAGCCCCATGTCTGCCACCCGAATGCTCCGACACCCGGGTACCTCCAGGATGGCACGTGAAATCGGCACTGGGGCGAGGGGACAGAGGTGTCCCTGCAGAGGCCGCTGGCACTGCTGGTGGAAAGTCCGCGCTGTTTGCATTAGGGACCGTTTGGTTACAGGGAAGAGCACCCTTCCAGCCCAGCTCAGAGAAGGGGGTTTTCTTGGAGACCATCCCAGTACTGAGAGCAGATGCGGGTGGGAGCCCTCTCTGCCCTGGGGGCCACTCCTCTCCCCTGGGCAGCCGCCTCCCCGCACCCTCGTGACCTCCCTGCCACTTCTGCTCACACCAGCCTGGCCTCCCCGGCACCCCCAAGGCTTCTGTCCCAGGAGGCCTTGCAGCTCAGCTCCCCTCAGCTGACCTCATCTCTGTCTCGGTCAGAACAGTGGTGTGGCCTGGCATCGGTGGTGCCGGGCAGGGCCGCTGGCGGCCGCATCTGTGGCTGGGAGGCACGTGGGCAGACAGGCAGCTGGCCCGTGGCCGGGGTGCCGCCTCTTGGGAGGGGCTGGCAGGCAGGACGAGTGACTGAGCTTCTGGCGCAGCATCCTGGGACCAAGGGGGTGTGGGTCTGGGGACAGTGTTAGTGTTGAGGGCAGCACCAGGGCAGCACTGCAGGCAGTGACCTGTCGATAACGGGGGGTGTTCGGGACAGTGGGTCTCAAAGTCAAACTTACGCAGAACCCCTGGAGGGCTTGTGAAGCTGCAGGTTGCTGGTCCACCCCCAGAGGGCGGGGCCTGAGGATGTGCATTTCCATCAAGGTCCAGGGTGAGCCCTGGGCCACACTTTGAGAACCACTGCTTTAGGGGAAAGGCTTGGGGGCGGGGGTAGGGGGTGGAGAGGTCTGCTGTTGCGTTTTGTGTATCTGTGTCTGTCGCTGGATGAAAGAATTGTACTTTTTTTATTAATGGAGGTGCTTTTGCACTGAATTAGCTGCAGGGTGGAAGAACCAGAGACGCTGGTGGAGCTGCAGAGGAACGAGTGGGACCCAGTCATAGGCTGGGCCGAGAGGAGGTGAGCCGCTCAGCGCTGGGCAGGCCAGGGTCCAGGCCATGCTGCACAGCCGAGGCCCTGAGCTGGTCAGCGTTCTGAGTTCAGAGCACCCAGGGGACTCAGGACAGGGCCACCTTGGGGGAAAATGCTGTTCAGTGCTTCTTCCCCCATTGGCTGTGTGACCTTGGGCTAGTGACTTGATCTCTCTGAGCTCCCTTGTTTGTGAGTGGGGCTCATAATCCCTACCTCCCAGGGTGTCGGGAGGTGTACGCGAAGTGATGCACCCTGCTTGGCACACACTGAATGCTCGCATTGGCAGATACCGCCCTGCTCGTTGTCACAGTTGCTGTGCAGTCGTATACACAGTCACAAAGCAGCATGTGTGATCCTGACACATGGAGAAAAGTCTGGACAGGTGAACCTGTGGGTGGGAGGTTTCCAGGGATTGATGATGCCCAGTGCTTTTCCTTAGCAGGAAGACTCTTGTGCGGAATTGAACAGGCCATTGATATGGCACAGTTGATTCAGTTTCATTTCATTCCCAGGGGATTCGCAACGGGCTCTGACCCTGTGCTCCCTTGACCACGGTATTTTGTAAGTGTGCGTACATGGAGTGGTTTTGGCATAGCGTTTTTTATCTGTACACGTTTACAGAGCACCCACGATGTGTCGGCATCCTTGGGTTTTGTAGTAAGAGGCATAGCCAGTGTGCTGAAGGGTCAGATAAAACTGAACAACTAGATGCCACGTGAGAACCGCAAAGATGCGATGCCATTTTGGAGTCCAGTGAAATGGCGCAGTAGTTTGGTGCCTGCAGGCCTTTGCTGTGGTACAGAGTTGTCAGCTTTTTGTGGCAGTTGAAATTTCTCACACGTAGCAGATTACAGGAAAACGTGGCCACTTCCTGTGTTCCATTTGTACTATTGGAAATTTCGGAAAGACTGTTTCTAAAGCAATGGGGAAAATCAGTGATATGTGAGAGGAAATTACAAAAATTGCTTTTATTCCATTGTTTTTTCCTGCATTTTGTGTAGTTAAGATTGTTCTTGAAAATGTATCGTTCTTGAAGCTAGCTCATGTCCCAGACTAAAAACAGTGCCTCGTGTATGGTAGAGGCTTAATAAATGTGTGAAAAAGTGATTGCCTGATATGGGACATACACGACTATTGTAAAGAAAACAATATTTAAAAGAAGACTCTTATGGCTCATATGTGAGGACTTTTCTGCAAAGGTTTGAAACGCAGGCAGCCCATAGTTCTGATGGACGTTCAGGCCAATGAATTCGAATCTCAGGAGCTGTAAGTGACCCCCTGCTTCCTGACTTGCCAGCTGTGTCTCCATCCAGAGCTGTTTCTTGCCCTCTGCTCTTGGTGACAGAAGGTTACTAGGTCAGGAGGCCACGGACTGCAGCGGCAGGTGCTGTCCGTATTCCCAGCGGGCCCCTGAAGGGGCACACGTGTGCTCAGCAGGCTGGGGCTCTGCTTCTGGGCAGAAGCTGGGCTGCACAGCAGGACAGACAGACATGCAGCCTCTTCCTTATAGATACGGCGTGAAGATCGGCTCCTCCACCAGCATCATGGGGCCCAGCATCCCAGCCCGGACTCGGGAGGTGCTGGTCAGCCACCTGGCCTCTTACAACATGTGGGCCCTACAAGGTACGTGGTGCTTCCTGTTGGCCAGGGAGGACGGGCCGGGGGTGGAGGGCTGTCATGCTAACCTGTCCCCTGGTCCACGGGCCAGCAGTTTCACACCCTTCCTGGGGGACGTGGCTCTCCCCTCTTCAGGAATCTCCATTCAGGTCTCCCTGGCCTGGCTCGGGTCACGGGGTGGAGTGCTCGCTCTGATGGGCCGGGGCCCGCCCCAGGCAGGAGCAGAGCAGGGATCCCCGAGGGAGAGCAGAGCGCTCCTTGAGAAGTGTGGCGAAGGCTCTGTCCCCCGCCTGGCGACTGCCCTGTGTGGGATGGGGGCCCCAGGTCCTGACCTGGCTGTGTCCCTGCAGGGATTGAGTTTGTGGTGAGCCAGCTCAAGTCCATGGTGCTGACCTTGGGCCTGATCGACTTGCACCTGACGGTGGAGCAGGCTGTGCTGCTGTCGCGCCTGGAGGAGGCCTTCCAGGTGAGGCGCAGCCCCAAGGCAGACTCCCCGAAGGGCACCCCGCCGTGTACACGCGGAGCCCGGACGCTAAGGCCCATAGAGGTGTCGCGTCACAATGGTAGCAAACCACGGCGGTGCTGCTCAGCCCTCCCTCACCGCCTCGCCGCCTCTTCTCAGCACCGTGTCGGGTGAGGGCTCGTTTCCCATCTTGCACAGGAGGAATCCGAGGCGTGGGCGCCCCCTGAGATGATGCCAGAGGCGGGTCTTGGAGCCCCCCTCTGCGGGTGGAGGTTCAGGCCGGTTCAGGCACAGCTGCAGGCTGGGCCCCTCAGGATGAGCAGGGGCCACGTGGGTGCTTCTAGAAGGAGGCTGAGCCCGCACACCCGGGCGTGCGCACGGCGGGCCCTCGGGGCTGCTGCTCGTGCACGTTTGGTTCAGGGGGCTCAGAATTAATAAGGCTTTGCTGCACTGCCGTTTGCGTTTTTTAACTCAGAATGATGGTGTTCTCTGCAGTGCCCTTGTCATTTCTCCAGCCTCAGAAGGTTAACTGCTGTTACAAATTGGCTCCTAGCATGATGAAAACCCTTTTGTAATGACAGTATTTCCCAAGTTCGTCTAGTCATCGTTCAGGAAAATGCCAGGGGATAAAACTGCTTCTGTGTTGTGAGAGGCCGGCCACTGTCTGGTGTGAGAAAGGGTTGGATGGGAAGAGGGTGATCTGGGCCTGGAGGCGGCAGCCAGGAAGCCTGGTTTCCAGTCCGGGCTCTACTTTTGGCTGCGGGGTCCGAGCGGGGCCATCGTTCCCTGAACCTCACATTCCACCCACCGCAAAACAGTTCTCTGAGAGTATAAAACGCCCTTCAGATGTTCTGGGCCACCTGAAATGCAGGTAGATCTCGAGTTCCTGGGTGGGGGGCCCACGCCTCTGGGCCTCTGGCCAGGGAGGGGCCCACAGGGTGGGCTGGAGTCGCACTGACAGCCATGCTCAGGACAGGGCTCCTCCTGGAGAGAGGGTCTGCAGCCCTGCCCAGTACAGACATGCCGGCCTCTGCTGTCCCGGCCTCCCCCAGGAGCCCAGCTGCAGCAACCTTGTGGCCCTGGCTGGCTTATTCATCCCCCCGCCCCCACCGGGGCACTTACAGCCCTGCCCAGCGAGGCAGCTCATGGAGGGTGACACTTTGCAGACTGCCTCACGCCAGCCTCCCCGTGGGAAGGTCAGGCCCCTGGGGGAGAGGCACGTGTGGCCGTACCCGTGAGCACGGTGCCTGCTCTGCCCGCCCCCCCACCGCGTTTTCTCACCTGTCGCTCCCCCTGCGTGTCTCTCATGTTCGGGTGGGATCAGAGCCGACTCTCCTCAGCTATGGGACGTCGTGGCTCTGGCCAGTCACCCAGTGGCCTGTCCCGTCCTCCCCTCAGATCCAGAAGTGGGGCAACGTCGAGTGGGCCCACGACTACGAGCTGCGGGACCTGCGGGCGCGCACGGCCGCCGGCGCCCTCTTCGTGCAACTCTGCTCCGAGAGCTCGGCCGTCAAGCACAAGCTGCTGCAGGGGTGAGGCCGGGCCCCAAGCCACGCGGCTGGTGGAGGCCAGCTCGGGCCGAGGCAGGGGGCGTGGGTACGAGTGATTATATTGAACGATTCTTTGCCTCGAAACGCGTGGCGCCTCCACTCGTTGCTCCTCCCGTGGTCCCCGAGGCCACCCTGCCCACCCACAGGGCACGTGCTGCTTCCACCGGGGAGCTCTGCATGGCCCTTAGCCCCAAGACTTTTGTTTTCCGGTTTTTAATCAAACAGTCTTTTAAAACTGAGTCCCTCTTGGTCCGAGCCATCTGTTTCTGCTTGTTTGTTCCTACTGTTTTAGCAAAAATGATTTACTCTTAAAAATAGAAAGTAGGGTTTCCCTGGTGGCGCAGTGGTTACGAATCCGCCTGCCAATGCAGGGGACATGGGTTCGAGCCCTGGTCCAGGAAGATCCCACATGCCACGGAGCAACTAAGCCCGTGCGCCACAACTACTGAGTCTACGCTCTAGAGCCCGCGAGCCACAACTACTGAGCCCTCGCACCTAGAGCCCATGCTCCGCAACAAGAGAAGCCATGGCAATGAGAAGCCCACGCACCACAACAAAGAGTAGCCCCTGCTCGCCACAACTAGAGAAAGCCCGCGCACAGCAACAAAGACCCAACACAGCCAAAAAAATATATAAATAAATTTTAAAATATATATTTTAAAAAACAAAGTAAACGGTGTTCGTTGTTTCTGGGATAAAAGCCTGGGCGAGGCCTGTGCACGTGACCTGCTCAGGGATCCCAAGGTCCTCCTAACAGGGCCACTCACAGGGCTCCAGACTGCAGGTGGGGTCTCTGGGTGCCTGGGCCCAGGTCAGGGAGCAGGAAGAGTGTGTGAGTTTGGGGCACAAAGGCCTCAGAGCTGCCAGGCCTTGCTCTCCCCCATTCCGGGGGCACTGGCCAGCTCCCCGCAGGCCCCCACCTCGCACCCTGAGTGTGCTCGCCAGGGGTACTGTCACATCCCCACCTCACGGGTGACGCCCAGCTGTGCTCTCAGCTGTGGAGGGTCCTTGGGTTCCTGCAGCCTCCGCCAAGGTGGGCTGGCCGGGCCCCCAGGCTGTGCTGGGAGCTGTACCTGGGGAAGGGTCTGCCCTGGGCCCCGCGGAGGGGCGGCCGAGAGCCTAGGAGTCGCTCTCAGCAGATGCCAACTGCCCAGACGCGGACACAGAGGATGGAGAAAGGTAACCAAAGTCCTTTATTTCTCTACCTGTGAAGTTCGGGGGTCGGGGGGAGGGCTGGGCCGCAGCCCTAGTCCAGGAGGTCGCTGTACTCCAGGCTGTCCAGCTCGCTCTGCACATGGTCGACGTACTGGTTGATCTCCTTCATGCGCCTGCGGTTCCTCATGATCTCGTCCTTGTGAATCTGTGGAGCATACGGCGGCTGGCCCGTCAGGCGGGATCCTGAGCCTGCCTTCCTTACTCCGTTCCTCCCTGCTCCAGCCCTGCATGTGTGTCTGGCGTGCGCGTCTGCCCCGGGGCGGGCCTCCAGCGTGGGGTCCTGCTGCCGGGAGACGCCTGCCCTCAGCTGCGCTCACCTTGTCCACCAGGTGTGCGCGCCAGGAGTTGACCCTGGTCACTAGCTCGTCCTCCCGATTGTCGATCTTCAGGAGGTGGATGTCGTGTGAGGCCCCGACTGCGTTAACGATCGTGTCTTTGTCAACAAAGAGCTGGGGAGCAAGGAAGCGCAGGTGAGGGCCTGGACCCGCACGAGTGCAGAGGCGGTGGAGCCAGAGGGGACGGGCCCAGCTCCCCGCAGGCGGAGGCCGTGCCCAGCCCGCATCCTGCTTCCTCCGCCCGTCTCAGGCGACCACGCCGTCGGCCTGGTGGCACCAGTGCCCAGAAGGGGCCCCCGGGCAGCAGGGCAGTGCCTGGGGGGAGCGTGCCCTCCCCAAGAGAAGGCAGGGCAGCCCTGGCCACCTCGCCAAGCGTCTCCAGTCTGACTTGCCTGAAACCTGCCTGTCGAGTGGGCAGCACGAGGCCGGCCGAGGGGCACAGGGCTCCACTGACGACAGAAGGTCCCACAAACCGATGGGACTCTGCTGCCCCTCACGTCAACCCAGTCGGACCTGGGGTCCCACCTGGGCTCCTGCCTTGTTCCCACCCGCTTCCCCGCCGTGGACGACGCTGTGGGACGTGGGCCCCGCCAGGCCCGGCTGGTTCCAGGTGTTCACACGTGAACTGGCCACGTGCGCCCAGCACAGCTGCGGGTCCACATGGTCGCTTCCCAGCGCGGGGAGGCCGTCACTGGCGGCTGCTTCAGCTTTACGCAGAGGCGCTTCATGTCGCCACGATGGCGAGGGACCTGAAAGCTCTGTGTTGTAGAGAGGGCACGGGCAGGTGTGTACACGTGGGTTTTTTCTCTCCTTCGGGAGTGGTTAACCTAATGGTCTCCAGAATACAGTCTATGGATCTTGAAATGTTAGTGTCTCTGCAAAAAGAGTGTTCTGAGACCCTGCTACTAATACGCTCGCTGATGGTTAGAAACAGAAACCAGACTTTTATCGCCGAGGACCTCATCTGAAAGTCCCTGTCCTGCCCGTGTCCACCACCCACACGCTCCCTGTCATCTCTGAGCCTCGGTTTCCTCGCCTGTGAAAGGGAACCACACTGGCACCTATGTCACTGTGTCGGCTTGGAGATTAAAAGGGCAAATACACGTGCAGAGCTGCTCAGGCAGCTGGCCCTCGGGAGGCCCTCGGTCCCTGTCAGCTCCTCGTGGTGATTCCGCTCTAGTCAGGGCTTGCTACCCCACGTTTTGTTGCTTAAGCGTAAGGAGACGGTGTAGCATCTCCTGCTACAGGTGTTCCTAAAGGACAGAGCTGATGGGCCCGCAGAGGGAGGGGTGTCCAGCGGGCTCTGCCGGCTGCCCCGTGAGGCCTCCAGGGTGGCACCCGATACCAGTGCCGCCCGGGAGCCCAAGGCAGCCCCTTAGCCCAGAGGCAGAGCCCATTACCCTGGGGCCTGGGGCCAGGGGCAGACCCAGAACGCCCACTTCGCAGTGAGGGCTCAGTGCCCGGGCTCGGCATCTCAGACTAAGGTTTGAATCCAGACTCATCCTCACAAGACGAGGTGTCCTCACAACACATCCTGGGTGTTTACCGAACTTCTCTGAGACCCCGTCTCCCCAGCTTTCCCATCTGTAGACTGGGTGGGAATGCCACTTTCAGGGGTCCTTTGGTGAGTTAACTAAGCCCATGCGAGCCCCACCCAGTCAGCAGCCTGAGTGTCCGGGGGCGCGGGAACAGGTGTCAGATGGCGCCGTGCACAGCCACCCTGGAAGCACCCGCCCAGGCTGCTCACCTCCCGTTGACATCGGGGCCTCCTTTTCTGCATGTCCCAGTCCTGAGAGAGGTGTCACAGACCCCGGAGCCTTGCGTCAAAAACTCCACGACCGCTAGGTGGTCTGTCAGGCGGCTCCCGGGTGGGCTCTTGGGGTCAGCCTTCAGGCTCGGGAAGGTGACCTCTCCCTGTGTCTGGGTGTTTGAGGAGGCCCTGCCACCTTTCCACTGCCCTGGCGACTGTCTCGGCCCCTGACAGGCTGCGGAGTCGGAACTGCTGGTCCCTGCCTGCAGGACTCCGCCAGCACCTGACAGCGGGCGTGGTGAACCCGGCACCCCGGGTGGGGGCTGACCGCGGTGGGGAAGAGGCCACTCCTGCCTTCCCCGGGGGGCCTGTATGTAGTGTGAAGAGTAACCTAAGCAAGTCGACGCGAACACGATAGCTTGGAACCGTGACAGCGGCTCTGACAAGGATGAACGGCTGTGACGGAGAGACAGTGGGCCTTTGGGAAGGTGATGGGGGCCTCTCCAAGGAGCTGGGTGTGAGCTGAGATCTGAAACACGGGGAGGAGCCGGGTGCACGGAGGCCTGGGGGAAGGGTGTGTCGGGGCGGGGCTCGGCGGAGACCTTGCTCCAGGACTCACTAGGGGGAAGGAGTCCCTGGTCTCTGGCTGCTGCGTGGAGAAGAGCGGTAAGGCCAGGGTCCCGCAAAGGGCGGTGGTAGCTTGCCTTGGTGGAACGCGGAGGAGGAGAGAGGTGAGGGGGGCAGTGAATGGTGAAAGAAGGAAAGTGGAGAGACACAGCAGCCCACCTGTTGCCGGCCCCCAGCGCAGCAGACCTAGAGCCCCGCGAGCGGGCAGAGACCCCAGCAGTGCTTCCCGCCATAGAGACTCGGGGCTGAGACGACCTTCCGGGGAAATCTCGGACCTCAACCTCTATTTGTCGCTGCCTCTCTTAGAAGGTGCCAGAAGCCCCACAGAAACGAGCTTTGGGAAAGCAACCTCTCGGTACGTTGAAAGCACTGAATTATCACAAGCTCCTCTGTAGCTGGGCTGCACTGGGTGCCCACCAGCTGCCTTTCTTGCCCATCTCGCCTGCCCACCGCCCCTCTTGCAGATGAGGAGACTGAGGCTCTGGCAGGTTTTTCAGGCTTTACGGGGGCTGCGGGGCGGGGCTGCGTCTGCCTGGCGCCGGGGCCGCCCCGCCCCCGCCCCCGCGCTCACCGCACGCACGGCGTCCGGCAGGTCCTCGTCCAGCTCGCCCTTGACTATCTTCTCCCGGGTGCTGATGGCGATCTCCAGGAGCTTCTCGTGGTGGTGGTTCTCCAGGTCCCGGCACTGAGCCATCGTGCAGCGCGAGTTAAGCCAAGGCCGGGCTGGAGCAGGCCGGGCGCGCCCTCCCCTGCGCTGGGCCCCGTGTAGCCCCGCCTTCAGGGCCCTCCGACTCGCCCGCCACGCACCCCCTCGGGGTCCCTCCTGGCCCGCTCCCCTCCAGCCCTTTCTCCCTGCAGCAGCGGAGTCCCACCCGCCCCTGCTGTGCTGGCGGCTCTCACACTCTGTGGTGACCTAAAGGCCTCCTCTTGGAACGTCCTCTCCCCGTCCTCTGGGCCTTTGCACAGGCTGCCTCCTGAGCCTGCCTGGGACGCCCTCCCCACCGTTCCAGCCCGTCCCTCTGGCCCACCCTCAGGCCCTCACTGAGTGGACCCTCCTTCAGGGAGCTTATATAGCCCTGTCACCCAGCGGGACCATGGGCCCAGGAGGGCAGGACTGGGGGGACTTCTGGGGTGGACTTCAGGGCCCAGAGTTCAGGTGGCAAAAGGTCAGGCGTGCCCCCAGTGTTGGTTCCTGACCTGACATTTAACCCATCTCCTGATAGATGACGTATTTGTCAGTGGCTTCAGCATAGAGGTCGCCCCACCCCCAGGGCATGTGCACCTGCAGTGGGGGGGGCGGGGAGGGTGGATCTGGGGGTGTGGTCTCCTGGTGAAGTCACTCATTAGAGAACAGACGGGCCACGACTTGTGCCGCAAGCGGTGGCCTGCAGAGCCACCCAGTGGGCATCCAGACTTCTACTCTAATAAGGCCCCTTTGTGCTGAGGGTCAGGAGGTATTCCTCGAACATTCCAAGTGGTTGGCAAATCTCCATCCTTTGAAGGTGGGCTTTTTTCCTTGGTGGCAGTGGGAGGGGGCAGGCATGTGACCCCACAGGGAGCCACCTGTAAGGGACCCCACTTAGTTGCATCCTGCTTAGCTGTAAAGAAGCTGTGCCCCTCTGTGCCTTTTGTTTAAAATGCAGGCGCCTCCCCCCAGCCCCCTGCAGGCGGGGAGCGGTGGTGCGGCCCTGAGAGCCCCGCGGCCCGCAGCGCCTCCCCGCAGAGGGCCATCAAGGAAAGGATATAGGCTTTGGACGTTTTCGACAAAGAGTCCAACCAAGTCGATGATGTTCCTTTCAAACATGTTAATAGTCTCCTGGAAATGATAAAGCACGTGCATATTCAAACATGAACGCCAGCGAACTGCACCAGAGCAGAAGTTCTCCTTACCACTCAGCGGGCAGTGACCGCAGACCTGGAGGGTGAAGACCAACCACCTGACCTTCCCCAGGTGGCGCTGTGAGCCGACCCTGCCCCTCTCCCGACGGCTGCCCCCAGCCGTCACCCTCCAGCCACTTTGCCTCGGTCACCCCCCGGGGCTTTAGTGTGACACCTTCTCCAGGCCTTTGCCTGTGCTGGTCTCTCTGCCAGGAGCCCCCCACCAACAGGCACACACAGAGCTCACCCCGTCCTTGGGGTTCTCGGTGGCATCTGCCTCCGCCACCTCCAGAGAAACGGGAGGGTCGCCAGGAGCCAGGCTGCCTGCCAGCTCCACTACTGGGTGTAACTCGGAACGTTGTTAACTTCCCTGGGCCTCAACTTCCCACCTATGAAATGGGTTCCCTTCGCATAGTATGTGTCTCACGAGGTTGTGGTGAAGCAGAAACGGGTTTCTTCACACAAAATGCTTTGCAAGGTGCCTAGCAGAGAGGAAACCCTCGGGAATGCCGGCTGTTACCCCAGGCCTCTCACCTGCAAGTCTCCCGCCTCCCTCCCTGAGGGCACCCCTGTATTGCTGCATCTAGTGCTGAGCAAGGCGCCCGGGCCTCACCCAGAGGCCCTGGGGAGGGCTGCTACCCACTGAGCCCACAGGGTGGGTCACGCCCCTGACCTACTCTAGACTCCAGGGGCTGCAGGGTGGGCCGACGGCGCAGGGAATGCACCTGAATCCGAGGACTATCTATAGACTGAGCTAATTATACATTTTTCAAATGTGTGTAAACCCTCTTGTAATGAAAAAAAATCGGGCCACTGGAAAGTGCGGCTCCAAAAAATCGGGCCGCTGGAAAGTGCGGCTCCACTTAGTAGCCTTTTGGCGGCTAGTAAGTCACGCACAGGCTCTGGTGAATTGCGAGATGCTGACAAGGGGGTCCTCCCAGTCGGAAAGGCTGGGGGCCGCTGCCTGAGCTTCCCGATGCCCCAGAGATGTGGGGAGCGAGCGTCTGCTCTGTGATGTGCTGGGAACCTGGACGAGGCAGGCATCGGGGAGGCGCTGGCGGGGGCGGGCCACGGCAGCTGGCGGGAGGTTCTGTTGGTCACTGCTCTGCAGGCCCCAGCCTCCGCTGCAAGCTGCCTGGTAAACAAACGCGCAGGTCGGTCTGGCCGCCCCGGGTTTCACGTAGCAGCACTCTGTCAGGCTCCTCGCTCGCCCCGAGATGCAGCGACTACAGGCTGCAGTGCCGGGAGCCTTCGTTCTATCCCGGAGTGGGGGGTGAAGAGCAGGGTGCATTTTGTTTCTCGACAGCTCCTTGGGTCTAATAAAGGACTCTCCCTGCCGCGGTTCTGCACTCTTCCTAGATGGGGAGACTGTTCCAGAGGAACGAGCTCACCTCTCATGCTGCACAAGGGCCACCTGTCATCTCAGCGACTGAAAAGCACCAGAAGCACAGAAAGCTTTCGTGTGACCCGCCGAGTAGCTCCCGGGAAGGTGTTCCCTCGCCAGGTTCTTGCACAGGAACCGGGCAGGGCCGTCGCGTCACGTGTGTTCCCTGGGCCCCACCTCACCTCCAGCTGCTCCACCAGCTGCATCTCCAGCGTCATGAGCACGTTGACCAGCTCGGTGATGTTCTCGCTGTGCTCCGCCATCTTTATCTCGAAGTTGGTCAGTTCAGACTCGTCTCGGATGGAGCTTAAAGTCTGGAAACAAAACCTGTGCTTTAGGAATCCACAATTAAGTGTAATTCCTGAAGTGACAGGCGGCACTTTGGTTTTGTCGGTCGGAACTTGGATTATGGGGTCGGACTGCCCAAGTCCGAGCGTCAGCTCCACCCCCTCCACGGCGGAGGCTGTCAGAGCAGAGGCTCCACCAGCTGGTGAGTTATTAGGCGTGGAAGGAGCGATGGCTTCAGAGTCACGTGGACCTGAACTGGGACCCGACTGGGTCACCGTGGGACCTCGAGTGACTCCCGTCTCCTCGGGTGCAGGGGCAGAGAGCCTGAGCTTCACGAAGCCTGGGGATGGGGCGCTGTCTGTGAGGCCCTGGCTCACCATGGGCTGACTCCCAGCCCAGCGGGGCTCTGCGGGGGAGGTTGGAACACAAGGTGGGCCCTGTCTTGGGGGAAGCCAGCTGGACCCCCGCAGCACCCTGTGTGCAAGTAGCTGTCAGGTCCGTCTGCAATGAGAGGTGCTCGTGGGCTGGAGAGCGCGGGGGTCCGAGCCGCACCCAGTACCAGCTGTTCACTGACGAGGGACCTGGAGGCTTGGCCGGCAGACGCAGTGTCAGCGGAGTGACCAGGCGTCACTGGGGGGCAAAGGGTATTTGTGGTCATGGCCACCCCATCTGGAGGAAGATCAGGCCCCTTGCCGGTATCAAGCCTGACCTGAAAGCAAGCGGCTTGCCCCGTGCGTCTCGGGTCGTCAGAGGCAGAGGGGCCGGGCCTCTGGCGGGTGGGCACCTGGAGGGGGGGGAGGGGCTGGGGGCGGGGCCTACCAGCAGGTGCTTCTCCTCGAACTTGGCAATCTCATGCTTGCCCTGCTCCTGCTTTTCCTGGATGGCCTCCTGGACACACCCCATGAAGGTGTCGAGCTCCGCCTTCCGCTTCTCCTGCTGCTTCATGCCGAACTTGAAGATGTTCATGCAGATGACTACGAACTTGTCCTTGTAGGTGAGTGGCCGTTAAGGAAGCTCACGGCTGCCTGGGGGGCGCACATGGGGTGGAAGCAGCTCCCGTAGCAGAGCTGCAGTTGGGATTTGGAGTATGAATTGGTGGTTGGGCATCTCCAGCCTCAGCCTGAGGGATTCAGGGAGGGGCCTGCGTGGTGGGGGTGGGGCGACAGAGGAGAGACCCCCCCCGGGGGACCTGAAGGGGTCAGGAACCCGGAGAAGGGGGAGCAGCCAGGGAGCTGAGCAGTGTGTGTTTTTGCCTCTGGGGCCCTGTTGTCCAGGCCGTCTTTGTTGCTCGGCGGCCACAGGGGCACAGGGAGGCTGCGGAGGTCAGGGGACCGCAGGCTCGGGGCAGAGAGCCCCAGGTTCAAGGCCTGGCCCTGCAGCTGCTTCTATGGCCTCCTCGCTGCTCTGGGCTGAGGGTCCCACATCTGCAGCGCCTGCCACACGAGGGGCGCTTAGGTGCTGAGGTCAGGCGGGGCTGCAGCCTAGGGCCGGGCTGGGCGGAGAGCTGACCCCCCGCACTCTGCTGAGCGGTGGGTGTTCAGGGGCAGGTTTCTCTCTGTGACTCGCGGCCCCTGCGTCCCTCAGCCACGGTGACAAGTGCCCATCACATCATCTGGGGGATGGGATGCAGGCTCAGCCCACAGCTCCTAACTGCACAGCCTGGACAATTCACCCTTTCCAAGCTCAGCTTCCCCAGCTATGAGAAGGTAGTTCGGGTCCAGTATAGCACCCACTCCATGGGGTGGTTGAAACAGTTTTAAATGCTGCATGCAAAGCGCACAGCAGGAGCCCACAAACAAGGTAATGAGGGTCAGAGTCACAGACATGGTCAGCCAGCCTCCATCTCTGCCAGCCTGGGCCCTGCTGACCAGATACCCGTGTGCGCTCACAGCCAACCTGGTTCTCGAGGCCCTGGGTGGAAAGGGAGCCCCCCGGACTCCCGCGCCCAGGCCCTGGGGGCGGCCGTGACCCGGAAGGGTATGTCTGCACGAGCTCGCCCACGCCGGGCAGGTGGGACAGCTGGCTACCCTCCACGTCCTCGGCGTACATGCTGTCAAACAGGAAGGGGCCGTTCAGGTGCTCCACGAAGGCCGCCTGCGGTCAGAGACACGGTGGGCTCCCTGGGCAGGGCCCTGCGCTGGGCACCGGGGCCAAGGTCGCCCGGCCCTCGGGAAGGCAGGCTGGGGAAGGGCAGGCGATGGGCCCGGCACAGGCGGGGGTCCAGAGGCAGAAAACTGAAGGGTGCCCAGCTCGGTCCGGCCGGAGGAGAGGCACCACGGGGAGGAATGAGCTTTTCTGGCTGCCCCCCTACCCCCACCACCCCACCCCCGCCGCCAGGAACCAGCCAGGGGTCTTAAGGACAGGGGCTGCTCTGAGAGATGGTTCTGGCACAGAGTCCCCGGCCCTTGTGCTGGAGGGGCGCCTGGGGGCCGTGGGATGAGGAGGGGCAGGTCCGCGTGCTGCCCTGACTGAGGTTCTGGCAGCCCAGCAGCCCTGGGCACCAGCTATTCTCAATCAAAGGACAGGCTCTGGGGGCCTGGGCCCTGCTGACCTTCATGGCACTGGCCCATGACCGGTGGCGGCAGCATCCTGGGGCGGGGGCGGGGCGGGGCGGGGCAGGTCCTCCCACCGGTCTCCTACCTTGTGCCCCTCCAGCTCCTCCCACCGGGCCTGCTCTTCCTCCAGCTGGGCCTGCATCAGGCTCTCCTGGTGCTTCAGCTCGTCCACGCTGCACTGGTGCTTCATCTCTGCCAGCCCTTTCTGTTGGAGGATCGGGAAGCGGCATCGTCACCAGGGTCGTGGGGTCCCTCCTAGCCGCTGGCCTCTGCCGTGCTGTGGCCTCTCCAGCGTGGGCGGGGATCCCCTCCCCGCAGCCCTTGCCAAGTATTCTGAGCCTCAGGGAAATCAGTGGGGGAAGCAGCACGGGCAGGCCGAGGGTCCGTGGGACATCCCTGGGGTGGAGGCGCCCAGCGAAGACTCGGCCGCTCCCCCAGGCCTCCCTGACCAGGCTCTGGCCCTCTTGTAGGGCTGCACAAGGGAGAGGTGCAGTGGGTGCCCGAGCCACAGGCCTGGGCACGAGGTCTCAGCCCTCGGCTCTGGGCCCTGCCCCCTCCGGCCCTCCTCCACCCGTCCTGCGTATCCCCCTGCCTGCACTGGGGGCTGCTGGAGCCCCAGGTGACATCGCCTGTGCTAAGGCTTCAGGTACAAGCACCGCCGACTCTCTGTGCTCCAGTATCTGCTCCCCCCACCCCCGCCCCCTCCTGTCTCTCAGGACCGTGGCCTGCACGCCCTGCCCTCTCCCTCTTATGCTGTAAGCCCCATGCCAGCTTCCAGGTCCCTGAATGCTCATCACATCATGAACTCTGCTGAAAACCACAGGGTTCTTCTCCACAGGCCTCCGTCTCAGCAGGACAAGCCCTGAACCCCAGCGTCGCCCTCCTGCCTGTCTCCCCCCACAACACAGAAAGCCCCCCAAGCTCACAGCCCTCACCCGTTCGTGTGCTCTGCTGGGACTGTCCACCGTTCCTCAGGGCTGCGCCAGCCTTCAGGCCCGATGGAAATGGGGAGGCACCGCAAGAGCCTGCCCTCAGCCCTGGTCGGCCTCGGCTGGGCCCGGCTGTCCTGCTGCCCGAGCCTGGCAGCACCAGCAGGTGAGAGGCTTGGGGCTGGCCTGGGGGCAGGCAGCAGCATGGACGGGGGTTCCCGGTGCCCCTGCTTTGCGGGGCTCTGCTCTTACAACCTTTCCCTCATTACTGATCTTGGTGCGTCTAGGCAAAGCCTCTGAGATGCGGAAGGAGGCTTTGTTTCCCGCAGCACAGCGTGGGGCCAGGCTGGGCGGCCTGCCCCCTGTGGAATCTTCTGGGGAAGAGGAGAAACTGGCTGGGGAGGGGCTCGGGAACCGTGCGGTGTCCGGCTGTGCATGGTTTTTTGTTTTGGGGGGTTTTAAAAAATATTTATTGTATTGATTTGGTTGTGCTGCCTCCTTAATTGCAGTACGTGCGCTCCTTAGTTGTGGCGTGCAAACTCTTGGTGGCGACATGCACGTGGGAGCTAGTTCCCTGACCCGGGATCGAACCTGGGCCCCCTGCATTGGGAGCTCGGAGTCTTAACCACTGTGCCACCAGGGAAATCCCTGTGCACGCTCTTATGATGAGCGAAATACACCCCAGCAGCTCTTCAGCTATTCCAAGCATTTGAGCCCACGCTGCGTTTCAAATTATTGTCTAAATGCAAAAAGTAAGACTTGAGCGTCTTGGGACTTCCCTGGTGGTCCAGCGGTTAAGACTCTGCGCTCCCACTGCAGGGGACCCGGGCTTGATCCCTGGTCAGGGAACTAGATCCCACGTGCCGCAGCTAAGACCCGGAGCAGCCAAAAAAAGTAAATAAATATTAAAAAAAAAAAAAAAAAAGACTTGAGAGTCTTGGAATTCAAGATTTCAGATTCTTGTCCTGTTCTGGGACAAGAGAAGGCCATGGTCGGAGGAGGGGCAACTCTCTGGGCACCCCGACCCCGGCTGTTCTCCGTGGACCCCCCAGGAAGACACCCGTGAGTGGAGGGCTCCACGCTTGGCAGGCGGTGTGGCAGCCAGGACGGCACCGTCAGCACCGAGACCCGGGGCCCAGCCGCCCTCCCTGCTTCCACTGGGCTCTCCCTGAGCCCCACATCACCTCAGGCCCCACCCAGGCACAGGCTCCTTTCTCCCAGGAAGGGCACCAGCTCCCAGGGAGAAGGGTGGGCAGGTCCCTGTCCCCCACTGCCCACGCTCAGCACGCAGGGATATCCCGGTCCTGCCACCAAAGGCCTCGTGTTGGGCGGGGTTCTTTTGTCCAGGGGGCAAAGCACGCACAAACGTCATGCTGCAAAGGACGGGAAGCTCACAGCAGGGGAGTAGGATAGAGGCAGGGGCGGTCAGGCCAGGCCGGGCAGTGCACTGGGGGGGGGGGCTTCCTCCCGGCCCTGCTGCCAGACCGCCGGGCCCAGCTCCCCGCTCAGCATCCCGGCCGCGGGGGGCCTCTCTCTGGGGCCGGTGCCCTCGGCTCAGAGGGCGCTACCGTGAGCTGTCGTGGCATGGAGGCGAGTCCTGACTCTGCCCTGAGCTGCTGACCCCGCTAATCGCCTACCCTCACTTGGTCCCCCGACTTGTTCACCCAGAAAAGCAGACGGCGGCCTTGAGGTGGGAGGTGGCACGACAGTGATGGGGGCAGTAAAGGCACCGCGAGGAGGGCCGCCCTGCGCTCCTCCTGTGGACGCGCCCCTCCCCAGACCCGGGGCCTGCACGCTGACCCGCGGAGCTGGACGCACGAGGGCCACGCTACCATGTGGTCGTCGATGCGCTGGAAGTCCAGGTACACCAGGTCGGGGAGGTAAGCACAGATGAACGTCCTGTAGTCCTCGGCCTCGGCGACCGGGTTCCCCGAGAGGCTGAGCGTCCGCAGGTCCTTGAACCGCCGCAGGTAGATGATCTGGGGGAGAGGGGGGTCGCCTGGGTCCTCTCTCCGTCCTCTGCCCGCACTGGGCGGAGCCACGAGGGAGGAACCATGGGCTTTGCCCAGGACCCGTGGACCTGGGTCCCCATCTCCTCTTCTTAAGGTGGGTGCAGGGATGTGGTGCATAGGTGTTGAGAGGACCGAATGCCACATGCTGTGAGGGCCTCCACCTGCCCCCGTGATGCCCTGGCTGTGCCCATCGCTGCTGCTCTCAGAACGGGCGGCCTTTTCCAACTGTAAAGTGCTGTGCAAGGCCCAGCGCTCCTAACTTCAACGGAACCTGATTTACAGTTGGCCTGGACCAACTGGGTGGCAGCTAGTGGGATGTCCACTGGCGGCCGTTTATTCTTCCTATTGTTAGTAACCGGGGGAAAGTCAGCGAGATGCCCGTACCTCATCTGACCGCAACTCCTGTGCTTTCCTGAAGGAGCGTCTTTGTCATTTGGTTTATTTGTTCAACAAAGATCACTAAGTACCTACCAGGCCTCAGGTACGTGCCAGGCCTTAGGGACACAGTGGGAACAAAGCCCTTATAGCAGGAGCTGGCACTGTAAGGCAGGGGACAAGAATGTTTTAAAAGTAAGTAGAATCATTGCTGTTCGGTGTAAGTGCTAGAAGAACTCAAAGGGGGAGGGGGTGGAGAGGGGGCCTTAGGGACCATGACGGGGGGGTTTCAGTTAGGACTGAGGCCTCTGAGGCCTGAGGGAGCAGCCAGGGAAGAGCAGGGGCCAGTGCATTCCCAGAAGCAAAACCAGCACAAGCAAAGGCCCTGAGGCAGGAAAGAGCGTCCTGTACCAGGCACTCAGCGAGGCCAGGGGAGGGAACGGAGCGTCCACAGCAGGGCGGGGCGTGGCCTGAGAGCCAGTGTCCCCTCCACGCCCAGGCCTGGACCTGCGTCCATTAGACTCTGCAGTGTCCGAGGGGCAGCAAGCCAGAGGGGATCTGCTCACTGTGGCCCTGGGTACTGGACCAACCCAGGCAGGAACAGCTCAAGACATTCAGAAAGGTTTTCACAAGCAAGATTTGGGGCTATTGGGTGTGCCCTTAATCTGAAAATTCCTGAATAAGCATCATTTCCTGCAGAGTTCTCCTGTGCCCAGTCCTGTAGCAGCCACTCAGCCCTAACTGACTCAGCCCTCACACCGGCCTGCCCCGCAGGCCACCGCTGTCCCGTACAGATGGGCACGCGGGCCCCGGGTGCTGAGTCCCTGGCCCAAGGCCAGGCGGCCAGGAGCCCGTTAAACCTCAGCTCTCCGCTTACACCTCCCTCAGCTGTCCTGTGTGCCCCCGCCCCGCAGGGCAGAGGGCAGCTGAGCAATCAGGTCTTGAACACTGGCAAGAGGTGGGCTGGGTTTACCACCTCCCAGGGGCGTGCAGGGCAAACCTCCCAGACCACACGGCCTCCGGGGTCCGGCCCTCAAACACAGGTGAGCAGCCGGCACCTGACCCGCCCCAGGCCTTTCACCTAAACCGCCTGGCCCGCCCGCCCCTCTGGGCTTGGTCGGGTGGCTGAGGGCGCGTCACACCGAGGGGCACCGTGGGAGAGATTTCTCCTGCTCTCTGTCCTGCTAGCTGTGGACGAGGAAGACTGCGGCCTGGACTGCTGGGTCACAGCCACAAGGAGCATCAGCCCAGGGCGACGCTAAGGGCGGCTGAGCCGAGAGGTGGGTCGGCCCCCTCCACGCAGCCCCCTGCTCCGGCCTCGGCCGCGGCTGCAGCGCCCATCTCTCCCCTGCTCTCCGAGCCCCACCTGCAGCGAGGCCGGGAGGGAGTTAATGCCGGGACGCGGCTCAGCCGCGGGGACAGGACTGGGGCTGGGGCTTGGGCCCCGGCACTCAGGTGTTCACTTCTGCACGCCCGCCCAGTGGCACGGAGCCCCCATCGCGCACGGCGGCAGTCTCTGTCACACACCTGCACGGTGGCTGTGGTTGCCCCGGGGTCACCCAGCTTCCTGAGGTCACCCCGTGGCACCCAGGGCCCTGCCCCGGCCCTGCTGCCAGCTCACAGGGAGTGTTGGCAGAGCGAGCGTCTCTGGTCTGCAGGCAAACCTCCATCCCTGCTACACTCATGCGTGCGGGGGTGAGGGGGTGGGTGTTCCTTCTGAAACGCAGGCCTGCCCTGGGCACACACGGCGTAGAGCCCCCCACGGCTCTCCTCTGCCGCTCTGGCTGCCTGGCCCTGGGCACCGCCCTGCACCCACACCCCGACCCTTCCAGTGACCCGGGGCTGTTGTTGGTCTCTGTCCCCAGTGAGCACGAGCCAGAGGCCCCACGGCCGAGGGGGCCCCACCCCAGCAAATGTCTGCTGAGCGAGTGCGGGGACAGGGAAGGAAAGATCCCACCGGGGCAGGGGCACAAACGGACCCGCACGTGGGCTCTCGTGGCCTAGGCTGGTGTGTGAACATCATCCAGTCTGGAATTCTGGCCTTTCTGGGACAAGGGGAAGGTCAGAGGCTCAGCCCGTGGCCCCCCCGGCACCCTCGCTCACGTTCGTCATGTTGCCGATCTGGTTGTTGCCCAGCGACAGCACCTGCAGCTTGACCAGCGCGTCCAGCGAGTCGATCTTGGAGATCCGGTTGTTGAACAGGCTCAGGTCCTCCAGGTTCACCAGCGTGTCCAGCCCCTCGATGGCCTCAATGTTGTTGAAGGACAGGTCTGGAGGACGGCTCCGGGTTAGGGTGACTGTCCTGAATCCAACCCCCCCCGCCCCCCCGGCTCTGCTGCCACCTTCCCGGCCCCGGACTCGCGCGAAGGCTCGCGTCTGTGCGGCCCTCGTTCTGGGATGGAAGCTCCCTGGTGGGTCGGGGCAGCGCACCTTGGGGTGGGGGAGACCCGCGCGGGCCGGGCTGCCCCAAACTCCAGGCCCAGCCCCGGCTGAGACCTCAGGAGCCCCTCTAGCCCAAGGTTCTCATCTTTGGGAATAAAACTGCTTTTCTGCCACCACGGGTTTGGGGGTTTGGTTGGGGTTGGTGTCCTTGAACACCGTTGGCCCAGAGGCCCAAACTGGGAACTTTTCAAGAGCTTCAGCTAAAGCCCTCAGTGTAAAGGGGGCTCAGGAAGTCGGTTTGGCCTCCATGGCACCTCAGGGGACACTCACCCGGGACACTCTCCCTACGCCAGGCCCTCCCTGGGCGTTTCCTCGTTTGTCATCGCCTGCATCTTAGGGCTGAGGGAGCCGAGATTCAAAGGGGCCTGGTGGTCACGTGCTCACGATCAAGCGCACGTAAGGAAGGTCGGGTGCAGGGGGCGGAGGGAACGCACAGAACCGGCTAGCACGCTGGCAGAGCGGGACCTGAACTGTGTCAGCCTGCTTCCTTTCGCTCCTGCAGCCGGGCTCTGCTCTTTGCAGGCGAGCTGGTAAACGTTTAACAAAGGGGTGGGCGCAGGCAGCCCTGATCTGTAGCTCTTGCTGACTTTGGTGGTGTAAGTGCTCCCACTGTGGCCAATTTCAAGCTACCAACAGGACGGGCCTGAGTGTAAAGCTGGGACAAGATGTGGACAGTCAGCTTCTGGGGGCAGTGCCAGCCGGCTCCCGCTCGCCCCCGGCGCTGGGACAGCTGACCAGGCCACCAGCCGGGCCTGTGCTGGCAGGTGGGGGCAGCGCATGTGGCTGGACAAAGGCAGGCTTCTGACTCTCTGAGGGGCACCTGACCTCTTGCCAGAACTTTCCCCTCCGGCTCTCTCGCCCCCCCCCCCCCAGAACACTGGGCATCACAGGGGCATCTCACGGGGACCCGTGACCCTTGTTTTATGTCTGCGAGACTGCAGGGCCTGGGAGCTCTTGCCTAAAAGCAGGGCCTTCAGAGGGGGTGAGGCTCAGGGTCTAGGCTGACCCGTCACCTCTCCTCCTCCAGCTCCTGGTGGTGCAGGTGGGCCGCCGAGCCCGGGACTCAGCATTAATGGGTGCTGGGCTGCCAGGAGGGCTTGTCTGGGTGAGACCTGGGCCCGGCAGTCAGGAGACCTGGCTCTGGGCTGCTCTGCTGCCGGTACGTGCAGCTCCAAGTCCACCAGCCCCTCAGCCTCTGCACCCGTGAGATGCACTGTAATCCTGCCCCGGGGGGGTTGCTGTGGTCTGGCGGCCGTCCTCACAACCACAGCTGCGTGTCCTGCAAGCTGGGAGGGGCCTCGATGCCCCAGGCTGCCTGTATTGGGAAGCAGCCTGACAGGATGGAGGGGACGTGGCTTTGGGATCAGACAGGCGTGGGTCTCGTCCCAGCTCTGCTGCGTCTTGGTCACAGAGCTCTGGGCGGTGCCCCGGCCTCTGGAGCCCCTAGGGTGACTGGGAGGGCCAAAGAAGCCCTCTCAGTGGGCTCGGGAGCTCCCAGCCGGCCCCACCCCTAGTTAGGTGCCCACTGCCAGACGTGAGGGTGCTGCCCGAGGCCGGCAGGTGGACGCAGTTCGGCAAAGCCCCTGCTGCCTTGGCAGTGAGGGCTGGACCCCTGGAGTCAGGCGAGCCCCCTGCTCGCTGTGACCTCAGTTTGCTCCCGTCTACAGTGGGGTCGCTGTGTGGTTAGAAGGCCTCACACGGAAAGCGCACAGGCCGTGCCTAGCAGGTAGAAAGTGCTCAGCGCACGCTAGCATGGGGATGGTTAGTTCTGGTTTGATCTGGGCCCCCCAAATAGCAGGGGCCTCAGTTATCTGTCACCCTGAGTCTAGAGTACCTAGACGGAGTCCAGGCTGCTGCCATGAGCCCTCCGGACTGGGAGGTTTGACAGCTGGGGCAGATGTTCTGCCCTGTGGTGTCCAAGCACATACGTGCTGAGCTTTGCCCAGCGCAGGCCCAGGCTTCCTTCTTCCCAGCAGATGGAGCTCCTGCTGCACCAGGGCCGCCACGGGGCTGGCAGGGAAGTTTACCTGGGGGGCAGCCTCGGCAGGCATCACTGGGGGCTGGGGGACGCGCGGGGGCTCACCCAGCCAGACCAGGTGTGTGAGGTTCTCCAGGCCCTCGATCTTCTCGATGATGTTGTTGTCCAGCTGCAGCTTCCGCAGGTTCTCAAACTGCCAGAGGTTGTCGATGCGGAGGATATCTGAAACGATGTTGGACACGCTTTGGCTGGTTCTGGCCCGGGTCAGGGTTAGGGTATAGTTCCAGGGTCTTGGGGGCCGGATGACTGATGCTGACTGTGGGAGAGGCCCCAGAGCCCCGCTGCCTTCCCCGGAGCGCAGGGAGCCCTGGAGGTGTGGGCCCAGCTCCGTGGAGCTCGGGGTCCCTGTTGGTGCTGCCGTCCGGGGCCACCACAGGGACGGGTGGGCCCGCGCAGGGTGGAGGGGGGCAGGCCCTTCAGGGCGGGAACTCACAGGGCTCCCCCTCGGAACACCTGGGCTCAGGACACAGGGCACGGGCAGGGCCCCCCAGGGTGACAAATAGAACTGAGGCTGCAGGGGTGGCCAGTCAACTAGTGGAGCCGTTTGGAGGGTGCTCTGGCCACATGGACGGAAATAGTTAATGTCTGTGCCCACTGACCCTGCAGTGTCTCTACCTGGAATCACACGCTGTGCCAGTGCCCGAGGATGAGGCCCCGAATGTCCATATACGGGGAGGGGATGAATCGCCCCACAGAGGCAGATCCTGACGTCACTCAAGTGCCTGACCCCACGGCCGCTGAAGACCACCCCCCTGGTCAGGCAGCCGACCCATCCCCTTGCTCCTGAGCCAGGCGGAGCTTGGTCTCTGTCTCGGCTGCCAGGAGCTCTGAGTAATGCTTAGTGTGACAAGCACACACTGTGTGTGTAAAACTCTAGAGGCCTGACCTTGTCCCCGGTTCTCTTAGAAACCAGAGAGCTGTTGTTTACATGCCCCTTTTTCTACGTTTGCTTCTATAATGATTCCCAAAACATAAAGTTAGAGTATGCCCATTAAAAGAACTGAAATAACATAGAAGTAAAAGGAGTAGAAAAAAAAAAGAAAAAAGCCCTTAATAGCCACACATTCGGGGCAGCCGTTTCAACATTTATTCAGACAGGCAGGCACCCCTCCCAGCTGCCCACCCCAAGCTGGGTCTCGGTGGCGGGGTGGTGGGCAGCATTTCTCTGACCCAGGGCCCTGTCCCTCCCGGTCCCCAGGGCTGCCTGGGATGGAGTTTGTCCCCCAGCTCTGTGGTCACATTTCCTGGAATGATACCAGCCCCACCTGTGCTTCTGGGGCAAGGCCCAGCCCCGCCCCCGGATCTCCTGGTCTGGATTTTCCTTCTCTGGCCCTGGCCTTAGACCGACGGCCTTGGCTGTGATTGACCGTGCAGACACCAGCCCTGGGCGGCTCCCCCACTCCTGGGCGCCCTGCCTGGCGCACCTGTGTGCTGGCTCTGCTCTAGGCCTCAGCAGTTCACGTGGAAAAGCCCGAACGACACGAAAGAGCCAGATGTATCTGACAGCATGACAGGGCTGCCCAAAAAGCCCATTCAATCTTCAACACAGACACGGGATCTGCCTCTGCTGCCACTGGCTTGGTGCAGCCTGTTGTCACGGCTCCCTGACCCTCCTCTGCTCAGGACCTCCCTGGGCTCCTGCCTCACTCACTCAGAGCCAGACGCCGCCTTTCGGCCCCCGAGGCTGATGCTAGCTGATCCCTGCCTGACCACACTGCACCCCACTCCCCTTCTCTCCTCTCTTGCCTCTACTTCTCTCAACAGCATACGTGTCCCCCTCCCTCGAAGGTCAGCTCCACGAGTCCCTGGTGCGCAGAGCAGCGCCCTGCACGGGACAGGCATCCGCTACGCAGTGGGGGAGGGGCAGCAGAAGGAGGTCTGAAGACCACTCCGCCTCCCCTTTAGCCCTTTCCCGCCGAGAGCCTCAGGGCCCTCCCTGCTCTGGGCGGCCTGCGGGCTCCATGAGGCCGGGCCGGGCCTGCCGTGCGCACCGCATCCCAGGGCTGACTCAGTAGCCCCTCGTGGTCACTGGGTGACCCGGCAGGCCAGCGTGGAGGCCCAGGACACAGCAGGAGCGTGAATCAGCCCGGTCCGTCTGCTGTGACCGGCCTGCGCCGGACATGAGGGGTCACGGGACCCCCGCCCACCCATCCTGCTTCCTCACCTATACCCTCCGCCCGACTCGCGGGCCTCCTTTAGTGAGCCGGGCACTGGGCCTGTGCTGTCTGGTCTCGTCTTCCCAGCCAGCGCCTGAGACACGGATTCCGGTCACCCCGGTTCACAGGTGGGGTGCTGAGGTCCTGCCTGATCCCAAGCCACATCTCCCCCCAGGCTGTCCTGCGACCTGGAGGGGAGCCCCCCTTCTGTTTCCAGTCCCTCCTCTGAAGCTGCTCCCCCAGCACATGGCCCTCCCCCGACCCCGCACCTTCCTGGCCACGTGGACCACCCTCCTAGGTCCCCCCCACCTTTGGGGACCAGCGTGGCCTCTGGGGGTCACTTAAGACTTGGAACGGGAGGATGTTACCTTGCTTTGTTCTTACTCAGAATTGGGAGTGTTGTGGCTGTTCAAGTGCTACCCACACTCGGTATCAGGCTCGGTACCGCCCGTGCTGGTACCGCACCTTCCGACCCAGGCAGCCCGAATGCGACCGCGGGCCGCGGCCCACGCATGGAATCGGGGAGCCCTGTGCCTGCCCCGCCCCACCCAGGATACGCACTCTGGAAGTCCAGCTGCAGGGACAGGACGTCCTTGAAGAGGATGCCCTCCTGCTTGGCCAGCTGCCCAGCCTCGTCTCGCGGGCCCTGCTCCCCAACGGCCAGCTTGAGCATCTCATCATCCATCACCCTGGGCTCCACGTCGCACAGCCGGTTCATCCTCCCTGGAAAACACCACGTCCCTCGCCCAGGCCGCTGCTCCTGCCTCCCTTTGAGGGCGGGGTCTGGCTGGGGTCCTTCCACGGCATCGTGGGGCAGCGTGGCGGCCACGGCACTCTGAAGGCGGCCCCCTCCCGCCCTCGGCTGCTGTACCCGGGCTGCTCCGGGGCCTCTCTGGACCCCCGCCCGCCTGGTCCCACGAGCAGGCTGTGTCACCACCCCGGCCCCGGTGTCCACACGGCTCTCTTCAGCCTGTGGAGCTCAGCTGCGCGCACAGCCGTGGCCACCTCAGGCCTCTGGCTTTCTGCGCCCGCCCTCGTCGGGTTTCTTGGCACCAACCACCGACCACAATCCTCGGAGGCCCCCCAGGTGGCCATGTCTGTAAGCTCCCCGCCCTCAACCGCAGCTGCCCAGCGTGTGGCCACTGGTGGACACCAACCCAAGCTGGTCATTCGTGTCCCCCTCCCCCCCGAGAGACGTGAGCTGCGGCCGGAGGACAAAGTGCCCATCAGAGCTGGCCAGGTGCATGGTGAGTAAGAGAGTGAGAGGGCCTGGGGCAGACGGACAGACAGAAGCAGAGATGAGAATCTGATCCAGCAATAAAGGTGAAAGGATGGACAGACTGACACAGAGGCTGCCTTCTCCTCGCTGGCTTCCGGGCCCCTCCTGTCCCGACCCCAGGCCCCGGGAGTGTCCTGACTTCGCACATTAAATCCTCTTTTCGTTAAACTAACCCCAGGAGGTGTCTGTTGCTAATGGTCCAAAGGGATTTGGCTGAGACGCTACGGGGGGTCTGTGGGGTGGGTCAGTCACGGGCAGACCTGGGCTGCTGTTCGTGGCCAGACAGAGCCGTGGCCCTGGGCAGCCTGACCTCACTTCATCGTTGCCAGCCGTCTTAGTGAGAACACCCAGAAGGGCTGGACCCTGCAGGAGGGCGCGCGCCACCGGAAACTCCCCAATTCTGCCTCCGAACCCTCTGCAAACTCAGTTCTCCCCCTACTTTCCACCCCGTTCTCACCTCCCTGCTGGCTTCACCTTCTGCCTTGGCCCCTGCGTCCCCACAGCCAGGCCTCCCTGCCCCACTGGTCCCTGATGCTGGGCAGCCCCACATTCTGCCTTTCATTCCACCGAGCGCTACTGGGGACACTCCTGACGTTGGGCGAGCCAGGGTGGGCCTAGCCATCCTGCACCTGGTCTCCAAGACTGCCCACCTCCCCTCCCCGTGCCGTGCAGCTTATGCAAATGTGCATCTCCTGTTTCTGGAGTGTCCATGACCCATGGTCCCAGGGCCTTTAACTTTCACGGGGCCTTTCCTCCTGCCCCCACCTCCGCCCCCCGCCCCCTTCTCCTCTGGTTCCTTCCTGCCTCCCAGTCTCTGCTCCATCCCCTTAGGGTGACTGACTCAATTCCCGAGGACGTTTCCAGTCCTCCAGCTCCCCGTCCTCTGAAACAATTTTTTCTGAGATTTCACATAACTTGACACCAACTTGTCTTTGGGGAAATTTTAACGTGCTGCATTTAGCAGATGTTACCTGAAAGTGTTTGTGCTTTTTTTTTTTTTTAAAGAAAAGTGCTGTACTTTGGGAAAGGATGCTTAACTCTGATTTCAAAACTTTGGCTGACTTCTCTTCACTCCCACCCCACCAGGGTCTGGCCCCTGTGACAGGTCAAGCCTGCTTTCCATCAGGCCCAACAATCACCGAGTGATGTGGAATGGTTGTGTTTGTTACACACACAAGGGCAGGACTTGCATCCTTTGGCAACTAACTTCGCCTTCCAAGCCTTTGACCTCCCACCTGTAAAAGATGGGTAACTCTTCCCTCCTACATTTGTTTAAGATCATTCATTTAGTCCACATACGTGTAATGAGTAGTCACTACATGCTGTGAATAAAACCGATCTCCTTACCTCTGTTTCAGACCTGAATCAGACAATTATACAAATCTTTAATTACAAACCATGACAAGTTTGTAGGTGTAGGGGACTGTGACAGCATACATGCAGGGACCTGTGCTGGCCAGGGGAGAACCCGCTGAGACCTGGAGGATGAGCAGGAAAGAAGGAAAAGGGGTCTGCGTGGTGAGGGTCCTGAGGTGGGAGAGGAGGAGACAGGTTCCACTGTGGCTGAAGCGATGCAAGCCTGGAGAGGCCTGCAGGAGTGTGGCGGTTATCCTAGGATCCCCGGGAAGCTCCTGGGGCTTACTAAGGGCAGTGACATGATCAGACTTTCATTTTAAGAAGCTCATTCTGGCTTGTAGTACCAAGAACAGCAAGAGTCGTGAGGCGAGAGGTGGCGGGGGTGGAGGTAAGATGTGGATTTTAGAGACCTCTAGGAACTTAGTTTACATGAAGGACTGATTCTCCGCAGTTTTCACGTAAGAAAATGGAAGCAGGTTAGAAACGTCAAGTTACATGCCCACGTGGATACATCTAGTACATGGCAGAGGCAGGAGGACAGGCCTCCAGGGCCCATTTTCTTAATCACGACTCAACTGTGCCCAGGCACACTGCGGATCATTGTCACAGTTCACACAGTTTCTCACAGCTGTTCGGGGTCGGGGCCAAAACCCCAACATTCCTTCCCAAGGGGGTTTTATCAGTAATTCACCACCCAGCCCGGGTTGCTGTTGACTTGCCTGACAATAGTGTTGTGGTGGGCGGGGAAAGCAGCAGAGAACCTTACACCTCCTCACAGAGAAACAGATCCTGAATTGTCCTGCGAAACAAGACCTTGGGATCAACTGGACCTGGAAAATAGAGCGCCTATTGGCCGTGAATTAATAAGAGAAACCCCACCCTTTACTGAGTGCTCACTCCGAGCTAGAGCACGTTAATGATCAAATTACAGGTCAGCTCTGGGAGCCATTAGAGAAGGGAGCCCTAATGCCCTGATTTCCCAGACAGGGAAACTGAGGCCCGGGAAGGGAGCTGCTGACAAGGGACAGACATGGACCCGGGCATCCACATTCCAAGCCAAAAGCCTTCACCAAGAGGAAGTCTAGGTCTAAGGAAGAGGAACAAGTTAGCAGCATTGAGAGGTCGGACAGAGGGTCAGTAATGCCCTCCTGAAGAAGCGTCTATCGCTGGGCCGGGTACCTCTCTCTGGCACGGAGGCCGGGGGTGGGACCTCAAAGGTCTCTTGGGGGCATGCGCCCGGAGGGAAGGCTTCCTCAGCTTCTCTCCCCACAAGGCCTGAAGGCCCCAGATCGGCGTGCGGCCGGCAGGGGCTGCCAGGGGCCTGCGCGCTCTCCTCTAGGTGGGGCGGCCGGCGGACTCCTCCGGGAAAAAAGGCTCCTCCCGCAGCCTCTCGGCCACGGGCTCTCAGAGTCGCCGGCACTGTCCGCCGCCTGCGCCTCCTCGCTGAGCCCGGTTGCTAGGGGAACCAAGCGCCGCGCTCCTTTGCTAGGGGGAAGTCAGGGAGTAGACATCCTGGGTTAAAGTTGACGACCACGTGATCACATTTCTGGGCGGGGAAAGCCTCCCAGAACCAACTAGCCGTAGGGAAAACAAATGCTTGTCCAATCAGCACTTTCTAAGGGAGAGGAACTTACTAGCTCCGCCCTGCCCCCGCCCCCTCTTGAGTGACTGACTCGACTCTTGTCCAATAATATTAAGGACCCCCTGGATTGACCAATACATAAATGAATCAAAATACACAGACTCGCGTTGGGAGGCGGGCCAGGGGAGGTGACGGAGATTCCTGTGACCTAGGTCACCGCCCCGCCCAATCGGACGCCGCGGGATGGGCGTGACTTCGCGAAAGGAGCTGTAGGGGCCAATCGGAAGAGGGCATGGCAGCCATCGCCCAATAGACGCCGGAGGGGCGGGGCCAGGGGCAGGCACCGGCGTTCCCGAGGGTGGGGCCGGGGCAAGTGTCAGTCAGGCAGGGAACGCCGCTGGGGACGCGGAGACCCGGCGGCTGACGCGCGCGGGCTGCTACCGAGCCGTCCGCCCAAGATGGAGTTCCTCCTGGGGAACCCGTTCAGCACGCCGGTGGGGCAGTGCCTCGGTAAGGCCCCCACGGCGGCGCCCCGAGGCCTGGGCGGTGCTCCGCGCGTCCCTGCGCTGCGGGGCCCAGTCCTCCGCCCCGGCCCGGCCGCCGCTTTCCCAGCGGGCTCCCTGCCCTGGGCCCGCCCGGCGGAGCCGCCCTCGGCGGGGAGCGGGAGGCCGGGCGCGCTCCTGGGGAGGCTATCGGGGGCGGGGGCGGCCGTGCCGGCTAACGACCGGAGCCCCGGCCGGGGAGCCTTGCCGCCGACTCTTCCCGTGACCTTGTGCGAGTCGCTGCCCTGTCGGGTCTGGAGTTCCGTCTGTCAGAGGCGGGGGTCCTGATGTCCGTGGTGCTGCTGTCTGCACGGTGACTGTCGCTCCCCTGCGCTCTTGAGTCTGCCAGCGGTGAACCCTTCGGTGGCAGATAGAGGGTTACTCGGCAGTTCTAATCCTGTGGGGGGCTCGGAAAGCCCGAGGTGCAGGTGAAGGACCACCAGAGGGCCCGCCCTATGGAATTTCCTTACTGAAAAAGCAACGTGCCTTTTCACCCAAGGTGGGCGCTCATGCCAAGTGTGATCTGTCTAGAATGTTGATTGGTTTCTTTTAAAACTGGGTTCCTCCTGGTTGGTGGAAGGACTGGTGAAAGGTCTTTCATGAGCACGGACCTTTGGAGTCCTTATGGGCTTGGCTGGATTAGGCTGTAGTGATTTGTTTATTTCCTGCTTTACTTATAAATGTCCAGCTTACTTTTCAGCCTTTAGTGGGGCCTGTGAAATTATTGAGGCCTCTCGCGTTGGCTAACTGGCATTTGGGAGCCTTTCTTTTCTCTGTAGTGTAGCGTCTCTGATGAGGGGTGATGGGCCCTGGAGAGTGTTTCCCCACCTTTCTCGAGGCTCCCACCCCCGTTCTTCTTCCTCAGCTGCTCTTTCACTGCATCCACGTTCCAGAAACTCATTTCTCAGTTGGGTATTGAATTCCAGTCAGCTATGAGAGGGAGCCAGTAAACTTGGGGAATTTTTTTTTCTTTTTCTTTTCTGTCTGCTTTACAGTAGGAGACTCTGTTACTACCTTTGAAATGCCAAGGTAGTTGATGAGGGGTATAAGTTAAAGGGGACTTTAAAACATACAAACGTAAGGGATGTACAGGTGTATAGCAAGGGGAAAGAGCATGATGCTTCTTTCAGGAAGACCTGAGTTGAATTTTGCTTTGCCCGATTCAACTGTGGGACCCGAGAAAATTGTGCGGCCCTTCTGAGCCTTAGTTTGCTTGGTGGGGGGCGGAGATTGATTCATCCCCACACTGGAGAGGCTGTGTGGGACAGCGGGCCCATCTGTGATCAGGCCCCGCGTCCACCGTCCCGTGGACAAAACACTTGACCATGAAGAGGATGGAGCCTCCTCATTGCCAGTTGGCCAGCAGGCCAGACCTCGGTAATGTCACAGCTCAGTTCAGATAAATGATTAGAGGCCAGAGTGAGTATCTAACGTGTCTTCTGTGCTGTTGTGACGGTGTAAAAGCGACTCTCACGGCATTTAGTGCTGTTAGTGTTCTTTTAAAAGTATGTGCTAGGGGGTTGGTGGGAGGGAGGGGGTGCAGAAATAAAACAACAGCGACAAAGCTAGTGATCACGAGCAGAGGTATGCCTCACGCGAAGCAGTTCCGCAGCCATCACTTGCTCCCTACGGCTGCGCTGCGAAGCAAGCTTTATTGTCCTTCCCACTTTAGAGATGAGGAAACTGAGGCTCAGCGAGGTGGAAGGATGGCTCAGCCGGTCAGAGGGAGCTGGGATTTCATAGCCGTCCCGGTGCTCAAGGGGTTGAGGGGGTCAGGAGAGGGAACAGAGATGCGTGGGACAATGTCGACCGACAGGAGGCCACGCAGTGCCGGTGCTCAGTTGCCTCGTGGGCACCGTGAGTGCTGTCAGGACGCCACTGCGCCCAGAGGAGCTGCGGCCTGCGCCTGGCGTCTTGGAGTCAGAGGGCCGTTGGTGAGGATGGATGGGAACTGCACCAGCAGAGAAGAGGCCCCCTGTGCCTGGGGACAGGTGGAGGAGGCGGGCAGGGGGCGTGCGCACCTCAGCGGTCCCCAGTCCGCGTGGAGCAGAGGTGGCTGTGGGGAACAGGGGCAAGTTGGGTTTGGGCCCAGGATGGAGCCCTGTCCTGGGTGGGTGGCATCAAAGGCCACATTCTGTAGCTGACCACAACTGTTAGTCTCTCTGGACCTCATTTTCCTTACTCAGCAGCCGCTGCGGCTTCTCCCTAAACCATTCCCTCAGTCCATTTCAGCAGGCATTTTGAGTGCGTATTGGGTACCAGGCCCCAGGATACAGATATTAAAAAGCTGCTCGGAGGGGCCCTTCTGTAGCGGTAACGCACCCACCAAGGTGTCCTGAGCTGCAGAGCCTCAGGCTCACCGTCCGGGGGTCCGTAGAGCCGCGATTACCCCGCCTCGTGCCTGGCCTCACTCGAGCTCCCTGGCCTTGTTCGGTCAAACGCATGGTCTGCCCGTCGCAAGGCGGCGGCTAAGCTCCATCTGATGTGGTTACGTGCCTTCCCTGCATCCACGCTGCCCGTGGTCCTGGAAGGTGGCTCGCAAGTGGAGGGCACGGGTCAGAGCTAGGACGGGCTGCAGTGTGAGGGCCGAGAAGCGTGGAAGAAGGCGGAGTGCTTCCTCGTGCCGTCCGACTCTCTCCTCTGAAACAAGTTTCAAATGGTCCTGTCCTAATGGCTGTCGCATATGCGGAGTCCCCGAGGCAGGTCTATGGTGCTCTGCAGACGTGCACGGTTCTCCTTGTGTTGGCCGGAAAACGTTTTCAGATCGTCCTTTTCCAGGAGTGAAGTTTGGATTCATTTAGATGAAAAGATTGGTGAGTAGTTCGTTAATTGCACCCAGAGTATTGGGGGCAGGCTGGTAGCGGGAGGACCAGCGCTTCTCTGCTGCAGGGCTTGTGCCCGTGGATTGGGTGATGTGGGGTCTGAACTGCCTCCTGGAGCTTCATGCATTCAGGGGCTCTGTATCGCCTCTCTTGTATACCAAGCGAAACGCTTACCAGGACGTTCAGTCCAGTAAAGGAGCTAAGACAGGGACCTAAATCAGGTAAGACAGAAAGCGTTGGCACAAGATTGGACAGATAAACAAAGTAAGGTAATGGAGGACAGAGGGGTCACCTCCAGCAGCAGTAATAACAGTTAAAGGTTTTTTGTTTTTTTAAAAAATTTTATTTTATTTATTTATTATTTTTGGCTGCGTTGGGTCTTCATTGCTGCACGTGGGCTTTCTCTAGCTGCAGCGAGCGGGGGCTACTCTTTGTTGCAGTGCATGGGCTTCTCATTGCAGTGGCTTCTCTTGTTGCGGAGCACGGGCTCTTGGCGCACGGGCTTCACTAGTTGTTGCACGCGGGCTTCAGTAGTTGTGGCTCGCGGGCTCTAGAGCGTAGACTCAGTAGTTGTGGTGCGCGGGCTTAGTTGCTCCGCGGCATGTGGGACCTTCCTGGACCAGCGACCGAACCCGTGTCCCCTGCATTGGCAGGCAGATTCTTAACCACTGCGCCACCAGGGAAGTCCCTAGTTAAAGGTTTTGCTTTTTTAAAATTGCGTACTGTGTTACCGTGTGCCGGAGACTGCAGTAGGTGCTTTGTGTATCTTGCAGTCCTTTAATTCTTAGAACAACACTGTGAGTGAGGTACTGTTATTATTTCCACTTTGCGGACAGGGACCCGGAGGCAGTGAGAGGGTCACACAGCTAGTAGCGAGGGAGCTGGAGTTGCAACCCAGCGTCCCAGCATTCTGGCTCTGGAGCTGCTGCCCTGGGGGGCAGGTGAGGAGGGGCACCTCGGGGGCAGGAGGAACCCAGCCCTCAGGGGGTGGGATTCGGCTCACGTAGGAGAGGAGAGGAGGCTCGGAGGGCGCTCTGAGCGAAGGCTGGGTGTGGAGGGGTGGTAGTAACGCCAGCCTGGGGAGCGGTGGGGGGCCAGGTGGACAGACATCAGGCCTGACTGACGAGGCTTCGAATGTAGGCCGCGTGGTTTGGCCTCTTTCATTGGTGGCACTGGGGAGCCATGGGTGATTTGTAGGGAGGGGAGTGGCACAGCTGTCATTACAGAGCCGGGGACATTTCCCCTTGGCAGCCCCCAGAAGGCCATTCCTCTCTGACCATCAGAGCCCCCGTGTGTGCAGAGCAGGGGTCCGATAGGGGAATCAGCACACGCCGTGCCAGTTCCCCGAGGTCCGGGGTTGGGCCCTTCCTGGAAGCCCCCAGTAGAGATGAGGGGTGCTGAGGTGGGTGGACGGAGCACGGGAAGAAGTGTGGGGTTCTGAGAGCATCTGTTCTTAACTGCCTGGATGGTTATAGAGCGCCGGCCCGCTCCCTGCCCCCCTGCTTCCCGCTCAGGAGGACAGGAGCTGAGAGGATGGCTCGTAGGGCTTGGCGGGAGGGCTGCCCTGCTTAGGGGGCGCTATGGGGCTGTGAACAGGCCCCATAGAACTGTGCTGTTAAGAAACAGTGCAGACCCGTGTAGAAAGCTTGAAACATACACGCAAATGCAAAGGGGGAAAAATCACCATCCTGTGCTTTCTTACAAACTCTTTGAGACTCTTCTCATTTCACAGAATAAGTAAAATAGTAGAGTGCTTGTGTATTTGACCCTGTATTTTCTCAAGCCTTGGAGATGCAGTGTTGTGTAAGTGCTCTTAGCATATTTCTGGGCGGTACGCCTGCTTTTTTGTGGGGTGGATGTCAGCTGATGAAGGGGGTATAAACACAGTGCCCAGAGGGGCATCGGTTAAGCACTGTTGCTCTTGACCTAGCAGATAAGTCACTCAGAATTTTTAGGCTAACCTACTAGTCTGAAAAGAAAGAAAGAACGTTCAGACTTTTTTTTGGTGACTCAGCTTGTTATGGCCAGGAGAAGGGCCTGTTAAAAACCAGCCTCAGACTTGGTGCGTATTTCAGTGCTCCCTCCAACCCTCCTGACCTAGAAGAATTTCCGATCTCCTCCATCCAGTCCTGGCTGTCAGCACTTGCCTCCTCCTCCAGGCAGCCTTCCTAGACCAGCCTGTTTGTGGTGCTGTCTCTTCTCTGAACTCACCGTGTGTGTTATCTGAGGCATTCACTTGGCTCTGCCCCCACCCTCCAGGGTTTGTGAAGACTAGCGGAGAGAATGTGTGTGGGTCCCCAGCACAGCTAACATACTCTTGCCTCCTCCTGCCGTGCTGTTTCCTGTTGTTTGTCTTGCGTCCTGTCCTGTTTATTGCCTTATCTTCCTCAGGGCAGGATGTGTACCTTCTGTTTCCCTGTGACCTTCACAGCACGTGGTACAGTCTGCTCTGCACAGTTACTCACTCCAAAGGTTCCTTTCTATGAATGTTATTATTATTACTTTTTTAGCATCTTTCAAAGCTAAAAATAGTAGCCATCATTTACTGGCCCTTCACCACGTGCCAGGCACCCTGCGAGTGCTGTACAAACGTTATCTCATTCAACATTTTTTTTCTCAGGAAACTCCATGAAGTCAGGGGTGTCATGTCCATTTTACAGGTGAGGACCGGAGGCTTAGAGGAGTTAAGCAACTTGCCCAGGGCTGAGCCGTGCTCCACACCCAGGGCCTGAGCTCCAGGGCTTCGTCCTGTTGCCCCGTAGACGGCAAGCCTGGCCTGGAGCCTGTAGACAAGAGGTGGCCTTCGCTGATCCACTGTGAGTTCCAGAGCCTTCTAGGTGCCCTTTGCCTGCTTGTTCTCTTCCACCACGGGCACTGTGTTTTGGCTGGAGACAGCCCCGTCTCTGCCTCTGTGAGCAGCTGCCTGCATGTGGGTCCACTGACTGGACACGGGGAAGGGTGTGTGTGACCAAAATGCTGCTCCGTTGCTTCTCACAGGGTCCTTAAGGCGATCACTGAGACACTGTATGCGAAAGCAAAATGTGTTGCTATGTTACAGTATTTCCCACACACCTTCTCGACTCGTCTTCCATGAGGGCACTCGTTTTTATTTGTAGCTGTTTATTTACTTTTTAAAAATTGTAGAAAAACACATAGCAGAAAATTTACCATTCTGACGGTTTCAGAATGTTCAGTGGCATTCAGTACATTCACTTTGTTGTGCAACCATCACCAGCATCCATTTCCAGAGCTTTTCTCATCTTGCCCAACTGAAACTCTGTCCCCATTAAGCACTAACTCCGCTCCTCTCCCCCCAGGCCCTGACCCCCCTGACCCTTCTACTTTCTATGAATCTCACGACTCCAGGGGCCTCACGTGAATGGAGTCATGCAGTGCTTGTCCTTCTATGCCTGGCTTGTTTCAGTCAGCAAGATTCACCCATGTTGGAGCAGGTGTCAGAGTTTCCTTTCCTTTCTTTCTTTTTTTTTTTTTTTTGCGTCACACGGGCCTCTCACTGCTGTGGCCTCTCCCGTTGCGGGGCATAGGCTCCGGACGCGCAGGCTCAGCGGCCATGGCTCATGGGCCCAGCCGCTCCGCAGCATGTGGGATCTTCCCAGACTGGGGCACGAACCCGTGTCCCCTGCGTCGGCAGGCGGACTCTCAACCACTGCGCCACCAGGGAAGCCCTTCTTTCTTTTTAAGGCTGAGTAATACTCCACTGTGTGTATAGAACACATTTTGTGTATCTATTCATCCACCTTTAAGTTGCTTCTACCTTTGGGCGGTCGTGAATACTGCTGCTGTGAACATGGGTGTGCGGATATCCCATGTTTGTGTTCGTGTCCCTGCATTCAATTCTTTTGGATATAAACCCAGAGGTGGAATTGCTGGGTCATGTGGTCATTCTGTTTTCAATATTTGGAGGGAGAACCGCCATGCTCTTTTCCACAGCAGCTGTACCGTTTTACATCCCCACTAGCTGTGCATAGGGTTCCAGTTTCTTCACATTCTCCCCAAAACTTGTCATTTATTTATTTTTTTATAGTAGCCATCCTAATGGCTGTGAAGTGTTTTCTCACTGTAGTTTTGAGTTGATACCGAGCATCTTTTCATGTGCTGATTGGCCATTTGTGTAGCTTTGGAGAAATGTCGACTCACATCCTTTGCACATTTTTTAATCAGGTTGGTTTTGTTGTTGAGTTTTAGGAATTCTCTCTATATGTTGGATATTGACCTCTTATTAGATATTAGATTTTCTCCCCAGGGGGAGAAAATATTGCCTCTTTACTCTGTTGCTTGGGTCCTTTGATGAAACCCAGCGTATCTGTTTTTTCTCTTGTTGCCTGTGCCTCTGGTGTCCTGCCCTGATTCTCAGAAGAGTCTGACACGTGCCCTGAGGACAGGCAGGGTGACGCGGGCTGTGCTGGTCGGCCTCACTCCTCACCAGGTGCCGGCTGAGGGCCCCACAGGCAGCAGCCCCGCGAGGCAGGCGCAGTCACTCACGTCTGGTAGAGAAGGAGACAGGCTCAGCAGGCGAGTCCCTCCCGGAGGCCTGGGGTAACAAGGGGCAGCGCAGGGACTTGCACCAGGCCTATGGGCTCCAGAGCCAGGGCCCTTACCCACTCAACTGGAGTTGTCTGTGGAGTTGAGTAGATGCACTTGTGGCTGAAAATCTGGAAATAGTCGTCTCAAGTTCAGATCGGCCTTAGCATTACTCGCTGTTCACTGGTTCCAGTGCGAGTCGGTGCAGAGTGTCCTTGTCACCCCTGTTTCCAGAGAGTTCGGTGAGAGGCAGTGCACCAAGACTCTCACTGTGGATTTTCCTTTCTCTTTGGATGTGCTTTGGATCCACAGTGTCAGGAGGAGGAAGAGGGATGAATAGACGCCAGGTTCTCCAGTGGCCAGCTTGCTTTTCAGGCATCACCAGCTGCTGTTTTAATCAGGATTGAAGCGCAGGCCTTGTAGTCTGGGGGGCATGTCCAAAATTCTGTCTGAGGTTTTGGTTTAAAGTGGAGGTTGATGGAGAGAGCCTGGTCCCTCCTCTCAGAGAACTGGGCCTCTGAGAGCTGGGAACAAGGCCAGGGCCCGGAAGCGATGCTGTTACGTTCTCAGCCGCTACACACGGGCTCCCGGCGTGGCGTTGTCGCTGTGGGAAACACGGCCTGGGGAGGGTGCTGCCTGGTGTCGGAAGGCGGAGTTAACTCCGGAAACTTCAACCAGCGATTCCAGGAACCACTGAATTCTGGCTGGAAGGACCTTCGTGGCATTTGATCCAAACCCCTCACCACTACCGTTGAGGAAACTGAGGCCCAGATAGGCTAGGTCTGTGCTGTTTCTACCCCAACAATTCTTTTTGTTTTTTTTTTGTTTTGGGGGTTTTTTTTTGGCTACACAGCGCAGCATGCGGGATCTTAGTTCCCCGACCAGGGATGGAACCCGTGCCCCCTGCAGTGGAAGCACGGAGCCCTAACCATTGGACTGTCAGGGCTGTCCCTACCCCGACAACACTTCTGACACCAAATGTGTGGGTTTTTTCTGGACGCTAGCCAATTCTGACACCAACTGGCATCCCCAATCCAATCTGATTCGATTCACTTCGACCTGCCTGCCTGCCTGGGGTTGTTGCAGGACCGCAGGGAAACGGCTCAGCCCCACGAGACCGCCGCACTTCAGACACCAGCACCTCTGACCAGCTGGCTGTAAATTGGGGGTGTTCCTGTGACCCCCTCTTCAGGTTTGAGAATTTGCTAGCTTAGCTCACAAGACACGGGAAAACACCTTATTTGGTTTTCAGGGTAAGTCCGTCACATCATGAATGACTCCAGCTCACGAAGATGAAAACTTTTGTTTTGTTTCAAAGTTAACCACGTTTAGTCTAATCACATGGGACTATTTAGTTCCCGGTTTGGTGGTTGATAAAGTTAGCTCATAAACTCCCCTTTGCTCTTCTGTTTTTCCTGCTCTTCCTGGCTTCCGTCCAGAACAGAAGAGCTGCTCCCAGACAGGACTCAGGAGGGCCGGGGCTGGCCGGCGCCCCGCTGCTGATTTGCTGTGTGACTCTGGAAAGGTCACGTCCGACCGTTAACTCCTGTGATGAGGGCAAGTTGAACAAGTTCATTTCCACGCCTGAAGCTTAAGGCCTAAATCAAAGTAGCTTTCAGTTTTTCTTCAGACCTTTAGCCTCCATAACTCAGCCTCAAGGGCACAGAACAACTCTCTGCATACTTAAAAAAAAATTATGGTAAAATATACATAACACAAAATTCACCATCTTCACCATTTTTCAGTGAACAGTTGAGTGGCATTAAGTCCATTCACCTGGTTGTTCAGCCATCACCACCATCATCTCTAGAACTCTTTACATCTTGTAAATCCGACACTGTCCCCATTAAACAGTAACTCCTATTCTCCCTCCCCCAGCCCCTGGCACCCCCCTTCTACTTTCTGTCTCTATGAATTTGACGACTCCAGGAACCTCATATAGGTGGAATCAGACAGTATTTTTCTTTTTGTGACTTGCTAATTTTACTCAGCAGAATGTCTTTAAGATTCACCCATGTTGGAGCAGGTGAAAAGAATCTTTCTCCTTTTTTTTTGCGGCACACGGGCCTCTCACTGTTGTGGCCTCTCCCATTGCGGAGCACAGGCTCCGGACGCGCAGGCTCAGCGGCCATGGCTCACGGGCCCAGCCACTCCGCGGCACGTGGGATCCTCCCGGACCAGGGCACGAATCCGCGTCCCCTGCATCAGCAGGCGGACTCTCAACCACTGCGCCACCAGGGAAGCCCTCTCCTTTCTTTTTAAGGCTGGATAGTACTCCATTGTACGTATAGGCCATGTTTTGTGTATCCACACATCTATCTTTGGACACTTGGGTTGCTTCCACGTTTTGGCTGTTGTGATTAATGCTGCTGTGAGCATGATGTACAGATTTCTCTTTAAGATCCTGCTTTCAATTCTTTCGAGTATATACCCAGCAGTAGAATTGCTGTCTCATATGGTCATGTGGTAGTTGTATTTTTAATTTTTTTAGGAACCTCCGTACTGTTTCCATAGTGGCTGCCCCATTTCCCATCCCCACTCACGGTGCACGAGGGTTCCAGTTTCTCCACATCCTCGCTGATACTTTATGTTCTGGTTTTTTGATAGCAGTCATCCTGAAGGGTGTGAAGAGGTTGCATACTTTTTGGGGTGTATTATTAAGTTCCCGGGAGAGTTGGGGAGCCAGCGCCACAAGGCGCCCTTCTCTCAGCTCAGAGGCTCCCTCCACAGTCGGATCTGTGCCAGGATGGACACGTGAAGAAAGTTCCGGGGAGTGATTGGGACACCTGCGGCGAGGACCATGGTGGCCCTGGGATCGGGGGGCATCTGAGTAAGGTGGCATCGAGCCTGCCTCTCGGGAGGAGCTGGAGAGGCAGAGCAGAGAGCCGTACGTGGGGGCCAGGGCGGAGGAAAGGCCCAGAGGTGGGTGGTGTGCCCGGCTGCTGGGGGCGCTCCCCCGGGAGTGGGCCGCCGACCACCGGGGACTGGCGGGCAGTCACACTGAGTCAGTGCTCTGAGGGTCTCGTGCCCCAGCTTGCCTGCTCCCTGTTCTAACTCGGTGGGGGGTGGCCTCGGCCGGGGCCTTAGGGAGGCAACAGGATCCAGCTAGAATAACCTGGCTTTGATTTCACTGTCCTTGTTTATTTTCGTTATTTTTATGTTACTTCGGATTAATGCCAGATGAATTTGCGTGAGAGAAGGGCACCTCGTGGCGCTGGTTCCCCAAGTCCCCCGGGAGCCCTCGAGGGCCGGGCCGTTCCCCCCACCTGCACCCAGCCCTCCCTCCTGGTCCTGCCGGGCCGGGTGCTGGGAAGCATGGCCAGTGCACTGGGCCCTGCTGGCGGGCAGGCCGCACCGCCCCTCCCGGCGCTGGAGGAGGCAGGTGGGGCCCCGAGGGGCGGGCTGGAGTGTGCCCTGACAGCATCTGAGCAAGGACCTCTGCACGTGCCCCTCGGCTTCCGCCTGCTTAGGCTTCACCTACTCTTTGGGACAGTCCACCCTCACGGCCCCCCTGCCCCGCCCGGCATTTCCACCCCTGCGTGGCATTGCCACAGGGGGTGGGAGGACAGGCCTGGCTCTGTCCTCCCACCCCCTCCCCAGGATCAGCGTGACCGCATCTCATGGCCTGGCTGGTGTGGGCGGCAGGTTATGCGGGGAGATGTAGCTGCTGGGGGGGACCAGGCCCTGCGCCCAGCCCACTCTCGGCAGGGGCACGTGGACCAAGCGGAAAGTCCGGGGCTGTGCCCTGGGGCTGCTCCAGCTCTGCAAAAGGGGCACTTTTTTGTAATTTGCTCAGCACTCCCCGTGGGCTGGCTGGAGAGCCGTGGCCCACACCCACCCCCTAGGTAAGGGCTGGGGGCATCCATCCTGGTGTCCATCCTGCTGGCATGATAATGTGCATGGCTTTCCTTCTCTTCTCTGTCCTCCAAGTTCTCTGTAATTAATTTTTTTAAGTGGAAAAACCCAGAGTCCTCCATTTCGTGAAGATTACTTGGGATCTAGTTTTGTGTGGTGCCGAATCAGAGCCACAGAAAATCTCCGTGGACTATTAAGGGGTCACTTTTGCTCCTAAAATATCAACACTGACTAAGGTTTCCAGGCTAAAAAAAGAGGGAGGGACTTCCCTGGTGGTCCAGTGGTTGAGAATCCGCCTTCCGGTGCAGGAGATGTAGGTTCGAGCCCTGGTCGGGGAACTAAGATCCCGCGTGCCGGGGGGCAGCTGAGCCCGTGTGCCGCAACTAAGACCTGACACAGCCAAAAATAAAAATTAATTAATTAATTAAAAAAAATTTTTTTAAAAATAGAGGGAAAATGGGTGAGTGTGTGCTGAAGCTTGATAATGAGTTTGCTCTGCTGTGATGTGGGCCTGTCCCCTCCTCAGCGCACGTCCGTGGTTTGCGGCAGAATTAGCTCTTTATTGTCTAGTGGAGTCCAACTGGTGTTGGGCATTGAAATCCATGTTTATTTATGTTCGTGTGTGTGTGTGTGTCCTTTCAGAGAGCTGTCCATTCCCAGCTTGACACTGTTTTCTATCCTGTGCCCAGAGATTTCTGAGCCATGTATACATATATATATAAATGTATATATATATATATTTTTTTAATTTATATATATATATTTTTTGCGGTACGCGGGCCTCTCACTGTTGTGGCCTCTTCCGTTGCGGAGCACAGGCTCCGGATGCGCAGCCTCAGCGGCCATGGCTCACGGGCCCAGCCGCTCCGCAGCATGTAGTATCTTCCCGGACCAGGGCACGAACCCGTGTCCCCTGCATCGGCAGGCGGACTCTCAACCACTGCGCCACCAGGGAAGCCCTATATTTTTAATATATGTTAAATCATTCATCAAGGAACGTGTGTATGCTGAAACATTGGTGGCCACCTCCCTTACAATTTGACTCTTTCTACCCAGTTTTTAACTGTGTTCATCCTATAGGCACTGTTTCTTGGCTAACGAGATAAAATCATCTTTGAAAGGAAAGCTAAAGACTCTTGCATTACCTTTTTCTCCTTTAAATCCACCCTTTGGTATTTGCAAAGGTTAGATGAGCGATTCTGGCGTCCGTGGCCCTGATGAATGGGAAACCGTACGTTCCCATTGGCCTCTGAGGATGAGGGATTACTGCGGTGGCCGAGGCATCTGCTGTAATGTCAGGAGCGCAGCGATGGGAATGGCAGGAGCAGCAGGCCCATGAAAAATGCAGGAAGAGGGAAGCTCCTCTCCGCTTGCAACCACGCGGACACCTCTGAGCATTTGTTCTCCTCCGTTAAACCTTGTGGCTGAGAATCAAGTACGGGGGGCACGGGTGCCCCCGTCCTGAGAGGCTGCCCGCGCATCAGCCTGTTTGCGTTCAGCGTTCGCCCCCGTGGGGGATGTCGGCTTTATTCTAAGTTAAATAAAAATCGTCATGTTGGCGCCTAGATTTTCGCAGGAGAAGCAGGTGCTGTGCGTTGGGAGAGTAATGAATACGGCGTCTCTACCCTCTCCCAGGAGCAGATGGTCTGCGTCAGTTCATTTTGTGACCTTTCTTTGCTTCTAAGACACCAAATCTCTGATCCCACGGATCATAAATATTCTTTAGGTTTGCAGGCACGGAGGTAAGGGGAGCAGCAAGCTGTCGCTATCGTTTTCCATTTGTCTGGCACCTTTGGAAGGAACTCATTACAGCATGTTTAGGCCCCGCGTAAGCCTGCTGCAGCCATGGGCTTTACGGACACGTGAAGGGCGCCGCAGCCAGGCTGCCTCAGCCAAGGTCGGGGAGGAGCCCTCTGCTCAGCGTCCTGCCGTCCTCACCTCTCCACTCACTGGGCAGCCCTCCCAGCAGCCGGCACAGCACCCGCCCATCTACCCAGGGCCGCGGTTTTTTTTTTTACAGTACGCTGGCCTCTCACCGTTGTGGCCTCTCCTGTTGCGGAGCACAGGCTCCAGACGCACAGGCTCAGCGGCCATGGCTCACAGGCCTAGCCGCTCCACGGCATGTGAGATCTTCCCGGACCGGGACACAAACCCGTGTCCCCTGCATGGGCAGGCGGACTCTCAACCACTGTGCCACCAGGGAAGCCCAGAGCCGCGTTTTTAAAGTCACTAATCGTGATAACGGCCACCTCATCTTGATCGCCCATTGTATTGGGGGGGCCATCAGGGGTGGCCTCGCCCTGCCCCAGAACCCGCATTCTCACAGGAGGCAAACTGGAAATAAGAGCAGTCTGGGGGGTCCTGATAAGAGGAGTGTGCGCTGTGCTGGGCTCAACGGGAGGTGCCCCCAGAGCTGGTCCCCTGCAGGGTTGTATGGATTGAGGGGGGTGCTGGGGGAGGACACAGTTCTGGGTGTCCGCGGGGGCCTGGTTCGGGGGCGGACAGTCACCCTGGGTGTCGGGCTGGAGGGCGTGGTCCTCGTCTGGAGTCAAGGGGGAAGCCTGGCAAATGAACTTACTACAAAATAGAAATAGAGTCACAGAGGTAGAAAACAAACTTATGGTTACGGGGAGGGGTGGGGGAGGGGCGGGGGGATAAGCTGGGAGATTGGGATTGACATGTACACACTACTGTATATAAAATAGGTAACTAATAAGGACCTGCTGTAGAGTACAGGGAGCTCTACTCAATACTCTGTAATGACCTAGATAGGAAAAGAATCTAAACAAGAGTGGATACATGCATGTGTGTAACTGATCCACTTTGCTGTACCCCTGAAACTAACACAACATTGTAAATTAACTGTACTCCAATAAAAAATTTTTTAAAAAGTGGTGGGGGGCTTGGGGTGGTTTTGAATGCGTGGGGGGACCACGTGGCCAGGCTTCTGTTTGGGGAAGAGCATCCTGGGCGATGTGGAGGGCGGGCTGTGGGAAGAGGGCTGCAGGGGTGACGCCAGCGAGGGCCGAGAGCCCCTGTCCCGCTCCGGTTCTCACTGCCTTCTCCTCCTTCCGTCTCTCATGACTCCATCCTCCTTCCTGTCACCCAGAGCCTCTCCACACCCCAGTAGTCCTGCTTCCCTTCAGCCACCTCCCGGGACCCCTGGGGCAGGGGCTCACCCTTCCCCAGCCCCCCTACAGCAGCCTGGGCTTCCACCACGGGACCCTCAGTGGAGACCACCTTGCTTTCGACTCCCCGGTTCGGGCATGGGCAGTCCCCTGGGGCTGGGCCCTGTGGGTAGAAGAGGGGGCGGGGGCTACAGAGCAATTATCACAGCGGATCTGAGGGGACTCAGAACTGGGGGACAACACACCTCAGTTTGAGAGCCTCCTCCGCCTTACACATTCTCCAGGAGATGAGGCGATCTCTTTGGTGTTTACTTTTTCCTGGGGAAGATTTCAAACATAAAAATAGGGAAAACAGTGTAATGAGCTTCTACGTTCCCCATGACTCAGCTTCCCCAAGTCCTCGGCATCTGGCTGAGCCGACCTAGTCTCATGGACTCGGCTCACCTCATTATGTGGAAGCAGATTCCATGTCTCCTGTCATTGTGACCGTGCGCGTCTCTGAAAGGTCAGGGCTTTTGGCTGAAGCCCGGGAGCCTGGACTCCCTGAGCCCGGCCTTCTTGCCTGCCCGGTGGGTGAGGACGCCTCGCCCAGGGCTGCTGGGCACGGGGTCGCTCGGGAGGCCTTTGCCAGAACCCATACAGCTCCTTTTCTCCACGACCTGCTTCGCACCCGGCACCGTCACAGCCTGGGGGCGGGCGAGACCCGGGCCTGTTCTCGGCCCCAGCGCTCACCACCGTGCTTGGGGCAGTGGCTTAGGCTGGGCCTCTGTGTCCTCATCTTTAAAAATGGGGCAGTCGGAGCTCCCTCATAGGCTGGGTTTAAGGTTTAAAGGAGACAATGTGTTATGTGTCCGTACATGATAAGCTCAGTACACGGTAGCTTGTATTGTAAACATTCTTTCGGTAATACACCCTGCAGCATATTAGCCGCTATCCCCGTTTTACAAATGAAGCAACGGAGCCTTAACACCAAGATTAAGTCACGTGCCTGCGCTCCTGGGGCGAGTGAATTATAGAGCCAGGGGTCTGAGCCCAGGTCTGACTCCCCCACGGCCCCCTTTGTTATGGCTAATTCTTTATTGAACCGTGCTCGGCGGCCTCTAGGAAAAGAACGTGCTGGTCTTGGATCAGCAGACCAAGGTCATGCGGTCCTGCCTCTGTCTGATGTTCCAGCCAGCGCAGTCTCCTAGCACCTGACAGCACATGCAGGTTCTCCCCAGACCCCTCGCCCGTATCCTCCGCCTTCTTCCCGCTTCTCCGTTGTTAGCGCCAGTCAGCCCCGCAGTGCAGAGAAACGGGGCGGGCCAGGGAAGACAGTTCAGGTCAAACACGGGCACATCAGCCCTTTTGTGCTGAGTTTTCGTGGAAAGAGGCAAGCTCTAAAGGGCAGTGAGGGCCGTTGGTCACCTGCAGATGTTTGTTTTCCAGTCCGCCGAGATAGTGAGGGGCGGACAGGACGGATTTATCCGTTTCAATTGTAAAATTGATGGGAACGGAAAATGTGAAGTAAATGTGGCAGAGCTGGACATCAAACTCAGGCCTGGCCGGTCTCTTCGGTCCGCGGTGCCTCGGGCCACGCAGGCAGAGACCCCGGGGACAGGTGAGAAACGCTGCCGGCAGGTGACCCACTGGCTCGGAACCCTCCTCTGGAAGATCCGGTCCAGTTCTGGCTTAATGGGAGTCAGCGTCACTGGGCCAGGACTCAGCTTCCTGTCTGGCTCTCCACACCTGTTCAGTGAGGTTCTCCGTTACCCAAACGCGCAAGCCAGGCAGATGAGCGAGTTGTCTGTAGCTGTCGGAGGGCAGAACGCGGACTTGGGCATGTTTAGGCCACGGCCAGGCCTCTTCCTGCGCGTCCACCGTGGCCGCTGGGCCTCCGTCAGTGAGCAGCAGAATCGCCGGGGACCCATGGCTCCTCCCAGTTGCTCAGCCTGCCCGGGGAAGAAGTGGCAGTTAGCAAAGGTGGAGGACGGCCTCTCACTGGAGAAATGATCTTCTCTGTGGGTGTGAGTGCGTTCTGGGGTGTCACATCTGGAACACCAACCTTCAGTGGTGTAGTTTCCCCAAATCAAACGCTAGAACAGATTTTAGGGGAAGGTGGAGAGTCCCAGTGGTACAGATCTTACAGGTATGACTTGCAAGCCCCGTGGAGGAGCCTGCCCTTTGGGTAGGAAAGCAAAACCGGTTACTTCACTGCTGGAATGACAGCCTGGCTTTCTTGGGGTCCAGCCAAGAAGACAATTTATGAGACTGACCCCTATGCTTAACCAGCTAAAGCTTTGGGCTGAAATCCAGAATTCTTATTATGGGAAGTGGAGTTAAAATTGTTCCCTCTGAAACCCAGTGGCTGTTTATTTGATTAGCGAGGTCGCTCCAATGACAGCTGTGGAGCCTAGTCTTTAATTAGGAGAAGAATTTGCCCTGAACTTCATCAGAATGGCATTTCTGAGGGCCTCCATTGTTTTCCTTCCTGGCTTCTTCCAGCCTCGCCTTAGGCCCAGTCTTCATCCAGGGTCAGAGCTTGTTTCTTCCCCGACGCTCCATTCCACACACTGTCAGCAGCCCCGGCCCCTCTGCCTGCACAAGCTGGGGGGCTGCTTCTGGAGCCCAGGGTCCGCATGAGGCCTGCGTGCGTTTGTTGCATGAAGCTGGGTAAAGCTGCCGAGTCTGGAGCGCCTTTGTTGCAGCCACGCGCTACTGCAAGTGCTCTACACGTGTAAGCGCATCTCATCTGAGTGACAAGCAGGGGAAGCAGAATCCGAAACATCCGGTTTCACAGGTGAGGATGCTGAGGGGCAGAGAAGACGCAGCTGGTTAGTGACGTGCCCCCTGCGGAGCCTAGCACACCGCAGCACTCAGTGGAAGTTTATCGAGCCCGGGCATCTTCCGCGCCTAAACGTCCCTGACATTTATCATCTCTGCCCTCTAGTTGTTTTGTTTGTTTGTTGTTTTTGTTTTGGCTGCACTATGCAGCTTGTGCAACCTTAGTTCCCAGACCAGGGACCAAACCCAGGCCCCGGCGGTGAGAGTACAGAGTCTTAAATACTGGACCGCTAGGGAATTCCCTCTGCCCTCTAGGTTTTACTTTAACTTTTCTCTGAGAATATTGAATGTATCAATCTTATCTTCAAATCTGGGTTTACTTTTTAAACTTTGTGTTATGGAAAAATTTAAGCACGTGCAAAAAAAGAGAATAGTATAATGAAGCTCCACTTAACCCTTTATATAACTTCAGCAGTTATCGACTCACGGCATATTCTGTCAATATGCCCATCTACTCGCTCTCCTGGCCTGTACTATTTTGAAGTAAATCCCCCAAATCATAGTATTTCAGCCATATATTTTCAGTGTGTATCTCTATAAGAAAATAAACTCTTTTAAAAACAACCATAATACCATTATTGTGTTTCAAGAATGAACAGTAGGGTTTCCCTGGTGGCGCAGTGGTTGAGGGTCCGCCTGCCGATGCAGGGGATACGGGTTCATGCCCTGGTCCGGGAAGATCCCACATACCGCGGAGCGGCTGGGCCTGTGAGCGATGGCCGCTGAGCCTGCGCGTCCGGAGCCTGTGCTCCTCAACGGAAGAGGCCACAACAGTGAGAGGCCACAACAGTGAGAGGCCCGCATACCGCAAAAAAAAAAAAAAAAAAAAAGAATGAACAGTAATTCCCTAATATTGCATATTCAGTTGTCATTCAAGTTTCTAGTTGTCTCTTTTTTTTTAAAATTGGGATATAGTTGCTTTACAATGTTGTGTTAGTTTCTACTGTACGGCAAAGTGAATCAGCCATATGTATATATATATCCCCTCTTTTTTGGATTTCCTTCCCATTTAGGTCACCACAGAGCACTGAGTAGAGTTTCCTGTGCTATACAGCAGGTTCTCATTAGTTATCTATTTTATACATATTAGTGTACATATGTCAATCCCAATCTCCCAATTTATCCCACCCCACTCCCGTTCCCCCCTTGGCATCCATGCGTTTGTTCTCTACATCTGTGTCTCTATTTCTGCCTTGCAAACAGGTTTATCTGTACCATTTTTCTAGATTCCACGTATATACGTTAATATGCGTATTTGTTTTCTGATGTCTCTTTACAGTCTGTTTGAATAGGCTCTGATAAGGTCTGCATTGCGGCTGGTTGATGTGTCTCTTCTGTCTCTTTTAATCTGTAGGCTCCTCCTCCATATTTCCTTTACTGCAGGGTATTTGTTGAAGAAACCAGGTCACTTGTCCTATTGAGTTTCCCGTGGTTTGGATTGTGCTGATTGTATCTCTGTGGTGTCATCTGACATGCTCACGTGTTCCTCTGTTTCCCGTAAGCTACAGTCTGACCAAGTTCAGGTTTAATTTCCTGACAGGACTCCCTCTCAGGAGGCAAGGACCTCTGCTGTCTCTTTGCACTGTTCACAACCACTGATGACCAGGGCCTAGATCCACTGTGTCTTTAGGGATTGTAAATGGTTTCCAAACTGGGTTTTATTCCCTCGAGGACCTGTTCCTCAAGGTGCCTGTCCCAGGGCCAGGCACAAAGAAGGCTTCATAAGACTCAGACTCGCTACCAGTTCTGCCCTCTGGCTTCTCTTCAGCATTCCTGCTCACTGACCAATCGATCGCTAGGAAATGGGCCTCCCCGGGAGAGGAATGAAATTGTCCCTTTGACTCGACGCTCCCCTCACCCACCCCCGCTCATGTCCTTGTGCTTTTTCCCTTCCACCCTCGGCATTGGAGGGCGCTTGGCGGCCCCTGGGGAAGAGCGCTGGGGCAGCAGGGGCGGCCTCGCGTGGGGCCCCCCGGGTACCAGCGAGAGCTCAGTTCTTCTCGGCTCTGAAAGCCGCTGCCCGCTTGGCCTGGCGTTAGTCTCAACACCAAAAGATGGGCAGTATCTGGGAGGAGAGGGCTGGCCTCCCTCTGCAGGCCCGGGGAGAGGTTTAGTTCAGCTGGCAGACCCTTGTGTACTGGGAGTAAAGGACTGTAGACAAGTCCTTTAGCGGATGTCCACAGATCGGGGTCACCCCACTCCCAGGGAGCTGCGTTGTACCGCCTGGCAAGGCTCTTGGGATCAGAAGCCAGAGCCGACCCCGGTGAGCCCGCTGCCCTGCGGGTCTGGGCGAGTCGCCCTGGGTGTGTGGACAGGGGCGCAGGGGCAGCTCCCTTAGGGTCCCGGCCGGGGTTCCACTCAGGGACCAGGCAGGGGCCTCGGCGCCCAGGGTGGTGGCTCTCCCGATGGCCTGTCCCCAGGACGAGGCTCTGCCCTGGGCGGGGGCAGATCTGGAGAAGTTCGCGGCCACCTGGCGTCTTGGGTCCCTCCTGGCCACCATTTATCGTGTGGACCACGTGAGTCACGGCGAGTCTATGGCCCCCGTGGTGGGCCTTGAGCTGAGCCTAGAGAAGGTGGCTCCAGGGCCCGGGAAGCTGCTGCGAGCCCAGGGGTCAGAACCCATGCACAGCGCCACCCCTGGGAGCGCGGGAGACGAACCTCGTTTCACCTGCTCGGTGGTCCCAGCCCCCACCTTCTGGAGGCCTCGGCCTTTGAGCCCATGCCCGCGAGCCCCCCGATTCTGAACCCCGTGGGGCCTTGAACACTCTGGTTCTGCCTCAGGAACGCGGTCATTTCCTTGTCGCTCGACCCCCGTAAAAGATGGAAGTGAAAGGTCTAGTGTTCCTCGGGTGGGATTAGAGCAGGACGCCTGTTCCAAACCCAGGGGAGTAGTCAGTTGGGCTTTTATGGCATTTCGGGGACACGGGGTCAGACCAAGGGGTTCCCTGGAGGTACCCAGAGAGCTCTGGGGACACGAACCGCGGTGGGGACAGCCTGCCCAGATTTGCCTGCCTTTATATTTGGGTGCAGGGACAGATGGGCCCGGCTCCCTCTTCTGCTCCCCCCGACACTTGTCACTATGCGCCATGGGTCTGGAGACCCTGAGGGGAAGGGTCACGGGAGGTGTGCTCACCCTGTCTGACCCCGCAGACGTGGCCGCTGGAGAGCAGGGCGGGATGATGGGAGGGGGCGGTTTCGGCCCTGGAGCCTTTTTCTTCCGCAGAATTTGAAAGCGTGAAGAAACGTAGAGAAGTAGAGAGAAATAGTCATTATCCTACTACCCAGAGGCCACTGCTCTGGACGTTTCGGCCTGTTTCCTTCCTGTGCTGTTAATGTATTTTTCTTTACAGAGATTATACTGTAAATACAATTTTGTGTCCTGTTTTGTGTCCTTCTTCTTACCATAATAAGCGTTTTAAATTAAAAACAGCTTATAAATATCATGTTTAAATGACTACATCATGTTCCATCATGTGGGTATATCGTGGTTTACTGTACCATTCCCTAAATGTTAGGCATTCAGATTGTTTCTTTTATTTTTTCCTTGCCGTTATAATTAATGCAGCAATAAGCCCTGGTAGGGCTTAAGTCTTTGTCTGTGTCTTAGGTTATGATAATGAATTCCTGTCACTGGAATCACCCTGTCAGAGGGGATGCTCCTTTTCGAGGTCATCACTCTCTAAAAACTTTACTGCCTTTTATTTTCTCAGCCTGTTTTGGGATCCAGCGTGGGTTCAGGTGGCGGGTTAGTGTGTGGAACGGGGCTGGGGAAGGCTTCGTGGAAGAGGGCTTTTAGGCCACGTTCCGAAGGGGTTGGTCGTTCCTGAGGGTAGACGCAGGTGGGGAGGGTGGGGAGACTGTCCTAGGCACCCAGGCAGAGCAGGAGACTCAGATGCCCAGGGCTGCTAGTGAGTGTGCACCTGGGAGAGCTGGGGCCAGAGGAGGGGGGACGGGAGAGGGTGGGGCGGGAGTGGGGGGGCGCGAGCAAGGCCTGGGAACAGAGCGTGGACTTGGCCATATGGAAGGGGGAAACCAGGGAGGGGCTTTGAGCAGGCAGGTGACGTGAGGAGGCGTGCGTGCTGGGTCACCTGGCTGCCGGGCGGAGGGTGGACAGGACAGGGCGGGAAGGGATGCCGCCAGTTAGGACCGTTGGGTGAGAGGGGTTCCTCGCAGACTTGGCTACATGGATAGGAGACAGTGCATTTCGTTTAAATTTACATTTCTTCAATTCCTGCTGAGGTTGGACATTTTTATGTTGATTCGCCAACTGTATTTCATCATTTGTGACTTGACTCCATGTGTCCTGATGGGTTCCAGAGGCGCCGTCGCTGCAGATGTTAGGTGTGGCCAGACGCGTGGTCCAGCTTTGCACCGGAGCCCTTGGAGACCCAGCGAGGGGAGGTGGTGCCTGGGTCCCGGGACGTCCTCTGCTCTGTCCCGTTCTCCTCAAGCTGGCACCGTGACCAGGGCCTTGGAAAGCATGGCACGGCAAGCTCAGGGTCTACTGACCAAGAGAGTAGTAAAAGTGGCCGTGGAGGGACTTCCCTGGCGGTCCAGTGGTTAAGACTTCGCCTTCCAATGCAGGGCGTGCAGGTTCGATCTTTGGTCGGGGAGCTAAGATCCCACATGCCTCGTGGCCAAAAAACCAAAACATAAAACAGAAGCAATATTGTGACAAATTCAATAAAGACTTTGGAAATGGTCCACATCAAAAAAAAAAAAAAAAGTGGCCCTGGAGGTCGCTTCTCTGCCATCAGATTTGAGGAAGAGGCTCAGGATGCAGCCAAGTCAGCCTAAGTCAGGGGGTCCCTAGCGAGCGGGGTCAGCTGTGCTGGAGGAGAAGCCCAGTCCAGGCTGGATCCTACCAGCAGGCCGTGCGCACTCGCTGGAGCGGAGAAGGTGAGTGAGAACAGGGCCTTGGGGACGTGGTTACCTCCCAGCCCCGACCCAGAGTTAACGGCAGCCAGCTTGGAGACCTTGCCTATTAACGTATTTGTCGCTGGCTTTTCTGATAGCCCCAGAAGCTTCCTGAGGAAATCACAGGCAGGGGCTGGCCAAGAGCGAACCCTGATTGGAAAACGTTGCTTCCTAGCTGGCTGCTTGCCAGACGGCAGGGTCTCTTGCATTTGGTCCCCCCTGAGGGGTGGCTGGCTCTGTGTGCAGTATGTTCACCCCAGCTCCACCCTGGTCGCTGTGACGGGGTCGCTGAGTCGCGGTACGAGTGGCGGCGGGGTGGCTGAGTAATGATCCGCGTTCTCTTTGCAGCTTCTGGATTAGGAAACCCAGGGACCTTGAGCCGCGTCTCATCCTGGAGCGTTTCCCGGTTAAATCTGAACGGTGTCAGATTGTTAAAAGGCCACTGTTATGGCCGGGCCTTGTCGCGGTCGTGCCCTCACTGTGGCTGGAGTCCCCCCACTTTGACATTTAATTTTACACCAAGACCAGGGACTTCCCTGGTGGCGCAGTGGTTGAGAATCCAGGGGACACGGGTCCGAGCCCTGGTCCGGGAAGACCCCACATGCTGCGGAGCAACTAAGCCCCTGAGCCACAACTACTGAGCCTGCGCTCTAGAGCTCGTGCTCCGCGACAAGAGAAGCCACCGCAGTGAGAAGCCCGCGCACCGCAACAAAGAGTAGCCCCCGCTCGCCGCAACTAGAGAAAGCCCGCGCCCAGCAACGAAGACCCAACGCAGCCAAAAATAAATAAATTAGTTAATGAAAAAAAAAATTTGACACCAAGGGCAGATCAGATAAGGCATGGCAGAGAGTTGGATGAGCTGACTGACTGGAGGCCTTCCCGAAACTATTCCAGAGTCCTGATGAGTCCTGGTTGAAAAGAAATACACAGTTTTTGTAGAAAAATGTGGACAGTTAACCTCCTCCCCCACAAAGCCGAAGCAGACACACACATGGTTGCTCTCACACCGCGGTGTTGCCCAGTTACGGCCTGGCCTGGGTCTGCAGGCCTTCCTCCGTCCACAGGTGCGCGCTGTTTAACGTAAACCTGCGTGTACGATCTTTGCCTTGACGTTCTCCTGCTTGACGGGCGGGCACCGCTTGCCCAGCGTCCCATTTCCTCCCCACCAGCAGGCGCGTGTGCCCGGGGGCTCAGGCGAGCCTTCCCAGGCCGTGAGTCACCTCAAGGGACATGCTGTCATCTCGGTCAGGGCCTTGTGGCTTCAGCCAGGTTTGAGTCCCGTCGCATTCTTCAAATGCCGTCAGATCATCATCCTTTCAGGATGGCTTCGATTTTTAAAGCAAGTTAGTCATTTTCCAGGGCCCAGCGTCCTGTGCTGGGCGAGGCTGAACCTGAGACTTGGCTGCTGCCAAGGAGAGCACACTTCCTGGGTGACCTGCAGGGGAGTGGAGAGGATGAGAGGGTGCAGCCCTCTGGAGAGGATGAGAGGGTGCAGCCCTCAGGCACCTGGGGTGCCCCGCCGGGCCGGGGCCTTGGAAGCCAGCTCTGAGCCGGGCATGAGCGTCGTGCTCAGACCCGGGGAGCTTGGCAATGCGCCCACGAGGACGGGATGGATGGCCCAGGGGAGAGGGCCAGAGGGATGTGAACCTTGCCTGTGGCTGCGGTGGACACTCCTCGTTTCCCCCTGTCTTGGGGTGGCTCTGGGCCCAGCTGGACCATTCTTTTACGCAGTTTCCCTTGCAGCTACGCGTGGCCATAGGGCACGGTTTTGGCCTCCGAGAGGGACAGTACCCGTTCAGCAGTAAAATGGCAAAGCCCTCTGGCCCACGCGCCTTCTTCCTTCCTGTTTCACGGACTCTGCCTGCTGGGGCAGCGGCTGTCTCGCAGGTACAGGGACGGAAGCACAGGCCAGGGCCGGCGGAGCAACAAGACAAGCAGATCCCGGTCCTGCGTGAGGGCCTGGAGGGGCTGCTCCCGCCCCGAGCCTCCTGCTTCCAGAGTTCTGGTTCCGTGAGGAAAATAACCCACCATCTGTTTAAGCGACTTGTTAGTTCGTTTTTAATTGCTTGCAGCTGAATGCAATCATACCTGATAAGGTAATGTTTTAATATTTTACAAGGGAGAAATGTATTTACATATTGTGTAATTAAAAATGAAAAATAATTTAAATCCCCACAGATTTCTGGGCCCACAAAAGACACACTGAAACAGAATCTTTGGGGATGGGACTCACATATCTGTATTTTTAACAAACTCTCCAGTGATCTGTTGTAAAATAAATCATTTCCATATTCATTAATACTGTTCCCATTTTATACATGAAAACATTGAGGCCCAAGGAGCTTAAATGACTTATCCCAGTTTTTTTTTTTTAATATCAGAGTATAGTTGATTAACAATGCTGTGTTAGTTTCAGGTGTACAGCAAAGTGATTCAGTTATACATATACATGTATCTATTCTTTTTCAAGTTCTTCTCCCATTTAGGTTATTCTCCCAGTATTTTTAAGTGAGACTTGTGTCCAGCAGTGTCTGGTTCCAGAGTGCGCCCCCAAGCCCTGCTCACCCCAGGGAGGCCTGGCTTCCCCTCCACCTCACTGTCACACTACTTCTGGAGGGAACTTCCAAACTGGAAGATTCAAAACTGTTTTGGACACGGTTTTGCACTGCTGTCCGGGGCAGTATCCCTGCAATGCACATGTCCCCAGGAGAGGAAGCCACGTATGGTTTTCTGGTGTGTTGGTTAAAAAGTGGACTCATCAATTCTTGGTCGTGTCTTCTGCTTTTGAAACAAAACTTCTTTGAAATTAGTTTTTTCCACAGACTTTCTCTGGTTAAGTCACTTAAGAATTACTAGACCATCTCACCCGTGAAAGGTAATTATGGTTGTTTTATGAGCGTGGAAGACGTATAGCTTGTAAGTGCGTGAGGAGTCTCCTGTGAGTTATTAGAACTCGCAGGATTCATGTTCTACCAAATTAGCCATCACGAGCTGATAGATTTTATCTGTAGTTCAGCAAGGCTTGGTCAGCGCTGTACATTCATAACGGTTAAATACACACCAGCTCCCTCAGAGAGGTTAACTCTGGGTAAGGTGGCCACCTCAGGTTGTAATAGCGCGATTTGCCTGGCATTTGGAGACTTGTATGACGAGAATGCTCTTCTGATGGTGAAGAGGGTCTTTGCTGCGAGAAGCAGAGGGTCAGTGCCCTGGAGCCCCTCAGGGGGGCTGAGCGCGTCCTGTGGACCCAGCGTGGCCTGGGGGCAGGGGCTCCTTGTTCTAGCCCTGGGTCTGGCATGAGCCACCGTGTGTCGGATCTCTGACTAATTCCACGCAGTCAGACTCTCAGACAGCACTGTTCCTGAGGTCCCTTGGGCGCGGGGCACGCTGGACATGCTTTCCTACGTCGCCTTCAGGGACCTCCTTTGCTGGGGGGGTCTCTACGGTAGCAGCTGTGGCCACCCATACTTCTCCTGAGGGCTGCTCTGTGCCAGGCCTTTACAGATGTTCATTCAGTTCTCACAAAAGCTTTGCAAGGTGTAGGTATTACTCTTCCCGATCCCTAGGTAAGGAAACTGAGGCTCAGAGAGGTCTAGTTACTTGCTCAGGATCACACAGCAGATAAGCAGCAGAATCAGACTTGGGCTCAGGTCAGCCCGACTGCAGGCTGTGTGACCCTGGCTCCGTGGTGCTGGTGCTTGTGTTGGGCGGCGGCAGGGGCCCGGGAAGCATGCTGGACGAGGCCTCTTTTGACTGGGAATCTGGGAGGCCTTTGGAGCAGAGGCAGGATCTAGAGTGTCGGGTAATTCCAGGTAAGCTTGGGAAGGTCGCAGTGTGTTCTGGGAATCAGGAGGAGCCCGGCTGGACGAACTGTGCCATCCCCCGGGGACCTGGGGAGGCCAGAGGAGGACGTGAGGCTGGGAAGGTGACGGGTCAAGTCAGCGAGGGTGCGAGGCACCGGGAAGTTGGGGGAAGAACGTTTTGTGTTTCATGTGAAGCTGTTTTCAAGATGTTTTATATTATGCTGCCCATCATTCCTTAACACAAGAATGACTGCAGTAAGTTCATCTTGAAGTCACTCACTTAGCGCCAGGAGAAAACAGTCCCCCCCTCCCAGTGGAGCACCGTTTACTCTGCCTTTAATCAGAAAGTGAGGCTGTGGGCTTGTTGTCTTTGCCTTTCTGCCCAGGCAGCCAGGAAGGCCAGGCCTGATTGGTATCTGACTGTAATAACTCTCGTACCTCTCTGGTTCTTGGTAAAAAGGTTCATCTTTTATTCCATGTGTTTTCTAGTCTTCATTTCATTTCATTTTATTTGCCTTGAGTATAAATTATTATTAAAGACGACCATAAGTTCCTTTTGGAAGTAGGCAGGGTGTATCCTTTAAATATATTCTAACTCTTGGTAAGAAGAAACCGGGACTGACTTCCTCGTATGGTCATAGGAGCAGCCGTGAAGGGCCAGGCCGGGGCAGTGGTGGATGAAAGCGTTCTCTCGGGTTAATGGACTGCCAGCCAGAGGCTTCCAGGAAGGGCGCTGTACGTCCTGGCCAAGGGAGGGAAAGAGCCCGTCCCTGGGAACCGCGGAGGCGCCGAGTCTGGGGAGCCAGCTGCAGGCGTGTGCCCCCTGGGCTCTGCAGCCCCGCTCGCCTCTCTTTCCTTCTGTCTTCACACTTGGCTGTGATCCGCTCATTCCCTAGAACCCCCTGGACGTTTTTTGGCTCTTACTGGGAGAATGGACTAGGTCGTGTGTCGGCAATTCTCCGTAACCGCTTCCCGGAGCCTTTAGGGAAATCCTCTGGGAGATGACTCTGCACAGTTAACATCAGCGTCCCAGGCCCACAGAGAGAGGCTGCAGACCCTGAGTGCAGAGTCTGCTCGTTCTCTGGAGGGGCCTCCGCAGAGAGTGCTGCGGCCGCCCGGGTGCCATGGAAATTCATGTTCTGTTTAGCTTCTCAGGTGTTCCTATGAACAGCGCAGCTAAAGCACCTGGGATGCTTGGCGCAGGAAGCTCTCCCACTGGGGTCGGGCTCTCGGACCAGCCTGTCCAGAGTGTGTGCCGAGTTGGGTTCGGATGCATTTTTCTGGAAAGGTCTTCCCAGATGCTCACAGGGAATGTATGCTTCCTTTAACATTCCATCCAGAAAGAGTTAAGAACCACTGCTCTGGGGCTTCCCTGGTGGCGCAGTGGTTGAGAGTCCGCCTGCTGATGCAGGGGACACAGGTTCGTGCCCTGGTCCGGGAGGATCCCACATGCCGCGGAACGGCTGGGCCTGTGAGCCATGGCCGCTGAGCCTGCGCATCCGGAGCCTGTGCTCCGCAACCACTGCTCTGAAAAACGGCCTCTGGTTTTCTTCCTGACCTTCTTGAATATCCATATCAAACCACTTCCCCCAAAGCATGCTGCTCAGAGCAGCTGTAGGCAGAGGGGTGGGGGGCCATCCGGGCCATGGAGGCACAAAGCCAGCACCGGGGACGTGGCATGGAGGGCAGTTCCCCTCCCCCAGCCCCTGCCGCCGAATTGTGCTGGGCCGTGTGTGTCGGGAACCCGGGCAGGGGAGACCCAGGGCAGGCTCGCAGAAACGCAGCACGGCTTTGCCTGTGTCCAGTGTGGTTTGGTTTTGCCTGCGCTCTTCCCAAGCCCAGGGCCGCAGGGTGCTTTGTGCACAGAAAGGAAGCATTGTCCTTACTAAAGATGCCTTTTCCGAAGGGTTCCTGTGGGCGGAACAGCTCTGCAGAACAAACCAGGCCAAACCTCAGACTGGACCGCAGCCGTTTAGATTCTGTTTCGCTTGGGGAGCATCTGCCGCGTCCTTACCGTGTGCTGTGGAATCCCTGGTCTCCTGGGGCAGGGAGGTTCGGGAGTAGCCACCACACGGCCCCAGCCCCAGGGCTGCGGGGAACCAGGGAGGGAGGCTGCGGGGAACCAGGGAGGGAGGCTGCGGGGCCCCGAGCGCTATCAAGTCAGCAGCAGCGGCCAGGCCTCTGTGAGAGGATGCGGCTCTGTGTTCTCTCCCAACCCTTCTCGTATGTGAGCGTGCATTTTTACCTTGTGGTGATTAGTATGCATCTGATACTTTGGCTCCCCGATTTTCACTTAGCATTCCTGCACTGATTTCCACTTAGCAGCGAGGCCGAGGTATTTATCATTTTTAAAAGCCATGTACATCTTCTGCCTTATTGTTGGAGCCTCGTGGAGCAGCCATCCTCTCATTTGCTGAGAACAACAGGGACTTTCTCAATTAGGCATCCTTGCAGAATCAGCTCCCCCCCCCCCCGCCCCCTAACTTATTTCCTGAGGGGTGTCTTGCTGAGCCAAAGTTATGAATAGTTTTATGCCTTTCCTACTGAATTTTTTCTTATTATTATGGAAAATTTCAAACATATGGAAAGAAGAGGCCCTCCCGTGTATTTACTGGTGTGTTTCAACAGTGATCAAGTCAGGGCGCTTGGGGTCACCTACAGCCCCACAGACTTTTCCTGCCCCGATTGCTGTGCAACAAATCCAAATCCCAGACATCACATAATTTCATCTATAAATACCTAGGTGTGTATTTCTTTTTTTTTTTAAAATAAATTTATTTATTTTTGGCTGCGTTGGGTCTTCGTTGCAGTGCGCAGGCTTTCTATAGTTGCGGTGAGCGGGGGCTTCTCTTGTTGTGCAGCACGGGCTCTAGGCGCACGGGCTTCAGTAGTTGTGGCGCGCGGGCTCTAGAGCACAGGCTCAGTAGTTGTGGCGCACAGGCTTGGTTGCTCCGCGGCATGTGGGATCTTCCCGGACCCGGGCTCGAACCCGTGTCCCCTGCCTTGGCAGGCGATTCTTAACCACTGCGCCACCAGGGAAGCCCGAGATTCCTATCCTTCAGAAATACACACCTAGGGCTTGTGTATTATACTGAAGCCTGCGCGCCTAGAGCCCGTGCTCCGCAACAAGAGAAGCCACCATAATGAGAAGCCCGCGCACCACAACGAAGAGTAGCCCCCGCTCGCCGCAAGTAGGGAAAGTCCCTGCCCAGCAACAAAGACACAACACAGCCAAAAAAAAAAAAAAGAATTATGGCTACGTTTCCATGTAATCTCCCTGTTTATTTTCAGTGTTGGTATTCCTGATTTTTTTATGTCGATAGATAGGCACGATTTCCCAGGTGATTCAGAGCCTTGTTGGGTTGGCCTTGGAATGCAAATCACACGTGTGTCGTGTCTGTATCTCCCGTGCTGCCCAGACTGGCTCTCCCTTTGGTCCTCCCTGACTGTCCGGGTGCCCCACCAGGTGGCAGAAAAACCAAGTCATGGGTCACCCGCTGTGGGACAGGAGCTGTTACTGGGGAGACCTGGTCAGGATGAAGATGCCTTTATAGTCCATGGAGAGGTTTTCTCATGCTCGGGACAGAATTGCATCCTGGGCCCAGCTATTTTTGATGGAAGAATTAAATAAGTTGGGCTTCCATGGTGGCGCAATGGTTAAGAATCTGCCTGCCAATGCAGGGGACATGGGTTCGAGCCCTGATCCAGGAAGATCCCATGTGCCACGGAGCAGCTAAGCCTGTGTGCCACAACTACTGAGCCTGCGCTCTAGAGCCCATGAGCCACAACTACTGAGCCCATGCACCATAACTACTGAAGCCTGTGCACCTAGAGCCCGTGTTCTGCAACAAGAGAAGCCACTGCAATGAGAAGCCTGCGCACCACAATGAAGAGTAGCCCCCGCTCGCTGCAGCTAGAGAAAGCCCACGCGCAGCAACGAAGACCCATTATAGCCAAAAAATAAATGAATAAATTTATTTATTTTTTAATTTTTTTTAATAAATTTATTTTTTTTTAAAAAAGAATTAAATGACTGGATTTTAGTTTTGGTCACAAGTTTGCCATTTTATTCTTAGTCTTTTGCAGTACAATAGCCCCTTCTTTGTAAAACAGTATAATAACAGAAAGAAATTTTAAAGATTTGCCTCTAAGCCACACTGATTATTTTCACTTCTTTCTGTTTCTCTTCCCGGCACAATCCATACGCATCCCTTTTTTAAAAAAAAAATTGTGTCTTGTGTTCTTTACATCATTACAAAATGTTTCTGTATGGTTTTAATAGCGATTAGTTATAATGGCTATATGGTATTTAGTTAAGTTGATATAGATACCATCATTTACTTAGCCACCACTTTGTTACTTCATATTTGAGAAGTTTTAAGAATTTTAAATAGGGACTTCCCTGGCCGTCCAGTGGTTAAGACTCCATGCTTCCACTGCTGGGGGCGCAGGTTTGATCCGTGGTTAGGGAAGTTCGGCATGCCTTGCAGTGTGGCCAAAAAAAAAAAAAAAAAAAAAAGGATTTTAAATAAGACTATATTGAATGCATCCCCGTGTGTAGCTTTTTTCCTTTTTTTACAGCTTTATCAAGATCTAATTCCCATACCATACGACTCACCCTTTAAAGTGTACAGTCCAGTGGTTGTTGGTATATTCGCAGCATTGCGAAGCTGTCACCACAATCAGTTTTAGATCATTTCCATCCTCCCATGTCCATCAGCAGTCACCCCTCATTTCCCCCAACCCTAGGCAACCACCAATCTACTTTCCATCTCTATAGATTTGCCTATTCTGGACGTTTCATGTAAATGGACTTATCCAACCTGGGGTCTTTTTTCCCATTTGAAAAATTGTGAAAACATATAAATTTTTAAGTGGCATTAAGTACATTCATATTGTGTGCAACCATCACCACCATCATCTCCAGAACATTTTCATTTTCCCAAACTGAAATGCTACCCCATTAAACCCTCACTCCCCACCCCTCCCCTAGGCCTCGGCCCCCACCCTTCTACTTCCTGTCTCTATGGATTTGTCCCCTCGAGATCTCTCCTGTAAGTGGTATCATGCAGTACGTGTCCTTCTGTGTCTGACTTCTTTCTTTTTTTCTTTAAATAAATTTATTTATTTTTGGCTGCGTTGGGTCTTTGTTGCTGCGCGCGGGCTTTCTCTAGTTGCAGTGAGTGGGGGCTGCTCTTCGTTGCGGTGCGCGGGCTTCTCATTGCGGTGGCCTCTCCTGTTGCGGAGCATGGGCTCTAGGCACGCGGGCTTCAGTAGTTGTGGCACGCGGGCTCAGTAGTTGCGGCTCACGGACTCTAGAGCGCAGGCTCAGTAGTTGTGGCGCACGGGCTTAGTTGCTCCGCGGCATGTGGGATCTTCCCGGCGCAGGGCTGGAGCCCGTGTCCCCTGCGCTGGTGGCGGGTTCCTGAGCCCTGCGCCCCCAGGGAGCCCCGTCTGGCTTCTTTCAGTTGGCACAGTGCCTCAGGGTCCATCCATGTTGGAACACACATCTGCATTTCTTTCCTTTTTACTGCCAAGTGTTATTCCATTGTATGGATCTTCATCTGTTCTTCAGTTGATGGACATGGGTTATTTCAGCGTTTTGGCTGTTATGAATAGTGCTGCCATGACGTTCAGGTGCAGGTGTTCATGTGGAAAGATGTCTTCATGTCTCTTGGGTGACCCAGGGGTGCAATTGCTGGGCTGGGTAGCTTTTTTATTTGAAATATCCCTTTAAGCTAAGAGTCCTAAAAAGATTGTTAGGTCAAAGGACAAGAATCTTTTACAGCATGCCCCTGGATGTCTGTTGTTTTTCCAGAAGGTTCTTAAAGGTGTGTGGCCGCCAGGGAGGTGATGCCCTGGTCTCCCGATAGCCGTCCCAGCAGTGGGCATCGTCCTTTTAAAAGTGTGTGTTGATTCAGGAGTAGGAATTTCGCTTCGTTGGTCCGACACGGTATTTGTTCTTATCAGCTGCTCTTCCTCCTCGGGCTAGACCTCCAGGTGGGAAACATCTGCTAACATGTGAGCCCCATTCAAGGGGTTGTTTTCGCCTGGTCCCCACAGAAGCTGTGAGCGGGTGGCCAGGAGCCTGTTCCTCTGGACCTGGTTCCGGGGGCCAGCTCTTTGCAGGAATGGGGCCACACACTCAGGCTTCACCGAGCACAGCCAGGGTGAGCCCTGGGGAACGTGGGGGAGGCTTCCTCCAGGCTGGGAGTTTTGTAATTGGTCTTTGAGGCTGGAAGGAGACCTTCCTTTTTGGTGTCGTTCATGGTGACGGCTGTGGTCCCTGGCTAGTCTCGTTGGCTGATGGGTGCCTGGCCGGCGGGGTGCAGCCTGTCCTGGTCGTGGTCCTGTCCGTCCACACACTAGGAGCACCCTAAAAGCCGTGGAGGCGGCTCCTCTGCCTTCCTGAGCTCCCGTCCACAGAAGGCTTGAGGTAGGTCCTGTCTGTTGCACACTCACTAACTCACTTAATACTCACCCCCTGTGAGGGGAAGGGACTGTTGTGTGCCCGTTTTTATGGATGACTAAGCTGCAGCTGAGAGAGCTGGAGGAATGTGGCCACGGTCAGATGCCCAGGGCCGGCCTGGGCCCCGTGCTCGCTCCCTCTTCCCCGAGCAGTCAGCTGGCTGTGTGCTCCGGCTTGGGCCCTCGGGGTCACCGTGATCTGTCTCCACCACACGCTGTCGCTGCTCTTGCAGGAAGCCTGCCTCTCAGAGGACAGGGGGCTGTTCCCAGCCGCGGCCCCTCCTCCTGCAGGCCCGGGGGTGAGGGGGGGCGGGGCCTCTGTGGGCCTCCCTCCGCATGGCGCTCCCCTGCACTCGCTGGGTCACGGTGTGCGTGCCTCCTGCCTGCTTCTGTACTGTGCCTGCCAGTGCCCTGGCGCGGAGGCCCCTCAGGCAGTTTGGGCTTGAACTGGGAAGCCTTCCGTGGCTCGGCCCCTTGCCCTCGCCTCTGCCCTGGGGGTGCGCATGGGCGAGGCCAGCAGCCCCAGAGCCGCAGGTCAGCTCGATTTCCTGCAGCTCTGACCTGAGCACCAGCCCCCCACCGGACCTTTCTCTTCCCGTCAACCGGCCCAGCGGCCTGGCTGTCGGATAACAGCCGGAGACCCCGGCGGCCCCGCGCTCGCGGCCTGGCCCGGCTCCTGCAGAGCCCTGCGCCCCCAGCTGCCCACCCGGCCCTAAGTCGGCGCCCCCAGCCCCCGTCCCGCACCCGCCTGTACCTACTCGGGAAATGCTCCATCGGGTGCCCCGTGTCTCTGCCTCTAGAGGACACACCCACGTGCACCTAAGCTGGGGACCCCCAAGGGGGGGGTCCCAGTTAAAAAGAACTTGGGTCAGCAGCCTGGGGCCTGTGAGGCTGACAGGCGTCTCCTCTCTGCTGCGGGCTGGCCTGAAGGGCCTCTTTGTTGCGGGAGGGGAGCGTGTGGTGTCCTAATTAGGCCGTCGTGGAGTTGGGGCTCGGACAGAGCTGCCCCTTGGAACCGAGCTCTCCAGGTGGGAGAGTAAGTTAGTGATTTTGTGAATTTGTCAGTCTTTAAAGAAAATAGGAGATTAAAAAGAGAAGACTAAATGCAGTGTGGTATTCTGGATTGGATCCTGGACAAAAAGGGCATTTTAGTGGAAAAACGGAGAAATCCGAATAAAGCCTGGAGTTTAGTTAGTAGTTCTCTGCCGATGTTAATTTTTCAGTTTTGACACGTGAGCAGCGGTTCTGTAAGATGTTAACATTAGCAGAAACTGGGAGAAGGGCACATAGGGACCCTTACACAATCTCTGCGACTTCTCAGGAAATCTGAAATTATTCCAATATTAAAAGTTTATTAACGAAAAAAGGAAGAACAAGGAGAGAGTTGACCTGGCAGCCGATTGCACTGATCCCTCACCCCTGCTGCCTGTTCACTTCTCGGCCCAGGCCTTCTCAGCTCCACCTGGGAAATCAGGAGGGCAGGCTGTGGCCGGGGACTGGGGCCCTGGCTGCTCTCGAGGCCCCAGCCTTGTCTGTGGGTGTCGGGGTCCCAGGCTGCGTGCGCCAGGGTGACCTTGGTCGCTGCTCCCTGCAGGCGGTGCGCTGTCGCCATCGGGCTGATCACCCCTCGGCCTCACTGTCTTCCCCTCTGAGACGGGCTGCCCTCCATGGGGGCGGGTCTGGGGTACATAAGACGAGTCTGTGAAGAGCCCGGCCCAACAGAAGGTGTGCTCGCTGGACACCGGATTCCCTCCCCTTGCGCTCCTGCTGTGCGAGAGGAGTGCGCACCGGCGCCTTGACGACGCGAGGTCAGAGGTGGCAGCTGAGGGTGAGACATGGCCGGCGGGGCACGGGCAGCCTGCCCAGGGCCCATGTCCAGAGTCGGGAGATGTGACGTGTGTCGTGAGTGACTCGTAGGCAATCTTACCGGCTGGGCTCTGAGACCTGGGAGCTTCAGCGTTTGGATCCCTGAGGAAACGGTGCCTCTGCCTCGCAGGTGGGCCGGGCCGTTGGGCGCTTCCTTCCGGAAGGGGAGCCCCTGTGGCGCAGAAACCCAGAAATCAGGAAGCTGGGTATCTGCAGGCTCCTGGGCATCAAGCGGCCGGGGTGGCTGGTGGGCGGCTGTTTACCTGTAGGTGGCAGTGGTGACATGGGAATGCGAGGGAAGGGTGTGGGGGGCCATGGCACGGGGGCGGGGCGGGGGGAGGCCACTGAGTCATGGGCTCTGCAGTGCTTCCTGTTTCGTGCTTAGTTCATTTCACAGCTGCCACGTGAGAAAACCCGCTGTGATTATTGCATCTTAGAGATGACGGAAAGCCTTAAAGAGGTTGCGTTCCGGGGGTCACACAGCAATTGGCTGAAGTTTGAAGCCACCAAAGCGTGGGTTCCAACTCCCTGCTCAGACTCCACAGTCACGCCTGTTTCTCCTGCTTCTGAGCCCAGAGGGAGACCCTGGGGACAGCTGGCGCCCAGCGCTGATCTCCCCAGGCCACCCAGGGCCCAGCGCCCAGGGCCGCAGAGGGTGTGCGGTCATCACTGCTTGGCATCACAGGCCAGGCCAGGCCCTGCCGCGGATGCGGAGACGTGCTGCCTTCGTGCAGCTGCAGGTTTAGACGGGAAGCCAGGTACCCCCACGGTTTGTTACGGCCGTCACATTGGGAGAACCTCCCAGAACAGAGTTGGAACGGCCTTGAGAACTTGGCCCTTGCATGGACTGTACCGTCAGGTGCTGGCGCCTGTCAGAAGCATCCCTAGGGATGGTATCTAAGGAGGCTCGGAGGAGGACGTGGCGGCAACACTAGACATGGGCAGGCTGGCGGGGGCGAAGGCTTTCCAGGCCGGAGAAGTCCAAGTAACCTCCTGGGGGCGGGACGCAGATACAAGGCCCCTTGGCTGGCAGAGTCCTCTGGACCCGGATGTGGCTCCCGCTTTCACACTCGGGCAGGTAACCTACCTTTTCCTGAAATGAGGGCTCAGCTCCGATGGGTCTCCTCTTCCCTTCATTTGCTCTCACAGTGATGATTGGGTTTGGTGAAGTTCTATGTAAGCCCAGGAATGCTAACTTTCACCACTTCTATTCAACATGGTACTGGGAGTCCTTGCTGGAGCAATTACAGCAGAAAAGAAATAAAGGACATCCAAATGGGAAAGAAAGAAGTAAAATTATCTCTGTTCACAGATGACATAACCTTGTATGTAGAAAACCTAAAGATTTCATGAAAAAAAAAAAACGTGTTAGAATTAATAGATTCAGCAAAGCTTCAGGATAAAAAAATCAACACTCAAGAATCAGCTGTATTTCTATACACTAACACTGAACAATCTGAAAAGGAAATTGAGAAAACAATTTCATTTATAATAGCATGAAAAAGAATAGAATCCCTAGGAATTAACCAAGGAGGTAAGAGACTTATACACTGAAAACTACAAAACATTGCTGAAAGGAAGGAAAGAAGATAAATACATGGAAAGACAACCCATATTCATGGGTTGAAGACTTAGTACTTTTAAGATGACAATACTACCCGAAGTGATCTGCAGATTCAATGAAACCCGCATCGAAAGCCCACCAGCATTTTTGCAGAAATAAAAAACTCCATCCGAAAATTCAGATGGAACCTCGGGGACTCCAAATAGCCAAAACAACCTTGAAAAAGAAGCACAAAGTTAGAGGACTCAGCTTCCCTGATTCAGAATTTACAGTAACCAGAACAGCGTGGCACTGGCATAAGGACAGATGCACACCAATGGGATAGAGTAGAGAGCCTGGAAGTAAATCTTCCCATATATGCTCGACTGATTTTTGACATGGGTGCCAAGACCGTTTAGTGGGAAAAGGACAGTCTTTCCAACAGATGGTGCTGGGAAAACTGGATATCCCCATGTAAGAGAATGAAGTGGGACCCATACCTTATACCATATAGAAAACTTAACTCAAAATAGGGCAAAGACCTAAACATAAGAGCTAAAACTATAAACGTTTTAGAAGAAAACGGGGATAGCTTCATGACACTGGATTTAGCAATGATTTCTTGGATTTGACACCAAAAGAAAAAAATAGATAAATCAGACTTAATCAAAATTGGAAACTTTTGTGCATGAAAGGACATTATCAAAAGAGGAAAACACAGCCCACAAAACGGGAGAAAATATTTGCAAAGCATGTATCTGATAAAGGATTAATTTCCAGAATATATAAATAACTTCTAGGGACTTCCCTGGTGGCGCAGTGGTTAAGAATCTGCCTGCCAGTGCAGGGGACGCGGACGGGTTCGAGTCCTGGTCCGGGAAGGTCCCACATGCCACGGAGCAACTAAGCCCGTGTGCCACAACTACTGAGCCTGTGCTCTAGAGCCTGTGTGCCACAACTACTGAGCGTGTGTGCCACAACTACTGGAGCCCGCGTGCCTAGAGCCCGTGCTCCTCAACAAAGAGCAGGCCCCGCTCACCACAACTAGAGAAAGCCCGCACACAGCAACGAAGACCCAACACAGCCAAAAATGAATAAATAAATAAAAATTAAATAACTTCTACAACTCAACAACAAAAAACCAAACTACCCAATTTAAAAATGGACTTGAATAGACATTTACCCAAAGAAGATATACAGTTGGTCAATAAGCATGTGAAAAGGTGCTCAACATCACTAAGTCATTAGGAAATGCAAATCAAGACTGTGATGAGATACAAGATAACAAGGAGACGAGGGTGTGGAGAAATTGGAACCCTTGTGCACTGCTGCTGGGAGCATAAAATGGTGCAGCCGCTGGGGGAAACAGTCTGGCAGTTCCTCAAAAAGTTAAACATAGAATCACCGTATGACCACCAATCCCACTTCTAGGTATACACCCAAAAGAACGGAAGGCAGGGACTCAAACCGGTATTTGCACACCAATGTTCATAGCAGCATCATTCACTGTAGCCAAAAGGTGGAAACAGCCCATACAGATGAATAAACAAAGTGTGGTCTCTACGCGCAATGAAGTATTATTCAGCCTTAGAAAAGAAGAAAATCCTGACACTTGCTCCAACATGGATGAATCTTGAGAAAATTATGCTCCGTGAAGTAAGCCAGTCACAAAAAGGACAAATATTGTATGAATCCACTTATGTGAGGTACTTAGAGGGGTCACTTCCTAAAGACAGAAAGCAGAAGGGTGGGTGCCAGCAGCTGGGGGAGGGGGATGGGAGTGAGGGTTTCATGGAGACAGAGTTTCAGCTTGGGAAGATGAATGATTTCTGGAGATGATGGCGATCGCGGTTGCACACAACACGCATGCACGGAATGCCACTGAGCGCATTTAGAAATGGTTAAGGTGGTCAATTTTATGTTGTGTATATTTTACCCCCCCCACAAAAAAAAATCATGGGGACTTCCCTGGTGGTCCAGTAGTTAAGACACTGAGCTCCCAATGCAGGGGGCGCGGGTTCAATCCCTGGTCGGGGAACTAGATTCCACATGCCGCAACTAAGAGTCCGCGTGCCGCAACTAAAGATCCCACGTGCCGCAACTAAGACCCGGCACAGCCAAATCAATAAATAAATAAATATTATTTTAAAAATCACCAAAAAAAGAAGAAAAGAAATCATAGGCCAATGTACTGTCAGAGTGGGGTAGGGGACTGGGGGGATCAGAGATCACTGAGACCTGTTGCCTCATTTGGCGGGAAACAACACCTAGAGAAGGAACCAGAGAAGAAAAGGGAAGCAGAGTCCAGGAGCTCAGGGTTAATATGGCAGAGCCAGGACTGGAGCCAGGGTCCTCGAGCTGCAGGGCAGGGACTCGGTCTGTCTTGCCTCCTGCTGTTTCCCCATGCCCAGCCCTCAGTGGCTGTTAGCTAGAGGGCTGTGTCCCGTTCCTTCCCCGGGGTGGGACCCCCAGCCCCCTGGCGCTGTTGGAACACGTCTGTCTGTCCCTGCCTCGTGCCCACGGGTTCTGGTGGGAAGGCACAGGGCGGGACCCAGGCAGGGGTGTCTCACCTGCAGCCAAGGTTGGAAGCAAGTTCTCCATCACCACCCACCCCGCTGCCCTCTCCAGCTGCGGGGTGGGGGAGAGGGGCTTACCCAGTCCCTGAGGACTTCACACCAGCTCTGGCTGGTTCTTCCTGGCTTGTCTTGTCCTATGTGCCCTGCTTACAGGGGCTTGCCGTGGTCTGTCACAGTTGGTGGGCAGGGGCGGGGTTGCCACTCACTTCCCCATGGCCCCGTGGCACTAGGGCCCAGGGATCGGGGCCCCAGTGCTGTGGTTGGACTGGGTCACGACTGGCCATCTCCCTCTCCCTGCCCGCAGGTCAAGGACAGTGCAGGGCACTTCTCAGGCTGCTAATCTCAAGTACATGGCATGGGGACCACGGGGTTTTATTTTGCCTTAAAGTTCCAGAGGAAGCTGCCTCTGTAGTCTGCGGGCTGTTCAGATGTACTTTATCTGCCTTTTAAGAGGGATGAAGGAGGAGTGGGGCCTGCTGGCGTAGAAAAGGACATCCCATAAAGCAGGGGCGAGGCTCTCCAGTGGAAGAGGGCCAGCTGCAATTAACATTCACAGAGCAGGTTAGGAATCTGGAGCAAGCGGCCACCATGGCTCTGAGTACAGTGTTGGGGTTGATTTTTCTTTCCCCCTGGCTGGTCTGTGCCCACCTGCCCCACTAGCATGTAGCAATGCGGAATCCAGATGGCTGCTTCCGTCATTGGTGCGTATCATCAGATGAGCTTCTTGCCCATCCGGACCCCCTTTCCTCCGTTCTCCACACCGGGCACGAAGCAAGCCGGAACGCTGTTTCCTTGCGCCGGCACCTCTGGGCTCCTTCTCACACTCTTGATTGTTGGGGAGGTAGAAAATTTGGCTGTTTTTTCCTCCATTCTCACCAGAAGGATGTTGCTGAATGCAAAAATGCTAATCCAGCCTCTTCCGCCTTCTGGGGCTGGCTGTTTCTGAAGCTGCTCCATTTCACAGCAGAGTGTGGACGTCCGCAGCCAAGAAACCAAGCCACTGGGTCTCGAGGCTCCTCCCAGCAGGACCGCCTGGGATTTCCCCCTGCGTGGGAGGGGTGAGGGGTGGGCTGCTGGAGAAAAGCCCGGCTGGGAGAGGGCACTGTCATGGCTGGCAGGGTCGAGCGGCCCCCGACCAGGTATCAAACCCGTCCCCCCTGCAGTGGAAGCGCGGAGCCTTAACCACTGGACCGCTAGGGAAGTCCCAGGGTCGACCTTCAAGGCGCCCTGGCCCCCAGCCCGCACCAGGCAGGAGGCAGCCTTTTCTGAATGGAGAAAATGCCATGGCAACAGCATCAGGATGACATACTCTTTTACGCTGAAGGTTTAATGGGAGCTGTGTCTGCCCCTTCACAGCCCTGCCCTTCACAGCCCTGTCCAGCCCTGCCCTGCCCAGGCCTGCTCAGCCCCTGGTCATTAGCATATCACCGGGGACCTCTAAAAGGTCAGCCCTTTGCAGCCCGGGTCACTGGTGCTTTGATCTTTCTCCATCCCAAGGGCTAGCTGGCGGGAATGACTTGGCCCTTGTCCCCTGGAGCATTGTGTTTCTGCTGTTGCACCAGGATTTATCTTCTGTTTTGACAATTTACGTGATAAAAGAAATGAGCCTGAACTTTGCGTCCTCTGGCCTGGGGACAGGACGGAGGGAGGGAGCCCGTGGGAGTGGCCACAGTTGCAGGGCAATCAGCTCCAACTCAGTTCTGTTGCTGGGGGAATTCTTTTATGAGGAGAGGAAAACGAGAACTGATTTGAGCTCCTTTGTCAGCCGTACCTCCTTCATCTGTCTCAGCCGAGCCAAATACCCACAGCTGCATTTCTGTGGCATATCCAGCAAAATGAAAAGAAAGCAGCATTCTTTGGGGGTTGGTTCTGTATAATCAAAAGGAGTATCTATCTTTTAGCTTGAAAACTCAGAACGCCGGTAATTGGATAGAAAGCGCTGACCCCGAGGATGGGTTCTCATGCCTTTGACCCCCTTCCCGGTGCCGGGGGAGGGGGAGGTTCATGGACTCTGCTGCTACCCCTAACTTGGATGTGAGGTTCATTGATTGAACGTTTCCTCTGTTAAGCCTCCAAGACAGTGTCCCCGTGGCCCCGCCACGGTGCCACTGCCGCTCTCTCTTCCCGAGTCTGTGCCGTGGCCCGTGCTGTGACTGGCCAGACCACCGGCGGAGGGCGGCCCTTTGGCCAGCTGGCCTGTCCCTTCACTGGCTCCGTAGGGTCGCAGGCAGGACGGCTTTATTAGGAGGCCACTGGGTTTGTGGTCGCAGACACCCCTGCTGTGTGGCCCCTGGGGGGAGTCCCCTCCTCTGGGCGTGGACACCTTGAAGGGGAGGGCCCTTCAGAGAGCCGAGTGGCTGGGCGAGCGGGGGTGTGGGGTGTGGGGTGTGGGGTGGGGTGTGGGGGCAAGGGTCGTCCCGACGCTGCCTCGTTCTGCCCTCACCTCGAGCAGCCTCTGCCCTCGGTCTTCCCTTCTCTAGACTGGACGGTGCTTTGGCCATTCCTCCTGCGCGCCTGCCCCTGCTCTCCCCCGATCAAATGCTCCTGCCAAGCGGCACCGTGGGCTCTGGTGGTTGAGACCCCCGCCCCCCGCCCAGCCCACCGCACGCATGGGCTCATCAGGGGTGACTCTCACCGCTTGGGGGCAGGTTTGCTCATTCGCGGGTAGGGAGTCTGGGTGCCCAGGGTGACGAATAAAGGGGGTGAAAATTTGGGGGATATAGCCTTTTCGGTAAAAATTAAAGCCGTGAGGCTTTTTCCATGCAGACTGAAGGCTGTTGCACAGATGTTTGGAGCAGTAGCAGTAGCTGTTTGGAGTGTGTGCTCACCGCTTGTAAGGACAGCCTTCGTTTGGGCGTGTGAGTTCCAGGGTGTTGTGTACAAAGCAAGCGTCCCTTCTCTGCAGCTGCCTCTGGTAAAACAAGGCCACTTCCAACACGTACAGAGGTCGCGGGGTTTTTATGGAGCGTCAGTGGAAGTGCGGGTTGTTTGAAGCTTTTGTTGAAAGGGGGGTGATGGTCTCCCTCTCGAGAATTGTGCAGTTAGGATGGGGCAGGCTTGGAATTCAGCTAAGATCCCAACGTTGGGTCCAAACTCGCCTGTGCTAACTGCTGAGGCCATATCAGCAAATGCCTAGGCGTTAGAGACAGACAGACCTGAGACCGGATGTCAGTGCCACCAACTCAGCTATGTGATCCCGGCCAAGGACCCAACCTCTGAGCCTCACTTCCTTCTTTATAAATGTGGGAGAGAATCATGCCTACCTTAGGGGGATTTTTTTTTTTTTAATTTTTAATTGTGTTAAAATACACATAACAAAATTGGCCATCTTCACCATTTTTAAGTGTTAAATACTTCACATTGTCGTGCAACCGCTCTCTAGACCTTTCTTGTCTTGCAAAACTGAAGCTCCATCCGCATTCAGCAGCAGCTCACCACCTCCTTCCCCAGCCTCTGTCCTTCCCCCAGCCTCTGGCACCCACCATTCTACTTTCTCTCTATGAATTTGACTACTTTAGGATGCTCAAATAAGTGGAATCACACAGTATTTATCTTTTTGTATCTGGCTTGTTTCACTCAGCATAATATCCTTGAGGTTCTATTCATGTTGGAGCAGGTGTCAGAATTTCCTTCCCTTTTAAGGCTGAATAATATTCCATTGTGTGAACCTGCCACATTTTGTTTATCCATCATCTGTGTCTAGACACCTGGGTTGCTTCCTGGCTATTGTGAATAATGCTGCTGTGAACATGAATGTGAAAATACCTCTTTGAGATCCTACTTTCAACTCTTTTGAAACTCTTTTTGGGTGTGTACCCAAAAGTGGAATTTCTGGATCATATGGTAGTTCTCTTTTTGATAATTTGAGGACCTGCCATATTTTTTTTTCTTTTTTTTTTGCAGTACGCGGGCCTCTCACTGTTGTGGCCTCTCCCGCTGCAGAGCACAGGCTCCGGACGCGCAGGCTCAGTGGCCATGGCTCACGGGCCCAGCCGCTCGGCGGCATGTGGGATCTTCCTGGACCGGGGCATGAACCCATGTCCCCTGCATCGACAGGTGGACTCTCAACCACTGCGCCACCAGGGAAGCCCCCTGCCGTATTTTTTATAAGGGCTATATCATTTTCCATTCCCACCAACAGTGCACAAGCCGTTTCTCCACATCCTCTCCAGCACTTGTTATTTTCTGTTTTTTTTAATATATATTTTATTTATGGCTGTTTTATGTAACTGGATCTTCATTGTGGCACAAGGGGTCTTTTAGTTGCGGCATGCAGGCTTCTTAGTTGTGTCACGCATGTGGGATCTAGTTCCCCGACCAGGGATCGAACCTGGGGCCCCTGCATTGGGAGCGCAGAGTCTTAGCCACTGGACCACCAGGGGAGTCGCTATTTTCTGTTTTTTTTGATAGCAGCCGTCCTAGTGGGTGTGAGGTGGTATCTCGTTGTTTTGATTTGCATTTCCCTAATGACTAGTGATTTTTAACACTTTTTTTTTCATGGACTTATTGGCCATTTGTATATCTTTTTTGGAGAAATGTCTGTTCAGGTCTTCTTTATTTATTCTAAAGGATACTAACTCCTTCTCAGATTTGCAAATATTTTCTAACATTCCGTAGGTTGCTCCGTTTTTACTCCGTTGGTTGTGTCTTTTAATGCACAGAAAGTTTTAAATTTTTGTGCGGTCCGGTTTATCTATGTTTTCTTCCGTTGCCTGTGCTTTTGTCGTCACCTCCATGAGTAGAAGCATTGCCACACCCGATGTCACGAAGCCTTTCCCCTGCGTTCTCTTCTGAGAGTTCTAGTTCTAGCTCATGGGAGTTTGGTGAATGAAGGGCAGGCTTAGGAGTCAGCCCCCGGCCCCCCTCCCAGGTATTCTCGTGGGAGCAGCACCCAGAGGTGCTGTCGGCTCAGCCCATCTGCCTGGTGGGAGAGTGGGGTGGGTCCGGGTCCCTCCTCTTCCCCGCCGGGGTCCTTATTCCAGGAGAAGTGTAAGCCAGTTTTCTTTCTGAATTTGCAGAAAAGGCTACAGACGGCTCCCTGCAGAGCGAGGACTGGACGCTGAACATGGAGATCTGCGACATCATCAATGAGACGGAGGAAGGGTGCGTGTCCCCCACCCAGGGCAGGCGGGCGGCGGGCCGCTCGAGTCGGTCTGTGTGCAGCCCGCTGCCCTGACGTCTGACAAGTGGTTTTCCTCACCGTCCTCCCCCCGCCCTCAGTCAGAGCAGTGACCGCCTCTTAATCACAAGGGGAATGACGTTGCTTGGCTTCGGGGTCCCCTGCAGCACGATCCCCACCTCCTCCCGCCTTCCGCAGCCCTGGGGACTGGCTGGAGTCCCAGGAGGGAGAGGCCCCGGGGTCTGTGGGGTAGTGGAAGGCGGGGCGCGGGGAAGACTTGTGAGGCCCAGGCCCCCCCACCCCTGCGCCGCCGGGTCTGTTCTTGCTGCTGTATTTACGTCCGCTTCTGCATCACAGGTACATTCCATGTGTACTGCTTCCAAATTAGTCGGTATGTGGCCCTCTGTCCACACTGTAAAAATGGAATTTACGGTAGCCACGCCCTCTTAAACCCTCTCCAGACCTGGGCGGCCCTGGCCTTGGCGCTGTCCTTACTGGCCTTGCCACGTGGAGGCTGGGGACCAGCCTCTGACGGTTGGCCCTGCCTTCATTCAACAAACATGTCCTGAGTGACCACCTCGTGCCGGGTCCCAGAGTGAGTACTGAGGGCACAGCAGGGACGGGACAGACGGAGTCCCTCCCCTGCACCACGAGCAGGACAGTTACCACACACCCAGGTCAGCTGGTGACATGGCTGGGGAGGAAGAGCTGGGGGTGAGTGCTTGTGAACAAGTCACCAAGGAGGGCCTGGCCCAGGTGGCTCGAGGGGCGGAGGTGTGAGCACCAGGCCAGGGAAGGGCTTCCCAGCGCACGGTCCCAGGACAGAGGGGCTCTGTTGCGTCTGAGGGACAGCACTGGGGCCGGGGGGCCGGGATCCAGGCAGGGACCCTGTCTTCCACTTGGTCTGAGGTTCATCTTATTTATTTATTTTTTAAGATTTATTTATGATTTATTTATTTAATTTATTTTTGGCTGCATCAAGTCTCAATTGAGGCATGCGGGATCTTTCCTTGTGGCGCGCGGGCTTCTCTCTAGTTGTGGCGCGTGGGTTTTCTCTCCTGTAGTTGTGGTGTGGGCTCTGTAGTTTGTGGCATGCGGGCTTAGTTGCTCCGCGGCATGTGGGATCTTAGCTCTCTGACCAGGGATCGAACCCACGTCTCTTGCATTGTAAGGCGGATTCTCTATCCCTGGACCACTGGGGAAGTCCCCATTTTATTTTTTTTTATAGTTTTTTTTGTGTTTAAATTTATCTGGCTCCACCAGGTCTTAATTGCAGCACTTGGGATCTTTAGCTACAGCATGTGGACTCTTAGTTGTGGCATGCAGGATCTAGTTCCCTGACCAGGGATTGAACCCGGGTCCCCTGCTTTGGGAGCATGGAGTCTTAGCCACCGGACCACCAGGGAAGTCCCTGAGGTTCATTTTAGGGACCACGCTGGCTGCCATGCCCAGGACGGCTAGGCTGGGGCTGTCACAATCACCCTGGTGTGAAGCGATGGCAGCTTTGACTGGGGTGGCAGTAGAGGGGGTGAGAAACCATGAGAGTCTGAGCATTTCTGAAGGCGGAGCCGGTGGAATTTGTGCCGTGGGCCTGAGAGGAGAGACAGGATAGATAATCCGAGGTTCGGGGCAGCTGCATCCCGAGGCCCAGCAGGCCGGGTTGGAGGTTCAGCTAAGGTTCAAGCCCTTCCCAGGCGGCGCTGGCGGGAGGGGTGGAGGGCTTGGCCGCCCTAGGGGCAACAGGTTGGGAGCCCTCTGGGAGGGGAGCTCCAGGCGACCAGCTTGGTCCTGGCAGGAGACGGGATGTGTTGAGGAGAAGGCATTTTAACCCCGCAGCCCCTGGCCTCCTTCCTGCCCACCCCGCCCCCGGCCTGTCCACGTTTATTGAGCCCACGGGTGGGGCGCGGCCTCTGGAGGCCGAGGCGGGTGCTGGACGGGTGGCCGAGGCCGTGGGTGCAGAGGGGAGGAAGTGGGAAGTGCGGGGGGGTGGGATGGGCATCTGGACCAGAGGCCGGAAGGGGGCTCAGGCCGCGGGCACTCTAGCTCCCTTTGCCCATGTCGCCCACCCCTCCGTCTGCCACACCGAGCTCCTCCGTCACCCACGGGCCTTCCTGACGTCTCTCTGGCCCCGCTGGTCTTTTGGTTCCGTGAACCTCCCACTCTCATGCCCAGCTTGCGGGTCCCCAGGAAGCGCGGAACGTGCACACGTGTCGGAACGGAGCGTCCTCGTCCCATGGGGGCTGGAGCGCAGCCCCTCCCCCTGCCTTGTCGAGGGAGGGTCCTGGCCCCTGCTGTCGGCCTCTTCCTGAATGAGGGGAAGCCTGCCCTCTCGCTGTCCCAACGCCCCGCGGATAAGCCCCCGTTGTGTGATCCCCTCACAGCCCGTATTGTACTTGGGCTCGCCACAGCTAAAACTCGTGTGTTCTGATGTGTGTGGGAGGGAGTGTCTGTCTCGCCCCCAAAGCCCTGGGCCCCGAGCTCCCTGAGGCAGGCATCTGTCTTCCTTACGGCCACATCTCCACCACCTGGACACATTCGTGAGGTAAGAGAGTAAGTGGATAAAGTCCCTGGGGACTCAGGGCCTGAGGACGAAGGGGGTCGTGACCCAGGGCAACATGGGCTCCACGAGGGAGGCCAGTGCCAGGCGCCTGGGGAGGGGCATCCAGGTGGGGTCCAGCAGCCGCCCAGGGGTCAGCAGGCAAGGTGGGTGGATGGCAGGGCAGGAGAGAGGGACCAGGGGCCTGGGTGACCCTGGGTGGGTTCCCCTCCCGTCTCGGTTCGCTCGGGTATAAAGTGGGCCCCAGCAGTGGCCGCTCGTGGCTTCACTGCCGCGCCCTGTGCCCGGCCCATGCGAAGCCCCGGCCCACACCAGCTCAGGCAGCACCCTCCAGCCCGACAGGGCAGGGCCAGACCATTTTAATGTTGAGGGGCTCAGGCTCTAGCATGGGAGCTCTGTCTGTGCTTCCTTTATTTATTCGGAGCTCACCTCTGGGAGACGGTCCTGCTGGGCACCGATTTGGTGAGCTGTCCTGCAGGCCCCTCCCTGGGCTTGCCCTAACGCCCAGGCTGGGGTCACCTCCAGCCTGGGGCCTTGTGTGGCTGTCCCTCGTGCCCTGGACCCTTGGTCACTAGGCAGGAGTGCCCTGGCTAGATGACCTCCCCGGGATGTTTTAGGCCCTGTTTACCAGGCCTCCCCCAGACCTGCCAGGTTAGATGCAGCAGGCGTGTGGATTTAGTAAATGCCCTTCAGGTAATTCTGACATGCGGCTCTGGTGAGCACCCCCTGACCTGGTCGTTTCCGTGACCATCTTGGACCGTCCCCAGCTCATGGACTCTTTGTGCCCCAGCCTCTAAACTGGAGTAGCCCCGGATAAATGCAATGGAGCAAGGGAACAGCTGGGAGGGGGCGGCCAGGAGGAGAGGAGGTGTCCAGGGTGGGCGGGGCGGGGCATCGCCCCCCCGCGGGGTAAGTGGGAAGCAGCTCAGAGGTGGCAGTTCTGGAGCCGAAGGACAAGGTGGGCTCAGGATGACCAGAGAGAAGGTCTCTTCTGGGTCTGGGGTCCAGCTCCCGCAGCCCCGACCTCTCCCCCTGCTTGGGGCCCTTCCCTGCTCTGCTGGGCTCCAGCACCCCACTCCCCTCTCCCAGTTTCCTGCTCTGCGTCTGATGGGCTGCTGTGTGGTTCCTCTGACAGGACTTTGATTCTGTCTCCGAGGCTGCTTCCCCGGGGAGAGGGAGAAGTACTTGCTTTGGTGTCCCCAGTGCCTCTCAAGCAGCACTTCCCCGATGGATTTTTGGTGGATTTTCACTTTCTCTCTAACCTGGGAGCCGCCGCCTCTCTGATTTCCCGGCACCGCATGCCCCCCCAACCCAGGAGCTCCATGAGTCACAAGTGAGCAGAGCCCTGGGAGGCTCTTCCCATGTAGTGCCCCGTGGAAGTTCAAGAGGAGGGATGAGAGCGTGCCCGGCGGGGCCTTTGAGACAGGAAATCAGTCCCCGCTCCTGGCCGGCGGCTGCTGACCTTCATCAGCCCCAGGCCACCAAGTCCTCAAAGCCGAGAGCCTGTCGAGCCCCATGTTTGCAGAAATCAGCACCCCTGTTTGGGAACTGCAGCCACACTGCAAACACACCTGGCAGGGACCCCTCCCCAGGGAGCCGAGAAGTTCCGCGGGGAAGCCATGCTTCAGGTGACTCGGGTCTGTTTATTCCTTCTAGAAGCCTCGCCTTGCTTCTGTGTGTTTCTGTTGAAATTGGGCTGATTGGCAGAGCTGCTCCCCTCTCCTTCCCCAGCTCCCTCACACACTTCTTGAGAGTATTTTTTTTTTTTGTCTTTGTTTCTGGGCGCAGGCTTTCTCTAGTCACGGCGGGAGGGGCTACTCTCCTTTGCGGTGCATGGGCTTCTCATTGCGGTGGCTTCTCTTGTTGTGAAGCACGGGCTCTAGGCGCGCAGGCTCAGTAGTTGTGGCTCGCCGACTCTAGAGTGCAGGCTCAGTAGCTGTGGTGCATGGGCTTCGTTGCTCTGCAGCATGTGGGATCTTCCCAGACCAGGGCTCGAACCCGTGTCCCCTGCATTGGCAGGCGGATTCTTAACCACTGCACCACCAGGGAAGTCCTGGTAAATAGATTGTATTTCCAAACTGTCGGAATAGGAGGCCCCGATTTATGAACCTTCACTTTAGGAAAGACCCAGATTATGCTGGCCTGCTGATGGGTGGGCGGCAGGAGCCCACTTGTGATAGCAGAGGGCGGGGTTCCCCAGAGTGGGCCATGGGCACCGGGGGACCCTTAGACACGGGCACTGCGCCAGGTAGATGCCCTCAGGGGCTGGGTGGAGACCCGCCTCCCAGCGTGGCTGTGGTTTCAGCAGGAGTGTGTACTGAGAGCAGACAGTTGGCATATGACAGAGCTGTTGCCAGCTGGAGGACCCTGCAGCTCTGCCTACAGGGCCCCCGGGAAGCCGGGTCAGATCTGGTACCAAAACACACAACTCCCAGGGTTTTGAGCAGACTTCTGTTTTCTCAGGGAAAAAGGAGTTCCACAGAGCCTGGAACCTGGACATCCAGCTCTGCACAGGGACCTGGCCGTTCTCGCCTGTGTTTCTCTGGCGGGGTCCCTTCAGTGAACCCACCAGTGGCAGGCTGGTTATTGTTCTGGGTAAATCATACTTGCACGTGATGTGGAATTCAAGAGGGCTGCAGCCTGCGACCTGGGGAACAGCCCCTCCTCCTCGGCCCTGGCGCCCTCCCCAGGGCCGACTCCCTCCAGGGTCCCCTCCTGGCAGAGGTGTGTGCGCTGGGCATTCCTTGTCCTTTTGTAGCTCACATGGCTGCGTCCCCTCTGCCCTGCTCTGCAGATGACGCTAGTCTGTATTTTTGGTGCGTTAAGAGTGTTTATTCTTCTGTGCAGCTGCATAGTACTCCGTTGTATGGATAAGCACAATTTAATTCAACCTGATTCACATTGATAGACATTTCGTTTGTTTCCAGTCTTTCACATTTACAAACGGGCGGTAGCAAGTAACCTCGTGTACATGCTAGTTGGCACGAGTGGCCCTGACTCTGTAGGCTGGGGCTCCGGTGGGATTGGCAGGGTCTGCATATGTCTATTCTCCAGGCCAAAGGATGCCATTCGAGCCCTGAAGAAGCGGCTCAACGGGAACCGGAACTACCGAGAGGTGATGCTGGCGCTGACGGTGAGTGCCCCCCTGCCCTCCCCCAGGGCGGGAGAACGTCCGGGAGCCGCAGCTGGGGGACAGCCTGGAGTGAGCGCTGCTAGGGGTAGCTGTGCCTCCTGCTGCCGCCCCCGTGTGTCCACCCTTTGAGACGGGTGAGCCAGCAGGTACGCGGCACGGGCAGTGTTGTCCGGTGCAGAAGCCCAGAGCAGAGAAGCCACAGGCCTGGGCGTGGGTCCCCGGGGGCCAGCAGCCTGCTGTGAGGCACTGAGGCCAGCTGCTTCTCTAGGGGTCAGCTTCCTCCTTGTAAAAGTGCCAACTTCCACCGAGCACCTGCCCGAGACTAGGCTAGCTCTTCAGATGTTAACTCAAATGCTTCCAGAAACCTTCCTAAATGGGTTTCATCGTCCGCTTTTACGGATGCAGAAACTGAGGCTCGGAGAGGCCCAGAAGTTTGCCCAGACTTCACAGCTAGTGAGGTGCCAACTGGATCATGGGATAAAAACTGAACATCGCCGCAGAGGTTCTAGGGAAAGTCAGCAAGTGACTCCTTTCAGGAAGGAACAGACCAGGTTTTTGCCCGTCTTTCAGATGTCAGAAAATTAAAAGGGACAACTTCAGGTATTATTTCTGTCTTGAAAGCTAACATTTTTTCAAATGTGGCAAAAACCAGGCCACAACATGTTGCTCTAATAGAAACTGTAACAGGTCAGCGTGTGGACCTCCCTGTAGGGTTGAGTAGTGGGTTGTTTATCCAAAACAGCCATAACATGTTCCTTTTAAAGCAGAGAAACTGTTTGGATTTCTTGCCCAAGTGAAAACCCAAGACTTATTAGAGTTCTCTGCCAGGGAATTGGCGTTTGAATAATGAGAAAAAGACCAGTTGAGAAACAGGGAGTTGAAAGCTTTTGTTTTTTCCTCAGAATTTCAACTGCAGCTTTCACTAAACCCACAGTGATGCCCAAAATGAACTGTTTTCAGAAACAGAAATCACCAGGGACAGGCAAAACTCACGAACTCTTAGCACGCAGGCCATTTTCCTGGCATCTAAACACCTCCCACTCCATGCCCAGCATCGTGGTAGCTGCCTGGGATGGAGATCTCTCCACCGTGGGCCCTGCCATTCCTTCCTTCCTGTAGTAGAGCATGAGGGCCACCATTTAGTGTTTCCTTAAGTCTTACATTTAAGTCTTTAGACCGTTTCAAATTAATTTTTGTGACTGGTGTAAGTTAGAGGTCCAGTTTCATTCTTCTGCATGTGAATATCTAGTTTTCCCAACATCATTTATTGAAGAGACTGTCCTTTCCCCGTTGAGTATTCTTGGCTCCCTTGTCAAATGTTAGTTGACAGTATATGTGAGGGTTTATTTCTGGGCTCTCAGGTCTGTTCCATTGGTCTGTGTGTCTATTTTTATGCTAATACCACACTGTTTTGCTTACTATAGCTTTATAATATAGTTTGAAATCAGGAAGTGTGATGTCTCCCACTGTGGTCTTCTTTCTCAGGATTGTTTTGGCTGTTCAGGGTCGTTTATGGTTCCATATGAGTTTTAGGATTGTTTTTTTGTTTCTGTGAAATCTGTAGATGGCTTTGGGTACTGTGGACATTTTAACAGTATTAATTCTTCTGATCCGAGAACATGGGATACCTTTCCATTTACTTGTGTCTTTACTTTCTCTTACCAATGTCTTGTAATTTTCAGGGCACAGATCCTTCACCTCCTTGGTTAGATTTATTCCTAAGTATTTATTTATTTTGATGTGGTCAGGCCTTTGCTGCAAATCCCGTAATGCCTTTGGGAGATTTGTGAAAGGTGCAGACCCATCTTTCGTCCGCTGGAGGCCCAGCCTGGCACACACTGCCTGGGCTCACGTCTGCTCTCGTGGCTTCTCTGTCTTGTCCTTGAACTAACCCTGTTCGTCCATCACAGTCCTCCTGCTTCCTGAGGGCCTTTTAACTTCATATCTGCCCCCACCAAGGTTGTCAGGATGTACCCCAAATAGGAGTTGGTCAGAGGTCTGGGGCTTCCTGCTCAGTCATCAGTGCGGCTCTGACTGCTTGGAGGCGCTGTTTGCCTACTCCGCGGGCCTTAGCTGCATTCAGGAAAGTTACCACCGTGTTTCAGGACCAACAACCCACAGCGACAGATTTGCCTTTTTGGTAGAGCAGCCTGCAGTGGGCTTGCCAGCCGGGAGCACTTCCACAGCTCCTGCTCTGCCGGGCGGCCCCACCACCTCTGTCCAGGGCATTTTAAGGACCGAATGAGGGAACGAGAGTGTGGCAGTGGTTGCCTGTCGTCTGAGGCACTCACTGATCTTGGAGGAGGGTGGCCCTGTGCCTCAGGGCGGGCGGAGGCTCAGAGGAGGCTGCAGGGGATCCTGTCCTGCTTCTGGCCTGACTAGCAATTTGTACCTACACCACTTTCTTCACCTTCTAAGCCTTTTAACTCTGGGAAAAAAAGGGGATAACAGCCTCCACTTAAAAAGGGTGAATGAGTTGTGAGGATGGAGTGAAATGACATACAACATGAAAGGGTCTCCCCTGGGTCAGCCATGCAGTCACATTCCTAACATCAGTGTTAGGAACTTTCTCCATGACCAAGCTTTGTCCAGGGAAAGCCCCGTTGTCCGACCCTAGCCCCGGGGAGTGGCTGCCTGGGGTCACCAGTGGTCAGTTAGTTTAGGCGAATGAGGACAAGCAAGGCGGCCAGCAGTGTCCCCTGATGCTGGTGACGTCCTTCCGTGGAGGCAGTCCCCACCAGCCAGCTGTGGCCTGGGTGCCGGCGTGGGAGGGGCCGGGTCATCGTCCGGGTCAGGGGGTTTCCAGAGAGCGAAGGGGTCCGGAGAGCTGCCTGCGAGGCTGGAGGGACCCTCCAGTGGGTGCTGTGAGCTCAAGGCCCCTCGCTCGTGCGGTGGGGGCCCAGGACAGTAACCCTGTGACACATCCTCCTGCACTGGCCCGCCAGGCAGGTCTGCGCTTCAGACACGCTCACCCTAACTGCAGTCCTGCAGCGGGGCACTCGCGCCCACTTTGCAGGCAGGGAAGCCGAGCTCAGACAGACTGGCCCTGAAAGTGGACCTGAGATTCAAGCCCGCGCTGGCCATTGCTCAGAGCCCACAAGCGCTGTGCTCTTCTAGTGGCCGAGGCCTGTGTAACTTACTTTTCCGGACGAGGAAGGAGGGACAGAGTTGATTCGAATGTGGCCAAGGCCACAAACCGCATATGGGGGTGAGAGACCCGGGTCACGGCCGGTCTCAGTTGTGGAAGCAGGGTTGTGCGGCCGTGTGGGGCATTCGCCTCTTCACGACCAGGTCCAGTAACTCACCAGCAGCGCAGGCTGCTCCAGTGGGCTCCGCCCGGGAGGGCCCGCATCCACCGGCTGTTGCCACCAGCCCAGAGGCTCGTTTCCAGGGATGCTTGGTCGTTTTGACCCCGCTGAGACCCCAGTACCCTTCTCGTGCAGATCCGGTGCCGCCCGACTGCTGTGCAGGCCCAGAGACCCCAGCCAGCAAGGGGCCACCTGTGTCCTGCAGAAGGGTTTGCCTCTGGAGGAGCCCATCGGCAGGATGGTCGGCAGTGGGGAGAGGGGGCCGCGTCTCCTTGGCCCCTGGGGTGACCTCTGTTTCCATCCCGCCCGCATCAGGTGCTGGAGACGTGCGTGAAGAACTGTGGCCACCGCTTCCACGTCCTCGTGGCCAACCGGGATTTCATCGACGGCGTCCTGGTCAAAATCATCTCTCCCAAGAGCAACCCCCCAACCATCGTGCAGGACAAGGTGCTGGCTCTCATCCAGGTGGGTCGGCGGGGAGAGAGGAAGGCGGGGCCTCCCAGCAGCCAGTCCTCACGCTTCCCCATCATTTGGAGGAAAGGATGGGTGCTTCTGGGTTTAAATATTGGTTGAGAAACACTTGTTTTTTACCCTCATCCCGCTGAGATGACACCCTCAGCGGTGGCTCTCCTGGCCGTTGCTGGCTGTGTCCGGGTGCCTGGCCCTCGGCTGCCCATGGGGGACAGGCCTGGAGCCTAACGGAGCCACGTGCCGGGTCCACGTGCCACAGGGCGGGGCCAACTCTGGGGTCGTGGGGGTGGTGTTCAGGATTCACTGAGGACGTGACAATTCTGTTGAACCCTGAGGGGTGACAAGCTGGGTGGAAAGGTCAGAGTGCAAGGGGTATGGCAGGTAGAGAGCAGTGTGTGCAAAGGCCTGGAGCATCGAGAGCACAGGTGACACTTTGGGACGTGTTCGTTATTCATTGTCCGGTAACAAATTAGCCCAGACTTAGCAGCTTAGAGCAACAGACGTTTATTGCCTCCTGATTTCTGTGGGCCAGGGCTTCGGGGACAGCTTAGCTGGGCGGTTCTCGGGAGGGTGCCGTCCGGGTGTCGTCCGGGTGTCGGCCACCTCCTCCGAAGGCTCGGCTGGGGCTGGAGGAGCTGCCTCCAGGCTGCTCCCACGCGGCGCCCCCGCCAGCGGCCCCCCCCCCCACCCCGCCTGCAGCAGGTGTCCTAGTGTCCCACGTCCTCGCCATCGTCTTCCTCATAGCCCGTCTGACGGGTGCACAGAGGTTTTGCATCCCGTTGGCCTTTTTAAACCCGTCTTGGAAAGAAGGTGATGTTATTTCCATGTTGAATATGCTTTTAAAATGAGAAGTTAAGGTCTGATGGTCCCCTGGGAGGGCGAGAGCTGCAGCTTTTCTGAAGTCTCCAGCACCTGTGTCCCCACAGGCACGGGAGACTTCAGAAAGTCTCTCTTTGCACGGCCCCCTCGCTCCCCACCCACCGTCCCTCTGACACCTTCCTAGAACGCCGATCCCAGGCATCGTGGTCCCAGGGTGGCCCACAGAGCTGGCGTTTCCAGTGCACGTTTGCCACCGTCTGGTCCGCTGTGAAGTCAGGATGCCCGTCCCTCCCCGCTCCCCTCCACCCCTAATCCCTCCATTCAGCCAGGCAGCCGTGTCCTCTGGCTGCCCTCCTGCCACCCCACCTCCCTGGGCCGCACGGAAAGACACCCCCTCGGGCTCGTGTGCTCAAGGGACCCTGCCCTTCAGGAGGACAGCGTGCCAGATGCAGCAGGCCCTTCTGGAAGGGACAGGGCTCCCGGTGGCCCGGGAGGAGGGGGCCTGTCCAGAGGGCGGGCCTCCCGTGACGTCCCCTTTGTGGGACATCCCCCCGCTCTACGCCACCCTCGGCCTCTTCCTGGGGTTGTTCCAGAACAGAAAGGACGTGGTTCTGGTGGAGGAACCTCATCCCTGCCTCCCGCACTCCCCCCAGAGTAGTGTCTAAAAATTCTCTTTCTTTCCACTGAAGAGGGGAGCTGATGGCGGGGGGTGGGAGGGGCAGGGGGAGCCGGGGGGGGGCTGTGTTCTCAGGAGGTGTCAGGGAGCCAGCGGCCGGGCTTGCAGTAGATTCTGTGGATGGGCAGCTCCCGAAACCCTGTCCCTGTGAGTGAGAACCCCAGGAGCACGAGCAGGACGGCACAGCAGCTTCCTTTTGTCCAGGGAACGGAACCCATTGTTTAAATCAGCAATTGTTTATTGATCTGAAATTGGATGATTTAAAACTTTGTCGAGTGCTTCCCTGGTGGCGCAGCAGTTAAGAGTCCGCCTGCCGATGCAGGGCACGTGGGTTCGTGCCCCGGTCTGGGAGGATCCCACATGCCGCGGAGCGGCTGGGCCCATGAGCCATGGCCGCTGGGCCTGCGCATCCGGAGCCTGTGTGTCCGGAGCCTGTGCTCCGCAGCGGGAGAGACCACAGCAGTGAGAGGCTTGAGGGGTCTGGAGCAAATGGCTCATGTTTGCATAAGGTTTTAGTCCTTTCTTTGGTGTGCGACCCAGGGGAAAGGAGATCGGAACTCCCTCTGGGCCTTCCAACCCCTGACACGTGGGCACGGGTGGGCGGGGCAGGGCGTAGGACAGTGAGCGGGAGCTGTGATGCTGACCCACAGCTCCCAGGACAGGCCTTCTGCTCTGACAGCAACCGCCCTGCCGCTCCCTGGCTTCTTGTGGGGAAGCAGACCTCCCGAGGCCACAGCCCCTGAGGCAGGGTCGTGATTCTCAGCGGGGCCAGCTGTCTAGAGGGGCTCCTGCGCTGTCACCGTCACCTCAGTCCGCTGGCCGCCTGCGTGGCCATGCTCCCCTGTCCCTGCAGCAGGAATCTTCGCATCGGTGAGGCCGTGTTCGCTCTGACTTGACAAATGCTGTCTGACTGCCTTCTCTGTGCCCCCAGGAGACTCGGCAGCTGGGGGGCACAGGTGTGGGCACCGGCCCGGAAGGTGCCCAAGGCACACGGCATCTCCCGCCCTGTGCTTCCCCCCAAGGTGCTGGCGTCAGGGGTGTGGTCAGTAGAGAGCACTGCCGTGGACACACACTCTGCTAGCAGCCCCGCACCCAGACTGCACAGGGGTCCCGCGCAGGACGGGGGCGATTAGCCGGGACTGCTTGGCTGCTTAGATAGCAGATGTCAACCCCAGCTGCCTGGGCAAAGAGCAGAGCTGGTCATGGCAAGGCTACCCAGAGCCCCGGGGTGACGGCCAGGGAGGGGACAGACCTTCTCCTGAGTGTCCGCGCCGTGCAGTGCTGGTCATGACAAGGCAGGCTACCCAGAACCCCGGGGTGACAGCCAGGGAGGGGACAGACCTCCTGAGTGTCCGCGCCGAGCAGTGCTGGTCATGACAAGGCAGGCTACCCAGAGCCCCGGGGTGACGGCCAGGGAGGGGACAGACCTTCTGAGTGTCCGCGCCGTCCCAGCAGGCAGGCTCTCCCTGCTCCCTGGTCCGGGCTGGCATGTGGGTGCGACCCAGGGCCCACATCTACCCATAGAGCAGCCCAGCCCTCCGAGGGCCCAGGGCCAGGCTCCTGAAGCAGGAGGCCGTAGCTGCTCAGCTGGGCACGTGTACCCCCTGCGGGGCCGTCCATGGGGCCTGCTGATCGCTGCTGGACAGGTGCCCCAAGAAGTGTCCGTCGACTGGAGAGAACAGTCGTGGTCTTCTTATGTCTGTCTGCTGGGGGTGGAAGGCAGGATAAGTTAAAAGGGCTCCCCTGGAGCTGTTGTCTTTCTGCAACAACGAAGGCCGGAGGCGGCTCCAGGAGGAGCTGACTGCCGCCTGCTTCTCCCCGCCTCCCCGTGGGCAGTGAAACGCGCCCCCCACCAGCGTTCAGGAGGAAGTGTGACCACGAGGGGCTGTCCTGACGTGGGCGTTAAGTCCCTGCGTGTGCAGGTTGGATGAGCAGGCCCCGGGAGGCCAGGCTCACGGCAGGGTTTGTGGTCAGTGAGATGCAGCAGCCAAACTGAACGAGGCTTTTTGGAAACTGCCCTCTTGGTCAGAGATGGGGGGAAGCAGCTGGGCCCTGTGGCAGCGACAGAGCTGCAGGCAGGACGGCATTCCTCGTCCTCTGAGCCCCTCTTGGGGGCTGCCCTTTGGAGGAACTTCCTTTTTTGATACCTTCTATAACTTCCAAAGAACAGAATTTAAAGATAAATTTTGACAGTTCCTTGAATCAGAGACGAGCGGCAGCCTTTTGAAATATGTGTTCCTTCCTCCCCGTGTTGTGTCTTACATAACGGAAGCTAGTGGCCGAGCTTCCCAGCGGACTGTCGCACACGGGCGCCTGGTGCCAGCGCTGTGAGTAGCGCGGGTGCACCTGCCCCGGCCGCAGTCACCTCGGCCGTCGGATGGGCGGCCAGGCAGTGTGGACTCCGGCTCCCTGACCTACTAGGGTCAGCCTGGACTTTCATGCGCGGAGCGTGGAGGCCACGCCGCTGTGCCCGCGCATCCTGCGGGCGCGGCCTCTCCAGCCGCACGTTGCCAGGCACATCTCCTGGGCTCAGCCCCATGCTTCGGTGTGGTCGCTCCGTCTCCGCTCTAGGCTGTGCCCCACGCTGGACTGAGTTCTGTGCTTTGCTTTCATTCGTGCTCAGCCTGGTGGCACTGGCAGAAGGAGCAGGGTGGCTGGGCCGCAGCCCTGAGCGCCCCGTCGCCCCTAACAGGCCCCCTCCTCCCCTCCAGGCGTGGGCCGACGCCTTCCGGAGCAGCCCTGACCTCACGGGCGTCGTGCACGCTTACGAAGAGCTGAAGAGGAAGGGCATGGAGTTCCCCATGGCCGACCTGGACGCGCTGTCCCCCATACACACACCCCAGCGGGTGAGCCTCGGCCGCGTCCCCAAGGGCCTGTTGCAGGGACAGCCTCTGAATTATGCAGCTTGTCACCAGCCTCCTTAGGGCTCCAGGGCGTTTCTTGTTGATAACGAGTGGGTGCGGGAGAGAGACGGCTGGTGGCTGGTGGCTCAGGGACCCCCCCACCCGCCCCAGGTGCGGGAGAGAGACGGCTGGTGGCTGGTGGCTCAGGGACCCCCCACCCGCCCCGGTTTTCACCCCAACTGTGGGAGAAGGTGACAAAGGAGCCGTGTGGACGCTGTCATGGAGATGGCCGCTCAGGTGGAGCCATCCTGGGAGGGGCGCGGCACCTGCTCTCCCGAGCCCAGGCGTCTGGTGTGGGGACCGCGTCTCCCAGGGCGGCCGGAGGAGCCCCACCTCCACATCGGCAACGCCGAGGGGCTGGCGAGGTCCCTGTTCATGGGTTTTTGAACTGGACAAGTCACATGGATCTAAAATTTACTTTGGGCTATGAGTGGTCACCCTTGACTCCCGCCAGCCTTGGGATGCAAAGCCCCGGGAGGGCCCGCTGAGGGCAGCTCCCACATGCTAGCAGCTTCAGGAGGGAAGGTGCCCAGGCAACGCCATCCTTCCTTTTTGGGGGCAGCCAGGCCCTCTTCTGCCCCGGGAGAGCCCCGGGAGGCTCAGGATCTGGGAGAGGCACCCACCCCAGCTCCCTCTGCCACGGCCCCGTTTGTCCATCTCTGAGGGACGGTGCCGTGCAGGCCTCCCGCGTGGGCACGGCTCACGTTCAAGGGGTCACGAGGGGCCCAGAGGGAAGCACGAGGACTTGGGCTTTCCTAGCGTTTCTCTCACATGATCCCTCCAAGCCACTTGCTGCACTTTGTGTAGTAAACCTGTTTTATTCTTCGAATCATGACGCAGAGCAGCGTGGCGGTTCCTGTAGTTACAGAGAACGTTCAGTAAATTGCATAATTACTGTTTCTATTAGTCCGCTTGTAAAGGCCAAAAAGTAACCTTCTGGTGCCAAACGGGGGCTCCTGATTAGAAAACTTACCAGCAGGCCCTCCCCTCCGATCCCGAGGTGGTCCTGACGGTGGGAGGGTGGCCAGAGCCCGCACAGGCTGCGCTGGGGGCTGCCTCTGTGGCCCGCCTCGGTGTCTGTGAGGTTCTTGGAAGCAGGAGGGGTGGGGGGGCCCAGGCGGCCCAGGCGGACAGAAGGCTTTGTCGTTGCCGTGCAGAGCGTCCCGGAGGTGGACCCAGCCACCAGCATGCCCAAGTCCCAGTCGCAGCTGCAGCCGAGGACGAGCAGCGGCTCCTCCTTGGTGCCGCAGGCCCCGGCTCTGAGCGCTGCGGGCCCCATCACGGCCAATTCAGAGCAGGTACGTGCACGCTTAGGGGCCACAGGCCAGCCTGCCGCTGCCCTCGGTCTCCCAGGAGACAGAGGAGGCCTCCCCAGACGGGCCCTGTGAAGGGTGTCGGCGACACGGGTGCAAGTGCCCGGCCCTCCTGAGGGCGCGCTGTCCAGGGCGGTGGTCACTCGAGGTGGGAGGTGGGGGGCTCCGGGCACAGCAGGTGGGTGGTTTGGAGGACTGGGCGGGGGCGGGGCTGGCAAGAATCACAGCAGGAGGTGAGGCCAAAAGCCCGGGAGCCAGCGGAGTTGTGAAGGGCCTCGGGCGTCCACAGAGAGGTTTAGACTTATCCTGAGAGAAGGCAGCCTGGGCCAGGGCGGAGCCTGCAGGAAGGACCAAGTCCTGCTGCGTCCCGAGCAACGCCCAGTCTCCCCGAGTTATTTCCTGCGGAGCTAATGCTGCCTCAATGCCAGCCTGGATTCTTTTGGAGGAGTCTGGAGACGAGTCCTTAGACGAATCTATAGAACTTCCATTAGTTAAAAAGTGAGGATTGGTCAGACTTGAAAGAAAATCCATCCACTGTTTCTGTTTTTTAAATTCTCATTTACTATTTGCGACAGTTTCATTATTATGGAACCTCATTTAAACAGAGGGCTCAAGCGACTGTGTCCGGTTAGCGGAGTGTGCGCACATTTCTGCTCTGTGGGCCCTGAGGATGGGGCGGCCGGGCAGGTGGTGGGCTGGAATCGGAAAGGCCTGGGCTCAGCCCGCTGCTCCTGGTGAGGCTTCAGCCGGGTCGCTTAACCTCGGTCTCCTGTCAGTAGACCGGGCGGCGGTCCTTCTCTCCTGCCCACCGGGCGTCATGGGCTGGCTGGGCAGTGGCAGGAAGCCCCCTGGGATCCCCAGAGCAGGGAGGAGGTGGAGGCCACAGCTGAAACTACCGCTGCCCCTCCTGGGCCCCCGCCACAGCCGGCACCAGGCCTCCCAGGTGGCCCTGGGAAGAGGGAAGGCAGACGCGTTTGCAGTTGGACGGCCACCGAGACCCTCCCCTGATTGGCCGTCTGCGCCCGGGGGGAGCTCGGGATCGGTTGGAAGGAGGGTCTGGGATGGGCGAGGGGACATGGGCAGGACGAGAGGGGGCTGAATGCGGTGAAGAGAGACAGCAGACCCGACTGGGCAGTGCGGGGTGTGCCCCTGGATGGCCACGGCTGGCCTGTGAGGTCACCTTTGCACAGGTGAGGACACAGGCTCAGAGAGCTGTCCCTGCTGTGGGAGAGGCAGCCCGGGTCCCGGCTCTGGGGAGCTCTGTGGAGCTGGCAGTGGGGACAGGCACCCCTGGATGGGGAGCCGGTGGGGAAGGCACGGCTCAGAGGTCACTGTGCTTGAAGCCTCGATTCCGGGCCAGAGCCTGCAACTGTGAGGTTCCTAGTCGAGGACCCCAGACCTGCAGGGACCTCGGGGGCCACGCTCTCCACCACGTGAAGGAGCAGAAACGGGGCCTGAGAGGCTCACTTCCCCTGCAGGCCCCGCTCGGCCCCCTCCCCCCGCGCTCCAACCCAGCACTGCCCGCGCTTCCTGGGGCTCCCAGCTGCCAGCTGCCGGCGCCCCCCGTGCGCAGATGCAGACGGAGCTGGCCCGCGTCCACCTGGTGCAGGCTCGCTGACCCCGTCCCCACACTTCCCCCGGCCCCCACAGATCGCCAGACTGCGGAGCGAACTGGACGTCGTTCGGGGAAATACAAAGGTCATGTCCGAGATGCTAACGGAGATGGTTCCTGGGCAGGAGGACTCGTCCGATCTGGAGCTGCTGCAGGTGAGGGCCTCCGGGCCGGGGGTTGGGCAGGATGGGGTTTGGGGCCTGTCCTCTAGAGGGACCGAGTCCGAGGAGGCCCGCGTCCAGCCCACGCATCCCGGAGGCGGTCAGAGGCCAGTCCCAGGTGCTCTCTTCTTTATCCTCCTTAAAAACGTTTTTTCCTCATTGTAAAATGCCAGTTGCAAAATACGTGCCCATTGAAAGAGAAAGGAAGTACAAAGAAGAAGATCGTTTTCTTTAACCCCAGCGTCCGCAGATAAGCACTGTCGGTGTTCTGATGTATTTTCTTTCAGACCTTTTTTCCGTGTTTATTTCACACGGGGTTGAGACGGTATCAGGTGTATGATTTTATGTGTTGCTTTGTTCACCCAACATGACGTCACAAACGTGCAGGGACTGCTAGCTGTTCCTGCTCGTGGGAGCCACTTCTGAGACTTCTGGGGTGAAGCTGAGGGTCCCCGGCCAGGGTGGCCCACGTCCTGGCTCCGGAGGCTCTGTGGCTCACTGGCCACCTGCAGGTCTGGGAGCCAGGCGGAAAGAGCTGGCCTGCAGGGTTCCTACCCCAGGTCCGCCATGCCCAGAGCTGGCGCCCAGCTCTCCTGACACCGTCTCAGAGACTCTGGCATCGGTGGAAAGTGGCAGCGGCCCCGCCCGCAGAAGCAGCACCTCCTGGAGGGTGGAGAGGACGCTGTGAAATGTGAGGGCCAGCGGGGAGCACCTCCCACGCCTGCCCCTCGGGGCAGCCGGTCTTGGTCCCCTGAGGGCCACACTGGCTGCTGTCCTTAGGAGGGCATGCTTCCCGGGTGGCCTGGCCCAAGCAGCTGCTTGCCGTGCCCCCCGCTTCCAGCCCCTAAGGGGGTGAGGGTGTGGGTGGGGGAGACCTGCCCAGGGTGTGGGCTGTGGTCCCCGCTCTGGAGGGTCTCACAGCGGGCAGCCTACCTACCTGGGTCCGGGCCCTCCGGCTGCTCTGGACGCCGAGCGACCAGATGCCGCAGCAGCCCAGCTTCAGGTGTGCCATCAGTGCCGCGTCAGCCTCCATCTGCGGTCTGCAGGGTTCTCCCAGGCGTTACCCCAGGCACAGGAGACTGAGATCAGTCCAGGAACGGTGCAGGAACTGAGGGGCCTCTCGAGGCAGCTCTGTGCTGTGTCAGCACCAGAATTCTTGCTGACAGGGGTTTGCAGTGGACAGAGCTGAGTTCCTGGTAGCAGGCGCAGCAGAACAAAGCCAGCCCTGCGGACAGCCAGGGCCAACCAGACAGCACACACCTCTGCGTGTGCGTGTGTGTTTAAACGAGCCCGTCAGCCAAGACAAACAGAACCTGATCTCCTGGCGTCAGCTCAGTTTTCAAAAATAGGTTGCTTCCCATGACGTTTCCCTTCCCTCTGTCTTGTTCCAACTCCAAGCCTGCCGACGTCGCTGCTATCTTATAAGTCAAACAGAGAGGACGGTTCTGGGTGTCAGTGGGAGGCTGTCCTTTCGGCACGAGAGACTCGGGAGCCGGCAGCTCTGTAAGCAGACACGGCCGTCCTGGCCGCTGGCCTCACTCCTCGAGCCAGCCGAGCAGGATCTCCCAGGGGTTGGGGCTGCATGTGGGAAAGTGCTACGGTCTGCTTGGAAAGGGATGGGATCAGACTGTGCCCTGGGACCCCTCACTCGAGCTGGAGGGTGGCCAGATTGCTCAGGGCAGAAGCTACCCAGAGCTCAAAGTGGAAATAAATGCATTTGTCACCAGCCCAAGTGTTCATGCCCACAGAAGCTGCTGCGGATTTGAGTGTAAACTGCTGGGAGGAAATGGGAAGAGGGAAATGGGAGGTGTCGGCGAGGGCGCGCCGCTGCAGCCGACCAGCATCCTGGCCGGCTGCGTCCGTCCGGACGGCTTCCTGTGCTTCGCACAGGACTTGCAGGTGTGGCCTCACCCGCGGCTCGCAGCGTGGCAGGAACTCAGGCAGCGTGGGCGAGGGGAGGCGGGACCCCGGAGGGAGCACAGCAGCGTCCCCCTCTGGGCTGGGAGAGACCTGGGAGGCGGCTTGTCCAGCCCCACCCTGTGCCGATTCCCCATGCCGGCAGCATGCCTGGTGCTGCCTTGTTTCTGAACATCCTCGGCGACAGGCTGGGGAGGCACTTCCGCCTCCAAACACATGACCTGGATAGACTTTGGGAAGCAGCACGACAGGGCAGGAAGAGCTGCGGCCTAGGGATCCCCGGCTTCACTCTGGGCCTGGCCGCTGATGAGCCAGGTGACTTAGGGCCTGGAGTAATCTCCCTCCGTTGGCCGGCTGGGAAGCGGCTGATTGAAGCCCGTCCACACCGTGCCTGCAGCCCCGGTCTGTCTGCTCCACCCGCTGGAGCAGACACAAGTTCCTCCCTCACGTAGCAGGTCCTTCCATGCTTGCAGGCTGTCGGCCGCCCTCCCTCGGGTGGCCCGGTGGCTCTGAGCAGGGGGCAGCGCTGGGGAACCTGCCGCCTCCGTCTCCCTCCCTCACGGGCTGTCCAGCCATGTCTTCCCTGTCCTGAGACTCTACATCTCTGTCTGCTGGACCTTATGCCCTTGGCTGCGCCTGGGAGTCTGGCCTTGGGAATCTCTAAAGATCCCGATGCCGGCAGCCGTGCCCCCACCGCCCCCAGATCAGCCTCTCCAGCTCTGTCTGCAGTTAGTGATAACGCGTGATTAATCCAGTGATGCCCAGGATGGGCATCCCTCACGGCCATCCCTCAGCTGACGAAGGAGGCCCATCCCACATTGTGTCTTCAAGTAGCAGATGGTTTATCCCCTCTCGCTTCTTGCCTCTCATTTCAACAAAAACCAGGGGGGCCAGGACCATCTTCTCTAGAGAAATCTAGTTTATTCTATGTGTTCAGCTTCATTATTTCCCCCTTTCTCTTCAACAAAGACTGTGTCTCCCTCCTGTCTCCTTTGCAGCTGTAGAAAGCAGATCTTCAGGGCCTTATTCCCTGTGGGTTCAGAGGAGACCCAGAAGATGATTAAAAGATGGTTTTGCAAGGTGGGGAGGAGAATGTCCCTTGAAGAAAAGATACAGGCATTGGGATGAATTAGACAGAAAAGGGACATTTTACAAAGCCTTCTGGTGGATGGAGGGCTTTTGCACCAAGAGCAGTGACCAGCCGCCCTCCCTTCTGTTGAGAACCAGACCCCAGAGGCCAGAATGAGACCGTCTGCGTTTAGGAAGTTCCTGTCCCAGCTGTTGCCAGGCGGGAAGGGCAAGCCGGGCAGGCTCTGGCTGTCTGTGGCTCAGGACCAGGAGAAGGTGCCTGTCCGGGTGGTTTGGAGGCAGGTAGGGTCTGCCTGCTGGTGACGGCGTGGAGGGCCCGCAGGCAGCCAGCGGGTGTCTGTGGTGGCACAGATCTTCATGCTCTGGTCCTCCTCTCCCGTGCAATCTCTTCTCGTTTCTTCCTGTTTAATTTTTTTAAGACAGTAACTTAAAAGGTTGAAGCAAGGAGAAGGTGAAACTTTCTCTCTGCAGAGACCCCTGGAGACCCCTCATCCGGGCCGTGTTTAGGCAAAGCTCCGTGGGGGGTCCCTGGGTGCCAACCCAGGCGTAGAGCACGCGAGGCCCTGCCAGCGGGTGGGGGATGTCCTGCCCGCCTCTGCCCCAGCTGAAGGCCACGGGAGCCAGACCCCAGTGCACGGCCTCGGGTCTCATCCTTCCTCCAGGCGAGGCTCCAGAAACCACCTAGCGCTTCCCAAACGTTCTGCAAAGTGATGGAACACCTCCTCCACGAGTGAAACTCTACAGAGACCTATCAGTGTCCGAACAGATGAGAGCATAGCCACCCTGGCTGCCGTGGTGGTGCCCGGCGCCCCCATCCCACCCTGGGAGGGCCGAGCCCAGGGCGCTGGACCCCCGGACAGCGGGTGGAGCCCAGGGCGCTGGACCCTCGGACAGCGGGTGGAGCCCAGGGCGCTGGACCCCCGGACAGCGGGTGGAGCCCAGGGCGCTGGACCCCCGGACAGCGGGTGGAGCCCAGGGCGCTGGACCCCCGGACAGCGGGTGGAGCCCAGGGCGCTGGACCCCCGGACAGCAGGTGGAGCCCAGGGCGCTGGACCCCCGGACAGCGGGTGGTCAGGGCTGCTTGCTGCTGCCTTGGCCGCCACACCCGGCAGGGACTGGGCTCTGGGGGGAGATTGAATCCAGCCCTGGCCTCTCCCTGCGGGTGCTACTGGTGCTTCGGGCGTGTGTGCCAGGTGCTTGAGATGCTCCCTGCAGCCTACTGAGGGCTGGCGGCGCCTCCGTGAAGCCTCCTCTGGGGGGGTTCGCCCTCTGGGGTGGTTGGGAGCCAGTCTGCACCTACTGGAGGTGAAGGGGAGCCCAGGGCGCTCTAGGCAGTCTGGGGCGGCAGTGCGGGCTCAGGGCGTGTTCATAGCGCACAGGGAGTCTTGGCGGGCGAGATGCACGATGATACACAGAGGCTGGGGCGTCCTGTCCCAAGTGGTAGAGTGGCGTCTGGCACGGTCTGTTGAAGAGAACAAGCAACTGCAGAGAATCACGTTTTTAGATTTTCCAGACGGTTTGTGCAAACCCGTGCTCTGCGCACAGCAGAGTGTGCGCTAGGACGCTTGTCCATCAAGAGGCGCCGCCTGGTGGGCGGGGCGGGGGTCCACCTGGCCTCCCGCACACACCCGGCTTTGTGGACAAGCCTGGGCCCGTGTGGCTTTACGAACTGGCACATGTATTTGCAAAGCAAGTAGAGTGTGAACAAGGGGCACCCGCGGTAGCCAGACCTGTGTCCGCAGGAGCTGCACAGGACCTGCCGCGCCATGCAGCAGCGCGTCGTGGAGCTCATCTCCCGCGTGTGCAACGAGGAGGTCACCGAGGAGCTGCTGCACGTCAACGATGACCTCAACAACGTCTTCCTCCGATACGAGAGGTGGGAGCCGGCGTGGGGGTGGGGGTTGGGGCGTGCAGAGTAGAGGCGGAAAATACTCCTCGGAGATGCTGACCTGTTCCCATGACGGGGAAGTGCTTCTTGTTCTCCTGGGAGCCAGCAGCAGGAACGTGCCGCAGAGTCAGGCGCTGCCCTTCATGAGCCTCGGGCTGGCCCCTGTCACCCCAGCCCAGGAGGGAGGATGGGGCTCGGGGACCCTGCGCTCCTGCACCTGCTCCTTTGAAGATCCTCTGAATCTGAAAAGGATTAAGGGGGAGAAATCTCTATCAGGGAAAAAAAGATTTCCTCTTGCCCATTTTTAAAAAAAGAGAAAGAGAGATTTTCCCTTCCTTTGCCACCGCCAGCATGTGTGGAGCGCGGAAGCAGGCAGGTGTGAGTGCTGGGAGAGACACGCATTTCCGTTCTTCCAAATCATTTTCGGGTTTGAGGTGACAAACGTGCATATTCTTTTGCCTTCCCAGAGCCGTCCCTCAGGGAGAAAGGTGAGTGATCCAGGCAGTGCTCAGCAAGCAGGGAAGTGGCGAGCGGGCTCCCATCCGTGGCTCTGACGGGGCTGCCCCAGAAAGCGCCTTGGCCTGGCCAGCCTTCTGCTCCTAAGGATGAGGCCTGGGCCCTGGGCCGCTGACTCGTGGCCTGATGACCTGGCATCACGCAGGGTCCGGGTGACAGATGCTTGCATCTGGGCCTTGGAGGGTGATTTTGCTGGGGTTGCCACAGCTCTGGGCTGTGTCTCAGCTTCGACCATGGTGGCAGCGGTGGGTGGCCCTGTGTCCACCCGACAGATGACGAGCCCTCCACAGGAGGAATGGGGGCCCGTCTGGGGCCCCCTGTGCCACGGGAGCACAGGAACAGAGCCGGGGGCCTCAACTCCCGGCCCCAGAGCCCCGGGTTCCTGCCCTGCGGTGCCAGGGTCTCCACTGTAAACAGGCTGAGCTTTTCACCTGTTAAACCCGTCTCAGCCCTTTCTGGCACAGGGTGACAGCGATCCAGAGGCAAAGCCCGGGGCCGGCAGCCCTGAGGTGCCCTTCCGGCCAGAGAGCCTTTGCTAAGACTGATGGTCAGCAAGGGCATGGGAAGGTGCTCCCGCAGGAGAACCTCAGGGGGGGTCATATTTCTGTCCTTGTCGACCACTGAGGATAAACTGCGTCCCACGGGTGGCCTGACCAGTTGTCCCCCCGGGGATCCCTGCTCACCAGGGGCTGACCCCAGCACATGGGGAGAACAGTGTGGAGCAGGGAATCTCAGCAGATCCCCAGCTGGAGAGGTCTCTTGGCGGCCTCTTAGCCTGTGGCGTCAGGGGCTGCCATGCTGGTCCCCACCTGATAGAGAATGACCTGGGTGCTGGAGAGGAGAGTCTGTCCTCGGCCAGGCTGCGGCCAGCAGGCGGGGGCCCTGGCTCACCGACCCTCCCGCAGCTGCTGGGGCCTGTGCCTGCCCTCCTGCTCCACACGCCTGGCCCTGGGTCCCACCCCTTCCCCTAGCAAGTTAGCCCTTCAGCTCGTCACTCCGCCACAGAGCTGTCCAACAGGGAGGGGCTGCTGTTCTCCTCTGGATCTGGGGCGCCCCCAGGGAAGGTGGCTGGCCCTGGGGGTGCTTATGATGGCCTCCTGCATGTGCTAGCCCGCACCTGCAGTGCCCTTGGGGAGGCTGGGAGGCTGATCCCCACTCGGGGGAGCCCCATGCAGCAGCAGGAAGGGCGAAGTTGTGTGTTGGGGGTTGTCCACTCCCTGGCCCCCCAAATGGGCCCGGTGGTTCTCCTTCCCCAGAGCCTGGGTCTCTGCTGGCCTCCCGGCCCACGGGCCCCGGGAGCTTCCCAGGCCAGTGGGCTTCGCGATGCCGTGTCCCGGGCACTCCCTCTCCTTACTCCACTTTCCTTTCCCCATTAGGTTTGAACGATACAGGTCAGGCCGATCCGTTCAAAATGCCAGTAATGGAGTGAGTATTCCTTCAGAATTCTCGCCTTTCTGGAGGCCGGGAAACCTGGGGTCTCCTGGGGTTAAAATATCCGGGCGATGGGAGAGCAAGCTCTGGTGGGTGGGCTCTGAGGAGGTGCCGGCAGGGCACATCCCTGGCGGGAGGGGGCAAAGAAGCCCCTGGGACCTCGCTGTCCCTTAGATGGGGGAGGGGCAGGGGGTAACTCACAACAGCCCACCCGGGACCCTGGGTGGTGCCTGCCAGCTTTCCCCTCGGGGCCGAGCACATGGGCCGGGGCTCAGCCCACCTCCTGCCCAGCAGGTGCTGAGCGAAGTGACAGAGGACAACCTCATCGACCTGGGCCCGGGGTCTCCAGCCGTGGTGAGCCCGACCGTGGGGGGCACGGTGCCCCCGTCTTCCCTCTCCTCCCAGCTTGCGGGCTTGGGTGAGTGTCCCGGAACTGCCTCCCACCCCCCCCGCCCCCCGCCAGCCTTGTGGGGGACCCGTGGGACAGCGTGTGCCTGAGTCCTGCTGTGCCATTTCAGCTGAAGGCTTGTTCCCTAAACTTAGAGTTTGACCCCAGCTTGGAAAGCAGGGGTGCGAGGTGGTCCAAGGGACTGGAAGCTGTTGGCTTTTTGAAGAAAGGTGGCTGCTGTGTTGTACGTGGCTTATTCTCTATGGCTGGAGTGATTTCCTTCTCAACGTCAACCAGGCCAAGGGTGGCAAATAGGTGTCAGCTGCTTGGGTGCTTGGCGCGTGGGCCCAGGAAGGATGCTGAGGCCACGTCGGGGCTTGGAAGAGTCCATGGCTGATCGGTGACGTCTGCCCTGGGCTTGTCAACAGGAAGGGGTTTGCTCTCCTTGAGCTAATATCAGTGAGAGTGCGCCATCCTCTGAAACCTAAAACAAAAGATGCCATTTTCTCGCAGTTTGTTCGGTTTAATGTGTGTCCGTGACGCTGGATGCCCACCCGGGCTGGATGAGCCCAGTCTGGGACAGAGGAGGTCACAGTGTTACATTACCACTCAGCACGGCCCTCTCAAAATGCCGTCTTCCACCCTGCGCTCCTGTTTCCTTAGTATTTGTCTTTGTACCTTCGTCTCATTTCGGTTGAATCAAGCTTTCACTCAGTGCCCTGGCAGTTGCTGTAGTGGCTTCTCGACCTCTCACGTATCCGTAGCCACTGTTTCTCTTTCTCTGCCTTCAGTCTACCCAGCATGTGGCCACCAGGCTTAATACCTAAAATTCAGATTGGATTCCGCTGCCCCTGCTTTAAAAAGCTCTAGTGTTTCCCCATCGACTCCTTTGCCGGCGTGTGACCTCTTCAGCAGCCTCGTCTCTCCGCCGGCACCCTTCCCGCGTCACCCCCTCTGCCCGCCGCCCAGCCCCCCTCCCGCTCCTGTAGCAGTTTCCGGTCCCCCGCCCATATCTCCACCTAATTCTGTGCTGCTGTCTGTCCGCCTACTCTGTGTACCCCCTTGAGGCCGGGAACCACGCCAGAGTCACTGTGGTCCAGTCAGGGTCGAGCTCTGGCCGTGCGCGCGCCTACGAAGTACTTGTCACATGAGTGACCTTGGCCTGTGGCCTCTGTGACCGGCTCCCAGGGGCGCCTTGGTGCGGGCAGGAGCCTGCACGGCCCGCCTGCTCGCCGCTCGCCCTCATTCAGGAGCGACTTGGGGGGCTCGGGGGCTGTCCTCGCTCCCTTCTGCCCCCGCAGGACTTCAGCCCGCCAGGTGACTTCTTCCCAAGGTCAGGCCCACATTTGCTGTCGCCCACCCCTCCTCTGTTCTGTTGCACAGACCTGGGCGCGGAGAGCGTCAGTGGCACCCTGAGCTCGCTCCAGCAGTGTCATCCCCGGGACGGCTTTGACATGTTCGCCCAGACCAGAGGGAGCTCCTCGGCTGAGCAGCGCAAGACGTATGTGGGGACCCTCCCGGGGGCTCTCAGACCCTGGCCTGGGCCCGCGGCCAGCACAAAGGGGCCTTTTATTCACTGGGGTTCGGTTGCCGGGACCTGGCGGTAGACACAGCTGTTGAGTGGAGGCCAGCACCCTGAGCCGGGCGGCCATGCGGGTTCCTGCCACCTGCTCCCCTGCTCTCCCTGCCCCCGCGCTGCTGCTGCCTCAGAAACTTCATCTGTAGGAGGAGCTGGGGGCACGGGGTGGGGCAGGCAGGCACCGAGTTGGTTCCTCGCCCCTGGGGTGCGAGCAGCGTCTTTCCTGACAGCAGCTTTGGCCAAGATGAGCCCTGTGGAATTAGGGGAGTTGATTCCAAAACACACAGCCCCCTGCATCTCCCTGGAACCTGCTTTGAGCTTTCTGTTCAGCCTTTGACCCCCTCCCCCGGGACCCAGCATCTTGACGCATCCAGCTCTTTGAGTCCCGTACTCAGGACTCAGCAGGTTGACCAGAAGCCCAGGGCCCCAGGCACCTTTTAGCTGCTTTCAAAATGGATACAGCAAAAGAAGTCGGGGAGCAGAAGAAGACAACCCCGCAATGAGTGACAGACCCTCACCCCAGACCGGGAGACCACCTTCCTTGTCAGATGCCACTGAGGCTGCTGCTTTTTTATTAATATTATTATTTTATTGATTTATTTATTTAGGCTGTGTTGGGTCTTCGTTGATGTGCGTGGACTTTCTCTAGTTGCAGCGAGCGGGGGCTACTCTTCGTTGCGGTGCACGGGTTTCTCGTTGCGGTGCTTCTCTTGCTGTGAAGCACGGGCTCTAGGCGCGCAGGCTCAGTAGCTGTGGCTCGCAGGCTCTAGAGCGCAGGCTCAGTAGTTGTGGCGCACGGGCTTAGTTGCTTCACGGCATGTGGGATCTTCCCGGACCAGGACTCGAACCCATGTTCTCTGCATTGGCAGGAGGATTCTTAACCGCTGCGCCAGCAGGGAAGCCAAGGCCGCTGCTTTTAAAATGAGAATTGTGACCCCTTTGCTTGTATCCAGCCTCTCCCTCTAAGCAGTTCCGGGCCCTCTGGCACCCTGTCCTTGAGCTTTGCAGATGCCTCTAGTGTTACTTAACAGAGGGAAATGGAGGTGGTACAGAGTCCCAGACCCAGAGGGAGCGAGTGGCTGGGCTGTGCTTGAACCCAGGCCTCCTGACTTCAGCTGCGGCCAGACCACGACCTAAAGCCGAGGCCTCTGAGTACTCGTGAGGAAGGTGCCGAAGATGGAGGGTGATTGCAGGTCACCACCCCCCCGTCCCCCGTGACCACTCTGCTTGTGCTGCTTCGTCCCCAGGGCCACCTACGAGGACCCCCAGGCCGTCGGAGTAATTGCTTCTGCGGTAGACGGTCGGAAACAGAACCCCGAAGTGGTAGGTCTCTCGCCCTGTTTTTCTGCCTGGGGGGAAAGCAGGGCCGTCTGGTAAAGCCAGCTGGAGAGTTAGGCAGAGCTGGCGGCGCGGAGGGCAGACTGGGGTGAGCCATGTCAGCTCCTGAGTGCCCCCCACCCGTGGGGACGCCCATATCTGGACACCCAGGAGGAGACAGGCCCAGAGAGGCAGAGATGTGCGGAGGGCACTCCGCGAGCCACCTTGGGCGGGGCTGCACCCCGGTGGGGTCTGATGGGGAACCTCTGCTGTCCCCCATGGTGGCTCTAAGCTCTCAGGGCGCAGGGCTCCTGTGGCCAGAGAGGGTCTCTCCCCAAAGGTTGCAGTGCCCTGGGGTGGGCGGCTCTCTGACAGAAGGGAAATGGAGGCCTGGGCCTGTCCCTGCAGGCCTGCCCTCAGAAGGTGGCTGGTGGGGCTGGCTTGGGGAGGGGGCTGGAGTGGGGGAGCAGCGCTGAGGGCAGAGGTGCTCGGAGGTGAAGGAGGGGCTTCTGTGATTTCTGGGAGATCGCAGTGCCCGGAAGGAAAAGGTTTGTGCCTCCATGCTTCTCGTGAGGTGGTTCCCTTCTCGCCTGAGAAATGTGTGTGGCCACGAGCGAATGAATGTGTGTGTGTGGGGGGGGTGGCGTTGGGGGGACAGTGGCCCCAGAACAGCCGCCCCCTGGCCCGCCCCATCCCGGGCTACAAAGGGGCAGCGCTCATCTGTCCACTGGAGGGGAGCCTGGCTTCCCAAACACCAGCCCTTGGCCTCCCGCAGCCCCTGTCCAAGTGGCCCGGGCAGGCGGCAGTGCTGAGGCCTGGCGTCCCCAAGAAAGCTCATCGCCTGGTCCCCATGTCCCTCCCGGCTCAGCCAGCTTGTTGAGGGCCGTGCGTCCCTCTGCACCAGCCACCAGGGGGCGCAGAAGAGCCACCCAGGCTGCGGCTCTCAGTGCCCCGCCCCCCGCAGAACCCCTGAGGCCGGGACTGTGCCGTGGCCCAGTGGTCCTGTTGCTGAGGACGGCCCCCACCCCAACTCAGGGCACCAGGGAGCCAGTAAGGCCGGCCCATCCTCCTGGCCCAGCTGGCCAGGCCGGCCCGGTCAGCTCTCCACTCTGCCTCCAGGGCCTGCCCCGCCAAGGCCAGGAGTGCCCTTCTGCCACTGCCTCTGCCAGTGCCCAGGGTCCAAGCACAGGAATGCAGCCAGCTCCCTGCCTTTCACCCCGGGTGCCTGGCCTGCCTCCTGTTTTCAACATTTCCACCTGCAGCAGGCAGGCTGCTCGTCGTGTGCCCTGCTCGATGGGGTGATGCAGGGAGCAGGGTTCGTGTGGGCCGTGTGTGTGTGTGTGTGTGTGTGTGTGTGTGTGTGTGTGTGTGTGCGCGCGCGCGCACGCGCCTGTCTGTGGGTGTGTCTTTGTATCTGTGCACACACACTTATATGCATCTTCAGGCCTGTACTTCGGGTCATGGTGTTCCATATCCTAAACAGTGCTGCCCTGGAAATGAAACCTGGGCCATGGGAGAAATTGAGAACACGGCAACGGAGAAAAAACTGTGTAGCCACACCTTCACGGTACAGCCACACCAGTAGTTCTAACTTTAAATACTTTCATCATTTAGAAAAGGCAATATCCCCAAATTCATCATTCACATTAAGAGTTTGGAAAAAGAACGCCACAGGTAACTGAGGAGGAAAAAGATAATGAAAGTAGAGATGATTGTGCAAAAGCTGGTTCTGTGAAGCCACCCCTCAGTGACCCTGAGAGCCTAGGCGGAGGGCAGCCCCGGCCGGCCTTCTGCGGCCCCAGGGGCGTGGGAACAGGGGTTCAAGTGCGTGTTACCCTCTTGGGGTGCCTGTTACTAAACGCCTCTTCTTTTATCCAGGAGGTAAGGGCATGTTTGGGGGGTGGGCCGCTGGGTCCCAGCTCCTCAGGTGACGGGGCACCAGCTCTGACAGTGGCTTTTCTGTTTCCATGACATGTGCTATTGGCTTCTTTACCACGGGTCTTGCTGTGACTTTCCTTTCTGGGACTTTTCTGTCCTCGGCCCAGAAGAGAGGTAAAGGTGGGGACTCTGACCTGGAGCCCATAGACAGCTGGCTCATAGCCCAAGGAATGGTGAGAGGTCACCAGCCGCGCTGAGCCCCTTGTCCCCCCACCACCACCACCCTCGGCGCTTCCCTCTGTCTTCTCGCGGGTGCCCAGTCTTCCCCTCCTGTCTGTCTCCTTAAGCTGCAGACTTCCAGCCCCAGAAACTCCATCTCTGGTTTTCTGTGGAGGTCCGGGCGTTTGCAGGAGTGAGGGGAGGGCCCTTTCCCTCCTTCTACCGTTTCTGGAGCTCTGGGCAGTATTCACTTTTCCAGGATGAGCACAAGTTACTGTGGCCTCTGCTTGGGAGGGGATGTTTCTGAGAGGACAGGCTCAAAGCATCTGACTGGGCAGAGAACGCCGCCCAGCCTGTGAATGTGGCAGTCTAGGCCGATGGGGTTTCGTCCTGTAATTGTTTGTGCCCACTGTGCCCCCGGAAGGATCTGAGACCTCCTAAAGAAACACAAACGCTACTGGAACGGAATAAGAAGATGTGGGGATCATACACGCAGTCAGCCTCAGGAAGTAGGGTGTCCATGGCTCCAAGACCCGGCAGGATCCCTCCTGCCTCGTGATCAGGTGGCCCCGAGTCTGTGCACAGAGAGGTCACTTGCTGCAGGCTGCCTGCGGTGCAGGGACGATTTCACCTCTGAGACCGGGGTCTGTGCATGGTGGAGCCTGAGCGGGAGACCTAGACACACCAGGAGGAAGCCGAACTGACCCCTTGGGGCCGGGCCAGCCTGGGGCCAGGGGAGGGCTCTTCAGGCTGGGCCAGCATGCCCGAGCCTGCGGGCAGCACAGGGTCACCTGCCTAAGCAAGTGTGACTAGCTCTCGAGGACACGGGCCAAAGGGCTGTCAGAGCCGGGGGCCAGGGTGTCTGCCCGCCCAGCTGGGAGCTGGCGACCCAGCACAGCCGCACTCGGGGGGCCGTCTCCCTCCACCTGCCGGCAGCCCGTCCTGCTTGCTGCACCAGACCCCAAGGCCGTTCTTAGGGACATGGGCTAGCCCGGCCCCTTGTTTGCTTCTGTGGGGACAAGCAGGGGCTCTGGCCCACACGTGCGGGTGGCCTTAGAGCAGCACTCCTGGAGACCACGTCCACTCCACTGTCCAAATTGGGAGGATCCAGCTGTGTGTCCTTGTGCCTATTAGTCCTGCAAAAAATGATACTGCCCACACAGCTGCCCCGCGTGTGGCTTGGTAGCCGGTGGTGGCACCCGCCCCTGCCCGGCCCCACCTAGAGCTCCAGTCTCCGACTTCAGAAACAAGCCCGACTAACAGCTAACCCTGTGTCTCACCTGCCCGACTGCAGTGTTTTGTTTTGTTTTCTTTTAAACAGCGTATATTAATTGCTTTGCCTCATTTCCCATAGCATAGAAACCCTGAGTCTTTCCAAACCTGCCAAGTACAAATTCTTTACTTGGAAACTTTTTGTACTATTGAGCGAGACCAAAGGGCCTGTAGACTGAGCCTCAGGTTGGGGAGGCGGCAGGAGGACTGTCGGGGGCAAGAGCCCCTGCAAGCATTGCGCCCGAGCGCAGCCCTTGGTCCGGCCGCGTTGGAAGTGGTGCTGGTTTCCTTGCGGGGAGGCGTGTCGGGCATCCAGGTCCAGCACCAGGCCCGTTACCGTGGAGGAGAGCCCCAAGAACCTTCTCGAGCAGCCTGCCCGGGGACGGCGGTGCTCTTGCCTCTCCCGGCGGCGGTCGGAGGCCTGTCACCCACACGCAGGGTGCAGCCAGGATAGGTGAAAGAGTAGGAGTCGCAGCAGGAACCCAAAGAGATTAGGGAAAAGTCTGCCGCTGCCCAGGCCCAGGCTTGGGGCGGGGCCCCCTACGCAGACCGGGCAGTGCCTTTCCCCTTTGAGCCGGTGACCCTCCCGCCCACACGCAGGGCTGCCCGTCTGAGCCCAGGCTGGCCCACCCCTGCCACGTCCACGGCTGCCCTCCGCATCCAGCGCCTCAGCCAGCCAGCCCCGTCCGGCCGTCCTCGGAGCTAGGGAGTTTGGGCGGCCGGTCTGTATCCAAGGGTGTACCCACACGCGCTCCCTTTATTTTTTTCTCGTTGCATCTGTTTCCCTTTCTGTCTCCTTCCTCCAACTCACACTCTGGCAGCCCCCTTGCCCGGGAGGTGCTCACCCCAGGGCGTGTGAGAGCCCAGGTCGCTCAGGGTGAGAACGCTGAGGCCTCTCTGGCCTGGGGATGTGCCCGCAGCTGGAGCGGTGACAGAGCAGCTCCTGTTTGCAGGGCAGCGCAAGTGTCTACTGTGTCTGAAGCACCTGGTTTTGGGGCAGCTTTGCCGCGCTCCTGGCGCCGTGCTCCCCCATCGATTCCCAGGCAGGCGGCTCGTGAGCCCAGGCTGCATCCAGCCTGGCAGGGCGGCCCATCCCCCCGTCACGTGAGCTATCCTGTCACCCACACCCGACTCCACGTGATGCATGCCCTCGGCCAGCGCCTCTCAGTCAGGGCTCAGGCCCCACGGCTCCGGCATCCCTGGGTTTCTGAGTTAGAAACGGAAGCACCCGACTAGAACTGAAGGGCTCTGGGGTCGTGAGTGGCGGAAGACGTCGCCCCATTTCACAGACGAGGCTGAGGCCCCAGACCTGGGGCTTCTTGGGGCCCCGGAGGTGGGGAGCTCCTGGAAGGGAGCAAGTCCACCCCTGACTTGTGGGTGGCAGGCTTGTTTTGAGGGGTGAGGAGCTTCTCATGTGTCAGTGTTTATTTTCTGAGCGTGCTGGCTCTCAAGATCGGTCCAGAGGAGAAAACTGAGGCACTATCCCTGCCCCCGAGGGACCAATTCTGAACAGTAACAAAAAAGTTACGAGCAAAACCTGAAGGCCTAAGGCGCATGACAACTTAGTGTCTTTTTTCAAGCTTTGCGACCCGAGGAATCCCCACTCCTCCTGGGCGGGCCGAGGCTGGTGGGTTGGCGGGTTTCTCCCTGGAGACACACTGACTTCCCACGCTTGGTCCTGGGGATTTGGCGGTGTGACACGAGTCCTCCCCGAGGCTGGGCGTCCTGGCTTAGAAGCATCATGATAACGAAAATTGGCATCTCCTGTCATGGGAACGTGTCGGGCAGAAGCCCCGTCAGCAGGCGTAAGACTGGCCGGTCGCACCCTGGACGCCGCTGGTCCCTGCTCCGTGGGGAGGGAAGTCGGCTCCAGGTGCTGCCAGCAGCCCCTTGGCGTCCTGCCCGGAGGGAGGACCATGTGTTCCTTGTCACCATGAGTCATTTCAGGGTGGTTTGAACTCCTTGGTATTTTTTCATTTCAACATTCTTAAGTCCCCAGTAGGTCAAAGAAATTAAATGGCAACATAGGCAGAATCTCCCTCATCTGATCGAGGTTGGCCTGAGCCGCTCTGAGACACATGTGGAAGCCAGAGGAGGGTCTGCCGGCCCAGCTGTGTGACGTTGGGGTGAACCCAGCTACAGACACAGTGCCCGCAGTTTTTCTAGAAATAGCGAGCTTGTGAGTGAGTTCTAGGAGGTACCTCCCAGACCCAGCCAAGGTGAGGATGCAGGTCACCTCGGTCAAGGGCCATCCTCTCGTTTATCTAGTCTGGGAGCCAACATTTCATTAACGTGGCTTCGAAGGGGTTAAAGGTTCCTTTTCCTTCTTATCATACGATCATTTGATTATGTCTGACAGCAGCTTAAGTATTTCTAGCCAGATAGATTTTCAGGCCCTTGGCATGGGTGGCCCAGGCGTGGACAGGGCCCAGGCACCAGAGGGGTGCCCTCCTTTGCTCGGGACCCTGGTCCCCCTTCCCAACCGCTCCCCTGCTCCCCCCGTCCCCCCCCCCGACTCCCCTGCTTTCAGTTGCACTTCTTTTCTTTGTTGCTGGGGCCACAGACAGCCATTGGAAGCTGGGAGGAAAGGGTGGGATGGGAGGAGGCTGCGGCATTCAGGCCGCTTCCTGATTTTTCCACCAAAGGGACACAAAGACAACCAAAGCCTGCGGTCCCTTTTGTCATCAAAGCCCTTGCTTTGGCCTGTGTCTGCTGGTGGAGGAATGTGCCGGGCTGCTGTGGGCCAGGCCACACCCAGGCCTGGGTGCCCTTCCCACTCAGAAATGCCCCAGGACACCATCCTTTCAGTGAGCGAGCCTGGACCACCTGCCCCCTGCCCCGCCCTGGGCGGACGGCCACATGGCCTCCCCGTCCTGTCGGGGCCGGGACTGTCGCAGGCGGAGGGGCTCCACACCGGCCTGCAGGCCGGCGCCCCAGGGCTGACAGGCAGACACGCTAGTCAAAAAGTTATCCACTGAAGAACGCGTACTGCGCCTCCCTCCCCACCGCGTCCCGTCCCGTCCCGTCCCGTCGCTAGCCCTGCTTCCTAGAGCTGCTGCTTCCCTCACCTGCCGTTTCCCACGTGGCTGCCTGCGTGCCCGCCCGCCTGCTGCGCCAACGTGTTCTGCTCTGTGTACGTCTGGCTCCGTCGGGCTGCTTGGGTTGACGTGTCCGCTGTTCTGTCTCCCCTGCCTGGCCGCGGGCTGCCTGGCCGCTGCCTGCCGCTTCCATAGATCCCCGTGGTGCAGCCGTCTGTCATGGACGACATTGAGGTGTGGCTCAGGACCGACCTGGTGAGACTCGACTTTTCTATCTCGTGTGGGGAGTGGCGAGGCCCAGGCGCCTCTGAGGACAGGAGGCCTGGGGGCCGGCGCGGGGCCGCTCCCTGGGGAGGTGGAGGAGGGGAGGCTGGGCAGGCGCCCCCCGGGGTCCGCACCTGCTCGGTGGGCCACGCCGCCCCCAAGACGCACACTGACTTTTCCCAGTTACTGCGGTTTTAGGTGTGTGTGTGCTTGGGTTCTTTTGGTTTGGGGTTTTTGTATGCTTTTTAATTTATATTTTTATTTATTTATTTTTTGATTTTCATTTTTTTCTTTTAATTGTGATATATACCCAGAGACATTTTTTTCTTTTAATTGTGAAATTTACACAGACATGAGTTGGTGTTTGTTTTTTAATTCACTCTCATCCCCCTTCCCCAGCATCTCCTGGTATCTTGGATTTAATGGTTCCAGGGACCATTGTCTTTATCCCCAGAGATGGGCAGGAAGGTTAGGACATCGTGCAGCTGGCAAGGGCAGCCGGTCCGAGAGGGGAGGGCTGTGATGGCTGGTCCCCCGCTGCCCCCGCCAAGCACTCTCACCACCACCCCCAGCCCCCCACCCCCGGGGCTGGTGAAGAAATGCACCCTGGGAGGGGAGGTGTTTGTCCATGGTCATGGCTGGTGGGACTCTCCCCATGACCTGAGGACAACTCGTCCTTGCTTCTCGCTGCCTCCCCTCAGGACACCCCCCCACCTAGGACGGCAGACCTCAGCCCCCAGGACGGGCCTCCTGCCGCTCCGGGCCAGCCCCCAACCCCCCCCACCAAAGCCGGGCTTCCCGGAGACTCGGGTGCCATGCCAGGGGAGGAGGGGCCCCCCCATTACGCCTTTCCCAGGGAATGCCCGGAAAGCAACAGCTCCCATCGCAGAGCAGGCAGGCCGGGGCCCCCACCTCACGGGGGGCACCCGCGCTCGAGGGCCAGGGACCTCCCAGCCAGCCGCGCAGCAGGTCAGGGGCAGAGCCAGGAAGGAAGCCCGGGCCGTGTCTGCTTCCCCATCACTGTGCAGAGTTCCCAGTGGCCCCCACGTTCCGCACAGAATTGACCCCCCAGAGCCTCCCCAGTGACAGCATCGGGGCGCAGGAGGACGCTGCCAGAGCGCCGCAGGGTCCGGCCCCGTGCTTCCAGGCCTCACGCGGTTCCCAGCTGCTGGCGTGGCCGTGACCTCCCAGCGCCCTGTGGCTGCCCGCGAGGGGACGCCCAGCGGAGGAGCGCCCGGGGCCCTGGCTGCCTGAGGCGCAGCCTCCTCCTGGCCGCCCTGCAGGCCTGCCCCGCGGCTCAGCCGGAGAACGAACCTGCACCTTTTAGAATTTTTGCTTTCTGACCCTTCTGGGGGATCAAAACCTAGAACCTACTATTTTTGTTTTTACTTTTTAAAAACAAAGTTTCTGCGTCTCTGATTAAGACGAGAGCAGTGCTTTGCTCTTACAGAACTTGGGGGGACGGGAAGTAGGAAGTTTTGCTCGGGTGCCGCCCTGGGGTGGCCGAGGGCGGGGACCGGCAGCAGGGTGGGCGGGTCCTAATGCCCTCTCTCTGCTCTCCCACAGAAGGGCGACGACCTGGAGGAGGGCGTCACGAGTGAAGGTAGGCCTGCCCCCCACAACCCGCTGCTGCTGTGTCCGCCCCAGGCTCTGGGAGCCCCCCCGCCCTCCGCCATGCCGCCTGGGCGGGCCTCCCCCGCGGGCTCCTGGGCTGTGTCCCACCCAGGCCTTGTGCTGATGAGGGAGGTGCTGCAGCTGGTGAACAGTCGGCACAGTTGCCTGCACTGCTGACCAGTTTGCCCCCGCCAGATGCTCAGTGCAGCTGAAGCAAGACACATGCCATGCAGTCAGCAGGGCACGCAGGGAACCCCTGGGCCTGGCACCCTGTGGCCGCACAGCTGGGCCCCTCTGCAGGCACAGAGCCCTGCTTGGTGGGTGTGTGGGGGGGGTTCCCTGCCAAGTTCAAGGAGGAACTCTCCCCTCCAGCTCCCCCTGCCCTGCCTTCTATGCTGATCTGCATGATGGAAAAGCTCCAAGTCAGTGGTGGGGCAGGAATCCTAACTGGCACCCCCCAGCCCCCACGCCCCCACCCCGCCGGCTTGTGGCAGGCTTCCCGCTTGCCCTGGTGATGGCGGAGGAGGAAAGGGGGCGGTGCTCTGTGGGGAGCAGGTGGGCGTGGCTGTTGGAGCCTCAATACAGCTGAGCCCTTACCAGTCCCGGCCGGCCTTGTTTTGTGTTGTAGAGTTCGATAAATTCCTTGAAGAAAGGGCCAAAGCTGCCGAAATGGTTCCCAACCTTCCCTCTCCCCCAGCGGAGGCTCCGGCCCCGGCCTCCAATCCCTCCAGCCGGAAGAAGCCGGAGCAGTCGGAGGACGCCCTCTTTGCCCTGTGAGCTATCCTGTGGTTGGGCCCCCCCACGGCAGGTCACCTCTAGCTCCCCCCATCCACACCAGGCACTGGCCACTCTTCCCATCCCCAGCCCTCACCTGGTCCTGCGCTGCTGTGTCTCCATGGAAACGCCACTGTGTTTGCTCCCAGGCCTCCCGCTAGTCAGGACCAGCTTTAGCCACCCTCTCTGTGGGCGGCGGGACAGCGTTGCTGTAGCCACAGCCCCTCAACTTCTGCTCTTCCTGCCCACCAGCTCCCTCTGCCTGTTCCTTCCCAGGAAGAGCCCACAGCTGGTCCAGCACCGGGCAGGGCAGTCCCTTTGGGTCTGGTCCTGAGCGGTTCCTCTGGTCACCTGCACACAGAGAAGGGGCTCAGGCCCCAGCCCCTTGCCCGGCGTGCCCCTGCCCAGCTCAGCGGGCCTCTCCTGCCCTCTCGTGACCCCCTGTGCCCCAGAGAGGGCAGGTCTGCACCTGCGGGCTTGGTCGCCCTCCTGGACCGTTGCTGCCTGATGAGTGTCGGCACCTTAGAAGGCTCTGTGGATGCCCACGGGTGGTGTCTCTCACCCGCCATCTGCTTGACCCTTTCTTCATACTCAGCTGCTCGCCCAGACCCACGTCCAAGCTGGCTCAGCAGCCGAGCCTGGGACCAAGGGCTCCCCCGCAGGCCTGCATGCTCCTGGTGTGGGCAGAGCCATGGGCTGTCAGGAGGGCAGCTCGCAGCCCTGGCCGGTCAGCTCTTGCAGAGATAACTCTACTGTCTCCAAGCTGCCCCTGTGCACCACGGGCCCTGTGGCCGCCCCACCTGTGGGGGGGCCTGCACAGTGCGGGCTGGCTCTGGCCAGCTGGGGAGAGCTCTGCATGTTGGTGAATGTGCTTCGGCCTGGTCTGCGGCAGCCTCCACGCCTCCGCCTCCAGGGCCCAGCAGCAGGCGGTGTTGCACCCCAGGCGAGATCCCAGTGGCCGAAGGCCCCTGCACTCTACTGGGCGGGGCCTCAGCCTCCCCTGCAGACTGTCCTGAAGCCTGACCTCCTCCCACCCCAGACCCGGCGCCCAACCAACCTAGGAGGGGCTGGTGACACCCACTCCTGTCTTGGGTCCTTGCTGGTATCTCGGGCCATGGGCAGGGCACTAGCCGCTCGGCCCAAGCCCGGTCCAGCCTGAGCCGCCCTGTGCTGTGGCCCAGAAGAGCGAACACACTGCTGCCGCGGCTTCCACCAGCCTGTGAGCCCTGGTCCAGATCAGCGTTCCAGCACGCGCGGCCTGGGCGTCGGGGCAAGGCCTGGCAGGGCCACCTGGTGGGCCTGGCCCGCGGTGTGGTCAGCCCTTCCCACCTGGCAGCCCAAGCAGGGAGAAGAGGCTGGGCCTGACACAGGCCGGGATCAGTGCCGCCGTGGGCTCCAGCGGGAGCGTTTAGGACGGGGCTGGAGGGCTGTGCGGGGCACCAGCAGGAGCAGGTGTGGGGGAAAGCGGGGTGCTGCCCGTCTGGGACCCACACCCAGCCTGGCACCCTCACCCAGCTTGGCACCCTGCAGCTTCCTCTGGAGAGGAGGCCTGGGATCCGGCTGGGGCTGTCACACTCCAGTTCCTCAGAGGGCTCTCAGGAAGTCCCCACCACAGAGCTGGGCCAGCCTGCCTGCACCCCGCCCAGCCCCGACCCTCAGACAGCTGCACCCCTCTCCTCGGCGTTTCCAAGGGCGAGGCCCCGAGGCCGGCGTGGATGCTGAGCGTGTGAAGTTGGCCGACTTGAGCTGCACAGAAGGTGGCTGGGTGGCCTGGTTGTCCCTGGCGACCCTAGCTGGTATCCCTGGGCCTTGGGCGCAGCCTGGGGAGCGTGTCTGTGTGGGGGCGGGGGACAGTGGGCCTCGGGTGGCCAGTCCAACGGGAGCTGCAGCAGCCAGGCCCAGCGTCCGCTGAGGGAGGAGCCGGCCTTCCACCCGGCGAAGCAGGGAGCCCAGGGGTCTCCCGATGGAGGGTGAAGTGGAGACGTACCTGCCCAGGGAGGCCCCGCAAAGCCGCCCCCCAGCCCCAGCTGCTCAGCCAGGCACAGCTGAGAGAGGTGGGGCCGCCGGGGCGGCGGGTGGTGGTGGCCTCGCTGGCCGTCCCAGCTGGAGCTGACACTCTGCTCGCCCATCAGGTCACAGCAGCCTGCCCCAGCCGTAGGCCGGCCTGGGAAGCAGGTGGCCGGGGCGGTGCTGCTCTACCCTTCCTGTCCTGAGCCCTAGGCGCCCTGGGCCCCTCCCACTGGCTCCCTTCCGCCTGGGGGGCACGGCGCTCGGGAAGGGAAGCTGGCCAGAGCCTTCCGCCCTGGGGAGTGGGACCCCCCGAGCCAGCAGCCTCTCCACCAGTGTTAGACATCACAGATACAGTATGTACTTAATTACACTACATTATTGCTGGGATTCCTTATAAGCACTAATTATACCTGATTATAGGTTAAAATATTTATTTTGTCAAGATATTTTCTTGGGGATGTGTGTAACCTTTTCTGTGTTGTGTGCTGAGATGTGAAAACTAACCCTCTGCTCCTGCCTTTCTGGCCAGTGGGCAGCAGCTAATGGCACTAAGTGCAGTGCGACCCGGGCACCGGCGGGCCTTTGGCCAGCCTGCCCCAGAGCGGCCTCTGCCCGGGACCCCCAGGCACCGTGCAAGCCGACCGGCCCAGGGGACACGTGAGCAACTGGCTTATCAGCACGTGCGGGACAAGGGCCGCAGAGCTGCAGCGGCTCGTTGCTGGCCGGGCCAGAGGGCAAGGTGGCCGTCTGTCCTCCTGTCTCTCTGTCAGCCCTCTCAGTGTGAGCGACCGTGCTGTCTGCCCTGGGCCACGCTGCCTTGGCTCGCTGCCCTCCCCCTCCTCACCCAGTGTCCAGGGCAAGGGGCCTGGGGAGGCGTGAGGCCTGGGCCTTCCCTCAAGGCCCCACTGGGGAGAGGGGCCGGTGGCAGCAGGCGCCCAGACTCGGCTCTTCCCGTCCCTTCCTGCTGCCACAGCCCCGCTTGCCTCCGCACGCTTCTAACTCAGTCCAGCCCAGCCTTCTGGAGGGTCCGAGGGGGCTGTGGGCTGGCGAAGGGGAATCGCCGTGGAGGGCGGCGGTGCTCTGCGCTGGCTGCCGCCAGGTCCGGGCCCCTCCCCCGTCCCCGACGTGGGCAGAGCCGGCTTCGCCACCCGGGCTGAGCGTGTGCACCCAGAAGACGCCCGGGGGCCCCCGCCTCTCCCAGTGCCCTGCTCCAGCCTGTGCTGTCCCTGGGGCACCCTGGGAACAGCTGTCAACCCCGGAGTCTCGCTGCGTCTCTCCAGGCACTCCTGGAGGAAGGGGGGGTGGGGGGATATTTATTTCCTCGAGTTTGCACTTGACTTGTGAGGGTTCTCAGGTTTGTGGTCCGGCGTCCCCCAGCCTGGCGGTCCGTCTAGAGGGGAGTCAGCGACACCAGAGCGTCTGTCCACCCACTGGCTCTCCTTCCAGACATGTCTGTCTAGTTTGGGATCTTGCATGTAAAATACTCCACAATAAACAAACAGACTGTTGCTGTGTGATCTCTGTCAAGTCGGCGGTGACTGTCCGGAGGGCCAGCCAGATCCGACCACCTGTTTTTTCTAGGCAGCGGCGGAGTGGGCCTTGCTGGAGGGAGCAGGCAGGGAAGCTCACCACCACATGCGGCCCCGGGCCTCGAGCAGCCCCTACCCTGGAAGGCCCCTCCCACCCCTTGCCTGTCCCTGCTTGGCCACCCTGGGGCACCGCCTGCTTTGGGGCTTTCGGTTGGAGCGGCTGTAAACCCGCCACAGCCTGCCTGACAGCTCAGACCAGGGGCCGGGGTTCTTCCTCCATCTCTTACCGGGTCCCAGGAGCATCCAGGCCTGAGCCACCTCCTCAGCGCCCTCCGCTGGGCTCCCCGAGCGTGGCTGGCTGCTGGATTGGAGAGCCACTCCTCCCCTTTTCTGGGACAGCTTCACCCATTTAAAGTGTATGATTAGGGACTTCCCTGGTGGCACAGTGATTAAGAATCTGCCTGCCAATGCAGGGGACACGGGTTGGAGCCCTGGTCCGGGAAGATTCCACATGCCGCGGAGCAACGAAGCCCGTGCGCCACAACTACTGAGCCTGCGCTCTAGAGCCCGTGAGCTGCAACTACTGAGTCTGTGTGCCACAACTACTGAAGCCCTCGTGCCACAACTGCTGAGCCCACAAGCCACAACTACTGAGCCCACGTGTCACAACTACTGAAGCCCTTGCACCTAGCGCCCGTGCTCTGCAACAAGAGAAGCCATCGCCATGAGAAGCCCGCACACCGCAACAAAGAGTAGCCCCCACTCGCCACAACCAGAGAAAAGCCCGCGTGCAGCAATGAAGACCCAACGCAGCCAGTAAATAAATTAATTAATTAATAAAATAAAATAGAAAAGCCACCGCCATGAGAAGCCCGCGCACCGCAGCAAAGAGTAGCCCCCTGCTCGCCACAACCAGAGAAAAGCCTGCGTGCACCAACGAAGACCCAACGCAGCCAATAAATAAATAAATAAATAAAATAAATAAGAGAAGCCACCGCCATGAGAAGCCCGTGCACTGCAACGAAGAGTAGCCCGCCCCCGCTCTCCACAACCAGAGAAAAGCCCGCATGCAGCAGCGAAGGCCCAACGCAGCCAAAAATAAATAAATTTATAAAAAAAATAAAATAATAAAGTATGATCAGGTAGTTTTTAGCACATTCAGAGTTGTGCGACCCTCACCACAATTTTAGAGCATCTTCATCACCCCCAAAAGAACCCCCTACTCTTTAGCAGTTACCCCCCTCAGCCCCCTATCCCTTTTAAAAAGGGTTCGCGTCTCCTCTCCTGTGCTGGGAGCTGGGCACTGCTGCAGGCGGTGGTCCTCTGGGAAGCAGGCCTCTCCCTGAGGCTCAGGGGCCGTGGGGGGCCTATGCCTTCTCCAGGTGGCTTAGGGGAGGTGGGGAGCCCTTTAATCCCTTCACCTCCCAGGGTTCAAGGATGCATCTCAAGTGGGATGGACTCATCAAGCCCCCAGGTGAGCCTGGAATAAATGCGGAGACATCTGCCCGCGTCTCATGCAGGTGACAAGACCGAGGCCCGGACGTTTTGCCTGGGATCAGCAGCAGAACCCCCTCAAGCTCAGCCCTTGGACCTCCCAGACCAGGGCCGCGGAGGAGCGGGCAGGGAGAGCACTGTCTCCGTCGCCATGGCCAGCAAGGGAACCGCCCCCTGCCCCCCACACCAGGCCTTCTGGGAGGGCAGCTCAGGAGGGGGCTGCCATGCCTGCTGATAGGAGACGGGCCACGTTCAGACCTCCGCCAGCTCAGGTGGGCCTCAGTTGGAGTGAGAGAGAGGCCCTGTGCCCGGGGAGTCTGGGAGCGGCCTCTGAAGTGTGGGCCCCCATCCCCGTGAATGGAAGGCATGTCCCCTGTGCAAGGCGCTGTGTCCCTGACCCGTGCACAGTGAGTTGGCCCTGAGACTCCATCGTGGACTTGCCACGACGCCACGGGCTTTAGCCCGTGTTCCTGAGAGCCTGCGGGGTGCCTGGTCCTGCTCTCGGGGAGCTTGCAGCCTGTCCAGTTCCCAGAATCAAGGACACTTTGCAGCCAGGAAGCCCTGGAGCCCTCTTCCAGGGCCTGCAGGGCAGGGAGGCCCTGGGGGAGCAGCCAGAGATTGGGGAGACGGGGGCAGTGTGGGAGCACCGTGGGTCTGCTCATGGCTCATGGCCTCCTGCCTGCCAGTCCCCCACTGAAACATCTGAGGAGGAGTCTTTCTACAACCACCCCTCTTGCAAGGAAAGGTTCTCTTTGGGGTCCTGAGGGGCTAGGGTGGGCAGACAAGAGGACTTGAACAGGCACGACTCACCCAGAAATACCATTTGCTGCAGAGGAGCCCCTGCCAGCTCTTGCTGGGTGGACTTCAGGGGGTCTGTGCAGGGGGTCCAGGCCCTCAGCACCAGGGAGTCCATGGGACGTGCCATTCCCTCCCCACCCCCGCCTGGGGCTGCAGGCCTGGGGCAGGTCCCTGAGCTCCGGATGATGTGAGAAATGGGGTCGTGGGTAGTTAACCCAATGCCTCCAGGGCCCTGCCTGGGTGGACCCCGGGGATGGAGGGGACTGGGGAAGCTCACAGGCCATTGTAGCCTGCTGTTGCCAGATGGTCCCATTTTTCAAGAAAAGCCAGGAATCCAGCCTTCAGGTGAAATGAACATTTGACAGTGGACTCAAAATCACAACCCGTGTATACTTGGATGTGGCCCATGGGGGTCAGCTGATGCCTCACTCTCCATGTCTGTAAGGCCCACCCCTCACTGTGCTGCAGACCTCGGGGTTCAAGCAGCTCTTCTGTGGAGGGTTTACTGCCAGAGAGGCTCAGAGAGAGCTAGAAATGACTTGCACAGCGCACAGTAGAGGGCAAGCTGGCATGAGAACACAAGGTCATCTAGGACCAGAATCATCCATGTCAAGGGCCATGTGGTTCCATTATGTCTGATGCGGGGGTGGGGGGAACCCAAGGCTCCCTGCTGGCTCTGTGCAGCCTCGGCCACGGCTGGGCAGGTCCCAGCTCGGCTGCTGCAGAATGAAGGACAAACGGGCAGGTGGGTGGCAAGGGGGCTCCAGGAGTGGGGAGGGGTCTCGGTAGCCTGTGAAGCTACGCCCAGTGCCGGCAGCCCTGGCAACTCCCGTGCCTGCCCCGCCACCCATCCCTGAGCTCGGGCAGCGAGGACATGGCTTGGCCCTGCCCGCGCTGGACACCTGCCCAAACGGCTCTGAACCCACAGAAGATGCCCCTGCGCCTCTCGGACGCCCAGGGCAGAAGTGAGCCCGGCCTCACAGCTGGCACACGGGGCCGGGTGGGCCGCGGACCGGGGACCGGGCGGGACGCCGGCTCTGGGCCGGGCCGGGCCACAGGGCGGGGCGGGGCGCCCGGGTCGGTCAGGCGGCGCACGTGACCCGGCCGCCGGGAGCCGGGCGCTGACGCCGCGTCACCCCACCCGAGGCCGCGCGCCCATTGGCTGCGCCGCGGGCCGGGGCGGGGCTCGTCCGGCCGGCGCCCCCGCCGCTCCCGGCGCGCGTCCCCGCGGCCTCGCTCTCCTCACCTGTGAAATGGGATGCCGTCCTACCGGGGAGTAAGGGGTTAACGCGGACGCGCGCAGCCCCGGCATGCGGCGCGGTGCGAGCGCAGAGCCCCCAGGAGGGTCGGGGTAGGGGCTCGCAGAGGAGCAGGTTCCCCGAAGAGCCGCAGCCCCAGCCTGCTTTCCCGGCCCTCCCCTGGACGCTTGCCCGGCTGGTCTCAGGCTGCTCAGCGAAGTGTGGTCTCTTTGGTGGCAGATCCTTACCCCCTCCCACGACTGGACCCTACAGGAGGCTTCAGCCAGGCTTCACTGCAACTGGCGGCTCGAGTCCAGGCTGCAGGTCTCCGTGGGCCTTGCCTCACCTTCTCTCCTGAGCTGCTGCAGTTCTGTGTGCATATTGACTGAGTGTGCTCTTTACATATGCGGTAAACGCGTCTAAAGGACAGTCAGGCAGGTCTGTCGTGACCGTGACTCCAATACACCTTCCCACAGCAGGAAGGGGTGTTCTTATTTTACAGAGACTCAGAAAGGTGAAGTAAATGGTTCCAGGTCACACAGCAAGTGGGCAAAAATCCGGACCTGCTTCCTGACTCTGAGAAGGTGGTCTTCAGTCTTCACTTAGCACCCCCTCCTCTCCCCGGGAGGAGCTGTTGGAATTTTCAGAGAAGCCACCAGATTCCCAAGGCCCCCTGGGTGCTTGGCTCCTACTTGGGGGGTGGAGGGGTCTATGGCGTCAGGATGCAGGGGGCTGAGAAAGGGGATCCCTCTGTTCCCCAGCAGAAGTTCATCCGGAGGGCCAGGCCCTGAGTGGGGGGGGGGGTCTTTGAGCAGGGCCACTTGGGGAACAGATGTGGTTTGGAGGCCCCCGGGTCCTGGCCACCCCTGTTCTGGGTAATTTTCCACAGCAGCCACTTCCGGGAGGGGAACAAAGAGCCCTGCGTGTCCAGGCTGAGCCTCAGGGACTTGGGCCTCCAAGGGCTCTCTTGGCCTGGGCAACCCCCTTCCAAAGTGCGCCACTAATTTCACTCTGTCAGAGGGTGTGGCCAGACAGGCTATATCTGGAGCCTGAGCAAAGCAGTACTCGGGATGGCTGGATCCACTGAGGCAGGGGGCTAGGGAGGCCTGGGGATCCAGGCCTTTGATGTCTCCTTGGCTGCCCCTACCAAGGGTGCCTCTCTGCTTGCATACCTCCAGGGACAGGGAGCTCACTGCTTTCCCACTTTCAGTACCTGATGTTAGTTCTGGTTTATCTCAATCCACCTCATTAGACCCCTCCCTTGCCACCTATCTCTGCCTCCAATCCACAGGACGCAGGGTCCAGGGTCCAGCCCTCTCCCCAGCCTAGTTGCCTCCTCTGACCTGGCCCCAGCCTGTCATGATCCAGGGCAAGGTGGCCCAGGTCTAAAGCACAGTCTGCTCCTTCATCCCAGCTGCTCCTAGGGACAGACACCGAGATGTGAGTCTCTCCCTAGGATCAGCTGGATGGGAGATGGGAGTCAGATGGCCTTGGGGCCCAGCCCTGTTGCCGGCCCAAGTAGCTGTGTGGCCTTGTGCAGGTTAGCTCCTGAACTCTGTGGCTCTTCCTGTCCTCCTGGGTGTGGAGGCCAACCCTTCTGTCATTCCCACAGCTGCATCTGGGAGCAAACCAGATTAAGTCAGGGTGGGAAATTCCAGCCTCTTCCAGGCTCTTCAAGAGGCCCATCTGATCTGGACACTGAGGAGGGTCAGGCTCATCTCACAGGCCCAGCCAGCCATGGTCACTAACGTCCGGGCCACCTATGCGGAGGCATCATCAAGTCCCGTTGCAGCTGAGGTAAATGAGGCACAGAGTGGGGCCCGCTGCCTGGCCCGAGGCCACACAGCAGGTCTTGGACGGGTCTGTCTCCTAAAGACCCAACTCTCGGAACAGTGTTTGTAGGGTCACCTCCCTCCCCAAGTCCAGAGACCTCTGAGACGGACCCAGTCCGGGTCTTCCACTCGGCCCCCTTGCTTGGTGCTGGAGAGGCCAGGGCCTGCCGAAGCCCCGCAGCAGTCGTCACTTGGATGGAGGGGCCGGCCGGGTAGGTGTGCAGGCCAGACCCGAGCCGGCCCCGCGCTCTCCAGGTGGGGCGGGACCGTCCACCGGGGGCGGGGCTCCCCGCAAGGCTCCTCCCCGCCCCCGCCCACCCCGCAGAGCCGCTGCCGGGGAGCCCAGTTGCCGAGGAACTTTTCGCGGGCGCCGAGCCCCACTGAGGCCAGGGCGTGACGCGAAATCGCGGAGCGGCGGCGGGCCGAGCGGGCCGCCGGGAGGAGGCGACTGCGCCATGGACGAGCCACACTTCAGCGAAGCGGCCTTGGAGCAGGCGCTGGCTGAGCCGAGCGAGCTGGACGCGGCGCTGCTGACCGACATCGAAGGTGCGTCAGGGCCACTGGGCTCCGCGCGAGTGGGGCGCGCAGGAGGCGCCGGCCTTTGTCTTCCGGGGCGGCGGGGGGCGCGGAGCGGGGCGGGGCGCGGCGCTGGCGCTGGCTCCGTGCGGGGCGCGCGGGGCGCCCCGCGTCTCTGCGCCGAGCGCTGCGGGCCTCGCTGTCCTGTCCGCGCGGAGCCTCCCGCGCCCGCCCTGGCTGTTCACGCCGCTCCGGGTCCTTGGAGGCTCGGCGCTGGGCACGTGCGCCTCTGGGCGTCCCGGTCCGCCCCCCGCTGCCAGTGAGTCCTCAGCCCCTAGGCGGCTGCGGCGAGAGCCTGGGACCCGGGCATCGCCGAGGCCCCGCCCCCGCTCCGGCCTTGACGTCAGCGGGAGGTTATTCTCGGTCATTCCCTCCGGCCCGAGAGTTCAGCTCGGCGCAGGAGCTCTTGCGCAGGCGCGCGGGCGCCTCCAGCCCCTGCCCCCCAGGGTCCGGTTCTCCTAGCCGGCGCCGGGCATCGGTTCGGCACACATTTACTGAGCATCTACTAGGCCCCGTCCTAGGCACCAGGGGTTCACAGACAGACCTGGGCTCCCCTTTTCTTGGAAGCACAAAAATCGCCAAGGAAACCCACAAACGGATATTTAGTTACACCTTGTGGTCGAGCCGGGGCAGGGCGACAGCTTCCGGTAGAGCGGTGGGGTGAGACCTGAAAGTCAGCCCCAGGACCCGCTGGGAAGGATGTCTTCGCCGCAGAGGGCACGGCGAGGAATTGGAGATTCACAGGTGAGGCTGGGCAGGTTGGCAGACCGAGGACCCTTGTCGGCAGGGAAAGGAGGGAGCAGCTGCGCCGGCTCGCTTACACCTGTGGAAGCACCGCTCTGATTGTTCTACAGAGAAGGGGTTGGGGGAGACGCTGAAGCAGGGGCCAGTTAGGAGGCTGTTGCCCACTGTGCAGACAGCAAATCCCAGCCGCCCTGAGTTGCCTCCGAGGTTGCTGTGTTGCACTTGGCTGATGGGGAAACAGGCCAAGAGCACAGGACCCAAACCTCCCACAACCTGGATAGACACGTCCATGGTGCCTGTGGCCACTCTGGGGTTAGCAAAACGGACACCCACTCCTGCCTTACTGCAGCCTTGCAGATGAACCCAGCTGGCAGGGCCCAAGAGTCGCCAGGTCCCCTGAGAGGAACGAGGGTTGAGAGGAGGGCCAGGCAACCCTCGAGTCCAGGATGGGGAGCTGGACTGGATCCCAGAGGCAGTGGGGAGTCTTGGGGGAGGGGTTGGGGCAGGGCAATGCCATGCTTGGGTTCTGTACGGGAAGTTCCCTCTAGCTGTTGGAGTGGATGATCACAGAACGAGTAGAGAAGACTCATTCAGCACTTACTGTATGCCAGGCACTGTGCTGACCACTGAGTCCTCCCAACAGCCCCAATGAGGGCCTTGAGGCACAGAGAGGTTAAGTGACTTGTCCCAGGTCACACAGCCAGAGCATGGCAGAGCCAGAATTCAAACCCAAGCTGTGGGCTCCAGAGCCCAAGCTCTTAACCGCTGGGCTCCTAAAAGTGTGTGCATGTGTGTGTGGGGGTGGGCAATAGAGCAGGGGACCCAGGAGGCTACTCCACATGGAGGTATGCTGGGGGTTGGGGAGGGGTCATAGGTCACACAGCCACCTCCCCATCCCAGGCGAGAGCCTTTGACTCATGAGACTGAGGACCGGCCTTGCGCCCCGCCCAGCCGGGCATCTGCCTCGACCAGACTCTGTCGTGTGACCAGCTCTTGGCGTGGCGCTCTCACCAGGAGTCTCAGGTTCTGTGCCGAAGGCACTGCCCCCGCCACAGTGCGCCGTGGCTCCTGGTGAGTCAGTCTGCTCCCGGCCTCCTCTTGTGGTTCTTGCTTTGGGGTCCTTTGTGGCCGTGGGCAGAGGGCACGTGAGAGCTGTCCCGCGCGAGCGTTGGGATCGTTGTGGGTTCCGGGGCAGTCCTCACCTCCCTGCTGGTTAATTCACCAGGCCTGGAACGTGTGCTTAGTGCAGAAGAGACAGTGGAGATGACTGCTTGTCGGGGCCCGCGCATCTCCCGCGGGTGCGCCTGGGGCTCCCGCGCACAGCCTGTAGTCATCTCTGGCTGGGCTCCCCAAGTTCACTCTGTCTTTGCACCCCAGGTGTCTGCCTTACGGCATCTTGCCCACCACTCTGCCCAGTACCTGAATCAACTGCACGGGCCAGGCCTCCTGGGGTCCAGGCCAGCCTGGTGGAGAGGACACACGGGGGCCACCCTGCCCCCAGGCCTCTCCCCACGGTCTCTCATGCCCAGTTGTCTGCCTGGCCCCACCAAGCACGGGCCCTCCTTAGGAAACAAGCTCACGGTGGCTTACAGCCCAGCTCCTGGCCCCGGCGCGCACCTCCTCAGCTCCCTAACAACCATGGCTCCCCAGTGCCCCGAGCTAAGTCCCCTTGTCCCAGCATGGCGTTCGAGACCTGTACGGTGGGCCAAGCCTGCCCTCCGTGATGATTCCCGTCCCTCCAGGTCCCACCCCTCAGGCCCCCACGCCGCTGCCATGTTCTGCCCCCGTGCGGTGCCCCCGCCTCGTCCCCACGGCAGAGCCTGGGAGAGGCCTCTTCCACCAGACACGACCCGCTCTCCATCCCTCTTCCTGCCTTTGGTACCCGGCCTGGTGACCGGAAGCAGAAGGCACCCCCCAGCGTGGCCATCTGCTGCCCTCTCGGCTGCAGCGGCTCCCCTGGAAAGCAGGGGGTGAGGCTGTAGATGGGGGTGGTTCCAGCCCTCGCGCCTCTGAGGGGCACGGAGAGGAGCGTGCCGGGAGCTCCCTCTTTCCCGATGGTCACTGGACACAAACATCCTGAGTGACCTGGTCAGCCCCAGGCAGGGGCCTGGGATCCGGACTTTGCCCAGCTGATAAGCGCAGGCCAGGTGAGAATGACTGCGCCGGCCAGAGGAAGCGTCTCTGTCCTTGTGTCTTGCCAGCCGCAGGCCCTGTGGATGTGCCCTTTGACCCCGGGACCTGAGTGGGGCTGCCCATCTGCACATGTGTTGGGAGAGGGGAGGGCCTCAGAAATGCCATGGTCACCTCTTCACCCAGTGTGTAGACAAGGAGCAGACGCCTCCACTGCCCCCCAGCTGCCCAGCCTGTACGGCAGCCGAGGGCGTTAGCAGCGGCAGGAAGGCCAGGCCCCGCGGTGCTTGCTTCCCAGGCCAAGCACCTGTTGGAGACCATTTCTAGCTGGCGGAGGAGGGCCAGGGCACAGCAGGTGTTTCCGAGTCTCCAGCCATAGTTGATGCTTTGCTGGGCAGAGCACCTCCAGGCAGCCTTGGGGATGCAAACTGAAGCACTTGGGAGATTCCAGTCACACAGTTGTGGGGACTAAGGAAAGCGACCAAAAGTAGGTAAAACGACAAAGCCCAGTGCTGGGGCTGCTCCGAGGAAATGGGAAGCATTGCAGGGGAGAGTGCAGACGGGTTTATCCTTCCAGAAAGCAGCCTGGCAGCTCTGAAGCAGCACGCTGCCTTTGAAACAACACACCCACTGCAGGTTTAAAACAGCTGCAGTGAGGCAACCGGGAAGGGGGAAATATAATTAATGTAAAGGAGTGGATAGCACTATTTAGACTGGAACGTTGCTCAGCAGGACGGGACCGCCCCCTGCATTGCCGCTGCGTCAGGCCCATGGGTTGTTTCCCAGCTGCTGGAAGGAGTCTCTACCCCAGGACAGGATGTTGGAATTGGTGCTGGCCAATCTGTCCAGTGGCCGTGCTCAGGGTCACTTGGTCCATGTAACTGGTAGCGGCATGTGGAGCGGCACTGATGAGAGGAGAGTGCGAGGTGGTGACCTCAGAGCAGCTTTTGAGAGGAGGAGTTTGCAGGTGGACACAGGATAGTGGGAAGGGCCTTTGGGGCAGAGGGAACGGGCTGGGCCAGCACACAGCCTTCTGAAAGCAGACAAGGAGAGTGAGGCTCACCGGACTCAGACAGCCAGGGACCAGCAGGGGTGGGGCTGGCAGTGCACACGCCCCTCGATCTGGTCTCCTCTGTGCTCAGCCCCGTGCTGAGTGATTGCGTGTCCCAGCTGGCTCAGGCCTTGACCCCGCCCTAGGGGCTCCTCTCAGGGCAGTTAGGAAGGCCTCGCAGCGGAGGTGGTGCTGGGGCTCCTCCTTGCACCTTCGCGCTGCCTCGCCTCCGTGTCCCACGCAGCACACACGTCCTGACCTGGGGTGAGTGGTGGCAGCGAGGTGGGACAGAGCCAGGCTGGCCCTGGGGCTCACACCTGCCCCTGGCAGGCAGGGCTGAGGGCTGTGGGCTTGGGGGTTGGCAGGCCTGGGTTTGCGTCCCAGATTGTCCACTTGGCAGCCAGGGGACCTGGGGCCTGTGGCTTCCCTCTGAGCCTTAGTGACCTCGTCCGTCTAGAGGGCTCACGCCCAGCTTCCCCTGGGGCTCCAGCCCCGGGCCCGTCCCACTCCAGGAAGAGCCGGCACCCACTTGCACCCCCGGGCAGCCCTGCGCACACAAAGGGCAGCCTGTGCCCCTGCTGCACACTCACCGGCTGTGGACATGTGAGCCTGCCAACCGGGCTCCTCAGAGAGCAGCAGGGTGGGTGGCAGGCAGGGTGCAGCCCCCCTCCCCACCACTGCCCTGCACCCTCCATCGAGCGGGCGGAGCTGGGACGGGGCTGCTGCTTTGCACCATTTGCCATTCTTCACAGCTGTGCAGACTTTGTGACCTGCTTGCAAATCCCTTTCCTGCCCGTTCCCTGAGAAACGGTCTCCTTGGCTCAGGTGAGAGACGAACGTGGGTTGGAACTCCAGCTCTTGACTGTCTCCCTGACCCCCACCCCCTTGACTCCCTCTGCTCCGGCCACACCGGCCTCCTCGCTGTCTTGATGTCACCTCCTCAGAGAGGCCTGCCCTGACCGCCTCCGTTTGTTCATGGTGCTCATCACCACCAGTACCCCTGTTCCTCCGTGGATTTGCAGACCATTGGTTACAGATGGAACAGAAGCTCCACGAGGGACGTCTTCGTGCTGTGTTCCAGCACCCTAGTGCCTGGTACACTTAGTAGACACTTAGGAAAGGGCAGTAGGTATTGCCACAGAAGCAGATCTGGACTTCGTGGGCCAGGCTGTGTAGGGAAGGTGGTGAGCTCCCTGTCCCAGGAAGCGTGCAAGCAGGGTTTCTTCAGGGTGCAAGGCCTCGTGCAGTTTGGATGGGCCGGAGGCTTCCGTGACGGTCAGAGCTGGGCTCCTGTAGGTTCGTGGTGCAGGGCCCCTCCAGGATTTGCATCATGGCCTCACCGAATAAACACGCAGGAGAATAAAAGGCTGCCCCACATCTGCCTCCAGAGGGAGGTTTGAAGGCAAGCCAGGGAGGGGGGAGGAGGTTTCAGGTTTCCTGTTGGGTCCTGATAGGATCAGGGCAGGCTAGGAGGAAGGAGAGCAAAAGGAGCCAGGCTTGGGGGCCGGCAGGTGGGCCCACTGAGGCCGAGCCTGAGCCTCCGGTCTCCCGATGTGCAGTGTGCAGACAGTGCATGCAGAAGCCACGTGGGCCTTGAGTCTTCCCTCATGCGGGAAGCCGAGTGCTCAGCTCACCCACGGAGGGGCCAGCCTTTCAGACCCGCTGCGGGGGCGCTTCCTTAACTTGTGCACGCTGGGGACCTCTCTTGCCTCCTGGAATCCCCTACTCCGAGGCCAGGAGTGAAGGCTCAGAGAAGGGGAGTGAGAAGGGAGAAGGGCAGAAGGATGGGTCAGGAGCTGGGAGGACTGGACCCCTCGGGGCGGTCGGCCCTGGCCCTGGCCCTTCGGAGTCGCAGGCGAGTGTCTGCGTGTGGGCCTTGGAATTCAGGCCTCGGTGTCTTCCAGCCTCAAGGTACTGAGGTGAGGGAGGAGCCTTCCCAACAGCAGTGTCTTGTTTGTTTTTTGGGGGTGAGGGAGGGTGTGAGAGCCACCGGCTGAGGAGAGACGGAGCTGAGGATGCTAGAGAATTCTGTTGCCCTTGGCACCCCCTGCAAGGCTATGGAAGGACCCGGACAAAGGAGGATGGGGGGGCGTTACCTTGGCTAGCCTCCTGGAGAGGGAGGGCCATCCGGGCCGGGGGTTCTCCAGTACCCCAACACCCTCGGAGGCTGCAGGAGACCAGGAGAGGGTACCGGGGTGGGCCTGGCCACAGTTGGGAGGCTGGCCTGAGCCCGGGGTCTGCTTGGCCACAAAAGCCGGAGCTGGCAACCTGGGCTGCTGGCCAGGCTATGTTCATGTGTGTGTGTGGAACTCTGACCTTACCCAGAAGGGGAGATAGGCCCAGGTACCCCTCCAAAGACCCCCAGAGCCTGTCACCCTACGACTTCCTCACCTTCTGTCCCAGGGATTGGGCTGCCTCTTGGACTCCCCGGCCCAACAGTGAATAAGTGAGTGAATCAGGCTTCACCCAGAGACTGCTAGTCGGGTGGGGGAGGGGGTGAGACCTTCACCGACCCCCATCCCAGACCCAGGCCTCTCTGCAAAGGGATGTCTGTGTGGGGCGTCAGCTCTGGTTGTTACTGGCTGGGCACTTTGGGGTAGGGGTTTCCCTTCCTCAGTTTCCCAACAGTGACCTGTTGTCAGGGGTCCATGCGGTTGGGTGCGGCAGAGGCTTGGATGCGGAGTTGGGGCACCCCTGGCCGGCCCCACGCCCGCTCCGCCGCGCTCTCGGAGGTGGTGGGAGCAGGGGACGTGATTGCCAGTAACCCCTGCGGACGTCGGCGCCGAGCGGGTTGAGGGACGGCGTCCGCGAGTAACCCCGGCCCCATCCGGCCCTGCGGGGCTCAAACCGAGCCGCGCGCCGCGGGGGTGGGGCGGGGCCCCAGGAGGCGGTGGCGCGGCCGCTGATTGGCCGCGCGCGCTCACCCCATGCCCGGGCCGCGGCCCCGGGAGGGCGTGGCCATTCGGCGGGGCGTGGCCATTCGGCGGGGGCGGAGCCAGCGGGGGCGGGACCGGCGGCGCGCTCGGCAGCTTTAAAGCGCGGCCGGCCACGCAGGTGAAGTCAGCGCGCGGACACCGGCAGGCCAGCCGCCTGGACCCCCCGAAGGGCGGCGGGCGCAGGCCGCGGAGCCATGGACTGCACGTTCGAAGGTATTTTTTGGAGGACCCGACCTCTTTATTACAGTTTCCATCTGCATCGCGGGGTCCTCATCCCCGGTGCCCTGAGGGGAGGTATACGCGCTCCCGGCTCTCAGGGGAGCTGGCGGACCCCCCCCCCCACCTCAGTAGTCACCCCCACCCCCACGTCTGGCGTGAGAGGGTGGCCTTCCCACATCCTCTGCTCCGCAGGGAGGAGGGCCGGTTGTCCTTCTGTCTCCTGGGGCTCCTAGTTTGGAGGGCTTCTTGAACTTGCTAGACAGTGGCCCCCTGGGTTCAGCCAGTTTTTCTTTCTGGCCCTCAGTTTCCCCATCTGTCAAAGGGGCTCATGAAGCCTGGGGAGCGAGCAGGTCCTGAAGGTGAAAGGTCTCTATGCCCCATGACCTGTGCAAACCTGGAGGGCCCGCCCCGTGTTTCTGTTTGAGGACCAGGAGGCTGAGCCTGGCACCCCCGTCTCGCTCTCCTGGAGGCCGTAGGGAGGGTCCCCTGCAGTCACTTTCCTGCCTGGCACCTGTCAGTAGGAGGGACTCAGGCGACGTTGACTCTCCCCTCCGTGCGGCCATCCTGCCACAAAGGGTCTCATCTGTCTTGTGCAGATGAGGAAACCGAGGCCCAGTGAGAGGAAGCCCTAGCAGGCTGGGGACCGGGGGTACACCTCGGGCTCCCAGGGTTTGCACATGGATCCTGCAGAGCACTCTGACCCAGTGGGTGGCTCCCCCAGTGGGTTAGAGGGCCCTAGGCTGACCCAGCCAGGCTGCTGATCGCCAGCTGGGGAAGAGGGCCTGTGGCCAGGCTGGGGCCGCGGCAGGCAGTGTGTCCAGTCTGTACGAGGAGGAAAGAGGACAGACGGCGTTTGCTTTTGTCGAGGGGAGACTGAAGCCTGAATGGCCGGTCCCGAGGCTGCTTGGCTGCAGACGGGGTCTGGGCTTGTGCCCAGAACACACAGGGACACTCTGGTTGGCACACACTTGGCCAGCGGCTGGCTCTGCCCGAAGCCTCGGTCTGTCCCACAGAGGAGTGGGCTGGCGAAGGCAGCTCTGAAGTCGGGAGTGGTGGGCCCAGGCCTCAGTTCTGCCTTCGCCTGGTCCTGGGGCAGGTCGGTGGGCCTCAGGGGGGCGCTGGGCTCGTCCGGTGTTGCAAGGCCGTTTGACGCACCTGGCAGAGCTCCAGATGTCACAGGTGTCTGTGAGTGGGGGCTCCTGGGGGTGGCTTTCTGTTTCCGTGGCGCTGGTCCCACAGGTACACTGTGGGGTGGGGGTGGGGGAGCGTGCAAATCCGTGACACCTGCCCCCTGTTGCTCACACAGCTTCTCCTCCTTACCGCAGACATGCTTCAGCTCATCAACAACCAAGACAGCGACTTCCCGGGCCTGTTCGACCCGCCCTACGCTGGGGGCGGAGCAGGGGGCACAGAGCCCGCCAGTCCATATGCCAGCTCCCCAGGCAGCCTGTCCCCGCCTCCTTCCACGATGAGCTCCCCACTCGAAGGCTTCCTGGGGGGGACCAAGGCGACAACCCCACCCTTGTCCCCTCCCCAGCCTGCACCCACCCCCCTGAAGATGTACCCTTCCGTGCCTGCCTTCTCCGCGGGGCCTGCTATCAAGGAGGAACCAGCACCCCAGACCACCCTCCAGCCGCTGCCGGGGGCCCTCCTGCCCCAGCGTCTTCCGGCCCCAGCCCCACCGCAGTTCAGCTCTGCCCCTGTGTTGGGCTATCCCAGCCCTCCTGGAGGCTTCTCCACAGGTAAGGGGGGCGTGTGGAGGGAGGAGCACCAGGAGGAGGGTCTGTTGTGGTCTCAGTAGAGGAATTTGCAGGCTCTAGAAGTCGGGTCCCTGCTGTGCTGCTGGAGGTGCTCCCGTCACCAGCAGCTCTCAGGAAGCACCGCTTCCCAGCCTCCCAGCGTCCGCAGCAGATAGGTGCTGGGCTGGGAAGCGAGCAGGCTTGCATCAGAGCCCCAGGCAGGGACTGTCCCGATAGTAACCTGAGGCCATGAGGGTAACGACTCATTCAAGGTCACAGGGTGATAAGTACCTGCGGGCGGGCGGGTTGGAAGTGGGTTAGGGCAGCCTGTGTCCGCAGCTCCTGCCTTTATCTCTGCAGGGACCCCCCCGGGGAGCACCGCGCAGTCGCTGCCTGGCCTGCCACTGGCTGCCCTTCCAGGGGTCCCGCCCGTCTCCTTGCACAACCAGGTCCAGAGTGCGGCTCCCCAGCAGCTGTTGACGGCCACAGCCACCCCGACGGTGGCCCCTGGAACAACCACTGTGACCTCACAGGTCCAGCAGGTCCCGGTGAGAGGGTCTGGCCCGGCCTCAGGGAGGTGGTGGCCCCGACCCACAGCCCACAGCTGAGCCCCCTCCCGTCCTTAGGTCCTGCTGCAGCCCCACTTCATCAAGGCAGACTCGCTGCTCCTGACGACTGTGAAAACAGACGTGGGAGCCCCCATGAAGGCGGCAGGCATCAGCTCCCTGGCCCCTGGCATGGCTGTGCAGGCAGCGCCCTTGCAGGTGGGCGGCTTGGGCAGGGCAGGGGGGCGGGGGTGTTGTATGCATGCATGTCCACCTGCTAACCGTGCCTGGCCCCACAGACCCTGGTGAGTGGCGGAACCATCCTGGCGACTGTGCCGCTGGTAGTGGATGCTGACAAGCTGCCCATCAACCGGCTGGCAGCTGGCGGCAAGGCCCCGGGCTCGGCCCAGAGCCGAGGTGAGAAGCGTACGGCCCACAATGCCATTGAGAAACGCTACCGCTCTTCCATCAATGACAAGATCGTCGAGCTCAAGGACCTGGTGGTGGGCACAGAGGCCAAGGTGCGGGCAGAGGCCCCGATGGGGTGGCCCTGGGGAAGGAGGCACCTGAGGGGAAGAGGAGGCACCTGGGGGGAAGAGGAGGATGGGGCTGAGCCTGGACAGACAGGCCTGGGGCTCCAGACTCCTCGGGCTTGGCGGCTGTTTAGCTGAGCTTCATGGAGGCCCCTTGCGGTGGGGGCTCTTTTAGGTGTTGGGGATTCAGCAGTGAACAGACAGACTGCTGTTCTGTTGAGCAGCTGACGTTCTGGCGGGGTGTCGGGGCGCCGGCAGACAGGACAGATCCGTGTTGGGGTTTGCTGGCGGGGTGTCGGGGCGCCAGCAGACAGGACAGATCCGTGTTGGGGTTTGCTGGCGGGCTGTCGAGGCGCCAGCAGACAGGACAGATCTCTGCTGGGGTTTGCCAGGTGGCATGAAAGAAAACGGGGCGGGAAGAGGGACGGTGGGAGTCGCAGATCTGAATCGGGTGGTCGGGGAGGCCTCGCAAAGGTGATGCCACATGTGAACAGAGGCCTGGAGGAGGCGAGGGGGCAAGGCATGGAGGTGGAACGATGGTGACAGCGGTTAGCCGTAAGCTGTTGTATGCATTTTACTTGGGAGGAGGGTTCTACTAGGGAGGAACATTCCGCGTAGAAGGAACAGCAGGTGCAAAGGCCCTGAGGCAACTGTGTAGCAGAGCAGTCCCACCCCTTGCGCTTAGCCGCCCACTTGTCCGCCCACTTGTCCGGCCTGACCGGCCACCTGTGCTGTGTCTCCTCCCTACCGCCTGCAGCTGAATAAATCTGCTGTCTTGCGCAAGGCCATCGACTACATCCGCTTCCTTCAGCAGGGCAACCAGAGACTCAAGCAGGAGAACCTGAATCTGCGCACCGCTGCCCACAAAAGCAGTGAGTCCTTTCCTCCCCTCCACGCCTGCTCACCCTGCGAGGGCCCTTCACCCTCTCGTCGGCCTTCCCGTGGCCCTCAGCTCCGATTTGGGGCGAGGTAGGGTGTGTAGCCCTCACCCCAGCCCAGCTCCTCTCTGGCCCACAGAATCTCTGAAGGACCTGGTGTCAGCCTGCAGCAGTGGAGGCCACACAGACGTGCCCATGGAGGGCGAGAAGCCAGAGGTGGTGGACACCCTGAGCCCGCCACCCTCGGACGCCGGCTCGCCCTTCCAGAGCAGCCCACTGTCCCTTGGCAGCAGGGGCAGTAGCAGTGGTGGCAGTGGCAGTGACTCGGAGCCTGACAGCCCAGTCTTTGAGGACAGCCAGGTTGGGTTGCACGTCGTTGCCCCCTCCCTGTCATCCAGCGACATCCTCTGAGTTCCGGGACTGGGGCGTGTCCTACCTCCCGTTTTAGAGACGGGGAGCTGGGCAGGGGTCCCGCAGTAAGGCTGGGGGCAGAGCTGATCCCTCCTCCTCTGAGCTGAGCTCTCTGGGCTGTGCTCACCCCGTTCTCACTGCCCCGCCCACCCCGCCAGGTGAAGCCAGAGCAGCTGCCGCCCCCCCACAGCCGGGGCATGCTGGACCGCTCCCGCCTGGCCCTGTGTGTGCTTGTCTTCCTCTGTGTCTCCTGCAACCCCTTGGCCTCCCTGCTGGGCAGCCGGGTTCCCGCTGGCCCCTCCGATGCCACCAGTGTCTACCACGGTCCTGGGCGCAGCATGCTGGGTGCTGAGGGCAGAGGTAGGACAGGCCAGCCTGGGCAGTGCGAGGGGGGACTCTTGGGGACGTAGATCCCGGGCCTGTGGGCTTGGGGCTCTGGACTTCCCGGGTGGCATGTCCCCAGCCTGTGTCTGCCCCCAGACAGCCTTGGCTGGGCCCCGTGGCTGCTGCCCCCACTGGTCTGGCTGATGAACGGGCTGCTGGTGCTGTCCTCCTTGGCGCTGCTCTTTGTCTACGGAGAGCCGGTCACGCGGCCCCACTCGGGCCCCGCCGTGCACTTCTGGAGGCATCGCAAGCAGGCCGACCTGGACCTGGCCCGGGTAAGCGGCCGGACCCCGGGGGTGTGGAGGGCGGGCAGGGCTGGGACCCTCAGCAGCACCTGGGAAGGTGCCGGGCACACCGTGAATCTGCCCTGTTCTCTCCACTCCTGTCTCCCCCTCAGACCCCCACGGAGCCCCGGGGGCCCAGCCGGCACTGCTGGGGTTGGTGGGGTCGTGGCGGGGAGCCCAAGATGGAGGGCTCTCCGGGGCTAGAGGGGTGGCACGTGCCGGGGATGCTCTGACCCCGCCTTTCTCACCTGGAAAACCTTCCTCCGCAGGGGGACTTCGCCCAGGCTGCCCAGCAGCTGTGGCTGGCCCTGCGGGCCCTGGGCCGACCCCTGCCCACCTCCCACCTGGACCTGGCCTGCAGCCTGCTCTGGGGCCTCATCCGCCACCTGCTGCAGCATCTCTGGGTGGGCCGCTGGCTGGCAGGCCGGGCGGGGGGCCTGCGGAGGGATGGTGCCCTGCAGGTGGACGCCCGCACCAGTGCCCGCGACGCGGCCCTCGTCTACCACAAGCTGCACCAGCTGCACACCATGGGTATGGCGGGCGAGGGCTGGGCCTGAGGGCGTCCCGCCACCTCTGCGCCATGCCCAGCCTCATGCCCTCCCATTTTCCAGGGAAGTACTCGGGCGGGCACCTGGCTGCCGCCAACCTGGCACTGAGTGCCCTGAACCTGGCCGAGTGCGCGGGGGAGGCCATGTCCGTGGCCACGCTGGCTGAGATCTATGTGGCCACCGCGCTCAGGGTCAAGACCAGTCTCCCCCGGGCCTTGCATTTCCTGACAGTGAGTAGGTGGTGGGCTTGGTGGGGGACGGGGCTCAGGTCTCCCTGGGCTGAGGGCTGCCCGGGAGAGGCGGCTGGTTATGGGGTGGGCTCCAGGCCCTCTGGGGTCTCAGCCCCGGGTCTGGGGTGACAGCCCGCCCCTCTCGCCCACAGCGCTTCTTCCTGAGCAGCGCCCGCCAGGCCTCCCTGGCACAGAGCGGCTCAGTGCCTCTTGCCATGCAGTGGCTCTGCCACCCTGCGGGCCACCGTTTCTTCGTGGATGGTGACTGGGCTGTGTGCAGCGCTCCGCGGCACAGCCTGTACAGCGTGGCCGGGGACCCAGGTGCCTTCTCACCCTGCGCCTGTCCCCTGTCCCCCATCCCCTGTCCCCTGCCCACCCTGGTCTGTTGCCCCACCATCCATTGTCGCCACGGGGGCTGCAGGAACAGGGAGGCCAGGCTGGCTCTGTCTCAGTTGGGGCTCTTCAGAGGCAAACAGGAAGAGGGATTTGGGGGCAGGTGGTTGATTTGGGAGGTGCTCCCAGGCAACACCGCTGTGCTGTGAGGAGGTCAGGAAGGGCGTGTGCCCAAGCTAGGTTATCCTGTCCACGGGGTGGGGGAGGCAGAATATTTATCGCCCAGCTTTCATCCGTCTCAGAGCCAGGCCCCCCCGTGCCCAGGGAAGAGTCCTAGGTGCAGGGAAGCGCCTGTGCGCGGGGAGGTGGGGCCCTTCCCCCCCGCCCCACTCACCCTCTCCTCCCCACAGTGGACCCCCTGGCCCACGTGGCTCAGCTGTTCCGTGAACATCTCTTGGAGCGAGCACTGCATTGCCTGGCCCAGCCCAGCCCCGGCCCCGGATCAGCCGATGGGGACAGGTGAGTGTCCCTCTGCGCCTCAGCGGGCCAGGTCCCCCACCCCCGGCCAGTGGAGCTTGGAAAAGGCTACGTCCAGGGACCCGTGTCGGTGGCCAGAGCCGGGTCACCGTGGCCTCAGTTTCCCCACCAGCCCGGCAGGGGCTGGCCGCGCTTTGAGGAGCCAGGAAGCCAGGCTGTGCCGTGGGGGCAGGTGAGGAGGGCCGTCCGCTTCAGGACCCCTGCCACCTGTCCCGACGGCCAGTCCTCTCCTGCCACAGGGAATTCTCCGATGCCCTCGGGTACCTGCAGCTGCTGAACAGCTGTTCTGACGTGGCCGGGGCTCCTGCCTGCAGCTTTTCCATCGGCTCCGGCATGGCTGCCACCGCCGGTGAGCCCCCAGGCCTCCCCGCCCCGTGACACCCTCGGGCTCAGCGCCACAGCAGCTTGGCCTTGGGTGTGGTGTGGCCGAGTTTCAGGGACCCCTCTGGCCCTGCTTCCTGCAGGCACAGACCCGGTGGCCAAGTGGTGGGCCTCGCTGACGGCTGTGGTGACCCACTGGCTCCGGCGGGATGAGGCAGCGGCCGAGCGGCTGTATCCGCTGGTGGAGCACCTGCCCCGCGCCCTGCAGGAGTCTGAGTGAGCGCAGGCTGCGTGCTCGTGCCCCCACCCCGACCCCCGGCTTTGTTCTGTGCGGTTGGGGTCCCGTCATTTCTTTCCCGGGAAGCCAGAACCAGGGCAGGGGAAGCTCGGCGAGGGCCTGAGGCCTGGTCTGACCGTCACACCTCTGCCTTGGCCCCAACAGGAGACCCCTGCCCAGGGCGGCTCTGCACACCTTCAAGGCTGCCCGGGCCCTGCTGGGCCGTGGGAAGGCAGAGTCTGGCCCGGCCAGCCTGGCCATGTGTGAGAAGGCCAGTGGGTACCTTCAGGACAGCCTGGCCGTTACACCAGCCGGCAGCTCCATTGACAAGGTGAGGGCTGGGGCCAGGGGCCTGGCGGATCTTGGGGGCCTTGGCCTTTCCACTCCCCGGACGGTCCTCCTTGGGCTGCAGAAGACTGCAGGGTCAGCCCAACAGTACAGGACTGGGGGCTAAGGTTTGGGTCCAGGGGAGAGTGGCTGCCCCCCTCTGGCCTCAGTGTCCCCACCCCCGGAGGACGGCTGGGGTGAGCGGTGTGGCAGGGCCTGGAGAGCGGGCGGCCCCGCGGTGCATTGCTGTTGCATTGCACGTGTGAGGCGGGTGCAGTGCCTCGGCAGTGCAGCCCGGAGCCGGCCTCTGGCACCATGGGCCCCCACTCTTCCCTCCCAGAGCCAGAGCCCCCTGACCCCTGCCCTGCCCACCACCCCAGGTCATGCAGCTGCTCTTGTGTGACCTGCTCCTTGGGGCGCGCACCAGCCTGTGGCAGCGGCAGAAGCCGCCGGCACCCTCCCAGGCCTCGCCGGGCCCGGGCAGTGGGGCCCAGGCCTCTGCCCTCGAGCTCCGTGGCTTCCAGAGGGACCTGAGTGGTCTGAGGCGTCTGGCACAGAGTTTCCGGCCTGCCATGCGGAGGGTGAGTGCCCATGGGGCTCTGGCTTGCAATGGGGATGTATGTGAGGTGTCGGGAGGGAGCGGGGGCCTGGCTGGAACCTCTCCTGGCCCCTCCTGCCCAGGTGTTCCTGCATGAAGCCACTGCCCGGCTGATGGCAGGGGCCAGCCCGGCGCGGACACACCAGCTCCTGGACCGCAGCCTGAGGAGGAGGGCCGGTCCCTGCGGCAAAGGAGGTGAGAAGGACAGCTGGCCCAGGTGGGAAGGGGCCACACGCCAGGTGGAGGCTGCAGAGGGAGGCTGTGTGTGAGACACACAGAGGCCGAGGGACTTGGTGGTGGCTTCCTGATGGGAGGCCTAACCTGAGAGTCAGTGGGGACAACTGTCCTTTGTAGGACACGCGACTGGGTACGCGGTCTGTGCTCCAGGGGCAGGCGCGGAAGGGGCGAGGCTCCGTGCTCCTCCGAGACCGAGGGGGGCGGGTGGGGGCGGGTGCTGACTAGCCTGGGGCGGGGCCGGTTGTCCAGGGGGCGGGGCAAGGATCCGAGCCCCACCCCCGGCGCGGCCCCGCCCCTGACATGCCACTGTGCATGTGTGCAGGCACGGCGGCGGAGCTGGAGCCGCGGCCCACGAGGCGGGAGCACGCGGAGGCGTTGCTCCTGGCTTCCTGCTACCTGCCGCCCGGCTTCCTGTCGGCGCCTGGGCAGCGAGTGGGCATGCTGGCCGAGGCGGCACGCACGCTCGAGAAGCTCGGTGACCGCCGGCTGCTGCATGACTGCCAGCAGATGCTCATGCGCCTGGGCGGCGGGACCACCGTAACCTCCAGCTAGACCCCCGCTGGCGGCCCAGCCCCAGCGCCCCTGTTTCTGTCTCGACGGCCGAGGGCAGCGCCGGAGACCCGGGGTCCGAGGCTCGCCCACGGAGTGCACTGTCCCTGGAGGGCTGGAGACCCTCGGGGACTTCCGCACTTGACCTTGGGGCCTCCCCAGCCCGCTCCAGCCCTCGATGAGCGGCGGCCGGGATGGTGCTGGCCCCTGGTGGCCGGCCGGGGGATTGCCGGGGCCTGGCCGCTGCCGGGGGTCAACTGTTACGCGCGCCGCCGCCGATCCTGGGCTTTCCCTCTCCGTCCAGAGGGAAGAGGGGTGCGTCTCACTGAGCCGAAGGGCCCTGCCCCCGGCGCCTCCCTCCCGTCTGGGGAGACCTGTGCATAGTGTAGATCGTGGTGCGCCAGCCTCCTGGCCTCTGAGGTTCCAAGTGTTACTTTGCCTTTTGCAAACTTTATTTTCATAGGTTGAGAAGTTTTATACAGAGAATAAAAAATGAACTTATTTATAATCTGGGTTTTGCTCCTTTGGGGAGGGGTGTGTGTGCCAACCAGAGGGGATCCTTTGGGCCATCCGTCCCCCCAGCACCCAGGCAAATGCTTCCCATCCCTACCTGCCTTTCGGTTTGGGAGGCCCGGCTTTATTCCCTCCAGCTGACTTGGGTCCCACTGATCACGGGGCCGCGCGTTTGGGCTATATCATCTCCTAACCCTTAGGGTCCATATGGTCTCAGCTGTGTCTCCTTGCCTCCTCTCCCAGCTTCTGCCCCCTTCAGGTCCCGGGATGACATGGGAGGACAGCTCCATGTCTTTGGGGATCTGTTGGGACAGCAGGAGCTACAACCTGGGTCTCCCTGTGTGTCTGGGTGTCAGTCTCACCTGCCTGACCCCTGTCCCCTTCCCGGAGGTCACGTGGGTGTGGCTGGGCAGCAAGGGCTTCTTTCCTGTACCTGCATTAAGGTCCCCAGAGCCCTCCCCTCCCCTCCCCTCCATTCCAACCTCTCCCCCAGAGCCTGGCCCCTCTCCCAGCAGAATCTGGTCAGAATCCACGGGCTGCAGAATTCCAAAACAATCGTTGTATCTTTATTGACTTTTTTTTTTTATGAATGCAATGACTGTTTTTTTTTACTCTTAAGGAAAATAAACATCTTTTAGAAACAGCTCGATACACACAATCTTCAGTGTGAAGCAATATACTAATAAGAACACTAGTCGTCTTAACATTTACAGTCTTCATATATATTATATATATGTATATGTATACATATATATACACTATATAACGAGGCCGGATATAATACACACGTTCACCGTTTTACAGTCATATGTACAGGAAGTTTCTAGGGCGGCCCCGGGCTGGGGCTGCATCAGGCCTATCGAAGCGTGGACAGAGCTGAGGACACGGACAGACAGGCGGACGAACTGGCGGGCACTGGCCCGGGCGGTGGTGGCTGCTTGGGGAAGGAGGCAGCGCCGGAGCCCCCTTCCCAGCAAGGGCCCCGTGCTGAGGGGCACACGACGCACGGCGGCGACACACGGGCGAAGCGAGCATGTTCCCGACATATATACATTCTATGTGACATATATATAGAGGGGCACACAGGTGTGTACATGGACCTAGCGCTGTCTCCGCTCCCGTGCGAGTGGCGCTGCGGCCCCCGGAGACGGTGGTCGTGCAGAGGGTCGGTCATGCGTCTGCCGGGGGTGCACTCTGGTCGCGACTTTTAGTTTTGCGCTCCCAGGCTGGGCTCCGGGGACGGGGCGGACTGGAAGGGAGACGAGCAGAAGCCAGCGGGAGCCAGTCCGGCCCACGCCCGGGGAGCCCGCATCCCCTGAGCACGGGCCCCAGGCCCCCGGCCCTCCCGACCCGCACGAAGGTTTTGGCCAAGGCTGGGAAGGAAGGGCGCACAGCCTCCGGCCCCTCCTGCGCCGGACAGGCTTCGGCTCCCCCCCGCCCCCAGCCTCGTTCCAGGAGACACGTCCTGGAGGGAAGCCAGCCTCGGCCTCTTCGGACCCCACCCCACTCCCAGGGTGCCCAGCTGCGTGCCACTACCGACCCACGTAGACTGTGTGCCACGTCGTCCTGAAACTTCCAGGGGGAGAAGCGTATCCCCAGGCTAAAGGCCTCCCACCCACGCCGGAGCCTGGGTGTTCCAAGGAGTCTGGCCGCTCCGCGGGCTCCCCCTCTCCAAGCCTGGCCGGGGGATGGGGGCGAGAAGGCCCTGTGCCGTCCAGTTCCGGGAGCAGACGGATCCGGAACCTGTTTTCTTCCCGACCGGGGACCACTAGTTTCCGCCCGAGGAGGCCAGATCCAAGATCCGGGTTCCGGATCAAGGATCGGCTCTGGACCCGCGCCGGAAGCAGCGCGAAGGCGCGGGGGCTGCGCCGGCGGCTCCTCTCCTCGGCGTCGGCGGCGTCGGCGGGCGGGCGGGCGGGCTGGCGGGCGGGTGGGATCCGGCGGCTCCTCCGGCCGGGGGTGGATTACAATGGCAGCCTCTGCGGGGAAGAGACGCGCGGCTAGTTACTGACTGCGGGGCACCTGCCGAGCAGTCAACTCCTCCAGACCCGCCCCTCGGCCCCGACCCCGCCCGCTCCTCCAGAGCGAGGCCCCACCTGCAGCTTTGCCCGTAGGCCAGTCCCCGCGCCCCGCCCCGCCCCGCCCTGGGCTGGCCCCGCCTCCCGCACGTGCGGGCTGTATAAGTGGCCCGGGGCCCACCCGTGCTGATCCGCCCCCGCCTGGTCCGCCCGGAGCCGGCGTTCCCGCGCCGGGGCTCCTCTCCAGCCTGGGCCCCTCCAGGGGAGGCTCGCGGTCACCCACCTTATGTTTGGGGCATTTCAAAGAAAAGTTCTCTTCGATGAATATGCAACCTGTGAGCAAGAGAAGTTCGTGCGGTCAGAACGGCGTCTTGTCCGGCCGGGAGGGGGGCCCACCGCCCTGAACGCCCTCAGCTGCAGGTTTTTATTTCAAAGAGTAAGTCAGCCTCTGCTTGAAATCAGACCCAGTCCGAACTCCGTCAGCCCTCCAGCCCCGCTGGCCTATCTGTCCTTTACTCTCCTTTCCCCTCCCTCTGGAACCCCGTTTGGTCATGGGGAGGCGTCCCCACTCTCCCCCTCGCCCTCCCCCGCTGTGCTTTGCTGGGCCGCACTGGTCACTCCGTCCTGTGGTCCGGGCCCAGCCCCTAGGTAGGCCTTGACGCCCAGGGGGCGCAGTGAGCGTGTGTTGACCACCTGGGGCTGGGGTGGCACTTCCGGAGGCACCATGCTCAGCCGCCCCCAGCAGCCACTCTGGACGTGGGGAGGCAGGGCCAGTCACCCATCCCCAGCCCCTCTCCTGGTATCTGCACTTGGGGAGCCAGGGCCCCGCTGACAAAGTGGCCTGGGGCCTGGTGCTCGCTCTGCTAGCTCCAATGTGGGCTGCCTAACAAAGGGCGCAGGGTCAGTGGGCCTGGGCAGCTCTGGTGCCCTGCGGTCTCAGGGTCCGGCCCAGACCCCTGGAGAGCCCCACGGAGGACCGTACTTCCAGACCCAGATCGGGCAGGTGCAAGGTGCTGACCAGGGGCTGGGTAACTGCGGGGGGCTCCTGCCTGCCCAGCTCACTCCCTGGGTGCCCCCCGCGCCCCCCTGCTGCCTGGAGCCGGGTTCCCCTCCCCTCTGGCTGCTAGGCTCACTAGTCCTGCCCCCTTCTCTGGCCACTGTACCCCCTCCATGCCCCTCCCTCACACCGCCCCCTCCGGGCTCTGCCAAACTCTCCAACCTTTAGGCAGATGCCTCAAGTTCAACCCCAAAGGGAGCTGCACGTGTGGGGATTAACCGCCCCCCCCCACCCGGCCTTGCACAGCCCTTCTGTGAAGGAGAAAGGGGGCTGCCCAGCTGGACCTGGTGGAGCGGGGAGGCCATGCAGAGTAGAGAGGAGCTGCCCAGCTGGGGCCCCAGCTCATCTGGGTCCACCAGCCTCAGCTGAGCTGCCGGCTGACTACGGCCACCTGGGTGAGCTCAATCTGGCATGCGGCAGGGCCCGCCTGCCCACACACACCCTCCTGAGATGTGCTGGAGGCTGGGCCTGGAAGGTCCGGTGGCTGATACACCAGTGGGACAGCCTGCCATGCCTCGGGCCTGCTCACTGACCTGGGGACGCTGGCCACCTCCCACTCCCCCCTCCTCCCAGCATGGCCCGGCTTCCTGTGCGTGCAAAGCCTCTGAGGCGCAGGCTCCATCTGCACCTGCAGCCCCTCTCTCCGGAATGCAGGGCTCCGTCACAGGTCTGCTCAGGCCAGCATCTCATCTGCCCCCTGCGGCCCTACAGAGAGCCCTACTAGATGGGGAATCCCTTAAAGATATCACTGGAAACAGTTTGTATCGCTCCAAGCCTGGTATATATGTCCCACCACAAGCCAGCTCCTGCCCACCTCCCTTGACCTCTTGAGGACTGGCTCCAATGTCACCTCCTCCTAGAAGCCCTCCTGGATTCCCTCCCAACTCAGGATGGATCTCTCAGCACAGTCTCTCCTTGTCTGGTCTCCGTAACTTTAGGCAAGGATCACGGTTTTCCTGTCTGTCCCACTGAGACATGAGCCCCCAAGGAGGCTGGGAAGCTGCAACACTGGAGAGGACAGCGCGCAGGACGTGGAGCCGGCCAGACAGTGAGTCACACCCTGGTCCTGTTCCTGCAGTGCTGTGGCCACGGGTAAGACAGCCTGTCTGTGAAGGTGCCGCTGGAGACAGTGCAAGGCCTGGCACGGGGCTGGCAGAGCGCAGGCGCAAACCTAGTCACTGCGGGAGGAGAGCTGCAGCCCGCGGCACCTGTTCCTGGAGGTCAGGCCCGGGGTCTGGTGAAGTGGCGGAGTCCACATTACAATCTGGTTCCCGCGGCCCTCAGGGCAGGGTGTGGAGCCAGAGCGGCCCCATGTCCCGCTCCAGCGCGTTCCCTCCCTGAGGAGCTAGCGCCTCAGCCCTCACCGAGGAACCATCACCGCTCAGTCCCGTGTGTGCTCCTGGGGGCGGCTCGGTGCGGGCTGATGCCAGGAAGTGGCATTCAGGTGGGAAGAGGGGTCCCTGGGCTGTGGGAGCAGCAAGGGTCCTGCCAGGAGATGCCTCTGCCCTGCCGCCGTGCGACAGGGTCACGATAACCTCACCCTCTTCCAGGGCAGCAGGGGGCGGGGGACAGAGATTGCGGGGGCTGGCCCCCAAATCGGACCGGGGCTGCCCTTTCCGGGTCGTGCTTGTGATCTCACTCCCTGCTCCAGACGGCTGCAGAAAGAAGAAATGACTCTAACTTCAGCTTTACAGATGGGGAGCCGAGTGCAGAGACAGTGGTGGACTCACCCAGTCCACACCTGAAGCATGCCACCAGGACTGGGGGCTCCGGGCTCTCTGGCCCAGGCCATCAGTATGCCACCTGCCTGGTGATGGTAGGTGCTCGATAAATGCCCGCGGGTCAAGTGAGTGGGGGAGTGGAGAGAATGGGGCAGGTGCAGGGGAGCCTGGTCCTGACTCCAGGGCCCACCGTCCTGCTTAAACCTTCCACAGCTGTGCCGTGGAGCCAGGGGGAGTCTGTCTTGAACTTCCTCTTCTTCCGTCTCACTCAGTTTTTGTTACTGAACTATCTTTTCTCCTTTTTCTCCAACCCAGTGAACTCCTATTCAGCCTTTTTCCAAGGCCCAGCCCAGTAGCCCTGCTCTTGGAGGCCCGAGACCCTCCCGAGCTGTAGGCACCCCTCGGCAACGGCAGCTCACATACAGCTTTCCACTTTGTAGTTTGTGCTTCTGGGCCCTCCTCCAGCAGGTGGCTGGGGACGGACGTGTCTCCTTGTCACCAGCACTGCCCAGCTCAGGGCCCAGCCGAGAGACATGAGAAGGTAAAGAATTGCTGGGGCAGGAGAAGAGGGAAGCCGATGGGTCAAGTGGGGTCAGCTCGAGGAGCTGTGCCTGCGTCCCCCGACCTCCGGTCCCCTTGGGCTGGCTCTTACCCGCATCGCTGGCACATGGGTAATGGTAGGTGTGGATGCATCCTTTGTGGCAGCACCCGATGGTGGCCCCGGCTTCCTGGCAGCTGGAACAAGTCTGGCGAGGAGAGAGGGAAGACAGGTGAGTCTGCAGTCGAGGGGCCCGGCCCCCACCCCTTCCTCCCAGGGGGCCCTGGACAGGCAGCTTGGAGGGAGGCTCAGGATGGACGTCCACAGGGTTGGTTTTGTGGCAGCCGCCAGCCCGGCACCTTGGGCGGGGGGAGCTCTCAGGGCGGGAAAGCAACCATCTTGTGGATAAGCCTCGGCGTCCCGCAGGCCCGGGCGAGCCCCGGCTCAGCCCCTGTGCACCGCGCGACCTCAGCCAAGCAACTCCGCTCCTCCCGCCTCCTCCATACGGGGGGACGGCGCCTGCCTTACGGGAGAGTCGTGAAGATGAAATGAGCAACTCCGTGTGCCCAGCGGACGACAACGCACAGGGCCAGTCACCGCCCGGCTGTGCCCTCGCCTGCCAGCTCCCCCCCACAGCCTCCGGGTGGGCAGCTTCACGGACGCCACTTCACAGACAGTGAAGCTGAGGCCCCCGCTCCAGGCGGAGATGATAAGTATCATTTCCTACCCTTTCCGGGGTCAGAACAAGCACTGGACCCTGAGTCGGTGCTCTACTCAGAGAGGCTGCTCACCCTGCCCAGGACCCACGAGGAGGAAACAGCCACTGCCTGCACGCGGGGTTCACGTAAAGCCTACGCCGGCCGGCCGGCAGCTGGCCCCTCGGCCTCTCAAAAGCCAAAGCCGTGGTCTGAGCTTGGGGGCTGCCCCAGGCTGGGCCCAGCTGCCTGCAGGGGGATGTGCCAGGACAGGATGGCGATGCCAAGAAGACCCTTGGAAGCAAAACCTGAGGCCTGGGGAGGGACAGGCTGGTCCCCAGATCCTGCAGACCCCCTGTGCAGCAGGGGAGTGAGGTTGGGGAGGGGGGCAGGCCCCCGCGCGGAGGCTAAGCCACTGAAACCAGTAACTGCAGTTCGTGACACACCAGGCACACGTGGAGGCCGCCTCCTGAGAACACCCCGATGGCATCAGCATCACTTTATTTTATACAGGTGAGGGATGAGAGCTCAGAAAAGCCGAGTAACTTGCCCAAGGGCACACAGCTCAAGAGCAGCTGGACGGGCTTTGAGCCCAGCAACCCCGCTGGAGCACAGGCTGGCGGTCATGGTGCCTCACTGCTCGGGGTGGGGGGCAGGGGTGGGCTCCTTCCCATGCCAGGGACTGATGGGGACCCCACCCCCAGCGGGTGGGAGGCCAGGAATGAGTCTTCTCACGCCCTCCCTGGGCCTAGCCTGAGAAGTGCCTGGGCATGCGCGTTCTGGAGCCCAGCTGGGGTGGGGGCTGGGGTGGGGAGCTGGGGTGGGGGCTGGGGGTCGGTCTGGAACATCCATTGCCTCGGGACGGCAGTCTCCTTCTGCTCAGGACTGAGCCTCCTAGGGCTCTGTGGCGAAGGTGTGATGGAGCAGGAGTGGGCCCCCAGACCAGGCCCAAGTGACCCTTCATGGCTAAACAGCGACAGTGGGCTCCTCTGGTGATGGGCTCACGCCACCCCGCCTGCACTGAGGCCCCCAAACCCTTGAGACAGGCATCTCAGATGTGGAGAAATGGAGGTACGGAGAGGCCTCGGGCCCTTCCGACCCCAGCGCCCACGTTCTGAGCTGTTCCCCTGGGCGGGTGATGGGGGGCCTGGGAGTTTGTGGGGAGAGGCAGCCTCTGGGCAGACTAGGAAACTGAGGTCCCTGGAGGTGGGCACAGCACGGCTCAGGGCGGGTAGGTGTGTAGGGGCCCCCAGGAAGGGACACAGAAGGAAGAGGGGTGCCCCTAGGCCTGTGCAGAAGTTCTGTTCCCGCAGAGCCAGGGTGCTGATAGGCGTGAAGGCCGGGGTCCGGCTGTCGCCGCAGCCCCACCCTGCTGATGGGCTTCGGCGCCCCGAGGCTCACAGAGGACGGTGACTTGCTGGGGTCACAGAACTGGCTCTTGGGGCAGAGCTGGGATTGGAACCGGGGTCTGCCCGACTCCAAGGCTCGGAGGCAGAAAGGGTCTTGGGGGGATGGGCGGCCCACGGAGGTCTGGGCTTGTCAGTGGGCAGGGGGCTGAACCATGACCTGGGAAACCCCAGACCCCGCCCATCTTTGCAGGCAGGGTGCTCTCCAGGTGCGGGCGCTGCTTTAATGAGCTCCGCCTGGCCCGGGACACCCTCTCTGGCAGGGCGGCCGGTGACCACCCGTGTTCTGACCTTCCCAGGGATGCTCCCAGGGTGGGAGGCCGCTGGACCATTATTGGAGGATGGCACAGCGGGCAGAGATGGGGCGACCGGGCCAAGCTCCAGCTCTGTGACGTAACAGCCGCGTGACGCCAGGAAACCGCAAGGCCACTTGGCCCCCCGGCTTCCTCCCCAGGCCAACAGGAGGTTGGTGCAGTGAGGTGAGACCAAAGCGCCTGGAACAGGTGACCTGGGAAAGGGGGGGTTGGCCCCTGTGCTTGGACAAGGTGCAGAAGCAGTGCAGCCCAGTGGGGCGGAGCAAGCCGGGGAGACTTTCAGGAGGCCACAGGTGGCCGCTAGCTGGCCTGGTGATCTGAGCGTTTGGTATTATCTTTTAATGGCGGGAGACACCTGAACCTATTTCAGGGCCGCTAGGAAGGAGGCAGTGAGGAGGGAGAGGAGGAGACCAGAGGCAGGAAGGGTGAGGGCTCCGGGTCTTGGGGCTGCTGTTGGGCTAGAGGACCCCGCACAGAGAGGGTCAGGCGCCGGAAACAGGGAGGTGTGGGCAGCCCAGTAGCGCCCCCCTGCCCAGCATAGGGCTGTCCGCGTGGCTGGTGCCGGGGTGGGGATACCCAGAGGGAACAGGTGGGCAGGTGGGGTGGGCACAGGGCGGTGGGGCCCCGAGGGCTGGGGAGGGGGCAGGAGCACGGGCTGCAGGACAGAGTGCCGAGTCCCACCCCATCCCCGGGAGTGAGGGGATCGGGGGTCCCCTCGGTGATCGGAGTAATGGTCACACTGCTGAGACAACATGCTAGTGTCATCCAGGTGGCTGCCACTGTCACTGGCCCCAGGAGATGGTCACGGAGCATGTGGACAGGCCAGGCATAGCTGTAATAGCTTTATGGGTGTGAACTCACATAATCCTCAGGGCCCCTCCACAGGGGACTATCATGCCCACTTTAGAGATAAGGAAACGGAGGCACAGAGAGGTTAGGTTATATTCTTGGAGACACACAGCAAGGGGCAGCGCTGGGACCTAAACCAAGCCCTCAGTGACTGTGTTCCTCAGGGGACGTTTTAGGGCCTCGCAGGAAAGGTTCCTGGACCACCTGCCCCTAAGGGCTCACAGTCCAGCCACCTGGTGCTGGAGAGGCTCTTCCCCCGCAGGTCCCGCTGCCCCTGAGGCCACGGAGGCAACCCCCTGACGTGCGGTTCTGGGGCCTGAGCATCTCAGCTGATGAGGTGAGCAGGGTGCTTGGGGGCTTGGGTGGGGGTGTGCTGCAGCCAGAAGGGGCCGAGTGCGTGCGTGGTGGGTACAGGGCTGAGCAGGCAGTAAGGGGCCACAGTGGGAGGTCTGGGGCAGGGCTGGGCAGATGTGTCCTGCCTCAGCCTGGAGCGTGCCTCCATGTTGTGGCTAGGCTCCCCGCGTATTCATTTGTGATTGTGGTGTGTTTGGGCCAGATTGTAGCATTAGAGAGATGGCCTGCCTGCCTGCAGAACCCGAGGTCCCCACCGGCTGGGCTGGCCTCTTACCATGTCCATGGCCACCTTCATGGCCTCCTGCAGCCCAAAGAGCTTCCCGGCCACCAGGTAGACCCCGCCCGTCCACACGGCGCAGGCCTCGTGCACCCAGTGCTCCTGTGCGTCCCCGCCAGGCTCTGCCGGCGGCTCCTTGCTGCACTCGTGCTTGCGGCTCCTGTCAGCTGGGGCTGTCTCTTCACCACCTTCCCCCCGACCGTCACAGCAGTAGCAACTCTGCAGCCGCCGGGACAGGCCCCGGGCGCTGGTGCGCAGGGAGCCCTGCTTGGCTGGATCGGCTGGGCCGTCAGGCCTGGGGGGCTTCCCGGTGGTGGTGGTGGCGGTGGTGGTGGCGGCAGCGGCAGCTGGGCACTCGAGGCCTTTGAGTGTCCTCTCAAGAGGCAGCGAGGCCTCCTCGCAGGTGCTCTCTGGCCGCACCTTCTCCTTGAGTTTTGGCTTCTTTTTGGGGAGGCAGTGTCCGGGGTAGTAGGGCCCACAGAGGTCCCCGAGGTCCTTGAAGTTGGCTGGGTTTTGGCAGAGGCAGCAAACAAGGCAAGAGGTACTCAGGGCCTTGGAGACCACGGGCCCCAGATGCATGGTGGAGGAGAGGGGCAGGGAGGGCCGAGGCTGCAGGACGGAGCCTCCAGGGAGCGTGGCTAGGGAGGCCCCGGCCGCGTCCAGGGAGGAGGAGCAAGAGGATGAAGAGGAGGAAGGCTTCCTGTGGGGCTTGGGCTCGTCTCCGGGGGAGTTGACAACAGTGCATACGGTGGTGAACGCATCCCGCTTCTCCACCCGCACGAAGGGCGAGAAGGCAGGGGTGCGGCTGTCTGCTCGCAGCCGCTTGCAGGAGGAAATGTATTTGAGGCGGATTTCAGGCTCTGCGGGATCCAGGGGCAGCACCTGCTGCTGCCGCCGCCGCTTGGCACGCCCCTTACAGGGTGAGGTGGTGGCGTTCTTGGCCCGGCCCCGCGTCAGGCGCTTCCGCTTGGAATAGCTGCTGTAGTTGGCGTGGCCAGGCTGCTTCTGTGCCCTCACCTGGGGCTGGCAGGGCCGGCCCTCAGGGGGCTGGGAGGCCAGCCCCAGCTCCTCCGTCTTTGGCTTCTTGCCTCCTCCGCCAGGGCTGTCCTCGCTGCCCCCCTGCGTGCTGCTGGCCGTCAGGAGCAGAGCTGGGCCGAGATGAGGCCTCTTCTCCAGGGAGCCTTTGGGGAGTCCGAGGGCTCCAGCCCTGCCTTTCCGGCTTCTCTTCTTAGGTGCCAGGGCAGTGCCCCCGGGCAGTAGGGCCTCTGGGGATGTGAAGGCCTCAGTTTTGAAACCGTCGGTCGAGGACAGTTTCTTATTGTTCACGAGTTTGCCTTTTAAGGATCTGTTGGTCAGATTTCTGCATAACGGATCGGCCCCCAAGGCTGCTGGGAACTTCTGCCCAGCGCTCACGTTTAAGAGACCTTCTTCTGCCCCCAGCGGGCTGCCCCCTGCGCTCTTGAGCCCGCGGTCCTTCTCAGGGAGGGATGGGCTCAGAGGATTCCCGGGAGGGGCCCCTGGTGCTCTGCACGCGAACTTTTTCAGGCTGGGCGAGGTGATCTTCTGCACGATGGCCTCCAGCTTCAGGCCCCGGCCTTTCCGGGGCGGCAGCACCTTGGTCTTCATGGCCCCCTGGACGGACGCCCGTGAGGCCAGCTTCAGGCTGGCGTCAGGGGTCTCCGGGGGCGGCGGCTTTGCCGTGGGTTCACCGTTGCCCTTGGTGGGCTTGGCCTTCTTGGGAGACGTCATCCTCTTGAAGAGGGTGGGAGGGCCCTCGGCCCCCTCCTCCTTCGTGTCCCCGCTGGTGCTGCCGCTGCGTAAGACCAGGTTGCGCTTCTTGGTGGGGACAGGCGCCATGAAGGCCGACTTCCTCTTGAGGGTGTGGAGGGGCCGATCGGAGAGCTTGCCGCCTGCACCAGGCTTGGGGACCCTTGCCCGCTGGCCCGCCCTGCCCTCCTTCTGGGGGCTACCGGCGACCTTGAACGTGGCGGGCAGGTGGTTGTTGGCGAGGAGCTTCTTGGCGGCGCGGCAGTTGGGGAGCCGGCTCTCCGAGGCCCGCCGCCGCTTGCAGTGGAAGGCCTCCTGGGTCCTGGTGCGGGACCGGAGGATCATGGAGCGCTGGTCTTTGCCTGGTGCATCCGGCGAGTCTGTCTCCTTGGTCTTGGAGCCCATGGGGCTGCTGTCGGAGGCCACGGGCAGGGCGGCCGGGTTGCTGGGGCTGGATGCGGCCTTGGGGGAGGGCTTCCCCACCCGCTTGCCCGACTTGAAGGCAGCTCGCTGCTTGCCCCCCAGCTTGTCTGGGGGGGCAGGGGTGGTGGGAAGGCCCGGGGGTCCGGGCGTGCGGGGCTCACTCAGGGCCGTGAAGGAGCGGGTGCACATCCTGGGGAGCCCTTCCGAGGTCCCCCGGCCTGGGGCCCCCGCCCCTTCCATCTGTCCCTGGGGGGGCCCCGTGCACGATTCAGGGAGCAGCAGGTCTTTGGGCAGCGCCGGGGCCCTGCACGGGGAATCCTCGGCCTCGGGCAGCCCCCGGTGCACCCGCCGGCTCCGTAAGCTTTTGCCGCGAGGCACAGGCTCCTTCTTGGCGATGGGCGCCTCGGGCACAGCGGGCTTGTTCGGCTTCTGGGTCAGGGAGGCTTCCGGGGCCAGGGCGGTGGAATCCCCTGGGGCCAGCGCCCCCTCGGGCCCCTCTTCCCCTGGCTTCATGTGGGAGAGGGAGGACTCGAACCAGCTCTGCACCTTGGACTCGGTGCCCACGGTGGGGCCCAGCAAGATGACGGACTCGCCAGACAGGGCACACGGGGAGCCCCAGCCGGCCTTGGGGTCCAGCACCTCCTCCACCTCCTCCTTGCCACACAGCAGCGGGGCCTTGGGCGACAGCGGGTCCTGCAGGCCCGGCCTCTGCTCGGGGCTGCCCAGGAGCTCGCACAGAGACGAGTACTCCTCCGCCTCCAAGTCCCCCTTCCTGCCGGCGGGCGGCAGCAACGGGAGGTCTCCGAAGTCAGCGGCGGAGCAGCAGTGCCGGCTGTCCTCCAGCCACCGGTCGGCCTTGCCCACCTCGGGACACTGCAGCAGCCCGCCCGCCTCCTCCTTCACCCCTCCCCCCTCCTCCTGCTGGGAGTCCCGGGGCACCACGGCCTTCTCCGCCGAGGGCTGCTCCTCCTGGAAGCCCAGGCAGGCCGAAGCCTCGCGGGCGTCCTCCTGGCCGACGCTGTCGGCGGCCTTCCCGCCCTGCTCCAGGCCCTTGGCGAGCTCGCCGGGGTGCAGCCCCCACCGGGGACAGGCGTCCCCCAGGTTCTCCTCGGGCCAGGCGAAGGGGTTGGCGCTGTCTGCCGAGCTGGCGGCGGTCGTGTCTGGAAAGCAGTCGAAAGCCGCTGTGGCGGGGTCCGAGGCGGCGGCCCCCAGCGTGGGCTTGGCACCAAAGGAGAGGGGACCAGTTGTCTTCTTGGGGTCAGGGGTGGCGAAGCCCACGGAGGGATCTTCGAACAGCCCCGGGCCGAAGTCCTTGGTGCCGCCGCCCTTCTCCAGCTGTAGGGCCTCGGGCAGGGCGTCCTGCTCCCCCGGCCGCGGCCACGCACCCTTGGCCATGGGGTCCAAGCAGGCGCTGTGGTTCTCCAGCGAGAAGGGCGGCTTGCCGGTGTCCTTGGCCAGGCCGGGCGCCTCGGCCCAGACCTTGTCGGCCTTCTCGCTGATGGCCTCCTGCAGCCCCAGGATCTCGGAGGCCAGGTCCTCCTGTGCCAGGGCACTGAGCAGCAGGCGCGGGCAGTCCCGCTCGCCAGCCACGAGCTTGGAGAAGCTGTCGAGCGGCAGGCTGCCGTGCAGGCTCTGGAAGGAGTCATCGGACTTGGTGGACATGTCGTCGGGCGAAGTCACAGAGCAGGTGGACACGGACTCGGGCTTGGCCTTGGAGCTGCCGTGGACCCTGGCGGGGCTGCCGCGGGCCTGGCTGCAGTAGAGGAAGCTGCGCTCCAGCGGGTCCTCGGAGCCGCTCAGGTAGTCGGCCTCGGGCGGCTCGGCGTGCGTGGACTGCGGGGTGCTGCTCAGCGGCTCCGACAGCGGCGTGCCCGCCGGCTCGGCCGAGTAGCCGCTGCCCTCGGGGCTGCAGTGCTGGCTCTTGTGCTGCTCCGGGGTCCGGGCCGCCAGGCTCTTGACGCCCTTCTTCTGGGGCATGGCCGCCTTGGAGAGCAGCAGCTGCTGCACAGTGTTGGAGATGTTCTCCACCTGCGAGGTCAGCGCCGTGAGGCTGTGCAGGCTCAGGTCTGACAGCAGGCTCTCGGGAAGCTTGTCCTTCTGCAGGGCCTTGCAGTTGGCGGCTTGGGCGTCCACGGAGCCGGCGGCGTCCGTCGGGGAGGGGTTGAGCAGGGGCAGGAAGTGGCTGTGGTCCGCGAGACCGGCGGGGAAGGCTCCAGGGCCAAGCGGCTGCTGGTTGTAGGGAAAGTTCTCCAGGTTGGGCATCAGCGGCGACGGGGTGGAGCTGTAGGAAGGGGAGCGGCCCACGGAGCGAGCGGGCGAGTGGCTGGAGCCGGGGCTGAAGGTCTGGTAGTACTGCTCCGGGGTCCTGACGGCCGCGTCCGGCTGGCAGTAGCCGGGGCCCTGCTGCCCGTAGTGTTGGTACTTGGTGAGGCTCTGGTAGTGGAGGGTCTCCTGGGCGTGGTGGCGGCTCTGGAGGGCTTGCTGCTGCTGCTGCTTCTGTGGCTCGTAGCTGAGGCGCCCAGGCTGGTAGGCGTGAAGGCTCGGGACCCGCTGGCCTGGGGCCAGGCCGGCATTGGCGGTCAGCGGCCTGTCGTGGGGCTGGGTGGACGGGGCCGTGCAGCTCTTGTAGGAGTGGGCCCCCTGTCCGCCACCCTGGCCGGTGGAGGAGTAGGTGGAGGAGACGGGGAAGGACTGGGACTGCTGGGGGAAGTGGCTGCCCGGGGGGAAGGGCAGGGGCGAGGCGAGGTCGTTCTGGGGTTTCTGCCTTTGGAGCTTGGGGTAAGCCAGGGGCTGCGACAGCTGCTGCTGGACGTGGAGGGTGTGAGTCCGAAAGGGCAGCTGGGCGCCCTGCTCTGGGTACTGCCGGGCGGGGGGTGCTGCTGTCTTCTTCATCAGGTTCTCGTCATATTTGCCCACCGCCCCTGGCAGGGGTTGCGGCTGCGGGGGTGGTGGCTGCGGCGCCCCCCAGGCCTGCAGGCCCTCCTCCCCCGAGTAGCGGCCAGGGTAGGGGCTGCCGTCCTGGACGGCGTAGCCCGCGAAGGACGGCCTCCCCTGCGGGGCCTGCGGAGAGGACAGGCCTTTGCTGGCGCGCGCCGCCGTGGCGGGCGTGCCGGCGCCGCCCTCGTAGCTGGGGAAGGGCTGCGGGCCGTAATAGTCCTTGGTCAGCAGACGCTGCCGGTCGCAGCTCAGCCCAGCCTGACTCGGCTGCCGGTAATTCTCCAGGCGAGATGTCTCCTGTGAGGTCTGCTGGTAGGTCTGTTGTTTGCCATGGAAACCACACCTTTCTCGAAAAGACTGCATGACTCGGGCTGGTTATCTGTGAAAAGAGAAAGGGCGAGAGGGAGGGCGGGGAGGGGCAGAGGGAGAGCGATTCAGACGAGCCATTTCCTCTCCCTCGGAGAGCCGGCCCCCCCTCCCGGCCCTGCCCTCTCCCGCAGCCTCCCCACCAGCTGTGCACATATTGACAACTTCTGTGTCAGGGACGTGTGCTCTGTAATTCCCGCTCCGACAGGGATGGGTACAGGGAGGCCACCGAGGAGGGAGGTGCGCCCCGGCTGCCCAGCGCCAGGTCACTGGGGAGCTGCCCCCTCCCCCAGCCGGCTCCCCCCTCCCTCCCCCACAGCCCTTCCCTGCCATTTCAGAATCATTTAGCAGGGCAATTCCCGCTCCCCTGTCCCCTGGGGCTGCTGGATCCGGTAAGCTAGCCCCAGTGCAGCAGTGTTCAGGCGTGACCCAGCGTGCGGGGGGCTGGGGACAGCTTGCCCTGCCCCAGAAGCCACTCACCGAGGCCTGGCGTGCGCGCACGCGCACACACGCACGCACACACACACACCTCCTCCATCACTGCCGTGCCATCTGGAATCTGTGTTCCTTCCAGCAGACGCTGATTAGGGGCTGCCGAGCCACTGTAGGCATAAAATGTCCCCTCCTCGACTCCCAGGAACGCGGGACGGCGGCACCTGCCTCCTATTTTTCATACCGTAGGCACGTAAACAGATTACGTGGCCCGGAGAGAGGTAGCACATGCTGATGGGGGACAGGGCTGCGGTCCCTCCACGTGAGAGGCAGCGCTGGGCCTCCTGGGTGGGCGGGGCCTGCACGGGGTCAGGGCCAGGCCGAGAGCCCATCTGTTTATGATTTTAGGGGCCGGCGCGCACAGGGTCCGACCTGCCCCAAAGCAGGATCGGGGGTCAGGAAGTGACCCTGGAGTGGGGGTGGGGGGCCTTCAGGGCAGAACAACTGGATTCACATAACAGGCCAGCTGCAGCGTCCAGGCTAATGGTGGTCCTGCCGCCACCCAAGCCCCTCGGAGGAGGGAGGAAGGAGTAAGGATGCCCCAGGCTCAGCAGTCCTCATGGCGAGGGCTGGCGGTAGCCTGTGTCCCTGGGCACGGCGTTTACACACACCATGCTCGCCTGCACAGCCCAGGCCCCCAGGAGGGCACAGGGAACCTCGCAGTGCCCGTTCCCAACCCCAAAGAGGAAGGGGTGGCTCGCCATGGGCTACGAGCCTCCAGGGCTCTACGGGGGGAGCGCAGAGAACGGGGTGGGGGACAGGCACACGTGGAGGGAGGGGCTCCCCCAAGAGGTGCAGCTCACCCCTTCTTCACCCAGATCCCACCTCCATGCTCTCCTCATGCGGTGGCCGGGGGGTGGGGCGGGGCGCTGACCAGGGAGGGGTCAAGCCTGGGGCGGCCGGGCAACCCCAGAAACCCTGTCAGCACAGCCCAGGCCAACCTCCCTGCCCTTGGCAGTCGGCTGCCCGAACTCAGGGACTGAAGCCCATGACCCTGGAGAGGGCTCGGCCCCTGCCCACAGGACGGGTCACAGCCCCATGCCATGTACTCTCCCTGGCTCATCACAGACGCCCCGACACGGAGGAGACCCCCTTCTGACCCAGTTTAGTCCATCCTGGTAGCTGCAGTCAAACACGACAGGAGGTGCCTGCTGTGACCCAGCCTTGGTTCCGGGGCGGCTCCCCGCCAGGTGGGCAGCCCGCACCTCCCCCATGGGGCTCCGGGAGGGGGGTGCCGGCGGGGGAGGGGAGGCTCCTTCTGCCCTTGGGCAGTGCACACGGGCACTCCCTCTGGCCCAGGCCTGAGCCGGCAGGTGGAGGCCTCTGCTCAGAGTGTCCTCTGCAGTCCCCGCGCTCTGCCCTCCCTGATGAGCCCGGAATCCGCAAACCGAGGCCCACTCTGAAGGCCGCGCGTCGCATATCCGCACAAATTACATTTCAGCTTTTATTACCCAGATTGCTCTCATTTCCCGCTGAGCGTCTTGTGGATATCGTTAACATTTCTACAGCTTTTTTTTTTTTTTTAATATTTCTTCGCATTCTCTACAAATGCGTTACCAGAAACATTATTTAAAAAGAGTGCTCTGGCCAGTGTCCCCTTCCCTGTTTAATCAGTCCAGCTGCTGCGTCTTTGAATTTCGCAGAGCCGTATTACAGCGGGTTTTCCAATGCACAGGAGCAGCTGGACGCGGTGAAAGCATCTATCTCTAAGACAAGACAGTTCAATTAAAACACGCGAAGCCCAGTGGCTGGTGGAGAAGGCAGGCAAAACTGCCTCCCAGCACCACCTCCGACCCCAGGCCCAGGGAGGGGAGGGGGGCGCAGGAGCAAAGGCCACCTCTCAGAGCCACCAGGTCCCCGGCCCCCGCCAGCTCTGCCGGGAGAAAATGGGGCTCGGCCTCTTTAAGAGCTGCCTCAGGCCTGCCACAGGCTCTGTTGTTATTAATTATTATGATTATGATTAGTTTTCAAGAGCACTAGAAAAGGACAGGCAGGAGAGAGGCAGGCTGAGAGCTGGGGTGGGCGGCATCAGGAGGGGGCGGAAAGAGGTTCGCTGGGCAGAGAGATGGTGACCTCTGAACCCGGGAGGAGAGGTGGCAGTGGAGGGGTGCAGGCTGGAGGTCTGGCCTCTGTTCTGCTAGAGGGAGAAGGGGTGGGGGTCAGGGGAGGGCACCCAGTAACATACCTTCACAGGACGACTCCTGGTCCAGACCCGCCTCCCCCCACCCCCCCCCAGACACTTGGTCAAGGCCACATCTCAGGTTCTAGCCAAACTGGGAGGGAAGGAAGAAGGAAAAAGAGGAAAGAAGGAAGGGAGGAGGAAGTCAGTCCTGAGCTCCAGATCCGTCAGTGCTTCTGTGGCGACTCCTGTGAGCCGGCCTGCCCGGGCCCCTGGCCCAGGCAGAAACAGCGCAAAGCTGGGCCGGGCCGCAGGGCCCGCCCATGCCCCAGGACTCCTCTAGCTCAGCGACGGGTCTCCCTGCTCCCCACGCCATGAAAGGGGGCGTGACGAGCCCCACAGACACCCTCAGGCCCCAGGCACGAGGCCATCAGCCCCCGAAGGCCTTCGGCAGCAGGGCAACGAGGGCTCAGCCGTGTTTTCAGGCAAAGAGCACGGCTCTGCGGTCCCCGCTGGGGTGGGGGGCAGGGGCAGCCTTGCCCGCGGTGCGTGCCCACCCCGTGTCTGCACACTCACTGCTTTGACTGTTCTGCCCTTTTACAGAGAAAGGGGAGGCTCAGAGGGGCGAGGACCTGAGTGTGAGCCCCCCACAGGGCAGCTCCTTGTGATGGATGCCGCAGCGGCATGGACGGCCCTCGCCAAGAATTCCCAGTTTAGAGGAAGGCCCCTTGGGGCACGATAAGGAAATGGGGGTGCCCAGGTCCCCTCTGCAACCTGCATGGCCCCAGAAGCCGGGTCGGGCCCCACCCAACTGTAGGGAATCTACTAGTGGGCAGTGGCGGCCCCTGGCTGCCTGCTGTGCCCTGGGCAGCCTCAGAGACAACTCACTGGGCCCACAGCCTCTCTAGCCCCCAGGGTCAGGCCCCGGTCAGGGAAGTGGCCCAGCGTGGGCCGGAGCTGCTGTAGCTCCCGCAGGGACCTGGGAGGGAGGGGCGAGGAGGAAGCTTCTGTTCCCCAGCGGGGGCCCTGGGGCCATGCTCACCCAAGGTTCTTTTACGACCTGGTTTTCTGATTTGCAGCTGCAGGGAAAAAACTTTAAAACCCAACCCACTCAAGGCCTGGGAACGAGGAAGGAGGGGAAAGTTACCTGAGTCAGGAGGCCGGGGATGGGGTGTCCCAGGAGGAACGGAATGGTGGGACCACCTTGTGCCTCCCCATGTGCTGTGGGTGATGGATACTAAACAGGACACCTTGATGAAAACGATCGATCATTAGTCAGGCCCACTGCTATTCTGTGGGGGCTATTGAATCCCAAGAGCCTGGCCTAAATGGGGGGAAGGGGTGTTTCCAAGGACTCCCCAAGACAAGAGAGCCCAGGGCCCCCAGGCCTCTGGGACAGGCACCAGGAGAGGTCAGCTTGGGGCAGAGGGGGCCCATCCCGGGCATAAGGAATCCCAGAGAACAAGGCAGCCCCCACCCCAAAGTACGGCGTCTCAAGACCACCCTCTGTGGGCAACAACCATCCTCGTTCACGGGCACCCACGGGAGAACCCCACAAGGATCCAGCACACCCCTCTCTGCAGGGCTGGAGGTCCTGAATGTTCAGACAAGTTATGGGGTGAGAGGGGGAGAAGCAGGAAGACAGCCGGGCTCCTTAGCTGAGGCTAGGGACCGCGGGGCAGGGGGAGGTCCGGGGCTCTTTGGAGGACGTGTGAATGGGGGGGCAGAGGCTTCTGGTCTCTCCAGGGGTCTGGAAAGCCTCCCCTCGAAGCCCACCAACGCTGCCTCTTCCAAGGACCCAGCGGCGGAGGCAGCCAAGACCTACTAAGCCCCCAGAAAGAGAGCCTCCCCTCAGGGTCAACCCACCAGGAGGAGGCGCTGCCCGCCCCGGGCATCACCGCTGTCCTGGGCACTATCCGGGCGCCGCCTGCGGAGCTCTCAGCCCGGCCGCCTCACCCCTGCCCCATAGTGCAGTTTCTGGGATGTGAGGGTCAGCTGAGCCGGAGGGGCCCACGGCCCAAGGGGTGAGGGCAGATGGCCAGCCGGACCCCTCCCCGCCGTGAGGTGTGGGGCAGCAAGCATTCGGCGCAGCCGGGCTGTTGGCACTCACGAGCCCTCCGGGGGAGGCTGGCGGGTGGGGGGCCCACCCTGCTATCGGCTCCACGCCCATCAGTCTCTCGTGGACAGTGGTTGCTTTTACGTCATTTTATCCACCACTCCCCAACTCTGTCAAATGAGGAAAAGAAAATGGGGCTGGTGCTGGGCACACAGCTAAGAGGGCTGGGGTCAGCGGCCCCCAGTTTCAAGGTGAAGGAGCTGGTCCAGAGGCTGGCATGGGGAGCTGCCCCATGCCCCGCTGGTCTCCCGGGTGACTGCACAGTGCAGGTGACAGAGGATCTGTTTGCTGGTTTTCAGGGGAGGCAGAGAAGGCAAGGAGAGAGCCTAACCTCTCACCCCAGTCTTGTCCTGGACACCCCACGTGCCCCACCCACCGTGGCTTCCCGGGGAAGAGGACGTACCAAGGTGCCCAGCTGGTGGTCAGTGTGGCACCTCCCGGGGCCTCAGGGCCTTTACACCGCCTTTTCCTCTGCTGGGAATGCCATTCTCAGGTACCACGCGGCTCCTCTGGCCCCCTGGGCTCCCCTTTGCTCACGTCACCTCAGGTGGCCGACCCTAACCACTGTTGGAAACCCACAGTCCACCGCCCCCCGCCCCCCCCCCACTTCTCCAAGGTAACAAGTCACATGGCTGGCTGGCCGGCTGGCTTAATTACTGCCTCTCCTCTTCAGGAAGTAAGTTCCACAAGAGCAGGGATTTTGCCTGTTTTGTTCACAGCCATATCCCCAAGTCCCTGAACAATAACTGTTTGTTGAATGTATATTGTTTAAAATGTCACATGGGGGACTTCCCTGGTGGCGCAGTGGTTAAGAATCCGCCTGCCAATGCAGGGGACATGGGTTCGAGCCCTGGTCCAGGAGGATCCCACAGGCCGCGGAGCAGCTAAGCCCGCGCGCCACAACTACTGAGCCTGCGCTCTAGAGCCCGTGAGCCACAAGTCCTGAAGCCCACGCACCTAGAGCCCCTGCTCTGCGACAAGAGAAGCCACCGCAATGAGAAGCCTGTGCGCCGCAACTAGAGAGAGCCCGCGCGCAGCAGCAAAGACCCAGTGCAGCCAAAAATAAATAAATAAATAAAAATGTCACGTGGGACTTCCCTGGTGGTCTAGTGGTTAAGACGCCACGCTTCCACTGCAGCGGGCACAGGTTCGATCCGTGGTCGGGGAACTAAGTAAGATCCTCCATGCTGCACGGTGCAGCAATAAATAAATAAATAAAATCCAAAGTCTAATTGTTGAAAAATAAATAAAATGTCACATTATGAAAATCCCCAGAACAAGGTCGAGTGGAGGTGCAGAGCACATTTGGGTGGGGGTGAGGGGCTTGTGGCCACAGCTCCTCCTCAGTCACTTGACAAAGAAGATCTCCCTCGGGCCTGGCAGGTAATGCCCCCGTGAAGGGTGAGAAAGGAGGTAAAGTGCTCCAGCCGATTGCTGCCAGTGGGAAGGGGGGCCCAGGGGGCCACAGCCTCCGCGTGTTTCATAGAAAGAGGAATCTCTCACTTCAAAAAATGTTATCTGGGCAGAAGAGCTAAACAAGACATTTCTTCAAAGAAGACATACAGCTAGATGGCCAATAGGCACATGAAAGGACGCTCAACGTCACTAGTTATTAGAGAAATGCAAATCAAAACAACAAGGGACCACTTCACGCCAGTCAGGAAGGCCACCATTAAAAAGTCTACAAATAACAAATGCTGGAGAGGATGTGGAGAAAAGGGAACCCTCCTGCACTGTTGGTGGGAATGTAAGTTGGTGCAGCCACTATGGCGAACAGTATGGAGGTTCCTCAAAAAACTAAAAATAGAGCTACCATATGATCCAGCAAGCCCACTCCTGGGCGTGTATCCGGACAAAACTATAAGTCGAAAAGACATACGCACCCCTCTGTTCACAGCGGCGCTATTCACAATAGCCAAGACATGGAAACAACGTAAATAAAGAAGATGTGGTACATGTATACAAAGGAATACTACTCAGCCATGAAAAAGAATGAAATAATGCCATCTGCAGCAACATGGATGGACCTAGAGATGATCACACTAAGCAAGAAAAAGAAAGACGAACAGCATACGGTATCACTTATATGTGGAATCTACAGTATGACACAAATGAACATGTCCACAAAACAGAAACAGACTCACAGACGTAGAGAACAGACTTGTGGTTGCCAAAGGGTAAGTGCAGATGGGGGAGGGATGGAGTGGGAGTTTGGGATTAGCAGATGCAAACCAGTATACATAGGATGGATAAACAACAAGGTCCTACTGTATAGCACAGGGAACTAGATTCCATATCCTTGATAAACCATAAAGGAAAAGAATATGAAAAATATATATAGGTATAATTGAATCACTCTGCTGTACAAAAGAAATTAATACAACATTGTAAATCAACCAGACTTCAATAAAATTTTTTAAAAAATGTTATCAACCAAGTAAAACCTTTAACACCCCGGAGATCAAGAGAACTGGTCTTCGGGCTGTACTTGCTCACAAGCTCCTGGGGTCAAATGCAGATGCCACTTGGCCCCAGTGAGGCAGGGCCTTGTTGGGCACCTGGGGGATGCCTGGTGTGAAGGAGTGACAGCAGGAGCCCCCCCACCCCGAACTCTCCCTGGCCTCTGGGAGAAGCCCTGAGGTCAGCACGAACCAGTTAAGCTCTGGATGGAACCAAAGGGGAAGCACTGGGGGCCTGCGGGAGGGCGGCGCTGGGCAGCGGCGGTCCCATGGGGCCAGAGCGACGGGGGCTGCAAAGGCTGGGCGGCGGAAGGCCCGAGGCCCACAGAGGAGCCCGTAGCCTCCTTGAGAGCTCCGCCCCACCTTCCACGTTGCTGGGTCCCTGGTGGCCCTCATCAGTGGTAATTACGTAATGAATGGTCTAATGAGCCGGTTCACCTGTGCATCCCTCACTGGAAAGCAGCCTGATGAGGGCAGGGGCTTCATCTGTTGGGTCCTAGGCTCGAAGCCTAGAAACTGCCCCAAGTAGCTGCCTATTAAATGCTGCCTGGATGGGTGGGTGGATGAACAGATGGGTGAGGGTGCGTTGCCTGACCCTCACCACAGCCCTGACGGCAGGCCTGGAGGCCAGGACACGCGCAACAGCCAACCAGGAAGGGAAGATGGCGCTTATGTTCTGCCCTCCACAGCCCCCGGGTCACAGCCCTCCGTGCCCGAGCCCACTCGCTTGTCAAGCCCGTCTCCACTTAGCCTACAGTGTGCACAGGGGCCAACCTGGGCGCTGAGGATACACCGGAAAATGCAATGGCTCCAGCCCTCCTGAGGCAGACAGACACAGACGAGGCTCTGGGGGCCGGGAGAGGAGGTGGTCAGGGCAGGCTGGAAGGAGGGGGCCCGCCCCATGGGAGGATCGGCCTGAGTGAGGTGGGGCGGGGACTGAGCAGGTGCGGTGGCTGCAGTTACCGCCCCTCCCCCACCTCAGGTGGCCTGGCTGCTGCAGCCAATGGTCAGATGCCCACTGTCCTCATGGTACCAATCCCTGGCAATCCTGCAAAGTCACCCCCATTTGTCAGCTGCCTGCATCACTGCTCCCGGGGAAGGGCCACTCTCCCCCACTCTGGGAGGCCCACTGGTCTGTGGCCGGAGCTGGAGTGGGGTCTCCGACCTGTCTCCGACAGGGGTGCCTGCATGCCCCCCCACCGCCCGGCCGACAGGGCCAGCCGCTAAGAGCAGTGAGCCACCAGCAGCCACTTTCTGCAGAGCATATCGGAGGTCAAACCTCCCCCCTCGTTTTGCAGAGGGTTACTGGAAGCCCACAGAGGGGCAGTGACTTGTCCGGAAGGCCCAGCAGGGCTGAGATCTGTGCTCTGTGCCCCAGAATGGCCCCTCTGTCCACCAGAAAATGATCTCTGAGCTGGAGGCCTAAAGTGGGGGCTCAGATCCTCTTCCTGGACACCCAGTTTCCCAGGGGCCAGGGAACGGCCCCCTTCCTCAGCCCGGGCGGGAACCTCCCCTCCCTTCCCTGCCTCTGACACCCCCTCCCTCTCTGCAGCATGCTGACAGCCCCTCCCATCCCCCCTCCACCTGGGGGAGCTGGGGAATCGGCGCCCCCTCCCACCCCCAGCCCCCAGGGGAGGAAGCGGCCTGTCAGGCCGCCACGGCGTGTCAAATCCTCTTGCTGCCTAATTGTGAGAAGGCGGCGTTTAAAGAAACGCTTTTCTGGCCGCCTGCCACACCGCAAACTGCTTGGTATAATTTTATTATTAAGGAGAGAGAAAAAGAGGGAGGGGGTTATAGGAGAGACAGAGAGGAAGGGAGTGAGGAAAGGAAATTGCTTAGTCCGAGTCAGCTGGTGGAGTATTCTCAACGTGGAAGCGGGCCGGCTTTCCAGTTGGCAAGCTGACTCCGTTAATTGCGCATTCAGCCTCTACTTAGGGTAATTGAAACGAAGCGGGGCCCGGGTCTGACAGTTAGGGTCTGCGCCTCGGCCGTTAACCCTTCCGCCCCCGCCCTCGCGGCTCCCACGCACCCCAGGAGCGCGGGCGTCCGGCGTGTGCCCCAGCGCCGGCAGGGTTAACGCGGCTCGAGAGCCGGGCGCCGGCCGAGCGGGGGATGGGAACGAGGATGGGGAGCCGCGCGGGGTGTGCGGGGGCGTCTGCGGCCTCGCCGCCCCCCTGCAACAGATGTTTCAGGCGTGTAAGACAAAGGCAGAGCGCCTGCCGCTGCCGGGAGAAAATCCGCAGGACTCCCTCAGGGGCAGGTAAAATTTCACCTTCTATTTGTGTTCCCCCCGCCCGCCCCCGCCCGGTTTCCCGGCCTCTGCGCCAATCCGGAAAGCGCCACCAAAGACGCCGCGCCGCCGCCGGCTCCGCCGCCCAACCCGCTGACCCCAGCAAGGTCGCGGCGACCTCGGGCTCCGCCAGACGCGCGCGGGCCCCTCCTGGGGCGCCCCCGGCCGCGGTCCCGCGATCGTAGGCGCCGGGAGCAAGGAAGGGGCGCTCTTCTCGCCACGAGGCGGAGGCGAGGTGGACGCCGCGCGCCTCCCTCCTGCCCGCGCTGGGACCCCGGGGGCTGCGCCCCTCCAGCCCCCATCATTCATCTCCCTGATTCCCGCTGTAGCCGCCCTCGGAAGTCAGCCGAGTGAAGCAGCTGTTCCTTGCACACTCCACTTGACCAAAGATGATGATAAATGAGGCCCGGGCCGCGTCGGGGACGCGGCGGCCGCCGCGAGGGGCGCGCAGGGCGGGGCGTACGACCCGCACCCCCTCCCCGCGCTCCGGGAAGGGCGAGGACGCGAAGGACAGACGGCGACGTGCAAAATCAAAGGCCCACACTCCCCTCCCGGCGCCCCGCGCTGCCCCGGCGCCGGCGAAGAGAAGCCGGGCGGAGAGGTGCACCCCGAGCACCGCGGCCCAGGCGGAGACCCCCCTTCTCACGGTGGCGCCGCCGCCCGGCCACCCCTTCGCACCCCGGCCCCCGGTGCCTCGGTCCCCACCGCGCCCTCGCCCCCACCCCCGCGCCTCAAACCGATTAACGCTCGTAAATAATGAATAATGGAGCGAAGCTTCCCTCGGCCGCGCGAGGCTGCGGGCGGGGCCGCCGCCGCCAGCTGCGCCCGGTCCCGGGGAGGGGGCGCCCCGGCCGGGCACGGGGGCTCGGGCGCGCGGCCCCGCACACGTGCAGCCGCGGCGCGCAGGCGGGCACCCCGCCCGCCGAGGAGGGGGAATCCCGCTCTGCCCTCCCCAACGCCGCCACCTCCCCTGGAGTCCTCTGGCACCGAACGAGGCGAGAGAGCGCGCGCGAGCTTCCCAGCCGGAGAGGGTTATTTTTAACCTGTTCCCCTTTCCATTCCAGCCTCTCGGGTTTGCGCGCCCGCCTCCCCCCCCCCCCGCCCCCCCAGCAGCCGAGGACGCGGGCTCCTCACCTCGCTCAGCGGCTCCGGACTCCGAGCGCCTCCCCCGGCCCGCGGCCCCCGCCTCTGCGCGGGCATAGCGCGGCGGAATCTCAGCCTGGAAAGGACCGATTAGCAGCCGCGTGCCTTTCTGCGAAATATTGGAACCGGCTGGGCTGGGGGCGGGGAGCCCGGCGCGCTAGTCCTCTCGCCTCCCTCCGCGCTCGCCTGGGCGGCGAGGCGGCGAGGCGGCTCGGCTCTCCCTCCGCAGATGCGGGGCGGCCGGGCCGGGGCGCCGAGCCCCCTCTGGATTTCGCCCTTCTCTCCTTAACGCCCACCCTTCTTCAGTCATCGAGGAAGCTGGCGCTTCTAACCCGCGGACCCTCGGGCAGCGGCGGCGCCAAGTGGTGCGCCGCCTGCCCCATCTCCAGCCCCCTCCCTAAGCCGCTCCAAACACACACACCGTTGACACAGCAGCGGCCTTGCACACCCACACCTTCAAGTCAGATCCGCCGGCCGGGCCAGGACGCACCGAGGCCTCCTCCCGGGCCTGCCCTCCCTCAGGCCCACCCTCGCCTCGTCCCTCCCTCCCGGCCCCTTCCCCAGGAGGCCCAGCAGCTCAGACCCCGACCCCTAACTCAGAGGCCTGAGGCACAGGAAGTTCACGTCCACTCCCATTACCCTGCTCTCCGAAAGGCCACCCAATCCAAACCCCAGCCTGTCCTTAGCCCCAGAGGAGCCGTCTGAACCCAGGAACCCCTGAGGGCTTCCACTGGACCAGTCACTTGACATTTTGCAGACTCTGCTCAGGCCCAATCCTGGAGACCCCCAGGCACAGACCACCCCCGACCACCTCCCTCCTGAACGAGGTGGGGGGCGAGAGAAAACCGCAGCAGAACAGAGGTGGGGACTGGAGGGCAGGGGCTGGGAAGAGAGGGAGCTGCCTGGCCCAGTGGCAGCAAAGAAAAGGGCCTATCTGGGAACGGGGGCCAGGTTTCTCCCCGGATTAGCTGAAGGGTGGGGGAGCCCAAGACCCCCACCCCGAGGAAGCAGCCAGTGGCCAGGGTTGCTGCAGAGAGGGAAGCCTGGCCAGCCGGGGTGGAGGCAGGGGGATGCCTGTGGAATCCAGATGTGAGGACAGCTGGTCTGGTGACACCCTAGGGCCAGCTGGGAGGCCCAGCCTGGCCTGCAGGGGAGGCAGTCTGCGGGTAGAGCGGGGCCCCCTGAGCACACGCAGGGGCTGGCAGGGCAGAGGGGGGTTCTCCAGGGGCTTCTCCCCTCAACCAGCCTGGACACAGGGCCCGGGGCCTCCCTCAGATCTTGGAAGTTCTCGGTAACCCTCAGACGGTGGAAGTGGGTGTAACAGCAGCGGCGGCACGGCGTGCCTGGCCCCCTCCTGTGGCCTTCGTAGACTGTACTTCTGACCCTCAAACTGCCCTTCTAGGAGGCAACGTGACCTCTCATTTCACAGATGTGGAGACTGAGCCGCAGAGCGGGACAGGGGCCGTGGCGGGGTGAGGGGGGGCCCTCCCTGTTCCAGGGCGCAAGTATGACAGTGAAGCCCTGGTTCGCTCCTTCGGAAATTTCAGAAAACTGGTTTTCTTGGGAGAAAGAAGGGGCAGGGGGCTTGGTGTGGTGAAGCGCTGTAGAGAAGTCACACTGCCTTCTCCCCACCCACGTCCCCCCCCTTCCCCCGCAGAACCAGCCACCAAGGCACTAGGCCCTACTGATGGGCTCAGGCAGGGCCTCATCTGCCGCCCAAATATAAACGTCACAAGGCCGTGTACCACTGCTCTTTACACGTGTGTAGCTGTAGTTACGACAAACACACTACAACTCCATGCAGGGCCTGGCAGCTTTGCGTTGCCCAAACAACGGACAGCTCCGATTTTGATATGAAAGGGGGTCTCCATCTCCAGACTGGCTTCTGGGTGGGGGGAGCCCTGCCAGATGAACAGCTGGGGCCACCTTGTGCTCTGGACTTCCCCGTCGCCCCCTCTGCTGGGAAAGGAGCTTCCATTTCCGGGCGTGGCTTGGATGGATGGCCTGCTGCACACATCCCTCTCCCAGGGTCGGGGTGGATCCTGGGCAGCGCCCCCAGACACGTCGCCTGGTGACCAGAAGCACTGGCCTTTGGGGAGAGCACACCACCAGCGCTGATCTGGAGGTGGCCCGGGACCGCTCTTCTCAGGATGGAAAATATTTGCCTTTGGTTTTCGGCTGCCGCCTCGTCCTGGCTGACTTTCCTCCACACAGCCCTGAAACGTGGAGGTGCTGGAGGGTAGAAATGAGGTGAGGGCAGCTATCTGAGTCCAGCATCCAGCCGTTCTGAACAGCGCTCTGTTTTTCTCATACTTTCTGCCCGTTTTCTGCACGCTGGTTGCAGCTAAAGGCTAGTTTCCCTCTTCCCAGGCCCAGCCCCCTCGGGCCTCACCTCCAACTAAACCAGACCCTTCCAGATCTCCCTCCCCACCCCAGCTTCCGGGTTCCTCAGCATCTGGGGGAAAGTGCCTCTCCCAGCTATACACAGCTAACTCGGCCCGACCCAGAGAGCCTGGTTCTGGAAAGCTGCAGGAGAATCCCTCCTGGCTGGCTCTGCGGTGGAAGAGTGGCAGTCTCCTCCCGAGACCAGACCAGAGCTCCAGAGAGATGTCACATTCACACTGGCCAGGCCAGCCAATGGTGATGGCTCACAGGCGGCTGGCTGTGTGGCCTTGGGGCACCGGGAGTTACCACCTGCCCCCGCTCCATCCCCACCCTGACTCTCAATACCTAGGCCCTGATGCCACACAGCTCTGCACACTGTCTGCTGGGTGGCCTTGGGCAGCTCACTTCACCTCTCTGAGCCTCAGGCTCCTCAGCTGGAGCTGCTCTGACCCCACCTGATGGGGGGGGCGGGCCGCAAGGCTGGCGGAGACGCTGTGCTTGGTGCCCGGTGGAGGTTTCAGGAGGGGCAGCAGCTTCCAGCGCCCCAGCGCCATCCACGGGGCGAGGGCCGGACCTTGCTCTACCTCTACCTCTTGGGGAGCAAAGCGGGGGGCCAGAGCGGGTCCTCGGGAAGGGCCCGGGGAGGGCTAACGCCCCAGAGTGAGGGAGGGCCTCCGGGACTGCGGGTTAAGGTCTGCCCACGGACTGTTTCCTGGCTGGAGTCCCCATGTGTGTCCTACGCTGCAGGGCGTGTCTTAGCGAGATGGCGTCTGCTGAGCTGGGTCCAGAGTGATTCTAACAAGCTCCCAGGCGAGTGTGTCTCTGCAGGCCTGGGAGGCCGGGAGGCCGGGCTCAGCCAGGGGCTCCGGGTCCCGTCCTGTCCGAGGAGGGCCGTCCAGGACCAGGGACCAGGCTGTGGCTCGGCGTTCCCGAGCCCTCTGTCTCAGAGCCGGGGTCCTGCAGCAGCCTGGGCAAGCCCGGGACTCTGAATTCAGCCCTGTTTCCTGGCAGCGACGCAGCGATGAAAGGGCAGCTCACGCTGCTGAACCCACTGTCACTTCAAGTCCAGGCCTGATTCCACCCTTTCCCCTGATGGTTCCTGAACACTCTCCCCTTCCCTGACCCCTTCCGAGGGGCCAAGATATCTGGACCCCAGCATAGACCCCAGGGGCTGCAGTCCTGGGAGCACAGGGCTCACCCACACTGTTCTCACCGCCCCACGGGCCCGGCGCTGACCTAATAAGCACTTTCACCAACAAACTTCATCCTCACGCCAGTCCCGCGGGCTGGGTCGCATGATCGTTCTTGTTTCACAGATGACAGCACTGAGCCCAGAGACCATACCCCGCAGGAGGGAACAGGCCTGCAGGGGCTGGACTCTGGCTCTCCCCGGCCTGGCCCCCAGACGCGCCAGACCTTGGAGGATTTCTTCTGGGGAAACCACCTGTTTCGGCCCCACCAGCACAGGTATGCATGCGGCGTCTGCATCTCCCCTGGCCAGCAGCTGCCCCTGCTCTAGTTAGGGATGTGTGGGTAAGCTGGTACGGTCTCTTAGAGAGCTTTTTGGCAATCTGGACCCAAATGGAAGCTAGACGTGCCTCCTGACCCAGCAGTCCTGCCTACAGCCAGGCCCAGAGTCATCTGCACAGGTTAACTGCAGCATCGTTTGTAAAGGCCAAAGACCGGAGATCCCCTAAATGTCCCTGTGAAGGGGCTGAGGGAAACACACGTGGGGAATTCCATACAGTGGATACGAGTGAGGAAGGGCTTCGTGTGTGAATAGGGTGCCGCCTTCAAGTCGGGCGAGAAAAGCGCAGCGTAGAAAGTGTGCAGAGATGCCCCATTTGTACAAAAGAGGAGAGTGCATTTGAGTTTTCTTTTTTTACCGTTAGCATGTGACACCAACTTAAGAATTTAAAACTTGGGACTTCCCTGGTGGTCCAGTGGTCAAGAATCCGCCTTCCAATGCAGGGGGACACGGGTTACAGCCCTGGTCAGGGAACTAAGATCCCACATGCCGCGGGGCAACTAAGCCCACGCGCCGCAACGAAAGATCCTGCGTGCCGCAACTAAGACCCGAAGCAGCCAAAAAAAAAAAAGAGCGAGAGAGAATTTAAAACTTATGCTGTGGATACGTATCTGCTCTCCGGGCTGGCTCTGCAGGATGGCTGGAGAGCATGCCTGGTGTCGGGCTCCCATCTGGCATGGCCGCTTTCCAGCTGCTGGACTGCAGAAGCCCAGGGGCCAGCAGCAGGAGGGGAGGAACCCAGCAGCCGATGTCCACATCCTGAAGTGGACAGCAGAGGGGTCATCCCCTCATCCTACAGATGAGAAAACCGAGGTCCCACCTGAACCCCCATAGAGGCCACGTCCTCCCGCTTCCTGGTGCACGGCCTTGGGGACACACAAGCCAGGACTGGGTCAAGCCCTGAGCTGCGGAGGCAGCTGCCGCCACCAGGGCCCTTATAAACGGGGCCCGGGGCTCACGGGGGCCGCTCCTGGTCAGTGGGCCACCGAACTTCCCACTCCATTTCTCCCAGCACCGCGCTTCCCTTCGATCATCAAAACACTCAGAGGCAAAGGCCACTCTGGCTCCGGGGGCCCTGCGACTGTGGGCTGTGAGGGCATGGCTCATGGGGACCCAGGCCAGGAACGCTGGGCCAGTTCCCGGCTGAGCCACCCGTGTGCCGTGGGGCTGGGCCTCTGTTTCCCCGGCTGTGAGGAAGAGTGGGGGTCCGTCCCTCAGAGGGCGATGTGTCAAGGGACAGGGCCTGGCAGAGCAGGGCCCAACAAGCAAACTGCTACTTCTGAAAGGTAAACATTTCTATAATTTTATGTAACAGAGGGAAAGTTCAGGAAAATCCCTGACTGGTCCTAGTGCTGGCTACAGAGCTGGGGCCAAGAAGGTGGGGAGCTCCTCGGGGTGACAAGAGCAGCGGTGCCTGCCATGCCGGCAGAGGCCCGGCGGGCAGTGGCCAGCCGGAGCAGGGCCCGGCCGTCTGGGTTCCCAAGCTGGCACGTTGGGCAGAACAGACTTGGCCGGCTGGCTGGAAGCCCCTGCAGCCCCAGGCCCATGGAAAGAGGTCTCAGAAAGGCCCCTGTGTCCGCCCTTCTCTAGGCTGTTTTTTCCAGACCAGAGCCTCCCGTGTCTTTGGAAAGAGCATCGAGTGCCCAAGGTTGCCGCTGACTCACTGTGTGACCTCAGGTGAGTCACCCCACCTCTCTGGGCTTCCATTTCCTCGCTCGTAAGACAGGGCAAGTGATAAGTGCCCACCTCACAGGGTTGAGCAAAGACCCAATGAGAAAACGGACATAAAAGTGCTTTGTCATCATCACCCTCGTAGCTAATTCTAACATGATGCTTACGTGTGCAGAGCCCTGTTCTAGGAAGCAGTCAACGTATTTTTAACTCTTCTTACAGATGAGGCAACAGAGGCACAGAGAGGTTAGGCCACTTGTCCAGAGTCGCACAGCTTGCGAGGGGCAGAAGCACCGTGACAGGAAAGTACCGTGAGGGATGATATTATTATTATAATTCACGGCTGTGGGTCAGGCCAAGGATGGGCAAGCTTCAGGCTGTTCCCGAGGCAGCGCTGGCCAGCCCAGAGGGGTCACGTGCGGGGCGGAAGGGCCCTACATCACACCCGAGCGGGAGCAGGGGCTCAGAGGGGGCTTCCCGGAGGCTCGCCCTCACCGGGTCCGAGTGGCGTGAGACCTTGCGGGCCGTGGTGGGGTCTGGAAGTGTCAGGCACAAGCGCCCACAGAGCTCAGCAGGCAGTTCCAAACGCTGGTGGGGAGAATGGGTGACAGACTCGGGGTTCCCCAGAGCCCCCCAGGGCTGCCACGCCCACCCCTCCCGCGCGCATCCACCAGCTCCTGTCTGGCTCACAGTGGCCAGCGGGTCAGCGCCCTTCAGCGGCAGATCGCACGTCGAGGCCCAGCGAGCGCAGGGGGCCGCGCAGCGCAGGGGCTCAGAGCCGCACCCCCATCTCCGCCCCCCCCTCCCCTGCAGGCCTGCACCAGCCTCTTCTCCCTCCCTGTCCCACTGCCGAGGCCGTGTGATTCTGAGGCCTGGGGGGCAGCGGCCTCCCTCTGGCTGAGGCCTCCCTGGCGCTGCTGTCTGGGTGTGGGAGGCACGCAGCTCCCAGCATATGAGGAAGGGCCACTGGTACCCAGAAGGGCGTGAGATTCCCATGGGAAAGGGGTGGTTCCAGCAGCAGCCCCTTCAGGCTGGCTCGGCTGGTGGATAAGCTCCAGCCGGCTCCTCGGGCACCTGCCCCTCGCGGAGACAAAGGCTGCGGGGCAGAGGCCAGGACACGTGCAAACGTGAGAGGGAACCCCAGGCAGCCCGTCCTGGCCTTCCTTCTGCTGCGGCTCCATCTTTATCCCTTTCCCCTCCTTTTCAGGCAAACCTGACCCTCGAGAACTGGATGGGCCCGCAGGTCCACACAACACCCCACAGCCCCAGAGCTCCCCTGCCACTACCCCTTTACCCACAGGGCCAGCGCCGTAAAGATTGTCTCCCAAATAAACTGCATTTAGAGATCACCCTGTGTTCTCTCTCATGGGTGCAAAAGGACGGCAAATTAGGACTTTGATGGACACGAGCAAGCCGGGGGTCGTGGGCCTTGTGCCTGTTGAATGAATGAGTGAGTGAATGGACGGATGGATGGGTGGGTGGAAAGACGGATGGGTGGGTGGAATTCCAGCCCCAAGCAAAGCCACTGCTACTTTTTTTTAGCCTGAGCAAAATAAGATTTCCTCAAGGCTTTTAAGAACATGGCAGGCGGGACTTCCCTGGTGGCGCAGCGATTAAGAATCCCCCTGCCAATGTAGGGGACGCGGGTTCGAGCCCCGGTCCGGGAAGATCCCACCTGCCGCGGAGCAACTAAGCCCATGCGCCACAACTACTGAGCCTGTGCTCTAGAGCCCGCGTGCCACAACTACTGAAGCCCGCGCGCCTAGAGCCCGTGCTCCGCAGCAAGAGAAGCCACCGCAACGAGAAGTGCACACACCACAACGAAGAGTAGCCCCCGCTCGCCGCAACTAGAGAAAGCCCCACGCGCAGCAATGAAGACACAACGCAGCAAAAAATAAAATTAGGGAACAAACAAACAAACATGGCAGGCCATTCCCAAGGTCCCAGGGGTCCCCTCTGCAACCACGCAACCACACATCATGACGCCTGGGCTGCGAAATGGAGGGGCCCAGGGAGGGGCCCTGGATCCTGGGCCCCTGCTTCCCCGTGCTGCGTCATCTCAGGGCCTCCAAAGCTCACCCAGAAGCCCCCCTTTCCTGGGCCCTGTGCCAGAGGCCCCTGGGCGTCCCCCTGACCTGTAAGCGTCCACAGGGCCAGAGTCCCTGGGAGCCTCGAGCTGGGGCCCGAAGGGCACACGAGGGAGGGGCGAACCCGACCGGCAGCTTTGCAGAGCCGGAGCGAGCAGGACGTCTGTCATCTGTGGGGACAGTGAGGATGGTTTAAGGTGAAATTTAAGCCCATTAGAGCCTGGCTAATGACAGCAGCAGCAACGGTGAAAATGAAGATGGCGGGCGTGTGAGCGCCACCGGGTGTGGGGCTGGCGCCGCCTCCGTGCTCGGGCCGGGCCCCCGCCCCACCGGCAGGCCCCACCCCTGCCCCCCGGCCACGTGGGCCGGCCCCCAGGGTCAGCATGTGGCTGGGGCCTTAGCCGGGGCGTGAGAAAAGATCCGGCCAGAGCACGGAGGCGGCAGCTTCTTAATCTCCCTCCTTTGATAACTTCCCGTCTTTTTTGTGCACACGCGAGAATCCAGCCCCGCCGCCGGCATCTCTTCCCGGGCTGAGCCGTCTCCCTGCAGCTAATGCCTGACAGCTCTGTTTATGTCTCCCCATAATTCTCCAGTTTTATGGGGGCTTTTTCGGGGCCATTAAGCTCCCAGCCACAAGCTCTTCCCCGGCCCCCCCCTGCCTCTGTCCTTGAGGCCTGGCAGCCCCACCGCCCTTTGGGAGAAGGGCTGTCCTCCGCCGGCAGGTGGACGAGGACCTCGGCCGAGCCCCTCTGGATGCCGCCTCCCCCCCCCCCACGGCTCCAGCTCCCTCGTCCTCTCGGCACAGGTCTTGGGAGACGGGACCCTCCGGGGTCCTGGAGCGCCTGGCACAGCCCGCCCTCCCTTGGGCCCAACCTTTGGCTTCTCTTCCCCGGTGAACTTTGCTCCTCCCACAGGCTCGGCTGTTCCTGAGAACAAAGCCCGCCCCCCCCACTCCCTCTGCTCCAGACCCCCAGATCCAGCGCATGCAGGGCACCGAGGCCCCCCCGCACCACTCCACAGACCTTGTCCTCTGCCCCAGTCTCCCCACGGGCTGTCTCTGAGGAGGCCCCCGAGTCCTCAGGGCACCCCCCTTCCCTTCCTCACGACCACAGCCCAGATCTAGCCTCTGTCCCATGTGGCCTCTCTCCAGCTGGGCTCAGGGCGCTCTCCCTCTGCTGCAAAGCCTTCAGTGGCTCCCCATCACCTTCACCTACCTGAGTCCCCATCCTCAGCGTGCTGCTCTGAACTCTGCAGCCCCCGCGTCCTGGGGAGAGCCGGCTGCCGACGCCCTGCCCTCTTCCACTGAGATCAGACCTCGGGTGTCCCCAGCAGGGGCTGCCCCGCCAGCAGGCCTGCTCACACCTCCCGGGGCGCCCGTCCCCCCCTCTGCAGCCCAAACACAAGGCAGAAGGACTTCCTCAGCGGGAAGCAGCCCTTCCCTTGACTCTGGGTGCCACGGTCCCCTCCCATGGCTCCTACAGCTCCTGGAGTCCCCGGTCGCGCCAGCCTGGACCCCTGGCTTCCTGGGTGCCCCGGGGCAGAGAGGTGCCCCTTGGAGTCCGTTTCCCCACCACAGCATGGGGCAGTGTCCCCCTGGGGCCCACACTAGGCCAGAGTCACCGCACAGGCCAACCTGGGATGTCGGAAGGCAGAGCCTCCCCCGAATCCCCTTTCTTTCTGGGCACACGGCCCTCCGGGGGTGAGGCAGCGGAAGGAGTGACTACCCCTCCCATACCCCCCCATGCCCGGCTCCTCCGGGGAGACCTGCGCCGCCCCAGGCAGTCATTTCTTCTCGGCCCTTTAATTTCCGCTTTTCCTTTCCGCGGAGCTGCTTCACGTGCGGGTGGCCGAGACTGCGCCCCGGCACTGTCACCAGCCTCCGGATGCCAGGTGGCAGGGGCCCCGCCCCTCCCCCATGGTGGGCGCTAGGGGATGCACGGGCCTTCCCTTCGTCCGGAGGAGGGGGTGGAGGGGACCACGGGGCGAGGGTGCCAGCGCTGCACCCCGTCCTCCTCTTCACGGGCGCTCGGCTCAGTTTCAGTCGATTCCGACCTCGTCGCCCACCGCCTCCCAGGGTGTCTGGCCACAGCTCGGCAGGCCCCCCTGCCCGGGCTCGCCCGCCTCCCACCCAGACCTCCTGCCCTTGGCAGGTTCCACGGCCGCGCGGGCAGCCCCCGGCCTGAGCCTCCGCGTGACCCGGGCAGGGGGCGTCCTGGCCCGCCCCCGCCTGACACACAGCCCCGGAGCACCGCGCGGGGTGCCGGCCAGGCCATCCTATGCCCCGTTTCCAGCAACCCTATCGTTAAGAGCAGCACAAGCTTTGTAATCTGAGGGGCCCAGCGCAAAATGAAAATGGGGAACCCTGCTCAGAGGACCTTCATCTCCGGATGGCAACAGAGCAGCACGAGACCAAGCACGGGACATTCTGAGTGCAGACCCTGCCTGGCCGCAGGGCCACAGGCCCACAAAGCCGGCGCAGCCCAGAGGAGGTCAGCGGGCCAGCCGCCACACCCCGCGGCAAGCGGTCACACCCGTAACGACAGTTCCTATCGACCAAGCACTTGCTTTGTGCTAAGAGCTCTGTACATATTAAGTCAGAAAACCATCACGGACTCTACAGCTTACAGCGGGCGGGGGTGGGGTGGGGGGCGGTGGTGTTCAGAGGCAATGTGATTTGCCCAGGGTCCCTTGCTGGAGACAGGATGAGCCCAGACTCCAGGGGCTGGGGTGTCAGGGCTCCTGACCGAACCACACGCCGCTGAAACGCCGAGACCCCTGATGTCGGCTCTGAATGGAGCCTTGAGAACCCACCCTAAACTCTCCCCACAGAGATGCAGAAACTAAGGCTCAGAGAGGATGTCCGACTCCTGCAAGATCACACAGCATAGCAGGACCCGATCCCGGTCCTCAACAGGCCTGTTTCCAAAGACGCAGGCAAACGCTCACGATCTGGTGCAGGGCAGGACGCAAACGCGACGGGAGACACACAGATGCCCACATCAGCATCTACTCATCAGAGGGCCAGGCGATGACTTCTCTTCTCTACACTCTTGGTTATTTTTTGTATTTTCTCCAGTGAGCTGAGATTTTTAAAAAGACCAACAGCTCGGAGTTTTTGGAATGAATGAGGAAGGGGGTTTGTGGAACCGAGCCCTGTTTAAAAGAGTTGCCACGGATACGGAGCGGGGTTTACCCAGAGCTTCGGGTCCTGCCTGGCTCTCCGGGGAAGTCCCAGTGCTCAGGATGCCGTGGGCCCCGGGAGGGCTTCCGGGCGCTGCAAGTCTTGCTGTCCCCCCTGGCTGGTCAGGAGGCAGGTCTGGTGTTCACTGGCAGTGCTGTCCTCTGCTGGACCTCCCCTCTGGCCCTCGCTGGTCCCCACCTCCCTCTGTCCCCCCACATCCCCGAGGCCCCCCTGGAACGCACACCACCCCACCCTCTCCTGCTCACAGCCCAGTGGATCCCCACCGCTGCAGTACCCACAAGACCAGACTCCCCCCCGCCCCGAATGTGGCCCCTGCTACCCTTTCTAGCCTCATCGCCCGGGGCCGGACAGTGCTGGATGCCTGTGCAGACCCTGCCCAGAGCACCGCCTCTACCTGCCCCCCAGTCCCGAGCAGGGGCCGCTCCCAGTTCCCTGCCACGCGGTGGACCACATCTCACCGGGTCACCCCCACTGAGCCCACCGGGCCTGGCACAGTACCCAGGGAATCCGCCTGGGCCCCCTCTGCCCCGCGGAGGTGGATGCTGGGCCTTGGGCAGACAGCTTGGAGCCTTCTCCTGCCACGAGATCCCCCTGGGTCTCCGTCCTGAGAAGAGCTGACAGCTCCTTAATAAAAGCTGCCACAGACGCGCCTGAGTGACATCGTGACATCGCACCAGCCCGGCTGGCCGAGAGGCGGCCCACATCAAAGCCCCATTTTTCTTCTTCCTGTGAGGCCTACATGTGTCTCGCAACAAAGATGCGTTTCTTCTCGTGACTGGCCACGGCCCCCGGCCCACCCGGCTTCCCAAGATGCCCCCACTGGTGCCTGGCCCGCTTCCGCAGGAGCAGGGGTCTCAGGGACCACCCCGTACCTGGGTCACCCAGACACAGGGCTGGGGGAGGCCAGCCGAAGGAACAACCAAGCCACGCCTATTAAAATAAAAACTAAAAACAACCAACCCTGAAGGGCTCGGGGGTAGGGCCGTGCCTGGGCCCAGAGGTCTGAGGATCTCAGCGGAGCCTTGCTCTGGCCTCAGACGGCAGGACAGGGGCTAGGCACGCAGCGGCCGCATGCGCACCCTGGACCCACCGAGCAAGTCTACCAGCGCTGCAGACCGGGCCTGGGAGCCAGGCCTCCCCGCCCGGGCCCAGCACGTGGCCCCCGCTGCAGTGCCCCCAGCCTCGAGAGCCGGGGCGGCTCCAGGTGAGGTTCCCAAAGCGTCCCGTCTTCCAAAAGCCGAGGCCTAAACCCTGTACTCCTGGCTTCGGTTTGGGCAAAGAATCACCCTCCCTTGGCCCCTCTATTAAGAAATGACACCCCGAGAGGTGACCCTGGGAGCCATGACCCCCGACTTTCGTCCCACGCGCCCAGAGTGGGGCTCAGCCAAGCAAAGTCGCCCCTGTGCCGACCCCCTGGCGGGTCTCGGTCTCCCCAAGTGTCAGACGGGCTCGGGAGCGGTCCCCACACGTGTGCCGGGCACCGGTGAGTTCTAGGCGTTAAGATACCCGACCTTCCCTGCCCGCACGTGAGCACGTGCTGTCACCATTTGGGGCTGAACACGCAGCCCCACGTCTTGGTCTTGCTTTACGGGATTTTGGGGGGCACTGATTCTGTGTGACCGTCACCTTCCAAGTCCCATGGGAGATAAGACTGCGCTAGGGACATTTCTGGATTCCGAGGGCCTGACCCCTGGCCCTGGCCAGGGTTGCTCCCTTGGTCTCCCCTCCCCCGCCGAGTCCAGGGGGGCCTTCTTAAACACCACGAGATCACGGCAATCCCACCTCGAGACACACAGCCAACGCGAGTGCCACGCGCTGGCACCAGACCCTGTGCTCCTGAACGTTCCCCACAGGCTTAGTCGTAGAAGCCTCCAGCTGTACACGGACGGGATGTTCTCAGAGGTGGCACGGATGGACAGCACGATCGAAATACCCACACCGGCTGCAGGCGGCCTGGGCAAGTCAGAGAGCTGGACCCGAGAGACCACACGGATGAAGTTCACAAGTTGACGCTCGGACCCTGGGCAGGCCAGGCCTGGGGGGGACACGGGGACATGCGGCCGGTAATGCCTTCTCCTGACCTGCGTGCTGGTCAGACACAAGTGTCCAGTTTGCAGCAATTCACTGGCTGTTCACTCAGGATTCATGCCCTTCTCTGCATGGGATCAATAAACAGTTAAAAAGTAAAGCCATCGAGACCTCAGCCTTCTCTACTCAAGGCCTCCCGAGGCTCCTCACTTTGCTCGGAATGAAGGATGGGAACCACCTCAGCCCGTTGGGTCAAGGTCAGCCCACCTCCAGATACTCGCTTTGCTCCTCGGTCAATAGTAGTGTGCGCTTCCCCCGCAAGGAGGAAGGATGGCTCCCGCCTTGTTCAACGGAATTTGAGTGAAAGTGACGTGTTGCTTTCAGAAGCTCCATGAGCCCAGGTGCCTCTGTCTTCCCCCGACCCCCACACCCCGGGATGTGCAGCCCTCAGAAGGCTGCTGCTGTCAGCCTGGGTCCTTGAGTGGCTGCAGTGAGCAGTCCCTCCGCTGTCCAGTCACAACACACAGCACCAGGGAGGGATAAACCCTGTTTTTAAGGGGCTGATCTTTGGGGGATGCTTGTTATGCAGCAACCCTGTCCGTCCTGACTTGTACACCAGGCTTCCAAGGCTCTCTGTGGCCTGGTCCTTGACGAGCTCTCTGGCTCTGCAAAACAGAAACACTCTGGCCCTGAGCCCCATGGGGTCTCTGCCCCAGGCATGCTGGGATCTCAGCTGTTTCAGACCCAGCTGGTTCCTTCCTGTCCTGGGCCTTTGTGCCTCCATCCATCTCCCAGGAGGACTGCCACCTGCTGCCTAGGCACTCGGGTGGAGCTGGCCGCTCCCTCTTCTGGACCACGCAGCCCAGCCCGTACCGCCCTTGCCTGCTCCTCTCAGAGGCCCCGTGAGGGCAGGCATGTAGTCAGGCAACCGTCGTCTCCTACAGGACCAGCAGGGGGTAAAGACACACAGGCTTGGCCTCCAGCTGCTGCGGTGGGACTTCAAAGGTGGCCCCTGCCCTTGATCACAAAGCCAAGGGCGGCCCAGGAGGCTGTGGACCCCCCGGCCAAGCTCTAGGACCCTCCCAGACCTGCAGAGCTGGCTGGCGTGCTCAGAACACGGCTTGTCTTAAACCCACCCTCCCTCCTCTGGTGTCTGAGAGCTGCCATGCCACCCTGAGGGCCTCTCAGTGGCTGGGGAAAATTGGGGTGCAAGGCAGGACCTGGGGGCACTCGGGGAGGCGGCACCACCCATTAGCCTATCTTAGACGATACTGGTTGGAGTCTCAGGAAAAGAATCTCTCTTCCAGAAAGGCCTCCGTTTAAGGCCATGTGAGAAATGATCTCAGCTCGGCACGGCCTTGGATTCCCAGCTACAAGTTCCCAGCAGTGGCCGGGGACCCTCCCGGAGCAGCAGGGTTTCAGAGGGGCCTCGGCTGACTCTCCAGTCGTGGTGGCAGGAGGGCCGAAGGTGGGGGGTGTGGGCAGGACTCTGGGCGCATCAAGGTGCACACTGGCTGCCTAGGCACAGGTCCCAGGGCCCCCGTGTCCACGGGGCTCTTGGTTCCCCCGAGCCGTCCCACCTGCGCCCCGCAAGTTCCCCACCCAGAGCAGGGGTCTGTGGGAGCAAAAGTGATGGCAGCGGCCACAGCAGGGAGGCCTCTGAGCACCACACAGGAGAACTCGGAAGTTCCGAGAGGGCGGGCGACTTGCTCAAGGCCACACAGGGAAGCGAGTGCTGGGGGCTCGCTCTCCTGACTGCTGGGGGCCCCCCTCACTGCCACGGGGTAGACCTCCCCCTTGGTTCAGACCGAGTCCCTGAGATCGGCCTGCACTGCTCTCCAGTTTCAATTCCCACCCCTCTCCCCTGTACGTTCTCCAGCCACACTGGCCCCTCGGACGTGCTGGGCCCTCACCTCTGGGCCTTTGCACACGCCGTTCCCTCCTCCTGGATCACCAGTTCCTGGTCCCCACAGCTCTCACCGCCCTCTGCAGTCACATCTTTCGTGTACTCATTGACTCCCTTCCGTCTGTCTGCCCCATGGGCGGTGAGCTGTAAGCACTGGGTCCCGTCTGTCATGCTGAATGGCCAGGCTGCGGCTGCTTCCAGGTTCCAGGCTGTCCTCCCAGCCGCAGGCCGCACTCTCTCTCCTCACTCTGCATCTGCTGGCCCTCACTCCCAGCCCTGCCCCCTGCTCGGACCCCTCCCGGTCCATCTCTCCAGGCTGGCATCCAGGGGTGACCCCCACCCACCTTCCCAGCTCCCAGACCTCACGCCCAGCAACGCTAAACCACAGGGTGCTACCTGTACCTACCAGCTGTCTCGTGCCGCCCCTTGCACATACCGGGTGCGATCACCTTAGGGTACGCCTCTCCCTAGTTCGCCTCGCAGACGTTCAGGGTCACCTCCTCTCGGCTCTCGTGTGACGTCCCAACAGTCGTCTGTCCTGGTTTCCCTCCCTGCCCCCGCCCTCACTGCCCACCGTGCTGTGGGTCTGCCTCCCAGGGTGCCCCAGTGCCCAGCACATAGTCGGTGCTCAGAGAAAGCGAGCGATGTGGCTGCCGAATGGACCGGGGCCGTGTGATTCCAGAGGCCGAAGCTGTGGGCTGAACACGAGCCTCTAAGAGACCAGCAGGGGCTCTGCCACCCGTCCCCAGGGCGCCAGGACGACAGCAGCCGCTTTCATCCGCTCGCTGTGCACCAGGAGTTCACACAGGGATCACCTCTTCCAGCCCCAAGACAACCTTTCAAAGTACAGAGGAGGACTGAGCACAGAGAGGACAAGGAACTAGCGCAGTGTCACACAGCCAGGAAGTAGAGGAGCTGTGGTCCCCGGAGCACGCAGTTCCAGGAGGCTCTGGGGGGCCGCAGAGAGGGGGCCGTCTGCCAGGCGTCCCTCCCAAACTCCCCCATCGCCACCCATCTAGAGCCTGGCCTTGTTGCCAGACTGCTCCTTCCTGAGTCCATCCCCAAATCCTCTGGCTGGGAGGTGGCGGCCCTCCCGGGAGCATTTCCCAGCCTGGCTTGGGTGGCCCGGGCCAGGCAGGGTGGGCCCAGTGGGCTGCACCACCATGGATAGCTGAGGAGACCCAGGCTCGGTCAGGTTGGGGGACGTCCCCAGGCCCCAGCTGGGCCCCAGCTGGGCCCCAGCTCTACTCTGAGAAGCTGCATGGCTGCTGGGGCCCATGTTGGTGTGGGGCTCTGGGAGTGGGCCCTGGGCACCAACTGAGCTGCCATCAGCACCAGCATCCAGGAGCTCCTGGAAGGCCAGGGGGCACGGGACTGGGTCAACCTTTTGGGTGACAGTCAGTGTGACTCTGGCCCAGACACCAAGCCCCCACCCTGGGTCGCTGGGCCCTCCCTCTCCCCCTTTCCACCATCATAGCTCTGAACACACACCCACACGTCCTGGGCACTTGTCTGTCTCTCCCAAGTCTCTGGCAGCCCTGGGGGTCCAGAACCCTGAGTGGGGCTCTGACACACAGGGCTCTGACCAGGAAGGGGCCCTCAGTGGATATCCGTTAGGCGAGCAAACAGATCCTATGCTTTACTGTCTTCCCATAATGTCCCATGGCCCACCTCCTCCAGGAAGGACACCCTGAACACCCTGCTCCCTCCACTCTGGTCACCGGGCACCCTTGGTAATTAAGCAGAGATCTCACCCCAAGGCTCAGTTTAACCCCAGATCCAAATCACAGCATCCCTGTGGGCTCCAACCAACTTCCGCTCACTCACCTTTGGGGACGGAGGGCTCACTTCCCACAGCACCTACTAGGTGCGAGCCTCCGTGCTGGGCGCTGGGTGCAGGAGCAGGACAGCCCCAGCCTCCAGCCCCCAAAGAAGAGCTGGCCGTTCTACATCAGCCAGGCCCGCTCCAGGGACTTCAGCTCTTGGCAAACTCCCCCCGGATACATGGGGAGATGGGGAGCTGTTCCCAACTCGCTCAGCAGTACCAGCAGGTCACCGGGGATGCAGAAGAAGAGGACGCCACGTTTGTTTTTAAAAAACGTATGACCATGCCCGGTTCTGGAGCAACTGGACCTAAGATGTGGCCAGGTCGCTGGTGGGTGGTGTGATCCCGGGCGGGGCGGGGTCGTCCTCCTGGGGCCGCTATCTATTTGCTGAATTTCCCACAGTGAACGTGTGTTATTCGTCACAAGGGGGGAAAGTCTGCCAATCGACGCCTTTGCTAGGCTGAGCCCTGGTCCGTGTCCTCGTTTGTGTCCTGCCTGCCAGGCAGCGGAAAGCGAGTGATACGACTCCTCGTGGGTGGGCCCTGTGACCCCATCGCTTCTCCAGACCCCCACCTGGGCCCTTGCTGGCCCCACCGTGCCCATGCTGTCCCCCCGTGGGGTCTGTACTGGTCTGGCCCTCACTGTGATGGCAAAGTCGCCAGGGAAGGGACCACGGGTGCAGCGTGGGGCTGCGCATACAGCAAGTGCATAATAATAGCTCGCAGAGAGCGGCCGCCTCCCCTGCCTTCTACCATGCAGGTGTTCTCCCCGCTCCAGGCCAAGGGGGGCTGATACCAGTGCTTATAGCTGTTTGCTATCCCGCAGCCCAGGGTCCCGAAATGCTGCAACCAGAGACAACATCTGTGGCGCTTCTGCAAACTCAAATCCAACTTTGCTCCTCCCCAGTTTAAAACCTTCCACAGCCCCCTCAGTGTCCCGAAATCACTGCCCTCCCCCCCCCCCCACCGCCAGCTTCGTATCCAAGGTCTTGTACCCTCTGACCCCTGTTCCCTCCTGCAGGTCCCCTCCCCGACCAAAACAGATCAGCCTACAGCCCAGCTGCCAACGGGGCTGCCTCACAGCCCTGGGCCTTTGCACACGCCGGTCCCTCTGTCCAGAACAGGCAGACCTGCCCCTATTCATCCTTCAAAACCCTGTGAAGAGGCTCCCTGATCCCTGCCCCTCCCCCAGGCCCTTACCCGCCCGGCTCCCTCCTGAGTCTGTCTGTACACATTGATCACTGCACTCAATGCAATTAGGGGTTGACGCGTCTGTCTCCTACCAAACCGGACGCGACAGGGACCGGGCCTTTTGTCTTTGTTTTAAATCCCTAGTGCCCAGATACCGCCTGCAGATAAACAGGCACTCAGGAATGTCTAGCTGACAGGTGGGTGAGTCGGTAAACAACATCTGCACGGCCCTTTACAGTTTCCGAAGCCTTTTCCCGTCCTCTGTCTCACTGGGCTCCTCCACAGGGCAGCGGGGAGCGAAGGCCCCGGACCCCATCCCTGATGACAGGCGCCACCTCCGAAGGGCCTGGGGTCCTTTCCCTCTGCCTGGTCAGGAGCTGAGCTTCGCCGGGAGCCTCTGGCAGGCTCACCAAGAGCGGCTTGGACCCCTTTTCGGCAGGAAGCCGACTGTTTCCCCTGCCAAAAGGGCTCCCTACCCTCCACCGCTGGGGAGAGCCAGGCGGATGCCCAGGTGGCAGCCTGGCCGGGTAGAGGCTCGGCACCGGCCGCCACCCTGTCATCCCGCCTAGAGCCGTGGGATGCGGTGGGCTGGAGCTGCAGCCCACCAGCGAGTCTTGGTAACAGTTGCTATGTAAAACGCTTGGAGGGGGAATTTACTGTCAGCGTTAATAATAGATGAAGGTTTCAGAATTTTTGATGCCTTACGTTCTGAGCCGTTTGATTTATAATGTCTCTGGAAAGGGAGGGAAGAGGGTGCGGGCAAGGGAGGAGGCCCAGAGGCACGAGCTGGGAGCGTATCCCCCGCCACCCTGGCCAGACGGGGAAACAGAGGCCAAGCGGCGGAGCCACATGGCTCCGATGCCAGGACCCCAGGGGCTGCCCCATCCTCAGGAGGGGAGGCAGGGTCTCGGCCCCTCCCGCCCGCCCTGGGTTGTTCTGATGGATCCCTGCTTCTCCTTTTAGCGCGAGCAGGTGTATCGCAAGTAGGCTCTGGGAAGCGGCGCTGATGGCGCCCGTGGGGGGCTGCGCAGGGCTGATTACAGGCTCCACGGAGACAAATGCAAGTCCCAACTTCCCTTCGGCTGCAAGCACCACCGCTGTCGAGGCGCGGAAAGTCCTCCGTGGGGAGCAGGCCGTGTGGGCAGGAAGCAGGGCTGCTGGCCGGGTCCCACCGCCTCCGCGAGGGGCTGGCCTGGACGCCTCCCCTGGGGCCCTCCTCAGGAGGGTGCCCTCCCTGACCTTCCCACCCGGCCTCCCCCAACCCTCCTCAGCCTCTCCGTCCAGGCCAGGAGGTCTTCAGACAGGCCCGTACCTCCCCGGATCCCCAAGACCCCAGTCTTTGGGCCAAAGAAACGGGACCCTGGGCCGGGCACCCCAATATCCAGACCGCAACCCCTCACCTTGACAGCTGTCCCCAAAAGTCACGGCATCTCCCACTTACAAATGGGGGTGTGTCGGGCTCAGGGTCCTCCTGCCTCCCTCCTTGGGCCCTGCACACCCAAGAGCCCTGGCGACCCCTGCTCCAAACGCATGGGAGAGCCCTGCCCTCCCTGGGCCCTCATCTCCTGCTTCGGGGATCAGGTGAAGTGTACCCAGGCCCCAGGGCCCAGCATTCCACACCAGCCTGCTGTGGACTCACCAGCGCTGCCCCGCCGCCGCCGCCGCCCTCTGGGGCTGCGCGTGAGGGCCCACAAACTCTAAAGGGCTGTGGGCACGCCGCTAGTGGCCATGACACAATAGTTAGGACCATTCTCACCGGGTGGGCACAACGCCCCCACGAACAGGCAGGAGAACCGTGGCCTTGGGAGGACAGCTCCGACCCCACAGTAGCCCCCCGGCCCCCTCCCGCCTGCTTCACTACCGGGTCTTTGTCTGTCTTGATCACCGCCCTGCCCAGAGCACACGGTAGGGGTTCAATGGGTGTTTGTGGCAGGTTGCGTGGATAAAGGCATGAAGTGGTGAGTCCCCTCTCCAGGTGTGCTCTGAGCCCCTCCTGACCGGCCTGCAGGCAGGGGCCGGTGCTGGATGTAATCATGGCTCGCCCCCTCCCCTCGCCGCTGTCCACTGCCGGGCTCGGGCATCCCGGAACTCCTATGCCAGGCGCAAGCCGGGCACTTACGGGACCAGGACACACACACCCACCAGCAGGCCCCTGAATACCCCCTGAGCCACAGATGGAGGGCTGCTGCCCTGGGCCTGCAGAGCCCCTGCCGGTACTGCCAGGGCCCTGGGCACTTAAATCAAGAAGGAGGCCTTTGGGGGTCAGGCCCCCTGCCCACTGGGAGAGAAGTCCTGCCTCGGGGGGGGGGGGGGGCTCCTGCAGGAACTGCGAGAATCGCTCGTTCACTCAGCCATTCAGTCACCAGATACTCTCCAAGGCCCTCCTCTGAGCCACGCCCTGTGGAGACACGCTGGGGACATTTGGGAATCCGACCTGGTCCTCACCTGGGGGGCACCCCAGGAGACACACTAATTATCTACACGAGAGTGTGGGGAGCAGCTCTGCGGGGCGCCGGGTGCCACGGCAGCTCAGTCACACCTGAGGGTGCAGGGATCGGAGACAGTGAGGCCAGGCCCAGGCCGGGGGGCTGAGCCAGGGCCGAGGGTCGGGGGGACGTCCCCTCTTCTGGCTCAGAGAAACACCCCCGGCGGGGGGGACCCTGGCTGATGGTGACTGAGAGTGCTGCCTGGGGAGGGGGCTTAAAGGGTTGTGGCCCCCCGATGTCTTCAGGATCCTCGTTCCACAGAGGCAGGGGTCCCTCAGGGGGCTGTGTCCAGCCTGCGCGTGGGACGGACGTTGCTCTTGAGGGTCTGAGGATCTCCGGTGGACAGAGACCCCCGGGTGGAGAGCCCTGCCCCAGCGTCCGGCAGCCTCTGTCCCCTGGAGCGTCACCGTCCAGGCCCTGCCACCCTTCAGCCTGGCTGAGCTGGACGGGAGGGCAGTGAGGGTGGCCGGCAGGCCAGGCCTCGGCAAACAGGAAATGCCAGCTCACCCTTGAGTCGGCTCCAGTGCCGACTCCCCTTGGCCTCTAGGTCCACCCCAGGCCTGCACCCCTCCTGTCTGCTGTGGCCCGGGACTCCCAGCCTCACCAACCCCACTTCAGGTCTCTCTGCCTGTGGTGGTCCAAAGGCAAAGCTTGGAGCCGAGAGCCCACTTAACCAGCCACTGATCCCTCATTCATTCAACAATGCTGTATTTCACACCGGGTGCCAGGCCCCGTGTCTAGGGCTCACTGCCCAGCGCTGGGTGCTGCCAGGCTGTGGAGATACGGTGCATACACCAGGGTGGCAGCACTGTGACAGAAAAGCCCAGGCTGTGTGAGCCCAGAAGCCTCTAACCAGCCCAAAGATCAGAGGAGGCTTCCACGAGGTGGCGTCACTTAGACTCATCAGCTGCGTGATGTGAGGTGCTGTGGGGTGTGGCCTTGGCTACTTCCTCTCCTGGTCTTTGCCCTCCTCCCTGTCCCACTGCAAAGTTTCTGTTCATCAAGTCTTCCCAGACAGGCAGGGCTTCTCCACTCCAAATGCCCAGCCCTCCAAGCCTCAGTCTTCCTGATCTATAAAATGGGCCCAGTGAATCACTCATGTCAACCAAATAAATACTCATCTTCTCCCCACTCTCCGCCGAGAGACCAGCTTCTTGGACCATCTTCCTATCCCAAGCAAGGCCTGTGGGCAGCCCCCAGCCACTGCCCAATACAATCCCAGGACTCTGGGAGCACCAGGAACCAAGTGTTAGCGGATGAGGGCTGCCAAGTCGTCCATCATGCCTTTAATAAGGGAATTTATGGAAGGCCAGCTGATCAGTGATAGCACACATGATTTCTGCAACTTCGTTAGTGCTGCTAACCCGAGTTATCATATAAGAGGTAGGAGTGTGGCTAGGGGTTGGGGGCAGGCCATATGATGCTTATGCATAAGACAGGAAAAGATACCCCAGGTGCAAGGCTGTACGTGTCCAGTGGAGTGTAGGCTGGACTTCTGCCAGGAACTCTTGTGCAGTATACAACCTATACAACTGTACATTTGAGCCCTAGGTTTAGGTGAGTGTCAGCATGGAGGCGTTTCCCCAAACAGGCCTCCCAAGCCTTTCAGACCACTGAACTCAGGTGTGAGAGCAGCCTGAAATCCAATGCAAAGCGTGTGTGTGTGCACGTGCGTGCACACACACGCACAAGCACGTTTTTCTAAAGCGAGTGCAGAGCTTTTATCCAATTCCCATAGGGTGCAGAGTCCCTGCAGTCTAGACCTGGATCTGGCCCCAGGGTCTGGGATGGAGAGGGCTAGACGGGTCTTAGTAGAGCCTGGGGATGCAAACCTTTGATATTCTGTTTCTCAAACACTGAAGGTTCTGAGTATCAACACCACACAGGCTCGAAAAAAGGCAGATTCCTGAGTTGTTTCCCTTGAGATCTGTAGTTTGCGGGTGGCCTGAGCCCAGAAATCCTCGGTGGTACAAACTCTGGGATTTCGATCAAACCGGCCAAAGCTCCAAAAGTTCTGATGTTATGCAGAGTTACTGCTGGCTTTGCCTAGCATTGTATTTCCGCTTTTGGTGTTGGTGGGGAACAACGTATGTACCCCAGAGCCCATTCAAACCCTGAAAGCTGCATCTGTGCGTAACAGTGTAACTGGGAGTGCCGTGGGCGCAGGGGCTGTGGAGTTTTGTCACTCCCACTCCAGGCACAGTGAGTGGGCCACTGGGCCTCCCAGGGTCTCTGTCCCCAAGGTGTGCTGAACAGCCCTCACCAGCCCATTTCTGTACCATGTGTGCCTCCTAGGTGGGGCCACCCCACGGCTCCCCACGTTGCCAGAACAGGGGGCCATTCACCACGGGCACACGCCAAGCCAGGCTCCTCCGGCTTGGCATCCAGGCCAGATGCTCACCCCATGGCCTGGCCTTGGACATAAGCTCTTCTGTGTCTGGGAGTGAAGGGACATCTGTCTCCCTTTCTCCCAAGCCCCAGCGTCCAACCCTCCGCCTGCCAAGGAGGCCTTGGAGGCAGCCAAATGAATGGATTCATTCAACAATATAAACTGAGCACCTACTGTGTGCCAGGCCACGGGCAGGACCCTGCCTGAACGGCAATCTGGTGTGGGAGGGGGATGCACGATTAAAGGTTCAACCACACGGGGGACACGGCCTAAGCGGTGCAGGCACGTGGTCTGTTAGGAAAGCTTCCAGAGGAAGGGTGAGGAACTGGCCAGGATAAGGGACTTGGAGACCAGGAACAGGCAATGCACGTGCAAAGGCCCTGTGGCAGGAAGGGGCCGGTCGGGGACAGATTGGCGAGGTGGACCACAAAGTGCGCGTACCAGGATTAGGAGGCACTGGCCAAGTCGGGCCTCTCACTGCCAGACCCCGGGGACCAGAAGAAACGACCAGAGACGGAACCAGGTCGAGGCGGCCTTTGTTCTGGGCGCCATCCACGCGCACTCCCCCAACCACGCCCCCCGGAGGCCGTCCCGGAAGCCCCGCCCCTTCCAGCCGCAGACACACGCGCGCGCGCCAGAGGAGACACGCCCCGCCCACTTCCTGCCCGGGATACCCCGCCTCTCCGCAGCGTGTCGGCCAATCAGGGGCGGTGGCCAGGCGGGGGCGGGGCCCGTGCGAACACAAAAGGCCAGAAACCCACACAGTCTCCGGCGCTGTAACCATGACTACCGGCGCCCTCGCACCGCCCCGGACGCAGCCGGGGACGCGCCCGCGGGCCGGGGGTGGGGGCCGGTGGGGGGTCTCGCCCGCGGTGCGCTCGGCCTCCCGCCCTCGTCCACTGAGAAATAGGGTCACGTTTTGCCCAGGGCTGAATTCGCTCCTTAATTCAACATTTACTGAAAGCCTGCTGTGTCCAGAGGCTAGGGATCCGCCACCGAACAGGTCAGACTCCAAACAAAATCCTGCCCTCGGGTGGCTTATACCGGGAGGCAGGGTGCGGAAGGGACGCAACCAACGAGCATAAACGTAAGCAAATTACAGGGCGAGGTGACTAAGCGCCGCTTCGGGGAAAACACAGATTGGAGTGAGCAGAATGGGAAATGTCAGGGTCCGCAGCCTTACACGGGGTGATCTGGCGGCCTCCTCAAGAGGTGACACCGAGGGAAGGCTAAAGGGAGAGGAATCAGCTGTGTGGCGTTGGAGCCAGAGGAAGAGCCAGTGCGACGGGGCGGGGAGCAAGGCGGCCCCGCGTGTGTAGCTGAGAACAGGGAGCAGAGGCGACCAGGCCTGACAGGTGACAGCACAGGGCCTCGGCAGGTCCCCCTCTTCTTCCTTTCCTGCTGTCCTTCTTCCTCTTCTCTTCCCAGGCCTTCTCTCCTCCACAACTAGAACTAGACTACTCCCTCAGCTCAGATAGGAAGGACCTGGGTTACTGGTCTGGGCAGCAGACCAGGCTCTGGGGCTGAGGCAGAGCCAGGGGCCAGGCTCTGCCAGCCTCTGCTAAGCTGTTCCCTGTGCCTGGCACGCCCTTCCCACCTGTCAACGTGTCAAGTGTCACCTCCTCCCGGAAGCCAGGCTTGGTGAGGCACCACTCCTGGAACTACCCTCCATCCAGACGCTATCACAGCACTGACCATTACCCTCCTGCAGCTTTCCCTCCGGGGGCATCTGTCCTTCCTCTGCGTGGGTGACAGGCAGGGGCCAGCTGCCAAGGGGCAGAAAGGCCAGCAGGAGAGCACTTGTCAATCACAGGGGACGGGGAAGACAGAACCTGAAGTCGATGGCCAGTGGTTAGTGGGCACGCGTGAGCCTACCAACCACTAACTACTGCCCCCGGTGCGGGAGGGTGAGTCCTGCCTTAGCCTCCGTGCACAGGATCCCCGCAGGGGCCCCGAGCTGGTGACTCAGGAACAAACAGAAGCCGTCCAACAAACATGGACAGCTAAAATGATGGAGAGACATACCCCGCCCCCAGGTGAGAACAAACCCTCATAAGACGAGGAAAAGGGGGAGCCAGCCCCTGCGGCTCTGCACACTGGCCGCCTCCTTAACTGCCCACGCGTTTGGTGTGTTGAGACAGGGTGAGAGTGTCAGCAGGACACTCTGGACAGGTGGTCTTTAGGAAGCAGGGCAGGGCAGCACTTGACAACACGGGTCCTCGGGCCGGCTCTGGCCGGAACATGTCATCTGAACCTCAGTCTCCTCGTGTGCGAAAGGGGCTGAGAGTAATCCCCGTCTTACGGGGCCGCAATGAAAACTACATTGATGAAGTTGACAAAACCCACGTCCTCTCCCTGGAGCCGCAGCTGGACTGTATCTCCCAGCCTCTCCTGCAACTGGGGACAGTCACATAACTGAGTTCCAGCCAGTGGCATGTGAGGGCAGGTGAGGTGCCCCGCCCAGGCATGGGGACCAAGCCCAGGCCGCAAGGGAAGGCAGGGCCTCGACACAGGAGAAGCAACCCCTCGGCCAGAAACTCTTGCTGCCCTCATGTGTGAAGAATGAACTTCTGGAAACGTTAGCGTTTGTCTGTTACTGCAACCAGCCTTACCCTAACTAGCTCAGGGATCCACTTACCCATTTCCTCGTTTACCACTTCAATAAATACTCATGAGGGGCTCTGGGGATGCCCTCCTGGAGCTTAGGTGTCAACAAAGGCCATCCTCAGTAAGTGCTCAGGGCAGGGGACTGGGGCAGAAAGGCCTCCCTGAGATGGGGTCTCAAAGAGAGGGCAGAGAAGGGGAGAGGCCGCAGGGGTGGAGGTCCTTCGGCCTGAGGGAACACGGTCCACTCCTGGAACCCAGAGGTGGAAAGATGCAGCCGAAGTGGCCCGACTTCATCACCTCCCCGTTCTGAGCCTCCGTTTTCTCTTTGAAACGAAGGCGACACTAATAACACTGCCTCTCGGGGCATCTCTGGATCGCAGGGGAGAGAACGCCACTTGCGACGCTCCTGGATGCCCTTTCATCCCGACATCACCCAGAGTGGGAGCCAAGGCCTCTGCCGGCCGCCTGTGCGGTGCAGGTGGGGGACGTCGGTTCAGGAGGTGAGCAGGGCTGGGCAGGGAGGGCTGGCGGCTGCTCTTCAGGCTCGTGCACGCAGGCTGCACATCAAGGATTGTCTCCAGCCGGGAGAGCTATTAGGCAGCAGCGGAAGTGCTGCTGGCTCTCTGGGGAGGCGGCTGGGGGGGGGGGTGGGCTGAGCGGGAACTCTCTGCTGACAGGCAGATGCTGTCTGCTATTCAGTCTCCTCTGGACAGGGAAACGGGCAGCGGAGGATCTGGGGGCAGATCTGGGAGGTCCCTGGGGGCTGATGCGTTGAGCACTTCGCTGATGCCCCATGCCAGCCTGGCTGCTGTCTCCTGAGATAAGGAGCAGAAAAAGACACAGCAGATCTGGGAGGCGTGCCGGGCACCGGGCAAGCAGGAGGTTGCTGGCCAGGGGAGGTCCGACCAGGAGCTGGAGCCCCCAGTGACTTGCAGTGGGACCACGTCACTCCCGCCCTCATATACCTGCCTCGGCTCCCCAGCTGTCTGCTGAGAGCATCAAGGCTCCTCCAGACCCCAGCACACCTCTGCACCACAGCTGCTCCCACTGCCGTGCTTCTGCGTCCACTGTTTCTTCCGCCAGGCGTGCCAGACTCACCTCCCATCCCCTTACATCTTTTCTATCATCTTTTTAAGAACCCCTTGGAGTTCTAAACCTGGCTGAGTGAGGTGGCCAAGCAACTTCCCCTCCAAGCCGTAGCTTACTCATTGAGAACATGTGGAAGCTATTTCTTACCTCACAGGATTGTTGGTGCAAATTAAACACGACAGCGTCTGTGAAAAGCACCTGATGGCAAACAGCACGAAGTAGTTATTTAAAAAGTAGCCCCCCCACCTCAAAAAACACCAACCAACTTCTTGCAGCAGCACCTCCTCCGGGAAGCCTTCCCTGACCACACCCCCTGGTCTGGCTTAAGTGCCTTCTTGTTGGTCCCTCCCTCCCTGGGCAACCCCTGGCACGGCACCACACGGGGCAGCAATGACTGTGACTTTCCTGGTGGGTGCCAGGCCCCAGTCAGTGTCAGACAAAGAAGTTGCAAGAAGGGGTGAATGGCACAGGCCCAACCTCAGCCTCCTCCTCTGTCTGGCCCCTGGTAGGTGAGAGGACAGGCATCTCAGATGCCCCTGGACCCCAGGATTCTCAGCCTCCGTGCTCGGGACCAGCTTGCCAGGCTGCTGTCCATCTCCGCTCGGAGCAGTCCTGACCTCGGCCCAGGCCCCCACTCTCCTCCCCAGGCAGCCGCTGACGGCAGCTCCCAGAGATGGGGATGGGCCCACTCCGCTCCCTCATCCTCTGCCATGCTGCCGGTCAGCCGGTGGCCAAGTGGCCAGCCTGAGCTCGGGGCTGGCTGGAGAAGGGGTGATGAGACACCCCAGGTGGCCCCAGGAGCTGAGGGAAGCGACGGGTGGGGTCCCCGAGCTGTCTCCACTTCTTCCAGGAAGCTCAGGGGCACTATGCATTTATCCCAGACGAGGCCACGCTGACACAAATCCAGCAGCGCCCTGCTCTGGGCCAGGAGCTGTCAGCTCACAGCCCCGCTGGCTATCTCCCCCCACCCAAAGCTCGGGGAGGCAGTTATGGATGTCTTTGATTAATAAGACATGGGGGCAATGAATTAATCATTATGTAATAAATGCAGCTTGTTTGGCAGCCGTATCTTTCAAAAACACGGCTCCTGTGTGTGAGAAACAGCGGAGGGGGGCCCCTCAGTAAACACACATGGCACTCCAGGGGAGGCTACCATGTGTGCCCCAGGAGCCCCTGTACCTGGGGGTCGGCAGTGACAGCCTCGGGCATCTTCTGGCGGGGGGGGGGGGGGGGGGCGTGACGCGGGAGCACCTGGCCAGGAGTCCCTGGAGAGAGAACAGGCGGTAGGGGGGCGGGGGGAGTAGGGCAGAGAACAGGGGCTCTGGGCTCAGCCCAGGTCCCTACCTCCCTGCCCAGTGCAGGGCGGGGCTCCCGGTCCTGGGGCTGCTGCCCGCCCTGCTCTGAAAGGAGAAGCAGGAACACATGTTTCCTTGGATCAGAAAATAACGTCGGCTCCCAGATGGGCCATGGGCCGCGTCCGCTCCCTCTCCCGCTTTGTGCCAAGGTCTGTCTTTCTGGGGAGCAGCAGAGGGTGGCGGGCGGGGGCAGGGGCACCAGCGGGGCACCTGGCGCTCGGTCATCGCCTACTGCTGTCTGCCGCGAGATGTGACAGGTGCTGGCAGGGGGCATCCCGCCCAGGATGGGGGCCGGGCAGTGGGGCCTGGGATGGAGGCCAGACCTCCACGCCCCCCCCCGCCCCCGGCCACCCGCCTGCCGGCCCACAGCTGTACTGGAGGTCGGCTCCCACCCACAGGGGACCGGAGCTTGGCCCGCTCGGGCCGTCGTGGCTCCTGTCGCTCAGAACAGAGCAGGGCCCGAGGCCGCCCGCCTGTCCTCCCAGGGGCTGCTCGCAGAGGGCCTGACCCGGCAGAACCGCGGGGACCCAGGGGCCACGGGTCCCAAACTGGATCCAGGTCCAGGTGCCCTCCGTGCTTCCTCCCCTCTGCACTTCTGAAGTCTGTACGGCCCGAGGGGACCCGTGGGCCCTTCCTGAGCCCCACAATGCCCCGACCTGTCTCCCAGCAGGCCCTTCCCCGTGACGCCTCCCCAGCACCTACAGGCGGCGCCCTTCCGGCCCCAGCCAGTCTCCCCAGCAGGATGAGGGTTCCCTGCACAGTAGGTGCTCAATGAAGGGGTGTGTGCAACGGCCCCAGGGTCTCCCCCAGCCAAGCTGGTTCAGTGAGAAGGAGGGGCGGGTGCGGGCAGCACGTGGGACCCCACAGTGGGCGTGTCCAAATGCCACCCTCTGCGCGGTCACTCACGTGGGCGAGCCATCTCTTAGGCCCCGTGTGCCCAGAACTGTGCAGGGGACACGGGTAACTGGTCCCACCGCCCGTTCCCATTCGTATGTCCCCTCCCCGCCCCAAGCCCGCTGGCTGCCCTGCTGCCCAGCCAGGGCACTCCTGAGCGGACGGGGCCCTGGCTGGCATCAGCGGCACCTGAGGGCCACCCCGGGAACTGTGGTTCAGGCAGGCCAAGGTCAGGGACGGTGTGCTGACCAGACGCCCGACCAGACGAGCCCCAGGCTGCTCCCAAGCGTGCCAGCCGACGAGCAGCAGCCTGGCGCCCCGAGCGGCATGCGGGGCGGCCCCAGAGAGAATGCCGAGTGTGAGATGTGCCGCCCACCTGCCCTAGCACTGCTGGTACCATAACGCAGGCCGGTGGTGCCTGGGCGCCGACGGTGATGAACTGCAAGGGGTGGGGGGCAGCTGCGCCCCTGGACGCCGCTCAGGGGCCTCCCCGTCGGCCGGGGGCCCGGCACACAGAAGAGACACGAGAAATGTCTCGGGCATGGAAGTGAGTACAGATTCCTTCCAAATCGCAAAGGCTACCGTTTATCGAGCGTTCTGCCTATATGACCTTGTTTAAAACCCAGACTGGGAGAATTCCCTGGCAGTCCCATGGTTAGGACTCTGCACTTTCATTGCTGAGAACCCGGGTTCAATCCCTGCTTGGGGAACTAAGATCCCACAAGCTGAGCAGCGAGGCCAATAATAATAATAATAAATAATAAAACTGGGACTGGAATGAAGGAATTTGTAACAGCAGAAAAGCCGTTCACGTGGTAGGCAGGGGACACTGCAGGGGCACGCGGGGCTGCAGAGCACTGCGTGCGGAAGGGTCCCATGGAGTATAACCCCAGAGGCATGAGAAACGCACAGAATTCCCGGCGACGGGATGCGACCCGGGGTCAGCGGGTGGGGGGTGGCAGCGGCTTGGGCCTGGAGCTCTGGGAACATGAACTTATGAGTTCACACGCTTCTGTTTTGTCTTTTTTTTTTTTTCAAACAATGAATGCACGTTATTATTTTTTTAAAGGATATGACTTTTGGCAAAGTTGCCAGTGAATCGGTGCCCGGGGTGGGGGGTTGTGGGCCTGGCAGGCCCTCCGGGGTAGGCGACTTCAGACTGGGGAACACGTGTGCGCACAGGCATTAATTCAGGAGGCAAAGACCTGCCCCTCCGAGCTGCCTGCCAGCTACCCCAGGCCTTGGCAGCAAGCAGCCATTCATTCATTCATTCACTGATTCATTCACAGATATTTATCACGTGTCTGCCGTGAGTCTCCGGGCCTCTGTGGTAGGCCTGGCGCTGTGGCCTGGGGCCGGGCTGGGGTGCACAGGCCCCTGCCTGCCTCCTGCCGTGTGCCCCCTGCATCCCCGCCCCTTGGCCCCTGTACGGCGTCACCTGCGGCCACGGGAGCCCAGCCCCCACCCCCCCCACCCCCAAGCCGGCAGGCGCCCAAGATGGAACTTCGGTCTCTGGGAGAGACACGGGCATGAGCTGGTTACTGCCTTTTCAGCAAACATAATTCCTTTTTATTAGAAAATTAAAGGCTGGGGCCAGCTTGCCAAAAGCCAGAAGAGCTGAAACGTGCTTTCCTAAGATATGCAGCATCTAATGAAACAGATTTGCTTGTCTGCCTCCTTTCCCACCATCACCTCCCCTGGGCCCACCCTCCCTCCAGTCCCACCCCTTCCACGGCTTGGCCTGGGCCCCGCAGGTCCAGCACCTGGGCACGGGGGTGGGGGGCTCGCCTCTGGCCCCTGGCACAGGGCAGGAGCCCCACTCCCCAGGTGCCAGCCTTTTGAGAATTATCTCAGGGATTCTCTTGCTTTCCTGAGATGCAAAGGCGCCCGTGGCCTCCGCTAAGCTGAGGGTGTCTGGAGGGAAAGGCAGGAACAATAAAGGACTGGGCTCCTGAGAAAGGAGCTCGTCCATCTGGAGACCCAGGAGTGGCAGCTCCAGACAGCAGGAGGAAGCCAGGGCAGAGGCGAGGAGAGGAGAGGACTGTCCCTCGCGGCCACACAAAAAGCCACCCAGGGAGTTCTCTCTTACTGAAAAGTCCTTGATTCTTCCCTTTCTGCCGCAGAACTCTCATTAATGGGGCAACGGAGGGGCCCGGGGGATGGTCCTCCCGCACAGGAAGGTGGCCGCGCCGCCCCACGAGTCTTTAGAGCTGGGAACTAGGGAACTCCAGGATCGGGTTTTTCTTCCACTAATCTCCCTTCCTCTTTCCTTTTCTTTTTTCTCTGCCGGTCAGAGGTTACCTCCCTGGTTTACAGGGAACCTCAGAGCTGGGTGGAGAAAGCTGGGAGTGACGTGTGTGTGAGCGCGTGTGCGTGCGCATGTGAGAGCTCGCGCACGCGCGTGTGCGCCTGTGTGTGTGTGTGTGTGTGTGAGCGTGCGTGTGTGCGCAGGCGTGTGCGCTGAATGCAAAAATGGTGACCACACTCTTGGGGTGCCAACGGGGGTGGGAGTAGGGGGCGGGGTGTCTGTCTCAGGTATGTCTGCCCCCGGCCCCCTCCCCACACGTCCCCACCCCTCCCCACTCTGCTGCTCCCTGTTCAAGGGCAAATCCATCCCCTCACTCCCTCCTGGAGTAACAAAAGGCAGATGGAGTCCCCTTCCACCTGCTCTGACTGAAGCCTCTGCTGTGGCATGTCTAGCAAAACCGCTTTGTTCTGGGGAAAACCAAGACGGAGGTCTGTCCCAGGGCCCGCCAGGGTGGGGGTCAGAAAGGAACACGAAAAGCAGCAGCAGCATCCCACAGGTCCGCGCCGCCTGGACCTCTTGCCTGAGATGCGTGGTCCAGGGAAGCACCACCAAAAGGGCTCTGGTCAGCAGAGTCCGGTCGGATCCCAGCCTAGTGACCACATTTGCCCCGTGGCCTGGGGCAAATTCTTTCGCTCTCCACGCCTGGCTTGCTGGCCTTTCATGACAACCATAGGAAGCCCCTGGCACAGTGTCAGGTCTCTCCCCCGACCTGGCCAGCTCTTGGGCTGATGGGAGGAGTCACTTTCCCATGGGGCGGGAGGGAGTGTGGAAAGAAACAGGAGTGACAGTGACACCAGTTCCCCTGGGGAGGGGTGGCTGTGCGGGGTCCAGAGCCTCTGGGAGGTTTCAGAGGAAGAGGGCATGTCCCTGACCCTGGTACCCAGGGTTTCTCTGGGTGGAGGAGGCGCTGGGATCCCTGGCCAGGGTCCTCCCAAAAGGAGGCCATGGCAGCAGCTAGGGGCAGGCAGGGGCCCTGGCCCAGGTGCCAAAGATCTGCATTCCGTGTGTGCACCACTCCCCGCAACGTCGAGGTCCCAAGGCTCCAGGAGGGCACCAAGCCTGAGGCTGCAGCATGGGGCCTGGCCCGCGTAGATGAGCAACCCCCATGTGCTCTGGAGCACTGATGCCTGGACCCCGGGCCACGTGCTTAGAAGGGGATTCAGCCTGGCCTCTGAGTCCCTGCGGGGGGGGGGCGGGGGGGGGAGGCTGCAGCATCAGGAGGCTCCCTTCCCCCTTGGCGGTGAGGTGAGTCAGCCCGCCAGCTCGGGGGAGGCGCTGCTGCTGGGCCCAAGGTGAGGAGGTCAGCCCAGCAGCAGACCGGCTGGCTGGGCTGGCGCCTGGGACCCAGCCCACAGGCAGCCTCTGGGGCTCCAGGCCCCCCACCCGAGGGAGGATGGGGCCCAGCTCAGGGCAGGTGGTGGCTTAAGCCTCAAAATCCCCAAGCAAGGGGAGGCCAGTGGGGGGCGGCTGGAGGTCAGGGGAGGGGGCAGGCGCAGGACGGTCTGCGGCTGAGAGAGGGCAGCGCGCCCGCCCAGCTCTGCAGGTGGAGGGGCCCCAGGCCCGGCCCCCTGCTGCCTGGTTCTGTCTGCACCCGCATCCCCGCCCCGAAAACACCCCCGTCTTTGCTTCCCCGGCGCCCAGGGCTGGCCTGTCCTTTCCCGTCCATCTCTGGCCCCTCACCCTTGGAGGGCAGCCATAGCTCACCCAACCGCCTCCAGAGGTGGGCTGTGCGCTCCTAGAGCCAGGGCTCCAGGGAGCCTTGCCGCGCGCAGTTCTCATCGTAATGGTTTTCCAGGGTGCGTAGAGGACACAGCGCCCTCCGCCCTCGCCCCGGACGGCCCCACCGTCCCTTGTCCTAGCCTGCGCCCCGGGTGCAGGGCCCCCACACAGGCGTTTCTGGGTGCCAGGAAAACACCCCTAGCACCAACCCGGCGCGCCAACAGCCCCACCTGAGAACGCCCACAAACCCCACTTCCCAGATGGGGAAGACTGAGACCCCCAGGGTCCCCCTGCATCCCCGAACCTCAGAGCCGCTCCCCGCCCCCAGCCTGAGGAGGCCTGCTGGAGCCCACCCTTCTCCCCATTTCCTGCTGCCCCTGGGGTCCTCTGTCCCCTCCAGCAGACAGGCCCCCCCCCCCCCGGCCCCATGGGGCGGCAGGGACCACCCAGGCAGAGAGAGCGGGAGAGTGAGCGAATGTGTGTGTGTGTGCGGTGACCCAGCCCACCGGACGCTCCGCCCAGCTGACCGCAGCTGGGAAAACAGGCTCCCAGCCCCCGCTGCCCGCCCCGCCCCCCTGCCCAGCCCCAGCCCAGCCCACCCGGCCAGCGCCTCCCCGGGCCCTGAACCAGGAACCGGGCCCACGGCCATGGTCGCCTCGGCCTGAGCCAGAGCCCCTGGCCGCCCCCCTGGTACCCTGGCTGAGAAGCCCCCAACACAGGCTGCCCCGGATCCACACCTGCTTCAGGCCAGCCCCCCTCCAGCTCTTGACCTTTCCCCAAACCGTGAGGGGTGAAGGGTCCGTCCCTTAACTGCAGTGTCCCCACAACTGCCCGAGACCCCCATCTCCCTGAACCGCAGCCCTCCACCCCATGCCCGCCGCCAGCATGCGGGGCGTGGGGCGCCCCCTTAGCTCCCTCCTTCCGGGGTGGGGGGCTCCCTGCCCTCTCCCACCCCACCAGGTGCGGGGTCTCTGCCGGCCCCGTGCTCCCGAGGCAGGATCACTGAGGCTGAAATTTCAATTAAGGACGAGAAATAATTACTCCGGGGCTCCAGGCCAGCTCAAATGGTGACAGTCCTCGAAATCTGCTTCCCTGGAGTGGGGGGGAGGTGGCCCGGGACCCCGAGGTCAGCCTGGGTCCGAGCAGGCACCTGGCCTTCCCCCACTTTTGGCCTTGAACCCCGCAACCCTTCTGCTGAACCGAAACCAACCTCAGGGCTGCTCAAAAGTAGGGGGTGCTGGGGGGCTCGAGAGGGTGGGAGCTCCTGTCAGGGGGGCAGGGGAGTGAGCCTCCGATGGCTCCGGGGAGCTGCATCAAGGGAAATTAACCATTCAGCCTCTGCCTGTTCCTGCAGTGAGCCCCGAGGCGGCCAGGGTCCCACAGGCAGGGGCTGGGGACCCCAGGAGCAGGACCAGGAGGCTCCGGCCTCCCTCGGGGAGGGGTGGGCCTAGGCAGGAACCACCCCTCCAGGCCTTGGGCCCACCCCACAAAGCAAGGGTCGCAGGTGGGGTTGTTCCTGGGCTCCCAAGGCCACCCCCCATCTACGCCTCAAGAAGCAGTCACAGCCAGCCTTAACTACGCCACCCTCATCTCCAGAAAACTCCCTCTCCAGACACGTCCCCGCTCTGAGAATGACCCATTTCCTCTCCAGAAACCCTCTGTTTAATCCAGAATGTTCCATCTCCAGAAATGTTCCATCTGATTTCCAGAAATATCCTTTCTCATCTTCAAATATAGCCCATCTCCAGAAATGCCAGCGCTCTCTAAAAAGGCTCCATCTTAGCTCCAAAAACGCTCCATTTCCAGAAATATCACACCCCGTCTCCAGAGATGTTTCATTTCAGCTTCCAAAATACCTCAGATCCAGAAGTGCCCTATTTTATGTCCAGAAATACTCCAGCATCATCTTCAAAAACATTCCACATTTCCAGAAGTACCGTAGTTTGTCTCTAGAAATAGTCCATTTCCAGAGATGTTTCGCCTCTAACAATGTTTGGAATCCAGAAAGGCCTCATCTTCACCCCAGAAAATGCCCTCTAGTTCCCAAAATGCCCCCATTTCACCTTCTATCTTCATGCCCCTCCTCCAGAAAAACTTTGCATCGTCTCTAGAAACGTCCTCATCCTCTCTCCAGAAACGCCATGTCTCATTTCTAAAAACACTCCATTGCTGGAAATATTCCCTCTGCATCTGGAAACGCTCACGGTGTGTCCACAAGGGTCTCCCCCTCTGGCCCAGATGCTGCAGAAACTCAGGAACCCACTTCCTTCAGGATCTCCCGGGGATCTCTCGGCCACCTGCAGGGCCTGCTCATATCCCAGGAGCAAGGATAAAGTAAGAGGTGGGCTGGCAGGTGTCGAGGTCCCTGGAAGCGGGGAAGCACGGACCCTCTCGGGTCTGACCCGGGGGCAGCGGCAGTGAGGGGCCCGGGTGGGAAGGTCTGGCCCAGGAAGGGTGGGCGGGGCCTTGGCACCCCCCCATCACCACAAACGCGTCCACTGGCCCCGGTGCCCGCACTCACAGCCCCCCCTCCCACCCCTCAGAATCACACACGCGTGCAGCCCCACCCGGGCAGCGCACAGAACACACGTCCCCACCCTCCTCCACGCTCCCCGCCTCTCTGGGCAGGTCTGGGGACCCCGAGGGGCAGAAGGCCGCTGCTGGGGCCCTCCAACCAGACAGGGCGGCCTCAGTAACTGCCATGTGTCATCGGGGGAAATTCACGGCCCGGGACTCTGGGCTCAGAAGGGAGATGAGGGTGTGCATTCCTGCTCGCATACCTACTAGGATGGGGCCCCAGCGCAGTCCCGCTGCTTCCGGGCCACGGGAAACGACAGCAAGTTCCTCTCTGGGTGGAACTGAAACTCCACGAAGTCACCTCTGCCCACATGGCCCGGCACTGCTGTCTGGAGTTGCGAAGCCTGTGTCCCACCGAGACTTCACAAGGAGATGCCCCCCTCCCTGTCCCCAGACAGCGTGGAGAGGTAAGGGGTCAGCTGTTCTGCAGGAAGGGGCCTGGAGACACCTGGGTGGAGGGCGAGTGTGCCGGCAGGTGCACGCGTGTGTCCTCACGTGCAGATACACAGGCAGGCATGCAGTACACCTCCAGGCCCTGGACCCGCAGCCGGGAAGGGAGGAGGTGGTCCCTCAGACCTCGGGGCGGCCGTTCTTAGAGCCTCCAGGTGGGCAGGAGGGGAAGGGGGCCCGATCCGGTCTCCGCTCCTGGTGGCATCGGTTAGCTCTGGTCTGCTCCCACGGGAAGATAATTACCATTTATTAGGCCTCCCGATTTACACTCAGCCTCAATTAACTGGAACCTCCCGAGCCCCCTTTTCTGATCCTTTGGGGCCAAGGGCAGACACGACACACCTTCAAGGTGCCCTTCGATTTCCCTCGGCGTGGGCCCCTTTGTCTGCCACCACACTGGCCAGCTCCTGCCCAGAAAGGGGGCTTCCACATCTGTCCCCCTCAATCTCTCTCGTCCCAGAGAGTCATCCTCTCTCCATGGAGACCTCCCGCTCTGGGAATTCACGTCCCCACTCAAAGAACGGGAGAGAGAAAAGCCGAATCTGAATGGACCGTGGTCTGCGGGGCCAGGACGGAGAGCAGGGGGCGAGGCCTCGCGTGGGACGGCGGGTGGGGTGTCCCCCGGGCTCTCAGCTCCGGGGCCGCAGACTTTCTGGAGGCGTCTGCATTGGTATTCTCCGTCCCTCATAGCCCAAATTACACCGACTCTCCCGGGACCCTTTCATTGCACGTTGTCGCTTCAGCAAAAGGTTATGTGTGAGAACATCAAAATCCTTCCCACATATTAACCAAAAGAGCGTTTTTTTTAATGCACAGGGAAAACGCGGCCAATTTTACAGTATCTGAGATGAGAACGGGTGTTGGACTGGGTGGCACCCGGCAGTCCCTCACCTCTCTGCACCCTCTTCCCTCGATCAGAGAGGCCGGGACGGTGGATGTGAGGCTGGACCCAGCAGTCGCATCACGGTCACATGTGGAACCAGCAGAGCCCGGCTGGGGGCAGTGTCCAGGTGCTGCCCAGCAGGCGTGAGGGCAGGAGAGCTCGGCGATGCTCCCCAGGCACCCCGGGCCCCTTCCCACACCTCTTCTCTTCTCCACGCAGCCCCCTCCTTCCTTTTATTTTATTTACTTTTGGCTGGAGAATTTCTTCAAGACCCAGTTTGAATCGGTTCCTCAGTTGTGACATTTTACAGATGAGCGTCAAAGACGTAATCTGCCCAAGATCAGCAAAGGCTGGGGTGCCGAAAGCTGGGGTGCCAGGATGGGAACTCAGGCGTAAGCTGGGGGGTGGGGGGGAGACTAGACTGAGCAGGGACTGCAGAGGCCCAGGTGGTGGGCAGCCTGATCCCGGCTCTGCCTGCAGTGCTAGGACCTGCCAGTTGTAAGAGAAGCAAAAAGTGGGAATTTTATGTGAAATCTGCTATTTCTTAAACCCTGTGTGGGCCACACAGCGCCCATCCGAAGGCATCATCAGTGGACAACCTCTGGCCTGAGGTCTCCCGCCCAGTCTCTGGCCCCTCCTGGGAGGGTGGTCTGCTCAGACAAGGGAGCCAAAGGCAGACACGACAGAAGTTTCTCCCCCGAGTGAAGTGGGGGAGTGGGAGAGGGCAGGACTGCAGAAAGTGTTTTAATTCTCTAGGAGATGGCTCGGGTGCTCTTCTGTCAGACGGAGGTGATGGCCGAAGCCCCCAGTGCGAGAGGCTCAGAGGGACCCGTAGGATGGGGCGGGGAAGGAGGAGGAAGTCCCAGAGGTCAGCTCCCTTCACCGGCAGGGTCTCTGCCCTATCGGCCATCCCCGCTGCTCAGGCTACAGGAAACCCCAAGATAACTGGAACCCCGGGCAGGTGCGGAGACACCTGGGAGGGGCCGCCCCTGCCTCGTGTCACAGCAGGTGATGCCCTGCGTGGCCGGCCGCCTCCAGTCACCACAATGCGAGCCACGATGCCAGCTCCCCTTGCCCCCTCCCCAGACAGAGGGATGGTGTGGGAAGGCCTGCCTGCCTGGGACGCTGCCTGCCCTGGGTCACCCCAGCTGAGCGTCTTACTGTCCCCGAGGACCTTGACCCACAGGTGCCTGACTCCTCCAAACCTCAGTTTTTCCATCTGTAAAATGGGGACAACAGGAGACTTTCCTTCACAGGGGGTCTGAAGACAGGAAATAAGTGCTCGGGGGCCCAGCAGCAGGAGGTCTTGCAGAGAGGATGCTCTGAACAGTAGGACTCCAGGTACCAGTCCTCTGCCCCCTGCCATCCCCACCGCCCCCCCTCCTGCCCCATCCCTACCGCCCCTCCTCCTGCCCTCTCTGGGTGTCCTTCCTCTCCATGCTGAGCTTCCTTCTGGGAATTACAATCTGCTGGGCTTTAATTACTGGTCCCCGTGGCCCGCCGTCTCTCTCCCCAGCCAAGATGTCATAATCCCTCTGGCTGGGGGCTGGGCTCAGTTGCAGGCCCCGCAGGCCCCTGCCTCGCCCTCGAGTGGCGCCCCAGGTCTGAGTGCTGTCCAGTCCACGTGCCACCAATTACAATCAGAGGAGGCGGGCGTTCTCAGGGAGCAAACTCAGGCCCTGAAGGGTCACGCTGGCCCACCAGGTCCTCCCACTTCTCCCTCGTCAGCCCCAGTGCACCCACCTCCAAGCCGCAGCTCCAGCCATGCTCCCCGCCCAGAGCACCCTTCTTTTCCCACTGCCTTCACAGCAGTCATGGCCCAGACTCCATTCAGCCTCCACCCCTGCCTCTACCTCTCCTGCTCCCACCGTCTGACCTCCAGAGCCCTGCAGGTTCTCTCCCGCCTCCAGGCTTGCTGTAAGGTGTGCCCGTGCCCTTCTTCCTCTGGGAGGCCCACCCTGACTCCCCTGGGACAGGGACAGGGTGCTGTCGGCAAACATCTGAAGGAAATGAGCCTGACCTATGACCCCGGTGCCCATCAGATGCCCGCCCCGCCCGGCTGTGCACACAGGGGGACGGGGCAGGCTGGCGCTCAGGTGGGTCCCGGCAGCCCCGGGTGTGCTCTCTGCTCCCACAGCCTCACCTCCAAGACGGCGAACAGGGCTGGGGACAGTGCAGACATGCATGAGGCTGGTAGACTTGAGGTTCAAGGCTGGACACAGAGGGTGGTTACAGTGACCCCTGAGGAACAGCCACTTAGCCAGGAGGCTGCAAACTGCGGCCTGGGGTCTCAATCTGGCCACAGGCGAGTTGCCGGATTAGGTGACAACGTACCCTAACCAGAAGATGTCACGTAAACACCTGAGTACCAGTTCCTAAGAAGGCGGGTAACGGCACCTGGGCCACATCCCCAAATGCCACCCAGCAGAGCTGAGCTGCTGCCCCCCACGAGGACCACGCGGCCCCCCTACCCTCGGTAGATATGCCTGCTGGCCCTGCGCTGTGCAGACACGAGCTCATCCCGGGTCACTCCTGGGCCACACGCCTTTGTGTAAGCAGGATTCTGTGGGAGGAGAGAGGAGGCCTCTCCGGCCCTGGGAAAGGCAAGAAGGCCGATACCGCGTGGGTCAAGGTGCTCCTGGAAGGTGGCACCCTGCAGGCCCGGGCGGGCAGGGTCTCTGCCTGCTTCAGTGCGAAGGGCTTTTCATGGGAGAAGCCAACATCTGCCTGTCTCTCTCCTAGCGCTGCCCTTGGGAATGGACAGAGGACCTTTCTGGTCCCATCGACACCTCTAGTTCCTCATGACACCATTTCTAGCCCCAGAACCTTCCCCTGGGTCAAGCTCCCCCTAGGAATGTGGGATCTGGTCCAGCAGGTACATCCCCTCCCTTTTTCCAGACACTCTACCTTTGATAATGTAGTTTCAGGTGGGCCCAGTGAACTCCTTAGTCCCCTGGAGGCTCCTACCGAGACGACAGCCACCTCAACCCCAGAATGTCCCCCGGAAGCACCGAAGGAGTAACAGCGCATCTCCCTCCCAGAAGCCAGCAAACCCAGGGCCCCTGCCGTGGCAGCGCACAGGTGTCCTGGTTGGACAGACGCGCAGGCAAACGCTTAATGAGCCTCTGTGCGTCCGGATGCAACCGGGCCCTTGAACAAACTGGACCTGGTTTTCCTTACCTTCCCGACAGTCCGGTCAGGAAAAAGCTGTGCTTCCCACAGCACAAAGGGGCAACTGAGGCTGGAGGAAGCATGAAAGGCCCATGCTCGTGGCCGGTGCCGAGTGCGTGCAGTGCAAGGGGCAGGGCAGTGGGCCACCTTCTGGACAGTCGGGTCCCCACAAATGGGAGGTGACCCGGTTCGCCCGAGCGCCTCCCAGTTACAGACCGCGACAACACCTGATTCTGGGATGCAGGCTGAGGGTCTCCTGGCTTCTTGTTATTACGGCTACTCGTTCCATGACTGCAGGGCTTACAGGGCTGACTGGGGGCCAGACAACCAGGCCAGGCAGAGTGTGACCTGGCCCAGACTTCTCCAGAAAGGTCTTGGTGGCAATGGACCCAGGAGTGTGGTTCCTCGGTGGCCAGCGGTTCCTGGCCAGGCCCTGCCCAGGCTGATGAACACAACACGATTGAGACCGGAGCTGCTCCGGGCTGGCGAGCCATCTGCTCCCCACGTGAGCGGGCACCCTAGCCCTACACCCCATGCAGCTCGGACCTCAGAGCCGAACAAGCTCAGAAGTGCTGTGAGCATGACAAGGCTTGCCCTTGCAAGGGCAAGCTTCCCAGGGGTCCTGCAGAGGGAGGACCCCTCATCGTGGGAGTCTGGGCCTCGGGATCAGAGGACGGGGTCCCCAACCTCTGACTCCGTGACCTCAAGCATGCCAATTCTCTATAAAACTGGAACCACAAACGCTGACTCGCAGGATGTGTGCAAACAGGCCCAGTGCCCTGCATATGAGTGGGCATCTATGGGGCCTGGTGGCTGCCACCCCGACACCCAGGCACACACCCAAGCACAAAGACACAGCACAGAAGTGCCCAAATGCCCACACTCGAGGGAGGGTGGCTCTCAACCTCGACCTCCTGGATGGAGCTGTCTGTACCTCAGAGAACATACCTGGGAGTGGGGCGCCTTCAAAACTCAAAGGAGAAGCTCAAATCTACCGTGGACACGTACCCCCAACACCTCGCCACCTGCCCCCACCTCCAGGTCCGCTCCACTCTGGGGGCCGGGTCTCGAGCTGGCCCTGCCCTGCAGTGGAACCCCGCCCCATCCTACATCTCTGGCCGCAGCCCCATCCTCTCTCCGGCTGGGGGATGTGAGCAGAAATGGCTCAATCAGGATATAATCGTTTTTAATTAACGTGCAGATCATTTCACAGGCTGATCTCCTTGGAGACCAGAGGGAAGACGGTCTTTTAAGATTTTCTTTTGCCTCCCCCCACCTCCCCCTCCCAGTCGAAGGCCGCCCCCCTTCACCCCCCAGCCGCAACCTTGAAAGCAGCACAAAAGCCTGGTGCCTAGATCCCTCTTGGGGCCATTAGGAGGAAAGTGTGTGCTCGCACACAGATAAACACGCACGTGCCCAAGCTCCAGGGCGCGCTCTCCCCCTGGAAATGCGCGAATGGGATCAGAGACCCACAGACACGGCACACGTGGGGACACACAGATTCACACACACACACAGGTATGCACGCACGCACACGTGCCCAAGAATGTACAAACGGCCCGAGGCACGCAGACATGGGCACGCACACCCAGGCTGGCAGGCACGCCGACCCCCAAGAACACACAAACAGGATCAGACACACAGACATGTGCACATGCAAGCACACGAGAAGGCGTCCAAGCCCAGAGACACCACAGAAAGGCCCAAATACCCACAATCGTGGGAGGGCTGCGCACAGCGGGGATAGAAGGCCCCTGTCCTGCAGTGGGGAGTCCGAGCCACAATCGCCTCGCCCCCGCATGCACCCTGGCCCTGACCTCGGACCTGAGGGGGCCCCACAGGGACCCACGAACAGAGAAGCCACCGCCCAGGTCTTGCCTCCCTGCCACCCACCTGGTCTGGGTCCTCCTGATCTCCAGAGCCCCCTGAACAGCTGTCCCACTCTGCCCTGAGCGAGCCCACCCCAAGGTCCAGCCTTTCCGGGCCATGCAGGTCTGGCCAGTCCCCGCCGGCACTGGGAGCCTTGCCCCCAGCCGCTCCTTCGGGTGCCCAATGAGGCTGGGGGCCGGGGGCTTCCTCTCTCCTTTTTTCACTTTAAACAGGTCCTTTCCTTCCCCATTTTCTGCCTCTACCCCCCTTCTAATCCCTTTTTCTCCGTGTGCCTTTGCTCCCAGCCTTCCCTCCCTGTCTCCTCCTTCTTCCCCTCCCTCTTTCCCCTTCCTCCCCAGGGGCCTCCTGGGGTCAAGCTGAGCCAGAGGGAGTGGGTGAGATGTCGCTGGTCCTTCCCCACTGCCCCGCAGTGGCCGTCTGTGCCAATACCCACTCCCAGCCACTGAAAAGACCCAGAGCTAGGTCTCCAGATAGGTAAACGGAGGCCTGGGGGAAGGGGCATGACCCCTGGGGTCCCCTGACATCTGCAGTCCCACCGTCTCTCTGCACTTGCTTTGGGTCCTTGGCTTTTCCTCCTGGAAAATGGGATGGCAAGGAGGGAGGGGGAGCCGTGTGGAGGGGCCACAGGGAATCCACGGCGGGCCAGTGGCAGGCCGGTACCTTGGGTGGCCCCCAGGTGCCGTGGACATCGTGGCCACAGCCAGTGTGCATGACACACACGGGCCGAGCAGCCTGTCTGGTGCTCCAGCTGCCAACGTGATAGGCCAGCCAGGTGCCTCTCCTCTCTTGTGGTCTCAGTGCCCCCATCTGTGAAATGGCCAAGGTCAGCCTAGAAGACCCCTAGGGACTCTTCCCAGATGCGGAAACCAAAAGGCAGGTCAGTAGCCCATTCGTGGCCGCTACGAGGCCCAGCGGCTGCTGTGTGACCTTGGAATTCACTTCCCCTCTCTGGGCTCACGCTTCCTCCTGTGTCAAAGGAAGGAGGTCAGACAGGCGATTCACTGCCAAGGCTCTTTCGGCTCTGAGAGAAGGTTCTAGATAGTGGGGAGGAAGGAGAAGAGTGTTCCACTTATCAGGGAAAAAACGAGGAGCCCGTTTCTCCCGCTGCAGGTGGGAGCAGTGTCATTTTGAGGAAATCATTTTAAACGTCAAAAAAAGCTCTCCACACAAATAAATCCACTACCTCATTCATCGGGGCATCCAGAACGTGGAACAAAAGGGGAATATTAAGTGAACGGTGGCACATCCATCCAATTGGAAAAGCCTGAAAACGTTAGCTGCGCTGTTTATGAAGAGCTGGTTACAAAACAGGAAAAGGCTCCCGTTAGCGCCAACGAAGTGCAGGATATACGTCTGAACATAAAGAATGCCGACAAGTCTCTAAAAAACAAACCAACCGCCGAGTCAAGAAGACCGTGGAAAAAGACCACAAAATACTAAAATTGTCACAGCCCACCGAGGCTGTCTGTAACCTTTTTTATTTTTCTCTATTTTTCACATTTTTCTATTAGCCGTATTTTAAAACATATACATTGAAGATACCGTTTAAAAAAAAAACAAGGACTGAACGCCTCCAATTGAGAAACTTTCCCCTACCGTTCATTTATTCATTCATTCATGACTGATGCATTCAACCCTGTGTCCATCGGCTAAAGCCCACGGCTCATCATGGCCAGGATGGGCTCTCACTTACAGGAAAGGGAAACCAGTGGGGGAGGGAAGACGCGCCCCCCTACCCCAGGATCTACACCAGGGGCCTGTGCTGTATCTGGCCCTCGGGTGAGCAGAAATCGATCCTGCCAGGTCCTGCCTTCCTGCAGCCTCGGCAGGCCTGCCCTCAGCTGCCAGGGCCTCACAGTCTAGCCTACGGGTCAGAAACCCACGCTTAACGCCGGGGAATGGGGACCGGGGGAACGCGTCCACCCCACGTCCACGGCAACAGCCCCAAGGCAGTAGGCATAACCCCTTTTCCCTTGAGGCCACACAGCTGCTACCTGGCTGCGGGCACCTTCTCTGGGCTCAGATTCCCACCTCCCCAGGGTCCCTGAGTAAAGCACCACCCCAACAGGCGGGAGCACAGCACGTCAAAGGTCCACACTGCGGCCTGCCAGGTTGGGGCTGACAGGTTTCCCGGGAGGGTTAACTCCTCCCACACCTGGACGGAGCCACAGAACAGCTGCCCCCCTCCCGCAGGAACGCCTTCTTAAGTAGAAGGATTTCCTTCCCCTGACCGGGTTTGCTGGGCCCAACCCTCGGGAGAAAAAGGGGAGAGCCCCCCTTAGCGCCCTGCGCCGCTGCCTGGAACCCAACGAAGGCAGATTTCACGGACTCTCCTTCACCCCCTCTCCCATTCCAACTAGCCCCGACCCCTTTCACCCCTCCCCTCCGCCCCCAAGGAGCAAAGGAATTCGAGCGCTTAGCTGACCCTGCGGCCGCCACTTTGAGTCGAGCCCCCCTTCAGGACAGCGGTCCCCAGAAATTCTCCGGGCCAGCGCTCCCTTCGCAGGGCCCAGGCGGGAAAGGAGAAGTTCCCACCCCTCTTCTCCCCTCCCCCAGCCCCTAGGGGAGGGGCGAGGGTCCGGATCTCCGGTCAAGGAGCAGCGTCTACTGTGGATCGCAGGAGACACACACTCCGTCACACACACACACACACACACACACCACACACACACACACACACACACACACACATACACACCACCCTCGGGATCACCTCTGAAGCCCGCATTGTACACGAGGGGAGGAGGCTGGTGGTGGGGGGCCTCGACGTGCCTGGAGTCACCAGCCAATCACCAAGCCCGAGAGAGGCTGGAACCCACGACCCGGGCCCCGAACCCAAGCCTCGGGCCTCCACTGCGCACCCCACCCCGCCCGACCCTTCCGACGTCAACATCTCTAACCCAAACAAGCCCCTCCCCCTAAGGAGTCCCCCTCCCCCTTTCCCTGGCCAGGGTCAGCAGCCCCCGGAGAGACCGAGCTTCGGCCCCCCCCCACCTCCCCCCGCAACCGCACAGGCGCGAGGTTTCATTGTCAACCTGGCCACTGGGGCGCGCGCGAGGCGGCGGTGCAGGGCAGGGGAGCTATCGCGGCCAGTGGGGAGGGGTCTCCAGGGGAAGTGTTTAGAGCAGCTCCTCTCGCTCTGTCCAGATCCGGAAGCCGCCGGGGGAGAAGGAAGGCGGGGGCGGGGAGTGCGCGACCTCCGCGCTCGCGGGCTGCAAGGAGGGGCCGTGGCGGCCGGAGGAAGCGCCCGAGGCGTCGGGGGCGCCGAGTCCCCCGGGAGGCTGCGCTCTCGGGAAGTTTCCCACCAGTGGCCCGGAGCAGGACTGGGAGCGCAGACACCCCTCCCCGCCTGACCAGCTCCCGGGCGCAGATTGCGAACTTGAGCAAACTCCTTCCTTCCCCGCGTCCCTCCCCTCCCGTCCGCGGCCACCAGCCCCGCCATCTCAGACCCCAGCCTTAGGCCAGTGGCGCTGTCGCCAAGACCCCTCACCTATGTATGGTGGAGAAAAGGGGAGGGAGGAATCCCCAGCACAACCAAACTGCGGCCAAAAAAAAGAAAAAAGAAATTCCTTCTGAGCCCGATTTCCTCAACCGGTGTGGAAAACCCCAAACAGGCAGATCTGCAACTCTAGCCAAGATCGCGGCGCGGCGGGAGGGGTGCCGGGGGCGGGAGGCGACCCCCGCCGGCAGCCCCGAGAGCCCTCGCGCCCGGATCGGCCCCCCGAAGACACAAAGCTCCGCCGCCAACAATACCTGCGGGTTCCTCCTGGGTCTCCCGGGCGCCAGCGCTGCGCGTCTCGCCGCCTCCCTTCCCCGCGCCGCCTCTCCTCCTCCTCAGCTCGCGCGCGCTCTCCCTTCGTCTCTTCCAGAACGCGGCGGCCGGATGAGATCCTTGGGAGAAAAAAATGTGAGCGCTCGCACGGTTCCTTTCTCTCCGCCCGCCGCTCGCGGCGGCCCGGGGCTCGCTCCTTTCTCCCTCGCGCTCCCGCGCGCGCCGCGCCTCTAGCGCCCCGCGTTTCCTTCTCAGCAGACCCTGCGAGCGCCCTCAGTAGCCATTATTCACGGGCCACCGGGGGCAGGAGGTAGAGACAGCCCAGTGGCCGCATCCACTCGGCGAGCGCGATGCGGGCACGGGGCGCGCGCGGGGAGGGGCGCGCGATGAGGGGGCTTGGCTGCGCGCAGCCCGCGCCCCAGACGCGGGGGAGGGGAGGAGGCGGAGGGGGCAGGGAAGGAGGAGGCGGGGGAGGAGCGGGAGCTGGTGAAGCGAGCGGGAGGAGGGGGCGCCGGGGAGACGCTCCCGCGGCTCTCACCGCAGGGGCTCGGGGTCAACGGCTAGGAGGCTCCGAGGCGATTAGAGACCGGGCGGGGGGTGGGGGTGGGGGTAAGTGTCTTCGTGCGCGCGCGCGCGCGCGCGCACGAAGACATGGAAGGGGAGGGAGAGAGGGAGGGAACGCTTTAATATTTTCCCAGTGACTTACGAGCCCGTGGATGAGCTCCTAGCTGCGCGCTTGGGCCCGTGTGTGTATCAGTGTGGCTGTGTGTTTCCGGTCTGTCTTCCGTGTGAATATCACGGGGCTTGGGGGCCTGCGGCGAGCTTGCGAATGTGCTTCTGGGTCTCGGGGGCACGGAGTGATGCGGTGCCTGCGTGGGGTTGTTTGTGTGCGATTGTTTATCGACGGTTGCGGGACTGCGCCTGTGTGGGCCGTGTCTGCGTGAGGTTGTGTGTTTATGGGCTTGTGTCTGCGTGGGCTCGAGTGTGTCTCAGGGGTGTCGTGTCTCCGTGGGGGCTTGTTTGCGTGGGGCTGCGGTTGTAGGGACCGTGCACGGCTGGGGTGCGCCCGCAGGCGGCCTTGTGTGGGGCTGGCGGGGCAGTGTTCTGCGCGCAGGGCCGAGGCCTGGCTTGTGAGGGAGTGGGGGGGGGTCCGCGTGGCGTCGGGGACCGCACCGCCGCAGAAGAGGCGCTTGAGGCACGAACAGGCCGCGCTGGGGTCGGGGCGAAGCGAGACGAGTGGTGGCGGAAAAGAGAAGGCGGAGACCCGGGGGCCCGCATCCCGCCCCCACCCCACACCCCCGTCCGCACCAGAGACGCAGCTTGGAGATCCTGGCCCTGGCCAGCCCCGCGGTCCTAGAGGCACCGGGTTTGGAGGACCCTACCGGCCCGGGAAGACGCCTACGGGCTGGGGGTTAGCGGGGACCCAAGCCGGGAGCAGCCCAGAAGCGCGCGGCGAGGGCTGCCCGCAGAGGCGGGTCGCGGTCCGGAGACGGCGGAGGACCAGGCCCAGACAAAGAAGAGCGGGGCCGGGGCCTCGAGGCGGGACCGTACCTCCGGTTCCCCCGCGGCCGAGGGGCGGCCCCTCCTCGCTCCAGTCCCGGGGCCGCCGCCGCAGCGGCCCCAGAGCCCCAGGGACGCGGAACTACGCGCCCCGGGCGGGGCCAAGGTGGGGGGCGGGGGTGAGCGTAGCAGGCGGGCGCCGCGCCCCGGGGCCGTGATTGAGCGCTCGGCAGCCCGCCCCTCGCCCGGCAGCGCACCGCCCACGCAGCCATTCATTCATTCATCCATCCTCTCTCCATCCACCCACCTTCAATCCATACACGTGTCCGGCCTATCGTCCGTCCGCCCGATTATCGCGCCAGGGATCACCCTGACGCGTCAGAGCTGGCTCTCTCCACTTTCTCCTGCTCGCCAATCTGTCCCTGCCGTTCTCCTCGGCCGCCACCTTGCCTGGCAGGAGGGAGGAGTGCACCCCACGCCGTGTCACACTCGGGCTTTGCTTTTCAGTGATTCAGGGGACCCCTGTCCCCGCCTACTAACCCCCCCCCCCCACTAACGGATTCATACAGCCTACACCCACCCCTGCCTTCTCCCCGCCCTCCTCGAGACCTGGTGAGGGCAGTAGCCAGCAGCTCATCACACCGCTGCTGGAGGGCCTCCTCAGCCCGGCCTTCTCTGGGCTGGGGATGGGGGCACTCGAGGGGGGGGCTTATGAAGGATTGCTCTGCCCCCAGGTCCTGGTGGCACAGGGGCCATGTGGACACCAGTGACCACAACAGTCACTCCCAAACCTGCCATTTGTAGGGTGTCAACTGGGGATGAAAAAAACAGGTTCCTGGGCTCTAGCCCAGACCTCATCAACCCAAGTGCCCAAAGCCTCTTCACAGGCTGTTCCCTCTGCCTGGGAATCAGCATCTCACAGCCAGGCTTGGGAACCACTGGCCTGGAACATCTTACAGCCTGCCCAGTCCTGAGTGCAGCCGCCCGGCGCTAAGAGCAGCCCTTTTTGCTCCCAGAAATGGACCCTCTAGGCTGACCCCAGACTCACCGGGGAAGGACGCACCGAAAAAAGAGATGCCAACTGCAGGCACCTGATCCCACCAGCAGGCCCTGAGCAGCCTCTCCCTGCTCTGGGCTCTAGCCCCACCCCCCACCTCTAACATGCAGACTGCTTAAGCTCCGTCTTCAATTATCTGGCCTGGGAACCAGGCTCACTCAGTCCCGAGGCCACTCAGCGAGCCAGGAGAGGCCCACTGTGTGCACCATGAGACAAAAGAGTCCCAATCCCTGCTGGGACCCCCGACCCAGCCTTAGTGCCACCTGACCCACAGCCTCAGACTGTCCCTGTCACATTCTGACTCAGCCACCTCCTCCAGCCACCCACGGGCTACGCGGCAGGTGGGAGAATGAGGTTGGTAGTGGATGCCCCCTTCCCCTGGGGGGCAGGCACAGGCTCCCTCCCCTTCCTGGTTTCAGAGTGATCAGAAGAAAAAGTCCTCAGAGTGGCTGAAGCTCCCACACGATCAGCGCCCCCTGCCCCTCACCACTGTCTCCTTGCGGTTCCTTGAATTCACCAGGCACGTTCTCACCTCAGGGCCTTTGCACTTGCTGGTCCTTCCGCCTGGAATGCTCCTCCCCACCCTCTACCGTACCATACAGTTCACTGACGTATGTATTTTGTAGGAATTTTTGTCTGTCTGCTCACTGGTGTATCCTCCGTGCCTGGAATGGTGCTTGGCACACATTCAATAAGTATTTGGTGACTGAGCCTGACCCAGCCCAGGGCTTTCTCTTTGAACACAGGGCCCCTCTGGAGAACAATGGGAGGGGACAGAAAACAGCGGGGCAAGGACAGATGGTATGACTCATCCAAGGTCACTCTAGGGCCCTTCATGGATTCTGGATTCCCAGCACGAGTCCTGAGAGTCTGGAGGAATGAGATGGTGAGCCATGGCTCATCCCAAAGGAGGACAAGGGCATGGCTGAGGGTCCAGAGTCACACCCGCCAAAAAGGACAGAGACCCCCTACCTGGCCAGGGTCCTCCCACCAGTGTCGTCATGGAAGGTGGTGAGGACAGCCCCTCATGGAAGGGATCTGCCAATCTCTGAGAGAAGCCAGGCTCAGAGCCATCAGAGGACTCGTCAAGGACACACAGCAGGACAAGCTGATCCCCACCCGACTGTAAGTCTCCAGAGCGCGCACTCAGTGTGCACTTAGCAAAGGAATGAATGAAGTGACGGTGCCAAGATCCAGACTTAGGTCTGCACAGCCCCCAACCCCTCGCCTGTCCCATCAGACCCTACTAGCAGGATTCACGGGACTGTGGCAGCCGTGCCCAGCACACGGCAGGTCTTCTGTCCACACTGAGGGGAGGCTGCCAGGCTGGCTAGCTCCCTGCTCCGGCCAGGGGTCTAAGTCCACGGCTCACCATGTGCGTCCTGCTCCAGGCTCGGCGGGGACAGGGGATGCCCTCACGTGGCTGGCAGGAGAGTCCCGTGGGCCAGGGTGGGGTGTTCACGGTCTCAAAGGGCCGCTGCTTCCTGGGGAGGCGTGGCTGCAGTCACAGAGCCAGGGCTTGGACTGGCGGCCCTTCACTCTCCCAGCACTGTCTGCAAAGCCACCTTCCTGCAAAGCCTGTGTCCAAATGCTGTCCAGGGTGAAATAATAAACAGGGACCCCAGGCAGGCAATGCGGTCAGTGGGGCTGCCAGATGTTGGGCTCACTGACAGGCCATCAGGGAAGGGGTGAGCCAGGCACCACCCTGGTGGGCACGAGAGGCGGAGAAAAGGGACGTGCGCTCCAGACACCAGGCCAGGTGGGTGCTACCGAGACCCAGAAGTCTCGTTCCAGCTCAGCCCTGCTCTGGTGACCCCCAGGCCTCCTGGCCTCAGGGCGGCTGCAGCTTGCCGAGGAGAGGATGCAGCACCAGGTATCTGGCCTGCAGGGGCGCAGGCCTGGGGTCAGAGGTGCACCAGCAGTTTCAAGTTTCCATCTTTCCCTCATCTCGGCCACCCTCCCCATCTCGGAGACAGGGTCCCTGAGGTCCAGATGGCTGACTGGCCCACCGTCACCCAACTGCTTGGCCCATATTTACTGAGCACCTACTATGTTCCAGGACCGTTCTGCACGTGAGGATTCAGAGCAAGGAACAAGACAAAGCTCCCCTTCGTCCTCATCAAGACACTGTCAAGAAACTGCATGAGTGAGCGAGTTCCGTGGCCTGTGACATTTAGGGGAGGTGTGCTGTGACAAATGAAGCTGGGGAGTGGGCTGGGAGCCCGGGGCGGGGATGCTGTCTTCCTGTCACTGGCCAGGGAACCGGCACTTGAAACAGGTGAGAACAGACCTGAAACATGAAGGCGGTGAGGCAGGCAGCTACCGGGGCCAGAGCTGTGCAGACAGAGGGGACAGCGAGGGCGGAGGAAGCCCAGAGGCCGGAGTGGAGGTGCGATGGGGCACGTGGGAGGGAACAGGGACAGAGAAGGGACAGGAGCCACCCACAGGCCCTTGTGCACGTCTGTGAGGCCTGCAGCTCTCGCGGGGCACGAGATGAGGTGTCCCTGCAGCGCTCTGAGCCAAGGAGGCCAGGGACCTCCACGGGTCCTCACAGGGGTGAGGCCAGGGCAGGAACAGGGAGCCCAGGGAGGTGGCCTGGTCAGGACGGGGACCAGGGAGAGCCGAGAGGGCGTCCAGTTCTGGGTTTGTTTTGGAGGCGGGGCTGACAGGATTAGCCGGTGCGGGCAGCCAGGTGAGCACGTGGGGCGGGCTCCCCCAGCCCTCCTGCGCCTGTGACAGGTCTGTGACCTTCACGTCCACTCTGTCAGCTCAGATGCCTCCACTGTTAGCAGATGTGCCAGGAGCCGTGCCCGCCTGGGTCAGCTCTGGTGACCTGACAAGTTGAGTCCACTCCGAGCCTCAGTTTCCCCTTTTTACGCACTTGTGGGTCCAGGTCAGCAGCCGAGGGCCGCGTACCTCCCTCCCTGCGGCTCCCGTCCACCTCACAGACCAGCAGGCAGGCCTGCCCCACGGATCGCTCCTTGGCCCAACGTTTCTGGAGTGTCCACCGGGTGCCAGGTGTTGTCAGGGAGCCGGGGAGACAGCAAAGGACAAGGCAGACCCGCACCCTGCCCTCGCGGGCCAACGTGGACAGCAAACAGCTCCCGCCCGCCTCCTTTTTCTCCCCAAACCCTCTCACGCCCAGCACTTCCTGAGAGCTGGGCCACAATGTGGACTCAGGGCAAAGAACCTGATGTTTTTGCTGGGGGCAGGGGCGGGGAATCAGGAGTATAATGCCCAAGTTCCCTTAAGTTTGGGGCACATTTTCAGTTTGTTCATCTCCCCCGCATCCCAGGGGCCAGCAGGAGAGGTTGCAGGAAGGTGTGGGGTCTCCTCACTTAGGTTCTTTCAGAGTCCAGGCAGGAGCAGGGCTGCGTGGCGCCCACCTCTCCTACCCGGGCTGGCCTGTGGCCCTGGGGCTGGCTGCACTGGGGTCCACTCACAGTGCCTGCTGAACGTCAGGCCAAGACCAGTCCTTCTTCCCTGTGCCTTTGGTCTGTAAGACCTTTGATCTCTGCCATCTGTCTGTCCATCCTTCCTTTCTAGACTGGTGGGAGGCCACTAGATGAGGTCATGTAACTCAGACTCAGATAGGGCACACCCACCTTCTAGGGGACCCTCTAGGGGACCCTCTTCCCTGGGTGTGGGACCTGGCCTGGAGGTCCCAAACTTTCTCTCTCTCACACACTCACCCTGCCAGTAGCCTCTGCAGCCTCCCTCTGCTGGGGGATCCAGGCCAGTGCAGCCCCATCACCCCGACCCCGCCATCGCTTCCCTCTCAGCGTCCCAGCGCACCTGAAGGTGCTGGATTCTGTCCCTGAGCTTGGAGACTGCAAGGCCCCAGATTTGGAGAGCGGATCAGTGCGGGGAAAAGAAGAGGGAAGGAAGACAGATGGACAGACGGGAAGTGCAGATGAAGGGCAGGGGGGAAGGAAGGAGGTGAGAGATGGGAGCAGAAGGGAGGAAAGAAGGGAGCCTGGAGGAGAGGGTGGGCAGGGGTCCCCCGGTGCCTCTCCCGCTCTGCATTCTCTGGAAAGCTCCTGGGACCGGAGGGCACACCTCGGTTCCTGGCTATGACCAAGGCCACCCACTCCCAGCACTTCTGGCCTGGCTGCGATCCTGACTTGGCCCTGGGAGCAGCTCCTGGCAGCCACACGCCTGCTTGGTGCCCAGCAGGGCCCACCAAGGGGCTGGGGGCCACAGTGGGGCTGAGGCCTAACCAGTCCACTGCACCAATGCGGATGAACCCCTGGCCCCAGCCACAGACTGACCCTTGATCCCAGTCAGTGCGCCAGCATCCTGACCCGACCCCAACCACAGACAGACCCCCGCCCTCTGCCGGGGCTGGACTTCTGACCCCAGCCATAGTCTCTAGCCACAGGCTGACCTCTGACCCCGGCCCCAGCCTCAACCCTGATGCTGGCAGAGGCCTACTGTGGTGACCATCCTGTGGACATGTTCCTCTGGGGACCACGTAGGAAGAAGGGAGAAGGCCCAGTTCAGGGCCACTCACCCCCCAGGGAAGAAGCACCAGCAAGCCCGCAGTGGCCACAGAGGCCTCAGGCCTGCGGTGACTGGGGAGGCTGGACGCACACACGCAGCCAGGCCCCAGGGCACAGCACACAGACGTGTGCACACGCAGACTGTCTGTGCCCCCTGCCCCCGGCCCCTTCTCGCTGGGCCACACAGCCCCTCCGGCCCAGGCCCAGGGGCTCCCCAGGCATCAGACAATGGGAGCGACAACAGACAGCCCTCCACTTCCTCACGGCCCCTCCGTGGGCCCCGTGGCTTCCTCTGCCCGCCTGGGAGGGAGCCCAGCAAGAGGGCGAGCGTTGCTCCCTCCCCCAAACTCCCCCCACTTCACACAGCAGATCAAGGCGGTCAGGACGTGCACACACACACTCCCGATTAGACACACACGTACTCATATGCAGGCGAGGAGATGCACACAGGGCGTGTATGCACGTGCAAGGGGCACAGGGTGAGGACACGCAGAGACTCCTCTGTGACAGCGCCACACACACACCCCCCACACCTGCCTCCCCGACCCCAGCGCTCGCGGTGCCCCTACCTCTGGTGGCTCACGTGACCCCTCCAGCCCCTTCCCAGCTCCGCTCAGAGCTCCTGGGGCCTCTGCCCTCCCTCGACTTGGTGGCTCCAGGGATGCGGCCCCCAGGGACTCTCCTGGCCCACAGCCCCCGGCACCTGAGGACCCAGAGTCCTCCTGACCTTGTCCCGCCTGGCCCCAGGCTGCTTGTGGTGCGCTCTTCCTAAGGGGGACCCAGTCCCCTGACCCAGCTGGCAGGATGAGCGAGGCCCGGGCCCAGTTTCTCCAGGGGCAGGTGAATCCCGAGGACATTCACATCGAGAGCCTGAATTCAGGGCCTCCTGGATCTGCAAAGAATGTCCTCTGGAAGGATGGAGAAGAAACTGCTGGAGGGTGTGGGCGGGGGCCGTTTGGGGAGCTGCGTGAGTGTGAGTGTGCGAGGATGGGGGAGGGGGAGGGGAGGGGAATCACGGTTCTCGTGCCCCGCCTCCTAGTCTGGCTCCATCCCAAATCCCCCGGTGGAAACCAGGTGATGGGTGGGGGCAGGGGTGGCGGGTGGAGATGGCGTCAACTCCACCAAGCGCTCCCCCGGCAACCGTCCCAGCAGCCTTGGAGGTAGGAGTCTTCAACCCACCTTAGAGACGCGAAAACGGGCTGGGGGAGCAGAGGAGCAAGGTTCAGGCCTGGGTGATTTCAGGTCCAGCCCGAACCGCTGCGCCGTCCCCAGAGCTTCTCGAGGGGCCACTCTTATGCACCTGTTACGCCCAGGCCCCGGCCCCGCGCAGCCCACCCGGCACACGTGTGGAAGAAAGGGTCCAACCCTGGCTTCAGACGCCCTGCTGGGCTCTCCAGGAGAGTTAGTGGGAGCTGAGGTCACCACACTCCCAGACACCCTGAACCAGGAAAGGCAGGCCCCCACCTGCCCCCAGAGCAAGTCCAGCTCTGCCATATCCCGGCTGTGTGTCCCCGGGCAGCGCCACACCCTCTCTGGGCCCGGTTTCCACAGCTGAGAAGAGGGATAATGCGTCTGCTCCGGCTTGTGCGTGACAGTGGTGGGGGATGGGAGTGGGGCGGACACGGGCTGGACAGCAGGCTTCTAGGCTGTAATAGGTCTCTCCCAAAGTTAGCAAGAAGCTCACAGTGTGCGACCAGGAGACTCCTCCCAAACCCAGGACCAAAACCGATGTGAGGACCCTTCACTGGACGAGCTGACAGGGCCAAGAGCCAAGTCCAACCAGCCACAACTAGCAGCGTTTCCAGCTGCTCCCCTGCGCTTTGGGCAGAGAGGCCGACTGCTGGTCAGCTTCCTGCACGGTCCACACGCTCCCGGGACCTGAGGCAACAGAACTCACTCAGCGGCTCCCCATCGCATTTCTCAGCCTGTTTTTTCACCTTTAAAAGGGGGTGTTGATGAATGGAAATTAGCACGTGGAAGTCACTGCGCGATCTGCCTGCTGTATCTCTGAGGAGGGTTATTCCCTTCTGGTCTACGGAGAGAGCTGAGTTTTCAGCCTCTGGGATGAGTATCAAATTCCAGTTCCATGGCGATGGTCTGAATGTTGCATGTGGTCACTCTCCTCAGCCGTGCTCCTGGGGCAGAGGCCCAGACCCGCTTCGTCCCAGAACCGCACGGCCACCGACACCGCCCTGGGCTGCTAATCCCCAGATCCCTCCACAGCCTCCCAGCAGCCAAGCGCAGGGCAAGGAGGCGCCGGGAGCCCCGCGCCGCGCACCCAGAAACCAGGGCCCAGAGAGGGAGGTGAGGAGAAGGAGAAGCAACAGACAGCTTTCGCCTCCATATAAGGAAGAACTTGCTCACAGGCAAGAGCTGCCCAGGAATGGAATGAGCCTGCCGCCCGGGGAGGTGGTGAGCGGCCTGTGGCTAACGGTGAGCAAGCAGACGAGGGGGTCTCCGGGCGGGGGCCCCGCGCAGGCGGCTCGCATGCAGGCCGGGGGAGGGCCGCGGGGACCTCTGGTCCTGTGACTTGCCCGAGGCCACGTGAGCAGGCACGGAATTCCAGAAGGTCAGAGCTGGGGGCCAGAGCTGCCACGTGAAAGCCCGCAGACCCACCTACGGCATCGGAAACGGGCTGGAGGAAGGGGCCCAGCCCTCCGATCGATTCCCTACCTGCCCCCCCACCCCCCACATCACGAGGCACTTAACTTTTAGAGGGAAATGCCTACTTTTGATTTTAGAAGTTGGAAAGTATACAAAAGTAGAAAGGAGAAAAAGCCAAGGTTCCCCTCGCCCTGGGACAGTGACCACTAATACCTCCTTCCAATCTTCTCTACACACATCAGTTTTGGTTAGAAATCCTCGTGTGCTCTAAAGTTTAAAACATTAAGATACCATTCACATACTATAAAATTCACCCTTTTAAAGCAGTTTCTGGTGTATGCACAGAGTTGTGCAACCATCACCACTATTTATTTCCAGAACATTTTCATCAGAAAGAAACCTGTACCCATGAGCAGTCACCCCAGTCTCCCCCACACCACAGCGCCTGTCAACCGCTCATCTGCTCTCCGTCTTTAGGGGCCGGGGCAGCACCTCTTCCCGGCCTCCCTGTGCCCACCCCGGCCCCCTTCAGCACTCTGGCAGCCGAGGGAGCCTGCTGAAACTCAGGTCAGATCATAACCTGCCCACGCGCCCTCAGAACCCTCCGTGGCGGCTCCCACCTCACCCGAGCTACAACCTCACTTACACCTCGGCCCACAGTCCCGTGCAGTTGGACCTCTGCTGCCTCACCTCCTCCCACCCTCCCCTTCGCTCCCTCTGCTCTAGGCACGCTGGCCTCCATCAAGCATGGTCCTGCCCCAGGGCCTTTGCACCAGCTGTTCCTCTCACCTGGAACACGCTTCTGCTAGGCTCAACTTTCCCCACCACTCCCTGTAATTCTGCTTTCTTTTTCAGGACACATCACCTGACATTCTTTCTGTCCCATCTTCTCCACTAATATGGCAGCTCGCACCTAGCACTGAGTTGCAGTTCAGTGAATATTTGGGTTGTTTCCAATAGAACAAGCAATGTAAAGGAGCACATGCAAAACCCATGCGCCTACAGAGCCGTTGTAACCGGCCGCCCCTCTGCCTGTGGGCATGCGAGGTGCAAGCCACACGGCGCCTCTCCAGACCTTGCCGGGGGAGTTCTGAAAACTCGGATCTGGTCATCCATGCCGCACAGCCGCACGACGACGTCAGCAGGCGGTGAGGCTCCCACAAAGGCCCAGCCGACCCCGCCCAATCCCAGCTACAGCCCGGCCCCTCCCCAGGCACCGGAGCTCCCACCACCCTAGCAGCTGCTGCAGCCGGTGCCTGCTCTCGCCGTGGTCCCACACCTGCTAAGGGACCCCACCTCACTTGCCCCCTCGGGTGTCCCCCACCTCCCCCTCTGACTGAGCTAGGGGGCACCCTCTCCCTCCCAGCCTCCCCTGGCCCTGGCTGCGCCCAGCATACAGTAGGGCACATAGGAGGCAGGAAGCTGCGTTAAGGGGCTGAGTGAACGGCCCCCGCCCTGAGGCATCTACTGGAACGTGCACGCACCTAGAAAAGTCCGGCTGGGGTCACGCTCAGTGCCCACACTTGCCAACCACCTACTGTGCGCTGGCAGGAGACACAGCGATGGAAAACCCAGGACAGCCCTGGAGGGTGGGGGTGGGGGTAGGGGGTCAGGTACAGAGAAGAGGTGGGAGAGCGGGAGCCCAGATGCGCCGCTGCAGTAGGGCCCGCACATGTGCGTGTGCGCGTTCACGCTGACGATAGCAGGCTCCACGGTGGGCAGAGCCTGGAGTTCTCCCAGGGCCTCGGTCTCCCCCCCACTGCATGCAGGGCTCCCTGGATTGCCAGGCTCCCTGGCCCCACGGCTCAGTCCCGCCTCCCCGGAGAGGTTTTCCGGGTACTGCGGCCCTGCCTTCTCATCCATCAGGATTTTGCTGCATTCCTGTGAGTCATTCTCCAAACAAACCCGTTTGAGGAAGAGAAGGGAGCAGGGGAGGGTAAGAGGAGAGGCTCCATGTGAACCCAGCTCTGCCTCCCACCCACTCCCCCTCCACACCCCCTCCGATGCACATGCGGGGCCCCCAGGAGAGCTCTGGAGTAAGTCTGGTCAGCTGTGCCGTAGAGTTGCTGTGTGACCTTGGGCAAGACCCTTGCCCTCTCTGGGCCTCTGGAGAAGATAGCCCTGAAGGTCCCCAGCTATAGGATGCACGGGCTTCCTCAGGGGCTGTCTGTCACAAAGGAGGCAGGGTGTGAGGGAGGTGTGCCCAGGGTCCCCGATGAGGCTCTTTCCACTTCCTTTTCTGTCTCCCCACCTCTACAGTGAGGAGGGCAAAGCCTCAGTAGGCAGGGGGGCCGAGGAGCTGGCAGAGCAGCTTGTGCCAGTCACAGGGCTCAGGCCTGCCTCGCCCGCCCGCCGCGGGACCGGCGGGGCCTCCAGCGGAAGGCCCATCCCCTGCACCAAGGGCGCTGGGCAGGCCTCCCCCGCGGCGCCAGGAGAGAGGGGGGGTCTCTGGGCAGAGCCCAGCTCTGGGGTGGGGGATGGGACACCGCCTAAGCCAAGAGGAAAAGTCCCCACAGCAGCAGCGGGAAGTGAGTCTCTGGCTGCGTCTGCGTGCGTCATTCCGTGTGCGCGCACGCGTGTGCGTGTCAACAGAGCGACTCCCCCCGGAGTCAGTGGCTGTTTCTCAGTGAGAAGCTGAGTCGCCCTCACTGCGGCCACCAGTTCTGACCGGAGCACGTGCAGGAGCCCGACGCCCTCGTCCGCATGTCCATCTGTGCCTCGGGGTCCGGCTGGTCCGAGGCCAGCTGGCACACCTGTGTGTGTGTGTGTGTGAGACGCAGGCTGTGCGGGCCGTGGAAGGGCTGGGAGCACCCACGAGCGTGCCCACAGCGTGGAGGCTGGCGTCCAGGGTGAGCACCCAGCTGGAGGACCTCCTCCCGAGGCACGACTCCAGGGACTGCCCCTCGAGGCTCCTGCTCTCCGGCTCCAGAACAAGCAGCTTCCAACCCCGGCAGCTGCACCCACGCATGCGCCCCGGCCCGGGGCTCATATCTGGGGGCCCCTTGACACTCAGAGGAATGCTGCCGGCCACGTGCCTGGGCACTGAGCACGGACTCTGGACCCGGTATTAGGGTGCAAGGAGCCCGGGCAGGGGCCCGCCCACCTTCCCAAGGCCCAGCAGGTCCTGGGTCAGGCCTCGAGGCCACATCCTGGCCCAGAGGAGGGAGGTCAGCGGCCTGCAAGGGCACGGGGGGCAGGGAGCAGACCCAGGGCTGTGCGGGACAGAGACCCTGGGGGGCAGCCAGGGGTGCTCAGCCACTGCTCCCAGCTGGGACAAGGGAGGGTCAGCTCATAGGCACAACGGAACAGGGGTAACGAGAGCTGGAAGCCAGGAGACCAGCAGGGCCCCCGGAGGCCGGGGTGATGAGGGGGAAGTGGAGGCTATGGGCGGAGAAGGGGGGTTTCTGAGCGTGTGGGAGAGACCAAATGGGGGCCACCGAGACGAACAGCCACACAGGACAAGACGGGGGCTCCCAGCTCTGCCCCGACCCAGGCTGGGACGTGGACCGTCCTCCTCACAGGTGGAGGCCAGGGGCTGGCACTGCAGCGGTTCCCGGGCTGCTGCCCGACCACGCAGGAGACCCCCGGGTTGCAGCCCTGCTCCCACTGTAAGTTGCTTCTCCCTGGGCCTCAGTCTCCCCGCCTGTAAAAGGGGCACCCTGGCCCACCCTGCCCCTGAGTGCGCTCCCCTCTGTGCCTGGAGCTGGGGGCGGGGCACGGGACTCACCCCCCAGCTCCCCGCAGTTGCCGAGCTGGGATGCTGTGGGCGCTTCCACCCAGGCTAGAGGATTTCAGCACGTACAGGACAGGCTTGGGTCAGTGTGCTGGTGCCCAGCCCAGGACAGGGACCTGGTCTCCAGACTCTGGGCCATTGCTCTGTGTCCCTCACCTTGTCTGGAACCCCTCGGTTACAATAAGGAGAGTGTGGGTGGAGACGGCCACCGCTGAAGGATGGGGGCTCGGGGACACGGGGACACAGAGTCTCCCTGGGTCTCAAGCGTGACAGACGATGCACTGTCTGGGGACGTCACAGCAGGCGTGCAAGATGCAGGAGGTCGTGACCCACCGAGGCCGATCCCGCCCAGGAGCGCCGAGACCTCAGGATTCCACCTGGTCCCCCAGCCTCACCCGGGAGGGAGAGCAGCCAGAGGGGCGGGCGGGAGGACGTGGGAGCCAAGCCCTCGATCCGGGCCGCGGGCACACACATCCACCAAGGGGTCTCCCCCTGGAGGGCAGCCCCCACTCCTGCTGCTTCCTCCAGGTCACATACACTGGGAGAGGGCCCGGGCCTGCAGGCTGAGCGATCCTGGAGGGCAAAGGGGGCAGAGAGTGGGGTGCAGGGAAGCTGGAGGGGGAGGGGGACGAGGGTGGCGGGGTACCCACTCCTCTATTTCTGGGAGATGGGGTGGGCAGTAGCCTCTGAGGCCCATGAGGTTGCAGGGCCTGAGGACTCCGGGAAGCTTCTCCTGCTCTCTGAGCTCTGCTGGCCCTTCAAGTCCCCAGGGAGCCTGTGAGCTCCTAGATCAGCTCAGGGCAGCTCTCTTGGGGTGAAAGCCAAGTCCGGCCGTGGTCAGAGGCCTTTCCCAATCCCTCCCCCACTCCACCCGTCACACTGGTCCCTTCGCTTGTTTTTGCAACATGTGCAGCACGCTCCTGCCTCAGGGCCTTTGCACGGCCATTCCCCCCAGATGTCCCCCAGGTTCACCGACCTCCCTCAAGTCGCCTGCTCAGGAGGTCTTTCCTGACTCCCCAATTTAAAGCTGTGAACGGCTCCCCGACTCCTGCGCTATTTTTTCCTCGCTGCATTTATCGCCTTCTAACATCCTCTGTGGTACCGTCTCCCGTTAGGGCAGACGCTCCAGCAGGGCAGGACCTCTGCTCTGTTCATCCACGTGCACCCAGAACAGCGCCCGGCACAGGGCAGGGGCTCAGTAATGCGTGGGAATGGGTACAACACCCTGTTCTCTGAGACAGGAGAGCCTCCACTTGAATGGTGAAATCTTTATAACGTTCCCCCTGTCGCAGTTTCAATTCTCTTTTCTCCTGAGACGGCACAGAGAAGACACACGTGCCACCCCTCCCAGCCCAGGCCCACCCCCAAAGCAGTGGTTGGATCTGGGGCAGGAAGGGTGGTCATCCTTTTCCTTCAGTCCGCTGACCACCCTGCATCCTAGATGTCACCCCCGGGTGTTGCTCAGGCACTGGCCGCATTGACCCCCCAAACCTTCCCCATCCCTGTGCAGGGCGCCCCTGCCCACCCACCACTCCCCCGGGAACACTGGCCGTCCTCCAGGCTCTCCCTGTGCCTGTCTCTCCTCTTCAGACCCCTGTCCGGCCCTTGCCCACCCGGATCCACGGCCTGGCTCCTACCTGGTCTCCCTCTCCAAGTGCTGGCCTCTGTCTTACCCGTGATTCAGCCTCATCTCTCAGCCCAGAGCACTGCACCAAAGGCCAAAGTCTCCCTCCAGCCTGGCCGTGCCCTGGCCCCAGGCCTGCTGGCCACACCCAACCGCCCAGGTCTCTCGTCACCCCTCAGCCTTTGCTGGAGCAGCGCCCGCTGCCCGGCTCAGCAAGTCTGCTGCCCGCCGCCCTTTCAGGGTGCCCCCACCACTAGCCCCTTAGGGGACCCGGCCCTCTCTGGGCCGGGCACCGTCACTCTGCACAACGATCTCCAGCTCCCCACCGTCCTATGGGCTCCCTCAGGCCAGTGAACAGGTGCTCAAGGGACACCTGCTGAATAAATGAATGAATGATGTGAACCAATTAGCGAGAAGGTAAATAAATGAGTGAGAGTCTGAGTGGAAAGGCTCTGGCAACAGGTCAGCAATCACGTTCTACTTTCTGCCAGGTCTCCTCCACGGCGCACAGTTCTCCGGTACAGACCTGGCAGGGGGCACGCTTGGACACGATGCTGACGACAGTCACGGTGCATCAGTCAGAATGGGCTAGGCTGTGTTGCTGTAACAAAAGCCCCAAAGCTCGAGGGCTTAAAACAAAATGACAAAGGTTTACTTCCCGTTCACACTGCAGGTCCGGCAGGGTGGCAGGGAGGTTCCTGCTCACCAAGTCGTCACACCTGGGCCAAGGGAAAGAGGCCTGGCTGGTGGCCCTGGCAGTGACACCCCCAGCTAGGGAGGGACACACGTTTCATTGGCCAGACCTGGTCACATGACCCCAACCAACCACAAGCCGTCCCAGAAGCTCATCCTACCGTGGGCTCGGGAGGATGGGGAACTGGGAGTTTGGACCAAAAGCTCGACTGACACCTCTGATGACACCGCCACCAATACCAACAGCAGAGGCCACTCATCCAGTACTTCCTGTGCCCTGGATGCTGGTCTGAGGGCCAAAGTGGAATTTCCCTTAATGCTCACGCGTTATTCTGAGGCCAGTGCCATGAAGAGCCCCATTTTCCTGATGAGATCACTGAAGGCCAGACACTGAAGTGACTGACTCACCGGGATCACCCAGCTTGGACGTGGGGACCCCGAGGTCAGAACTCACGTGGGTAATTCCGGGACCTCGCGAACTCCCCCATGGAGCCCACTGCTGGGCACAGGCTCTCAGCTTCCTCCACCAAGGCCAGCTGTGGGCAAGGACTGCACTGGTCGGATGACTGTCCCCACCAGAAAGAGCCTCCTGGCCCTGCCATGTCCCATAACCAGACATCCCCGATGCTGGTCCCAAATTTCACGGATAGAAATGGAGGCCCAGAGGGAGGGGTGACCGGGCCAAGGTCACCCCGTGGGGCTATGCATGGCAGAGACGAGGCTGCAAGTCCCTGTCCACTGTGGCCTGACTGTCCCAACTGCCCTGACAGCACTGGGTGCCCGCGGGCACCCACAGCCTCAACCAGGGACCCTCAGAAGTGAGGGTGGTGATACACACTCCACCTTCCTGCAGGCAGGTCCACTAAGGTAGTGTCCCCAGTTCCAGGCCAGCAAGCCTGTAGCCCTGACCACCTGGGCCGCTCTCTGAGGAGCTGGGCTGAGCAGCCGGCACCTGCTCCCAGGGACAGTCCCATAGCGGAGGCCAAAGAGAGACAGACGGAGGCAAGTCTCTCCTCCAAGGTGTCACCTCCAGGACTTCTGAAAACAAGGCTGGTGACCTTCAGAAGGCCACACTGGGGTGGGGGTGGGGGTTGTGCAGAGTGGCAAGGAACAAAAGAAAAGGGAGCAGTGGAGTTTGAGAAAAGACCCACCTGGAGTCAGATCCCAGCTCTGCTCTGTGACCTGAACCTCCCCAAGCCTCCGTTTCCTCATCTGTAAAATGGGGTTGTGAGCGGGAGTACAGATGACGTACCCGATACCTGATACAAACGCTGTGGCCGTTATGGTTGTTACTGGTATTTTTTTGCCCACCACGCCCCCCATCAGCCTGAGCCCCAGACCTTGATTCACTTATTTCTTGAACTACAGGGGTCCCACACCAGAAAGATTACGGGTGCAGACTCTCGCCCTGGCTGCCGCTAGAATGCGCTCCTCTCACCTGGTCCCTCCCAAAGGGGTTCCGTGCCCAGGAGCTAGGTCAGAAAGAGCCCCCACCCGTACCCAAACCCCGCCCGGCATCCACGCCCCAAGCAGTGTCACTGGCTCAGTGAGGCCAGCCGTCTTCCCAGCCTCATCCTCTGCCCGGAATGCTGGAGTCTCCGAGTCCCCTTACCCACTAAGCCCCCGCCCCGCCAGCTGCTGGCGGGGGGGGGGGGGGGGGGGCGGCAGAACCTTCCAGCACCTAGGAACCCTACGCCTAGCTCCCCAGCCCAACCCTCAGCCCACAGCATCTGTGCAGCATCTGCTGCGTGCCGTCCACCCTGAGAGGCAGAGCTGCGAACGGCCAGGCCCATTCCCCGCCAGCCCACGGTCCAGCTGCACAGACCCGTGGGAACACACACGGGCTTGAAGGCGCACAGACCTGCCCCCCAGCTAAGTGCCTCTGGCCGCTGTCTCACCCCGCCAGCCTCAGCGCCTCCATCTGCACCAGGAGACAGGAGTATGATCTGCCGCGTGGGTGGTACCGAGCCTCAAGCAGAGCCTGGCACACAGTAGGTGCTCAACCCGCGTAGGCCTCATGTCTCCCCTAGACAGGCCAGGGCAGAGCCAACGGAGACCGCCCTCCGGCTTTCCACCGCCTCATTAAACAGGGAGGACTGTCCGCCCGGCTGGGATGCCACCTGACGCCCCTGGCAGCCTGCCCGTTCACCTCCATCCTGTCTGCAAGGACACGGGGCCAGGATGGAGCAGGCCAAGTCCTGGCTGCAGGCCAGCTGTGCCAGGACCCCAGGAAAACAGAAGAGGCCCACCCAGCAGGCCCAACTGCCCCAGAGCCACAGAGTCACTGCCAACACCCCACGCCCACCACCACCTGCACACACACAGTCGGCCCACAATAAACACCAAGGACTGTGCTGGTGGAAGGAATCAGGCTGAGGCCAGGCTGTGTCCTGAGATGAGGTGGCCCGAGTTCAGAGGGACGCATCTGGCCCCCTGGGCAGCAGGGAGCCACTAAGAGTGTCGAGTGGCAAAGAGACCTCTGCCCACATCTCCAGACTCGGGCCTCACCTCCATCTGTGCGCTCGGGCTTCGCGTGCTCATCCCTTACCCCCCGCCCCGAACCGTCCGCCAGGCCTTTGCTCCAACTGCCCCCTTCCTAGAGGGCTATTCCCAGCCTCTCTGAGGAGCTCACACTCATCCTTCCAGGCCGGGCTTAGCAGCCTCCCCTGACCTTCCAGGTCTGGGCTCAAAGACGCTCTCTGCTTCCCCCAACTTGGTCCTTTTCACATTGCAGTACAGGGATTCCCTCCTAAGGCCACCCGCCCAGACAGGGATCCTTGGCAGGCAGAGCCCCAACCTGACAGGGCCGGGGTCGGTGTCCACAGGGGGGCACTGCGTGACCCCTTATGCTTCTGTCTCTCAGGTGGCACGGGGGGAGGGGCGCAGGAGCGCACTCGGGAGACACGGGTGGTGCAGACCAGAGGGGGTGGGCTGGAGGGGGCCTAGCGGAGGGGCTGGGGTGCAGGGAAGGGGAGGGGCAGGGAGGAGAAGGCCAGCTTGGGGAAACCGCTGACCAGTTCTCCCGCTCCCGCTTCCCTTCTCGCCCTCCCCCCGAGGGAGAGGAGAGGGTGGGAGGGAAGGACCCAGCGGGAGAAGGGGACGTGAGCTGCCCTGAACTGGGGCGCACCCCCGAAGCTCAGCTGGCGGGCTGCGGAGGAGCAGAGGCAGGTCCCACAGGGACCCCCTTAAGCCTCAAGGCTTTGGGAGGTTTCCATTGCTCCCACGACCCCGGGGCCCCTAGCCCGGGCAGAGGGCTTAGGGCAACACCGCAGCCACAAGCCCTGTGCCACCCCCAGGTGCCATGCGGGGGCAGGACAGCCAGACCAGGCGGCCTCAAGGAACTGACTCCCCTCCCCCTGGGCTGCCCCACCCCCAGTAGGGGGACCAGACCACCCCTGGGGCGCAGAGGCTCGCCTGGGAGGGGCAGGGATGGTCAGGGAGGGTGCGAGAGGGAGGTGTCGGGCCTCCGAGAGGTGACACGGACTGCCCACCGGGTGCCTGGCATGCAGTGAGCGACCACTGTTGTTACTGTGGGTGCCAGAGGGTGAGGCCAGGCCACAGGCAGCAGCCGGTCCCGCAGGGCCTTGAACGCCAAGCCAGAGCTGGCCGGGCGCTGGAAGGGCGGGCGGGTGGCAGCGAATCAATTACATGAACCCGCACGCAGCCTGAGCCCACCTTGGTCCAGCCCACCCCCCAGCCTCCCCCCACCCCCCACCCCGCCCCGACCCCGCACACCTTCCGGGTAATGAAGGCCACGCAGGCCGGCAACCCGACAGGAGCAATTAAACCCATGCTCGAGGCCACGAAGCATTAATGCAGCTCATTAGCAGAAGAACGAGAAGACCCTCCAAGGGCCACGGGACCCCAGGGCTGCCGGGACCTGAGTCCCAAGTGAAGCCCCACCCACGGGGGCCCCGCCTGGGACGGGGTGGGGGTCCAGGTCCCCAGGGGCCCAGTCCAGGTCCCAAGACTAGGTCTTTGGACGGTGAGGGACGAGGTCCAACGGGGACGGCAGGTGTCTCTCTCCCAAAGAAACACCTGGGGAAACAAGCCTGGAGGTGCGCGTGCCACACAGGGTCCCCAGCAAGGGACACAAGGGCAGCAGCCAACACTGAAGCCAGTTCTAAGCACTTAAAAATTCTCTCCTTTAATCCCTCCTGTGACTCCAGGAGCTCGTGGGTCCTTACTGTTGTGACCCCACTTGACAGAGAAGGAAACTGAGGCTTAGACAGGGACTTGATTTACAGGGCGACCGTCTGGCTCCTGAGGCTGGGCTCGTAACCAGGAAGCTGCATCACCACGGGCAACACAGCCAGGACGCCAGGGAGGCGGGGGGGCTGTGGCTAGGAGGAGGTGTACCATCCCACCCCTCCTGGGTGTCAGGCTGTAGGAGGGCCACCAAGCGTGGTCTTGAGGGAAGCAGGCTGCAATAATCCAGGTGAGCTGTAAGCTGGAATTGGACGTGACATCTCCCAAGGGCTGCTCCCTGGCAACTCATTTGCTTTTCCCCCCCCCAAACACTGGTGGGCCTTCAAGGTGGGTCTGGGGGCCAGATGTGGCAAGACGACAACCAGTGTGGCATCTGGTCTCATGCACAGCACAGTGCCCGGCAATTAAAGGCGTCCAGGGGCTTCCAGGGTGGCGCAGTCGTTAGGAATCCGCCTGGCAATGCAGGGGACACGGGTTCAAGCCCTGGTCCGGGAGGATCCCACATGCCGCGGAGCAACTAAGCCAGTGCGCCACATCTACTGAGCCCGTGAGCCACAACTGCTGAAGCCCGCACGCTTAGAGCCCGTGCTCCACAACAAGAGAAGCCACCGCAATAAGAAGCCCACGCACCGCAACGAAGAGTAGCCCCACCCCGCTCGCTGCAACTAGAGAGAGCCCGTGCACAGCAACGAACACCCAACGCAGCCAAAAATAAAAATAATAAATTTTCAAAAATAAAAAAATAAAGGCACTCGTGGGCAGGTGAATGAATGAACAAATACCTCCCTCTGCTGCAGAGGGGCTGGGCCTGACACTCGGGCGTCTCTTCCCAGCTTCCTTCAGCCCAGGGACAGCCTCTGTGAGAGCAAAAGGAGGTGGGGCCTGAGGACAGGCTCCCGGGTCCCCTGGGGCAGTGCCTCTGGCATTCCCAAGTCAAGGCTGTAGCTTAGATGTCTTGAGGGCCCTGGCGGGGAGGGCAAAGAGACACCGCTGCCTGAGTTCCAGTCAGAGGTGATGGAGCCGTAAGGGAACTTCTAGCCCCTAGGGAGCCCAGAGAAGGTGGGCAGTGGCCTGGGGCCACACAGCAAGGGTCTCAGTCCCCTGACTCATTCAAGTCCTAGCTGAGCCTTGCAGGGGCCGGTGTGGCCCAGCCTAGGCACAGGACTCCTGCTCTCTGTTAGAAAAACTCTGCAAGTTTGGTCCATGCCTCTGTCTTGGCTCGTGACAAAGGCGCATCCCCACACGGGAATGCGTAACGATGCAAACAACTCAGTTGATTACTGTCTTTCCTGCTTTGGCCACAGCTCCCCAAGGGCAGGGCTTACGAACAGCCAGATGATGGATGATTTTAGCCCCGGCACACAGTAGGCCCGCAAACACACCTACCGGCCGGATGAAGTATTGTTACTATAAACGGTCGCGGCGCCAAAGAAAAATGTGGCCTGTGTGGGCTTTCCTGCCTCCCCAGAGCCTTCGGGCACCCCCCGCCCCCAAGCAGCAGGCTCAGGGGCCTGGACGGACCTCGATGCCCTCCTGGCTGGGGCTGAAGGCAGGAAAGGGGCTTGCCCCTCCCGGGCCTGACCCGAGGCCGGCCCACCCTCTCAGCTGCCGGCTGGCCTGCAAAGGTATCATCAGTCCCGGGGGGCCCTCGGCAGCCTCATTAGGAAAGTAGTGACAGACGCGTTAGCTGCTGAGGTGGGGGAGGCTGTGGGCTGTCACGAGGCTGAGGAGAATGCCACTGGGCCGCGTCTGGGCCGGGAGCTGCAGCTAGGGGAGGGACGGCGACGCCGCCTCGGTGCAGAGCCGCCCCCAGAGCCGGGTCTCCCCATCATTCCTTGCTGTTCTCGCTGCCTGCCTCCAGGCTGGACTCGACTTGCCGAGTGACCCCCGACGAACCCCTGCCTGCTCTGTGCCTTGGCCTCTGTGCGAGAGGACCATGGCTGGGAACCAAGCCCCCAGGCACAGAAGCGGAAGCTTAAGCCTGGCGGGGTGGGGGTGTGCTGCCGGAGCCATGCCCGGCATTACGGGCTGCCATGGCCACCACAGGCTGTGTGCCCTTGGACCTCGGTTTCCCCATCAGTTTAACGTGGGCCCAGACCACCTTGACCCTGGAGTTCCCTCTGGTTTCTGAGTCACAGGGCAGGGAAGGCCCGGTTCTGCTGGAAGAGGCCCAGGGGCGTCAGCCTCCCTTGAGTCCCCGAGGCCAGTCCTTCCTGGAGCCTGAGGCCCAGCCACACAGGGGTCACAGAACACAGGTGCCCCAGGCATCAATCCCTCCCAGTGCCCAGGGCTGTAAGCCGGTCCTCCACAACCCAGCCGGCGGCACTGCCTCTGCCTTTGACGTACAGTCCTGCACCACACCGCACGTGCACACGGAAACAGGACGCACATACACGCGACAGACTCAGCCACACGTGGGGCCCCACTCACAAATGCAGACACACAGAGGAGCACGTGTCCTCCCCCCACGTCGTGGACGCCACCGCACATGTAAGCGCCCAAGACACGCTCACAAAACCTGTCCCCTTAACTCGTTTCCCAACCGAGACGCACACGCACAGGCACACACACACATCACACATACGAGCTCACGCTCGGCAATGCGACACACACAGACTCACACACATGCCTGGATGCAGCAACCGCTCGAGAACCATCACCCTCCATGTACAGAGCCCCCCAAAGACTGACAGACACACGCCACATACACACAGCCCCCAAGCCCAGGAACAGACACACACCCATCTTGCCACTTGGTTAAATTCCACATGGCAGGCAGTGCCCAGCCCAGAAGGGCAGCTCCAGATAAGTAAACCGCTCAGCGCATCAATCTCAGCCCCAACCCGGCCGCCTCCTTGCTACAGGTGAGGTGAAGCAGGCCTTACATATTTTATACATGAATAAACTTGCTAAAAGAATACAATTTACAGGGCCACTGGCTGCAGGCTCCCAACATCCCTCCCGCATCTTTTCACTTCGGAGAGCACACGGCAGTGACGGCAGGTGGTGGCCAGTGGGGCATGCTGTCTGGTACCCTACCCGCCGCCCCTCTGCCTAGGCTGTTATTCCAGGGAAGGGAGCGTTCTGTGATTTTCCATCCACTAAATCCTGCTACTGCTCAGGGACAGGGCCCTGTGCTCTCTTGCCTCTCCGGCTTTTCCCCCCAACCCTTGGATGCCTTTTAAATGCCAATCCATCTTTGGCAACTCTGATTTTCCAAGGTCTGTTTCACACAGGGCTGGGATGTGTTAGAATCGAACTGTTGAGGAATGGGGAAGAGAAGGCCTGGCAGGAGGGACGGATAGGGGCAAGGGCAGCTTGTAGCTCGAGAGGCAGCTGGGCAGAGGGAGGCTGTGCCTGGTGCCAGGCCCACACACCCCCGGGGAGAGGCTAAGGAGCCCAGGGCCGCAGAAACCTGCCCCTAGGAGGCAGAGAGGGAGCAGAAGGTGGGCCATAGGACCAACAAGGGGTCTTTGAGTCCGAGTGTGCTGAGCAAAGGAGGCCCCGGATGAGGCTGAGGTCTGAGACCTCGGTGTGGCCTTGCGGCTGGAGCCTGGGTCCCAGAGAGGGCCACAAGTCTTCAACGTACCTGTTCAGGCTGGGTGGCCCCTGCCCAAGCTGCCGATCAGAGTGAGTGGCTGTGGGGAAGGGCTCCTGGGGTCGGCAGGTGGGGAGAAGACGAACTAAGTAAGGAAGCAGCCCCCCAGCCCGACTCTTGTCTGAAGCTCTCCCAAGACCTGGTTGCAGTTCCCTCCAGACTCACAGACTCAATAAAAAGGAGCAGGTCCCACAACAGGAGGGGAGAAAAGCAGGATGTCAGACGGACACAGGGGAGGAGTGGCAGCATACTTAAACAGAGACCCCGTGAACGGGGGTGGGGGTGGGTGCGAAGAAAAGTCAAATGCACCTGCCTTTGGAGACTGGGAGTTCGGGTGAACTGCTTTTCTTTTAACTTGCCTTATTTTCCAAAAGTCTACAATAAGCCTGTCCTCCCTCTATAGTGATTTAAAAAAAGGTATTAAACCACCAAGTGCCTTACAAAACCAAATATATTGCATAATTCCACATTTTATATTTATTACATTTATCATGTTGTTTATCACATGCCTAGAGAAAAAATGTTGACAATGGTGTGTCCTGGGGGTAGAATTATAGGAGATTTTTACTTGTCTTACGGTATTTTTAGGTTTTTCTAAAATCAACATGCTTATAACCTGGTGGTTTTATTAACAAAATGCTCAGGCCTGAGAAGTTCTTTTCCGTATCAAGTCCCTCCCGCAGCTGCTGAAGCCCATTCTCACCCTCCCGGTGCGCGTGCCCCGGGCGAGGCTCGGGAAAGGCCAAGGACGACTGCCCCCGCCCAGAGCCCCCCTTCCTTCCAAGGCCCAAGGCTGCACCACGTCCGGCGGCCTGCCCAAGCCAGGTGGGCTTGGGCAGAGCTCAGCGAGTGCCCCGGGAGAGAAGGCAGCCCGGGAGTGACTAGCGGGCCACCGAAGGCGCGCCAAACAGGAGCGGCGGCTGGCGGGGGAGGGGCAGAGGTAACCCCAGGCCCGCGCCGCAGAGCAGCGCGGGACTCACGGCCGCAGCTCCCCGGCAGCCGGTACCGGACGCGGGAGCAGAACCCGGCCGAAGGCAGACCGCCCGGAAGCCCCGCCCCTCGCCCCGGTTCCCGGAAGCCGCGGGCAATGAGGGGCGGGGGCATGGAAGCCCCGCCCCCAGCCCCGGGTTCCCGGAAGCCGCGGGTTGGCGAGGTGAGGGGCAGGGCCTGGAAGCCCCGCCCCGCGGCGGCGCGGGGCACGCCGGGAGGGGCGCTGCCATGGCGACGCAACGGCCGCCCCGCCCCGCCCTCCCCGTGTCGCGGTCTCGGCCCCAGCGGGGCTCATCCGCTCGGACGCGCGGAGGCTCCGGCGCGGCCGCGGTGGGGGCGCCGCCGGGAGCGAAGGGAGGCCAGAAAGCGCGGGCGTTTGCCCTCCCGAGGTCAGGGAGGAGACGACATGGCCCCGGAGGCGATAATGCAGCTGCCTGCGTGTCTGGCCTGCCCGCTCCTGCCAAGCCCTCCCCGAGGCGGAGCTGCGCGCTCCTGGACAGGCGGGCCAGCCCCGCTAGGATCCAGGGTTTGGCCCCGAGATGGCCCCTCCACCACAGTGCAGACGTTCCGCGCCAGGGCCGGGGGCCCGAGATGCTGGCCTCTGCCCACCCACACGCCAGGCATCTGCTGCTGGACAGTGCAAACTCCTCTGCTCGGCTGCCGTCCAGGCCCCCGCAGTGCCCTCCCAGGAGACCCAGCCAAGCTGGCAGCCCGCCAGGCAGACCCTGACCCCTTCTTGGCCTGCATCCCCATAGGGTGGGGGCTCACACGACAGGCCAGGCCAGTCGGGCCGGATGACTTATCTCCCCAGTCCTGTGTGAGTGGCTCTGCCCGGGTAGGTGGGCAAACAAGCCCAGATCTGTTAAGGAGGGAAGTGGCAGGGCTGGGACTCGGCCAGGCTGACTCCAGACGCCTGTCCACACACAGTGGCACTCCCTGCTCCGTGGCCACCCAGCCTGGGCTGGTCCGGCCACCTATCTGCCCAGAGCACTGGCCCGGCCTGCACTCCCCTCCTCCCCCTCCCCCTCCCCCTCCCACCAGCCGGCTTCCCTTCTGAGCCGCCGATCTACAACCACACAAAGCCCTGTTTGTTTGCTTTCTCTGCTGCTCCCCCTGGATCCGATGTCTTTCTCTGCTACCTGCCGGCCTGGCTTCCTCTCCAAGCTGCCTTCCCAGCCTGCTGAAGGGAAGGAGGCGCCGACCATACAGCAAGCCCTGTCTCGCGGCCACCCCATCGTTCCGAGAATCCACCTCCTTACTGCTGGAGGCTGGGGACCAGCCAGGGCGATCTGACTGAAAATGGCTTTGCAGCCCCCTCACTGCCTCTCAGAATGTAGGGTGTCTTCTGGGTGGAGCAGGAGAGATGCCTGCAGCCAGGGGCTGGGACAGGGGGAGGGGAGCCAGAGCGGTCCAGCCAACCTCCCCTCTCCTTTTGTGAGCAAGGCCTGTTTTGTTTGTCAATCAGGAAGGCTGCCCCTGACTTCCCAGCAACCCAAGGGGGCTGTCAGAGATAAGGAGATGAATGGGACCAGGAAGGCCAAATTCAAGGAGGCAGAGCGACGCCCCGGTTTCACGGTCTTCACCCACCCTCACTCTTTCTGGGGGTCCACAGGCTGCACTGGGAGCCTGGCTTGGTAGGTGCCCCCTCAGTGCCCACCCTAGGCAGGCACCTGAGCAGACCCCTCAGCATGGCAGGCACCCTCTGCAGTGTCTTGGGAAGCCCTATCGGCCTGAGCTGAAACAAGGCTTTCACAGGCAAAGAAAAATAAACACCCGCATTCCACACCACCTTTTCTACCTGCAGAGTGGGGCTGCCCTCTCTCCTGGTTCAAATAAAGAAACCCAACACCGATGCACAGAGATACCACAATCTCGCCTGGTTCCTTCTACCCAGGGCTCTTTTATTGCGCCCTGCCACGCTGGGTGGCCCAGGGCAGGTCCTAACCTCCCCGGGCCTCCCTCTTCCCCTTCCTGTCCCCTTCCATGCAGAGTTTAACCCTTACAGCAACTCCAGGATAAAGGTATGGTTACGCCCGCTTGACAGATGAAAGGAGGCTCCAACTTCCAGACACTAAAACTGCTCCGGTCAGAATTCAAGCCCACTTCCGACTCTAAAATTTCCCACCAGGTCACAGTACTATTTCACAGTCAGAGATTATCTGCTGACTGGATGAGTGACCACCATGAGGAAGTGAGCAAGGAGCAGGCAGGGCCTGGCTTTGGTGCCCAAGAGATGTGGTTTCCAATCGCATTTGGTCGCTGTGTGACCTCATGCAGGTCACTTAACCTCTCTGAGCTTCGGTTTCCTTGATAATCTGTATGAGGCGGTTAATAAGGCTTACAGAGGACCACCCAGCGCCAAGCAGAAAAGCAGGCACTCATTAAATGACGGCTTTGCTCCATGATCCCTCTCGGCAGCCAGAGAGCCAGGCATACACTTATTAGAGGAACCATCCCCCATCTGGCCCTGCTGCCGGGCGTGCCCCCTGTCACCATCTCTGGCCCTCTGGAACGCTCAAGCTGAGCTCCCCAGGCTCCTGTCCTGTCCAGGAGACCAGGGCCTCTCTGTTTAATCTGCCAGGGAGGGGGCCCCAGGGGTCAATGTCACCCCAAGGGAACAAAGCCAGCTCCGTCCACGTCCTGCTGGACTCGACAAGAGAGAGCCACTCGGTTAAGTCTGACCTGGCAAAACGTCCGTTTTTAGTGCTATTTTGGGCCATGGTGGGGATTTTCTGTGCTCCTCTCAAAGGTACCCTAAACCGAATTCCTTCCCATCTCCCCATCCCTATCTGTGTTTGAAATGAAAGTATCGTTCTTCCTCTTCTTTTTATCCTGCTTCTCTTTCCCACCTATCAGATGGATGCAAATGAGGGAAGGGGCAGAGCTGGGACCCCTCGGAGGGCAGCATTCCTCCCCCCCACAACCAGTCCCCCAGAGCACAGCAGGCTAGGAGACAAAGTTGCTTCAAACCAGGCAAAGCGGAGAAGTCCTCCGGCCTTCCGGTTCTGGAAGCCCTGAGGCCGGGTCATTGTCTGCTGCCGCCCCAGACACACACCAGGCGTCTGCCCCTCCCACCACACACCTTTGCCTTTCTGCTTCTCTGCCTTTGCTTGGGCTGCACCCGCGCCCCCAGCCTGGAAGCCCTCCCCCAAGGCCTCCCCTGCGAGGAGCGCCCTCTTAGCTGCAACACGACCACATTTGAATCCACATCTATGAATCATGTCTTTCAGGTCCACTCCCCTACCCGACTGTGGGCTTCAAAAGGGGAGGGGCGGCCGTCATGTAGTCACCCATTTCTCCAGGGCAAGGCTGCTCAAACCCCATCAGCACTGTTGACATTTGGGGCCCGGTAATTTGTTGGGGGGGTGTCCCCGGCCTCGACCCACTAGATGCCAGCATCCCCCACCCAGTGAAGACAACCAAAAATGCCTTCAGACAGTGCCTAACGTCCCCTGAGGGACAAAATTACCCACAACTGAGAACCACTGCTCTGAGGCCTGGCACCCCGCCCCCCAAAACGAGTGAATGCACGACTCTCCCTTCTGCCCCCAACAGAACAGGTGATTTTTATTTTTTTTATTTTTACCTCTTTTCCTCTTACCATAATCATGTACAAATTTCATCTTCCCTATCAGACCAGAAGCTTCCAGAATACAGGCCCATTGGACCTCAGCTGTATATCAGAGCTGATCACCAGTTACCATTTTGCTGCAGGAATAACTCTCAAAGCATCAGAGAGCACCCGACTAAAACCCAGTTCTGCTCCCCCTTCCACACCCTGCCCTGGGCTCCTGTGTGACTTTGCGTCAGCAGCTAAGCTTGTCTGGGCCTCAACGTCTCTGCATCACTGTAACAATTCTTTGTCCTATTAGCTAGTGGGAGGGTGACGACGTCACACCTCCAAGGAGCTGTAGTGCCCAAGAAGAAATCTTTCAGATGGTTTTTAATTTACATTTTCTGAGAATTATTATTACTAATAGGCAACATCATTAAGCACTTTGCTATGTGCCAAGTACAGCTGAGCGCTTCACAGGCATCATCTCATTCAATCCTCTTAAAAGGGAAACGATGACGTCGGTACTATTGTTTCTGCTGTCTATAAAGGAGGAAAGAGAGGCCCAGGGAGCTGGGGGAACCTGCCTGAGGACATCCAGAGGTGGTCTGCTGGCCTCTGGCAACTGAGGATGCCAATCAGAAAACCTGCTCAGCTTCAACCCTTGATATTGAAATTACTTTTCGAAGTCTGAAGCCCGCCCGGTGCAGGCAGAGTTAGACCTTCCCAGGTGGACAGGCCTCACCCACTGGGGTCCTGCTGCAGATACCTGGCCCCAGGGCCGCACGGAAGGTCTGACTGCAGAGGTACCTGGTGCAGTGGCCCGCCTGGGCCGGGGCTCGAGGGCGGGGCTCGGAGGGCTGCCACCCCCTTCCCAGGTGTCACCCGTCTCCGCAAGGCCCTGGCTGGACCGTCTTCCCTCAGTGCCGAGCGGGCGCTGAGATTCTTCAGGGCAGGAATAAAAAACAACCATCCTCGAGCACCTTCTGTGTATTTCTAGGTATTAAAACAGGCCCTGTCTTAAGAATTTTATCTGCATCAACTCACTAGTTCTCCCAACAGCCCTGAGGCAAGCTCTGCCATTTCCCCCATTTTACAGATGAGTAAAGCAAAGAAGTAACTTGTCCGAGTTTGCAAGCGGCAGAGCCGGAATGCGAACCCAGGCAGCTGAACTCTGAAAGGTGTTCACGGCCAAAAAGTCTGTGTTTACGGCTGTGTTCCCAGCACCCTGGTGTGCGGGAGATACTCAGTATGTGATTTATGAATGAATGCACAAAGAAATGAATGAGTTTGTGGTCACACTGCTGCCCAAGTCCACCTATAGCATCGGGGCAAAGCCTCTTTGCAAACAGAAACTGGCCGGAAAACGGTAATTCTCACCTGCCCCACCGGGTGACAGAGACACGCAATCCATCCACCTCAGCCTGGCTGGGGAAGGAACAGGCACCGAACTCCTGGTTTTGGCCAACGTCACCGCAGGGAAGGCTAGGGGAGGAGTGACAACAGCGACCTCTTCCCCCAAAGTCCTTCAGCAGGAAGAGTACTGGTCCCTGCCGAGCCCACGGGCCAGCAGCCAGTGACTCGGGGCCTGTGACTGTGCCCGTTTCAAAGGTGGGGAGACGGAGCCCCTGAAAGGACGGTGGCACCTGGATGTGAACCCGGGCTGGCCTGTGTTTCTGACCCCATGCTTTCCAGATCACAGGGCACACTGAATGCAGCAGTTACCGCCCCCTCTCGGACAGGAGGGGAAATGTGCTGGGGTGGTGGGGGCGGGGGACGGGGGAAGGGGGGACGGAGAGGGCGTGACTTTCCTGAAGCAGCAGCTGGAACTCAAACCCTGTCCCGATTCCAAACCCAGGGCCGCTCCCCTGCTCAGCCGTGCTGCCCAGACTGGACTGAGGCATGTCTCCAGGGAGGGGACGGGAGGAGAGGGGGGCCAGATGCGGCGTAGCCTGCACCAGCTCCCTTGGGACCCCCAGCCTGGGGCCCGTCCTCACCCTGAGGGGCCCCAGCCCCCCCACTGGGCCCCTACACCTCCCGACAGCTCCCCTCCGGGCTTGCGGGACCCCCTCCTCCTGAGGCCGATCACCATGCAGAAACTGGACGCCTGCTGTCCACTGGCCCTGAGCATCTCATCTCCGGGGCCGGCGAGCCCAGGGCCAAGGGGAAGAAACGTGGCGGGGAGGGGGTGTCTGCTGGGTGAGCGACGATCGGGTGGTCACAGCAGAGCCCTGGTGCTCCTGGCCTGTCCTTCTGTCCTTCCTGACTAGGCGTCCTTCCCACGTCGCCCTCTCCTCCTTCCCACCAGCCCCACCGGTGTCCCACCACCACACACGCTATCCACACAGATTCGAGAACCAGTAGAGCAAAAGCTCTCCTCTGGCAGCCGAGCCCCATCTGCACCTCCAGCTGCTGGCACCCACCCTGGTGTCACATTCCAGTCTCGGATCCCGGTGACCCACCCAGGCACGGGGCACGGCTCTGCCTCAATCCCGGGAAACAGGACGAGCCAGTTTCTCCTCAGCCCCCCAGAAGGAGCAGGGGCCCCTCTCTGGCCTTGCCGGTCTCCTCTGAGGGTGATGAACAGAATCCCCTGACTGGCTCCCCAAGAATCCCCAAGATCCCACAGGGGCCCCCGAAACAATGCTGGGCTCCCCCACCCCACCTCGCCCGGCCCTTCCTGCCGGGAAGACTTCTGAGCGCCCCACGCCCCCCGGCCTCACCCTTGGAGCTGGGGCCGCACAGACGAGGCAGCCGAGCTCTGGGCCTGGGTGCCCCGGCCTCCTGGGGAGGACAGACACCGACAGAATTACCGATAATTCTGTGATAAACGCCATGCCTCAGCCATAGACAAAGGGAGATGACTCAGTTCTGCCGTGGAGGTCGGAGAAGGAGGGGACAGGACGTCTGTTTGGGTCTCGGGACGCAGGGAGGAAGGTGAAGGGCAGCCCAGGTGGAAGGAACAGCCTGGGCCAACGTACAGAGGCAGTAACGCCAGGGTTGCATCCTGGGAGGGGGCTCGGCTGTGGCAGGAGGGGACGGGGCCTGAGTGGGACCAGAGCAGGCGAGGACCAGAAAGGCCCGCACGGCGCGGGAGGGACTCCGGAGCAGATCTTGATTCAGAGCGCAGCCGGAGCCCCGGGGAGTCACCGCCGTGGTTGAGAAAGGTCGCTCTGCAGTGTGGCCCACGCTGGGAGGGGGCAGGATGGAGGCAGGGAGGCCGGTGAGGAGGCCGCGGCAACAGCTAGCCTCTCCCACCACGTTCTTTCTGAGCCAAGTCCTGCCTCCTGGCCATAGGACACCGGCCATGTCCGCTGCAGCTGCCGAAGAATCGCTGGTGTGTTCCCTTTGCCAGGAACGCCCCCTCATCACCTACCTGTGCTCCAAGCACCTGCTCCAAGCCCCCTCTGCCATGGAGCTGCACCTCCACAAAGCCCCAACCCTGGTCAAGTTGGGACATACTCATCCTTGGACCCTAAAGCTCAGGCTACCTGCCCACCATCCTGGAACTGGCTTCCGTGGTCCCCCCTGCCCCTCCCCGCGTGCCCAAGTCCCGCCAAAGACACCGACCCACTCCTTCCCACGTTGTCCCCAGAACACCTGTCAGTGCTTCCACGCGAGGCCCTGCTTCCTGCCAAGACCTGGCGCGACCTCCCACTCGTCCCCTTGGGTACCATCTGGTTCTCACCCCTGGGCTGTGACCTTGGAGGCAGGTGCATTAAGCACAGAACTTCGAAACCGTGGGCCCTTGGAAAATACCTGGTGGGCCAGTGAGCCCCGGTGCCTCTCCCGAAGGAACGCTGCCCGGCGTGCAGGGCTCCGCCAGGGCCTGCCTGCGGAGCCACACGTCGCTGGCGGGACATCCATGCCCAGCCACAGGCGCTATTAAAGCAACGAGGTGCAAACGTGGACGGCCATGGGAAGACAGTGGTGATCGTAATGGTGACAGTGGCAGCTAACGTTTATTGGGACAAGTACTGTTCTCAGCTTCACAGGCTGACGTGGACTCACTCACTTGTCAAAGCTTCACCACAGTCCTCTGAGGCTGGTACTGTTATTACCCCCATTGCACAGATGGGGACACAGAGGCACAGAGAGGTGAACAACTCATTCAGGACGTGATGGAGCCAGGAGTCACCCAAAGCCTTGCCCTGGAGCACCCCACCTGTGACCCCGCCAAGACAACAGGAAGGAAAAGGGAGCTGACACTAAGAGCCTGAGGGGCGGTCTCGTCTGGGGTAAGAGAAAACTCTGTATTTGTGTACATGATACACGTATGCATAAGAGAAGAGCGAACCATATTCGAGGTGTTAACTGCGGTTACCTGGGGGGCACTTGTACTCTGCGTACTTCCGGGTTATTTGCATTGTTCACAATGAGAACAAACCCATGTCCTACCTGAGAAATTCAAAAAGAAGAAATTGAGAGAAACTGTCAGGGCCTCAGTTAATGTTTGTTGAATGAATAGAAGGCAGACTCATTTCCTAGGCCTGTTTTTTCAAACTCTGGGTAGGACCCATTAGTGGATCGTGAAATCAATTTAGTGGGTCACAGAAAGCAATTTAAAAAAACAACAAAAACCAAATAGACTAGAACAGAAAGTATCAGACCAGGGTACATAACAGAGTAAAGAGCTATGTCACTGAACTTTTTTTTCCAGTTACACACAGTGGGCGTGAATGGAATTGTGACCTACAATGCATTTCTTACTATAGGTCACAGCGGAGGGTTTGGAAGCCACAGTCCAGACTAAAGAGTCTAAGGAGGGATAAGCAGGGTCCCTGCCTGCAGGGGCCTCCTGGTCAACGGGGAGAGAAAGACCGTTACGGGGCAGGTGACCCCCCCCCCCTCTGTTTAGGAAGCTACTGAAGCTTCTGGCTGTTGGGAAGGGTCACACTCAGCCCACTCCATACGCGGCTTCTGGGGCCGGGATCACCCCTGGACACATTCTCCTTCCCAAGCCCCTTGCCTGTGAGAGCCTTTGCCACAGTTTTGGGGCTGAGCCTCCCCCAAACCAGAATGTCTGTGTCCCCTCCTCTGTGTTACCCAGAAGGCCACTTTTCCTAAGGACTCCCTTCTGGACACTCCTGAGGCCCTCACTGTCAAGGGGGAGGGGTGGGAAACTAGAAGATTCCTTTCCAGCTTCCAGATCCTGAGGCCACGTCCCAGGGAAGCCTCTGGAAATGCAGCTGTGTGGTCAGTCGGGAGGGGCCTCCACTGAGTCTGCAGCGAGGGCTGCCCCCACCCAGGGTGCGCCTGACCCCAGGCAGAGCCAGGTCTGAATGAAGGATGCGGTGTGGGGAGAGAGGCAGAGCCCCCAGCCTGGGGCTCCCACGGCGCTGGCGCCTCCACATCAGAACTCGCCTAACCCACCCCGCCTCCCCTCCCCTCCCCGGGCAGCAGACAACTAAAAAAAGATAAAATAAAAAGAAGTAATTCCCCTGCTCTGACGTCAGCGCGAGGTCTTAACAGCCCAACAGCGGCATGAAACTGGATTGCAACCAGATGTAATGCCCTTGAATCCTCAACACGCCGCTGCGTTGGAAGACAAATGGGGGGGGGCACTCTGGGTGGAGGGAACCGTGAGGGTCCCGCACGGGTCCCGGATCGGAGCCTGCGGAAACCCTGGGAAGCCCGGGGCCCGGGTCGCCATTCAGGCGCGCTGTCTCCCCTCCCCCAGCCCCCCAGTAGCGCATTGTTACTCTCGACAGCCGTCTCCATTCAGGCCCGGAGCCCCAGCGCCGCGCCCGTCGGGGGCTCCCCGAACCAGGGCACGGCTCGGGCCGCACTCCGGCCCCTGGCGTGGATTTGAGGCCGACCCAGAACCCAAGAAGGGAAACAGCTCGCTGGGAAAACGGGCGCCCCAGGAAGCTGGGGCCGCCGCGGCCTCGGGCCTGTCTGGTGTTTCGCTTCCCCTCCGCCCCTCTTCGGCCACCCCCGGCGACCAAGGCTCCAAATGTCAACCCCGCGTCCTGCAACACCCCCCCACCCGCCGCGCTCGGCGACACTGCCTTGCGCCCGGTCCCCGCGTCCTCCTCCCGGGTCCCCTGCCTCCCAGGCGCGGAGCCGCGGAGCCAGGCACACGGCCGGTGCGCAGCCGTCCGTCCGGGAACACGGGACTCGCGTGGCCGGAGCCCCCACTGTGACGTCACCCCGAAAGGCCCGCGCGCCCCGGGCCTGCCCGCGTCGGAGCTCCCCGGCCTCCGGGGCCGCTTCCTGCCGGGTCGCGCGGCCTGCGCACAGGCCCGGGCGCCGCCGCCCGCGAGGGGGCACCGCCGCGGGCTCCGCTGAGAGCCCCGCGCGCCACCCCTCCCCACCACGGCCCTCGCCGTCTCTCGAGGCCCTGGCTCCCACGCCGTGGCCCCACCAGGCCCCGAGTCCCCCCGGAGAAGTCGGCTCCCCACCCCCCACCCGGACGCACTCACAAAGCTCGCCTCCGGCCCCGGCGCCGCGCGAACGCCCCGGTCCCCACCCGCACTCGGCTGACCCCCGGCGCCACCGCGCGCACAACCCCCGCACCCGCGACCCTCGTTCCTCGCGCCCGCACCCCGCAGCCCCCCGGACGGCCATCCGGTGACCTCGCGCCCCCCGCACACAAAGCACTTCCCCGCGGCCCCCCGCGCCCCCGCCCCGCCGCTTGGTGCTCACCTCAGCGCGCGCTCACTCGGGGGCCCGGGTTCTGGCGCTGCGACTTCGCTGCCTGGAGACTCGGGCGGCCATGGGGGTCGGGGCGCGGCGGCCCGGCCGGCCAGCAGCCAGGCAGGAAAGAGGGTGGGCCGCGGCGCCCCCTCCTCGAGCCGGCGCTCGGGCTGCGGGCTGGGCGGCCTGCTCGGCGCGCTCTCGCTCCGGCCGCGCCTCGCTCCGCACCTCGCCTTCCGAGCACAGCCGCGGGCAGGGGCGGCGCCCGGGGCGCGGGGACCGGGCCCTGGCTGCGCACCGCCGGGCCTGCTGGCGTCGCAGGGCCGCGGGGAAATGCGGTCCCCTCCGCGCAGGAAGAGCCGGCGGCGGGCGGCGGGCGGCGCGCGGGGGGAGAAGGCGGCGAGAGCGCGAGGAGAAAAGTTCCCGGCCGCCTGGCTGCGCTCGCTCGCCGCCCGGGAGCCAGGTGGGCCGCGCGCCCCGACAGCACCCCCTGGCGGCCAGCGCCCGCCGCGGGCCTGGGGGGAGGGGGCTTGGCGGGGGGACCCGGGGGGCCCTCAAGCACTCGCGGGCCGGGGTCGGGGCCGGAACCTCGGGCGGAGGACGTGGACCGGCACCGGTCTTCAGATGCTCCCAGGCTCTGGCCGGGTCCCTGGGCCAGGCTCCCGCCCTCACCCACCACAGCCCTCCCGTGACCTCCCCTTCACAGTCTGGGAAACGTTCCGACCTCTAAGCTCAGTAGGCCGCCGAGCATGGATTTCTTCACTTACTGGCACCTCGCTGGACGCCAAATCAGCAGAGACAAGTGGTCCTGTCGTCATGGGGCTGGCACCCTGGTGGGCAGAGACAGACAGCAAACAAATGCTTCCACACGTGAGGAAGATCGTTCCAGGGACAAATGAGCGCTAGTCATTAGTGACGTGAAGAACAGGGGCTACTTAGCTGGGTGTGAGCACGGAACTGACCGTTCCTGGCAGGGGGAGGAGCAAGTGCAAAGGCCCCGAGGCAGGAGAGAGCAGGGTGACAGGCAGAGCCGTAGGGAGGACCCGGGTCTTCAGCACTACCAGGGCCTGGTGGGGACCTTGGATGCAATTCTAGTGCCATCGGCAGAGCTTGGGCAGAGGAATGCTGAATGAATGGGTGAGTGAACCTATTATGAGCTTACAGACTGCCTGACTTCCTGCCCCAAAGCCTCCGCTCGCCACAGCCGAGGCAGAAGGCCTCCTGCTCCCACCCAGCCTCCGGGGTCTGTTGGTCCCACGAGCAGGGGACGGCTGTCAAGGAGCCAGGGTCCCGGGAACATCAGCCTCCTCACCTGTAGGTAAGGCCAGGTGGTGGGTACGGTGCTCTTACTCTGTGACAGAGGACTGTCCCCCTGTTTACACGTCCTCTCATCCGATCCTGACACCCACGGCCCCCTCGCCCCCCAGGAGGCAAACCCACCGCTTTTGTTCACGAGGAAACTGAGGCACAGAGCAGTGAAGTCATCTGTCCAGTGTCTCAAGCTAAGGTGACAAGCGAGACCCAAGACCTGCACCCAACTCAGCCACCACCCCCGAGGGCGAGCTTGAGAGCCGGACAGCAGCGGGATAAGAGGGTGCGCAGCGTGGCTTTAAGCACAGGTTCTGGGGGAGACAGACCTCGTCTCTAAGTCTGGCTTCTCTGGGCCCAGCTGGGAGGCTTTGGAAAAACCAGTTGACATGCTGAGTCGCGATTTCCTCATCTGTAAAATGGGGGTAAGAGTAGCACCTACTTCCCGGGTTCCTGAGGACTAAAGGAGGTGGGAGTGTGGAGCGTCGAGCTCGGAGCCTGGAGGCCGTGAACACTGTTAGTGCTTTAGGTCACGAGGTAGAGGAGGGGCAACGGGGCTTCCATACATCCAGGGGCTTCTACCCCCTGCCATGTCCAGCCTCCTGCCCTCCCTGCCCTCCCCTGCTCTGGGAAGAACCCAGGGAAGGCCTGGCACCAGGGACCTCGGTGGGCGGTGAGAAGAGGGGGTGTCCCGGGGGAGGAGGAGATGGCGTGGTCTAGGCACTAACCACTGCCTTTCTGAGGGCCCGTTGTGCACCAGATGCTCTCCGTGGGTGTGAGTTTCCTAGGGCTGCTGCGACAAATGACCACACATTGAGTGGCTTAAAACAACCCAACTTTATTCTCTGCAGTTCTGCAGGGCAGATGTCCGAAATCAGCATCAACAGGAGAGTCCGTTCCCTGCCTTTTCTAGCTTCTGGAGGCCACGTGCATGTCATGGCTCGTGCCCCCTTGGTGACCTCCAGGAACCAGAAAAGGCAGGAAATAACTGCTTCTGTTGTCACAGCTCCTGCTTCCTCCCTTGACCTTCTTGCCTCCTCTTATAAGACCCTTGCGATTCCATTCGGGCCGCCTGGATAACCCAGGAGACTGTCCCATCTCAAGACCCTAATTTAAGCACACCTACAAGGACCCTCCACCCCCTGTTTTTTTTTTTACCACATAAGGGAACATTCACAGGATCTGGGGATCAGGACCCAGATATCTCTGTGAGCTGTTATTCAGCCTCACACTCCATGCATCCTCTCAGTGCTCCCTCATCACAACTCATTTTACAGATGAAAGAATTGAGGCTCAGAGAGGTCAGTCCCTCATCCAAGGTCACACAGCAGGTAAGCTTTTTCACCTCTCCCATGCATATTCATTGAGTGCCCACCGTGGGTCAGACACTGGGTTAGGTTCTGGGTTGCCATGTAAGAGCTACCTGTGAAAAACGTGCTGTGGAGCCCAGGCACAAAGTGTCGTGACCTGGTCCTGTTGAGGAATTCAGGGAAGGCTTCCTGGAGGAGGTGACCTGTGAGCTGAGATCTGGAGGGTGATCCTTAGGCCTCTTCAGAAGGCTGGGTAGCCCAATTTAGGGAGGGGAGGCTTCTGAGCAGGAGAGTGCTCAGTCTGCTGTGGGCACCATCAGGGGTTGGTCAGCAGAGCCAGGCCCCGGGAGACTTCTGCTGAGAAGCTACTAGTCACCTCTCATGGGATGCGGTGGGAGGTAAGGTGGGAGTGGGCCCACTGCCCAACACAGACACCCAGTAAAGACAGTGCTGCTACAAAATGTCGAACTTGCAGCCTCGAGGTGGGATCCAGGCTGTGGGCTTATTTTGACTGGAGAGAAAAGTGTCTAAAGATTTTGGAGTTGAAATACCTTTAAGGACTATAAATTCTTGCGGCCCTACCACTACCCACACCGACATTTAAATCACCGACTGCCCCCAAAGGCACTGGGTTTGAGATATCCTCCCCGCTCCCCAGGGGTCTTAAGACTCAGTTTTGCATCTGTGCCTTGGCCTGGAACTCCCCCTCGGTTTTCTCCTAGGCCAAAAGGAGACAATGACTCCCGGCCGAGGGAGAGAGGTCCCCGGGGCTGGAAGACAGGGAAGGGGGATCCACCTCCGGACAGACTCCCGTACCCTGAGGGACTGGCTTACTGGTGGCTCGCCTCCGTGGGGACATCCCCAGTTCAGGAGCCCCCCCCCCACCCCTCTGTCACACGGAAGACCAAGCACAGGGAGGGGAGGCACCTGGAGTGGGGCGTGCGGAGTGGGCTGCAGGTGCGTCTGAGGGCCCAGCTTGAGCTTTGCGCAGCCAGCCTGCCTACCTGAGGAAGCTACATTAGGGAGGGCTAAAGTCCGACGTTGTCTCAGCCGTTGTGGATCTCTGCAACAGAGAACCTTTGTCCCAGCTCACACACCTGTCTCTTGGTGGTTATCACACCTTGACTTCCTGGGGGAACATTCCTTCCCACTATCTGCCTATGTGGTTCAGCCGGGGCTGACGCTACCTCCGGTACACAGAGATGTTCCTAGGATTCAGGTTTAACCAATCAAAGTGCCCCATTTCCCTGGCTGCAGTGGCTGGTTCAGGGATGGCCACATGACCCAAGGCCACTGGCAGTTTTGCAGGAAGCATTGAGCTTTGCTGGAACCTCCAGGGGGTGTTAAGCTGGTTGGTTGTGGGCCTGAGAATAAAGCCAGTATGTAGGAGAGCAGTGTCAAAACACACGTAGAGACACCAGCTGGGCACCTGGATCCAGCTACACCTGAAGCTCATTACACGCAAGCCAGTAAGGTTACCTGTTTACCTAAACCAGCCTAAGTTTGTTTTCTGTCGCTTGTCTCAAAGAGAACTAAGGCTGCTTTACCTGGAGAAGAAAAATGAGGGTGAGGAGGGGAGGGGACTGACTTCTCCAAAGATCTGAAGGGCTGCCCTGGCCCTGTGTACTCACATGCAGGTTGTGGGTTTCCAGCGAGTGCATTTTGACTCCTTATGAGGCAGAACTTTCCCACAATAAGAACTGTTCAGAGGAGACCATGCACTGCCTCAGGACAGAGGAAGTTCCCTCCTTGGGGCTGTGCAAACAGGCAGGATGTGGTGGAGGGGACTCAGGCTGGCTGCAAGGACAGCGGTCCTGTCATCAGATGGATATGAGCTGGGACCTCAGACCAGCTTTAGTGGACAGCCGGGGATCATCAATGACTCCCAATGTTTAATTGTAAAATATTTAAGATAGTCAAGAAGGTACAAGAAATATTCAGTGATCACCCCTGCATCCACCAGTGTCAGCTCGAGAAATAAAACCTCATCGATACAGCTGAGCTCCTGGTCATAGACCCCCCGCTCCAGCTTTAAGCTGTTACTACGTGTGCACCGTCCTAAGGGTTGTGCAGGTCACAGGTCTTTCTTTAACAGAGGTTTGAATTGCCATACTTTCAGGCTGTACAGACTTTTTTCTTATTACCAGTGGTGAAAATGAAAGCACTTAGGTACTAATAAAACATGAATATTTTTCTTCCTTCCTCCCTCCCTTCCTTCTTTCTTTACTTCTTTCTTGTAATAAAAACCTATTACAGAAGCAGTCCCCAAACCATTTCTTACCGAGTTTATATGAAAGCTATTCCACCCCTGCCCTCCCAGCCCCTACGCCCCGCCCCCTCGCCCCCCTGCTCTGTGTCTGGGCTCGGTCTCCCCTCTGCACACTGTGGCCAATCACAATTTCAGGGCTGTGAGGATTGAGGCTGAGATGAGGCACATCCAGCACTTGGCACGTCCCCTGGCGTGTAGGTGGTGAGAGCCAGGTGCTGGCGCTAGTTAGGACGATGGCTGTCCGGGCGAAGTGCTCCAAGCTCTCCGGCCCCTCCCCTGCTCACCCGCCTGGTCCAGGCTGTCCCGAAATCCTGTCAGTTCTACACTCTGCTCCCTGCTTGGTCGCGGCCTCTGTAACTTGTCTCCTCACCCTGTTTCAACACCCCCATCCACCCTCTTCACGGTGGCCCTGTTCTGTTCCGCTGTGTCCCTCCCCGGCCTGCACTCCCCACACACACCCCAGGGCTGGCCTGGCCCCTGCACATCCTTCCGGCTCTGCCCTGCAGAGGTCCCTCTGTTGCTTCAGCTCCTACCTTCTGTTACAGGTCCCTCTGTTACAGGTCCCTCAGTTGCTTCAGCTCCTACCTTCTGAGCATCCCCACGTGCCACTACCTCTGCCTGAGACACCCTTCCCTCTCTGCCTTGTGTGGCTTCTCCCTCCACACCTTTCCAGGCTCAAATGAAGAGTGGGCTCCTCGGACTTCCCTGGTGGTGCAGTGGTTAAGAATCCGCCTGCCGATGCGGCGGACACAGGGATAGAGCCCTGGTCCGGGAAGACCCCACATGCTGCGGAGCAGCTAAGCCCGTGCGCCACAGCTACTGAGCCTGCGCTCTAGAGCCCGTGAGCCGCAACTACCGAAGCCCGCACGCCTAGAGCCCGTGCTCCGCAACAAGAGAAGCCACCGCCGTAAGAAGCCCGCGCACTGCAGCGAAGAGCAGCTCCCGCTCAACGCAGCTAGAGAAAGCCCACACGCAGCAACAAAGACCCAACGGGGCCATAAATAAATAAATAAATAATTTTGAATCTTAAAAAAAAAAAGAGTGGGCTCCTCCAAGAAGCCCTCTCAGACCTCCCCGGTCCCCTGAGGCCCTCCTGTCACATTCCCAGAGATCACTATTCGTTGTAAGTCTCTGGCTCCAGGTCATGAGTTAGTTCCTGGAGGGCAGGAGTGCTGTCCTCTTTAGGGCAGACCAGCTTTTTGCACAGTCATTTTAAAAACAATCCTTCTCAGTTTTCTAAGCTCTTTGCACTGTCCACTCCGGTCAGCCTCCCAAGAGCCCAGGGAGGGGGCACTGCATCAGCCCATTTTCCAGTTGCAGAGGCACCAAGAGGGCATCTCCCGGGGCTGCCGTGACCACTGCCGCTGACCTACTGCTTTAAGACCGCAGTCCTGGAGGTCAGGAGTCCAGCTCAGCATCCCTGCGGCTCCAGGCGACGGTGGTGTCTCGCCCTTTTCAGATTCCAGGGGCCGCCTGCGCCCTTCGGCTCGTGGCCGCTTCCTTGCCTCTCTGCTTGCATCGTCACCTCTCCTCGCCTGTGTCGGTTCTCCCCCTCTTCTCTCCTGGAAGGACACTTGTGATGACGTGTAAGGCCCACCCGCATAAGGTGGGATCATCCCCACATCTCAGGATCTTTAATCACACCTGCAGAGTCCCTTCTGACATCTGAGGTCACACTCCAGGTTCTGGGGATTGGGGTGTGGATATCTCTGGGGCCATTATCCAGCGGCCACAGAAGTGTGGCCAAGCGGCCATTATCCAAGCGGCAGAGCTGAGACACCCCCGCTGGTCTGGCTCCAGTCTCTGTGCCACACGTGGTGCCTCCCATCCCGGAGGTGTGTGGCCTAGCGGACCGCGTGGGGCAGGGCACTCGAGGCAGAAGGAGGAACGCGACCCCAGCCTGCAGGCAGGGAGAAAATCCACACAGCTCTGTGGGTGGAGGGAGAGTACAGGTTCTGTGGGCCCCGTGAGGCATCACTGTCCACGGCGGGCCACGTGGAGGCCATGGCCAGGGAGCCTCCGTGGAGGGTGGGGCACTGCTGTCCCTCCCACCTCCTCCCACCCCCACAGCAGGGCCTGGACGATGGTCGTTCCAGAGAATGCACCGTTTAGGACGTGCCAGGCAGAGGGCCAGACGGTTTTTCCTGTCTCATTTAGACTTGACAACTGTAATCTCTCGTGTACCCATTCTGCAGATGTGCAGATCGAGGCTTATCTACAGTGGCTGGCGTTTCTTGATCACAGCCAAGCCCTGTGCTCCCTGCCTTTACAGGTCCAGTCGCCCAGGGTGCCCATAGTGCCCTATAGGGAGGAACTGTTCCCCGTCTGATTGTACAGAGGGGAAACTGAGCTGAATGATCAGAGGATTGTCACAACACGGAGGACAGTGCCTGGCAGAGGGATGAGGCCCAAGCTGGCCTCCAGAGCCACACTTTGGTATGGAAGCAGAGGGCCCCAAGGTCACGTTCGGGTGGACTGAGGGGCCCCGAGGCCGCTCCCTCTCAGGCCCACAGAATGGCAATGCTGCAGCCAGCAGGCAGCAGGATGGGAGCTGTGGGGAGGGGACAAGGGGAGTGGGGGCACCAGGGGAGGGAGTGGAGGAGGGGGAGGGGAGGGAGTGGGGAGGTCCAGGAGGGTCACCATAGTAACGGAGCCAGCTCTGCTCTCAGGCCCGGCTGCCCCTGGGGAAGGAGATAAAACGTTTTCTATCGATTTCTGTCTGGAAAGTCATCGGTGATAAGCTCCTCCGGCCAAGATGGGGCTGGAGGCCTGGCTGGTGGGAGCGTGCGTGGTGACTGCACACTCCCGGGCTGCGGAGTCGGATTGGGAGGTGGCCAAGCCAGCAGGGGCAGGCTGGGCAGGGAGCCACGTCCTGGGCTTCAACCTCCCGCCTCAGCCTCCCCTTCCACTCGGTGGAGCAGCCGCACCTGGGCTGCCCGCGTCCCTCCCGGCTGTGATGTGTCAGGGCTGAACGACGGGAGGAGAGGGGCTGGGGCCCGGCGGGCGTGGTGGGCCACAGTGCTGTTCACATGTACCATCTCCATGGGTGTCCACCTGCATCTGCGGCTTCCTGCAGTCCACAGGCGGTAGGGTCTGCCTTGTGCCAGGAGTGGGACTGGGCAGGGAGCAACGGTGACCAAAACAGACACAAATTCATGTCCTCGTGGAGCTGACATTCTGGGGGGTGGGGGGAGACATAGATAAGTAAATACACAGGCTAGTTGTGAGGAGCTGGCTCTGAGTTACTTAAGTAGGAAGTCGTGGAGAGCTGGAGGGGAGTGCCTGCCCTGCCACGGGAACAGCAGGTGCAAAGGCCCTGAGGCCGGAATGAGGGGGATGGGAGGAGGCCTGTGGGCCAGAGGCGGTCAGGAAGGGCATGGGTGGCCACGGAGAGACCTCTGGCAATGACGCTGAGTGAGGGGAACACCTGTCCAGATGGGCAACCACAGGACTGGCCAGGGTGTGGGCCGTGGGTTGTGAAAGTTCTAATCCCAGATATATTCTGAAGGTAAAATTGACAGGGTCAGAAAGAGAGGAGTCCAGGGCACTCGGGGGCTTTGGCCTGAGCGACTGTCCTCGTGCTTGCCTTAGGCAAGGGGCCCGCTCTTTGTGGGTGTCTGAGGTCCGCAGGCCCAGGTGAGTGAGGGTGGGGTCGTGGGTCTGCACACGCGGCTGTGAGCATGTGCCCTCAGAGTCCAGGGCAGGGCTCTCACTCCTTCCACCACCCCTCCTGCTTTCCCAGGTGGGGCGCCAGCCCCAGCCAAGCAGATCCCTGCCCACCTCCTCTCTGCAGCCCCCAGGGCCTGGGGGCTGGGAGCTGGCGAAAGGCAGAGGGAACAGGCCGGGAGGGGCCGCGGCAGGCCCTCAAGAAACACTCGTGGGGTGAACATGGGCACTGTGGATCCAATCCCTCCGGGGGTTGCTGGGGTCCGTCCTGGGGCCCCGAAAGGAGGAATCTGCCCCCCGAGCCCTCACACCCCGGGCCTCTCCCTCTGGAAGTCAGGAAGCACCCATGGGTCCATTCAGCTCTCAGGCTTCCTCCACTCCCCTCCTCCCCACATCCTGCCCAGCCTCCAAGACCAGCTCAAAGCCTGGCTCGGGGACTGCGGGGCCCGGGTCACCAGAGGGGCCCACTGTTGCCACCTGTTGCCATGTGTCCTGGGGCAGGTCTACCTTGCGTCCACCCCTCTGGACCTGGAGCTGTGGCGCCTGTCCCGTGGCCTGGTCCTGCCAGTTTCTGACCCGTCAAGGGGGCTTCGGGAAGGTAGGAGGCGGCCCGGGTGTCCTCCCCGTGCTCACTCCCCCCAGTGCCACCCCCGGCCCCATTGCCCCCTGCCCTTCATTCTGGGGGTCCCCGCAGGCAGGCACCGCAGGCCCCTGAGGCCCTTGACGTTGGTACCACACAGGATCCGGGGTCTGTCGCCGTACACGGCTCCCCTTGGTCATGCACTGGTCACGGCCAGAGCCAGTTTCAGCAGCGGGCACGGCTCAGACCCCGCGTGGTTCTCTGTGGCCCATTGAAAACGGCCCCCAAAGACACCCACGCCCCAACCCCTGGGACCTGGATGTCACTTATATAAACAGCAAAAGGAGTCTTTGAGGGCGTGATTGAGCTGAGGACCTTGAGGCGGGGAGATCGTCCTGGATCATGCCCGTGGCCCTAAACGCCACACACGTGTCCTCAGAGAGAGGCCGAAGGGATGTGATCCGCCGGGGAGGAGGCCACGCGGCCACAGAGGCAAAGATGGGGGCGGGGCTACAGCCCCGGGCCTAGGAAGCCACAGAAGCTGGTAGAGGAGGGAGTGTGCCCGCCAGCACCTTGATTCGGCCCAGCAATACTGGTTCTGGACTTCCGGCCTCCAGAACCGAGAGAGAATAAATGTCTGTGCTTTAAGCCACCACGTTTGTAGGCCTGTGTTACAGGGGCCACGGGAAGCGAATCCTCTTACATTTTAGGACTTCTCGGCTACCACTCTGAGCCCCCTCCCTGCCCACTGCTCACTCGGAGCTGGGAGGTGAGTGTGTAGGGCAGGGGGTGGTCACTCACTCCTGCAGACCCCCAGGGACAGCTGGAGGGGAGGGAGGTGGCCGAGGCCCAAAGCTACTGGACCCTGAGCTCAGGCCTGGGCTCCTGGGGATGCCTGACCTCTGCCCAGCTCCTGGGTGTCAGGGTGCCGCTGGGGTCACCCTGGAGAAGGCGGCTGGCTTCCTCCTGGCCTCGGAACAGAGGGCACAGGATGTCGTTACCCCCGACCCTTGCCGGGAGCTCGGCAGGAGGAAGCCCACAGAGCAGGGCCGGGTCCACGCTGGCGTGTGTGTGTGTGAGTGTGCGTGCTGGGGTGTGAGGCACAGATGCGCAGCGCTCCCACACTGGTAGGGAGTAGGTGTGCGTACCTGGTACAGACCCAGCTGAAAATGCAGGTGTGCCGCAGGCAGCCGGCTTCCTTCCTGTCTTTAGATCAGTTTAAATCCTGTGCTAAGCCCGCCTCCAGCTGGCTGCCGGGAAACTAGATCCCAGCCGTCATTGGAGCTCCCGTCCCCTTCAGTGACGCGAAGGTACTCAGGCCACTCTGAGTCTGGCCATCTTATCTGGCAGGGCTGTGGGTCAGGACAGGTGACCGCCTCTTCCTGGCCGGGAGAGACACCAGCAAAACTCCCCTGGAGAGGATATGCGGGGCCACCTGCCTGGTGGAGTGGGGGCAGGGCGGGTAACTAGCGGACAGAACAAAACCAAGATGAAAAACCACGTTCGATCGACCGACCGTCTGGAGCCCTGGAGGTGGCTGCTCACAGAGGTGTCAGTAGCCACGTGGGGCTGTTTGAATTTCCACTAATTAAAGGAGATTAAAAAAAAAGGTTTTCTGTGGTTTCTCGGTCACACCACCCACAGCTCAGGTTTTCGAAGCCACGTGTGGCTACCTCGGGGGACATCACGGAAAGCAGGGGGTCCAGCGTGACACGAGAGCCGCGCTTTTGAGTGGAGTGGCCTGCCCGTTTTACAGACGGGAAGGCTGGGACCAGACCCAGCTCTCAGCTGCTGGAAACTTCAGCTCCTCCAGGCTCCATCCCATAGTAACCCCAGGACGGCCTGGCAGAGTGAGCGTCGGTGCTGTCCTCTGCACCCCTGGGCAGACGAGGGCTTCAGGACAGCGCTCGTGCCCCTGCAGGAGGTGGAGCCCCCCCGAGCCCGGCATGTTGAGTGGCCCTGTGGCTGCAGCCCTGCCTTGGGCTGGCCACCTCACTTCTCTGTGACTCAGTTTCCCTTCCAGGAGATGGGGACTGTGACAGCCTCACAGGGCTGCCACGCCGTTTCTATAGGTTAATATCTGTAAAGTGCTCAAGACACAGCCTGGTGCGCAGCAAACACCATGTCCGTGCTCTGACATTTTAGAGACGGTGGTGTTCCGCGCAGAGGAACAGGCCCTGCGCTGTGTCCGAGTGACCACGGGTGCCGGGCTCCTCCCCCAGAGGCTGGGCTGGGACTCGACTGGACTCAAACCCCTACCTTATCCGTGCTTTAGCGTTCACTTGACAAACGTTTACTGGGCTTGCTCTTGGGGGGCACTAAGCTCATATGATATAAATCTGGAGCTCTGGGGGTCATGCAGGCCAGGGAAAGCTGATGAGAGAATGAAGTAAACCAGCAGAAAGGGAAACCCAGAGGAAGCCTCCTGATGACGTCTGAGAGCTGGATCCAGCTCTGTCCGAAGCTAGCTTCTTTCCAGTTACATTCAGCAAATAATTTTTTTGTCATTTGCAACTCAAAGACTAATGGGAGGCCGGCTCATCCAACCCCTTGGTCCTGAAGCCAGATCCTTTTCGGTAAGAACTCTGACAGCTTCTGCTTGAATGCCGCTCATGAGGGGGATCTCACTACCTTCCAAAGGATGGCCAGACTGCTTGCTGCTGGAGAAACCATGCTGCTGAGATGGGGCCCAGGGCAGTGGTCCAGCTTTCAGCCCTGCTGGCTACCTGCTGAGTGACCCTGAGCGAGAGACTTGCCCTCTCTGAGCCTCAGTTTGCCACCTGTGGAATGGGTTCCCTGGCAGTGCTCATCTGGAGGACATTGAGGACGCAGGGAGAAAACGTGTGTGAAGCGCTGGGCCCATGCCGCACCCGGCAGAGACCCTGGGGAGCTGGAGCCTCGTCCCCGAGGTGGGTGAGGAAGCGCAGTTTCCACACACGTCTGAGAGGTCAGCTCACGGCCAGGAAGGGCTGGCACCAGGGGTCTGCGGGGAGCCCAGGAGCATCGCCACAGCCGTGACGCACATGGTTTGAATCCTTCCTGGCCGCTGTGCACAGCCCGAGCTGGCACTGTCCGTTGTCATAGCGATGGAGGCCCGCTGGAGTCCTGGGCTGTCAGTCACCTGGGCCTGGGCTGTGGGACGCGGGCGTGAGTGGCTTGTGCGCCCGTGTGTGTGTGTGCACCACACCTGTGTGCAAAGCTGCACGAATCTACACGTGGAGACATGTGGGCAGCGTGTGCGCAGCGTGTGTCTCTGGCCTGAGGCCGGGTGGGCGAGGGGTGGCCCAAGTGTCTGGCTGCGGCCCTCGTGGGCACCCCTTCTGAGCCACAGTTTCCTCCTCTGTGGACACAGGAGGTTGTGAAAGGCAATCGCACCCGATATTTCACATAATCTTCACGTGAGTCCAGGGACGGCAACGTTATTCATTCAACATGTCTTTATTGAGGGTTGACTGTGTGTCAGGCCCTGTGGACTCAGCGATCAAAGTCCCTTCCCTTGGGAATCTTCAGCCTGATGGGAGATGGACAACACGCAAGTCAGCCAATAAGGACAGTGCGTGATGGGTGGTCAGGGGGCAGGCCTGTGAGCAGAGGCCAGAGGAAGGAGGGACATGCAAGCAGAGGGACCAGCAAGTGCAAAGGCCCTGAGGTTCAGGTGCTGCGGGGCCGATGTGCTGGAGCAGTGTGGGCTCCACAGCGAGGGGCGTGTCAGGTCACCGGCATTGATGGGAGGGAACAGAGGGACCAGGGCTGTCCACAGGGCCGGGCCGGCCGGGCCTTGGATGCCAGGCCTGGGGAGGGGGTTTAGTTAAGGCCGAGGAAGCCTGGACAGCTCTTCACCTTGGAAAGGCCCAGTGAGCCTGGGGACTGGTGTGGAAGACGCAAGTGGTGGGTGACAAAGAGGTGGGTGACAAAGCTGTCTGCTGGTGGCAAACAGCTCCCCTCTCCTCTTGCCCGGAGTGACTCTGCTCCGGCCCCTCTGCAAGCTCTGCTCGGCAAAACAAACCCAGAACCTTCACAACTCATAAGAAGACAAACAACACAATCAAGGTGAGCAAAAGACCCGAGCAGACACTTCCGCACAGAAGAGGTACAGAGGGACGGTGAGCGCAGGGGACGATGCCCATCACAGCCGCCAGGACGGCTACAAGGGAAAAACGGTAACACAAGTTCAGGGGAGGATCCGGGACACGGGACCGGGGGAGCGCTCACACAAGGCTGTGGGAATGTGAAATGCACAGCCACTTTGGAGAACAGTCCGGCAGTCTCTTATACGGTTAAATATACGCTTACCACACAATCTAGCCTTTCCACTCCTAGGTGTTTACCCGAGAGAAGGGAAAACATATGTCTGCACACATGCTTGTGGCGGTTTTATTCATAATTGCCCCAAACTGAAAACAACCCAAATGTGCGTCAACTGATGAATGAATAAGCAAATGCGACACATCCCTACAGTGAAATATTATTCAGCAATAAAAAAGAATGCACTGCGGGATAGGCAGAGCCATCAGTGAATCTCACACGCGTTTCGCCGCACGGAAGGAGCCGGATCGCGAGGCCGCAAACTGTGATTCTGTTTACGTGACGTTCTGGGAGCGTGGAAATGACGGGGACAGAAAATGGACCGGTGGCTGCCAGGGCCCGGGGGTGGGGAGAAGGTCAACCCAGGGGGCACCCAGGAACGTTCTGGGGGTGAGGTAAGTGTTCCGTGTCGTGACAGTGGTGGTGGTGGTTACACGGCTTTACATATTTGTCAAAACTCACAGAAGTGTACACTAAAAACCGGTCAGTTTAACTGCATGTCATTACACTGTACTGATCCAGCCGCAAAGCCTGGGGCTCATGACCTCCCACCCTCCACTAGAGCCATGGAGGGACCTCCGGAGACACCACTCTCGGCCCCGTTCCATTCGGCCGCCTGGGCCTTCATCTGGCTGTGAGAGCAGAACCAAACATTCTCAATGAAGGTTTGATTGACTGCTTTGGAAACGATTCCCTCCCCAAACTGAGGGCCCTTGTTTTCAACAGCTGAGGAACAGCCGCGCCGGAATGTCAGGGGGTGCGGAGGAGGTGGGCGTGCGTGTGTCGTGTGCATGAGGCAGGGCTCCGTGTGGCCCCCCGGAGAACGTGACGTCTGTGACCACCACGGGCGCTCTGCTTCCCCTCCTGGCACTAGACACGGTGGCACGACGCCCCCGCTCGCTTTGAAGTCAGGGTGGCAGGAGACTTGCTCCGGCCAATGAAATCGCGCTCCAGGAAGCAGCTTCCAGAGAGGGATTGCAGTTCTTCCCTCTCCCTTTGCCCGAACCTGCCCACCCTCACCAAGATCGAGCCTCGGCAGCCTGGGTGACTCTGACGTGGGGTGTCTCCCTGCCCATTGGGTCAGATGTGCAGCGTGAGCGAGAAATCACTTCTTTCTTTTTCGTCCTTTCCGCCCTTCTCATCCTCCCGACCGTGTCTTTCACAGAGCAGAGGTTTTAAATTTTAATGAGGCCCAACTCATCGATCCTTCCTGTGATGGATCACGACTTGGTGTTGTATCTGAAAAGTCATCGCTCAGCCTTTGTTCTCTTAAGGCTTAAAAGCCGCTGAGGTTTCGGGGCTGCTTGCTACGGCAGCATAACCTCGTGTGTCCTAACTAATGCAGCAATTAGAACAGGACTGTCGCTTGGCCTGCAGAGTCAGGCTCCAGAGCAGACCGTCCAGCTCTGCTACAATCCAGACAGTGGGGAGTCGGGGACCCCCCGCCCCCTGCCAAAGCTGGGCCAGGATGCCGCTGCCACCACAGCAGCCCCCAGCGTTGGATCCTGGAGCCGACACCCCGCCCCCAGGCAGGGAGGAGCCCCTCCCTCCCTCTCCTTCCCGGTCTGGGGATCAGCTCTTTGAACGGCCAGAGCAATATCGAACCCAGAAGCTGGCCGCAGGGGATCGGGAACGGGGACTCAGCTTTCTGGCCTCGCTGCCCAGGGGGGCGGAGAAGGAGGTGGGGATGGGGGATGGGTGCTGAGGGCCACTTGGCTGTGGCCCACAGTAGGGGTGGCCAGGGAGCACTGCTGCCAACAGAAGAGGCTAGGGGTGGCTGGTGGGAGGGGAGGGGGCTGAATGGGCAGGTGGCAAAGTATGAGGGCGCTTGGGGGGAGGGCAGGGCGAAGCTTGGCCCTGGAGAGGGCAGGAGGGGTGGGGAGGGGTGGGGAGGGGTGGGGTGGGGTCCAGAGATGGATTACTGTTTGATCCTGGCTGTGGTCCCGGAGAGCATTCCCCCCAAAGTCATGGGCACCTAGCCCCACAGAATGTGACTTCCTTTGGAAACAGGGTCTTTGCAGATGTACTTAGGTAGAGATCTCAAGGTGAGATCATTGTGGATATAGGGCGAGGCCTAAATCCAATGACAGGTGTCCTTATAAGGGGGAGATGCTACACAGAGTCACCTGGAAGGCTGAGGACCGTGGTCACCATCTTTCCCGGTCATGGCCGGGTCAGTGTCCCCGGGGAGCAGGGGTCACCTGCCTGATCGGCAGAATTGAGGGGAAACTGAGGAATTCTTCCAGAATACTGGCTTCCCAGGCCTGGGGATTCCTGTAAGGGGATGGAACCAAGTCCAAATTGAGGGTTAAGGGCTACGACACGGGCCCAGTGGTCCCAGAGACACCGTGTGGGATGCAGAGCCGGAAACATCCGCTCACTGGCCCTTTACAGGTTTGCCGACCCCTATGTGAGTGGCCGTCCACGTGGGGCCTCCGGAAGGGAAAGGGGGCAGGGTGCCAGGTGTCAGCAGGCCGGCCCAAGGAAGGACAGGTGCGTGGCTGCCCCGTGTCCTCGTCGGTGACACGCCTGGCCCTGGTTGTCAGCACAGGTGGGGAGGGGGCAGCATGGGACCCACCTGTCAGAGGCGCTCGGAGCTGGATGGGCCTGTCCAGACAGGGACCTGGGGTGGTGGCCGTGTGGGGGAAGAGACCCAGGAAGCCCCGTCAGGAGGAAGGAAAAGAGGAACCAGCGCCACAGTGTCGGTGGCCTGGGCGAGGCTGGCGTCCTGGGGCACCAGGGACCAACCTCCACCGGCCGCCCAAAGAGCAGTGCTGGTCATGCCCCCGCAGTCCACCAGGTGGCGCTGCTCCCCTGGCAATGACTCCCTCCCTTATCCTTTTTAAAAAATAAATTTATTTGTTCATCTGTTTATTTGTTTACTTATTTATGGCTGCGTTGGGTCTTCGTTGTTGCTGCGCTTGGGCTTTCTCTAGTTTCGGCGAGCGGGGGCTACTCTTTGTTGCGGTGCGCGGGCTTCTCACGGCGGTGGCTTCTGTTGTTGCAGAGCGCGGGCTCTAGGCACGTGGGCTCAGTAGTTGTGGCTCGCGGGCCCTAGAGCGCACGCTCAGTAGCTGTGGCACAGGGGCTTAGTTGCTCCGCTGCATGTGGGATCTTCCCGGACCAGACCTCGAGCCCGTGTCCCCTGCATCGGCAGGTGGATTCTTAACCACTGCACCACCTGGGAAGTCCCTTCTGCATTTTCTAAAGGGCCAGAGACACCAGGGTTCCGCCTGCAGCCCCACTCAGATGACAGCTCTGCAGGGCCACCTCTTTCTTCACATCTGCTCCCGGCCTTCACCCCACAGGAAACCAGTCTTCTAGGAAAATCCATGCTCCCCTCCCCTCACGGCTTGCCTTCCCTACCTGTCTGGTTGATAAAATAGAGGGTCCCGAATCCCTCAATGGCGGGGACTGTGGGCTTCCTGGCCCCAAGTCCACGGCAAGTGCAGGGGACTCGGTGTGGAGCCCCCATTGGGAGGAGACCTGCAGATGAAGAAGAGCTGGAAGCTGGGGAAGCGGAATCAGAGACAGAGAGAGTACCTGTTCCCGCTGGAACTCACGGACACAAACAACAGAAACGTATTCTCTCCAGCTCTGGGGGCCAGAAGCCTGAAACCAGTACTGCTGGGCCAAGATGCGGGTGTGGGCAGGGCTGCCTGCCCCCAGGCTCCAGGGGAGGGTCCCCTCCAGGAGACCTGCTCTGGCTTCAGCGCCTGACCCCCCCTTGGCCGTGGTGTCCACCCCCCCCAGTCTTCAAGGTCAGCATCTCACCCCCCTCCGCCCCACCTCCCTCCTATAAGGAAACCGGGGACAGCAGGCGGGGCCCCGCCGACCCAGGACAACTCCCATCTCAAGATCCTCTACTTAGTCACACCTGGAAACCTCTATTTTTTATTTTTATTTATTCTTTTTGCCGTAAAAGGGAACATTCACAGGCTCCGGGGGTTAGGACGTCGATGTGTCTGGGGCGTGTTTCAGCTGCGGCACGTGTCCAGGGTGGAGGTGCTGTCTCAGGTAGGGGATGTTGAAGCAGAGGCCTAAAGGCGGCGGGTGAGGGCGTCCAGCAGGCCCCAGCCTGGCCCGTGGTAGCCGCCCAGTTGGCCGGTTCACCATTCAATCAATAAATGAACAGCAGTCCGCCACTCCGTCCTGAGCACGTAAGTGTGGTTGCAGCTCCACACTGAACCTGATGCAGGTCCCAGCAGCAGGGATGTGCAGCTGCTTGTATCTTCTGGCAAAGCTGAGCGTCAGAACGGGATAGTCCACAGCTTGGGGCCCCTTCCCACCACTGCGGGCCCCACAGTGCACCTGCCCATGGAGGCAAGGGCGAGGATGCAGACCCGGCTGCAGGCTGGCTTCTGTCCTCTGAGTGGCACGGCACAGCCTCTCCCCCATCACTTAGTGCCGACCCCTCCCGGGCCAAGGGCTCAGTGGCTCCCTCAGGGCCTGCCGTCTGGACTCCCCGCAGCCCCGATTCCCTGAGGCTTCACTGCCTGGACCCCCTGCTCCTCGAGGCCACCTGCTCTCTGGACACTGGTGGGGTGGGCTTGGGGCTGTGCTGGGAGGTGACCGGCCTTGTGGCCGCGGGGCCAGGCCAGACTCTGACCGCTGTCTCCTGGCCCTTTTTCCCTGCCCCCCCCACCCCCGCTGAGCCTGGTGCCGAAACCAGCCAGGACCGGGCCTCAGGGGGTTTGCACTTGAAATGCATTTCCTGCTGGCCTCCAACCCCGCCTGGAAGGTCCCGCCCTGGCACCTGGGATCACAGCTGACCCGCCACGGGTTTCTGGAGTGTCCACTGAGCGCGTCCTGAGGGCCGGCTCTGCCCCAAGCACTTGGCGTGGTTCCCCTCGTGCCCTCGCATCTGTTCTACGAGGCCTGAGCTCACCTTCGAGGGGAAGAGTCTCGGCAACCAGCCCAGGAGAGTGGCCAGGAGGCGGCAGAGTCAGGAACTGGGCTGGGCCTGCCTGGCCCCCGTGCAGGCTCGTCCCCTGGGGCTCAGTGTCGGGGGCTGGGTTCACCCCCAGAGCTGCTGGCGTGGCCAGCACTCCCTCCTCGCCTCACCTTCCTCCCACTGCTTCTGGGGTGGGGTCACCTCCCACAGAAGTCACTGCTCTGGAGCCCTCGTCTTGGGGTCTGCTTCCGAGGGGACCCCAGCCTGAGACACTGCTGAGCCCCATGTGGGCCAGGCCAGTCACATACGTGGCCTCACTTACCCCTCCAGGGTCCTCCTTTACCCAAATACCCAGTAGACACCTGCCCTCGAGGGTCCATCGGGCCCCCAGCCTGGCACAACTGTCCCCTCAGTGATGCCGCACCATCACCTCGGGCTGCTAGGTCCCCGCCCACCCCCAGGATGGGAGGGGCTGCTAGAGGCTGCCCGCAGGGCTGCAGCAGCAACAGGACGAACACTTGGCATTGATCCGGGGACAGTGGTGGACACGGCCTGCAGGGCTCTCCTGCCCGGACAGCCTCCCGTCACGGCCAAGGGGGCTGACGGTGGTGGCGTGAGGACCACAGGGCATGACCCTCTCGGCACCTCCGTGATGCTGTCCAGCCTTTCTGTCTTTGTGAGATTAACCAGGGGGGCTGCCCCCTTGCCTCCTGCAGCGCCGGCCCCCGAATCTCACCCAGGCCATCCCCAGGGGAAGCTGGGTGGGCAGGCAGGGGAGCACTGCCTCTATCCGAGCGGGTCCCCCCACTGAGGGCTGCCTGCCTGGAAGCTGGACTTCTCTGAGTGATGGAAATCTGGCTGTTTATCATTCTTTCCATTTTCCTGCATTTTAGGTGTTTTTCTTACAAAGGAAGAACAAAAGAGTCAGTAAGACGTGCTGGCTTAGCAAGGGCATTCGGAGGACTGTGCAGCCTGGCTGGGATTGCGTGCGGGTCGGTGTTCGTGTCTCCCACCTGTTCCAAGAATGAGTACAGGGATCATGACAAGGGCTACGGTTACCCAGCTCCTGCGGCCGGCCAGGGCCCCCCGCGCACACCCCATCCCTTCCAGCAGCTCCATCTCTAGTTCCCACTTTGCAGAGGAAGACAGAGGCTCAGAGAAGTCTCACAGCCAGCCCCAGTGGAGCTGGGATTCCAGCCCAAGTCTGGAGGGCAGGTCGTGTCTGCACAATTCCGGGGGGCGCTGTGCCCACTGCAGGTTCCTGATGTGTGGGCACAGCCCGCGCGGCCCAGCGCGGCAGTCCCAAGGCCGAGCGAGGCGGGGCCTGCCTGGCCTGTGAGGAGTCAGGTCCTGCATGCACGAGGCGGGGGGTTGGTGGGGGGGTCCCACCGCCCAGGTGAACAGGGCGACGCAACACAGCTCCTCGGAGGCTGGCGTGGACCTCAGAGCTGACGTTTCCCTGGCCAAGCTTTCCTTCTTAGGAGGAAAACACAGAATGTAGGGTGACTCCAGCAGCTGTGTTTAAATGCCAGAGTTCACTTGACCTTCAGAAGCAGAGAAAACTGTCTTGTTTCTCACAAACATTCCCATCTCTCAAGGAAACTCCTTTACTTCCAAACACAGCAGTTCCACACTGACCACGCCTGCCAGGCATCACTGTGCAAGCTGTGCACCGCCTAACCCTAGGGAGGATGTCAGTCATGTCCAGGTCTGCAAATGTACCCCTGTTGGGTTGCACAGTGCCCAACCTGTGCAACTGGGCATGGTGGCCCTGAGTCCCAGAAACATCTCCACTAGGTGCACAGGTGAGTGGGTCCCCTAAAGCTGTGAGTGGGCAGGTGTGCTTACCTTCTTGTTGATATACATCCCACAAAAAAGGACGTGGAGGTTGATGGCCCACCTCCCAGCGAGCATCTGTGCAGGTCCTCTTCCCAGCAACAGTGGTGTGTTTAAACATTTCTTTTGTTTCTTCAAGAAGGTCAACCCAGAGCTGGAGCTTGTCATACAGGTATGGTTTGGAGGCGTCAAAGGGAAGCTTGTGGAGTGGGAGACAACAGCCTTGCAAAGCCCAGCGATGGGTGGGAACGAGCAGCTCAGGGCTCATAAACCAGCCACTGGGAGTTGTGCTCACGCTTCACCCGGACCGTCTTATCACAATAACCCCATGAGAATGGAGGTATTATCACCATATAAGAGTTGAGGAAACTGAGGTTTAAAGGGATTTGCTCCAGTCATGTAGCTCAAGGGCTTATCTCCTGCCAGCCCTTTTCTGAGAGCTTTACTTGTGTTAATATAGCGAGTCTTCCCAGTGAGCCTATGAGGTAGGTACTGCTATCATTTCCATTTTATAGATGAGGAAACTGAGGTGCAAGGGTTTCAGGTACAGCCAGGGAACCACAAGCTGGGAGAACACAGAGCTCACATCATAACCCCTGACAGCTCCGGTGTCCCTGTCTGTGGATGGGGGAGATGACAGAACTTCTTTGGGCTGGCTGGAGGCTCCAATGAGACCCTGATGCCTGGACGAGCCCCATTCAGTACCTGGCACACAGTAGGTGCCTGGTCCGAGTTCGCTGTTGTCACCCTGTTGTCAGCCCCGGACTCCTCCCTCTGTTTCCCACATTTGGTTGAACGTTGTCTGCCTGGGACCACATCCTCCTGCCTCCGGCTATTTTTAGTTCCATTTCCTCGGAATTCTGGATTCTACCTGTGAGCCCAGTGGTTATTTGCAGCTACGGTGGAGCGCTGTGACAGTCCCTCAGATAGGAGTAACTGAGAATGCTGTGTTTATTCTGCAGAATCCACTGATTCAGCCACCGCCTTCACTGGGGGAATGACTCACGGACTTTCCTTCCATCTCCTGGGGACGGAGTCCAGCTTTGCTGAGTGACTGGGATAGTCTCTGCTGGGAGAGCCCATCTGTACAGGCTGTAGAGGTTACACCAAAGGCTTCCTGGGAAGAGGCACCAGGACAGAGCTGCGGGCGGACGTGGGAGGGTCCCGCGGATTTATCCCCACAGAGCCTCAGGCCTTCGGAAGACCAGGCGTGGAAGCCCTCTGGATCCTAGGAGAAGAGGACATCGTTGGCCTCTTTCCTAACACCTATTCCTTTTGTGCTTACAAAACCTCCATTCGTTTTTGATATGGTGTTCTAAGCCAGTCATGGTCATTTTGTTACCAAATTTCCCAGTGTGTCATGCTGGTTGTGTGACCCAGTTCTGGCCAATCAGTCCTAAAGTGGAAGTCTGCTGCAGGGCATTTCTGGGAAAGCTTTCGCTCACTTGATGAAAAGAGACAGGTGCAGCTACTGTGGCCCTTGACCTTTCCCCTACCTTTGGCTTGTCTGGAAGCCAAGTGTGATGACTAGAGCTATGGCAGCCATCTTGTGACTATGAGGCCAAAGCATAAGCCTGAGAGGTCAGTTTTATTAGGGATGGTGGAGTCGGGGTCCCTGGTGCTAGCAACTGCCTGCCTCTAGTTGTGTTTTGTGGAAAAACGAACCTCCTGTCAATTTGTTTAAGCCTCTGTTGGTTGGATTTTGGTGTTCTGCAGGTAAATGTGTTCCTAACTGATACAGACATGAAGGCAGGGTGGGCAGCTGTGAGGGCCATCCCTGCTCAGAGGTCCACAAACAGCTCCTGGGACTGCCCTGTGCTGGGGCCTCTGCTGTTCCTTGGTGACATCCGGTGAATCAGGCCCAGACCTTCCCCTCAGGGGGTCACAGTCCACCGAAAGACACGACAGACAAATTGTGTAACTGATAAGAACTGTTGCCAGCTCTCGGGGTGCAGGAAAGCCCTTTTCTTCTGAAAATCAGATTGAACCCTACTTTCGTGACCATGTGGCAGGGTTGGAAAAACTGCACAAGAATGTGATGAGGGAGGTGGGGTTGCTCATGGTCAACACGGGGTACGGGGTGGGGGGCTTCAGCTGGAAAAGCCCAGGGACCTGGCCTTGCACGCCTGACACCCCCGCGGACCCAGGAACGTCCGGGTCCGAGTCTGGGCCTGGTTTACACCCGGCGTCTCAGGGGCTCCCTACGCGCGGGCCGGGACCGGAGAGTCAGCTGCTGCACGAGGGTCACACTGAGCTGGGCGCCCGGGCCAGGCCGGAAGCAAGCAGGGCACCACCTCCTCCCGCTCATTGGCTGGGACACGGTCACGTGCCCACCCCACTCCACCCCCACCCCCCGTCCGGGGCCTTGGATGCACCAGCGTCTCCCAGCGCCACGCCCACCTGACCCCAGGCCTGCCCTCCCCCAAACCACACCTGGCTGTCCCGGCGTTAGAAGCTTCCTTGACCTCCGCACCATCACACCCTGGGCGGGATGATCTTGGCTGTGGAGCCGGACCCCGCGCTGTAGCAGGCTGAGCAGCGTCCCTGGCCTCGCCCTACCCGATGTCCGCAGCACCTCCCAACTGTGACAACCACAGGTGTTTCCAGACGGCGCCCAGGGTCCTTGGGGGAGGTGGTTACGTGGCAAGATCACCTGATTGAGAACCCTGGACTTCGGTGGGGGGTGGGGGACTGGCTGTGTCTCCCTGTGTCTCTAGCAGCAGAAAAGGACAGCAAGACGGCGATTCAGTTCCCAGAACGTCACAGCTAACATAATAATTGGGTGAGATCAACGTTGTGATGGGGTCTCAGTGGGGCTGGGGGTGTCTTAAAGGCAGGACCAAGGGATCAGCTCCGTACAGGGGGTGGGGGACTCGGCAAATGAGTCACTTCAACTAGGTCTGAAGGCTGGGAGAGTTTGCCAAAGGGTGGGGAGCCGGGGGTGGTGGGGGGTGGCTTTGGTGGGTTTGCAAGGACGGCAGGTGCATTCTGGGAGTTGGAGGTGATTGGAAGTGGCAGGAGCGGGAGTGGGTACTGGGGAGCTGCCCCCTCTGGGAAGCCCCCTGCTCACTGGGTCTGGTCCCCTCCTCTCTGTCCCCACTGTCGCCCCCAGGCCCACTGCACCGCTGGCCACCCTGTGAGGCTTGCTCCTCCTCAAAGCCCTGTCCTTTGTTCACTGTGTCCCAGTCCCTTGCACACAGTAGGTGCTCAGAAAACTGAATGAATGAACCAACGAGCGAAGGATCTGATTCCGGGAGGGTCTCCTATGCCAGCCTGCGAGGACTGGGTCTCGGTCTGGGCAGTAGAGCCACTGCAGGGCTCTGAGCAGGGGCCACCTGCTGTCGGTGGAGGATGCTTTGGAAACGGGGGAGGCTGGGAGGCCAGGTACCTTGATAGTCCAGGTGGGAGCTGATGAGGCCTGAGCCTCAGAGGAACAGTTACTCTGAGGACTGATTCCTTGTGGTGGGGAGGGAGGGGGCGAGGGGGAGGGGCGCTGGGTCGGGGACCAGGGAGCGGAGAGGGCTTCGGGCAAGGTGCCTGGAAGACACCCCCCCGCCCGCCCCCGCTCCCCCCACCGACGCTGGGGAGGAGTTCAGCATGTGGAAGGAATCTGGAAGAGAAGTCAAACGAGAAATGGAAAATTAGAAGTCATTCATGTGTAGTGACGGGCAGAGAAAACGCGCATGTAATTCTATTTTTAAGAAGCGGGCAGTAACTATTTCTCAGTTCATACGAGGTGGCAGCAGCACTGATGCTGAGAGGAAGAGCAGCTCTTGGCCGGAAAAACACTTTAAGAGCCCTTGACTGGGTGGAAGGCCTTGGGTTTGCCTGGGAGCAACCTCCCAGGGGAAGGCGTGCTCCGTCCTCCCTGGAGACGCACAACAGGGGCTAGTGTCCAGTGATGGGGCTGACAACTGTGAGAAGCTATGTCCCGCCTTCCATTTTAAAGACTCCTGGTGTGTAATTACCCTTGACCTTAGAGCTCAATAATATAAAGGCAAATAACCAAGTAAAATGGGCAAAGGATCCGAACAGACGTGTCTGCACAGGAGACGTGCAGAAGGCCAGTAGCGCAGGAAAAGATGCTCGATAGCATTAGACTTCAGGGAAATGCAAATCAAAACCACAGTGAGGTACCACCTCACATCTGTGAGAATGGCCATCATCACAAAACCGAGAAGTAAGTGTGGAAGACGTGGAGAAACTGGAAACCTCGTGTGCTGCCGGTGGGAGCGGAAAGTGGTTCAGCTGCTGTGGAAAACGGTCTGGAAGTTCCTCCAAAGGCTAAATATAGAGTTGCCATGTGAGTCCGTAATTTCCCTGCTAGAGAATAGCCAGGAGAAATAAAAAAAAAGTGTCCATGAAAAAAACACACCTGCACGTGAATGTCCACAGCAGCCCTGTTCACAGCCCCCAGAAGGTAGAAGCGACCCCGGTGTCCATCAGCAGGTGATCAGATGAACAAGCGTGGTCCTTCCACATGGTGGGATGTCATTCTGTCGTAAAGAGGACGGAAGTACTGACACCTGCTACAACGTGGGAGAACCTCAGATGCGTTGCTCTCAGTGAAAGATGCCAGATGTGAAAGGTCACCTGTCGCCTGGTTCTGTTTATATGAAACTTCCAGGACAGGCAAATCCATGGAGACAGAGAGTAGCTCACAGGTGGCAGGGGTGGGAGCCAATGGGCTCGTGTCTCCACGTGGATGCCGGAAGTGTTCTGGAATGAGCTGGTGACGATGGTCGTACGACATTGTGAATGTGCTGAAAAGCACTGAATTGTACACGTTAGCACGGTTAAAATGATTGATTTTATATCAGTACAAAAACTTCTTTAAGTGTATGGAAACTCTCTGCACATTCTGCTCAATTTTTCAATAAACCTAAAAGTATTCTGAAAATAAGGTCTGTTAATTAAAAAAGCAGAATAAAACATGAAGTGGCCATGAGAAGGGTGCAGTCTGTGGCCCTGGGCCCCGCGGTGCCACTAGCAGGCCTCTGGGCACTGGGACCCCCCTCGTGTGCTCAGGGTCGTCAAGGCCGCCCGCGCCTCCCGAGCCCCCCAGCTCACCCCGTCCTCTTCCTGAGCGAAGTCTGAGCTTCGCATGGTCCTCAGAGGCCATCTGCCCGGAGCTGGATAAAGGGCTGCTGCCTTTGACACTCACAACAAGCTCATGAGGAACTGGGGGCCCAGAGAGGTAAAGGCATCCGCCTGGCATCAGTCAGTGCATGTGTGCACATCTGGGCAGACGCCAGGTGTGCCCGGTCCCCGCGTGGGCAGGAGGGGAGCTGCTGTCGGTCAGCTCCTGGCATCTGGATGGCAGTGCTCTGAGTCAGAGATACAGAGCCATGGCCCTGGAAACACAGAAGTACACTCCCACCGACATACACAGACCATACTGACACACCCATTCACACACACGCGTGGATGCTGAAGCAGACTTGCACACGCCTGGAAACACACAGACACACACACACACACACGCACACTGAAACAGACCCAAACGCTACCATCACATGACACACACCCGAGGGCCTGGGCCCAGAGTTGAGCTGACAGAGGGGGAAGCCTGTCGGGGTGGGGTGGGGCTAGGCTGGCTTTGAGTTTCCCGTGGTCTGTGGGTCACTGTCACCCGGCCGGTCCTCCCCACCGGGCACGTGGCCACCTGGGGCCCAGGCAGCCCACTTTAGATGCCTCTGGGCAAGTTGGGATCAGGGGAGGGGCAACTCCAGGACCAGGCAGGGTGCTCCGAGAGCTGCCCCTGTAGCTGAAGGCTAACTCTGCTTCCAATTCATTAAACCTCCAACGGTCTGAGTCCTCGAGGGCAGAGCCTGGGTCTCCTCACTGGACCCCGGGCGGCACAGCCAACGGTACGAGCGGCGGCTCTAGTGACGGTAGTCACGCAGGACAAGTGTTTACTAAATGCTGTGTGTGCGCCGGGCCCTGCGCTGAGAGCGCAAGCCCCTCCCACCCGCCCCACAACCTATAAGGTCTGTTCTGTCGTTGACTCTCACACGGATGGGAAACACCTGCCCAAGATGCTCCTGGAGCCAGGCTGTGTCTGTCAGCTACTACTGCAGTGATGCTGCGGAAAGACTGCCCACACCAGGGCCTTACGGCCACGAGACTTACACTCAGGCTGCGGTGCTGCCTGACCTGGCCAAGTCCAGGCCTTGTCCAGGGGTGTTTGCTCTGAGGTCCAGGCCATGTGCTTCTCGCACTGGTCACTGGAGCCCAAGGAGCCCGAGCAGATCACATGGGCCACATTCAGGGCCTTCGCCTCATCTAACGGCTCTGTATGTCCTGCCCGCTATGGTTGCATCAGCCCAAGCAGCTCCCAGGCCCAGGTGGATGGCACGGGGACATCCGCTCTGCCCTCAGTGAGGGGGGAAGCGTGAGGGCCAGTGTTTGCTGAGCGATAATCCAACCTCCTGCTTGGGCTTAACTCAGAACCTGGGGCCACACGAGCATGTGATGTGGCCTCCATTTGTGGACAGCGGGAACAGGGGGGACACAAGGGTCAGGCCTATGGGGTCACGGTCCCGGCTCCAACTTCCTAGGCCTCACTTTTCTCATCTGTACAGTGGACAGTTGGGCAGTACAAACGGGATAAAGTGTCTCAAGTGCTTGGCTCAAGGCCAGCTCAGAGGAAGTCCTCAATACATAGTGTTCTCTAGCTGTTCTCAACAGGGGCCCACAAACCCCTCCTTGGAGTCATTTGGAAAGGTTTGTGGGGCGTTTCGGGTTGGGAGTGTATTTCCAGGGTGAGGGCCAGGGATGCCCATGTTTGCCCACAGCACAGAGCGTTGTCCCACTTGCCCTTGTCCAGGAACCTGAGCAGGTTCTGACCCGGGCATCTCCTGTCTGGCCTGCGAGGGGCAGAGGCTGTACCAGGAGGAGGCCCAGCATCTCCCACAGATCCAGCGGGTCTGCTGGCTGCTGGGACACTGGCTCCTCCGTAGGGATTTTCCCCTTAGATGTCGGAGATGCCAGCATACCAGGGACGCATGGACCAGGCAGCAGGGGCTGGGGTGACAGCCTGGACCCTGGCTGCCTCTGAGCTGCCCTCCTGACTTGGACTATGAAACCCCAGGAGTTTTGTGAATTGGTAAGAACAACAGGCCAGGGCGATGGCCGAGCAGATAACACAGAGGAAAGGAAATAGCTGAACCCGTGCATCTCTGCGGAGGAGAGGCCCATGCCCAGAGGTCGAGCTCAGGCACCGGGAAGGGCAGCTGGAAGCAGGTTCAGAGGTCGCAGCACTGAGGGGACGCTCTGGCCCCGAGACCACCAGACAAAACCCACTTGAGGGCCAGTCTGCTCAACGGGACAGCGGGTGAAATTCGGACGTGGCCTCAGCGTTAGCTGTCCTCTGTATCCACCATAAACCTGCTGATTCTGATCATGGTATTGAGGTTTCCCAGGAGAATGTCTTTGTTCCTAGGAGAAATATCCACTGGAGGGTTTAGGGGTGACGAGTCTGCACGTGCTCTCAAATAGTTCATAGAAAAATAACTCCAGGGCTTCCCTGGTGGCGCAGTGGCTAAGAATCCGCCTGCCGATGCAGGGGACGCGGGTTCGAGCCCTGGTCCGGGAAGATCCCACATGCCGCGGAGCAACTAAGCCCGTGCGCCACAGCTACTGAGCCTGCGCTCTAGAGCCCGCGAGCCACAACTCCTGAAGCCCGCGCGCCTGGAGCCAGTGCTCTGCAGCTAGAGAGGCCACCGCGATGAGAAGCCCGTGCACTGCAACGAAGAGCAGCCCCTGTTCGCCGCAAGTAGAGAAAGCCCGTGTGCAGCAATGAAGACCCAATGCAGCCAAAAATAAATAAAATAAAATAATAAATTTTAAAAAATTTAAAAAAAAACCCTCCATATAGGGACTTCCTTGGAGGTCCAGTGGATAAGACTCTGCACTTCCACTGCAGGGGGCACGGGTTCAATCCCCGGTTGGGGAGCTAAGATCCTGTATGCTACACTTGTGGCTCGGCCAAGAAAAAAAATCCACCCCCCCAAATAAAACTCCTTATAAACAGATAAAGCAAATGCTGGAGAATGAAAATGGGTCAATCTAGTGAAGGGTATAGAGGTGTTTATTGCATAATTCTTCCCAATTTTTTGTGGCTTGGAAAATTTTCAAGGTAAAAAAAATTTTTAATCACTTAAGAGTTACAACGGCCCCATTCATTTAATTAAGAAGTTCAAGAGATTGCTAAGACTGAGGCTCACAGTTCTTTCTGAAAGAAAGCCCAGGAGGTGCACTGTTAAATAGTGCAAATGAAACACTATTCTGATCAAAAAGAAAAGCACATGGGAAAACGTCCAACATCACATATAATGGGGAAAAAACAAGTTAAATAAGGTATAATTATTCAACTATTAAATTAATGTAAGTATATTTGGAATAATAAGATCCCATGCTGGTGAGGAAGTGAGGCACAAACCTGTGGAAAGAGGTTGGGCTGACTGTATCCTCTGTGCTCCCGGCAACAGTCCTAAACGAGACTCTGCACGTGGAGCTGACGCTGTGCGCAAGGCCCTGGCCCGTCCTCAGCGCTGATCATGGTCGCTTCCAGCTCCTGCTCAGGCTGTGCCCGAGGGGCAGCCTGCACAGTCTTCAGCCTGAAGACCTGCTGAGACTCCACTCGCCCTGAGCTTTGGGCCAGGACTGCTGGTTCTTGTGCACACGCTCAGCCCCTATTACACCCCGCAGCCCTCAGAGCACCCAGCGCCCCACCCCAAGCCCTCTCCTCCGCTCCTGGAACCTGGGATTAAACGGGAAAGGCCCCTCCTCCAAGAGGCTCCTCGAAGCCGTGTCCCCCGCCTGACCCACTCCAGCCAGGTAAAGGGCCTGGTGGGTCCAGGGAACTCGAAGCAGCTAGAACTTGTCTCTGGGGTTTAAAAAAAAATGTTTTGGGTACTTCCCAAATGTTGGGGGCTGCGGTAGTTGCCTTCCTGTTTTCTAGCTTAATCCACCTGTGTTTGGGAGAATAAACTACGTGATCGCAATCCTTCAAAATCTATCGAGATTTGCTCTATGTGCCTCTGCACGTGGTCGACATTGGCCAATGCTCTGCGTGACCTTGACAAGAACGTATACTCTGCCGCTAATGGGAGGAGGTTTTGTGGGGAATCAAACCCTATGGGGGTTTCCCTGACTTTTCTCTCAGTGACCAAGATAAATATTTTAACTCCCACAAGATGTTTCTATTGTTACAAACGTCCAATATTGATTAGCTTTAACGGCTAATTTTCAGTGCTCTTCACTCCTTCCAGCGTTCCCAGGCTCCCGACCAGCCTGCTGGGGATGAATTCTCTTAACTTTCCTTTGTCTGAAAACACCTTTACTTTGTCTCCATTTCTGAGGGACAATTTCACTGGACTGAAATTCAGTTTTGACCGTCGTTCACTTGTGTATTCGTTTGTTGCGTGAGTATTTGATGAGCCCTGACTGGTCTGAGTGTGTGCAGGTGCAGGAAACGCCCTTGCTCTCCAAGAAGAGAGGGAAGTGTGTGCCTGGCAGAGGGAGAGGGATGTGCAAAGGCCCCGTGGCTGGAGCACAGGGAGCAAGAAGGGCTGGGGAGGCGGCTGCACCTGGGCCACTTGGGACCTTGTGGGCGAGGAATCACGCTTTGCCCTCGTCCTTATAGGAGCAGTGAGGCTTCTCAGAAAAGACGAAGCTTTAACTGGCCCGTGAAGGGTGCATGTGGTGAAAAGAAGCTGAGAAGGGGGCAGAAATCTGGTGGGGTTGAGCACTGACTGTCTGAACCAGGGCTGGCTCCTGCAGTGGGTCCTGTGCTGGGCTTTGGGTCACCTGCTCCATTCTGGTGGTAAAGACCAGGCTTGGCTCTAGGCTGGCAGTTTCCAAGCCCGTCACTCATTTGGCTGTGTGACTGTGGTCCCTTCCACATGAGTCAGCTTGCCATCTCTCCTTCACTGGGTGGTTATGAGGCCCAGAGAAAACGGTGCTGAGCGCTGGGCCTGCAGCTTTGCAAGAGTTCAAACATCTTAGCTCTTGTTTTTATGGTTAGGATTTTCTCATCTGCTGAGAGTCAGAGAGGGTAAGTCGCTTGCCCCAGGCCACACAGCCAGTATCCTTCTCCCTCCCCATTCCACTGACAGGGTCCCTGAGGCCCAGAGAGGTGGTTTGCCCAAGGATGCCCCAAACATGGGAGTGGCAGAACTATTCACTCATTCACTATTTATTGAGTGCCTGCTTTGTGCCAGAAGTGACCCAGGTGCCAGGGACAGAGTGGTGTAGGAACAGATAAACCCTGCCCTCGGGAAGCTCATATCCTCCTGGGGGTGACTGATGCTACACAGAATAAATAAGTAAACCAAATACATTTGTTAGGTGGCGACAAGGGCTTTGGAGAGAAATACAGTTGGGAAGGGGAAGGAGAGTGGGGGGAGGCTGACAAGTCCAGTCGAGCGGAAAGGTGGCCCTTGACTTGAAGGAGGTGAGGGAGGGGCTCTTAGGACATCTAGGGGAGCAGCATTCCAGGCAGAAGGCACAGCGTGTGCAAAGGTCCTGAGGTGAGAGTGTGCCTGGGGTGCTCCAGGCCCAGCAAAGAGCCCGCAGCGATTGCTGGTGCTTCCTGGGCCTTGAATTCAGGTGAATCTGCCGCGAAGCCCTCCTCCCAGCAACAGAGGTCGCTGGGGAAGGGGCTCCTCCCCAAGCCCCGGCGGAAGGGAGAGTTTACTCTTTATGAGCGGTGCTGCCCTGCCACAGCTCCCACCCGGCTCCTACAGAACCTGCCGTGGTTAGGGTGGGGGCAATCAGGCCTGGATGTAGGAGGGGAGCTGGGCATCATGGCCGCGGCCCCTCAGTCCCCTCCTGGTTTTAAAGAACTCGCGATGACCTGGTTTCCGGTGACCTGCGGTGCCCGCCACCGCCCCAGCCTCCCCCTGCTTCCCACCCCTCAGGGGACGCTGCCCAGCCTGCCTCCTCACCCACGTCCTCCCGGGGACTCGCAGGCCTCCCAGCTAGTACCCGGCTCCGCTAGGCCCCCGTCATGGGCAGTCCTAAGCCGCAGCGTGTTCAGGTGCGTCAGGAGTATGATCTTAGGCAAGTCTTGATTGTATGGAAAGGAGGGAGACAGGCACCTGTTGAGAACCTACTGCATGCCGGGCTGATCCTATCGGGAGATGCTATCGTAGCTATTTTATGAACAGAAAAGAGACTCAGAGTAGGGGAGGGTTTGGGTTTTACCCAAGGCCACTCAATAAGCAAATGTTAATTTTAGTAATAAAAGCTGCTTTTGGTGATTGCTGGGAGCCAGGCAGTCAGATCCAGGGCCACTGGGGGAGGGAGGACGGCAAAGAAATGGCTGTTAGCTTTGATCCCCTCCCAGCAAAGGTCAAACTCCTGGCCAGAGAGGTCATCTGGAGATGTTTGTCCTGGAGCTGACTGGGAGACACGCATGATAAATGGCTCCCATATCTGAAGAGCTATCAAGGGGCAAAGAGAGATAACCCTGAGGGTAGAAAGGGGCTGTTTGCTAAAGCTGCAGCAAGAGGGACTTTGGGTCGGTGTCTGGAGCAAACATCCTGTCCGACAGAGCAGCACGCTGCCTCAGAAGTGACTTCTCTGTTTGCCAGGGTTGCCGGAAAAGGCATATTCCCCCGAGAGAGGTCGGCCTGGGGACACCCCTGCAAGCTCACACCTGGGAGTTTTCAAAGGGCCAGGCAAGACTTCTGCCCCCAGATTTCTTCAGCAGGAGGGTTTTGATCTGAACAGTCCCGATCGATCACACTGGAAGCTGAGTTTGGCTTCTGCACGTCTGGGTGTGTTCCTTTCATGGAGCCAGAGTGGTGGGGGTGGGTTAGCGGTGGAGGAGTGGATTCCTCTAGTTGCATCAGCTATGGTGTGACCTCTGACATTTACCTTTCTTTGTTCCCAGATAAACCAAACACACAAAAACTAATATTCCTGGCTTAATAAAAGAATGGGGGGTGGGGGGGAGGAGAGTGGCCTGGTAGGTGGGGAGAAAACTGGGGCTTGGGTGAAACAGACTGTAGTTGGGGGGGGAGTGCTCCCTGGGGGCCCTCCCCCTTGGCGGGCTCTCCAGAATTGGGTCTGGTTCCGGAAGGCCCTGCCTGGACACCCTGACGGGGTGGTCAGTGGGCAAACCAGCCCTGCAGCACCTGCTGTGCACCCAGCCCATTCGTGGCCAGCGGTTCTCAAGCACTTCCCACGGTCAGGTCCTGTGCAGTGGGTTTTACCAGCAGCTATTTCCCTTTTACTTTTGAGAAAACGAAAGCTGCCTGCAACCACAGAGCTAGTGCACCTAGCTAGCTAGGTGCCAGCATCCTTCCTGTCTCTTGGTGGGCCTGCCCCATCCTAGGGAGGCTGTGGTCAGCACAAGGGTGGGCACACGGTGGCAGCTCACAAATGCTCTGGGCTGGTAGGTGCTGAGGGCCAAGGGGGAGAGAAGTGGGCCGGAATCAGGAAGCAGAGGGACTGCCAGGGCTCCCAGGTATGTGACACCTAGTTACCAAAGGGGCTCTCTTGGGACCCAACCAGCTAAAATCCCACCTACTTTTCTAAACCCCTTCCCTCCCGCTGTCCCCCCTCCACCACTACTCCAGCCTTTTCCGGATTACTGAGAACTCCTCCGGTCTCCAGGCACCTGCACAGGTGGTCCCTCTTCCCACCCCCGCAATTTGCATGTCTGCCACCTTCTCCTGCGCACAGGCCTCCCTCGGGCCCTTCCCTGAGCATTCCAGGGCAGTGTCCCCCGTGTTGCCATCCCAGCCCGCATCAAGCTATAATCCTTTATTGTGCTGCTCGGCTCTCATCTCCCAGGGGACAGTGAGGGCAGCCCCGGTGAGTGCTCGAGGGCCAGTGGAGAAGGGGTCGCAACGGGGTGGGGGGGCGGGAGCTGCGGGGTGTGCCCGCCCCCCGCCACAGGCAGCCTTAGGAGGGGCGGGGGGCCGAGCCGGCCAAAGTCCAGGTCCGCGGGGCTGCGCAGCGCGCTACTTAAACCTACGACCCACCGCAGCCGGCCAAGAACAGGGACACCAGGTCAGTTGGCGGACCGAGTGGGGAGCCGGGGTCCGGGGTCCGGCGGGCGGGTGCCCAGCAGCCGCGTGGCCTACTCGGGACTGGCAGGCGCCGCAACAGGCGGCCCTGGGACTTGTAGTTCTCGGCTCCGCGAGAGGCCGGTGCGAGCCCGGGAGCGCGGCGCTGCGCGGGGACGGGGACTACATTTCCCAGAAGGCCGGGGAAGCGCGGTCACCGGGAAAGCGCCGCGTCCGGCGGCGCTTCCCGGGCGTGATGGGGCCGGTCCTGGCGGTTGGGGGCTGCCGCGAGGCCCGCGCTTGGTCCCTGCAAGGCGGCCCGCGGCCGATGGGGCCGGGCCGGGCGGGGCCCATGCGCAGCTCGGTGGCGGCGCCCGACTGCTGCGGGGGCCTCGGCAACTTGGACTTCAGGAAGGTACCGACCGCGCCGGCAGCCGGGCCAGGAGGGGGGTCGCTAGGGCTGCTGGGTCCGCGGCGGGCGGTGCCACCGCCTACGCCCGCGGGCGGTGCCGCCGTTACCAGGCAACGGGGGCGGGGCGGGGCCGCGTTTGCGTGCGTGTGAGTGCGAGTGCGCGTGTCCGCACCCGTAACCGCGCGTGGGAGTGCGTACACGTGTGCACCTACGGGATCGCTGGGCTCCGGGGAGGAGGTGCCCCGAGCTGAGGCCGGAGGACAGGCCTCCTCCGGGGTGGACTGGCGGGGAGTTCGCGGCCTGCGGAGCCCCGCACGGGCCGGGCCGGAATGGGCCAGGCGGGACCTGGTTCTGAAGACCAGCCGGGCCCCTGGCCCCGGCCCTTAGAGTCTCCTCTGAGACAAGACATTAACCTTTTCGGCGTCAGCCACTCCCCGTGGAGCTCCCAAGAGGTCCCTGCCCGAGGCCGCCTTTTGTGGTCCATTCATTGGTACAGCCGGTACCGATCGAGAGCAGGTGTCCACTGAAGAAAAACGCACAACCTAATGGTTGCGAGTTGTGTTCTGTTGGGGACCTTACTGAGGACTCTAGCCGAGGAAAGAGCCTCTCAGTAGCTCTGAGGGGGAGCCAGGATATATAGGAGTTTTTGCTGGAAGAAAACCCACATCGAACATCAAAAGACTACTGCTAAACACAAAAAAGCAGACATCTTGTACAGGATTTTAGCACTTTTCTATTTGTGGGAAGATGCAAGAGTCTGGGCTCCTTGAAATTATTCCTCAGAACTGCATCTTAACTGCCTGGGGCCTGTCTCCTGTTTTTCTCCATCCTGAATCCCCCCTCAGGGTGCACTGTGGGGTTGGCAGCAGCAGCCGATGGCTTGATGGGGGGCGACTTCCCTTGTTTACCGGAATGGCAGGCGGCATTCTTTGTCGGCTCTCACTGACCATTCACTCCACTGAGGCTGGAAATTGAAAATTCTCTGCCGGAGATAAAACTGGTCAATGTTTTAGAAACTGGCTTGTGGGGAGGTGGGTTGAGATCCTGAGATAGCCGGTCCCTATCTGAGGAGGTGACCTCTGATCTGAGCCCTGAGTGATACGCCCTGGGGGGGTGGGGGCCCAGGTGCTCTGGTGGGGGGCTGGCAGACCAAGGCCTTGAGGAGGAGTATCTGTTCAAGAACAAAGAGAAGCCTAGCCCAAGGGGACCCTCGGCATTGCCTGGCTTGGGGTGGATGTTTCATGGGTGAGACCTATGGGGGAAGGATGGGGCACCATTAACTGGAAGTGGGGAAGCCTTCGGGGCTTCTGGTGGAAATCAAGGGGGCAGTGGGCCCCGCTGCAGGGTTAGGGTCCTGCCCTCAGGTCTAGGCAAGGCCTGTGTTCTAGACCTAGCAGCGAGGGAGGGGGAGATTTCCTGGGTGTTGGGGGGAAGGTCTTTTCTGCCCTTCTTCCCTTCCCTGTGGGGCTGTGCAGTTGGAGCGATCTGGGAACCTTTCAGGGGACAGGTCAGGGTGACCCTCGTTGGCTAACATTCCGTTTTTTCCCCTGCAGCCCTATTGGTACAGTTAAGCTTCCTGTTGCCAACAACGCTGAACGTTGTGTATTTGTCCTACTTGGCAGCCCTCCTCCCTCCTCAGTGAAAACCTCTGGTTTTGAGGGATGTCATCCTCGGGATGGTTTCTCTGCAGCTGGGCGTCTGAGCTGCATGATGGCAGCGGGTTGGCCCCGCGCCGTCCCTTGGCGGTAATATGTCACGCTGAGAATCTAAACTCCTCTAGTAGCCACAGTTGAAAGAGTAAGGAATCGGTGAATCACTTTTGACAATATATTTGACCCAATACGTAAAATATGTCATTTCATCACGTGGCACCGCACGTCCTCAGCAGCCACACGTATGCTGACGTGCAAGCATGGGCACGGTGCCCTTGACCACTAGCTCCTGGGCCTGCTCCAGCTGGTGCGGAATTTGGGCTTTGTTTTGAGCTTAGAAAGTCCCCCCTTGGGCTGAGGCGCGTCCCCGCTGCAGCCTCGTCGACCGAGGCTCTCCCTGCCCGGGACTCAGCCAGGCTCCTCAGCTGGGCAGCTGAGGGAAGCCCGCTGGCTGGTGGGCGATGGAGCCAGACTGAAGGGCTCCAGTGGGGCCTCGGGGTGCTGGCTTCTTTGGGAGCACAGGCTGCCAGGGCACAGTCGGGGGGCCCCTTTCATGCCCATATCCAGATGGTTCTCCAGCCCTTGTGAGCGATGGGTGGTGTAGGTGTCAAGAGGGGCCCTTCAGTTACCTGCTCTGTGAGATGGGACCTTTGTCAGCTGTAAAGTGCAGCCCACCTGAGGGTGGGTGCTCTTCAGAAGGCAAGGCCGCTGTGTTCAGGCAGCGTCGAGACCATGCTGGGCGACAGGCCCCTTGGGCTGCGCGGTCCCTGTTTGTGACTCATCTGTGACCATTTGGGAGGCAAATCCCAGGGGCAGGTAGGAGCTGCCTTCCGGGGCGAGATGTTTGCCTGCTGCACTGAGTTGTTTTTCAAACTCTTTTGGCGTTATCACATTAGTTAGAATAAACAGCAGGCCGTTTCTCTGGACGACTTACTGTGTGAAGTTCTCAAGGACATAATTTTTGTCTTCAGTGTTTTTGAGTCACAGTCCAGACCTTGGGCAAGTCACGTAAGCGGGCAGAACCTCGGTTTCTTCTCCTCTGTTGAGGTGATCGTGGGGCTTTACTCATCCGTCTGTCAGTATGGATGTTCTTTTCTTTTTTAAAACAAATATTTATTTATGTGTTTTGGCTGCGTTGGGTCTTAGTTGTGGCACGCGGGATCTTCGTTGAGGTATGTGGGATCTTTTGTTGTGGCACACGGGCTTCTCTCTAGTAGTGGCGTGCGGGCTTCTCTCTCTAATAGTGGTGTGTGGGCTCCAGAGCGCGTGGGCTCTGTAGTTTGCGGCACGCGGATTCTCTAGTTGAGACATGCAAACTCAGTAATTGTTGCGCGGGCTTTAGGTGCCCTGCAGCATGTGGGATCTTAGCTCCCTGGCCAGGGATCGAACCTGCATCCCCTGCATTGGAAGGCGGATTCTTTACCACCGGACCACCAGGGAAGTCCCTATTTGTGTTCTTTATTTTATTTTGATTTTTATTGTATTTATTTATTTATTTTGGCTGCATTGGGTCTTCGTTGCTGCGCGTGGGCTTTCTCTAGTTGCGGCGAGCGGGGGGGGTACTTTTTGTTGCAGTGCGCGGGCTTCTCATGGCAGTGCCTTCTCTTGTTGTGGAGCATGGGCTCTAGGCGCGCGGGCTTCAGTAGTTGTGGCTGGCAGGCTCAGTAGTTGCGGCTCAAAGGCTCTAGAGCGCAGGCTCAGTAGTTGTGGCGCAAGGGCTTAGTTGCTCCGTGGCATGTGGGATCTTCCCGGACCAGGGCTCGAACCCGTGTCCCCTGCATTGGCAGGCGGATTCTCAAGCACTGCGCCCCCAGGGAAGCCCCCTACTTGTGGTCTTTAACAAGGATCTTTCTGGTACTGATCTCTAGTTTGATTCTGCTTTGGTTCAAGAACACACACACTTTTACTGTTTCTTTCTTTTTCTTTTATGGGCACTTGCGAGGGATGAGCCGCCTCTGTTACGGGGGCTGCTGCTCTGGCCCACCTTGTCCTCACCGATTTTCTGCCTACCCGTTTTGGCTTCACGTGTTAGCCTCAGTTTTTTAGTCTGAAAAATGGGCAAAAACAGGGTTGTGGGCAGACTCAGTCACAGAGTAATAAGTGAGCTTCCTGTATCATCTCACTTAATCCTCCTGATGGTCCCAGGAAGGAGGGGCCACCCCCGTCAAAGTTTACCCAGGTTCCCACAGGGCATCGGGCCCTGTCTCAGGACAGGCGCTGTCGCCTCTGCAAAGCCCTGTCCCAGGGCTCGGTCAGCTGGCTTCCTGTCACCACTGCCTTGGACACAGAACTGCGTCCTTAGGTAAATAGCCTTAGGCACCAGCGTAGCAGGGCCTGTCCGGGGCCCCTGAGGGCGAATGTAGAGAGAGGTCTGCGGCTTACGGCCCCCGCAGAGGAGAGGAGGCCCCAGACCCACTCCCAGGAAGGGCCCACCTTGCCCCATGGACGCGGGACCCCACGGGCCCTCAGAGCCTCGCGGCGCATGGCCCAGGACAGGCTCATCGCAGGAAGAGTGTGAATAATCAGCTTCCTGGAAGGAGTCATGGATTCGGAACACCGGGGCAGCCGCTGGCCGCTGTCTGTACCGTAGGAAAGCAGAGCCTTCAGGTGGTCTCCAGTGCTGTCTCGCCCCCCGTCCCAGCGTGTGGGCCGCACCCCTCGCTGGCTGTTCCTTAAGAAGGGAGCATTCCCCGAGGGCCCCTCCAGAGAGCATGTCTGAGCGCTGGCATCAGGCGCACAGGGAGCACCCTCTGCCCCTTGTATCCTGGCACCTGTTTTCCCCTCTCATCCCCCGGGGTGGAGGTGGGTCATGGAGCTTCCTGTGGTCCGTCCTGGAGGGTGAGGGGGAGCCCCCAGCCCAGCCTGGATTATCCGCTGCCCAGAGACCTTCTGCGCCTGGTGCCCCCGCCATGGGGTCGTGGCCGCTCCTTCTTGTATGCGCCAGGCTCGGGGCTTGCAGCAGAAGTTTCCCAGTAAATGTCTCCTGAATCACCGAGAAGGCCCGGAGACGGAGGGTCCAGCTGGAGGCCCGCCCCGCTGCCCCCACCCCGTCCCCTTCCCCCGGCAGTGAGCGGTACGTGGGTCCCAGCTGCGGTCGATGTGACTTTGATTCCCTGGGCCCCTGCTGTTTGTTTGGATGTCACAATGTGACCCTGGGTGCTGTTGACCCTCGCACGGTGAGCGGCACGGGCTCTAGCTGCTGAGCCCCTCGCGGGAGCGCTGCCCAGGCAGCGGTAGGTAGCCCATCTCCTCTCTGTTCCAGCGCCAGGACTCCGCGGCCTTGGAGCCAGAGGGGGCCTCTGTTGTTAGGGTTACCGGGAGCAGAAGGCCAGGACTTCCGCTGCTTTAATCAGGTTGGGCAGAGGGTGGGTGGGCCCCGGTGGGCCCCTCCCCTTAGTCGAGGTGGCCCACAGGGGTACAGGGTGACGGGACGGGGGTCTGGGACCCTCCTGCTCTGCTCTTGCCTGCCCCGGGAGGGCACCCTTTCCAGCGGGTTTTGGGGGTGACAGCAACCAGGACGGGACCTGCAGGCCTCTGGAGCGGGAAGCCAGGAGGGGGCCCTCTGCTGCCACCTGACTTGTCCGTCATTCTTTCCTGCTCGGTGGGCCCTTCTCTGGGCAACGCAAATCCCCCCTCAAGGTGACCGGATACTTCCTGGATGAGAGGTTGACCGAGGGCCCTGGGACCTGGGCGGGGGCCGAGGTTCCAGTTTTGACCAGTTCAGCCCTAACAGGGAGCCCAGGCCGGATGTCTGCTGCTGGCCACCTCAGCCAGTGTCACTGCTTAACCGCTGTGCCTCAGTTTCCCCTCCGCCTCTGCTCTCCTAAAGGCGAAGAAGCAGTCTCTCTCCCGCTCACTTGCCCGGCCTCCTTGGGAGTGTTCGGGACTCATCCTCACTCCAGTGCCTGAACCCGGAATCTGGAATCTGGAATCCAGAAGCGCTGGCCTGGCCTGGCCCCCGGGAGCCTCTGGCTCTCTGAGCTGGCACGACAGCGGCGCTCGTCTTGCTGGCTGGTGGCCCAAGGTGAGGTGTGAGAACTTATATAGGTGCGCACTGGCCTTGTTGCAGGGGCTTAGCTCGCAGACCCCCAGAGTGGAGCCTCCCGGGGTGCTCAGCGTCTGCTGAACGACGAGCAGTGGAATTCTTAAAAATATCTGGAGCTTGGGGCTTCCCTGGTGGCGCAGTGGTTGAGAGCCCGCCTGCGAGGCTGCCGATGCAGGGGACGTGGGTTCGTGCCCCAGTCCGGGAGGATCCCACATGCCGCGGAGCGGCTGGGCCCGTGAGCCATGGCCGCTGAGCCTGCACGCCCGGAGCCTGTGCTCCGCAACGGGAGAGGCCACAGCAGTGAGAGGCCCGCGTGCCGCAAAAAAAAAAAAAAAAGAAAAAGAAAAAAAGGGAGTCTGGCTGACAATGACACCCTTGTCTGCAGAAATGCCATATCAACTCCCGTGGGAGTTGTTGCTGTCATCAGAGTCCGTAACTGGTGAGAAGCATGTTTTGTGGGCGGCCCTAAGCTGGATGTGGTGATTCAGTTGGCAGGCGGGGGCTGGGGGCCGTTGGCAGGAAGCATGGTTTATGTACCCGGCTGCCCCCCAGGTCTGCACCCTGGGCACGGCTGGCCCGCCTGGAGTGGATTCCACACCCCCCCACCCCAAGCCAAGACTTGACTTACCTTCCAGTTGAGGCTTATTGTTATTCTGAATTGCATGTGGAGAGCTGCCATGAATTTCTAAAAAGAAAAAGAAAAATACAAAGAGTAATGCAGGGACTCAGTGAACACTGACCACGCAGAACGTCAGCAGTGTCTCACGGTTTTTAAAGGGGGAACTCAGCATTGGAGGCAGCCAGCTGTTTCCTCCTCTTGTCCCTAGAGGCAGGGTCTTAGTTCTGTCCCCGGGGACATCTGGGCCACGTCTGGAGCCATTTTCAGTTGTCACAGCTGGGGAGGACGGCCGGCATGGAGTGGGTGGGGGCCACAAAGAGTGACCGGCCGGAGGGTCGACAGCGCAGAGGTGGGGAGACCCGCCCCGGTCACAGGGGGCAATGAATCTGGGGCTCAAAGCTGGCCCTCTGCACATACGGGAGGGGCACTCCGCGCTGTGTGGTGGGTACAGGGTGCTCTGCAGCGTCCTTGTCCATTTGACATGTGTTTGAGAACATGGCAGTGTGACACAGACCTGGTCTGTTTCAGTTCACTGGTTTAGCTGCTTTGGGGACGGCGCATCTGGTTTACCCGAGCCCCCGGAGTGCACACCTGTTCCACGCGTGCCGATAGGAACAGCTGTGCACTGTGTGTGAGCTCTCGGGGCAGGGGCCGGGGTTGGGAGCCCCCATGCCCAGGAGCGCCGGTCCAGGGGCTGCCGATAGGAACAGCTGTGCACCGTGTGTGAGCTCTCGGGGCAGGGGCCGGGCTTTGGAGCCCCCACACACAGGAGCGCCGGTCCAGGGGCTGCCGATAGGAGCAGCTGTGCACTGTGTGTGAGCTCTCGGGGCAGGTGCCGGGGTTGGGAGCCCCCATGCCCAGGAGCGCCGGTCCAGGGGCTGCCGATAGGAGCAGCTGTGCACTGTGTGTGAGCTCTCGGGGCAGGTGCCCCGGCCAGGGCTGGGAAGAGCTCATCTGCATTTTCCTGGGTCTCAGAGGCTGAGCATCTTCACACGGATGTCGGCCCCTCGGGTTGGCTCTGGGGCCTCTGAACACCTCTGTTGGGTCCTGGTCACCCTGGTGATGCAGACACGGGTCCCGGCGGGGTCACTGCCCCGCCAGCGTGCTGGGCACCCATGCTCAGAGCTGCTGGTTCCTCTCTGTGCTTCCGCTGCTGGCCCGGCCGCTCTCCAACAGGAACGACACGGCTGGTTGCGTTTCGGCTTTTATCTTCCGTTTTATGAGATTACATTGTAGTAACCTTTGCTGGACTTGGACGTGCCCAAGCCTCCTGACCTGTTCCTGGAGGGTAACTTTGTTTCCAAGTTCTGGGGCTTGTCACTCGCTCCCGTGTCTGTCCAGGTGGGGCGGCGCAGGGCAGGCAGGTCTCCCGCTGACGCCGGCTCTGTCCCTGCAGGCAGACCTCTGCGTTATGACCCGGCTGCTGGGCTACGTGGACCCCTCAGAACCCCACTTTGTGGCTGCAGTCCTCACCATCGCTTTCAATCCGCTTTTCTGGAACGTGGTAAGTGCCGCAGGACAGGCTGTGCAGAGGGATGGGTGGACGGACGGGTGGCTCTTCCCTCTGCTCGTCTGTCTCTGGCCAGCATGGGAGCATCGTCCTGCTTCCCCATCGAGGTCGGCACCCAGGGAGGACATGGACCGGGGAAGCCCCTCACCGCGGGGTCCCACGACATCTTGGCCTCCGCGGACAGCAGGTCCCTGCGGGGCTTTGCTCCCCTCCTGCCACACACACAGGGCAGCTGCCTTCCTAGGAGCCCCCCGCAGCAGGTGTGCTCCATAAACATCATCACTTTTCCTAATCGAGGCTTCCTGCAGGGTCATCTGCAGCCCTCGGGCTGAGGGGTGCTGGGGGCAGGAAGGAGCTGACAGCAAGTGAAACGGGAGGCAGGTCTGCGCCCAGGTCTTCTGTGGGTGCGGGGCCGCACGGAGGCTGGGGGCCTGGAGGGCTGGCCGGGTGGGAGGTAGGGGGGAGTGGGCTCTGAGCAGTCCCTCCTGCCAGCCCTTCTCGGAGACATCCCTCCCCTGTCAGGATGTGGGGGAAGCCCTTGGGGTTTCTGGTCTGCTGTCCAGCATCTCTGGTGGGCTGGAAGGGGCGGTAGACGTGCTCCCCGGGCCGCCCCCGAGGCGTCTGCCGATGCAGAGCGTGGACGTCCTGTGCTCACCTCGAGGGCGGCCTGCTGAACGCGGGCGTCAGCACACGCCGTTCCGAGCTGTCTTCCTCTCAGGTGGCCGCTCGGTCCCTGGGGCAGAACGGACCTGTTTGCATCTGGTTGACGAGTTAGGCCTTTTCTTCATCTGGGGAGAGCAGGGTGGGGGCAGGCTGCTCATCTCAAAGAGGCTGCAGTCAACACGCCGTCCCTCCTGACAGACTGACTGGTCTTTCCGGGATGGACACACGGCCTTTTTCATACGCCCCGCTGGTTTCCTGTGCCGCTGTAACAAATGACCACAGACTGGGGACTTTAGAACAGCAGGAATATATTTTCCCCTGGCTCTGGGGGCCAGAAACCTGAAACCAGTACTGGTCAAGATCCAGGTGTGGGCAGGGCTGTCCGCCCCCCAGCTCCAGGGGAGGGTCCCCTCCAGGAGAGCCGGCTCCAGTCCTCAAGGCCAGCATCTTCCCCCCACCTGCCTCCCTCCTATAGGGAAACGGTGGGGGGGGGACAGCAGTCAGGGCCCCGCCGACCCAGGACAACTGCCACCTCAAGACCCTGAACGCAAGCTAAGCCCCCTCTTTGCTGGGCAGGCAACCTCCACCAGTTCTGAGGTCAGGACGTGGACAGCATTTAAGCCTGATTTCCAGCTGCCACACCCTTTACCCTTCATTGTCTGGTGCTGCGGGAGGGGAAGGTGCACTGGTGGGACGCGGGGAGGGTGGGGGGAGAGCAGAATCACCGTGGGGCGGGCGAGGCGCGGGCCACCCCAGCTCTGGCCGGGGCCGGTGTCAGGTCAGGGCCACTCAGGCAGGAGGGGCCAGAGCTCCCCAGGAGGCCTGAAGATGTTTCCCCACAAAGCGAGCTCCGGTCCCCCGCCCCCCAGAGCTGCTCCGTCCCCTCAGGCCCCCTCCCGCCGAGGCCTCTCTCCTGGCTGTGGGTCTGTGTGCTGTAGCTTCCTGCCTAACACACCTGTCATCTAGTGGGTGAGCTGGTCTCCAGAGGCCTGCGAGCCAGGTAGAGAGTGTTGGAATTGAGCTGAATTGTAGCACACCCGGCTGATGTCAGCATCGTTCGGACGTATGGGGAAGACCCTCCCGTGGAAATTGGTGCAGAAGCAGGGTGGAGGCGAGGGCTGTGGGGAGCGCAGACCTGCCCCAGGGCCTCCAGGTGGAGCCAGGTTTGGGGAGTGGCTGCCCGGGGCTGGGCCGCAGCTCTTGGGCCATCTCTGGACGCGCTGCCCTGCCTGCCCACCTGGCGCCAGCACCCCTGTTACTGTGCCTGCAGGGGGCCTCCCGCCCTCTCTCGTGGGGTGTCCCTGACCCCGTCTCTGCCATGACCTCCTCTTCTTCACTCACTCACCCCACAAGTGCTCTTGGGGAGCCCGCTGTTGGGGTGCTGAGTGGCCCGCGGGGGCGGGGGGATGAGCCCACGAGGTGCACGGATGGGTTAATGTTGGGAAGAATAAGTGCTGCAGAGGGACCAGCTGGGGCGTTTCCTTTGTCACCTGTGTCTCTGTCTGGCCCAGAATCTCCTCAGTGCCAGGACCTTGCGTCCCGGTGCTCGGCCGCGCCTGGGCACGTCCAGACCCCGCAGAGAGCTCGCTCTTTGGCCCTGGCCCACATCTTCCCGACATGCGCCCTCCCCCACCTGCAGGAGAAGGCCGCCCTGTGCCAGGGTCTGGACCAGCCTGCCCTCCTTGCTCGAGGTTGCCCACGCCCCGCCTCCGTCCCCCTGCTCAGCGTGGCCCCACCAGCCGCTCCTCTCCACCTTCCGCTCGTGCTCTCACCCCGCAAACACAGGGCCAGGGATCGCCCCGCACCCCGCCTTCTAGGACAAAGTGTGAGCGGTATGGCTGACCCGCTTTATCCCTGGGTGTCCCGCGTGCCCAGAGCCTTTCGTCCTGCTAGGTCACCTGGTCTGCAGGGAGACGCACCTCCCCAGAAAGGGGGGCGCTCCCCATGCGCCTTGGGGGGCCCTGGCACAGGGGCGTTCTGCCGGCTGAGTCCTGGCGGCCGCGGGCTCTTGAGGGAGCGGGTGGGGGGGGCAGCAGGACGGTAGGTGGCGCTGTGGGCAAGGCCAGGGCGAGGGGGGTCCCCGCAACCTTGTGTGCGTTTGCTGCGTGGCTTCCGTGTCTGCCTCGGTGTCAGCCACTGTGGGGTGGGCTCGGCTGCCCCGGGGACCCCCACAGGGGCCGGGAAGCTGACGCTGTGGATGCTGAAGCAAGGGCAGAGGCTGGGGTCCCAGCCCCTGTGTTCACGCCCCCTCTGGGCCTTGGTTTCTCCATCTGTGAATGGAGGCCCATTGGGCTCTGAAGCACCGCAGCCACTCGGCTTACCCTGCCCCCCTGGGGTGACCCCGCGCAGGCCCCCTGGGAGGGGGCGGCGTGCCTTCCTGGAGCTGGCAGCGAGGTAAGACTGGGCATCAGACCTGCAATCCAAACGTCGGAGTTGGTTACAAGGAAGCTGGTGTCTGGAGCTTGTCCAGGAGACAGGGCGAGGGGTTGGGCGGCTCCTTGGCTTGGGGGCTGCGAGGGGATGAGCCGGAGGCTGGGCTGCTGGAGGAGCTGGGATGCGGTGCAGGTGGGGAACGGGACAGGCCAGCCGGTCCCCTGCGGGAGGGCCCTGAGTGCCGGCCTGCAACCGGGTTGTGTGCTGGAGCCGGCGGCGACGGGTGTGCGCGAGGTGTACACGCGTGTGCCCGTGTGAGTGCGGGGGAGTTGGGCCGGGTGTGGACAGGCTGTGTGACACCGTTGCTCCCGTCTGGCTCAGAAGTTCGGCTCCGAGGGCACGGCCACGTACCCACTGGCTCTGTGCCGAGTTTCTAGACGAGGCGCATCCTGCGTTTGCAGGGATGCTGAGTGGGGCTTCCTGGTAGGGCCCGTGGCCCAGCAAGGGCTTTCCTCTGAGCAGAGCCGGCTGGCCGGCCGGGCCTCACTGAGACTTCGGCTCTGGGAGCACAGGGCTCTGGCCGTCCGTCCGCCGTCCGTTCCGACCGATGTCGCCCAGGACGCCGTGGAACAGCAGCTCCCCTGTCCGCCCGAGCTGTGCTCAGAGCTGGATTCCTGCAGAGCTGATGGGTGTCTGGCCTTGGCTCTGCAGTGGGGACAGTCAGCCCCTTGTCACTAGGACCCGTGCTGGCTCCTCTGGCCGCGACGTCGGCTCGAGCGCAGGATGTCCTGTGGCGTGTGCGTGGGTGTGCTTTTCGAGGAGTAGGCGTGTGTCCTCTGGTGCAGGCAGCCCTGCCCGCCCCTCGGCCCCATCCCTCTGAAGGGAGAGCCGTGCCAGGCAGCAGCGTCGTCTGTGGGCAACGGGCTGCAGCTGCGCTAACTTCAGGTGTCCGAGGAGCGTGGCGGTAAAGCGTACGTGGCGGCTGGAACGTGGCTAACTTGCCTTCTGCCGGGACCGTGCGGAGGCTGAGGGGGTGAGGCGGGAGGCTCTCCCACCCGGAGCCCCGGTGAGACCCCACCTGAGCTGGGCTTCCTCTCCTTCCCGGATTCTGACGCTCCAGGGATGCAGCCTGAGTTTCCTCACGAGTCCTGCTGGGGGCCGTGTGGGTAGAGGACACGCCTCCTGCGACGCTTCACTTGGACACGACCGGCCTCTGCACAGCAGCTTGGGTGGGACAAGGTGGCTGCAGTGGCGGGAGGGCTCCTGGTGGGTCATCTCTCGGGCCCCTCCCGCACGAGGGGCAGTTTGATGACCTGGCCTCCCCTTGGGGTTCCCAACAGATCAGCCCTCCTGCTTCGACCTTCCTGTAGGCCCCGCAGCCTCGAGGGCCCGTCCACACCTCCGTAGGGTGTCTGCTGTGACCTTCCCTGGAGCTCTGGTGTCTGCCCTCTGCCATCAGCAGGCTTGGTCTCCTCGTGCCCCCGTGCCTTTGCACGGGCTGCTCCCTCCTAGAAGGGCTCCGCCACACCAACCTGCCTCCTGTTTCCCTCCCAGGCCTTCACTGGCCTTCCCTGTGCCCTGGCCCCGAGCAGACGTGGCCCAGCTCCCTTCCAGCCTCCCTGACCCGCAGATCTGTGGTCGCTGTTGCTCGCGAGTTTACGTTTCACCTCCTACCTTAGACCAAGGGCTCCTGCCTTGGAGTTAAGGGCAGGCCCAGTGTGATCGCAGGTGAGCCCAGAGTGGCCCGGGGTGCCGTGGGCCAGGCAGTTCCTCCTCTTGGTAGAGGGGTGCTAGGTCCTCTCGCTGGCCGCACGGTGCCCAGCTGGCTGTGCCGTTGGCTTTGCCCCATTCCCTGGTCTTCCTCTGAGGCCAGCTGACGTTCCGGGGAAAATGTCCAAAGCTTGGGTTTTTGTCTCATTTTCCTGCTGACTTGCTCTGACCTGGGCCTCAGCTGCCTCATCTTAGTTCTGGAGGAGTGGCCTTTGCCCAGCTTTTCTCAAGGGGGGCTGCCAGGCTGTGGGGGGAGGGCAGTGGGTGTGAAAGGGTCTGGAAGCGCCGGGCATACTTGGCCCAGAGGAGAAGCAGCCATGGGAGCCGCCTGGGTGCAGGCGCGTCCCAGGTGCAGGTGCGTCTGGAAGGGCTCTTGCATCAGCGCAAACTCCCAGAGCTGCTGCCTGAGCTGAAGGCCCCGTGCTCTCACTTGTCGCAGAGTCTTATGCCCAGAAATGCTCCACGGCCTAGGGATACATCTTGGAGAGTGTTTTGTAGCTGGTGACCCTTTCCTCGCCTCCAGGAATCAGGAATTGGCCTGGGAGAGGCTCTGAGATGCAGGGGCAATGGGTGTGCTTGTCACTGGCCGACGCCGGGCCGCGTAGCGCCTGGAAGTGCCGTGGGCTCCCCGTGGTGTCTGGCCGCTGCCCGCTTTGGGGCCCGGGGAGCCCCGTTCCTGCCACCTTTCCTCTGATCCCGCCTCCTGGTCCCCTGCCCTGGCACCCTGAGCCTCAGGAGGGCTAGGAAGCGAGGTGGTCAAGTGCTGGCCCAAAGACCCTGGCGATGGATGCCCACAGCACCTCCGGGCAGGCCCCTGGCCTCGCCATGTTGCCGGATCTAAGATTCTTGTAGTTTCTCCAAAGAGGCGTCAGCCTGGAGTGTGGGCTCTGGGGAGGCAGAGATCACGAGAGTCGGGGGGCCAGAACACAGGGGTCCTGGGCAAAGAGGGACGGAGAACCAGGCCACCGGATGCAGCAGGGAATCAGCAGAGGGCGGGGCGGAGCCTGCACAGCTCCCCCGACGGTACTTCCGGCTCCGGTGCCTATCGTCTGAGGCTCTGGCCAGCCTCAGAGGGCAGCCCCTGTACTTGGGTACCAGCCTCTGCAGGGAGCGAGGGTCGCCCCGCCTGTACACACCTCTGCTACCTTTCGCTCTGTCCAGCCGCCCCTGCTGCAGAGGGTCCCAGGTGGCCCAGGGGCTGGTGGCTCTGCAGCACAGTGAGGGCCACTGCAGCTCAACGTCGGACTGACCCCAACTGGCCACCAGACGGCGCACAAGGGATGCGAGGTCCTCCTGCCTTCCAGGGCTGTGCTTGTGGGCAGAGGGGACCGCAGTGAGGATGGTGAGGGCCCCTCAGCCCCCTGGCTGGACAAGGTTATCCTCCTTCAGGGTCATCCTGCGGCTTAGGTAGAAAAATAGCCTGGGAAGCATACACTTTCCACAGGTGTGTATACAGGGGCCTGCTCCTGGCACATAACGGGCACCTGTTCGCCTGGCGCCCCACCTGTCCACCCACAGGGCTCCAGGTGAATAACGGGTGGGAAGGGGGTTCTGTGAATTACAGTAAGAAGAATCCAGCCCTTGTCCTGCAGGTCATGAGCGAGGTGGCTGGGCGTGGGCGCCTGCGAGGGTCAGTCAGCTGTTGGGTGTGGTGCCTTGCTCTGTATCTCCCCACCAGCCCTGGGGAGGGGAGGGGACTGAGGGATTGCACGGCAGTGACAGGGGCAGGACAGCCTTGGGACTGGGGGCTCTGGGCGTGGGGCGCACTCGGTGATGGCCGTCCTGGGAGTGAGGATTACTGTCACCACCCCTCAACAGATTTGATGTGCAGACCCGGGCTGGGGGCGGGTCAACCCCAGGGTTTTCAGAAGCAGCAGCTGAGGACCAGAGAGGTGGCTTGAGCTGCCTGGGTCACACAGCTGTGAGAGCAAGAGCTGGGCCTGGGAGCTGCGGCTTCCGCTCCTGTGTATCATGCCCGCCTCCGTCCCACCCCCCGGAGGGCCTGCCTGGTGCAGACACAGCCCTATGTGTCGGCCTGGCCTGGCCCAGATTGGGCAGGACCTAGGGCCCTGACGGCCGAAGAGGCCCTCACGACCCTGCAGCCTGGGGTGCACGAGCGTGCCCCGCGCCGGCTTCCTGGCTGGTGTGCACCCCGCCCCGCCTGTGTCAGTGTTATGACGGCACGTGGACTTTCTGTGGGCAGGGCCGTGTGTGGGGCGCCCACGAGGGGCAGCCACCTGGAAGGGGCGGCTGCATGTCCTCGGGCCCGTCCTTGGCCTGCTTGGCCCTAGGAGCCCGGTGCAGCCGTGCCCCCCGCCCGCCCCCGAGTCCTCCCTGCCTGTCTCGCGGCCCGGGGAGGGGCGTGGGCCTCTGAGCACACCAGCCTGTCCTGCTGCTGTTGCCTCCTGGCCGGGACCTGGGCAGGATTTTTCGCTTTTCTGAGCCTTGGTTTTCTCATCTGTAAAAAGGCACAGAACCTCGCTTGGAGCCGGCCGGCAGCTGCTGCCCCTCCTTCCTCTCCAGCCACCTGGTGCCCTTTGTCGGCCTCGCCCTGGCCGTTCCTCGTGGCTGGGCTGCCTGGGCAGTGATGCCGTCTTGCAGTCACAGGGCTACACTTGCCGGCCCAGCCTGGGGCAGGCCCCCACCCTGCTGACCTCACCATACCTGCCGGGACAGGTGCTCCACGTTAGCCGTGCCCAGGTGCCGCATCAGTGCCCCTGTGCCCGTGGCAGGTGGCCCGGGAGCAGGGTGGGGAGCATGTAAGTTTCGGCCCCATCGACCGTCAGGCTGCTCGCTAAAGGACAGAGGTCAGATCTCACACCTCGGCTGGTGGTGGAGGTGAAGGGAGCCGATCTCCTAATGCTGTCTCCCTGTCCTGATGGCCAAATACCTGCACAAACTGCTTCCCGAGAAACAGACGAGGGGAGAGGAAGGGGTGTGGTTGAAAGCACCGGGGTTGCCTGGCTGGCAGGACCGTGGTCCTCCCGGAGGTGGCCACACGGATGCCATGAGCAGGGGCAGGGCCCTTCCCGGGAGCACTGTGGGCTTAACGGGTGCAGAATTCGGGTCCCTCCGAAACAAACCCTGATGGCGTGGGAAGGCGTTCCGGCGTGGGAAGGCGTTCCGGCATGGGGGCGGTCCTCAGGAGACAGGGGAAGTCGCAGGGACCTTCATGGGCAAGGAAGGGAAAAGGGCAGGTGCTTCCTGCCTTCCCGCAGCGGAGCGCAGACGGCGACCCCGTGGCCAGGTGACAGGTGGAGGACACTGGCCGGGTCTCCCCGTCTGGGGGCAGTTGGAGCCCTGATCCTGGTTCTCTGGCCCACGTCTGAGTGTGGCCTGCACAGAGGGTCTCAGCACTCGGCCCCGAGGACACGGTGGGGATGGTGGGGACCTCATAGCCTTTCTAACCCCGCCGCCTGCCAGGCGCCTTCAGGCCTGAATTTGTGGAAGTGGTGAGCGGCCGGGGGTGGGGTGGGGGTGCTGGATCCCTGCGGGCCGTGGTGCACAGGCGGGCAGCCCTCCAGCAGGCGGGGCTGGGACAGCGTGTTGAGAAAACACTGTTCCCCCACACGGATCTGACACCTTCCCGGGTCAGTGCTGACCCCCACCCCCCCAACAGGGAGCTTGGAAAGTCAGGTGTGAGATCCAGTGGCCTAATTTTAGACCTTGGGCGTGCATGTCAAAACAGCAGGATGATTAAAGAGAGAGAGAGAACGAGGACAGCCCGGCTTCAACCCTTAACTCTGAAGCCAGCACGTTCCCTGGGGGAGCATCACCTGCCACCTGACAGGGCTGCCCGTGGCCTCGGGGGGCGGGTAGGAGGCCCCCCTCCCCGGGCGGAGCTCAGCGGAGATGCGGGCCGGACCAGCAGGTGGGCAGAGGCCTCCACGCTGCAGAGCAAGTCATGGGGTGGAAGAGGTGCGTTTGTCCAGCACCGTGGGAGGAACCTGCTTTGGGCAATAAACCTGCTGGTGTGCAGGGAAGCTTTCAGCTCACACAGGTCCCCGGCCTTCTCAGGGGTCAGACGGCTCGTTGGCCCCGGGGCTGGGAGGCAGGTCCTGGGCTGTCCAGTGGTTCTGACCCCTCGCCGGCTGTCACATCCCCTGCCCACGTCTCCCTCCTGACCTGCCACCTGCCTGCTGTTCGGGGCTTGTTAGGATCGTGCGTGAAGGGAGAACATGTCCCCTGAGGCGGGAGTTACCGTTCCCCGCGGGGGGGCACCTGGGAAGAGCGGCGTGACCCTCCTCCCCTTGGTCGGCCTCGAAGATGCAGGATCGATCGCTCCAGCCACCCCCCCCAACCCCAGGGTCCCTGCCGTCTGCCCCTCCCCCTGGGCGCGGCCACTTGTTTTAGTCTCTCTGCAGTTTAGGACGTTGAAGGTTTAAATGTTGGCCACGCACGTGCACCGTCCACCGTCTGCGGAAGGCGGATGGTGAGAACGGCTGTCTGAGCCCTGCCCCGGGCCCCGGACGTGCCCTGAGATGCCCACCTGCCCACCTGCCCCCACCGCAGCCCCTGCAGGTCCCTCATCCTTTCGTTCGGGAAAGCAGAGGATGCTGGTCTTAGGGCAGTGGTGGGAACTGGCCTTTGTTACGGTCCCCTAAGCTCTGGGCCCTGTCCTCACAGCCCCTCTGAGTGGATTTTGGAGGCCATTCACTTTCACACCCAGAGGCCTCTGCACTCTCTCAGCCCCTTGTGGGGATGTCCTGTCATTCGCTCAGCAGGCCCCACCAGTGGACGAGCAGCTGATGCCACCCTTTGCCCCATAAACAGCCCTAAAGTAAACGTCTTCATCCTGCTTATCTGCACACGGCCAGGATCTGCTTCTGGACCCCGGAACCTCCGGTCACCGGACCGTGTGGCTGTGACTGGTGGAGCTGGCAGGGAGGCCCAGGGCCCCACATCCCGAAGCTGACTGGCTGGTGGCTTGAGCGCGACCCTTGACCCCTGGGTGCTGCAGGAGTCCCTGAGCCGCCCCAGCCGTGCATCCACGAGGCCCCTGGGGCTCCTGCTTCAGCCGGGCTGAGCAGCGGCTCGGGAGGCTGTGCGGGGTCTTCCGGAGAGAGCATGCTGTCATGCTGTTGTGCTGCGGGCAGGGGCCGTCCTGTTCTGTGTTCTGTCTGCCGCGTCCTCGGGGGACACAGAGCCACAAGCCCCCCCTCAGGGCCCCAGAATGTTCCCGCGGTGGGGGAAGCGTGGCGATTAGCACAGAACATGGTATTTTGACCCAGGCTGTACTCGGTGAGGAGAGACTGTCCCCAGGCGCAGGGCTCTGCGAGGGGATTGTGTTTCCATCAGGACGCAGCCTTTTTGTGTTTCTCAGCTGCCGGGCGGGGTGGGGGGCGGTGAGGACGTCACAGCCTCTGGGAGCTGTGTGGCCGTGAGCAGGACGCGCACCTCCCAGCCCTGAGACCCGGCAGAACAGCATGGCTTCTGCCCGGGAAAGGGGTGGGTTGTCTCGGCTGTGGCTCCAACGAGTGCGCAGTGGGTCTGGGAGGCGGCGGGCGGCCGGAGGACACGGGGACCGCCGCGCTGTCTCGGCAGCTGTCGTGGGAACCCGCTAGATTCCAGAGTAAAAGGCCAGGCTGCCGTCACTGCGGAGGGCTGGGCCCGGTGCTGGGTCCAGGAGACTTCTGGACGGATGTCCCAGATCGGGCGTGTGCGCGGCCTGTGGCACCTGTGCGTCCCGCCCATCTTCAAGGCCTGCATCCACACATTTGGCCGCTGGCCGCGGGTATCCGGGCCGCTGGGGGCCGCGGGCGAGATGACCCCCCAGCCCTCTCCACGCCGCTCTGCTCCTCCGCCGTGGGGCGCCCCTCCGCGCGGCCCCTGGCCTCGTACCTGCTCCCTGCCGGTGCAGCAGCCCTCGAGCCTGGTCTGTGGGCGGCGGGTCCTGATCAGCCGGGCTTCCTGCGAGGAGCAGGTGGTGCCGGTGGGCCCTGGCCGCCGGGGGTTCCTTGTTCGACCCCAGTGATCCCACAGGCATCTGGGGTTTCGGATTTCCTCTCTCTGGCTCCTTCGTTCCGCCGGCTCCTCCCCCATTCGCTTTGTCACCTGCAGTGTCCCTCCCTGCGCCTCTGGTGCTTTCTGGTGAACCCTGGCCCACTCCGCCCCCCACCCCCCACCCCCCAGGCCGGCACGTGGCCTGGCCGGCTGTACGGGATTCTGCTGGTCTGGTCCGGACAGCACCCTGGGGCGTTGCAGGCCACAGGTTCCTGCTGGAGGACCCATCTCTCTGTGCTCTGTGTGGGTCTCCTTTTCAGCCCTCAGGCCTCGAGTGAGGGTCACCTGCCAGAGAGGCCTCCCCACGGCCCTACCCCAATTTATTCTTCCTCCCAGCACCCTTCTCTGGCGATCACATCCCCAGTACATCTGCCCCGCACTGGAGGCCCCGAGGGCAGAGGCCACGCTGGCCTGGTCTCCTCGGTACCCATTGGCTGCCGGGGTCGGGGGGGCAGGCCTGCAGCGCGGGGAGACTGGCCTGGCCTGGCCGCGGCTGCTCTGTAAATACCTCCCCCGGGTGCCCTCTCGGTGCTGGATTAATTGTCCTGAACCTCTGCCCCAGGAGGCCGTGCCTGGCCCCCAGCACCTGGAGCAGGGGGGTGCTCAGCTCCGGTCCTGGAGAAACCACGGCCCCCCAGCCTCAACGGGCCGCCGGGCTCAGTCCTGAAGGTCATGTAGACTTGTGCAGAGGCCCAGCCCCTGGCCACCTCGTTTCTGTCCTTTAAAAGGAGAGGAAACCAAATGGAGCCCAGTGGACAGGGCCCAGGTCGGCGTGCGGCAAAGTGAATGATCCCAGCTCAGCGCTGAGTTCAGCGGCTGTGAGGACACCAAGCATGTTTGTCGGCACAGAAGCTCAGCAATTATCAGGAGCTCGCTGGGACTTGGTGGTGGCCTCCAGGTCATAAGCCATGGGCCACAGGCGGGGTCAGCCCTCCCCTGGAATGGCAGCCCCTCTTCCCCTCTTACTAGCTGAGACCCTGGAGTGACAAGCGTGCCTGTTGATTCCCACCCCGCCTGGGGTGAACGGTGGGGTCGCCCCCTCCTTGGGCTGCACTGGCCTCCCAGCATCTTTGTGCTGGTCCCTGGGCGAGAGGCGGTGGCCGGCGGGGTCGTGTGTGGGACGGGCCGCTCCAGGCTGCTACTCGCAGCCCCGCAGGCTCGCGTCCTCGGCAGACTCAGCAGGAGCCTGGCCGCAGGAGCCTGGCCGCGTGTGCACGGCCCCATCTGCTTCTGCACAGAAAGCCCCGCTGCTCCCGTGAGGCACCCAGGCCATCTGAATGTGCGTCCAGTGGGTTCTGGGCTGCTGGGCTGGGGCGGGGTGGCGCCCTGCAGGTTCCTGCCGCACCTTGGCTGCGGGACGCGCTCTCCCCGACGCTGTTGCTCCCCTCTTTCCCCATGAGCGACGGCTTTGCCTGCCCCCGCCCACCGCCCACACGGAGGCGGCTGTGGACGTGGGCACTTAGCAGGTCGGGGGTTTGGCCAGTGTCCGCGAGCGCAGGACGCCCGGGAGGCTTGGAGAGGAAGAGGCCCCCCCCTGGGGTTCCCAGGCTGTTTGAGGAGGGGGGAGCCTCCAGAAAAGACTCCGGGACTCGGAAGACGGCATGTGGCCCAGGGGATGGAGGGGACAGAGTGGAGACCCCCGAGGACGGGAGGCTCCTGGGCAGAGGGAACTGTTTTTTTAATTTGCAAATTTTAAGTATGTGGAACAGTGGCGAGAACGGGCCTGCTGTCACCCGGATCCCAGGACATCCTGCACGGTTGCTGCCCCTGCGTCGTTGCATCCCCAAAGCTAAGGACGTTTCCTGCCTCAGCAGGACCTCATTATCATGAGAGAGAACATTGTGAGCAAACTTTGGAAGCAAGAGCAGGGTTTGTTCTGTGTTCTGGAACGAGCGGGTGAGTCATGGCATTGGCCACCCGCCCCTGGCCCCGGGGACAGGGGAGGCCGTCAAGGCCCTGGGGTCCAGGGTCTGGATGAGGTGAGGCCTGGACCCAGGATGCAGGACAAGGTGGGAGGGACAGCCAGAGGAGGGTCTTCAGCATGACCAGCAGCAGGCGAAGGGCGGCGGGCAGCCCCTCCGGATGGCCGGGACGTGCGGGAAGCTGTGGCGTCCAGGCAGATGGACGTGAGGGGACGCGGGGCCTGTGGCCGCTGGGTGGCCTGGGACGCCGGCACGGAGCAGGGCTGCCCGGGGGTGGCCCGTAGGGCTGGGCTCCATGTCGGTGGTCCTGGCCGGCCCGCCTGACGTGCCCAGGAGAGGTCAGGCTCTGAGGGGTGGGGCCTGGGCGGGGATCCGGCGACGTGCCGCCCGGGGGCAGCTGGGGACACCGGTGGCCCTCAGAACTGGGAGACGCTGGGTGAGGCCAAGGGCCTGGGGCCGTGGCGGCTCTGGAAGGGGCACCGGAGCGTCACCTCCGTCACCAGCGCGGCCTCCCCTCCCTCCCACGAGTGTTTCTGGCTCCACCGACAGAAACACTGAAGGTTGGGGGGGGGGGCCGTAAACTGCCCGCGTCTCCGTCCAGGCTTCACGTGGCAGAAGCTCCTGGTGCAGTGGGAAAGGGCTCTTGGGCCCCGAGCCATCGTGCCCAGCCCTGCAGGGCGTCGGGGCTGGCGGGGCTGTTGGAGTCCAGCCCGTCTGGAGATCGGTGCCAGCAGATCGGGGTGGGGGGCAGGGGGAACAGCCCGGAGGCCCAGGGGCTTAGTGGCTAGAGACAGGCTCTGGGTTCAAGGCTGGGCTTTCCCACTTCCCAGCTGTGTGGCTTTGAGTGAGTCACTTAACCTCTCTGTGCCTCTTTTCCCTTGTGTGTAAACTGAAGTGCTTTCCTCGTGGGTGGCGGCGAGGACTGAGAAGGTCCCCGGGCGGGCGCTGCACACAGTAGCTGCTGTGCTCTGATCCCATCCAGCCATCATGAGAGGTGCTGACTTCTCCTGGGAAGGCCGTTCCCGAGGTTCGCCAAAGCAGGAGCTCCATCTGCGAGCTCTCTCCTCCGAGGCGCAAAGCCTGTTGTTACAAGGACCTGACGGCCACCAGGGTCCCCAGAGAGTCGCGTGCCCCGTCAAGCTGAGAGGTCAAGGAAGGCGGGAGCTTGGTTTTGCCGTCTGCCTGCAGCTGTACTCTGAGCCCCAGACGGCCCAAGGGGTGTGTGTGTGATGCCTTCTGTGGCTGCTTCTAGGACAGCACCTTCCAGGGGTCATCCCGTGGGTGGGGAGACGGGAAAGAGGCTCACACACCAGCACGCCCGAGGAGTCGAGTGTGCAGCAGGGTCGTGGGTGTGCACAGAGGAGCCCGAAGCCAACTTTGGGGGAGCTGCGTCGGGAGCAAGCGGCTGCAGGGTCCCCACCGTGTCCTGGAGCAGCACAGCTGCCTCGCCATCCCAGGGTGTCTGGTTAAAGCGCAGATTCTGACTCGGCAGGTCTGGGGCAGGTCCTGAGAGCCTTCCAAGCGGCCGGTCTGCGGACCACTCTGGGTTTGAGGAACAGGTTTAGAGGCAGCGAGGAGTCCAGCCTGTGAGGGAAGGCAGCTGGAGCGAGCAGCACCGCGCCCCCAAGCCCTCCTGGCGTCAGGTCCCCCCAGACGGGGCAGCGTCCCCAAGGGACGGCATCGTGGCCCCGGTGGCCTCAGGCCTACTGACTGCACAGCAGGAAGGGCCCCCAGGCCCGGCTCAGCCCCGCTCACACCTGGATGCCACACAGGTTCAGGAGTGGGTGCTGTCCTGGTGGAAAGGTTCAGACCACACTCGCGACTTTCTTCCACGAAAGACAGTCCCACCAAAGCGCGATGCCCTGCCCTGGCCAGGTCGTGTCCCTGCTGTGGCCCAGCTCGCTCCGGGAGGCTGGTGATGGCCAAGAGATGGGCCCCTCCCAGCTCCGGACGCCTGACCAGGAGGTGAGCTGGGGTCTGGGCCACAGCGAGGTGAGCACCCTTGGACGGAGCTGGTGATCTCCGTCCCGAGCCGGGGGGCCCGCGGGCCGTGTCACGCCAGTCCATGCAGACGGGGCCTCTTTTTCTGGATTAACTGTGAGGGAGCACAATTAGGCAAAGCACTTTCCTCAGCGCAGTTCCTGCCCTGGAGGATAAGAGGATTAGCTGCACCCTCGGGCTCCGGCACCAGTGTTGTGACATTGGCTGGTGGAGCTTCACTAGCCCTCCGGCACATGCCCATCCTCTCTGGGCAGGGGGCTCACAAGGAGAGCCCCCGACAAGTCCCGGCCCTGCCTTTGTGCATCGCGGCAGGTTACCTTCCCTCTCTGAACTGCAGTTTTCACCTGGAATGTGGTTGTAGAAATATTGATCTGCCTTCTCCCCCGCCACGCAGCCCAAGTCTGGGGCTGACTTTTCAAGCCCAGCGAGTGGGTGGCCTCCTGACAGATGCCACCACTGTCTGCTCTCTGGACCTGGGGACCAGGCGCCACACCCCACTGCTGCCGCCCCCTGGGGGGTCCCAGGGCCGAGAGGGGGCAGACGTCTCGTCTTCACCCACCCGGCTCAGCGGGTGACGGGAAGGCTACAGGGGGGCTCCGCACTGCTCCCTGCTTCCCAGATGAAAGCGGTCTGGGGCAGAGGGGCTCAGGCCCGCCCTCCTGCAGAGCCCCCCCCCAACCCCCAGCCCTCCCGCCCTCCCTGCCCGGGACTCCTCCCCCTTCCTTCCTGTCTCGTGACTCCTCCCCGCTTCCTTCCTGTGTCTCGTGACTCCTCCCGGCTTCCTTCCTGTGTCTCGTGACTCCTCCCCGTTTCCTTCCTGTGTCTCGTGACTCCTCCCCGCTTCCTTCCTGTGTCTCGTGACTCCTCCCCCTTCCTTCCTGTGACTCTGTCCAGGCTCAGGAAGGGATCTCTGTGCCCCAGGCCTTGGCTCCTCGCTCCCGCTGTCGGCTCCACGTCCTGCCCCCACCTGGGCCTCGGGCTGTGCACTGTGGGAGGTGCCCCCCGAGGGTCCCCTGCCATTGCCCGGTCAGTCTTCCCAGCCCACCCTCCTGGGGTCGCACAACACGGGCTGGGTGGGCACAGGTGTCCAGACCACTGAAGGCTCGCTTCCCTCAGCCCAGCAGACGTGCGTGCACACAATCCTGGGAGCAGCTCTGCTGACACCAGCAGAGCTCGTGACGCAGGGCTCCCAGCTGGGGTGCGTGAGCCAGCCATGGTCCATCCACGCACAGCTCCCTGGACGGTCTGGTGGCCACACGCGCTGGAGAAAGCTGGACGGGGCAGAAACCAGGTCAGGGGCCGTGGGGCGGGGCCTCGGGGGCGCGGGGAGCTTTCCAGGGCGACGGGAAGTGTCCTGTGTCTCACAGAATTTTACTTTTACCTCTAAAGCTGACCGAAAATAGTCTCCCCTTCTAAAATAAACTACTCTTGGCTCAGGAAAAAAAAGAGAAACAGCCGTCTGGCCGCAGGTGCGGATGCTGTGCCGACACTGGTGTTGGCACTGGTCTTGGTGGCGTGTCCCGCCCGCCCGCCTGTGATGCCAGAGGGGGCCCAGCTGCCTATCGAACCCGCGTATCTAGACAGCTCCCCAGCTGAGCGCCAGCACGGCCCAGTTTTCTTTCCGAGGCTGAAGTCCGTGTAAATATTGACCAAATAAGGCAGACCAGGTTTTGTACTGTATTTGGTTAGTAGTTGAAGAGCCACTCACTCCACGGCTATTTTCCCAGTGGCTTCCTACAGGTGGGCCTTGTTTCATTTAAAATTTTAAAAAGACCCTGAAGAGCTGTGCGTAACTCAAACATTGTAAGTGTAGGGGGAAAACCAGCACATTTAGATGAATCCCCGAGCGAGCGGATCTTTCAATAAAGAATCAACTTTCGGGCTTCCCTGGTGGCGCAATGGTTGAGAGTTCGCCTGCCGATGCAGGGGACACCGGTTCGTGCCCCAGTCTGGGAAGATCCCACATGCCGCGGAGCGGCTGGGCCCGGGAGCCATGGCCACTGAGCCTGCGCGTCCGGAGCCTGTGCTCCGCAACGGGAGAGGCTACAACAGTGAGAGGCCCGCGTACCACAAAAAAAGAAAAAAGAGTCAACTCTCCCAGCCCCGTTAGTGTATTATGTAAAACTGAAAAGACAGGTATTTGGTCTGCTTAAGGACTGTGTCGCTGGGTCCACGGGTGCCCCCTGCCCCAGCCTGGGGCTCTCGGGCCACGTGGCCGCCGCATGGCCTATTGAGGGGGTGATGGGCTTTCTTGTGGGGGGGCTGGGCAGCTTCCCTTCTTTCTCCAGATGTGCATGGGTGGGGTCCCTCCGGCGTCCTCCTGCACTGCCCCGTCGCAGGCACAGGGAAAGCAGCTCAGACAGGATGGGCTGCCCGGGGGTGGGGTGGGTCGGGAGCGGTCCTCACAGCCGAGCCGTCCCCCCTGATGGATTTGCTGGAAAGCTCCCAGGCCTCTTTCCCGGACTACCTGCATTGGCAGGTTGGACCCCAAGACGAGGTCCCACCCGAGTCACAGCTGTGATCACCTTCCGAGTCAACAAAGGCGCCCAGAGCCGCCCAGAGGCCGGGTGGCGGCAGGGACCCTCGCCAGCCCCGCCACGTCCTGAGTAGTGCCTGGCCCGAGGCCCCGCTGCAGAGCCAGGATCTGGACCAGCCGTCTGTCCCCCACCTGCCCGGTCCAGGGCTGGCCCGTCCGAGGCTGGCGGGCTCCACGGGGGCAGAGCCTCCGGGTCCCTTTCCTTCCCGCAGAGGCAAACATCAGGGATGGGGGAGGTGGCCACGGGGCAGAGTGTGAGTAATCGACATCACAACAGTGATCCTTTGGGGGGCCGGCGCAGCGGGGCAGTTGTGTCCTGCCCTGATGAGGTGACCTTGGTCGCCCTGGGCAGAAGGGGCCTGGGGACCTGCCCGGACGGGATCTGCCCTCGGGGGTGTCAGCAGGGGCGAGGAGACGCAGGGGACCCAGGGCCCAGGAGCAGGAGGGGGTCTTGTGACTCGGTCTCGTGGGTGAAGGGAGGCCGAGGAGGTGGCAGGGGATGCCGCAGGCCGCGCCGGAGGGCTGAGGGGGCCTGGCGGGCATTTGTGCAGGTGGAAGGCAGCTGGTGTGGGCGCTGGGGGCTGCTCCCCGCCCCCCGGGGAGAGCGACAACAGCCCAGCCCTCCAGCCGTCAGCCGGAACCCAACCATTCATCACATCTCCGCGTCTACGAATTGTGCTTTTCGCGGTGTATCTAAGAAATCACTGCGTGTCTCGAGGTCATACAGATTTTCTAGTTTGTTTTCCTCTAAAAATTTTGTAGCTTCAGTTTTTATGTTTAGATTTATAACCCACTTGTGTTAATTTTTGTACGTGGTCTGAGTTCTGCGCACGACACCCAGTGCCGTTGTCCCCTGCCCCCTGAATTAATGACCTTTATACTTCATCACAGATCGGTGGACCTTACACACGTGGGTCTATTTCTGGACTCCCTGTCCTGTTCCGATGGTCTGTTTGTCCACTTTGGCACCAGCACCCCAGTCCTGGTCACAGTGGCTTTATGATACGGTTCAAAACCTGTCGACTTAGCCTCCCTTTGTCCTTTTTCAGTTGTTTTGCCTATTCTAAGTCCTTTGCATTTTCATGAGAATTTTAGATTCAGGTTGTCGATTTGCAGCAAAAAGCCTGTTGGGGTTTTGATTGGGTTTGCGTTGAATCTGTAGACCAGTCAAGGAGAATTGATATCTTCATAGTACTGAGTTTCCGGACCCACGGACACTCTGTATCTCTCCGTTTATTGAGGTCTTTTCTTAAATTCTTGGCGAAGCTTCACAGGTTTCGGGGTGCCAGACCGGCGTTATTTGTCAGGTTCATCAGCGTTTATGTAGGTGACCATGTGTCACAGTTCACTTCACATGATGCCTTCTTTCTGGTCTAAGGGAGCATCCGGGGTGATGTCAGCTGTAGGGTTTTCACAGATGCCTTTTGTTAGGACGAGGGCGTTTCCCGTTACTCCTCATGTGCTGAGTTTCTGTCAGGAGTGTATGTTGGATTCTTGTCAAATGTTCATGTCTATTAAGGCGATCGTAGTGTTTTTTCTTACTTACTTTGTTTATGTGGTGAATTACATTGAATGGTTTTCAAACGTTAAACCAACTTTTTGTTCCTGGTATAAATCTCACTCGGTTATGATGTATTATCCTTTTAGTATGTTGTTGGATTCTGTTTGCTAATTTGCTAACATTTTGTCTAGAATTTTTGCATTTTGTTCAGGAGGGGTATTTTTCTCTAGTTTTCTTGCAGTGTTTTGGTATCAGCTAATGCTGGCCTCATTGAATGAATTGGAGAGTGTTCCTTCCTCTTCAGTTTTTGGGAAGAGTTTGTACATAATTGGTATTATTCCTTCCTTAAATGTGTGGTAGCATTCACCAGTGAAGCCGTCTGGACCTGGAACTTTTTCTCGTGAAGGTTTTTGACTATATGTTAAAATAGTTGATGGGTATAGTGCGTGCTGGTCAGACTCTGCTTCTTTTCCTGAGTGAGCTTTGATCCAGTTCATTGGTATAAGTTGTTCACGTATTCCTTTTTTTGCCTTTGTGTCTTTTTCCCTTGATCTCTATTCAGATCAGTCTGAATAGAGGTTTTATTCATCTTTTCAGAGAACCATCTCATGGTTTCATTGATTTTTCTCTAGTGTTTTTCTATTTTCTATCATTGATTCCCACTTCAAACTTTCCTCTACTTACATGGGTTTCATTTTCTCTTCTTTCTCTAGTTTCTTGTGGGAGTTGAGACCAGTGATGGGAGACCTTCCTTCTTTCTCTCCTGTGGGTGTTCAGTGCCATAAACCCTGTCAAGCAGCAGCATCCCACAGACGCTGGTATGTTGTGCTTTCATTTTTGTTCAAGTCAAAATCCTTCTAGTTGCCCTTTCTGTTTCTTCTTTTTCCCGTGAGTTGCTTTTTTTTTAGAAATGTGTTACTTAGTCTCTAGATGTTTGGGGATTTTTTTCAGCGATCTTGCTGTTACTAATTTCTAATTAACTCCATTGTGGTCAGAGAACACACTTTGTGTGATGTATAATTCTTTTGAACTTACTGGGACTAGTTTTATTTCCCGGCACGTGGTCTATCTTGGTAAATGTCCTGTGCGCACTTGAAACTAATTTCTACCGGTTTTTTTTTTTAATTAATTATTTTTTGGCTGCGTTGGGTCTTCATTGCTGCGCGCGGGCTTTCTCTAGTTGCGGCGAGCAGGGGCTACTCTTTGTTGTGGTGTGCGGGTTTCTCACTGCGGTGGCTTCTCTTGCTGCGGAGCGCGGGCTCTAGGCGTGTGGGCTTCAGTAGTTGCGGCACGCGGGCTCAGTAGTTGTGGCTCGCGGGCTCTAGAGCGCAGGCTCAGTGGTTGTGGCGCACGGGCTTAGTTGCTCCACGGCATGTGGGATCTTCCCAGACCAGGGTTCGAACCCGTGTCCCCTGCATTGGCAGGCGGATTCTTAACCACTGCGCCACAAGAGAAGTCCCTCTCCTGTTGTTGAGTGAAGTCTTCTATAAACGTCAGTAGACCAAGTTGGTTGATAGTATTCAAATCTATATCCTTACTTGTTCTATCAATATGGAGAGAGGGGCATTGAAATAACTATTTCTATTGTGCAGATTTATCAGTTTTACTTCATGGACCACAAGCTCAGGCATCGGGTGCATGGATGTTTCGGGTTGTTATGTCCTCTTGGATAATCATGAAACGATCTTCTTTATCCCAGTAATAATGTTTGCTCTGATTTCTGTGCGAAATCAATGTAACCACTCACTCTCCTTTTGACCAGTGTTAGCAGGATGTCTCTTGTGCCAGCCTGTTACTTTGATCTGGTTTGTATCTTTATAAGCAAAGTGTATTTTGTGGAGCCGGCATGCAGTTGGAGCTTGCTTTTTTATCCAATCTGACAATCTCTGCTTTTTCTTTTTCTTTCTTTTTTTTTTTCCTGTCTGAACCCCATGGCATGTGGAACTTCCCCGACAGGAATCAGCCCCAAGCCCCCTGAAGTGGAAGTGCAGAGCCTTAACCACTGGACCGCCAGGGAAGTCCTGACAATCTCTGCCTTTAAATTGAGATGTTTGGCCATTAGCATTTAATGTTATTGATGGGGTTAGGTTTAAATCAGCGTCCTCCATTCCTTCATGTCTGGTGTCTGGAAAGCCCTTGTATATTTGTCCGTTTTGGGTGGTTTCGGGTGAGAGGCTAAGCTTCATCCGTCTTAGCTGGAAGTAGAAAGGACAGCAGTAATGACTTAATACCATTCAGTACTCAGCCCATGTTTAATTTTCCCCAATTGTCTCAAAAGTATCTTGTTCCAGTTGGTGTGTTTGAATCCGGATCTGAATAAGGTCTACACGTTGCATTCAGTCGATGTGATTCCCGAGCCCTTTTTACCCAGACCAGTGTCCCACCCCTTCTTTCCATGTCATTTACTTATGGAAGAAACTGAATCACTTGTCCAGTAGAATTTTCTGAGTTTGGGCGATTATATCTTTGTGATGCTTTTTAACGTGTTCCTCTATATTTCCTGAACCTGATAGTTATAAAGAACTTTTCGTAAACGTGCTGCGTGTTCGGTTGAAGGATGTGAAATCGCCAGTATTTGATTATTTGCCCTGCCAAGTGCCGTGTCCAGACGTTCCACGTCACGCTACCTGTCCCAGCCCGTCAGGAAGCGCCACTTTGCATGACACTGAGATTGACCAGTGGATTCAGGAGGTCAGCCTGACCCTCACGGCCAGGTTCTCCACCCTGTCCCTGATGATAGAGTTTCCTGGTCCTCATTTAGGAGTTGCAGATGGTGACGCTTCAGCTCCGTCATGCCGTGTCGGGAAGCTTTCAGGTTGTCTGGGGTGGGCAGTAGGATTTGGGGACCGTCTCCCAGGCAGTCGAGTCCAGATGGGAATTCACTGCTGGGGGAAGACTGCGTGCTGCTCAGCGTCGATGTATTCCCTGGACAAGCCGGTGGAAGGTGTCCAGTGAGCAGGTGATGGCTGAGCGAGCTCATGGACAGTGGTGAAGGGGCAGTTCGGCTGGGGGAAGCTCTTGGACGCCACCCTGTGCGACAGGGCGCAGCTTGGGACTCCCTCTCGCGGAGCCCTCCAGCTCCCACCCTTCCCAGTCCCTCCAGGCCAGGCCGTCGCCCACTTTTAGATGGAACCAGCTGGGCGGGCCCCACCGAGCCCCGCTGCAGGGAAGCCCCTCACCCAGCAGGCTGGGTGGGAGGCCGCTGAGCTGTCGTGCGTTCCCGCGTCCACCCGCGCGTGGAGATCAGCGCTCGCAGGGGCCCCCTCTGTTGGCTGCATCGCGTGCGGATATGACACTGAGCACAGACAGAGGTGGGGTGTCATTTGACGGTGGAGCCAGGTGCAGGGAGCGGGAGGTTCTGGCTGTGCTGGGTGGTCCAGGGCAGCTCGTGGCGTGCATCGCAGGCAGGAAGAAGAAGGCGAGAAGGCTGGAGCACCTGTGTGTCTGGCGGGAGGGGACTGCCACCCGAGCGGGAGGGGTGGTGGTGCACAGGTGGTTCGTGCTTCTGGGCTGTGGGCCCCTTTGAAAAACGCAAGGAAACGCTGACTCCTTCTCAGCAAAAGCTACAAATGCAAAAGCACTCGGCCTTTGCTTCCGTTTGGGGATGTTTACTGAGCCCCGGAACACGCCCAGGCCCCCAGGTGGAGAGCCCGGACTAGACGGTGGCCGGCCTCCCTCCTGCCGGGTTCAGGGCCGCGGGGGCTGCAGGGGGAGGTTCTGGCAGACGGGTGCCCGCGTGGTCCCAGTTCTGCCGGCCCTCACCGCCCGGGACGCGGGCATAGCAGGCTTTCCTCACCTGTGGGCGGCACCCCGCCGCCCCCGCTTGTCCCCCCAGAAGGAGGCAGACAGCGCCGCAGTCTCCTCCAGACACGCGTCAACTCCCGGACTCTCACAGCAGCGCTACGAGGTGCGACGTCGCTGCTTGGCTCCCTCTTCCGGGTTAGGAAACTGAGGCAGAGAGAGGGGCTGCAACGCCCCCAGGTCACACGGCTGGTAGGCAGAGGAGCTCGTGGGCGAACCCGGGACCCGGGACCCGGCACCCAGCCCACCTGCCGTCCTCCGGGCGCTGGGTCCCCACCCAGCAGTCAGTCCTTTAAGGAGCGTGGGGACCGCTGCCTCACTTCACGGACACGTGGGGCGTCTGAGAAGCTGGGGGCGGTCCAGAGCAGCGCCCCCCCCCCCCCCCCCCCCCCGCCGCGCTGTAGAGGTGCTCAGGGCACAGGTTCCTCCTGCTGCCCTGGCTTTTGTCCCGTGGAGCCATCTGGGCTTTGAGTTACCACTGTTAAATTACATGTACCAATCAAAGCAAGCACTTCCTTCCTGGGTTTTTTCCCCATTTTCTTTTCAAGAGAACACTCTAGCACAACATCAGGCCTGCAGCAGGGCCCCCAGTAAGAGCTGGACGTACAGATACATGGGCGCTTGGTGGGCGGGTGGATGGATCGAGAGGAAGGACTTGTCATGCTTCCAGCGCTGGACACTCTCTGCTCTGTGGACCACAGGCCCTGAAAAGACCCCCCAGGGTCCACCTCTGTCCTTGTGGCCTCACCTCCATGCCCCGTCGTTTCAGTTGCTGTCACCCACGCTCACTGTGTCCCCAGTGAGATGCTCGGACAGTGCGGGATGCTTGGCGGGTCCTGGTTCTAACAGGTGCCACTGGGCTGTCAGCCTCCCTGTGTGAGGGTGTCCCAGGGGACACACTGTTGCCTGGCCCTGGGCGAGCATGCGGTCCCTGTGACTGTGGTCAGTACCACTGGTGTTTCAGGCAGAGGACACGGCCCACGGGCACACAGTCTGCGACAACTGGCCAGGGTCCAGGCCTGCTGAGCCCGCGGAGACCCCCCTGGCTCACACACAGGAGTTCCAGGTCCTGAGTCAATGACGTTACCCGTCAACACTCTGATCCCTGGGCCTCAAACCCAGCAGGCCTCCTCTGAGTGTTGGGACACAGCGCCCTGCGAAGCTGGTGGCTCCTAGCTCAAAGGCCTCGCGTGTCTTGGGAACGTGTTTTTTCTCCTTCCCTGTGGACGCTGGCGAGTCGGCTTTGCAGTTAACGGGGCTGCCCATCCGGCGGGCATGCGGCTGTTGTCTCCCTGCCGCCCCCCCGCATGAGCCTGCAGGAGCCCGACCCCACATGGGACGCCTGCTCCCACCCCGGGCGTGGCTGCGGCCGGGGTTGCCGTGCAGGGTGGAAGCCCCCATAGCCTCAGTGTCCAGATTTTTCACCTCAAATTGGATGCCTGGGTTTTTGTTTTTTAATTAATGTATTTATTTTTGGCTGCATTGGGTCTTCGTTGCTGTTTGCGGGCTTCTCATTGCAGTGGCCTCTCTTGTTGCAGAGCACGGGCTCTAGGCGCGCAGGCTCAGTAGTTGTGGCGCGCGGGCTTCGTTGCTCCGCGGCATGTGGGATCTTCCTGGACCAGGGCTCGAACCCGTGTCCCCTGCACTGGCAGGCGGGTTCTTAACCACTGCACCACCAGGGAAGCCCCAGATGCCTGGGTTTTAATGTGGAAATTCTAAATGGTGTTGAATTGTTGGGTCAAATATATTTTTTTATTATTATTTATTTATTTTTTATTGGAGTATAGTTGCTTCACAATATTGTGTTAATTTATACTGTACAGCAAAGTGAATCAGCTACACGTATACATATATCCCCTTTTTTTGGATTTCCTTCCCATTTAGGTCACCACAGAGCACTGAGTTCCCCACGTTATGCAGCAGGTTCTCACATAGCATCAATAGTGTACATATGTCAGTTCCAGTCTCCCAATTCATCCCGCCCCTCCTCCCCGCCTTGGTGTCCATACGTTTGTTCTCTACGTTTGTGTCTCTGTTTCTGCCCTGCAAATAAGGTCGTCTGTACCAGTTTCTTCAGATTCCACGTATATGCGTTAATATACGATATTTTTCTCTTCCTGACTTACTTACGTCACTCTGTATGACAGTCTCTAGGTCCATCCACGTCTCTACAAATGACCCAATTGCGTTCTTTTTCATGGCTGAGTAATATTCCATTGTATATACGTACCACATCTTCTTTATCCATTCCTCTGTTGATGGACAGATATTTTTAAATAATGTGGGTTTGACCAAAACACCTCTGGGCTACGCCTTACGCCCTCTGAGCCCCAGGACGCGGGCCCCGGGCTGCCGTGGGGAACAGAGCCACCTCCTTTACAGGCAGACCCAGCACCATCAGTGTGGCCGAGTGGGACCCGGAGGGGACCAAGACGCAGGGGCTGCTCTTGGAATCAGGGCCCCTGGGGGAGGGGCCCTCTCCACCCGGACGAGGCGCTGGTGCTGGCGTGTGGCCATCCATCGCCCGCTGGCTCTTCCCCGCACACTGGGAGGTGGATAAGGAGTCACTGGCCCGTTTGTCGCATTTCCCTGCTGACTCGGTTGACGGAATGTACAGCTGGCGGCTGGCGGTCAGGGCCAAATTCCCCTGATTTCCATCCATCCCAGTCCCCTCCTGCCCCGGCAGCCTCCTTCCTGGCCCAGATTCTGTGGGAGAGGTTTGCAAAAAAAAAAAAAAAATCAACATTTTGGGGAAGAGGCCTACCCGTTACAGAGGTGAGCTGGTGACCCTGCCCGGGGTGCGTGCAAGGTGGCCCAAGGTGGCAAACGCAGAACCAGCCCAGTTCACTTGGATTTCAGGGAAACAACAAAAGGGAGCTACATCTGGGGCAACTTGTACTGAATTATTTGTTCTTTATGTGAGATCCAGGTTCACCTGGGGGCCTGTGTTTCTCCGGCAGCCCTCGGGAGAGGGAACGTGAGTGTGGGGTAGGGCCAGGGGCTGGGCCAGGGCATCTCCATTTTGGGGTCCTGGCAACCTAGAAGCCACGCCAAGTCAGGAGGGTGACGGCAGAGCGTCTGGTCATCCCGCTTCGCACCAGTCACTCGGCCCCCGGGGTGCTGACCCGCCTCATCTCACGGCCCAGCCCGTGGTGGCCAGTCCCCTGTGCTCAGCTCCACTGCCTGCTTCCAGGCCCCTAATCCGATGAAGTGTGCAGCTGGGCCCCGAGGAAGGCCAGGCGGGACATTAACCTCGGACCCAGCAAGGCTCCTGGCAGCTGCTTTATTGATTGCCTTGAAATAACAACCCGTCTAAGGCTGGCCGGCCTGGAGGCAGACAGCTGTTGGCGAATCGGATTCGCTGTTTCCCCTCCTCCCTCTCCCACCTTTTGTCTCTGGGTTGCTCAGAAAGTGCAGTTATGACCCCGCCGTTTCCCAGGTGAAGGAGCAGGCATTGGGGGGCCATCTGGGAGGCCAAGGCTGGCAGAGCGGTCCCCAAAGGGCCTTTGGTGGAAAGACGCTCCACCGTCCGCAAAGCAGCGGGGGGCCCAGCCCGGAGTCCGGAGGTCCCGGCGCCCGGTTCGCTCGGCTGAAGCTCGGCCCCCTCCGCTGCCCAGGGCTCTGGGCTGGGGTGCAGCCGGTCACGGCCCCCTTGGATACAGGGGAGAGGCCCCTCCTTCAGGGGCGGGACCCGGCGTGTCGTGAGCAGAAGAGTCTGCCCGGGTGGGTGACGTGTGTGTCCGTTCTCATCTGTCCCTAGAGCTCAGATTCTACAGGGACGGGATGTTCAGGAATCAGCTCTATTGAGCTAGAGTGTGTATACAATGAACACATTCTTATGTAGTTTGAGTCTTGACAGATGTATACGCCTGTGTCACCACCGCCCTGATCAAGACCCTAACCCTTCCTTCCCCAGACGTCCTCTCCCGCCCCTTCCTAGTCAGACCCCCAGCCCAGCCGCCGCGGCTCTGACTCGTCACCGTGGTGGGCTCTGCCCTCCAGGCCTTTGCGAGGATGGAGACTCCTCCTGCGCTGCATGAAGCCGATGACAGCCGTCCTCTGGATGGACCACACTTCGTCCACGTGCCCCGTTCGGTGGGTGGCCGGTTCGGGGTGGGGGGAGAGCGCGGAACATGCCTGCACCGACAAACGCGGGGGGCTCTGGGTCTGGCCCCCGGGGCTTGTGCTCCCGCACCGGGCCTGCAGGAGGGGTGAGGACGTGGTACTACGCGGTTTCCCACCCATTTCAGTGTCCTTTTGAAAGCGTTAGCTCGTCAGCTGGGAGGAAAAATCAACGGCCTTTAAAGCTGCATCTTGAAATCCCATACCAGGAACAAGGTTTTGTGACAAAGACAGCATGTTTGAAGGACAGCTGGGCCCCTTCAGATAGAAGGGACCCTGGGCCCGGAGTCTCGGGGTCGCTCGGGTGCTCCTCTTTGTGGCTGAGTGACCCCCCCCCACCCAGTCAATTCTGAGGGGCCCCGTCTTCCCGACATGTAAACGGACCTCATCCCACCCACCCCAGGCTTGTTTCTTTTCTTTCCTTAACATCTTTATTGGAGTATAATTGCTTTACAACGGTGTGTTAGTTTCTTTTTTTTTTTTTTTAATTTATTTATTTATTTATGTTTGGCTGCGTTGGGTCTTTGCTGCTGCGCGCGGACTTTCTCTAGTTGCGGCGGGCAGGGGCTGCTCTTCATTGCGGTGCGTGGGCTTCTCATCGCGTTGGCTTCTCTTGTCGCGGAGCATGGGCTCTAGGCCCGCGGGCTTCAGTAGTTGTGGCTCGCAGGCTCTAGGGCGCACGGGCTCAGTTGCTCCACAGCATGTGGGATCTTCCCGGACCAGGGCTCGAACCTGTGTCCCCTGCATTGGCAGGTGGATTCTCAACCACTGCGCCACCAGGGAAGTCCCAGTGTGTTCGTTTCTGCTTTATAACAAAGTGAATCAGCTATTCAGTTTTTCACCATTGAGAACGATGTTGGCTGTGGGTTGGTGATATATGGCCTTTATTATGTGGAGGTAGGTTCCCTCTATGCCTACTTTCTGGAGGGTGTTGAATTTTGTCGAAAGCTTTTTCTGCATCTGTTGAGGTGATCATACGGTTTTTTTCCTTCAGTCTGTTAATATGGTGTATCACATTGATTGATTTGCGTATATTGAAGAATCCTTCCATCCCTGGGATAAACCCCACTTGATCCTGGTGTATGATCCTTATAATGTGCTGCTGGATTCTGTCTGTTAGTATTTTGTTGAGGATTTTTGCATCCATGTTCAACCACCCAGACGCCCCCGCGACTTTGAGCAAGTTGGCCCGGCTGGCTTTCGTGCCACAGGGACAGGCAGGCAGCCGTGGAGACGGCAGAGGCGGGAGGGAGCTGAGGGGCCGCCCTCAACTTGGCTCCGCTGTCGGATGCCGAAGGTCGAGATTTCAGGCGTGACGAGCTTGAAAAACTAAAGGCAGGCTTCTGTGGCTAAAAGTTAAAAGCTGGAAAGTCTGTTTTTGGCGGCGCACTGGGGGGTAGGGCTGAGGGCCCCGGACCCGGTGGGAGCGCCCCGCGGATGGTGGCGCTGGGCCACGTCCGCAGGCTCCCTGCCCTCCGCGGTCCCCTGTGTCATGCAGTGGGCGACCCGAGTGTGTGCCAGGCCGTGGGCAGAGGAAGCCAGGGCGGCAGCGGGCCGCGCGGGTTCAGGGCCTCCCCTGCCCCCGTGTTTGTCGTGTTTGCCGGGAGAGGCTGCTTCCGGGAGCACCTTGTGGTCCGTCCGTACAGGACTCGCAGGGTGGATGCCCCACGGGGCTGGGCTGAGAACCCCCGGCTGCCAGCCGCATCCCCCCATCCCCCCTCCTCCTGACCCCTCCACCCCGCTCCCGCCCTGCACCGTGACCCTCCGCGCAGGCCTCACGCGCAGGCTACTTCTCTCTCCGCTGCGTAGGTCGCGAGATGGGAACATAAGACCCGAAAGCTGAGCGGGGCCTTCGGGTCCCCCCACCTGGCCTGCTGCACCCTGGGCGGCGCCATCCTGCTTCTCAACGTGCTGCGCTCCCACTGGTAAGGCCCCCGCCCCCCGCGCCTGCGGGAGGGGCAGCCCGACCGCACGGAACCCCGTCCCCTCCACGAGAGTCCCAGCCGCCCGGGAAGGCTCGTGCGGGGGGTCAGGCGGCACCCGGGACGTGGAAGGAAAACGGGAGCCGCGAGCTGTTGGGGGGTGGGGGGCGCAAACGGGATGACGACCAGGGAGCGAACGGATGGACTGTTGGCTTTCACTGTGCAGGGGCTGCTCTGAGCTGGGCTAACCTCGCCCGCGCGGCTCTGCTGGCTGAGAGGTGCCCGCATGGAGGGCAGCGAGCAGTGACCTCGGGGGGTGGGGGAGAGGACAGCCCGGCGGGCTCTGTGTCGGCTCCTGAAACCCTCCCGCGGGCTTGGCTGCTGGTGCGTTTGTGCTGCACTCCGGCCTTCCTCCCCTAGTTACTCTCTAGAAACTCAGCCTGGGGGGAGAGGCGACCCAAACGGCCCCACCTGGGCTGCAGGCCAGCCCAGGTGCTACCCTTCGGCTCGATTGATTTTTTTTTTTTTTCCTGTTTTCTTCCCTAACGAGCCTTTGCAGACACTCTGGCCCTTCTGAATGAGTGAATGAATGAATGAACGGGTGAGCGAACGCGTGAGTGCCCGAGTGGGCACATTCCATCCCCGCCGGCCGCTTTCTTCCTGGCAGTCACCGAGGAGGCATCTAGAGCTCCCGAAACATCAGTCTGTTTAGGATGCAGGACCTGCTGCCTTTCCCCGAACAGAATGTGCTGTTTCCGGTTCTAGACTTCTGCGTTCTTGGCTTCCTGAGTCCAAGATGTAAAGAGAAAACCCTAATCGGGCTCTCCTCGGCCTGGTACTTGCTGGCCCAGAACCCTGGGCCAGCCCCAGCTGCTGTTTCTGGGGGGTGGAGGCTGACAGTCCCTCCCGCCTTGCAGGTGGGCTGCGCCCAGGTGGGCAGCCAGGCGGGGGCCGGGGCAGCAGAGGGGCGGAGGGTGAGGCGATGGAGAGCCCGGCGGCCCAAGGGCTGAAGGGGGCCCCCTGGGGCCCCGACCCAAGCCCCCCCTTTGCCAGCGCTCCGCAGAGGCAGGTGGCTTTAGACAAGCCCCTCTCCCTGTCCGTCCTGCTTCTGTACCCTGAGGGCCAAGCCCCGAGGGCCGACGGCCTTTTCCTGTCCCTCCTGTTTCTTCTTGTGTCCTGGGCCCTTAGGAGGCCTGGGAGGAAGTGACCCCAGGTCCAGCGCCCTCCCCACCGTCCAGGCCCCTGTGTCAGTGCCGGCCAGGCCTGGTGTCTGGCTGAGCTGGCCACCCAGGGAATCTGGGGGGAGAGAAAGGACGCCCCCCCCCCGCCCCCCGCAGGCCTGTTTCCTCTTCTCCCCTCTCAGGTCCTCCTCCCGGTTGCCCCCTGCTGACAGGTCTGGGTGGTCTGGCTGGGGCTCTGCGGAGGGGCTCTGTGGGAGTCCTGCCCCCTTCCCTAGCACCCTTCACCTGTCGCTTTATGTGGTTCCTGCAGGGTGTGTGTGTGTGTGTGTGGTTCCTGCAGGGTGTGTGTGTGTGTGTGTGTGTGTGGTTCCTGCAGGGTGTGTGTGTGTGGTTCCTGCAGGGTGTGTGTGTGTGTGTGTGTGTGTGTGTGTGTGGTTCCTGCAGGGTGTGTGTGTGTGTGTGTGGTTCCTGCAGGGTGTGTGTGTGGTTCCTGCAGGGTGTGTGTGTGTGGTTCCTGCGGGTGTGTGTGTGTGTGTGTGTGTGTGTGTGTGTGGTTCCTGCAGGGTGTGTGTGTGTGTGTGTGGTTCCTGCAGGGTGTGTGTGTGTGTGTGTGGTTCCTGCAGGGTGTGTGTGTGTGTGTGTGTGTGTGGTTCCTGCAGGGTGTGTGTGTGTGTGAGTGACCGTTTCAGCCATCTTAAGGTATAGTTTTGTGGTGCTCAGGACCTCACCGTGTGAATGGGTGTCCGTCAGTCACGGGTTGAGGCACAGCGGACAGGAGCCGGGCTGTGCTGGGGGGAGCAAGCCTCCCCCCACACCTGTGTGCTCGTGGCCTGAGGGCAGGGGCCTGCGTGTGGACCGGCGCACTGGCGGGGTGTGAGCACGGGTGGCTCTGTCCCTGTGGCCATCTGGGTGCCAGCCGTTGCTGCATCAGAGTCCAGCTGGAGCTGCTCAAGGACACGGTCAGGACAGGCCTGATGGCTGAGTGGCCGCACGAAGGAGCAGTGAATGGGGCAGACAGACGGGAACAGCTCACTGCAGAGCAGGCCGGGCAGCCGGTGCGGGGGGAGCACACAGAGATCAGGTGGGGCCTCCCCCAGGCTCATGGGCGGGGGACAGGACTCAGCTCCTGTGGCTGCAGGACCGAGGCTCTCATCCTGGAGTCTGTGCCCTCCCCACAGCAGGGCGGGCGCCTTCCTCCAGGCCAGCGGGAGAGTCTCTCTGACCTCCAAAGCCTCTTTGAAAGGGCCCCAGGGTAACATTTTCGGTGAAATGCCCTGACCTCGCACCACCAGGTACTGGCACCCCTGGTGTTCACAGGGCAGCCCACCCTCCAGGGGAGGGGTTGTGGGGTTATGCAGAGCAGGGTGAGCCTGGTTATCAGCCTGGGCTCCTCCCCCTTCCTTTCCCCAACCGGGCGGATTTGTAAGACCACAGACCCTCTCTTGGCTGTGATGGGTTTGGGGAACACTTTGGAAAGGTGATGTGTTGATCAAGTGTACAGAATCAGTACAGCATCGGAGCCCTAAATTCCACATGATTCTTCACAGGTGGAAAATGTTACCCATGTGAACATTTTTTTTGGTTTTGTGGTTGTATGCTTATTTTAATGTGTGTTAGAAAACACAAGTGAGCCTGTCAGATGCTACTCTCGTGGACAGTTTTGCTTGGTGTGGGTTGAAGAACCGGGAGCTTAGTGCCCCGAGCCCGAGACGATGTCGCAGCCACGTCCCCGAGCGGCTGGGGTTCCCTGGGCTTATCGGCTGCGGATAGAAATGGGCACCAAGTGGGACACCCCTCCCCATCTCCACCCATGTTCCGGGATTTCTGGGGAGCAGAATGCAGACAGCTTTGTCACATTGGTGACCAAAAGCTCAGTCCAGGTTTTAAAAGCAGAACTAGAGACATGGATAAGGCTCTCCACTCGCACCCCCAGCGCAGAAAACCCCAAAAGAAACCGCGTCTCCTCCGTGGGCTCACAGCTCGGGCCCCGCCCAGCGTGCCTGTCCTGCTTCGTCTCATGGTGTCACCCTCAGTTCACTCCCCTGTCCCTGAGCTCTGTGGGCAGAGCGCAGCGGGTCACATACCTCCCAGTGTCACCATCACAGGGGTGAAAACAGCCTGGGGCACCCAGGCCTGTCTGAACCCAGTGCCACTCTTCTGCCTGAGCCCACGGCGCTTCCATCGGGTCGCCATGCGGTGCCCCCACTAGAACTTGGGGCCGCAGGCGGCCTAGCGATGGACGGGGGGGGGGCCCGGCATGCCTCGCTGCCCTAGGTTTGGGGGTCGGGGGTCAGCCTGGGCGGGGGCTGAGCGGAAGTGGGTCATCCGCGTGGAGGCCTGAGCGCCTCCCCCACCCCACTCACACACACTCGCTCTGCCGCGTGGTCCCTAGCACTCTGGTGGCCAAGGAGCCAGGGGCTTGCAGGTGGGCTCTGCTGGGCCAGGGCCCACCTGCTGCCCACGCCCGGCCCCTCCCACTCCACTGCCTGCAGACAGGAGAGGGGGAGGGGCGGAGGCTGCTGGTCTCTCAGAGCTGGGGGTGGGGAGGGGGGCACGGCTCGGCCACCTAGCACAACACTGCGTGTGCGCGGCCCTGAGCCAATCCCAGCGGCTCAGCCTGGAGCTGCAGGGTGACCCTGAGCCCGGGCAGCAGGAGGGGTGGGTGGAGAGCAGGGGGTGTGGGCAGCATGACCGGTGGCCAGGTGTGCCCTGACACATGTGTGCCACTGTTTGACAGGTCACCATGCAGGCCTCTGCCCACGGCGTCCTGTTTGCTGTTCAAACAGACGCTTCTCCCTCTCTCCCTGCCCCCCTTCTTCCTTTGCGGGGAGAGGAGGCGAGGGGAGGGGGCTGCTTTTCCTCTGGCTACTGAACACGTACTGGGACCCCTTCTGCCTGGCGTGGGCTGGGGCCAGGGAGATGCTCGGGGCAGGAGGCGCCGCTGTTCTCCACGGGCTGAATGTAGTTCGGGCGGCCCCCCTGCAGCCCACTTCACTCGCTTTCGGCACCCGCCTTGCACCGAGTTCGACACTCCTGGCCCGGCTACTCTGGGGACCCCAGGGGGTGGGGGCGGGAGGGGCAGGGTGGCCCCTCTGCACAGCAGTGACCTGTCTCTCCCGTCCCCTGCCCCGCAGCTTCACGCAGGCCATGCTGAGCCAGCCCAGGATGCAGAGCCTGGACAACCCCTTGGCCTACGGCATGGGCCTGGCACTCCTGGGAGTGGGCGGCGTGTTTGTCCTTTCCAGTTTCCTGGCTCTGGGCTTCACAGGGACCTTCCTAGGTAAGACCCCCAGGGCGGGGGGCCGGGGCCCGGCTACCACCAGCTCCAGGCCGCCTTTGCTCCCCCAGGCCTCCTGTGAGCGGCTCCCCTGTGAGCGGCTCCAGGCCGGCTGGTGGGGCCCGGGGCGGGGGGCGGAGATGGAGGCAGAGACGGCGAATAGCAGGCAGGCCTGCCTTGGACAGTGTGGGGGGAAGGGTCTACAGGAGGGGATGTGAGCTGAGGGAGATGGCAGAGGAGAGGTGTGCAGGGAGCGGGCAATAGGCACCCCAGGCAGGGGTAAGGGCGTGTGCAAAGGCACAGAGGCAGGAGCAGGTGGGCGTGGAGACTCACAGTGCCGCGGCCCCTGGGGACCCCAGGCCCCTTCGCCTGGGATGGGGTGGCCAGGGTGTGACCCCCCCCCCCCCCGTCCTGCCCACCCTGTGCACAGGCGACTACTTCGGGATCCTGAAGGAGACCAGAGTGACCACGTTCCCATTCAGCGTCCTGGACAACCCCATGTACTGGGGCAGCACAGCCAACTACCTGGGCTGGGCCATCATGTAAGTCCCGGGCTCCCTCTGTGCCTCCTGGGCGATGGGTCAGCTCTCGTGCCTCCGTGGAGCCCAGGGCACTGGTCAGGGTCCCCTTCCTAGAACTGGGGTCGGTAAACTCCCTATTACAAGAGTGGGAGGTCCCCGGGCTGCAGGCAGGTGAAGGAATGGCCGTGGCTGGGGGCCCCACTGCCTTGTTCATGGACACTGAAATTAGAATTTCCCGTAATTTTCACGAGTCACAAAATATTCTTTTGATTTTTTAAAACAATTAAAATTGTAAAAGTTGTTCTTGGCCCGGGGCCTGCAGGCTGCTGACTCGGTGCTGGAACGTTTGGGCTGGGAGGCTCCCTGCCCACGGCCAGGCTCAGGGATCCGCGCCCTGCGGATGAGGCCCCGAGCCGACCTCCGTCTGCGTCGCCAGCTGTGGATGCCAGCAAGCGGCCCGCCGTCAAAGAGGCTGGCACAGGGCATCACGCCGCTCGCCCCCCAGAGCAGCTCCCGTTCGTCCATTTTCTGGATGAGGACTTCTTCCATAGAAAGTTGTTTTTGTAGAAAGTGTTCTGCTTGAAAACCACTTACCTAGAAGGTTACCAGTGCTCCCAGAGACCAGAAGGGCGACAGGACCCAAAGGAATGAATCCATGGTGGAAGGCCTGGAGCGAGCGAGACGTCCCCTCCCAGCCCCACCTTCGGGGGTGGCCCGGGATCCAATCACTGGGCTTTGAGTGACGAGGAGCTAGAGGGGCATGTGTGGGTCTGTGGGACACCCCCCAACCCCAGTCCCACTTCAGACCAGGCAGCCCCTGCCCACCTGCCTTCAGCCTGGCCCCTTTCACCTGGACTCAGGCAGTGGGATCCAGTGGGGCAGGCTTCACATCCCTGACTTACCCACTCCCCAGAGCATCTCCCACATGAGACTGGCAGGGTGAACCCCATGCAGGTCCCCCTGCAGCCTGCCCTGCTAGCACACCCAATGTTCCCTCCCACTTGGGTCTTTCCAAACCCAACTGGAGATGTCCCCTCCTCCAGGAAGTCCTCCCTGACCACATGCCCCCAACACACACACACACTCACACACACTCACGTTCTTTCTCTGTGCTCAGACGGGGCCTCCAAGGGCAGAGCCACACACTGGGTCCTCTCTGTGCCCCAGCAGTGCCTGGCACCCAGAAGTGAGAGGTCGCTGCCTCCTCAGCGCTGTCAGGCCAGGCTCTCAGGAACACGTGAGGGATCCTAGGGGGGCCAGGCTCCCACAGACCCCTCAGGAGGACAGCAGCCATGCGGTGATGAGGAGGGGGCCTCGGCTGTGCTGGGGATGGAGCCCTCTGTCTGAGAGCTCATTAGAGACAAGCCATTACCCGGGGCGCCAGACGCTGACCCAGCAGGGCTGCCCCAGGCCTTCCGCAGCCCATCTGTCCCCGACCTGCAGCCCCACAGGTGGGCCTTCCGGGTACCCAAGCAACCAGGTGTGTGGGAGCCCCAGAAGGCCCAGAGCAGCAAGATTCTGGGGGCACCAGGAACCGGGCCTTCTGTCTCTGGGCCTGTCAGCCCGAGTGAGACGCGCCCTCCCCAGTATGCACAGCCAGGTCCCTGGGACCAACCCCACCTGCCCTAGGCTCGGGGCCAGGCCTGGGCTCTGGCATGTGGGTCACTGTGGACCTCAGTTTCCTCATCTGCAGTGTGGGATGATCATCTCCACATAGGTTGTTAGGTGCGACAGGTCTTGGAAGGTGGGAAACTTCACGTGGACGGAACGGAGAAGGGCCCATGTCGGGGCTGACCAGGCACCGGCTGCCCCGACCCTCGCCTCCGTAGAGCCTAGTTAACTCTGCTTCCCAGGCAGGGGCCGTCAGCCTTAGGGATACAGTGGCCACAGAGCCCTGGCCCTGAGGTCCCCTGGGGGGGTCCAGCCTGCCCCTCCCCAGCACCTGGGCTGCCTGGCTGTGCGGGGGAAGCCCTGCCCACTCAGGAAACAGCACCAGGGCCAGTGAGCAGAGCCTCAGGAGGGCAGATCTCATTTCAGCCCCAAAGCATCTGTGGCCTTGGCATCTCCACGTGGCAGTGCCGAGGGCCAAGCGGCCCGGTCCGCCTCTCAAGCTTGATTTGAATGGAGCCCATGGAACGGGAGTTGGCGGTTTCGTAGGGGACACTTACCCTTCACTGTTGCTGGAGCCCCCAGATGGACAGTGTGATGTCCCAGCGGGAGGGGAGTAGGCAGGGCAGAGGGTCCCCAAAGGGTATTCGTGTGTCTTCGAGCCCCTGTGCCTCGGGGCCCCTGGCCTGGGGCTCACGTTCCCCTCTGGCTCCTGGGCTCCACCAGCCAGCTCACCCACCTCTCTCCTCCCCGACTGTCTATGCAGGGGCTCAGCCCCCACAGCAGTCACCAGGAGAGAGCCCGTGAAGGGGCCCAAGGGACGCTCCGCCTGGCTTTGGCGGCCCTGGACCCACTTCTAGAAAATAGCCTGAGAACATCACCTCTGGTGGGCAAGGAGAGCGTTTTTTGCCCCGGGACAGCCTCCTGTGCAGAAGACACGCTGACCACTCAAGTGATTTGGGGAGGCCAGCCATTCCGTCCTCCCCACATCACTGTTCTGAGCTCCTGACTGGTGCTGGAGGCCTGTGGACAAGGAGCCAGGCCTGGACGGGCAGTGGCGAGCTAGTCCCCGGGTCAGGGCCTGGACCGTGGAACCCCGGTCCGAGAGAAGGCTGGACCCGGGCCTGCCCCTGACCCGCGTTTCCCCGCAGGCACGCCAGCCCCGCCGGCCTGCTGCTGACCACGGTGGTGGCGCTCACCTACACGGTCGCCATCCTGTACGAGGAGTGAGTAGGCGCCGTCTCGGGCCAGGGCTGCCGTGTACCATCCGCGTCACCTGCACCAGCCCTGCCTCTCCCTCCAAGGCCTTTCCTGGGGCCTGGGCAGCTGGCCACGCCGAGTCACCGTCAGGGTGGCAGACGAGCAGCTGAGAGCGGGCACAGGGTGGCCCGGGTGCCGGGCAGGTGGTGCTGGACCCTCCTGCTCCCACACGGACCCCTCACCCTGTCCACGCCGGGTGGGGGGCCTGGGTGGCAGCGTCAACCTCGACGCCAGCTGAGTGAGCCTCTCTCCCACCCCCGCAGGCCCTTCACCGCTGAGATCTACCGGCAGAAAGCCTCCCAGGCCCACAAGAGGAGCTGACGGACCGCAGCCACTCCGTGGGGGTCCCCACCTCGGGCTTGCCCCGAGCACACGCCCCTCGAGGGGAGGGGGAGAGCGGTGCCTGGCCTGGGCCGTCCAGTGCCTTGGAAACGTGGCTTGGGGGCCTGGAAGGTGCCGTGTGGCCCCAGAGCCCCCTGCCACCCACCACATCCTGACCAATAAAGGCACCTGACCCCAGCCCCTCCTTGGTCTCTGTCTGTCCAGGCCAGGGAGGGGCAGGCTGGGGTCTGGGAGGGGGTCCGTGAGCCAGGAGCGGCGCCGCCATCCACGCCGAATGGGGGGGACTGCCCAGGCCTTTGGGCCTCCTGTGCCACCAGCCTCACCCCACTTCTGCCCCTTGGGGGGGGGCCAGCGGGACCGGCCCTGCCTCGGCTTCCTGGGTCGGAAGCACTGGGCCCTCCCCCATCCCCCTGCTGAACCTGGTGTCTCTGGGTACTGACATTTCTCTCCTAATCCCTCGTGGACCTCGTGTGGCCACAAGGAGCAGCTGTGGGGCCATCCGGGGCCGGTTGCCGGGCCTGACCACAGAGCCACAGGGACGGGGCAGGACCCGCATTTGGGCCCGGCCTCCCTTGCACAGCCCCCAGCCCTCCAAGGGCACAGAACTCGCCTTTCCTCCCTTCAGGATGGCAGACGGGTGTACTCTGTGTGCGCCTGGCCCTGAGCCTTGCGTTCTCACCTGTGAAGTGGCTGCCACAGCCGTGCCCGCCCTGGGCACCGGAGCTGCTGGGCCCCCACCCCGCCATGGAGCGCCTCAAGGGTGCCCTTTGGTGTCTGGGCTCCAGAGGTCTCCGGGCTCGAGGGGCCACAGGAGGCACAGAGGCTGATCTTACCCAACGCCTCTGCTCACATACCTTCAGGGACAGGAAGCTCACCCCTCCGCGGGCACCGCTGCACACACATCCTCCCTAGCCTTCAAGGACATGCTGGCCCCCATGGCCTAAGCCCTCCCTCTGTCAGGGCAAGACCAAGCACCTCCGGGCCTCTGACCCGCGGGTCACGCCGCCGTGAGGGGTGGGCCCGGAGTGGGGAGGGTCAGCTGTGATGGGAGCAGCCCGCAGCTGAGGAGGGAACTGCCGAGGAAGCGAGGTCAGAGGGGAAACCCAGCTCCGTTCAGCCCTGCCCTCTTCGTCAGGTGTGGCTGTGGGCCGGGGTGACACAGGACCCTCTGGGCGAGGAGCTGCTGGGGGTGGGCTCGGGCGGCAGGCTGGCGCTCAGCACAGCATCCATCCACACGCCCCCTGACGTGGCCTGCCCGGCACTCCTCAATACGGCTTTCAAGAACCTTCTAAACCACTCTGTGCCAGCAGACCAGGCTGTGGTGGACACTTCCTGCCTTGGGGTCCAGCTGTCCGACCCCAGCCCACCCCCAACGTTTGGGTTCCCCATTCCACTCTGAGCTGGAAAATCGCTTCATTGCAAGGAAATGGTACAGGCAGGCGCTCAAGCATAGGAGGAGAGATCACTGGTAACATCGTAAACCTGGACAACCTAGAACTAATGCAATGGTGGGAGGGAGGGGGCACACTTTGGGGAAAGAACGACAGGTGTGCTCAGGGCCTAATGAACTTGGCTGACCTGGGAGAACAAGTCTTAGAACCCGGCATCTGTGGGTGGGGATGGGCCCAGGTGCCAGGAATCGAAGGTTGAGAACCCAGGCTGGGCTCAGTACCCACCACTGTCACCAGCTGGAAGGGGCCGGACCTGGGGTCGGGGGAGGGAGGCTCTGACCCTAGGCTGGGTCCTGGCCCACTGACCACCCCAGGGAGAGCTGTGTTCAAACCCTGGACCCTGCAGTTACTAGCTGTGGGCCCTGGGCAAGTCACTTTCCTTGCCTCAGTTTCTCTACCTGTAAAATGGAGAGAGTAATAGTTCCCACCCCTCACGGGTGCCACGAGGAAGGACTTAAGAACAATGCCTGGCATGGAATACGTGGAATAAACACTCTCCTGGCCCCCCTGCAGAGGGTGTGAGATTCTGCTGGAATCCTCGTCATAGAGGGCTGGCCGAGAAGCCCATGAGAGTCTAGAGGCCCTGTGTAAACAGCTAGGGGTGCGGGCTGGCACCCCAGCATTGCCCACAGCTCCGACCTGCGTGGATGCGTGGATGGGTGGGTGGCAACAGCTAACAGCCCTGGCTTTCTCCCAAATCAGAGTGCCTCGCCTGTCACCACGGGGAGCGATGGCTTTTCCATGAGCTCCAGGCCAGAGCTGGCCAGCTCCGGCAGCCTCTTCCCCAGCCTTTCGGCAGCAGCCCACTCCTGGTTACTGATCTGCCTGCTGCCCCCGCCCCCCGGCTTGTCCTGCAGCCTCGTGGGTCATTTGCTATTGTTGTTATTACTAGGTCCTGCCCCTACACTGTTGGCAAGTTCTCAGCCAGTCAGAGCCAGACCGCCATCTTCCAGAAGAGGAACCCGAGGTCCAGAGAAGGCCGGAGACTGCTGTGATGCCCACACAGCATTCAGGCTCACTCTGGCTTCGAGACCAGCTCCCCCAACTATAAAAATGGGAATGTTGGCCCACGGGACTCCAGAGGCACAAAATGCTATGGGGAGGGGAGGGGACATTGGCCTCAGACTAAGGGCAAACCTCTGGTCCTTCCAGTCTCCGACAGGAAGATGACGGGACAGCCTCTGGCTGAAAACCCCTGCCAGGATCCAGCGGATCTTTGGTTGGGAGAAAGGAGCTGAGCCTGCAGTAGAACGCGGGGTCGGGACGCTCTGGCTGCGCTGACTCCAGCCCTGAGCGTGGCGCTCACGGCTCCCCGTTCCGGCGGCGGGGCCTCTGCTGCACTCTGGCGGCCGGAGCGCGAGGCGCCCACCTCGCGCTGGCACGGCCGCCCGGGAGCAAAACCCGCCTGGGACGCGAAGGGGCCTACGCTGGGCCAGTTCGCAGAGCTGGCGAGAAGATGGGCGGAGCCCGGACGCGGTGCCTAGCACCGGGCAAGCACATGCCATCACGCTGCCCAGTGTCGTTATTCTCTGGCGAAGCTGCGTCCCAAAGAAAGTGAGTGTGTGCGCGTGTGAGTGCTGCGGTGGCAGGGGAGTGGGGGGTTCTTTGCCCTAGGCCAGAGGCACAGCCGGGACTGTGTCCCCGACGCCCTTAGGGCCGCTGAGCCCCGCGCAGCGGAGAAGCGAAGGGTCCGCGCGCCCGGAGCCGCAGGCAGACCTTGTACCGTTTCCTTCCCGAGCCCCGCGGGCGGGAACGGGCAGCGGCCCGCGGAGGTGGAGGGAGCGCGCGGTGGGGCCCGCGAGCGTGCGCACCGTGACGCGCAGAGGCTGGGCGGGCGCGGGGCGGGGCGGCCACGCGGGCTGCATATAAGGGCAGTCGCCGGACGCTGAGAGGCAGAGGTTTCGTCCCGAGCTCGAGCCGCGCAGCTCTGCCCCGTTCCCCCAGCCACAGTCGACTCGTCTCGCGGCCCCGCGCCCGCCCCCGCGGTCCCTCTGCTCAATGAAATTGGCCGCGATGATCAAGAAGATGTGCCAGAGCGACTCGGAACTGAGTATCCCGGCCAAGAACTGCTACCGCATGGTGGTCCTTGGCTCGTCCAAGGTGGGCAAGACGGCCATCGTGTCGCGCTTCCTCACTGGCCGCTTCGAGGACGCCTACACGCCCACCATCGAGGACTTCCACCGCAAGTTTTACTGCATCCGCGGCGAGATCTACCAGCTCGACATCCTCGACACGTCCGGCAACCACCCCTTCCCCGCCATGCGGCGCCTCTCCATCCTCACTGGTGAGCCGGGACGGCCGGGCAGCGGGCAGGGGAGGGAGCGCGCCGCCGCAGTGCCGGGGACCCCTCGTCCCCGGACGCCTGCGCTGGAGGCGCGGCCGCGGAGAGTTCGGCGCGACCCTCGCGGCGGCCGGAGCCCCGGCGTCGGGAGGCCCCGAAGTCAGCCCGCTTAAGCTGTCCCCTGGCGGCTGCCCTCACCCTCTCCTTTTCTGCTCCCCGTAGGAGACGTGTTCATCCTGGTGTTCAGCCTGGACAACCGCGACTCCTTCGAGGAGGTGCAGAGGCTCAAGCGGCAGATCCTCGACACCAAATCTTGCCTCAAGAACAAAACCAAGGAGAACGTGGACGTGCCCCTGGTCATCTGTGGCAACAAAGGGGACCGGGACTTCTACCGCGAGGTGGAGCAGCGCGAGATCGAGCAGCTGGTGGGCGCCGACCCCCAGCGCTGCGCCTACTTCGAGATCTCGGCCAAGAGGAACAGCCGCCTGGACCAGATGTTCCACGCGCTCTTCGCCATGGCCAACCTGCCGCGCGAGATGAGCCCGGACCTGCACCGCCGGGTATCGGCGCAGCACTGCGAGGCGCTGCACAAGAAGGCGCTGCGGGGCAAGAGGCTGCGGCGAGCGGGCGGCGACCAGGACGACGCCTTCGGCATCTTGGCGCCCTGGGCGCGCAGGCCAAGCGTGCACAGCGATCTCATGTATATCCGCGAGAAGGCCAGCGGCGGCGGCCAGACCAAGGACAAGGAACGCTGCGTTATCAGCTAGGAACTCCCGCCCCGCGCGGACGCAGAGCCTCAGAAGACCCTCTTGTCCAAGAGTCAAGTGTCCGGGCCGTGCGTCCCGAGCCGCGTGCGCGCGAGCGCGGACGGGCGTCTTCCTTCCCAGCACTCCAGCCTGTTCACTGGGGAGACTCAAAGAAACCGAGAAGGGACCATTATCTGCTCCGGAAGGAAAGAGAGCTAGCTGAGCCCGGGCTTCCCCCACGTCCGATCCCCCGAAGGCGCCCGCTAGCCCCACCCGCCCAGCAGAGGTTGAATTTGCCTTGTTTCTCACAAAGACCTAAGAATGGGGGTGGGAATGGGAGTTAATCAGCCACCACTGGGCTTTCAGAAATGGGTCCTGCCAGCTGGAGGGCCAGGACAAAACGGGGCATTATCTGTGATTGGGGGTTGCCATGACAGCTGGCCTGAAACTGCGGGCGGGGTCGGGTCTAGGGAGTGCCTTGTTTACACGTGTGTGCAACTGCACAGAGCAAAACAGAGAGCTTGCACTGTATGGCGGCTCTGGTGTCACCACCTGACGTGAACAAAACCTTACCTTTGAAGTTAGTCTTGTTACTGGTTTTTTAATGTAAAATAAAATAACTTAAAATGGAAAACCATGCTTCCTCTGCTTTTAGAAATAGGGGGAAGGGGGAAGGGTGAGAAGGGAGAGGCGGGTTTCTACTTCTGTGGAATTAGACTCCCCTTCCCCAGAGCTCGAAAATAATCCTGGCTTTCTGAACACAGCTCCAGCCCTCCTGGGAGAAAAGGCTCCACAAAAGCTCCAGCTGACTGGATGCCTTTCCGTTTGGGGAGCCACTCCTCAGAACGCCAGGACAAAAACAAAGCACTTCAGGGTCCTTCCTAGAGATGCACCTTTCCAGCTGTTTACCTGCCTAGGTTGCCCACTAGCCCAGCCCCAAGGGCCTCCGGGACCGGCCGGCGCCATCCTATACTCAGCACAGGCCCAGGGCAACAAAGCGTCACCAAACCTGGAACCCGCAGACGGTTCAAGGGGTCCCTCGGGCCCTCTTCTGTGCAGGACCCTCATCCTGAGTCGGCTTCAGGCTCTGCCACGTAGCCACCTGGATCCAGTCACAATGAGCGGCCCCGGCCCCTCCGGCTCCAGGAAGCGCTCGCCACCCACGTGGGGTCCAGCACCCCCTCTCCCAGCAGTTGAGGGCACGCAGTCCCAACTCGGGACCCAGCTCTCTCCGCCACTAGTAACTGTGCACGCCTGGGGCAAGTGACGCCTGCCAAGCCCCAAATTCTCCGCCCGTGAAATAGAGAGCAGACGCCTCTGCTTGGGGTTGCTGTGAGGGCCACGGGCGACGTCTTACATGGTGCCCACCAACAGGCATCCAAGTGAGGTGTCAATGCTGTCCCGGGGAGGGCTTTCAACCGTTCTGGGGGACTGCCCCCCACCAGGGCCCAACCCACCTCTGAGAAGAGGAATGGCAGCCCCAGGGGCCCCCGGGCCAGCTGCACCCTGGGGATGGATGCCACTCCCGGGAGGGTCAGCCCATGTTCATGTTGGTCTAGCTGATGTGGCCGTGTGTGCTGGGGGCTGGCGCGGGGGCACAGAGTGGAGGTGCCCACAGTTCCTTCTGTCTCCTCCGAGCAAAGCAGAGGTTTTCCTCTCCACTATCCAAAGGGGAGGTCCTACTGTGAATTTCTCAGTACAAACCCAAGACATCCTGACAGCAGAGCACAAGTTCTTTTAATCACACGCTTGAAAAGTGCCACAAGTCACAACTCTGGAGCACAGGAGAGGCCCATGAGGAGCCCGTGTCCGCCGCAGCCTTCCGGGAGAGCCCGGCCGCCTGGTGTTTCTGAGCTTCGTGTCCCACAGTATTTGGTCGGAGCCTTAAAACCGGCCCACACACTACTCTGAAACGTCAAGAAAATAACTGATTCAGTTGATAACAGCCCCATGGTAGAGCTGGACTAACAGGTGACACCCACTTAAATTCAGAGCCTGCGCCTCTGGGCAAGGCCGCTGAAACCTGACACCCCCCTGCACGCCTGACATGGACAGAACCCCTGCTCAAAACATCTTCAACCTACATTCCTGCCAACTGGCAGGCAGCTGTTAAGCCCCCGACTCGGTCAGCACAGGTTATGAGCCCGTTTGTCCCGCATCCTTCAGAGGCGAAGGAAAGAGATGCTCTTACCTCAGTCTGGTCACACTAACACAACGTCCGTCTAGGTGAAACAAAGGTGTTTATAAGCATCTATGAACCAGGCCTTGGCCGCACGACTGCCAGGTGAGTTCTCCCCACCCCGAGGGGCTCTGAGCGGAGAGCACATCATGGCCGCCTGTTTGCGCGCAGTGAGGCCAGAGGGGAAGCCGCGCTAAACCAGGAACAGGACTCTGAGAAGCTGGAAGGGGTCTGTTCACCTGGAGACCACGTGGCCTGAGGCGGTCTGGCCATTCTTGGGCATGAAATGGCTAAACGAGCTGCCTGAAGGTGACAAGGGACAGAGGAGCAAGAGCCTCTGCCACCCACCCACACGTGGGAGGCAGAAACCTGGAGGCGGGGCTGCCGGCAGGGCCCTGGGTGGGCAGCCCACGGATGGTGACACCCACCCCTCAAACACAGAAGGAAACAAATATTCCAGAGCAAAAAGCCACCCTCAAGTCTTTAGGAACCGTGCCGTTCTCCCAAGGCCTTTTTCTATCCTAAACCCTTGCCATGTGAGTGCAGGCCTAACTGTCCAGTGGACTCCACGCACCCTGCTGCTCACTCAACACTGGCTACCTGGATACCCACCACCTGGGCCGGGAGCGGAGGGGACGGGCAGAGGGCAGCCGCCTCCCTTCCCCGGGATCTGCCAGCCCAGCCTGAAGGCCGTGCCGCGGCCCCGCCCCTCCGGCCTCAGGAGCCCTCCTCCATCCGGCAGCACGCACACAGTCATTATGCATCTGGACCGTGGGGACAGTACACAAGGACGCCCAGGGAGGCCAGCACGCACAACCGCTCCGCAGTCAGGGCCACGTTCAGCTAAGCAGGCAGTACCAGAGACCCCCTCCACAGGGCTGGAAGACAGGAGGCCTGTGCCCGCCTCGTCCCGGAGGCCAGCTCATCTACTCCTTGGGGATCTCGAACATGCACAGGCTCTTGTACTTCTGCAGGAGCTCGTTCTTGGTCCGGACCTGCTCGCGGAGGCGGTGCAGCTGCTGCTGCTGCCGCTCGGGGCTCAGGTGGATGCCAGGCATGGCGCCGACCACCTTGCGCATCTCCTGGAACTTGGTCCTGAGGGCGTTCAGGTCCTGCTGGACATCAGGGCTGTCCTTGTCCATGCTGCGGAGGCAGAGGGCAGGTGTTAGCACCATCAGCCCAGACAGCTCCATCCTCGCATCCCCACGTCAGAATGCCTGTCGCCTGTGTCCCCGGCTGGGCTGGGCTGTGCGCCCGGGGGACGGGGCGGGTTCTTGCCTGTGCAGCCGTAGTGCAGGCGGCACCCCAGCCCCCAGCAGGTGCCCGCCGGACGCTGAGCCCTCCCGCAGAGCTGCTTCCCCAGCCCGGGCCATGGGCGCTGCACACACTGAGGCAACATTTGCTGAAAGAGTGGACGCCTGGCAAATAAGTTCCTAAGTGTCTGCTGAATGAATGAAAAACTCTTACCAATGTCATGTAACAAACAGCAAGTAACACTTGCTGAAATACCACATTTCTAATTTGAGACATTCCAGGCCAATCAGGAGACTATCAACGAGCAAAAGATAATTTTAGCTGATGTTCAGATGCTTGAACCTGTTTACATCCTAATTTCCACAGAGCTATTCATAAATTTTAAACTAGTTACAAGCTACTGGAAAATTTTCAGCAGGTACCCGTCCTCTCCCACCACACTCGTGTAAATTCCTCGCCTTCCGGTCACGCTCATTTTAAAGGCAGGATCGTACTCTTCACCTCACAGCTATTACTAGCTGCCCAGAGATCCATGCTCCCTGTCATGACTAAATTAAAAGCAAACAACAAGAACAAAAACCTTCACCTACGATCAAAGAAACGGCCTGTCAGTTGCTCCTATAAATTTTTTAAAAGTTAGTAGATGGATGGATGAGCTTTTGAAAACAAGGCAGTTGAGACTAAAATCTAAAAGCTGATTCACAGGCTGTTTTCAAAGTCACGCACTGAGTAGCGTGAGAGGGGAAAACTGTCAATGATCGTTTATTTTTTTTAATAAACGTTCATCCCTGATGGGAAATTTCAACCCAGATGGTGCCAGTTCATGTTTCTTATTAATCATTTCTCTGCTTACGCAGACAGAATATCCATCTTTCCTGGCGATCCGCCGGTTACAGCTCATTCCTGACAAATGAGATGCACCAGGCCTGCTCACTATTTATCAATAGCTTGAACTTGGAAGCAAGATTTGGAGAATCAATAGTTTATTCTAGGGAATGAATGGCCAACCAAACATTTCCTCTTGCCATCTGAGGCCCTCAATTTGCACACACCATCAGTGGTACACCTTACCCCAGCTTCGAGGGAGCACCTTATATTCTAATTCTTTTATGTCTCAGCTCAGATCTACAACCCTGGACAGACACCACTTGGGCTTCTGAAATCATTCCACTTGGATGGCATATGTGCTAACACATCGTTACGAATTTAAGTCCCAAGGGAGTTTTGAAATTAAAATATAGTTTTAAGAAAACTGATTTACATCACACAAGTCTCAAAGGACAAGGTAAAAACAAACAAAAATATATAAAATAAAAATTAGGTAAATAACAGGGTCCTACTGTATAATACAGAGAACTATATCCAGTATCCTATGATAAACCATAATGGAAAAGAATATTAAAAAAATGTACATATATGTGTAACTGAATCACCTTGCTGTACAGCAGAAATCAACACAACATTGTAAATCAACTAGACTTCAATAAAAAAATGCAAAAAAAAAAAAGGGAGGGGAGGAAATTAGGAGCTATTTATAAAGCCCACCCAGAGGGAAGCTGAGCTGGGAGGCGGCTGCGCAAGCTTCTCAGGCTGCCTGAGGCGGAGGCAGCGGGACCCTGACTCCAGCCGAGAGAAGAGATGGCCTGGGTACCAGAGAGCAAGCGGGAGCTCCAGGGGGCCTGCCTCTGTGGCCAGTGCTGGTCGGCACCTGACTCAGAAGGAAACAAAGGAGACCAGGCTGGGTGGAGAAGCACAAAATCCACAAACCAGGGCAAGGTGAGGGCGCTCAGGACACCACCGCGTGGCTCGAGTGACGGGCCACTTCCTGCCGGTCCTCTGGGCAGGCCCGGGTGATGCGTGGTGGCGCCCGGTGGGAGACACGGGCTTGGGCACACCACACAGTTCTAGCGGGTAAGCCTAAGAACGATGCTTCACTTGCAGGTGCAAACTGGCGTCAGCTGGGCAGGTGTGTCCACTGGTGACTCAGAAGCAGAAGGAACCACCAGGTCACTGAAGTCAGGTCCTCCCAAATCCGAGAGGCATTTCTTTGATCTCCTGGTGGCATCCGACTCGGGAAAGAAATGGGAAACTATTTCTTCCTCCTCAAAACCTCCGACCCCCTCGGCCCCATGTCCCCACACCCCCAATGTCCTCCTCGCCGACCGGCCCTGGGACCAGTCTTCTTCCCACACTAACGTCAGTGGCTGGCATCTTTCTAAAATAGTAGGGCCTTTAAGTTACGACAGTTACAGGGCTTGAGGGAAAAGAATGTTTAATGACAGACAACCAAGGCTTACAAAAGGGAAGTCCCTCTAATCCCTTGTCCCAGGTAAGCTCTGTTAACATCGCTTTAAGATAGTCAGTAGCACACAAACACACACATACTTTTCAGTTTGTTTTGACAAATGTGGCCACACTCCACACATGGTTCTGATTCTCGCTTTCTTCATGTAGAATGCACCTTGGGTGTCTGTCCATGCTAAGATGTACACGACTATACGGTAGATGACTTGGCTGTTGATAGGTATGCGCGTGTTTGCAACTGATCGCCTGCAATCCAAACGGCGATGACATCCCACACCTATACCCCTGTGTGCCGTGTGCCCCACCGCCCCCCGCCCCCCGCCAGCACAGCCACTCCACCTGCCACCCCCCTCAGGGCACCCCTGCACCTCTTCCCACTATTCCTGTGGACCCAGTCCTTTCCCCCTTCTAAAACCCTCTGTCCCATCTAGCTTTACAAAACCCAGGCCTGAGCTCAAAAACTTCAGATGGCTCCTCGGCTCCCAGGCAAGTTCACACTCTGTGTTTGTGTGCGTGTGTGTGTACGCACAACCTCAGGACCACCCACAAACAGTCTCCGACCTCCTGGGCTCCGTGCTCTCCTCCCAAGAGAGAATTCCTTCAAACAGCCTACCAACAATCCCTATCTGGGCACTTGGCCTTTTCACTCGGATTCAGCAAAGAAGAAGACAAGGAAGGGCAGAGCTGCTGCAGGTGAGTCGTGGGGTCACCTCCTGGCCATCAGGACCCAAGGCCAGGCCGCGGCTGGCGGGTTGCTGGGCGGACTGGAACCGGCACATGTGTGGGAAGAGGCCCTGCGGGCTTGGGGTCCTGCTGACCGGCCTCGATGACCCCTGGGCCAGCTCCAGCCTCGCGCCCCAAATGAAGGTGAAGGCCGACCTAGCGTGAGGCCCCCCAACCCTCCTCTGCCACGTCCAACACGCCCGGGGGGACCTGCAAAGGTTTAAGTACCCGTGGTGACGGGTAATTCCACTAAGTGAGACCAGCCTGACAACCACGACTCCCTCCCTACATTGGATTTATGCTCCAGCTCCACCAAACCAACCGCGGACCCCCCACGGGTCAGGGATGTTTCTCGGCAGCCTGTCCTACCCCACCCACCTCCCCTCCCTTTCATACTTCTAGACATGCAGCTGGCATCTCCCCCAACAAGCCTTCTGACGCTTCCAGGCTCCACGAGGCCTCCTCCCCCTCACTGCCCTGACCCTCAGTAGCCTAGCAGCTCAAACAAATGCCGAGACACAGTGTTTAAAATCAGATCCCAGCCTTTCCTCAGGCTCACAGCACCTCCCTTCTCTCTGTGCGCATTGGATTTCCACTCTGCTGCTCAGTCCCGTCCTTTTTACTTGGGGTTTTCTTTCTTTTTTTTTTTTTTTTTGCGGTACGCGGGCCTCTCACTGTTGTGGCCTCTCCCGTTGCGGAGCACAGGTTCCGGATGCGCAGGCTCAGCGGCCACGGCTCACGGGACCAGCCGCTCCGCGGCATGTGGGATGCTCCCAGACCGGGGCACGAACCCGTGTCCCCTGCATCGGCAGGCAGACTCTCAACCACTGCGCCACCAGGGAAGCCCCTACTTGGGGTTTTCTTCTCATGCTTAGTGGCTTTGGCTGTCCAACCACATATTTAAGATTTAACAGTAAACACTATTTGGGTTACATGTATAATACACTGCTTCCACCATGCTGAGTGAAGGAAGAAAAAGATGTAACCTTACAATAAGGAAAATGCTGATTATTACAATTTGGATCAGATGGGGAGGGGGAAGCTGAAGGCAACAGAAAATATAACTGTTTTATATCCCTTAGTAAAAAAATGGGGTATAAATAAATACTGAAGAATATTAAAAACCCAAACAGTGAAACACTAAAAGGCTGAGTGGAAACTCTTGAGTATGAGTGATGATCTACTTTCTTACAATGAACTAAGTTCAATGTCTCTGGGGTTGTGTGTCGGGATCGGACACCCGGGAGAGTCTGTTTTCTTTGGCTGCCAGTCTAGAAGCCGAGGGTGGGGGTGGTGAAGGCGGGGGCTGGGTCTCAACACCCAGTCTGTAGACTTGCTCTCAGCCCTCTCCTCAGGACGGCTCCCTTCCCTCAGGTCCTGCAGTGCGCCTGGTGTCCCGCAGTCCAGACACTCTCCAGCTGACTCTTTCCTAAAAACCACCTTGGGAAAGTGTGCGCCTTTACTTGTCTGCTGAGGTGGAAGGGTCGTCACTGTGTGCTTGCATCGGGGAGCGGACTGAGGGGGTCCATGTCCAAACGGCCTTTCAGGTAATCCTCCTGCTCTAAGTCCCCCTTCACCAGGGGTCCCTGGCAGTGCCATCTCCTGGGATTTGGAGGGGGCCACGGCCAAAGGCAGCTGCTCCGGGCTGCTCCTGGCACTGGGAGGTGGACTGGCCCTTGGCGATCGCTTTATGGCAATCATCTCCTCTCCCGTCCTCTTCGGTTTTATGCTTTAAAACCAGTCTTCACTGTGCTTTCAGAGGGAACAGAGACAAACATATGTGGCCAACCCGCCACCTTTCACAGGAGGATGCTCTTGAGACTCCTCACAACAACCTTATGACTTAAGTATTACTAGTCCCCGTTCACAAGAGAAAAAGAGGCTCAGAGCAGCTGCTTCACCAAGGTCAGTACATCATAAAGCTATCATTTGAACCCACCATTTGAAGTTCATTATTATTATTATTCACATATTAGAGATAAAAAAATTAAGGTCTAGAAAGGCTACGTATTTACTAAGATTACAAGGCAAGCAAGCGTCAGCGGGCAGACCCGAATTCAAGGCTATCTGACTTCAAAGCCCATGTTCTCTCTCGTGTACGTTACTTCTCGATCTCTGAGTCCAGCCCAACCCAACTGCTCTATCAGCGTGCAAGAATATACACCATGTATTTTCATTTTTCCATATTTTCCCTAAAACCAGAATAAGTATATTTGGGTTGGTCTGGATAACGCTTTTATAATCAAGCACTGCCCTGGGATTGCAGGGTCTGCATTTGCGTTTGTGTTTGCTATGTCACTGCAGCCTAGAAGTGCTACTTGATGATCACAGGCTCATGAGGACAGACCGGTCTGCCTTACTCAATAAACAGTATGTTCGCACCAAGTGAAGCCAGATGAAGTCAAGATCTACTGTGAGAACAAATGCTTTGCAGCTGTTTAAAAAGCGGTAGAGGGACTTCCCTGATGACGCAGTGGTTAATAATCCGCCTGCCAATGCAGGGAACACGGGTTCAATCCCTGGTCCAGGAAGATCCCACATGCCGCGGAGCAACTAGGCCCATGCGCCACAACTACTGAGCCCGCGTGCCACAACTACTGAAGCCTGCGTGCCTAGAAGCCCGTGCTCTGCAACGAGAAGCCACTGCAATAAGAAGCCTACGCACCACAACGAAGAGTGGCCCCCGCTCACAGCAACTAGAGAAAGCCCGCGTGCAGCAACGAAGACCCAACCCAACCAAAAAATAAAAAAAGCAAAACCCAGCTGGGGGCTTCCCTGGTGGCGCAGTGGTTGAGAGTCCGCCTGTCGATGCAGGGGACACGGGTTCGTGCCCCGGTCCGGGAAGATCCCACATGCCTCGAAGCGGCTGGGCCCGTGAGCCATGGCCGCTGAGCCTGCGTGTCCGGAGCCTGTGCTCCACAACGGGAGAGGCCACAACAGTGAGAGGCCCGCGTACCACAAAAACAAACAAACAAACAAACAAGCTGGGCCAGTAACAATATTTTCATGTAGTGAGTAGCAATTCCATTTCAGCAAAACATCCAGGACCACAACTGATGTTCACCTGAATGTTACTGTAAAAGTAACTTTGTTGTAATTTACTTTGTTTTGGTTTTTAATGGCTGAATAAAAATTTTAAGCCCAGGGGTTTACAATTTGTTTATCATAAATAACGGTAAAAAAATAATTTGGGCAAATGTGGGGATTGGGAAGATTTTGTGTGTGTGTGTGTGTGTGTGTGTGTGTGTGTTTCTTCTAAGGGTCAGTTTGAAAAGTTAGGTAACCTGAAGACTGGCCAAAAGGAGACAATCACCCCGTGACCCCATGTTAGGGCACCGTAAGCGCTGGCAGACGGCCAGCACCCGTTTCCTGTAATGTTCCCATCATCACCCCTATAATCTCTTTGCATTATGGGTTATTCTCTCTCACGACGTTTTCCCTTCTAACTGCTTACCAATGTGGGGGTGAAAAGTCTGCCCTTTCACCTGTACACCCCACAGCACTTAGCAGTGTGCCACACACGTAATATGATACACATCTGTTGGATCTGTTGGGAAAGACGCCGAAGTGAGTACTATACCCCTAATGACAGGTGAGAAAAGAGGCTCAGAGAAGCCTGACTGGCTTCAGGCCACCAGGCTGCACACGAGTGGTCTGACCGTAGCGGGGCCTGCCAGCACGGGGCCCGGCAACTCCCAGGGCCAGAGTCTGCTGAACTCTTGGGACGACTGGGGGTGGTCTCGGCGAGGCCGCTCCCCTCCGGGTCGGCCTCCTCCTTTGTACCGCGGGGCGCCCCCGGAGCTCGGAAACGTGACTGGCAGCGGGGGTCTTGCGGGCTGACCCCCCTCGAGCCTTACCATTTGATGATGTTGTGAACCAGTGGGAGGAAGGAGCAGTTCTCCTCCGCCTTCACGCCGGCCGGTGACGGAGGCCTCGGCGGCGGTTGCGGCTGCGGCGCGGAGACCGGCGGCGGCGGCTGCGGAGGCGGCAGCGGCTTCGTCTCGGGCAGCGGCGGCTCTGCGGGTGGCTGCAGCGCATCCTCGGCCTGCCGGCCGACAGACACCCCCACAGAAGCCATGGCGCCCGGGACCCACGGAGCCGGTTAACGGGGCCGGCGGCCGAGCGCGCCGGAAGTGTCTCGGACTCTGTACGTCACCACTGTGCGCCGCGGGGGCGGGACCTGGAGGGAGGCTGTGAGATCGCGCGCCAGGGCGCGGGGCGGGGACCAGGGCGTGGGGCGGGGCCAGGGCGCGGGGCGGGGCCAGGGCGGTCGTTACTAGGCAACAGGCGGCTGGAGGGTCCGGGTTGGCCTGGATTTGGCTGTGCCTGAGACAGCTAAAATTTTCAATAGTCAGAAATAGGCGTACTTCAGGAATAACATCTTATTTCTATTCACGTTACAAAGAGGGTCCAAAAGCAACCAGTACAAGAAGACTTGAGATAAATAAGGCCTCGCGAAGAGGGGACAGCACCTGCCGGGCACCTGCAGGTGTCAGACCCTGGGCCCGCGAGCGTGGAGAATCCGAGGGGAAGGGCCCAGGGTTCCCACCTGCGCAGAAGCCTACAGGGGAGAGGCCCTGAGCCCGCCCTAAGGACGCAGAAACAAAGAAATTGCGAGGGCCTAATAACTGAACACTTAATTACTATCATAATTATATTATCACTTATCATCTTCTGGATGACACACACTGTGCTAACTGTGGGGGTGGGGGTGGGAGGCTGTCTCAACTTCAACACGAGCGGGGATTGCCGAAGGGTATTAGTGCCAGGAATAAACATCGTATCCGAGGGGGAAGTCAACGTCAGGTATTCTCCGTACCTGTGGGCCAACTCCTTAAGCCCCTGGGTGTCAGTGTGCTCACCTCTAAAATCTTCTTGAGTTCAGGGTCATGACAGAGCTAAACTACTCTCCAACTTCAGACACGTGGCTGATCTCTGAAGGTGTCCTTGGCATGAGCTCTCACTCCCTGCTGTCTTAGGCCAAAGTGGGGACTTCTCCTGGGTTTGTGGTTACGGTGCCCAAAACGAGTCCTCCCGAGCCATGATGTGGGGCTGTGTGATACGTTTCTGGACAATGGGGACATGCATCCTAAGCTGGGCTAGGAAAGCCCTGCCCTTCCTCAGCGGCTTTGGAGAGGCAAGGGGTCCACAGTCATTGGCAAGAGCACTTAAGAGCAAGGTGGCTGGTCCCAGGGAAAGCCTCAACAGTGATATTTTCAGATGCATCTGGAGGCGTCTGTGGAGGCAGGTCCTAGGGGAGGAAGAGTGTTGAAGGAAGTGGGGAGGTCGGAGGGTGTGCTGAGGGGCGCTTTGGTAGCGGGCCTCAGCACAGCTTTCTTGTAGGAACTGCCCAGGGCACCCCACAGGGCGAGCACGGGGAGGGGGTGGCCTGCTAACCATGGGCCTCTCCCCCAGGGGGAAAGTTCAGGGGTCCTGGTGGAGAACAAGGAGGAAGGTCCTGCTGGGACAGGACTAGATGGGCTTGAAGAGACTGCACCCCATTGGAGTCATCTGGGGAGATAATGACAGTATAATAATAGTAATTACCACAACTACTGTGGATCAAAAGTAGGTACAAGGAACAGAGCGCAGTCATCTCATTTAATCCACAAAAAACTTCTAGAAGGTAGATGTTAGTATCACCATTTTATAGATGGTAGATTCTGGCCCCAGGGTCACACACCTGCCTGATACAAAGCCCATGGTCTTAACCAACACAGAGGACACCTCAGGTCCCTACCAGTTCTGTAACTGTATGATTCAAAATGTTAAAGTGAGGTTTTTATTCAGAATCAGAAAAAGAATCCAAAGTTCATCCACAATCTCCCCATTGAAATCACATGTCATCTTTCCCTCCCAGTGTGTTTACAACTTCATTACAAGCCCCGACTTCATCGTTGGCAGAATAATGAGGACATCTCTTAAAAAAAAAAAAACACTTCAGATATAAATAGATATGGCTAAAGAAAATAAATTGAAAATGTAGGAAGCAGGAATGGGTAGAGTGCATTGACAGTTTGCCCTAAAAATAGTTAATATAATTAGTGGTAAAGGGTAAAGTTGACCTCATAACATTGGCAAGAAAAATGTTGGATGTCAGAAAAGTACTGCCTGTGCTGGTTTCAATCAGGCTGAAATTACCACAGATGTGTGTCGTCTCAGAACTGCTCTGTTAAAAGTTAAAAAAAAAAAAAAAAGAAGCCCCACTGACACATAAGGACTGTGTGGTGTTGATGTCCCTGAGTAAAGCTGTCTGCTCGTTGAGTTCACGGCTCTCTCTGCTTCTCATGGGCCCCTGCAGACCAGCTGGTGGCCAGGCCAGGCCCCACTCAGCCTGTTTGAAGCTGTGTGACTCTGAACTCTGCACAACCTCCTTCATGCAGGCATACAACCTCCCAGGAAGACTGAACAGGTTATTACACATAAATCACCTTGAAAAGTCCCCAGGAACAGTAACAATCACTTCTTACTTTTCAGACTTAGGGCTTTCTCCTTCACCAATTGACAAAACCCAGACTTAGGGCACTTAAGAGGAACGAGCTGGATCAATGCCCTCCAACAGAAATAGACGCAAAGCCACTTGGGTCGTTTTCAGTTTTCTAGTAGCCACACAAAAAAAAAATCAAAAGAAACAGGTGGAATTAATTTCAGTAACATATTTTACTTAACTCATGTGTCCAAAATATTACCGTTTCCACATGTAATCATTACTAAAAACGATTAAAGAGGTGCTTTACTGTTTTTTATACTGTCTTTGAAATCTACTCTGTATTTTACACGCATAGCACATCTCAGCTGGAATTGCCACGTTTCAATTGCTCAGGAGCCAGACGTGGCCAGCGCCCGGACCTGGACAGATCGCAATCCAAAGGAAATAGAGTATATTGCTACTTACATAAATATTTGCAACATAAAAAATAACACTATGTATCGTCCACAGATATAAGACATACATGTAAAAGTGTTTTAAAAGGAACTGAACGGTGCACCTCATACTCACGGAAAAGGGGAAGGTGATATAACCAGCACTGCAGCTTTCTGTGTGGTGTTGTATTTCTTTTATAGATTATAAGGAAAACTGTGAACGATTGCCAAGTGTGGGAGGGATACCTTAGAACCCAGGCTCTGCTCTTTCTGGCTGTGTGACCTCGGATAAGCCATTTATCCTTCCCGTGCCTCAGTTTCCTTATCTGCAAAATGGAATCATAACAGCACCTAACAGGACTCCTATAAGGGTTACAGGAGTTACCATGTGGAGAGGGCTTCAAACAGTGCCTGACACTAGGAAGCAACCATTGAAGCTTTAGCTACTGCTGCTACTGTTCTATTAAATTTCTCAAAAGAACAAAACCTCCCGAGTACTCCTTCTGAAACAAACTGTTACTACAAGAACACACTTAAGAACCAGGCTGCATCGAAGCCTCGAACTTTCTGATTCTCTAAGTGGCCCTATGCCACAAATAGCTATGAATGTGCTCGTGATACATCTCTGCTACCTGAAGTCCAAAAATAGTCATTTCTCTATCAGACAAACATCGCGGGGACTGTTAGACTGATCATGTCGTTGAATGATCCGGGCTTTTTCTTCAAAGCTATATTCTTACATCTGATTCATCCTTTCCTTTCATTAACTGGAGCCTCAGGCGGGTAGGAAAAGCTACATGATACTTTGACTTTTGTGAGTTTAAAAGAAAACAGGCAGCAAACATGGTTCAGGGCAGCATAGTGCGACGTGTACCAGGAATCGGCTCGTCCGAGCCACGATTCACGGTTCAGACCTCAGGACGAAAGCTTTTCCTCTGATCCTCCCTGAGGAGGGCCTTTCTCCTCTCGGAACTGGATTTGATTTTCTTTCTTTTAAAGTCTTTATTGAATTTGTTACAATATTGCTTCTGTTTTATGTTTTGGTTTTTGGGCTGCGAGGCATGTGGGATCTTAGCTCCCTGTCCAGGGATGGAACCAGTATCCCTGCACTGGAAGGTGAAATCTTAACCACTGGACCGCCAAGGAAGTCCCTGACTTTCTCCTTTTTATTCCTTTCAACCTTCCTCTCTTACTCTAAAATACTCCAGAATGACCAATTTCTCCTCTCACTTATGTTAGTGTTTCATTTCTCAGAAGCACTCCTTTTGGGGTCTTCCAGCTCACGAATTTGACTAAGTTTCTTTCAGACTCAGAATTTTCTCCATAAAACCTTTCCTTTAGTCCTTATTCCTACTTCTTCTTATCTTTGACCAGATCTCCATCTGCTTTGGATATAATAAAACTGAGAGGCAGGGCTTCCCTTGTGGCTCAGTGGTTGGGAGTCCGCCTGCCGATGCAGAGGACACGGGTTCGTGCCCCGGTCCGGGAAGATCCCACATGCCGCGGAGCGGCTGGGCCCGTGAGCCATGGCCGCTGAGCCTGCGCGTCCGGAGCCTGTGCTGCGCAACGGGCCACAACAGTGAGAGGCCCGCCTACCGCAAAAAAAAAAAAAAAAAAAAAAAGAGAGGCAATCCATTCCAGAAACCTGTTTTTGTCTAAAATGGTTCGTTACTGTCCCGAAGCCTTACACCATCTGACCTCCTTATTCAGTCATTTTCACTCACATGATTTGTGAGCCAAGTTTTTTTCTGTCTCCTCAACAGCCTCAGTCTTAACCTGTCCTGTTAACCCTTTTCATCACTTTCATTCCTCCCTTTTTCTGGAAGTTACCTTGTTTCCCTTATTGGATTTATTGTAAGTTTTTTGACTCTCGATTGCTAACTCCAGTTGCAAAATTATAGTTAAAAATTATTATGCACCTGGCGTGCTGGAGAGCACCGCGCATCTGCTGCCTGTGAGTGGCGTGTGGCTGGTCCTTCTGCCCCGGTCCCGTGGCTGGGTTTTCCAACCCCTTTGTATGGGAGGAGTTAGCCTATAACCGCAGACATTCAGAATGTCCCCAAACTGCAGAGGCCAACAGGTCCCAAGCTGAATCCTGGAAGCAGCGTCGAGAGAGGGACCAGCAGCCTCTGTCCCACTGTCCGTCCTCTCCTTACCACGTCTTTGAGAATGTGGTCTGGTGAACGCTGCACATTTCCTGCCGATCTTCGGCTCAGCCACACGGCGTGACCCTAAGAGCCATCAGAAGATCCCCCTGCCCGTCCAAATGCTCTGTGCCAGGACCTGCCAGGGGAGAAGGAAGGCCCCGGGCCCGGCCACAGGGGAAAGGACTGGGGGTCCCGGCTTGTCCCCAGGATGCCCTGGTCTTCCAGACGAGGAAGCAGGGGCCTGGGGAGGCTGAAGGAGTCGCCTGTTGGTCGAGGAACTGGGGTCGGCATGCGATGCTGACACGAGGAAGAAATCAGGAAGCGGAAGGGACAGATAGCTCAGGGATAACGGGGTTTCCGGCCTACGCATGCTTCCTCCCCAGAATGTTTACTGGATTTAAATCCGCAGGAAGTGTTGTCGCAAGAATCCAGGGCTGGTGGTGAGGAGAGGGCTAAGTGCAGCCCCAGAGCAGAAGGGGAGGGGGTGTCACGCCTCTGGGAGCATCGCTGGTTTGCGTGAGTCGTGATTTTTCAGGTGGCCTTAGTGACAGTTGACAAGGGGGGTGGCTTCTGTCACGGCCTGACCAAGGGCCGCTGTGGCTGCAGGGAGAGAAGACAGCGTGGAAGACCGTCCCCGACCAGGGGTGCCCAGGAGCTCCCTGTCCATTTTTGAAAAGTCCTTGGCAGCCAGGCTTACGGAAAAGCCAGCCGCGGACTGAGGGCTCCCGGGGACAGCACTGCCCTCCAGCCCCGCCCCAGACTGCCAGCTGGTATCCTGGGTGAGAGCTGGGTTTTCTTGTAGTGAGACTCAGTGGGGAAGGAACAAAGGTGCAAAGTTAACCTGAAGCAGTGACAGGAACCCCTCGTCATGTGACCTCAGGCTGCAGGGGGGCCCCCCGAGGGACAGGCTTGAGGAAGAGGCTCCAACCCCACACCTGCCAAGTACCAGCTCCGTGACCTCGGACGAGTGATTCCCCCACCTGTACCCGGGCATCTCAGTAGTACCCACCCTTGCCCACCTGGGCATCCGGGGGTAAGAGACCATCCCGTCCAGGGTCAGGCACAGCACCCGGGTCTCGGGGTCCCAGGGAACGGAGTTAAAGGACGATTCCTGCCCATCCCTGCAGGTGGTTTCCTGTTCTTTCTTCTTCTGTCTGCAGTTACACATCTTGGGAGCCGCCCACACACAGTGCCCAGTTAGCCAGCGGCGCAGGAAAAGCAAGTCAGACATCAGAGCAAAGAGAATCGCGCTACTGCGTCTTCCCTCCTGTGCGTTCGGCGTTTCAGCTCTTGTTTTGGTGTTACGTGCAGCCAGGCTCACGATCTCGTCATCGCGTGATGCTGCTCTGGGGACGGGAGTTTAGGGGTCAGCACTGATGGAGCCCGGCCCCAGGCACACGAGGAGCGAGGGTAGTGAGGACGAGGGTTTGACTCCAGAAGCGAGTCGCCTTGCAGGTGTGGGGGGGAGTGAGAACATTACCCGAGGGACAAGGCTGGCGTTGGCCGAGAATTGATTTCCCCAGAGGAGATACTTGCTGACCCCCTGTACACGCGTTTTACAGGCAGATCCACTGCATCTGGTCTGAATGACGTCGGTCCTGCTAGGGGGCGTGGGAGGGGGTGGGAGGATACACTGTCTTCAAATGGCCTTGGCAGGAAGATGGGAGAGAAGTGGCGAGGCTGACCTCCACGCGCCCAGTTCCTGGAGATCTTGGTCGGGGTGGGCGTGGGCGGGTGAGCACGTGGGGGAGGGAGACTGAAACCATCTATTGTGCAATGTGGACATTTCTTGCAAGACAATTTTTGGGCTCAAACATCATCCATTGCCTACATGTGCTCTCCTGGCCTCCACTCCAGCCCTGGGGGTGAAGGGACTGAGCTGAACGAATACCCATCCTCTCATTCCCCTTGGCTTGTGACTGGTCTAGAGGCAGCCGTGAGACTGTGCGGCCATTGATATATCAGCAGAAGTCTGTTGGTGGAGCTTCCAGGAAAACTTGCATTCTTCTGTGAAAAAGGGATAAATAAATGTGGCCGGGGCTGCTAGTTCCTCCCTTCTTTCTTCTTGGGATGTAGATGTAATGCCTGGAGATGCATAGCCATGTTGAGGTCATGAGGCTACAATGTGCAAAAGTGGCAGATATCGAGCTCCGGTCTCTGACAGCATCATTGCACAGCTGCACAGGCCAACTTCCAGGCTTATTAGGTGGGAAAAAGAGGCCACCTCTTACTAGCCCCTAATTCCATCCTAAATGACAATTTCCTTAAGGATTTTTTAAATTCTAAAAATAATATTATTTTAAAGTCTGTTAACAAAAAAATATTGAGTGAAGGAGTTTTGGGAAAGTGCAAAAACAAAAAAAACACAGAAGAAAATAAAAACTTTCTTCAAACACCTACACATCCATGTTTAACATCTTGTTGTCTGTCTTCTCCTACATTTTAAATGTATATGTGTTTTTAAGACAAATTTGGGATCATGTTTGTTTTTTTTAAGGATCTATTTATTTATTTTATTTACTTTTGGCTGCATCAGGTCTTAGTTGCGACATGTGGGATTTTCATTGAGGCATGCGGGATCTTTCGTTGTGGCGTGCAGGTTTTCTCTTCTCTAGTTGTGGCACGCAGGCTGGGCGGGTGGGCTCTGGAGTTGTGGTGTGTGGGCTCCTGGGTGCGTGGGCTCTGTAGTTTGTGGCACTCAGGCACTCTAGTTGAGGCGCATGGGCTCAGCAGTTGTGGCACGTGGACTTTAGTTGCCCCGCAGCATGTGGGATCTCAGTTCCCTGACCAGGAATCGAACCCGCATCCCCTGTATTGCAAGGCGGACTCTTTACCACTGGACCACCAGGGAAGTCCCGATCACGTTGTTTTGTAAACTGGTTTTTTCCTCTTAACAACTTGCCGTGAATGGCTTCCCATATAAGCTAATATTCACTTACAACGTGTTTTCAATAAAAGGATGCATGCAAAAAACAAATAAACAAAACCACCCTAAACTAAACCAAAGAGAAAAAACAGCAAATTCCTGCAAAAGGCCAATAATAGCCAAGATTCTTTGAGGGACCAGGCACCCTGAGAAGCCTGCAGGATTTTGGGAATTACAGTGATGGCCGGGAACCTTTGGGGACCATTTTTACTGAAATGAAGCAATTTTTACTTCCTCTGGGATTCCTGTTTCTTAAGCTGTCTTGGAATCTCATTTCAGCCTCTTAAACACTTTAAAAAGGAAAATGGTTTATTATTGGTTCCCTGCCACCTCTTTTTGCCAAAGCGCCAAGACACTAGATCTTAAAAGTGACATATATCTGTACACACACCCACGGGTACAATGGGCTGTGCGCCCGGGTCTCCATCAGAACCATTCTGCTCGACACTTGAGAGCCAGCGCCCAGCAAGTGTGCTCTTTGACGGTGGCCTCTGCCTGATGGCTGGTGTTTCGACTGAGTTCTGAGCAGACCTGTCCTTGTTTTCATGCTCTTTCCTCCACGATTGCTTCATCAAAGTCTAAACAACCAGTAGGCAATGTAGCGTTACCTTAAAAAGTCACTGGAGAGTGATGCAGGCCCCCCTCTGCCCCCTGCCTGGCTACAACTACACCTGTGATGTCTTCATCTCGATAGGCACCCACGCAAAGCCCCAGGTTTCAAGCAACACACGGCCTCCCTCCGTGGGCTCAGCGAGACCTGGAAGGGCTTTGAAGGGCATCGTGTCACGCCTTCGTCAGATTTACAAAACAGAAATGTAAACTCAGCTCTACCAGGTGAGTTTCTAATCTAAACACACACCCACACAAGAAAGAGAAGATTAGAAATTACGCTCAAGAGCAGGGGTTTTTTTCTTTCTGGAATTAGGAAACAAGTCATTGGGATTCCCGAATAGGCAACCAAGAGGTCAATTACCAGGGTAACCAGATAAAACTCTTCAGTTTTGAAATGTGAGAATGTTGTCCAGCAGGCAGACAGAGTTCAGGTGAGCAGTGAGCAGACTGGCACATCTTTCAACGTGCTGTGATGAGCAGTTCCTGGGTGTCCAGGTGCTGGGACGCGGCGGGAAACACAACAAAGTCCCTGCGCTCCTGGAGCTCGGATGCCAGGCCAAAGCCACAGTCTACTTGGCTCCCACGATTAAAATCTATATGATTTTTTTTTTTTTTTTTTTTTTTTTTTTTTTTGCAGTACGCGGGCCTCTCACTGTTGTGGCCTCTCCCGTTGCGGAGCACAGGCTCCGGACGCACAGGTTCAACGGCCATGGCTCACGGGCCCAGCCGCTCCGCGGCATGTGGGATCTTCCCGGACCAGGGCACGAACCCGTGTCCTCTGCATCGGCAGGCGGACTCTCAACCACCGCGCCACCAGGGAAGCCCTATGTGATGTATTTTTAACTTTGAAGTATCACATACATCCAGAAAGGTGCGTGAGACATGCAGTGTACAGCCTGGCCGATGTACCGAAAGCAGACACACCCATGCACCCAGCACCTCGACTGAGAGACAGGGCTCGAGCGGCACCTCGGAAGCCGCTCTGTCGCGATCTCCCCGGGAGTGAGCACTCCTGACTTCTGACGCCATCATAGATTCGTTTCATCTGCTTTTGAACTTTCAATAAGTGAAATCCTAAAGCAGGTACTTTTCCCCTGGCTTCTTTGTTCAGCATTATGTTTGTGAGATGAACCCATATGGGGCGAGTAGGTGTAATTGTCATTGATGTAAAGTGAACTGTTATGTGAACGCCCCTCTATTTGTCCATCCACGGTGGCTGAGCAGTTAGGAAGTTCCGGGGCTGGGGCTGTTACGGGACTCGGTGTCCAGCTGCCCTCTGGGAGCACGGGCGCGGGGACACAGCTGCGCCTGTGCTCGGCTCAGCAGGTGCTGCCAGGCAGCTTCCCGGTGGCTTATTCCGGCTTCCACTCACATCAGCAGCTCTGCATCCGGGCCAGCATGTAACACTGCCTGTGCTTTTCACATTAGCCACCTTGGAGGTGTGTCTCTGTATTGTCTTCCACAACCTTTTACAAGACAGGCTGGGGATAGGTAACAGGAGAAAGGTGTCATGGCAGGGTGTGATGTCCAAAAGTGGCGGTCACCGTCTCCCCTGGGACCCCCAGAAAAATGCTGGGCAATCACTGTGCTAGCTATCGTCCGGTTCTTGGCTCAGTGAGAATATGGTGCCTGTTTTACTGTTAAGTGGGAGATTTGCTGTAGGTTTTCGGTAAAAACTGCGAGTTAAGGAAATGTCCATCTATTTTAAGTGACTAAGTTCTTAGTGATTTTCCTAATAAACTTTTATTGATAAGTGTAACTTCAGTTTAAGAGACAATCTTTTGACTAGAAGTTACCCAGATTCCATCGCTGGTGACTGGATCAAGAAAGACCAGTTTGCCCACGTAACCGAATTCTCCCTGAGGCTGGAATTCTCAAATTCTTGCTGAATTTGAGGAGCAGCTGGAAAGCCCAGCAGGGAAACCCTGCCGGGGGTATGGCCTCTGCTCACTCCTCGTGTAAAATCCTATCACGTGTAACTCATGTAACTCATCAGCATCTTCATTTGTAAATAATGGAGCTGGACCAGGGTTCTGGCCATAAGATCCTTGGCTGTGAGTCTCTGAGGCTATGAAGGGGACAATAAACTGGAAGGTAATACGTATTCAAACCCCAACTAGTTATTCGGTGGTGGGATTGTGGGTGCTGTTTATTTTGAAAAGTTCTTGTGTGATTATATGGCCTTTTCCATAAAGGAGAGAGTGTGCCACGGGCCGTACGCTTTCACCACAAAAGGTACACATAACACTCTGTTCTGCTGGAGAAGAAAGAACCAGGAGAACTGGATTTAACAGTCCATCTGGAGGGTGAGTGAGGGGTGAATATCTATGGCTGACCTTCTGAGGCCCAGCTGTGGGCCCTGTTTTTCCCTGTTTTGGGGGCTTAAGCAAACCGTCCTTTGACAGGAGAACAGGAGCCCCGTGAACTGGGCTGTTGCAGAGCTGTACCAAACTGATTGGGGAAGTCAGTTTCTGTCTGATTTACCGAAGTCTTTTTGACCCTGGTGCAGCCACCAGCGACCAGCCGTCAGCAAATGGCAGTCTGCTGCGCGGCATATGCAGGATCAGTTCCCCGACCAGGGATCGAACCCGCGCCCCCGGCAGTGGAAGCTCGGAGCCCTAACCACTGGACCACCAGGGAAAGCCCCCTGTCTGCGTTTCTTATGAGCCACGGCACACGGGATAGACTATGGGGCAGCAGAAAGTTATTCTGAAAACTTGGTCAAGAAACATTTGTTCCAATCCTCTAGCTGCCTGTCACTGCAAGGTCTTGGCCAAATGCTCACAGATCCTGAAGCTGGACAGACCGGGTTCAAATCCCAGGGGCACCACTTACCAGCTGTGTGACCTGGGTACATACATGACCTCTATTTCTTCCTGAGTAAACCTGGAATAATAAACAAACATATCTAGCTCAGAGGGCTTGTATAGGTTAACTGAATTAATCTATGAAAAGAGCACAGTAAATGTTCAATAAGTTTAGCAGTGGTGATGGTGACGATGATTATGATGGTGATGGTGGTGATGGTGATGATGATGGAGGCGGGGGTGTTATCACAATCATGGTGACAATGAAAACGATGATGGTGATGGTGGTGATGGTGATGATGGTGGTGATGGTGATGATGGTGATGTTGGTGGTGGTGGTGATGGTGATGATGGTGATGATGATGATGATGGTGATGGTGATGATGATGGTGATGATGGTGGTGATGGTGATGGTGAGGATGATGGTGATGATGGTGATGGTGATGGTGATAATGGTATTGGTGATGATGATGGTGATGGTGATGATGGTGATGGTGGTGATGTTGGTAGTGATGATGGTGATGATGGTGATGATGGTGATGATGATGATGATGGTGATGATGGTGATGGTGATGATGGTGATGATGGTGATGATGGTGGTGATGGTGATGATGATGGTGGTGATGGTGATGACGGTGATGATGGTGGTGATGGTGGTGATGGTGATGATCATGACGATGATGGTGATGGTTGTGATGACTGTTTTGTGTTGGTCTCAGACTATTAATAGTGATGCTATTGGCTGGGAATGCCAGGGGTGCTCACCTTGTCCTGTACTACTTGTGGCGAGCCCCCAGAAACATTTCCCCTTTTGGAACCAGTGTTGTGGCTGGACCAGCCCCTGTGGTTCTTTTTATGATGGTAAGATATACCTCAGCAGTAACCACCAGGGAACTTTGAAAAAGCAGGTTTATTACTCACAAGTCCTGGAAGGCACCCAGCGAGGTCAGAGAGAGAGAGAGGGCACAGACCTGGGGTTCTACCGTTATTGGGGTCGAGGGTGGGGTACCTAGGGTTTTGCAGCTTTACTCTGTTGACAAATTGAAAACATAAGAGCGAGAATTAGGGTGTTGGGAAGGAAAAGTGGGGTCATTCAAGCAGCCAGTTATCTGGGTCACCTAGGGCTTTCGAAAAGGAGAATTTCGTGGGTGGGGCGGCCTGACCCTTTATCTGCTTGTGTAGCTGCTAACTGTGTCACACAGCTGGCAATATGTTTATTCGAGACGGGCGTCTCTGAAATGAAAGCCTCAGCAATCAAAAGCTCATCGTCAGGCACTCACTTTACAGCGAGGGTGGTGATCAGTACGAACACCTTTTGGCCTATTTTTACATCAGTCTCTGAGGCCCGTTCCAGGAGGTCTTTTATGAAATCTTTTATCATCCGGAGAATCAACCCAAAGATATCAGCTGCAGGACCACATGTCAGCAGGGCCCTGGGGTCCCCTCTTGCAGCCTGAGTTTAGCTCTTGTAGCTCACGTAGGCTGCAGAGCAAGCAGCCCGGGCCTGCTCTCTACGATTGCTTGCAGCCCTGCAGATGTTGAACTGAGCTGTGATATCTCAGTCGGGCATAACCACCAGCACTTCAGGGCTAGAGACGTACAGAACAGTGACCCACGGGCCCCTGCCTCTCTCCGAAGAGTGGGTCTCCTCCATACCTTCGTGGACAAAGCCCCGCCTCCCTGGGCACCTGGTGTATTAGCAGGTCGACTCCCAGAAGGCCCAGATGCTGTCTGCTCCAGAGTCAGTGCTTTTTACAAGCCTGCGATCACGCAGCAGACCTTGTGGCGTCCTCCCTCTTCTCCAGCGAGGCCTGTCTTCTAGAGCCATCTGGGTGATGACACTGGCCTGCGGCTCTACCCTCTGGTCCTCTCGGGGATGCTGCAAAGCTGGGGGTGGCTTTATTACTCTGTCTGTGGCTGAAGCCGAGAGCCAGAGGCCTGAGCAGCAGTGGCCGCAGCCCCGTGATGGCCCTCACTGCCCCTCAGTCCTCTTTTTCCACTTGCGGCCACGTTGGAACCCGCTCTGGCTTCCAATGCCCGGCCTTGCTCCCCCAGAGAGCCGGCCCTGTGGAAAGGGGACGCACAGCTGAGGACTCTAGGCGGGGAGAGCTGTCCCGGCTGAGTCGGGGCACGGCTGCCCGTAGAGACCCTCCAGTTCTTAGGAGCAGAGTTCTTCCCAGCCCTTCAGACATCCTCACTCCGTTATGGAGAGATTGAGATTGTTGTTGCTGTCATGTAAAAAGTCCTTCTCGGGGCTTCCCTGGTGGCGCAGTGGTTGAGAGTCTGCTTGCCGATGCAGGGGACACGGGTTCGTGCCCCGGTCCGGGAAGATCCCACATGCTGCGGAGCGGCTGGGCCCGTGAGCCACGGCCGCTGAGCCTGCGAGTCCGGAGCCTGTGCTCCGCAACGGGAGAGGCCACAGCAGTGAGAGGTCCGCGTAACAGAAAAAAAAAAAAAAAAAGTGCACAGGGGCTGAGAGGCCAGAGAACTCAGTGCGCGGCCCCGGACCAGGACCGAAGGACCCGCTTCCCCATGGGGGAGGGGAGGGGAGGGCCGGCGGGGCTCGAGAGGGTGGCAGGGACTCTCAGCGGTTGAGTGCGGGACACGCAGGGACCCCTTGGTGCCGGGCCGCTTTCCGTTCACAGGCGATGCTGCAAACACCTCGCCTTCAGCCCTCCCACAATAGCCCTGGGAGGAGGCAGCCCAACAAAGGAGCTTCAGGAACTGACCTGAATCCACATGACTAATAAATAAAATGAGCTCTCCCAGCCTTCCTTCTATCTGTGGAGGAAAAACGAGGACAATTCCTTCTAAAGATTTGCTTCACTCTGAAAAATCCTGTGAAATGAGCGTTCTTCTGTAATTGGGGCAGTCACAATAGAACAACCGGCAGTGACACCATCTGCTCCCAGCTCGCGTTTGAATAAGGCCCATTCGTGTGCCCCCCACGTGGAGATTCAGGGGAAATTGGGTTTCTGTGCACCACTTGGCAGGGGAAGGCGACCAGCGCGGGCGGCCGGCCCTGGGCTCCGCAGCCTGACCCAGTTAGCGCCCCAGGGCCAGGTGCAGACCCCATGCAGGAGCTCGGGGTGCCCCACGTGCGGGAAGGAGGGTTGCCGGGGTTCCTGGAACCTGCACCTGCAAGGGACCCCCAAGGTAGAAAGGGGCTGGGCTGAAACGCCCCACCCACCGTGGGGAGGCAGCCCCAGACACAGCCTTTGTGCCCAGGGTTTTGGGCTGGGACAGTGACTCTACCTGTCCAGTCGCCGCTCCCCGCCCCGAGCTGTGGCTGGAGGGTTCCCCGGGCCCAGTCAACAGCACTGACTACCTCGAAAGCCCAAAGCTGGGCCCCGGTCAGGAAGCCCAATGCTACAAGGCCCTACGTGGAGGCAGGGGTGGCGGAGAAGCAGAGTCTGAGATAAAGCCGGGCAGGGCCGCCACACTTGACTAGGAAGCCCGGGGCTGAGTGAATAGCGGCCACATTCTGAATCCCTAGGCAGACGGACCTTGTACATGTATGATCTAATGTAATCTTCATGAAAGCTACATTCAGTGACAGATCTGCTACTTGCCACGCATGTTCTGGGTGCAAGCGACACGGCAGGCAGCAAGAAGATGTTCGGGAAGGCTTGGGCTTTGTGCAATTTCTGAAAGGGGTGGAGAAAGACAAGGTATAAACAAAACATAGGGTCAGACGGTGAAAGTATCTGCTTGGATTTCCAGCTGCGCCCTCTGGGGCAGAGACCGCCTATTAGTCCCCAGGATCTATGTTCCTCCATAACAGTAGAACCCCAGGCTCTACCTGTGTGCATGGTAACTCAGGACAGAAACTTCATTACCCCCGGCTTCTCTTTCTGCTGGTGAAGCAATTAACTGAGAGGTGGCCAATGGGATGTAAGCTGAAGTCATATATAAAAATTTTGGAGGCATCTTTAAAGGCACAGGGCATGACCCTCCTCCCTTTCCTCCTTTTTGTGTTCTGGAATGTGGACATAATGGTTGGTGCTCCAGCAGCTATCTTGGATCGTGAGGGAAAAATAAACCATTTTGCTTAGTCTATGGTTCTTTGGGGTTTTATTTCGTTATTGATGGCTGAACTTAATCTTAACTAATCTAGTCCCTCTTACTAACTGTGTAACTTTGGGCAACTGGCTCAAACCTTCTTTTCCTCAGCTATAAAATGGGACACATTGTCATACCTGCTTCGTAGGGCTGCATATGCCAGTGGCTTTCAAACTTGAGTGTGCATCAGAATTACCTGGAGGTTATTAAAGCTCAGAGCGCTGAGCCCCACCTGCAGAGCTTCTGATTCAGTAGAAACTCAGAAGTGTGCGTTTGTACAAATCCTCAGATGCTGCCGCTGGGCAGACACTATACCTTGTAACTGCAGCCCTGTGTAAGCGGCCCTGCCCCACGCCGTGCAGCCCCCCGGAAGGACACGAAGGAGGTCCAGACTGCACCCCCAGGTGCAGCATCCCGTGACCTTTCACCTCTGTGCCTCTCCTGGGCCCCTGGGGCCCTGACCCCCGATTTCTGGAGGAGTGAACCCGATTCAGATGCCGTGTGTAGAGGGCTGCAGTGGAGGGCCCAGGGCCCAGCCCCAGGGGGGCCTCTGGGCACGAGGCGGCCTCTGCCCACTCCACCTGCAGGCAAGTGGCCTCCACTCCCATTAGTCACAGTGCGGCTCAGGCAGCGAGCACCACCTTCCAGGACCCCCTTCTGCCACATGTGTCGTCCTACCGTCTGCAATTGCCGGTGGGGGACCAGCCCTGGCCCGGGGCTCCTGGATGGTGAGCAGGACAGGTGTGTGTTTCAGACACGCGCACCTGTGCTCGGAAAGGGGCCCGTGCACATGAGTGGGGCTGAGGCTGGGCCCCCCATTCTCCACTGGCCATGGCAGAGACTGCCTCTCGTGTGAGAGGTGCCCGGGCGCCAGCTGACACCACGAACACCTCCCCGCCAGCCGCTCCGACGTCATGAGCGGGTGTTCACTGCTAAAGGCTGCACCAAGAGGGCGTGGGGACAATGTGTGTCCCCGACCTAGTGGCTAAGAGGGCAGGCTCTGCACCTCCTTAGCTGTGTGACCTTGGGCGAGGGGTCGAACCTCTCTGGGCCTCAGGCTCCTGCTCTGTAAAATGGGGGTTATCACAGTCTCTAGACTCTGCAACCATCCAGGTGCTTGTTGTAGGCAACATAAAATGAATTAGCTCTGCTAATTGAAGCAGAAAAGGCATTTCCGAAGAGGATATTGACAAAGGGGGCTTCCATGGAGCCCCCAGGAGGTGACTGTACTCCACAAGGCAGGGGGTTGCCAGATGCCCCCAGAGATTCTGATGAACTGATCGGGGGAGAGGCCCAGACACTGCCATCGTTATTTTCAAGCTCCCCAAATGCTTCCAAGTCGAGTCCGGGTTGAAAAGTACTGCCCTGCATCTTTATGTACGAATTCTGAAAACTTTTTAAAGGGAAATGATGAAATGATCTAATAGTCCCAGAGCCTTCAGAGTTTCTGTCCGTCCAGACCCAGGGCTGGCACACCCTGCTTTAAATGAACCGAAGTACAGTGCTCGAGGCTTCCAGACTCAACCAAAGGGCTTGTTAAAGCACGTCTGCTTTTCAGGGGACTTAAGCAGTTAAAGTATGACTCAGTTCGCTGTATCATAACTGCTTTAAATAATTTCCGAACAAGGTGGAGTCACCTTGGACGGTATGTTTGGACACAGGAGGAGCCGCCCCGCTGGTTCGGACAGTCTGGTGACCCGCCGGCCATGCAGGACTAGTGCCTGCCGTGTGGACTATTCTTGGGCTTCACGGAGCATTAAAAAGAAATAAGGAAATGAGGAGGAACGTAGCTCATTCTGGGAACAAAGCTGAGATTGCTGGGACTGGGGACTGGCAGGGTTATTGCTTCTTCTTGCATCACTTTTTTGGCCATTCTTTCCTCCCCGGTCTGGGAAGGCACCCACGTGGCCATAGCTTCCCGAGGCTGCCATAATAAATGGCCACAAACTGGGGGCTTCCAAGGACACAGATCTGCTCCCTTTCTGAAATCAAGGTGTCGCAGGGCCGCGCTCCCTCTGAAAGCTCCTGGGAGCTGTGGCCGCATCACTCGGCCTGTGTGGTTGTCGCCTCTTCTGTCTCTTCTCAGGGCACTGTCATCGGATTTAGGACCCACAGGGGTAATCCACGGTGATCTCATCTCGAGATCCTTCATTTCATCTGCAAAGACCCTGTTTCCAAATAAAGTCACCTTCACGGGCTCTGGGATGGGACATATCCCGGTGGACCCACGGACACCTTTGTTCAAGGTGCATTTCTACGTTGAGCGTTCTGAATCCAAAAGTATGCTTTGACCTAGCCCTGGAGTCCAGATTTGGGTGAAAACAGCAGCTTCTGAAGGGCCCTTCAGAGTCGGCCTCCGCTGAGCTGGGGCCCTGATTCTCCAACCCTACTTCTGCTTCTCCAAGGTTAAAATGCAAGGATGGGGGGCAGGGGGTCATCTAAAGTCATTTAAAATGCAGATTCCAACTAGTAGGTCTGGAGTGGGGCTGACTGTCTGCATTTCTAACGAGCTCCCAGGCGATGCTCACCCCTAGAAGCAAGCCTCTGGTGCGTGTGAGAAATGCCAGGTCCCTCCCTCGCGCAGTCTCCACCCAGAACGGTGCAGCTTCTGACACCTGAGAAACTGGTCCAGCAGCCCCCAGCCCCAGGCTCAGGAGCAGGGCCAGAACTGAGCCCCGGCCTGCTCCTCCCCAGAGGCACCTCGGGATCCTGGAGGCCAAGGGGCTCTCCCGCCACGGATGGGAGTTCCAATAGAGCCCATGACCCGTCGGGAGAAGTCTGCACTCTTCCCACCACCCCCACCCCCTCTCTCTTCTGCCCTCTGACGAGCTCGCAGTCTGGTACTGAGACCAGCCCCCGGTTCCACCTGCTGCCCCCTCGCCCACCCGCAGGGGCAGCCCAGGTGAGGGCACACGAGGTGCCCCTCGCTCCCATCAGCCTGGGGTGCAGCAAGGTGTCTAGCACAGGGACAGCAAGTCTGCTGGGGGAAGAGGTGGCTGTATATTTGAAGGGCCTCCCAGAAAACCTTGTCATTCTGCAGCTGGGTAAGCGGAGCGCCCTCGGCTGTGTGGCCAATGCACGTTGTCCTTGCCGGCGGGTGGCACAGGGGACAGCGTTGGAGGGAACCCAGGAAGGAGGCTCCTGTGCCCGTCCACCTGCCTGGGGCCGAGGAGAAGCTGGCAGAAGGGTGAGCTGATCGCAGCTGGGTGATGCTGCCTCCAGCCCCTTGTTCAGCAAAGGGCAGCACCCCAGACAGCAGCAGGCGCGTCCCTCCTGGACTGGCCAGGCCCTGAGGCAATTCAGAACTGTGCACTGCGTGTCCGTGAGCTTCGAGGCAGCCATGAGAGGGAAGCTTAATTAAAGGAGGCTTGCTCGCCCTTGAACTTGACTCCCACTGTGTCCGGCCATCTATTCCCTCAATCTGACATGAAAGGGAAGGGCTGGGCGTCGATATTATCTGCAAACAACTACAAATTCCTTTAGGAGAAAGTCACACTCCGTGGAGTAGACGCTTATGTGGTTCGCAGCTCCTGCGGTGACCTTCCGCACCACTCTGTTTACAGTCGGCCCCGGAAGTGCCTGGTGTCTGGCTGATGTCAACAGTGACCCTCCAGGAATGTTTGCACACCAGGCATCTTTGGATGGCTTATCCAGGCCCTTTCCTGCTCCCCAGCACCCTGCTTCCCCCAACAAGGAAGTGGCTATTTTAGGCGGGAGAAATGAGATGGCAGGCAGCATCCTGCCTGGCTCAGGGCTCGGCAGCTCCCCGGACAACGGCCCTGTGTGTCCGGCCCATCCTTCGGTGACTTACAGGCAAAGGGAAGCGGGGGGAGAGGGGACGGTGATTGGTGATTAGGCAGGACTGGCCCAGTGGGTGCCAATCACGGAGAGGAGAGCAAGTCCGCAGAAGGAATTACTTCTGCAAGTGATGAGCTCCCCATCAGATAAGGTGTGATAGCAGAGATGGGATGAAGGTGTGGGGATGGAAGTGGACTCCTATTGTTTTCAAATGAGTCTCCCTGAAGCTCTGGTTTCTCTGGGAGAGTGCGTTTCCCCACCCACCGGGCCTGGGGGCTGCCCTGCTCGTGGCCAGATTCTGGAGGACACAGCTGGAGCCCTGAGCCAGCAGCCATGAGAGCCTTTGTGAGCTGGGGTTTCTGTCTTGCAGGGTCCTGGCTGGTATGCTGAGCAACTACTAAATAGTATGGCATCTCTTTCAAAGATGGGGGTTCAGCAATGGGAGACGAGGGAGAGATAGAGCACTTTGGAGAGTTTCCCAGCAGCACTCATGGCGGACAGGAACGTCTTGACCAGGATCGGGGACGTGCCCGCACACGGCTCTCGGCAGGCCCTGGGCTCCTCGGTGGTGGCAGGTGTTTGGGAGGGTGAGGGGGGCTCATTTGGGAAAGCAGCTTGGGCAGGTGACCACAAGGCTTGGAGAGCCAGGCGGGAGGGTGGGGGAACCAGGCAGGAGGTGCGGGGGTCTGAGCCATCGTCGGGGAGCCTGCTCGGGATCTACTTCCTGCCGACAGCGGGCCTTCCTCGAGTCCCAGCTCGCCTGCTAGGAGTGACGATGCTTCAGCTGGAAGGGCCGCTGGGAGAACTCGGTCGCGTTCAGGATCTGCTCGTCCCCAGCAGATTTCACAACTGTTCTGTGGTCGCCATGGTTGCCAAACTTGCCCTTGATAACACGAAGACATCCTTTCTGTCCAAACCTCGCCTTCTTCCCCATCTTGCTCAGGAGGCAAAGCCAACGGTGAACACGGTTTTGGGCTTTTTTTGGCTGCATTGGGTCTTCATTGTTGCTGCGCGCGGGCTTTCTCTAGTTGCAACGAGTGGGGGCTGCTCTGCGGTGTGGGGGCTTCTCACTGCGGTGGCTTCTCTTGTTGGGGAGCACGGGCTCTAGGTGTGCAGGCTTCAGTAGTTGTGGCACGCAGGCTCAGTAGGTGTGGCTCGCGGGCTCCAGAGTACAGGCTCAGTAGTTTTGGCGCACAGGCTTAGTTGTTCCGCGGCATGTGGGATCTTCCCGGATCAGGGCGTGAACCCGTGTCCCCTGCATTGGCAGGCGGATTCCCAACCACTGCGCCACCAGGGAAGTCCCTGAACAGGGCTTTTAAATCAGCAAACTCAGTGTGGAGACAGTAGGTGCGCCCTGTGTTCTCAGCGTGATTCCACTTGTGAATGTTCAGTTTTGTAACAATCACTAATAGAGTCACTGAGAAGTGCTTTGAAAATGATCTGAGGAAACTTTCCAAGTGACTCTGTCCCTAGAAGTCGGAGGCCATGCCTGCCTGCATCAGTTACCTACAGCTGTGTAACAAACACCCCCAGACTGCGTGCCTTGAAAGAACAATGGACTTTTATCATCTCCCACAGTGTGTATGAGTCAGCAAGTCAGGAGGCTTAGCTGGTGGTTCTGCTTGGTCTCGTGAGGTTGCCGTCAGGGTATTGGCCAGGGCTGCCTCCTCTGGGGCTTGGCTGGTGGGCGTGGGGGTGGGGGCGCCTCCACGGTGCTCCTCACGTGGCTGTGGGCAGGGCCTGCGTGTCCAACCACCCAGCTGCCTCTCCAGAGAGTGATCCAAGGAGAGCAAGGCAGAAGCCATGACGTCTTCAGGGTCCGGCCTTGGGGTCGTTTCTACCATGGCTTATTGGTTCCAACGGGCAGGCTGGAGGGTTCCGTGAGCTGTCTTGGGGGCACTTAGTCCTCACTCACATGGTTTGATTCAAGAACAGTGAGGAACTTTTCCACCTTGGATTGCCAGGAAGCAGGCGGACCCTTTGGAGAGCGCCAGAGCAGCCCTGCTGAGCACAGTGGGGGAAGGGCGGGACAAAGCTGCTCACGCACGCGCCTGCAGTGCACACACACTCTCCGCTGCCAAGTCTCGAGGGTGCAGACCGTGTGCCTGCTGCAATCGCATCTGTCCCACGTGGGGCCCGTGGGCTTGCCAGCCACGCCATCCGCTGGCTGCCGGGGTGAGCGTGGGACCCAGGTCTGGCCAGCTGTGGGGCCCATTCCCCTGCCCAGAGTTATTGGTCCAAGGAGAGGGCAGGTGACCGAGCAAGGCCGTGGGAATCCCTCCGTGAAGTCCGGTACGTGGAATCCGCGATCATGAGCGAGGCTTACAGTGTAGCTCGAAGCTACCAGAGAACGAAGAGGAAGGGGGAGAGGAGACTCGAGCACCTGGATCCAGCTGTGACTGAAGCTGGTGAGACGCATCTCTGTTCCTTTCGCCGGGCTTGCTTGCTCACTTTTGTGTAGGTTCACGCGAGGTGGCATTCCATCATCACAACTAGAAGATAGTGGGTTTTGCAGCAAAAACAAGCAAATGCAGCAGATTTCACGTCTTTATTACAGCCTCTCAGGGGCCAAGGATCCCCACCGTACCCTCTGCAGCCCCCAAAGAACCCCTCCTCCGCCACCCCAGGAAAGAAGCCAACAAAAATGAAAAGGAGTGAACAGACCACAGTTTGCCTCCTGGTTTGTGACCGAACGCTCCACGGCCAGCTGGTCCCCCCCGGGATGGATCTCAGGTCCCAGCTGCCCTCAGAGCCTGTGTTTCCTGTTTTCACGGCCAGCTTCTGCATGGGCATTACGAGTCGACATCTAAACATGGCTTCTTAAATGAACCGAAACGCCTGAAGCTTGTTCTTTTAATAACGGCCGGTGTTGAGTGAGTCCTAACTCCACGCCGGGCGCCGGGCCAAATGCTTTACCGGCATATCTCATTCAGTCGCCAGGCCGGGAGAGGCGGTGTCTATCACCATCCTCGTGTTCCAGGGGACAAGACCGAGGCCCCAGAGTGGGTCACTTTCCCAAAGTGGCCCCTGTGTCCCACCACCGTCACGTTTCACCCGGTTCTTTGGTCCTGAAACATCCACGCACACCCTGTTTTCTCTCTCGCTGCCCTGGTGGTCTGGCCCTGGCCCAGGGCTCGAAACCAAAACATGACGTTCTCTCCCTGCCGTTAGCTTCCCCCACCCTCGTGGGCCCAGGCGCCTGGGCTTTTTCCTGAGAAAGCCCAGGGTGGAGTTCTCGGGGAGGCGAGCGCCTGGCACCTAGCCGGGCATTTCACGGGCACCTGTGCACGTCTAATTGTGTTTTCTGTGTCAGAAGCATGGGCTGTGCTCTCCAGAAGCTCGTTAGAAGCCCGGCCAAAGGGTTGTTTGTGATTTCAGGGCCGGGGAGGAAAGTGCAGGACAAGGGTTTGGGCGCCAAACGGTCTCCTGCCGAGCAGTGAATCAAGGGACCGGGTCAGCACTTGCCCCGCCCTGTTTTTGTGTTTGTTTTCCCCAAGTCTGTTTATTTTGCTCCTCTAGACAGAAGCCAAAGAGAATACACAGCTACCAAAAATCTGTGGGGAGCAGATTTTCCTGGTCCTTCCAGAAACAGAGCAAGCCGGGCTAGTCCCTTTTCTCGGGGGATTGCGCTGAAAGCAAAAAAAAATCCCTCACCTCTCAGACCCGGTCGGCGATACCAGCCAACAAGCCAGCAGCCCTGTGTCAGACACGTGCCGTGAGATACTTGTCCATTCCCACCAAATTCCCATCAGGGCTGCCTGGGCATTAGAAGGAATCCTAGTGCCTTGCTTGCAATGAGGGCATCATGCCAGCAGGAGGACCAAGACACTTTGGACGACACTGAAAGACCCAGGCTTCTGCCTTGAGCCCAGTTAACCGTCAGCAGGATTAATCTTTTCTAATTGTGTTTTTGTGCCGTATCAAACACTCCACATAAGGCAGCACCAAAACCATGTGGCGTTTAGAAATACCTGGCTAATTGCAAAAACTTGATTTAACTTTTAGTGGGGGTAAAACTTACATAAAACTTACCATCTGAACCATTTCTGAGTGAACAGTTCAGTGGAATTAAATGCACTCACATTGTGATGCAACAATCACTACCATCATTGGCAGAACTCTTTCGTCTTCCCAGACTGAAACTGTCCCCATTAAACACTAACGCCCCCGCCGCCCCCTCCCCCCTGCCGCCCCCTCCCACCCCCCCACCCCCCCCCACCCCCCCCCCCCCGCTTCTACTTTCTGTTCCTATGAATGTGACGACTCCAGGGACCTCACTTAAGCGGAATCAGACAGTATTTGTCCTTCTGCATTTCACTGAACATAATGTCCTTAAGCTTCATCCATGTTGTAGCCTGTGTGAGAATTTCCCTCCCTTCCATACATTTGTGATAAAAACTTTCAACAAAGTGGATACAGAGCGAACGTACCTCAACATAATAAAGGCCGTATGTGACAAGCCCACAGCTAACATCATAGTCAATGGTAAGAAGCTGAAGGCTTTTCCTCTAAGATCAGTGACAAGACAAGGGTGTCCACTCTCCCCACTTTTATACAACATAGTGTTGGAAGTTCTACCTAGAGTAACTAGGCAAGAAAATGAAATAAAAATCATCCAACTCAGAAAGGAAGAAGTAAAACTGTCCCTCTTTGCAGATGACAAAGTATAATACATAGAAAATCCTAAAGATGTCACCAAAAAGCTAGTAGAACTCATCAATGAATTCGGTAAAGTTGCAGGATTCAAAATCAACATACAAAAATCGGCTGCATTTCTGTATGCCAGTAACGAACTGAGAGAAAGAGAAATGAAGAAAACAATCTCATCAGCAGTCGCATCAAAAGAATAAAACATCTAGGAATAAATTTAACCAAGGAGGTGAGAGACCTGTACGCCGAAACTATAAGACCACCGCTTCTCAGGATGCGTTCTCTTCTCCCCTGAAAGGCCAAGAGGGAGTCCTGTGGGGCTCAGGGGGAAGCAGGTACAGACCCACGTTAACAGGGGAATTCCTTTTGGAATCACTTTGCTGGTTGACTGGTCATCTTTATGGGAAGCTCTCAGCTGAGCCCAGCCCTTTTAAGCAGTTAGAGTAGAGAAGGTGGCTAGTTTTCACATGCCTTTATTTTCCTACATATATGCAGTTTTCTCTGTCTAAACTGTGAGCTCCCTGGAGGCCCCTTTTCTTACATAGCAAGTATTGGGGGGGGATTTTTTTTTTTTTTTTCCGGTACGTGGGCCTCTCACCGCTGCGGCCTCTCCCGTTGCAGAGCACAGGCTCCGGACGCGCAGGCTCAGCGGCCATGGCTCACGGGCCCAGCCGCTCCGCGGCATGTGGGATCTTCCCGGACCGGGGCACGAACCCGTGTCCCCTGCATCGGCAGGCGGACTCCCAACCACTGCGCCACCAGGAAAGCCCAAGGCGGGGGGTGGGGGGATTTTGCCTGCCTTCCCGTTACTGCTTGAGAGTCCACAGGGCCAGGAGGCAGACTGAGGACGGACGTGCTCCCTGCAGAGGGCACCCTGAGTTCCCGTGCGCTGGGCCTCCCGGGAGCTGTGTCCGTCACCCCGCCTTGCTCTGCCGGTTCACGGGGAACGTGGAAGTCTCAGTGCAGCCCGAGGTTTACTCCGGGCGGTGGCCCCCTCTAAACCTCTGGCCCACGTGCGCGCACGCATGTCCGGACAGCTGTGTCCGGTGGTAGAAGCAGCTTAAGCGGCTCAGGCACAGCCCTCGCCGCCTCCTCATAATTCCTGGCTTTTCACAGGCAGATAGACGCCAGCTGAGTCGGAGCCGGTGTTCGGAGGTGACGAGCGGGGGCTTGGAGAGGAAATGAGACAGTCCTCCCACGGGGACGCTCCTGGGACAGACCCCTGGATGTGCTTTTCCATCGGTCCTTACAGCAAGCCTGGGAAATGTAGACAGTCGGCTGCTCTGTCCTCTTGGAGGCCTCGGAAGCTCCGGGCTGCACTTAGGCAGCTGACACTCCTGATCGCCTAACCCAGGTGTTGCCCCTTGTCACGGCAGGGCCGCATACACCCAAAGTGGGAGAGAGGAAAACAACCCATTTGGGGCCCGTTCTGTGAGAAGCCACCTGGTCGGCAAGGTGGGGTGGGAAGGAGAGAAAAGCCGGCTTGGGCCTGGTCCCCTGGGCCCAAGTGGTGTGAAAGTGCCCGTGGTGGGAAGCACTGCCAGGACCTTGAATGCCCTGCGTGTACCACCGGGTGCGAAGGGTGACTGAGGAGGAGAGGTTGTCCCTCACGGGGAATGAAGGAATGCTTCTTGGAGGAGGGGCCATTGTGGCAGGTCTGGAAGGTAGGAGGAAGTTTTCCGGGGCATTCCAGACGGAAAGAGGAGCTTAAACCAGAACAAGTGCTGGTGCCTACCTAAGAAAGAAGGACAGCGGAGGGACTGCCCTGGCGGTCCAGTGGTTAAGACTCCGCACTTCCACTGCAGGGGGCACAGGTTCCATCGCTGGTCGGGGAACTAAGATCCCGCATGCTGCACGTGCAGTGCGACCAAAACCAAAATTAAATTAAATTTTTAAAAAAAGAAAGAAAGGGCAGTGGGAGAGAAGTCGGGGGAAACAACTTCTTGGGAACACGAGGGGTGAAGAAGCACATTCATCGGGGAGAAGCGAACGGAGACCAGACGGAGCACCTTCTTACACCCACCACCTTGGCCCAAGCAAGAGATCCGACGGCACCGTGGTTCCTCGAAGATTCAGAATGACAGGGCAGCTCAGCCACCGTCGGGGGTGTGAGTCGTGCGCACAGCTCAGCGTCGTCCCGCCGGGTGGGCTGTTCACACTCCCCAGGACCCAGCAGTGCCGCCCCTCCGCCTGCAGCGTGTTCACTAGCGGAAAGAGGGGTCGCACCCAGATCCTGTTCTTCTCTCTCCAGACACATCCCAGGCGACTCCCACTGGCAGAAACTGTACTGTGGGCCCAACCATAAGTCAGTCATTTGGGGGTGAGCATTGGGGTAGAACATGCTAACGGCTTAAGCCCTGCAGGGTTCCCTCCTGAGGCCCCAGCGAACTGAGCTGGCCTGAGACGGGTGTGCCCTTCCCAGACCTCCCCGGGGCCGCGCACTCTGAGCCCCTTCCCAGGGCAGCCCCTGGCTGTGACCCACTGGGGAGGGAAGAGTGACGCCGGGCTCCCTGGCCTCCGGCAGGACAGACGGGGAGGCGTGATCCCCTGTCGCTGCGGGGCTTCCCCTAAAACCTCACCCTGGTCTCCAACCCTGCTTTCACTCCCCGGCAGGTTTCTCCCGAGGGCCTTGAATCTTTGACTCAGCATCTGTGTCTGTGGGAGTCTGACCTAAGACAGGTGCGATTTTATCAAAAGAGAAGCGAACAGAAGCTGAGCTACGAACACGACGGACCGCACTAAGCGTGGTGGAGAGAGATGGGTTTTATAAACGTGGACAAATCGCGAGACTCTCTGAGCCTCAGTTTCTTCATTTAGAACAAAAGATGCAACCAGGCAGTTTACAGTAGAAACAGCTGCAAACGGTCAGGAAACCCGGGGACACCTGCACAGCATCACGAATAATCAAAGAAACGAATGAGCTCTATGAGCTTCTCCTGCAGCACAAGAAGCCAAAGAAATGTACCTAAATAGGAACACTCAGCATTGTTTGTGAGCAACAACTTGCAAAGCACCTGATGTCCTTCAGCTGGGGGTTGGCTAACACTGATGCACTTTCCCGAGGTGGGTACCTGACAGCCACTGGGAGGAACGTGGTCCAGCTCCAGGTCCTGGCGAGGAAACTCGCCCCCAGTGGGCGACTAAGTGAAAAAAGCAAAGTGCAAGGCAGCATGTACAGTGAAATTCCATGTTGGTACAAAGCATTTCTAAACGTGACTATTATAAATTCGCAAGTGCATAGAACACAGTCTGGAAGAATGTACGGTAAGCTATGTTAACTGTACTTCCTCTTGGGAGTGCGGCTGGGAATTTTCTAGGTAGTTTTGGGTTCTTTTGTAGTATTCTTTTTGAGTGTTTTGAAGAAGATGGGTCACTTTTGTCATTTTTTTAATTTAGAAATTTAAAACAGGTGTACGCTCTTGCCTATCACAGAATCTGCTATCTAGTCCTCACAAAAGCCCCACTAAGGTGGGAATTGCAGCTGTCACCCACTTTACAGATGAGAAAACTGAGATCCAGAGGTCCCTGAAGTCACAAGTTGCAGGGATGAAATCCACCTAAGTCTGGACTCTTAACCACGTTGCTTCACAAAGGAAGACAGGGGTGGGGGACATACAACTCTGGTTTTTAGCACCAGAACCCATTCTTCCAATAAACATTGGCTGGAAGCCCGGTTCATAGAACGGGTGAGAGGGGAGTCGCTCTGCTGGAGAGGCTGAGAAGCCGCTGGCTCTCGGACTCCCACCCCTTGAGGTACCCCCAACACCCAGGGGATCCCTGGGACCCCAGTCTGAAAGTCGCTGAGCTAGGTGACTCTGAAGGCCAGGATTCCAAACTGCTTCTGTTGAAAGGGACGAAGACAGAAATGTGTTACTGGGTCATGCAAACAGGTGGAGTCATCTTGCTTTAAATAAACGCGGGTATCAGGCTGCCCTGATTTGGCCTGAATCACTGCCCCCCACAGAAAGCTTTTGTGGGGGAGACACACTGGCCTACTTTGGTTTTGATATAAAAAAAAAATCTAGACCCTCAGCAGCTGCCTGGAATAAACAGCACCCACCCCCCACTCCTCAGGAGAACAGCAGACAACTTCTGTTTTCCTCGCTGTTCGGTCTCCAGCAGTGCCCGCGCAGTGATGCTTGTCGAATGAACGAACGAAGGGACGGACAGGGGCTTGATTGGTTGACCTTCATGCAAACAGACACCTACACACAGCCCTCAGCCACATTGGCTTTGAGATTTGAGCAACAAATCAAGGTACAGAGGAGTAATGTTGTACTTTAACTCATCAAATAAAATCACCATCCATGCGTCCATACGGATATAAACTAATAATTGCACAAGTAAATGAGGAAGAAGGGACAGTTTTCCTTCCAGAGAGTTCTACTCAATAAACGTGGCAGGCATGAAGGACAGCAAAAATCACTGCTGCAGGCAAGGTCCACCGTGGACGCTAAAATTAGTGGGAGAACGTTTAAGGAGAAACAAGATTTGCACGGTAGCAAACTATTCCCCCCCAAATATGTATTAAGTACAGAGGAAAAAACAATGATTTTACAGTGGAGACCTGGTGGACACCAGGATCACTAGTGATCAGAGTTAGTGCCCCAAGCAATGGGACGCAGTGTCACGTCCCTCCTGATACGAGACACTGAGGACAACACGTCACCACTTCTGTGCCATTTTTCCAATAACGCACAGCCTCAATCTGATCCTGAGAAAGCGGCAGACGAACCCAAATCGAGCAACATTTTACAAAACACCTGACGAGGGGCTTCCCTGGTGGTGCAGTGGTTAAGAATCCGCCTGCCGGTGCAGGGGACACGGGTTCGAGCCCTGGTCCAGGAACATCCCACATGCCGCGGAGCAACTAAGCCCGTGCGCCACAACTACTGAGCCTGCGCTCTAGAGCCCACGAGCCACAACTATGGAAGCCCACGAGCCACAGCTACTGAAGCCCGTGTGCCTAGAGCCCGTGCCCCGCAACAAAGAGTAGCCCCCGCTCGCCGCCACTAGAGAAAGTCCACGTGCAGCAACGAAGACCCAACGTAGCCAAAACTAAAAATAAATAAATTAATTAATTAAAAATAAAAACCTACCTGACGAGCGCTCTTCGAAAAGTCAAATTCACGAAACGGAAGAAAAGACTGAGGAGGTTTTCCAGGTCGGAAGAGACCAAGGAGACGTGACACCAAAGGCAACTTGAGACCGAGGCAGAGCAGACACGCACAGGGCCCGACCAACAGGTGGCTTAAGAGATTTAAGACGAAAATGTCTCCACTCAATTCTGAGGGCCAGAGCCAAAGGCAAGGGCAGGTCTGTTTTCCTTCTGGAGGCCCCCAGGGAGGATCTGTTTCCTGCCTTTTCCAGCTTCTGGAGGCGCAGGCATTCCTTAGCTCACCACCCCTCCTCCATCCTCAGAGCCCTCTGACCTCACACCTCCTACCACTCTGACTCTCCCGCCTCCCTCTCGTAAGGGCCTTTGTGATGACATTGGGCCCAGCTGGACCATCTGGGCTACTCACCCCATCCCAAGATCCTCACCTTGACCACACCTGCAAAGTCCCCTTTTCCATGTACTTTAACATATTCCCAAGTTCTGGGGATTAGGACACAGACGTCTTCGGGGGAGAGGGAGCGCGGTTCAGCCTCCTACGCTGATCAACCATGAAGGTCAGACTTTCTGCGTAAAAGATGCCTGCCCCACCTCTGGCCCCACGTGCCCTTTCCAGGAAGAAAGATAAAGAAGAAGGAAGTGGCAGCACCTCTATTAGCAAAGGAAAACCTTTCCCACAGATCCTTAGCAGGTTTCCACCTGGGTCTCACTGACCATTGGAACTAATTTTGTCAACGCTTTTCCTGCACCAGTCGAGCGTGTGATTCTCCCTCCTTCATTCTATTAACGTGGTGTGTTACGTTATTGATTTTCGTCTGCTGAGCCGTCCTCGCGTTCCAGGAATACATCCCGCGTGGTCATGACGTATAATCCTTCCAATATGCTGCCGAGTTTGGTTTGTGAGGAGTTTTGCATCAATGTTCGTGGGGGATGTTGGTGTGTAGTTTTCTTCTCTTGTGTGTCTTTGCCTGGTTGTGCTATCAGGGTAATGCTGGTCTCATGGAATGAGTTAGAAAGTGTTCCCTCCTCTTTAATATTTTGGAAGAGTTTGAGAAGGACTGGTATTACTACTTTAAATGTTTGATAGAATTCACCAGTGAAGCCATCTGGTCAAGGATCCTTCTTCGTTGGGAGACTTTTGGTTACTGATTCAGTCTCCTCACTAGTTAGTTAAAGGTTTTATGGTGCCGGAATTTGAACCCAGGCTTATTTCCCATCACAGTCCCTGGTACCCACTATAAGAGGGTTTAGGAGTATGTTTACTCTGCGGCCGCGTGTGTGCGTGTGCGGCCACAGATAATAAGATGACGGGGAGGTGTTTTCTGCTTTGGACAAAACTCCATTAGACTGTGCATGACTTGAGAGAGACTGTCTTATTCATTGTTTCACTCCCAGTAACTGACACTCAATAACCGTTTGCCAGTAAAGAGAGCCAGTTTTCCCAGCACCTGAATCTAAATTATACATCCCTCTTCCTGGAGTATTTGTGGGACCTCCTTGACCATATGTCTTAGTTCAGTTTCCTCCCAAAGCAGCGTCAAGGCCCTGGGTGCGAGTAGCCCATTTGAAAGAAAGCAGGGGATCCTGAGGAGGGGACAGGACGTGAGCCCGGCCGGCGATGGCCGGTGCTGATGAGTGGGGAAGAGCTGGGAGGAACCGGGGTGCAACTCTGCTGACAGCTCTTCCTCTGCCCAGTGCGGGGCTGGGACACTGACTTACGAACTCCTGATTCCTGACGGTGGGGTCTGCCCCCGGGGGCATCAACGGCCCACCCTGCACTCCCGCTAGGAGCTGCTCTCTTGCATGAATTGTTGGGATTTTTTTTTTTTTTCTCTTTATGGAACAATTTATATCCAGCAGACTCTAAACAGAGCTCTTTAAGATGGGATTTGGTTTAAGCCGTGATCCTGAGTTTAACGGGCTGGAGTCGGTGGGGGGGGGGGGGGCTCTGTGCTTACTGCCTCTCAGGCCTCTTTGAGTCCACTTTGCGCCCAGGGCCATTATCTCTGCAGCCATCCGTGGCTGGTTTCTCCTGGCCTGACCACTGGCCCCCGCCTTAATCTGGAAGATCGGCGGCTCTGAGCTCAGGGGGCCGGAGACCTTCCCGGAGCTCCTGTCCCCACCTGTTCCTGCAGGACTCTCTCTCAGACCACAGCACTACCCAGGGGAGCTGCTGGCTTCCTGGAGGGCAGAGGGGACGTAATGAAAAGGGAGGTGCCCAGGGGGCTGGGAGGGAGAACACAGGCGGGAAGATGGAGTCTTCTGTGTAAATGAGTAAAAACCAGGTTGTGGGGTAGAGACCCACTCATTCCTGCAGCCCCTGTGAGCACTTTAGGAAAGACACCTTTCTCCCAAGGGCAGCTTGGTGGGAAGAGCACAGGCTGATTTCAGCTCCCTTTGATCCGTGGGCCAGGCGAGTTTTGCAGTGCACAACCTGAGCAACTGCACAAGGGGGCCTTGTGGGCACCCCCGCCTCTCCTCCTGGCACCACGACAGTACGGCACACAGGCAACCGGGGATCATAACTTATCAAGTGCTCTTGTCGGCCGACCGTGTGCTGGGGATGCAGCTCAGAAAAGCCTGTGCACTTCAGATCAGTCTGTTGCCAGAAATAGACAAGAAAATCATCACTTGAGAAACAAGACAGCGTGACCTCAGAGGGAAGTAACATGAGCAGAAACAAGGCAAACCAAGGGCACGATCACCGTTTCACCTTCAGCATCCTAGGATGTAGAAACAGAGTTTGCGGAGGGCTCCAGGGAGCCGTCCAGACAAAGCCCCTGTTTACAATGTCTCTCAGAGCTGTGGGGAAACGGAGAGGCCCCCAAAGGGCAGCCACAGTGGCAGCTGCTGCCACCCCTAGGGCTGCCCTTCGGTGACACTCATGGCCCGAGGCGAGGAGGGGGCCAGGAAGAGACCCCCAGCGGCCCCCTCCCTCCCTCCCTCTCTGACAGCACCTCCCATGGAAGACAGAGGCCCTGGAAAAGCAGCCAGGTGGGTCTGTGTCCAGGACCACGGCAGAGTGGACGTGGAGGAGGCTGAATCCGGAGGGGCAAACGTTGTTAACCTTATTTTGAAAATGAACAAAGACACTAAGGCCCAGAGAGATCCAGTAACCTGCCTGAGGTCACACAGCTTGCAAGTGAGGAAGACAAGAGACCCAGAAGCACAGGAGGTTTTAAGGGCAGGGAGAGATGACCCCTGAGGGGAAAGGCCAAAGTGACTTCCCCAGGAGCTGAGAGCTGCAGGCAAAGTAGGGGTGGGAGGGGAAAGGGCGGAATCTCGCTCCAGATGGGAGAAGGCGCGCCTGCACAAGGCAGGGGGAAGGAGCCGCAGGGCTGGCACTGGCTTCCCCACCAAGCCCAAGGTGGGTGGACAGGCTCTGGGGTTTCAGCAGGGGCAGTCTGACCCCGGTCCCATTTCAGGAAGTTCACTTGGGGTCTGCGTGGAAAACTCGGGAAGGGTCTAGAGGTGAGGGGGCTGGTGGCCTGGCTTGAAGCCTGGCCATGGGGTGGAGAGCTGTTTAGGAAGTAGAACGATGGGTGAGACCTGGACGGGACAAAGGGAGAGGGGAGGGCAGGATGCTGCTGGACTCAGGCTGCTGCCCTTCACTGAAACGGGGGTGGGGTTAGGGAGGCTCTCAGCTGCAAACACTGGGCTCTAAGCCAGACAGTTTAGGCACAGGAGAGATTGATTAAAGGATGGAGCTGATCCTGGGCCCTTCAGGCAGGCCAGAGCTCTCTCCAGTCACAGCCCAAAGGAACAGGGCCTGGGGCTGGACGCTGCCCTGCACTGGACGTGACCACTGGTAACTCTGGACCCTGGTGGCCACGCCCACCAGCTCCTGCAGCATCTCCTGCGGGCGTGAGGGCCTGGCTGCCGCTCGGGAAGCACGTTCCTGTCTTACTCGTGGGAAAGTCCCCTGACCTGGGCGGGATGCTCGGAAGTGCCGCCAGCCGAGGAGTGACTGGCGTCGGCCCCACGGAGAGAGCTGGGGGCTGTCTGGGCCACGGGGAGGGAGCAGATGAGGAACCTAGGCTTAGGGAGAGGAAGGCTCCTGCCCGGGGTCCATGGCTGGAGGTCTGGAGCCTGCCTCCCCTCCACCACTGCAGGGGAAGATCTTGAATCACCCAAGGCGAATGAGAATCAACTCGTCCAAATTTCTCTTTTTCACAGGGTGGAGACCGAGGCACAGGAAGGAAAGGGTCTTGGCAGGGACCCGCAGGGGGCGAGGGGTAAAGCGGGGCCTGAGCCCCTGGGCCCTCCTGAGCCCCTGGGCCCTCGGGCTGGGGCTGGGGGGCAGGGGATAGGATGCCGCTCAGTGAGATAGAACGCAGGTGTGATCCTGCTTTCCCAACAAAACAGCTGATGTCCGGCTTCTACATTTTTAAATTTTTGTGTCTTTTTAAATGTTTTTGTCAGCCATCCCCACGGCTGTAAAAATAGAGCTGCACAGACGCAGGCAGAGCTAAGCCAGGGGCCGGCCTGAATATTCAGCTGAAGGGTGCAGACCTCCGGTAAGCAGTGAAGCCTGATGAATTAACCAGTGTCCCTGAGCTGGGCCGGCTGCGCTTTTCCACTTCCTGTGGCTCCTTCCCAGGCCTGGGGCCAGGGGAGGGGATCCCCTCCTGGAAGGGGAATAGGCTGGGTTTCTGGGTTCCAAGGGGAGTGGGCTTGCCTCTTCCAGGAAGCCCTCCAAGTTTTCAAGAATTTGCTTCACCTCCTAGGAGGACCATGGAGACCAATTTTCTCTTTGTCGGTGTCTGGTTCCTTAAAGTACACCCCTTGCCATCTGGAAGCACCCCCCGCCCCGCCCCAGGGGGGCTGCTCTACCCCTCCCAGGAGTTCAGGATTAAAGCAGGAACACAGGTCCCTTGGCCTCACCTAATCCTGTTTTTGTCTCTCCGTGGGGTTGGTTGGTTGATCCGAACACCTATTTATTTATCCGCCCTGCAGACGCTCACCGGGTGCCGACCAGGCCCTGTGCTGGGTGCAGGTGAGGCCGAGCGAGGCCGCCGCCGACCTGGGAGACGTGAATGGTCACCTGGAGGAGCAGGTGCGGGCAGGTCACTGTCACAAGAGGCTGGTGGCCCGAGGAGCATAGCAGGCTGAGGTTGGGGCAGGTGGAGGCTGTGTCCACCTCTGTCCCTGCCCCACCCGCTCCCAACCCTGTCTACACTTGCAGCCACCGGGGCCTTCTTTCAGCCCCCCTGCCCAGCGTCTTCACATGTCATCTCTCCCTGCCGACCCCACCGACCTCCTCTGGTCCCAGTTTGAATGTCCACTTTCTCCCTTGCTTGCACGGCCCGTGCTTAGAAGGCAGGGACGGGGCCTGGCCTCCCCAGCATGATCCTGTACCCAGAACGGGGCTGGGCACACTGATGACCCCTTCCGCCTTCTGCCCTCAGAGATCACCCCAACCTGAGTGAAGCCGGGCTGTGGAGGCCCCGGAGGCCTGGCCGCTCTAACGAGACACGGTGTTTGTGTCTGCGTCACGGGCTTGCTCTGGGGATTGAACAGGATGAAGCGTGTAGTTAGACCGCAGCGCACTGTAGGTGTACCGCGCTTGCCGTCGTGACCTCGGCCCAGGGGCCACCCTGAGGCCAGGACTCATCCACCACCTGGGACCCAGGGGTGCCGAGCAGAGGGCGTGGCAGTGTCAGAGGGAGGCGGGGCATGGGTGGAGCGGACCTGGGAAAGAGACGACGCCCTGGGAGGCCAGGGTCATGTGGACGTGGGCAGTGGGTCTGGAACCCAGGGGAGCGCCCAGGTGGCTGCAGCCCAGGGACGTGCCGCCTGCCGAGGGAAAGGGCCAGCGAGACCTACCCTGCTGTGGAAATCGGCCTAGAGTCACTGCGTCACCCGACAGTCTCGCTCCTGGGTTTTCACTGAAAAGAAGCAAGAGCAGGTGCTCCACAGAAAACTTGTATCCAGCGCTCAGAGCAGCTCTGTTCACAGCAGCCTAAAGCTAGAAACAGCCCAGGCGTCTGACCAGGATGGTGGGTAAAGTGTGGCATATCCATGCGGTGGAATGTTATTTGGTCATAAAAAGGGACGAAGTTCTGACACCTGCTGTGGCGTGGATGAACCCAGGTGAAACGAGACAGGCTCGGAAGGCCTGTTTCTGCTCCTGTGCGATGTCCAGAACAGGCAAACCCACGGAGACGGAAAGCAGCTGGGGGGTTTCCCAGGGCTGGGGGAGGGGAGAATGGATTTGGGATGATGGAAAGGTTCTGGAACTAGAGAGTGGTGATGGTCCGATGTACCTAATGCCATGGGATTGTGCGTTTTCACTTGGTTAAAACGGTAAATGTTACATGTATTTTACCACTATTAAAAAAAAAAACCAACCCAAGTGACACCATCTGGCCCCAGGCTGACGTCTTGGGGTCCCTCTGTTGCCTTGAAGGCTCCTGGGTGGCACTGGGCTCCACCTTCTGTCCTGGGAGTCATGTCACGGGAGGAGAGGCCGGACCATCGAGGTCAGGGCAGCCACCCATTGGCTGAAGGACCACGGGTGACTCAGAGGCCTTATTTGTGAAACGACAGGGTTGGACTAGAGACACAATCTCTGGAGAGTCTGCCTGTTTGCTCTGAGTGTCCCGTCCTGACCCGCAGGAGCGTCAGAAGGGCCAGGGCAGACAGTCCAGGACTTCTCACCCAGGCTCCAGGCCCCCAGGGGAGTCTGCGCCCCTTTCCCCCCATGCCCCGCTCTCGCAGTCCCTTGTTTCCAATTCTGGAAAGTAACCCAACACATGAGTCAGGGATTCTTAATGTTTTCTAGATCATAAACTTCTTAGAGGATCAAATAAAACCGCTAGACTCTCTCCCCAGAGGGGACCCAGAGCAGCGCTGAGAGCACCGCTTACGCTGATTCACGAGCTCCGTGTGGCTTAGCGATTCACAGCTGTGTTGCACCGGATGGGCCCAAGTCCCAGCCCCGGCCCTGCTGTGACCTACTGGACCTGTGTGCACCTCAGGCTTCTCTTCCTCGCAGTGGGTGTTAAGAGTGACTCGTGTAAACTGCTCGGGAGGTACCCAGTGGAGGTTGGCAAGTCCAGGCTCACCGGCGCCGTACCCTCCCCACACCGAGACCGCCACCCCCAGCCCTCACCTGCTCAGAGGGAAGATGCCCCCCTCTGCCGTCTGGGTCCCCTCTCCCAGCCCGGCTCCCCTGCCTTCCCAATGTCACCTCTTCCCGGGCCCTCTGCCAGGAGCAGTGGTTCCCACACCTGACAGTGCGATCCAACAACTCCGCTGAGCTCAGCCACTGATTCTTCCTCCTTTTTCTAAGGAGAGGGTTGGACTGTCTACAAAATAACTGGCTTTAGCTCTCCTTTTTCAATATTTCAATTTTATGACCCGTCCATCTGTGTGTATTTGAAAATAACCCAACGTCTTTTTGAACTGTTTGTATATATATAGTCCTTATGTTGCCTCTCTGATCTGTCAGGTGCCAAGGAAAACGAATTCAAGCCTCCCTCTCCGTGAAATTGACCATTTCTCTTCAGAGTTCTACCAGTTTTTGTTTTAAACGTATTGAAACTATGTTGTTAGGGGCACAACTTTCCATAACCTTTATTTTGCGGGCAGGTTGCCTCTTTCAGCAGCACGAATCCAGTTTTGTCCCTTTTAAGATATTTTTCCTTTGATTTCTGTTCTGAGCCTCGTGCACACTCACCGATTTCCTTTCATGAGGACTTTTTTTTAGGATGTCTTTTCCCTTCTGCTATGAAACTGTCCTGGGTCGTTATCACTTATTCATGTCTCTTGAAGATGGGATTTTGGCTTCCATCTGGGGAGATTTTTTTCCTGAATAGGCAAATTTAACACATTCACATTTATTGCAACTACAGAAATGTTTGATATCATCCCTGGTGTCACTTTTGTTTTCTATTTCCTGTGCTTTGTCTTCCACTCTGTCCTAGTCATTACTGGATTGATTCCATTTTTTCCATTTCAGATTTTCCTTCTAATAGTTTGAAGTTATGTATTCTATTTCTACTTTATGGAGATGTCCCTTGACATTTCACACACATAGTGAATTTTATTCTACCAGTGCTAGACTTATTCTGAACCTACGTCCAGTGAGAGCTTCAGCACACTGCCCTCCGCTCCACAGACCCCAACCTCATTTGTTGCTAACACCTACTACGAGTTTAGTTCCAGATTGTTACTAATTCTTAAGCAGTCCACACTTCTTTAGATTTAGCAAGTTTTGTCCGTTCCTGGCTCATCATTGTTTCTTTTTTAAATTTTTTAAATTTATTTTTAGCTGTGTTGGGTCTTCGTTGCTGTGCACAGGCTTTCTCTAGTTGTAGAGAGCGGGGGCTACTCTTCGCTGCGGAGCACGGGCTTCTCATCGCGGTGGCTTCTCTTGTTGCGGGGCGTGGGCTCTAGGCGTGCAGGCTTCAGTAGTTGTGGCGCACGGGCTCTAGAGTACAGGCTCAGTAGCTGCGGCACACGGGCCCTAGAGCGCGTGGGCTTCCGTAGTTGTGGCGCATGGGCTTAGCTGCTCTGCAGCATGTGGGATCGTCCCAACCAGAGTTCGAACCCCTGTCCCCTGCATTGGCAGGCGGATTCTTAAACCCTGCACCACCAGGGAAGTCCTCATATCAATTGTTTCTTGTATTCCATTTCCTGGATTGCTTTTTCTTCTTGCTAGAGCACATCAATTGGTAATATTTTCAAAAAGGAATTGTTTTCAATGCCAGACCATCTGAGGCCTCGCATGTCTTCAGGAAGGGTTTTTATTCTTACATTTGGCTGGGTATAGAATTCTGAGCGTGAAATTATTTTCCCTCAAAACTTGAAGACAATGACCGCATTTTCTTCTTGCTTCTAGCATTTGTTACATTGTCTTGCAAGCTGTCTGGCTTTTGTCTGTAAATATTTAGAACGTAGTCACACTTCAATCCCCTGTTCCAACCCACTGGTGGCCCCGGTGGCCTCTTTGAGTCTGAGTTCTGGACGTTTTCATTCTCAGCTCTGGGAAGTTTCCTCCTGCATTTTTGTCTCCTTTGGACTAGCAATGAAGCGCATTCTCCACGTCTGCTAACTTTTATCTTGCACCTTCCGCCCCTTTGTCCTTTTGTGGTGCAACCTCAGGTTCATCTTCTGGCTTGTCTATTTGCTCTGCAGCTGCAGCCACGAAGCCCATTTTTTCTTTCAAGTGACCAGATTTTAATGTTCCAAATACTCTAGTTGGCCTTTCTGAGGGTCCAGTGTCCTATCACCTCTGTCTAAGGATATCAGTTATGCCTGTTCTAATTTCTTGTTCTCATCACATTAACCCCTTTCCTTGGTATCAGTTCACTTGTTCAGGTGTCTGATGCCTGTTGTTTGTACCTGAGGTTCACCCCAGCCGCACAGCCTGCCCCCAGCGCGTGTGAGAGCAGAGTCACCCCTAGACAATGTCCGATGTTCTGTGCTGGGGGCCCCCCAACCCCCCGGGTGTGCCGGCCATCGGGGCCCCTGCCCATCCCTTCAGCGTGGCTCCCACGCTCCCTCCCCCCAACCCCAGATGCCTGTGTTCTCTGCTTGGCCCAGGTGTGTGTGTGTGTGTGTGTGTGTGTGTGTGTGCGCGTGTTGGGGGGGGTGATGGGGAAGAGGGTTCAACTCACCTGGTGGCTCCCATGGAGGTGCCCTAAACCATCATCCTGCAGCGGGCTGGGCCCCCTCGAGCCCCAGACACACTGTCCAGGGTCTCTGGCTCCTCTCACATTTGGCAGCAGCCCCCATCCATCAGGTTCCCTCCTTCCGTCAGGCCCAGCTGCCCCCACCTTTAAGGTGTTCCGCACAGTTGCAGGTTCACCTCCTAGAGGGGGCGGCTGTTCAGCGCGCTGGGGACCTGGGACCACGGGGGGCTTTGCTGCGAGTCACCCACCACTGGGGCCTCCTTCCTCGTGCGCCTCTGGGTTTCCCATCCCTGCCCCGAGCGGCAGCTGTGGACGGTGGGAAGGGCATGGCCTTTGGCATTTGGACTGAAATCAGGCTCCGCTCTCTCAGCTTCAGTTTTCACAAAATTAAAACGAACTCATCTCACCCGGCCTCGTGGTCATGTGGGAAGATGGACGACGTGGCTCACGTCCAGCAGATGCTCCAGGAATACGGGGCCCTTCCCCCTGCTCTCGACTCTCTTTCCACTCACTTAGTGGGCACCCCCCGCCCAGGGTCTGAGTTCAGGCAGTCAGTGCCAAGGAGGTCAGAGGAGGATGGGGCCGCGGCCAGGTGGCCCTTGTTTAGGTCAGAGGTCAGGGGCTCGATTGCCACCAGGGTCCAGGAGGCCTGGGTCGTTGGGGGGTGGGGGATGAACCCTCGGCTCGCACAGGGGTGAGAGCTGGAGCCCAACCAGAGCGGCCGACGCCCCTGCCCCCCCGACCCTGGCCTGGGGCCAGATCCCTGGGCACCTGAGCCCTGAAAGAACGTCAGTCTGTAAACACGTCTGAGGGCTCCCATCTGCACCTCTGGTTTGTATGGGATCCTGTGAAGGCCGGGAGACAGGAGGCGAGGCTGGGCCGCCACAGAGGAGTCTCCAGGAGTACAGGGACCCTCTAGGTCTCCCAGCACCCGGCCCTCCCCAGCTGGGCCCACGTGGACCGCAGTCTCCCGCCCTGGTCTGTCCCTGGGGCCCGAACTGCCACAAGGCCTCTGCTTTCAAGTACCGTCCACTCAGCTGTCAGCAGCTGGGGTCCCCTCTGTGCACAGCCCAGGCCCTGCCCACAGGAGTTTCCAGAACCAGGACGATGAGTCCAGGACCGGGGGCAGGGGTGATCTGGGTGCCGGGCTCCTTCCGGCCCCGGAAGGTGAGAGCCGCCAGAGCTGGCTCTCTGGTGCCATCCGGTGTCCATCTGTGTGAACTGCAGCTCCCGTACAGGCCGACACCACCCGCTACCTGTCCTCCCCGGCGGCGACTCCTTGGCCGCACACCTCTCCTGGCTTCTACGTGAAAAATTCCCAGATCATTTCCGGCCTCCTTAGGCCTCAGCCTGTGGGTCCAAGCCAGCTTTGCAGAATCGAATCAATAATTTTTCTTTTAAAGTTTCATCCAAATTGCCAACAGGGCCGAGGTGTTGGCTGGGCAGGTGATTGGTCCTATTTCTGTCATTTGCCGCAGCTGTGGCCTAGTCTTCGAGGGAAGCAGCTTTGTTGAGCCTGCAGGCCTGCCCCTCTCCCCTGTGAGGCCCAGCCCCCTGGACAGGGCAGCCGTGGCACAGACCTGCCCTCGTTCCCTTGGACCGCACAGGGCTGGGAAGACGGTGGCCTGACTCCCCACAAGGAGGCTGGGGGTCGGCTGGGTGCAGAAAACCCTCCAAATGAAAATGCAAGCAAGACACAGGAGAGATGCGCCCCAGGAACTGGGAGGGGTGGTGGGCGTCTGGGGGGTGGTCAGGCACATGCCGAGGCCGCCTGGACCCGCGCACGCTCCTGACTCGGAAGCAGGACGACGTCTCAGCCGCTTGGAGGTCGTGAGAGTGGCGGGTGCTCTGCTGGCCAGGCAGGCTGGACACGGTCCTCAGCCTGCTGACACGCAGGGTCCGACCTTGTCCCCAGTGGCCTGGGAGAAAGGGCAGGAGGGGCTGGTCCAGGGGGCTGGGAGGGAGTTTAGGGGACCTGCGCTTCCTTCCCCACAGTTGCCTGTGCCCCCAGTAATCGCCAGCACCCCCATCTCTCTCTCTCTCACACACACACACACACACACACACACACACGCACGCACGCACGCACGCACGCGCACCCCTGCATCCATTTCAATGGGCTGTGCTGCCACCTGGTGCTCGAGCCAGGACTGGCGCCCCTGGTCCCCGTCAGAGCTTCCAGAGCCCCCAGCTCTGGCCACTGGGGCTCCGGCCACCAGGCCCCACCTTGTTTCACAGAGCAAATCCACTTCCTCCACCAAGCAGCCGCGCTGTGGAATAAACGTCCCTATTTCCTGCAACCCTTTCTCGCAGAAGCTGACCAACCTTGGAAATGGCTCAGAGACTTGGCTTTGCCCAGGTCACAGCAAGTCAGGGATAAACCAGGCCCCAGCCTCCAGGGTCCCAGTTCCTAGCCCCTCCTGCTGCCTCTCCCCTCCGAGCTCTGGGGGCTGAGCTCGGCTCCAGCGCTCTGTGCTGGGTGGCCCGGGCTCACCTGTGACCCTCTCTGAGCCCTGGCCTCCTGGGCTGGGTGTGGGCAGGACCAAATGTAAATACACTAAAACTCAGACCTGCAGGTACATGTTCATTATTCACTATAACTGATCACTTTTAATCAACAGCTAAAACGAATTCAGTGTCTTTCCACCTAAAATGGCTTCTTTGGCCTCTAATTCAGGTTCTTCCCAGGAGCATGCCCCCGCTCCCTGGGGGGGGGCGATGCCCCCTCTTCAGAGGGTCTCCGTGTTCATCCCTGCCTAGGGAACATCTGGACCAGGCGCTGGGTCTGCTGGGGCCTGGTCATCCATCCTCCCATGTGACCACGAGGTCAGGTAAGATGCGCTCATTTTTTTTTTTTCGGTATGCGGGCCTCTCACTGCTGTGGCCTCTCCCGCTGCGGAGCACAGGCTCTGGACGCACAGGCCCAGCAGCCACGGCTCACGGGCCCAGCCGCTCCGTGGCACGTGGGATCCTCTCGGACAAGGGCATGAACCCGCGCCCCCTGCATCGGCAGGCGGACTCTCAACCACTGCGCCACCAGGGAAGGCCAGGTGCACTCGTTTTAATTTTTTGAAAACTGAAGCTGAGAAAGTAAAGCCTGTGTTTGATCCAAATGCCTGCAGCAGGGACATAAGGTGCCCTCGGCCCAGCCAGACTCGGCCCCAGGGTCATTCAGCCCCTCGGTGGTGGTCACCCGATGAGCCCCCAGCCTACGGCCTCATCCATCCTCAGCACCACCTCCACAGGCACCCAGGGACCCTGAGTCCTTTCCTTCCTGTGCCAGAGTGGGGGGACCTTGGGGGCACGACCTCGGCCTTGCTGTGTGGGACCCGCCTCCTCAGCTGGCCAGAGTCTCTGCTGGAACGTCCATCCTCTTTCTCACACTTTGGAGGGGGCAGGGCACCCCCAGGGGCCTGGCCCTCGCTCACTCCAGCTGAGGCCCCTCCTGCCCTTTCCCTCTAGAGGGGACCCACCCAGCCGGCTCCTACATCCTCATCCCATGGGCTCCGGCCCTACCTTCCTTTGGGGCCGCAGGACTCATGGCTTCCCCTGGATGGCGAATGGGGGAGACGGGACTGTCCCTCTACCCCCCTCCCCACACCTCTGCCTCGGCCTGGAGACTGAGGCCCATGTCAGACTGCTGCCCACCGCCACCTTCCGGCTTCCAGGACTTGTCTTCGGTTTCTGCCACAGGCCAAGGGCCTGAGTCTCATCTCCAGATGGAGGCCCAGCCCCTGAGCCCAGACTCTGCTTTGTCCTGGACAGCTGAGCCACAGGGGGCTCTGGAGCGGGGGACAGTGTTGTGTGGAGGCCCAGAGCACGGCTGCACCACCTGGCGTACCCTTGGCCCCCCGGGTAAGTGGAAGCAGCCACGGGAGGTGGTTGGTTACAAGGCCACGTAAAGTGCGCGTCAGCTCCCGGGACATGGCGGATGCCGAGGACACTGTCGTTACTGGGGTTGTGACACTGGGATGGGTCCCAGCTGGGGAAACTGTGACCCAGAACAGTGAAGAAACCATCCTGAGTCTTTCTGCTCCAGACCTGGTGCCACTGCTCCTCCCAGGGGCTCTGGGCCTCAAGTCCAGAATATTTACAATATTTTCAAAGGGGTCAGTCTCCGCTCTCGACAGAGCTGAGGCATTTTGAGGCCAGTGGAGGAGGCGAGGGCCCCAGCTGACGTGTCACCCATGGGAGGGGGCCTTCCTTTTCTGCAGGTCATTAAGGGTCCAGAAGCAAAACCTGTGCTCCTCAAGTTTGAAGAAACTCACCTTCACCTAAATGAGGCAGGTGTATCCTGCTTGACAATAAGGGAATCACAGAGCCCCACGGTCCTGCCTCACAAGGAGGGCAGTACCGGCCCATGGCCCAACCCGTCACAGCCACCACCTCCGATGCCCCCCTCTGCTCCAGGTTCCAGGCCTGTCCGGCCATCTCCTTCCCGCCCAGCTCCCTCACTGGCAGCCCCAGGGCCTCTGCAGTGCCTCCCCCACCCCCGCCAGGGCCAGGAGGGCTCTCCCCTCCTCCACCCAGATTTCTGTCAATGTCACCTGGTGGGAGGGGCCCCCCTGCTCCCTGGCACCTTGAGAAAGTAGCCAGACACCGTGGCCCCTGCAATGATTTTTTTCTCCTTGAACTGATTAGGCAGCTGCAGTGGCTTCTACCTTGGGGTGAGTAATTCCAGCTGAGCTGAACTGGCCGTTAAAACCCAGGGCAGCCATCAGCTGGAAGAGCCCAGATGCGAGGGAGGGGCTCTGGCTGGGCCTCACCCCACCCCTGCTCACACCCTGCACTGCACCAGAGGCCCGGGAGCGCAGGCTGGGGGTCTCAGCATACCCCGCGGAGGTGTCTCCCTGTGGCTGAGAGGTCCGCCCACCAGACGTGGGGTCCCAGAGCCGATCTCAGGGCACAGGCTACGCCAGCGGGGCCAACAACACTACCCGGAGACGGGGAGGGATGGCCCTCCCCAGGACATCTCTGCATGAAGGAAGCACCTCCCCCCAGCCCCCCCCCAGCCCCTCCCCAGCCCCCCCCCCCCCCCCCCCCCCCCCCCCCCCGCTTGAGAAACCGACAGAGCCCAAGACAGCCTTGAACAAGGTGGCCACGTCCAGGGGAGGGCGCAGTTCTCATCAGGCAGAGGCTGCGGTCCCGGACGGTCCAGAGCTGGGGCATCCGGACTTGATCATTCTAAGCAGGGAGGCCTTCGGAGGGCGGGTGCAGAGGGCCCAGTGGGCAGGCCGCTGCTGGCCGCCGGCACGAGCAGGCAGAGTAAAGAGCCCAGGAAGAAGGTGACACACCCCGTGGCGCGTGTGACCTGCTCTCCTGTGCCCCCGGAGTCCCGGGGTCTCGCTTCCTTCCCAGGCCACAGGCCAGGGTGGCCGGGACTCCTCCAGACACTACCCTGCTCGGGCCAGGGGCCTCCAGCCCATGTGATGCAGCCCTGATACCCTCCAGTTGGGACCCACCAGCCGCTCTCCTCACCCTTGCTCCTGCCCGACCCACCCCCGGGGCCCAAGGGACAACCAGGGGGTCCCAGGAGAGCAGCCGTGGGGAGCACAGTGGGGGCAGGAGCGGGCAAGAAAGCGCGGGCCGTGGGTGGCCGGTTACGAGGCCAATTCCCGCCCGGGGACACCGCAGCCGCCAGCGCTGCCACCTGCGCCACCGTCAGGGCCCGTCCCTCCCGGCCCCATGCGGCCCCGTGGCGAGGCAGACCCACCAAGCTGCACCCCCAACCCAGGCTCTCAGCAGCGCAGGGGGACAGCTGGGCGCCCGGGGGCCAGATGCCGGAGGACCTTGGGGCGGGGACTAGAGAACAGCATTTATTGTTCACGCCTTCAGCGAACATCTAAGCCTTTGGCCCCCGGGGTGGGGGGAGCGGGAGGGGGGCAGAGCCCTCTAGCCGGTCAGAGGCGGGGCCCAGGGAGGACCCCTGGCACAGAGCCTGGCACGGCCCAGAACTCGCACCGTGTTTGCTGGATCGGGGCAGGTCCACGGGGGAGACCCCCTGGTCGCCGGGCAGCAGGGGCCGTGGTTCAGAGCGGGGTGGTTGTCCCCACCTGCTCCTACGTCACCCTCAGACCAGGCGGCTGCTGGCCGGGGAGGGGGCTTCCCTGAGGGAGGGGAGGGCTGTCCCCTCTGAACAACGCCCCGGGCTCCTCCCTGACCGGAGGCCTGAGGTCGGCCTGGCCGCCCGTGTCCTGTCCAGGGCCCTGGGCCAGGCTTGCCCCGAGGTGCGTGTAAGGCCAGGCCGGGCAACGTGCGGGGCCGGGGCTCAGCCAGCTCAGCGGGGCCGCTTGCTGTCCAGGACGGCCCTCCAGTCGTCTGCCCATGAGTGCAACCTGCGGCCGGGGGGCTGCAGCCGCATATGCCGGTTGTGACAGGCCGTGAAGAGCACGTGCTCCCAGTGGGGGTTCGGCTCGGCCCCTGGGGGGAAAGCAGCACCTCAGTCCCATGTCGGGGCCCCAGGCGATCGCACCAGCCCTGTCTCACAGGGGCTGGACGCGGGCCCCCTCGCAGCCCCAGAGCCCACAGCGGGTGCTCGGCAAACAGTGACCACGCGCTCCCTACGGCCGCGGCCTCTGCTGGAGGCTGAGCCTCAAGACACCCGCCCTCCCCGCCCCTGTGCCCAGCCATCCTGCACCGTCTGGACCAGCTCCGTCACCAGCTGTTGACCGTGGGCCCCAAAAGCCCCGCAGGCTTCAGTCCCTTGAGTCCACACTGACACCACCAGTGGTGACCTGCCCTTCCGGTACGGCCTCTCCCCTGCGGAAGAGGGTACGCCCGCCCTCCCCTACAGAAGCTGAGTGGGTCCCTGGGCCCCTCGAAGTCATGGCCTCCCCCACCCCTGCACTGTGCCCTGACTGTCCTAGGGAAACCATATGGTCTGGGAGGTCGGTGGCGGGCACACCTGTGGATTCTACCTCTGAACACTGACCGGGGTAGAGATGGGCATGTTTCCCAGGCCAGCTCCAAAAACCATCAGGGAAGGAATATTTCAAATGTTCCCACTGAGGTGTCCAAAAGCATAGGCTTTAACCCTGAAACTAGTGATGGCTACCAGGAGGGGAGCATCTGCCAGAGTACGCAGGCACAGCGAGAACAGCAGAACCAGGAGATAAAGAAACCAAATTCTGACGGAGGTTGTTTGAGCTCCTAGATTCAGCCGTGCCTGAAGCCCTCCTACCCCAGATTTTCAGTTTGATGAACCAATAAGTTTCCCCTCTCCTTTCTAGGCAAATCCAAGGTTTGTTTGTTTATTTTTTGGGAGGGGGTCGCCCATCTGCAAAAGGGACAAACACAGCTCCCAAACCACCTTCAACTAGAGAGATTAGGCTTTGCCTTTCTGCTTTAACACATGAGGTTCAGTCCAAATTACTTCTGGGAAAAAAAAAGGGAGGGGTTCTGTTGCTAAAAACAAACGTTTGGAAGCCAGAGTCCAGCCCTCATTTTGCACGAGGGCAAGGCTTCAAGGTGTAAAGGGACTCACTCGAGGCCACCCAGCGAGTTACCCCAGAGGCAGGACCCACTCTTCCTGACTCCCAGTGGGGCCCCTTCCGAGGCCGGACGCGGAGAAGAATCTTGTCTCGCTCCACGCGCGGCTTAAGGCTGGATGTGACGCCTAACATGTCTGATGAGTGAGGGGAGTCAGGGGCCGTGAGGCCTGGCCGCCACGCTCGCCCCTCCCCCGCTGCAGGCCACTTGCCTGTGATGTCCACGCGGTCGTCTATGAGGAGGTCGGCGGAGACCACGGTCTTGTCTCTGGTCAGCACGATCTGCTCTAGAAAGTCAGGGCCGAAGTGCTTCTCCACCCAGGCGTACTGGAACGACAGCAGGCGGGGGGAGGTGGAGCCGTGAGGGGGCACAGCTGGCTCTCCTGCAAGAGGGGCCCACCCCGGGAGACTGCCACGCTCAGCGGACAACAGGACCGTCCCGGCCCCTCGGCCACAAGGCGGCAGAATCGTGGCTCCGAGCAGACGCCCCGGCCCCTGCGGCGAGGCTCTAGGGCAAGGAAAGGGGGACGGAGCTCCAAGGCGCGTCGAAACAACGCCTTACAGACTGGCCGTCCTCCTGTCCTACCCGATGAATTTTCGTCCGGAGGCCACGTGAGGACTGGACCCACGACGGGAGCGGGAGAGGGTCTCAAGCAGATGGTGCCAGTGCCGGGGGCTCCCCCGACGCCCTGCTCCTGAGTGACCTAACCCAGCAGATGGAGGACCCCATGCAAGCGACCACACTGGCCACCTTCTCAGGAAGACCCCCCATCACAAGATAACAGGGGGCTGTCAGGTTCACAAAACAGCTTCGCGAGGCTAAGTCTCCACACCGAGCTGGACTGACAGCAGACGAGCTGACCCCTGGGCCGTCCACCGGGCCAGGGCGCGGACACCCCAGGCCTCCGGCTGGGAGGAGAGGCCCTGACGGGGGCACGGCAGCCCCCGCGCGGCCAGGGGAGGTGGGGCGGCCGGGGCTCCCGTTCCAGCTCAGCTGCTCCGAGGGCCCCGTCGCACCCCGCACTGAAGCCTCACAACAGCCGCGCGGCAGGTGCGCACCCCGAAGGCTCTGAGGCGGTACAACAAGGGGGTGACGAGGGTGGGGGGCAGGGCGCGGACGTCCCGCCCGGATGCGTTCCAGGCCCACGGGGAGCCATCGGAGCTGCGTCTCCAGGCCACCCCGGGGGGAGGGCAGGCAGGCTCTGCTCCCTCTCTGCTCATCAGTTTGGAGGGTGTCCACTGAGATACCTTTAAGCTCAGAGATTCTCTCCTCGGCCGCATCAGGTCTACTCAGAACTTGTCCTTCCAGTGCTTTGCCTTCTCGTTTCCGTGACTCCACCCAATTCTTACCTTCCCCAAGGAACCTGCCCTGGCCTCCTTCCTGGGGGACCACAGAGCCTGTGACAGAGTGAGGACCGTCTCTCTTCCTGCCACACTGTCCTCAGCTCCCGAGAGCAAAGAGACGGCTCTTTTAAGCCCCAGACGCCTAGCGTTGCAGCAGGTGCCCAGTAAACGTTGGCCGAATGACTGCCAACCAAAAAAGCATTTACTTTTTTATTGCAAGAGTAATGGCTAATCAGAGAAAATTTGGGAAATAAGTTAGAGAAGTATCTATAGTTGGCAGAATTTCCTTCCTTCCTTTTTTTAAAAAAAAATTTACCACGTTTCAAAACGTAGTTTTTAATTGAAGTTGTATAGGCAAATTTGCACCTAACTTATTTTTCCGGGATCCAAGAATGCAGGAAAAATAATCAACCGTGAAATTGCCCAGGCTTTCTGGTTTGAGAAAAGTGCACTGAGGTTCTTTCTTTCGTGCTGGGTGGGGGTCTTTGGGCCGGAGAGAAGACACAGGGGTGACGTTTACTGCTAGCAAGGTCGTGAATGCCGCCTTCTGCATCCTTCCTACGACCCAGGGAGGCATCAGCACAACCGCACTGGTTATGAGACGGAGGCCCTGAGAGGCTGGGTGGGGGGGTCTGAGGGCCAGAGCTCTCGTCTGACTCCCGGGCCCGGCCAGGGTGGGGGCCAGGGTCCGAGGGCACCGCTGTGGGGGTGGGGCTGGGGAGGGAAGGTGGCTCGTTTTCCACCCAATCGTAAGTCTGGTCCCTGAAGACACTCGGGCAGGAAACAGTTCGGCCTGGCGAACACAGAGCCATCCGAGGTAAAGTGGTGGTGTTATTCCCGAACCAGAATCTGTCAAGACGACCCAAACCGAATCCGAACCACACGCAGCAAAAGAGTTACTAGACAGACTTTCGAGGGAGGAGGTCTTTCCATGGCCTCAGGGAAGAGCAGCATTTGGTGACACAGCTGCTGCAGAGACAACTAAAGGCTTTAAAGTCGGGCCAGCGGGACATGTCCCGCACCCCCGGGGGTGTGCGTGTGGAGCCGAAATGCACGGGCAGCTCCGAGGCTATGTCAGCATTTCTCCCCAGATGGCCATGTAGACAGAGGTGTGCTTGAAGGACAGCATCAGCAGGAAGCAGGCTTGCTGAGGTACTGAGGGGTAAGCAGGGTGGTGCTTCCAGCCTCGGAGGGAGGGGCAGACGTGGGACAAGGACGTCGGTACCCCTGGGACAGACACACCAGGTCGGAGCCATCTGGAGCTCAGAGGGGAGCGCTGGGCTGAGGCTGCACGGGCCGGATGGTCGGCATGCAGATGATACTTGAACCCTGGGGGAGGGACGAGGACCCCGAGGGCCGGACAGCCAGCCCCGCCTCCACCGCAGCCCTGGCTGAAACAGCTGCCCCAGCCCGGCGGTTCTCAAACACGGCGCACCTGGGGGCTTGTGGAAACACGCTGGCTACTCCCAGCGTTTCCGCCGGGGGTCTCACGAGGGGCCGGACGATGCCCACTTCTAGCGTGCGGGGGATGCCAAGCCTCCAGTTCACTGCTCTGCTGGGGACTGGACACGCCTCCAGGCCCGAGCCCACCCCCGCTGACCAAGCCGAGCCACTCGCCCCCCGAGGTGAGCTGCACTCACGGTCCTGGCGGGTTGAGGGGCGTCCTGAGCACGAGGCGCACGGTGGAGGCCAGCGCCCGCGACGCCCCGATGAGGCGCATCCCTTCCGCGTGAAGCGCAGGAGGCGCCGAACGTTGGCTGACCGTGTGTGTTTGCTTCTCGCGTGGAGCCGGGCGAGGAGAGGTCCCGAGGGGACGTGCTGGACCCCTGCCGAGGTCGGCCCCCGAGCCCCACCTTCCCAGATTTGGGAAGCCCCTCAGCTTCCTCGGGGCAGGAGCATCCCTGGGCCCACCTCTGGTGGGAACCCACCCCCGGGGAACAGACCATCTCTCTGGGTTTGGCAACCCCGCAAGTTCCCAGCCTCCAGAGAAGTCTCAGTTTTATGTCATTCTACCCATTTTCAATAAAGATGACGAAGTGAGTATGGAGCAAAGTGCAGCTTCACTGTTTCACCTTTGTGAGGCTTTTCGTGCCCAAATACTTGGTTTGGGTGGCCTCCAGCCCCTCCCCGACCCACATCCTCTCCTCGTCCCATCCTTCACGTCGATGCTGCACCAACGGGGACGGTCACCTTCCCACAGAACCTGGTGCCTCGCCAGGTCCACCCAGCGGGCGCAGCAGAATTGCAGACTCTGCTGGGAGGAGGCCCTGGCCCAGACCCGCGAGGCTGGACGGGAGGAGGGGCAGCCCCGGGAGGCGGCGGCCATGGGTGCAGGTCCAAGCCCTTCCCTGGGACGTGGGGCAAAGCGAGAAGAGGCCCAACCCCAGGCGTCTTACCTTCTCGAAGGGACAGTACTTGTACATCTTGGTGGGGCTGGTGCAGATGAAGACGTCCGTGCTGGGGGAGAGGCGGAGAGTGAGGCTGGGCGCCGGCGTCCCCCTGCCCAAGCCCGGCCCCCGATGGCCAGCGATGCCCTGTCCCCCCGGCCCCGGCCGCCGCGTGTGACCCCAGCCCCGGCCCGACACCAGCTCAGGGCCGGGCAAACCACAGGGCAGCCCCGTGCAGCCAGCCATGCAGGTTGGCAGAGCTGAGGAACGGCCGTCCCTGGGACGTGACAGGAAATGCCGAGAAACGGCGAGTACCAGCCTGCGAGGAAGGCATTACAGGACCAGAGCCAGCTACTCAAGGGGCGTACATCAGGGCCTCACACGGCGCAGAGGCAGGAAACCTACAAGCCGAGCCGGAGTCTCTAGGTCAAGGGTGCGGCCGGCGGCTCAGGCTTCACGCACTCCTGTGGACCCTGGTGGACCCTCGGGGTCTGTGCTGCGCCAGCTCCTCCCACGGCCCTGGGCCCGGCGCCCGCCAACAGTGCCAGCTGGTCCCCTGTCCTCATCGAGCTGGCGCCTGCCCCAGGAGCGGCACCTACTGTCTCATCGGGCCAAGCCCACGGGGGATGGGATCCCTGGAGAGCAGTCCCGAGAGGCCTGCGTCAGACTGAGGCCCCGGGCAGAGGGCGTGGCGTCCCGGGCACCCTGGGTCTCCGCCTGCTTCCCATCTCCGTGGATTTGCCTGTTCTGGACATCTCATGTTAACAGAACCCCACGGTACATGGTCTCTTGCGACTGGCTTCTTTCATTCAGGGTCATGTTTTCAAGGGCACTGGAACTGTGGGCCTTTTTATTTACTGCCCAGTAACATCCCTCGTATAGATGCTCCACGTTCAGTTTACATGCTACCACGGATGGACAGTGGGGCCGCTTCCACCCGGGAACTGTGGCGCTGGGGACGCCCGTGTGCAGGGTCCGTGTGGACCTGTGTCTCCGTTTCTCTCGGGTGTGACTGCTGGGTTACAGGCGGCTCTGTATCCAACATCCTGAGGATGCGGTTTCCAAGGCAGCTGCGCCGGTTACAATCCCACCACCAGCGATAAGGATTCCCAGCTCTCCATCCTTGGCTACACCCACGATCGTCCATCTTTTTTATGACAGTCGTTCTAGTGGTGCAGAGCGGCTTTTTACTGTGGTTCTGCCTTATTTCCCTAAGGACGAACGATGTTGAGGCAAACTTTCACGCCCTTAATCGCCATCTGTAGCTCTTCTTTGGAGAAATGCCAAGGAAATGCCGAACTCAGCGCCCGAGCCCATGTTTTTAAAACCTGAGTTAGATGACACCCTTCTCCCTTCAACCTCTTCCTCCACATCCCACCTGCCCCACACTCACTGAAACCTCACCTTCCTGGTCTCGTTTGCTACCCAAGTCAGCAAACCCCTTCCCCTCCCAGGGCCTGTCCCTTGCTCCCCGCCGCCCTTCACTACTCATTCCGATCCTACAGGTCTGACGTCACATATCACCCCCTTGGAGAAGCATCTGCACCTGAAGTAGCCCCTCCCCGGTGATCTCTAACACGTCACCTTGCTCATTTCCTGCACAAAGCACAAGACAGAGCCATCCACTTGATTAGCCATCCGCTAGACCCCTCTCTCAGCCCAAACTCTGGCCATGGACTGGCCGTCAGAATCGCCCACCCGCTAAGCGCCAAAGTGGAAGTAAAGGACCAGTGGTGTGGTCTCAACCTGGACATCTCAGACTGGAATTTCTGCGAATGTGTTAATAGGGCAGCTGTGAAAAAGTGCTCCAGGCCAGAACCCACGAGAAGAAAGCTGCCTCCTTGGGGCTTCCCTGGTGGTGCAGTGGTTAGGAATCCACCTGCCAACGCGGGGGACACAGGATCGAGCCCTGATCCGGGAAGATCCCACATGCCGCGGAGCAACTAAGTCCGTGAGCCACAACTACTGAGCCCATGCGCCACAACTACTGAAGCCCACACGCCTAGAGCCCGTGCTCCCCGAAAGCTGCCTCAATGAGAAGCCCGTGCACCGCAACGAAGAGCAGCCCCCGCTCGCCGCAACTAGAGAAAGCCCGCGCACAGCAACGAAGACCCAATGCAGCCAAAAATAAAAATAAATTTAAAAATAAAGAAAGCTTCCTCCTCTGCCGCCCCCTGAAGAATCTCAATGCATGTCCACAAACTAAAAGCTCTGAGAAGTCCCACAGGAAAGACTCCGCTCATCGATGTTTCCCATGCTGCTTTGGTCAAAGAACACTCTTCTCGGGACTTCCCTGGTGGTCCAGTGGTTAAGACTCCACACTCCCAATGCAGGGGGCCCGGGTTCGATCCCTGGGAACTAAGGGAACTAAGATCCCACATGCCACAACTAAGACCCGGTGCAGCCAAAATAAATAAATAATAAATAAATAAATATTAAAGAAAAAGAACACCCTTCTGTTGCACACCTATTAAGTCCTGCAGAATAGTAACAGTGGCAGCTAACATTTACACTGCACACATTTTACAGATGAAGAAACTGAAAGTTTAGAGACTTGCTGAGGGGTCGATTCTGGAGAAGCGGTCTAACTCCAGTTCACACTGAGACGTAACCACCGTGCCATCCAGCTCCCCAGAATACAGTTGGTGAACGTGGTCCAGGAAATGAGGATCCAGACAAGAACAGAGGTTTTAAAAGCTTCGGTGCAAAAATACACATTCTTTGCCTCGCCCGGCTCTTGCTACAGGTGGGAGAAGTTACAGTACATGATTCTGGTGTAAATCAGGTTCAAATCATAGACCAGAGTAGCAAATCCTAACATCTGCGGCCTAACTTTTAACAAGGAAGCCAAGACCATTCAACAGAGGAAAGAAGAATCTTTTCAACAAATGGTTCTGGGACACCTGGATTTTCCACACGACAAAGAAGGAAGTGGGACCCCCTTCCTCACACCATATGCAAAAATTAAAATGGATCAAAGACCTAAATATAAGAGCTTAAACTATAAAACTCTTAGAAGAAAACACGGGAGCAAATCTTTGTGACCTTGGATTAGGCAAAGGATCCTTACATACGGCACCAAAAACACAAACGACAAAAGAAAAAAAATAAATAAATTGAATTATATCAAAATAAAAACTTCGGGTTTCAAAGGACCCCACCCAGAAAGTAAAGCAACAATCCACAGAATGAGAGAATATATCTGCAAGTCATATATCTCCCAAGGGACTTGTTATCCAGAACATATAAAGCAGTCTTATGAGTTAACAATAACAAAAAAAGACAAATAAATTGAAAAAAAAATTAGCGAAGGATTTGAATAACCATTTATCCAAAAAAGATATACAAATAGCTAATATGCACACCAAAAGATGCTTAACATCATTAGTCTTCAGAGAAATGCAAATTAAAACCACAATGAGATACCACTTCACACCCACTAGAATGGCTGGAATCAAAAACACCATAGCGGGCTTCCCGGGTGGCGCAGTGGTTGAGAGTCCGCCTGCCGATGCAGGGGACGCGGGTTCGTGTCCCGGTCCGGGAGGATCCCACGTGCCGCGGAGCGGCTGGGCCCGTGAGCCATGGCCGCTGAGCCTGCGCGTCTGGAGCCTGTGCTCCGCAGCGGGAGAGGCCACAACAGTGAGAGGCCCACGTACCGCAAAAGAAAGGAAAAAAAAAAAAAAAAGACCATGGCAAGTGCTGGGGAGAAGTTGGATCCCTCAGACATTGCTACTGGGAATGTAAAATGGTGCAGCTGCTTTGAAAGTAGTTTGGATTCAGCATATGACCCAGCAGTTCCACTCCTTGGTGCACATCTAAGAGCAACAAAAACATGCGGCCACAAAAACCCTCGTACGTGAACGTTCACTGCAGTGTTATTCTTCACATCTAAAAAGAAGAAACACCCGAGATCTATCAACTAAGGAACGGATGGACAGAACGTAGCATAACCACACATGGAGAATCACTCAGCAGTGAAAAGGGATGAAGTGCTGATTCACTTGGCGGCGCACATGAACCCGGAAACGTCATACTGAGTGAGAGAAGCCAGTCACAGGAGGCGAGGTATCGTAAGAGACGTATGTGAAACGTCCAGACTAGGCAAATCCAGAGACAGCAAAGCCCACTGCCGAGGCTGCTGTCCAGAGACAGCAGGAATGCGCAGTGACTGTTAATGTGCTGAAGTCGACTATGGTGCTGTTTGGACATCTCTGTGAACCCGCTAAAAACCACGTGGGTGCAGGGCATGTGAATTGTACCTCAATAAGGCTATTTCCTTTTTTAAGGTCCTCAGGGGAGCGCTGTAAGTGCCACTGAATTTCGATGGGCGGTGGGCACGGGTTCCGGGGCGGGGGCCTCAGCTCACAGCACCAGGAAGACGTTCCCCTCATCCTCTTGCTGTCGCTTCCCCCACCCCATCTCCCAGGTCTCCCCATCGTACCCCTGCACACACCTGGCTCTCTGTGTTCAGCACTGATCCCAGTTCGTGGTTGTCTTCCCGGATGTGATGCTCTATGTAACACCTGCTCTCTGGCTAGACTGTAAGCTCCAGGAGAGCAGGGAATGCGCTTTGTTCGCTTGTGACCCGCTGGTGCCCAGAGGCATCTGACAGTCAGTTCTCAGTTATTTGCTGAATAAATGAACCCTGAACACCCAGCGAACCCCGTCAAATTAGACTCGACATTCTCCCAAGTTACTGGATGGAAGCATCTTAACAGCCTACAGACTTGCCCCGTGAGGATGGACCGCGCAGGCCCATGAAGGGTGAGGAACGAGAAGCAGAGGTGACGTGATACGGGAAGGGGCGCGGACCCTGGGCCGAGACAAACTCACCTCTCCAGGTTGGCCATCTGCTTCACAGCCTCCACAGCGCCTGGCAGAGGCTCGAGGTCAAAGAAGAAATTCTCCGACTCCCAGATGCTGATCGCCTTCTCCTGAGAAGGGGAGAAGTGCAGGTGATGCCCGAGGTCCTCAGCACCCTGCGAGCCCACACCGCGAGGACGCAGCTCCCGGGGGAGGAAGGGTGGGAGCTGGCACTGGCGTGTGTTCCGGCCCCTTTGCAGGAGGGCTCCAGCTTCTGCGAGGATCCAACAGGGACCAGCTACGGTGCTGGGGCTGTGGATTCTGAAGCCAGCGCTGCTACAGGCCCTGCTGGAGCTGGCGGGGACAGAAGGTTGGCTCCCAGGAACCACACGTTTGCCTGATTCTAAAGGCCTGAGGCCCCCTGGAGGCAGCGAGGGTGGGCTGGGTCCTGCCAGGGCGCTGGAATCTCACTTTCAACTGCTGGAGGAGCTCAGGCCCTTCAGAGCACCGCCGTGCCACGAGGGATGGGGGCGCGGGCAGAAGGCCGACCGAGCAGAGCTCCAGGCTCCGCATCACATCGGCAGAACAGCTCTTTATCTGAGCTACGCGTTGGGATGCCAATAAACTACATCGTTAAAACACACACACACACACACACACACACACACACACACACACACACACAACTATTCTGCTGCTTTTAAAGTTTAAAAGCCCCCAATCCAGACCCTCATTTCACATGTGAGAAAACCGAGGCTCAGAATGGGGAAGGGATTGACTTAATGTCACACAGCAAAACGGTAGCTCCCAACCGCCCGGCTAGGAGTGTCCGTCTTACGCTGCCGGCCAAATTCATGTCTGCGGTATGTCACCCCCTTCCAGGGCCAGGACAAGGGGAAAGTGACAACCCCCAGCCTCTGAGAAGCAGGAAACCATGTCCCACGTGTGCAATGCAGGAAGCGTTCCCCCACCCGCTGTCAGAACACCACCCTCCGAAAAAATGCCACCACGGCGACATATGGGGAGTGCACGGAGGTCACACGGGCAATACTGTCGTCAGCTGCATGGGCTTAAGCACATCAGTACTTATTGCTAATATATGCCCTCTCCTGTCTGAGCCTCACATCCCATAAGCGGCAAGAGCTGCCACCCCCAATTTACAGATGAGGAAACTGGGCTTCACTGAAGCTTTTATTCAAGGCCACTTCAGGGTGATACTGTCAGAACTCGAACTTGGGGCTTCTGACTCAAAGCGAAGCAGTGTGAGTGGTGGAAAGCAGGCTGTGGCCCAGGGCTAACCATTTCCCCTCAGCACCCCAGCTTACCTCCCTCCCCCTCAACTTTCCCTGAAACCCTGGTCAAGGGACTTCCTTTCTCTGAGGCCCGTTCAACTGCCCTAACAGTGTAAGATTCTAAGTCAGTGAAAACGAGCTATGCCTTCCCCTCCGCCCTGCTCACCCCTCGGCAAGCGAGGCTCAAAGGAAACACACAAAGACCCACATTTTGTAAAGCAGGGATGCCTCCGTGTGGAAGCCGGGTGCTTGACACGGAGGTTTTAACGCAGATGCTGGGCCAGCTCGGCCAAGGGGAGACCAGGGAGGTCCTGCTATGAGCTGTGCCTGGGGATAAAGGTCACGTATGCGTCTATTAAAGCCCCATTGCCTGCAATGTTCCCAGGAGCGGCAGTGCACAGTGAGCTCTCGGAGCACCCCTCCTCGGTGCCCGAGTTCTGCTCCCAGGCCTTGTTCTTGGAAGACAGTAACGCATTCCCTTAGACCCGGAGTCTGCACATTGGCACAATGGACTAGAAGAGCCACTGTCCTTGGAGAGCTGCGGGGGTGGGCGACCTAATGGCAGGGGCATCTGCGGGACCTGGACCTGAGGGAGCCGCCAACTGAGATCTGCATCTTCAGCCGGGCCTGGGCACTGGCGGGAGGACCCAGACTTGGTGCTGGACGAACGCTCCAGGGAAGGGTAACCGGCCCCGCAGGGACCCCCTCCTCTTAGCCAGGACCTGGACCTTCGAGGGTGAAAATTGTGCCGTAAGACCTTGCCCTTTCTTGTCAGAACAGAGAATAACATTTGCTTGGTGGAAATTTACAGGAACATCATTACCTGACCATGACCTGACCTCGAGAACAAAGGATCTAACACCAAGAAGTCTGCAGCAACTAACCACGCCCCTCCCTCACCTTTCCTAGAAAAAGGCTTTGCTGAAAGCTTTTGGGAAGTTTGGGGTTTGAAGGCATGAGCCATCCATCTCCTTGCATGGCCCTGCAGTAGACCTTTCTCTGTTCCAAACTCTGACGTTTTGGTATTGTTTGGCCTCTCTGCATCGGGCACACGGACTTCCATTTCAGTAACAGGCTTAGTGGCATCACAGTAACACGGTCCTGGGAGGAAAGGAAGAACCCGGACGGCAACGCTGAGTGCCGTCTATGAATGAAGACACACACAGGGCAGGGGAGAACATTACTGGGCCTGCAAAAATTACTGGGGCATTTTCTCCGGTTTAAAGTTTTTAATGAGGTATCGGGAGTGGGAGAGGTCGGCACCCCAGCCTCAGGGGAAAGTTGCCTTCTGAAGCGCCTGGTGTTAATGAAAAGAAATGGCGCTTCATTTCCTTTTGAACACCCACCCCTCCACAAACCAAATTACTGTCCAGATGCCTTTTGTAAATCAAACAACTGGCACTTGTTAGAGGAGGACAGAGGACAGGACTGAACGACCTTGGCAAGCGGACAGACAACTCAGATCCAGGCTGACCCTTCTTGGCTGTGACATGGGACAGGTTTCCTCACCTCACAAGGGAGAAAATAATGTCTGCCTCACAGAGGAGGGAATGCAGCAACCTGGGGTTACAAAATAGGTTCTAAAATCATCATCAACTCCCCCTGGCAGCCACCTTAGGTGGCCAGTTGAGGGACAGCAGAAAACATTAGGTCTCTAAGTTGGTCCATGGCAAGATCCCGTACCTTTCACCAAGTAGTTTAAATGGACAAACCAAGCGATCTAAGAACGTTCCTGGTGTCAGAGCTCAGGTGCTCAGCTGGGCGGGCTGGGGCAGGGGATAAGCCAAGGAATAGATCCGGACCCACCACGACTCCCTGTGTGCTGTCCAGGAAGACTTGCAACCTCAATGCTACTGGGAACCACACTTTGGTGGAAAAGGGAAAAAAAGAATGGATGGTAAAGATGCTCATCAAATTCAGGTAGAAGAAGAAACGGGAATGTGAGTTGAGGCCAAAATTAAAAAGTCAGTTGAAGATAGGGAGTTAGGTATATTATGCCTTATGTGCTCCTGAATTTTGAGAAGCCCTCGATGACAGCCAAGAGCTATCGAACGCAGAGGCCCCTAGGACCCGGTGCTACGGGTGGCGACTCCCAGGGCCACGCGCGCCCGGGGCGGGGATGCTCACGCTCAGCCCGGGCTGCAGGCGGTCGTACTGCTCCGACACCCAGAAGCCGCGCCGGTCCTCCAGCGCGATGAAGGGCTGGTCGGGGAAGCGCGCGCGGAACTTCCTGAGGAAGCCGCCCTCGAAGTCGGCCAGCACGCCGTCCATGTCCACCAGCACCCGCAGGGCGCGGCCGGCAGGCCCGCCCGACGCCCGGCGCAGCCCAGCGGGCCCCGCAGGCACCGCTGCGCCGCGGGGCCTCCGCGCGCACCAGCCGCGCAGCCGGATCATGGCCCCTGGCGGGCGCTCGCCGCGAACACCGGGGCCATGTCCGCGGGAGGAGACACTGCGGACAGGGGAGCGGGCGTCGGGGTCGCGGGATGCGGGGGGCGCGCGCGGGGCCGGGGACGCGCGGGATGCGTGGGGCGCGCGGGGCTCGGGGCGCGTGGGGCGCGCGGGGCGAGCGGGAAACGAGCGCGCAGGCTCAAGCCCCAGAGCGAGGCTGCGGCCTCGCCGCCCTTAAAGAGACCCGCGCTGGCGGAGGCGGGCCCGAGGGGCGTGGCCTGGAGGACAGCCCTGGGCGCTGGGCTGTCCCCGGGGCGTCCGCAGTCCCCGGATCTCCACTGGCACCTTCTCCCGGGATCCTGCGCCTGGGCTCCCTCCTCCCAGTGCCGCAGGAGCAGGCCTGTGTCTCGGAGACGTTCACTGAGCCCCTAGAGCGTCGCGCAGTGGACCACGTGGACGAGGTCCTGCCACCCTGGAACTCACATTTTAGAAGAGGAGAGGGACACAAAGCAAATAAGTCAACAAAATAGGCAGAAGAACTTCAGGGAGTGACAGTAGTAGGAAGGAACCAAAACAGTGATGTGCCCCCTGCTTTACGGTGACTGGCTGGGGAGAGGCTGTTAGAGGAGCAATAAACACCGTGCAAATATCACGAAGCCTTAATAAAACCGGTGACTTTCAAATGAATCTAAAATAAATATTATGTACCCCGTTATAGGTGGCTTTCCTTTTTCTTCTGGCTTTAAAATCTTTTATTGTCAATTTGAATGAATAAGAGACTATTACTGTTGTTATAGGCAAGCAGTATCCAACAGAGACACACCAGGACCCTCCTCACCCACTATACTCTAAGACACACTAGCATTTTGTCTTTTCCAGAAACACACCAAGCTTATTTGGGTCTAAAGATCTTGGCATACATTTGTTCCTCTCCCTGAAACTCTCCGCTCCCCGATCCCTTCTCACTGGCTCCTTCTCACCCTTCACATCTTGGAAGCATTTCCTGACCTTCCTCTACCCCATGACCATGTTTCATTTTCTTCATAACAGGTACTGACTCGCTGAAAGTATTTTGTTTGCTTGCTTTTGTGTGTAACTCCTACAGCCGGAGCTTCATTGCCGCAAGAACTTTGTCTTGATGACAGATATACACCTGGCATCTGGCACAGGGCTGGACACATATCAGAGACAAAGTAAATGTGTACTCAAAGAATGAAAAACAGATAGTTAAATGTGGTATCTCCACTCACTGCTGTGGCTGTTTGTTGTAAGGTGTGTCTCAAGTAACTGCTGGGGACTTCGCTGGTGGCGCAGTGGTTAAAAATCCACCTGCCAATGAAGGGGACATGGGTTCGAGCCCTGGGCCAGGAAGATCCCACATCTAAGAACGCACAACTAAGCCCGTGCGCCGCAGCTACTGAGCCTGCGCTCTAGAGCCCCCGAGCCACAACTACTGACCCCGCGTGCCTAGAGTCCCTGCTCCGCACCAAGAGAAGCCACCGCAATGAGAAGCCCACGCAACGCAACAAAGAGTAGCCCCTGCTCGCCACAACTAGAGAAAGCCTGCGCACAGCAACAAAGACCCAATACAGCCAAAAATAGATTTATAAATAAAATAGATTTATAAAAAATAGTTAAAAATAAACTTAATTGCTGGATTTTACACATGAATAGCTTAAAAAATAGTTAGAGTATATCCAAGGTTATCCCTCTAACCACATCTCCTTCAGTCATTTCTCTCTTGAGAGGAAGAGAGAAGGGTGGGATGGCCCTTAGCAGTTTTGAAATGAGTGTGATTTGATTCCTGGCTCCTCTTTGCCACAATGCAGGTATTCTCAAACTTTAGTGTGCATCAAGGTTACCTTCAGGGCTTGTTAAACTCAGACTGCAGAGCACCACCCTCAGAGTTTGTAGGAAGTCTAAAGTGGAGTCCAAGAATTTGCATTTCTAAGAAGTTCCCAGGTGGCGTTGATGCTGCGGGCTGAGGAACCACACTTTGAGAACAGACGCCACAATCTAAATAGGCAACAAAATTTAAAATATGACTAGTAGCTGTGGCTATTTTGAATTATTGTAGTGCTTAACTTCTCACAACATTTTTGGCTTTTATTAAAATCCATGTACTTCCGTGGAAATGTGTCCTATAATTCAAAATGTCTGTCTTCTGTTTGAGGACCAAATGTTGCCATACAGCATTCAGGGACAGCTCCATCCTAGAGTACAAGTGTTAAAGTCATTCATCTATACTTGTCCCAAATACATCAATTTATTTCCATCTCTATTTCAAGGTACAATTTTTACTATTATATTTCATATCGACTGACTACTGTAATAGCTTCCTAAATGATTCTCTGAGGTTATCCATGTAAAGTCAGACAGCCCTTTCTAAGTGCAAGTCTGATCATGCCACTCTCTTGCATCAAACTCTCCGTGGCGTCCCAATCTTTCGGGGAAAAGTCCAGTATCTTTAACACAGCTTACTCGACGTGGTCCCTGTCTATCCTGCAGCAGCCCCACTTCACATCACTCCCCTCCAACCATAAGTATTTTACGTGGTTTACCGTGAGAATTGTACAGATGGGGAAACAAGACAGAGGAAAGCCAAGGTACTTGCCCAGAGTCACAGAGCTACTAAGTGGTAGACAAGGGATTTGACCGCATGCTGCCTGCCTGGCCGGACTACTACCTCGCAGGAAAAGCCTCAGGGAAGAGGTGGCAATTAAGCCGGGCTTGGAGGATTTGGCAAGGTGTTAAACGGGACAGCCATTCCCAACAAAATCCGGAAGGGATGTGCCTAACTAGGAGTTCAGTTCCTTCCTTTGCCCACCATCCCCCTTAAACCCAGGGAGCGATTTCGCGTGTGCACAGAACGAAGACGGAAGGGAAAGAAAGCTGCCTTCCGGCGTGGCATCCCTAGAGCGGATTCCATGGAAACAGTAGCCGGGTCCCAGGTAGGTGAGATCTCGCGGTGCTTGAGCGGCGGAAGTGACGTCATCGCCCTCGAGGCCCTCCAGTGGGTCGCCGGTCCTCGTCCCGCGTGCGCCGCCTCCGCCGCCGGGTCGCCGGGAACATGGCGTCTGCCCTGGAGCAGTTCGTCAACAGCGTCCGCCAGCTCTCGGCCCAAGGTGAGGCGGTGGGCGCAGGCCGCGAGTCTGCGTCCGGGCTGGCCCGGGGGTCTCGGCGCTTGGGCCGGGGCTGACGAGCGCGCGAGCTGGGCGTCCTCTCCGCCCTGGTCCCGACCCCCGGCCTCCGCCCCCCGCCGTCGGTGCCCCCTCGGTCTCGGCTCCCGGCGGCCCCTCCCGACCTGGCCGCGTGGCGGGCCCCTCGCGGCTTGGCGCGCACGTCCCCCGGGGGCCCTGGCTCCAGGCTCCCCTCTTAAGGGCGGAGTTGTGACCGTTGTTAATTTTCTTCCTGATTTTCATGCAGTTGGTTCGTTCGTTTCATCACCTGCGTATCGAGCCCTGGGCCCAGAATTAAAGTAGTTGGCCGCTGCTGTAAGGCCTCTTTCCCCACCCTGTTTGTTCATTCGTGGAATAGAAATGGCCCTACTCCGCCGAGTTGTCAGGACTGAGAGGGAGGAACCGTTAAAGTTGCAGGAGCTGCGTGACCTTGGGTAGGCACGCTTCTCTCCTGAGTTCCGTGGGCAGGCGCTGCCCCGAGGTTGCTCAGGTGTGGGGCGCGGTTCTGTCTTGTTTCTCTCGTTACTGGTAGGAGTTGGCTTCACAGGTGAGCCATATTCTCTAGGCGTGAAGAAGCAATCCATGCGTTCGTTCGTGCCACGGACTTAAGTTTCTCCTTCCCGCGGTTCCGTGTGCCTAGAAGCTTTGGGCTGGAGTCCTGTCTCGGTCGCTCGGTGTGCCAGCCGCCTAATTTCCCCGGGCCAGTATCCTTATTTACAAGACAGAACTAGGGCTGTGGTCGTGAGCATCAAGCAGGATCACTTATCTGAAAGCTTTGCACACACGCTCTGTGCAAGTCGCTGCTTTAGGAGCAGTGTGCCGGACAGAGAGGCACAGGACACTTGCCCTGCCCCTGTGTCTCGTGCCTGTGCCCCTGTGCCTCGTGCTTGTGCCTCATGCTCCCCGAATAGCAAACGTTAATGAGCTTGTTTCCTCAGCTCTTATTCAGAATTTTCTCCCATGAACCTTAAGTGAAGGGAATGGCATAATGTCCCAGCTTTCTCTGATTAGAGGACGTTTCATTGGCCCCCATCTGGTTGGGTTCATTTCACACGCACCCTGTGGCCCTTAGGTGTGTCTCCCCTTGGCCTGCACGAAGTGACTGCCTTATGATTTCAGGGTGACCCAGCATTTCTCTTAGGTCTCATCTCAGGATTGGTTATTTAATTGGGGGAAAATCATGGACTGAAATGCTTAATTGTGGGTGATTCAAATCACCGCAAAGAAGCTATTTCATTCCTGCCAGTGAGATCTCTAACAACATGATGATGAGTTGGTATTGATATTTCCCAGTTCAACTAGTATTATTACCGTGAAAGGTGATACCTAATGGACTTTCTTTGTTATTGTTTTGTAGTGAGTGTGATAATAATGGAATGTTTATTTTTGGTAAAAATTTAAAAGTATAGTAAGAAGTTCTAGAAATTATCAGAGTTCCTGGCTACAGTCACTTGGATTTTTTAAGCATTATACCATTTGAGTGTTTTTTAAATTTATTTTATTTTTTAGTAAATTTTTGTTTATTTATGGCTGCGTTGGGTCTTTGTTGCTGCACGCGGGCTTTCTCTAGTTGCAGCAAGCGGGGGCTACTGTCATTGCGATGGCTTCTCTTGTTGTGGACTCTAGGTGCAAGGGCTTCAGTAGTTGTGGCACGTGGGCTCAATAGTTGTGGCTTGCGGGCTATAGAGCGCAGGCTCAGTATTTGTGGTGCATGGGCTTAGTTGCTCCGTGGCATGTGGGATCTTCACAGACCAGGGCTCGAACCTGTGTCTCCTGCTTTGGCAGGTGGATTCTTAACCATTGCACCACCAGGGAAGCCCCTAAGTGTTTTTTTTTTTTTTTTTCTAAGTGTTTTTTAATGGGAAAAATCACTCAGTTACTAAATAGAAATAGCTGGCATGGGTAGCTTGAAGTTCAAAATGTGAAAGAGAACTGTTGAGGAGGAAACTTGAGAGGTTAATGCCCGTGGACTTATGTGTACCCTCCACCGTCACCAGAAAACAGCTGGTAGGATGTGGGAGTAGAGTGTGGCCGTGGTGTCTGTCATCAGAATAACCCATTAAAATCGGTGAGTCTACACCATCGATAATCATCAGGGAAATGCAAATCAGAGCCACAATGAGATACCACCTCACACCTGTCAGAGTGGCTATCATCAAAAAGTCCACAAATAACACATGTTGGCGAGGATGTGGAGAAAGGGAAATCCTCGTGCACTGTTGGTGGGAATGTAAATTGGTGCAGTCACTGTGGAAAATAGTATGGAGGTTCCCCAAAAAACTAAAAACAGAACTACCATACAATCCAGCAATTCCACTCCTGGGTATATATCCAAAGGAAATGAAAACACTGATTTGGAAAGATACATGCATCCCAGTGCTCATAGCACTGTTTACAACTGCCAAGATATGGAAGCACCTGAGTCCATCAACAGATGAATAGATACAGAAGATATGGTGTATACACACACACACACACACACACACACACACACACACACACACACACACACACACACACACACACACACACACACACACACACAGTGGAATACTACTCAGCCATAAAAAAGAATGAAATTTTGCCGTTTGCAACAACATGGTTGGACCTCGGGGGTATTATGTTTAGTCAAGTAAGTCAGAGAGAGAAAGACAAATACTGCATGTTATCACCTACATGTGGAATCTAAAAAATACAACAAACTAATGAATATAACAAAAAAGAAACTGACATATAGGAAACAAACTAGTGGTTACCAGTGGGGTGAGGGAAGGGGAGGGGGCAAGATAGGGGTAGGGGATTAAAAGGTACAAACTACTATGTATAGAATAAGCTATAAGGATATATTGTACAGCACAGGGAATATAGCCAATATTTTAGAATAACTATAAATGGAGTCTAACCTTTAGGAGTTGTGAGTCAGTATCTTGTACACCTGAAACTTATATAATATTGTAAATCAACTATATCTCAATTAAAAAAGAAACTTCCTTGGGGGGAAGCCGGTGAGTCCAATTCTGGCCTAATTAGATTCTGTACCTTAGTTGTTAAGACATAATATTGTGGTATTGGGGAAAGGTTGGTGGATCAGTTAGATTAATTCAGCAAGCTGCTTGTTGATTGATCGGGTGCTAGGCAAGCACTGCATTCTGAAGCTGGGGAAGGGACGACTCTCCTGCTGAGTTCATGTGAATGACCTAACACCAGGATCCCGGGGATGCAGAGAGCACAGAGGACAGAGAGCCGTGGGAGGGGGGGCCCGGGCTGACGGTTGACGTGAGTGAGTCGGGTCGTGGGGGTCGTGGAAGAGTCGCGAGGGAGCACTGAGCTTGGAGAGCAGCCGTGCAGAGACCTAAGGCGAGAGCGGGGACGCCGGTGTGTGAGGGGGGGCTCAGGAGGCCAGGCGGGGCCGAGGGGGCGTTTGGAGGGGTGTGATGGGAGTTGCACTTCAGAAAGGTCAGACAGGTGCAGCGTGGGCTGTGGGCTGGACGAGAGAGATGGAAGGAGGCAGACCACTTGGAAGACGGTGGAGTCCAGACAGGAAATGGTGGGGATCTGAGGGAAGGTGGAGGAAGAGAAAGGAGTGGACCCAGAGGCATAGCCGTAAGGTGAAGTCATAGTCCTGGAGGTGCGGCGGTGCTGGCGGTGATGTGAACACTGCTGGCTTGGGGGACTGGAAGCGAGAGTGGAGAAAAGGGGAAACCTTCAGGGGCCAGAGGAAAGTGGGAAGTTTAGTGCTGAGGCTGCAGGCAAGACGTCTTTGGCCCTTCTGGGTCCTCGTCCGAAATGAAGGAGAAGAAATCACCCTCAGGCACCTGCAGGTCTGATGTGTGAAGTCTGGGATTTGACCTCCTTTGGTTTGGTTAGTGGTATAACTGAATGATAGTGTTATTCCTGTTTTCCAGGGCAAATGACTCAGCTTTGTGAACTGATCAACAAGAGTGGGGAGCTCCTTGCGAAGAACTTATCCCATCTGGACACCGTGCTCGGGGCTCTGGATGTCCAGGAGCACTCCTTGGGAGTCCTTGCTGTTCTGTAAGGGCGTTTTCCTCTATGATTTTGTGCACGCTGAACCTCAGCGCTGCACTTTCTGGCTTTGGGGTTTTTTGTTGTATGCAGTAAGCCCTGGAAATGACAGTGAGCTCTTTTGCACAACTAAAGTCACGTTGTAGTAGTTACTTTTAACTCGATGCGGCTAATCATTGCTTTCATTTTTATTTATTTTACTTTTTAAAATTAATTTCTGTTGGGGTATAGTTGCTTTACAGTGTTGTGTTAGTCTCTGCTGTATAGCAAAGTGAATCAACTATACATATATTCCCTCTTTTTTAGATTTCCTTCCCATTTAGGTCACCACAGAGCATTGAGTAGAGTTCCCTGGGCTATACAGTAGGTGCTTTTATATTTTGTTCTGTTTTATCATCTTTTAAAACTCTTATGTTTATACACATTTTGAAATGTATTTTAAAAAATGAATGGCCATCTCAGTTGAGGGCGCTGTAGTTTGCGTTTATCTGAGTACTTCTATTCACATAGTCCACTGGATTCTCCCCATTTTCTAACTTAGAAAGAAAAGAGGGAAGAGTGACAGAACAGGGCACAGGGGCTATACCGAGGGAAGTTACCAGTGATCCAGAGCAGCCTGGCTTCCAATTCCCTTCAGACAAGTTGAAGCTGGTTTTTTTTTTTCCCTTTTTAAAAAAGCTATAGTTGCTGTACAAGTTTAAGCTGTTTTAGGGCCAAGTTAAATAGACGTTATTTCAATTGGTCTGTTGAACTCTTGTGACCCTGCGTCTTTGACAGTTGAATTCTTTTCTCTTAACGTTGTAGTGTTATAAATCGGGATTTTGTGGTTGTTATGAAAGTTGAGGTAATGTAAGTAAACCGAGAAGAAATTGACCTAAAGCGAGGGTCTGGCTCCACTTGCACTGAGGTTCTGAGACAGGTATGCGTCAGGAGGAAGGTGCCGGTCGGAACACGGGCGGCCAGTAGCTCATGTGCCTGTTTGAATGTAAATCTTTATGGATGAGTGAAGTGAAAGGTCCAGTTCCTCAGTTGCACTTGCCACACCCCAAGGGCTCAGGAGCTGCCTGTAGCCACTGTTTCAGACGATGCAGATGTGGAGCAGGGCCTCCGCTGCAGGAGGTTCCGCGGGTTGGGATGGCTGGGGAAGATTTCTGCCGCCTGTGGTTTCCGATTAAAAGAACAGAAAGCGTGATTTGTACACACGTCAGCATACGCGGATGCGCATGTCAAGTGAGGTGATGTGTGTGGAAGCTGTTTGAAACTAGAAGGCGTTTTACGTTGTATATCAGTTAAAGGAAACCTGGGAAGAGCCCCGACCTTGTTTCCAGGTCCCCTGGGTTTGAATCTATGTTCTGCTGATGATGAGGTTTGAGGCCCTGAGCTTCATATTTTTATTTATAAAATGGAAATCACAATGCCTTACTGACCTATTGTGAAGCCCAAATGAGATTGTTCGGACACATTTTGATACTTGGAAAGTGTAATTACAGATGTAAGGTGGCATTGTTAAGTAATACTATATAGATGGAAGTACAGATTGAAAGATGGAGAAATTGTCATTAGGCAATAATACCCATTTGATTTTTCTTGAAATGAGTTTAAACCATTCAGTTTTTTGTTCTATTTAAAGAAGAGCTTGCAGTTTACGTGTAAGCAGCGCCTAAGTGGTGGTAGCTTATGTGATTCCTCCCTCGAAACCTCTCCGACCCCCCTTGGTGTTTACGATGGCACTTGGTGGCATCATCTCCCAGGTGGCTCGGCACGGGCCACCTGCCTGAGTCATCCCTCTTCTCAGCGCTCCACTCCTTCTGGGCCTGCCCTGCAGCTAGGTTTTCTCCCAGGTCACCCAGCATCCCCTGGGTCCTGGGGCAGCACTGTGACCATGAGCCGCTGCCGTGGCCTCCGGCCAGCCCGTAGCTTCAGTGTGTTCTGCTCAGGCAGGAAAAGCCCACAGCGGGTTTCTAGGCGAACAAAGCAGTACTGAGCACATTGGACTGCTAAAGAAATCTATTTTTAAAATTTTTTGGTTATGAGTTTATATTCAGTTACTTCACGAGTATCAGGACAACCTGATATTTGGCCTCATTTGACGGAGTTTTCTTTTTTGAAAGTTCTTTTTTGGTTGCATTTTATTTCTTGCCTAACTGCTCTGGGTAAAAGTTGTTCTTTTTTAAGCATATTTTTCTTAATCTCTATTTGTGTCCATGTTCTGTGTCTTGACTGTGCAGAGAACCAGGCCAGAAGAATCTCACAGATTCCAGTTCTTCATTTTTAAAAGTACTGTGACTCCTTTAACTTCACAGAGCATTGGAGGCAGGACGGACAGACGGACGGACGGACTTCTCCGTTTCCCTGTGAGACGCCAGGACAAGTTGCTTCTTTTCTCTGTGTTGTAGGTTTGTGAAGTTTTCTATGCCCAGCGTTCCTGACTTCGAGACGCTGTTCTCACAGGTTCAGCTCTTCATCAGCACTTGTAACGGGGAGCACATTCGCTATGCAACAGACACCTGTAAGGGGAGCAGCTTTTTCTTCTTTTCCACGGAATGTATTCTGCCCTGTAGTCATTTATGTTTTCAATATTTTATTATTGTTGTGTCTAGTTGCTGGGCTTTGCCATCAGCTAACAAATGCACTTGTGGAAAGAAAACAGGTAAGAATGTTATTTGAGTATTTATAGTTCTGTTTCGCACGCCTCTAATCTGCACAGTGCGCTGAGTGTAAGGGTTCCAGCCTGGTGTTGAGACCCTAATGCTCGGATGTACGTGGTCGCTGTGGAGAGCTCAGAGCATCCACTGTGGGGCTCTGACCACAGAAGTGGTGCCTCAAGGGGGAGGCTGCTGCTTGTGTTTGGAACTGCCATTCTAGCACCCTTGTGCTGTAAAATGCCGCTTTTTTGTTTGTTAAACCTTTTAACTTGCAATTATGACATAATTTTAGCTTTACAAAAAAGTTGTTAGGTTAGTATACTTAATTGCCATAAGTGCCCTTCACCCAGAGCCCCCAGCTGTTAGCGTCTTACACCCAGAGCCCCCAGCTGTTAGCGTCTTACACCCAGAGCCCCCAGCTGTTAGTGTCTTACCATACTTGTTCATTCTTTTCTCTTTTTCCTGAGCCCCGGAAAGAAAGTTGCAGATGTGATGCCTGAGTGCCTCAGCGAGTGTTTCTTAGAAATTAGGACAAATTAAGACGTTCTCTTGCATGACTGCAGCACACTGACCAACATGAGGAGATGAGCACTGACCGACTCCTTTAGCAAATCTGACCTGGTTCCGATTTTACCAGTTGTTTCACTGATATCTTTTATAACAGAAGAAAGTCTCAGATCACGGGTTGAATTACATTGCTGTGTGTCTTTAGTTTCCTTTAATCTGGTAAACTCTTTATTTTTTGTGATACACAAGTTGTAATTTGTAAGTTTCTTTTTGATTTGAAATTCAACTTTAAGACTAGTGTAAAAGAGGCTGAAAACAACCGCAAAAAAAAAAAAAAAAAAAAGAGGCTGAAAACAAAGAGCCAGTTGGTATTTTGTGGGAGCACTACGTAATTATTGTTTGAGGGAGATGGTTAATCCCAAGTCTCTACTGAAAAAACACGTTAAGTTCCTCAGCTATTTTATGGTCACACCTCCTCTCCAAAAGCTGACTGCACCTCGTGTGGTTCTTGGTCTTGTTATTCATGGTCAGGGCAGGAAAACGGTCCGTTTGTGCTTGGAACTGCCATTCTGGCGCCCCTTGTGCTGTAAAAGGGGCTTGTGGTATCACTCTCAACAGCAGTTTACCACCAGGTAAGAGATGTTGCTGGAGAGAATTTACAGGTGACAGCTAGACTGCCCTGTGGGACAATGCCAACATCCTTATCCACAATTCAGTCACCTAAGCATAGGTCTCATCTGTTGTAAATAATTTGTAAAATTTTTGTTTAGCTGTAAGTATAATGAACTCTTGAGAGTGTAATGTTGCTTTTGATTATTGATCTCCAATAATTAGAAAAAGCTTTATGATTTAAAAAGTTGTGCTGAATTACTCTACATATCACAATAAACAGCTTAAGACAACATTTTCTGACTGAATAGGGATAGAAGTTTCGTGAGAGGCTGTGGGACCCTCCTCTTGTGGTTTAGAAGAGCCCATCAGTATGTTACTTTCGTTTCTAAGTGACAGCCTAGGACCCAGCGTGCTGACAGGTGTCCTTTCCGACAGCCCCTGCGCGGAATCGGCGTCCTTAAGCAGGCCATTGACAAGATGCAGATGAACACAAACCAGTTGACCTCCGTCCATGCTGACCTTTGCCAGGTGAGCAGCGAGGGGTTGCCCCGAGTCACGGTTGGACTTGGTGAAGATGGCGCTGTGTTCTAAGCCTCGGAATGTGTAGCTGCCCCTGTTGCTGGGAAGGGAATCTTGGGGCTACTGAGCGCAAACCATCGACTGAGGCCCAGCTAGTCAGCTCGTGATGTGGGGGCAGGTGGGGTGAGTAGGGCTTGTGACCTTAACAATCCCAGTAAGGAGCTCTGGAACCTGAGGACGAACCAGGTGACTTCTTACACTTCAAAGTGTTGTTCATGTATTTATTTTATTTTGTGTGACTCCAAACCCAGATGGCAAAGGGCGGTGGGTATATAATGAAGCCCGTCTCCCACCTGCTGACTGGCCACCCATCCCTTCTCTCCAAAGGAAACTGGAATTAGTAGTTTCTTAGGCATCCTTCCAAAGACGGTTTATGCACGTATAAGATATGTTTATATTTGTCCTCTCTAGTTTTTTAAACACAAATACTAATCTATACAATGTCTTATGTACCTTGCTTTTTTCTTACTGTGTCTTGGAGATGATTCCATGTCAGTGCTTTACAGCTGCAGAGAATTCCATAACATGGGTTTAGCCAGTCCCTGTGGGGTATCTAGATTGTTTCCTTTATGAATAACATGGTATGTGGATTATTTTCAACCACATGTTCTAATTTCACATGGAGACGTGCTTTCTTTTCTCTTTATTTATTTATTTATTTTTTGGCCGCGTTGGGTCTTCGTTGCAGTGCACAGGCTTCTCATCGTTGGTGGCTTCTCTTGTTGTGGAACAGGGGCTCTAGGCGCACGGGCTCTAGAGCGCAGGCTCAGTAGTTGTGGTGCACAGGCTTGGTTGCTCTGCGGCATGTGGGATCTCCCCGGACCAGGGCTCAAAGCCGTGTCCCCTGCATTGGCAGGCAGATTCTTAACCACTGTGCCACCAGGGAAGTCCCCTCTTTATTTCTTCTAAAAACTTTTGTGATGGAGGTGTGACGTACATACAGTAAAGTTTGCAGATCTCAGGTGTACAGTGCGTGCCCTGTGCTGCATCACCCAGACACAGAACTTTGCTGGATCTTGCTTTCTTGAGCTGCACATTCCCTACACTTACCTGAAGGGTTCAGACATGGAAAAGCAGTGATTGGAGAGAAACTGTTCTTACTTCACCAGATCAGTGAAGAGAAAAGGTCACACTTGTCGTGCATCTGTAAATAGATGGGCTTTGCTTCATTTGTGGAGCCCTTTATGTCATAGCTGGTTAGTCTTTTCTAAAGAAATGCTATTGTATTCTGAATGCCTAAGAAAATGGAATAACATGCTAACATTTAGATCATTTTAGTCAATAAAATGTAAAGCCCGTTATTTTCTAGAACTTTGCGGAATCTGGGAATTTGCTCTTTCTGCTAAAGCCGAAGTGCACCTAGAGTGATGGCTTCATGTCAATGTTTCCACAGCTGTGTCTGCTGGCGAAGTGCTTTAAGCCCGCCCTCCCGTACCTGGACGTGGACATGGTGGACATCTGCAAAGAGAACGGGGCCTACGAGGCCAAGCACTTCCTATGCTACTATTACTACGGCGGGATGGTCTACACCGGGCTGAAGAACTTCGAGCGGGCACTCTACTTCTACGAGCAGGTAGTCGGCGCTCCTCCGGGGGCGTATGAACTTGCAGGCTGGCGGCTGGAGCTGCAGGGGAGGGTTCTTTCAGAGGCCGTTTCCCTGTGGCCAGGGGCGCAGGGCAGGGGAGGGATGGGCACTGTGGGGCAGGCTGACCAGGCTTTGCCACGACCCCTGGTTTGGGTTGAGTTGTGTGTGTCTCTTGACTTTGTAGCTTCCTTTGTGTGTGGGGAAGGGATGGAACCGAGTGACCTTTGACGCATCTTCTTGTTCTGAAACCAGATGTGACGTTCGGTTAAGCTTTTCTTTCTTTCATTGTTTTTTTTGGCTGCACCGCGTGGCCTGTGGGATCTTAGCTCCCCGACCAGGGATTGAACCCAGGGCCACAGCAGTGAAAGCGCTGAGCCCTAACCACTGGACTGTCAGGGAACTCCCGAGTTTTTGTTACTTTAATAAATGAAACATTCTTCTGGTCTGTGATTCAAAGGGTGTGAAGGAGTACACAGTGAAGAGTGCCTCCCACCTTTGTGTCTGTGTAATGAGACGTATTGCGCAGCTCTGCAGCTTCACTCAGGGTCTAACAAAGATAGACAGTGCTGGCTACAACCAGTGTTTTAGGATAAATTTGCCAGATGTCCATAAGTTGTTTCATTCAGAGCACATGTTCAGGTGATAAAAGACATTCCAAGCCTCAGAGGCGCTCATGGTGTATTTGAGGTGCTGTAGAAGCCCCCGCACAGACCTGTGAGTGGGTGTCGCCTCAGTGAGCGGGAGCTGGCCAGCATCGCTGGGGGCCTAGGGCAGGGTGACCACAGGTGCTGTTGGCAGGGGCGATGTCTTTCAAGGACGTGACTGGTCAGGTAGGACCTTCCAGGGGACTACATTGACCGTACGGTCACAATTTCAGTTCCTCAGAAAACCGCGAGCAGACACCCGCAGCGACTGAACGCGCGGTGGCTCTGCAGCCTAGCAGAGGTGGGATGAGCCCGCCGATGGTCTAGGGGTGCCGAGACATGGGCGCGCGGCAGGAGGGTGCGCGGTCTGTCACAGAGAGTTGAAATGTCAAAGACACAGCATGTTCACGTTTACAGCTAGAAGGCTTTTACCTGATAATCCACGTAGTCCCTCTTTTGCCCAAGTGACAGTCTGCTTCATGGCGCTGTGTCTTCATGATGTACATCAGTTCCAGGTAGTATTAGTACCTTAATTTCAGGAGGTGACACAGATTTTGTTTTACTGCCTTTTTAAAATCCAAAAGAACGATGTACTTAGTGAAAAAAATTCAGATCACGCAGCATTATATAAAGTAAAGAGTGAAAGTAGCCTCTTCCTCTTACCCCGTGCCACAGGTGGCCCTGGCAGCCCACTAGCCCCCGGTCGGCGTGGTACTCTAAGCAGGTTTGGTGCTTCGCCATTAAAGCAGTGCTGCGTGTGGATCGTGGCATTTGTGTTCTTCTGCACTTGCATGAGTGTTTCCGTTGAATAATTCTCAGAAGTGCCTTGTAGGCTCAGTGGCTTGGATTTTGATTTGGAACATTTGGGCTGATGTGGGTGTGATAGTTTTGAATTCTTAACCCTCATGAATCCAGGTGAAAAAAGGTGGAAAGGCAGCCTCAGGATGGGAGGAAATATTGGCAGATCACATTTCTGATAAGAGACTTACATCCAGAATATACAAAGATGTCTTAAAACTCAACAATAAAATTTAAAAAATGGGCAGTGGGTTTGAATAGACATTGCTCTAAAGAAGATAGACAGATGGCTAAAAGCAGTAGTCATCAGGGAAATGCAAATCAAAACCACAGTGTGATATCAAGTCACACTAGGATGGCTGAAGTTAAAAAGAGAGCCAGTAACGTGTTGATGAGGATGTGGGGAACTCAGAGCCCCCGTGACTGCCAGCGGAGTGCACAGTGGTGTGGCCGCTTTGCAAATAGTTCTGCGCTTCCTCAAAACGTTAAACCTACAACTTCCAAATGACCTGGCACTTCGCTCCCAGGATTGCACCCGAGGGAAGTGAAGACAAATGTCCACTCAGATCCATACATGAATGTTCACAGCACCATGATGATTCACGTGGCCAGACGCCCGCCAGCTGAGGATCTGAGTACACAGAAGGTGGGGCACTGTTGGCCCATGACACAGATGATGTCCTGACACAGGCCACTGCAGGGGTGTGCCCTGAAAATGTCACCTCGAAGCTGCTCACGAAAGACTACATGAAGCCATTTATGGGACTTCCCTGGCGGTCCAGTGGTTAGGACTCCATGGTCTCACTGCCCAGGGCCTGGTTGGGGAACTGGGATCCCATAAGCCACGCAGCGAGGCCACACACACAGAAAAAAAGCCATTTATATGCACTGTCTAGAGTAGCCAAATCCATTGAGATGTGAAGTAGAGGAGTGGTCGCCTGGGGTAGGGGGGTGGGCGGTGACCACTGACGGCCTGGGGTTTCTTTTTAGGGGGTGAAAATGTTCTGAAATTCGGTAGTGGTGATAGTCGCACAGCTTGGTGAAGACACCAAAGCCCAGTGAGTTGGATGTGTTCAAAGGGTAAATGCTAGAGTTATTAAAAGGTAGTGATTTAGTATAAGTGCTCTTTTCCTAATTCAAGCTCCCCTGCTGTCTTCACTCCTGCTCAGGCCATCGCCACTCCTGCTATGGCTGTCAGTCACATCATGCTGGAGGCATATAAAAAGTATATTCTCGTTTCTTTGATACTGCTTGGCAAAGTGCAGCAGCTGCCGAAATACACGTCTCAAATTGTGGGAAGATTCATTAAGGTGAGTTTTTAAAACAAGATTTCCTAGGTGACATGTTCTGATCATAGGAAATTGTGGTGATGTGTAGCTCTGTCATCTTTTTTTTTTTTTTTTTTTTTTTTGCGGTACGCGGGCCTCTCACTGTTGTGGCCTCTCCTGTTGCGGAGCACAGGCTCCGGACGCCCAGGCTCAGCGGCCATGGCTCACGGGCCCAGCCGCTCTGCGGCATGTGGGATCTTCTCGGACCGGGGCATGAACCCGCGACCCCTGCATCGGCAGGCGGACTCTCAACCACTGCGCCACCAGGGAAGCCCTCTGTCGTCTTATTCTGCGGGCCCTAGCTCTCCCGGCACGTTAAATTAGCAGATGCTCACTTGCTGGCTGCTGGGCATGTGGCAGAGCCCGAACCCTCCCAGTCCGTGCACACCGATCGCCTGACGGACCGCGATGTTCCTAGGAATCTGTTTTCACACTTTTGCTCTGGGTGATCATAGCTGTAGATGTTTAAGGTCCTAGAAAAGCAGTGCTGACTCTGTTGGACTCTCACTTTGACCAAGTGCCGGGGAATCTTATTAGACCCCAAGCGCTGCTCACAGAGCTGCTCTTGTTTCCCTGAGGACTCAGCCCTGGGACCACGTGAAGAAATGACCTACTTTTTTTTTTTTTTTTAAATAATACATGCTCATAGGGTTTTGTTTTTGTTTTTTTTTAAACTGAAGTCACTATCATTCTGATAACAATTTTTTGCTGACCCTCCTTGTACAAAATTCAGAATTTCACTAGATCAGTGTGAGAGTCTTCCTGATGAGAAGATTTCCGTGCTGCCTTGTTGAGGGTGGCCCGTGTCCTTCTCTAAGAGCCCGTCGTGCTTCTCAGGCTCCAGGCTTTTAGTCACATACGGGGGCATGGGGGTGGGTAGAAGGACGTGCAGGTTTGGGGAGCTCCTGGGGTGATTGAGGTGGCCCTAGGAGGAGGGCCTTTGTAAGGTGAGGTCCCCATGACTCGGCCTCCTTCCCCGCAGTTGTGGTTTGTTGGCGGTGATATCAGAGTGGTGAAGAGGGCACAGGCTTCAGGGTGGGGATGCAGGTTTGAATCCGTGTCTCAGGACCACGGACCTACTCGTGGGCCTGGGTCCAGTTTCTCACGTATAAGAGAGAGGGGAATGCGTGCACACGTATAAGATAGAGGGGGACGCATGTGCATGTAGTAAGAGGGCAACGTATGTTCACGTAATGAGACAGAAGGGAACGCATGTTCACGTAATGAGACAGGGGAACGCATGCGCACGTAATAAGGGCAACACATGCACACGTATGATAGAGGGCAACGCATGCTCACGTAATGAGATAGAGGGGAACGCATGCTCACGTAATGAGATAGAGGGGAACGCATGTGCACGTAATAAGCTAGAGGGCAACGCATGCGCGCGTGTAAGATAGAGGGCAACGCATGCTCACGTAATGAGGTAGAGGGGAGCGCATGCGATGGTGAAGGCAGCACACCTCTGAGTGTGCCCTCAGCCCTGTTGTCTCTGGTTCCCCCAGAAGTAGCGGGTTGTCCTGTTGCACCCAGTGAGGTATGTGTGAGCGGGAGAGGGAACTGAGAAGGGTGGGAATTTTCCTTCTTTCTTCCCAAAGTGGTTTATCAAGAGAAAAATCAAGAGCCCCTGATGGAGAAAAAAGACCTGTGTGCCTTTACTAACTGTGTGTACTGCACTTGCTGTGCAGCAGTTTGCTCTGTACTACAAAGTGGGAGTTTTTTTTGTTTGACAGTAAACTAATCCATGGTGCATTTCTATCCTTGGTCTTGAAAACTAGGCATTTGCTTTGGGTAAATTATAATTTGTTAGGTAACAGTGAAGGATGTTGAATGTACTTGCTCCAAATTTAGTGCCATGTTTTCTTTTGCGTCTTACACAGGCTCCGTTCCTCTAACTCTCGAATCTGGTTTCTTCCCGCCTGCACACCTTTAGCCTCTTAGCAACGCGTACCACGAGTTAGCGCAAGTTTATTCCACCAACAACCCCTCGGAGCTCCGCACCCTGGTGACCAAGCACAGCGAGACCTTCACTCGCGACAACAACATGGGGCTGGTGAAGCAGTGCCTGTCCTCGCTGTACAAGAAGAACATCCAGAGGCTCACCAAGGTGAGGCCCTGGCCGGGCCCCTCCGACCCTGGGCTCCTTTTCTCCCCTCGCCCCCCTCAGCGCCGGGGCAGCAGCACAGGGTCTCGTCCTGAGGAAGAGCTCTCCCAGCTGACTCCCTAGGGCACTTTGATGGGTGCTTTTGGTCTTTCCAGTGCTGGGGCAGGGTATTTGAGAAGAGGGACAGGTGAAGGGCAAGAGGTAGGAGATATGGCCACCCTGGGAGGTACAGACAGGGAGCCCGGGGGCGTGGCCATGCTGCTCTGGACCCTGCGGCGGGCTGACGCACGCGGGGGCACAGGGCCAGCACACTGGAGCTGAGGGAGGTGAGCCGATCGTGTATTTTCTATTTTCAAGATGAAAATAAACCTAGTGGCTTTTGATGACGGAAAATACGCTTATTATCAAATGTTAAAACCGCCCAGGAAAGTGTAAAAAGAAAAACGAAGCTCCCCACGAGCCAGGAAGGCGTTTGCTGCAGGGAGTGGTAAACCAACAAAGAGCAGCGGCGACCGGGACGGTGCGGCTCTTCTCCTGGGGCTTAAGGACGGGGCTGTGGGGCTCCAGGCAGAGGACGGGAAAGGATGCTGCTCAGTTGATGCGAGGGCCAGGGAGGCTGGAGGGGACCAGGGGGAGGAGGGGCAGCCGGGGAGGCCGCCACTACACGGGGAGAATCGCTCCTGGAGCAGGAGGAGAGGGAAGGGTCACCGCACACGAGGAGGAGGCCCTTCCAGACACTCCAGACATCCGTCTGTAAGAGGAAGATGGAGACACGAAAGAGAGAGCGCCTCGAGAAGAGGAAAAACAAATGTCCTGTCAGAGAAAAGCCAGCTGGACCCGTAGGCTAGAAAGACCGGACCTAAAAGATTCAAGGTGACCAGCAGCTGAATTCTCCCCACAGTGTTTTCCATTTGGCCCAGGTGCCAACACAGCTGCTCTAAGTACAATAAGTTTCTATCTCGCCATCGAGAGGAGCTGCTGGGAAACAGCTGCACCCGTAGGTGACTGGTACTGGGAGTTTAGATGGAAAACCAAAATGTGAACAAGGAGAGAAGACAGTGCACGTTCAAAAAAATGTTAAGTTACAAAATGGCGGATGAGAGTTAAATGAAGAATTAGAACTTAGGGAATCTAGTAAGTAGGCATCACTGTGAAAATCATCAGTTAAACTCTTGTGAAATAGTCAACCCCAGTTCGTCACTTTGGAATCAGTTGATAGCTTATGCCGAGAAGTCGGTATGCTTTATATGGAAAGTGCAGTTTTCCATTTTGGATTGGATAAACACGGATCCAGAGTGTGACCAAGCAAACGTGAAGGGCCTTGGGTGGCCAGTCCAGGGCGGGGCAGTGGCTTCACAGTCACCAGCGTCCTGGTCCTACTGTGCTGACTTACCATTGATTTGAGTCCGCTGGGCTGATAAGCCCTTCCCGGCGGCCTTGGGGGGGGCATCACAGCTGCTGGTGGGCAGGGGCGCCGCCATGGAGGATGCGTGGCGTCATGCCGTGGTGCCAGAACAGTAGATGGGGCATCAGAGGATTTTCCAGCCAGGTTAGTAGTCTGCTATTCAAAGGGCAAAAGAATCAGGCTTTTAAAGAAGTCTCAGCAGGTGTACTGCATGTGGGTGTCGGGATGAGAGGCTGCTGCAGGGCCACCAGGGAAATGGGCTTATCCTGTGAGGCTCAGATCTGCTCCACATTCATGTTTTGTGGGCGTCTCTCTAAATCCCTCTGCTCTGTGTGTAGACACCCCATTAACTGTAGTTGGGATCATATTGTATGTGCTGTCCTGTACACTGCTTTTTTCACTGTCTTCACCTTGTTTCCATGGCAATGTAAGCCTGCACCACAATGACTGTACATCATACTCTGTTGTACAGATGGTCAAACTCACTCAACCAGTCCTCTTCTGGTAGACATTCCAGTGGAAGTTTCTCCTTATTTTGAAATGGGGAAAAGGACAGTTCCGGGTATTTAGAAATGTTCACTTTTGAGTCCTCATTGGCGCTAAACTACTTAGATACTTCTTAGGATTAACAGTAGTTTCATTTGCAGAGGGCATGCTACTCTTTGAACTAAAGTATATGTATCAGTAGAATTCTCGGTCATTGACTTATCAAGAGTTTTCAACATCACAGTCTTAACATGGCCTGCTGTGAAGATGCCATCATTGTAAATATTGCCAGCTGCCCTAAAGGAAGAGCTCTTCTAATTTGTTCCTGGAAGGGGGCCTTTTCATCAGGGCCCAGGCAAACCCATGATAAACACTGGTTTCCTTTTAACCCCCATTTGTTTACACATTCTAGCTTTGAATTTTGAAGGACGAATGTGATTTTTTTCAATTTTATATTATTTACAAGGTAATATGTTTACAATACGAAATTCAAAGACACAAAAATCTCCATCCAGTTCCTATACCCCAGCCGGCCTTTTCTTTCCCCAGAGGCAGCCTGGTGTCACCCGCTTCTCGGATATCCTTCCAGAGATCATCTGTGCACATAGGCACATGCACTCATACGCATGTGTGCTGTCACACATATGCACTCTTCCCTTGTACACAGATGTGAGCGTGCTGTAGACCCTGTTTTGCATCCTTTTTTATATTTAACGATGCACATGTCTTGGATTCTTTTCCAGCTCATAAAAAGTGTCCACACCAGTAAGTTTTTTACAACCGTGTAGGAGTCCATTCGTGTAATTGTGCTGCACTCAGCCAGTCCTCTGCTGACGGACTTCTAGGTGGTTCCAATCTTTGCCGTTGCAGGCGGCGCTGAAATGGCGGTGCACACGTCATTTCAGATGTACAGGACACACGTGTGGGATACTGCTTAAAAGTCATTAGTCCTCTAGAAAACTGATGCTGAAACCTTAGTTTATCCATTGCATGTCATCTTCACAACAAAAAGTTGTCTTGTACAGTATCGGAAAGCTTTTCAGAGACTCAGTAGAACACTGTACACATTTAATAAAATTTCTTTCCTCAGCATTTCTACTTGTGATTAATTAACTTCTGAATTTCAGACCTTTTTAACGCTGTCATTACAAGACATGGCAAGTCGTGTGCAGTTATCTGGACCTCAGGAGGCAGAAAAGTATGTCTTGCACATGGTGAGTGTGTTGCTGTTTTTCAAAAAGTAATCACTGTATTTTTGTCCTTGTAAAGGTAACAGGTGTTTACGATAGAAAATCCAAAGGAGGACGAAGGGGGCCCATCCAGCGTCAACCACTGTGGACATTTTCGTCGATTTCCTTACAGTCTTTGGGGTTTTCCCGTGACATGTACTCATGTGTCGCACACAGTGGTGTCTTAGCAGTGCTCCGTATTTATATTTTCATTGTCACGGTTTTTGTGAATATCATTTAAAACACTCATGAAATACTTCAGATAATACAAAGAGACACAAAGCAGTGCTGCTCTGCCTGCTGGTCTGTGATGAGCCCACGGACGAGCCATATGTGGGGCAGGGCCCTGCTGCCCTGAGGAAGTCCTGTGCAGCGAGGTAGGGGCCGGTGACCTCATGGGTGGCAGTCTGACTCACCCCCCTCCTGGGTGGTGTCACCCCGAGACCACACTCAGAGCAGATCCCCACGCGCTCAGCTCCAGCTGCAGATGGCAGATGTCACAGGACACCTGAGACCCATTTACTTCCCAGTTGTAACTCCCCACTCCCCAAATTTAGATGGGCATTTATTTATTTATTTGTTTTTTAAAGGTTGGCATTTTTATATTTATTTATTTATTTACTTACTTTGGCAGGGCTGCATTGGGTCTTCATTGCGGTGTGCGGGCTTCTCATTGCGGTGGCTTCTCTTTTTGCCGAGCATGGCTCTAGGCACGCGGGCTTCAGTAGTTGCGGCACGCGGGCTCAATAGTTGTGGCGCACGGGCTTAGTTGTTCCACGGTATGTGAGATCTTCCCAGACCAGGGCTCGAACCCGTGTCCCTTGCTCTGGCAGGCAGATTCTTAACCACTGCGCCATCAGGGAAGTCCCTGGATAAGCATTTAAATGACTATGTGGTAACCCACCAAGTTGAAATAGCATCATTTAGTTATTCTGTTACACAAACGCATGCCTCCGATCTGATCCCCAAGAGCAAACCTCTGTCCTTAGCCCGGGTCAGGCACGTCTTCTCATGTAGAAAGTCAGCATTCTGCGTTTTCTGCTAGTGATCTCCCCTGTGATGTCAGGAGTGCTGCCAGGTCCGGATTAGGAGTCATGAAACTGTTTTCAGTGTGATAATGGAGTATTTTCTTTCCATAGTTCAATTTACAAATGTTTGAAGGTTTTTTCCTTCAACGTAATCCTCCAAACACAGAGACACACATCCCAAACAAACAAAACCAGTCCCACCTCCCCAGCCTCGGAGCGCCTGCTGAGAGCACCTTGCCGCCCACAGGGTTTCGTCCCGTGGGTCAGCCGCACACCTCCCCGGACTTGCTCGTCAGCGGTGCGGACACAGCTAGTGAGGTGCTTGCCCAGCCCAGACGGACCCTGACAGGCTCCAGACCCGCTGGCGGTGTTCTATCTGCCGGAGACACGTGGCATTTGCCAGGGCAAATGTCTGAGGGCGCTTCTGGTCGTCACAGCTGGGGGTGCTACTCACATGTAGCGGGTAGAGCGGGGGGCACTGCTCAAGCTCCCACGATGCAGAGGACTGCGCCCGCCACAAAGAATTGTCTGGCTCAAAACGTCAGGCCACACCTGAAAAATCCTGCCCTACCGTGTAAAATTTATGAAGGCAGGGGTTGTTCTTTAAATAAGACTCAATTTTTTTACAGTGGTTTGAGGTTCATAGCACAGTTGAAGGGAAAGGACAGGGTTCCCCGCCCCACACGTGCACAGCTTCCCCTTATCAGTATCCCTACCGGGTGGGACAGTTCTTAGCAACTGACAGCCCTACACAGATGTGTCACCATCCCAAGGCCTTAGTGCACATTAGGGTTCGTTCATGGTGTTGGACGTTCTGTGGGTTTGCACAGGTGTATAAGGACATGGGTCCATCATCATAGTGTCGTGTGGAGTATTTTCATGGGTTTGCACAGGTGTATAAGGACATGGGTCCATCATAGTATCGTGTGGAGTATTTTCATTGCCCTGAAAGTCCTCTGTGCTCTGCCTATTTGTCCCTCTCCCCCTCCCCCACCCCCACTGATCTTTTTATTTTCTCTACAGTTTTACCTTTTCCAGAATGTCATATAGTTGGAATCATACAGTGTGTAGCCTTCTCAAACCTGCTTCCAGCCCTACCTCTGCCTAGAAAGGTTATTATTATCCTGATCTCTAACGGCCTAGTTTTAGTCACGTCCTACTTTTGAGTTTTATATAAAAGGCAACGTACAGCATATGTACTGCGGGGTCTGGCTTCTTTTGCTCAACACCATGAGATTCATGCACAGTGTTGCGTATCATCGTAGTTGGCTCATTTGCAGGGCTGCAGCGTTGCACTGTACGAGGCTGCCTTTCCGTTCCCATCAGGGGACGCTTGGGTTGTTTCCAGTTGTAGTTACTACAGAGTGTGCCACTGTGGTGAGCCCGGTGTGCATGTCCTTCCCCTTTGTGAAGAGGCAGCTCTCTTTGCTCATGGGGTCAGAGTTACGCCTTCTGTTTAGTGTGTGTTGGGCTGTTGGTGTTTCATTAACTGGGGCCCATCCCTTTCCAGGATGGAAAGGAGCAGACCAACTCAGGCAGCTCAGTTCCACTGTGACAGACCACTGTCACCTGGGGAGCAATTTGTTAGAAAAACACCTGTTTGGGATTTTATCGGCTTCTCGCTTTTTACTTCATGGACAGGATTTGGCGATGAAGTTCAAACAGATAAATCCCCAGTTGTTGATGCGAAGAACAAAGACCTTGAAACTGCCTTGGAATCAACATTGGCAGAAAAGTTTTCTTAAAGGACCAGAAGACAATTTCTACTGGGGTGAAACAAAAATGTGTTAGGGTTTCACTTTTTAAAATGCAGCGGCAACGTCAGTTATATCTCACAGAAATTTTCTAAAGATGTAAGGGCACTTCCGAAACGTTATGCTAGAGAAGCAAGACACGGAGACCATATACTGTCTGACTCCATTTATATGAAACATCCAGAACAGGCGAATCCATGGGGCAGAAAGTAGCCTAGTGGGTGCAGGAGGCTTGGGAGGAGGGGAAATGGGCAGTGACTGCCTAAATGGGGCGGGTTCCCCGTGGGGGCAGTGAAATCTTTTGAAACAGGGTAGAGTTGGTGGCTGCACATCACAAGTGTAGTTGAATCCTCTGAATTGTTCACTTTAAAATGGTAAATTTGGGACTTGCCTGGCAGTCCAGTGGTTATGACTCTGCGCTCCCAATGCAGGGGGCACAGGTTCGGTCCCTGGTTGGGGAACTAAGATCCTGTATGCCGCATGGCCAACTAAATAAATAAACTAAGTAAAGTGGTTCATTTACCTCATGTGGATTTTACCCCTTCACGTCTGTCTTGCTGCAGAGCACGTGATAGGTATTGAACAGGTATCTGTGAATAAGCAGGTGGTGCTTCTACATCCACATGCAGATGTATTTATTGCTTTCTGTGATTTCTCCTGATTGTGTTGAAACACTGCATATTCACATCGTTTTGGGGTCTAAACTGCTTTCCTGATTTTTCTTTTATAGATAGAAGATGGTGAAATTTTTGCAAGTATTAATCAGAAGGATGGGATGGTCAGTTTCCATGATAACCCTGAAAAATATAATAACCCCGCCATGCTTCATAACATCGACCAGGAGGTAAATATGAATGCCAGGTGTTTTGGGCTGATGTTTAGGATGTTATACCTGAAACACTGACTCTATATTCCGAGATAATTTTAGCTCTGAATACGGGTAGTTCCCAACTAGTTTTCTAAGAACATCTTATTTCTTAGAAAGTTAATTTCAAGGTGGACTCTCCCAGGTTGTACGATTATAAGTAGATGGTGGGTTAGCTTATTTGTCTAGCTCACCAAAGCCTCCTCAACTCCTGAAACAGTTGAAGGGTCTTAGAATCGGTACGGTTTTATCCGTACCCAGTGGCCACCTATACTGTAGAGCCTTCAGTAATGTGAATCTGGAGCCCCAGCTCAGGAAGTCAGGAATCTCCTGTCTCTGCTGGGGGAGAGCGGGCAGCTGGAGGAGACGAGCCGTCCGCGGTTGCCCCTGGGCAGCAGCGTGGGCCCCGGAGCGCATCCTGCTCCGAGTGCTTGCCGGGATCTGGACATGAGCCAGGAGTGTGTGGGTAGTCTGGTTTCTTACCTCTGTTTAGGCAAACGGATTGAACTGAACAGCTCCAGAACCTTCAAAGCAGTATGTCTCCACAGTCTGTTTTTGGCAATTCCAAGTTTTCTTTAAAAAACCCTGAAAACGGGAAGGTTTTTTTTGTAACTCATGTGATGGCAAATGAATATTTTTAGGTTTCACTGCAAAAGATGTCAGCGTGTTTGATGACGGGGTGCTGCCCCAGGTCCTGCTGTACTGTGTTGCTGACGGAATCCAAAACTTCTGACTCCAGAATTCATCTGGCCCCAGGGTTGTGACCCTGTAGCACCCACAGTAATAGTCTAGGCTAAAAAGGTGAAGTTGCCCTAAACCCGCTCACTCAGCGCATCCACACCTGTCTGCCACGCAGATGCTGAGGTGCATAGAGCTGGACGAACGGCTGAGGGCCATGGACCAGGAGATCACAGTGAACCCCCAGTTTGTGCAGAAGGTGACTGGGGCCCCCTCACTCACGGAGTGGGCTGGGCGGGGCGGGGTGGCATCCTCCATCAGGTGTGTGAGCTTGTGCCCAGAAGCCATATCGGGGAGGCTCACAGAGACATACTCGTTGGGGACGTTTCCAGACTCCAGGCTGGAAGTGTGTTTAGGGATGAGGGTGGGGGTCCTGGACCTGCCTCCCCTGCACACGGGGTGGCGTCTTCGGGGGCGTAGGTGTCCGGGGCTGGCGGGAAACCCTTGGCCAGGGCAGACAAGTGCACTGCCTCTCTCCCTCCCTTCCAGAGCATGGGGTCACAGGAAGACGATTCGGGAAACAAGCCATCCAGTTATTCCTGAAGCCAGTGCCTCTCCTGAGTTTCAAAGAAGCCTTCTCCGTGTACGGGGCAGGTGTCGGGAAGGCAGCAGGGAGGACCAGGCCCGTCTCACCTAGACACTAAGGCGGTGTGTTTTGTTTTGACGTCTTCGGTCCTGTGTGCTTTCAGAAAACCATTCTCTCTGCAAAGAAAGGAAAACGTTTTCAAACTTTAAAGCCTGTTGTGGATTTATTTATCCTCAGATTAATGTGGTTATTGCATTAAATCTACCTTTTTGTTTTAAATTATTTGAACATTGGCGTGTCTTCTGTATCACTTTTTTCCTCAGAAAAGCTTTTAACAAACATATTCATTGTGAACAGGTACAGATTTTAGGAATTATTGGAAGATGTGAATCTAAAGTTGATATCAGGGGACTTCCCTGGTGGCGCAGTGGCTAAGAATCCACCTGCCAATGCAGGGGACACAGGTTCGAGCTCTGGTCTGGGAAGATGCCACATGCCGTGGAGCAACTAAGCCCGTGGGCCACAGCTACTGAGCCTGAGCTTTAGAGCCCGTGAGCCACAACTACTGAACCTACGTGCCACAACTACTGAAGCCCGCGCGCCTAGAGCCCGTGCTCCACAACAAGAGAAACCACTGCAGTGAGAAGCCCGCGCACCACAATGAAGAGTAGCCCCCGTTCACCGCAAATAGAGAAAGCCCACAGGCAGCAACGAAGACCCAAAGAAGCCCAAAATAAATTTATTTAAAAAAAAGAAATTTTCCCTCTATCAGTGTGGCAAGTTACACAGTCTTGTTTTTATGAAAACAATTGGACAACTTCTGATTTACCTGGATCTGAATTAAAATCACCTCAACTGTGTTCAAGAATTCTAGTAGTTGCCAGTCATGGCTATTTAAGGAAAAAGTAACTTTCTTGTGGGCTCCTCATGTGGACACTACTAGATTCTTCCCCGAATAGTGATTCATTGAAACACCGCGTTATTTTGAAACTTTGATTTCCAGAGGGCCCGGTGTTTAGGGCCTGGTCCCGCGTTCGCAGGGCGCTCACGTGAGCCCCTCCTGTCGGGGTTGGGGAGGAGGGCCCTCACTCCCGGCCCTCACACCTGCCCTCGTGTGTTCTCTTGGTTCCGTGGCTAGAGCTCTGCAAACCTAGCAGGCCCCCCTGCAGTCGGCTCAGGACCCTGGCAGGGTGCTGGGGATCCGCCTCGCTGCAGCCCCCGTGTCCATGTGGCAATACAGCCCAGGAGGCAGGCCTCCCCCTCCACAAACCGTCGGGGACCCAGTTCCACTGGGCACCTCCTCCAGCCTCCAGCCACCTACATTCTATGAATCCCTTGGGAGACTTTTTTCCCTTTTCTAATGTGTGGTTAATGGCTCTGCTACATTGTTTCTATTCAACTGGCCAGCGGTTTCTCTCCACAGCAGTGGCTTTTGAAAATCTTGGGTCAAGATGAGTGGCCTCGTTTGTTACTAGAAGTGAGCATGAGACCCCACATGCTGAGCAGATGTTGCCTGGCACTGCCTGAGTCTCGTTTTTGAATAGTTACCAGAATCTGTTTGCGTGAATAGTTAAGATAGCCTCAGCCATTCCTTGGAGTTAATTCTCAGCAGCAGCTCCCTTTGTGAACACGTTCACTTATGAATACCTGTAGCATTTTGATGGTGCCTGAAGATGGTGAGCTTGCACCTAGGCAAGTAGGGCAGTTTCTGAGGTCCAAGGATGTAGCCTGGGGTTGGTGTTCATTAGTGGACCTACTGTTTCTCTGTGGACTCTTAAAGTGTGTCTTTTCATGGTGCTCTCAAATGTTAATAAGTACTCCAGATTAACGAGAATAACTGATCACCTTCAGAATTCAGTACTTGCGTTATATGTGTTTCTATTTGTATCGGTGCCCAGTGGGAACCCCCCCGCCTCCCCTCAAAGGGACAGTATTCAGCTTCTAGTCTAGACTTTATTAGGTGAGTAGCTTGGTCTGCGGGGCCTCCAGTTTGAGATATACTGGTATAAGGTATTCTTTAAAGAAACATCTGGTTGCATGTTTTTGAAATGACAGTAGATGTTTTCTGAGCCAAAGAATGGTACTAAATGGGCAATAATGGAATTTTTCTGGCCTGCATGGAAGGCACCTTCTTTACTTTGTTTAGTAAGTACATCGGAATCCCAAGCAAAGCTGGATAATAGAACATTCCTGGGAAGAATCCTAACTAGCCCTAGTAACAGGATATAATGCCTGTGTCATCTAACCAGGGACAAATGCTTTTACTTTTCTAGTACATAATTTAGCAGAGGGTCTTATAAACCTCTCTTAGCTTTTTAAGCGTGGCATTCACAGGTGGACCGTCCTTGTTCACATTCCCTCCTCTGTCTATGCCAATGGTCAACTTGTGTTCTAATTCTCTTCTATTGCTTGCTTTTCAAAGATGCAGTTTTGGATTTGTAAATTCTAAGTTTCCGGGTTGCAACTTGAAACAGTAGCCAATTTGTAGAAGAAAACTGTTATTTGCATGTAAGCCTGAGCAGTTGCGAAGGGCCCAGAGAAAATAAATGACAGGGTAAATCAGATACTTGTGAATGGGGAAATATGATGGCTACTCTTTTTAGGCAGTTAAATTACTTAACGGTGGTGCACAAAGACAAAATCCTATCTGTATCTTGTTCTAAAATCAAAAGCTGAAACCAGAGAACTTTTGCTAATTGTAAAAGGCATTTAATAAGCCTGTATCCATAATGGACTGTTAAAGTTTATTATTAGACTAAAAAGTAGCTGCTTGGGGTTTAAGAAGCAGCTAGTATTAGATTAAAACACAAGCAAGCTATCAGTTGAATTCTAATTGGGGAGGGGAATTAATTTTTTTAAAGTTTCCTGAAAGTGCTGTGATAAAAAATGCAAAATAAACTGTAGGGTTTTTTTTTTTTAATAAGAGATAATATTAGACGACTAGTAATTCTTGCCTTGCAACTGGCCGGACACCTTATACGCAGAGTTGACTGTCTAATATCCCAAAACCTCAACGTGATATACAAGTCCTGCACGAGTTCTCCTTCTGAAATATTACCCATTACTTGCTTGCTGCCGTTCAGCAGCTGGACAGGCTCCCAAACTGTTATACATATCTAAAAATCCAGGGAATGTTGTCTTGGTTGCTCCAAGAAATGAAAGCTGAGATTATTATTTATTCTTATAACAGGGAACCAATTATAGTACCCTTAAAATAATGACACGATTAAAAGTGTTAGATCCAACCTGCCTACAAATAAAACATACCTCTTCCTTCTGAAACTGAAAACTAATTCAGGGACATGGTGGTTTTGACTCAAAGATAAAGCCCAGCTGTATTCTATAGCTACACAAGGGCATATGTTAGGGAGAGTGCACCTGAAAACCTCAAAGGACATTTTCACAGTGAGACTTTTACTTTTCTCTCTTCACTTGGCTCTGTGGTCTTGGCAACTGGCATCCGTGAAGCACCCCCTCAGTCTGGATGCTCAGCTGTCAATACATCCCCAGTAAAGCCCCTTCGTTTGGCAGTAGGAAGGCAGAAAAGCATCAAGAAATCTTTAATTCTGATTGAGCCCATTTCAGTGATGGAAAAACATGTTCTGGACTGTAAATGCCAGGCAAGAGTACATCCAACACTTTTGGTAACATTTCTTAACGTTCCTGTTATGGGATAGAAGCTCTGAGTTTAGCATGGTATTTCATTTAGTTGAGCATTATTGGGGAGTATTGCCACCTATACTTTGTGAACATTGCTGCTGAGTTTTGATCGCCTTTCCCACTGATAAGGTGGGTTACATTTTCTGACCTCTGACATGTCCCTTTTGTTGAATGTCCCTAAAAGTTTATCCTCTGAGTCAGTTTAATTAACCCTTGGTACAATTCACTAATTCAAGGAATTGCCCTGTAGTTGTTACTTTTAAACAGATTTATAGATTTATTTGAGAAAGCACCTCCAAAAGTGGTGCTGTCAAAGATATTAATGGCATAAATGGGGTTGAGCTGCCGTCGAATGCGCGTTGAGTTTTATTGAAAATGTCAGTGGTTGAATAAACCTTCCTTCACTTGGGACCTCCATTAGCCTATCATCATGGAAATAAGGATAATCTGATCAAGATGGTGTCCTCCAGTGACAAACTGAGGAAGTTAATTCCTGGAATTAAAGTTACAAAATGAAAAAGCAATTTTTTTTCTTGGCTTAAAACCCGACTAAACCAATGTTTCAAGAACAACTACCACTAAGAGAAAATGGGAAATAACAAGATTACAGTTGTTGGAAATGTTTTCTTTTACAAGTTGGAAAGGCACAGACATACTAGGAGGCTGCAAACATTTCTGGAACCTTTCCACTAAGGCTTTCAAAGAGCATTTGGCAAACTCAGTAAAATTCATAAGCCAGAGAGAAGCGGCCCCGCAAGTCAACCAGCAGCCCTCGGCCACGTCACATCACGCCCTGAGGGCTTTCGGACTGACCTCTAAGTACACAGGCTGAATAAAAGGCGCCCAGGTTCAAGAAGATTATCACTCGATAACTACGTTTTTTTAAAAAGCTTGACGCGCTGCTGGGTAGGGAAGAGAGGGAGCCAGTCGCGCATGCGCACCCCACCCCGCCTTCCCCGGCGTCGCGCAGTTCGTGCGTCACCGGGCGACCGTCTCCCGCCCCGCCCCCTGCCCGCACGTTCCACCGAAGACTGGTTCCAACGGAAATTTAATGAAAACCAACGGTGAAACCAAAAGGAATTACAGCGTCATTTATAACGTCGCGACGTTCTCTTTCTTTCTTCCTTCGGTGTGGACTGGGAGTCCTAGGATAGATATATTTTTCCTCAAATCTCTTCAAAAACTTTTAATTAAAGCATCCTTCCCCCCTTCTGGAATGGTTTCCTCCGCTGCCCCCGCCCACGCGGGCGGAACCACTCCGGGCTTCTCGGTGGGGGCACGGGCTGGGGCGGCGGAGGGCGTCGGGCAGCTGTTGCAGCGTTCCGCCGGACTTTGGAGCTGCCGGGCTCGTGCTGTCTTCCCGGGCTGTGAGTCTGGTGGGGCTCCGCGCGCCTCGCGGGGTGGGGGCGTCGGACGGCCCGCTCCCCCTCCTCGGCCCGGGCGGTGGTACCTCCCGGCCGAGTCACGCGCCCCGAGGCGGGCGCGGCGGATCTGTGAGGGTACACGGTGAGGAGAGCCACTTTGCGGACCCGGAGGGAGGCCGAGAGAGTGGGGAGGGGGGGAAGGCCGGATACCCAGGAGCGGGGCGCGGCGCGACGCGACGCGACCTGGAGCTTGGAGCCAGGGCGGCTCCCCGGCCTGTCCGGTCAGTCGGGCCGCGCGGTCCAGGGCGAGGGGGGCCGAGCCCGCCGGCCGGGGAAGCCGGGCTGAGGGGCGGGATGGCAGGGTTCGGCGACCCTGGAGCTGAGGGGGCGACCAGTATGGCGGGTACGATCGGGCGCGGCCTGGTTGCGGAAGGGGTGGGTCGCGGTGGCCGGAGGCACTGGGTCCCCAGCGCGGGGATACTTGGCAGACCTGCGGGGGCCCTCGGAGTGGCCGGGGGACCCGGGTCTCCGAGAGGACATGCTGAGGCGCCCGGCTACCAGTGGTTGAGTGACAGTGGCGCGACGCCGCGGTACCTTCGGGTGTCACACGCCTGTCCCCCGTGCACGAGGCCGGGCCGCCGTCGGGGAGCTGCAGCGTGTGTGATGCGGGTCGAGAGCTGCCGGGCTCAGCGCATCCTTAACCTTCCGTGGTCCTCGGGCGGACCGCAGTGGGGTAGAGGGACCCGGGCCAGGGTGCACCGCGGGAGGAGGTCGTGCCCACGTCACTGTCGGCGATGGGAGGGGGCGTGGACAGGACCCTGCCTTTCAGGGTGTAATGTTGAGCCTGTCGGGCGGGGGAGGGTTTTTGCCTCTTGGTTTCTGGAAGGCTGGTTGGAAAGGAAGGACTGTTGGGCATCCGGTAGAGAGAGATGGGAATCCGAGAGTGAGTGGAGACCCGGCCTCATGCTGCCCGAGTTCGGGTGCCATGGGCCGTAGTTCCCTCCCAGGCCTGTGGGGCGCAGCTTTAGGCTAGTGCCGAGAGAGGTATTTGGACCTGTCGGAGGTCACCTGGCTGCTCGGGGCTGGAGACAGACGTTTTTCCGCGTGCGCAGGTCTGGAGAGCTAAGTTTTATCTAGGCTGTGGCACCCCTGATTCCAGTAGTCAGAACTCTTGTCAGACAGGAGTGCTTCCCATTTACAGCAAAGTAAGAGTAGCCTGTCCCACGGGAAGTAGCTTAGCAACATCACCTCTGCTCTCTCCTTTCCATGTAAGGGTGGGCCTGTGGTCGGAAGGGCTAAATGGGCATGACGTGGGTGCTGCCCCCTTATAACCAAGAGCAGGAAGGATGAGGACTTTATATTTTTAAATATCTTACGTTTTATATAGACATTTAAATATAAATATAAGTACCTGTATCACAAGGGCTCCTTTACGAAACATGGCTGTAGACTTTGACCACAACATCGGCTTTCCATCGCTTGCTGCTTACAAGGCAAGTGGCCTGCTGAGCCACTCAGAACCACATCCTCTGTGTGATGTTCTCACTTGAGATTGGCTGTAAGCTGCTTGCATTTTTTTTTTTTTCCCCATGCCCACTGCTCTTAGAATTGGCTCTCATTTTTTTCCTTACCTAGAAAGCGTCAGGTCTTAGAGCTGAGGTATTGACCGCTGTTGCAGTGCCTGACTCGTTTGGAAATGACCTTGCTGGCTGTCACCTGGGCGGGGTGGTGGCTGTTTGGTCCTGCTGGGTGTAGAGGTTCGTGTTGACATCATCCACAAGCATTCCCCTTTCTGTGGCAACAACTGTCCTCTCTCCAGGCAGCTCCTAAATTCACTTGTCTACCCCCCATCAGTTTGGTGCCCACTGTGTGTCGGGAGCTGAGAGAGGTGGCTGGGTGTGAGCACTGCTGAGGGTCCTCTCTGAGCAGAGGGCGTGCAGGGAGAGGCCGCGCGCGCAAGGAGCGAGCCGCTGGAGGGCTGGGGGCGGCGTTCAGGGCCTTCCTCACCGGCCCTGCCCTCCTGGCCCTCTGCTGTTAGAATCTCCATGGAGCTCAAGGTCTTCCAGCTAAATGTCCTCCTGTCTTAGACTGTCTTCTGTCCCACTGCTCAGCTCCCTCCGGGAGCCCTCTGTGCCCTGGCCCGCCATGGCCTCCAGCTGCCCCTCCTATCCCCTGTCTGACCCCCAGATGTCTCCTTTGGGTTGGCCTCTGCCGCTCCTACTAGCCTGTGCGGGCAGGTGGGCGGCCCATGTCAGCTGAGTGGTTGACCGCAGACATCGGGTGGTGGCAGAGCGAGCAGGCGGGTAGCGAAGTGGCTATGAGTGCGGCCGCCAGCGGGAGGCCTCTCGAGGGCCCGTGGAGGGACCCGCCAGGCCCGGTGGGCGAGGGTGCCGCTCCCCGGGACCCGCTCCGCGGACTCCCCGCCCCCGCTGTGCGTGTTCACACTGTCTGCTGCCTTGCCTCTGTCGTCTGGGTTCAGCGTCCCAAGCAGGTGCCTCTGGCTGGCCAGGCCATGCTCAGGCCTGCGCCTGCCGACCAGGGGGTGAGCACAGAGCATGTCTGACCTTTGATTCTGTAATGGGGGCTGGCGTTCTCCAGTGGATCCTGCCGGTGTCCACTACACAGTCAGACGTCAGTAACTGAAATTGTCCTTCACTGTTTTGAGCACGGCTGTCCAAGAGAACTTTCTGTGGTGATAGAAATGGCCCTCCCACGGTCTGTGCTGTCCGTTTAAAATGGTGGCCGCGAGCCGCATGTGGCTGGCGAGACAGGAGGGGGGCTCTTCATCGTCGTTAATTTGGATCTGAGCTGCCACACATGGCTCTTGGATGCTGTGGTCTGGAGAAGACTTGTTCCCACTTTAGCCTGGCTCCCAGGCCCTGCTGTGTCACACGTGTCACGTCGGCTGGGCGGTCACTGTCCCGCCTCTGTTTCTGCACTACCTGCTGGAGCCCAGTGGACAGACGCCCCACCTTTAAGGTTTCCCCGCAGAGGGCAGTGCGCCTGCGTTCCCGCTACGCCCTCCCCGCCCTCTGCTGCCCTCCTCTGGGGCGATTTTGCTCACGTGGTCTCCGGCGTGATACTGGACTTCACCTCACTGCCTGTCCTCCTTTGTCATCTTGACCAGCTCTTCCTCCCTCCCACGTCTGAGCTCTGGGGCCTAGGTCCCCCAGCCCTGGCTGCCCCACTCCCATCTCCCATGGCCTGTCATCATCATCTCCACTGGAGGCTTAGTAGGCGCTGCTCTCGGCCGTCTTCTTCCATCCCCCACGTCCCCCGCTTCCTTCTTTGTGCTCTACAGTCCGCCCGTGAGCAGCGTCTGCATATCTCTTTGGGACGCACTCACGCTCTGAGGGTCCTTAGCGCTTTCCCCCACCCACCCTGGCCCAGGCCAGCTCGCTTCCCTGCGTCCGCCCTGGCTCCTGCACAGTGGCCAGAACGACCTTTTAAAATAACAGTCTAATTTATTGTGTTTCTCATCAGAACCCACCAAAGGTTCTCTGATCTTTGAAGAAAAGTTCAGGGTCTTACCATGGCCTAGAAGGGTCCCTAAAATCCACCTCTTGCTTGTCTTCTGCCCTCACCCCCCGGCTCTGCAGACATTCAGGCCCCGTCACGGCCTCTCCTCAGCCCCCGTGGTGCCCTCTGTTCCTTCCGCTGTCACCTGGGAATCCTTTTGTCCGAAACTACATCCCCCCTCCTCCAGTGTTTCTCTGTCCTGGACCCCTGTCCTTGTCTCCCTAATGCGGTCACCGCACTAGAGGAAGCGGTGTGTGTGTGTGTCTTTGTGTGTCTGTGTGTCCGTCCCCATCTGCCCACCTCGTGGCCCTGCCGGCACAGTCCTGACTGAAGGGTTTCTGTGTGATCCCGCATTAAGTTTCCCCTCCTCTTTGTCCTAACTCCTTGTGGACAGGGACGGTATCTGCTTTGTGTCCCCTGCCGCCGATGCAGTGCTGGCCCAGAGTGGGTGCTGGGCAGTGCTGCCTGGCTGGGTGACCTGCCTCTGCTGGACAGAAGCCCATTGAGGACAGCAGAGGTCACTGGGCTCTGGAGCCGGCAGGTTCTGGGGCTAGCTCATGGCATTTCCCTCCTCTCCCCAGCAGGCCTGGCACAGTCTCCAGGGCGCCATGAACGCCATCGTCGCGCTCTGTCACTTCTGCGAGCTCCACGGCCCCCGCACGCTCTTCTGCACAGAGGTCCTGCACGCCCCGCTTCCGCAAGGGGCGGGGAGCGGGGACGGCCCCGGCCGGGGCGAGCACGCTGAGGAAGAGGAGGGCGGTATCCAGATGAGCAGCCGCCTCCGCGCCCACAGCCCGGCGGAAGGGGCCAGCGCGGAGTCCAGCAGCCCGGGGCCCAAGAAGTCGGACATGTGCGAGGCCAGTGTCTCGTGGGGCGTTGGGGGCGTTTCTTCTCCGCGGAGGCCGCGCGCCGTGGGCGTGGCCTCACGGGCGCCGCCGGAGCTCGGGCTTGACCTCCTGGGGGTGGACAGGAGGCCACACGCCGTGGGCCGTGTGGTGTGCGCTTGCTGCTTTCCTTCCCTCCGGTCCTTTCCCTGCGTCCCAGCTTTAGCTTGTTCAGACCACCCTGGGCCAGCCGATGCTGGCCACCACCGTGGGGCCTGCCCTTTCGGCCTCGCCTCGCTCACTCGTGTCCACGCGCTGCCTTCTCAGCTCCCGTCCGTCAGTCTGGCGTCCTCCTCGCAGGCACCCTGCCCGCTTCGTGAGCTCTGGGGGATGAAGGTTAGGTCCCCGCACCAGGCGGCTGCTTCACCCGGAGCCCTGGGTCGGGATTGGAAATCAGGGTGGCATTGGACCTGTCACTACAGGGTGGACAACAACCCAGCCGTGTTAGCCTCGTTCCGCTGAGAAGCAGTCGCTGAGCTCGAGCTTGACTGGTTCACTGTGAGGGATCGAGGGTGGGGAGCAGAGGTGGGGAGGGCCCTCCGCTGGGAACGCCGCTGCCTGTGATGGAGAGGCAGGCAGGAAGGAGGCCTGCGCGGTGGGGGCCTTGGGGGCGGGTCCTTGAGCTGGAACGGCCTTGGGAGGCGTCCTGCATCGCCCAGGGAGGGGCTGGCTCCGGGGCCTCTGTGCGCAGTCCCAGGTTGGGGGCTGCCGCTGGGGCTCACAGCATTGGCGCCAACGTGACGGTGGCTTCAGAGGGGCAGCAGCCAGGGCCGCCGGTCCGGCCCCTTCCCCATGGCAGGGGGTCTGAGCATGTGTTCTCAGGCGGCCACGCCAGTGCCAGAGTGTGGCAGCCTCTCTTGGCACGAGGTCCCTGCCAAGTGGTCGTGCCCGGATCGAGGACGGAGGCTCCGGGCCTCAGTTTTGCCACCTGTGAGGTGGGGATTCTTCCGGTAACTGTCTCACAGGTTTGCTCCTTGGATTAGGTGAGGTGATGGGTACAGAGCTCTTCGGGATCCCTGCTGCATAAGTGCCAGTAGATGAGGTCCAGTGACCTCTGTGTTCAGTAGATTCGATGCCCTCTGACGACCTTGGTGATGTGTGCATCCTGACTTTCCTACTCGGGAAACACGGAAATCCTCAGTCAAGTATAACTCTAGGAGCCGGTTGTTCTTATGTGAAAACAGATTGAATTTTCTGCTTGAGATTTGCATAAGAGTCAGCAAGCATGTTGCTGGCTTACTGGTTTTCTTCCCTTTCTCGTGGGCAGGGCTGCCGGTCACTTGCAGCAGGGCATCCTGGGTACATCAGCCATGACAAGGAGACCTCGATCAAGTACGTCAGTCACCAGCACCCCAACCACCCCCAGCTCTTCAGCATCGTCCGCCAGGCCTGTGTGCGGAGCCTGAGCTGTGAGGTGAGCACCCGTGACCCGGGGCCTCTGCGAGAGTCGCTCACGTGCGCGCCAGCACGCCCTGAGCAAGCTCGGTGTCGGTTACGGGAAGGAAGGCAGACGGCAGCCCGGAGACGGCCGGGCAGGTCCTGGAGTGAGTCACGTTGCACCCTGGTTCGTTGCTAACTTACCATTTTAAGCACCAGGCTTTCATTATTCGTTCTTCGTGGACGTGTTGCTAAGGTGTGAAGTGTTTGTAGGTGTGTGGCTCCCATCAGATGTCAGCTTCGTGTCGTCTCTGTCACGTCAGAGCCTCAGTGCTCATCACGTGCTCTCTTAGCCGACCGAGGCGTGAGTCTGTGTTTCTAAGACACGTGGCTGCCGTTGTCGAGTTGTCTTAGCCTCTGTGTCTTTGTCACAGAGTTCACAGTCTAGTCGCTCACACTTCCTGTCACTGCCCCACTTGATCGTCCTCACTCACTGCTGCCATGTGCCCGCCTGGCTGTGTCCCTGCTGGTGGGCAGCTGACCGTGTCTGGTGGGGTTGTGTGTAAGAGTGGGTGTGGTGTGAGGGAGACCCAGTTCTCTCCTACACATAACATATGCAGATTTTTTATTACGTGGACTCTGCAGTGGCTGTTTTGACTTGCCAGTTCTCTGGTATGTTCCAGATGAGTGATGTTGGCAAATCTGAGCCTGGGGTAGATGTAATACTTGTATACGAGTTATTTATGACTCAAGGTAAGAAAAATTAACGAACCTACTGGTCCTTGGGTTTCATGGTAACGAACGTTCTCTTTAGGAAGTTCGGTCACGGGAGAGATGAGCAGAGTTTTCCTTTCTCATCCCTGCCCTTTCCACTCTCCCTGTAACTGATGCTGATTAATTAGCGCAGAAAGAAGAGTGAGCACGAGGGTTTGAGTGCAGAGGTGCAGAGGGCGGTGTCCTGCAGCGCTGTCCTTGTGTCCCAGGTGTGCCCCGGCCGCGAGGGCCCCATCTTTTTTGGGGACGAGCAGCACGGCTTTGTGTTCAGCCACACATTCTTCATCAAGGACAGCCTGGCCCGGGGCTTCCAGCGCTGGTACAGCATCATCGCCATCATGATGGACCGCATCTACCTCATCAACTCCTGGCCCTTCCTGCTGGGCAAGATCCGTGGGATCATCGACGAGCTCCAGGGCAAGGCGCTCAAGGTGGCCCCGAGGCAGGGCAGTGGGCGGGGGGAGGGAGGGCTGTGTGCGAGGGGCCAGGAGCAGGGCAGCGTTCCTGCCTGGGGGTCCCCTGGCCGCCGCGGAGTCGGAGTTGCGGCGATAGGCCCGGGGCCAGCCAGTCCTGCTGGCTTCAGTGTCTCTCTCGAGTCTGTCGTTGTCTTGCTTCTCGCTTGGCTCTGCCTTTACTGCAGTCAGAGGCCTGGTTTGATCCCCGCTGTCTCTGCTTCCCCTGACCATCATTTCAGCAGCCTGTCCACTAGTGGTGTGACAGACCTGCACCTACCATGCATCTCCAGCCACGGCCCTGCATCTCCAGGGCCGCCCAGGATAGGCCAGTGGTGCTCTGGGAACAAACAGTGCTTAAGCCCCAGCAGCGTGTTTATGTCCATCGCAGGCAAGCAGGGGTCTGCGCGCTGTGGTCAGGCTGGAGTGGTGTTGCTGCCCAGTTGCCTGCTGGGGTGCACAGGTGGGGCTGGAGGCCAGGCTCCTCTCCCCCATCGCAGGAAGTGGTCACGTGTCCCACCCACACAGGGTCTGAGCAGCAGAAGCCCCCCGTGCCTGGAAACGGGGGTGCCTGGAAAGCGCAGATGCCCCCTGAGCCCCGTCACGTGCCGAAGAGTCGGTGTCGGGGAGGCCGCAGGAGAGACTCTTAACTGAGCCTCTTGTCAGGTGGCTTCTGATCCAGCGGGGGGACAAAGCTGTTCTCTTTGGGATGAGACCCGGGGCCCTTCTTTGCTCTTGGCCCAGAGAGCAGACTGGGGCCTGGGCTGCTGGCTGCTTTTGTCGTTAAGGGTCTTTCCCCTTCCCCTGTGTGTCAGGTGTTTGAGGCGGAGCAGTTTGGGTGCCCACAGCGTGCCCAGAGGATGAACACTGCTTTCACACCGTTCCTGCACCAAAGGAACGGCAACGCTGCCCGCTCGCTGACGTCCTTGACGAACGATGACAGCTTGTGGGCGTGCCTGCACACCTCCTTCGCCTGGTAACCAGACTCGGTCTTCTCGTGGCCACTGGGGCATTGGCTGGACTGTGCCCAGCTTGGGGGGGACAGTTGCTGACAGGTCTGTGCTGTGATGCGTGAGTCCTGAACTGGGTTCAGTCCTTCTCGCCTCTGAGTGCGTGGAAGTCGCGTTAAGGTGGAGCTCCCTTCCCAGCCATAATTTTAAGGTGAAGTTCCTAGACCAAGACCAGTGGTCTCCCTTATTGTGAGCAGCAGTGAGTGCTTGTCTCGCACAGCACTTGTGAGTCAGGACTCAGACAGGGGCTGAGCTGGGCCGTTCTGGCCCTGGTCCTTAGGCGGAGCTGCTGTCGTGTGAAGGCTGGGCTCCTTCGGGGCTGGCAGGTCGGTCTGGCCGTGGGCGGGAGGCCTCTGCTCGCCACGGTCGTGCGGGTGATCCGGGGAGAGCGAGGTGGGCTCTGCTGGCTCTCACGACCCAGCCTCAGCAGCACACGGGCCCTGCCTGCACCTGGTTGTTAGAAGTAGCTCAGCCTAGGCGGGAGGGGAGGACCGGGCCCCGCCGTTGGAAGGGAGGAGTACCGACAGATTTCTGGACATACTTAGAAACCACCACAGTCTGTCCTCCGGCCACAGGTTGTTTCTCTTCCTCCCACTGCAGGATATGTTCCTTCCAAAGACTCCCCAGATTCTCATTCCTGTGCAGCATCACCTAAATCAGGTCCTGGTGTGGGTGACGTTCCTCACATATAATCCTTGAGTGCAGCTTCTGAGAACCTGCAAACTAAAGAGAAAAATATTTGTCTCCTCCACCTGGCAGACAGTTCCTCTTATCTTTTAGAAATTATTATTATTTTGCATTACACGGGCCTCTCACTGTTGTGGCCTCTCCCGTTGCGGAGCACAGGCTCCGGACGCGCAGGCTCAGCGGCCATGGCTCACGGGCCCAGCCGCTCTGCGGCATGCGGGATCCTCCCAGACCATGGCACGAACCCGTGTCCCCTGCATTGGCAGGCGGAGTCTCAACCACTGCGCCACCAGGGAAGCCCCTAGGAATTATTTTAATTTGGGAAAATTTCAGACAGACCCAAAGTATAATACTACAAGGAACTTCACCCCCTCCTACTTCAGCAGTTAGCGACCTTTCACTGATTTTTCATCTGTCCTTCACTTTTTTTTTTCTGGAATGTTTTTTAAAGCAAATCTTAGTTGTACCACTTCAACCAGAAACCCATTATCACATGCAACAGAATGGACTCATTGCTTAGCATCATCCAGTCCAGTCCATGTTCACGTTTCCTGCTTTGCCTCCGAGTTGACTCTGGCATTGGGACCAGCGCACCACCACACAGGCGCGGATCGTGCCAGGCCTCTTAGTCTAGAGCAGCGCCTCGTGCGTCTCTGCCCCAGCCTCCCTGCCTTTTGTTAGAGGCCTGGGCTGTGCGTCCTGTAGGAACCCCTGTGGCTGATCGAATCCTCGTGGTGGTTCTCAACTCGTTCTTTTATGCCCATGTTTTCTGTAAGCAGTCGTTAGCTCAGGAGGGTTGATTGGCTTCAGGTCTAGTTTTCCTTTTGGCGAGAACACTGCATAGGTGGCACTGTGTTTCCCAGGCTCCTGAAGGCGTGCGGCAGCCGGCTGACCGAGAAGCTCCTGGAAGGCGCGCCCACTGAGGACACCTTGGTCCAGATGGAGCAGCTGGCAGGTGAGCTGGGAGGTGCCTGTGCTGGGAGCCTCTGCCGGCGGTGGCCTGGGGTCGGCCCGTGCTTAGCTCCCCTCTCCTCCATCCCAGCAGAGAGAGCTGGTGGAGGGGGCCCCAGGAGCCGTGTCTACAAAAGCTCGCCCTTTGCTCTTCGTGGCTTTATTGTGATTTCCTGCCTCATCTTCCCTGACAGTCACGTGTAAGAGTCTGTCTGGGCAGGTTGGGAAGGACCATCCCCGGGGCTGTCGCTCTGGAGAGGTGGGTTGAGTGAGGCTTTTGTGTCCCTATCGTACAAGAAGCACTTACTCGGCCTGTCTGGATGGGGACCTGCTCTCTGCTCTTCAACAGTAAAATGGTGTCCTTTAGTCGGACCCGAGGTTTTCATCAGGGCGGTGGTTCCCAAGCCTCCTGAACTGGGCGGCCCTCCCCAGGTTTGCAATCAGGTCTCCACATCTGGGTGTTCTACGTAACTGCCCAGGGTTGTCTGGGAGTCTGCTTTTCTTTTGGAGATGGTTGGATTTTCAGTGACATAGGTCCAGGATCTCAAATGTGGGGCGGGGTGAACGAGATTCATGATGCGTCTTGTGTGTCCTCTGTTACAACGTGCTTCTTTTTGCAAACGATTGACCTGAACAAGCTGGAGCTGTTTGGAACTTGTTCCTGTCGTCCGGTGACCTGCACCTGAGCAGGCTTCCCTGCGAAGGGGAGGGTGGGCGGGTTCATCAAGGGCAGGGCTCGCTCAGAGAAGACAGAAGCGCGGTCCACTTCCGCGCCCTCACAGTACGGTCGGCCCGGAACCATTTATCGGAGCGATGACACGTTTCTAGGTTAGTGACGGTGGCAAGGGCAGTCTGCTGGTGAGATTTATTTGCATGGAGAGCTGAGTGCGTCGGGGGAGAGGAGTGCAGGCGTGCGGTGCTCACAGTCTCGTCTTGGGTCGTATTTTGGTCACAGGGTGAGCATAGGGGTTCAGAGCACACGCTGCAGCCTGTACAGACCTGCCTTCAGCTCCAGGCTCCAAGATGTGTGTGTCCTGTGCGCACAGCAAGGCCCCTTCACTCGAGCTGTGCAGTGAGGATGCTGCATTCCTGGGGTTGTCGTGACGATGAATTCAGATAGCAGATATTCCTTTCTGTAAGACGGGGAGAGCAGTACTGACCCAGGGCAGGCGAGAGGATTAAAGGACAGAATGTGTGGACATCTTTAGGGGAGCGCCCACACACTGTTAGCGTCCTTAGCGCTGACTTGACTTTTCCAACCGGCAGTGGACAGAACATAGCAGACTGAACACTCCTGGCCCACCCCAGGACTCCAGTGGCAGCAGGTAGTGTAGACAGCTGGTCCGAACCAGAAATCAGTAGCCTTCTGGCCGGTTTAACCACGAGATGCCTTGGGCTGAAGTGATCGTGTGCAAAGACTTGCATCCAGAGAGCGAAGGAATCTAGGGACGCACATTTCGTAACTGAATTTGTTGTCTGTCTTGCAGACTTGGAAGAGGAATCGGAAAGCTGGGGCAGCTCTGAGGCTGGAGAGGAGGAGAAAGAGGGGGCCGAGGGGCGGGAGCCGACCAAGTGCCCAGCGGATTCGTCCTTGCTCTCAGACTGTGGAAACTGGCAGCCCCGAAAGCTCTCTGTCTTTAAATCCCTTCGGCACATGAGGCAGGTAGGCGATAGAGAGGTAGAGCCCGGATCAGAAACTCAGGACAAGAGCCCCGTCCTCTCCTTCTGGCTCATCTCCATCCAGCACGCCTTTTCCTTTGGGTCTGTTGTGTTCAGGGGTGACCAGGAACCTTCTTGGTGGGTGGCTGAAGATGACAGGGGGCATCTGGGGTGTCTTAGCCCCAGGCTCAGTGAGGATGCAGGGCGTTTCTCTAAAGAAAGGCCCAGCGGCTGGCGTCTCATGGTTCTCTGATCTTGTCATTCTGGAACCTTCTAAGGGAATTGAACAGCATCGTTGGTTTGCACACAGCCTAGATGCTTTGCAAATTGAAAACGGTGGCCTTTCTTACAAAGAACTGGAAACAACCTGAACGTGCGACCCTAGGAGTTGCATCCGCGGGAGCCTGCACCGCGGGGGGGCGGGGCGGGGGCGGGGCTGCTCGCCGCACGGGAGGGCAGCGGGAGTGACCGCTAGATCACGAAGCAGGCTGGCCTTTCGTAGACCCTCTCTCTGTTTACTTTTACATTGAGCATGAATTCTATCAGAAAACAGTTATTTTTACTTTGGAAAATGAAGTAAAGCCTGGTTTACCAGCAGGTGTTCTGTGGGGCTTTGGGGTGAAAACCATTCATTTAAATCGTCCTTGATTTGGCCGCAGTCCTTGTTGATTACAGTGGGTTACAGCTAATGTGGATTACAGCTGGAGGGGATCTTGAATTCCACCGGAGGTGGGAGTCCTTGGGGGCTGGTAGGGTTTGGTAAAAGGCAGTGTCACAGCCACCTCTTTTTTTCTGGCCATTTTCACAAGCCCTAAGACAACAGGCTGAGCTCTTCTAAAATGTCAGTGCCGCGGAGTTAATTGGAATTGATTAAAGCAGGATAAAAACAGGACAGATGAGGAAGTCACAAGCCCTAGATTGAGAGACTCACAGCCCAGAGGACATGGTTAGAGCCGGGGCTCCGGACGGGGGTCCACTCAGCGGGCGGCCCTGGGCTGCCGGCATCTGGACCGAGCTCTCCCTCGGTGCTGAAGACTCACAGCCCTGGCTCGCTCTCAAGCGGTTAGGCCAAAGTTAAGGGTGTAGAGAGAGAGGGTACGTGTTGCAAAAAGCTAACACTTCATCTGCTTCAAATCTTTAAAAATGGGATTGGGGAAAAGATCTTGAAGTGTACAAGAGCCCTGGGGTCGGACCTTCAGGTGTGAGCACAGGGCCATCCCTCCTCCTGGTTTCGGGCACGTCACCCAGCCTCCCCGAGAAGATAGGTGACTTCCGCTCTCCTGCCCGTCTTCCTTCACTCTACGGAGAAAGTTTCTAGACGAACACACAAATAACTTCCTCTGGACAGAAAGCAGTGCACCGTGTTTTTCAGGTCCTGGGTGCCCCATCTTTCCGCACACTGGCCTGGCACGTCCTCATGGGGAACCAGGTGATCTGGAAAAGTAGAGACGCAGACCTTGTCCATTCAGCCTTTGAAGTTCTTCGGGTGAGAGGATCTGCGTTCCTTTGTGTTTTGTGGCAGGACGGTATTGGCCCAGTGGGTTTTTAAAAAACCTGTTAAGATGTGCCAGAGCCTCGTTGCAGAGGTTCACGCCTGAATCTAAGACCTGTGCTTTTCTCCACTGTTAAAAATGGTATTCATCTGTGCTTTCACTGCCGAGGGCCCAGGTTCTGTCCCTGGTCAGGGAACTAAGATTCCACAGGCTGCGCAGCGCGGCCAAAAAAAAAGGTAGTCATTTTTGGCTTTCATTTCGAGTGAGGAGTCTGTGCTGTCCTGACAGACTGATCACTCTCCCATCCGCCCTTCCCCAAGCCCCGCATCCCTTTGAGAAGCCACCTGTGCCACAGAGGCGGGCCTGGGTCCCCACGTGGTCCTCTGCACAGAGCCTGATCGACGGGCTGGCTGGAGTGCACGTGTGGCGTGCTGTCTCCGTCCCACAGGTGTAGGGGGTGCCAAGGCCCAGGTCCGGCTCTAAGCGTGTGTGCATGCCAGCCGTCTGCCTGGGCCCGTGAAGGTACAAGACGAAACAATCTCCCAGACAACTTAGAATCCCTTTGGTGGGTGAGGGAAGAGACGAACGTCTGTGAAGTCGGAGAATGATGGAAGAGTTAACCCTGCAGAGCGGGCCGGGATGCGAGGGCTCTGGACCGAGCTGCAGGGGGCTCGTGGGGTGTGGGTGAGGGACTCGGGTCGGACAGCGCTCAGCTCTGGGTTGTTCCGTCCTTCAGACCATGCTGCCCGTGGGCTGTGTGCGCGTCATCCCTTACAGCAGCCAGTACGAGGAGGCCTACCGCTGCAACTTCCTGGGGCTCGGCCCCCACGTGCAGATCCCTCCCCACGTGCTGGCCTCAGGTACGTGCCGCGCGTCGGTCCGGGCTGAGCCCCTGCATGTCAGGGCTCAGAAGTGAAACCACGTGACTGGACCTCAGCTGTGGGTTTGAGGACGATGCCTGCTGGCCTCAGGCGGGAAGACCCACGTTGCAGGACCAGCTTTCCCTGTGGCGTTGGCTTCTAGTGTCTGTCTTGAAGATGGGTGAGGGTTGGGCTGGGCTGCTCACTGGGGTGTGGCTCTCTGTGGGGCGGGTCCCAGCCCTGGGCCCTGGGGCAGCTCAGGGGGCGCTGGACTGAGCCTCCGCCTCGTGGTCTTCCTTCCTCTCTGTTCTCCTGTGTTCATCTGCCTGAAATCCATCCCCGGTGCTCATCAGCTCCGTGGCCCTTGCTCTGCCCCCCTCCGCCCTCAGGACTGACTGACAAGCTTACTGCTCTAGACAGAGCCAGGAAGCTGATCGACATCCCTCATTCTTGGTCTGGGGGGGTCGGGAGTCAGTACATCCCTTTGTGGGTGCACATCCCCGCATCTGGCACGTCTAGGCCTCCTCCAGGCACATCTGTGAGAGCGGTGGGAAGGTTGATCACAGAGCTGTCACCCTCTCAGCAACCAGGCTGGGCCATGAGTCCAAGAGGCAGTGTTCAGAACACAGGCTCTCGTCTCAGAGATGGGCTTGATATTGTTACCACCACTAGCCATGTGACCTTGTGCAAGTCACTTAGCTTCTCTGAGTCTGTTTCCCCATCTGTAAAATGGGTTGTAGCGGGGCCACTCTCCCAGGGCTGGTTGGTATTAGACCAGTGGAGGTATACGCAGTAATTTGTAGTGATATAATACAGTGCGTTATTAGTTTAACTGAGTCAAAAGTGAACCCTTAACTCTTCACAAGCTACCGAAGATTTTAGGTGCCAGTGGTCAGCTCAGGCGGCTGGAGTTTTCCCCAGATGATCTGAGATGATTGGGAGCTGCAAAGGAGGGGCTTTGTCCCGGGGTGAAGAGCACTTGACGGGCAGCGTGTCTTGTGTCGCTGCAGAGTTTGCTGTGGTGGTGGAAGTGCACACGGCCGCCCGCTCCAGCCTGCAGCCGGCCGGCTGTGAGGACGAGCCGTCCCTCAGCAAGCACGAGTTTGTCGTGACCAGTGGGAGTGCTGTGGCCGCAGACCGAGGTGGGCGCCGCTGAGCAGGGCCTGCTCTCCCCCCGGCGAGCGGGCTGGGGGGCGCTGAGGCCGCCCCTGCCCTCCCCGTGCTGACCCCCCCGCCGTGCCCCGCTTGTCCCCAGCTGGCCCCACCATCCTGAGTAAAGTGGAAGCAGCTTTGACCAACCAGAATCTGTCGGTGGACGTGGTCGACCAGTGCCTCGTCTGCCTCAAGGAAGAGTGGATGAAGTAAGCGGGTGCCACCTCGGCCCCTAGAGTCTGTGCTTTCAGGGGAGGGCTGGGCTGCCGGCAGCAGGAGAAGCAGGAGCCGTGGCCAGAGACAGAGGTGAGGCCGTGGCTGCTGCGGGAGGGGGTGTGGACAAGAGATGCAGGGCTCCACCACGCGCTGACCTGGCTGGGTGGCCTGGAGCAGGTGAGCCCGCACCCCTGAGCCTCAAGCTGCTCTGTGCTCTCCAAGGGAGGCAGTTATTTTGATGCTGAGTTAACTTAAGAATTGGAAGGTCGGGGAGCAGATGTTCCCTCCTTATTAAGCAAGTTACTGTATTTCCTCCCGCCTTCTTAGTAATTTTCTGTCAAATTTAATCAGTCAAACACTGTTCTGATTTCAGACAGTACAATGGCGCCTAGGAGCCACCTGTCCCTTTTATGAATGGGAGGAACATTTGTCTTTTTAATCTCCCTGTTTGGCTGCACCAGCATCAGCAGCGGTGGGGAAACGGGAGACCCTGGGTGCAGGCGCGAGCCGCCGCTCTGCTGTGCTGCCTCTCCTGTCTCAGTTCCCGCTGTGCCTGCCGAGCCGTTGCTGGTCTTGAAGCCGTTTAGGCCCCAGGACCAGAACTCTGCTGACGGTTCTGCGGTAGCTGAGTGTTTGGTTTTGGTCTTCTGCAGCAAAGTGAAGGTCCTCTTTAAGTTCACCAAGGTGGATAGCCGGCCCAAAGAGGACACACAGAAGCTGCTGAGCATCCTCGGGGCGTCCGAGGAGGACAACGTCAAGCTGCTCAAGTTCTGGATGACAGGCCTGAGCAAGACGTACAAGTCGCACCTCCTGTCCACGGTCCGCAGCCCCATGGCCTCAGAGCCTCGCAGCTGACCCCGTCCCGGGACACTGTGTCTGGGTGGGCCTCCCGGGACGCGGTGACGTCCGTCCTTGCCGCGGAGCTCGGACACAGGTCTGTGATGGCGTTCTCAGGCTGTCCTCCCGTTTCCAAACTGCTGGCATGAAGCTGTTTCCTAGTAAGGAGTGGAAACTGTTGGGGCTGAACTTTGCCCTCTGTGTGGGATGCGGGCCTGGTGTAGTTCTTGGCACCATCCCACAAGCTATTTGAATTGCTCCAGCCCTGAAGGGGGCAGTGAGAGACTTGTGACAGTTAGTCCCCTGCATTCGCGCACCCCTGGGAGAGAAGAGCGTGAGGAAGGTGTGCAGCTCGTGCCTCTCATGGGTGCTGATCTCAGAATTTACAGGGAAACGTGTCGGGCCAGCTCCGCCTGGGGTATCTTAGCCGCAGTGTCATACCCTTTCTTGAGGTTGAACCTTTCTGTTCTCAAGTTCAGCAAGGGTTTTCCAGGTAGTGCATGCATATGTGAGTTTTGTGAATTTTCAGGTTATGTTCTGATCTGTAGTCATCGTTAGTAATCTGGTTTTAAGTTAGGGCTCCGGGAATGCCTTTTGGGGTGGAGTGGATGTTTTCCTCCTCTTTGGATCATCTGGAATTCGTGTTCTGAAGTTACCTGATGACCAAGTCTTCTGGCCGTGCTCTTCTGTGGTTGCTTTGAAATTACCCTGTAGCTTGAGGACGAGCCCTGATCTTTTTTACACAAAGAGGATACTTTGCTGAAATGTCAGATGGAGTCGTTTGGCTGGCCTGGCTCACTGGATGTGGAGTTGAGAAGCCCATCATAGTTTTATTCCATATCACTTTGCCCTCTATTGCTTCTTTAAACGTTTACATTTGGCTGCAGTTAAGTTTCAGAGTATGGTAGTTTAAGACTGGTTCATCGCCCCTGTGTACACTTTTAATAAGGATTCATGGTTTGGAAGGATTTTCCGGTAATTTTGCTGATTTGTTTATAGTTTTTTGTGTTTAATTTATATTTAACAGGAAGACCATGTTTATATGACTAGGTATCTGTATCATGCAAGAACATTGAAATAATAAAGATATATTTTTATAAACTGTTGACTACATGGTTTTATTGGTTTGATACCTCAGATTTTCTTGGGATCAGTCATAGAAAATAATATGTTTAAAGTAACACCAGTGATATAACTATTTTGGAACTCTACTCTCCTGAAGGCTTACAGTTTCCAGGGGAAGCCGTAGTAAACAGTTGTAGCTCTTCGTACAGGTGCAGGTTCCTGTGTCCCAGCCCAGCCCCAGGGCAGGGCAGTTGCAGGTTCCTGTGTCCCAGCCCAGCCCCAGGGCAGGGTGTACACGTGTTCTTGGGGCAGCTTGCAGGAGCAGCGTGGGCAAAGAGGATCCTGTCCTCTGAACGTCAGGGCTCGACGCCTCATCGCCGACGGCTGCTTCTGACTAGGGTGCAGACGAAGCGGGGGCAGCCACTGTCGCTGCGCCTCCCTCTCTGGATGGCAGCCTCTCCCTGCTTCATTTTTGCCTTCCACCTCTCAGGAGCCAGACATTAAAGAGTAGGACACTCAAAAACAATTGCATGTATGAGAAAATTGAAAAGTGACTGTGCACATCCAGGGAAGGGCTCAGAAAAAACCTGAGAAAAACTGAAGTTTACATCTCCAGCTGATCCCTGGCAAAGAGCCTACAACAGTAAAAATAAATAACAAACCAGTAAACGCTGGGGAAGGGGGAGAATCTGATTTCCAGAGTTATGCTATTATTAGATTTAAATGTCCAGTGTTCAGCAAAAACAACAACAAAATCACAAGGCATATAAAGAAACAGGAAGGTCTGTTGAAAGGAAAAAAAAGAATTCAGCAGAATCTGTCCGTGAAAGAGATTTAATGGCAGACATATTAGCCAAAGACTTTAAAACAACTGTTAAAGATGCTCAAAGAACTGAAGATGTGGAGAAAGTGAAGAAAATGATGTGTGAACAAAATAGAAATATCAAAGAGAACCAAAAAAAGAAACCAAAAATATGGAGCCGAAAACTGCAGTAACTGAAGTGACAAATTGGCTAGAAGGCTTTAAAGACAATTTGAGCAGGCAGAAGAATCAGTGAACTTCAAGATAGGACAGTGGAAGTTATCGAGGCTAACAGAGCCTAAGAGATCCACGGGACACCATCGGAAGGACCAACATATGCATCGTGGGAGCCTGAGAAGAAGAAAGAAAGAGGCAGAATATGTGAATAAATAATGGCTGAAAATTTTCCAGATTTCGTGAGACACATGAATATAAACATACAGGCATACCTTAGAGATTGTGAGTTTGGTTCCAGACCACTGCAATAAAGCAAATATTGCAATTAAGTGAGTCCACACGAATTTTTGGTTTCCCGTTGCGTATGAAAGTTATGTTCATACTATACTGTGGTCTTTTAAAATAAATTTATTATTTACTTTATGGCTGTGTTGGATCTTTGATGCTATGCGCGGGCTTTCTCTAGTTGCAGCGAGCGGGGGGCTACTCTTCGTTGTGGTGCGTGGGCCTCTCCTTGTGGTGGCTTCACTTGTGGAGCATGGACTCCAGGCACACAGGCCTCAGCGTTTGTGGCACGTGGGCTCAGCAGCTGTGGCTCACAGGCTCTGGAGCACAGACTCAGTAGTCGTAGTGCATGGGCTTAATTGCTCCGCAGCATGTGGGATCCTTCCGGACCAGGGCTCGAACCCGTGTCCCCTGCAATGGCAGGCAGATTCCCAACCACTGTGCCACCAGGGAAGTCCCTATACTGTGGTCTATTAAGTGTGCAATAGCATTGGCTAAAAAAATACTGTCAAAAAAATCCTAACCATCGTCGAGCCTTCACTGAGCTGTAGTGGTAACATCAAATATCACTGATCACAGATCACCAATTCAAATATGATAATAACGAAAAAGTTTGAAATATTGCAAGAAACAGCAAAATGTGACATAAGAGACATGAAGTGAGCAAATGCTGTTGGAATGATGGTGCCAGTAGACTTGCCTGATGCAGGGTTGCCACAAACCTTCAGTTGGTAAAAAAAAAAAAAAAAAAAAAAACCAGTATCTGCAAAGCACAGTAAAATGAAGAATGGCCTGTACAAGAAGCTAAACAAATTCCAAGTAAGATGAACTCCAGAAGATCACAAGACATGCAGTCAAACTTTCAAAAGACAGAGGGCAGACAGCAGAAGCAAGAAGAACTACAATTCTATCGCTTCTCGGCCTTTTGGCTAAGATCAAGTGAAGAAGAACTACAATTTCTGCAGCCTGTAGAGGGAAAACCACATTCACAGAAAGATAGACAAGGTGAAAAGACAGAGGACTTGGTACGAGATGAAGGAATAAGATAAACCCCCAGAAAAACAACTAAATGAAGAGATAGGCAACCTTGCAGAAAAAGAATTCAGGATGATGATAGTGAAGATGAACCAGGACCTTGGAAAAAGAATGGAGGCAAAGATCGAGAAGATGCAAGAAATCTTCAACAAAGACCTAGAAGAATTAAAGAACAAACACCTAGAAGAATTAATGGACAAAAAGACAGAGATGAACAATACAATAACTAAAATGAAAACTACACTAGAAGGAGTCAATAGAATAACTAAGGCAGAGGAGCAGATAAGTGACCTGGGAGACAGAAAGGTGGAATTCACTGCTGCAGAACAGAATAAAGAAAAAGAATGGAGAGAAATGAAGACAGCCTAAGAGACCTCTGGCACAACATTCAATGCAACAATATTCGCATTATAGGAGTCCCAGAAGGAGAAGAGAGAGAGAAAGGACCTGAGAAAATATTTGAGGAGATTATAGGCGAAAACTTCCCTAACATGGGAAAGGAAACAACTACCCAAGTCCAGGAAGCGCAGAGTCCCAGGCAGGATAAACCCAAGGAGAAACACACTGAGACACATAGTAATCAAATGACAAAATTATTGAAAACAAAAAGGGAAAAAACAACAAATAACATATAAGGGAACTCCCATAAGGTTAACAGCTGATTTCTCAGCAGAAATTCTACAAGCCAGAGGGGAGTAGCATGATATATTTAAAGTGATGAAAGGGAAGAACCTACAACCAAGATTACTCTACTCGGCAGGGATCTCATTCAGATTCGTGGGAGAAATCAAAAGCTTTACAGACAAGCAAAAGCTAAGAGAATTCAGCACCACCAAACCAGCTCTACAACAAATGCTAAAGGAACTTCTGTAAGTGGGAAACACAAGAGAAGAAAAGGATCTACAAAAACAAACCCAGAACAATTAAGAAAATGGTCATAGGGACATACACATCGATAATTACCTTAAACGTGAATGGATTAAATGCTCCAGCCGAAAGACAGAGGCTCGCTGAATGGATACAAAAACAAGACCCATATATATGCTGTCTGCGAGAGACCCACTTCAGACCTAGGGACACATACAGACTGAAAGTGAGGGGATGGAAAAAGATATTCCATGCAGATGGAAATCAAAAGAAAGCTGTTGTAGCAGCACTCATATCAGAAAAAAATAGACTTTAAAATAAAGAATGTTACAAGAGACAAGGAAGGACACTACATAATGATCAAGGGATCAATCCAAGAAGAAGATATAACCATTATAAAGATATATGCACCCAACATGGGAGCACCTCAATACATGAGGCAACTGCTAACAGCTATAAAAGAGGAAATCGACAGTAACACAATAATAGTGGGGGACTTTAACACCTCACTTACACCAATGGACAGATCATCCAGACAGAAAATTAATAAACACAAGCTTTAAATGACCAGTAGACCAGATAGATTTAATTGACGTTTATGGGACATTTGGGCTTCCCTGGTGGCGCAGTGGTTGAGAGTCCGCCTGCCGATGCAGGGGACACGGGTTCGTGCCCCGGTCCGGGAAGATCCCACGTGCCACGGAGTGGCTGGGCCCGTGAGCCATGGCCGCTGAGCCTGCGCGTCCGGAGCCTGTGCTCCGCAACGGGAGAGGCCACAGCAGTGAGAGGCCCGCGTACCGCAAAACAAACAAACAACAAAAAACACCTAAATAGACATTTCTCCAAAGAAGACATACAGATGGCCAAGAAGCACATGAAAAGCTGCTCAACATCACTAATCATTAGAGAAATGCAAATCGAAACTACAATGAGGTATCACCTCACACCAGTTAGAATGGGCATCATCAGAAAATCTACAAACAATAAATGCTGGAGAGGGTGTGGAGAAGAGGGAACCCTCTTGCACTGTTGGTGGGAATGTAAATTGATGCAGCCACCATGGAGAACAGTATGGAGGTGCCTTAAAAAACTAAAAATAGAATTACTGTATGATCCAGCAGTCTCACTACTGGCCTATACCCAGAGAAAACCAGAATTCAAAAAGACACATGCACGCCAATGTTCATAGCAGCACTATTTACAATAGCCAGGTCATGGAAGCAACCTAAACGCCCATCGACAGACGAATGGATAAAGAAGATGTAGTACATATATACAATGGAATATTACTCAGCCATAAAAAGGAACGAAATTGGGTCACTTGTAGAGATGTGGATGGACCTAGAGACTGTCGTACAGAGTGAAGTAAGTCAGAAAGAGAAGAACAAATATCGTATATTAATGCATATTCGTGAAACCCAGAAAAAAGGTACAGATGAACTGGTTTGCAGGGCAGAAATAGAGACACAGATGTAGAGAACAAATGTACGAACAACGGGGGAAAGTGGTGGGGGGTTGTTGGTGGTGGGATGAATTGGGAGATTGGGATTGACATATATACACTAATATGTAAACAATAGATAACTAATAAGAACCTACTGTATAATAAAATAAAATTCAAAAGACAATTAAAAAAAAACTTTCAAAAGAGCAAATCTTGAAAACAGCAAGAGAGAAGTGAATCCTCAGTACGAATATCTGCAGAATTCTCATCGGACATTTTGGAGGCCAGAAGACAAGGGGGTTGATATGTTAAAAGTCTACAACAAAAAAGTCAACCGAGAGTCCCTATCCAGCAAATCTGTCCTTCAAAAGTGAGGGAAAAATCAAGACATTACCAGATAAAAGCTGAGAGGTTTGTTGTCATTAGACCTGTCCTGCAAGAACTGCTCAGGGGAGTCCTATAGGATGACATGAAAGGACACTGGACAGTACCTCAAAGCCCTATGGAGAAATAGAGATCTCAATAAAGATAAATACATGGGCAATTATAAAAACCAGAATTACTATAACAATGGTTTGTAACCATACTTTTTGTTTTCTATAACCAAGAAACATACCTTTGAAGAAAAAAATATTAATGTGAAAGCTTGTGTTACTGTAACTTTGGTTTGTAACTCCAAATTGTGTTTTCTACACAGTTTAGGAAATACATTGAGAAGAATTGCTAGTTTCTGTTTTGTGGCACATGATGTATAAAGATGTAACCACCAAAAGGGGTGGGACAGAGCTGTAAAGGAGGAGCATTTTTGTTATTGAAGTTAAGCTGCTATAACTTCAAATTAGAATGTTATAACTTTAGGATGTTAAATGGAATGCTTATGGTAAACACAAGGAAAATGGCTACAGAATATATGGAAGAGGAAGTTAAGAAGGAGTTTAGACAGCTCACTGCCAAAAAACAGAAAGAAAAGGAGACAGGAATGCAAGAAATGAGGAACCAAAAAGCTATAGGGCATACAGAAACATAGGCTGTAAGTCAGAAACGTTTACAAGAGACAAAGAAGGATATTATATATAACAAAAGGCTTCTGTATAATAAAGTACAGCAAGAAGTTATAACAATTATAAACACTTAACATAACTAATGACCATCAAAATATATGAAACAGAAACTGAGAGAATTGAAGGGAGAAATAGTTCTACAATAATCGTTCTACCCCACTCACAATAATGGATTAAAAAAACAGAAGATAAATAAGGAAGAAATACTCAGGGGATAGTCCTATAGTCCTTTAAACACCACAATAAACCAACTAGATCTAACAGACATTTACAGAGCACTCCTCACAACAGCAGCAGCACACACAGTCTTCTCAAGTGCACTTGGGACATTTTCCAGGATAGACCATAGGTTAGACCTCAAATTAAATCTCAGTAGATCTTAACATATAGATATCATACAAAGTATCTTCTCTGACCACAAGATGAAGTTCGAAATCAATAACATAAAACTGGAAAAGTTACAAAATTGGGGAAATTAAACAACACTTTTTTTTTTTGAGTATAGTTGATATACAATGTTGTGTCAGTGTCAGGTGTACAGCCCAGTGATTCAATTGTACATGGACATATATGCATTCTTTTTCAGATTTTCTCATATAGGTTATCACAGAATATTAAATAGAGTTCCCTGTGCTATGCAGTAGGTTCTTGTTGGTTACCTATCTTATATACAGTAGTGTGTGTGTGTTCATCCCAAGCTCCTGATTTATCCCTCCCCTCACGTTTCCCCTTTGGTAACCATAAGTTTGTTTCTGTTTTGTAGATATGTTCATTTGTGTCATATTTTAGATTCCACATGTAAGTGATATCATATGGTATTTGTCTTTCTCTTTCTGACTTACTTTGCATAGTATGATAATCTCTACGTCCATCCATGTTGCTGCACATGGCATTATTTCATTGTCTTTTATGGCTGAGTAATATTCCAGTGTGTATATGTACGACATCTTCTTTATCCATTCCTCTGTCAATGGACATTTAGGTTGTTTCCATGTCCTGGCTATTGTAAATAGTACTGCAATGAACATTGGGGTGCATGTATCTTTTCAGATTATGGTTTTCTCAGGATATATGCCCAGGAGTGGGATTGAAGGATTATATGGTGATTCCATTTTAGTTTTTTGTTGTTGTTGTTGCGGTACGCGGGCCTCTCACTGTTGTGGCCTCTCCTGTTACGGAGCACAGGCTCTGGACGTGCAGGCTCAGTGGCCATGGCTCGCAGGCCCAGCCGCTCTGGAAGATGTGGGATCTTCCCGGACCGGGGCACGAACCCGTGTCCCCTGCCTCGGCAGGTGGACTCTCAACCACTGCACCACCAGGGAAGCCCTCCATTTTAGTTTTTTAAGGAACCTCCATACTGTTCTCCATAGTGGCTGTACCAATTTACATTCCCACCAGGAGTGTAGGAGGGTTCCCTTTTCTCCACACCCTCTCCAGCATTTATTGTTTGTAGACCTTTTGATGATGGCCGTTCTGACCGGTGTGCTGGTGCCCACTGTAGTTTTGTTTTGCATTTTTCTCATAATTACTGATGTTGAGCATCTTTTCATGTGGTTTTTGGCCATCTGTATATCTTCTTTGGAGAAATGTCTGTTTAGATCTTCTGCCCATTTTTTGATTAGGTTGTTTGTTTTTTTGACATAGAGCTACATAAGCTGTGTGTATATTTTGGAGATTAATCTCTTGTTGGTCACTTTGTAAACAATACACTTTTTAAAAAATTGATTTTATTTATTTATTATTTTTGGCTGCGTTGGGTCTTCGTTGCTGTGCGCAGGCTCTCTCTAGTTGCGGTGAGCGATGGCTTCTCATTGTGGTGGCTTCTCTTGTTGCGGAGCACGGGCTCTAGGCACGCAGGCTTCAGTAGTTGCAGCACGTGGGCTCAGTTATTGTGGCTCGTGGGCTCTAGAGCGCAGGCTCAGTAGCCGTGGCTCATGGGCTTAGTTGCTCCGTGGTATGTGGGATCTTCCCGGACCAGGGCTCGAACCCGTGTCCCCTCTATTGGCAGGCATGTTCTTAACCACTGCAGCACCAGGGAAGTCCAACAACACACTTTTTTTTTTTTTTCGGTACACGGGCCTCTCACTGTTGTGGCCTCTACCGTTGCGGAGCACAGGCTCCAGACGCACAGGCTCTGTGGCCATGGCTCACGGGCCCAGCTGCTCCGCGGCATGTGGGATCTTCCCGGACTGGGGCACAAACCTGTATCCTCTGCATCGGCAGGCGGACTCTCAACCACTGCGCCACCAGGGAAGCCCCAACAATACACTTTTAAACAACCAATGGATCAAGAAGAAATTACAAGGGAAATTAGAACAAATGAAAATGAAAACACAACAAAATTTATGGGATGCAGTGAAAGCAGTGCTGAGGAGGAAATTTACAGCTACAAATGCTTATATTAAAAAAGAAGAAAGATCTGAGGTCAATAACCTAACTTTACAACTTAAGGAACTAGAAAACAACAAACTAAACCCAAAGCTAGCAGAAGGAAGGAAATGATATAGATTAGAATAGATTGGAAAACTTAGTATTTTTTGTTGAAAAAAACCTCCTGTTTCTTTGCATGTCTAGTAGGCTTTGGTTGACAACTGGACATTTTTGATAATAGAGTGTAGCAACTCTGGACTTTATTTTTCTGAGGTGGTTGTCCTTTGGAAACTTACCTGGACTTAAACTTCAGCATCTCTTCCCCTGCACTCTGCAGCCACTGGTGTGTCTGCTCGTTTTTTTAAGATTATTTTTATTTATTCGTAGGGGTCACCCCTGAGTCTTTCTAATGTGGTAGTCAGCAGTGATTTTGGTTTAACCCAAATACTCTGAGCCTGTAGGCCTCATACCCTCTGCTGATCAATCTGGGTTGGGGAATGCTTTCAAGCGCCCTTGGCTTTCACTTTTCCCCGTGCTCTCCTGGGTCTCTCCCACTCATACGTTGCTCCCCAGTTAGCCAGGCATGTGGGGAGAACGTAACTCAGCCCTTTTATGGTTTTCTCACTTCCAGGATGTCTGTCACATTTTTGACTGATCTGCTGCTTGCCCTAACTTGGACTGCCTCTTGGGCTGGTGAGGCTGCGTGTTTTGATCATTCATTCACAACTGAATCCACCATTTTTGGCCAGCACAACTGTAGGTTTCTGCAGCCAGTCCCACATTGGTAAGACAGCTACTTTTTCCAACCAGGGTTGAGGGGTGGGTTTTGAAGGGATGGGAGCCTCAGTCCACAGGGCCACGGACTCCTCCTGCTCCTATCCTAAGCACCGCCGGGTTTTAAAAGCGAACACTTCTCATTTTGATGTCTGCCTTTGCGGTATTTCCAATGCCCTGAAGTTGTTGTTCTTGACCATTTCCCCCAGTTTTATGGGGGTTTTTTGGTTTTTGTTCTTTGCTGCACCGCGAGGCTTGTGGGAGTTTAGTTCCCTGACCAGGGATCGAACCCGGGCCCTCAGCACTGAGAGCTCGGAGTCCTAACCACTGGACTGCCAGGGAAGTCCCAATTTGTTTGTTCTTTGCAAGGAGGAATTGAGCACCTCTTTATACTGCCGTGACAGGAAGTCCTTCTTCTCATTCTTTATTATCATTTCAAATGAAGAAAGTGAGGCTCAAAGAGATGAAGCCACTTGCCTGAGGTCCTGCAGTTAGGAAGCAGGGGAGCCAGAGTTAAACTCAGGAACTCTATTAAAAAAGTTTTATTTAAGCCACGTAATTTGACAAGTTTTACATACGAATATGCCCGTGAAACCATCACTACCACCAAGATAATAAACATATCTATCACATGTCTCTTTCTAATCCCTCCTGCCCTTCCCTCACCTCTAGGCAACCAGAGATCTGCTTTCTGTCACTATAGTTTGCATTTCCTAGAATTTTATATAAATGGAATCATAAGTCTGTACTCTTTTTTTCTGGCTTTTTTCAGTCAGCATAATTGAAATCCGTCCATGTGGTAGTATATATCAATAATTTATTTCTTTTTATTGCTAAATATTCTGTTGCATTAATATGCAAAAGTTTATCTGTTGACGGACATTTATGTTGTTTCTAGATTTGAGTTATTACAAGTAAACCTGCTCTGAACATTTGCGTACAGGTCTTTGTGTGGGATACGCTTTCATTTCTCTTTGGTCATACCTAGGAGTGGGACAGCTGGACCATATGGAAGGTGTGTGTTTAACATTTTAAATAAACTTTTAATTCAGAATAATTTTAGATTTACCAAAAAGTTTCAAAGATAGCATCTTCCATTATTGTAATTCATTTGCCAAGGTGAAGAAACTGACATTGGTACATTACTATTAAAGTCCAGACTTTATTTAGATTTCACCAGTTTTTTTTTTTTTTTTTTTTTTTTTGCGGTACGCAGGCCTCTCACCACCGTGGCCTCTCCGCTCCGGATGCGCAGGCTCAGCGGCCATGGCTCACGAGCCCAGCCGCTGCGCGGCATGTGGGATCGTCCCGGACCGGGGCACGAACCCGCATCCCCTGCATCGGCAGGCAGATTCTTAACCACTGCGCCACCAGGGAAGCCCCTGTGGGTTTTCTTTGGTTGCCTCCTGGGTCCTTTGGGCGTTGGGTGCGCAGGCGCAGTGTGGGCGGGCGCACGTAGGCGGCAGGCGGGTGCGCAGGCGCAGTGGGCAATGGGCGCCGAAAGCGCAGGAGCAAGTGCCCCGGGGCGGAGGGCGCACGTGGCCCGTGGACGGCGGGCGCACAGGCGCAGTGGGCGATGGGCGCTGAATGCGCAGGCGCAGTGGGCAGCGGGCGCACGTGGTAGGCGGGGCCTCAGACGCCAAAGGCGAGATGGGGCCGTTACGCTGGCAGGTGGTGGCTGCTGTTGTCGGAGGCCTCGCGCTGGCCCTGGAGGCGCTACCCGCTGTGCTGCGCTGGCTGTGGGCCGGGCGGCGGCCGCCGCGGCGCGAGGTGCTGTTCTTCCCGTCGCAGGTGACGTGCACCGAGGCCCTGTTGCGGGTCCCGGGTACCGCGCCCTCGGGCTGCCCTTGCAACCTGCCCCACGGCGAGAGCTCGCTGAGCCGCCTGTTGCGTGCCCTGCTGGCAGCCCGCGCCAGCCTCGAGCTCTGCCTGTTCGCCTTCTCCAGCCCGCAGCTGGGCCGCGCAGTGCAGCTGCTGCACCAGCGCGGGGTGCGCGTTCGCGTGGTCACCGACTGCGACTACATGGCCCTCAGTGGCTCACAGATTGGGCTGCTCCGCAAGGCAGGTAGGCCGGGCGCGGGGCCTGGGAGGCGGGAGGCAGAGCCAGGATGGCGTGGGTGTTTGGGGCGGGGGCCTGAGGACCGGGGAGACCCTCTCGCGTCCCCTGGCGGCCTTGCAAGGTCTGGGGAAACTCCAAGGTCTCCTCAGGAGCTTCTGTGCAGAGCGTCTGAGCCCGCAACCTGGGCGACAGCCCCGGGAGGGGCCGAGGCTGGAAGCAGGTCTGCCAGCAGAAGCTGGTCAGGGCGCAGGTGTGCAGAGAGGCTGCGTCTGCTTAAAGACCAAAGGGAGGAAAAGGCTTTTCCCCTTAAACTCGTTAGTGAATTTCGTTTTGGAGCTTCTGAAATGAATTTTTTTAAATTTATTTTATTTTATTTTTTGAATGCGTTGGGTCTTCGTTGCTGCGCGTGGGCTTTTCTCTGGTTGCGGCGAGCGGGGACTACTCTTCGTTGTGGTGTGTGGGCTTCTCATTGCGGTGGCTTCTCGTTGCGGAGCACGAGCTCCAGTAGTTGTGGCTCTCGGGCTCTAGAGCGCAGGCTCAGTAGTTGTGGCTCTCGGGCTCTAGAGCGCAGGCTCAGTAGTTGTGGCGCACGGGCTTAGTTGCTCCGCGGCACGTGGGATCTTCCCGGACCAGCTCGAACCCGCGTCCCCTGCATTGGCAGGCGGATTCTTATCCACTGCTCCACCCGGGAAGCCCTGAAATGAATTTTAAAAATACACTACAACGTGGAGCTGAAATGTTTAGTTGGTGACAGTTAATTTGTTTCTCAGGCTACAAAATGTCAGGGAAGTCAGGTCTGTGGCCGGCCTGCCTCTCTCACTGGAGTGGGGACAGATGAACCCGGATGTGTGAATAATTTTGAAGACGTTCTAAATTCACATCCTGCCTTACCTGTGAATTCTGCTTCCTCCTCCTGCCTCAGTGTGACGTTGTGTCTTGCGTGAGCTATTCGGAGTCTGAACCTCGTGCCCGTCTCTCGATCACTGAGGCACCCAGAAAGGACATTCCTGCATCAGCATCTGTTTGACCTGTCGATTCTGGTGGCCGCTGTGGCCGAAAGACGCGTGGGGCCTTTAAGAACTGTCCCGGCTGCTCTCAGCCCAGCTTGCACGGGCCTCTTGCCCGCTCTCCTGATGGGAACGCACTTCAGTCTTCTGCTGCTTTTCCGTCTGCTTCCGCGTGGGCGGGGTTGGAAACCTAGTGTGAATGTTGAGGACCGTTGGCTTTCGCTCTTCCTGGTAGCCGTGTGTTGTCCTGATCTGTTGGCTCTTTCGATGGGGAAACTTGGCTATGTTTCGGCATAGCGGTTTTATTTTGTTTAGGTTTTTAGAGAACCGCAGAACCTCGGGTTTGGGAAGAACCTTAAAGGGCCCCGCGACCAGACCCCGTCTAAACCTTGATACCCCTCTGAGGGCATCCAGGCCGTCGTTTGTCACTCCCTGTTGAACCGGTCTCTCTGTGAGCCTCTATTTGCCTGGACCGGTTCCAGGCTCTGGGGAGACACTGCTGAACGGTGGGAGGCTGACTGCAGCAGGAGTCCTGAGGCGCCAGGAAGGGTCAGGAGATGTCGCAGGACAGCTGCCCGCGACGTGACACGCATGAGGGCCCATGCTGTCGTGTGAGGAGTGGCAGGCGATCCTGTGGTCGAAGGTGGGAGTCACGAGGAGGGGCTGCCGGGTGCACCTTGGGCTCCGTGGCTCCAACAGGCAGAGAGGCTGTGCGAGCGGGGTGGTCACAGGGCCAGAGCCACGGCTTCAGGGCCAGGGCCCGGTGTCTCCTGTGCTGTTCCCTCCCTCCAGGCTTGTCCCCCTTACAAGGTGCTGACTGAAGGGGATCTGCTTCTGGGCCTGAGTGAGACCTTAGGGGCAAGTGAACCCAAGCAGATGGGTTTTGCGCCAGTCACCACTGGATCGTCCTGGAACCAGTAACTGAAGGATGATGCGGGTCGTGTGCCCTGGCGGGGGTGGGGAGCCTGCCCCGGATCAGGGGCTGGGAACAGGGCCTGTTTCCAGAGGAACTGAGTCACGCGTCCCTGCTGCCACCCGGCCCTCGGCTCTGTGGTCCCCCCACCCCGATGCCTCTGTGTCCTCCACGCCTCCTCCTGGGGCTGGTGGGGCGGGTCCCTGCCTGGCTCAGCCGCCGTCACCATCCAGACGTGGTGGTGCCCGCGAAACCGGACACGAGCGCGATCAGTCATGTGAACACATCCATGCTGCAGAAGGAGCCTGAACTGTAGCGATGGGTGGTGAGAGGAGGGGCTGGGGGGAGGGAGCGAGGGGCCCCCGCGTGGGGGTGATGAGATGGAGCGCCCAGCCGGCGGCTCAGTCGGGGTGACAGGCAGCAGTGACGTCTCACTTTTTGCAGGGATCCAGGTCCGGCACGACCAGGATCTGGGCTACATGCACCACAAGTTCGCGATCGTGGACAAGAAGGTGCTGATCACTGGCTCGCTGAACTGGACCACTCAGGCCATTCAGAGCAACCGGGAGAACGTGCTCATCATAGAGGACGAGGAGTGCGTGCGGCTCTTTCTGGAGGAGTTTGAGCGCATCTGGGAGGAGTTTAACCCCACCAAGTACACCTTTTTCCCTCACAAAAAGGGAAGTCGCTGAGACGCCTGCACGTGGGGAGGTGGGGCCGGCGTCCCTCGAGCTGGAGCGACCCTTGGGGGCCACGGCCACATTCCTGCTAGGAGCTGCGCGCTTCCGGGGCCGGAATCCCACGTGTTGTGCAAGGAAAGCCAGTCCCGTTAAATCCTCCTTTGTTAAACGGTACAGTTTCCTAGAGAGTGTTGGGGTTTACGAGGAAGAGGCCGTGCTGTGCAGCGCAAGGGCGGGCTTTTGGACCGGGTGCCGGGTGCCTCCGTCAGGGTTGCGCGTGCAGGGAGGGCCACCACCTCGTCACGGAGGCCGCGCCGAGCCCCTTGCCTGGTTCTGGGGCCTCCCCGGCTTCCCCTGACCCGTCGGTCCAGCCCTCGGGCCCCTCAGTGCTCCCTCAGCCCCCATCCAGCGGGCGGAACCTGGATGGCCAGAGGTGACGGTCCCTCCCTCCCTGCTGCCTCCAGCTCCTGGGGGGAGGGGCGGGGGATGGCACGGCGAGGAGTGGCCGTCATCCTTGGGAATCACTCAGTAGAAGGGATGAGCACTGAGAGCTTGGCGCCTGGCAGCCCCTGGTGTGTGTAAGGTGAAGTGAGCAATCGTAACACGTGGAAACAGGAGTGTCCAGAAGCTGCTCCCGTTTCCACGTGTTAGGATTTTAATTTTTAGCATTCTCACATTCGGAGAAGTTAGGCTGTGTGTGCATTTAGAATTGACCTTCACCGTGACACTCGTGGCTTTGCTCAGTATCACCGAGGCGAGGCGGGTCCCGGGGGTGGCCTCACTGGGCTGTCCTCGTTCCCGGGGCAGGGATGTGACATGTTTGAACTGTCCCGGAGGCAGCTCCGAAGACATCTGGACAGCAGTTGCTCTCTCCTGTCGCTCAGGCCCGGTGGGCACCCCTGGGTCTCCTCCCTCATCTCCCGGCCCCTGGGGACCCCTCCCCCACATGGCATGTTCCTCTCGATTTAAAGTTACCTCTGACTTAGAGTGTCAGATACGTAAACCCGAAACTTAGCTTTCCTTACTTAACCAAAGCTGTATTCTCAGATTGGAAGTCACAGACATGGCTTCACAGTGACCGTGTTTCTCCCGAGCTGGGCCTGCCGCCTCGAATAAACGCGCTCTCCCCTAGTCGACTAGCGTTGTGTGTTTCTGCCTTTTGTTCATTCGAATGGCGGCTACTTATTAAACAAAACTTCTTTTGGTGGTGGTGGTGGGGGAACATCCAGCTATTTAGAAACCGTTGGCCAAGGCAGGAGCCTTTCGAGGAGTGAAGATTTGGGGATGTTGCTTGGGGGACCCCCAGTGTCTTCCGAGTGTCCGCCCGGCCCGCGTGGGGCCTGCGCCTTCCTTCCGGAAGCCGGCAGTGTCCGGAGTCCCAGCACTGTGCGCAGCGGACCATCCAGCCCCACCATCCAGGTTGATGTTGCAGAAGTTGTGAAATGAGCTCATCTCACGTAGTCTTTTACTTAATGTAGTTTTATTTATATTGTTTTAGTTATTGTTATCGTAGCGGTGGGAATTTGAATCGGAGTTAATCAAGTCCCAGATTAACAGCCTTTCTGAAAGGAAAACATTTTCTCTGAGGGCCTTGGTGCTGACGAGGCTGCAGCACTGAGATCAGCCTCCACTTTGGAGGCTGTTCTGTCCCTTGAGGGTGGGTGACCATACGAGGTGACCAGAGCCCCGCTCTGACGGGAGAGGCGTGAGGAGGGGCAGCTGGGCTGGGGGCAGGGCACAGGCCGGCGTGTCTGGTTCTCCAGGAGAGCCAGAGGGGGTCGCGGCCGAGGCTGCGTGGTTCCCGGGTCTCCGGGTTGTGGAAGCAGGTGGGTGGAACCGTCGGTATTTTCGTGATTCAGAAGGTAGTTCAGGCCGAGTCAGTGGCTTGTGCGGAGCGGCAGTTGTCTGGGGGCTCATCCAGTGATGGGCAGGCGCACCGACGAGACCCCCAGAGGTGTGGCTGACATCGGCGGGCAGAGGACACCAGGAGTGACCTGAGCACGGAGGGGAAGAGGCCGGGAGGGGACTTGCGTGGCGTGTCGTCCGAAGCTGCACGCTTTGTCCACAAGATTCTGTCACGAACGGAACCATTACAGGAGGGAATCAACCCCCAGGAGGCTTGGCGGTTGCTCCCTAAGAGGCATCGAGGTCAGCTCCCCTCTTACTGCCCCCCGCCCCCGCCCCACAGGCTCCTGGCCAGCCTCGTGATTTTGGTTCAAAGTCGTCATTTTAACTACGGGGCAGTGATGCAGCTTAAACCTGACAGGCAAAGTTAATTAAACATTGGCACAGTTAACGTGTAAAATATTTTAAACTCATGCAACCCTTGTGGTAAAAAAAAAAATGTCCTGGTAGTAGTTTGTCCCGTAGCTGTCAAATACACGAGAATGTTGGGTTCAAACAATGCAGTTCCATTGTATTTAAAGCACTGTATTGGTTGTACTGAAGTGTTTTTTTTGTTTGTTTTGCGGTAGGCGGGCCTCGCACTGCCGCGGCTTCCCCCGTTGCGGAGCACAGGCTCCGGACGCGCAGGCTCAGTGGCCATGGCTCGTGGGCCCAGCCGCTCCGCGGCATGTGGGATCTTCCCCGACCGGGGCACGAACCCATCGGCAGGCGGACTCTCAACCACTGCGCCACCAGGGAATCCTCTGAATTGGTTTTTAACGCAACTGACTAGTTTAAAAAAACACTTCATTCAGATTCACATACCATAAAACTCATTCTTTTAAAATATGCAGTTCGGTGTATTAACATTCTATTAAGAGATTATCAGTTATTAGTGTATTAACAGAGTTGTTATTTACTACATTACCAGAGTTGTGCAGCCATCACTACTGTCTGCTTTCAGAGTGTTTTCTTCGCTCCAGAAAGAAACCCCGTTTCTGTGGATTTACCTGGTGTGGATGTCTTACATAAATGGAATCCACAACCTGTGGTCTCTGGTCTCTGCCTCCTTTCCCTGAGTGTAGTGCTGTTGAGGGCTGTCCGTGTTGTAGCAGGTGTCAGCATTTTACTTCTTTTATAGCTGAATAATAACGCATTGTATGGACAGAACACATTTTGTTTCCCTGTTTGTCAACTGATGGACATGGGGGTTGTTTCCACCTTTTGTCTGTTACAGATACGATGCTGTGAACATTCACATACGCGTGTTCGTGTGGGCATGTTTTCGTCTCTCTTGAGTGTATACCTAGGAGTGGAATCGTTGGGTCATGTCACTCTGTTTAACCATTTTAGAAACTGCCAGACTGTTTTCCAAAGCAATTGAATCATTTTACATTCCCACCAACAGTGTATCAGGGTTCCTTTTTCTCCACATCCTCACGAACAGAAAGCTATTATTTGACTTTTTAAAAAATTAGTTTTAAAAATGGAGGTATAATTGAGGTACAATATTATGTAAGTTTCAGGTGTGCGACAGTGACTCACAGTATTTAAGGGTTATATTCCATTTGCAGTTATAAAATATTGGCTATATTTCCTGTGTTGTACTAAATATCCTTGTAACTTATTTTGTACATTGAAGTTTGTACCTCTTAATCCCCTACTCTTATCGTGCCCCTCCCCCTCCCATCTTCCCACTGGTAACCACTAGTTCTCTAGATCTGCCTCTTCCTTTTTTGTTATGTTCACTAGTCTATTTGATTTTTTAGATTCCGCATATAAATGATATCATACAGTATTTGTCTTTCTCTGTCTGACTTAGTTCACTGAGCATAATATTCTCCAAGTCCACGCATGTTGTCGCAGATGGCATTAGTTCATTCTCTTTTATGGCTGACTAGTCTTCCATTGCATATATGTACCACAGCTTCTTTAGTCATCTACCTGTTGATGGACACTTAGGTTGCTTCCATATCTTGGCTGTTTTAGATAGTGCTGCTATGAGCATTGGGGTGCGTGTATCTTTTCCGATCAGTTTGTTCATTTCCTTTGGATATGTACCTAGGAGTGCAACTGCTGGGTCACATGGTGGCTCTATTTTTACTTTGTTTAGAAACTGCCAGACTGTTCTCCATAGTGGCTGCACCAATTTGCATCCCCACCAACAGTGTGTGAGGGTTCTCTTTATTTCACATCCTCACCAGAGGGTGTTATTTGTGGTCTTTTTGATGATGGCCATTCTGACTGGCGTGAAGTGGTATCTCATTGTGTTTTTTTGTTTTTTTTTAGTTTATGTATTTATTTTGGGCTGCGTTGGGTCTTCATTGCTGTGCACGGGCTTTCTCTGTGGAGAGTGGGGACTGCTCTTCATTGCGCTGTGAGGGTTTTTCATTTCAGTGGCTTTGCTTGTTGCGAGTACAGGCTTTATGCATACGGACTTCAGTAGTTGCAGCACCTGGGCTTGACAGTTGTGGCTCAGGGGCTCTAGAGCGCAGGCTCAGTAGTTGTGGCACATGGGCTTAGTTGCTCTGTGGCACGTGGGATCTTCCCAGACTGGGGCTCAAACCCGTGTCCCCTACATTGGCAGGTGGATTCTTAACCACTGACCCACCAGGGAAGTCCCATCTCATTGTGGTTTCAATTTGCATTTCCCTGATGGTGGACGATGTTGAGCATCTGCTTATGTGCCGGCTAACCATCTGTGGTTTTTATTTGTAAAAAAACTTCTGTTCAGGTCTTCTCCCCATTTTTTAATTGGGTTGTTTGCTTTTTTGATGTTGAGCTGTATAAACTGTTTATATTGATTATATTTTGCATATTAACCCCTTATCAGTCATATCATTTGCAAATATTTTCTCCCATTCAGTAGCTTGTCTTTATGTTTTGTTGACGGTTTCCTTTGCTGTGCAGTTTTTAAGTTTAATTAGGTTTCATTTGTTTATTTATCTATTTTCTGGGGCTGCGTTGGGTCTTTGTTGCTGCTGTGGGCTTTCTTTCGTTGTGGCGAGCGGGGGCTACTCTTCATTGCGGTGCGCGGGCTTCTCATTGTGGTGGCTTCTCTTGTTGCGGAGCACGGGCTCTAGGCACGTGGACTTCAGTAGTTGTGGCACGTGGGCTCAGTAGTTGTGGCACACGGGCTCTAGAGTGCAGGCTCAGTAGTTGTGGCGTATGGGCTTAGTTGCTCCTTGGCATGTGGGATCTTCAGGGCACGAACCCGTGTCCCCTGCCTTGGAAGGCGGATTCTTAACCACTGTGCCACCAGGGAAGCCCCATTTGTTTATTTTTGCTTTTATTTCCTTTGCTTTAGGAGACAGATCCAAAAAAATATTGCTACAGTTTACATCAAGAGTATTCCACTTACGTTTTCTTTTAGGAGTTTAATGTTTTCTGGTCTTACATTTAGGTCTTTAATCCATTTTTTAAAAATCGAATTATAGTCGATTTACAATGTTGTGTTAGTTTCAGGTGTACATCAAAGTGATTCAGTTATATACATATATACACATTATATATTTTATATGTATTCTTTTTTACATTTTTTCCATTATTTGTTATTACAAGATATTGAATTAGTTACGTGTGCTACACAGTAGGTCCTTGTTGTTTATCTATTTCACATACAGTAATGTTTGTTATTCCCAAACTCCCCTTCCCCTTTGGTAACCATGTTTGTTTTCTGTGTCTGTGAGAGTATTTCTGTTTTGTAAGTAAGTTCATTTGTATCATTTTTTTAGATTCCACATATAAATAATATCTTAAGATATTTGCCTTTCTCTGTCTGACTTACTTCACTTAGTATGATAATCTCTAGGTACATCCATGTTGCTGCAGATGGCATTATTTCATTCTTTTTTTTAAAAAAATACATTTATTTACTTACTTACTTCTGGCTGCGTTGGGTCTTCGTTGCGGTGCGCGGGCTTCTCACTGCGGTGGCTTCTCTTGTTGCAGAGCATGGGCTCTAGGCACACGGGCTTAGTTGCCTCGTGGCATGTGGGATCTTCCCAGACCAGGGATTGAACCCGTGTCCCCCTGTGCTGGCAGGAGGATTCTTAACCACTGTGCCACCAGGGAAGTCCCTCATTCTTTTTTTATGGTTGAGTAATATTCCATTATATATATGTACCACATCTTCTTTATCCATTCATCTGCTGATGGGCATTTAGGATGCTTCCATGTCTTGGCTATTTAAGTAGTGCTGCCACAAACATTGGGGTGCATGTATCTTTTCGAATTAGAGTTTTTGTCTTTCCAGATACATGCCCAGGAGGAGGATCATATGGTAACTATTTTTAGTTTTTTGAGAAACCACCATACTGTTCTTTATAATGGCTGCACCAGTTTACATCCCCACCAACGGTGTAGGGGTGTTCCCTTTTTTACACATCCTCTCCAATAGGTCTTTAATCCATTTTGAGTTTATTGCTGTATATGGTGTGGGAAAATGTTCTTTCGTTCTTTTACATGCAGCTGTCCAGTTTTCCCAGCACCTCTCTGACTTTAATGATAGCCATCCTATTGGGTGTGAGGTGCTGCCTCAAGTGTGGTTTTTTCCTTGTATTTCCTGGATGACTAATGGTGTTGAGCACCACCATGTATTTACTGGTCTTTTATATATCGTCTTTGGAGAAATGTCTATTCAGATCCTTCACCCATTTTTTAAATTGGGTTGCATTTTTATTGTTGAGTTATAAGAGTGTTTGTATATTCTGGATATAAGTCCCTTATCAGAAGTATGATTTGCAGATATTTTCTCCCATCTTTGGGTAGTCATTTCACTTTCTTGCTAGCATGGTTTGCAGCATATATTATTAATTTTGGTATAGTTCAATTTATCTGTTCTTCACCTGTTTGTGCTTTGGTGTCTTAACTAAGGAACCAATGCCCAACCCATTGGTGACAAAGATTTGCTCTTACTTTTTTTCCTGAAAGTCTTATATTTAGGTCTATGAACCATTTTGAGTTATTTTTTAAAATATATTTTCTTTGAACTTTTTTTTTGAATATTTATTTATTTGGTTGTGCTGGGTCTTAGTTGCAGCAGGCAGGCTCCTTAGTTGCGGCCCAGCTGGCTCCCCAGATGCGGCACGCGGGCTCCTTAGTTTTGGCATGCGAACTCCCAGTTGAGGCATGCATGTGGGATCTAGTTCCCTGACGAGGGATCAAACCCGGGCCCCCTGCATTGGGAGCATGGAGTCCTATCCACTACGCCACCAGGGAAGTCCCATTTTGAGTTAATTTTTGTATGTGGTGTGATGTAAGGGATCCGACTTCATTCTTTTGCATGTAGGTAGCTAGTTGTCCCAGCACCACTTGTTGAAGAGAATATTTTTTTCCCTACTGAATGGCTTTGACACCCTTGTCAGAATCAGCTGACTGTAAATGTAAGGGCTTACTTCTGGGTCTCCGTTATCTTCCATTGATCTGATCTGTATGCCAATACCACACTGTGTTGATTACTGAAGCCTTGCAGTGTGTTTTGAAATCCAGCAGAATGAGTCCTCCACCTTTGTTCGTCTTTTCCAACGTGCTTTGGCTGCTCCAGGTACCCCATACATTTCCCTATGAACCTTAGGATCAACTGATCAACTTCTGCAGTAGCAGCTGGGATTTTGATAGGGATTGCCATGAATCTGTAGGTCAAATTGGAGAATATTGCTATTTTAACAGTATTCCATCTTCCAGCGCATGAACATGGGATACTTTTCAATTTATTTAAATCTTCTTTAATTTCTTTAAATAATGTTTCATTGTTTTCAGTGTGCAAGTCTTACACTTCTAAAATGTATTTGTTTCAGATTATTTACTAGTGTAGAGAAATGCAGTTGGTTTTTGTGTGAGTCTTGTATCCTGCACACGTGCTGAGCTCATTTATAGTTTTAATAGTTTTTTTTTTTTTTTTTTGGTGGATTCCTTAGAACTTCTTCTATGCAAGATCCTGTCATCTGCAGGTGGAGGTCGTTTTACTTCTTCTTCCACATGGATGCCTTTCCTTTCTCTTCCTAACTGCTCTGGCTAGTCTCTCAAGCAGTGTTGGACAGATAAGGCGTGAACAGACATCCCTGTCTTGCTCCTGATCTTAGGGGGAAGCTTTCAGTGTTACCATTGAGTGTGATGTTAACTGGGTTTTTCATAGTTATCCTTTATTTATTTATTTATTTATTGGCTGTGTTGGGTCTTCATTGCTGCGCATGGGCTTTTTCTCTCCAGTTGTGGCTAGCAAGAGGGGGCTACTCTTCGTTGCAGTGTGCAGGCTTCTCATTGTGGTGGCTTCTCTCGTTGTGGAGCACAGGCTCTAGGCACATGGGCTTCAGTAGTTGCAGCGCGTGGGCTCAGTAGTTGTGGTTCACGGGCTTAGGTGCTCTGCAGCATGTGGGATCCTCCCAGACCAGGGATCGAGCCCCTGTCCCCTGCATTGGCAGGCGGATTCTAACCGCTGCGCCACCAGGGAAGTCCCTGTCCTTTAATATTGAGGAAGCTCACTTCTGTGCCTAGCTTGTTGAGTGTCTTTACCACTTTTCCAAATGCCTACTGGCTTTTAAAACTGCATGTACATAGCTTTAAAAAAATAGTGTTAAAGCTGTTAAAACACCATTATATTAGACCAGTGTCCTGAAACTATGCTTTGATAAAAATAATTTTTTTAAATGGGTGAAAAACAACTGAAACATCTTTGAACAATTGGAATAGTACTGAAAATGTTTACGTGTCTGTACTCAAGTTGATTTTTGTCAAGTTTTACAGATTCCACAAGTTGATTTCTAATAGGTAGAGTCAGACTTGAATTTGTTTGTGTTTATCTGAGTAAAAGTTTGGATTCTGCAGTCATTGTCACGTTTTACTCCAAAGGTTGTGACAATATTGGGGGGAAAAAAAGTTTCTTATTTTAAATTTACTTAGTGGGTCACAACCAGAATTTTACAAAATGAAATGGGATAGAGACGTCAGTGTGTGTCCTAGGAAGGGTGCATTATTTTGTGAAATGTTGGATTGTGGCTGGGGTGTATGTTTGTGCGTACTGGGTCATGATGAAAAATGCATTTTCTTTTTTCTTCTTTTATTTTTATTTCTTTTTAAATTTTAATTAATTAATTAATTATTTTTGACTGTGTTGGGTCTTCGTTTCTGTGCGAGGGCTTTCTCCAGTTGCGGCGAGCAGGGGCCACTCTTCATCGCGGTGCGCGTGCCTCTCACTGTTGCGGCCTCTCCCGTTGCGGAGCACAGGCTCCAGACGCGCAAGCTCAGTAGTTGTGGCTCACGGGGCTAGTTGCTCCGCGGCATGTGGGATCTTCCCAGACCAGGGCTCGAACCCGTGTCCCCTGCATTGGCAGGCAGATTCCCAACCACTGCGCCACCAGGGAAGCCCGCATTTTCTTTTTTAAACAAAAAGTAAAAATATTGTAAGTAAATCTACGAATGAAGGGGTAGGTATGGGGGAGTTATAGTTCTTTTTCTTGTATTTCTTATTGTCTTTTTGGCCCCCTGAAAGTTTCTGTAACAGAGCCAATGTACCTTAATTAGATTATGGATGTAAAATATTTCTGACTCTTCGTTGTGTGTGAACATGTGAAATCTCCTGATTTTAAAGTGTTGACAACTAATCCAGACACTTAAAAAGCAGGTTTTGTACAAGTAGCACCAAAGCTCCATCATAAATCTCTGGGCTCCTGACCAAGCCCTCTGACTTGTGACCTAAACGCCTGTTTTGCGTCATGTCCTTCCGTTAAACAAAACCTCGTTTACAGCATGCCAAGGGTGATGCAAAAATAGTTTATTATGATATTGTTTATGTAAAGTTAGGTAATATTTACAGTAGAAATGATCAGCTACATCCATGGGAATCTAGCATGTCACACAAAGGAATAAATATTTTGACAAGTAACACTTCAGTTGTAGTGAGCAGTTGATCAGAAATTTTGTATTTAAAAAGGAGCCTCAAACTAAACCGTAGAAGTCTTGAATTGTCAGAGAGCAGCGAGCTGACCAGGCCCTTCTCTTCAAGAGGCCCCTGCAGTCCCACGGGAGATGGGCCCCCTCCTGGGGGCCGGGGGGGGGCACGCGGTGGGTCTCCATGCCACTTCAGCCTGGCGAACATTATGTTAGTACAGAAATTAAACGCCCGTTAAAATTATACAAGCTTATTCTTTGAACATGTACCACCCGTGAAAAAGTAGCTGTGGCAGAAGTGATTGTTGCTGTGAATTATTCCCGAACTTGTCACAGTAGAAGCAGCTACCTACGCTTTTCCACTTTGTTCGTATGCTGCCCCCGCCCAGCCAGCAGCTAGGCATAGTATGCTTTCGTCTCAAGTAGCTGGATTGAGACATTCACCCTGATAGAAGAGCATATCTGTGAGAAAGATCACTGAGGATTCTAATTGTTGAGGAGAAACTTTACGTTTTATAAATATTACTTAGGAAAAGTCTTAATCGCTTAACTGGTTTTGAATCCTAACAGTAAGCCAGTAGATATGTTGTTAATGCTAAAGGTAAATCCTAAAATCCATTTTAATTGGTTTTGTGATACAAGCATAGCACAGGAATGAAGTTAGTGCTCTTCGTAATCTATTTCTAGCTTTCTATAAAATAAAACTGAAATGTGCGACGTAGCTAGCTGTAAAGGGGAGAGGGCGGATGGCTGGAAACGTGATGGGCAGCACGCGCCCGTTCGTCTGAAGGCTGCTCTGCGTGAGCTCAGACTGCCCTCCCGGCTCATCCCACAGGCCTGGATGGTCCAGTTCTCAAGTACGCTTGCCAGCCTGACGGGCGCACATCATAGAATAACAGCCTTACGAGTTCTGCAGCGTCCAAGCCGTCACACAACAACCCGGTGCTTGGCTGGACTCCCACGCAGCCCCCAGTAGGTGGCCACAGGTCACTGACTTAGACGCCAAGGTGCTGGGTCTCCTGCAGGTCCCCAGTCACTGTGTGCAGGGCCCGGGCAGGAGCCCCTCCTGTGTTCCTCCTCCTCCTGATTTTCCTCAGCACTTTGAACGGCTCTGCCAAGAATGAGGAACAAGTACAACCGAGATCTTTCAGGGAAAAACAAAACCACCTGTTAAACGGCCAGAGCTTTATGAAAGGTAACACAAGTCATTAAAAACACTTCCTTGTAATGTTGAGTGGGATTCAGTGTTGTACCCAAAGCTGTTCGTCCTATCTTAGAAAGCAATGCTTGTATGAGGAAAAAAGAAAAAAACCCACAGACTTTGTCACAGAAATCCATGCAGTAACTTCTGAGTAATATTTACACTGCTTGCTCTGAATAATACCCGGTTTTTCTAAATACAGAGGACCTGGGAGCTGCACGGGGTGTGCGGGGTCCCGTGGGCCCTGGAAGGAATGGACACAGTGTGTCTGAGCTGCTCTCGGGGACACAGGTTTAGGCCTGCTCTTCTGAGGGTCTTCTGTTGACAGACCTCAGGGAGGGGAGACTGCTTCCCTTTACAGAGAAACAGGAAGAAACCCACCGTTCTCAAAAGGGCAGAAGAACGAGACCGGTCTTCTCCAGTCAGACAAAACTTGAGAGACTGACAGTTCATCTCCATACTGGGTTTCTGTCCTGTCTTCCTATCAAAGAACCCAAAACACGTGGTTTCTGAGACCTCACTTAAGGCTGCTGCTTATTTAAGTTTTCAGCTGTGGAAAGTATGGCCTTGCGAAAGTGTACACACGTGAAAATACACAAAACTAAAGTGCAGCCCCGCCTCCTGAGAGCAGGCTAAGGAGGGCCGGGCTGGGCCTGCTGCGGCGGGAGTGTCCCTAGCGTCGTGCGCTCAGTGCCGAGAGCAGGGGCGGGCGCTACGTCTCACCTGACCTATGGTGAGGAAGACCTTTCCCAGGCTTGGGAGTCCGACACCTGCGCTCAGGCCTCTCAGCGCCGTCCAGGATCCCCTCTCAGGATGGCGGGATGAAGGAGCGCCCACGATCACAGGTGGACAAGATGGGTGTGCAGATGCCTGCAGTGAAAACCTCTGGAAGAAGTCGGTTCTCAGCAGCACCTCCCAAGTCTTCTAAGGGTGGGGCTGCAGCACCAGGGCGCCGGGACCCTCGTTAGTTTCGGCTGAGTGGAGGAAATGCTAGGGCAACAGGTAAAAGCTGTTCATAAAGCAAATTCCTAGTCAACATGAAACACCAAGAGCTCACTGTCCAGGACTCTGGGGTGTGAGACATTCCGGAATACTGCAGTTTCCAGAGGAGAGAAGCTTCCAGTTAAGGTGCCAGATCTTTTTTCCTTCTAGTATTTCATTCTTTTTAAGTATCATACTACACACTTTCCAGTCCTTTGTAAAACTCTGGCAACAGTTAAGTTTCCTCCCCTTTCTAGGTGATAAAGGTGTCTAGTATTTTTGTTTTATGAAATTGCGTCTTGAAAGTAAGCTTCTTGAGAATGATGATGAGCAAACTTCCTTTCAGGAAAGAGAACTGCTGGCGGGCTGTGTTCATTTTACTCTCTAATGGAAAACAGCTTTGAGTCCCTGGAGAAGACCACGTCAGGAGCGAGCGGCGGCGGGAAGCCTGGCTCGTGGTGCTCCGGCGGGACGCCGCGTCCTCAGGGAGGAGTGGGCGTGAGTTCCTTCGCGAGGAGAACGCGCACGCCTGTCTACCTGCTCCTCCCAGCGGGGGACACCCCGGGGCGCCCGCGCAGGTCTCACCGGCTAGAGCTGGGGGACCCTGGCACCTGGCTGGAGAGGAGGTTCCAGGGTGAGCGCTCACCATACAGGCCCCTCGGAGGGGGCAGGCACTGTGCCGCCTCACCCAGAGGATGTGGAGGGGGCTGCCAGGCGCAGCGATGGAAAGATGGTGTTTCCCTCGCAGAGAAACGGCATTAAATAGACGTCTCTGAGAGTGCTGACGCCGTGGGTCTTGTCTCGTGGCCTCATCTGTCAGAACTGCTCTCAGGCAGCTCCCTCTCTTCCTGAGCCTGGCCTGAGCATGAGGCCTCGGTGCCCAGCTGTCGGGTCAGTGAGCCGCTGCCTGCGTCTGGACACCGTGAACGACAGGCTGCCCGTGACTGGCCAGAGGCTGGGCCTTCCGTCGTCCTCGGTCTCCGCCGGTCACCCCAGCACAGCCATCGCTTCATCCCAGAAAGCCACGCTGGCTCTCGCGCCATGGCACAAGCCCGCGAGGCACTCTGCGGCCAGCACAGTCACCGGAACACTGGCCTCAGACCTGCTTAGGCCCCGGCAGCACGTCGGAGCAGAGGAGGCCGCGAGCCCGGCGCACGTACCCTGCAGTGATGCAGGTGTTCACAGAGCCGTCAGGTGGTGTGAGCCTGTCCAGCCTCCCGCTGGCCTGTCGGGCTCGGCTTAGCTGCAGGTGCTCGCAGGTCCCAGATGCAGGAGAAACGTTTACAGGAAAATATCACTGCTGTGAAGAGACGACCCAGGGAACCTTTTCCTCCCTGGGGACGTGGGGACGCTCCCCATGCTGGGGGAGTGCCGGGAGCACCCTGGGCTTGCGGTCACCTGCGCCTCCCTGTCCACAGCCCCCCGAGGGCCTGTTCTCTGCCAACGCAGACACCGGCTCAACCTCCGCATACGTGTTCTTCCTCCCTTCTGGAGTGCGGCAGCTGAACTGCTGCCTGGGAGCTTGGGTGCTCGCAGGGAGAGTCCGGAGGACGCTGCGTGCCGGGGGCTGAGGTGGGACGGTGAGATGCAGAGCAGAGACCCTCGCCGTCCTGTCCTGCCTGCTCACGCCAGCCCGAAGCTCAGACCTGGTTCCGAACCAGGCGGCGGCCGTCACCACGTGCTGCTGCCCAGCACTGCCGGGGTCGCTGCTCGGCTGGTTGAGCTCTCGCGGTGCATTTCCTGGCCGCCTCTGCCTGCAAGCCCCGGATGCTGCTGCCGCCACCTGTTCCCCAAGATTCCTGAGGGCAGACCTCAAAGGACAACTGAGGAAGACACGTGAATAAAATGCTCTTTTGACCTAATCAGGAGCACTGCACAATCCAAACGCTCACGTCTACGGGCAGACGAAACCCAACTCTGTGCGCGGACCCTGCCCTTCTGGGAGGGCCGGAGATCCCCCCAGGGGCAGCACAGGGCCAACCCGGCCTGACGAGGTGCCTGCTCGGAGGAGGGACACGAAGCCACAGTCATGACACCCGAAGAGCCGCCCGAGCCTGGCAGAGGCCCGCCCAGCAGATCCCCAGGGCACCTGTCACACTGCCCTCGACGACACGCTCACAGACCATTCTGGAGACAGCGCCAGTCTACATGGCGGGGGTGTCTGATGCCAGAATTAAAGGAGCTAATGTTCTCTGCTTTTAAAGACGTGGGAGGATAGCGGCGAAGGAGTGACTGGCGTGGTGGGAGGCTCTGAACAGCTTGTGAGCAGGGAGGGCCCCCTGCAGCCAGGAGCCCTGAGACCATCCAGTGGGAAGACGGCACGGGAGCTGCACTTCTTACACACCCCAGGGCCTCTGTCCTGCCCTTCCAGGACTTTCTCCAAATGACCTCGTGCGTTCACTTAATCTAAAAACTGAGCAAGATGATTTCTACGTTCCACGCCCGAAGCACCCACGTACCCGAGACAGTGGTGCTCACCCAAGCAGCGAGGCCAGGAGGCCTTCGCCCCCGCGCCCGGGGTTGGCTCCCACCTGGTGGGCTTTGTTCACACTCCCCACCCTAACGGGATGAGGAGTTTTCATGGGGCCGTCATAGAACCCCGATTTCAGAGGTTTTCAAGAAGTGCTGTGGAGTGTCTGGTGGCGGTTAAAGAGTTGTTACTCAGACCACTAAGGAAGCAGAGCCGTCGGTCCAGGCCCGGCGCAGGCGCCCCCAGTGCCGCAGGGCCTGAGACCTCAGGTGAACTGAAGGAGGCTTAGGAGCACGTCACGAATGGCCAGTTCTTATCTGGTTCCAACATCTGCTCTAACCTCGGCTTAACACAGGGTCTCCTGTCAACCGTATTCTGAGGGAAAACTCTCTTCATTCTTTGTGATCACAGGTCAGCATCTACCGAGTATGAAAGGACCAGGGTTCCTGGTGACCAAGAAAGAAGCGAGCGTAGGAAGGAATGAGAGGGGCCTGGTTTTGTGCAAGATTTAATAAAAAACAAACAAAAATAGGAATGGCTGCTTTCAACATTTTCCAGGTTGTGAAAGGTTTACCACGAGTATCTGGGGTGTGGTTCTAAGCGGCATTAGTGGAACAAATACAAAATGCTGTCCTCCTCTGAAGCCCAAAGGTGGTACATCCAAGGTTCTAGGCCACGCTCCCCCTCCCCCGCAGGCTACCAGCTATCCGCGCTGGGACCGCAGCGCACGCCTCCACGCCTCGTGGCCGGTTCTCTCCCAGGGACCCGCCCGGGCCCTGACCCCACCGCGCACTGGGCGAGACAGAGCTAGCTTATCGCAGGCTGCTGGGCCTTAATACTGACATGAGCGCGGGGGCGATGGGGGAGAGCCACATGCGCTCGGCCCCTCGGCTGGGCTGGTCGTAGAAAACCATGGGGAAAAGCTTCGGTAAACACAACAGGGGTGATGTGAGCAACCCACAGACCAGTCTCTCATGCATCCATACCACAGTTACTGAGGGCGATAACGACGATAACGATAACAGAAATCGAAGGTACAGACGAGGGTGGCGGCCGCGGGCCAGGGAGGGTGCGTCTGAGCTGCGTGGGAGCAGCTAGTCGCGCTCCAGGTCCCTGGACTCAAAGAGCTTCAGGCGATCTTGCACCGTCAGGCCTTCCTTCAGACTCTGGTGGAGAAACAGACAGGCCGTTAGCCAGCGGCCCCGCTTGGCACGGGCTGCAGTCCGGCGAGAGGCGCGGCTCGGGGCTCCCGGAGGGTTAGTGGGCGTGCTAGAAGGGCCACGACCCCCGAGGTGGTGGTGTTACTAAATGAGAAGGAAACAGAAACAAGACCGACGCTGAGCTTAGGGCTCTCCCGACAAGCAGGGAGCAGACCAGTGGAGCGGGAGAGGAGCCCTGCTAAGAACGTGAAGATGCCCGCTACGTCCGCATCCACGTCCGCTCTCTCGCGACCGCAGGCTGGCGGCACCTGCTGCACCGATCACAAACCCTGTTGGACTCTCACTGCCCCGGGGATTTGGGAACGTGGCGGTGGGAACATGTCGGTTTGTTTTACTGAGTCTCTGAGAACGGAAGCCCATCCTTGTTCATGTGGGACCTCGGCGAAGGTGGGGGACAGAGGATTTCCTGCTTTACTCTGGGAGGCTCTTCACAGAGACTTAATTTCTGGACGAGAAAAGGAGCATCACCTCAGAGCACGACTGGGAACGAAGGTGCCTCGCTGCCATCGGATCTGCGTGGCAAGTCCAGGCTTCACTGAGGCTGCGGAACCGGGGCCGGCCCACAATCAGCAGGTGAGACCGAGCCGAGCCTCCCCCTCAGAGCTGACCCGCGTCCCCTGGGGCCCCAGCTTCACCCAGGACAGCTCTGCCTGCCTGTATTTTTAATTTGGATGCCACTGGTCAGAGGAAGAGGACCAATCCACGTCCCATGCTGACATCCATTAACACACACGACTGCCTCACGTGCTCTCGGGACTCTTCCCAAGTGCGCCTGCTTCAGGTCAGGGCTGCCACCTACACGGCTGCTGTCTACACGGCAGCCAGGCTCATCCGGGGGCTGGGCCCCGTCACCTGCCACGCTGCACCGCTTTAGTTGGGGACTTTCCCTTGGGTGGCAGCAAACCGCCACTGCTGAGTCCTGAGGGACAGAGATTTTCCCTCCGCGCACTGTCACACACGCTTGGTGATCATCCCTGCTGTGCAGCCGCTCACCACAGCTGTGGGGGCGGAGCCTGAGAAGACCCCGTGCTGCCCCACACACCCAGCATCTCCGTGACCCCACGCTCAGGCCGACCAGGCGGGGGCCTCCGGGAGGAGCCTGGGAAACGTCCTCTCTGGTCTCCATCCCAGAAGAGCCCAGCTGCTCTTAGGCAACGAGCTTTCTGACGTGATGGGGGCTGAGCCTTTCTGTCCTGCTGAGGGAGGCAGGTACAGAGACAACACACGTGAAAAGGTAGACATCTGTATACATCAGACCCTGTATCAAAAAGCACCAGTGACAGGTTGTTTTTGGGCAACTTAGTTCCCGTCTTCCTGTGGGAGGTTCCACGGTTTCCAAATACAATCAATCAGGAAAAAGGGCAGCACAGAGCTGTGCAAGTGTCCGTTGACAGCACGTTACAGGCACAGCATCACGGCTGGTGTCCCCGAGGGTGGACCATAAGGGCCCCAGCTTCCTCCTTGGGCCAGCAGGGCTGTCCCCACACACCGAGAGCATTGCTTTTACGTCGCAAACTTGGCAAGCCAAACTCGGACTCAAACGAACACAACTCTGGGAAACCCTGCTCCTGGGCTTCCTCCCCACACTCATCTGGGTCCCGGCCTTGCAGAGAGCCGCAGGCAGACCCTCGTGGGTGTGCCTGATAGTTTCCTCTCTCATTCCCGGCCTCTGCTTTAGCAAGCTGCTGGCCAGCGTAGAAGCCGCCATCTACACGGCCGCACATGTGTGCCAGCACATCTCATGGCCAAAGGCCCTTATTGACAGAGATGTTTCCACTGATCTTCTGGCCCTTTGCCAGAGCCCAAAGTACTGTGCAGCTTGTGGGATCTTAGTCCCCCGACCAAGGATCGAACCCAGGCCCCAGCAGTGAGAGCGCCAAGTCCTAACCACTGGACCACCAGCAGATTCCTGCAAAGCACTTTCCCTCCCCCCGACACACGGTCCGCCTGATGGGGCGGGCTTGCTGGAGCAAGGCTTCCCTGGAAGGGCCCTAGCAGAAGTGTTTGTCATTTTACAGGCAAAAGGCCCAAAGCACTCACGGTGAACTTGCAGCAGCTACAGTTCAGCCTCAGATAGAAGTAAAAATCATCAACAAGAAAACCAAGAACACGTTTCCCTTTTGCTAAACAGAATGTTTTCCACGTTTAAAGAAAAAAGCCCGAACTAAGTTTTGAACAGGCTTAAACGTTTCTGGTGATAAGTGAGCCAGGACTGTAGGGAAATAAACATATCAAGTACAGAACTACTTGGATTTCCTTCCGTAAACTCTCCCTAAACCAAACCCCTCAGCCCGCCAAGTGAGCCGGGCGCACCTGCCAGCGTCCCGTTCTGAGCCCTTCCTGCTGTCCTCAACTTCCTTCTCAGAGGATCAACGAGATCAGGTCAGCCGAGCTGATAAACCCACTAGGGAATGAGTGACTCTGTGCCCCGGATGCCTGGGCCTCGTGGGAGTCGGGAGCGTCCAGGCAGGGTCGGGGTCAGACAGCCTGATGTTTCTGAGCCAGCGCTCATTCAGCCCCTGCTTCCCGTCTTTGGAGGCGCCCGGGGTCCTCAGGGCTGGCAAACGCTCAGCCCCAAGCGCTCGCTGTACTGAGTGGTTTCCGGAGCTGCGTGCGCGAGGTATCAGCTCCCTGGCTTGCTGGGCTCGGGCCTCCTGAGCCTGTTAACAGGGCGGGGGGCGCGGGGCGGGGGCACTTCAGCAGTGGGTGGCTCTGTCAAGTCTGCTTCCCGACGGAGGGCAGCGGTGCCCCCAGAGAACGTGAGCGCACACACCATTCGACATGCATGTGACGGGGCCGAGATGCTGGCCCCACGGGCAGCCCACCAAGCTGGGGGGAACTCCCCTCTGTTAAGAGGTTACAGTGCAGTTAACTCCCCAGAACAGGTTAAGAAACTTCACATGGATCGTGTATGTGCCGGCTGAAGCAGGAGGAATGAAAGTGACCGGAAAACAAGGAGCTCGCTATGGAGGTGTGAGCAGTGTGCATGCAGGTAGCACCCCCTCGAGGGCGGCGGGCGGGTGGGTGGTGGTGAGAGTGGTTTACCTACACGACAAGGGACCGGGAAGCGGGTCGTTTCAGTTATCCCATGAGACCTGCTCAATTACGGACTGTCGGGGGAAAGAGCACAAAACAAAAGACACACACACGATAAATCCTAAATGCAACGTGCTGGTCACCCCCACCCTCCAACCCACCTTCCCACAGAGGGGCACGTGGGGGCGGAGGGCACACGCTGGGGGGGAAGGGGCGCGGGCAGCTTTGTCTCTCGAAGGCAGCTGGCGTCAGCATGAACTAGGGACATGCAAGGAGCAGTCCAGATGGGGCAGGACCGACCCAGCAGGGCGCCGGTCTGAGGGGATTCACCCGAGCCCTGCTTGCTGTGGGCCTGGCCCTCCGCTGTCGCTGGCAGGAGATGGTCCCCCTGCTGGGCGAGGGACACACTCAGTGCGAAGCCCCTGGAACTGGCCCAGCAGGCTAAGCGTGTGGGGCCAGTGAGTTCTGGGACCCTGGGGACCCTCTGCTGTGGCCCTAGGTGGGCTCTACGTACACAGGGGCTGGACCCCAGACTCACCTTGGACCTGATGCTTCTGAGCTGTCGGCTGACGCAGGATCTGTCTTTCTTCAAGAAGTCAGGGTTGCTTTTAGACTTCATTATATCTGAGAAGACAAGCAGACCCAGTGCCTGTTTTGTAAACCCCCTGGGAACAGACTTGGGCTTGAAGGCTTCCAAGGCTTATCATCCTCACCCACACGTGAGACGTTTCCTTCAACAACCCACGAGAACCCCAAACAAAGAGCTGTAAAGCACGAGATCCTTGGAACAGTTGTGGGCGCTGGGAGACCTGGAGGAGGCAGGCGAGGCCCCGGGCCAGGCTCCTCCCCGTTGGCCGGCCGCAGCACCCGTTGCCCCTGGGCTGCTGGGCACACCTGCCGCCCTCCTCCTCCTGAGAGCCCCGGGCTGCTCAGGGTTTTTAACTTCCCATACTTAACGGCGCTCTCCCTCACTTGCTGAGAGCTGTGCAGTGACCTCACGGTTCAGCCCCCCACCGTGGAGGCAGAGCCAGCTCTGTGCTCCTGTGCGTTCAGAAGGGTCACAGGCTGCACGTGCTCACTCCTAACCCTAAATCTCCCGGCCCCCAGACGACTCCTCGGAAGCAGCCAGTGTCACCATCCCGTCCCGGGTCTGATTTGAGCTTCGCTGCACATGGCCTGCCTGCCTTCGGGAAGACCTGTAACGTGCCCGGCCAGCAGCGATGCAAACTGGCGAGGAGGGATCCTTGCCGGCCGAGAGGAAGCGGGTAGTGAGCTAGGGCATCTCTTCAGTAGGCGGCATCCCCCCATCCCCTCCCCCCATGGCCTTCTGCAGATTTTATAGTAAACCCCCAGGATCAATAACCAGCGAGAGCTGCTTACGGAATGAGTGAATTGTTCAGGAAAATGGGGAACACAGCCGGCTGTCACTGTAAACACACACCCCGAGGTATGACTGTCCCTCAGGGCAACCAGTGCAGCGTCGGAGGAGAAGGGCTTCCCAACCAGGAGGGCCCGAGAGCCGGGCGCCTACCACCCCTGCAGCTGTTCCCTACCAGGAAGTTAGTCTGACACAGAAAAGGACCCCTCTGCTTGAATCAAGCGCCAGCAGCTCCAGGACTAAATCGGCGCGAGTTACTGAGTCAGAATCCAGAGCTGGAGGACTCACCGTAGCCGGACACGGGGGTGTGTTCCGGTGACCTTTCACCCAGTGCGTCGGTCGCGGCTTTCAGCTGCTCCTGCAGCCTGCTGACGTCACAGTCGGCCTTCGCCCTCACGATGCTGAGCTCTGTGTAGATGTCCTTGTACTTGTCACTAGCGTACTTCTTGTCCTTGGGGATAGAAGGGCAAAGAGCAGTTACAGCCAGGCTGGGTGGCCCATGCTCCTGGGGCCAGAGCGCTTCGGGGGTGACTGGGGATGGGCCCGGCAGCAGAGAAGGCAGGCCAGCCCCCGCCTTCCAGAGGCAGAAACTGGACACAGAGTGGAACAGGCACAGCAGGGCCCCGGGCTATAGCCAGGCTGGCGCCGCCTTGAGCCCCGAGGACCTCTGTGTGGCTTCAGGCTGGAAAACCCCTGTGCCTTGGATCTCCTAAGTGACTTGGCCTCCAGGAGCGCCCTCAGGAGGCAACAGTGTGCCTGGGTCTCGGGTCCCTGCCCCAGCACGTGGCGGGCACGGGGACAGCCCCTTGTTCCTGCCGCGCCCACCTGCAGGCTGCCATTCTTCTCGTGGAAGCGAAATCTACTTCAGAGCTGCTACATGTGACTCTGGACACGCGTGGCCCCGCCCCATCCGGAGCCCATCCCCCAGGTCCACGGGTCCCGGGGACGTGCGTTACCCGCAGCGCCGTCTGTAGCTCATCCTTGAGGGAGCTGATCTCCTGTTTCAGGTACTGAATTTCTGACTCCTTGACCCGCAATAAGACCTAGAAAGAGAAATTAAGAGACTCACGTTCGGGAGCAGAGGGACGGCCAGGGCCTCGGAAGCAAAGACTGAGCCACACGGAGGACTCGCCTCCACACGCCGGTGGGCAGGCAGCTCTCTCCCGGTCCTTGTCAGGAAGAAACGGCCGTGACCCCTCCTGACCCGAAAGCCTCATCCTCAGCCCGGGAGCTCCTGGCACAGAGCCCAGGAAGGGGTCCTGCAGAGACCTCAGGTCAGCCTCTCCCATCATTTAGGAAGAGATGGTTTCATGAAATTTTAATTGAATGGGGAAAAAATCTAAGTGCTTTCCTAAAAGAACACCTTATACATAAGAAGCAATCATTCTGACTTAAAAATGAACTTTCCTGATCTTGAGTAATACAGCCTTAAGAATCTCAAGCAGCTGCAGTGTTCACAGTTACTCAGTTTCATTTTAGTTGGTCAGTGTTTGTGACGTGGTGGAACAGAGGGGCGGAGGGCAGGTGAGTGAGGATGGGTTAAAGGTCCCTGTGGCCTCGTGAGGGGTCCCACGCTGCCTGGCAGCTAACTCTTCTCTTTTGCGTCCTGGCATGACTCAGGTCTTTCCAGGTTCTCCCCCTCTTGCTGCCCATAAGCTAGGGGCTTGTATGGTGTGAGCTGGTAAAGAGGGACCTGGCTCTGAGCCGTACCTCTAACTCATAGGCGTCCTTGCCCTGCGTGAGAGGTGAACCAGCAGCCTCGCCACCGGCGTCCCCGGTCAGCAGCGTCCGTAGCCGTGAGATTTCAGCAGCCAGGCGGTTGTTCAGCTCCTGGGGGACAGCAACACAACCAAACAGGGTGCTCTACAGAGCTGTTTGACCACGAACACAGGGCGCGGCCAGGGTAGCATGCAGCACGGGAGGCCTGCAGCGGTGCCTGTGCACGGTGGCATCTCAGAGTCAGTGTGGACACCCTTGCCAAAGCCATTTACACGGCCCAATACTTTTGTGGAACTGCAGCTGCAGGATCCATGCTCCTCAGCCCCTTTCTGTCACCGTGACTAGTGTTAATCAGTTCCAGGATTTGTGCTCCTGAGTTTCTGCAGGATCAGGACCTCCTGCCACCCTCACCACTCGCTTTCTGTACCTTCTTTCCAGCCAGCAGGTGGTCGTCTTAGGCCACCGCAGTGACCAAGCAGAACCAGTCCTGCTGGAGTGTCCCCCACATATGGGCAGCTGTGGGCCCACAGAGGCCTCGAGCCTGGGCCAGGCCGACGTGGCTGTCTCCTCAGTGCGGGGGGAGGACGAGGGGTCTTGTACCCACAGAGAAGCTTTTTTGAAACTAGACCTACCTTGAGCTGTTCCATTAGCCAGGATTTTATATGTACCCTAGTTTCCTAAGGAGCAGGCACATTTTTGTTTTTTTTTTTTTTTTGCGGTACGCGGGCCTCTCACCGCTGCGGCCTCTCCCGTTGCTGAGCACAGGCTCTGGACGCGCAGGCTCAGCGGCCATGGCTCACGGGCCCAGCCGCTCCGCGGCATGTGGGATCCTCCCGGACCGGGGCACGAACCCGCGTCCCCTGCATCGGCAGGCGGACTCTCAACCACTGTGCCACCGGGGAAGCCCAGGAGCAGGCACATTCTAAGAGAATAATCTGACAGAATCAAATGCGAGCAGGGTATGGTCTTGACTGGGAGGTGTTTAAACACGGTCCCAGCCGTGGGGACGGGAGACCTGGACCCGTGCCGCCCAGCAACCACGGAGGAGGAACAGACATCTCGGAGCCTCCAGACCCCAAGGCCAGCGGCCAGCTGCAGAGCCGGAGGGGCTCAATCCCAGCAGCTGCAGGGAGCTCCTGTCCACACCCCGGTGATGCCAGACGTCGGGAGATGCCTGCAGGTTGGGGGCCCAGTGCGGCGCACCTGGTTGTGGGCGTTGAGCTCCTGGTTCTCGCGCTGGCACTGCCGCAGGGCCTGCCGCTCGGCCTCCAGCGCCTGGGCCAGGTGGGCGTTCTCCAGGCACTTCTGCGAGTACTGCTCAGAGAGGACCTCCAGCTCGCGCTGCACAGACTGCAGCTCCTCCCTGGGGAGAGGGCACTGCTCACTCCTCTGCCCTCGCCCCAGGGCCCAGGCCTCTAAGAAGCTCAGAGTCCCCTTCGCGAAGCCTCAAGGATGCCGAGACCCACACAGCAGAGCGACCGCGAGCAGAGCCCTGCACCTTGTGGCCATGCAGCTCGGCGGCTCCGTCCCTGTGCTCTTACCAGCAGTCGAAAAGCCCCCACGGGCGGCACTCCTCTCCCAGGGTCAGGAGAGGCCTCACCCACGCACCCCAAAACACGCTGTGTCAGAGAGAGGTCAGACCTGGGACCGTTTCTAGCACTGTGCCAACTCGATCCACGTTCAGAAAACCAAAGCCTCGTGACGTCGTTCTCGGCCACCCTGGACTTGAGAAGGGCTGGTACTGTGGAACCGACACCCCCTCCAGCCGAGGTGAGCTGCTCCCGGCCACCTGCCCACCCACCTGCTCCCTGACTGCACTGCACGGGAGCCCGGGAGAGGAGAGACCCTGACTCTGTGCGTTGCGGAGCCCCATGAAGGCTGGCTCTGCACGGCCCCTGCAGCAGCCAGTCGAGGCGCTCCGAGTGGTGCGAGTTCCACTGAGGGCAAAACTAAAGAGTGGCCGTGCTGGTGAACGCTCCCCATTCCCCTGCCTCTGCAAAGAGAACTGGCACACGCACGTCTTAAAGACGTAGGGGTCGTGGCCACTTCTGCCACGCACAGCCACAGAGCATCTGTGTCATGCGCTACACCGCGTCCCCTCCCCACGAACTCCTGAAGCAGCAGCAGCTGACGGACAGAAGGAATCTGGGGTAGCCTCTGAGGTCGGCCCTGAAGATCCGACAGTATTTATAAAATCTCCTCTGCCACGTCTTATTCTTTACATTTTAGTAACTCGTTTCTGTCTGACTCAGTAACAGGAGCCCACTTGGGCCATGAGAGCAGTGGTTCGCTGACCCCCAGGTTGGTGCTGGGCCCCTCAGGAAGGAGGCTCTGAGCAGCCTCAGCGCCCACGGGCCTCCACCTGCGCCACCCTGGGGACCCGAGTCTCTGTGGCTCTTACAGGGAAGGTGCCGCCCCGCCCCCGAAGGCCCTCCCTCCGGCCCTGCCCGCAAGGGCCACCTCCGGTGACTCACAGGTACTGCCGCTGCAGGGCATCGATGTCCGCATTGACACTGCTGATCTGGGACCGCTGGCTCTTCTCCAGCTCCCGTTCCATCTCCTCGCGGTGGGCATTCTTCATGGCTTCGATGGCTGTGGACAGGATGTGGCCCTCAGCACCCACGGGCTTGGGAGGTGAGACCGACAGGAAGGCGGGACATCCCCCCACTGCTCATGCCAGCCCATTGGCAGTTGGGCCGGGAGGATTCCCGGGGAACTCCCCCATGAAAGGGATGCAGGTGTGTTTTTTTCTTGATGTTAACAGAAAACCAAACTGATTCAATAAATGTCAATGTTAAATCCAAGTATGAGTTTGTAGGACAAGCAGGCTTTCAGGCTAGGCCTGTTTTCTTAGTGCCGAAATCACAAGCACCGCAGGATAGTTACATGAACGGAGGGGACACAGGCCAAAGGCCCAGGGCTCAGTCCGGACGCTCTGGGCTCTCACGGACCAAGGGCCGCGGGCAGAGGTGTCCGCTGCCAGAGCAGTGCCAGCAGACGGGCCGATGAGACCAGGGCAGCCCCTCACAAGCACCAAGGGTGCCGGCGGCCACGGAAAGCGGGAGTGCTGGCGCGGGGCTCTCGGGCTCTCAAAGGGCTCCTCTAACAAGCCTTTCCCCCAAGAGAACTGTCCAAGAATTCTCGTGGGTAGCAAGGCTTCAATCTCAGCCGAAAGACGGTGAGAAGGCCAGTCACTGCTCAGAGCTGTGCGATCAGCTCAGGAAGACCCTGCGGCCCGTCCCGGGGTTAGCGGCTCCCACCTGAGATGGTGGCCGCGGTCTCCTCAGCCAGGAGGCGGTCTTTCTCCTCCCGCAGTTTCTCCAGTTCCCGCTGGTGCTGCCTCTGCAGGTCTTCGATCTTCTTCTGGTGTGTTTCTTCCATGGCTGCAAACCCTCGCTCGCACGTGGCCTGCAAGGTGCACAAGAGGCTTTACGGACTTTTCTTCTGCTATTTACTGAACAGACCTCAGCCCTGCCCTCCAGGCTCCTGGCACAGAGAAGGTGCTCTCTTGAGCTGAGCCCCGCGCCAGCTGTCTGGAGACTCACTCTGCTCCTGCGTGTGTCATGCTCCCAGAGCATTTAGAAAAGGGTGCCTGATTTCTGTGGTTGTTGTGCATCCCATTTCTCTGTAAAAGAGTTGGTATCGTGGGCAGGAAAAGGCCGCAGTAGAATTTAAAATAGCCAATCCTGGACCTTTGTGGACCGACAGGAGGGGGAAGGACAGAGTGAACGGGCAGAGGCTGGCCGTGTCTGGTCTGAGTTTCATGGGCATCAAGCACAGTCATGAACAGTAATGTCTTTGTCAGCCGCAGGGAGGCAAGGCCATCCTGTGAGTGACGGGTAGCGGGTAGCCCAGTGCACGGAGCCAGGGGGCCCAGCCCTGCCACTGCCCAACTTGGCCGCCCTCACCGGGTCACTGAACCTCTCAGGCGTCCGAGAAAATTAGGCTAGGGTGTACAACTTTTCCTTTTCCTTTGGAAGGAGTACAAAGAGGGGGCACTAATTAACGAGTGCCTCTGCTAACTGTACCGAGACCCACGACGGAAGAGCTGCTCTCCAAACCTGTCTGTGCCTCGCTGCAGCCTGGCTTGGTGTTTGACCTAGACGTGGGTGTGGGGAAGGACACAGGCATGACCCAATAAGAAGGGCTCAGACCACCCCACACCCCCTCACTGTGTAGTAGCCCAGGCCTGGCTTATCAGTTGGTCTCACTGATGGGGTGGGTATGAGGGGTGGTCTGTGCAGCTGTTCTGTGCGTGGAGGCACATTTCTTGTCTAAATCCCTTGGAAGATCTGTTTCAAAGTAGGGATCGCGCCTTTCACTGATCCTTAAAAACTGGAAGAATGTGGCCACGTTAATTCCAAACCCAAGTATCCTGTACTTGCACATGAATCAAGGAAGGGTACCAAGAAATCCAGCCTCCGTGTGGGCACCTCTGTCTCAGCCCCCACGGTGACTGAGAGGCCCTTCTGAGACTCTCCAGTCAGTATTTTTCAAACTCACGGTCAGAGTCTGGACTTCCCTGCGACAGATCTGCTTCACTGGGGAAGTGGTCTTAAGTGCTGTGCACCACTCACGGGGCGTTTTTCTTCTTGCAGGGGCTCCACCTGGAAGCTGCTGTCTCCTCTCACTGCCCTCACACCCCGGGACACTGGAGGGTCCTAGCGCTGCCCTCTCACATGCTGTGGTTCAACGTGGACTCTTGGTTAACACATAGCTGCAAGGTCTTAGTTTGATTTGAGGGCTTTAGAATAAAGATAAGGGTCAAAATTCTTCCTACAGAAACACTAAGGTGTCTTTAAAGACTGGCTGCTTCCTTGGAGAGTATACGTGTTTAAGAAACAATCTAATTTTTAAGGCAGTAAGTAATCCCTGGGATCAATCAAAGTTCCTCGGCAACCACTGTGCGGAGTCGTGAGAAAGAGCACCAGCCTTCAGCTATCAAAAGAGGGGCCCTCAGGCCAAGACCCCAGTCTCCCTGACCTCGGCAAAAATCTGCACAAGTAACAGCTGTCAGCCGGGCCCCAGGAGAGCGGTTTGGTTGTAATTTCTGCGTGTCTCACAGGGCCCAACAAGAATAGGCACAGGACAGAGGCCGCCGCCCACAGCAGGCAGCATCCAAGCCCCAGCCTGCATCACTGCCGGGGCAGAGCCTGCCCCCAGTGTCAGCCCAGGGCTTTCCTCCCTCCCGGGTTCGTGCCGATGGGCGTGAGAGCCAGGCTGGGCCTCGTCTGAGTTTCCTGCTGCGCAGACGCGCTGGGTGTTGTGGGAAGCGGCCGGGAAGTTACTTTCAACGCGGCACTGGTATGCGCCGGCCGCACGGGGACTGTGTGGCACTTTCCAACAGCCCTTGAAGCTTCCTTGGGATCCAGAATGGCCTTCAAAAGCTTTGCACTGACTTGGAAACAGCCTGGCAGGCACTAACGGCCCGCCTGCTTGTCGCAGCAGCGCCGGGCTGCCCTCAGGACTGGACGCACTGCCGGCTCACAGCTGGAGGACGGGGCTGGGGACGGAGGGCACGGGAAGAGCCTGGCGTCTACTGGATGCAGCTCAAGGGATGGCGAGAAGCCCGAGAGGATGAAGCCCAGAGCCCAGGCTGCCCTGATGGCTCCACACAGCCCAACGCCCCAGGGCCCGAAACGTCACCTTGATGGGCCAGGGCCTGGGAATCCTGTCTACCAAGGTGGGTGTGAAACGGGGTCGGGGTGTGGTGGGAAGGTCACTTCTCAAAACCCCTGGAGCAAATAAGGCTGTGCTCCCTGTAAGAGCAGCCGTTCCCACCAGACGTCTGTCCCCACAGAACTGGGGCGGGGAGTGGCCCTCAACACCCCACTGCAAACATTCTAGCCTTTGGGAAGCCCAACTCTGCTCTCCTAGGACAGCAGGAAGAAGAGGACCCTCCCCAGGTCCAGGTCTGCACAGCCTGGAGGTGGGGGCAGTGGGGGAGCTTCCCCACCACCCTGCCTCGCCAAGCCCTGCTGGGACCCCACCGCAGCCAGTGGGAGGTCAAGCGGGGAACAGCCCATCAGCTCCTTCTGCTGTTCGGTGACTTGGAGCCAAGAACCGTGTCCCAGCTCCGCCTGCACTGGACGCCCCCCGACCGCTCTGCTTCGAAACCTTGAGGCTCTCAAAGTCCCTCTGGCGCTCTTCCCGCAGTGAGGCCGCGCCACCCGCCAGGTCCTTGTGCTCCAGCGCTTCCCGCAGGACGTCCACCTGGGCCTCCAACTCCTGGATGCGCCCCTTCAGCCCCATCATGGAGTCGGCCTCCCCCTCAGCTGGCCGGCTGGAGGACGGGGGTCCGTGGGCTGGTGGGGCGGCAGGGGGCCGCCCCTGGTAGTGGTGCAGGGTCTCCTGCAGGCACCGCAGCGTCTGAGAGTAATGCTCCTGCAGGGCCCGCAGCTCCTCCTCATGGATGGCCTGCAGCTCCCTGATCTTGAGCTGGAACTTGTCCTCCAGGGTCTGCACCTGGTCCACAGGCTGCCTCTCCAGGTCCTGCCTGTCCCCCGCCAAGGCATCCAGCTGGCTCAGGACCCTGCCGCGCGCGGTCTGCGGCGCACCCTCCGCCCGGCTCAGCCGCTCCCCTGTGTAGCTGACCTTCCACTCCTCAAACCACCCTCGTGGGGCAGCCAGGCTCTCACGGCGCTCACTCTGCCCCTCTTCCAGACGCCTCTGCTGCTGGCCCAGCTGGGCGACCTTGGTCTTGAGCTCCGCGTTCTCCCGTTCAACGATGGCGATCAGCTCCAGGTACTCGCTCTTCTGCTTGCGGAGAAGCCCCTCGTACTCCTCCCTCAGGGCCCCCACAGCGTGCTCGTGCTCCTGACAGGAGGCCCCCCCGCCCGACCAGGACTCCCTGTAGCCCCGGAGCTCCTTTTCATACTCCAGGCGGATCCTGCAGGCTGTGTAACACACCTGAGCCTGAATAATCGCATCTTGAACTAATAAGGAAGAATACTGGCCGAGGCCTCCCAGACAAGCGCTACGGGAGAGATGCCGGGATGCCTGGAGAAGCTTCTGACAGTCTCGCACTGCCTCCACAGAGAGAAGTGAGGTTAAAGTGGCAGAGATCTCTCCCAAGAGACTGGCCTTATCCTTAAGCTGCAGGGCGAGCTCTTCCTGAATAGCAACCAAGGCCCCAGAGCTCTGGCTGGACAAGGGACAGAGAGCCTGCGAGCCAGCTGGGTCCGGATGACTTGGTACTTCTTCTGGCAGGCTCCCAGTCCAGGACACCTGGACACCATCTCCGGCACCTGCTGGAAGCTGGAGGGTTTCCGAGACCTGCAGCATCACTCTCTCGAAGTCGGGTGTCTGGTAGGCCCCTAGGATCTCCCCCAGCATGCGCTTGTGCTGCTGCAGGGCTGCCTGTGTCCCCTGCAGGGTCTCCTGGATGCTCTGCAGCCTGCGCTGGAGGGACCCCCTCACCGAATGCACGGCAAGGCTGAGCTCCGCCCTGACCCACGTGGCGTCGGCCAGGGCAGCGACCGGGGCTGGCGGGGCGTTTGGCCGCCCACCTCCCGAGGCACTGGCTGCCTCTCCGCCCAGCGTCTCCAGGTGCCGGCTCAGGGACTCGACCTGGCTCCAGAATTCTCCATCCACCAGCACCTTCTTGGCCCAGGCATCCACTGGGGCCCCAGGACAGGCCACGGTACTTTCGGACTCCAGCGGCCACTTTCCGGACTGAGAGATCTCGAGGAACACGTGCGAGATATCGGAGGTGGTGTTCTTCAGTGAGTCTGCTATCTGGTCTATCAGCGTGGCTTCCAGAGCTATCTGATCAGAAAGGAGCTGGAGCTGCTCCTGGTCGCTCAGCTCTGGCAGGTATGGTGGCTGCCGTGAGGTCGCTTTTTCTTCCTCCGAGAAACCCGCCTCCCCTGTGGGAGGTGGCTGGTGACACAGGGCCTGGATGGCACCGACCAGCAAGCTTTCCACGCCGGCCAGGAGCCCTGCCCCCGCGTCAGCCGGCAGCGACCGCAGCTGTTCCCGGCAGCTTTCCAGGCAAGCCAGGGCCTGGCTGTTCTTCACCCGGAAGTCACCGAGCTCCTCCACGTGGTTCTCAACCACCTCCGCCCTCGCCTGTCTCTCCTGCTCCAGCTGGGAGGCCAGCGCGGCGACCTGGAGCAGGCTGGCACGGAGCTGCTCGCGCAGCCGCGCCTCGGTGCCAGCCCACTGTTGGTGCAGAGCGAGCAGGGCCTCCTGGCTCTGGCCCTGCTGGCTCTCCAGCTTCACTGTCACATCTTTGAGCTTCTCCTCGGTGACGTAGAGCTTGGTCTCCAGGGAGTGGATGATGGACAGGTAGGTGTCCGAGTCGCTGGTCGCTGGGAGCGAGCTGGGGGTGGCCTCCGACGACATGCTCTCCTCCGAGGGTGAGCGGTCCTGACTGGTGTCAGAGGACGTGCTGCTGGTCCAGGTCCTCTCAGACCCGTCAGGGTGGGTGTACTTTTGGCACTGGATCGTGGAGAACCGGATTCTTTGCCTCTTAAGGCCCGGTGCTCCCTGGTCGGGCTTTGAGGTGCTCTGCAGGTGCCCCTCCCTGTCGGACACTTCTGACCTTGGGGGCACTGGGCTCTTCTCTCTCCTGGGGCTGCTGTCCCTGTGCTCCTCCCCCAGGGCAGCCCCCGGAGGCGCGCTGGCAGCCTGGAGCTGTGGGCCCGAACGCGCGACGCCGTCCTCCTCCTCGGCTTCTTCCAAGAAGCTCCGTGGCTCCTCGGCGTCCTCTGAGGACTCCCTGGCCTGGAGCTTCACTTCTGTTTCCTCTAAGCTGCTCCCCAAGACAGTCATCTTAACCAGCACATCCTGGAGATCCCGCTCTTTCCTCGCCAGCGCCTTCTCGTGCGTGTCCTGGATGCACCTCAGCTCCTCCTCCTTCTCCCGGAGCCGCGTGTGCGCGCCCTGGAGCTGGCTGGCCACCCTCCTGTAGGAGCGCTCCAGGCTTTGGTAGTCAGCCTCCCTCCCCTTCAGCTTCTCCTCAAGCGCAGCCACGTCCCCGTCGGACAAGGCGACACGGCCCATCAGCTCTTGGAAGCGCTGTCGGATCAGGTCCCGCTCGTCTCGGAGGCTCTGGACGTGCTCGGCCAGCTTCTGGATGCTGGCCTCCTTCATCTCCAGCTGCTCCTCCAGCCGGTGCACCACCTCACTGCCCTCGGACTTGGCACTCAGCTTCTCCTTCTGCAGGACCTCCATCTGCTGCTCGTGGTCCTGGAGCCGGTCCTCGAAGGCGCTGGCCCTGTCCTCTGCCTCCTTCAGGCTCTGCAGAAGCTCCTGCTTCTCCCGCTCACAGCTCCCCAGCAGCAGCTCGTAGTTCCTCTGCAGCTTCTCCTCCATCAGCCTCTGGGCCCGCTCGCTGGCGCTGAGCTGCTGGCTGAGGTCGGCGATGCGCTCCTGCAGCCTCTGCACCTCCTTCTGCCGGTCCCGCTGCAGCGCCTGTTGCCTCTCCAGGTCCCGCAGCTCCTGCGTCCTCCCCAGCAGCAGGGCCTCCGCGCTCTGGAGCTTCCGCTCGCTGGCGCGCAGCTGGGCGTTGAGCGCGGCTTCGCTGTGCTGCCGCTCCTCCAGCTGCTCGCGGACCTTGTCCTTCTCCAGCTTCAGCTCGCCCTGGAGCTTGGCCAGTGCCTGCTCCTTGATGGTGAGCTCGGCGGCGGCATTGCCAAGCCGCGCCTGGAGGCTCCGGATCTCGGCCTCGTGGTGCCGGATCGCGTCCTTGGCCTCCCCGTAGCTGCGCTTCAGGGCCTGGATCTGCCGCGTGATGAGCTCCTGGCGCTGGCACTGGGCCTCCAGCTCGCCGTGCAGATCCTGGTTGACTCTGTGGAGCCTCTGCCAGGCGCCGGACGGGGAGGTGGCCACTTCAGTCTTAAAAAAACCGATGAAATACGGGTTAGTAACACTCGGCCTCCCAGTTCTGAGTGTCACACCTCTGGCCAGGGTCAACCACAGAAAGGCTCCTTGGTGGGTCTGCCTTTTATCCTCTGCACAATTTTATTTTCATTTAAAAAAAAGAAAAACACCTAACAAATCGTCTGTTTTTTTTTTTTTTTTTGGTAAGTAGCTGCTTCCAGGTAAACAGAAAACATGGACATTAACATTCAAAACAGCTCTAACCGAACAGCTTCTAGGAGAAATAAACCAAACAAAACTGAATAATGGAGCACACTGATAAGCAAAACGAAGACTGAGGGACGAGAGACTCCAGCAAGAGGGACGGGCAGGAGCAGAGCAAAGCATCCGTTTGTTTGTTTTGCAAAACAAAAGGCACACAGCTCCAGACCACAAACCCCACCAAAGCGCAGGACCGGTGACGACGCCACTTCCTTCTGGGACAGGGGAGAAGGAAGGGAGGCACCGCTGGCGGATGTCAGCGAGGTGACATCCGAAACATTTTCCTGTGAGAGGTGGAGCCCGTCCTCTACAGTAACAGGAAGAACTAATCTCTACCTGCAAGAAGACAAAACGAAGGGGAAAACGCAAACCATGGAGTGAAATATGAGAGTTAACAAAACAAACAAACCTTTGTGGCATATTCAAAATAAGAAAGTGAAGCATGCAGAAAATAAAACACAATTGGAACAAAACTCCCCGAACTAAAAGGCACGCAGAGCAGACAGAACTAATGAACGCAGGAAAAAAGAAGAACGTGAAAGGAGTGAGGACAGCTCAGCCTAAGCACTGGCCTGCCTGTGGCTCCCTCCAGGTGTGCTGGTGGGGAAGCCACAGATGTGACACTCAGTTACGGTAAGTTAGACACTCCACGTCCACACCCTGCCAGCTCCTCCCGGCCATCGGCGCGGAGCCCACCCCCAGCTGCAGATCCTTCTCACCCTTAACCCCAAAGCCCCTTGCTCATTCAGACTTTTGATAATAAGAATTGTCAAAGCACATAGGGAGGTTAAAAGTAAACTGTCCTTTGACCTGGCGGGGAGGTGTCAGCGTGTCAGCTGACGGATGGGCTTCAGTGCGGGCTCATGCAATCGTCCAGGTCAGACACAGGACAGGGTAGTAATGTTCGAACTCTGCTGCCAGGATTTTTACCACCTGGTGTGAAATGAGTGCGTGTAGGATGGCGGCCCAAACCAGGGTTTAAAAAGATGCTTCCCAAACCTGCGAGGTCTGCACAAATGACTCAGAAAGCCCCGGAGTGAGACATGCAGGAAAGAGGGGTGCCCCCCATCACCAGGTTCCAGTACCTCAAGAGTCTGAACTGGGCATGGCGACAACTATGGTTGAAGGGCTAAGGAGGAGGGTCCAGGGGACACGGGGTGCCCAGGGCCATGGCCAAAGCTTAGGGGGAAAGGAAGGCAGAAGAAACGTGCCACAAAAAGGGCATGGAGAGAGGTAGGAGGGCAGACTCCGCCCAGAAGATCCACTTGGACCAAGGAAGCTAGTGTGCTGCAGTCTGGAAATGCTGATGCATTTCACAGAGATTCTGGGTCCTTGAGAGTCTGAAGAGCCCTCGGGGACGAAGTCTAGGTCTACACAGGCAAGGAGGCTGATGCTGCAGGGGAGGGGCGCCGCGGGTTCTGGTCAGTGCAGGACCCTGACTTGAACGCTGTGCCTTCAGCCTTGGCCAAGAGCTCGAGTTCTCCGTCCCATCGCCCTGTCTTGCTTTCCCCCCGGCACTCATCTGTGAATCACCTCTCCCCACTGCACATTGGCTGAAGGGGCAGGAGAGTGTTGTTTTATACCCCAGAACTAGAGCAGGGCCTGAAACGCTGCGGAAGAGTTGGCTCACGTCGGCCTGCTCCATCCAGGTGACCTCCTGCCTGACAAGATGCCTGTGGCATGCCCGCTGCTGCATGGGGGTGGCGGGGGGCGGCACTCTGGCACAGAGGCCTCTGCAGGAAGACGCTAGGTTTGGACTCTCAGCTCAGGACTCAGGCTGCTGCCCTCCCTCCCCTCCACACCACTGGGCAGGCTGGCTCAGGGCTGGGCGGCCATGTTTCCCCCTCAAACTTCAGCCTAGGCAGAAAGTAAGAAATGGGCCACTAGGCTAGTGGTAACAGTCCCAGGCTGCCTTGTAGGTGTGGTACAGACACGGTCAGGGGCAGGAAACCAGTTCTAGCTCTGCCATGGGCATGTGGCTGTTACTCAAGTTCTTAAATTTGTAAAATGGGACTAATGCTGCCACTGTGAAAAAAGTTAGAAACAACATGCAAACGTGATGTTGATAATAAATATATATTGGACTCTTTGGAAGCCAAAGAGAAAGACTACTACCGAAAACATCTAAATAACCCTTCGACGTAGAGGGCTCAGGCAGATCCTCCAACTTGTTGCACAAGGAGGAGACCCAGGCAGCCCACTGCCCAGGGAGCCCGCTCCAGTGGCACAGAAGTCCAGAGGCCTGGCACTCAGTTTTGCACGTTCCTAGCCTGCCTGGGTCCTGCACACTGAAGCCCGAGGGCGCCTGGAGGGCCGTGGCGGCCCCGCAGCCCTACCTGTAGCACATAGCCCTCCCGGGCGCTCTGCTCCCGGCCCAGAGCCACCCTCAGCTGGTCCTGCAGCAGCCGGTTCTGCTCTAGAAGGTCTGAGGCCTCCTTCTGGCTCTGCTCCAACTGTTGGCAAAAAGACACACGTTTTTAAGCAAAATGGCGGTAACAGGAGCAGCAGCATGGCACGGGCGCTCGGTGGCGTGCCCAGTTCCAGCTGGGCTGGAGCTCAGTGGCGCCTCCGAGGGCCTTGCAGGCGGCCACACCTGGGTGGATGTGCTCGTCAGGTCTTCACCCAAGGTTCCAGCTCAAGCTGTGAATCAACCTGGGCAGCCACGTAAGCTCCACACCTGCTTGAGGATCCACCAGGTGCAGACCCACCAGGAAATGAGGACTTCGTGCCCCTGTCAGAGGGAAGACTGCCCACTGGGGCCTTTGGGTGTTCTCAGCGTGGCCAAGCACGCCCGTGCTGCCCCAGGGCAGGCCTCACGCCAGGCTCGACCTTGGCTTCTGGGGAAACCCTGTTTGACCAGTTGGGTACAATGGATTTCATATAAAATTCTTTTTGTGAGAAGAGGTCCTCAAGAGTTGAGCTGCTTCACACTCTTGCTGTCACTGGCTGTGAATCCAGCCGTCACCCGTCTGCCCCCTTCTGGAACCTTACCTACGTGCCCTCAGCTGCTGGGCCGTGGCAAGCAGGGAGCTGGGTGTGCAGCAGACTGTGCTGACCGGCACGCGGACCTTGGTTTTCAGACCTTGCTGTCTGAAACAAACTCAGGGTCCAGTGTGTGGCCTGCTGACTTGCAGGCTCGTTTTGGCTGTTTAGAGCAACGTGAGTTTGAACTGTTACTCTTCCACATCTTGCCTCTATTACTGTATTAACAGGCATAGAAAATGGAAAAAACTGGGAAAAAATCCAAGTGTTGATGCTAGTGATAAACGTCAGCCTCGTGAATCTAACCAAATAAGAAGAGGATGAGAGGTGGGCAGGCCAGTGGCCAAGCTGTGATTTCGTCAGCCACCCAAGTCAAGCGCACACGTGAATCGCATCCTTGAGGACTCCTGAGAGGCAGCTGGAACTCCACCTCCTTGGCCGTGGCACCTCTGCTCAGACTCACAAACCCACGGCCCAGCTTCTGCAGATTTGACTTCTGGGCGCTTCCTCATGAAGGGAAATGTCACGTTACCAAGTGCAGGGACCGCTCACCCACCTCTGCATCCGGAGGAGGCTCGTGCCAGGCCCCCCAGCAGGCCCGTCCTGCCCCCAATACCTAGAATCAGCGCCGCCTCCTGCTGCCTGCCCCGCACCCATCAGGTCTCACTGAGGGTCGCAAGGCTGCCCAGTCCAGACAGAAAGCTAACTCTGTTCACATGTCTCTTCTGCCCCCAGCCTCTAGTGCGTGGCGGAAGCAGGGCAGACGGGGCCCCACCTGGCCTGCAGCCCACCCGCCTCATCTCTGGCACCTCTGGCTCTCAGTGTCAGCGCCACTCCTCTGGTCTCCAGAAGGGTCCGGTGCCCTCCCTGCCACCCCCCACCCCAGCGTGCCTCAGGCCTGCACTGCGCTCGGCGGGGAGGCGGGGGGGCTGTCGCGTGTCTGTCTGCCTGAGGGCCTGCAAGCTCCTGGGGCGGGTTAGGCACAGCGGGTGCCCGGGAAGGTGGCTGCACGGAGCTGCCCTGCCCATGCCGCCCGGCCATTACCTCCTTCTCCAGCACAGAGGTCAGCTCGGGAGTGGACAGTCGGTCGCTTCCATCCTCAGAGGACAAGTGCAGGGGGGCGATGGGCACTTGTTTCTCCTCCCGGAGAGGGGTGGTCTCCACCTGATGCCACCGCTGCTCGATCTCCACGTGCACGTTCTGGGTCCTGAGGTCGGCGGTCGCGGGCGGCCCCGGGCCCCGGTCGACCTCCATGCGCAAGGCCGTGTCGTCGATGCTGGGCCCGTCAGCCACGTCCACCGCCCCAAAGCGCTTGCGCCGTTCCTCCCGCCGCCGCGCACGCTCCCTCTCCAGCTCGCCGGGCTCCGCCTCGGGCCGTGTGGTGGCAGGCCCCGGGGCGCTGGCTCTCTGCTGGGCCAGGGCCTGCTGGATGGGGCGGAACTCGGCCCAGTCGAAGGTCTTGGAGCGGCCCTCCCGCCTGCGCTCACGGGCCCGGCTCCGCTTCTGCTCGGGGTCTGGCTCCCCGGGCTCCCCGTCCTGCTTCTCCCGCAGCCTCGTCTCCGAGGGGGAGCTGCTCCGGTCTTTGCCCTGCGGCAGCGAGCTGGGGCGGGGGAGACAGTTGGTCAGGCGGGGCTCCCGGCGACAGGGCCCAGCTCCCTGCTGTCACCACATGCCTTTTTCTACGCGGCTGTGGCTCCCACAAGGAAGGGGGAGACTCTGCCTTGACTCACTGACACGTCTGTGGACGGAACCCCAAGTGGCACTGAGTGGTGACAGCAGAAAAGGAGCCGCAGACAACAGCCCAGAGGTCTCCCGCAGGATGATAATGGGGGGGCCGCGAGCCCCTTCAGGCTGCGCCGGGCACGGCCACACCCACACAAGGCCACGTGGGAGGTAGACCCCACGGCACGCAGGCACTGGGCCGGCGGTGACGGAACAAGCGAGACCAACCACCGCTTCCCTCGAAAGGCTCATGGGTTTTTAAAAAGCAGGTATGTAACACGGTCAGGTCTGTGTTTTAAAAAACCACTCTGGGTGGCTGGCGTGACAGACGGATCAGAGTGATGGCCCTGGGACCACCTGTGGGCCAGTGAGCTCGATGGCCCAGGTGGCACCCACGAGCCGGCACCAGGCAGGGGCTCACTGAACAGGACTTGAGAGGACTTGGTGGCCCACCCGGGGCAGAGGTGAGCAGGAAGCAGGACACTCGAGGGCACCTCTTCCTGCCCAGCAGCTGGATGCGCCTCCCCCACCTGCCCCACAGCGGAGGTCCCCGGGCAGGGTGCTGTAGGGCACTGGTTGTGGCCGTCCGAGGCAGAGGTCTCCGGGCTCCAAGGACGAGAGCCTGCGACCCTGGCCTGAGCTGACTGGCCTCTGGTCCCCCCCAAGCCCTCAAAACAGGGTGGGAAGACCCCCAGCGCGGCGAGGGCTGGGCCTTGGGGACTCCAGGGAGCATCTGTGTTTGAAAGGTGGCCAAAGAGAAGGGAGCCTGCAGAAGAAGCATCCTCCCTGTCCCGGGAGGTGGCCCTGGGAGCTTCCAAGTCAAGACCACACGCTTGCACACAGTTTCTCCAGAACGGACCTTTTCAACAATGCCACTGAACTGAGAGCTGGCCCAGGCCTCGGACTGCATAAGCCATTAGGATGACACAACAAGCCGGACCCGCCACTATCCGCAGGAGAAGAAGCCCCTGCGACTCCCCACCAGACTTGGGGGGGCCGCGGTGTGCAGCTCAAACCCACACTTCTGACATCTGTACCTGTTTCCAATAACTTTCCCGGGACATGGCCTTGCTGCACTAAAAAAATCCATCTTTTCTCAAAGTATAAAAGCCCACACAGAACAAACTGGGTGAGGCAAGCACCCCGGCTGTGAGGCGGCTGACCCTGGAGTGCACTGCTCATCAGGAGGACACTGTCCCCATGGGCTGTGGCCCCAACACGGAGGGGAGGCGCCTCTCCCAAGCCATGTGTCGCCTGAGCGCGTTCTTCCTGCCCTTTCTGAGGCCAGAGCCACACACCTGCGACATCCCAAGGCTAACGAACCCAGCCGGGCCCCGACCCACCGCACGGCAGCCTCCTCAAAGTACCCGGAAAGAGCTTTGGTCTCTGCTCCTGGTCGTAGAGACTCGGGAACAACCAGGTATTCTGTTCGTGCAATAAAGGAAGGAATGAACAAACAATCGAACAGACAACACAGGACGGAAGGACTAGAGAGAAGAGTCCTCCATTTAGGGTCCCTTCCTGCCTTCTTGTTCAAAGAGGTGCAGGTCACTAGCAAGGAGGCCAGAACTTGACCAAGGTGTGAGGCCGCCCTAGGCCAAGGAGCGCTCCGTGGGCACCAGGGTCGCCCCCTGGGCGCAACCTCCAACGCAAGAGAGTCACTCAAGAAGCATTTAAACGACCGGACCGAAAACCGCAAGCAAGAGGCTCTCAGAACCGGCAAGGCGCCGAAGCCGTGAGGGTCAGGGCAGCAGAGTTCTCGACATCACAGCACCAGCCACACACAGGGAGCTTCTCTGCTTTTTGTAAAATGAAAACTTCAGGTTTCTAACCATCAGGGCAGGAGGAGGAAGGTGTGGGGCGAATCACGAGGTTTATGAAGCATGGATGTTGACACGGGGAACCGTTTCCCAACTTTGGCCTCCAGCACCAAGAGATGCAAAGAGAGCTTTGTCACAGCTGCACGGAAATCCAGCAGATTCAGGAGTGAGGCAGAAGGATCAAGAAAAGGAAACGCTAAGGTGGCCTGTGAATGCGGCATCGGAGCCGCCCTCACCCAGCCGTGGCTCAGTGCCCGGGCCCTGGGGAGCTTCTCCCGCGGCCAGGCCTGAGGGGGAAGGGTAACCTCCCAGGAGGCCAAGTGGAGAGTGAGAGGGCGGCGGACTGAAGGCCGGGGGGCAGGCTGTGCTGGGCCCCTCGGGCACCCTCCCGGCTCACCTGGTCACGTCGGGGGCAGAGATCGGGTGGACGTGCTTCATGATGGTCTGGATCCAATTCCGCCGGATTCCAGACGTCATAGCAGAGAGGGTGAAGGCGCCCTCCTTTGTCTACACAGAAGACGAGGAGTTAGCAGTGACTGGCACCTCCCCACCCCCGAAGAAGGCCCCGCAGGGAGGCTGGCGGCCAGGTGACCGTCCCAGGAGTGCGGTATGTGCCTCACTCAGGATGCACAGAGCTGGAGGGCAAAGGAGAGAGCAAAGCCGCGAACACTGTCATGGCTGTGGCTAACCCGGGCGTCCCCTCCCCATGGGACCCAGCAGGCCTTTACTTTTACTGACACTCCCTGCTCTTTAAGGAGCTCGCAGACTGGAAGGAAGGAGAACGTGCGTGCGGGGAGCAGCGGGAAGGGGCCAGGGCATGGCAGGGCTAGGGAGGGTGGGCGAGTGGACGGGGAAGGGGTGCATGACCCAGGTGGAGGGAGTGGGCCTGGGGCGTGCAACCACGCACAACAGGCTCACAGGGTGACCGGGGACAGGAGTGGCAGGCACGAGGCTCAGTGGTGGCTGGGGCCCGATGGGGGCTGTGTCTGTTGGGCTGAGGAGGGGCAGGGAGACCTGCTGGGCGGCCGGGCTGGTTGTTCAGGTGATGAGAGGGGCTTCAGAGAGGTGGAGGAGGTGGCATGCACAGCACAGCACTGACAGGCTTGTGGGGGGGGGGCACCTCAAGGACAATCCCTGGACCCCCACACACACACTTGGGTGAGTTGGTGGGATGCCAATCAAGATGAAGGACATCACAGGAGGGGGCGGCATGGGCAGTGGGTGATGAGTGGCCTGGAGACACAGTCCCTGTGGCCCTGAGCGGCCCACGCGGCTCCAGCAAAGCTGAGGAGGGGTGGGGATGCGGGTGAGGATGTGGCGGTGGCTGCACAGAGTCCACTCCCCTGCCTCTGAGCCCATGGGCTCCTGTCTTACAGAAGTGAGGGCATCAGAACTCTTCAAGCTGCTCAGGCTACTCATAAATGGACCCACGAGACGTCAGCAAAACAGCTGATGGGAAGACACTGTTAGCAAGATGGGTTCGGGACAGGAGCTGGCATGGCCAGGGGCCAAAACTAAGAGAGCATCAGGGCATGCAGAGCACAGCACAGCACGGGGTGACCTCGGCCCACCCCAGACCCCACCTGGCGCCCCATCTAGACCACAGCCCACCACCCACGTCCACTCCTCTCTCCCTCCGGTTCCCCCCAAAGCAGGCCAACCGGGGTGGGGGGGGGGCGTGGCCTCCAGGCTCCCTGAAGTGCTGGCCCCCGGGCCGCCTCCTGCTCCTGGTGTGCTGTTTATGGAGTGTGACCTCGGCCACCTTCTCCCACAACCTCGGTTCTCAGCTGCCACGAGCTCTCTCCCGGCCCCAGGCCCACACGCTGGCTGCTTGTCTACCAGTCTCAGAGGGCCCATCTCGGCCTCAAACGCACCACGGGCCAGGACGCTGCAGGCTCCGCCAACTCCCGCACACGGCTCGCCGCACTCTGGGTCTCCAGCCCTTGACCCTGCCCCTCCCTCTCCCGGGCGCCCCGCACTTGCCAGACACCTGGCCTCCCGTCCCTGCTGCCCCACCAGATGCGTCTCACAGACACTCAGCTGCCTCCACATTCCGGTGCTTTCCACAACTCGGGGCAAGGCTGACTCTCAACTCGGCACTCAGGGCTCCCCCATGCTACCCCGCCAGCTTTTGCACTCAGCCCCCTGGTAGATGCCACCAGGTCTGGTGGCCAGGCCAGGGACAGCTTTGCCCCTCGAGATCCTAAAGCTCCCTAGTGAGCCAGGCCGAGTCCCGCCAGGAAGCTGGCCTCCCGTGCTGGGCGCCATCTCTCCCGACTTAGAACTCCCAGTCCACGGGGCTCATGAGAAAGCCCCAGAACTCATAAGCTCACTGCCCCCCACCCAGGTAAAGTGACGAGGGGTCAGGCTGGTGGACGACATCAGCCAGGGAGCACAGGTGACTCAGAAACGCCCCATCTGTGACCAGGAGAGTCCCAGGTCACGGCCTTACTGCACAGAAAGTGACCCTAGAACGTGATGATGTAACCTGCTCAGTGATGGGAATGGACGCATACCCCCAGGGTGCCCTGCCCAGAGAAGCCTGCCCTTCAAGATGGGGAGGTGAGAGGCTTCCCTGGTGGCACAGTGGTTAGGAATCCGCCTGCCAACGCAGGGCACACGGGTTCAAGCCCTGGTCCGGGAAGATCCCACATGCTATGGAGCAACTAAGCCCGTGCACCACAACTACTGAGCCTGCACTCTAGAGCCCATGAGCCACAACTACCGAAGCCTGCGTGCCTAGAGCCCATGCTCCACAACAAGAGAAGCCACTGCCATGAGAAGCCCGCTCGCCGCAACTAGAGAAAGTCCGCGCGCAGCAACGCAACCAAAAATAAATTAAAAAGAAAAAAGATGGGGGGGGGGGCTCAGCGTGCGGCCCACAATGCCAGAACTTGGCACCGTCCCCAAATCTGTCCACAGAGAGGAGGCTAGAGGTCTAGCTCACTGAGCATATCTTTTCCTCCTAAAGGGATGAGGGGCAGAAGGGCATCACGGTGGGACGGCACGGGCTGTCAGATCGGCGCCACCTTCAGCTATGACTTGGTGCCCCCCACAGATGCCCTGCAGCCTGGTGGACTGGGGGCTGGATTTTTCCTTTTAATGAATTCATTGGCCTTCAGATCTGAACTCACTCCTCTGAGTTTGGTTAATATTAGTCATTGCCACATGCTGCATCTAGGCTGAATCCAGAGATACAGCTGAGTCTCTGGGCCCAAATGTCAGAAGGTGACGCTGCAGGAGTCCCAGCCGGGGAGCCCCAGTGTGACAGCTGTCAGGCCACTTGGTTCCTATCGCACGCCTAAGGCTCTCATGGGGGAAGAATTAGCTTTCCCCAAAGGGAGGTCTGGCCTTTGCCCTGTGTCCTTGTGATGCACAGTGGGGCTAGCCAGACCAGAAAGACCAGCCATGCGGTGAAGGGCTGGGGCTCTGGCCATGCGCCATCAGCCAGGCTCTGGGGGACAGGGGGCTGGCACCTGCATTTGACCATGTGGACAGCAGTTCAGTTGATCAGTTATGAAGCCTCTATAAAAACTCTGGACACAGAGGCTTGGGCCTGGCACCAGGCCTGAAGCTTGGGCGAGCTTCCCATGTTGGAAGCTGTGTGTGTCATCACACGTCAGCGCCAAGAGGGAAACACGTCCCAAGGGCACGAAAGCTTCACTTAGGGCCCTCCTGTTCAGTCCAGTTCACCACGCGTTGCTTCCTTGGGCTGGTACCAATCTGTGTCCCTCTGCTAAAATAAATCTACAGTCCTAAGTACGGTGTTTTCCTGTGTTCTGTGAGTCCTTCTGGCAAATTATCAAATGTGAGGGTGGTCTGGGGCACCCTCAGACTTATAGGTGGCATCAGAGTGAGGGCAGACACGGTAGCCGGGGGCCGGTGCCCTCACCACGAGCCTGGCTACCTCTGAGCAGCCCTTGGAGCCCGAGCTTTGATGACATGGCCAGTGAGGACTGTTTCATCTGTCCGATCAGATTATTTTTTTGAGGACGGGGCAATGCCTTGCTCGTTGGGAGGTCTTCACAAGATTGTGGGGAGAAAGGACTCCAGTGAGTGGGTAAGTGGATGAATGAAGGACAGAGCAAGTGCATAAAAACCCAGCACCCTGAGAGTTAAGAACTCAACACTTTCACTCTAACTTCCCACATCCTTCCAACTGGCCCGAACTCCAGCGTTTAAAAAATGGGAGAAAAAGAAAGAACCTTTGGTAAAAAACCCTTTTAGACAGCCTTGAGAGAGATGCTAATGTCTTAATGTTTGCCGAGACCACAGATTGGGGGTGGGGTGAGGAGCTCCAGGGCAGAGGAGGGGACAGGATGAGGCACCAGCTGGTCAGGCCCACGGCCCCACCCTTGCACTCAGCCTCCCTGCAAACCCCACCCAGCTCACATGGATCTGGAAGCCATAGTTTCTCTGCACTGGGTACTCCGTGACATCATAACATGTAGACAAGTCTATCTCCCCATCCAAGTCGGCCGCCTGCGGAGAAAATGAGGGATTTAGAAAGTAAAGGCCAGTGCCCCGTGAACTGTACATGCTCACAGGCAGGGCGCCGCCTACCCCACGCCACCTAGAACCATCCACACCACCATTTTTCACACATCCTGCCAAAGACATCCCATGCCCGTGGTTCTCAAACCTCCTTTACACTCCTAAAAATTGATGGTGCCAAAGAGCTTGTTTATGTGGGTTGTACATACTGATGATATCTGCCTTATTAGAAATTAGGAAAAAAATTGAAAAAAAAATTTATGCATTGAAGTACACAAACCCATTTCATTTTTTAACAAAAAGTATCATTTAAAAAAAACAGCAAGAGATTTTTGCAACTCTCTTTAATGCTTAACTTCCGAGGACAGCTGGTTTCTCACACCCGTCTCTGCACTCAAGTCTGTTTGTTGACATGTTTTTTTTTGTTTTTTTGTTTTGGCGGTACACGGGCCTCTCACTGTTGTGTGCTCTCCCGTTGCGAAGCACAGGCTCCGGACGCACAGGCTCAGCGGCCATGGCTCACGGGTCCAGCTGCTCCGCGGCATGTGGGATCTTCCTGGACCGGGGCACGAACCCGCGTCCCCTGCATCGGCAGGCGGGCTCTCAACCACTGCGCCACCAGGGAAGCCCTGTTGACATGTTTTGGTTGAAGCATATGAAGACGGTCTGGCCTCACACAGATACGAGATTGGAAAAGGGAAGTGAATTTTAAGTCTTTTCAAAAAGACAGTTGTGGCTGTTCTCCTTTGACAAGTGGTAGTTTCTTGAAGGTGAACTGCGAAGGGGATGCTTTCTGTCCTCTGCTGCATTAGAACCCATGGTTCTACCCTGCTCCTTGAGGGGGTCTTTCACCCCCACATGATCTGGTGACACTGTCTCGTCCTCTGGAAGAGCCCCCAGATACTGACGTTTCCTTGTACAGGAGCAAACACTGCATTTGTTATTATCACCACCTGTTCAGTCAGGAGAGACTGTAAGCTCGGGGGAGACTGTCAAGTTAGTGATGGTGAACACAAGTTTTCCAAAGTTCCAGTTTTGCTTGGAAGCTCAAACTGAATCACTGGTAACAATTCTGTCGGTCGTTTTCCTTGAAGGAAGAGACTCACTTGGTTCATTTTTAAGAAAACGTCTGCCGAACACCCAAACCGAGCGAGCACTTGTGCGTCGTACATTCAGGCAGAGGCGGTGGGCCGCGAGGAGAGGTGGCCGGCGCGGCGGGCAGCGCAGGCAGCGGGCGAGTGCTCCCCCGGGACGGCCGTCACACCTGGACAAGCAGCAGGAGCAACCTCTGCCAACCTCCCGTCTCACATCACAGAGTATTACCGAAGTGGGCACCTTTCCTGCTCTGTTAAGGCCCTTTCTGTAACTTCACAGTGTGTGGCGGTGAAGGATGCACGGGGGCCAGCCACCTGCTCCTGCAGCGTGACCAGGCTGAGGCACCCATCAGTGCAAAGGCCAACACAACGGAAAAAGGAAATGGCATCATAGTTTTATGACACTATTTTTGTTACAGAAGAATCCCTGAACGGGTCTCCAGGGGTCCACAGACCACACTCAGAACAGCCCAACACCCATGCTCCTGTGGCCCCTGACTTTAGGCTCCCCCAGAGACCCACCACCCACACTGCTCTACATCTGTGCCTGTGTCACCAACGTCCTTCCACTGCAGTCCAGACAGAACTTAGTGTCAGGGTCTATAAGCAGCCCCTAGCGTTAGACATTTAGGTTCCTTCAGGTCTCCTGCTGTTACAGAAGCGCAGGCACCACTGACATGGAACACATCTCTTTCTTCACATGTGGGAGTATATCTGAAGGATTCCTGGAGTGGAATGCAAGGGAAAAGGTGCAGAAACAGACTTCCAAGTTGCTCAAAACAGATGATTTTTTTTGTAGGTGAAGAAAAAAAGAGCCCCTTCTGTTTGGTGTTCGACCGTGGAATCAGGACTCTCAACCAGGCTGGCCAAGTTCACCTGCCACGTCCCATCCTTGTCCAGAAAACAAGGGGCAAGATTTAGTTCAGTTCTTTAAAGACTCAATTCACCACAAAATCTCTGTATAGAAAGAACAAAACCACTCACCCTGAGTTTTAAAACAAGACGTCTTTCAGTGTTCTTCAAAGAACACAGACAAGAAAAGCCACTGAAACCCCCGTACCTGGGTGCTGAAAGCAGGGCCTAGAGAGCCCACTTTCCAGCAGGAACCAGCCCCGGGAACATCAGACTCCTCTGCAGATCTGGACTGGGCTACCCGTCCACCCGGAGGGGACTTTGGCCCAGGAACAGCGGTGCCACCTGGACCTCCCCTGTCCCTATAGAGGAACGGAGCTGAGACACTCACCTCCTCAGCCACCGAGTCCCTGTAGAACCTCAGGCTTTGATCAGCAAGGACAAACCAGTGTTTCTTCCACTGAAAGAGAAGGGAAAACCAAGACTCAACTCCCACCCTTCCCGCTCTGAGGCACCCAACAGCCAGGGTCCTGGGGCACCTCACTGGGCACAGGTAACGCAGAGGGCAGGCGGCCCCTTCCGCTGGGGGCAGACACACACAGGACTCCACTCGGGCCATGGGCAGCCATGCGCGCACAACCTCTCCCCGGCGACGAGGCGGTGCGGACAGCTGTGGTGGGCCACGGGCTGCGTGTGCTCCACCCGCAGAGGCGTGGCTGCTGAGCGGGGCTGCGGCTCCAGAGGCTGCAGATAGGGGCTGGGCCCCCAGAGCCAAAAGGAGGCCACCTGCAAGCCACGGCCACTCCCTGGCTAACCAGAGGGGCGCCCACCTGCCACTGGCAGGAGCAACCCAACCAGCTGGCCTCCCAAATCTTCACTGTGAGGAGCAAGGCGGGGAGGCTCGAGGCTCCAGGCAGGGCCGAGGGGATTGATGTGGTAGAGAGAGAAGAGGGCATTTGGGCACGGTCACTCAGGAAGCGGGGAGGGGACTCTACGGGCCTCTCGGTGGGACCCGCAGGCTCATCCTCCTGCCTCCTGGGAGGCTCCACCCCAGCAGCCACGAATGGCTCGATCTTCCTGCTCAAGTCCACTGCTCCCCGCAGGGCCGCGGCTGCACCCTGGCTACTGGCTCCACCCCACAACCAGAAGGCCCTCCTGTCCTGGGGAAGCCTGGGCTCTCGGGAAACTTCTGGGAAAGGTCACCAGGTGGGGAGCCAGTGCTGCAGCACGTCCCCAGGCCTGATGCTGAGACCCCGTCGGGAGCAGAACAGTCCCTGTGCTGGCAGCGGGCAGGCCGGCGGCCCCCACCCCCACTGCACCCCCAGTTCTGAGGAGATGGGGTCTTGGCCACGACCCTGGTCCCCAAGATGAGGGGGTGTGCTGGAGGCGGGGGACAGGGCCAGCGCTCATACACCCGCAGGGACAAGGCCAGCTGGACCTCACGCCTGCTCCCCGGCGCCTCAGGAACCACAGCAGCTCTGGCCACTCACCTGGCCATCCTCATACTGCCTGGTCAGCCAGCCTTTCTTGAAGTTCAGCAGGTCGGGCTAAGAAAGGAAAAAAAAGAACAGTTGAGAGGAAAGCAGCGGTGTCCCGGTTCTGGGTAAAGGGTGACTGGCAAGGCAGCTGTCTCTCCCCCAATGAGGGGGCCCCGGAAAGGGGCTTATCCACCTGCCAGAGGAGCCCCCGTGGCCCCTCGCCCTGGCAGGGGCTGCCAGAGCTGCTCCCCGGACGCGCGTCTTCGAGGAGCGCGAGGCCCCCTCACCCCGTGAGCAGCACAAGTGGGGCAGCCTGACTGCTGCGCCCGCAGGGCCGCCCGGAAGGCAGAGAAGAACGGCCCAGACAGAGTCACCCGGCATTTCGCGTGGAGGGAAGCTGTGCAGCGATGGCTGAAAGGAGAGCTGAGAAGTTCTCACAGAGGCCACAGGAAGACTGAGAGCAGAGACCACGCCCGGTGTGAAGCAAGACGCAGCAGCAAACCTGCCAAGACCCTCAGGCCACTGACCTGCCAAGATGAGTCTGAGTCTCCGTTTCCCTACAAGAAGCAGAACCAGGGCCGCAGGCACCGAACGCGGCGCTGTCCCTGCTGTTCCCTCTGGCACCTGTGCGCCAGAGCCTGAGGAGCAGCCTGAGAGCACCTTGAGGGCCGCAGGCAGGCAGCCCCCTGGGCCTGGCTTGTGTCACACATCGGGGCGCAGGCAAGGCCAGTGTGGAAAGAGATGTGGCCCACTGCTCCCCTCGGCCCATGTGCTCTTCCACAGCCATCGCGACCAGAACGGGGCTGTGTTTTTATATTCCAAGGACCCAAGGATGGTTTAAGAGAACACATGCCACGTAGTGGGACACCAGTCAGCCACACGCGTCCTGGAGCCTCTGCTCCAAACCCGCGAGCGAAACCCAGACTCCAGGCAAGAAAGCCTCCACCCTGGCCCCACGGCTCCAAGTCAGGTTGCCGCTGGAGGCCCCACGCCTGGGAGGGGCGGCATCAGCCCCAGGCTCCTCGGAAGGCTGAGGACAAAGCAGAGGAGGGCCCATACAGCTGCCAGCTGTCCTCACTCCTGGGACGTTGGCCTGCCACGCGGGGCTCCCCAAGGGAGGGACGGGCCCGCTCGACCCGCCTGACCACTCCCTACCTGCACCCGATGGCCACGGCTCCCATGCCCTGGAGCAAAGGCTGGGCTCCCTCCGTGGTGACCCCACGAACAAGACAAGTGCCCAGCAAGAGGGGGGCTCCCGACTCCAAAATGTCACAGAAACAAACACCCAAAACAAGAAGAACGGAGGTTCGTCCTGTGGCCCTGATTCCCCGGAGCCAGAATTCCGCTGCTCTGGCCAGATGGCCTCCTCTGCTGCGGACCTCAGAGCTCAGGATGCCCACGCAGCCCAGAGAAGGGGCAGAAACACGGCACCTGCTTCCCACGCACGGATGTGAGGGCCCGTGCACAGAAAGGACGCCAGCGCGGAGGCACAGGCAGCAGCAGCAAAGAGCCCAGGGGACAGAAGCAGCAGGAGCAGCGTCTCCAGGCCTCGGAGCGCGGGCGCCCGGGCTCACCGTCAGGGAGGGCTCCGTGGACCTCCTGTCCAGTGACTTGGCTCTTCGGTGTGGAGACAGGGGGGAGGCCGAGGCGTCCGGGAGAGGAGCTTCGCTGGGGAGGTCCTGTGGCAGAGAGCAGCCCCGTCAGCACCAGCCAGCCCCTGGGCAGCCGGAGCCGCGGGAGGGCCGGGCTGCAGGGCCATGTTCCGGACGAGGAGGGGGCGCTCTGCCGTCTGGGCTCCCTCAGCACCTCTGCCCGTGAGGACAGGACCTGCGCCCAGACTCCTAGTCCCACGCCTCCAGCTGCCCGCGGCCCGGGCCGAGCCACCCTGGTGGGAGAGCAGCCTTTTCTTGCAGACGCACCAGCCATGTGGCTCTCCTGGCCCCCGTCCTCCCCGGGCCTCGTGGGGTCACAGAGGAAAGACGCTGGGCTCTGTGCAGTGAGCACTAGGGCCCCTCTGAGCCCAGAGAGAACAGGAGGAAGACGGAGGGCAGACTCAGGGGGGCCACGAGAGGTGGGTGGCCCAGGAGAGGTGGGTTTCAGAAGCGGAATCCACCTTGGGGACTGGGCGGAGAGAAACTGGGGCTGTGGCCACCACCCGAAAGAGAGAGGAAGGAGAAGTATTCAGCCTCGCGGCCCGACTGCCTCAGAGAGGAAGAGACTGGCTCTGGTTACGACCTGGGACCAAAAAAAGGCTCACGAGAGCAGCTTTCAGCAGAGACGGACGGAGCTCCGAGAGGAAGACGCAGAAGACAGGCCTCACCCTCAAGATGTCCACTCAATGGGGAAGGAGATGAGAGACCCGAGAGAGAACCAGGAGATGCGAGTGGGAGGCCGGGCAGAAGAGCGTCCGGGTGTGAGTGGGGCCTCGGTGGGTGTGGGGGCCTCGTGCTGACCCTGCCCCCGCCGCCCCGGAGCCTGAACGCTCACCCGCTTCCGGGGGAAGGCCCTCTTCTCGCTCCGGCCCTGGCGAGTGTCGCTGGACAGCGAGGGCCCGGCTGACACGTTGGTCTCCATGTGCTCTGCCTTCTCGATGTCCAAGGCCTCAAATTTCTCTATTACCTGGGACCTCCTGCAAGAGAGAGCATGAGGCGGCTGAGGGGGAGACAGGGTCCCCCAGAGCCCGAGGGGACGTGGTCCGGAGTCTCGGAGGGGCTCCCATAGCCAACACCCCACGCCTGGCTCGCGCAGGGCCCCGGCAGTGCACACCGCTCGCTCAGCCAGCTCGCCTCGGACACCCCTGCTCCCTCTCCCACCTCCGCTGAGGGGGGTCTTTTGGGGGGCTGCCAGCAGTTCACGGGCAAGGCCCTTCCCTTCCACCAGACGCTTCCTTGCCCTCTGCCTCCCAGCCCCCACACTGGAGTCCCCGCACACTCTGTCGCTCTGTCGTGCTGACGAACTCGGCAGTCACATGCTCAGCGCTCGGCACCCTCTCCTGAGCCAGACGCATCAGAAGGCAGCCAGCACCTCGGAGGGCACCGTCCTCATCACATTCCTCAGCATATCTGATGCGGCCCCCACCCCAGGGCATCCAAAATTTAGCAAGAAAAAGACCCACGAATTAACATTGTTTCTGCCAACAGTAAAAAGAATCAAAACCCAAATTAAAAACAAAGCAAGTTGATTTCGTGTGAAAGGGCGGGCGGCATCGTCAGGCCATCTACGGCTGGAGACGGAGCTGAGATGGGAGCGAAGCAGGCGGAGGAGGGGCGAGTAACGTCACACAGCGACACAGCAGGAGGAGGTGGAGAGGGGCAAGACCTGAAAGAAAATAAGGCTGGAGAATGAATAAACAGAAAAGGACGGCTTGTAAAAATCAAATCATGGTAAATCAAAATTATTCAAAGAATTAAAGTAGCAAAAACCCGAGGTGATCACTGAGGAGCGCGACCAGTGAGGAGCCGCGAGCAGCCGCATGGGGGACACGCCCTCGGGGGCTGTCCGCGTGTCTCCGGCCAGAGGCCTGTCCTCCCGGAGATGCCGCCCAGGCAGGCGCCCCGAGATCGCCTCACACGGAGGGCTGTCCTTGCATCTGGACGAGCAGCAGAGTCGAGGGCACCTAGTGAGGGGCCGCTGGGCCCAGAAGCCTAAAGTCTAACTCCGTGAGGAAGTGGGGGAACCGGCCCCCATCCCGAGGCCCCGGAGGCCAGCTCGCCCTCGGGAGGCGCACAGTACAGGTGGCTCTCAGGGCTTCTTCCTCAGGAAGGCAGAACTCCTGGGGACCCGGCTCCCTGTGAAGCCAGGGCCTGCGGCGCTCTCAGCTCCTGCGGAGTCTCCTCCAAGGACAGAGCTGTCCGCAGGCAGCCTGCGGGGCCAGCAGCGGTGCGGCCGAGGGGGCAGCAGGGGAGCGAGCGAGCGCGGGAAGCCGGGGCGGCGGGAGGGCCTGGGAACCACGGGGAGCTCTCGCGGGTGCTCGGGCTGGCCGGGCGGCTGAGGTGGCCTGTCCCCAGCCGACCTGCCGGGTTTAGAGGACACTCCAGGCCCGCTCGCAGGCCTCGGTGCCGCCACATGCAGAACGAGAGCTCTTCCAACGACCCCGGGGCCAGAAGCCCCAGGAAGGCCTTGAGCAGCAGCGCCCGGCAAGGCACAGGCAATCGCATGCTGCGAGCCGGCCATGGCCGCGAGGGGGTCAGAGGAGCGGACAGGGCGGCGCCACCTGCCAGGGAGTCAGCCACGGTTGACTCTGCCAAGTGGGGCCTTTGAAACTTGGGTCCATTGAAGCCCTGCAGGTGTGACAGCAAAGGCCTCCCAGGTGGGCCAGTGATGGGACGGAACCCGACCTCTCCAGGCTGCCAGCCAAGGCGCAGACAGGACCGCCGGCAGCTGGTTCTGGGGTCAGTCACCAGCAGTTCAACCAGGGCCAGGGCCCCCCACGCTCAGTCGGCAGCAGCTCGCCATCCGAGAAGGATTACTTCCGGGCCAGGGCTCGTCAGGAAACCCACCCCTGAGGCCCCCCAGTCGGGCCCCCGGGCAGCTGCCACTCTGGGTAGCTGTGGCCGGCGTCCTGCCCACGTGGGGTTCTGTTCTACATCACCAGAGACAGGAATCCAGTCCAGCACTGGGAGGGGCGGCTACTCAGGACCAGAAAGCAGGCCTCGGAGAGTGACAGCAGCCAGTCAGATGTCATGAGGGGTCAGTAGGAAAGTGACGTGACAGTGTTAGGATGCAGCGCGGAGGGGCCCCAGGGCAGCCTGCACCAGGTGAAAGCACATCCCGTGGTAGCGAAGAGCAGGCGGAAGCAAAGCCCCAGAGATGCCGTGTAGCCTGGGCTGCTAGCTGAGAGGGAACTCCAAGCCAAGCAGGTGCGCTGAATGTTAATTCTTTGGTCCCCGCCAAACCAGGTGTGGCTGCCCACTCAGGGGCCTCCAGGATGCAGCAAGAAGACTGGCCGCCTACATCTGGCAAGTCCGTTGACTTATACTTCTGGCAAGTCCATTCACTTATACTTAAGTGCGCTCAGGACAGCCTCGGCCCTATCCCGGGTCCATCCTGGCAGCAGGGCCCTCCCGTTCCCAGGTCCGGCCTGGGGTTTATGTCGTGGCTCTGCTGTCCCAGGCAGTTCCCGTGAGGAGCCGCCCTGCTTCTGCGCCCCCGTCTCTGCCCCTGCATACCAGGGTGGTCATACATCTCTCAAGGTTACTAATGAACCAGGCGGACAGACACTGGAGGGCGCCCCCCAGTACAGGTAAGCTTCCCCCTCCCCAGCACTGAGGCACCTTGTTTCCTTCTCTCTCTTCCTAGTGCTGGAGGGCACATTTGGGAGAGCAGGTGGTGCTAAGAAGCAAGAGAGCAGGAGAGCAAAGCAACCTGCTCCCAGCCAACCCCTCGAGGGGGAGCCCAGGGCCACCCAGTCTGTCCCCAAAGCTCGCCCCAACCCTGAGCTGGGCTTGGGCAGGGGGAGGGCGGCAGCAGGACACTCCACAGACACTTGTGGAACTTGGGTCTGAACCTCTTTCTTAGAAAACAACTTCTTTGGAAATGTAATGAAAACTATGGATTTTCTTTTTCCAGAACATGAATCGTTTGGAGAGGTTCACATCCCGCCAGCAGCCCACGCAGCTGGGTGCGAACCCTCTTGCTGGGCAGACGCCCCATTTATAGACTCAGGAGTGGAAGCTCCTACTGGCAGGGGCACTGGGGCACTCTGGGCCGGGCCTGGGCCTGAAGCCTCCAAGATGGAACCTTGCAAGATCTTGCCCCCCACTCTCCAGGGGAACGAGGGAAGGGCCCTCCTACCCTCAGACCACAGTCAAGTCCCACACCTCCACCAGCCCTGGCCCAGGCCCATCTCCAAACCCTGTCTCTCCCCAGGCACTCGTGTGTGTGTGTGTGTGTGTGTGTGTGTGTGTTTGTGTGTGTGTGTGTGTGTGTTGGGGCGGGGGGGGGCGCAGGGAGGAAACATGTAACAAAGTGTGTGAGGGTGTACGAGAATGTGACGGAATGCACGTGTGTGAGGGTGCACAGGTGGGTGTGTGTCTAAGAGAATGTGAGTGTGCACGGCAGGGGCTGCAAGGGTGGGAGAGTGTGCACCCACGTTTGCGAGCACATGGCCCTCCAGTCGCCCCCCCACCGCCCTTACCTCCGCTCGTTGCCAAACAGACGGGCCACCTCTTCCCTGCCAGGGCTTCGGGCCCGAGTCCTACGCTCCAGCCGCCTTCTCTCCACCTGGAAAGCTTCTCGGTGGCTGATCCTGATGGCCTTAGGGACGTCGGCCAGGGTGGCATACTGCCTGCTGGCTTTAAAGGCAGAGGCGCGCCCCGGTCTCTCTGCACCCCGCCCCCCAGCGCTGCCGGAGTCCACGTGGGTAGGGGGCCGGCTGGCTGTGTCCAGGGAGCCGAAGGAGCCACTGCAGACGGTTCGGCCAGAGGGCTGAGGACCTGGGGGAGGAAGGGGACGGCCAAGCTCCCGGGAGGGCGGGCCGGAGCCACTGTACCTGTTGGTGGGAGTGCCGGGGCTGGGCGGGGAGAGCGGCGGCGGCAGCGGCTGCTCCTCGGCCTTCGCGTCCTGCTTGGTCTTCTCCAGGGAGAAGTAGCCGCTCTCCACCCGGACCTTGCGGCCACAGTCCACACGCTCGCTGCTCGAGGTGCTCTCCTCTGGAAGAGGGGCAGGAGACATGCTGGGCCGGCTGCCACCTCTGGTTGAGGACTTTCCAAGAAGGCACGCAGATCCAAACAGGCCACCTCTCTACCTCCCACCTCCAAAGGCTGGCGTGGCCCCCCCAGGGCAGAGCCCCAGGAGAGGAACCTACCCTTATCTGCCTCTCCCTACCGGGCTGCCGCTGACAGACTGTCAGGGGCTCCCTGAGCTTCTAGACTGGGGGCTCCGCTGGGAGAGCAGGATTCTCCCAGGAGAGACGTCCCAGCAACAACTACTTCCTACCGAACATCAAGGAGGAATCCAGGGGCCAACTAGCCACGCAACCTTTTAGTACATTTTTGGAGGGACGGGCAGAGAAGCACCTTGGCAGGAGTGAGAGGAGTGAACGGTTCTGGATGTGGATGGGCGTGTGCTGCCTGGGGAGGGCTGAGGGACCTTCTATCCAGAGCCCGTACAAGATGCATTTCACCTGAACGAGCTGGGTCCCAACTGTCCATGCGCCTCTAGTGGCCTGGACAGGTGTAAAGGGAAAAGCCAGCCTGTCTCGTGCAGAGCCCTCTAGGGCCTGGACGAGGGAGGCTGAGGCTGCCGCCCCGCTTCTGCTCAGGCAACTCCAAGTGCTAGGTGGAGAAGCGCAGTCATGTCAACCATTTCCTCCCCAGCATCCTCTTCCCCTGCTTCACCCAGGCGCCTGGGCAGAATGGGACAGAGCAGGACGAGACAGCCCTCACTGCTGCTGCTCTCAGGACACAGTGGGCTTCCAGAGATAACGGGGACTTGAAGACGAAGCAGCCATGAGACACAGGAACCAGAGGCCCCCTTGTACACAGACCTCGTTACAGAGCATCCTGATTACACGACACCTGCCTGGGGCTCACAGAGCAGGTGCTGTCTTCCTCCTTTACAGGTAGGACTAAAAGAGCTACAGGGGAGGGGCAGGGCAATGGCTGGAGGCCAGCGACCCAGGTCCCACACCAGGCCAGGCCCAGCCCGGGGCTGACGGACACAAGGTGAGGGAGCCTGAGGCCCGGGGCTCACGATCGGCTCAGAGGCCCCGAGTCCCAGAACCAGCTCTGTCGGGAGGCCCATTCTAGTGCTTCCAGCTGGGGCACCAGGACAGGTGGGCCCGAGGGCCAGCCCGGCCACCACTTACCATCTCTGCTCTCCAGCCCTGGCTCCCTCAGGGTGCTGGCCACAGGAGGCTGGCTCTGGCTGGGACTCTGAGCTGGACTCGGGCTGCTCCCATCGGGCTGGTCCTTGGCCCTCATTTCTTCCTGCCAGAGTGTGGACTTGGTGGTGGGAACCTTCTCAGCACTGGGGATGCTGCTGCTGCTGCTGCTGCTGGTGACAGCCATCTTGGCCGGCCCTGGCTCCTGCAGGGGAGAGCGGTGTCCGTGCGGGCCTGGGAGCACACGGGCTGAGCCGCCCGGGTACCTGGCTACCAAGGTCAACTACACCATGTCAGAGGCCCAGAATGCCAGAAGGGAAGGCTCAGAACAGAGATGTCCTGGTTGGGCTGGAAGCTTTTTCTCTTCTGCAGCCCCAACTAGCACCCCAGGTGGGAACCCAGGCCAGAGCTGGTGCTGCCCCAAGGGAGAAGCATTTGTGCGAGAGGTACTTAGCCAGACACAGAGTCCAAGGCCAGAGCACACAGAGAACCGTAACTCCACACTGCAAGCCTAGAGCCCAGACAGGGCAGGGCTGGGACCCCCGCCACCATGCAGCACCTGCTCGGGCCCTGGGCCCGAGTCCCTGCCCACCCAGAGCACTGGGGTGCCTGCTGCTGAGGGGCTGCCAGCAGGATGGCTCTGGGTGCCCCCAGAAATGAGGCACATCTCAGCTGTCTTTCCCCAAAACACAGGGACCACCTGCTGGGCTCTCGGGGCGCCGCACCCTCCAGCCCTCACCAACCACCCCGCAGGGGAGGATGCCTGGGCTGAGAGGAGGCGGCAGCCCACGCTCGCCCGGCCAGTAAGAGGCAGAGTGGGGCTCTGAGCACTTTCCACCACCAGGCACCCCGGGAGCAGGAGAAAGGCCCAAGAGGGGGCTTCACGTTGTACGGGCACCCCTGAGGAGCCACCAAGCAGCCCAGGCACCCTGTGTCCCAAAGTGAGAGACAGGCATTTCACCAGGTCCAAAGTTTCCTTAGTTCTGCAAGGATCTCAGGCTTCCTGGGATGGGATAAAGCCAGGATGACTCTTCCCACAGACCCAGGATACACCTGACCGCCCATTCAGGCAGAGCCATTAGCAGACCTGACTCCCCAGCTGGAGATTCCCGAGAGCTCTGACCCACCATGGAAGAAGTGGACTTGGAAGAACATGGTGTGGTTTCTGACAGTTTCCTGACACTAAAACAGAACCAGCTCCAATGACCCGAGAAAGCCTGGCCCTGGGGCCCCTGCTCCACACCCCAGCGGTGACGCTTTCCTAAGCAGAAGCCGTTCTGGGTGCCACTGCCCTGCCCCCTCCCAACAACCTGAGGTTTGTGCTCAGAGGCTGGGCGTGGCTCTGCCGGGCCCAGGGTGGCACTGAGATTCCTCCTGCAGAGCTGGGCGGGGGTGACCTGAAGACCTTGCTCGGTGCATCTGTCCCCTCTGTGGAGGGGAGGCTGGACCAAGGGAGACAACCAAGGGAGACAGAGGCCGCCAAAAAGGGTTGAGGGGGAGGGGCGGCGCTGTGCCCATGATGGAAGGCCCTTCCTGCCAGTGCTCTCAGCCCCACGCCATGAGTGTAGCACCCTGGCACATGCATACCCCTCTCTGATGCCTGGGGTGAGCCCAGCACTGGGTAGGGAGTGGGCTTGCAAGGATCCTCAAGAGGCAGAGGAAATTCCAGGCCTGACATGCAAGGGGCAGTGACTGGGAGCTTAAGGAACACATTTCCCAGCACCAAGCGCTCCCAGACCTGCCTCCTGGGCCTGGGCCCTCAACCTGCACAGGGCTGGTTGCACCCACAGATCCCTCCCAGGCTCCCACTTCTGGGGACTCACCCCAGAGAACAGGGGCCCTGGGGTTCTCTGGACGGCGGCCAAGGCCCACAGGGAGCTTTTTTCTCCTTTTGGTAGCCCTGCTTTCTCCTGCCTCTATGCCAAGCCTCACCGAGTCAGCAGGGACAGGAGGGCAGTCTAGCGGCAGGAACAAAGCCACTGTGGCTTGCAGGAGAGGGGCTGGTTTCTAAGTAAAGTCGCTTCTCTCCAGCGCAGCTGGGTGGACAGCAGACTTCGCAGGGGCTGGGCCAGGGCCACACGGCACCACCCCCACCCCCCAGGCGTCACCATCACGGGAGGGAGGGTGCCGGGGCGCACGCCAACACAGATCCCTGGTGCCTGTGTGAGAGGAAAGAGGGGACACCCAGGCTCCCAGGTGCTGTCTCTGTGTGGCTGGGACAGCTGCACGTCCAGGGCTGTCAGTGCCATAATAAAGTCTGTGCTGTTTGGCTGCTCAGAAAGGGTTTTCAAAGCAGAGACGAAAGAGGAAGCAGGGCAGGAAGGCAGGCCCCAGTCAAGGGGCCTCTGAAGCCTCCACATGCTAAGCAGGCCCCTCTGGAGGGAGTTTCACAGAAAGCCTTGCTTTCTACCTCCAGGGCATGGAAGCTGAGCAGGGACCCAGTGAGAAGGAGGGTCCTGACCCGGAGTGGGTACGGCAGCAAGCACCCAAGTGGAAAATAAGATACCTGAGAAGAGGTGGCAGCTGACAGCACACGTATGGCCCTGAGGTGGGCCGGGCCCTGGACCTGACGTGGGGCCTCACTCATGGAGAAAGGTCTGCTGTTTTATGGGTCTTTGAAGAAGCGCCAAGAAGCAAGGGCCAAGAGCCTGAGCAGGTAGGGAGACAGAGGATCCAGCCCCTGGCCTGCACACGGGGCTGGGAGACACATGGCCCCTGGCCTCACCCGAGTCCCAGCTCTGGGCTTTGGGGAGAGGGAGGCAAGGGCCGCTGGTTACACCCTGAGTGGATGATCACTCCTCCTCTCCAGGCACCTCGTTACCAGGAAGTCTTTCCTCAAACAGCCTGAGCAAGAAGCAGCTCCCGGGAGCCTGTGCCTCTCAGGCTCCAGCCTCGGAGACTCTGGTCAGGGCCAGCCTGTCTCCCCCACTGCGCTGGGCTCTGCTGGGACCCCCGCCCCCGGCAGAGAGGACGTCTGCTCTCCCCCACAGCCCAATCCTCATCCCCCCTCATGCCTGAGGGGTGCCTGCACGCTCCAAGGCCCCAGCTCCCAAATGCCTCGACACCCTCCTCGAAACAGGACTCCGGGCTCCCCTGCCCGCCTGAGTTCCTAGAGCATGGGGTGCAGCAAAGGGACACCTCCAGCCCCCAGCTGGTTTGATCCCAAACTCCGGGGCCATGAGAAAAAGGCTAGGTATGGGGTCTTGGGTTCTTGTCTCTATGGGGGCCCCTAAGGCATTAGGCTTTTCCCACAGCTGCATCTTGGGCTGTGGAGGGGAGGCCTGCCCAGAGACCCTCCCCCGCCCCCCGGACCCAAGTCTCCTCTGGACAGGCCCCACAGCCCTCCACGAGACTGACTGACAGGGGGTTGTCCCTGATGAAGGCTCACAGCTTCCAGAAATCAGCAGCCTTGAATGGGATGCTCAGGGGAGCCAGGGCAGAAGGAAGAGACACCCTGCCTGCCGTAGGTCGAGCAGAGGAGGCTAGGACCTCAGTACCCTGGGCTCTAAGAGACCCTCAGGGAAGAGGGTGATCTCCCCACCCTGCAATCACATGGCTCCTGCTACCAACCCAAAATGTGAAGCAGCATTTGCGGGGAGAGGATGTCACAGGGGAAGGGACAACTGGGCAGGGACACAACCAAATTCCCCGGCCTGGTTGAAAGTGCCTTCTGTATGTGTATTTGCCTTATTTGGAGGCAGGAGCTCTGCTCCAACACTGTTTCCAAGGCATCGCTATGGAAACGCGATGGAACTCTAAACACCCTTATTCCGCCTGGGGTTTTCTCTCAAATCAGGAAGCTTTGGGGGATTTGCCTGTGTGTCTGCTGTTCCCCAGCAGGAAGCTCCACCTTCTGTCTCTAGGAACGCGTGCAATTCCATTTTGCCGACTTCCTGCCAGGGACACTACCTTCCAGGGGGATGCTGGCCTGGGACCCTTCGGGGAGGGTGGGCAGAAGGCAGACAAGGACCATCGGCTGAGAGCAGGCCGGGGCCACACTCCATCAGCAGGAGGGCCTGTGCAGCAGCCCAGAGCAGGCGTGGCCAGGGGAGTCTTGAGGGGGCGTGCAGGAGAAAGGGGACCGGGCCAGCACACACCTCCCTCTCCTGCCCAGACCTCTGTCACCCAGGGAAGCCCAGAGGAGCCAGCAGGGACTGATGAGCCCCAGAGGGTAGCCAGGTTCTCCACGGGAGGGCTGTCAGGCTCTGGGGCTTGTGAGATGCTCACGGGACCCCCGATCACCATCCTGTTCACTCTCAGGGGTGCTGTGAGGCTCAATCAGGCAAGACAACTGAGTAACAGGAAAGTTTGGGGCAGAGAGGAAAGGAATCACATGTACAGTTGGCCCTTTGAACAAGCAGGGGTTGGAGCGCTGCCCCCTCTGAGCGGTCAAATATCCAGCACGACTTAGAGTCGGCTCTCTGTATCCGCGGTTCCTCCATGTCCGCGGCTCCAACCAACCGCGGACCGTGTAGTCCTGCAGGATTTACTATTGAAAACAACCCACATAAAGTGGGCCCACAGAGCTCAAGCCCATGTGTTCCAGGGTCAACTGCACTGAGCACCCAGGACGGGCCCAGTACTTCCTTCCACACACACGAGTAGCCGAGAACTAGACTTCAACAGGCCCATTTTGCAAATCAGCTCACTGAGTCCCTGAATCCCTCCAGTGCCCTGAGCCCCTACAGGCCAGCCAGGGAGGGAAGGGCTGGACCTGGTGGGACCACCCCAGCCACCTCCCACTCTGGTCTCATGGGATCTGAGGCAGAGGCACAAAATCAAGGCCAGTGCCAGTGTTTTCCATTTATGGTCAACCCAGAGCATAAGTGGGGCCCCTCAAGAGCCCCTCACTTGGCTGGGACACTCTAGGACCCCCCTGCCCAGCCCCCCTGTTCAGCCTGCTGTCTGCAGAATCATCTCTGTGTGGGAAGTGGAGCTGAGCTGAAACCTTTCCTCCCGGCTCCCCAGCAGCTGGCAGGACGGTCGGGGGAGGGACACGCACTGTGCTACTGCTGCGAACCCCCTGCCTGCAGGGTGGATGCCTCTGGGGGCAGCTCCACAGCAGGCCACCCCCTCCCAGTAGGGGTCCTGCCTTGTGGCTCGGAGAGGAGTGTGCAGCTCACAGACCAACAGAAGGAAGGAAAGGACCCCAGGGCTGATGGCCACCTCACCCCTGACGTGACCCCTTTCCCTTGCACCCTATTCTAGGCTGGGTACTGAAGCCCCCCAACCTCCTAGGGCGCACTCTCTTTGCCCCAGCTCCACCAAGGGGATGCCAGCTGGCAGCCCCGCCCTCACCTGTGGTGTGGGGGGCTCCACCTTCCGCTTCTTCTTCTGGTTCTGCTTGTTGGTCCTGGGATAGACTGTGAGCATCTCCAGCCAGCTGGGGAAAGAGGAGGGGGGAGCGCCAGTCAGACCCTGCTCTCAGGGACCAGGACCCCGCCGGTGCCCACCCAGCCTCCAGGCACCAGAGCAAGGCAGAGCACCACTCAGATCAGAGCTGTCACTGCCAGGGCAGGAAACCCAGCAGCGCAGCCGGGACGAGCACAGACTGAGCCGAGGCCACTCCCAGGCGCTGACCCCACGATGACCACAGCGCAGGCGGGGAGGCCCTTCAGGCCTTGAGATGGGGCGGGCTCCACGCTGGTGCGGCGGGAGGCCTGACCGCAGGCCCCTGCCAAGGACTCGGCACTGTTTCTACTACTGACCTTCCTCTGGGGCCTGGACTCCACTCGAGGAAGGAACCCGGGACTCTGCTACTGAACTTCCCCACAGCGGGTCACTTCAGGGGGCTGCGCATCTGACCTCCCAGACTCATTCGCTCACCTCTGGGCCCGACTTGCACAGGGAGGGCGCTGGGCACCTCGGTTTTGGGGAAGGCCCAGCAGAGCTGCCCAGGGACCCTGTCCAGGGACCCATACCAGGGCCCACATGCTGGACCAGCAGCAGGGAAGGCCACGGGGGAGCGTGGGAAGAACAGGGAATGAGGCAGGAGGCTTGGATTCAGATCTGGCTCTGCCACCCCCAAACCATGACCCCAGGTGGCTCCCAGGCCTCTGGGCTTCTGTCTCCTGGTCTCTGATGCCAGGGGCTGGATTAGGCCGTGACATGACCACTGCTTGCCTCACTGGAGCTTCGTAATAGCTGGGAAGGTTGGAGGAAGGGGAAAGAAGGAGGTGTGGTGGCGAAGGGCAGCCCCAGTGCTTTCTCCACAGGGGAAGGTACTGCAGGAGACACTGGGCCACTTCTTCCCAGAACCCCAGGGTCCGTGTTGGGCCTGCTGCCAGCCTAGGCTGACGACCTGGTGGCGCTGGCTGAGCTGCTGTACAAGGCAGGGTCTGCACGGTCAGGGCCCTGGCTGTAGCAATGACCGGCACCCCAAGCCTGGGGCAGGGAGAAGGGGTCTGGTCTTTAGTTCTCAGAGGTGCTTCTTTCATTTGCGGGGGAGGGGGGCGGGGTGGAGGCTGGTCATAGTCGGCTTCTGGGACAGCCTAGGGGGCTGTGCTGGTCGTGCTGCTGACAGCTGTCAGCTGGGAGAGCAGGATTGGGTGTGGGGCATCCCAGCATCCGAGGTGAGGCCCAGCCCAGCAAGAGCAGGGCATTCTCAGTTTGCTGAGAGAATGAACAATCCCTGCACTGTGCAGACCTGACGCACAGGTCCTGCGCCTGTGGTCCTCGAAGCAAGAAAGGAGGCCACGGCTGAATCTGCACAGCAGCAGACGAGCACTCTCCAAGGCCTTCCTTCAGGTAACCTAAGGAGTTCGCGTGCTTGTGGGGTTAAGAGACCTGCTTTCTAGCCTGCCACGGGGGCTGAATTTCCTCTGGGAAGTTCACACCAAGGAACCACGCCTGCTGAGGGCCCCTCTTCAAGCTTTACCGGGGAAGGGAGGGGAGGGGAGGAGAGACTGCTCGGCAAAGTCACCTCATCCCGCAGGGCCCCAGGAGTGGGGGCCGTGGCAGGGAGGGGCAGAGCCTTCGGGGTGCCCGGAGCCTCTGCACGCTGGCCCAGTCGCTCTTGAATGGCAACACTAACGAGCTGGGCAAACCTGTGCACCTCGCAGGACAGGGCCTCACGGGAAAGGAGAGAAGATCTGCCCCGCGGCTACGCTGCTGACTAAGTGGAGCCCCCGGAGACTCAGGGATGGAGCGCAGGGCGAGGGTGGGCCCGGCCTGCCCCACTCAGCGGTGCCGTGGCCAGAGGTTGGGGGATGCCCAGTCCAGGCACAGATAATGGGCCGTGTCCCCTGTACTGGGGTTCCTCACAGCAGCCCAGCAGCATGTGTCTGGTGCTACCCAGATGGGTTACAGACGTTAAAATACACCCAGGAAAGAGATGAGTGCGGGGAATGAACACACGCGGCTGGTGGTGAATGTGGGCGCCAGGGACACGGTAGAGGGGCCCCTCAACTCTGAGGGCAGAGCTCAAAGGCAGCGGTATGGAGAGGAGGGGCAGCTGGGACCCAGCCCCGCCAGAGGCACTGAAGAGCCCCCTTGCCAACTCCTGCCAAATCTCACCTCCTCTGAAGAGCCAGGTGGAGCGGCACCTCCTGCTGTGAGGGGACAGGGAAAGACTCTCGCCATCAGCTCTGGGACAGACGCGGCTGCCTCTGGCCATCCAGGGGTCTCCATTCAGAGAAGACCCCGGAAAGAAGGCAGAAGGGACTGTTCTCTACTCCTCTCCCTTGAAGTCAGCACCTCTTTAGGGACTCATGTGGGGGCCCCAGAGCCCACAGATGAGGTTACCCAGCAAGGAGCCTTGCCAGGTGCTCAGACCCAGGAGGCCAAGGGCAGGGCAGAGGAGGGAGAGAAGATGCAGACACAGTCTGTCCCCAGGGTTGCAGGAGCCCTCGCACTGGGCAGGAAGCAGCGAGGCCCAGCCCAGGATGAGGGGAGGGGAAGAGTGCCAGGTAACTGGCTCCGGCTCTGGGTTTGCCACCAAGCCACGACACTAGGCTCCAGCCTCAGGACCCCCAGGACACACAGCTGGTATCTCACCCGCTAACGACCTTGTCTACCCACGCTGCACAGGAATGGCAGGCCCTGTACATGCATATAGGAGTGACTGTGGGAAAGGGGCTCAGGGACTGAGACGAGGACCCTGCCAAGTGCCTGACGGAGGGTCCCATCAGAGAGGCCAGAGACCACATGGCACGCCACTACATCACTGACCTTGGGCCCCAGCTCACATGCTCCCTGTTGTCCTGGGGACCTCAGACACCCCTTTCCCATCCAACGTCACCCAGACCCCTCCCTAGGACCCAGCTCCCAAGTGGCAGGGAACAGATCTCCTCAAGGAATCCAGTTGGGCAATGGAACCTCGGCCAGGCGTGCCTGCCAGACAAGGCCATGGCAGCAAGTGTGAACCAGGACGTGCAAATGGCTCCGTGCTGTCACTCACGCCTGGAGTGACTAGGCTCCCTTCATGTCCTGGACCTCAGTCTCCCAACCGCAGAACGAGGGCTTGTAAAACCCTTTACACTCTTAAACCACAAGGTTCTAAGACGAGGATTAAGGAGTAGCAGTGAAAGTGGTCCTTCTGTTAGGCCCTAGAGTCAGAAACGCAAACCTGCCTCTGCCCAGGAGACGAGGACTTGGGGTGAGCTGGTACCCCGGAGGGGGCCTCTGAGCCCCTTGGCAGCACGAGTCTGGCCTCTGCTCCACGCCCACCTCAGCAAGAACAGGGTCTCCTGGCCACACTCTCACTTTCTCACTCAGCAGCCTTGGGCAGGCTGCAGCTGAAGCCCTGAACCCCAGGCCAGGGCTCTCAGCAGCCTTCAATCTGTTGAAAGCAAAGTGTCTGACATTCTAATTCTCTGTCTTCTGTGCTGTAATAATCAGCCCAGTCCCCCAACCCCTCTGGTTCACTTTTTCATTTTCACCTTAAAGGATGACGGGATTCTGCATGACCCAGCACCCAAGCTCCCGGCAGGGCCGGGGCACCTGCTCGCTGTCATGTACCATGTCACGTACCGTGTCACGAACCGTGTCACGTACCGTGTGTGGCTGGGTGCACAGGACTGGTGGCAGGTGCCCCAGGAGCAGGGCTCCCAGAAGGCAGATGTGGCAGGGCTCAGAGCACAGAGCTCAGCCCGCTGGCCTATTGGCTGCCTGAAAATCTGGGCCCCTCTACTTCCTAGGGCTTCCCCAAGCCTCTTGCCAAGGCATGCTGGGGGAGCAGGTGACCCAGAACTCTGTCCCTTCCCCTCGGCTGAGGAAGGCAGTGCGTGCGGTCACCCTGCGGTGACTCCCATAGGCAGGCACGGGGCACACGAGGGAGACACAGGCCTCCTCCACTCAGACAAGCCCCGCCCTTTATGAGCGCCAGCTGATGGAGCCACACGCGTCGCAGTGGAGGGCTTCCCAGAGACGTCACAGCTTTGGGGACAGAGGGTCACTGCAGACAGAGGGGAGGGCGGGAACGAAGGCGAGGAGCTGGGGCGAGGCAGCAGGGGGCGTGCGGTGACAAGCAGCTCAGCAAGGAGGGACAGGGCGGTGGGGGCAAAGGCTGCGGGGCTGAGAAGGGCCCCAGGGGCTTTCAGGCAGGAGGGAGGCGAGGTCGGATGAGCTCTGGAAACTGAGCCCCTCGTGGCTGAGCGATAGATGGTTGGAGCGCAGTGAGAATGGAGCGCAGACCCCAGAGAGAGGCTGGGAAGATGCGCCAGCGCCAGCAGAGGGAGGCCGCTGGGGGAGCAGGACATGCAGGGGCAGCCTGGCGAGTGTGTGGACATGGGGATGAAGCAAAGGTGGGTGGAGGGTGAGGCCAGTGTGGGTGAAGAGAGGGACTCAGAAGAGGAAACACACGGGGCAGAAAGTGAGGGCAACGCCAGCTGTCGTGCCTAAGAGTCCTGGTCCAAGGAGCTGCTGGCAGGCGAGGGCCCCTCTTCCCAAGACGTGCAGAGCGAACTCACCCGCTGATGATCTCCTTGGTCTCTGCCCGGATGAAGTGCTCCTTCTCGGGGGTCAGAATGCACAGGGAGAACTTCTGGCCCGTGCGGCCCTCCCCATCCACCACGTCTGTGCACTGGTTCATGTTGATGGTGCCCTGAGGGAGGGTTGTGGGCTGCGAGAGGAAGAAGATGGGGCAGGGAGTCAGTCACTCTGGGGGCAGAGGAAGGCAGCAGGGAGTGTCCCTGCATCCCACGGTCCTTTCTGACCCTCTGTGCTTCTCCTCAGTCACCTGGACCTCTCACAGCTGTGCAGACAGCTGATTACAGCAGAGGACAGGGTGTGCACTGCCTCAGCCCGGCCCTCACAGCCCGCCTTCCCACTGACCCATCTCCAGGGAGGAGCGGTGACAGGCCTGCTCTTCTCAGAGGATATCCAGCTGGGCGGGGGGAGGGCGGGGGGCTGGGGGGTGGGGACAGGCAGGAGACACTCCTTTAAGACAGCTGGGACGACAGAGGCAGCCAGGAGCCTGGTCTCAGAGGGTGACTGATCCAGGAAAGCAGGGAGAAAAGCTCCGGAGGAGGTGGTTTCAAAATAGCAAGGTTACTTTTAGAGGCAAGAGGGGGCCAGAGAGAAGCACATCTTGATGGCGGGCTGTGGGGCAGGCAGGCCACCTCCAGGGCTGCCCATGAGGAGCACCGCCAGGCTGCCTGGCCAGGGCCAGAATAACAACTTCCCCCCTCTTTTCTATCAGCTAGGCTATTAGACACTGATATCAGGGAGAGAAACCCAGAAATAAGAAAAGATGGTTTTAAGAAGTTCCTACTGAGGGGAAGGGTGAGGACCTCCCCCAAACATGAGGAGGCTTATGGGCGGGGGAGGCAGGTGGCCATGGCTGCCACCACACCAGGTGCAAAGACCCCGCTGAGGGCTCTCACAGGGAGACGAGCCCCAGCTCCGACTCCCACCTCCACCTCCAGGGCAGCTGCCAGCTCCCCCAGCTGCCCCACGGAGCCCTCCCCAAGCGCTCGGCGCTTCCCAGGTCCTGGAGGAGCAGCAGGGAGAAAAGGCAATGGTGGCTGCTGGACTAGGGGCTGCCTCGTCCGTGCTCCCTCCCTCCCACCTGCCAGCAGAGGAGGGGGGCCCCGAGCTCTTCTGACCCACCACCACCTCCCTTCTTATCCACTGGGGCCCGACCCCAGGAGCCAGACCCAAGGGGCACTGGGTTCCCCGAGTTCTGGCCCTGACGTGGCCGCGGGCTTGCTGGGCCACCGCAGGGGAAGGACTAAGCTCCCTGGCTCCCAGAAGCCTTTCTGTGGGGGGCCTCTGGGATCAGCCTGTCCTCCTTGGGCCCAGCTCAGAAGGGAGGTGGCAGGGCAGGAGGGCTGGCCGTGAGCCCACAACAGGGAAATAGCATGCACCCTTGCTGTGTATTCAAAGTGTGTCCCGTCTCCGAACTGCCCCCCAGGTGGGGACATGACAAGGGGCCACACCCACGCCAAGCCTAGTGCCCTTGTTGAGTGAAGTGACCTGGTAGCATCTCTCCTGGGGGCTCCTGGACGGCCCTTGAGCTGGGAAAGGGGAGCTTGGGTGGGTTGTCCTCAACCAAGCAGAGGGGGTCCCTTGGGAGCAGCGGACAAGGGAGGTGGCCTGGGTTCCCCACCCCGGATGAGTGTGTCTTCCCCCACTTCCTGCCCCGGCCCCAGCCCCTGCTCCCTTCAGAGGGTCTAACACTGGGCCTTCCCCGGCATCGTGCCAGTGCCCTTCGGAACCATCTCTGGGTGGCGACCTCTGCCCTCTCTGGAGCCAGACTCCCGCAGGCGGGAACACTCAATCCCCACTGGCCCTGACAAGGCACACGGCCTCTATGAGGCAGGTCCTCAGGGAGGACCCTGATGCCACGAGGAGTAAGGCACGAGCTGAAAGCACAGGCGCGCCTGGTGCACTCCTTTCCTGAGAGAGCCGGACAGGAGCAGAGGGGCTCTTCCTCCTTCATCCACCATGCTGCCGGCACAGGCGCACGGCCCTGAAGAGTTACCCGTCTGTTACACACACAATACACACAGGTAAGTTCAATGGGAACCATAAAAGACATCATCAAAAGTTCTAGAGTTTTCTTCTCACTAGACCACGTAGTGGGCCCCCTGGAGGCACACGTTCCTCTTTAGAGACCACTGCTCCAGGGCTCGGGGTACCAAGCTGCTCACTGGCCCCTTCTGCACAGTGAGTAGGTTCCCAGGTGAGGTTTCCCTGCCGGCCCTGCAGCTCCGTGTGGTCACAGGACTCACTCGCCAACTGCACCATGAGACTTCTGGCAACCTCTCCCTGACACGAAGGCTCTACCTCCTTCCGGAAAAGCTTTCAGAAAGGCCAATGAAAGGCAAAAACGTAACAAGCTAGGGCTGAAGGACATGGAAGTTTCTTTACCACCTCTGTGTCAGGATCTTCCAGTTACAACCTCTTTCCTGCTTCCTTAAATGTGGCTTACCACAAGGCGGGCATTATCTAATCCTGTTACACAAGCAGGAGAGGGAGCAGAGAGTAAACAGCGGTCATCAACAGAAGGGAGAACTGGCAAACCGGTCCAGGTTCACAGGGACCTGCCCGTGACGGCTCCTTCGGGGTCTCAACAGCGCCACCCAGGGGAAGAGGCAGCACCCGCACACCGCTGCGCGTTCACTGACCGCTCCCATCACCCGCACCTGCCCCTTCACTGCTCTGCCTTCAACTGCATCTCTCGCACTCACAGCTCGGGCAGACTCAACCAAGGGTCTCCAGGGAGTCCCAGGCTGAGGTCTGACCCTCCCCACCTCTGTCCAGGAGCAGAGCACACCCACCTGCATGCTCAGCATTGGGGAGAGAAGAGAGCACACTCCATATAACAACCCCTTTCCTGGCTAGGCGGCCCTGGTGCTGGGAGAGCCAGGGTGAGTACCTAGGCTGTAATGCAGCCCTCACCCCTGGCACTGTCAGAAGAGAAACCAGCCCAGTCCAGCGAGCTCCCGGCCCTCATCCTGCAATTCAAGAGGTTAGGAATCCAGGCCTTCCCCAAGGCTGGGCATCACCTAGTTTTGCTCATTTCACTTTCCAAAAAAGGAATGGCTGTCGGAAGGCCAACCGATGCGGCTGTGTTGCCAAGTTATGGGTTCAGTCCTCACCCGGCAATGTCACTGGACGGCCCTCCAGCCATCTGGGGGCCTCTGATCCTCCTCTGGCTTCCACACTGCACCAGCTAAGATGGCAGAGCTGCGACAGGGCTGAAGATCCTCTAAGAATGAGGTGGCCAAGCAGGAGAGCACAAGACAAGGGCCTCTGTCTGGGGATGTGACCACGCTCTACCGAGAAGCCAGCTTTCCTGCCTGTCGTCTGCTCGCTGGCTCACAGGAGGCCCACTCAGGAAACTCCTGAGCAGCAGCCTCACCCCCACCCTCGGCCCAAGCAGGTGCCATTCAGGGAAAACAGCCCTTGTCCATTTCTTGCCGGATCCTGGAAGTTTGGGAAGCAGTGAGCTTCTAAGAGCCTGAGAAAAAGAAGAGGAAAGTTGGACAGAAACACAGAGGAGGGCCCTTGAGACCTTTCAGCAGGACCGTCCCACCAGGCAGCTGTGCTTGCAGACCCAGAGGGGAGGCAGCTCGAAGGCGAGACTCAGCTGGGATGGGAATCCGCCATTTTACCCCTCACTCCCCTAGTCAGAGGGGAAAATGGAGACCCACAGAAGCAAAGGGCAAAGAAGCACTCTCAAGGGCGGAAGGTACTTCTCAAGGGAGCCCAACCCCGTCCACTGTCTGAGGTCCTAGCTTGCTTAGGCCACTCAAGCCCGGTCCAAGCAGAGCCCACATCCTTTCTTTGGGATTGAGGAGGTGGGACCTGAGTCCTCTACAGAAGCGAGGTGGTCCTGGGGAGCACCTCATCCAGTTGCAGGCGCCCCCAGAGCCCCACGTCCCTGGAGAAGCAGGTGCTGGTCAGGCTCACAGAGGCCGTCTCCTGGCTCTTCCCACTCCCGCCAAGCTGTCCACAGAGCCCCAAGCCTAGCACACCATGAATCCTTCTCTCAAGAGGCAGCGCTGGTGACCGCCCCAAGCGCCACCCAGGCCGCAGTCCAGCCCAGCAGCCAGCACTCTCCAGATGGATATCCCCAAAGCCCAGGTTCCCCAAGGAAACTGTAAAGGCTCTTGGAAAAGGGGTCTTGAGGCGCACCCATGAGATCACGATCCCACCAGGACCCGGAGTGAGCCAAGCCCCTGCCCGGACCCAGCAGCTCAGAGAGGCCTCTGCCAATCTCGGCCAGGGCCCCGGAGCAGTGGGGGTGGACAAGAGGCTACAGGAGGTGCCCGCCCAGCAGAACTTCCTTCCTCCCGTTCCTCTTGTTGCCAGCAGCCAGCTGTGCCCAGTCGTGCTGTGAGCTTCCCCCATGTTCCACGTCGTGGTCCACAGGGGGCTCACAGCCATCCTGCAGAGCAGCCCAGGCCAAGCTGTGCCCACAGTCTCACTGCCAGTCCCCAGGCGTCGGGTCTGTGTCCTTGCTGTCACCTGATCTCCTCCCAGGGAGCCCTGACTCTGCACCCTCCCTGCCCCTTAGATCTCCAGTGTGAACCTGCCTGCTCCAACTCACTGCCCTGGAGGATGCTTGGCCAGCCAGGCTAGGGGCTATGGCACAGGGGACCTGCCACCTGACCACCCATCACCCCAGGACAGGAGGGAGTGCTGGTGCCAAACACCGACCTCACTCCCAGCCCCCTCCTTCCCGCAGAGATTGGAGGGGCTAAGCTAAACTCTGGGCCTTAGGTTTCCAGAACCCACTGGCCAAGAGGAGCCCCAGCCTTGGACCAGAATCCTAACTGTGCCGCCACCACCTCTGTGACCTTGGGCAACGTGTACATTGTGAGCCTCAGTTTCCACAGGTATAAAGTGGGAGTAACAGTATGCCCACTCCAGATGTAAAATGGAGTAGCTGCTGTGGAAAACAGTGTGGAAGTTCCTCAAAAAGTTAAACATGGAGTCACCTTATGACCCGGAGAGGAGATGTTAAGTCACTGCATTTTCCCTGAGTGCTGCCACGGGAAGAAGGGATGCAAGTGTTGGCCACGTGTGCCTCCTACCCTGGGGCACAGAGGGGGCCACAGGGTGAAGGGAGAGAGCTGACCTGCTGGGCGGGAGGGACCTCCAGGCCTCATCCTGTCCCTGAGACGGGAGGGAAAGCCTGGCCTCCTGCCTGCTGGCCCTAAGGTGACCAACAAATGGCTCTTAAAAATGACGGGCCACACCAAGGGGTTTACCCGAGGGTGGCGAGCAGCTCACGCCTATCCTCCGTGCCTCGTCAGCCCCCATCTTAAGGCCCTGGGGAAGATCTAGCTCTGGTTCCCCAGCCACACTCTGCAGGGAGAGCTGGGGGAAGGTGCGGGGAGGCAGGGCTCTGCCCTCTGCCCAGCACCGACCCCCTCCCCGGTGCAGCATCCCCGCCCTCCTCCCCGTGGGCTCCCTGGAGCAGGGGGTCCAGCTGTGAGGGCTGCATCCCCCTCGAATCAAGTCAGGAAGGTGGGAGCCCCGAGCCTGGGGTCTGTTCAGTGGCGGCTCTGTGGCTTCGGCTCCTCGGCCAGCTCCTCGGGAAGAGCCCAGGCCTCGCCAGACCTCCTCACCTCAGCCGCTCCTACAGCCTTGGGCCCAAGCCCTCCGCCCCGAGTCTGAGGTCCTTGACCACTCCGGCCTCCCCTCCTGTCCCTGCCCGCAGGTCTAGGCAACTGCGGCCACTCGCTGAACAGGTCACCTCTTGCACGGCCATTCCCTGCCGGAAGCGCCTGCCTTACCTCCCTCACCACCAGGATGGTCGCCCTGTCCCCTCTGGAGGGGAGGGCCCTGTGTGTAGTCCCCGGTCCACGCATGGGCCTGGATAAAACTAACTGGATTCTCCTCCACATACCTACGCTGGCACTGCCCAAAATGAGCTTCAGTACACATTTTCTAATGACAGACGAAACAAACCAACCCGTCTAAGTTTATATTGCATAAATATTTATGCCTTATTTGTAAAGAAGTTACACTTTATTTATAAAATAGGAATACCCAATCTTACCAAATCTCATGTTTGTTAAGCAGACAGCAGAGGACACAAGTGCAAAGGCCACAGTGACAAGTCCTCCACAGTTGAGGAGCCTGAGGGAGAGGAGTTAGCTGGAGGGAGATGCAGGGCCCAGAAAGGGAACCCCGCCTCCAGGAGCCCAGGGCCCTGCTCTGTGGCCACCAGCCCTGGGTCCAGAACTGTAGCAAGTTGCAGACGACAGAGTAGAAAGGCAAGAGATGGGGTGGTGACACTGCAATGATCTCATCTACAACACATGTCCAGAGTACACAGAGAGACAGAAGGACGACAAGGCTGGGGAGGACTGAAGGTGACAGCTGAGGAGTACAGAGCTTCTTTGGAGGGGGTGGTGAAAACAGTTCTCAGATTAGACTGTGGTGATGGTCATACACAACCCTGCGAATACACTAAAAGACAATGACCTGTATACCTAAAAACAAAACAAAACACTGCGCAAACGTGGAAAATAACAAGGAGGGCTTGTGGCCAGCTAGTCCTGGCCCCAGTCAGGGTCCTGCGGGAGGAGCACTCCTCGCCCATGGCCTCCAGCCCAGGCCTGGAAGGTGACAGAGGCCCAGGACGGCAGGTGGACTGAAGCCCAGGTGCCCGGCTCCTCAGCTACCTCTGCATGGCCTCAACCGCAGGAAGAGCAGGGCAGCTCAGTGGAGCAGCCTGAGGGCCAACTTCAGTCTCCCGGCTCTGACGACACGCGTCTGCTGGAGACGACACATGAGCAGCTGCTCCCATCCCCAGGAGGCCCCCTTCCAAGATCCGGCCCTGGGCCCACCCAGGGGTAGCGTGGGCCTCCATGGACTCAGCACAGAGGGGCCCACAGGACGCAGGACAGGCCCGCTGGGGCGGCAGCCTGGCAGCTGTTGGAAGAGGAGAGGGCCGAGGAGCCCAACGTCGCACAAGTGCCGTGGTCTGGGGGAGATGGCGGTGATGACCTGTTCTGGGCTTTGTCGACCAGCAAACTCCTTGCCTTCACGGGGCATTGGTAGGGTCAGCGAAACTTATTTCTTAAGGAAGAAAAAAACACAAGGACCCTTTCCACTTGCTGCTGATGCCAGGAAGTTCCTTCCCACACCTGCGGGGCAGGACTGGCTGCTGGCTGGGCAGCCCTCAGGCTCCTGGCCAAGGCCCACCTACTCCTCAGATGGGGCTGGGAGCGCAGGGAAGGACAGCTCTCCCCACGCAGCCAGCATGGCAACAGCACTGCACAAGAGCCAGGTGCCTGCTATACCACACATGACAGCTGACTCACACTGGATCAAACACCCAAATGTAAAAGCAGAAACTATAAACCTCTTAGAAGAAGACCAAGGACAACAGCTTTATAACAGTGGATTTGACAATGACTTCTCGGACGTGACATCAAAAGCACAGGCAACAAAAAAAATAAGCTGGACTCCATCAAAATTAGAAACTTCTGTGCATCTAAGAACACAATGAAGAGAGTAAAAAGGCAACCCACAGAATGGAAGAAAACATTTGCAAATCACATATCTGATAAAGGATTAATATCCAGAATACATAAAGAACCCTTACAACTCAACAGCAAAAACACGGACAATTAATAAATGAGCTAAAGGGACTTCCCTGGCAGTGCAGTGGTTAAGAATCTGCCTGCCAATGCAGGGGACACGGGTTTGAGCCCTGGTCCGGGATGATCCCACATGCCGCGGAGCAACTAAGCTCGTGAGCCACAACTACTGAGCCTGCGTGCTGCAACTACTGAAGTCCACGCACCTAGAGCCCGTGCTCTGCAACAAGAAAAGCCACTGCAATGGGAAGCCCACGCAATGCAATGAAGAGTAGCCCCCGCTCGCTCCAACTAGAGAAAGCCCGCGTGCAGCAACAGAGACCCAATGCAGCCAAAAATAAAATAAATAAACAAAATAAATTTTCTTAAAAATAAATGAGCTAAAGACCTGAACGGACGTTTCTCCAAAGAAGACATACAAATGGTCAACAAGCACATGAAAAGATGTGCAACATCATTAGTTATTTGGAAAACGCAAATTAAAACCACAATGAGGGCTTCCCTGGTGGTACAGTGGTTGAGAGTCCGCCTGCCGATGCAGGGGACACGGGTTCGTGCCGCGGTCTGGGAAGATCCCACATGCCGCAGAGCAGCTAGGCCCGTAAGCCATGGCCGCTGAGCCTGTGCGTCCGGAGCCTGTGCTCCGCAACAGTGAGAGGCCCGCGTACCGCAAAACAAACAAACAAACAAACAAAAAAACACAATGAGATACCACTTTGCACCTATTAGGATGGTTATAATTTTTTTAAAAAAGCTGAAAGTAATGAGTGTTGACAAGGATGTGGAAAAACTGGAACCCATGGTGCGTTGCTGGTGGAAGAGAAAATGGTGCTGCCACTGTGGAAAACAGTCTGGCAGTTCCTCAGAAAATCAAACATAGACTCATCTTATCATCTAGTAATTCCACTTCTAGGTATATACCCAGAAGAACTGAAAGCAGGAACTCAGGTATTTGCACACCCACATACATAGCAACATTATTCACAGGAGCCCAAAGGTAGAAACAACCCAAGTGTCCACTGAGATAAACAAAGCATGGTTTATCCAAACAATGGAATATTATTCATTATAAAAAGGAATAAATGGGACATCCCTGATGGCACAGTGGTTAAGACTCTGTCTGCCAATGCAGGGGACAGGGGTTCGAGCCCTGGTCCAGGAGGATCCCACATGCCGTGAAGCAACTAAGCCTGTGCACCACAACTACTGAGCCTGCACTCTAGAGCCCAAGAACCACACCTACTGAGCCTGCGTGCCGCAACTACTGAAGCCCGTGCGCCTAGAGCCTGTGCTCCCCAACAAAGAGAAGCCACCACAATGAGAAGCCCGCACACCACAACAAAGAGTAGCCCCCGCTCGCCGCAACTAGAGAAAGCCCACGTGCAGCAACAAAGACCCAACGCAGCCAAAAATAAATAAATATATTTTAAAAGAAGGACTGAAATTCTGACACGTGCTACAAAATGGATGAACCTTGAAAACATTATGTTAAGTGAAATACACGAGACACAAAAGGACAAATATCAGTGTTTAACTGGTATGGAGTTTCAATCTGGGAAGACGAAAAATTCCAAAGATGGATGATGGTGATAGTTACACAACAGTGTGATGTATTTAATGCCACTGAGCTGCACACTTGAAAATGCTCAAGATGGTAAGTTTTATGTTATCTGTATCTGAACACACACGCGTACACACACATACATATACCCCAAGAAACAGTGCCCAGGCCAACTTGGATTCCCACCTTGGGAGTGAAAACACGCACGGCAGTAACCGACGCAGGGAAAGAGGCAAAAAGAAACACTGCATTTAGGCCAACAGGCTCCCTGAGTGGAAGTGGTCGTTCTATGGATGGAGCCCAGCCAAGTCACCCAACGCACAGTGGCCTCCTGCGAGGCCCTCCCCAACATGCACAGAACAGAACAACGGGCGCGGACCTCAACCCTCTCACCCCCAGCCCCCTACCTTTCCCCATTCCCAATCCTCGTCCCGGGGCGGGAGAAGCACCCCACACAGGCAGCACAGGGCCCGGGACCCTGCTGCTCCCCTCTCGTACAGGGGTCAGTGCCCCACACCTCAGCCAGACCTGGACGACGTAAGAACTATCTTCCTGGAAGGTGTGGTGACCTCAGGCACAAATTACGTACGAAAGAGCAACCAGGACAGGTGAGCCTTCTGACTCCAACAGGACTGGGGCAGCTGAGCACAATGGCCGGGTCCACCCCAGGGCCAGGAGGCTCACTTCCTTAGCTCCAGCCCTTGAAGTAAATCAGTCTCCTTCCCCATCAGCAGAACCACTAAAGCCGACCTTTACATTCTGCCTTGCCCGGTTCCCGCCCGGCACCCACACCCCTATCCCCGTTCTTCTGCGGGCCTGCACAGTGTCCCTCGTATCGACCTCTGCTCCTGGAGACTTGCGGCAGTCTTTGGGAGCCGACCGAGGACACTGCTGGAGGAAATACGTCCTTGCCTGCCTGACTCACACCTGGTGCTGTACTCACACCTGCCTAAGTTCTGGGTTCTGACCAGATCCACTTGACAGTTATAATCACATCTACTGAGGGAGAGAGAGGAGAAGCCCTCGAGTCCTGCCTGAAAGACCCCAGGGTCACCTTAGAACGCACAGGCAAAAGTCTGGATTCAGACAACAGGTGTTTACTGAGCCCCTGCTTTGTGCCAGGGACAGAGGTAAGAACAGGACAGACAGAATGTCACCTTTACAAAAGTTCACTTTACTCTCGTGGTGACGAAGGGAAATAAAAAGAACAAAGAACGATCCCATTTCAAGTAGGGGTAAGTGACAGGAATACAAGGACAGCAGGTATGGGGCTGGGAGCGCCTGGGGAGGCGACGCGCTCACAGAACCCCAGCAGAGGCCGTGTGGAGGAGAAAGCGAGCGCTCAGGTCACCCGACAGGGACGAGCAGGGTCTGGCCCACGGAAGCCAGAGGGCAGGCCTGCTGGTAGGACTGGAACAAAGGGGCCCGGGGTGGCCACAGCCTGCAGGGCCCGAGGACGTGGTCTGCTGCGGAGGGGGGCCCAGGAGAGGGAGACCGCTTGACTGTGGCTCTGACCCTGGACAAGATGCTAAACTCAAGAACTGAATTTCTTTTCTTTTCTGCACTTGGCTTATATTCCAGCTACTTTTCACGGGCAATTCTATCCCCCGCCTTCATAGAAAATGGACCCTTTTAGGCTAATGACACAAGCGACGGGACTCAGACAGGCAGGAGCAGGAAAGGCAGAGACAGCAGAGGACGGAGGTCAGCAGCTGGCTGGAAGGCAAGGTCACCAGCTGGCTTCATGAAGAAAGCAAGCTGCCAACCACAGCCTTTGCTACGGCCACCCCTGGGGCACAAGACAGTTCTGGCAGCAACGCTGGGAGAGGTCCCCCATACGATGGTACCTAAAGATCAGGGGAGCTGGAGGGACAGAGAACCCAAGGACCATCTGACTGTTGGAGCTGGAAAGGCCTCTCAGAGGCAGCTCAGGGCTGAGAGCAGAGCCTTGCTGGGGCAGGAGTGCGGCAGGAAAGGGGCGCAAGACAGAGCAGAAACAGTCCCGAGGGGCAGAGCTGGGGGGCTGAGGAGGACACACATCAAGAAAGGGACTTGAACTCCACTTTCTTCTGAGATGTAAAGGAGATGGAGCCAGTGTCCCTGTCCCCAGCCCTATCACTTCTCAGCAGAGACAGTTTCCTTCTGGCAAAGACTCACATCCATCAGAGCAGGAGGCCTGAGACATCAGGTATCCAGTGGGCAAGGAAGCAGACCCACGAGGGGTCACACGGCCCAAGGGAGCACAGACCCACAGGGGTCACACGGCCCATGGGCAGCACCATGAAGCCCAGGGCCACCAGGTGGCTTCCTGGAGCCAGGGGAAGGACGTGGCAAGGGGGGAGTAGAAAGGCTAGTGTTGGCGCCCCTGACAGAAATGTGCGGGATGGGGGCGGGGCAGGACGCTGCAGCTCACACAGCCAGCAGCTGTCCCCCCTTCACCCCTCAGCCCCCATGTGCTGCTCTGAAATGCCGCTCCAGGCTCCGCAGCCGCAGCCCGAGGAGGCCACCTTGCTCCAGTGGAGGGTGTTTCAGGGATGGGACGCACTTAAGTCAGGACTCGACAAAGACCAGAAATAAACAGAACTTGGTTCATAGGAGTGGCAAGCGGTGCAGACAGGCTCCTGAGATGAGTCCCACAGGAGCAGACTGAAGGCGCCCAGGCTGCTGAGCCTAGAGGAGGAGGGCTGGGGCGGAGGGGCTGGGGACACAGGACAGGGCCTCGTCTCTGAAAGCATCCACTCGACAAGCATCCACACGGGACGCCAGGCCCCGGGGACACAGCACCACCACGGTGAGTTCAGCACTGCAGTAAAGGCATGAGCAGAGCCTACGGGGAGGAGGGAAGGAGGCCGGGAATGCAGGAGCCAAGTCTAAAAGGCTTCTTGTGGCCCAGGACCAGGCTGGTCTGGCAAGGCCCAGGGAAGAGCCAGGCTCAGGGGCAGAAGCCGCAGGTGTGGAGCTCAGCTGGAGCCGAGGACATGCAGACGCTAAGGGGTCCCTTGATAAATGGACATTTTGTCCCCATAAACCTGGGGCTGGCACCACCTCCACTGTAGATAAAGGCAAAGCGCCGCTCCCAACAGCATTTGCCGCTCAGGAGGAACTCGCCGAGCACCTACTTACTCTGTGCCGGGCTCCACTGTGGGCACTGGGGATGCAGCGACAAACAGAACTGACCACCATCTCTGTCCTCACCGAGCTGACCGTGCGGTCTCAGAGTCAAACAAGTCAGATGGACGGAGTCAATAATGTGTGAGGTGGCAGTGAAGGGCCACAGTGGGGAGTGAAGTGGGAGTGAGGACAGAGGACGAGGGGGACCCGCCATGCCCACGCGTGGGAAGGTGGGAAGGCGCCAGTCCTCCCGGTGCCAATGGATGAGTAAGCCTCAAGCCCCGTTCCGGTCCTGCTGCCCTGATTTAATCAGGCAAAGAGTCTGAAGGAGAGTCTAGTAACTAAAGTACAAGGAGTCCTGAGAAGGTGCTAGTTTACGCCTCAACAGCCGTTCCCAGTGCAGCCTCAGACTCACCACCGTCACTGGCCTCCCGACACCAGGTCACAGCAGCAGGTGCCCAGGGCAGCAGGGGATGAGCGAAGCCCGTGGTACTTTCCGACTGTGACCTGAGCCCACCCACCTTCTGGCTTTGCTCCCATGACCTGAGCCCCCCGTCCTGCACTGGACACCAGCCCGGGCTTCCCTGCCAGTGGTCAGGGTACCCCCTTCCTCCAGCTGCCCTCCAAGGGCAGCTCCAGAGGCACTGCATTTCCCGGCCCTTCCCAGCTGCCTGGCCTGGAGAAACCTCCTCTTTCTCCCAGTTTCTTTGGTACTGCTTCTTCCTTTTTATTTTTAAAATGAACTTCTAATTCTAGGATACATTTAGGTTTACAGAAAGCTGTGAAGACAGCAGAGAGCTCTCGGTTCCCCTTCCTAGTAATGTCTCACATCAGTGTGGTATGTTCATCACAGTCACGGAACCAATACTGATCCGGGACGGTTAACTGGAGTCCATCCTTTACTCACATTTCCCTAGATTCTCCTCACGTCCTTTTCTGTCCCAGACCCCACAGGATGTGCAGTTGTCGTGTCACCTTAGCTCCTCTCCGCTGTAACACTTTCTCAGACTTGCCTTATTCGTGGTAACACTGACCGCCAGGTGTGTGGTGGAAGGTCCCTCAGTTGGGGTGTTGCCTCATGGTTACACCGGGGTTGTGGGTCTGGGGAGGAGACCGCAGAGAGGCAGCGCAGTTCTCCCCACATCACGTCCAGGGCGCAGGACCTTCCACTGTCAACGCTGACCCTGAGTGCCCGGCTGAGGCTGCGTTCATCACTGTTGCCCCCTGTCCACACTGTCCTTCTAGGAGGGACGTCGCTGTGAGCGGCCCACACGTAAGGAGTGGGGGGTGAGCGCCACCTCTTTGAGGGCGGAGTCACCACACAGATTGCCTGGAATCCTTCTGCACAGGAGATTTTGTGTCTTGTCCCCCACTTATTTCTTCATTCACTCATTCCTGACTCATGGTACCTATTTTATAGTGTAAATTATAATCCAATACCACACTATTATTTTGTTGCTCAAGCTGTTCTGGCCTTGATCACGTGGCCCCATGTCTCCTGGACGTGCCCCACCAGCGTGTGCATGTCCCACTGTCTGGCATGACAAGGTGCCCCAGGCTCAGCTTGTGTGTACCTGCCCTGGTCCTAGAGTCAGCCGTTTCTCCAAGGACCCCTGGTTCCTTTCATCAGAGAACAGAATTAGAAATCAATACCTAGGTGCTAGGTATGCTCATGGCTATTGGGATGTTGCTGCCTCTAGGCCTTCTCAGCTGACAGAACAAAGAAATACATGTGCATATAACCTATGTACAGTCACGTATCTACATCCACTCCCCTCCCCCCACCTATCTATGTATCCCTCTCCATCTATCTCTCTCTCCCTCCTCACATGTCTCTCTTAAGCTAAACATACTGGTGCCCCCAACTTTAACCCAAGACCACACGGATCACTCTAGCCTCTCCCTTCGCTTGCCCGTACCCCTCAACCCCATCCCAGCACACGCACAGTGGCTCGGAACTGTAAATCAATGCTCCACGGGGGCCACTTCACCAGCTAGCGCATGGCGCGCACGCACCACGCACCACGTGCACCACGTGCATGTTCCTCTTGCCTTCGGCTGTGCAGACTCCACTGGTGTCCGAGGGCACATGCTTCCTTTCACGCACCACCTGGACTCTCTGCAGGGAGAAGAACCTAAGAGCCCAGTGAGGGAGCAGACACTATCGCACACTTTCTGCCTCCAGCATGGCTCCTGAGCCCCTCTGCCAGGGCACGCTAAGGAGGGGGGCACCAGAGGAAGGAGGAGACACAGAGGGCGAAAGGCACCTCCTGGCAGAAGCTGCCCTTCCAGCCTAGCCAGAGACCAGGGCAGGTGGGAGGGAGCTGCTCCGGAGAGGCGGCAAGGGCTGGCAGGAAGGCAGCAGGCCGGGGGAGTGACGGTGCCTTATATGGAGATTCCCACATCCCAGCTCTGGTCTTCAGCTGCTGCCGCCCCTGCAAGTCTGCCTCAGCCAGGGAGGCAGGGAGTGCTGCGGTGCTACGGGGTTTGACTGCTCTCCTGCCCAAAGGCCTGCCAGGTAGATCCAGAGAAAACAAGCTGCTGTTTGCTACAGATGGACTAAAAGCCATGCAGCTGTTGGGGCCATAACATTCACCAAGCCCCACCTGCAGCTCCCTTCTGCTCACCCCCAATACTGGGGTCTGAAGCAGCTAGAAGAGGCTCTCGGGGACCAGACCCCATGGGAGAGGCTGGAAAGAAGGCGAGCGGTCTTAAACTTTAAGGTCTTAGAGCTTAAAGCAATCAGAGCTTAAAGCAATGGTTTTCAACTTTTGCTGAATAAAGGAATCACCTGGGAAGATCCTTAAATGGAGGTTCCCTGCCCAGAGACTCAGATTTAAATTTTCTGGGGTGGGGCTTGGGCATCAGAATTACTAAAAAGTCCCCTCATGCTTCTAACGTCCAGCTGAGGCTGGGAACAACTCCCTAGAGAGGAGACCTATCCGTTTGCTGCCACAGCAGGTCTGGCGGCTGGCTGGCTGGCCCAAGCCCTGGCCAGCTGTACTAGGTCACTGGCAGCTTTTGGCCGGGCCAAAGAGGACCTAATGAAAGCAGTGACAGAGAGGAGAGGAGAGACAAAACACAGCTGTCGCAAGCCTGCTGGGTGTGGGGGCCGATGGGGTGCACAGGAGAGTGGGCGCTACTGGAGATGCGGTATCGTAAGGGGCCCCAGCACCCACGGCTCGTGTTAGCACCCCCAAAAGGCTCGCCAGCCACAACTAGGAAGAAAACGAAACCCCGAGCAGCCTGAGGGGACGGGGGGAGGGACGGCGGTCCTCTCCTCCCTGGTGACACTGTGAGACTCTCGGCAGACTGAGAAAGTGGAGACCATGCCAGGCAACCCCACCACCCACAGGAGCCAGGTGGGAGGTGAGGCCTGTGGCCGGGGCTACCATGCTCCGTGTAACGAGAGGGGGAGGGCCCCAGGTGACCAGCAACGCAGGCACAGGCTCCTGCCTCCACCGTCCCTGCCGTGAGCACTAGGTCTGGCTCCTCTGGCTGGAACACAGCACAGGGGGAGCTCGCAGGCAGCACAGGGGATGCGCTGAGCCACAGAGCACGCAGGCAGTGCGCGCACGCACACACACACACACGCGCACACACACGCACACGCACGCGCGCGCGCACACACACACACACACACACACACACCTTGAAACCAAGCAGGCCTGGCGCTACCACAGGGCTTGGCTGAGCAGGACCCACAGAAGCTGGAAGCCCAAAGGACTTCAAATAGCACTTCACGGAGAAATTCTCTGATTTATTTCAAGAAGCCACACAACCTAGAGAGAGAGAAGCCCTGATCTGAGCTCACACCACATCAGGAATCACTGAGCCTCCCCTGCCATCCAGGTTTTGGAACGCAAGGGAGCAGAGCGGGTAACGAGAGCTTCCGGCAAGGGACCCTCGGCCTGGATACAGGCCAGGCACAGCCACAGCTCTCCAGCCCTTCCCATGGCCCCCAGGGACCCCAGATTCCAGGGAAACTCGGGCATCCAGGATCGAGGGCAGAGGAAGCCTGCTCTGAGGTCAGACGCAGGCGTCCACCTGCAGCAGTGGTGCCAGGTCCAGGGCGCACCTGCTGCAGGCCTGGAGAAGGGAAACCGGCCTGGGGCTGAGAGCCCCAACCCCTCTAAGGACAGGCGCTGTGCCCACATGCCACGGGGCTGGAGCAATGTGAACGGGGACCCAGCCCACCTTGGTTCCTCCCCACTCTGTCCAAACCCGGCCGCAGGACCAAAGCCCCATCCTGTGCAGGCTCCTTGGGGCTGGTCAGCAGGAGGGGCTGGAGCCCCCGTGCGAGACCAGGGCCCTGGGACACGCACCCTGTTCTTCCCAGACTGAAGTGCTTCTCCACGATCCACAGAGAGAACCCACAAACACCAACTCCCTCCCTCTCAGGGTAGGGAGCCTGGAGCTCACCAAAGCCGGACACCCTCCTGGTTACACTTCCATACAGCGGGAGCAGAAGTGAGGAGGAGGAAAACCTCCAGAGAGGAGGGGGCTCGACCACAAGGTTCTCTTCCCCTCATTCTCTGCTTCCAAAGACTTCCCCGCCCCAATAAATGGGCTTGTGAAGAGCTGAGGCCCCTGCGTGTATGGCAGGGCCTGCATCTGAGAAAGGATGCTCTCACTTGTCTCTTTGCTACTGGAAATTCCCAATCAATTTCTCAGAAATTTGCACTTCCTGGGGCTCTGCATTGACCTGGCAACGTTTTAAGGTCCATCTTTATAATTTGCCGTTCCCAACATGTCCTTCCAAGACTGAGAAAACTTACAGATCGGTTATGGAGACCTAGCAGCCATCTGTGTGCCAGCATGAGGTCCTTCATGATGCTCCTTAACCCCAGGGAAGCCCCAGCCTCAGAAGGAAACAGGGGCTGCCTGGGCCCCGTGCACCGCGCTCCACCCTGAATCTCTGCAGCTGCTCAGAGCACAGGGGCGTTCGGAGGAGCGGGCCTCCTGAGCCCTGTGGCAGGCCTCATCCGGGCCCCGGCGCCCAGCTTGGCGCGGGGCTGGGAAGGGAGGGTGTGGGGAGAGTGGTCTCCAGAGTGTCCCTGGCCCCGAACAAGCTCAGGCTCGCTGGCAAAGACTCACAGCAGGGGGACCAAGGCTGCTTTCAGTCCTCTGGCCACTGGATGTACAGTACTGAGCACCAGCAGGGCTGGAGGACATGAGGGTGGGGCACCCAGGACGGCACCCCACAGATGTTTACCTCAAGGAGCTAGGTGCTGGCGGCACGGGTACCCCAGGCATGTGAACGTTCACCCAGCCGGACCTTGTAATGGGCACGCTTCTCTATATGTACACTGTACTCCAATACTTAAAAACCTGCCTTTGGGTAGAATATGCCCCATACAGGGCTGGAATTACCATTTTAAAAACCCAAGCACTGAAGTGTAGAGAGGCCTGCCAGGTCACAGAGCACCCCTTCTTCAAGGAGACATGGTTCCCAGAGGAACAGCCCTGGCTTGAAAGCACCTCCTCCTGACAGGATTTCAGATCGTCAGAAACGGCCTCTCCTGTGCCAGGGTCTCCAAAGAACCACCACCTCCAAGGAACTAACCAGCCCCCTGCCTAAGCCTGTCTCGGATGGGGCCCTCCCCGCACCACATTCTCAGAGGCCAGAGCAGTCCTGCCCCAGCAAGGGCAGCACAGGGAGGAAGGGGTCCCCACTCAGTTTCAAGAGCACCCGCCCACCTTCCTCTGCCACAGCCAGGGCCACAGGAGGCGGCGGCACAGCCCCAGGGAGCTCCCACCGGCAGCAGCACCGCAGGGTGGTGAAGCCTGCACGCTGACTGGAAACCATGCCCATCTCAGGTAATGCTGAGCGAGATGAGTGTCCGCTCAAGGATGAACAGCAAGTCTGTGTCTAGGCTTTTTGTGTGAGGCTTCTGGCCTTAATGCAGGGAAAGCATGATACAGGAGGAAATACAGGAAAGCACCAGAACACACATGGCAGAAGTTTGGGACTGTCCCACAGATGTACTTGAAAGCAACAAGGCACCCTGCAGCCCCACCAATGTCAGCCACTCCCCAAACAGTAAGAACCTCAACAGAGTAAGCTTCTCTCGAGACAGAAAGCCTTGCCAAGTGGTCCTCAGCAGGGCCCCAGGGCATCTCAGGGGAAGCAGAGTGGAGTAGGGCTGGGCAAGTCGGGGGCGGGTAAGACTGGAGGGCCGGCGCTCTCTGGAGCAGGCTTGCTGGCCCCGCACCGGCTTGCCCACCAGACCACTACGGGTGACCTGAGGAGAGAGGCACCAGGAGGACGCGGCTAAAGGAAAACAATCGGGTCTCTGTCCCTGTGACGCAGGACAGGTACTCTGCCAGTAGGCAGGGGAGGAAGGTGACAGGGACAAAGGAAGGATGAATAGTTCTGCCTTAGTGATCTCCCACCCAGACCTGATTGCCGGAAGTGCTTAGCAGGAAAGAAGGATGAAAGGGCCACCCAGCAACAGGGACAACTTGTGTGTCCTTCATGGTACATCTCCTCTACCAGGACACAGAAGTCATTCTCTATCGGGAAAAGAAAAACAAATTCTGGTAATTCACAAGGCCAAAGACGCAGGGCCGCAAACCCGTGAATGTGCGGCCCGAGCAGGCACGCCTGGCACACTTCACCAAGTGCACCCAGGAAGTGCCAGGCACCGTGTTAGTTCATCACACAGCTGCAGAGCAGCGTGGCCTTGGGCAAGAGACCTAAGCTCTCCAAGCCTCAGTTTTTCCATCTACAAAATGGCTTCATAAATGAGCCACAGGGCACGGAGCACTTCAGAGCAGACAGGAAATGCCATACGAATACCTGATAAATAAAACAGACATTCTTCATTACCATCACAGTTCTGCTCATGAGAACACACATTCAAACCCGTGAGTCGAGACCACTTCACACCCACGAGGACAAGCGTCATGAGCACAGTGTGAAAGATGGATAGGGGCGTGCTGGGGAGGACGTGGAGAAACTGGAACCTTCCCTCACTGGTCAGGATGTAAGATGGGGCAGTCGCTGCAGGAACAGTGTGGAGAGCCCTCAGAAGGTCGGACAGAGTTACCACGTGGCCCAGCGATTCCACTCCCTGACAGACATCCAAGAAACTGCAACACAGGTGCAAACCTGTCCACGGGCATCCGCAACAGCACAACAGCCAAAGCAGCAACAGCACGATGTCCACCAGCAGATGAACAAATACACAAAACGTGGTTCAGCCAAACAACAGAAGATCCTACAGCTTTAAGAAGGAATGAAATTCTGACAACACGGGGTAACCTTGAAGACGGGATGCTGGGTGAGAGAAGCAGGCACAAAGGCCACCTGTTGTATGATTCCATTTACATAAACTGTCCAGAACAGGCAGGTCCACAGAGCGGCTGGGGGGTGCCTGAAGGAAACGGGCAATAACTGCTGAAGGGCACAGGGTTTTTCTCTTTGGGGTGATGAAAATGTTCTAAAATTGACTGTGTTAAATAATGGTTGTATAACTCTGTCAATACACTAAGAACCACTGAATTGTTTACATTAAGGCATGAATTGCATGGTGTATGAACTATATATCTCAATAAAAAGGTTAACAAAAATTTTTTTTTTTTACTTGAGGTTACACAGTTAGCAAGTTGGCAGGCCAGGGCCTGGGCCACCCTTCTGTGTCCCCTCACAGGCCTCGTTCCAGGGTTTTCTGGGCATGAAGGCCACCTGTCCATATCTCCACGCATCAGAATTTAGGAGAACACACGCAGCCCACACCAGAGAGAAAGTCAGAAAATGTTACGTTTGCCATGGGGAGGCTTTATATTAACAAGCACACCTGCCACCCTGCCCTCACCTCATCCGTCCAACCTCGGTACTGTCCCTGGAGGCTTCAGCAGATCGCTCCCACGAGCAGCCCTGGACCATGTCCTCTCTGTACAAGTGAAACCAGGTTCTCAGCCAGGACATGGCAGTTGGAGGAGGGAAGAGGTAAGACGCACGCACGCACACACAGGCTCTCACGCACTCCCCACCCGGCTAAACCACGTGGATGGGAAGGAGTCTCCTCCTTGCCTTCGGCACGGACCGCAGGCCCCCAAGGCTCCACCAGGCAGGCTGGTCTATCCCCTCCGTCCCCTCTGCCCGGGGATCTGAAAACTCCTGCCTCACCTCCTCCAGGTCCAATTCAGCAGCGCCCCACCCCCACCCCCGCTGCCACCCCCGCCCCAGGAGCCCCGCCGCTACCACTAGGCTCTCTTCCCACCCACACCTGGCACCTGGGAGTGTGTGTCTGCCTCCTAGCGAAGCCTCAAGCTCCCTGACTTGGGAGGAAGCACCCCACCCCATTTCCTAGCTCAACAGCAGAAACGCAGTTGACGCTCAGAGATCACCAAACATACGAGAGAGCAAACAGCACAGCACTTCCTTTCCAACAGAGAAGGTAAGGCCTTAGTGCTCAGCTCCTGTGACTACCTCGGAGCCCTGGTCGGGGCAGTCACTGAACAACGAGGCTCCACCTGGAAGGGCCGGAGAGCATCACCGGCCAGAAATGCCCCTGGACCCGAGGCCCACTAGGAGGCATCGGCTGGCGTGACCTCTGTATCCTCGCCCTTGCGCGCCCTGGCACAAGAGAGGACAGGTCCTCGTCTCGTGACAGAGCATGTCCCCAGCCTGCCCCGGCCAGGAGGCGCCACCTGGGCCGCGGAACACTTTTCAGATTTACCCCTCATCAGCGTGAAGAGGTAAGGCTCAGGCCTGCTGGGAAGCTGGGAGGACCGTGCAAGTCAGGAAGCAGTGGAACTGGGCTCAGGGCCCCAGTCTCCTCGAAAGCCCCAGGCCCAGAGAGCGCCGGCTGCCCGACGAGCCGCTGGAATAGGCTGCATCCCTAGAAGCGTCCTGGGGAGTCCTCTCCCTGCTGCTGCCACGGAGGTCCCTCTTGCCTTCTAACGACCCTCCCAACCCTACACATCAGGACCCCTCCCAGTCCAACACTCACATTCTACCCCCCTCCCCTCGGAAGCTACTGAAATGCCTTGAGTTAATTTTAGTTCCAGGATTTCTGTACTTGGGATGAGCCAAGAGGCCGGGGGAACTTCCTGGATGACCTGGACTGTCTCCAGAGCATCAGCCCCCAACTCCACTTGGTGTGGGGGGGTCACAGGGTAAGAGCCCTCACTCAGGTTGTGAGCGTATTCTCCACACTAACCCCACAGCTGCTGGAGCCATAAAACGTTCCTCCCCTTTAAGGAAAAGTTAAATGATGATTGTTCCCAAGAAAACATCCTGCCTCACGTCCTATGAGATGTCCTGTTGCTAACAAGAAACAAAGCAGCTTTACTCAAGGATTTGATTATTCCAGCTTAAAATAAAACGGGGGCATCAGAAGTCAGGGAAATCGTGTGCAAAGCACCATTGTCTGAGGCAGGATGTAAGGAGAGCATATCTGAAACCAAACTGTTTTCCTGCAGTTATGCTTCCATCTTTTTCAATAGTCTTTTCACTCCTGTGATGTCCTGATGCAGCAGATAAGAGAGGGAGCCTATCAGGAAGGCAGCAGCGTCAGTGCAGACAGCCCACTGTGGACCCTGTAAGAGACAGAGCAGGGGCCGTGGGAGGCCAGCCTTCAGCAGCGACAGCCTTTGTCTTCAGCGAACGCAGCTTTGCTTCGGTTGGGGCACGAACTTCAACCCTCTTCATGTAAACAGAGGAGGCCAGACACAAGGATCACAGCACAGGTGAGCTGGAGAAGCTCCACCTGGGCCTCCAATCAGGCAGCTTTTACTAAAAATAAAGGCCACTGCCTCCAAAACAGCCAGAGCAGCTGGATACCGACGGTGCTGAGGCTGCCCCAGGATCAGAAGATATGGTCTGTGCTTCCCTCCAGCAGGGTGGCTGGCGAGCACAGGGCCCCAGAGCCAGCGGGGCCGAGGACAGGTCAAGGTCACGGTGACAGGTTCCTCTGCACAGGAAGCTGGCTGGACCACAGAAGGAAGCGAATGAGGCCTCCTTAGCTCTACGCTTGGCCAGTACTTTTACTCTTAACTTTCACCAACGCGCATCTGACCCAGGCCGGGGCGTGGCAGTGACTTTGTCCACGGCTGCCCAGAGTGACCAGGCCTTCGGACTCTCAGTCTGGTGTTCGCTCTACCGCACCGCCCTGCCTCAAGGGAGATAAGACCCCCCCGGGGTGGGGGGGGGGCAGGGACGATGAAACACCTGTGGGTAAGGGGAGAGGGACTGACTCGCAGGAGGACCCCAGCACAGCTGCACCTGGACTTGGGCACACGCGGGCCTTCCAAGCTGTGGACGTCAGTGCCAACTGCAGGGGCACATGCTAGACAGAGTGGTCACACGAGGGATAAATAAAGGAGGTCAAGTCACGGAAGGGCATTGGGTTCGTTCAGTTGGGTAAGGGCAGGAAAAAGAATCACGTCTGACTCTTTTTTCCCAGAGGTGAGCCCAGAGCAGAGGGCACAGGACACTACGCTGCCCGGTGGGTCCAAATGGCCTCAGGGAAGCTTCTTGAGGCTTGGGCGCACAGCATTCTCCAGGACCAGCGCCTGTTGGCTGGTGTGGGGACGCAGAAGACAGGGAGGGAGATGTGCCACCAGCAGATGCCGCCGGGCCACAGAGGTGCGCATACCTCACGCCGGGCACGCAACCCCGTCTCCTGAACCCCTCGGGACCCTGAGGAGGAGACTGTCACCGCTGCAGAAAGTAATTTCAAAAACGAGGAAAACATAGACATAGAATTGGAGTCCTTGCTGTTGTCAACGCGACTGTCAAAATGCTTCTGAAATTTTTTTCTTTTAAAAAACATAGAAAATACATATTTTTAAAAATCTGGATGTACTATTTCAAAACGTTCAATTCTCTTCTTAACCAGGTGACAGGTGTCCCTAGATCTGAGAGGGAGGGGCTCCTTCAGGGGAAGCATGCCTTTGCTTTGACGGTGGAGCTGGACCCCCCTCCACTCCCCCCAGCGCCTGAGATGAACCCCCAGTGAGACAGGAGGGCGGCAGGGAGACAGGACACTCAGCTCCACGGAGCTCTGGTCCAACGTCCACACTCATCCTGAAAAGCACTTCTCTCCCCACACCACAGATGAGAACACTGAGATGTACGAGGCTACAGAAAGTGACCACGGACAGCTAGCAGATGCAGCTGGAATTCAACCCACACACATCAATCCAGGTATTTTCTGACAAAATGCTTGAGGACCGACCAATTCAGTTTCATTTTGACAGGTTCCACAAGGGGGAAAAGTCCAGCCCAAAACAAGCCCAGCCTTGCTCCCCTGGGCAAGACTGACTGGGGCATTTGCGGGGGTGTGGGGCAAGGCGCCCCGGACAAGCCGGACCTCGAGGCAGAAGCCCTTTGGTATGCAGGGACATAGGTTTCCAGGCTAACTTGCCACCACCCCACACCCAGGACAGCTGCAGCGCAGAGGTGGAGCCTGGCCAGAGTCACCGAAGGGCCTCTTTATGAACCGAATGTTAGTGACACCCTCAAAATTTCTACGTTGAAACCCTACCCCCCAGTGGGATGGTATTGGGAGGTGGGGCCTCTGGGAGGTGGTAGCATTGGATGAGGTCATGAGGGCAGAGCATGTATGAATGGCGTTAGTAGCCTGCATGCTCTCTCTGCCACGCGAGGACACAAGGAGCAATCTGGAACACAGAAGACGGCCCTCACCAGGACCCGACCATGCTGAACCCCTCCAGCCTCCAGAACTTTGAGAAACAAACTACATAAGCCACTCAGTCAATGGTACTCGTCACAGCAGCCCAAACGGAGCCTCTGCAAGTCAGCCCACCTTCCAGCACCCCCGAGGAGGGACACCCTGCAGGACATCCACTTCACCCTTTGCTGACTACCCGTGTGACAGGCTGGCAACAGAGATGTGATGCCTGGAAGGATTTCTCCTGTGGGAATAACTCTGAGCAAGGAAACCAAAAAGGGCCTCTTGGGCTTCCCTGGTGGCGCAGTGGTTGAGAGTCCGCCTGCCGATGCAGGGTACGCGGGTTCGTGCCCCGGTCCGGGAAGATCCCACATGCCGCGGAGCGGCTGGGCCCGTGAGCCGTGGCCGCTGAGCCTGCGCGTCCGGAGCCTGTGCTCCGCAACGGGAGAGGCCACAACAGTGAGAGGCCTGCGTACCGCAAGAAAAAAAAAAAGGGCCTCTCATCATTTAAACCCCAAAAGTTCACATCAGAGAATTTTTTCTGAATAGTCAGTATATTTTCATCTTTGTGCTTTCCTGTTTTCACAAGATTTGTACAATGAGCATGTTACTTTTATAACTGGGAAAAAGGGACTTCCCTGGTGGTGCAGTGGTTAACAATCTACCTGCCAATGCAGGGGACGTGGGTTCAAGCCCTGGTCCAGGAAGATCCCACATGCCGTGGAGCAACTAAGCCCACGAGCCACAACCACTGAAGCCCGCGGGCCTAGAGCCCATGCTCCGCAAGAGAAGCCACCGCCATGAGAAGCCTGCGCACCGCAACGAAGAGTAGCCCCCGCTCGCCGAAACTAGAGAAAGCCCACGTGCAGCAACCAAGACCCAATGCAGTTAAAAATAAATAAATAAATAAATTTATAATTGGGAAAAACATTTGTAATAGCAAACAGTTTTTGTGGCATTTACTCTCTTGCATATGACCACTCCCCTTGGTTTCAAGATCCAATCCAGTCTTTACATATTTTTTAGTGTCTACATTTTAGCTATAGATTTGCTTCATTTTAAGAAATCTTAATAGGCAAATTCAAAGTTAGAAGGAAAGTAAATGCAGGGGTGACTTTTTACACTAAGATACGGCTGCAAGGCAGTACATTCAGACTTCCCCACAGGCACCAGCAAGGACACAGTACTGGGTGGCTCAGTCCTCCTATGACTGGGCAGGAGCTTGGAAAGAAGGGGCCTGGGAGGAAGAGGAGAGGAAGAGGGAGGGGCTGAGAAGCAAATGACTTTCAGCTGGCTCCAAGCTCACAAGGCTTGTGTCTTTGACATGGCTATTTTTGGGTTTCTGAGTGGGGAGAAAAAAAGAAATTCTTCCCACCACTGCCTAGCTTGGCAGCCCCTTTGCCCTGGCTCCCCGTCCCTGCCCCTCCCTGCTCCACAGCCCCTCGGGGATGAAGGAAGCCCACCCTGGAGTATTTCTCTCCCCCCAGCCACCCCTTACCACCCCCCATGCTCTTAGGAGTATCGGGAGGCATCACCCACTTGCTTGTCTCTTTATACAGAGCTGGGAAAATGTGGAAATAAATGAAGCCTCAATTAGGCAGGCATCCAACGTTTGGGGATGGGGCGGGGGAGGGAACCGAGGCTCCGTCCCAATCCAGGAATGCCTGAGAAAGCTCCAGGAGCCTCCAGCAGCCTCCGAGAGTGGAGGCTTCCCACAGACTCCTTTTCGGTCCTCACTGATCAGGCGGCCAGAGGCCTGGGAGGCCAGCTTCATTCCCACAGCAACTCACTTCAGGAGGCCTGCCCGCTGCAGGAGGGCTGGCCCCCCTGCGCCACCCCACGCACAGAAGGAAGGGAGGACTCCTGCCCCCTCCTTCTTCCTCCCTGGTGCCCTTCCCAGTGCAGGAGAGGCAGGACCCTAAGAGTGTGGACCCAGACCCAGGCGCGCTGGCAGCCCTCCAGGCCGAACAAAGGCAGTTTTCCCCTTTTAACTGTGGAAACTCAGCGTTTCTTATTTATTCCATTCTGAGCCTGGAAAGAGCAATGAAACGGAGATCTTGTTTCTTCCCCTGAGTGGTGGGGTGCAGGGAGAGAGGCGGATTCTGTAGGGAGGAGACTGGGCAGGAAGAAGTTCACAGATATTTTTAGAGACATGGGAATTAAGCAAGCAGGGACCTTCTGGGGCCGGAAACGTTTCTGTTTCCATCCCAACTCTGAAAGGCCAGTGGGTGATAGAGAGTGAGGGCCCAGGAGGCAGAGCGTGGCAGGGAGGAAGCATCAGACTCCAAGGAAAGGAGAAACAAGCGGGGAGCCGAGGTCCCTGAGGGCCACTTCGCTGCTACCGCGCTTACACAAGTTGGGCAAATGTCACGACTACACAGCAGCGTGGGGTGGCACAGAACACTGGCACCGGGCCCCCAGCAGGGCCACCCCTCGGCTACCTGCTCTTAGCCCCCAGCTCTCATTAGTACGGGGAGGTGGTGAGGGGCCAGGGTGAGATGCTGATCACCCCAACTTCCTTTGCTGCTGGTTCTGGTTTGACTGTGGGGAAATGAAATGGAAGCTAAAATAAGGATTTTCAATTACCTCCAGCCTTCCGATGAGTCAGGCTATCTCAGTTCTTTAAGACCACAAATATGGTCTTAACCGTCTGTGGGGTGCCTCACTCAGAAAGCATCTCTCTACAGCCTCCGGAATAGCCACACAAATCTGGGTACAGGACGTGGAGAGAGGAAAATAGAGAACAAAGCGGGCGACCTTGGATGCCCTCCTCCCACTGATGCGGTGCGGCGTTTCCAGAGTGCAATCCGGCAGTAACTAACTATCGACTACCTCAAAAACGTTCACATCCTGGACCCAGCGATTCTGCTTCTGGGAATGTCTGCTGAAGCATTATATTAAGAAAAAAAAGAAAGAAAGAAAAAGAAAACACTTAAAAGCAACTTGAAGGCCCACAGTATGGAAATGAGTAAACACGGCTACCTTATGGCATAGTACATAGCTATTAAAGACTGCACTTCAAAGGGTGACATGAGGAACTGTTAAACAGAAGAGTTTTATTAAATGTAACAATCTTACTTTTAGGCCTCACATAAGTATACAACTACACATCCTAAGAGGACGCATAAACCATGAAATTGACAGATTTTGATCTCTTGGTATAGGGCAGCTTTTTTTGCATGCTTTTTGTGTGCTTCCCAAAATTTTCATCATGAACATATTTTACTTCTGGCCTTGGGGAGCAAAAATCACTACTTCTTTAACCCCATCTTCTACCACCATCTCTGTGCTTTGACCAATCCTGCACCTCCACCTCCAGATTACTCCTAATTTGTTCTTTCCCAGAGAGACCCAGAGCTTGGCAGGAGCACTCCTGGGGCCGCGCAGGGTGTGTGTGTCTGTCTCTCTCAGCACTATGCCCCCGTGCTGGCTAACCCCTCCTTCCTGACTATGGACTATGAGATCCTGGAGGGCAGGACCCTTCCTCATCTTTATTTTTCCAACTCCCAGCCCATCCATGGTGTACAACAAGCAAGCAATGAGTGAATGAATGAATTCAACCTCTCTCCTGGTTTCCTAAGATTCCAGGAAGTCATCAGGAAAACATGTGGCGTGGGGAGAAGGAAAACACGATAGTGTATGAGGCCCTGGAATAAGGACAGGCCCAAGCCCCAGATCCCCTGACGGTCTTTCTCAAGGCAGCCAGAATATCAGTTACAGAGCCTGCCCAGCCCATGACAACAAGGGTCTTATTGTTGGTACAAGTAGGTGACTGGGCCCAGTCAGTCAAGGGCCTTATTCACCAGAGGGAGATTAGACAGACTATCTCCCTCTAACTTTTCTGGAACAGCAGTCATCATTAACCCCTGGGTTTCCGACCAGAGAATCAAGAATTTCAACTATCTATGAAAGTATCTCTTCCTCATAAAAGGTGCTGAAGCAAATTATAGATTGAACACAATTCAGGAGGCAAACACACATACACCCGCAGCAGGCAGGTGTACATTCACTCTCAAGCACGCCACACACATCCCACTAGGCACACATGAAGAGCTATGCAGACCCAGGGTAACAACTGACCCACACAGGACAAATCAAGGAGAGAACAGAAGGGAAGAGCAGCCTAGAAACAGAGGAGTGGGGCAGGCAGGAGGGAGTGCCCACACACATGCCCTCTGTGCAGACCGATTCCTGAAATGCGTGAGGGGGTCTCCAGTCAAACGCTGCCACAATCACACAGTGACACGTTTGAGTTGCTGATAAAACCCGAATCAAAATGACCACAGAGAAGCTTTAAAAGGCATAAACTCTCAAAGACGAAAAACTGGAGAGGAGATAGCAGCAGATGTGGGATATTAAATAAATTTTGAAACTTGGGAAGTGGGTGTGCATACACGGAGAGTGACCAGGTGAAGCAGAGAAGCTTCTGGAGGGAAACCAGGAGGAGGAGGCTGATGCTGTCCCAGAAGAGCAGCAAGCTCAGGGCCTAGAGGCCCCAGGCACCTCTGACCAAGGAGGCAAGGCCGAGAGCAGGAGGCCTGGCCAGCCCGTTCAAGGAGCAGTGAGACCCTGGCCCAGCCCTCGCCAGCAGCGCCCGGAAGGTACTCTCTGAAAAGGCTCTGGACGTGGGGCAGCAGGCACCACGGCGGGGGGCGGGGGGGCGGGGTGGAAGATGCCATGAAAGTCTGCATCCTGAAAGTGGAGGTCTCCCTAACACCACGTTCTTCTGCTGCCCACAGGGCTCCCAGGCTGGAGAGCAGAGGATTTGGATCTGGGGACTCGCCAGTTCCCTGCCTGACTGTCCTTCTAAGATGAAGCCAACCAGTCACCCACGTATACCCCACACACACACAGTCTCGTTCCTAAACACAAACGTACAGCCAAGGGCCACAACTCGGATGAGGAAGCCCAAGACCAAAACAGGCAGAAAGGGACCTAAGAAGAAAGTAAGTCAGACCAGAGACAGAACAGAATTTCAAAATAACTGAAATTATAAGAGAAAGTATCGCATCCATGAAACATGAATAAGATGCTATAAAAAGGGACACAGAGAGAACATGAAAATGAGCCCTAAGAAACTAAAAATACGATAGCTGACCTAAGAACCAGAATAAAAATAAGAGAACAGGATAGCTGGGATCAGAAATAGAAGGGTTTATGGCAAGGTTAATGAAATCTCCGACACGACAAAGCCATGCAAAAAGACAATAAAATCAGAGCCTGTCCAAAAGGACCAACAGCCAAATAACAGGAGCTCTGAGAGTAAAGACCAGGGAAAACGAGGCAAAAGAAATTACCACAGGAAAAAAAAATACAAGAAAACTTTCTGGACCAGAAGGACAGAACTTTCCTCATTGAAAGGTACACAGGCTTCTGACTCAATGAAAGAACCAGAGCCACGCCAAAGCACACCTTCATGAAATTTTAGAACTCAAGAGGTGATGAGAAGCTCCTAAAAGTTTTCAGAGGGAAAATTCCATTCATTTACAAAGGGTCGGGAATCAGATCCTTTGTACATGAACTCTCAATAGCAATGGTAGAAATTAAAAACAAACAACAAAGCCTTCAAAATTCCAAGGGAAAATTATTTCCAGCCTGACATCCTACAACCAGTCCAGCTATCAATCGAGAGTGTGGGTAGGAAAGGCATTTTTAGACATGCAAGGTCTCAAAACTTTTTTTCCCTGTGCCCTTCTCAAGAGGCTTTACCAAATGGAGAAGCAAACCAAAAAAGAAGAGATCCATCTAAGAAACTCAGGAGAAGGAGGAAGGGAACTCCCAAGTCAAGAGCTAAGCAGCGGGCCTGGAGAAGAGCCAAATGGGAACAAGAGGAGAAAAGGCTCCATGAGGGATCTGACCATGGAAAAAAAAAGAGCCACTGACCTAGGGACTTGCCCTCACTAAGAGGAGTTTTGTAGTTCTGTCAGAAAGTTTAAAGTTCAATCAAGCTTAGTTAAATACAAATCAAACAAACGAAGGGGGGGAGGGCAATTATCAACTGCAAGAGAAATCAAATGTGAAAGGAAGCACAGTCATGGTGTACTACACGGCTTGGATGCGCACGCTTCTTACAGTGTCATAATAACATAAACACTACTGCCTTAACCCTACTGTTCACTGCCCTGCACCTGTGTCGGCAGGACGGGGGGGACGAGAGAGGGTGTGAGGCAGGCACATGCCCGCACACACTGACGTGTGGGGAGGTGGGGGTGGCAAAGCCAGCAGGCGCAAGAACCAAACCCTACGGTGTGGGGAATGAAATCCACAGACACCGCCTTCCGAAACTCAAGAAATGACAGGATACGTGTGTTATTTACAAACACAGAGGTAAGTACTGAAATCCTCCAGCTACAAGAACTGGCAGTGGCCTCCTGCGGGAACAGGCACAGGAGGAAGGAGTGGGGCAGGGTGGTGCGCGTTTCTGCATAACAAGTGTTGAGGCTACAGACTTGACTTTTTAAACTATGTATGTATATTATTAAAAAAAAAAAATTAAAGCCCCCATGATGGTTTAAAATTCCCATCTGGCCCATTTTCAGGCTTCACGTATGTCAGGGAGCACAGAGATCCCAGGGTAAATACTGAGTTACTGGTTGGAAACGGACACACAACTTTCAAAAGACTGCTCGCCATCACCCCCACAGGTCCAGGAGGCCGACCCCCAGGGTCTTCAGACAAGTCAGTTAGCTCTGGATGCAACTTCTCTTTAGGGTGTGTTCATATATTATGTCCTCCCTGGGCAAGGCTGTTAGAAATAAACGACTGTTTTTCCGAAGTCAAAAACCTCAAACACGGCCTTCGCTGGAGGAGAGTTCACGTGTCTCCCAAAGTAATTACGGAAAGATCATTTCTAAGGTTGTGACGGTTTGAACACTGGACTTGGGGTTTAATGTAAAGTTTAAACTGAATAACCAGGTGTGTTCTAAAATCAGGCACATGCTTTTCTCCCTGATGGGACGCGGCTAACAATCCATGGAAGAAGCCGGCATGGATGAAAATCCTACCGAGCTCGCAGGTGTCCACACTATTAAACCACCAGGCTGGCGCTCCACACGGCGACTCTCCCTCTTCCAACCTTTCAAGCATCCTTTAGGAACCAACGCCCCGTGACCTGGCAAATCGTTAGTGAGTGGATAAGTGAACAAAGCAGGAGTGCTTCCACACCCACTCCTTCTGCAGAGAACTGGCCCTGCCCTGCCCTCCAGGCAGTGGTGGCCGCCCTCACCTGGCCCACACCAGCAGGACAAGGGGTCCCATCTAAGAAGACATTCCAATGTCTGTCAATGTCACCTACATGGGCCTACTTAGACAAAGAAGATAAAATGGCTTGGCACCCCTAAGAGGACACTTTCACCCTGCTTTTCCTGGTTTGGAAAGGCAGGGCTTGTGTTTACTTCAGCAACAGAAGGGCAGATAAGAAGCTGGGCACGGTGACTCGGTCCAGTGGCCAAGGGAAGCCCATGAAGAGAAAGGAAAGGAAGGCGCATCAGGGAACATTCGAGAATTCCCACCAACAATGTGGGGTCGGGCTGTTTTCCTAACCTCTTCTCACAGAGCAGGAATTGTGTGCTCTTCTCTGTCTCGGACGGAAGCCCCCAAAAGATCAGAAGCCTTGAAGCGTCCTCTCGACACTCACGCCGCACCTCCTACCTCAAGATGGGGTTGGCACCCCAGCCTGTCTTGGGCCTGCTCCCCACCTTCCTCCACCGGGTGGGCAGAGAGGCCTGACTGAGAGCCAGTTACAGACGCGAGGGTCTGCTGGTGTGAGAATGGGGTGCGTGTCCATCCCTCAGGAGCTCACAGCTCCTGTTCACACGCAACCCTGACTCCAGGCAGTGAGAGCCCCCGCGTGGAGGCGCAGCCGTGTCTCTGAACCTGCTGGAGGGTGACGACAGAGACCCCTCCTGCCCTCTGCGCCTCAGTTTCCTCATCTGTCAAAGGTGAGGGCTGAAGGAGAGGATGCCTTCGAGGACCCTCAACACCACCCAACATCTACCACTCCCCGGCCCCTCAACCACCGGCACCCGAATATGTGGCGGTGCTGGTAGGTCTCCTCCTGAGAAAGCGCTGGAAGGTAGGGCCAGGCGTGTCCTCCACACCAGGCACAAGTCTGGCCTCCACCCAGCAGGGAATTCTTCAGACACTGGCTGCCTTACGGGAGGGACGGAGGAGAAAAGGCTGCCTGGCCCTTTTCTGCCCATCACAGCCCTGTGCGCTCAGCAGGCGTCAGTACCCATCACACCACGTTAACCAGGCAGAGCTCCGGCACCAAGTGCTGGGAGGGGGATCTGGGCTCGGCTCACAGCACAGGAGCCAGAGCAGCTCCACCCACCAGGCCTCCCACCCACGGCTCAAGGCCAGAAGCCCAGCTCTGCGGGGGGGGGGGGGGGGGGGGGGGGGGAGAACCTCACCTTGGGCAAGGTTCACCTTGGGCTCTCCCCACAGAACCATTTTCAGGATTAAATGGGAACCCAGTGAGAGCAGCTAGTACAGTGATTGCTGTGATTTTTTTTTTTTAGCTCTGCATTTATCAGAGGCTAGCTGGTTCCAAAAAATGTACATGGCTACGTGGAAGAAGTGAGCCTCGGGCTTCTGCCCCAGTGGCAGCCACCACGCCCTTAGACAGACAGCCTGATGCCACTGATGAGCGTCCGTGTACACGGCCTTTCAGCTGGGGCCTGGGCACCGCAAAGCAATGTCGGGCCCCCAAATCCTCACTGGTCAGCGGGGAGACAGGTACAACCCCCACCAGTGGGTTCAGAGGGAAAAGTGAATCACTCATAGTGGACTTGGACGAACAGCCCAGTGCATCCACCAGGCAGAGGTACAGACAGAAACCCAAAAGGAAGGTGACCTGAGGAGGGACAGAGAGCAGGTGCAGCAGAAGCTGGCTGGAATCCCGGCCTTGCAATGAGGCCGCAAGGACCCTTCTCCGCTGCTCGAGGACGAGCATGCTCCCGTGCGGCTGGAGGTGGGCCACAACTGCCAGGGTACAAAGTTCTTCAGCGCCTCCCTCCACGGTTTGGGGGGTTTCTGTTCCCTCCACCTGCGCTGCCCCATTCCCGCACCTCACGGTCCCACTGGCTGGGTCAGCAATACCACCCTCGTTACAAGTCACAGAGAACCAGCCTCGCCAACAGGACGCCATGGGATTCCCGCTTCCCTCATCTCGCCCTGCGGGCCAGCTCGATGAGAGGGATGCCAGCCGCGCTGGCTGCGGAACCTTCGGCCGGGAGGGCTGTGTCAAGGAGCTGACCCCATAACCTGGGCAACGTCACCTCTCCATCCCCTCATGGGTACAGGGCTGGTCCTTCCCCACGCTGCACCCGTGCCCAGCTCACTCTGGAAACACAGCGCATCTGTGCCGTTGGGGACAACCATGGGTGGGCCCATCATTCTCCTTTTCGTCTTCCATGTACTGCCTTTCTCTGTTCCCATCTCCTGTGCCTGTCTCAAGCCCGGCAGGGACATCCACAAGTACCACCTAATCCTGCCCAGAACTGGAGCTGAGGACAGAAGGAGGGAGGAAGACAAAGTCAAGAGCCAGCCATGCCCACTGTCTCCCCGCCCCATCCCAGGCAAAGCCCTCCAGCCCTAAGACCCGGCCCAGCTCCTCTCTGCTGTGAAACCTTCCAGGCAGAACCAGCTTGCCCTGCTCTGTATCTAGAGCACTCTGCATTAGGTCCCTCTGATCACACCCTTTGTGGCCGCTGGATAATGGCCCCAGAGATATCCACACCCCAATCCCCAGAACCTGGAGTGTGACCTCAGATGTCAGAAGGGACTCTGCAGGTGTGATTAAAGATCCTGAGATGTGGGGATGATCCCACCTTATGCGGGTGGGCTTTACATGTCATCACAAGTGTCCTTTCAGGAGAGAAGCGGGGGAGAACTGACACAGGTGAGGAGAGGTGACGATGCAAGCAGAGAGGCAAGGAAGCGGCCACGAGCCGAAGGGCGCAGGCGGCTCCTGGAATCTGAAAAGGGCGAGACACCACCGTCGCCTGGAGCCGCAGGGATGCTGAGCTGGACTCCTGACCTCCAGGACCGTGGGAGCAAGTCATGCTGTCTTAAAACAGTAGGTCAGTGGCAGTGGTCACGGCAGCCACGGGAGACTAATACACTTACACATTGTATATCACCATCAGAATCCTCTGCCCAGAATGAAGCCACCTTGGGCTCACTTCTGACACTCGAGAGACATCTGTGAATGGTCAGTTCATCAACGTGCACATGCACATGGCCTGGATCAGCCCTTCAGAGTAAGTCATCACATGGTACCAAGTGAGGTACCTTCCTTAAGAAACCCCACCTGCCATCTGTGAGATTCTATGAGTGGAATCATGCCCTGGGTTCAGAGGGCTTTTCCACCAAAAAGAACATCCCCTTCCCTTCCCTGTCCAAGAAAAGATTCTTCTGAAAAAGTGTTGTGGAGGGAAGGAGAGCAGGAGAGATTAAGACACTAACATATTAAGCTGCCTACCCACAATTAATGCCTTAAGTGGATTGGCTTATCAGACTGTTTGTGTTGCCAATTTCCCAGGAAAGTCCAAAGGAAGGAGATGGTCAGGTGGGGAGGGCTGGGTGCATGACAGAGTGCTGAGTGGGGGCAGAGTGAGGAGCCCGAGAAGTCGGGGTGCAGGGGCTATGCCCTGGCGGTCTCTGCAGCCTGGCTTCATGCCGTCCAGCCCTGCATAGGCGCGTGTGGGCACCGTGGGCTCACACGTGGACACACCAGTACCAGTCACTTGGCTTTGTTTCTTGGACTCCAAATGTTTTCTGCTGCTGACTCGCATAAAATGACCCATTTTTTGACAGTTCTCTCCCTGCTGCCACTTAATTAGTTTCCTAACCAATTATTCCCAGCTGCTCACTTTCCTAAAACCCAAAGTCACTCCACTCCCGTCTCTGCATGAGAGCCAGAGCTGCCCAGCCCATTACCACAGACGCTCACCCTCCAGGCCACAGTTGCAGCTGCCACAGAAGTCCCCCCACAGCTCTGAAGACCTCCAACAAGGACACCCACCACTGCCCGGCCTCAGCTGCTATCCCAGCGCAGAGTGAGGGCCACAGAACTCCCTCCCCCAACTCAACAAAACTGCTGCTCCAACCGCCCCCATCACCTCCTCCCATCATTGAAAGAGCTGTGTGCGTGCTGCGGGCCGGACAGGGGAACCAAGTGGACAAGAGGACGTAGAACCTCCTGCAGCCTCCTCTGTTCACAAGTCGTATGTGTCCCCTCAGCAGCTGCGGGCACCCTGGGAGAAGCAGAGAGAAGACCGTGGGTTCTCACTAGGCTCAGGGGCACCAGACACAGGCAGGTAGCTGATCCCTATTCTGCTGTCCTTGACTCAGCACTCAGGCAATTGGGAAGGAAGGAAAGTACACGGGACGGTCCCAGTAACACAGAAAGGCACTCACGGGGCAACCCGGTCACCAAGTCCTCTCACTCTGGTCTGAAAGTCAAAGAAGGAGGATTCCCGGGGGGCGGCGTTCTTAAACGTTTACGACAAAGACTCAAGCGCAGAGTCAAGGAGGACAGCAGACCGATTCCCCACTCGGTCAGCCAACAGGTGCCGAGCTTCTCCCACAGCCGCGTGTATTATGTAAGGTCCCACCTATGCAGGCAAATAGCAGCCTCTGCCTCGAGGTGCTCACTGCCCTGTAGAGGGAGACCCACACGGAAACATGCGCCCTGGGGACAAGGGACAGAGGAAGGAGATCGGTCTGACCTGGACCCACCTGGGAGTGGTGCCTGTGTCTTCTCCTGGTTCTTGTGAATGATTCAGGGTTACCTGTAGAGCCTTCCTGGCCCACCTGGCAGGTATGTATTTGCTCCCTTCTACCTGACCCTCTGTAGCCACTCATTCCCATGTGTTCTTCTCTAACTTCTTTCCTCTACAAGGCTCAGGCCACCAGGTGACAGACCCTAACACTGAAAGCACAGAACATCTGCCCTGCCCCAGACTCAGGCCCCCCATGCTAACAGTTAGCCCTTCCCTTTGGGACGAGGCAACCAGGAACCTGACTGCTTGCCCCACACCTACTGATTGAGCCCCTCCTCGCTGGGTTTCCCCAGCCACAAATGGACATCTGGACCAGCTCATCTCTAGAAACCTCTGTTCTTCATCCCAAACAGCCCCATAATTAACTGCTGGTGGCCTCCATCCCCCAGCTGTTCCATACTGAGAAATGTCAGCCAAGTCAGCATGCAGAGTGGTAAATGCCAACAAAAAGCTACCAGAGGCAGAACGCTGCACCTTCCAACAGACACCAGGCTCAGACATCGTAACAAGCCCGTGTCTCCAAGCTCCTCCTCAACTCAGTAAAAAGGAGGGGAGTGCAGGGAAGGACTTAAAGTTCGGCCACCAGTTTCCAGGGAACAACATCTGTACACAGGGATGCTTCATTCTAATGGGTGAAGTCTCCTGCGTCCCAGTGAGTCAAACTTGAGGAAAGAAGGCATGTGACACTTGTGAGTTTCACCGCTAACCCCTGACCTTTTGACAAGAAGGCTGTGCTGTCAGTTGGGAGGGGTTCCCAGTCCCAACTGGGTTCATCTTGCCCTTCCTTGCTCACTCACTGTAACATTTCCAAGTAACTGGAAGTTGACCCAAAGATGCTCTAGGGCAAAGCGGCCTGCAGGAAGCCCAGAGGCAGAGCTCAGGGTCCTCTCTGCACCCACCCCTCATGCTGTCATCCACACCCGCCCCAAGAGACTACACACACCTCCAGCCAAGGAAGCCCTTGCATACAGAATACACATTTACAGACTGTATTTTATCCGCAACATACGTAAGGGTCATTAAGGAATTAAATGCTACAACATCCCTCCCAAAGAGGTGAAAATGATGTGTAGCTTGTCATGATTAAGTAAAGATAGGGTAAGCCCCCTATCTACAGCCCCCAAGTCTAGAAAATTAAAGCAGGCAGGAGTAAAACACCTCAACACCCTGGAATCACCTTCTAGACAGCCCAGCGGGTGCATGACTCCTGAGCTCTCCCCCAGGCTGAGCCACTGAGGGTGGAGAGCCACTCTCTGCTTTTCCTCACGAACAACAGCCCCTGCAGAGGCCTCAGAGTTTACCTTGAAAGATGGGTGTTGTTCACACATCCAGCAACACTGGCAAAGCACTTACCGCTTCTGCAAATGTTTTTTTAAAAGTTCATTATTTTGGAAAACTAAGTTAATTAAATGGTCGACACAGAAGAGGTGCCTTGCTCATGCAGGCTAGTGGACTGGGCCTTCAGACACCCAGATGATTCTACCTCAGAAGCAGGTCTGTCCAGTCAAGGCATATTCTTCTCTGCAGCTGGGGGGTGGGGTGGGGGGGTGGTGAAGGAGGGGTGGGAGTATCCCACAATTTCAACTAAAGTAGCGCCAGACTGTATCAGTTTTAAAACTTGTATTAAGTTTCTGTGCAGAATTCCACTGAAAGACAGAGGTCTCCCAACCTGTCTGTGACAGCACCAGGAGGCCCAGTGGAACGTGGTGCATCTGCAGGGCCCGGGAACGGCTTCTGCTCTGTAACAGCCCGCATCTTGCTCACAGGCTAGCGTAAGGATGAGAACACTTCCAAGTTCAAAGCTATTTTTCAAAACTACCAGTTTTACCACGGCAAGCACAGGACTGCAGAAGAGCAGCTGAGCAGAGGAAGGGACGGAAGGAAGCCCAGGTTCACTGTGGGCCCAACACCACCACGAGGTTTCTGTGGAGGGAAATCAGGCAGGGAGGAGGCCCTGCTCAAGGACACTCAGTCAGAAAGAGAGGAACCAGAGTAAAACCCTTAGTTACTGGACCCCAAACCAACGCTCTCTCCCTACACCCTTCAGTTTCCCGGCACCCTGACACAGCAGGCCTGCCTCTGTGCCCTGGAGGCTGAAACTGCGTGGAAAAGTACGAAGGCCGAAGCCAGGCCAAACACATGACGGGTTTAAAAATAAATCTAAAGACATGAGACTAATCCGTAAAACATCAGACGTGGGGAAGCTTCTCCGCAGCTCAGACCGGCACGGAGCTGAGTACTGTTCTGATTTCTACACATCTCTGAACGTACGTCCACACACCTGGACTACAGGCCTGAAGTTAGTTTAGTTCAGCGAGCTGGAAGGCACATGAGAACCTCCTAGAGCTGCACAGACCCGAGGGGTGGGCAGGAGGCCAAGAGCCAGCCTGGCCCTCGGCCAGCGCCACCTCCCACACGGCACGCAGAGCCGCCCATCACTAGACACAGCAAGGGAAGGACCCCGTCATTCTCCCAGAAGGCGTCTCACCAGTTCACAAATCCCAGTTCTGTCACTCGTAAGTTGAGTGATGCCACCATCTCTCGGGGCCTCAGTTTCTTCCGTGAAACAGAGTAACAGTATCTGTCAAGCAATACTGACGTGACCATCACGTTAGAGGTCGTGCCTGAAGAACAAACACAGAGCACCGGGCTGAGCATGCGCCCCCTCCCCAACCCTGTGACCAGCAGGATGGTGGCCAAGGCCCCCTCTCTCCTCCTAGAAGACTCCTCTGACTCCCCAGTCATCCCCTGCCCTGAAGAGCATGTGCACTGAGGTTGGCTTGGTATTTAACCTTCACACGTCCACGTGGGTCCCAACAGGCTGTGAGCGTCACCGTGAGAGGAACCTTCTTTTGGCCGTGTGTTCTCCCCCCACGGCCCTTTGCTACGGACACAACAGCCACTGTGGTTACCACTGACTCAGACGCATCGGCCTGCCTAGCAAGGGGGAGGAGAGCCAGCGCTTAAAGCAGGGCTTCTCCAATGTCTGTGCTTCTTAAAATCGCAGGAAATGGTTATTTAAACTGTGGCTACCTGGGCCTTGCCCTCAGGAGGTTCTGAGCAGGGGATGCGATGGGGACTCAGCTGCAGAGGAGCGAGAGAACCTCAAAGACAGTCCCCACTGGCAGCAGGGCCAAGGTGAGTCCCTCCCCATGCTCCCCTGGGGCCCAAATTCATTGAGAATGAAGTAGGCAAACGTCCTGGGATCAAAGCAACCTCCAAGACTTGGTCCTACAGGAAGGAAAATGTAAAGGAGCCAGAACCCTACCCTGTTAGCACTCAGCATCCTCTGAAGAGCGTTCAGACCAAGCCCACCACTTCACATGCGAGCACAGACCCCAAGGGTGACTTCTCAGGCTGGAGCGTCTCCTCCTAGGGGGCTGAAAACCCACAGCTGCCCTCGAACAAGGCACCCAAGGGCGAAAAGTGTTCTCCCTGCTATGTGTAGGGATGTGAAGCACACTGAAGCCCTTGCAGCATGGCCCCTGTGAAGGCGCAAAGCTCTGGTCTGTCCTGACTTTCTAGGACTCTCAGGGCAGAGGATGGGGGAGACACCCCACACACCTGCCGTGGAAGCATGGGTACAACCTCTACACGCTTCCCACAAAGGAAAGACCCAGGGTCAGTTTGTTTCAGAGCAGAAAGAGTTCAACAGCATTAGACCTGCCAGAATTTTGTTTTTTTTTTTTTTAAATAAGGAGATTCTGGGACTTCCCTGGTGGTCCAGTGGTTAAGACTTCGCACTCCCAATGCAGGGGGCCTGGGTTCAATCCCTGGTCAGGGAACTAGATCCCACATGCCGCAGCTAAGACCCAGCACAACCAAATTAAATAAATAGATAATTTTTTTAATAAAATAAAATAAAGTAAGGAGATTCTGACATATGCTCTGACATGAATGAACCTTGAGGACATTATGCTAAGTGAAATACGCCAGACACAGAAGGACAAATACCATATGACCCCACTTACAGGAGGTCCCTGGAGTCCTCAAATCCGTAGAGGCAGGAAGCAGAAGGGTATGTGGTGGGGGCTGGGGGAGGGATGGGGAGTGAGGGCTTAACGGGGACAGAGTTTCAGCCTAGAAGATGGAAGGGGTTCTAGAGAGGGATGGTGGTGATGGCTGCACAACAATGTGAACGTGCTTAATGCCACTGAACTATAATCTTAAAAATGGCTAGGGCTTCCCTGGTGGCGCAGTGGTTGAGAGTCCGCCTATCAATGCAGGGGACGCAGGTTCGTGCCCCGGTCCAGGAGGATCCCACGTGCCGTGGAGCGGCTGGGCCCGTGAGCCATGACCGCTGGGCCTGCACGTCCGGAGCCTGTGCTCCGCAGCGGGAGAGGCCACAGCAGTGAGAGGCCCGCGTACCGCAAAAAACATAACAAAACAAAAATGGCTAAAATGGTGTATTTTGTTGCACATATTTTACCACAGTTTAAAAGCAAACAACAACAACAAAACATGTTTTGGCCTGGCTTCCAGGAGGAGAAAGGAAGAGAAGACGAAATCGAGAGACAAGGCTGCCAGAGCTCATCGGACACAGTCCCCCCGGAGCCCCAGAGCCTCACAGCCCAGCGGCTCCACCTGAAACTCGGGGCCCTGGATCCCCCTCTGGATGAGGAGCTTCTTCAGGAAAGCCTTCTAGTGACCCCAGCACCTTAGCTTTACATCAGTCCCCAAAAGCTCAAGGAAAGTGGCAGAATTTGGTAAACAAACAGGCAGAGCACAGAGGGAAAAACAAAAGCAGAGGAGAGAGAGAGGCAGCAGCCTGGGTTTCTAGATTCTTCACTCTGTCCACTCCTGAAGAAACAGAGGCGCAGCCAAACTATTCAGGCTCCCACTTGTCTGTGAGGCTGCCCTGAGCCCACCTCACCTCGGCCTGCGTTTGAGATTTTTTTTTTCCTTTTTTGGGCAATTTGCCTCTCCTCCACACCCAACGGTTACAGGGTATGTGGGTGTATCGAGAAAGAAATTTCCCAAAAAAGGAAAAGTGACTCCCGGAGGTTAGTCCCATCTCAGAGCTGCCTGGAAGAGAAGGCAACAGTCACCCCGGGAGCCAGACTAGCCTGAGGCCCCAGACCCAGCAGAAGAGCCCACGCAGGAGGGCCCCTCGATACAGCCCTCCAGGCAGGCGCTGACCCGGGGACTGCAGCCCTCCTCCTCCGGGCCTCCTGGCCACCACGATGCCCCTCCGGGTCCCCGCCCTATGCTCTGGAGCGCATCCTCCCTTCTGCTGAGGAACCGCTAAGAGCTTCGATGCAAAGCGCACCTAACCCCTCCCCCAGGAGCGCCCAGGCCCCCCCCCACCCCCCCCACCCCCGCCCCGCGCTGAGACAGAGATCCTGCAGCAACGCATTTACAAACGTTTACGAGGTCTGCGCTACCCAAACCCCAGGTCAGATAATACGAAGGTACCAAAAACGTATCCAAAAACTATCGGGGGCCCAGCACTGACGAAAAAAGGTACCATCCGGTAGGTAAGATAACATTTAAGCAAATGAAAACAAATAGTAATACTGTATAAAAGTCCAAATAACAATTTGAAACAGATTGTCACTAAGTGTTAAGGTCCCAGCCATAAAACGCTAATTTATTACATGCAGTAGATTCGCTGGGGAGGGATGGGGCGGGTGGGGGAAGGGGGAGAGCTAAAGCTAAACTTGGCAGCAGTGGCACGATCAGCAGTGGCTACCGGCTGCTCAGAGCTGCTGCTCTTGGAGACCAACACCAAGATGGGCCTATTATACAGGTACAGAGGTCTGAACTGCCCTGAGCTGCCACAGGAAGCGGTGCCTATCCACTCCCCGGCAGAGAGCCACACAAGCAGTTCTGCTGGCCCTGTGGTCGTCTGATGTGCAAGAACACCCCACAGAAACCCCTCCCCACCAGGAACAGGCCCATTCCTATTCCAGGCGCAGCACGCACCATCCCAGCCAGCAGGCTAACCCTGCCCATCACCTCCCTCACTCCCAGGAAATCTGAGGGGTAGGGCCTTCTGAACCTTTTAAGAACCGGGATGATAGCAAGTCAAACAATTAAAAAAAAAAAAGTAAGCCACGGACCAGGTCACACAGGGTCTCTCAGCCCAGCACTGTGGACTTGGGGCTGGATCACCTTCTGCTGTGGGGCCATCCTGGGCATCACACTCTGTTTCGCAGCACCCTGGCCTCCACCCACTAGACGCCAATAGCACCTCTGCACCCTCGTGCAGCTGTGAGACTCAAAGATGACTCCAGACATTGCCGGGCAGCCCCGGGAGGCACAAGGTGCCCAGTTGAGGACCACGGCTCCACTTCTAGGTACTCAGAGAGGAAAATTCTGGCACGACTGGAACTTGGTTCACACACAAGTCTGCACGCATGGTGTTCTGCTCCAGGTGGAGGCGGGAGTCTAGGCTTCAGGAAAACTGGCCTCTGGGTTGGGGAGCGGCCACGAAGAACAAGGCCTGACGCAGACCACGGGGTGGGAGAGGCCACTCCAGCCCCACAAGGAGGAGCCCACCCGCAAGCCCCCACGGCAACGGCCGCCAACGCCAACCACCGGGCGGCCGGCACCTGACCGTCCCTCAGCAGCCTCCTCGCGCACACGGCCCGGAGGCTTCCTCAGAACTTCTCCCACGGGGCCTTCCTAACGCAACAGGGAAAACCACGCCGCTCTAAAGGTATTTCAACACAACTGCTACTCTTTCCTGTCACTCACAGAAATGATGCCCCTTCACCTCGGGAGGGCCGTGTCCCTGCACTGCAGTCTGGGCCACAGAGCAGCACCGGTCAGTCTCTTCATCCCCACGGGGATCTGCCAGAGTGACCTGAGCCCATCCCTCCACTCTGGGCACCCCGAACACCCTCTCCGCAGCCCCGGTTTTCCCCGGCTTCCTTCTTCTCCATGGCTGGCACGTCCCACCTCCGCCCGAGCAGCACAGGACGGGCAGGTTGTGGGGAGACCGGAAGGCACGGCCGGGTGTCGCCCACGGCTCACAGTCCCAGTCGTGCAGGAGCAGCTCTCGGACCAGCGTGTGCTGTGCATTTGTGCCCAGCAGCCGCCCTCAGGCTCGTGCAGCTGAAGAGAACCATGGACTATACCGGACTCCAGCTGGACCTAAAGAAAGATTTCCTGACGAGAAGAATCAGCCTCCAAGCCGAGTCCAGAAAATTCTGTTTTTTGGGCTGGTTCATGGCCCGGCCCAGCCTGGATGTCATCCAGTGACCTCCAAGGCCCCTTCTCTATGGTTAGTCTTTGCGGAACTTAACAGCAGTCAGACAGGCACAGGGAGGACAAAGTAAACCTCCAGGCAGGTCGGAGCCCACCTCCCGCCCCAGGGCGCCTGCTGACAAGACGGTCAAGTCAGGAGAACACAGAGGGCAGTGCTGAGTCACCAAAGGAAATGAGTGTCCAGGTGAATCCGCCCCACTGCTCCTGCCTCTAGTAAATTCTACCACCACCGGTGGTACCAACCCAGTCGCCTCAAACTACTCTGGACCACAGACGTTTCCACGGCAAAAACCCTCTGTGGACCACCCACGTTGTACAAATATGCTCATCAGAAAGAATGAAAAAGAAGAAAATTCTTTTTTTGAAGGAACCAATGAGGCAAAATAGTCAACACAGAACTAGGTATCATACCTATTAATTCCCATTCCTAGATATCATACCCATTAACTTGTCCCACAAACAAAATGGAAAACGCATCACAAAGATTAAGACCCCACATGGAAACGGAAACACCGATGGCCTGGTCACGTATCAGCTGTGATAACCACCGAACATCCAAGTGTCCCAACAGACTACAAGGTGCTGTGCTCACACTTCCAGAACCCTGCTCTCACCCCTGCAGCAAGGAAATGAACTCTGAAAGGGGTGGGGTCAACCTGTCTTACATGGTGTGAACAGATGTTCTTGGACAGTCCCAGTTTAACAATGCTGCCCACACAAAGGTACGCACGCACACACACACACACGCCAATGGAACAGGAAAAGGCACTCAAAGCTTCCACCTTCAATCCTTTATAAAGCTTGGAACTCAGTCATACTTTAGATTAGTTAGGACAGACTGATCTCCTTTAGAAAAAAGTCAGGAGACAAAATGGGTGGGAAAAGAAAAGCCAGAATATTCTACCTGGTTGGTAAATACTCATCCAGCCCAGGAAACAAATCAGGTGGGTGACAGGACAGGATGGAGCCCGTACACCCTGGCTCCGTGACCAGAACACTAACCCTGTGGCCAGGAGACCTCTGAACATCAAATACGATGAGCGACACCAATTCCAGCAACGGACCTGAGAGGAGCCCTGCACTACGCACGGATCCGCGGGGGTCAGCTGGCACCCGCCCACCCAGGGCGGCCGCACCTGCTCCCGCGGGCCCGCAACCTCCTCCGCTTCTCTCTAACCAGGCGCTCCTACCACCCTGAACAGAAGTGACTTCCTCCCTCACCGTGACTCTCACCCGTGGCCACTGAAGGCGCCTCGAGGCAAAGGTCGGGGCTGTGAGGGCTGCTGCAACCAGCTGCCACACGGGCTTCCACATCTCCAGCCTCCCGAGCAGAAGCCGAAGCAAGAGCACACAGCTGCCACAAGGCCGACACCACCGCGACGAAGGGGCCTGGCGAAGGCCGGGGCAGGAGAGGGGAGGGGCGGAGGAGGACACTCACCATCTCATCCAGGGCGTAGCGCAAGAGGCCGTGCTCGTAGAGGATGAAGAACCGGCGCTGCCATTTCTGCAACGGAACACAGAGGGTGTCGGGAGGGTTCTGGCCCGTCTCCACTTGCCGAGCCCCTGCGCCTGACAAGCCTGCCTCTGAGGCACGCTGGCTGCACAGCTTCCATTTCTGGGGCCCAGGGGTAGAAGAACAGTGCCTCGTCAGCCAGGATTGGGCCAGTGGAGAGGCCCAAACCACCCAGTGTGTTCCCAATCACTGAGATTTTAAAAGATGCCTGATCTAGTTTAATCTGTAAGCTCCTCAGAAAAAGGAGCAGAGGCAATGTCTGGGTCACCTTTTTGTATTCTTTATGTACCAAGCACAGAGCTCATTACTAATAATGTGTCAATATTAATTTGATGAATTACCTGACATGACATGGGATAACCTGAGAATGCCAAGCACTGATTCCCCACTTTTGAAAAAATCTGGAAAAATGGTATAAAAGGGTTGGTTGTTCCAGTGACCCACAGGGAGGTTGAAAAAGGGAAAAAGCCAGCCGGGCACCAGTATTCACTGAAGGGGACAGAAGTAACAAAAATCAAAACTGAGGAGGGAGGCCAGTGGGAACAACTCTGACATCCAGGGAGGGAGTGACCGGCAAAGGGTGCCCCTGCCCCCTCGCTGCCCTCCACCCAAAGGCTAGGCCACCAGCGGCTGATGGAGGTCCAATGGCACTGACAGTGGAATGGAAAGGCCCTTCCTTTTTGTGGGGGGGAAATGTCTAGAACGTGAGACTGCTGGTCCCCAAATCCCAAAAATCATCATGAAGATCCGTGACCTATTTTCAACATTTCCAAAAGCCCAACAAAATTCATACTTTTACTGGCAATAAGGCCACAAGAACTAACTAAAATATCATGTCTCTTTGCTTTGGGCCAGAATTATATCATTTGTAATAATGATTTTCCCATCAGAAGCTGAAAATGGCAATTCTGTATGACCTAAATACAAAAGAGGAAAGAGGGCTGTTCCCTGGTTACTGCAGCCACTGGAACACAGTCGCTCTGGCTGTCCTCACGCCTGGGTGGCAGGAACAGGGCACTCACATGGCCTTGCAAAGAGGACCTGTAGAGGCTGGGCCACTGGACTCTTCCCAAGAAATATTTCCAAGGCTCCTATTTGTTGTTTTTAAAATTAAAACCCATTCTGGAAGGAAGCCCAAAGATCCCAGATACAAAGCAAGTTCTGTGGGGTACCAAGGCCCCACCCCAGAGTGTAACATTCAGGCTGGGGGCAGCAGAGACCCAGAGGCAGGGCAGAGGCCCTGGGGAAGGGGGCAGGCGGCAGTACCTGGAGGAAAGCGTGTGGAAAAAGAAAGCATGTTTTAATTGGAGTCAAATCCAAAGGGGCTCCCTGACAGAGGAACAAGCCACTGACCCGGGACGATTCTGGTTTGACCATCTCGCTGCTCCAGCTGAGACCTGGCCAAGCAGTAGCCTGTGTCCAGCAGGACCCACCCGGGGCTGGGTGCCCAGGAGAGATGGGACGCAAGCAAAGTTGGCCCTTAAGGCCTGCCTCCCCTCACTCCTGCTCATCTGCTGAGCTCCCAGCTGGGGAGGAAGGGAGGGGAAAGAGCGGGGGGCTACAGGAAGCAGAACATTGGCCCTGAAAGAACTCGGACCCTAATTAGCATAATGCAAATGTGCGCTGAACTGCCCTTAGGTCTTTTCCATTTAACTGTTTCTAGAGTGGAGCTGACCCACAAAACAGGTAGCACCATGCGAGTGCATCTCTTTTGAATGGAGGGCGAGGCATAATAACTACTGGGACCTGCAAGTTCACCAAATAGGTAGGGGTTCCCTGCTGATCCGCCATCCCAGGATCCACCATTCAACCCCCCATCTCCGTCCTCCACTCGGTCAATCTGCCTTAGGTGGGCCCCTCTCTTGGTGAATTCTCCACCCAAGAATTCACTCTGATGCCCTTACCCGAGATCGGTGCACTGGGTTATCAAAGTCAGTCCCATCTGGAGCCAGGAGCAGCCAGCCACCATAAATGGGTTTTGCCTGGAGGAGAAAAAGGAGGGCAGGTCATCAGTGGCCTTGGACAGTTTCAACGGTCAAGTTAATGACAAGCTGACAAGCGCTCGCTGGAAAAAGAATCCACCTCTGCTCCACACACTCCATGCATCCCATTCCCCAGCCCCAGGCCAAGTTGCCAAGAGAGATGTTGGAGAGCCTCCTGGCAGGTCTGTAGCATCTGCTGTGGGAGAAGAATGCAAACCCAGCAAGAGTCTGAAACACCGGAGAATATAGGAACTCCTAAGAAACAGATACCTCCCCCTCAAGTTTCTTATCAAGCCACCAGGATCAGGGGAAAATGGCATTTTCTTCATAACCATGCGAGTGCCAATATGTGCAGGCACTAGGGATATCATGTGACCAGCACAGTCAAAGCCCCTCATCCTGATGGTACAGAACAGGGCCTGGGAGCAGAGACACTGCTTTAGCGATCATCATTAGCACTGGCCAAAGAATCACCAACTCGCTGGTTGTATGACCCTGGGCTGAAAACCCTTCGAGTTTCTATCTTCCCGTTTGAAAGGTGAGAGTGATGATAATTAATCTACACCTCATGAATCTTATGTGAGGACTGAAGAGACAATCCAAGTAAAACACAGCCCAGCACAGGAATGCAATACAGTGCGGCTACTGGGGAAGAGTCTGGCAGTTCCTCAAAAGGTTAAACTCAGAAATCCCTATGACCCAGAATTCCACTCCTAGGTATATACAACCCCAAGAAAACTGGAAGCAGGTGCTCAAGTAAAAACTTGGACATGACCGTTCACAGCAGCACTATACACAATAGCCGGAAGGTAGAAACAACCCCAATGTCCATAGCAGATGAATGGATAAAGAAAATGTGGTCCATCCAAACAATGTAACGTCATTCAGAAATAAAAAGGCATGAAGTACTGACACGCTACAACATGGTTGAACCTTTCACTTAAAGACGTTATGCTTTAAGTGAAAGAAGACAGACACAAAAGACCACAAACTGCATGATTCCAGTTATATGAAAGGTCCAAAATAAGGAACTCCACAGAAGCAGAAGTAGCCAGGATGTGGAGGGAGCAGGAAATGGGGAGTGGCTGCTAACAGGTATGGGGTTTCTTTGGGGGTGATGAAAATGTTCTGGAATTAGACAGTGGAGTCAGCTGCATGAACTTGTGAGTACGCTAAAAATTACTAAATCGTATGCTTTAAACGAGTGAATTTTGGGACTTCCCTTGTGGTCCAGTGGGTAAGACTCCACACTCCCAATGCAGGGGGGCCAGGTTCGATCCCTGGTCAGGGCACTAGATCCCGCATGCCTGCCACAACTAGGAGTCCACGTGCTGCAACTAAGACCCGGAGCAGCCAAAATAAGCAAGTAAGTAAATAAATATCTTTTAAAGAGTGAATTTTATGGTATATGAATTATCTCAAAAATTGCACGAGAAAAAATATACCTGAGCACAGCGTGTGGCCTAAAATACTTAATAAATGCTGGCCATTTTTATATTTTTTATATCCAAAGCGTCCCCCTGGCCCCCCAGATACTGGCAGTAGGAGTTCAACAGGAGCTAAAAGATAAAGACAGACACTCAAGACTCCACCTCCCTTTTTTTAAGCCATACCCAGCTCCTGAGAAAGGGCTGGGAAAGGCACAACAAGGCCAATGTGTGCACTGCCCTTTGGAGGGCAGCAACACAAATTAAAGCCCAAACCCTCTGCCTGCTATTTACACACATAGACTATCTCCGGGTAAGCCCTAGGGGTCCTCTTAGCATGCTTTTTATTCAACATTTCCAAACTGGGAGGCCCTGTCACACCACCTCATTTTGAAAAGCTGTGTAGTCTGTGACTCACAGAGGGAAGGTCACTTGCCAGAGGTCACAGAGCATGGGGGGTGAGCCTCTTTTCTTGGCTTCTGCAGGGTCCTCAGGCCCCCAGGGGAAGCACTGGCTTTTCCCTGTGAACAGAAAGAAGGGCTTCGGGCAAGGGGTATGGAGTCGGCTGAAGGAAAGAAGCGAGACTGGCGTTGATGAAACATGGGGGGGCTTCCCTGGTGGCGCAGTGGTTAAGAATCCGCCTGCCAGCACAGGGGACGCGGGTTCGAGCCCTGGTCCGGGAAGATCCCACGTGCCACGGAGCAACTAAGCCCGTGCGCCACAACTACTGAGCCCACATGCCACAACTACTGAAGCCCGCACGCCTAGAGCCCGTGCTCCACAACAAAGAAAAGCCACAGCAGTGAGAAGCCTGCGCGCCGCAAAGAAGAGTAGCCCCCGTACCCTGCGATTAGAGAAAGCCCACACGCAGCAATGAAGACCCAACACAGCCATAAATAAATAAACAAATTAATTTTTTAAAAAAGATATACTAATGTCTATAGGCAGGAAAAAACATTAAAAAAAGAAAAGAAAGCAAGCAACAGGGGAGTGGGTGCTGGCAGGGGACCAAGAGTTAGAGGGACATGACTCAGAAGGACCATGGGGTGTGTGGAATGAAATGCTGCCTGGGAAAGCAGAAGCAAAGAGAATAGAGGTCTGTTTTCTCAGCAAACACCAGCGGCACCCAGCCATCCCCCAGGCATGCGAGCACACTTGGCCTCTCTCTGCACACAGGGCGGAGAGGTCTGTGCTGGGGGACGACCCCATGTGTACCCCGGCCAGGTGACTCCCCCACATGGCCGCTGGGCCTGCAGTTCCCTGACCTGTAAAATCAGGAGGTTAGACCCCAAGGCCGTGTCTCCTCCGTTTCTGTCTGGCTTTGATCGTACATCACCCTCCTCATTTCTGGCTGCAGGGCTTTGGGGCGACTTCACATTATCAGCTACACCTACCTGCCCTTTCCTCAAAAGGGGCAGTGGGAGACCTGCGACTGGCACAAGTCCCTCAGAACCTGGCCCGAAATCAGCATCGTTATTCGCTCAACAACCATCTACTCAGGGAGCCTGCCAGCATCCACCTCACTTGGCCAAGACTTCCATATACGGATCACCCCAAAGGGGACCCATCTCAGGTGGGCAGGTCGTCCTAAAAGGTGGGAAGGCTGGGCCAGTAGAGGGCACAGGGCAAGAAACAAGTACTCTAGCAGCCTGGGAAGTGGGTAACGTTCCACAAGAGCATTTACCAAGGCAAATCCATAGTGACAGAAGGCAGACGGGGGTTGCCCAGGGCAGAGGGGATGGAAGGATTGTGGGGAGTGACAGCTACAGGGTTTCTTTTGGGGATGATGAAAGCATTCTAAAATTGATTGTGATGACAGTTGCACATCTCTGGGAGTATACTAAAACCATCAAATTGTACACTTTAAGTAGGTCAATTGTATATGGTATGTGAAGAATTATCTCAATAAAGCTGTTTAAAAAAAAACATTTACAAATGTTTGTAAGGCAAACATGTAAGGCAGTGGGGAAGCAGAGATAAATAAGAAACTGCTCCTACCTTCATGGGTTCACAGTCCACAGGAAATGTAAACTAATGAGTCCTTCTCCCAAAGCCAAGAAAAGCCAAGTCTAAGCTAAGAAAGCCAAGTCTAAGGAAGCGGGGGGGGGGAAGGTTGCGGGGGCAGGGATTCGCTACGTAAGTTTTCAAGTGACTCTGTGCTCTGCGCCCCCCACCCCCAGCCAGATTTGGGAAACTTCAGTCAAAGAGACAGGGACAAAAGTTTCCAAGGACAATGAGCTGGTCCCCTGGTTTGTAGCAAGCGAGCTAGAACATACTAGACAGCATCCAGAGGGAAGCCCAAGGCAGCAGCTCAGGTCTGCTGGGGCCGGGAGTGGGGCAAAGGGCTAACAGGGCAGACTTGGCGTCCACAGCTGGGTGACGAGAACCTCCAGATGTCCAGTGCGCAACGCTAGGGTCGTCAGGGGACAGGAAGGTACCTGCCACCCTGCACTGCCATCCAAGCAAGCAAACAAACAGGGAACAACCAACCTGTGAGAAGGAGGGTGGCCTGGGGCGGAGAGGACTCGCTGGCACGGGCACAGCTAAAGTGAAGACAGAGGCAGGAGCCCGTCCACCAGTGCAGCGCGGCTTGGCTGCCGCCCTCCTTCAACTCATCAGCACCTGGAACCCCGTCCACAGGCCTGGAGAGCCACACACCAGGACACCCCGCTCTCTCAGGTAACCCCATAGGCATGGAAGGGCGCCCCAGAGGAGCTGCTGCTCCCACTATTTCTCAGACTGTCTAAAAATGGCAACAGCAGACCCAGCCATGCCAGTGAGTCCAGAAACACCCACCACAGCCTCTGTCCCCATGGGAGAGGCTCACAAGCAGACAGAGGTTTTGTAGGGCAGCATTCCTCCCTCTCTTGCCTCATCTTTTCTGGGGCGGGGCGGGGCCTCTGACAGGACCGAAGGCACCCTCTTCCTGGGAGCCCCCCAAAAACCTGACGTACGAACTGTGGCAACCCCAAAGGCGGCTGGCACAGGAAGTGGGCTCTAGAAACTCTTAATGGTATGTAGTTCTGCTGCTGTTTTCTGGCTGGGCAGCTGGGGTTTTACTTTAAGGGGCAGCGGGAAAAGGAGAAGCAGGTAACTCTTGTCAACACTGAGGACCCAAAAGATGGGACTGAGTTCTGCTTCAGGCAGGCCACCTGGGAAGAAGCACCAGACCTGTGCAGAAGTCACCACCTGAGAGCACCCGCTGAGCCTCTTCCCTTCCGATTAAACTGAGCCATGCCCTGCAAACCCAATAAACCAGAGGCTACGCTTCCGGCTGATCTCTGGGAAGAGACTGCTGGTGGCCTAGGCATTCTCCTCAGCCCGAAGCCCTTCTGAAAATGGTCACTGGAAATTTCTGCTTCAAGATAGGGTAGATGTAAATGTTCCCTATGCCTCCCACTAAGTACAAATAAAACCCTGGACACTGTATATAAGACAAACCTAAGAAGACTCGAAAAGATGGAGAGTAGAAGGCAGAGGGGCTGGGAACCTCGAGACCCAAGGAACCATACAGAGGTGTAACGCCCTGGATTTCTTTCTGCCTCACTGTCCCAGACTGGAGTCTGGAGGAGGGGCAACTTGGAAGTGCCAACGGGCGCAGACCAAAAACACAGAAGCCCCAGTAAAGGCCCTATCTGGCTGAAGAACCGGGGAAGAACAACTTGGCAAGACAGAGAACTCTTAGACAATAACTGTCCTACTCCAGCCGGACACCAAAGAACAGAGAGCCACACCCTCACCCCCACCAGCAGAAGCCAGACTTCCCTTTGCCGGCCAAGAGGCGCCCCAGCACCCCTACCAGGGAGGTGTCAGGCAGTCAGGCAGGGAGCTGGGACTTTCAGCCCCACCCAGCAGTAACAGGTCTCCTCCCTCTCCCTCCTGGTACAACGTCAGAGGAGGACACCTGGGGAGCTGAACCCCACACCCTGCATCAGTAACAAGGGATCTCCTGCCTCAAGTATCACTGGAGCCCAAGTGAGGAGCCAGATTTCTACCTCCACCTAAAAGTAAAAGGCAGCAGCCCTGCTTCCCCTGCTGCATCAGTGTTAGAAAAAGCCGACTGAAAGAGAAGGAAGGGTCAAACACAACCTGCAGTCACCTAATGTGACACAAAAATGTCCAGATTTCAATTGAAAAATCACCATGATACCAAGAACCAGGAAGGTTGCAAACTGAATGAACGAAGACAGATGCCAACACCGAGGTGACAGGCATGTCACAGTTATCTGATGAAGATTTAAAACAGCCATGCTAAATGGTTCAACAAGAAATTATGAACATGCTTGGAATAAACAAAAAACACAGATAGCCTGAGCAAAGAAACAGAAGCTATAAGAGCCATACGGAAATTCTGAAACTGAAAAATACAATAACTGAAATTAAAAGTTCAATGGATGGGCTCAACAGCAGAATGATGGGAACCATGGAATGAATCAGTGAGCTGGAATACAAAAGCACAGAAATTACCCAATCAAATAACAGAGAGAAAACAGACTGAAAAAAATAAGTAAGAGAAGAACAGAGTCTCAGGGACCTGTGGGACTATAACAAAAGATCTAACATTTGTGTCATCAGAGTCCTGGAAGGAAAGAAGGGTAGGGTACAAATATACTCAGAGAGAGAATAACTGAAAACTTCCCAAACTTGGCAAGAATGGTAACCTATAAATTCAAGAAGCTGAGTGAACTCCAAAGGATAAATCCAAAAAAATCCACACCAAGACACATTAAAACAAATTTCTGAAAACTAAAGCCCAAGAAAAAATCTTGAAAGTAACCAGAGAAAAACAACAGGTTTTGGATAGGAGAAACCAAATATAATGATTTGGGCTTAACCACAAAGGCCAGAGGGAAGTAGCACAATACTTTTCAGGTGCTAAAAGAAAACAACTGTCAACCCAGAATCCTGTAACCAATAAAAATATCTTTCAGGAACAAAAGGGAAATCAAGACATTCTCAGATGAAGGAAAACTAAGAGAAATAGTTAGCAGACCTACATTTACAAAATGGTTACAGGAAGTTCTCTAAACAGAAAGGAAATGATAAAAGAAGGAAACCTGAGTAAGCAAAACTACCTGTAACCAGGCTTTCCTTGAGTTTTCTAGATTATGCTTGATGAACAAAGCAAAAATTATAACACTATCTAATGTGGTTCTGAATCATGTAGAGGAAATATTTAAGACACTTACATAGGGAATGGTAAAAGGAGGTAAAGGGAGGTACTCCCTTTACTTGAACTGGTAAAATGACACCACCAACAGAGCGTGTAAGTTATGCATATACAATGAAACTCCTAGAGCAGCCACTAAAAAAAATCTACACTGAAAAAATCACCATAGATAAATCTTGAAATTTATCGTAAAAAAAAAAAAGAAATTCGAAAAAAAACCCAAAAGATCAAGCAGGAAGAGAAATAAAAATCAAAGAGGGGTTTCCCTGGTGGCACAGTGGTTAAGAATCCGCCTGCCAATGCAGGGGACATGGGTTCGAGCCCTGGTCCAGGAAGATACCACAGAGCAACTAAGCCCATGTGCCACTACTACTGAGCCTGCGCGCGAGAACCCATAAGCCACAACTACTGAGCCCATGTGCCACAACTACTGAAGCCCATGTGCCTAGAGCCCATGCTCTGCAACAAGAGAAGTCACCGCAGTGAGAAGCCCGCACACCACAACGAAGAGTAGCACCCACTTGCCCCAACTAGAGAAAGCCCTCGTGTAGCAATGAAGACCCAATGCAGCCAAAAATAAATAAATAAATTTATTTAAAAAAAAAAAAGATAACGAAGGACTATTACAAACAATTCTACAAACTTTAACTTGACAACTTAGATGAAACGGACCAACTTCTCAAAAAACATAGACAATCTGAATGACCCTATAACTATTAAAGAAACTAAGTATGTAATTTAAAAATTCCCCAAAAAAGAAATCTCCAGGCTCAGAGGGTTTCATTGGAGAATTCTACCAAATGTCTAAAGAAGAATTAACACCAATTCTACACAGTCTTTTCTAGAAAAAGAAAAAGTAAGAAACACTGCCCAATTCATTTTATGAAGACAGTATTAACTAGATATCACAATCAGACACGATACCAAAAAAGGGGACAAAAAAGAACAACTATGGACCAATATCCCTCATGAATATAGATGCAAAAATCAACAAAGAATTAGCAAATAGAAGTCCGCAATATATTTAAAGCATTATACACCATGACCAAGTGGGGTTTATTCCAGGGATGCAAGGCTGGTTTACTATTTAAAAATCAATCAGTGTTATCCACCATAATAACAGGCTAAAGAAGAAAAATTCTGTGGTCACATCAATTAATGCAGAAAAAGCATTTGACAAAATTCAACACCCATTCATTTAAAAAACATGAACAACAACAAAACCCCTCAGAAAAGTAGAAATAGAAAGGAACTTCCTCAACTGACAAAGAGCATCTACAAAAAACCTAGAGCTGACATTATACATAATGGTGAAAGACTAAATGCTTCCCCTCTAAGATCAGAAACTAGGCAATGTTGTCCATTCTTAGAACTCTTATTCAACATAGTGCTAGACTATCTAGCCAGTGCAATAAGGCAAGTAAAGGAAATAAAAGACACAGATTGGGAAGAAGAAATAAAGTATTTACAGATGACACAACTGTCTATGTAGAAAATCACAAGGAATCTATTTTAAAAAAAGAACTCCTAGAACTAGTGAGTTCAACAGGTTATAGTATATAAGATCGGTATATGAAAATCAACTGTATTTCTACATATTAGTAATGAATATGTGGACACCAAAATTAAAAATAAAATACCCCCAGAGATAAACCCACGCACATATGGTCACCTTATCTTTGACAAAGGAGGCAGAAATGTACAGTGGAGAAAGGACAGACTATTCAATAAGTGGTGCTGGGAAAACTGGACAGCTACATGTAAAAGTATGAGATTAGATCACTCCCTAACACCATACACAAAAGTAAGCTCAAAATGGATTAAAGACCTAAATGTAAGGCCAGAAACTATCAAACTCTTAGAGGAAAACATAGGCAGAACACTCTATGACATAAATCACAGCAAGGTCCTTTTTGACCCACCTCCTAGAGAAATGGAAATAAAAACAAAAGTAAACAAATGGGACCTAATGAAACTTAAAAGCTTTTGCGCAGCAAAGGAAACCATAAAGAAGACCAAAAGACAACCCTCAGAATGGGAGAAAATATTTGCAAATGAAGCAACGGACAAAGGATTAATCTCCAAAATTTATAAGCAGCTCATGCAGCTTAATAACAAAAAAACAAACAACCCAATCCAAAAATGGGCAGAAGACCTAAATAGACATTTCTCCAAAGAAGATATACAGAGTGCCAACAAACACATGAAAGAATGCTCAACATCACTAATCATTAGAGAAATGCAAATCAAAACTACAATGAGATATCATCTCACACCAGTCAGAATGGCCATCATCAAAAAATCTAGAAACAATAAATGCTGGAGAGGGTGTGGAGAAAAGGGAACCCTCTTACACTGTTGGTGGGAATGTAAATTGATACAGCCACTGTGGAGAACAGTATGGAGGTTCCTTAAAAAGCTACAAATAGAACTACCATATGACCCAGCAATCCCACTACTGGGCATATACCCTGAGAAAACCATAATTCAAAAAGAGTCATGTACCAAAATGTTCATTGCAGCTCTATTTACAATAGCCCAGAGATGGAAACAACCTAAGTGTCCATCATCGGATGAATGGATAAAGAAGATGTGGCACATATATACAATGGAATATTACTCAGCCATACAAAGAGACGAAATTGAGCTATTTGTAATGAGGTGGATAGACCTAGAGTCTGTCATACAGAGTGAAGTAAGTCAGAAAGAGAGAGACAAATACCGTATGCTAACACATATATATGGAATTTAAAAAAAAAATGTCATGAAAAACCTAGGGGTGAAACAGGAATAAAGACACAGACTTACTAGAGAATGGACTTGAGGCTATGGGGAGGGGGAAGGGTAAACGGTGACAAAGCGATAAAGAGGCATGGACATATATACACTACCAAAAGTAAGGTAGTTAGCTAGTGGGAAGCAGCCGCACAGCACAGGGAGATCAGCTCGGTGCTTTGTGACCGCCTGGAGGGGTGGGATAGGGAGGGTGGGAGGGAGGGAGACGCAAGCGGGAAGAGATATGGTAATATATGTATATATATAACTGATTCATTTTGTTGTGAAGCTGAAACTAACATACCATTGTAAAGCAATTATACTCCAATAAAGATGTTAAAAAATAAATTAATTAATTAATTAAAAAAAAATTAAAAAAAATAAAATACCACTTGCAATTGTTAAAAAAAATGAAATACTTAGGTGTAAATCTAACAAAACATGTACAGGAACTGCATGCTGAAAACTACACAATGCTGATGAAAAATCAAAGAAGACATAAATAAATGGGAGAGACATATTGTGTTCATAGACTGGACGATTCTAAATTGTCAATAGTCCCCAAACTGATACATAAGCTTAATTCAATTCCTAACAAAAGCTCACAAAGACTTTTTTGCAGATATAGACAAGATTATTCTAAAATTTATACGGAAAGGCAAAGGAACTATGTTTAATTAAAAAGAAGAAGACAGAGGGAGGAATCCATCTATCTGATTATAAGATTTATTATATATCCACAGTAATCAAAGCTGTGGTATTAATGGAAAGTTAGACACATAGATTAATGGAACAGACTGGAAAACCCAGAAACAGACCCACACAAATGTGCCCAATTTAACTTTGAACAAAGGTGCTAAAAGGGACTTCCCTGGTGGTCCAGTGGTTAAGACTCCGCACTCCCAATGCAGGGGGCCCAGGTTCAATCCCTGGTCAGGGAACTAGATCCTGCATGCCACAACTAAGACCTGGTGCAACCAAATAAAAAAATAAATATATTTTTTTAAAAAGATACTCCATGCGTCCACTGCAGGGGCACAGGTTGATCCCTGGTTGAGGAACTGAGATCCCACGTGCTGCACGGCGAGGCACCCCCCCACAAAAAAAAAACAAAGGTGCTAAAAATTTCAGGGGAGGAGTGACAGTCTTTCAACAAATGGTACTGTAGCAACTGGACATCCATAGGCAAAAAATAAATAAAGCTCAATCCTACACAAAAATTAACTCAAAATGGAGCACACACTTAAATTGGCAATTTGGACCACATTAAAATTTAAAATATTTGTTTTACAAAAGGCCCTACTAGGAGGGTGAAAAAATAAGAGTGGGATAAAATATTTGCAAACCACATATCTAACAAAGGATTAGTATCTAGAATATATAAAGACCTCTCAAAACTCAATAATAAAAAAAACCAAACAACCCAGTTAGAACATGGGCAAAAGACATGAAAAGATATTTCACAGAAGATATACATACGGCAAATAAATACATGAAAAGATGTTCAACATCATTAGCTATTAGGGAAATGCAAATTAAAACCACATGAGAGGGACTTCCCTGGTGGTGCAGTGGTTAAGAATCCGCCTGCCAATGCAGGGTACACGGGTTCAAGCCCTGGTCCAGGAAAATCCCACATGCCACGGAGCGGCTAAGCCCGTGCACCACAACTACTGAGCCTGCGCTCTAGAGTTCACGAGCCACAACTACTGAAGCCCACGCGCCTAGAGCCCGTGCTCTGCCTGCGCACCTCAACGAAGAGCAGCCCCCGCTCGCCACAACTAGAGAAGGCCCACACGCAGCAACAAAGACCCAACGCAGCCAAAAATAAATAAATAAATTTATTTTTTTAAAAGAATGAGATACTACTACACACCTATCAGAATGACTAAAATTAACAATGGTGACAACGGGGCTTCCCTGGTGGCGCAGGGGTTGAGAGTCCGTCTGCCGATGCAGGGGACACGGGTTCATGCCCCGGTCCGAGAAGATCCCACATGCCGCAGAGCGGCTGGGCCCACGAGCCATGGCTGCTGAGCCTGCACATCCAGAGCCTGCGCTCCGCAACGGGAGAGGCCACAACAGTGAGAGGCCTGCGTACCGCAAAAGAAAAAGAAAAAAATGGTGACAACACCAAATGCTGACAAGGATGTGAAGAAACTCGTATGTTGTTGGAGGGAATATAAAATGGTACAGCCACTCTGAAAAACAGTTTAGCAGGTTCTTTAAACACTAAACATGCGACTACAACATAATCCAGGAACCGCATTCCTGGGCATTTATTACAGAGAAATAAAAGCTTACACTCACACAAAAACTGTACATGAGTGGCTACTGCATTTTTATCTGTAAAGGCCAAAAAAAACCCTGGAAGCAATGCAGATGTCCTTCAGCGAATGAGTGGTTAAGCCGTGTACACCATGGAATACTAGTAAGCAATAAAAAGGAAACAACTGGTGATGCACACAACCTGGATGAATCTCCAGAGAATTAGGATGAGTGAAAAAAGTCAATCCTTGAAAGGTTACATGATGTATGATTCCACGGATATAGCATCCTTGAAATGTGGAATTTCTAGAAATGGAGAACAGATTTGCGGCTGCCAGGAGTTAAGGAGGCAACAAGGGTAGGAGGTGCAGGACGTGTGGTTGTGAGGGACCCTGCGGGGGTGCAAGCATCCTGCATCTTGACTGCAGGGATGTTGAGATCCTGCTGACTGTGACATTGTGCTGTAATTTTACAAGATGTTACCACTGGGGAAAACTGGGGAAAGAGTACACAGGATCTCTCTGGATTGTATCTTACAACTGCATGCAAAACTACAATTATCTCAAAATAAAAAGTTTAATTTAAAAACAGTCTACAGGGCTTCCCTGGTGGCGCAGTGGTTAAGAATCCACCTGCCAATCAATGCAGGGAACACAGGTTCGAGCCCTGGTCGGGGAAGATCCCACATGTCGCGGAGCAACTAAGCCCGTGTGCCACAACTACTGAGCCTGTGCTCTAGAGCCCACGAGCCACAACTACTGAAGCCCATGCACCACAACTACTGAAGCCCGTGTGCCTACAGCCCATGCTCTGCAACAAGAGAAGCCACTGCAATGAGAAGCCCATGTACCACAACGAAGATCCAATGCAGCCAAAAATAAATAAATAAAACAACTAAATTTTAAAAATATATATTTTTTTAAAAATCTACAAACAACAAATGCTGGAGAGGATGTGGAGAAAAGGGAACCCTCTTGCACTGTTGGTGGGAATGTAAATTGATACAGCTACTATGGAGAACACTATGGAGGTTCCTTAAAAAACTAAAAATAGAATTACCATATGACCCAGCAATCCCACTACAGGGCATATATCCAGAGAAAATCGTAATTCAAAAAGACACATGCACCCCAATGTTCACTGCAGCACTATTTATAGTAGCCAGGTCATGGAAGCAACCTAAATGCCCATCGACAGACGAATGGATAAAGAAGATGTGGTACATGTATACAGTGGAATATTAGCCATAAAAAGGAATGAAATTGGGTCATTCGTAGAGACGTGGATGGACCTAGAGACTGTCATACAGAGTGAAGTAAGTCTGAAAGAGAGAAACAAATATCGTATATTAACACATATATGGGGAATCTAGAAAAATGGTACAGATGAACCGTTTTGCAAGGCAGAAATTGAGACACAGATGCAGAGAACAAATGTATGGACACCAAGGGAGGAAAGTGTGTGCGGGGGGAATGAACTGGAGACTGGGATTGACATATATATGCTAATATGTATAAAACAGATAACTAATAAGAACCTGCTGTATAAAAAATAAATATAATAAAATTCAAACGAACAAAAAAAACCTGTTACTTCAGAATACTCCCTGCACCCACATATGAGCGTTTACCCCTGGAAGGGGACCCATCGCAGCCCCAGAGCACAGAGGCTCCAGCCACAAAAGCCTCTGCAGTCCAGAGGGGTCACGCCCAGGCAAGGCGGCCCTGCATGGCCCTCAGCTGTGCTGCATGAGCTCCACTGGCCTTTCCACCAGCTTCTCCTGAGGCCACAGGCACACATGCATACACCTTCTCTGAGGCCTGTGGACTTGACCATGGCGAGATTCTTCAGCCCCTTTCCCCCTCGCCACCCTCCTCAGGCAGATCTGCGTTGCATCAAGGACAGCCTGATGTCTCGACTCAGGCCAAGTGGGTGGGCTGCAGGCAGGTGAAGGAGCAAACACCCTGGCTGGCTTTATACAGCGTGGTCAAGCTGCCACACGGATGCCTCCCAGACACATCCAGGCCTCTGCACACAGCTGCCCGATCACAACCAGCTCCAAGGCGTCCAGAACATTACATGCACGTCTCTCAGTTTCACCGTGCCCATCTGAGGCTCAAAGAGAGCAGACATCAGTGACAGATTTCTGCCAGGCGGTGAAGCTCAGTTTTCTGTCCCCTCAGATTCACCCGCCCTCAGAGTGCACAGGGCATTGAGAAAGGCAGTCAGACACGCCACACAGTATGGCAACATAGAGGGAGCACCCAAAACTATCCCTGCAGAAATGTGGGTACCACCTTCCGACCCCCTGCTAACACCCCATCATCCTAAAGGCGCTCTACGGACTGGGGCCCCTCACTTCCAAAGCTGACCCCCCGACACAAACACCTCTACTCCACGGACTAGGGTAATTCCCTGTCCCCTGTGCAGGTCCCCTCAAAATCCCATGCCCAGGGGGCTTCCCTGGTAGTCCAGTGGATAAGACTCCACTCTCCCAATGCAGGGGGCATGGGTTCAGTCCCTGGTCAGGGAACTAGATCCCACATGCATGCCATAACTAAGAGTTCACATGCCACAATAAGGAGCTGCTGAGCCGCAACTAAGGAGCCCATGTGCCGCAACCAAGGAGCCAGCGAACCACAACTAAGGAGCCTGCCTGCCGCAACTAAGACCCAATGCAACCTAAATAAATAAATAAATATTAAATAAAAAAAGAAAAAATCCCACGCCTGGGTCTTCCCTGGTGGTCCAGTGGTTAAGAATCCGCCTTCCAATGCAGGGGACACGGGTCTGACCCCTGGTCAGGGAACTATGATCCCACATGCTGCGGGACAGCTAAGCCCGTGCACTCTAGAGCCCACGTGCCACAACTAGAGAGCCTCAGCACTGCAACTACTGAGCCCACGCAGCACAACTAAAGAGAATTCCCGCATGCTGCAACGAAGATCCTGCCTGCCACAACTAAGACCCGATGAAGCCAAATAATTAATAAATAAATAAATATATATATATTTTTAAAACGCAAGCCCCCTTCAAGTACAGTAACCAACCCAAAGCCAGATGCTTACTGAGAACTTCCTGGGGCTCCTCCTGCTGAGCTGCTCTTACACTTACACCTCCCCGTGGAAAGAAAACCACCTTAGGCCTCTGGGCTTTGCACAGCAGTTCTCTGCGTGGAGGGCTCTTCACCACATCCTGCTGGCAACGGTCTGCTCGCCCCTAAGACCCATCTCCCAGCCCCGCGCCATCTCCATCCCTCCCGTTTCCACACCTTCGCCCAGCGAGGTGCCCAGTGCAAAGCAGGGCCGAGTGATCGGGATGAGTCAGTGGACACACTGATGCGTCACCCAACTGCTCCCTACTTGTTCTCTGGGTGCTGCTGTGAGGGCTCCCGGCCAAGGCTGGGTGAGCCCGGGCCACACCTCTGCCTTCCACACTCAGAGCCCGGTCACCGGGAGGAACCGGTCCACCCCCGACACTAAGGGACAAACCAGCACGCTGAGGAGCACACAGACAGGCTGACCTCCAACCGTCTCTCCCTTTCCTGAATCCAATCCCCAACCAACACTGTGTGCGCCACGCTGGCCTCGACAAAAGGCAGAAACACCACAGGGAAGCCAGCACTCTCGGGGAGCAGCCACGCGGCCACATGTGGCAAGAACCATGGTATTTCCATGCTCCTGCCCCCAGGAATCCCACCAGCCAGAAATGGAGTCTAAAGAAATAACACAGAGCAACAAACAGCTCCACTCACGACTTGGGAGCAACTTGCTGTCCAACAAGTCAATGGCTAAATGAATGCTGATCTATCAACTCTCTAAAATATTACACAGCAATCAGTTATAATTAATTAATTATAGATAACTATGAGGAAGTCAAGAAACCCTCTAGAGTATGAACCCACAGGACTCCCATCAAGTCAGTGCTCCCCACCCAGAGCTGGGGGCTTTTCTCTGCCTCCTGGGTGATCAGAGCCCTCTGGAAGTGTTCAGCAGAATTTCCCCACAAGCTGCTCTGAAGCTGCAATCACTCAAGGTATCAGATATAAAAACATGAAACACATATAGTCCCCAAGGGGCATTCAGTCTAGTGAAGGGGACCAGGGATGTCTCCTTCAGGGAACCAAGGCAGGATGTGAAAATGTGGCCTATGATTTAAAAATACAGCAGGACTGAGTAAGATTGGGAGTCAACAAGAAAACAGCTATTGCGTTCACTGTTGGGATCATGAACAACTCTTGGGGGTTTTTGTTTGTTTACTTAACATCATTTTTTGTAAACTAATGCTACTATATAGCACTTACCAGATTTTTTGTTTTAATTAATTTATTTATTTATTTTAGTTATTTTTGGCTGCGTTGGGTCTTCGTTGCTGTGCGCGGGCTTTCTCTAGTTGCAGCGAGCGGGGGCTACTCTTTGTTGCAGTGCACGGTCTTCTCACAGTGGTAGCGTCTCTTGTTGCAGAGCACCGGCTCTAGGGTGCGCGGGCTTCAGTAAGTTGTGGCTCGCGGGCTCTAGAGCACAGGCTCAATAGTTGTGGTGCACGGGCTCAGTTGCTCAGCAGCATGTGGGATCTTCCCGGACCAGGGCTCAAACCCATGTCTCCTGCATTGGCAGGCAGATTCTTAACCGCTGCACCACCAGGGAAACCCCTAGATATTATTTTTTAAAAGGAAGGGAAGATGTTTGACTGCCCATGTATGCACGCCTTCTGATACAGCCTTGATCATTCCCAGCAGAAGATGAGGTTAGGGAACCCCTGTACTGCACTCTCCACCAACATGACCTAACAGTTCTGGGTAGTCAGTGTAAAGACCCCGGCCTGGGAGCCAGGAGGCCCAAGTTCAAGTCCTGGTTCCTTGACTTCATCACTGTGTAGCCCAGAACAAGACGCTACGGCTGTGAATCTCAGTTTCAACATCTACAATAAAAGGAAAATATATATATCCTTGCCATTAAAAAATTTTTAAATGACATCAGACACAAACACACACTGAGTCACTAAACAATCAATGCCTGAGAGTCAGGGACATAAATCCCAGCATCTACTCAGGCCCATGCACACAGCTGGTGTGTAGAGGCCAGCAGTGCTCAGGGGAATGAACCCCAAGTGTGAAGGGTAAGACTGTAGAGTATTCAAGGCCAGTCCAGATGGACCCCAGGACTCCTGACTCTGAGGGGAGGGGCAAAGCATGCAAACCCCACACAGGCTCCCGCACACAAGCCTGAACATATAACCTCCAAGCACAATGACCATCCCCATGAAAGTTCTTCAAGAAGAACAATCTCCAAGCAACCTTGAAGAAGGATCCATACCTATGGGGGCCAGTATCCCAGCTTCGGGGAGATTCCTGGGGCAAAGATTTCTCTGGGCCCGATGTGGGGGGTTGAGGAGCTGCACTCAAGCATGAGGTGAGGGCAAATGGCCCTTTGGTAGAAGATTCACTGAAAGATCTATGGGCAGAAGGTGTGTAAATTGCAGCTAATATATCTTCTGTGGTTTTGAGGTTGGTTCCTTGACCTTCTTTTCCACAAAAGAGTTTCTGTGGAAACGCTTCCACACTCATAGCAAACAGGATGTATAATATTTTCTGCATTTCAATTCCAAAAGGAGAAACGATGCCTGGGTAGCAGCCGTCTGGCCATCTTTACAAGCTTGTAAATCATGGGAGATTCCAAGGTTGCCTGTCTCTTCTGGGATGTGTAGATGTTAAGTTAGTAAAAGGAAATGTGAGCAAATGTCCAAGTCAGTCGGACGCCTTGCCCCCGCCAAAACCTCGCTGTGTCCCGGCCACCCAAAGAACACTTCATCCAAGCACACCGCAGAGGGAGGCCTGTCAGCGGAGCTTGTGCCCACCTGCCTGACCCACACCTGGGTTAGCACACACCTCTACAGGCCAGTAGGGCCAAGACCCCAGGAACGTGGGGCTTCTCTTTTAGGACAAACCCGTCAGGGCCAACCAGCGTCAGCCATCACTGCAGATCCCTCAAGAGGCCACACCAGGCTTCTCCTCCCAATGCCACGTGGACCAAACTGTGTTGGAACTCGTCTCTAAGCCTCGTCCAAGGTGTCTCAATCAAGTCCTGGAGAATACTGTCCTATTGCTTTACAGACATTCAGTTCTAGACCCAAACTACATTCCTCCACGTGGGCACCACCTGCCGGCACGAGCGCCCAGGGCCTGTCATCTGCCTCTGAAAGTCAGGAGAGGACCGTCAGCTGCTGCGAAGATACGCACGATCGTGGGGCAGCCACCGTATGCAACTCAATGCCATCAGGGCCTAGGGCGAAGCCCAGCTTCCGAGAAAGGAAAGCATCAGGTATGTGGCCCTGAAGAAACACGTTCCCTCTGAGTGAGCACATGGGAAGTCTGCTTGAAATGCCCATCGGTTTGCTCTGTTAGTCACAGCTGTCCCCACTGTCACCACAGCCAACGCTCACGGCTTACGAGGCGAGTCACTGCTCCAGGCACTTCACATCATGTACCCTGTGCCACTCTTCCATTTCACATACAAGGAAACCACAGTGTCTAAGCAGGTGTGAGTCAAGGCCACCTGGCCCCATATCTTGCCTTTAACCTCTCGACACCGCCCATCAGTGAGCCACTCCCAAAAGTAAAGGCTGGTACTATCCCAGCAGGATGCACGTTCCCAAGTGGGTGACTCTCCTTGGGGGTCTAGTCCTGACCAGCACCTCACTCAGGGCCTCCCCTAGACATCCCTGCAGCTGAGGCCTGGGGCCTGTGTGTAGTGCCAATGCATGGTCCCCGTAAGGAGTTCACTAGAGGATGAACCTCCACAAACCACCCTTCATGAAGCCGCCCACCCAGCTTGGCCAGGCACTACGGGCTGTGAAGGCATTTGGGGAGTGGACAGAGACCATGGGGCTCTTCTCCAGAAGGAGGAGTCTTTCGTACCTGTGGATGAAAGACGTAAGTGTGAGCACAGGCTCCCACCTCCACCCAGAGAAAGTAGAGCCTCAAATGTAGAGTAACCCTGTACATTTATCATCCAAACTGGGATACTTTGGGGAATGAGTAGGGAGCCTACTAATTACACAAGGACATGTGGCCCAGAAGAAAGAAACTTACAAGAAATGCAGTTTACCCATCTTTGCTGTCAAATGTCAGGATGCCAAGACAACAAAGCCACTGAGAATACCCACAACGAGACAAAGACACAAAAACTGGAGCTAAGGGTAAGGAACTCAGCACCAGGGAGCACAGAGGAGGGATCTGGGAGAGACCTCCGTGAGAAGCGAGCAAAGGCAACCTCAGAAATGGAGGTCAGGGGACATGCGACAGGGAGGCCGGCTGGCATGTGCAGAGGCCCACACTTCCCTCCAGAGGCCGCCAAGCCTCACACACTGCCTCATGCCGCCCACCCGGCAGCATGTTATGGCGCGGGGTTCCAAGGGGAGAGGGCACACCCCCAAAATACCATAAGGCCCAGTGTCTTTGGGGGCCCCCTCCTCCAGAGCTCTAAACCTCGAGATAAAGTCCCACCCTTCAGCCAAATCAGAAGTAGCACTGGGTGGAGACAAAGACAATAAATACTTGGTGAAACAATGAACCGAACTCCAAATAAAGTTATCTGATGGCCAGTTGCTTTCAGCACAGAACACGTCCACGCTGCTGCCATGCAGCTGCCACGAACTTGACCACGGCTGAGCCCCAAGCTGTGCGTGCACACACACGCACACGTGGGTGTAAGAGGGCGAGGCCAACACCATGCCCGTCCAGCATGCTCCTGGGGGCCTGGGGTAACCAGGACAGAGCGCAGGATGGAGGTAGAATCTGAGGTGTTAGCTACTCATGGGTAGCAGATGTCAAACCAAAAATGACAAAAAGACAGGAAACAAAGATGTCAAATAAAGGTTTGGCAAAATGTGAATTACAGGGACTTCCCTGGTGGTGCAGTGGTTAAGAATCCACCTGCCGGGACTTCCCTGGTGGCGCAGTGTATAAGACTCCACACTCCCAGTGCAGGGGGCCCAGGGTTTGATCCCTGGTCAGGGAACTAGATCCCACGTGCATGCTGCAACTAAGAGTTTGCACAAACTAAGAGTTTGCATGCCACAACTAAGGAGCCTGCCTGCTGCAGCTAAGACCCGGAGCAACCAAATAAATAAATAAAATATTAAAAAAAAGAAAAATCCACCTGCCAATGCAGGGGACACGGGTTCAAGCCCTGGTCCGGGAAGATCCCACATGCCACGGAGCAACGAAGCCCGTACGCCACAACTACTGAGCCTGCACTCTAGAGCCCGCGAGCCACACCTACTGAGCCCGCGCACCTAGAGCCCGTGCTCCACAGCAAGAGAAGCTGCTGCAATGAGAAGCCTGCGCACTGCAACAAAGAGTAGCCCCTGCTCACCACAACTAGAGAAAGCCCACAGGCAGCAACGAAAACCCAACGCAACCAAAAATAAATAAATTTTTTTAAAAAATATGAATTATAAGCACAAACCAAAAACGGGGGGGGCGGTGCGGGTAATAACTGTTTTGGTGTATTTTTGTAATAACTTACTTTTTTGAGATATAATTCACATACCATACAACTCACCCATTTAAAAGTGTACAAGTCAATGGTTTGTAGTGCATCCACCACCATAATCAAATCTATCCCAAAAAGAAGCCCTGTATACTTTAGCTATCATTCCCCACACACTCCCCGCTCCAGTCCCCAGCAACCACTAATCTGCTTTATGTCTCTACAGATTTGCCTAGTCTGGACGCTTCACATGAATGGAATCAGGTAACACATGGTCTTTTGTGTCTGGCTTCTCCCACTGAGCGGATGTTTTCAACGGTCATCCATGCTGTAGTTGTTGGTTGTACCACACTCCTTTTCATGGCCAAGTAATATTCCATTGTGTGGATGGACCACATCTGTTTATTGATGACAGTGGGGTTGTTTCCCCCTTTTGGTGGCTGTGAACATTCATATCCAAGTTTGGTGACTGTTGTTAAAACTCCTTTAGGAGAGACCAAAGAGGTAAACACCACATGTCATGTGAAGTCTGAACAATCAGCTCTTCAAAAGCTGCAAAGGGAAAAGGGTTGAATGGGGTGCTGCAAGGGAGTCCTGAGAGGCTCCCTGAAAGCAGACTGGGGGGCAGCAGCCCCAAGTGCTCAGATCAAGCTCAAGCTGGAAGCCTCCACGTGCCGGCCACACACGGGCTGGACAGGGCGGGGCAACCAGTGCACAAGAAGGGAGGGGCAAAGAAATATTTTCTTTAACAGAGGCCATACGATATAGTCACAGCAGAAACTGTGGTATAACTAAAAGGTCTAAGTCTATGGGGATATCTTCTCATCTAACATTAAAGATGCTGAAATTCCGGGACTTCCCTGAGTGTCCAGTAGTTAAAACTCCACGCTTCCAGTGCTTCCACTGCAGGGGGTGCGGGTTCAATCCCTGGTTGGGGAACTAAGATCCCACATGTCGTGAGGTGCAGCCAAAAATTTTTTTTAAAGAAAGACAACTAAATTCCTGCCAGCTACCAAATCCAAGGGGCAGGACCCGGCTAAGGAGCACTTTAACCCCAAACAGAAGAGGTAATTTTCCTCCTCCAAGGAAAATCCTGAGGGTTGATCCAAGCTTCTTCCCCCAAAATAGAATTTAAAAATCCCTATTGTGTCACCTGAGACCTCTGGGGGCCTCCGAGACTCTCATGAATCCCCTTCCCGCCAACATGCTTCAAGAGCGCAGGACTCGACTGACCGTCACTCCAAGAGCGAGGAATCCTAATCTCCCTCTCCACCCTGACTTCCCACCCAAGCCCCAACGCTGTGCCTCCAGGGTCTCGGAATGTGTCAAGCAGCACTAGGGGAAAAGAGTGAGGTCACCTTGCCTTCTGGCTGCCGAGCAAACCAGCGGCAGAGCCCAAGGAGGACTGCCTGCCCTGCTCCGCAGTCCTCAGCCACCTCTCACGCCACACATCACGGTGGCACCAGCCCCAGCACTGCAGGCTCCATCCTAAAACCTCCGGTCATCTCCACCCTCCCTCCTGAGAGCTGCAGAGCCTAGTGGGGAGATGTGACAGCAAAACAACTTCGCCAAGCCTCAGAATAAACATTCCCTGTGTGTCACGTCGACTCCCCACCACATGCCGTGTGCCTTACCCACACTTTATTTATTCCACGGACAGCCCTTGGCAGCAGGAGGCAAGGGTGGCTGCTTATGCCTCCCGCTCCATCCTCTACCCACCACAGCACTCTGAGCACCGCCTGGGGCTCTGCCCGTCCTGACAGACGTCCTCACTGCCGCTCCCATGGGGCATTCGGGGCCTTCAAGCAAATGGCCCAGCTTGAGCCAGACCAGTGGTCCTCAAAGGGATGGCCCTTTTAAGGGCGCCCTGAGACCCTTTTAAGGGGTCCATGAGCCAAAACTATTTTTACAAAAATACTAAGTCATCATTTGCCCTTTTTGCACTCATTCTTTCACTAGCATATAGGCTTTTCCAGAGGCTACACGACAGGATATCACAACAGATCATGTGCAAAAGATATGAGAATCCAACTGTCTTCCATTAAGATAGATGGTACAGAGATCTGCAAAGGTAAAATGATGCGACTCTTCTAAACAAAACTTTTTTTGTTTTGGAAAAGTTATTTTTCAGAATATACCTGTTATTTATGTGAACATGTAACAAGTTTATTTTATTTTTTAATGAATTAATAAAATTTTTAAAATGTCTCGTTTTAATTTCTCATACAGTTAAATACCATTGGATGTAACCGACATAAACAAAAGCCCTTTGAAGACCTCAGTAATCAAAAGCATAAAGGGGCCCAAAAACAACAACTCTGGGAACCACTGACCTAGCCAGCCGCCCCACCCCCAGCCAGCCCGTCCTCAGATCAGCCCTCCTGGTTCTCGGGGGCCCTGCTCACACGCTGGCTCTGTCAGCCCAAACACACAAGCCTTCAGGTCTGTCTCCAGGTCTCCACACAGAGTCCTTTCTCCTCAACAGCACTATCTTAACGGGTCGCATCTCATACCAGACTTGCTCCCAGCAGCTGCCTTAAGGTCCATCTGGAACTGGAAGACTCCTGCACACATCTGGGCAGGGAGACCTTCCTCTCGAGAGGCGAGCCTCTGCATGGAGAGGAAGTCTGCAGAGGGGGCTGGGCCCAACAACGGGGCAACACCTACTTGTGGTCCCCTCCCCTGGATCCCAGCATCTGGGAGGCTGACACAGCAGAAACACCAGCACCTCGAACATTCAGCAGGAAGGCTGCACCTATGCTGTACACACACGCCACTGAAGTTCTTCCGTATATATCAAATATTTCATTCTATTAACAAATTTTAATGCAAGGGTTAGAGTCAATCAGTGGTTTTCAAACAGTGCTTCAGGGCCACTGCAGACCATGGGGTGGGGCAGGCGGCTGGAGAACCATCCCTTCCCCCCTCCGGGGACTTCACATGGGCAAGTTCCGCGTTCCATTTCAAGGGGCTCCATGCTCCATGGCTAAAGAAATAAAGTTTGAAAACTGGTAATAAGAGTAGTAAACAGGGGCTTCCCTGGTGGCGCAGTGGTTGAGAGTCCGCCTGCTGATGCAGGGGATGCGGGTTCGTGCCCTGGTCTGGGAAGATCCCACATGCCGCGGAGCGACCGGGCCCGTGAGCCATGGCCGCTGGGCCTGCGCGTCCAGAGCCTGTGCTCTGCAGCGGGAGAGGCCACAACAGTGAGAGGCCCGCGTAACGCAAAAACTAAAAGTAAAAATAAAAAGTAGTAAACAGGCCAGATCAGGTCGGAGACTGGCTCTCAGCAGCTCCTCCGCACCTCACCACCCTGGGGTGCACCGGTGTCTCCCTACACGGCCTGGCCTTCAGCTCCCACGCCCCCTCGGCCCTCTTCCCCACAACTCTGAAGCCCCAGCTTAGCTCCTTCTCGGCAGCTAGGCTGATACTCAGGAGGGAGCAGAGCTCCAGGTGGCTCGGCCAGCCCTGTACACGGGCTCAGCGCCTCTGCCACAGACCCCAGGTCCCCATCCCAGGCTCCTGCACCCGCCCAGCGCCGTATCTGCCCGCCCACCCCACAGTCCGCAGTGCTGAGGTCTGGCTTAATGTGCCGCTTCCCAACGCGGTTCACAACAGAATTCCACAGGACCCAACAATTCCTCCCCTGGTCTCCACCTAGAAGAGCTGAAAGGAGGGTTAGACAGAAGTGTGCATGTGGGTGTTCACAGCAGCACTAGTCACAACAGCCAGAAGGCAGGACAGCCCAAGGGTCCATCTACAGACAAAGAGATAAACAAGATGCGCTATGCCACATAATGCAATACTCGGCCAGAAACAAGCAGTGAACACAGGTTCATGCTACCACATGAACCCTGAAAACATGCTCGGTGCAAAAAGCCAGACAAAAGGGGTCACAATTTCTACGGTTCCATTTTGGTGAAATTTCCAAAAGAGGTAAATCCATAGGGAAGAAAAGCAGACTGGTGGTTGCTGAGGATGGGGGTAGGGAGTGGAGCCTAACTCTTCAATAGTAATGGCGTGTTCTTTTGGGGTGATGAAATGTTTTAAATTACAGACTGCTGGTGAATTTAGCATATTGTGAATGTGCTAAACGCAACTGAACAGTACACTTTATTTATTTATTTATTTTTGGTTGCGTTGGGTCTTTGTTGCTGCACGCCAGCTTTCTCTTGTTGCAGCAAGCGGGACTACTCTTTTGGTGTGCAGGTTTCTCACTGTGGTGGCCTCTCTTGTTGTGGAGCACGGGCTCTAGGCACGCGGGCTTCAGTAGTTGTGGCGCACGGGCTCAGCAGTTGTGGCGCATGGGGTTAGTTGCTCCGTGGCATGTGGGATCTTCCCGGACCAGGGCTCAAACCTGTGTCCCCTGCATTGGCAGGCGGATTCTTAACCACTGCGCCACCAGGGAAGTCCTGAACTGTATGCTTTAAAGTGATTAATTTTACGTTCCATGAATTTTATCTCAAAAAACCAAGAACAAACAAAAACCCACACGCAGACCTCACTAGATCTCAGGCCTAGAGACGGGAGGGCACGAGGCCACTGGCCTGCTGGCCATCCTCCCTCCCACGCCCCAGCTCAGCTGCCCACTCACCCCTCTGCCCACACACATGCCCTGCAAGCCCAGCCCATGCCCAGGGCTCCTCCCTGGACAGCAGCAGCTGCAGGAAGAGGGGAAAGGGACACTTTAGAAAGCCCCTTCCCTGTTTGGGCTTGACAAGGAGCCGATGGCCGTGGGATTTCTGGAACATGACGCCACTTGTGGCAAAGGGAGGAATGCTAGAGAATGCGTGGGGACAAATTTCTGAGGCAACGGCTTTGCAGGAAAAATATCACACCCTGTCCCTCAAAAAGCTGTGCTTCCTATAAAGTAACAGGTAGGACAGGAAAGTCCAATGGAAGGAAAAAAAAAAGAGACAGGAAATTTAACAAGTTCAGCCCCAGCCTCATCCTCCAGCCCCACCCTTCCCAGCACATATACCCCTGGCAGGGCAGCCCCTGGCTGCTGGACACGAGGGGCCAAGGGACACACACAGCTAGAGATCTAAGGTCCAGAAAGCCTACTTGAGCCCACCCAGGTCCACAAGGGGAACAGTGGGAGGAGGCCAAGTCAGACTATCTGGGTTTGCGTCCCACCTCTGCCACTTGCTGTGTCACCCCCGGGACAAGTTCTAGGACCTCTTTCCATCTCAGTTTTCTTATCTCTCTACTTCATAAGGCTGTTATGAATATAAATGAGTTAACAGTGGCCTGGCACACAGCAGTTATTGTTAGCTATGAATGCTACCACTGACCACTGCCACAATAACTAATCTCAGAGCATGTCAACTGCTCCTTCGATTTAAGTATAGAAAGCCACACCAGACAAGGCTCGCCCAGTTCCCAGGAAGATCCTCCAAGCTCACAGGGTTTCTAGGAGGGAAGGGAGACGTGGGGATGAGAGTCAACGGGCTGTGTGCCAAGATGGCATCTGCCTGTTAGAAGAGCTTGCTCACAGGCTCTCGCAAGGAGCCACATCTGCTTGTTTAGACCCCACGGAACGCTCCACCCCCTGGAAGAGTGTGTGATCTGTAAAGGATGTGGGACAGCAGGGGAGGAAGCTGGAGAACCCACCTGCCAGCTGAAGTGAGTTAATCAATGCTGGCGACCAAAGGGCCTGGCCAGACCTCCTGCTCACTGCCCAGTGATTCAGGACTGGGCCCAGGCTGCTCTCTACCCGCCTCTGCCCATTTCCCCCAGGCCCACGGGCAAGAAAACTTGGATTCCCAGACAACTGCTCCCAGGGACACCAGCAGGATAAGCAGCTTCTCTTAACCCTCTCCCACCTTGCTGACGGCCACTCAGACACTTCCATGCACAGTGACTTCTGAAATCGGGATGTGCCACTGCCATTCACGGGACGTGCACTGTGCACTTCTCTGGGCTTGGCAGGTGCTCGGGGTGGCTGTCACGCTGGCTGCTGGCCTCTGGAGCAGCCCACACCCTCTAATGGTAAGTCTCAGCCTGATGGTACCTGGCCTCTTCGCTTTTTTTGGAGGGGGGCCACGCTGCATGGCCTATGGCATCTTAGTTCCCTGACTAGGGATCGAACCCATGCCCCCTGCAATGGAAGTGCAGAGTCTTAACCACTGGACCACCAGGGAAGTCCCGACTCTTCGCTTCTTATACTCTAAAAATTCTTCAAATCAGTTCACTCTTTACACTTAAACATGTTCTGAAAATCAAACCCACATAAGGAAACCCACAAGGCCCTTCCAATCCCTCGGGGCTGAAGTGGGGAAGCTGCTAGGGTGATGCCAAGCAGCTCGCAGGAGAGTAGGCGGCCTGGGCCCCTGCCCTGTGGGGACAGGGCAGACAGAAAGAGAGTCTGAGGGCCAGCCATCCCACGTGCTAGCACCTCGCCACAGAGGTGGCTCCCCTCTCTGGGTCAGTGCTGATGAAACGAACCCCGTATACTGAGCGCCCACTACACACCCAAGCATTCACAGATTTGGCACTCTTGCTATTTCCTGCATCTTCCACCATCCTCACAGGCGCCCACAGACATGACTCTTGTTGCAGCCCCCGTTTTCAGAGGAGGGATGCAGACTCTTAAATTCTGAGTAAGTTGCTCAAGCAGCATAAGACCCAAATCTGAGCTGAAAGCCCCCTCCCTCAACCCTCCCATTCCCTTACCTGAGCACGTGTAACTGTGTCAGATTTCTAGGTCAGGGCGGTCCCTAAGCGGAAGACCCGCCAGCCCCAGGTAGACAGGCTCTGAGTGCGGCACCCGGGAGACCTGGACTCTTTCTCTGGTTCAGCTGGGACTCCCAGCAGCTGCTCCCCCGCCCAGCCCCTTTAGCTGTGGGCCAGGATACTAGGAGGGGAGAGACGGGACCGCAGGTGCACATGGAGTCTCCCCGGTCTGCCTGTTCCAACCAGTGTTTTAGGACCTAGGGATCAAGGACACAACTACTTCCTGATTCTGAACCCCTCAGGGGAAAACAGTGCTTCCTGTTCAGGGCTGCACCAAAGGTGTGGTCACTGCAACAGGCCAGCAGCCTGTCCAGGGGACGTGAGACACCCCAAGGCTGAGATGTTAGGACCTGCAGGAGGACCTGTAAAATGCTCTGCCTGCCCCATGCGCCCCCAGCAACCAAGGAATTCAAGTCAGGGTAAGGCCCTGTTTCTGACAGCAAAGGTTAATGCATGTTAGCAGACACAGGGAGGGCCAAGAAAAACTTTGAAAAAACCCACACTGGCCTTCCTGTGACCTAGGCTGCACCTCCCTGGGTCTCAGTGGCTCCACCTGCTAATGGGGACAATCCTTCACCTGCTCAAGGGTGGGGGGATCCCCCAGCCCCTCAGGCCCCTCCTCCCAGGGGAAGGAATTAGAGCTCCATTAAACAGCTCTAACTCAGCTTGCAATACCCCAGCCTCCTACTGAAACAGTACCACGTTAACAAGTCAAAGCGGCCTTGCCAGGAGGAGGGAGGGCAGGTTCCCGGCCGCACGAAGGCTGGTGTGTGAACCATGTGGCACACAGCCCCATCCGCAGGCAGCTCCGTGACCTAGGGCAGGCACCCAACCTCTCTGAAACTCGACGTCCCCTACACTCCACAGGTGGCCATGTTGCCACCAGCCCTGCTCGCCTCCCCAGCCGCCAGCGGTGGCAGGAAGTCACAGTACACACAACACCTGATCCAGTGCGAAGCAGGCTCAGGAGGACTCCACAGGCCCGTCCACTCGTTCTCACCGCGAGCTGCCCCAAGCACTGGGCAGGAGACCGTCCAGCGCAGCACACACACCAAGCTGAGCGAGGAGAGGAAGGAGCTGGAAGGGTTACAGACTCCAGGCAAGAACCAGGCTGTGGTTTCATGTGAACTAGGATGACCCTGACTGAGAAAACCAGCAAGTGGTTTGGAAGATTCTAGTTCCAGGCTTCAGAAACAAAATGGCAGCGAATCAATCCTCTGGCTCTCTCGCCCCAAAAGGAAGTGACAGTATAATGGGAGTCGTGGGGATGGGCATTCAGGGGTCCCATCCCAGGGCAGCTGAGAAAGAGCTGCAGACAATTTCACAGAGCCCTCAGCTGCTCAAACTGAAGGGACCACGAAATCTAGGGCAGAGTTTTCAAACCTGCCCCTCGCAGACCTCAGAAATGACTGGAGGTCCCATGGGTGGGAAACAGATGGCTGAGAGGCCAAGCTCTGACCCCGTGTCGCCCAGAACAGTGTCACTTTTTCTGTTTCATACACAATATTTCTGTACGAGATTCCTTTGAGTAAAAGGCCCCACAATTTAAAGTTTGAAAACCACTGACCTGGTCCAACCATGTCGTTTCAGATGAGAAAGTGATGCTTGGAGAGTGAGTTTCCAAGGATAAACGAAAAGCCTGTTTTCTCAGATTAAATGCTTCGAAATTGGCACCCAGTGCTCACCACGCCTCCCTGTGTGCCAAGCTCCCCCACAGGACGAGGATGTGGGCAGTAGGATATTACTTCCCTCTTGTCTCTTTTCCCTGATTGCAATGCTCTCTCCTCTCCTTCAAGTCTAGCTGGCAGCTTGGGAACAATTTAAAGATAAATATTCCAAGTCAAATTTATTTCAGCTACACAACATCAGGGTCCTAGTGATCAGGTGAGAGCAGATCTGTTCCCCACAGGAGAGACCGTCAGCATGCTTCTTGGAATATTAATTACCACAAACGGGGTTCAGGAGTCTCCATCCATCCCATTAGTGGACACTCCCTGTGTACAGAACGTGGGCACCTGCTTTACAGGTGGGAAACCGAGGCCGGGAGAATGTAAGTAACCTTTCTGGGTCACACTGCCACGTCTGTGCCAAGAACAGAACACAGGTCGTCGACTGTAGTCCTTCTGCGTGGCAAGGGCACAGGAACTCAGAAAGAAAGGTCAAGTAGCAGGCTAGAACACAGGGAAAAAGGCAGCTAGGATACAGCGGCAAAACACTCAGCAAATACAAAGGGTTGTGCAGAATGCAGTCACCACGTCCTGCCATGTGCCTGGAGGGACATGTAAGCCTGTCCCCACCCCCCCACCCCGGGCTCTCATTCACTCCCCACAGCATAGGTCCACTAAGCCCTGACCAGCAAACACCCTTCTCTCTTCTGCCCTGCAGGGAGTAGGGATCAGAGCCCCAGAGCTCTAAAACACAGTAAAAGGAGTCACCAAAAAAGAAGTGACATTCAAAGAAAGAACCCCCTGAAGTTGGCAAAAAGACATCAAGAGGGGGATGCAAACAGGAGTAACAGCACGAGAGAGCCAACATTCCAGGAATCCGAATGCAGGCCAAGGAGAAAAACCCACAAGCGCAGCCTTCCCACCCTGGACTTCCCCCAAGGGTCTCAGGCCAGGCCACTGCAGCCAGAGCCGCCCATCCACCACTGTAGGCGCCAGCCACACGTGGCTACCGAGCACTGGGAAAGTGGCTAGTCCGGACCAAAGGTGCTGTAAAGGTAGAAGTGTATATAACAGCCTCGTTACATGTTGAAATGATAATATTTTGGATACGTTAAATAAAACGTAACGTTAATTTCACCTGTTTCTTTTTACTTTTTAAATGTGGCAACTAGACAATTTTAAATTACATATGTTGCTCGCATTACACTTCTATTGGACAGGGCTGGTCTAACCCAGGGGGGTTGGCAAGCTATGTATGCTCGTTCCATTGACCAAATCTAGCCCATTGGCTATTATTTTAAGGTCTCAAAACCAAGAATGGTTTTTACATTTTCCAAGAGTTATATAAGTACCTACTTAAATTCCTCGATTTTTCCTATGGGCCTGCAAAGCCTAAAATATATACTATCTGGCCCTTTAAGAAAAAATTTGCCAATCCCTTGTCTAGACTCTAGAAACAATCGGATATTCACTCCAATGACACAAGGAGCAGGGGGCAGGTTTGGAATTTGTGTGTGTGTGTGATTTTTGCACGTTTATTTTTTTAACTGAGATAAAATTCACATCACATAAAATTAACCACTTTAAAATGCATAATTCAGTGGCATTTAGTAATTTCCTCATGTTATATAAACAGCATCTCTATCTAATTCTAAAACATTTCATTACCCGAAAACAGAACCCCAACCCCATCAGCAGGCACTCCCCATTCCCCCCTTACCAGAACCTTGGCAACCACTAACTTGCTTTCTGTTTTTACAGATTTACCTGTTGTAGACATTTCATATAAGTGGAATCATACAGTATGTGACCTTTAGAGTCTGATTCTTTTCACTTAATATCATGTTTCTGAGGGTCCATCATGTTGTAGCATGTCTCAGTACTTCGTTCCTTTTTATGACTGAATGATATTCCATTGTATGGATTAGACCACAATTTGTTTATCTATTCATCCACTGATCAATATTTGGGTTGTTGCTACTTTTTAGATATTGTGAATAGCGCTCTTACAAACATATGCATAAAACTATTTGTTTGAATACCTGTTTTCAATTCTTTTGGGTATATGCTAGCAATGGAATCACTGAGTCATACGCTAATTGTTCTGATGAACTGCCAAACTGACTTCCACAGCGGCTGTACCATTTTACATTCCCACGAGCAATGCACAAGGGCTCCAATTTCTCCACATTTTCACCACACTTAATACTTCCCCTTTTCTACTAAAGCCATCCTAGTAGGTGTGAAGTAGTACCTCATTATGGTTTCAATTTGCATTTCCCTAATGACTAATGATGATAACCATCTTTTCATGTGCTTATTGGCCATTTGTAAGGTCTGGAACTTCTGACACACCCCTTGCCAAACTACCTACCAATCTGTGAATAATCACAAATCTTCTAAAAAGGGTGGGCATGGAATCTTCCCATTGTTTCTGAGATGAATGTTAAGTCAAATAAAGAAGTTCCATACCATGGAACTTCTAAGAAAGTCACAGGAACAAAGGGAAATGATGAAATGATTGACTGAAATGACTGATGAAATGATTCACTGAGGCCAACTCCTGGCCCACCCACCTCTATGTCTGGGATTCCTACACCAAGGCCCCAGCAGTCCCAGCAACGGAGTATGGACACAGCAAGGGGCAGAATTAGACCAGGAGGGCTGAGGGGGGACAAAGAAGGACTGAAGAGCTGGGAAAGATCAAGACCAACCTGCTCATTCTCCAGGAAGGAGAAACAACCCAGCCAAGGTCCCACAACAAAACAATGCTAGACCAGGGACTAGAACTGAAGTTTGGTACTCCTTCCACAAAAAGTGATTCCTAATAGTGCACGAGTCAGCAGGAGAATGAGACATCATGTCAGGTCAATACCCACCAGGAACCCTGGCTAGGATGAGGACCTGGAAGCCAAGAACCCTAGTTCCAGACCTGCTGCTCTGCTCCCTCTATTCTCATTTCACTCTACACAGCCTCCTGAGTGACTCCATTCACTCCCATGACATCAGAATTCCCACCTGGTCCCCACCCCTCCTCCAGCTCTAACCGCCTACTGCCTTAAGTGGGTGATTCCACCTAAGGACCAAATTGGACCTCTACCTCCTCCAAGTCAAACTTACCACACTATTTTTACTCCTCCCCGCTCCCTCAAATCTACTCCAAATCTGCTATTCTCAACTGCCGTTAAGGGTACTTTTATCCACACAGGTTTCCTCAATCCCCACTCCGATCAACTGCCAATATCCTGTCCCTGGTGTCTGACGACTCCTTTCCCTCCTGGCCAGCACTGACCTAGAGAAGACCTTTACTGACATTTAATTGGACTTCTTCAAGAGCATCTATTAGAACTTCTGCCTTTAGCCAGAATTATCTTCCTAAAACACAAATCCAATGGATTAAAAAGCTAAGCATAGGAAATTCCCTGGAGGTCCAGTGGTTAGGACTCCACGCTTTCACTGCCAAGGGCCTGGGTTCGATCCCTGGTCAGGGAACTAAGGTCCCACAAGCCATGCGGTGCAGCCAAAAACCAAACGAACAAGCAAAGCTAAGCATAAAAATAACTATAAAAGAACTAAGAAAAACATCAGAGACTACTTTATAACATTGGAAAGAACACCTTCATAAGAATGAGAATAAAACTACAAACTATAAAGAAAAACATGGGAATTAAACTGTCACATTTAAAACTACCACATGAGAAAGAGAAATGACCATACAATTAAAGACAATGTATGACAGGTGCCAGATTAACATCTAGAGCAGGAGTCGGCAAACCATGGCTCACAGGCCGATCCTGCCAGCTACCTATTTTTGTAAATAAAAGTTTCACTGGAAAGAGCCATACCCCTTAGTGTATGTCTTGTATACAGCAACTTCACACACCGGCTTTTGTGCTACAATGGCAACGCTACGTAGTAGCCACTAAGATCTTATGGCCCACAAGGCTGAAATATTTACTATCTGACCTTTAGGAAAAGTTTGTGGACCGCTGACCTAGGGTATATACAGAAGCTCCTACAAATCAATGGTGGGGGGGCCCTAACCCGATAGAAAAATGAGCAAATAATATGAAAATCCACGAAAGAACAAAATATAGTCAATAAATATTACTAAAAGAGGCTTAATCTCACTGGTAACTAGGGAAATTATTAAAGAATTAAATAATTTGATAATACCCAATCCTGGCAATGGTATGATACAGCCTTTTTTGGAAGACAATTTGGTGATTATCTGTAGAAAAAAAAAAATTTAATGCACTTGATGTCAACCTAGCTATTCTATTTTTACGTATCTGCCCCCAGAGAAATACTTGCTTTCGTGTGCGCACGCACATGCATTCTCGCGCTCTCACTCTCTCTCTCTCTCTCACACACACACATACACACACACGCACGCACACACACACACACACACACACACACACACACACACCCAAAAGCAGTTAGAAAGCTGTTCGTTGAGGCATTCACTGTCTATAATGACAAAACCTGGAAGTAACCTTGCTGTCCACCAATAAGGGAATGGTTAAACTATGGTACATCCCTGATGGTACAATATGCAAAATATCCCTGATGGTACAATGTGCAAAAAACAAGTTTGGTATATTGATATGTATTACCATGAAAATGGCTATAAAACATCATTAAGCAGAAAAAACAAAATATATTTCAGAGCAAAAACGCACATACAGTTTAGGTTTAAATAGGTTTTTTAACTGTACTTGAGTCTGCATGTATGCAGAGAAATGCATAGGAGAAGGACTAAAGGATAAATGCCTTAAAGAGGAGGTGGCCTCAATGATCACTGATCTATCTTCCAGCCTTGATGGTCTAAAATAAGCTCAGGGTGGGAGGGGCAACAGGAAGCAGGGGCTTGAAGGAGACTGATGGGAACCGATTGGCTGAGGTTTTCTAATGGAGCCATGAGGATGAGAGTAAGAGGCTGGGGGAGGGCCGGATGCAGGGAGCAGCAGCTAAGGCTGCTGGCAACAGCCCTGAGTCTCCCTCCGTCTCTCTTCAAAAACAGTTTCTTCCTGAAAGATCCCAAGAGGTAGAAGGCTGGCCTAGTCTCTCCCAGCACAAATAACCCCACTCATTTCAGAAACGACCATTCCACTTGTGCCCTGGAGGGCCCAGGCCTATTTCAAAACCCACAATTCAACTGTGAATACAGTGCAAGATTAAGGTACTTTTAAATTTGTGACATCCCCCTCCCCACCAAATCCAATTAATAATCAGCATTTTAAAAACAGACTCAATTCAAATATGCAGATTCCACTCTAATTCATCTAAGTTTAAGAATCGGAAAACAAGCCCTAGGAGGTGTAAACACCCAATTTAGGCAGCTGCCTGGAATAACCAGAAAACTCTCTCAGAATAACCCTTGCCAAACCAGAAACTTCCTAAATCCAAGCTTACTGTTCTGTAGGTGATTCCTGTTCATTTGTTTTTTAAACTGCAAGAAGAAAAAGTTTCATACGATGTCATGCCTTGCTTTTCACAACAGCCTAGTGAGGCAGGAGAGCCAGGGATCCCTGCTCCCAATTTACAGAGAAGGAAAATAAATTATAACGAGGCAAAGGGACTTGTTCAAGGTCACGCAGCTGCAAGTGATAGCCAAGCCTAGAAGTTCAGTCCCCTGACTCCTGGTCCAGGACCCTCATGGCCACATGAACTGCTTCCCAGGGCAAGGCGTCCAGTGGAGAGGAGAGCATCTCCCTCAGAAGCCCACTACAGCCCGGCACACCACCAGGACACGGACCCTGCCGTCCTAACGCTCTGACTCCGCAGCCCTGGGTGCGGGGTGAAGCTCTGGGTCTCGGGTACCAGAAGTTTCTTTCTGGCCACTGGGGAAGGCAGCCGGTCCCAGGCCGTCACCCCTGCCCTGCCACCCACTCGGCCGGCCGTGTAAACACTTCGCAGCAAGAGAAACGGCCAGGCCAGTCCACTCCAAAGCAGCGTGTCGGTGGAAGGAGCGCCCACGACGAAGTCAGCTGGGCTGGAACGGGAAGGGGCTCCCGGCCTCGCGCAAAGGGACCAAGGGAAGCTCGTGGCGGCTGGGGGGACGGAGGCTTGGGGGGGGGACGGAGGCTGGGGAGAGGCCGGGGGTGGGGGGGGGCGGGGCCGACCGGGAAAGCGGGAGTGGCCGCGCGGGGCCGCAGAGCCCAGCTCCGGAAGGGCCGGCCGGGCCCTGGACCCGCGCCGGGGCACGCGGGACGGCCCGGCGCCGCGCTGTGGGCGGGTTTCCGCCGCCAAAGCGTGCGAAACCCCCCAGGGACGAGGGACAGAGACTCGGCCGGGAGCGGCGACCCTGGGGGCGGGGAGGCCGTGCGAGCCCCTCCCCCGCCGGCGGCCCCGGGTCGCGGCCCAGAGCGAGACCCGGACCCAGGCCGCCCCCGCCCGGTGGCCGCCGGTGGGAGAGGGCGCGGAGCCGGGCGGCCGAGTGTGGCCCCGCGCTTTGTTCCCGCGCTCGGCCGGGCGCCTCGAGACGCCGAAACGCATGAGTCACCGGGCGGCGAGCGGAGGGCGCCGCTCAGTCCCGCGGGCGCCGCTTTGTCCGCCCCGCCCGTGCCGCCCGCTCACCTGCGTCAGGTCCTCGTCGTTGAGCAGATGCGACTCGCGGGGCTTGAAACAGTTCTGACACTTGCTCTTGTTGAAGATGTTGGCCTGGAATTTCCTGCACGGGTTCTCCTTGGCCGCCGACATGGCCGGGAACGGGCTCAGGCCGGGCACCGCCGCATCCCCGGCCGCCGCCTCCAGCCGCGCACGCAGGCCGGCGCCTCACAGAGCGCGCGGCCCCCGCCGCCCGCCCGCGCCGCCGCCGCCGCCGCCGCCCGCCGGTCCCGGGCCCATGGACGCGGCCTCGCGCGCCCACTCCCACTCCCGCCGCCGCCCCGCCGATCCCCGCGCTCGGTGCCCGCACCGCCCTCGGCCGCAGCGAAGGGGAGCGGAACGCCGGGCGCACTCCAGGGCGGCAGGCGCGCGCGAGGGAGCGACAGGCCAGCGCGCGGGGCGTGGCGGTGCGCGGGGCGGGGCCGCTTCCCGGCGCGATCGGCGGCCCGGCGGGTCAATGGCAGCGACGCGTCCTGGCTAACAAAGAAACGCCCTGGCCAATGGGAGCCGGGGGTGGGACAAAAGGCGGCCAGGCGCAAGGTAACTTGTGTAGGCGAAGTAAGGCGGGGCGTGGTGGGGAGTTCAGGCTTGGTGGACGGGCGCGCGGCCGCCGGTCCTGACAGCTGCGTGGGCGGGGCCTGCGGGAGGGGGGGCGCGGCCTGCGGGAGGGGCGGGGCCTGAAGGCGGGGCGGGGCCTGAAGGCGGGGCGGGGCCTGCAGGCGGGGGCGGAGGCGGGGGCGGGGGCGGAGGCGGGGCGGGGGCGGGGGCGGGGGCGGGGACGGCGGGCTGGCTCTGCAAACAGTTCCTGCAACCTCGCGGTCCCGCGCCCACGCGGAGACGATTAGTTTGGCACCCACTATGCGCCGGCCCCGCGTGGCGGTCAGCAAGGCTACATACTGTTCCAAGTACTTGATATGCATGAGCTCAGCGAAGGCTCACAGCCTCCCCATCCCCATCCCCATCTTACGAGGGCGGACACTGAGGCGCAGAGAAGTTAAGGAGAGGGACGTAGGGTTTTGAGCGGCGGGGGGTGACTAAGAGATGTCAGCCCGGAAGAGCTGTCAGTTCTATTGCAGAAGATTAGTAAGGGCTGACGCGGTGCCAGGTACTGAGCCAGGCATTCCTGTCCCCACTACGTGCTTGAGGAAAATAAGGCTCCGATGTGTGCGTGTGCGGGGTCTACTAGGCGGCCCAACTGTCACTCCAATCGTCCACTATCCAGCCTCCTGGCCAGAAGACCACTTGGAGAAGACTGTAAAGGGGGCGCAGGCAGAAGGCTCAGCAGCCAAGAGAGGGGGGCTCCTTGGGGAAATTAGGGGTGGCTTCAGAGAGGAGGGGAAATTCAAGCAGAAGGTGAGAGGTCGAGAGGGGCTGGGGTGGAGGTAGCAGAGGAAGGAGCAGGACGGATGAGGCTGAGGGATTCCCGAGGGCCAGGGCACCCCACGCCTCGGGTTCCAAGCTCGGGCGCGCGTAAAGGTCATCCTGCCGGCAGCCAGGAGTCTACCACGGGAGTTTCCAAACAGGGGGTGAGCCAACTCAGCCCTCACAGAGGAGGCGACACTGAAGCATGTTTTAGTGGCAGCGACAGCAGCTGTTGCTAAGGGAATGGAAGGTTTTAGGAGAAGCAGCAACTGCTTCCAGGGCTGTGTACTTTTCCATTGAGCATCCGGTGAACAACCCGGGGAGGTGAATTTCAAGTCAGTGTAAGAAAATACTTTCCTCCCAAGAGAGCTGAAGAAAGGTGGATCAAACTCCTGTGGTCACCTAAGGGGGAAGGCCAGCTCTTGACCTTGGTTGAGTGCCTTCACCTACCCGCTGCCTCAGTTACCTCATCTACAAAATTGGCATGATTGTGTGCTTATTGTTAGCATTACATGATATAATGCCTATCAAATATTTAGCATAATGTGCCAGAATGTTAATTGGTGAATCCAAGCAAAAGGTGTTTATTGTCCGATCCTTGCAAATTTTCTGTTGGTTTAAATTTTTGCAAAATAAAAAAGTGTGTGTGTGGTGGGGAAGACAGACAATTGCACAGAATACTCAGAAACTGACACCAATGGTGGCCTCTGGGGAGGGAGCTGGGTGGTGAGAGGTGACCTACTTTTAATTTTCACTGTGAGCCCTTTTGTTTCTTTGGATTTGATATTGTGTGCATGTATAACTTGTTTTAAAGTAACTTTTTAAAGTCCTACTTTGGATTTGATATTGTGTGCATGTGTAACTTGTTTTAAAATAACTTTTTGAAGTCCTACCCATGCCTCAAGGCCAACTCAAAGGCCCCTTCCCTTAAGAAAATCCTTGGGGGACTTCCCTGCAGGTCCAGTGGTTAAGACTCCGTGCTTCCACTGCAGGGGCCATGGGTGCGATCCCTAGTTGGGGAACTAAGATCCCGCATGCCACATGGGGTGGCCAAATAAATAAATAATAAAAAGAAAAAAGAAGATGCTTGGCAGGTTCCGCTCAAGTCAGCCGACACATCCAGTGCCTGCCTTGAATGGCAAGGGTCTGCAGCTGGGGAAATAAAGAGGCATTTGATTCGGGCCTGCCTGGGAGGAGCTCACACTTGAGCAAGCGGAGACAAATAAGAACAGAGGGCAGACAGACAAATTCAATCCGGGGTGTTGTGAGGGTCCAGTCAAGGGCACCCAGCTCTGTCTGTGGCTTCAGGGAGGGCTCCTTGGTGGAGGCAGTGCCAGGCTGAGACCTGAGCTGAATAAGAACCAGCCAGGAGAAGGCAAAGGGAAGTCACTCCAGACAGAAGTAGCACAGAGAGGTGAGAGTGAGGGGGAACAGTAAACAGATGGTGCTCGCACAGGTTTAGCCCTCGCTGAACGAATACCTATTACGGCAGATTAAAGCTCACCGTCTTCAGGGAGATGGGCGATGTTGGTGTTTATTATTATTGTTGTTTTGTCTCCATCTTACAGAAAACACACATGAGGCTCAGGGCGTTTGAAGAACTTGCCTGTGGTCCCAACATGCACTCTCCAAGTGAGGATTCAAGCCCACACAGACTGACCCCAGAGCTGCCTGGGCAGTAGGGAACCATTAAGTGAAATCTTTAGATTGAACACTTAAGAAGGGCTATTGGCCTGGAGAATGAAGCAGAGGTGGAGACCAGAAACATGACTGATTAGGAAACTACTCCGACAGGCCACAGAGCAGCGAAGGTAGAGGCTTGAATTAGGACAGAGTCAGTGGGAGACTTCGGGAAATATTCAGGACGGACGGGTGTACTTAACCCTTCCAAGTGGGGCTCTCCAGACCTGACCAGACTGTGGCACTGTCCGAGCAGGGCTGGGTTGTGGTTCCGGCTGCATTTCCGCGCCTGCTTCACCGCCTGGCATGTGGTAGGCACTCACAAAGTGTGAACCAACGAAAACTGACCGTTCTGTCTCGTATTGTTGTCTCTCCCCCACCAGAGTATAAAACCCACGCGAACAGGGTGTCTTCCAGCCTTGGTTTCCGTTTCCGGGATCCTAGAACAGCACTTGGGACAAGGTCAAATACTGCACATGAACACAGAAACATTCATCGGGCTGTACACTTATGATCTGTTCACTGCAGACATCTCTGTGGATAACGCAGAGCTCAAATAGGCAATAAACAGGCAAGCAAGCAAAGCTCTCTCACCTGGGCCCCAAATGCAGGCAAGTCGTGCTCTGCACACCTGACAGCATCCTGTAAGGAGCGGGACTTGTGTGTGCACACGTGTGCGTATCCGCTCTTAGACCCAGCTGTGGAACCCCCGCGTGGACACACTCACAGAGGTAACTGCTCTAATCTCGGTCACCGCGGATCAGTCTACTCGGCCCTTGAACCGCGTGTGAGTGGAATGTGCACTCTGTGTCTGGCTTTCTCACTCACCCGTGGGTCTGTGCACCCTGTGCCGTCACGTGTGTCAGTGCCTCACGATTTCTCACCGCTGCCGCAGAGTCCACTGGCTGGGCGGCCCCGCGAATGTCCCCAGTCTGGGCCGTGGTGAGTGAGGCTCGGAGGGGCACCCTTTGGCCTGACTCTGGCCCACATAAGCACTTACTTCTGTTGGGACCACCCAAGAGGGCACAGCTGGGGATTTGGTGAGCCTGTGTTTCACAGAACAGGAAACTCCCGGACAGTCCTCCCATCTGGGGGCTGGCCCTCCTCTCCCCCTCCGCTTCTTAACTTGGTAATAAGATTCACCTGGGGGATGTGTTGCTTCTCCAGCTCACGGGGCCTTCCCTGGAAATGCCGAACCAGGGCCTGTCGGTACTCTGGAAGCCATGGGTTGCCAGGCCCGCCTGACCTTTAGGCGAGTTTTGGAAACAGTGATGGAGCTGTGGTTCTCCAGTCTTGAGCGATTTAAAAAATACCTACTCTGGGCCCCGATTCCCAGATATTCGGATTTAATCGGCATCTGGAAAAACTCCTCGAGGGAGTTACTGTAGGGGCAGGGGCACGGCCCACTGGTTCAGGGAGAGTGGGAGGGACAGCCCACGAGGTCGCCAGCCCAGGAGGGCCCAGGAGGTCACAGGGCTGCACGAAACCACCCACCGACCCAGCGCCACCGGCTGCTGCTTTATTGCCTCTCTAGGTTGTGCGGGCTGACTGGGCCCCGGCTCTGTCCTGCTGGCCTGGCCTGGGGGTCTAGTGTGAGCCCAGTGAGATGGTGCCCGGGCTCTCCCCACAGCTCAGGGATCCCCAAAGTGCTCCAGGAGGGGGAGGCAGAAGCCAGCAGGGTCTCAAAGTCCCTCCGCCTTCTATGAGCCAGCACAGCTGCCCCAGCCCCAGGCACTGCCCCAGGGCCTCAGCCCCCTTTCCGTGAGCTTCACCGGGGGCCCCCTTGAGACTGGCTGCCACAAACAGTGTTTACTCATAGGTTATTGTGTGAGGACAAAATATATTAATACACGTGACGTGTCTAGTTTGGTATCTGAAACAGTAACTGCTCCGAAACTTTCAGCTTTTATTATGCCTAGAACCTCTATGTCGGGGTTGGTGAGCTTGTATTTTAGGCTTTGCAGGCTCCGTGGTCTCTGTCGCAAGTTAACCCCCTCTTGCTGTTGTCCCGTGGAGGCTTCATAGACAATACATAAGTACGTGGGCGAGGCTGTGTTCCAATAAAACTTTATTTACAATAACAAGCGGGGGGCCAGGTCGGCCCTCTTCCTTGGGTCCCCTCTTTTCCTCTCGGTCGGGCCTCCCTGTCCTGGCCAGTCTCTCAGGAAGGTGGGTCTCCCTGGTCCTGGTCTAGCCCCTGTCAGCCATCACGTCGGCTCTCGGGGTTCCATGGTCATGGAGCGCTGTCAGTGTGCCCTAGGCTGGATGCTAGGTTCCATCACATATAAGCGCACTGAACCCAACTACCACCATTGGAAGGCAGTTCTGGCAGTGCCAAGTGGTGCCTGATGGGGGTCACTGTTAACCTCCCATCCCCCAGCTGTCCCCCAAAGCCACCCCAAATGGTCCAAATGCAGCTTACTAGCCCCTCCCTGACTGCCGCCTGGGGTTAGTATTACTCCCAGCTTACAGGTGAGGAAACTGAGGCCCAGGAAGGTCGAGGACAGCATTCAAGGTCGTACAACCAGTAAACGGTGAGGCCTAATTCAGACGTGGGCAGCATATCCATAACCACTGCCCTACCCGACCCCGGCCAAGGGTGCTGTGGGCAGGCGGGCCCCGCCCTTCCCCGGGGCTCAGGTGCGGCTGCCCTGGAAGGAGATCAGAGGATCATGGAGGCCCCTTCCAGCTCTGACTCCTGCAGACACCGAATGACAACAGTCCTCAAAAATGCACTTGAAGAGAATGACAGGCACTGGACATACAAAGTCCGGCAGGAGGGCAATTTCGCCATTCGATTAAAATTTTAAGCATGCACACCCTTTGACCTAGTGATTCCCTCTAGAAAGACAGGTGTGGAGTTGCTCACGTGCACAAAGGTATGTTACACACAAGGATGCGTCCCTGTTCTCAAGAGCAGAACCGCGGAGACATGCCAGCTGGCCACCACCGGAGGATCCAATAAATAAATGATGGTTCTTTGATACAGGGGAGCACCGCGAAGCTAGTAAAGAATGAGAGGGTTGAAGCGGCCAGCCGTCTGCAACGTAAGGTGAAGTTTAAAAGCTGGTAGGAAAATGGTGTGTGTCTTGGTAGCTCCCTCCTGTCTTAAGTGGATACAGAGACAACATACACAGTATTTGCACAGAGAAGTTCTAGAGGCGCAGACACCAAACTGCTGAAATTAACCCTGGGAGGGACAAGAACGTGGACTCTCAGCTAAGCTATTGATTTATATCATGTGTGTAAATTTTTGAAAACAAACTTTTGGTTTTTATAGAGAGTCATGTGATGAAGGTTGGTGTCCCCACCCCCAGCTTCCACAGTCCAGCTCAGGAAGAGCCTCCTTTCAGGCACCCTCCTCCCCTCCCCTCCCCTCCCATATTATATTAGAGCAGACCCCAAACTCATACCATTCTTCAGTAAGTACTTCAACGTGTGCAAAGATCATACACAGGCATACCTTGGAGATACTGCGGGTTTGGTTCCAGACCACTGCAATAAAATATTGCGATAAAGGAAGTTGCACAACAACAACAACAAAAATACTTCAACGTGTGTCTCTAAAAGATAAGGACTATTTCTTTTTAAGAATTTTTGTTTTAACATTTATTTATTTATTTGGTTGCACTGGGTCTTAGTTGCAGCACGCAGGCTCCTTAGTGGAGGCATGCGAACTCCCAGTTGAGGCATGCGAACTCCCAGCTGCGGCATGCATGTAGGATCTAATTCCCCGACCAGGGATCAAACCTGGGGCCCCTGCATTGGGAGCATGGAGCCTTAACCACTGTACCACCAGGCAAGTCCCAAGGACTATTTTTTTAGAACAGCCACAAACCATGATCACACCTAAAAAAATAATAATTCTTTAATATGTTCGGTAACTTCCAGTTATCTCAAAAAAATGTGAGTTATTTTCATAATAATAATAAAGGTTGAAAACGAAAAGGAAGCCAATCCAGGGGACAGACAGACTGGTACAACTCTCCTGCAGGTTTGTTTAGTGACACTTATCAAAAGCCTTAAAAATATGCTTATCTCTGACCCTGCAATCCCAACCCATGAATTTGTTCTAGGAAAACAAGATGAAAGAGAGAGGCGGACACTGTTGCCGGGTGTGCCGCGCGCCTGCCACAGAGAGGCTGCTTGGAAAATATTTGTTGAATGTGAGGTTGAGCTCCAGCGTTGTTCTTTGCTGCTTTGTTTGTAAAAGGAAAAACCGAAAGCAACAGAAGAAGTGTAAGACATTAGGGTCCCAGCTCAACAAACGACGACAGAACCATACAATGGAGTGTTGTCCCTGTCATTTGAAACCAGGTCGTGGTAACGCGCACAATACTCCCCCTGCCCTCGAGCGTGGCTTGACTTCACGATTGACATCCAGAGCATGGAGCAGGAATGCAACAACAGTAGTTTACAGTGGAGAAGCCCAGCAGATGCTCCGCCCCTGGACACCAGCAGTGATAAATCATGTGGACGTCAGGTACCCGGATGGGATGCCCCGAGAAGGGTCTCCCCCACAAAACCATTACCGCAGTCTCATCGTGAGAAAAACATCAGACAAACCCAATGGACCCACATTCTACAAGACGCCTGAGCGGTGCCCTTCAAAATTGTCAAGGTCACAAAACAGGAGGAAAGGTAACAGCTTGGCCTGAATGCCGTATGGGGTCCTGGACAGGGTCTTGGAACAGGAAAAGGACAGTCGTGGAAGAACTTGCAAAATCCTAATAAAGCCCCTAGTTTAGTTAACAATAATTTACTAATGTTGGGACTTCCCTGGTGGTCCAGTGGTTAAGAATCTACCTTCCACTGCCAGGGACATGGGTTCGACCCCTGTTTGGGGACCTGAGATCCCACATGCTGCAGGGCAACTAAGCCCGTGCACTCTAGAGCCAGCGTGCCACAACTAGAGAGCCCGCGTGCCACAACGAAGAGCCCATGTACCGCAACTAAGACCCAACACAGCCAAATAAATAAGTAAATAAATATTTTTTTAAATAATAATAATTCACTGATGTTAATTTTTTAGTTTCGGCAAATGTGCCACGGTTAAGTAAGACATTCACATTCAGGGAAGCTGGGTAAAGCGTGGACAGGAGCCCTTTGTGCTCTCTTTGCTGCAAATCTAAATTGTTCCAAAACGTAGTAGTATTTTAAAGAGCCAGAAGGTAGGTATTTCCTTTTTTTTTTTTTCTTTTTTTTTATGGCCCCACCCCTCGACTTCCAGGACAGTTTCCCAACCAGGGATCAAACCCAGGCCGGGCGGTGAAAGCTCGGAGTCCTAACCACTGGACGGCCGGGGAATTCCTGAAGGTAGATATTTTTTAGCGTAAGAATGTACACATGATATATTAAAGGGGAAATCTGTGTCTGGTCTCATACAGTTTTTGCTGAACGAGCCCATTTTTGTAAAAATATCACTGAGAAGGTGTGTGCATATAGGTGAATGGGTGTGCACGTACACACACGCAGGAGAATAGGTCTGGGTGCACAGACTCCCGGTGCTGCAGCCCCAGGGCAAGGGGGAGAGGTGGGCTGGTGCCCGCCGTCCTTCTGAAATGTCCTACGGGACCTGGAACCAGTCCCGACGGATCTTCTCATTCTCCAAAAGAAATCGAAATCCAGGCTGCTACCCAAATTTCTAGGACCCACTCGGCCGTGGGGAGAAGGCCTCCAGGGTCACACAGCCAAGGAGAAGAGGGCTTGGGTGCCAAGAGGCAGGCAACCCGGGCGTCAGCGGGGCCGCCCCACCTTGGCCCCCTCTGCTCCTGGGCCTGGAGGACCGCCAGCTCCCCGGGGTGGGGGCTGGGGAGCTGCCACTTTCCCGGCCTCGGCCCTGCACGCGGCCAGGCTGGGACGGAGGTCTGCTCGGGGCCCACGGGGCCGGTGCTGACCCTCTGTTGGGCAGGTCACTGTGCATGTGTGTGCGCGCATGCGTGTGAGTGATGGATCCGGCATCCCCTCGGGTGTCCGTGTCTGTGCACGTCTGGGTGGGTCTGGCCGTCTTTCAGAGTGTCCACAGGCATGGCCATGCTGTGTACCTACATGAGTAGTGGCACGTTCATCCGTGGGTCCACAACCGTGAGTGTGAGGGCGCATCGTGCAGATGTGCACACCTGTGTCTCTGTTGTATGCGTGTGAGATGATCCTCTGTGTTTATGTGTCTGTGGGCAGGGGCCCTGGCTGGCTGGCCCCAATGCCTACATATCTGTGTTTCTGTGGGACTGCCTGTGTGTTTATACCATGTGTGTACACGTGCGCACATGTGTGTGTGTGTCTACTCTGTTCAGTTGTGTTTGCTTGTATGTCTATTGTATGTATGGGCGTCTCGGGTGTGTCTGTGCCTCTGTGTGAGTGTATGTTAGTGTCTGTAACTGTGTGCGTGTCCACTGAGTGTACATATGTGTGCATGTATGTGGGAGTGTTGGATACTGGAGGTCAGGAGTCAGGGTTTGGGGGTTAGAGGTCACAATCATCACCAGCTTCTCAATTCCCTGGTTCCTGCAGGTCCCCGTGAGAAGCACGTAGGTCCAAGCACCCCCTCCAGCTCCCGAGCCCGAGGCACAGGGTGAGAAGGCCAAGGGTGGGCCAGCAGCAGAGTCCAGGCTTGGAGGCCCCAGAGTACACTCTTTTGTGTCCCCTCCACACATTGCAGCCACCAGTCTGCCTTGGCGTGGCTCCTGGGGGCCCCTTGCCTTTGGCCTTCGAAGAGTCTTTGCTCCAAGACACAGCCCCCACAGCCCACCAAGGTACTGCCTGAAGGCCTTTTGTTTACAGGTGAGCTGGGGGGGCTGGGGGAGGGTTGGGGGATTGAGGCGATGGGTGAATGGGGGGTCAGCTGGGGTGAGTAACAGACGCAGGAAGCCTCAGAGCCTTAGGCCAGAGGGACCCTTGGAGACCCTCTGGTCCAGTCCCCTGTTTTACAGATGAGGACACTGAGCCCAGAGAGGGCAAGATCCTGACCTGAGGTCACACAGCAATTCCCCAGCAGAACTGGCCTTCCCTTCAGAGAGCTGGGTAGCACCAGGGTTCACAGGAGTCATTCATTCATTCAACAAACATGTACTGAGCACCTACTGTAGCCAGGCCCTGGGGATACAGGCACGGACCAGACAGACACAACCCTTGCCCTCATGGAGCTTATACGCTAGTCACAGAGACAGACCATAAGCATAGCAAAGGTTCACTCGATCCCCAAGCTCCTTTCTCTCCTCTCAGTTACTGGGCACTCACTTGAACACCCTCACTAGTACCATCCACCTGTTTCCCCTCCCCCACAGGCTGACTGAAAGCCCTCCAGTCCCCGTCCGGAGCGCTCAGACCAGTTCCCCAGCCTCCCCTCGCTGCCCTGGGTCCAGTTGCTCTTCCAGAGTTTGGCTCCTCTCACTGCGTCCGAGGCTGATAAAACAGGCCCATCTGGTTGTCTTGGGTTCATGGGCAGATGCTTTAGGTCACCGGGTGTTCCATTCACTTCCCCACCACGATGGTCACCTTGGAGCCGGTGAGGAGGTGGCGGCAGGAGCCAGCTTGCTCTGGGTCCAGGGGGCCTAGAAGGGAGGCTGAGGTTTCACGTCGAGGGGAGAGGCTTTGGTTCCATCTTAGGAAGAACGTCCTCTCTAAAAACAGCGGATGGCATGGCCGTACGTCACTAGTGGAGGGGCCCCCAAGGCCCTAAGAACGGGACAGGTAAGCCCTGTCCTCAGCGGTGGGCAGAGGCCTGCTGTCTGCCCCCCCAAACGCCCGACACTCCCTCCCCCAGGACCTTTGCCCCACCCCTCTCTCTGCCTGGAACGGCTCCCAGGGCCCTTCTCACCCTCATGGGTTGGCACCTCACTCTGAAATCTCCTGCCTCCCGTACCGGACGGTCTGCTCTGTGCGGACGGAGCTGTTGTGCAACTTGCTTCCTTCTGTACGACACCCCCTCCCCAAGTTTCCTTCTAAAACCGCCTGGGCCGTGGGAGAGGCTCGGAGGCTCCTGGAGTGACCGGATGGCCCAGGGGAGCAGGGCACGCTGTCACCACCCCCAACGGCCTGGAGGGAGGGGTCCTGGCTCTGAGGGAGCGGGAGGGGTGGGAGGTCACTGGCCCAGGTGCCTAGGGTGTGCAGCGGGCCTGGCCTGGAGGGGCCCGGCTGGTCCCAGAGCCAGCAGCTGGCGAGGCTGCGGGCACACCTCCCACGTGACAGCTCTCCCCTCAGCCTCAGGCCTCCACTTCCTGCCCTGCCCAACCTCGGGGCTGACCTCAGGTGTGGCCTCTCCAGGGGACTGGCCTGCGGTTCAGGATGGGGACCCTGAAGCTCAGAGTCACGCAGCCAAGGAAAGAGGCACAACTGGGAGTCGTACCCGCGGTGGCCTCAGCTGGGCCGCCTGGCAGCCCGAGCCCTGGGCAGGCGTGTGGCTCCCTGGGTCACGGGGCTGCAGACCTGCCCCCTGCGTGCACTTGGCTGCACCCCAGGCATACATCAGCGGGGTGGACTGTGGACGGGGCAACCTCTCCAAAGAATGCGGCTCATTGTGAGCCGCCTCCCAGGATTCCTTCCTGACCCCACCCGGAGGTGAAGGTGGAGGCCGTCAGACCATCCAGGCCGAGAGGGCAGCCCCAACCAAGACCGTCTGGGCAGCTCCAGGAATAAAGATCATTATCTGATCTTTCCACCACACGCTGAGACTTTATAATGAGAGTAAAAAGCAATCCGTGGGGCTTCCCTGGTGGCGCAGCGGTTAAGAATCCGTCTGCCAATGCAGGGGACGCGGGTTCGAGCCCTGGTCCAGGAAGATCCCACATGCCGCGGAGCAACTAAGCCCGTGGGCCACAGCTACTGAGCCCACGTGCCACAACTACTGAGCCCGTGTGCCACAACTACTGAAGCCCGCGTGCCTAGAGCCCGTGCTCCGCAACAAGAGAGGCCACTGCAATGAGAAGCCCACGCACCGGAACGAAGAGCAGCCCCCGCTTGCCACAACCAGAGAAAGCCTGCGTGCAGCAATGGAGACTCAATGACAAAGACCCAACGCAGCCAAAAATAAAATACTAAATAAAATAAATAAATTTATTTTAAAACATAAAAATAATAAATAAAAAACAACCCGTGTTATAAAATCATGTGCGTGGGCTTCCCTGGTGGCGCAGTGGTTGAGAGTCCGCCTGCCGATGCAGGGGACACGGGTTCGTGCCCCGGTCCGGGAAGATCCCACATGCCGCGGAGCGGCTGGGCCCGTGAGCCATGGCCGCTGAGCCTGCGCGTCCGGAGCCTGTGTTCCGCAACGGGAGAGGCCGCAACAGTGAGAGGCCCGCGTACCACAAAAAAATTAATTAATTAATTAATTAAATAAAATCATGTGTGGAACACTTCCCCAACGCAGGCATCTTCTAGCCCTTCTGACACCCCTGAGGAGGACGTGCTGTCATCATGCCCCTTCTGCAGACGGGGAAGTGGAGGCCTGGGACACCTGCCCCCTTTCGCAGAGCTAGTGCACAGGGAGCCGGGACTCACAGCCAGCACAGCCCCTAGCAGACAGCTCTCAGCATCACGGTGAGCCCAGATCCTACCCAGACGGAGCACATGGTGGCCCCAGAGAACATGGGGCTTGAGTCCCAGCACTGTCCTGCTCTTGCTGTGACACCGTAGGTCTCACTTCCTCACCTGCAAAGGGAGGGGTCAGGATAAATGCTGGTGAACCAACAGCAAGGACAGAGCTCAAAGAAGACGCTGGGTCCCCATCTGGGTGCCACGCGCGTGTGAGCTACACACCAGATCTATGCGCTTTACGGTGTGGAAGTTACGAGTTTTTAAAATGAGTAACTCTGAAAAAAGCAGCACAGGCTCTGGAGCCTGGCTTCAATCTTGCTGCTCCTTTGAGCAGCGGCCTTGGGGAGGCACCACCCCTGCCAGGCTGGGCCCCCACCTCTGGGGGGAGGGGTGAGCCCACTCCTGGACAATGGGGTCCCGCAGGGAGGGTCGGGAGTAAAGCACTGAGCAGGGGGCCTGGCCTGGAGAGCAGTCCAGTGACTGACTGTCATCAATGAGGGAAGATTTATACCATGAGCCGTGAGACGCTTATTCCACACGTGTTCACTCGGCAATCTGCGGGCGGACGCTGGGCTCGGCTGGGCTGGGCTGGACGGAGCAGATGCTGCCTACTTGGCCTCTTGCCAGGGGCCAACAGCCTTCCTCCGTCAGGACGTGACTTCCCCAAGTTGCACAGTTCGTGAGGGCCTCGACCAGGCCGGTTCCTCCGGGTGTCCCGGCCCTCAATCCTCTGGACTCTGTGTCAATAACCACGTGCCGGGAAGGGTGATAATGTCTCCTTACTTGGAGATGGGGCCTTTACAGGACTCATGAGGTTAAAACGAGGTCATTAAGGTGGCGCCCTAATCCAACATAACAGGTGCCCTTTGAAAAAGGGGAAATTTGGACACAGAGACAGACATGCGTCAAAGAAGACGGCCGTCTGCAGTCCCGGGGGCGAGACTGGGGAGGCTCCTCCCGTCACGGCCGCAGCAGGACCAGCCCTGCGACACCTGGATGGGCTCCGGCCTCCAGACGGGGGACAGGAGGTTGCGCTGTTGAAGCCGCGCAGCGTGCGGGGCTTTGTTACAGCAGCCCCAGCAAACTGACACGTGTCTTCACTGAGGTGTAAGTCACACGTGACAGAATTCACTCCTCTAATTCTGTTCACAGATTTGCACACCTCTCATCCTGATCGAAATTTACAGCATTTTCTTCACCCCAAGAGGAAAGCCTGGACCCGTTAAGCGGTCATTGCTCAGGCTCCCCACACACCGCCACGCCCAGACACTACTCATCCGCTTTCTGTCTCGATGCATTTGCCTATTCCGGACACTTCGCACGTGTGGCATCACGAGCTGTGTGGCCTTCTGTGACTGGCTTCTTTCACTTAGTACAATGCGTTCAACGTTCATCCACGTTGTAGCACGTGTCAGTGCTTCCTTTCTTTTTGAGGCTGAATGATTTTCCGTTATATGGATGGAATACATTTGACTTATCAACCCATCTCTGATGTGCAGTCTAATTTTGTTTTGGAAAGAAGACCATTTGTTAAGTCCAAGGGGTGAGAACGTCGATATTTGTTATGGATGTCCGAAAGGTTTCATAATTTTTTAGTGCTAATCAATATATTTTGAAAATATAGGGCTTCCCCCGTCACATAAAGACACATACTGTATGATCCCACTCACATGCAGTTCCTAGAGGAGCCCAACCCAGAGAGACAGAAAGCAGAATGGTGGGTGCCAGGGGCTGGGGAGGAGTGGTGATGGGGAGTTGTAATGGGTACAGAGTTCCAGTTTCCGAGGAGGAAAAAGTTCTGGAGGTGGATGGGGCTGACGGTTGCACGATGATGTGGACGTGTTTATTAAGGCCACTGAACTGTACACTTAAAAATGGCTAAGAAAAAATAAAATATAAAAAATAATAATAAAAATGGCTAAGATGGTAAATCTTATATTGTGTAATTTCACCACAATAAAAAAAATGAGAAAAGATATATATATATAGGACTTCCCTGGTGGTGCAGTGGATAAGGAATCCACCTGCCAATTCAGGGGACACAGGGTCGACCCCTGGTCCGGGAAGATGCCACGTGCCTCGGCGCAACCAAGCCCATGCGCCACAACTACTGAGCCTGCGCTCTAGAGTCCACGGGCCACAACGACTGCAGCCCACGTGCCTAGAGCCCGTGCTCCACAACAAGAGAAGCCACTGCCATGAGAAGCCCGCGCGCTGCAACAAAGAGTAGCCCCCGCTCGCCGCAACTAGAGAAAGCCCACGTGCAGCAACGAAGACCCAACGCAGCCAAAAATAAATTTTTTTAAAATTTTAAAAAATATAACTATTTTAAATATATATATATATATGTACACTGGGGACTTCCCTGGTGGCTCAGGGGGTAAGACTCCACGCTCCCAATGCAGGGGGCCTGGGTTCGATCCCTGGTCAGGGAACTAGATCCCACATGCATGCCGCAACTAAGAGTTCGCCTGCCACAACTAAGGAGCCTGCCTGCCACAACTAAGACGCAGTGCAACCAATTAAATAAATAAATAAATAATATATATATATATATATACACACACACACATATATAGAAAGAGTCAGAGAATGAGTCTCCGGGCATTGAAGGGAGATAATGGTTGCTGACATACTAAAGAACAGAAGGGTCTAACACTAAGGAAAAAGAAAAAGGATTCCTGAACGTCTCTCCCAAGTTCCTGCTTTCCTCCTGACCCCAGTGTCACAGCGACAGGGATGCTACTGAACAGCCCCGCCGTGAGCCCCGCCTGCCAGGTCTTTGGCTGCCTTCCCAGCAGGCCCAGACCAGGGGCAGCCCTCAGAGGAAGTGTGGATATCTTCTGAGCGTGGTGGGCTTGGACCGTGTGGGAAGGGGCCCACCAGGCTCCCATGGCCCTGCCTGGGTCCCCAGCCACTGCAGCCTCCCCCTCCGCCACCAGAGGCCACTCCAGCCAGACCCTGGTGACCTGCCTCACCCACCGACGGGGAGTTCACCCTCTTGCAAGGGGGTCATCCCACTGCCAAGCACCGTTGGGCGCGCCCCATGGAAAAGGGCTCGGGGGTCAAACGGGCTTGGGGGCCACGTGCAGCTTACGGCGTCACCAGCGTTCACTGAGCACCAAGCGTGTGTCCGGCCCTGGCTCCGGCTTCGGCCCCTGCTCCCAGCAGCTCTGAGAGGAGGACCACAGTGACGCCCTTTGAAAGACGGTGCTCAGTGGGGCAAAGGTGGCTGAGGTCCCACGGGGGGCGGGGGCACTCAGGGCTTCCGTTTACCCCACACCCATACCTCCTGGCACCAGAAGCCGACGGAAGGCCCCGGGACACCGCCCTAACGCATCTGGGGTCCCCGCTCCCCTAACCCATGGGAGCATCCTTCAGGGCCCTCCTTGGGCAAGGCAGCCCTGGGCTGGACCAGCTCCATCTGTCAGGCTTGCTTGTTTAAAGCAGCTTTTTCTGGGTGTTCGCAGCCGGGCGTCGGAGCAAAGCGGCCGGTTTCCTTGAGCCCGTTTCGATTCCATCCTGCTTGCATTTCACAGTAGGGAAACCTACGTTTTTCACCCAAGGTGATGCCTTACCTGGCAAGAACTGTGCCTCGAGGGTGGAATTTTAGGCACGGAGGCTGAACTGCATCCCTAGGCCTAGGGGAGAGGCCGGGCTGGAGGTGGTAGGGAGGGGAGTGGTCCTGCACCGTGCCCCCCACCCGCTAGATGGGATGAGCCCAGAAACGACGCCAGCGGGTCCCATCCTCCAGGGAGAAGGTACAATAGCGCTGCTCAGGAGCGAGCTTCAGAGGGACCCAGCTGGGGGTGGGCCCAGGGCAGCCACGCCTCCCCTCCTACACCACTTGGCATTCTTTCCGGGAAACCTTGCAAAATAAGACTGTGGCCGCCCTCTGTGGCCGGCGCGTCGCGGCATCGCTGAAATGCCAGGAGGGTGGTGCCCTGGCGGCCCGGAGCCCAGGCCGCTGCCCCCCACCTCCGGGGCCCCGACAGCGCAGCTGAGCGGCCAGGCCCCTCCTCCCACCCACAGCCTCGTCAGCCTGGCCTTTCTCAGGATCGCGGGACAAAGGGCGTGGGCGGTCCCGGGACTCCAAGGGATTCTGGGAATGCATCCCAGCCTCCCAGACCCCTCATCCACCCCTCACTGCAGGGGAAACTGAGGTCTGGAGGGGACAGGAGCTTCCTTAGTGAAAGAGACCCTTGCTGTCGGCCTTCTCCCTGGGGTAGGACGCACCAGCCCCGGGGGCCACGACAGGGGTCCCAGCCCCACGGAAGCCCAGCTGCCGGGGCCTCGGTGGGAGGCACCCCGTGGGGCTGACGGGCGAGGGGCCAGGAGCCACTGGCCGGGCTTCAGCCCCTGCTTGCTGGAAGGATCTCTAAGGATCCTCTCATTCCAGTTGGGAGCCTGGAGGCCGAAGGGGTCAGGAAGGCCCATACAAGAGAGTACCGGGAGGAGGTGAGGTCAGACCCAAGGTCCCGTCACCCGGCCTCGTGAGTGGGGTCGGACCTCGATCAGCAGAGGAGGACGCCTCCGCGTGCACTCCTTTATCTGCTGGTCGGCTCCGCGGCCCGGCCGGTCCCCTGTCCTTGCGTGTTCTTGCTTCCTGGCCAGCACGGACAGCACACTGATCAAGCCAAGCCGTGAGAACACGGAACACGGTGGGGCAGGGCTGCAGGCCGGGGCTCGTGTGGGCAAACCCCTCCCTCCTCCGTCCCCCACCTTGGGGACACAGATGCCCTGGCCACGTGAGGCCCGCCATCAAGACGTCGGGGGAGGCAGAGAACAGCCTGGCATCGGGGGCTGCAGGGTGCTGCTGGGGGAACCGGGGAAATTCCCTCCTGTCTCCAAGCCTCAGTTTCCTCGACTGTGAAGTGGGCAGAGGGCAGCTGTGTGAGGCCTGTTCATGCCCACGCCCCTCCCAGGGCCTGCGTCTCAAGAACGGTCACAGCCTGGCTCCCCATCCGCTTCCGCTCACAGCACACCCAGAAGCACTCCTGGTGGGCCCCCAGGCTCCACCTGCACCCCCCCCCACTCCCCGCTTCCCCCCCTGCCTCACTTCTCTCCCCTCCGGCCTCCCTTTGGGGTCTCAAAATGCCTGCTCTTTCCTGCCTCAGGGCCTTGGCACTCGCCTCCGCCGGGCCCAAACTAGTCTTTGCAGGCCGCCCTCTTTGAGCCACCTTCCCATCTGCCCCCACACCGGCCCCTCTGTCCTCGGCCCTCAGAGCTGCCCACTCATTCCCTGCCCAGCACTGGAGGCTTTGAGAACGGGACACACGATCCAGGCTGGGCTCCCCTAGGAGGCCAGAAACCCCATGACATCCTGCTACCCATCATTGTGTCCTCATCCCCAGCCTGGTGTCCAGCGTACTGGATGTGTTCAGTGACGACCAGCAAACTCTAGAGTCCATTCTGGGTTTGTAGAAGAACTAGGCCGTCCCAGGGTATGGCCCCCAGGCAGATCTGGAGGGGGGCTCTGTCCAGGGAGGGGCCCAGCAGTGGAAATGCCTCTGTGGGCCTTGCCTGACGCCACGGCCCCTGAGTGGGAGGACCGAGGTCCCAGGGGCCTTGCACCCAGCCAGACAGGTTCCAGCCGGTTTGGCGGGATTGCTGCAGACAGAACTCAGCCCTGCAGAACGGCCGCCCGACTCCTGTGGCCAGCTCACCTGGGGAAAGGCCTCAGTCCCCCAGGGGCCCCCCCCCACCCCCGCCAACTTCTCTGCAGGAGCCCCAGCCCAACACCACCCACCAGGTGCCTCCTACCAGGGCTGGGGGCCAGCAACGAGCAAGAAGGGGCTGGTTCCGATTCTGCGGAATTTACGGGTCAGGAGCGTCGGATTACACCTCGTGGCTCGGGCGGGTAGGGGGAGAACCAGGGCTCCTGCGCGAGCTCCTCTGGCTCTGCGGTCCCCTAGCCTGAGACAGGTTCTGAGGGCGGGTGGCCTGGGTGGAGGGGATCCGGAAAACTGTAGGTGAGTGGAAGGGAAGGAGCCCCGGTGGGCTCCCCCGCCTGCAGGAGCCCCCAGTCACCAGCCCACTGGCCGTCAGGATACTGATCCGCCAATTCCCACCAGGCCTTGGCTGCTGGCCGCCCCACGCTGGGGCTGCTGGGTGAGTTCTGCACTTCCCCAGGGGAGGGGTGTCACAGAGAAAGCGCTCAGGGGAGGCCTGGATGGGCTACGCAGTGGCCACGTAAGGCGGGGTGGTTCCCGCGAAGAGTCACGCCTCCTCCAAGCCAGCACCAAGCTTTCCCACGAAGCCTTTAAGGGGCGGCCAGTCCTTCCCCGCGAAAGCCAACCTCTGGCCACTGCATCTCCTCCATCCACAGAGGCAGCCAGCCCCAGGCTCCCTGAGGCCCATGGGCTCTGACCTTGAGATTCTGGGGTACAGTCATCAAGGGGCACCCGCCATCCACATTCCCAGAGCCGGAAGCACAAACCATCTCTGAGCCCAGGCCCTGCCACCACCTCCTAAGTAAAGAGAGCAGCAGCCCCGGCCAGGACGAGGGGATGGGACACAGGAAGCTGCAGACGCTTGTTAGGGTCTCCAGGCACCTGGGACCTGGGAATCAGGGGGCAGCAGAGGAAGCAGGGAGTCCAGGAGGGAGAACACCCCCTCAGACCCTTCCTGGGACCTCTACCTTGCGGGGGGGAGAAGGCAGACACATCACAGTTCATTAAATCACTGAACTCCATTCTGGTGAATGAAGCCAAAACAAAAACGAGCAGGGGGTGTACTTGGCTCACAGGAGCAAAAGAATAAGTGGCAAGAACACGTCTGGCCAGAGATTCAGGAAACAACTCACGGGCAGCCTCAGGGAAGAACGTTCCCCCTCTGCTGCCATCCTTGCGTCCTTCTGTTCGAGACTCACCTTTCCGTAATAGTAAAGAGTTTCCACAAGCCAATAAGACGAACAAAAATTGCAACAGAAAAGTAAGCACGAATGTGACCAGACAGCCCACAGAACAGGAAATACAACTGAGTCTCAAACTTTTGAAAAGATGTTTAGTCTTATTCAAAATAGAAGTGCAAATTGGAAGTACAGTCCAACTCCATTTCTCACCTCTGGGTTGGCAGTGATGACGCTGCTGGTGTTGGTGTGGGGCACAAGCCCTCACACGTTGCTGGTGGGAGTGCACTTTTTTTTTTGGCCGCGCCAGGTGGCATGTGGAATCTTAGTTCCCCGACCAGGGATCAGACACGTGCCCCCTGCAGTGGAAGCACCAAATCCTAACCACTGGACCGCCAGGGGAGTCCCATTTTTTTCATGCACGTGCCTTTTGACCTAAAAACTCCCTCCTAGGAATTTATCCTGCAGGGACATTTGCACGTGTACAAACGACACTAGTACAAGGATTTTTATTGCAGGCAAGGACGCTCAGCCTCCTAGCTCAGGCTCACTCCCCTGCGGGGTCGCTGCGGCGATGTCCCCGAGACACACGGCGTGAATCTAATCACCAGAAAACACCAGACAGACCCGAAGACAGACTTTATACAAAGCAACTGACCACGGTGACCCAAGGTGAAGGGTGTCACGGAAGTTTTTTTTTTTTTTTTTTTTGGCTGTAATGGGTCTTCATTGCTGCACACTGGCTTTCTCCAGTTGAGGCAAACAGGGCTACTCTTCACTGCAGTGTGAGGGCTTCTCACTGCCGTGGCTTCTCTTGTTGTGGAGCACGGGCTCTAGGCGCACGGGCCTCAGTAGTTGTGGCACACAGGCTCAGCAGTTGTGGCTCGCAGGCTCAGTAGTTGTGGCGCATGGGCTTAGTTGCTCTGCGGCATGTGGGATCTTCCCAGACCAGGGCTCGAACCCGTGTCCCCTGCATTGGCAGGCTGATTCTTAACCACTGCGCCACCAGGGAAGCCCCGGAAGTTCTTTTTTTTTACTCTTAATAATTTTCTGTAGGTTTGGAATTATTTCAGAAGAGAAACTTTTAAAATAATTCATGTAGGGACTTCCCTGGCGGTCCAGTGGTTAAGACTCCACGCTTCCACTACAGGGGCATGGGTTCCAGCCCTGGTTGGGGAACTAAGGTCGCACATGCCGCGCAAAATAATAATAATAATAATAATAATAATAATAATAATAATAATAATAATACATGTACACGACAGAGATCTCAGCCGTTCACAAGGCAGGGAAGCGGGTCTCCCGGCCCTGGTACCTGGTGCCTTAGTCCTCAGGAAGGCACCCCGTTCACCCACTCAACGCCTGGCTCGCAAGCAATCACGTACCCTCTTTCCCTAAACACACACAGTTGTGTATCCTGGTCTTTTCGTGTAACATTATATCATGAGCATTTTCCTGTGTAACAAAACTTCCCTCCAAAGCATCCCTTTGCGTGGCTCCCCAGCAGCCTGCCCACGATTTCCTTTTAATTTGTGTATTTTTCGCCTGCGTAAGCAATGCTTTATCCGTTCATCTCTGCCGCGCGCCTCTGAGCAGGCTCTTCGGGGAGATTCTAAGGTGGGAGGACTGGGGGGACACTGCTGGTGTTTAAGGGCATTTGGCGGGTCCTGCCTGGTGGCAGGCGTCTCGGCATTCCAGAAGGGTTATACCACCGCCACACCCACCACGCCCACCACGCCCACCACGCCCGCCACGCTCGCCACGCCCACCACGCGGGGCACCTGCCCCAGGCTCCCCGGCCGCGGACTCCCTGGAAACCATTAAGACATGAGCCAGTCCGGCATGTCCCAACTGGGCCTCGCTGTTTCCCTTGAATGCAGGGGTACCCATTTGGCGTTCTTTCCTTCTGTGCATCGTCTGTGTCCTTGGTCTGTTTTCCGCCATTTGTCACCGCCTGTCGGTCATTAGGACTGACGTGAGGGTAGCACAGGGAGGCCAGGGCACTGCTTCCCTCGGAGTCCAGCTCTGGCTCTGCTGCCCACGCGGCACCCCAGGCCTCCTCCTCCATGAGCACCCGGGGAGCCACCGCGAAGAGGGCTTGGGACCAGGCCCCCCTGACCGAGCGCCCCGTGGCGAGACCGTTACTGGTACAGGAGGGGAATCAGCCCTTTGTCCCGTGTGTTGGCAATCGTTCCCTCCCCAGTGCGAAGGCTTTCGGAGAGGCTGAGCAGGCGGCCCCCCAGGAAGGGGTGAGGAACCCGGGAGTCTAGTGTTCATGAAGCCACGTCACGGAAGGAATGTCTACCGCCGGGAACGTTCTCAGAGCCATAAAGAGAGGCCTGGTTGGCCCCGAACCAAAACCCAAATTAGTCCCAAGGAAGATTTCGCAACTTCCTCTGAGAGCAGCCTCCCAGCAGTCAGTCGGGGGTCCTGCCTGAGGGCTCCCCCGGCCCCTCCCTGCCCACCCGCGTGTCTCCCCCTCCTCTGGGGGACGCGGCAGGGGCTTTATCCCCAAAGAGAGTCCCCACCCAGGGTCTGGCAGGTGGGACTCACCTGGGAGCCAGGTGAGGCCCCAGGAGGAAGACCGGGGCCTCTGGGCTCAGCCCGTGCCCTTCCCGTGACTCAGGAGGGGAGGCCTAGCGCCCTCGTTCCCGAGGAGTCCCCCGGTCCGCCTGAAGGGCGTCCAGCTTGGGGTGGTTTGCGGCGGCCACGCTGGCCCTGACCGCTCGGCCTCTGGAGAGCTAGCGGCTGGAGCTGCATCTCGGCCCCGGGTCACCAACCCTCCCGGGTGGCCCTCCTGATGGCAGCTACACCGTCATGGGGAAAAGCGTTTCTTAGGGGTCCCCATGCCAAGCCCCCCAGTCCTGGAGATGGGGCCGAAAGAATGCCATCAGCCTCGGACCCCGGCCCAAGAAAGCCACACGCCTCAGGCCTCCTGGGCCACGGCGCCCAGGGCTCTGGCCCGGCTCGGCCCCAGAGGACAGGACTGACCACCTCCCAGCTGGTGTGGGAGGGACCCGGCCCTGTCAGGGCTCAGGCTCCAAGTACGTTAAAAACGAGTTAAAAGGTCATGTGTAGGGCTTCCCTGGTGGCGCAGCGGTTGAGAGTCCGCCTGCCGATGCAGGGCACGCGGGTTCGTGCCCCGGTCCGGGAAGATCCCACATGCCGCGGAGCGACTGGACCCGTGAGCCATGGCCGCTGAGCCTGCGCATCCGGAGCCTGTGCTCCGCAACGGGAGAGGCCACAACAGTGAGAGGCCCGCGTACCGCAAAAAAAAAAAAAAAAAAAAAAGGTCATGTGTAGAATTAACCTGTTATATAGCGATTCCACTTACAGGTATAAATATACCCAAAAGAAAAGAGAGCAGGGACTCAAAGAGATACTTGTACACCCATGTGCACAGTGGCATCAGTCAACCGAAGATAGAAACCACCCAGTGTCACCGACAAATGACTGGACGACAAAATAGGGTCCATCCACACAACGGAATATTACTCAGCCTTAAAAAGGAAGGAGACTGACACCTGCTAGAACATGGATGAACCCTGAGGACGTTACTGAAATAAGCAAGACATGCAAGGACAAACGCAGTATGATTCCGCTCATAGGAGGTCCCTAGAGTCCCAATCCAGAGACAGGAAGTAGAAGGGCGGGTCACAGGGGCTGGGGGAGGGGTGGGAGTGAGGGCATAACGGGGGCAGAGTTTCAGCCTAGAAGATGAGAAAGTTCTGGAGTTGATGGTGGTGATGGCTGCACGACAACATGAATGTACTTAAAGCCACTGAACTAAACACTTACAACGGCTAAAGTGGCAAATTTTACAGTGTGTATATTTTACCAATAGAAAACGTCATCGTGTGCCCCAAAGGAGTTCCACCCTCGTCCTCCCTCCCCCCAACTAAGCTTCTGTGCTAAGGGCTGGGGCTTGGGGGCTGATGGGATCTTTTCCAGCCACTGTCTGTTGGACAGAGTCCTGTTGTGGACAAAAAGAATGGGATCCCTGGGACTTCCCTGGTGGCACAGTGGTTGAGAATCCACCTGCAAATGCAGGGGACACAGGTTCGAGCCCTGGTCCGGGAAGATCCCACATGCCGCGGAGCAACTGGGCCTATGCGCCACAACTACTGAGCCTGCGCTCTAGAGCCTGCGAGCCACAACAACTGAAGCCTGCATGCCTGGAGCCTGAGCTCTGCAACGGGAGAGGCCACCGCAGTGAGAAGCCCATGAACCACAACGGAGAGTGGCCCCCGCTGACCGCAACTAGAGAAAGCCCACGAGCAGCAACGAAGGCCCAACAACAAAGACCCAATGCAGCCATAAATTAATTAATTAAATTTTTTTTAAAAAAAGAATGCGATCCCTCTATTTAGGATATAGGGTCTGTCTCCTGTAACACCAGTGGCTGAAACAGACAGCATCCACCTCTCCTGCACCTGGTCTGGAGGGAGGCTGTGCAGGGCTGGCGTGGAGACTCTGCTCGGCAGTCGCTGGGCCCCGGCTCCTCTCCGGCCACCCCTAGGGCGTTTGTCTTGCCACGAGGCTCGAGATGGTTCACCACCACATCCCTGTCCTTAGCAGCAGGGAGCAAAGGAGGGAGGAGGGGTGCCTTCCTTCCAGACGCTGGCACCGGCCTCTATACCAGAAGGAGGATGCGGCTGGTATGCTGTCTGCCCCCTGCAACCTGGGAGGATATCAGCTGCACACCATCTCGCCGTGGCAGCCGGGGTGGGGTGTGCTGCGCAGGCAATGCCCCTTCCAGAGACGCTGCCACAAGAAGTGCTGTCAGCCGACAGCCTGCAGCTGCACCGCTGGCCTGGCCGAGGCCCCTGCTGGCCCTCCCACAGACTCCTCTGTGGGCTGGGGCCACCCCCTGCTTGCTCAGGCCCCCTTCCCACTTACTGCAGGGGGGTCCCCCAATGTTCCTTGCATTTCTAGCTCGTCTTGTTGCCGGCTTCCGGGAGGACACAAAGTGACATCTTTGCTCAAGGCTGCATCCCCAGCCCGTAGAAGAGAGCCCAGCATATAGCAGGCACTCGGCAAAGCAGAAGCAAGGGTCGGGGTCATAGAAGAAATAAAAGCAGGCACTCCGCAAGATCTCCCACGGGAACCAAGAAGATACAGTGGATGCTGCAGAAATGTGCGCTGACCTGAGCCGGCTGCCAAGCAGCTGGGAACCAGGCACCCGCCGGCGCACCTGAGAGGGGGCTCCCCACCACATCGGCTGGGGCCCTTTGCCAATGAAAACAGGAGGGGAAGGTGAGGACCAGACTGGCCATGGCTGCAGGGGCCCCCTGCCTGCCACCTGCAGGGCGGGGTCTTCCGGAGCCCACAGAGGGCATGGAGGGGAACAGCTGCTCCTGGCCACGCAGGCCACCCTGGCACGGGCACCAGGAGCTCCGGGCATGGTCCCGGGAGCCAGGAGCAACGAGGAGGCTGCCAGGTCCCGGCCTGGGAGCCGACCCGGCGTGATGTGGTTCATTGACAGCGACCTTTTTCCTACAGCTGCTCCATCCGTGGAGATATTTGCAGGGCCGCCCGAGCTCCCTACGCACCCTGCCTCTGGCCAGCAGGGGAGGAGAGGACCACAGAGCCCGCTGCAGGAGCTCGCACGGCATGCTTCTCTGGACTCCTGTCCGCAAGCTTGTGACAAGCCTGGTCTGTAGGTGAAGTGTTCCATCACGGGCAGCGGGACAGACACGGGGGAGTTCGGCCTGAGAAGGCAGGAAGGAGGCACCAGCAGGGCAGACCTGGGGCAAAGCCACAGGTGATTCTAGATCATTCCCGAATCATCTGGACAACCCGATGACTCCCTTCTGGAGAAATAATGACCTTGCATGCTGACTCCTGGCCCAGGCTGGGCGGTGCTGGTGAGCAGGTGTGTTGAGCTTTGCTGTCAGGTCAGGGAGGGGCGACCAGGCTGGGCTCTGAGGCTCCAGAGAGGAGGAAAGTGAGAGGTGGACCCCAAGGTGGATCAGAGAAGTGGACGGGAGGGTGGAGGGTCCTGGACGGGGTGCTTGGAGTTTGCTCTTGTGGAACAGGGGGAAGAGAATGGCCACCTGGCTTTCCATGAAGGGCCAGAGAGAATGGGATGCGGGCGAGTCAACCTAGAGAGAATGGCAGGCCAGTCTGAAGCGGGAGGCCAAGAATGTAGCCTAAGAGTGGGGATTCCTAATACAGAAACCAGAAATGACAGAGGGAAAGAATGACACATCTGATTACGTGAGCATGAAACGCTCCCAAAGGCCAAACACAGGGCAAAACAAATGCACAAACCCCCGTCAACAGGGCTGGAAGTGAGATGATCAACTAAGAAAACGTCAGTAACCAGTCAACCAGGACAGAGGGTTAACATCCACTAGGTAAAAAGGCTGTACAAATCAGCAAGAAACAGGCAAACAAATCGCAATGCGGGAAAGGACACCAAGAGGCGACGTGCGCAAATGCCCCCGGCCATCAGACACACACGAGAGCACACGTGACCCGGGAGCAGAGAAGCAGGAGCAAATGGACAAGATGCCACGGGCCCACCAGGTTGGTGCAGACTGATAAGCAAACTCGGACATCACCAAGGATGTGGGGAGAGAGCCCTGGGGTGAAAGCCTCACGGTGCAGAGCTACCGGTGGGCACTGGCACACCCACCGAGTTACAGGATCCGCGCGCGTGCTCCCCTCTGTCCCAGATGCCCGCTGTGAGAAGCAGCCCGGGAGGAGTATCTGCCCTGCTGTGCAAAGGTCCACACACGCGGCCTTCCGTCAAGTTGGTAACAATTCAGATTTCTATCAAAAGGAAAATAAATGATAGTATGTTCACAATATGGGAAACCGCATAGCCGCTACGAATTGTGGGGTGGATCTATGTGGACGCCTCCTTTCCCCCCTTCTCCCCTCCCCCCTTCCCCCTTCCCCTTCTCCCCTTCCTTCTCTCTCTTACTCTCTCGTTAAGCCCGTTTGAGTTGATTTTCTTCACTTGCAACCAAAAGAACCCTGATTAACACTCTGATTGCAATGGTAATAACTACCTTAGGCAATTATCGTAAAGAGACCTAAGGTGTATAGTAGAGCCGTGCCTAGGATGTAGGATGCGTACTACACGGGGTTTCCTGCCACTGCCCCAGCCCCATCACCCACAGACAAGCTGGGCCTCTCAGGTGGGGGGCTGGGAAGGACCGCCGGTGCTGTTTGTGTGGGGGGGGGGTCTAGGCTGCCTGCCCAGGCACATACCATCCACCCCCGCCACCTTGCACTGGCCACGGCGCCCCAAGTGCCACAGCGACGGCCCCTCTCCTGAGCGAGGCTCCTTTTCAAAGCTGACCCACGTTGGGATTTCCCTGGCAGTCCAGTGGTTAAGAACCTGAGCTTCCACTGCAGGTGGTGAGGGTTCGATCCCTGGTCAGGGAACTAAGATCTGCATGCCACGCGGTGCAGCAAAAAAAAAAAAAAAAGCTGACCTACACCTTAGGGAGCACCCAGCCCTTTCCACCGAGAGTTCCACTCGGGCCACTTATTGAGACCCCACCACGTGCTGAGCCTGCTTTGTGTTACATCTGCCAAACTAGGTCACCTCCCTCCTCTGGGTCCATCACCACCAATTCTCTGTAAGTTCAACCCACACGCAGACATTTGCACAAATCGTAATTATGCAGCTCACTGAATCTCAAAAGTGACCACGCTTGTGGGACCACAGCCCAGAGCCCCCTTCGCCCCACTACTGCCTTTCCCAAGGGTAACGGCCATCCTGATTTCCCACCCGCACATCGGTTTTGCCGGGTTTTGAACTTCATGTTCAGAATGAAATCACACAGCCGACAGTCACCCGTATCCAGTGTCTTCTCTGGACGCCACGCCTGCAAGAGGTGTGTTTCCGCGAGCAGCAGCAGACGTTCAGTGACGTCGTGCCCACCGGGTGAAGACACACAAGTGACCCATCTTACTGCTCGTGGGCATGTGGCTGTTCCCAGGGTTTTTCCCACTATTATGAACAGTGCCGCTCCGGCACTTTGACTCTCTGTCACTGTCATTCATTAGATGGAGATGGTAAAGCCCTGGATTGTGTCCACTTTCGTTTCCCCCTTTTCTGTGCAGAACCAGGAAGTCCCCACTCTGGCCCTAGGCTAGAAGGTGCAATTCTCCGATTGTCTTAAGCAGTCCTGGGCCGCAGGGTTGGTGTAGTTTTCTCGGTGATATGAACGGTCACCTGCTCCTTCTAGTCAAGTCTCTGTGAGCAGGGCCAGGTGAAGGGCCTGGTGAAGGAGAGACGGGGAAGAGAGAACCCTGTTTCACTTCGGATCAAAACTGTAGACATGGGCTTCCCTGGTGGCGCAGTGGTTGAGAGTCCGCCTGCCGATGCAGGGGACACGGGTTCGTGCCTCGGTCCGAGAGGATCCCACATGCCGCGGAGCGGCTGGACCCGTGAGCCATGGCCGCTGAGCCTGCGCGTCCGGAGCCTGTGCTCCGCAACGGGAGAGGCCACAACAGTGAGAGGGCCGCGTACCGCAAAAAAAACAAAAAAAAACACAAAAAAACAAACTGTAGATGTGTGGTAACATCTATACTAGTTAGAAACTGTATTTAGCTATAAGTAGCAGAAACCTGGGAAATAGGGGCTCAGATAAAATAGAGGTTTATTCTCACAGATCAAAGAAGTCAGGGACTCCCAGGACAGGTGTGATAATTCTAGCGCATCATCGGGAACCCCCAATCCTTTCTGTTCTGCCATATTTAGAGTTTGGCTCCACCCTCAAGGTCACAAAATGGCCTCTGGAGGGCCAGCCATCACGTATACGTTCCAGGCAGGCAGAAAAAGGAAGAAAATAAGAGGAGCGCACACGAGCTCTTTAGGAGCTTTATTGGAAGTCCTGCCCAACAACTTCTGCTTGTATGTCATTAGCCAACCTGTTTGCTAGGGAAGCGGGAAAGGCAGTCTTAGCTGCTCACCTGGTCACCTTGAGAGAAGGGGAGATTAGATATTGCGCAGGCAATGAGCAGGCTCTTGTGCTCAACATCCAAGCCCAGTTTCCTTCTGCCTTATTTGGGATATCGAGAGACAAGGGACTTTCCAATGCCAGCCACTGCTAGAAGCAGGTGAGTTTGATCCCTAAAACCAAGTGCTTTAAACGGGCTTTGCCGGTGTTGCTGGTTCTCCTGCTTCGTTAGAGCCACGCGGTGCCCCTCGGGAAGGGGCATGGCCTCTCCTCCAGAACGGCAGGTAAACACCAGAGCCTATTAACCACAGGTCCTTTCCGAGATAAGCAATAAGGAAAGTTCTATTACAGGGTCACGTCAGGTGGGCTCAAGCTCTGTGGGGGGCTGATTCTGGAAGGAGCCCATCGACAAGTACTGGTGTGAGTGGTTTATTCAGGAGAAGCCCCACCCCAGCTGGATGCTGCAGGTGGCTCAGGGCATAAATTCCATCTCGGGGAAGTAGGTGGGACCTGGGCTTTCAACTCCAGCCCTCGTCAGTCACTAGCTGAGGACAGGGGTGGATGAGGGGCCACCCACAGTTCAGCGGCTCCGCCCCAGGAGCCCAGGCCAGGGTGCAGGAGTGAGCCCTGCAGGTGAGCACACACGGTAGCTCGGGCGGCACATGGGTCTGACGAAAGGGACCCGGCGGGTGTGGGCGAGCATTAACCGCATCCACGGCACCCCTGAGAGGTCCGGGGGGGAAACTGAGGCCCAAGGAAGGAACGTGGCCTGTTCAAGTGTCAGAGCTGGGAGGCTGCCCCTGACCTGAAGGTCACTGAAGACCCAGGCTACTGCCAGAGCGTACATCCCTCGCTTGCTCATGCCTGATGTAGGCAAAGCCCGAGCTGGCCCTCCAGATGGGGGTGACTGCCCCAGGTGCTCCTCCCGGGGTGAGCCTCAGACTCATCTGGTCACTGTCTCCCACGACGTCGCCAGGAAGCAGGCAATCTAAGAAGTAACCATAGCGTGTGTGTGTGTGTAAACTCGGGGCCTCCCGAAGAGAGGGCTTGCGGAAAGGCGGGTGACGACAACTGGCGAGGGGCTCTGGGAGGAGACAGGCTGCAGAGGTCTGCGGGCGGACCCCAGCGGTAACCAGGCCGGAACCAGCTCCTCCTTGGAATGAAGGAGGTGACTCATCACTGACGCAGCCTGTGGTCAAGAAGGTGTCGCTGGCAGAGGGCTCGAAGGGCTGTGGGTCCCATCACAGCAGAGGTGGGGGCTGCAGGCAGCCGGCTTGCGCACAGGCACGCAGAGCTGGAGCCCCCACAAATCTCAGCTTTACTGGATTTTACCACTGATCTGCTGTGTGACCTTAGGCAAGTTAACGAACCTCTCTGGGCCTCCATTTCCTTAGAATGGAGGGCTGGGGAGGATTCAGTGAGTTACTGAAATAGTACTTGGCACACAGCAGACTCCCACAGGGATGACGACAGTGGTGGTGATGGTTCAAGTAGGACAGGACTGTCTAGAGTGGAGGCCCTTCCTTCCCGGCTGTGGGAAAGGCTCACTGTCACCTCCATCAAAACATCCTCCACCTGGGTCCCGTCCTGCCTCACAAAGGGGTTGGACCCAGATTCCTGGGTTCCAGAATCCACGTTCTTAACACAGCTCTCCTGCCAGGAGCACATGCCTCGGACGGCCCTCCCTACAGGGCCCTCGTGCAGCAGCTAGTGTCGTTATTTGCTCTGCTGTTGTCCGGGTGGATGCTGCCTCCCAAGGCTCTGTAGAGTCAAGGCAGCGTGGCGAACACCATTCCTTCAGAAGCATCAACACTGCTGGGCCACCGAGGTCCTCCAAGAACCACCCCCCGTTCTCTGCCTGTCATAGTATCCCTCACCAATGGTCTTTTAGTCTCTACTTGCATACCTCTGGGGACACGGGGCTCACCACCTCTCAAGGTCATTTCTCTAGTCATTTGAAAGCTTGTCTCTGTCCTGAGCCAACATCTGCCTCTCCACTGGCTGGCTTTGCTTTCCAGGAGGCAGTGAAAATCCTGCTGGTGTGCGAGAGCGGAGGCCCACGCAGTGCAACCGCTGAGTGGTCAGTGCCCGTCCCCCAGCTGGTCTCGGACTGCTGGGCTGTGGACAGATAAGGCACAGCAGATCTTCACGTCTTCTCCCTCCTTCTCTGCCCCTGAACGCACCAGGCAGCTTGGAAGCCTTTATGTGTCACGTGAACACAGTTACATAAATATTACATGTGCATGATTTTAAGGATCATAAGCGATGAGGTTTCAAGGTGAAAAGATTCTTTGCCTTTCTTTTGGAGAAGCTCTTTGAACGCGGTGCCTTTTCAGGAAGAAGAGTGGCAGGCGCAGGTGGTTCTGCCTCAGAAACCTTCTCGGCTCAGCCGGGCGCCTGCAGGATGAACGAGCTGCAAATCCGCGTATGCTCTCCCAGCCCGGGTGTGGGACGCACGTTGCAAACACAGGCCACACCTGATGCCAGGGCGTGTGCTTGTCCTACGATGGCGGCACCCACACTTCCGGGGGCCCTTCAGAGGCAGGCCCTGGGAAGACAGGTGCCTCCCATATGTACCTGCCCACAGATGTTCAGAGCAGCACAATTCACAGCAGCCAAAAGGTGGAAGCAAGCAAATGTCTGTCCACAGATGAACAAAGTGTGGTCTACGCATGCAACGGAATAATATCATTCAGCCTGGAAAGAAAGGAGATTCAGACACAGGCTCCAACACCCGTGAAGCTGAAGCCATTTTGCCGAGTGAAACAAGCCCGGCACAAAAGGACAAGTACTGCACGATCCCACTTACGTAAGACACCTAGAGTCCCAATCCACACAGGCAGCAAGTGGAAGGGTGGTTCTCGGGGGCTGGGGGAGGGGTGGGGAGTGAGGGTTTGATGGGGACAGAGTGTCAGTTTGGGAAGATGAATAATTTCTGGAGATGATGGCGGTGATGGCTGTGCAACAACGTGAACATTAATGCCACCGAACTGTACACTTTAAAATGGTAAATGTGACGTTCCGTATACTTTACCACAATAAAAATACTAAAACAACAACCCCCCAAAATAAAAACCAAGACCACGTGCAGAGGTTCCTCTGCTGTCGGCCCGGGTCTGTGGGCAGAGCCGCGCGCGTGCACAAGCTCCGTGGAGCGCAGCTCAGGCCAGTGTCACCAGGGAAACTGAGGCTGGGGTGGGGGGCGCTGGGGTGGGCTGCGGGGGTGGAGCTGGACCTGGCTCCGCGCGCTCCTTCCCGAACCCCGATGTCCTTTGGCGGCCGGCCCGGAGGGAGGACGGCGGACTGGTTCCCCCCGCAGGGGCGACCCCCCCTCCTCACGCAGGTGGATCAGGTCGGGGGGCCCTGACACGGGCCTCAGCATCAGGGTGGCCCGGGCGGAGCCGGCACCGCGCACCCCAGCCCCGCGGACGCCACTCTCATGCCACACCGGCCACACCCGGGCTGCGCGGCCGCCGAACGGGCGGGGCGCCACCTGCTGGCGGAGGCGGGGGGGGGGCGGCGCGCGGGTGCGTTCAGGGCCGGGCTTCCTGCGGGTGCGGGCGGGGTCTGCGCGGTTCCGCAACCCAACCCGGGGGTGAGAGCTACAGAATTTTATCCCTCCCAGGGCCGAGCCCAGAGGCCCCCCTCCCCGAAATCCGGGGCCAGGGAGTTCCCGGGCTCCCTAGCTCCCGGGGGTGGCGGCCCCCTGCTCCACCTCTGCTCAGTCCTCACAGGACGACGCCTCCCCGTGCATCTGCGTCCACGCTCCCCTCTTCCCCTGAGGACACAAGTCATCGGATCCAGTACGCCTCATTCTTAACTCGATCACATCTACAAAGACCCCATTTCCAAATGAGATCACATCACAGGCCAGGGGGACGTGAATTTGGGTGCATTCTATTGAGCTCAGCAGAGGCCCCTGACGCAGCCTTCCCTGACCACCACCAGGACCAGCCCCTGTCCTCCGCGCCCAGCAGAGCACATGGGCCGCTGGGTGGGGTCTGCACCGCACTGCTCTGAACCTGCTGGCTGGGAAGCATGTTCCCACCTACACTCACCTCTACAACGATATCCCAGCACAACTCTGGGGAGTCAGAGCCCCTGCCCCGTCCTGCCCCATCCTTATGCAGCAGGAATGGGCCATCCCCACTTTGGTATTAAAACTGCAGCAAGGGGACTTCCCTGGTGGCGCAGTGGTTAAGAATCTGCCTGCCAATGCAGGGGACACGGGTTCGAGCCCTTGTCCGGGAAGATCCTACAAGCCCCAGAGCAACTAAGCCTGTGTGCCACAACTACTGAGCCTGCGCTCTACAGCCCGTGAGCCACAACTACTGAAGCCCACGCACCACAACTACTGAAGCCCACGCACCACAACTACTGAAGCCCGCGCACCCAGAGCCCGTGCTCTGCAACAAGAGAAGCCACCGCAGTGAGAAGCCCGCGCACCACTATGAAGACCCAACGCAGCCAAAACTAAATAAATTTTTTAAAAAAACAGAAAACTGCAGCAGGATTTTTTTTTTTTCTTATTAAGGCACCATCATGGATACCTAGACCTGGAATACTCAAAATGGAATTCAGGATTTACAGGATGAACCCACGGAAAGAACTATCAGGTCTCTGTGGTGTGGCACGTTTCATAAAGTAATAAATCTCAAGGCCAGCCTTTATCCAAGCCGCTTAGTGTTAAGGCTACAGTTTAAATGGCCAAAATCAGCACAGAGGGGACACTGTTGTACTTGGTGTTTAATTCTTAAACAGGTGTGGGTCCCTGGCGGCCAGTCACGCCAAAAACCACAATCCAGATGGTTTTTGCTTCAAGTGCTTATAAAGGACAGGGATGTTTGGGGCCGAGGGACGGATTTCTGCCCAAAGCAATTAATGTATAATGACCCACCAGCAAACGGAGGTGGACCACGTAAGCAGCAAAATGGAAATTGGTGTATGGAAATGCGCTCCTGAGATTCAAATGTTTTCAAATGTGAATCAAATGCAGAAAGTGCCAAAAAGAAGGGTTGTTCGCCTGGGTCTGTTGCTGGCCCCCCATCTTCACAAAAACCTCCCTGAAGTGGCGGTAAAGCCTGGTTCCCTGGCAAACACGGCACCCTTAGACCTCCACTGCTGGGTGTTCAGGAACTTTCCGACTTCAGGCTTTAAAAATGACACTCAAGGGCTTCCCTGGTGGCGCAGTGGTTGGGAGTCCGCCTGCCGATGCAGGGGACACGGGTTCGTGCCCCGGTCCGGGAAGATCCCACATGCCGCGGAGCGGCTGGGCCCGTGAGCCATGGCCGCTGTGCTGGCGCGTCCGGAGCCTGCGCTCCGCAACAGGAGAGGCCACAACAGTGAGAGGCCCGCGTACCGCAAAAAAATAAAAATAAAAATGACACTCAAGTGTAGGTTTAAAACTTTGCCTGTATTTTGGATTACTTCTTCGGGATGGATCCCTGGAAGTGGAATTCCTAAGGCAAAGGGCAGAATAATGTTTAAGTTTCTCGATCAGAGATTTCAAACTGGTGGCCCCAGAGACAATTTGGCTCTCAGCTGACTTTGATTTGGCCCGTGCAATTTTTTTACGCATGTCATCGTTTCAAAGAAAGAAGATTTCCCATTGGAATTCAGATTTCCAGCTTATCTTGTAAAATCAGAGCTACCCAATCTATCAATGTAATACACCACATTAACAGAACGAAGGGAAAAGGCCACGCGATCATCTCAGCTGACACAGAAAATGCATTTCACAAAAGCCAACACCCCTTATGATAAAACACTCACCAAACTGGGAATAGAGGAAAATTCCTAAGTGTGATAAAGGATGTTTTCGAAGAGCCCAGAGCTGACATCATACTCAATGGTGTAAGACGGAAAGCTTTCCCCCTAAGACAGAAACAAGAAGAGTATGCCGGCTTTTACCACTGCTATTCAACATAGTGGTGGAATCCTTGCCAGAGCAATTAGGCAAAAAAAAAAAAAAAAAGAAACAAAAGATATCCAAACTGAAAAGCAAAAAGTAAAACTATCTCTGTTCATAGATAACATGACCTTACATATAGAGAATTCAAAAACTCCACTGAGTAACTATTACTGCTAGTAAACAAATTTAGCAAAGTTGCCAGGTACAGGATCAGCACACAAAGATCAGTTGTATTTCTATACACTATGAACAGTCCAAACAGCAGTGAACAATCCAAAAAGGAAATTAAGAAAATAATTCCACTTACAATGGCATCAAAAAGAATAACATACTTTGGAATAACTTTTACCAAGTAGGCGAAAGACTTGTACACTGAAACCTACAAAACATTGCTGAAAGACATTAAAGAAGACCTAAATACACGGGAAGACATCTTGTGTTTATAGACTGGAAGATTTAATATTGTTCAGATGCAATACTGCCCAGAGCAATAAACAGATTCAATGCAATTTTCATCAAAATCCCAATGGCCTTTTTTTTTTTTTTTTTTTTTTGCGGTACGCGGGCGTCTCACTGTTGTGGCCTCTCCCGCTGCGGAGCACAGGCTCCAGACACGCAGGCTCAGTGGCCATGGCTCACAGGCCCAGCCGCTCCGCGGCACGTGGGATCTTCCCGGACCGGGGCATGAACCAGTGTCCCCTGCATTGGCAGGTGGACTCTCAACCACTGCGCCACCAGGGAAGCCCAAGAGAGACACCGAATTTTTAACTTCACTTAATTTTAATTTTTTTTTTCGATCCTAAAGTCAAGTGCAATTATTGAGAGATGCACACTTTTTCAAAATATATTTATTTATTTGGCTGTGCCAGGTCTTTTTTTTATAACAACACCTTTTATTAATTAATTAATTAATTTTTGCTGTGTTGGGTCTTGGTTTCTGTGCGAGGGCTTTCTCTAGTTGTGGAGAGCGGGGGCCACTCTTCACCGGGGTGCGCGGGCCTCTCACTGTCGCGGCCTCTCTTGTTGCGGAGCACAAGCTCCAGACGCGCAGGCTCAGTAGTTGTGGCGCACGGGCCTAGCTGCTCCGCGGCATGTGGGATCCTCCCAGACCAGGGCCCGAACCCGTGTCCCCCGCATTAGCAGGCGGATTCTCAACCACTGCGCCACCAGGGAAGCCCTGCGCCAGGTCTTAGTTGCAGCACGTGGGATCCAGTTCCCTGACCAGGGATCAAACCTGGGCGGCCTGCGTTGGGAGTGTGGAGTCTCAACCACGGGACCGCCAAGGAAGTCCCACTTAATTTGAATTTAAATGTAAATCTCTCAAGACTCTAGCAGCCGCGTCCGGAGAGCGCCAGTTCGGCAGCTCCACCTGGTGGCTCCCCTTCCCCAGCCTCAACCCAGCCCCAGCGGGAGCCAGACAGGCCGTTTCCCCGCCCAGCCCTGCGGTCCGAGCCTTGGGGTCAGCACACCACCACGCCCCGCCCTGAGTGGGCAGCCAGCAGATCTTCCCATCCTACTAAATCATCACTCTGTTTGCCCCCAAGTCCAAGTCTCGCTCTCTGCGGCCGGCTAGGCATCTGGTCTCCCACACATCTGCTGCTCTCGTGGCCGGAGCCTGGGAAGCCGGTCAGAACGAAACCCGCAGCCTCCGCAGATGTGCTCCTCTGACATGGGCACCCGCCCGTCTTTCCTGTCAGGAGCCAAGAATACTCAGGCTGCTAATTTGAACAGAAACAGTGAAGTTCTCTCTCTCGCCTCTTTGGGCACTTATTCCGCAATTTCAGTTTTCAGAAACAAAACCCTCCCGTATGCAAAATTCGTAGATGGCTGTGGTCTCCAGGATGTTCCTCGTAAAACAAATGCGTCTTGCCTGTGGTTTTACAGTTTCATGATCATCCCACGTCGCAGGGGCACAGTTCCGACGGAAGGCTGGCACAGAGCCGCCGGTGAAAGGGCGCGAATGCGGCGTGTTTAGACCAGCAGCGAGTATAGACCAGGGTGTCTCAGCATCAGCGCGATTCCCATTTGGGCTGGATCATTCTTTCCTGTGAGGCCGTCCTGTGCACTGTCGGATGTTTGCTAGCGTCCCTGGCCTCCACCCCCCACACCACCACACCACCCTTGAGACAAGCAAAAATGTCTCCAGACATTGTCACACGTCCCCTGGCGGGGGGCAGAATCGCGTGGGTTGTAGACAAAACCTGGGGAAAGAGGAGCGGGCCGAGTAAGACTCCGCGGTCACCCCTCTTGGGGAGCAAAGTGCAAAGCCTCTGGACCCCAGAGAGCAAGCTGAACCCCTAGACAGCGTTGCGTGTGGGTTCCTGGCCTTGAACAGGAGAGACTCACGCCGACATTTGTCATGCCTTGTTCTGCCTGTCAGGTGCTGGCAGTGTGGGGATGAACGAGCAGATAAGCTTATTATTTCACTCAACAAGTATTTATTGCCTACTATGTGCCGGGCACTGTTCTAAGCACTGGTTGTATTAGTCAAAGTTCTCCAGAGAGACAGAAACAATAGAATTGAAATATACAGATATATAGACATATATATACACACGTATCCTACTCATGCGGAAACGCAAAGAAGCTAGAATATTCAAAACAACTCTGAGAAAAGAGCAAAGTTGGAGCACTGACACCAGCTTGCTTAAAGCTACGGTAATCAAGAGAGTGTGGTATTGGTGTGGAGCAGACAACTAGGTCAGTGGAACAGAACAGAGAGTCTAGAAAGAGACCCACAGATCTGGACAAGTGAATTGCAACAAAGGTGCAAAGGAAATGCAGTGAAGAAAGGCTAGCCTTTCAACAAATGGTGCTGGAACAATTGAAGTCTGTATGCAAAAAAAAAAAAACAAAAAAAACCTTGGATCCATATATAAAAATTAATAGGGGGAGGGATAGATTGGGAGTTTGGGATTGACATGTACACACTGCTACATTTAAAACAGACAACCAACAAGGACCTACTGTAAATAAATATTAATACAAAATATTGTTAATACATCATTACACAAAAATCAACATAATACACAAAAATCAACACAAAAGAGGTCATGGACCTAGATGTAAAGCCTAAAAGTATAAACTTCTAGAAAAATATACGAGAAGACCTTGGTTAGGCCAAGATTTCTTAGATACGACACCAGAAGCACGAACCATAAAAGAAAAAAAATGGTAAATCGATTTCATTCAAATAAAACACTTCTGCTCTTCGGTAGATGCTGTTCAAGAGAATGAAAAGACGAGCCACAGACAGGAGAAAATACTTGCAAATCAAATCTCTGATGAAAGACTTTTATGCAGAATATGTAAAGAACACTCCTATCCAATAATAAGAAAATAAGCAACCCAATTTTTTAAAGTGGGCGAAAGCTTTGAACAGACACTTCATCAAAGAAGATACACAACGGCCAGTAAGCACATGAGAACATGCTCAACGTCATTCGTCGTTAGGGAAACGCGACTTAGACCCCTAAGGGGACACATCTGCCCACCTATCAGAATGGCTGCCACACTGAGTGCCGGTGAGGACACATGGAAGCGCGGGACTCAAAACACAGACTGTGTGACCATTTTGGTAAATAATACGGCAGATTCTGGACATTTTAAACATGCGCCTACAGTGTGTGATCCAGCGATTCCACTCCTAGACATGCACCCAAGGGAAACGAAAGAACATGTCCATGCAAATGCGGACGCCACGCAAACACGCAGCTCTCTTGGTAACCTCCCAAACCTGGAAATAGCTGAGGTGCCTCGAACTTGCCCGGCCGCTCCCTCTGCCTGGGATGTGCCTCCGAAGAGAACCACGCGCCTCCCTTTCCTGCCCCTCGGGCCTTCATCCAAACATCACACTGTCGCGAGGTCTCCCAGACAAACATGCTGACCCCGAAGGCCTGCAGGGCCGGCCCCCTGGGCCTGCGAGATTCCCGCAGATGACAAAGGCGCTTCGCAGACGCGATTACACTGAGGATCTCGAGATGCGGAGGTGGGCCCGGGATACCCAGGTGGACCCGAAATGGGATCTCCAGTGTCCCGTGAGGGGCAGGCAGAAGCAGCAGGTTCTGTGGCCGAAGCAGGATGCCCGGCTGCTGGCTGGGAGATGCCCGACAGGCCGAGGGCTGCGAGGAGTGCAGCTCAGGAGGCTGAAAAGGCAGAGAAGGGTCTCTGCCCGGGGGGCTCCAGGAGGAGCCAGCCCTGCCCACGCCTTCTCCTGGGCCCAGGGGTGCGGGGCCGGGGCTTCTGGACTTCTGAACGGTGAGGGGATAAGTGCGCGTCGTCTGAGTTGCCAAGACAGTGGACCTCCCCACGGCAGCCACAGGGACAGACGCTCTCCCCGTCTTGCTGCTGTCCCCAGGGCCCCACTCCTGCCCTTCTCAGCACCCGACACGCTTCCCATGTTCTTTGTTCGTCTCGTTTACCGTGTGTCTCTCTAAGGGGACCATGAACTTGGAGGGGGGCGGGAGACTTGCTCTGCTCTGCCCACACTCTCTGCCCTGCAGCCCAGTATATAGTCGGGCTCAGCAAACTCCGTGCTGGAATTCAACAGTGGAACAATAGCCCAGAAGACTTTTAATATTCATTGTACTGCAGGACGTAATTTACCAAATCCCCAGATGGGCCTTGTGTACAACGGGCTGTGTGTGTGCTCCGTGTTTTTCTGTCCCACTCCCTCTGACCACGCCCGCCGGTGCCATTTCGCCTCCCAGAGGTAACCATGCCTGTAGTCTGGGTCGTGCGCTCCTGGCCCGTGTTTTACATTTTACACCTGTATGGAAGTGTGTAGGGGTTACACCCGGTGCTCCTTGGGGTCTGTGTTTAAAGTTCACACAAATGGAGCGACTTTTCTTCAGGCCGCAGGGGACACACGAGGATCTCCTTCCTTTTCCTGCCGTGCAGTGTTCCATTGTCAGGACCTGCAGCACGTTATTCATCCCGCACCCTGCTGCTGCACCGGGCAGAGTCCGGGCCAGAAAAGGAGGGACCACCCAAAACAAGGAGGAGCTGAATGAAGGTGGACGGGGCCCGCGAGAGCCACACACTCACACCCTCCCCGTCGCCTCTGCTCCCACCGGCTCTGCAAGGACCGTCGTTGTCCTTGGGTCCTGGGACCGTGTGTACAAGCTCCTCCGAAGTCCCCACGAGGGGCCTGGCTGGCCAGGCGACTCTGCACTACCCCGGCCAGTTTAACGTAAGAAAGGCAGGGTGACTATTTGGACCTACAAGTGAAGGTACCTCACAAAGGGATTTACCCTGAGTCACCTGCTCCTGGAGGGTCACTAGGAGGACCCCCGTGGGGCTTTCTTTCCACAGTTTTGTCAGCACGACCCCCTTGAACTCCGGCGAGCCACAGAATGATACAGGACAGAGTCCTAGGTCCAGTCTCTGCCGCATCCCTTGTGAGTGTGACTGTACTTCTGTCTCTTCACCCGTCCGCTTGGGGGCATCACAGGTGGAGTCGGCCCACACCCGCCCCAGAGAACCGGCGGGGAGGGGCCAGGCCTGCGCCCGGCAGATACTTAGAAACAGCTCCTTTCTGTAGAAAGAACGGAAGTGCCCGCCTTTCTCTCACTTCCTTTCTGGGGCCTGGGCGGGTTGGCCTGTGAGTGGCCAGCTGTTATTTTTGGGCCTCGGTTGCTCCGTGTGAAACCCCGGTCCCCCCAGAGAGGAAGGGGGGCACCAGGTGACCTCGCCCTTGGTCTGGGGTGCAGCCGGCCCAGGTGCAGCGGTTACTGCCTCAGAGTGAAACCCACACTGGTCAGGCTGGTTCTGCGGCCAGGTTTCCTAGCAGATAAGCACCGTGTGCGGTATTTACAGACACTCAGAACGCAGAGGGGCTGCGGTCCGCTCCCCCGGTTTTGACAGGAGGGAAACTGGGGCCCAGCACCTCAAGCGCCTGCTCTGAGGTCACACACGGAGCTTGGGACACCAACAGGACCAGCGTCCAGAGTCTGGACCCCTCCGAGGGGCGGCAGGCTTGCCCGTTTGGAGCAGAACGGGCTGAGCTTTGAGGACCCTGAGCATCTCCTCCGCCCACCCCGTTGTTCCCAGAGTCCTGGGCCTCCTGGTGGGTGGGCAGGGCTGAGCCTCAGGGGGAGGCAGGGCCATGAGACTGTGTGCCGTCTGGGGTCCCAGAGTCCGCGTCAGGGCAGACGGGGAGAGCCACCTCCGTCCCCCTCACACCCATTCATGGTGGCCTTTAGCGGTCTTCCCTGCTGCGCCATCTGGGCTGCTCTTTGGCGATCCCCGTGACCCGACTTCACCGCACTGAAAGCGGCTGTGTGGTGACCCCGCACCCCCACACTTGTTGAGCTTGTGCCACAAGCCAGACGTGGTCAGGGCTGTCCTCACGGACAGGGTGAGGTGCCAACAAAGCTTTGCAGGAGCCGACGGGTCCCCCTAGCAGGTATCTGGGCACAGAGCTCTCCCGGCCCAGGGACTGCACAGCAAGGCCCTGACGTGCTTGAGGCCCAGAAAGGGAGCCCGTGTGCGGGGTCGTGCGGCTCCTAGAGGGAAGGGTCCGGGTGCAGGGACCTGGCCTCAGGCTCCCACTCCGAGGGCTCTGGCAGAGGACGACGAAGCAGTGACCTGGGCTACAGGTGGCACTGGGCCCGGGCGGGGATCCCACGGACGAGGGCGCAGGCAGGAGAGAGGCCACCTGGCCCAGCCAGGTGAGGGGGGAAGTGGCTCGAAGCAGGCGGGGCAGGAGAAGGTGGGAGGTGGTGGTCTCAGAATCACCGTGAAGGGGACCCCTGAACCTTCCAACAGATGTGGGTGGGCCGTGGAGGGAAGCGGGGCGTCTGAGCCGCTCGGGGCCGGGTGCCCGTACCGCCCTCCCAGCCAGCCTCCCAGAGCCCCAACAGGCTGCAAGTGAACGAGGCCGCCCACGGGCCTGGCGCTCTGCTCGGCGAGGGCTCGGACACGGTTCTGAGGGTGACGACACCAGAGTCACCGCTCACGGGGACCTCGGGCAAGTCTCCCATCTCCACATCCGTGTTCCTCGTGAGACAGGCATTGATGGGTCTCTCCTCTCCTCCCCAGATCCCTCCCGAGGAGACAGGTGGCTACACATCAGGGGCTGAAACACGGGGCGAGCAGGGCTGGGCCCGGGGGGCTGAGGGGCTGCCCTGGGGCCATGGTGGCCGAGAGGGGGTTCCCTCCCGACGGCAGAGGCAGAGCTGAGGCGCAAGGAAGACAGAGCATCAGGCGGGCGGAGGGAGGGAAGAGTGTTTCAAGCAAAAGGAACAGCATGTGTGAGGGCCCTGAGCCAGCACAGGGGGTGGCAGCTGAGGAACGAAAAGGGGTTTACAGGCAGAGAAGTGCTGGCTGGTGGGCCAGTGGTGACACAGGTGTGCTTGTGACACAGGTGTGGGCGTGCTGGTGACACAGGTCTGGCGTGGTGGTGACACAGGTGTGGCGTGGTGGTGATTCAGGTGGTGGTTGTGACACAGGTGTGGGCGTGGTGGTGACACAGGTGGTGGTTGTGACACAGGTGTGGGCGTGGTGGTGACACAGGTGTGGGCATGGTGGTGACAAAGGTGTGGCATGGTGGTGACTCAGGTGGTGGTTGTGACACAGGTGTGGGCATGGTGGTGACACAGGTGTGGCGTGGTGGTGACACAGGTGGTGGTTTTGACACAGTGTGGGCATATGGTGACACAGGTGTGGCGTGGTGGTGACAAAGGTGTGGCGTGGTGGTGACTCAGCTGGTGGTGGTGACACAGGTGTGGGCATGGTGGTGACACAGGTGTGGGCGTGGTGGTGACACAGGTGTGGCGTGGTGGTGACACAGGTGTGGGCATGGTGGTGACACAGGTGTGGGCGTGGTGGTGACTCAGGTGGTGGTTGTGACAGGTGTGGGCGTGGTGGTGACACAGGTGTGGGCATGGTGGTGACACAGGTGTGGCATGGTGGTGACACGTGTGGGCATGGTGGTGACACAGGTGTGGGCATGGTGGTGACACAGGTGTGGCGTGGTGGTGACACAGGTGTGGGCGTGGTGGTGACACAGGTGTGGCGTGGTGGTGACACAGGTGTGGGCGTGGTGGTGACACAGGTGTGGCGTGGTGGTGACACAGGTGTGGGCGTGCTGACACAGGTGTGGTGTGGTGGTGACACAGGTGTGGGCGTGGTGGTGACACAGGTGTGGTGTGGTGGTGACACAGGTGTGGGCGTGGTGGTGACACAGGTGTGGCGTGGTGGTGACAGGTGTGGCGTGGTGGTGACACAGGTGTGGCGTGGTGGTGACACAGGTGTGGCCATCTCTGCTCGTCATCCCCAGCGTGGTTCCCAGCAAGGTCTCCCCAGCCCCCACCAACCCGGGCAGTGAGTGGCGTGGAGCGGCAGCCGGGAGGGGCCCTGGGCCGGGGTGGCAGGGACTCGGGGGGCAGGGCCCTGTGCCCTTCTGCTTTGGGCCCAGCGGCGCTCCACGTCACATGCGGGGATGGTGGTGCGGAGGCTGGCCCATGAAGCCCCTTCCCCCAGAGTGGAGTCAGAGCCATCCTGACCCCACAGGTGTTGTTTCTGGAAGAAGGATCCAGGGTTTACCCTGCTGGGACGGGTGAGACCCGCCCCTCGCACCACCACCCAAGCCCACCGGGCCACGGAGGGCATCCTGTGGGCTCTGAGGAGGGGGCAGGGGTCACTCTTGGGGAAGAGGTTGAGGCCTTCATCTCACCCCATCCTCGCCGCCCCACTCTACAGATGAAGAAACTGAGGCTAGGAGAAGGGAGGCGTGGGCCCAAAGCGGGGCCTGGCCAGTGTGTCTGATGCTGTCCTCGCTGGGTGACGGGGCCACGGGCTTCGGCCTCCCCCGAGCTCGCGATTTCACTCCCGGGTAAACCTTCCGGTAGAACAACGTTCACGGCAGCTGTCTGTAACGGCCCCAAACTGAACTTCCCAAGTGTCCATCAGCCTGAGGACACAGCCCGGGAACGCAGTGGGTGACCTACCGACACACGCGACGCAGGTGGAGCGAGGGGCCCAGAGTACCGGCACAGACGCCCTGTGAGCGCCTCTGTGCGAAGTCCACGGTCAGGCAAAGTGAGTCTGGGGAGAGGTGACACGGCCGGAGGGGCTGGAAACCATCAGCCTGGGTGCCGGGGAGCAGGACACTGGGGACCGGAGCGCCCCGCACTCCAGTCACCCCCAGCACCAGAAGACGCCTGCACCCCGGCCGCCCCATCCTGCCGTCCACGGGGTCGCACGGGTCACGGGAAAGGGATCCCGGCTCCCCGGCACCTCACAGCACATGCCCGGCACGGCCGTGGTGGGGCCTGGGTGGTGACCGGGGACCTCAGGGCAGACACGCAGCTGCTTGGGGAGGGGGGGCGCTCAGATAAGGGATATCCATCGCTGGAGGTGTCTGGAACTTTCTGGAAAACCCGCCGCAGGGTGCAGAACCAGCCTGACGTGACCCTCCCCCCATCCCCCCACCTCTGGATGAAGACTTGGGCCGAGTACAGCTTTTCTCGCCGTGAAAAGCCCTCCGGATACTTTAGCTAAGAACAATTCTCCACTCAGTCCTTGACAGGCTCCAGGTCACGGCAGGGTGGGCCCCGTGCAGAGTGTCCCTCTACATCATCTCCAGCAGCCCCCAGCTCGGCCCCAGAGGCAGATGCCACCAGTCACTCCACTTCATGGAGGAGAAAACCGAGGCTCGGAGGGGGAGTCCCTGTAGGGGGGAACGGGGGAGCGAGGACCCAAGCCCCCAGGCTCTCTAACAAGGGCTCTCATCGTGTGCTCTGGGGACCCCGGTGGGACCCCAGGCCTTTCCGGGGGACCTGCCATCCAGCCTTGCCAGCCACAGATCCCAGTGCAGCCCAGTTTCTTCAACAGGTTCTTCCAATACACAGTCGATTTCTCATAACGGACCATGTAGCAGTCAAGACGAAGCCCTGGCCTTCCGGGGAGGAAGCGTGCGACCAGCTCAGAGGGAAGCACACCAGGTCCCTGGTGGGGGGGGGTCTGGCTGGGAGGCGGCTGGGAGGCGGGGACAGGCCCCCTGAGAAAGTGCTGTCTGAGTGTTCCCGGCAGGAAGCGCACGGGTGGGGGGCGGGGCTGGAAGGACAGCAGGGAGGCGGGGGGCCAGCCGGGCGGCGCCTCGTCCAATGCCGTCCCCACGTCTGCGCTCCTGCCCGCACAGGACGTCCGCCAGCCCGTGGACCGCGACGCGTGCTCGCTGAGTCACCGCCACCTCCCGCGGGGCCCGGCGCCATCTTCTCACGAAGGCCTCGCCTCGTTGATCCTACGCCTCTCCCTCCACCCCGCAGAACCCAAAGGGCCAAAAGCTTGAGAGTGCGTTTGCTTTTAACTTCCAACCTTCTTGTCCATTCATTTATTCACTCGACCAACGCGTGTGCCGCGGTGCTGAGTGCACAGCTGGGCTCTGAGGAGAAGCAGCCCGGAGTCTCCCTTCCCACCTGTAACCTGGGCCGGCTGCACCTGAGCCCGCCTCAGACGCCGCTCTCCTAGAGCCCCGATGCTGGGGGGGGCCTGGAAGCATCTCCCCCAACATCACGTGTGTGTGACACGAGCTGGGGGGAGGCGGGAGGGAGGGGGAGGGCTTCCTCTTGCTCTCAAACCTAAGATGCAACCAGCTGTTGAGTGTGGAGCCTCGCAGCTCCGCCCCGCACCTACCCAGGCTACAAACGATCCAAACACTGCAAGAAATTAAGAGATCACCAACCCACCTCTCCCTCCTGAGCTGCCTGGAGAGAAGCACTCTCCCGCCTTCTCTGTCTTCTGGGCCCGAGGGCTGGGAACTATTTGCAAGGTTGCACATTTCAGTTAACAAACAAGTTCTTTGCTCACAGCCAAGGGGAGGGGCAGCAAAACCTGAGCCTGACTCTTCTTTCTCTGAGAAGCCATTGTTTATCCCCTCTGGGAACTTCCCCACGGGTGGGAGGGGCCGCGGCGCGGAGGGAAGGGTTTGGGACTGGAGACGGTGCGCTTACCAGCTCTCAGGCAGGTCAGTGCACCTCGCGGACCCCCCCGTGTCCCCTTCAGCAAAATAGGAATAATATTAAATGCATTCCCGAGAGAATTAAATGAGATCTGATTAAGTACAGTGCCTGGTGCACGGTAAGCCAGGCATGGGCGGCAAGCGTTTCTATTAATAGAAATACGGGAGCCTTAGGAACTGAGAATAATCACACTCCCTCCACGACGCCCACCCTCCACGATGCCCACCTGACAGTCGCAGTATCCGCTGGCCTCGGGGGCCCAGGTGCACTCCCCGGGCCTCTTCCTTCCCCCTGAGTGACCGCAGGCCTTCTCCCAATGGCCAATAAGCACGTGTGCACAGCCTTGCCAGCAATGAGGAAATTAAGGCAGCAAGATACACTTCTCACCTGTGAGGTTGCCAAAAAATCTAAATGAAACAGCCTGACCCTGTCCTGTGCAGATAAAGTCGAGGAGGGACGAGGAAGGTCACCCCTTGCCACTGGGAGTGAGTAGGAGTGTGGCCAGTTTGGCGACAGCCACTGAAGTCGGGGCATGCGGACCCTGCAGGTCAGAGGTCCTGCTGGACAACATCCGCCCAGGAGAGACGCTCGTGTGTTTGCGCAAAGAGGCTGCACGTCTGCCCAGGATGGCGTTGCTCACACCACCAAGGAATCGGAAGCAACCTAGATGTTCCTCACTTGAGGAGGGATGGGAGTGGGTGCGGGGCTCCAGACAGTGGTGAAAAAGAACACAGCAGAACACACCGGAACACACCAGGACCACAGCAGCACCACACCAGGAATGCACTAGCCGTGTGCGCGCTAACGCGAGTTGATCACAACAACGCTGGGTGAAAACAGGAAGACATATGATGATACACACCAGAGTACTATTTATACGAAAAATTTAAAAATAACATGCAAAACAGTGCTGTGTACTGTATGTTCATAGATAAACACATTCTTCTGAAGGTATAAAAATAAGCCTGGAGGACGGAGCCGTGTTCATGACGGTGGTTCCTTCTGGCGACGGGAGGGGTAGGGTTAGGGCAGGAGATTGCAGAGCTTTCCCTGTCATCTTTTCCTTTTTAAAAGAAAAACTTGAAGGTGAATATGCCAACCTCATAACATGCGATTCCAGGTGGTGAAAATACAGGTTTTGTTACATTATTCATGGTTATTTTCTGTATTTTTTTTCTTTCAAAAAGGGAAACAAAAAGGAAGTTCTCCTTCCTAGAGAACGCAGGCTGGGAAACGTGGGAGGAGTGGCAGGTTTGGAAAGCCACCACCCTCAGTGAAAGCTGAAGCCATCTACCGAGGCGGCTGGGAACCAGGACGCTCAAGATACCAAGGCATCAGCCGCCAGTGACTAGTTGGGGGGACGCCGGGGCCTATACGTGGGGACACCTAGTGTCACCACCTCCTGTCAGTGTCACTGCGGGGGGGGGGGGAGGTGAGCTGACACCAGGCTCCACTTGATGAGATGCAACAGGAAGGACACCCATCACCTAGGGCTCTTCTCCCCAAAGTGTGTGATCCAGGGGAGCCGTCAGAGCCACCATTCAGCTTTCAGGACTCACAGAGGATGAGCACGGTGTTAAACCACACAGGGAGAAAGCAAGCAGAGAAGGGGCCGTAGGACACTCCACACGACAGGCTGCGTCCATGTCAAACCAAGAGAAGACAGGAAAAGAAGACAGAAGAAAAGGAAAAAGCAAAAGCGAGGGGATGATTCTAGAAGAAAAATGGCTAGAGACAAACCGATGCCACGTGTGACCCTCGCTGGATCCTGAATCACAGGAAGCAGCCACGGGCTTCCCTGGTGGTGCAGTGGTTAAGAATCCACCTGCCAATGCGGGGAACACGGGTTCGAGCCCTGGTCTGGGAAGATCCCACATGCCGCGGAGCAACTAAGCCCGTGCGCCACAACTACTGAGCCTGCGCTCGAGAGCCCACAAGCCACACCTACTGAGCCCACGTGCTGCAACTACTGAAGCCCGCGCACCTAGAACCCGTGCTCTGCAACGAGAAGCCACTGCAACGAGAAGCCCTTGCACCGCAACGAAGTGTAGCCCCCGCTCACTACAACTAGAGTAAGCCCGCGCGCAGCAACGAAGACCCAACACAGCCAAAAATAAATAAAATTAAAAATAAATTTAGTAAGAAAAAAGGAAGCAGCCACAAAAGCTTCTTAGGACAATTGGGAAACTTAAATACAGACTTGATATTAGATGATGCCCTTAAATTATCACTGATTTTCTTAGGTGTGAAAACGACAGTCTGTGTGAGAGACGGTCCATCTTCTCTGAAGACGCTGCAAAGCATCTAGAAGGGGTGTTCTAAGGTCCGCAGAAGGTACAGGCAGAGAGAGCGTGTGGATGACAGACACCAATGTGAACACCGGTCAACCCGCTGGAGCTCCCGGGGGTATTCATTTCACCTTTCTTTTAACTTTTCTCTGAGGTTTGAAGTTTTCATAATAAAAAGTTTTGAGGGGAAAATTTTTTTAATGGGAAATAGGTCTTCCCACAAAAGGTTGGGAATTCACTGTGAAGAAGCCGCTTTGAAGTGGGTTTTTTCCTTCTTTGAAGTGGGTTTTGCTAAAGTACCGGTCTCTAGCATTTCTGAGAAATTAGTACAAATCAAAGCCACGTAGGAAATTCGGCACATCTGAGTCGTATATGTAAATTGGCGTCATGAAAATCAGGGCTTTCGCTGCATTTCTAAGAAATGTCCTTTTTTGGACTCTTGCTTTTGTCTTGCCTCTGGAACTCTCTCAGAGAAGACTCAGCCACGTGGCCTCACGGGGGCAGCGGACACCAGGCCCCAGGGAGGCACACACAAGGTCTGGGGGCAGGGAGCTCTGGGCCCAAACCTCACAGGCACATGCGGACAGTGGAGCAGTCCCACCGGAACGTTCATTTGGCCAAGTAACTCCACTTAAGGAATTCAAGCCATTGCATGAGACACGGAGAAGGTAAATCATGTAGGAAATGAAGGCGGGGAATGTTTAGAATAGCGTCTGCAATGCTGTTTTGTTTTGCCTGGTGACCACTGAAGAGCTCATTTAAAAAGATAAGGACTTGATTGATAGGATATATTCAGTGAAAAAAGGAGCCTGTTAACAGTGTGTTTATTCATCTGTAAGAAAAAAACGGGAGGGTGATAAGGCAAACCCCATCACATGGCGGCAGGTACACGCGTGCGCCCAGATCAGCTCACGGGCCCGCAGCCAAGCCTCCCGCTGGGAGGGAGAGGTTCTGTGCTGCATTTCCTCGTACAGCGCCTGAACTTCTCTTCACTGCGTGCTCATTCCACCTTTTTAAGGACATATGTAACAGAGCCAGCTCCCAACCTTGAGGTAACAGAGTCTCTGCTCCAGGTCCCAAAACTCTTCTGTCCCCTTGACTGTGGAGCTTAGAATTAGATACCGAGCCTCCCGCGAGACGGCTGAGAAAGGGCTGGTTTCAGAATGAGGCTCAGAAGCCTCGGCACCTGTTCTGAGGGAGCCCAGCACGGGGGGTCCCACGGGACAATCCCTGCGGCACGGTGGGGGAGAGGTCCCATGGGCTGCGGTTCTGTTTGAGCTCCATGATCATCGTTTGGGCAGAGGAAAATAAGGCCCCCAGAGACCCCCCAAAGGTCCCCCAGCTTGTTCTGTCTGGTGTCCTAAAATCTAACTTGGAGCAAAGAGGCCAGAAAAAAAGCAGTGGACCATCTTGTTTGTATGTTCCCTGTTCAGGAACGGCCAAAATGCATCTGTGGTGACAGACGTCAGAATACTGGTTATGCTGGGTGGGGTGGGGTGTGCTGCTTCTGGGGCTGCAAATGCTCTAGGTCTTGATCTGGGGAGTGCTGCCTGGGTTCGCGCACAGGTAAGCGTCACTGGCCTGCCCACTGAGAATACTGCCTCTTACCGCGCGTACGTTACACCTCTAATTAAAGAACACAGAAAGTCGATACAATCCATTAATTGCAAACAGCGTTTAAGCAAAAGCATTAAAAAGCTGTGATTAGCAGTGAGACGCTGGGGACCCCATCATTCCATTCTCGCCGCCCAAAGCCAGGCTGGATTTTGTTTGGTTTTCATTTCATGGGTAACTGCGCCGGTGTTAAAATTCCAAAGGGCGGTCTCACCGGGCGAGACCGCGTGTGACTGTGGAAACTGAGGCACAGTCGGCTCACCCCCTGGGAGCCAGCTGCTCCGTGAGGCGGTGAGAGCCCCGGCCCCGGGGGTGTGCAAGCAGAAGGGGCGGAGGGACGCGGTGGGGTCATCCCACAGGGACGCTGGGCTTGCCCCTCTCCAACAGGCGACAGCATCTGTGGTTGCCCCGGCCCACAAAACCCCACACAGCCCAGCCGTGGGCTTGTTACTTTCCACTGACACAAGGAATATGTACCTCTGTGTAAAAATAAAAACGTTACAAACAGGGCTGAAGCCCCTCGGACCCCATCCCCAACCTGGTCCCCTCCTGCCCTACCCAGCAGGATCACTGTCATCGTGCCCATCCTCTTCATAGCTCTGCCACGCCTGTGCGCACACAATCGTAGGCAAGGAGGCCTGTTCGTCTTTGTCTCACGGAAAGGCCCCTTACTGCAAGAACCATGCCACAAACTACTTTTCTTCACTCAACCATCGGTCTTGACAATCTCTCCACGTCACTGCGTACAGACCTGTCTCACTCTGTTTGATGGCTGCGTAGTATTCCTGGTTATGGCCCTCGAGCTTCACGTGCTCGGCCATCGCTGCCGGGGGGGGGGGGCACTGGCTCTGTTTCCATTGCTCCACACTCGTGCGTCTGTGGCCCCTGGAGGAGAGCTTCTGGGGTCAGGGATCAGGCGTAGGTTCTCCATCTTACGGGACCCTGGCAGGTCCCCTTCCACACAGAGGTACCAACACGCTCCCTCCCGCAGGCCCAAGCTCAGGCTTCCCCCGATCTCCTCCTCTCGGTATTACCGCGCTTTAAGACTTTGCCGACCGGGTGGATGAAAACCAGCTTTTCTGATTATTGATGAGACTGGGTGCTTTTTAGGTCATCCAGTCATTCGTATTTTCTCTGCCACGCGACCCACCACTCACAGCAGCCCTGCCCTACATCTTCCTGGGCCGCCTGGTCTCTCCCTCCACCCTGAGTCCCCCTCAAACTCCACGGGCTTCCTGTGACTCCTGAACGTGCCGTCCTCCAGCCCTGTCCCCGCGGAGGCTGGGAAGGCGGGAATAAAGTGACCACTGACGAGGGCAGCAGTGCTCGTCTGGACACCGAGCCCTGAGAACTCGCTGCGCCAGGAAAGTGCTCTGAGGCCTGAACTGAGCACACATCCCGTTCTCATCTCCACCTGGACCTTCATACCCACTTCACAGAAGAGGAAACAGAGGCACCAAGACGTTAAGTAAATTGTCACCAAGGCTTCCTGCCGGTACGTGGCTGAGCCGAGACTCCAGTTCAGCCGCTCAAGGGCTCTGACGGGGGTAAGGCCGGGGCTCAGGAAGCAGAGAACGGGCACCTCACCCGGCCTCGGGCAGTCAGGAACGGCTTCCCAGAGAAACTGACACCTCAGTGGAGCCTGAAGGAAGGAGCAGAGGAGCTGACGGGGCAGTGAAATAGGAAAGGGCTGTAAAGGGGGAAGGGCCCTGAGCAATGCCTGGAGGCTAGGCCACCCTGGCTGCAGCCTGGGGTGTGTGATGGGGCAGGAGACCAGGCCCATGGGCAGTGCACCCTGGGGGCTCAGCGGACAGCGTGGTGGTGGGGGGGCTCCTGGAGCATCGGGCTGGGCCCACACCCCTCAGCTCCCGAGACAGAGGGCGCAAGCGCGGAGGGAGGGGAGCCACTGATTTACATCCTACAGCTGGGGGGGAAACCCAGGAAGTGCAGCCCGGGCACTAATCAAATCTAGGCTAATAATAAACGTCCTGAGTAATGAGTGGCCTGGGCCGGAGCAGGCGAGGTGGCCGGAGCTGGGAGGGCCAGGAGGAGCCATGTGAGTAGCCGGGGAGGTGGGGGTGGGCGCAAGGGGCTCCGCCTGGGTCTCTGCATGGCATTGGGGACGCAGGGGAAGCGGCCCACAGCAGACGGGCAAGTTCGGGCTGCCCCGGGGCCTCCCGCGCCTGTGCACGTGGAGAGCCCTGGGTCTGGGGCCCTGGGGGTCTGGCCTTGCGTTCCCGAGAGCAGCCGCAAGGTTGGAGGGTCGCTCTCACAGGCAGGAAGTCCCTCTCCCTCCCACCCCAAGCTGGCCCCAGGACCCACAGCCAGATGGGCCAGGACGTGTTTTAAACATCAGGAGTGTCTAACAGGCCCTCCTACAGATGTCGACCACTGTCCACACTTCCAGGATTACCCACAGCCCGCTGGATCACTTTAGAGACAAGTCCAAACAGTGCGTTTTTGATCTGTAAATACCTCTGTATGTCTCCCTTAAAAAGAAAAACTCCTTAAAAAACAACCCCCCCCCCCAAAACTCTCATGCCATGATGACTTCTGCGAAGAACGATTCCTTTGTGTCACCAAAGCGCCCATGTTCAGACTTCCCCGACTGTCTTGTCAATGTCTTTTCCAGATGATTTGTTCCAATCAGGATCCAAACACCATCATTTTGGCTATATGTTTTAAACTAGAACATTCCCACTCTGTCTCGTGTTTTCCCTTGCTGTTTTTTAAATTTTTTTTTATCAAAGAAACCGGATCATTTATCCTATAGAATTTCTATCAGGGCAGGTTTTGAAGGTTTGTTCAGAGGCCCCAATCTGGAAGCGTGGGTGCTAAGGCAGGTGGAAGGGTCCAGGCCCCTCGCTGTGCAGATAGGACCCACGGCCGGGTTGGAGGGGCCACGGCTGCTCTGTCCACCACACGCCTGGCAGGGAGCACATCTCCTCCGTGAATCCTCCGGATGGGAATCCTTTGTGTCAAGCAACCACCTCCCCAGATGTGTTCCCAGCTAAGGGCTCGGATGTTTAAGATTTCTGAGAAAGTTGGACCAGGAAGGAACAAGAGGTCGCCTTGACACAGGATGGAACCGCCCAGGCCCAGGCCCACGAGTCGGGAACCTGTCAGAACTGGGACCTGGCACTGACAGAGGCCGCCAGGAGCAGCGGAGTCGGGCCTGCCTCCCCTTGTCCACCGACTCGCTGTGTGACCTTGGAGGAGCCCCTTCACCTCTCTGGGCTCCATTTCCTCGGTCGTAAAATGAAGGAGAGCCTCTCCCCCAGCAGAAGTCCCTGAGAAAGACACAGAAAGGCCTTGAACCTGCCTGAGCCCCTCCTGAAGGGCCACAAGCAAAGGCGCTGAGAAGGGCTGCACTTAAAAACAACAAAACTTTGGCTTTCTTTAGCCCAATGTTTTTCAAACTAATTGGACCACAGAGGCCTTTCTTGGTCCAGCGCCTACAGAGCCAGGCATGTGAGGGAGACGGGCAGACAGCCGGGACGCAGGAGAGCCCGGGCCATGAGCCCAGCCCACAAACCCAGGCCTGCGAGAGCTCTCCCCTTCTCCCCGTGGTCAACACGGCTTCTGTTCTGCTGGCCAGTGTCAATATGGGGCTTTTCCTGCCCTCCTTTGGGGCTGGATGATGGCTCTGGGACTTTATGTAGGTTCCGGTGGTGTTGGAGGAGGGGTGGGCAGGGACAGCGCAGACATCCGGTCAGCTGGGTGTCTGCCATCTGGCCGAGTGGGCTCTTGTGTCCCTGTCAGGTCCAGTGGCTCGGTGCCCTCTGACCGGGAATGGGTCTTTGAGGCTTCCTAGGCTGCCCTCGTCCGATCCAACCTGCTGTCCACTGGCCAGCGCTTCCCTGTGGGTGGGGTGGGGAAAGCTTCCACCCTCCTCTCCCCAAATGGGAGAAGGCTCAGGGGTCTCTTCAGTTTTGTGTGGTCCTCTGCTTATCTTCTTTTAATTGAAGTACAGTTGATTCACAATGCTGTGTTAGTTTCTGATGTAAAGTGACTCAGTTATACACCTATATATTCTTTTCCTATTCTTTTCCATTACGGTTTATCACAGGATGTTGGATACAGATTCCTGTGCTCTACAGTAGGAGCTTGTTGTTTATTTTATATATAGTAGTGTGTACCTGCCAATCCCAAACTCCTCATTTAGGTCCTCTTGCTTTTCTTTCTTTCTTTATATATATTTTTTGGCTGTGCCGTGTGGCTTGTGGGATCTTAGTTCCGCGACCAGGGATCGACTTGGGGCCCCGGCAGTGAAAGCAACGAGCCCTAACCACTGGACCGCCAGGGGATTCCCAGCCTCTTGCTTTATAAGTCTGCTTTGTGAGTAGATGGTAGTCACAGGCTGGAAGCCCACAAAGTATAAAAAGGTACCTCACACAGCCTTCCTGCCCTCCTGGTCATCTGTCCGCCCAGCTCTCCTGCCCCCTCTAGAATAAACGGCTCTGTTCAGATGCTTGACGTGCCACGAAGTTCACCTGCTTAAGAGCTGTGCAACCATCACTATAATCTAATCTTAGAACATTATCGTCACCCCCAAAAAACCCCTGTCACTCCTCATACCTCCCCACCCCCAGCCCTAGGCTGGCCCTGACCTACTTTCTCTCGCTACAGATTTGCCTACTTTGGACATTTTATAGAAATGGAATGTGCTGTCTATGACTAGCTTCTTCCAGGAGCATGTTTTTGAGGTTCAGCCATGTGGTAGGGTGTCAGTACTTTATACCTTTTTGTGGCCAAATAACATTCCGTTGTATGGATGGACCATTTTACTCATCCATTCATCAGTTGACGGACATTTGGGTTGTTTCTACTTTTTGGCTACTATGAACAATGCTGCTGTGACCGTTCATGTACAAGTATCTGGGTGGACATGTTTTCATTTCTCTTAGGAGTGGAATTGCTGGGCCATATGGTAGTTCTGTGTTTAACGTTCTGAGGAGCTGCCAGACTGTTTTCCAAAGCAGCTGCACTGTTCTTTGTTTGTTTGTTTGTTTGCGGTATGCGGGCCTCTCACTGCCGTGGCCTCTCCCGTTGCGGAGCACAGGCTCCGGACGCACAGGCTCAGCAGCCATGGCTCACGGGCCCAGCCGCTCCGCGGCATGTGGGATCCTCCCGGCCGGGGCACGAACCCGTGTCCCCTGCATCGGCAGGCGGACTCTCAACCACTGCGCCACCAGGGAAGCCCCCTAACCCATTTTTAAACTGGGTTATTTGTCTTTTCATTATTCAGTTGTAAACGTTCTTTATATATTCTGGATACAAATCCCTTATCAGATATATGATTTGGAAATATTTCCTCCAAGTCCGTGGAATATCATTTTATTCTCTTGATGGTGTTCTGTGAAACACAAAAGTTTAAAATTTTTATGAAGTCCAGTCTCTCAAGCTTCTTCTGAATCATTTGTGCATTCCGTCTCACTGCCTAACCCCAAATCATGAAGATTTACTCCTGTTTTCTTCTAAAACTTGTCTAGTTACATTTAGGTCTGTGACCCACTGTGAGTTACCTTCTGTGTATGGTGTAAGTTAGGGGTCCACATTCATTCTTTTGAAGGTGGCTTACCCAGTTGTCTCAGCACTATTTGTCGAAAAGACTATCCTTTTTCCCGTTGAATCTTCTTGGTATCTTTGTTGAAAATCAATTGACCATAAATGTTAGGCTTTAGTTTTTGACTCTAAAGTCTACTCTACTGACTCACGTCTGTCCTTATGCCAGTACTACACTGTCTTATTTACTGTTGGTTTGTAGTAAGTTTTGAAATTGGGAAGTGTGAGTCCTACAACTTTGTTCTCTTTCAAAAGTGTTTTAGCTCTTCTGGGTCTCTTGCATTTCCAGATGATTTTAGGATCAGCTTTTCAAATTTTGCAGAAAAGCCAGCTGGGAATTTGATTGGGATTGCATTGAATCTGCAGAATTATTTGAGGAGCACTGCTATCTTAACAATATTAAGTCTTTCCATCCATGAATATGGAATATCTTTCCATTTATTTAGGTCTTCTTTCAGGAATGTTTTGTAGTTTTCAATGTGCAAGTTTTGTACTTCTTTTGTTCAATTTATTCTTCAGTATTTTATTTAAAACACTGTTTTTGGTTTTGTATGTTTCCTTACAGTGTTTCTTTATGTATATACTAATACCTATAAATCTAGATTAGAACTTTCTCCTTTTTTGCAGAGAGAAAGGGAGACTGTGAGCCATGCTGTTATGGACCTTGTTTTGTTTTTATTTTTTTATTATTAAAAAAAATATTTATTTATTTGGTTGTGCCGGGTCTTAGTTGTGGCAGGCGGGCTCCTTAGTTATGGCAGGTGAACTCTTAGTTGCGGCATGCACGTGGTCTCTAGTTCCCTGACCAGGGATCGAACCTGGGCCCCCTGCATTGGGAGCGTGGAGTCTTAACCACTGTGCCACCATGGAAGCTCCTTGTGTTTGTTTTTCCACTTAATATATCTTGGAGTTCTTTCTAAAGCAACATACAGAGAGCTTCCTCACCCCTTTTCTATAACTGCATAATAGTCCAGTGTATATACTCAGTCAATCCCCTACTGATGGACATTTGTGCTACTTCCAATCTTCTGCTATTACAAACATTGCTGCAATGAATTATCATTTTGCACTCTGAAATAAATCCCAGAGATTAATCACTGTATCAGCAGGTAAAAACATCAGTCATTTTGACTAATGTTGCCAAATCTCCCCCCTTGAGGGTTATCCCTATTCCTCTCCTTCCAGAGTGAATGAGTGCCACTCTCCTTGTGACCTTGCCAACAGGAGGTGTTAGTAAACTTCTGGATTTTTAGCAATCTATTAGGGAGAAGATGGTCTCAGTGTAGTTCAAATTTGCTTGTTTCCCAGGAATGAGACCAGACAAATTTATGCTGTTTGTCCCTGTCTGTGAACTGTCTGTTCATTACCTTTGCCCAATTTTCTGTCGAGTGGCTGGCCTTTTCCTTTCTGCTTACTCTTTCTTCATACATGTGTTTCTCCTTTTGTATTATTTATTTATTTTATTTATTTATGGCTGTGTTGGGTTTTTGTTGCTGCATGTGGGCTTTCACTAGTTGTGGCGAGCGGGGGCTACTCTTCATTGCAGGTGCGCAGGCTTCTCATTGCGGTGGCTTCTCTTGTTGCACAGCACGGGCTCTAGGTGCGCGGGCTTCAGTAGTTGCGGCACTTGGGTTCAGTAGTTGTGGCTCATGGGCTCTAGAGCACAGGCTTAGGAGTTGCGGGGCATGGGCTTAGTTGTTCTGCAGCATGTGGGATCTTCCCAGACCGGGGCTCGAACCCGTGTCCCCTGCACTGGCAGGCGGATTCTTAACCACTGCGCCACCAGGGAAGCCCGTCTGCTTACTCTTTAGATACAAGTTGCAAGTGTTTTTGTTCCCGTTTTTGTCTTTGGACTTTCCTCCTTAGGCTGTTTTTTGCCATGCAGAAGTTGTTTGTTTTGTGTAGTCTATTTTATCAATTTTGTATTTTATAGAGTTTGGATTTGGGGTCACAGTTAGAAAGGCCTTTCATACTCCAAGGTTATAAAGAAGTTATCGAATGGTTTCTTCTCTAGAAGTTTTTAAAATTTTATTCTATTTCACGCTTAAATCTTCGGGCTGTTTTTTTCAATCTAGGAGAAATTATTTTCTGTGCTGTTTTCTGGCCCAATCATTTTGTGCCAAAAATCCTTTCCTCTAAGTTCTGAAAGCAAAAGCCAGGGTTTCTGCTCTTCCCACCCCACCCCCCAACCTCAGGACACCTCTGCCCTGAGTCCTACTTGAAGGGAGGAGATGCAGGCAGGGGAGGGGGCAGAACAAAACTCAGACATTATGCAATGTTAACACAGCACAAGCACGAGGGTTGCTTACCACTCCACATGTCTTCACTGAGGACAGCTCTGTATAAAGTATTTGGTTATTTGTGACCATTGGCCGAGGACCTACTGTGTGTCTGGTATTACAGAAGCACTGGGCTCGGAGATGAATGAGACAGCGTAAGGAGGTAGATGGCTACACCCTCAGACGTCAAATTACAAAATAAGAAACATTACCAGGTAGAAGGTGCTCAGGCCACATGGCCATCCAGGAAGGCACACCTGAGACATCTCAGAGGAGAGGTCAGGTGACACGGCAGCGTACAGGGACAAGTGTCTTTGGGAAGTTATGGTGCTTCAGCCGCAAGCTGAGGTTCTGGGGGCAGTTCCCAGGCCTGGAGTGCAGATTTGCTGATTATGAAATGATTATAATTAATCCATTATATTTTAAACCACTTTATCCAAATAACTACCACTTGGCAACGGCACCTCGGGCCAGTTCCACGCGTGTCATGTGCACGTCCTCGAGGAAACCTGCTCTGCAAAGGAGCACCCATAGTCCCCGTTTACAGAAAAGAAAACCCGAGGCTGTGCTGCCGGCCTTTCCTAAGCTGGCTGGCTGGTGACTCAGAGCTGTGCTTCCTCCACAGGCACGGCTGCGCTCACACACATTTTGTCACTGAACCATGGGAAATCGGTTTTCAGAATGAGTCGACAGGAGGCAGAAATTACAATGGGAAGAAACGGTCATCCCCACCTTTCTCTCTTCCTCCTCCTTCCCGATTCATAAAAGAGAGACTGTAAATGATCACTGTAATTCTCTGACCTGTCACCCAGAATGTGGAAGCTCCTGAAACTCTCTCAGACCCCCTAGCCCACCACGTGCTCAAGGAGAGATCACCCTCTTTGCTGCCAGCTAACCCATTTGCCCCCTATGCAAAACCCTCTGCAGTTTTTCTCCCTCCTTCCTTCCTGTCTTATAAGTCCTGTCATTGCCCTGTTCACTGACAGTGGTCTAGGGGTGTCCCCTCTCACAAGTGAGTGACTATTGTAGACACAAAGTCAGAGTTATTCCCTGATTGTAGTTCACTTCAACATGACGATGTAAACTTTGTTCACAGCTGAGCCATGTGACCTCCCTGGAGTTGAAACTCCTTGGTTTTCTCTGTATGTCTCAGGAACTCACCCCCAGCTCTGGGGCAGATCCAGCCTGTCAACTGGTCAAGCAGACTCGCTTATATACGGTTCCCTGTTTCTACTGGAGATGTTCCTTCCGCTTTTCTCCTATTTTAGTTGAGACAGGGCTCCCCCTTGGCCTCCAGGGCGTGTCCCAGGGACTCCCTTCACCATCATTCTGAGAACTTCTATCTTTCCCTCTTGACTGAGACGGACCCTGCTTTCCCCCCTCCTCCATCAGTTGAAAATCAACTGACCATAGATGGAGAGCTTATTTCTGGGTTCTATTCTATTCCACTGCTCTGAGTATCTGTCTTTATTCCATTATCACACTGTTTACTTTAGCTTTGAATTTTTTTTTTTTTTTTTTTTTTTTTTGCGGTACACGGGCCTCTCACTGTTGTGGCCTGTCCCGTTGCGGAGCAACAGGCTCCGGACGCGCAGGCTCAGCGGCCATGGCTCACGGGCGCAGCCGCTCCGCGGCATGTGGGATCCTCCCGGACCGGGGCACGAACCCGTGTCCCCTGTATCGGCAGGCGGACTCCCAACCACTGCGCCACCAGGGAAGCCCTGTAGTAAGTTTTGAAGTCAGGGTATGAGTCCTCCAACTTTGTTGTTCTTCTTCAAGATTGTTTTGACTATTCAGGGTCAAATGAATTTTTAAGACGGGTTTTTCTATTTGTGTAAAAACATCACTGGGATTTTGTTAGGGATTGTATTGACATCTTAACATCGTCTTTCAATCCATGAACATGGGATGTCTTTTATTTAGATCTTCTCTGATTTCAGCAACGTTTTGTAGTTTTCAGGGTATACTTCTTTCACCACCTTGGTTAAATTCATTCCTAAGTATTTTATTCATTTTTGTCTCTGAACATGGATTTGTTTTCTTAATTTCCTTTTAGGATCGTTCATTGCAAGTATATGAAAAATGCAACTGATTTTTTGTGTTGCTTTTGTATCTGCAACTTTGCTGAATATTTAACAGTGTTTAGTGTGTGAAATTTTTAGAGATTTTACATATAAGATCATGTCACCTATGAACAGATAATTTTACTTTCTCCTCTCCAATTTGAATACATTTCTTTCTTTTTCTTGCCTAATTGCTCTTCCAGTACTATGTTGAACTGAAGTAGTAAGAGTGGGCATTCTTGTTTTGTTACTAGTCATAGGAGAGACGCTTTCAGTCTTTCACCACTGAGTGTGATGTCAACTGTGGGTTTTTCATACATGGTTGTTATCATGTAGAGGAGGTTGTCTTCTATTCCTACTTTACTGAATGTTTTTATCATGAAAAGGTGCTGAATTTTGTTAAATGCTTTTTCTGCCTCAAAATGATCATGTCGTTTTTTCCTTCATTCTTGAAGTGTATTACATCTATTGATTTTCTTTTTTTTAATTTTTTGGTGGTACGCGGGCCTCTCACTGTTGTGGCCTCTCCCGTTGCGGAGCACAGGCTCCGGACGCACAGGTTCAGCGGCCACGGCTCACGGGCCCAGCCGCTCCGCGGCATGTGGGATCCTCCCGGACCGGGGCACAAACCCGTGTCCCCTGCATCGGCAGGCGGACTCTCAACCACCGTGCCACCAGGGAAGCCCACATCTATTGATTTTCATGTGTTGAACTATTACTGCATTCTGGAAATGAATCCCACTAGGTTATAATGTATGATCCTTTGGCACATGGGCTTCAGTAGTTGTGGCACACAGGCTCAGTAGTTGTAGCTCACAGGCTCTAGAGCGCAGGCTCAGTAGTTGTGGCGCACGGGCTTAGCTGCTCCACAGCATGTGGGATCTTCCCAGACCAGGGCTCAAACCCGCGTCCCCTGCATTGGCAGGTGGATTCTTAACCACTGTGCCTCCAGGGAAGCCCTGGTCCTGGGCTTTTTGTTGGGAGGTTTCTTATTAGTGATTCAATCTCCTTACCTGTTATAGGTCTATTCAGATATTCTTTCTTCATGTATCAGTTTTTGTAGATTGTATGTTTCCAGAACTGTCCATTTAGACTACCTGATTTGTTGGTGCACAATTGTTCACAGTACTCTCTTATAATCTAAAAAATATGTATCAATGCCCCACTTTCATTTCTGATTTTAGTAATTTGAGTTTCGTCTCTTTTTCTTAATCAATCCAGCTAAGGGTCTGTTGGTTTTGTAAATCTATTCAAAAACCCAACTTTTGGCTTTGTTGATTTTCTCTATTACAGTTTTTCTTTTAAATTTATTATTATTATTTTAATCAATTCTATCTTTATTTGGCTGCATCAGGTCTTAGTTGCAGCATGCAGGATCTTGGCCACGGCACGTGGGCTCTTTGTTGCGGTATGCGGGCTCCAGAGTGTGCGGGCTCAGTAGTTGTGGCACGCAGGCTTAGTTGCCCCACGGCACGTGGGATCTTAGTTCCCAAACCAGGGATTGAACCTGCGTCCCCTGCATTGGAAGGTGGACTCTTAACCACTGGACCACCAGGGAAGTCCATATTGCAGCTTTTCTATTCTCTTTTTTGTCTCCGCTCTAATCTTTCCTTATGCTTGCTTTGGGTTTAGTTTGCTTATCTTTTTCTAGTTCCTCATGGTATACAGATAGGTCAAGATCTGAAAGATTCTTCTTTTTTTAGTGTACCCATTTATATCTATAAATTTCCCTCTCAGCATTACATTTACTGTATCCCATAACTTCTGGTACATTGTGTTTTCATATTCATTTATCTCAAGATATTTTCTAATACCTCTTGTGACTTCTTCTTTGACCCATTGGTTGTTTAAGAGTGTTTTGGGGGGAATTCCCTGGTGGTCCAGCAGTTAGGACTCTTTGCTCCCAATGCAAGGGGCCCAGGTTCAATCCCTGGTCTGGGAACTAGATGCTGCATGCTGCAATGAAGATCCAGTGTGCTGCAACGAAGACCCGGCACAGCCAAATAAATTAAAAAAAAAAAAAAGTGTGTTGTTGAAGTTCCACATATTTGTGAACCTTCCAATTTTCCTTCTGTTATTGGCTTTTAGTTTCATTCCACTTCGATCAGAAAAGATTCTTTGAATTACTTTTATCTTTTAGAACCTATTAAGACTTGTTTTGTGACCTGATATGTGTGTGTCCAGGAGTATGTTCCATGGACACTTTAGAAGAATGTGTAGTCTGTGTCGCTGAGTGCAGTGTCGTGTATATGTCTGTTATATGGTTGCTTTACACAGTTGCTCAAGTCATCTTGTCCTCATTGATCTTTTGTCCAGTTCTCCTACCCACTACTGCAAGTGGGGAATCGAAATATCCAAATATTGTCACAGAACTATTTCTCCCTTCAATTCCGTCAACTTTTGTTTCATATGTTTGCACTCTGTTGTAACACACATATGTGTTTATAACTGTTAAATCTTCTTGCTGTATCAAACTTTTAATCAATATATCTTGTCTTTGTCTCTTGTAACCTCTTTTGATTAAACTACTTTGTCTTATAATAATATAGCCCCCTCAGTTCTCTTTTGGTTATTATTTGCATGGACGATATTTGTCCATTGTTTTACTTTCAAGCTCGTGTCCTTTTATGTAAAGTAAGTCTCTTATGAACAGGATATAGATGAATACTGTTTTTTTAATCCAATCTCCCAGTCTCTGCCTTTTGTAATAGCAGAGTTTAGTCCATTGACATTAATATGATTACTGATAAAGGAGTTACTTCTGCCATTTATCTCTGTTTTCTGTATGTCTCACGTTTGCTGTCCCTCAGTTCCTCCACTACTGACTTTTCTTTTGTATTTAGTTGATTACTTGTACTGTGCCATTTTTACTCCCTTTTTCTTTCAGTTTCTGTATGTTTTTAGTTATTTTTTTAAGTGATTACCCTGAGGATTACAACTAATGTCTTAAACCTCTAACAACTTAGTTTCAATAATACCTAGTTTCAGTAGTGTACAAACACTGTTCTATATCTCTGTCCCTTCCTATTGATATTGATATTGTCATAGATTTCCTTTACCAATGCTCCTTCTTTTTTCTTATGACTTCAAGTTACTGTCTAGTGCACTTTCATTTCCGCATGAAGGACAACTCCCTTTAGCATTTCTTGTAGGACAGGTCTACTGGTAACAAACTCTCTCAGCTTTTGCTTATCTGGAAATGTCTTAACTTCTCCTTCATTCCTTCTCCTTCATCAACTTCTCCTTCATGAAAGGTAGTTTTGCCAGATACGCAATTCTTGGTTGATAGTTTTTTTTTTTTTTCTTTTTGGACTTTAAATGTAACAGCTCACTTCCAGCCTCCATGATTTCTAAGGAGAAACCAGCTATTCATTTTATGAGGATCCCCTGTATATGACAATTGTTTCTTTGTTGCTGCGTTCACAATTCTCTCATCTTTGGGTTTCCACAATTTTATTACAGTGTGTCTCAATGTGGGCGTCTTTGAATTTATCCTGCTTATTCATGGACATTCTCAGACATGTATATTCATGTCTTTCCTAAGATTTGGGAAGTCTCCAGCCATTATTTCTTCAAATATTTTCTCTCTCTCTTCTCTCTGAAATTCCTATGTGCATACGCTGTTACATCTGATGGGCTCCCACGAGTCCCTCAGGTTCTGTTTATTTTTTCTCATTCTTTTAAATTTCTGATTCCTATCCTAAATAATTTCAATAGTCTTATCTCCAGGCTCACTGGTCCTTTCCTTCTGGCTGCTCGGATCTGCTACTGAACCCCTCTAGGGAGTCTTTTCATTTCAGTTACTGGACTTCTCAATTCCAGAATTTCAGTTTGTTTCCATTTTTTAATAGATTATTTAGAGTGGTTTGAGGTTCACAGAAAAATGGAATGGAAATTACAGAGAATTCCCATATACCCCCTGTCCCCAAACATGCACAGCCTCCCTATCCATATCCTGCACTAAAGTGGCACATGCACTACAATTGAGTAACTACATTAATACATCATTATTGTCCAAACTCCACAGTTTACACTGGGGTTCACTCTCGGTCTTGTACTTTCCATGGGATTTGACAAATGTATCATGACTTGCATCCAGTTTCACTGCTCTGTATAATCCCCTGTGCTCCACCTTTATCTCTCCCTCCCCCTCAACCCCTGACAACCACTGATCTTTCTTCTGTTTCCAGAATGTCACAGAGCTGGGATCATACAGCGTGGAGCCTTTTTAGCGTGGCTTTTCTCAGTCACATGCATTTAAGATCCCTCCATGTCTTTTCACGGTTTGAGGTCCCATTGTCTGGATGACACAGTTTATTTATCAGTTCACCTACTAAAGGGTATCTGGATTGCCTCCAAGTTTTGGTTCCTTTTTTACAACCTCTATTTCTTTATTCATATCCTCATTTTGTTCTTACATCATTTTCCTGATCTCCTTTAGTTCTTTGTCTGTGGTTTCCTGTAGCTCATGGAACGTATTTAAGACAGTTGACTTAACATCTTCGACTGATACTTCCAATGTCTAGGCTTCCTCAGGGATAGTTTCTGTCAAAGGCTTTTTTTCTGTGAATGTGCCGTATTTTCCTGTTTCTCTGTACGTTTTGTTAAGTTTTTTGAGAACTGAACATTTTGAGCATTACACTGTGGTAAGTCTGGAAATTTAACTCTCTCACTCCTCAGGGATTGCTGAAGTTTTTGTTGCTGAGAGCTGGAGTCTGTTTGTGACTCTTCCAAACTATTTTTGCAAAGTAGGTATTCCTTGTGTGTGGTCACCAAAGTTTCTGGTCCTTCGTCTCTGCAGTCAGCCAGCGACCTGACAAAGACTTTCCTAAATGTGTGACTCCCCAAATGGGGGGCAGTAGATCTCTTCCAAGCCCCTGGGAGCCACTTCAACCAGGGAGGTTGAAACAATGCCCACCACCCTCTGTGCTGGCTCCTCAGTGATCAAAAGCGGCAACCAGCAGTTAGAACCCACAATCCCAACATTCAGAGGACAAGGTCCTTACTGCCCATCCAGGTCCCAGCAAGTGGCCCCAGGGACATGAACAGCCACCACCCCACGATAGGCTGAAAGGTACCAAAACTCCCCAAATCTACCAGCCTCTTTGCCCAACTGTCCCATAGACAACCCCAGAGCTCCAATATCGTTACTTCGGCCAAGGCTGCCAGCTTGATGGCCGCTAGGGCAGAAGCAGGTCGCTGGGGCTTCCTCCTGGCCATCTTCCCTGGCATCGCTCACGCCCCCGCTTTGATTTGAAATGTCCATAGAGTTCCTAACTCACACAGCCCTCCCTGTAGGTGAGCTGGTTGTTCTCAAGGAGGCTTAAGAGTCTCCTCCAAGTCTCTGTTGCTCCTGAATTTCACGATGGTGGGTCTTGTGGTTTGAGAGAATTTATTGTGCAGGACACCTGATTGGCTCTTTGAATCTGGAGGCTGTCTTTCAAATCTGTTTTCTCTGGAACTCCCATCAGTCAACCTCCAGACGTCCTGATGTAATTCCATATTTTTCACATCTTTTCCGATGTTCTGGGATATTTCTTCAATTACATCTGATAACCCTTCAACAGATGTTTTTATTCTGGCTATTATATTTTAAAATTTCTAGTCATTCTTAGTTGTTCTATGCATACAATTCTTTAAAAGTAGCACATCACTGGGCTTCCCTGGTGGCGCAGTGGTTGAGAGTCCGCCTGCTGATGCAGGGGACGCGGGTTCATGCCCCGGTCTGGGAAGATCCCACATGCCGCGGAGCGGCTGGGCCCGTGAGCCATGGCCGCTGAGCCTGCGCATCCGGAACCTGTGCTCCACAACGGGAGAGGCCACAGCAGTGAGAGGCCCGCGTACCGCAAAAAAAATTTAAAAAGTAGCACATCACTGAGAATTCCCTGGCGGTCCAGTGACTGGGACTCCACACTTTCACTGCTGAGGGCCCGGGTTTTTTTTTGTTTTTTGTTTTATAAATTATTTATTTATTTATTTATGTTTGGCTGTGTTGGGTCTTCGTTTCTGTGCGAGGGCTTTCTCTAGTTGCGGTGAGCGGGGGCCACTCTTCATCACGGTGCGCGGGCCTCTCACTGTCGCGGCCTCTCTTGTTGCGGAGCACGGGTTCCAGACGCGCAGGCTCAGTAGTTGTGGCTCATGGGCCCAGTCGCTCCGCGGCATGTGGGATCTTCCCAGACCAGGGCTCAAACCCGTGTCCCCTGCATTGGCAGGCAGATTCTCAACCACTGCGGAGGGCCCAGGTTTGATCCCTGGTTGGGGAACTAAGATCCCACAAGCCGGAAAAAAAAAAAAAATGAGCACACCATTCTTTCTCGTGGATATAAAAGTTCTCTTCTCTTTCCAAGGATGTCTTGCCGTCATCTTGTAGTTTTCTTCTGTTCCCTGCATTGTCTCTATTGGCACTGGGTGGATTTCTTCTGCTTGCATCGTCCAAGGTCTCTTTCATGCAGAGGTGGTGCTCCAATATCAGGTGACCCTTGGCTGCAGTTCACAATTCACACTGAGGCACTAATGGCTGATTGGAAGTTCCGGGTAAATGGACGGCGTTTTCCCACAGAAGCTTTGCTGTAGTGGTCAGGCAGCAGCACGGTCACTTTCTTGAAAGAATCTCCCAGTCAGTGCCTCCAGGGCTTTTCCTTTGGGTCAGCTTTTCCAGAGCAGAGTCTGCTGGCTTCCTGCCAGTTGCAGGATGGGGAAGGACACATCTTTTACAAACCTGGCCACAGCACTCCTGAGGTATGGCTGGGGGGATAGTGGACCTCACTGCCACCCCTCCTCAGTTGTGTCTGAGGAGACCCCAACCTCCTGCTCGGGTGGGTGAGGGGCCGTCGCCTGCCTGGGGTCAAGCCCTCTTGACGTAAGTCTCCATCCAACCCTGTTTCACTGCTCTGCCCTCCCATCCCCCACGGCCAGAGGTCCTAGTGCCCCAGTTCCAGGAGGTTCCTAGCATTCGGTGACGCAATTCCGCTTCCTCCCCGTGAGCTTCAACCGAGAGAGATCTTCAACTGAAGCCTGTCACCCCAGGCCCTCTGCCTTCCGTCTTCCAAAACGTTGCTGACGCCTGTCCCCTGCTGCAGTCACTTCTTCCATTCCACCTTCGAGGACAACTATCCTTTCCTGCCCTTTCAGTTTGGTTCCAAGAGGGAAGGAGGATAAACCCAGGTGGTTAAGCTGCCAGGTCGAGGGGGAGCCGCTGGTCTTTCCTCAGTGGACTCTCATTAAAGAATAAACAAGTGCCTCAAAAAATGTTTAAAAGAAGTTGTTTGTTGGGGAGGAAAATGCCATGAAATTAGGCAGAAAATTACAGAAGACTCAGCAACACACAACCATCTGGAATGAGTCCCAGATGCCTTGCAGAGCCAAAGAATCCAGACAATGAAAGTTCAGGAACAGGCAGTAACAGCAGCCTCTGGCCCTGTGGCGTTCAACTCAGAACAGAAGTCACCTCTGGGGGTGGATGTTGGGTGGGAGGGGCCCGTGGGAGTCATCAGGGAGCAAGAAATGTTCACCACCTTGACGCGGTGGTCGTGACACAGGCGTGTACACGTGCAAAGATTTGTCAAGCTGTACTCTTGAGATTTGTCATTGTGTGTGTCTCACATCTCAGCAAAAGAGCAAGGGAAGGAAACGGACATTTATTGAGTGCTTGCTGTTTGCTAGGCACTGGCTAGCTCTGCTTTTCTAATTCATTCATTTAATGAGCACCTACTATGTCCTGGGCACTATCTAGGTTCTGAGGACCCAGCAGCAAACAAATCAATTAGCATCTATGCCTGCGTGATGCTCCCAGTTAATGGGGAGACACTATCAAATAACTGCATCACAAAAGTCAAGTGACAACAGTGACAAGTGCAGAAGAAGGAGCAAGTCCCAATCCGGGGTGGGAGGGTGTCAGAAAGGCTTCCCTGAAAAAACGAAGTTGCAACAGAGATCTGAGGGGTCAGGAGGAAATGACCAGTCGTGAAGCATGAAGAGCATGGGGTGCAAAGGGACCAGCACGTGCAAAGACCCCGTGGCAGGAGGCGTGTGCACGTTCATGAGGGTAGAGAACAGGGCCGAGCAGGGCTCCACTGATGCCAGAGGGGCCTCAGAACTGCCGTGCCCCAGACGGGAAACTGAGGCTCAGGGTGTCAGCCCCGGATTGCCCAGCAAGTATAACTGGGGTAGAAACCAACCCTGTCTGTTCCCCCTAGGGAACGTGAGCGGGAGAGGCCGCCTGGGCTCCGGCCTCCAGTGGTGCCAGCTGCCCTCACGTTCCCTGCCTCTCAGCCCCACAGGGCCTGCGGCTGGGGGTGGCCATGCAGCCCTGCCCCGAAGAGCAGTACTGGGACCCGCTGCTGAACACCTGCGTCTCCTGCAAAACCATCTGCAGCAATCAGAATCCACGCACCTGTGCAGCCTTCTGCAGTGAGTTCTGGGGCCCGAGCCTGGGCTGGATGCCCCTCCTGCCCCCGGGGGTCCCCCTGGCCTGCACTTGGGGCCTGAGGAGGGGTGGAGGGAGACGGACAGTGTGGCACCTTCTACCTTTCGACCCTCCTACCCTCCTTGCAGCTTCCCAAGCATGCTCTGTTCCTTCCTGCCTCAGGGCCTTTGCACAGGGATGCATTTCCCCACCTTCTCCCCTGGGCTCCCTCCTACCCGGCCTTCAGGTCTCAGCCCCAAATCAAGAGGTCCTCTCTGACTGCCGGATGGAAAGTGGGCCCTCCTTCATCATTCTCTGCTCTTTCTTCTGAAACTTTTTATTATAGAAATTATGACAGAGAGAGAGGACAGCACGATAAACCTGTCTACCCATCAGCAGCTTTAGAAATGCCACCTTTACAGTCCCCAATTTTTTTACTTGTGTATTTTAAAGCCAATCCAAGAACTCGTATTATTTTATGTGTAAATACTGGATCACGAACGCCTAAAACATAAGGGCCTTTAAAATATAACCTCAATATTTTATCACCCCCAGCAATAATTCCTTAATATCATCTGCACTCAGGCCATATCCAGTTTTCTCTAATTGTCTTTTGCTTGCTTTTTCATAACTTGTTCTTTCCCTGATGGAACTTATCACAGCTTATACCACACGTTCTTTCCTGTGTGTTCATGTGTCTCAACCACCCGACTGAGAGCTCAATTCCTTTCTTAAGCCTAGCACAGTGCCTGACACATAGTAAGTACTTCATAAATACTGGCTGAGTGGGGCTCAGAGAGGCTGAGTGACTTGCCCAAGATCACACAGCACAATAGTGGAAGAGTTAGGATTTGAACAACAACTTTCTGAGTCTGCAACACCATGGCTCTGAGCCACTATCCATTAATGAGGTGGACATTCAGTGCTGACCCACAAACCCCTGGAAAGAGGAATCTGACAGACCCTTCAAGGAGGTTACTATCTAGTGGGAGAAATGACTCCACTTCATGGTAAAAAGGTGAACTACCGTAAAACGCCACAGCTGGGAGAGACCACGTCCGGCTGATGGGTTGGGGAGTGAGGAAGTTTTCTGGTAAGAAGCGCCCCCTGCGATGGATTGTTAAGAGTCCACAGATGCAGAAGTCAGATGGGGGGACGGCACCCCTGGAGGGACCAGCGTGGACAAAGGCGTGGAGGCGGGAAAATACAACAGGGAATATCGAGGCCCAGAGGGGAGGTTGTGAGGTCAGGCAGTGAGGGCTGGTGGTCTGTGGAGCTCTGTCACCTGCACAGCCACATGGGGGTTCCCAAGGACGAGAGGAGGTCACGGCAAGCCCGGGAACACTGCTGCCATCAGGCTAACTCCACCTTGTGAGTGTCGGGGTCAGGAGGGTCCAGGGGCCACAGCAGGGTAAGGGCAAGGGGTGGTCACTGGTCCTGACAGGATCACCCGAGTCTCCCGAGGTCCCAAATGCAGGCCTTCCTGGTTTTGTCTTCTACTCTGAAAAGGATGTACGCGTTGGCGTGTTTGCATCGCAGAGGCACAGGTGAATATTCTATTTAAACCCTGAGCATTATTCATTATGTGTCAGGCACTGTGCCGGGGACCTCAAATCCCCGTAACAACCGTAAGAAATCACCATTGTTATAACTATTCCTCTCCTGGAAAACAGGAGACCGAGGTATGGAGGGGCCAAGCCCACCACGTGAAGCGGCGGACCAGAGCTTCCCCAAGCCCGCGTGGCTTCAAGGTCTGGGTTCTTGGCCTCTGTCTTGTGCTGCCTCCAAGATGCGCTCTGAAAACCTGCATGCGAGTCACATTTTCATATGAATGAACCTTAGAGACAAGGGAAACCTACCCTGTGAAAGTACAGGTTTCTGTATGGCACTCAAAACTGCTCTCTCCAGCAAGGGTGAATGGGCTTCAGTTTGCTTGGCTTCTGCCCCTTGGCACTGATGCCTGGTTAAGCTCCTAAAATTCTCATTTATTATTAAGACAGAAAAAACTATTAATCTGAGCTTTCTCACCTTCCTTCCAGTCCCCTTCCCCAACTTGCTAAGGCAGATTCTGGCTTTGTTCTCCATTCCTTATGTTTATATGAAATATGTTTCTCCCTTATGAGGTTTGAAAAACCCAAGTAAAGAAGTTATGTGACAATGTAATAACTTAAAAGATAACTAGAAAACCCTTATACAGTTAGTACTAAGAAATGCTCTTTTAAATTATAGGTCAAAGGAGAAATAATAGTGAAAAATAAGAACATTCTAAACTAGGTACAGAAAAAATACTACATGTCAAAATGTGTGTGATGCAGCTAAAACAGTACTTAGAGGACAACGTATAGTCTTACATTTGCATACTGGAAGAGGACTTGGATTACTCTGGAATTGCTTTTGGGGAACTGGACTAGGATTTTTTTTTAACTTTGATACCCTTTGAGGCCAGACCCCCAGTTTCTGCCTGTGTCTGTCACCCAGCAGCATCATGCATCTCTGTCTCCCAGAGTCACTCAGCTGCCGCAAAGAGCAAGGCAGGTACTATGACCAGCTCCTGGGGGACTGTATCAGCTGTGCCTCCATCTGTGGACGTCACCCCAAGCAATGCACACACTTCTGTGAGAACAAGTTCAGGAGTCAAGTGAACCTCCCACCAGAGGTCAGGAGACAGCGGACCGGAGAGGCCTCGACCCGGGCAGACAACCTAGGGAGGTACCAGGGACCAGAGCACAGAGGCTCGGATGTGGGTCCAGGTAAGCCACCTAAGGTTGGCCTGCGCGGTGTCCAAGGGTCAGAGTGGGTGGAAGGCAGGCACCAGGCCTCAATAAGGAGAGGCTGCAAAGCAGGAAGTCCAGTGCAGGCAAATGGCCAGAAACCAGGGGGGTGGGGGGATCATCACAGGATAGAAAAAAAAAATTAAGCAAAGTGTACAGAAGTCTGTGGGCAAGAAGGAAGCAAAAGAAGAAAAAAGACCTGACAGTTGGGAGTCTCATAATGGTGGCTGAATGAATTCTCAGAACACAGGGCAGCGAGTGGATAGCACAGCTAACCTGTGAGCAAGACCCCCACTCCATTTAGAGGCAATGGAGACTTCCCAAGAATGAGAAAGAAAAGTACTATCAAAAAAGCTCACGGTGGAGATGGGCCTCCTTAGATATGTGAGAGGGGTCCCTTGAACTAGGCACTTACTAAGTGCCGAGCACTGGAAATGACCTAATTAATCCTCCCAGAAAATACCTCTTGGCTCAGCTACTCTGCTCTGTGGTGTCAGAGAGGACGCGGCTTGGGTGGGGATGTGGACCCGCAAACGCTTGATATTTATGGTGCTCTTGGTCTGCCAGGTGCCGGCTGGTTTTCCTCCTTTTCTGTGACTTTCCTCATGACGTCACTTCCATGAGAACAGGCTTCATGTGTCCTGATAACGAAGTGCCCAGCCTGGTTCTTCTCGGTTAGACTGTTGTCTCTTACTCTGCTCTGCTCTCCTGTCAGTAAGCTGCTGCCACGTAACAAACAGCCCCCAGATTCCATGGCATGTTATTCCTCATGGCATAGGGCTTGGCTGGAGTCAGCTGGAGGGGCTCTGCTCCTGAGTCTCTCATCCTCCCCTGGGACCAGCGGGTGGGCAGCAGCATCAGAGGTGACACACAGGCCTCTGAACCTCTCGGCCAAGAGCTGGCACCCATCATCTGCTGCATCCTATCCCTCCAGATGCAAAGCCAGCCAGATTCAAGGCGGGGGAGACAGACCCCACTCTCGGCTGGAGGAGAGGCGAAGGATTTGTAGCTGTGGGGGGTTTGTGGCCGGTTTTTATCCAGCACAGCCTCTTGTGAGAGGAAATGCAGATTCACACACAGAGAGCGTGGATACGGGTGGAGGGGGTGACGAACGGGACCACAAAGGGGGCTGCTCTCCAAGGTCTTGTGACCCCCGCGCCTTCCCTGCAGTGACGTATTTGACTCTTCCAGCCAAACCCAGAACCCCGTCCACCTCCGATGCCACAGATTCCCCTTTACAGACAGAGAAATTGAGTCTCAAAACCTGGAGAGTCAGTGCACAGCTGAGCGGGGACTCGGGCCCGGCCTGCGGGTCCCAAAGTTTGTCTGCTCTGCAAGAGCCAATCCCCGGAGCAGTGTTCTGTGGTGCCGTCGCCCACTTAGGGGGACCTCTTGCCAGTGTGACACCGTTAGCCCTTCCTGTCTGTGACCACCAGCCAAGGCCCCTCCCCAGAGGGCCTGGGGTGGACCCTCCAGGTACGAATCCCCCAGGAAGTGTGGACAGACATTCCAGGAGCCAGTGGGGTCAGCGTGACCACGTCTGACCTGACCGCTGTCCCAGTCGTTCCATGGTGCGGCCTCCCGAGCCTCGGAGGGCTGGGTGACGCCTCGCCATACCCGCCCCCTGCCGCGTGTCCCTCTGGAGGTCTGGGGCTTACGTGTGTCCCGCTGTGTCCTGATACCTGCGTGCAGGTGGGGCGAGAGCTGGGTTTGGTGGGGACTGCGAACAGAAGTGCCGGGCCCACACCCTGGGTGTTAAGGGCAGGGCGTGCAGAACACTGCCCGTGGCAGCGGGGCTGACCTGTCCCCCCACTCACTCCCCGCCCTGCCAGCCCCCACCCTTGGTCCCTCCACGTCTCTCGGAATGGCCGTTCCTTCATTTGACGGTAACTGTGGAGGGCTCAGCTGTGCCTGGGGGGACGGGTCCAAGAGTCAGGCAGACCCTGTCGCTGACCCCATGGAAGTTACAGTCTGATGGGAGAGACAAGACAAATGACTGAGTAACCTCAGTGCGTGGCGACATCCCCCAGCCAGGGTGCAATGGGGCGAGAAGGTTTCCCCGAGGAGAGGCCCTCAAGGCAGACTGGGGGCCAGACCCCTGGTTCCATCTCCCACCAACTGTGTGACCTTGAGCAAGTCACTTAACCTCTCTGAGGTTAAGTGTTTCCGTAAGACTGAGATCACCTGCCTTCACGGGGTTGCTGCACTGAGTGTCAGGATCAGCACGTAGTAACTGCTCATTTAAAAGGAAAGCATACATCTAAGAGACGACGTGGAGAAAGGTGTTCCAGGCAGAGGGCACAGCATGTGCAGGTGCTGGGAGGGGCTGGGAGCGGAAACACACGGATTCTCTGTGGACAGGGTACAGCCACTGCTAGGACCACTGGGGCTGTGACTGCTACAAACAGTGGGAGCAAAGGCTAAGCTTTAGTGAAAATTAAGGTTTGCTTTTCTTATCCGAGCCCACGGAGCCCCCAGGCCCTATTCAAGGGCCTCCTGGGTCCCGGGTTCAGAGCTCCAGGTGGCGTGAGCACGGGTGACCTGGGACGTCTCCAGACTCTGTATCTCCCTGTCCCCACTGGGGACAGGCAGCCTGGCACCCCCCTCACAGGGCTCTCGCAGGGCCTCAGCGACCCTGGGCCTTGATGCTCCAAACCCTTAACTTGATTACATCTGCAAAGGCTTTTTCCCCAAATCAGGTCATAAGGTCCCACGTGCAGGTTACCAGACCCCTTGTGGGAGGGCGATGCCCGCCTTGGGAGCACATCCTGCACGGCGGCCTGGGGGTTGGTCTCGTCTCTGGCTTTTCATCTCAGGGTGTGGAGTGTTTTCTCCCCACACACGCCACCTCCCATCCGCCCCCGACGGCTGCAAGAGATGTCACCGTGGCGGCTGCCCCAGGCCCCCTCTGCATCCCCAGGGCTGAGGCCAGGGGAGGAGGGCAGAAAGCCTCGGGAGCCCACCTCACCCCTCCCCTGACCTGCCTGCTCGCTGGGCTGGGGCCGTGGGGATGCTGGCGGAACGTTCCACTGGGTCGAGCTGCTACCAACAGCGCGGAGGCCGGAGCGTCCACCCCGTTTCACCAGGAGGCAGGCCTGACCGTGAGCGAGGGTGGCCGCAGGGCCCAGGCTCAGAACCTGCCCTGCCCCGGCTACACCAAGGCCCCTCAGGACAGGTCACAGCACTGCCCGCCCGGCCAGCCTAAGCTCCAGCCCAGCAGCAGCAGTCGGGGAAATCCTGTTTCTAGGCGAGATTGACTCTGAAAACAGTACAAGCACGGAACAAATCTAATGGAAAACCCGCTTGGAAATAAACCATCCGCGGTGCCCCCTGGTGGCGGTGCTCAGAACTGCGCCGCAGGCCTGGCTCTCTGACAAGGACAGAGCTCACATCCATTCCCGACTGAAGCCCCTGCACCCACCGGGGTCAGCAGACAGGGAGGCACTGGGCGAGGCCGCTCCGCTCCGGGGCCAGGTCACTGAGGGCCGACAGAGGTCAGCGACCGAGCTTGCAGACCTGAACAGCTGGTGACTGAACAGAGGAAGCACAGCGGTGGCTGGGGACCCCGTCCCCGCACCTGGCCAGCCTCTGACTAGGCTTCAACAAGTGAGGCAGCCAGCATGCTCCTTGCCGTTCCCGCAAACGGACGACACACGGGGATCGCGACGGAAGAAAGAAGGTATTAAAAAGCCAGGTTTGGGGAAAGTCTCTCCCCAGGAGCAACACCTGCCGCGGCCTGGGTTTGTCGGTTCCCACATGCTCTTGTCTAAGCACATCTCACACCAGGGAGAACCCCGAGCGCCCACCTCTCTCTCCCTGTTCACTTCCTGCCCCTGAGGCTCAGCCCATCTCAGGACCCACCAGGGAGCTGGTCTCCGGCTCTCACTGTAAACAGAGCCCAGCAAATGCCTGCATCCACGTGCCTAGAAGTGAAGGCAGTGAGTCCACAAGCCTGAAGGGGCGTGTCCGTGTTGGCAGGTGGTTGCATGTGGCCCTCAGAGGAGACCACCCCACCCAGATGTGCCTGTGTCGCCAGCCTGGGACAGAGGCGGAAGGTGACATCTTTCGCAGTTTTAACTGCACCTCTCCTCCGGATCCAGGGCCTCTGCGAAGCACGCTCTACGAGCGGGTCACCAGGCAGGAACTGGTTCCGTTTCCCTCAGGAAGCCCCAAATCACCCTCCTCACGTGGTGGCTCCGGGCGCCCGGGAGAGCAGAGCAGAGGCTGCCAGGCCTCGTCATGGCACCGGCCAGGCCCTGCGTCCCCTGTACTGCGCACTGCTGGGTGCAGGGGGCCCGGCCAGGCCCTGCGTCCCCTGTACTGCGTACTGCTGGGTGCAGGGGGGCCCGGCCCAGCCCGACTTGAAGGGCAGGAATCAAGGACCGTCTCCAAATGCCAGCAGCCAGCCTCGAGGTAGTTAGAGTTCAGCTGAAGACACCTGAAATCCACCCAGCACTTCACTGTGTACTTAGCAGCGTCTGGTAGCTGGGAATTCCACCTCCCACGCGAAAGCTGCCAGCCTCTCCCCCGCTAATCCGGCCAGGCCGACGGCTTTATTTTATCCCAGGGACGCACAGGAGCCGGTGAGCAGATGGGGGCCCGGGAGCTGGGACACACGGACGTCGCCGGCCGGGGGGTGGCACCAACAGCCCACCCAGAGCTCTGTGAACGTCAGGGTAGCACCAGCCAGCTGTCACTTCATAAAATTCTGCCCCTAAGGAGGCTGCGTAAGGAAGAGGGACAGTGTCCACCTTGCCATCTGTGCGCGGCCGGCGTGGAGCCCCGGCGTGGAGCCCATCAGACCTGCCCCCAGGTGCAGCTCTGCAACTGTGACCAGATCTGAGGCTGAGTTTTGTCATCTGAAATACAGACTGTAAGGCGGTGTGGCCACAGCGGGAACAGCCTGCAGGATCCTCAAACAGCTCAGCAAGGAGGCGCCACCTGACCCGGCAACTACGCTCGTGGGACGCGTCCACGAGAGCAGCACACACACGTGCACACGGAAACCTGCACGCAAGCCTTCACAGCCGCCCAAGGGTGGAAACAACCGAAATGCTTGCTCGTCGTGGACAAACAAACACGATGTGGTGCATCCACACGGTGGACGTTACTCAGACCCAACACACGTGCCACACGCCTGAGCCTTGGAAACACGCCGAGAGGCCAGACGTGAAGGTCCCGTGCTGCACAATTCCACTGGTATGAAGTGTCCAGGACAGGCGACAGAGACAGCGTGGTGGTGCCCGGGGCGGACGGGGGGCGTCATGCGGTGCCGGACACACCTCAGGTGCACAGGCAGCAGCTGCACGAGCCTGAGAACACACTAACCACCCCCCCTCATCTTCAGGGCCGTGAACCTGGCAGCACGTGGACTACACCGCAACCTGTAAAGGGGGCGAGCGCCCCTCCTTCACAGAAGCGCGAGGGTCAGGGACACACTAGAGAAAGTGTTGCGTGCAGCAAGACCAGCAGGCGGCCGGCAGCCCTTCCTCCCGGGCTGGGGGCGCCCGATCCCAGGGCCCGGGACAGATTTCGAGGGCAGGGCTTTGGCTCGGGGCCCTGAGCGGGGCCAGCGCCCCATTTCCCCAGGCCCCCCTGGTGTACATCTGCCCCTCAGGCTCAGGAGCAACACCACCGTCTCTCTCCAAGCACGCGCTCCCTGGTCAAACACCCTCCCTGGACAACTGTCCACCTGCTCGCCCGTCCACCTCTGGTACTGTCCCAAGCTACACCCCACAGTGAGAGAGAACGACAAAGGGCGTGCAGCTCCGGGGTCCCCCGGCCCTCCGAGGGGGCGTGGGGGTGACCGCATGGCTTGTTTGGGGCTCACAAGGAGGAAGCGAGGACGAGGGGCTGCTGGCCGGAGGGGGGGTGCTTCAGGGAGGGGCCCCTCCTGACTCTGGGTCCCCCGCTGTCTTGCAGCCCCCCCAGGGCTAAAGCTGAGCGCCGACCAGCTGGCCCTGGTCTACAGCACGCTGGGGCTCTGCCTCTGCGCCATCATCTGCTGCTTCCTGCTGGCCGTGGCCTGTTTCCTGAAGAGGAGGGGGGACCAGGTCTCCTGCCAGCCACCCCCAGGGCCATGTCGGATGCGGGCCAAGTCCTCCAAGGGTGAGCACGCAGGGGGGTCCTGGACATCCCTCTGTCCTGGTTCTGCCCCCGTTTCTAAGTGGAGAGCGGTTGCCGGTCCTCCCGGGGAGCAGCCTGGCGCCAGTTCCTACAGTTTCCTATCTGTCCTGGTGAAATCGGGTCAAACACCAAGGCAAGAAGAGACAGGGCCCTGAGGAAGGGTGGGTGTTGGGCCCTGGGGCTTGCCCCACTTGCCAGGACAGGGCGGCTAACACCGGAGGTGGTCCCCTGGGGGTGCAGGGCGGGGGAGGAGGGGTCCAGGCCGAGGCCAACGCCCTCTCCCCCTCAGCAGATCACTGGATGGAAGCGGGCAGCGCTGCAGGGGCAACGCCCGAGCCGACGGAGACGTGCAGCTTCTGCTTCACGGAGTGCAGGGAGCCCGAGCGTGCCGGGAGGTGGGCGCGCCACGGCCAGAGCGCAGCCGGACAGCCCTGCGTGCGCGCCCCGAACGGTGGCCTCTGCGGCATTGAGGTCGTGTGCACGCCCGCCCAAGAAGGAGGCCTGGCCACATGAACCTGGGGGGCTGGGGGGAATGGTGATGGGAGAGAGAAATGACGGTGGGGGAGACTGGCGAGAGAGGAATAGAGCAAGGGGAAAGGACAGGGAAGGGGGAGGGGAGTGGAGGAACAGCTGGCAGAAGGGCCAGGGCCACCGTATTGACCCCAGGCGTCCACTGTAGGTCACCGGCACCTACACGCACCTGCAGCAAAAGCACCCACACCTGCTGGACCCAGCCCCGGGGACCCTTGGCAGAAATAAAACCTCCCGCACTGCCCACTCCTCACTGCAGCTGGTCTGGGTCGCGTCTCCCCGTGGTGACTGCCCCATCCCACCTCTCCCGCTGCCCCTGGGCTCCAGGCCTGCTTTCCAAGGATCTGAGCGGGTGTGTGGACCGAGAAGCAGGCTCTGCTGTCCCCTGTCGCCTAAGAGGAGAAAGCAGCCGGCTGATGGGGGGCCCACCATCAGGGCTGGGCCCACCATCAGGGTTGGGCCCACCATCAGGGCTGGACCCACCATCAGGGCTGGGCCCCCCATCAGGGTTAGGCCCACCATCAGGGCTGGGCCCACCATCAGGGCTGGGCCCACCATCAGGGTTAGGCCCACCATCAGGGCTGGGCCCACCTGCGTCGATCTCGGAAAACCAATTTCCTCCCGTGTCTCCTCAGAAAGGCGTGAAGCAGTGTGACTGTGTGTGCCCGTGTACAGTCACGCGTGTGCACGCATGCGCTGCTCCCACGTGTGTCACGGGGCGCGGGGCGGACAGAGGGCAGGCGGGCTGAGCCCAGGCGTCAGGCTGCTCTCAGAGCCCAGGACCACGTCCTGCATCACCTCAGGAGTGCTCTCATTTGGACACCAACCTGCTACTGTTTAGTATTTTTCTTTACATCAGCCGACCTTTCCTTCCAGACCTACACGCTACATTTTTCGGATTCTGGCCGGTAACACTGTATCTGAGCTTTCACAATTTGTTTTCTTGGCTACACCACGCGGCTTGTGGGATCTCAGCTCCCTGACCAGGGATTAAACCCGCACCCCCTGCAATGGAAGCGCAGTCTTGGCCACTGGACCGCCAGGGAAGTCCCACATTCACAAATTTTTGATACTACATATATTTTATACCTGTATTTGCAGTGAAACCTATATGTTAGGAGCATTTAAGCCTGAAAATACGTAACTGCTGTAAGCAGCAGCCACACAGATAAACACAAGATTATGCAAATCATTCATCCGGAAACCACCTGGCGTACCCACGTGCACCAAAGGTTCACACAACACGCTCTGGGAGGTGTACACAAGAAGCCTGAGGCTCCATCCTTCCTTCATCCACTGGCTAACGGGCCCTGTCACCTTCCCAGGCTGCTGGACAAAGCCCCACACGCTGTGCGGCTTCAACACTGGAACCTCCTGTCCCCCGTCTGGAGGCCGGAGCCCACCCAGGTGTCACAGGGCTGGTCCTGCTGCGGCCGTGACGGGCGAACTGCCCCGGCCTCGCCCCCAGGGCTGCAGATGGCCGTCTTCCCTTGATGCGTGTCTGTCTGTCCAAATCTTCCCTTAAGGACACTGGTCACCCTAATGACCTCATTTTCACTTGATCATGTCTGTAAATCTCCAGATAGGGTCATGCTTAAAGGTTCTCAGGGTTAGGACCTCAACCCATGAATCTGGGGGCACACATTCAGCCCAGAGCACAGGTCCTCCCAAGTCCAGTCTCACTTCAACGCGGTCTGAAGCCAAGTTAGCTTCTCACAAGCACCCGCCCAAGACAAGCGTCTGACCCGGTGTTCAGTGGGCCCGAGGCGGCAATGGGGACATCTTGGTGCGGTGCCCACCGGTCACCAAGCCCACGGCAGCATCTCTTGGCAGCACGGACCCTGTACCTGGGGTAGCTGCCTGCCAGACCCTGGCGACGCCCCAGCACATCTCTGAGCTGCACGGAAGCGCTTGGGATGCAAAGCCTCGTCCGAAACGTGCGCAGACTCCTCCAGCTGCTTTCAAATTCTGCTCATCTGAGCCCAAGGGGCCCTGGGTGATGCTTCTGGACCGCGGGGGGAGTGAAGGCTGCCGAAAACACAGGGAAATGTGTGCCTGACTACGGCTTTCCACAAAAATAACCTCTGGGGTTTTTTTGGTCAGTGTTTCAATTGGTCTTTAGTGTAAGTTGACGTGGCAGGTTTTGTTTTTTTAAAGACCAGGATCCTCTGCTGCAAAGAAAATCTGAAACTCTAAATACCACCCATTTTATCCACGTTCTGTGTTCTGCTGGTCCTACTTCCAAAATACACTCTGATTCCCGCCACCTGCCACAGCCCCCGCGACGCCAGCCCCGAATCCGCCCTGTGCACCCTGCCCAGGGCTCAGCAAGCTCCTCTGAAAAGGACCAGACGGCAGAGACTCTCGGCGACGACTCAGCGCTCACCCAGCCCTGCCGCGCTTGTGCCCAGGCAGCCAGCGCCAGGGGAGGCGGCGGGTCGGACTGGGCTCCGCCGACGCGGCTCAGACCGGGCACCACAGCTCACCCTCCCCGCCCTGCTGCTCCGCAGCTCGGGCCTTTACCTCCAGCTTTACTGAGACATAAATGACACGTAACTTTGTGAGTTGCCAGGTGATGCATCTGTACATTGTAATACGCTCCCCACGTGGCACCAGGAACCCCTCCACTCCAGCCCACCATCACCCGTGTGGTGAGAACATGTAAGATCTCCTCTCTCTGCAACTCTCAAGCACAGGACACAGTATCAGGACGTGTCAGTCTCACCCCTGAGAGTCTGTGCCCTTTGGCCAGCATCTCCCCCTTTCCCACCCCCTGGCAACCACAATCTACTGTTTCTCTGGACACTGGCCTCTTTGTGTCTCTCTACGGTTTTCTGAAGAGCTGTCTGCGAACAGCATCGCCTCACTCCCGCCCCGCCTTCGGTGCTGCTGTCCTGGAAGCCCACGATCCGTCGCTACTGTTTCTCTGGACACTGGCCTCTTTGTGTCTCTCTACGGTTTTCTGAAGAGCTGTCTGCGAACAGCATCGCCTCACTGCCGCCCCGCCTTCGGTGCTGCTGTCCTGGAAGCCCACGACCCGTCGCTACTGTTTTTGCTTTAGAAACTCAGTAGCGTATAGAATGATTAAAAATAACAAAAACAACGCTTTGTAGATCTACCTTCACGTCTAACAATCCTCATTTTCTGGGTGTGGACCTAGGTCTGTCTGGTATCTCTCACTTCTGTCTGAAGAGCCTCCTTCAGCACCTCCTGTGCGAGTCTGCGGATGATGAATTCTGTCTGCTTCCAAAGCCTTTCCATTTCTGAGAGATTTTTCTGGGAAGACTCTGGGCTGCCAGCTTTTTCTTTCCAGCATCTCAGAGACATCGCCCTACTCTCTCCGGCTCCCACAGTTTCTGACAAGACAGCTGCTGTGATTCCTACCTTTGTTTCTTTGCAACGTGTGCCTTCAAATCGTTCTCTTTCTCTTACTTTTTAAAGGTTTCAGTGTGGCGTGTCCTGGAGTTTCCTGTGGTGGGTAGGTCTGTTTTGTTATTTATCCAGCTTGGGGTTCTGTAGCTTGATGTTTTTCATGATAAAATTACTGGCCATTATCCCTTCAAACTGTTTGGTACCGCCCCACATCCCAGGTGCCCTATTCTTTCGGTTTTCCCCCCATTCTTCTCTGTTCCAGTTTGGGTGGCCCCAATGCCTCTTCCCTCAGCTGTGAGGTCACGGACGGGCCTGTCAGGGCCATCCTTCCTGTCACCACGATCTTGGCTCCCAGCACCTCCATCCACGTGGCCCCTCCTCACACAACCCCCATCCCGCTGAAGGCTCCCGTCTGTTCCACACATCCCTGAGAGCCGTTGACACACTGACCCTAATTATCCAGAATCTCCGCCTGCCGGTTCCGACACTCAGATCATCCTGAGTCCGGTTCTATTGCTCTGTCTCTTGGCAGTGTGTGTTTCTACTTGCTGTTTTGTGTGTCTTGTGATTTTTTTTTTTTTTTTTTACCAAACGCCAGACCTGCGTGGGACGGCAGAGACTGACATACCAAGTTTTTATGCCTGGAATTGGCCGGCCTTTCTCCTCCAGGCCGTCAGTGAGGGGCCGAGTCACAGGCTGAGCTGGCTGGGTTCTGTCGTTGCTGTGATCACCCCCGGGCCCCAATGGCTTCACCTGGCCCCGTGGGGTCACGCTCTCAGGGAGGGGCTGCTCCCTGGCAGCTGCACGCCTTCCTGCCCTTCCTCGGCGGTCGACGCCCCTGTCGCTCAGTGTTTCCTCCCCTGGGGTCCCGTCCCGCTTGCCCTCCCCCCACCCCTCCCTCCCCGGAGCAGAAGCCCCACCGCACTGCTCCCGATGGAGCCTCAGGGCTACACCAACCCTGCCTCTGCTGCTGCGTCCAGACACGCAGACCATCGCGTGCTGCACAGAGCATCACTCCCATGCACCACGGTGGTGACGTGTCGCTGACTGGATCTGATGAGCAGACAATTTAATAATAGTGAACTAAATAAGCCACAAGGTTAGGAGTAAAAATGGTACAAATGAACTTATTTACAAAACAGAGGTAGAAAACAAACTTATAGTTACCAGGGGGAAAGGAGGGAGATAATAAACTGGGAGACTGGGATTGACACATACACACTACTATATATAAAAATAACTAATAAGGACCTGCTGTAGAGCACAGGGAACTCTACTCAATGCTCTGTAATGAGCTATGTAGGAAAGGAATCTAAACAAGAGTGGATACATGCACGTGTGTAACTGATCCCCTTTGCTGTACCCCTGCAACTAACACAACGTTGTACATTAACTGTACTCCAATAAAGTTAAAAAATAAAGATAATTTTAAAAAATTAAAATCAATCAATCCATCACAAGAAATAATGCGCCCCAAACTCAGGGGTCCCCAGCTCAATGGCATTCCTGTGGATTCCGTGCTCTGAAGCGAGAAGCCAGGGCACTGCATCTCCCACACCCTCCCGAGAACAGGCAGCCCTGCTGGGTTGAGAGGCAGCACAGACCGTTTTGGGTGTGTTAATTCCATCCGTCTACACAGGCAGCACGTGGCTCCCAGTTAAAGAGGGACCCGAACGAGTTCGAAAATGCTGCATGACCACTGAGCCTGAGGATACGAGAGACCTAGTAACTCAACATCCGCGGCGAATGAGGACGTGTCACAAGCCTCCAGCAGGGACCAGAGGACACGGGCACAGACCTTCCAAGCACGTCAAACCTGTCCACCTCCATGGGCGCTGGTCCTCCGCAGAAAGAGCCTCCGCTACGCGGGCCGAGCACCTAACCACGGACATCAGTGACCACGTGGTACGAGTGCCCTGAACACAGTGAGTGCTGTTGACCGCTTGGCCAACCTCTGGGTGTGCAGGGACGGACACTCGCGCGCAAAGTACAGCAAGACTGGGCGGCTGTGACGTGCACAATCACGCCCGCTGCACAACCGCAAGTACCCTTGTGACCAGGGACCCGAGGACCATCGTTTACTGTAACTTTGTCTTCAAAGTTCAGCTTGGCTGGACGGTCAAAGATTTGGAAGCAACGGGATTTAAGGACTGGCGACAGAAGATCTGGGTGGGGACAGACCTCTCCAAACGGGCACAGACTGTGCTCACCAAGGAGAAGCCCGACAGAGGACACTCACCGCCAGGTGGGCAAAACGGCCAGTTGTAGAAGCAGACAGCTCGCTGAAAACCCCCGCCCCACTCCATGAACAAAGGGGCCATCGAGATGGGGACGGGGCTGTCTCAACAGGCTCGATGTCAGGCCCTGACCCTGGCTCACCAGCTGGCCCTGCCGGGCGCCCACTTGGCGACTGGACCGCCACCAAGGCCCAGGAGTAGCTGGCCACCTGCCGGCAGGCCCACTACACGGAGGCCAGAGACGCGTCCTCACGGAATCGAACCCGTCTCCTGGACGCGGATCTGCCAGTCCTGCCTGTCGGCACCACCCCCCGCAACGACGCTCCGTCAGCCCCACGGGACACGGAGCAGGGGCCTTGTGTCCACGTGGCTGCCCACCGAGACGCAGGCACGAGTCTGTCTGCCAGGACAGCTTAACGCTTTCAACCAGGGCCTGCGACCGGAGCGTGCGGGTCCTGGGGTGGAGGGGTTAGGGCTGGGCGGGCTCCGCGGGTCCTGGGGTGGAGGGGTTAGGGCTGGGCGGGCTCCGCGGGTCCTGGGGTGGAGGGGTTGGGGCTGGGCGGGCTCCGCGGGTCCTGGGGTGGAGGGGTTGGGGCTGGGCGGGCTCCGCGGGTCCTGGGGTGGAGGGGTTGGGGCTGGGCGGGCTCCGCGGGTCCTGGGGTGGAGGGGTTGGGGCTGGGCGGGCTCCGCGGGTCCTGGGGTGGAGGGGTTGGGGCTGGGCGGGCTCCGCGGGTCCTGGGGTGGAGGGGTTGGGGCTGGGCGGGCTCCGCGGGTCCTGGGGTGGAGGGGTTGGGGTTGGGCGGGCTCCGCGGGTCCTGGGGTGGAGGGGTTGGGGCTGGGCAGGCTCCACAGCTTCACACCAAGAGCCCCACCGCGCGTCTCCCTCCCAGGCCTGGAGAACTCTGCTGGGAAGGCCTCGGAGCCCTGGGGGAGCTGCCTGCAGGCACGCAGCAATGGTCCTCCTGAACGTGGAGAGACCCCCGGGCAGGACTGCTGCTCTGGAACCCAGGGGCACTCGCTGGTACTTCCTGATGTTTCCGCGTACGTGAAGTGAAGGAACATGTGACAGAGGCATCCAAAAATAGCACGCTTCAGAAATGAAGGGTGGATCGGGGGGTGGGCAGAGTCGGAACCGCACTGACCAGGACGGGGGCTGCTCTCCGACCACACCCTCCGCCTTCTCAGCGCCCGGGGAGCCGCACACCCGTATCGCGGCACCGCATCCCAGGTCCTGTAATCAAACTCCAGCAGGGGTTCCTGCGTTTAAAGAAGCCCCTCGGGTGGCTTTTAAGTGCGTCAAAGTCTGACAGCCCACGGTGTCCTGAGTCCCAGATTTGTCACCATCCTGCCCCCAGGAGGAGGAGACGCAGGGGGCATGGACTTCCCGGCCCAGGGCAGGTCTGGGCTGGAACAAACTGAGAAGGGGCTGGTGTCACAGACGGGACTCGTGTGCTAGAAGGGAAGACGGGCCAGTTTTCAGAATAAAATGTAGCTTTATTACGACACAGGAAGAGACTACAAGCCATTAGAGAGAAGAGCCAAACAGTCCCTCAAAACGACAGGTGAGAGGGACGCGGAAACATCCCGGTAATAAAATCCACAGCACAATCATTGGAATCTCGTTCTTACGATTTCTGTTTTCAAAGTTATAGTAAACGACGAAACAAGTCACTTGAATTGTCAAAAGAACGGCAATTTTATACGACGAAAGCATCCACACCGAGCAGAACTACAACGGCACGAGTGTACGTGATGCAGCAGGAGCGTCCTGGACATTCTGGCGCCGACGGGAGGCCCGAGGCGGCCTGGAGAGGGCCCGGGCCCAGCCCCCCGCTCAGGACACCCAGGGAGAGCCCACTGTCTCACTGTAAAGCGCTGACACGGCAGCCAACGTCTCACAAACACAAGTCACTTTAAACACACTAGCCAGGGAGGAAGGGTCGCCCAGGGATTCCTCAGCGGTCTGGACATCGACACGGGTGGTGGTTTGAAACAGGAAACCATTTTCCCGTATTTAGTAGCTGCATCGGGAGCTGAAAGAAAATAAATCCCCCAACCCATCACGCAGTTCTTTGTTCCTGACGAGGTGACGTCAAAGCAGGACCTCAGCGCGCGGGACGGGGGGCGGGCGCGCGTGCAGGCAGCGGAGCCTCACCGCGCCCCCCAGGTAGTTCTTCCAGCCACAGGGGACTCTCAGCAGCAGAGAGATGAGTGCTCAGAACACCAGGCCAGAGGGAACAGAGGGTTAACTGCGACATACAAATTCAAAAGAACACCCAGAAAAGAGAAACGGCCTCATTGTCTCCTGAATCTTCACATCCTTGGAGCAGCGGAGCCCTGGACATGAGTGGGCGGCAGGGGAGGGCCGCAGGGCTGACCAGACCACAGGCGAGCCGCCAGAAACCCCGCGGCCAGTACATCTCCTCTGTCGCCACTCTGCACGGAGGCCCAGGGCTCCAGGGCCCTCAGAGCAGCCACAGCGGACGGGCCACGCGGGGCAGGCGCCTGAGCTGCGTCGTTGAGGACTCTGCCGGGTACGACGCCCCCGCCGCAGGACCCCGGCACCTTCCACGGGGGGGGGGCAGGAGCCACGCCGCGCCCAGACCCGAGCAGCCGACGAGCTGGACCTGGTTCACGGTCTGTCGGCTGAGAACCCGTCACACGTTTTTAAACAGTGACAACGGCTGAAATTTTGTGACGTGGCTAAAGTACATGAAATTCAACTTCCCGTGATCATGTAAAGTTCTACTGGAACACAGCTACGCTCATCCACGTGACCTGCAGCAGAGACCACAGGGCCCCCAAAGTCAGAAACATCTACTACCTGGCCCTCTGCGGAGAGTCCGCTGACCCTGCCGCAGGTGAACGTGTTCCTCTGCAGGAAAGAAGCCTCACGTTCAGGGGACACTGGCTCGTCCCCCGTCTCTGGGCTGGAATCTCAGAGACGGACAATCTAAGTTTGGGTGTGAACAGACAGATGCGTGCGAGACGGCTCACGAGGAACAATGATGCTGCACCTCCCCCGTCAGCCCCTCCCACCAGCTCAGTCCCGGCCGTCTGTCCTGCGGCAACGGAAGCTACCGGAACGCAAGGCAGAGGCACCCAGAGCCAGGATGCAGCCCCCCTGGAGGCCGCCGCATCATCCGACACACCCGCCGCCCAGCAGCGACCAGGAGAGCTCGCGGGACAGGTGGCCAGGAAGGAAACACGGGAGGGAAACAGTGAAACCACTGGAAACGCTTCAGGTACTAAAAGATTAATACGACAGAGACCGTCCCCAGCGCAGCCTGATTCTCCTCCACTGAGCCAGGCAGCTCTGACCAGGTCCAAGGTGCCTGCGGGGGGGCGGGCGGGGGGCAACAAAAACAGCACCGATGAAAAAGCAAGATCCATTCTCCAGGATAAAAGGAAAACGATCTAAATTTCAGCCTGAACTCAATAATTCATTCACGTTACCATCATTACGTTTAAGAGATTCACCATCGTGGAAAGAGAGAGAAAGGGGGACGATACGCAAACGCCTATCTCTAGAAAACGGGGATCTGCTTCCACATGCAGGACAGACGTGCTCGGAGGCCCCACGGGGTCTTCAGCTCCACAGGCTCCGGGGCTCACGCCCGCGTCCGCGCTGCGCACGGACACCAAACTCACCAAGAGAAAGACCCGCGAGGCCTGCATCTCCTCCACCTCCTGCTTTCTGGGCCCCAGCGTGGAACGGCTGGCGCGGGGGCTGCGCCTGCCCCGGCTCGCGGGGGACACAGGAGACACTCCGGCGCACGTCTCCTCTGCCCCCACCCCCCCAGCCCACCTCTTGCCAAGTGTCCACACAGCGTGACCCCGGGCACCCGGATGACTTCGGGGGACTTGCCGGTGCGCCGACGGCTACTCGTACTCCAGGAACTGTTTGTGATAGAAGAGCAGGTACCTGAGGAGGAGAGAGGACAGAACACGCTTACTTCCACCTCCCGAGGCGTCGGAGCAAAACCACCCTGACCAGGACAGCCGCGCTCAGCCTGTCACCGCAGAGAAGAGACGGCAGGGAGGCGGCAGGGCCCCCAGTCCACGACCAGCCCGGCCTCCGTCCACCTGCTGGGCCCTGGCTGTGGCCGCCCCCCGGCCCTGTACACGGTCCCTCTCGGAAGGACGCCGGCTCCGGGTCCCAGCCCCAGCCCACCCGCCCGGCCTCCTCACGGCCACCACAGAGCCTCTCAGGGCTGCCCCACTGCTCGCGGCTCCAAGCCCAGACGCCTGCTGGAGCTCAGGGCAGCTGGGGTGGGGCAGGAGCCCCGTGGATGGTCTGGAGACCGAGGGAGGCAACGATGAGCAGGAAGGAGCGAACGGGGTGCAGAGGGGCGACGCGGCCCCGGGGCCCCGCGGGACACACCCCTCACTGTCCAGCACGTCTGCAATGCCAGCCTTGGTGATGATGGCGTCGTCACACTTGAACCACTGGTCCTTGTGCTGCCGGATGAAGCTGGTGTAGTGGCCACTCTCCAGGGTCCCCTGGTGGTTGACCACCGCAAACAAGGAGTACCTGGTTTGGGGACGGTGGCGGGAGACGGAGGTCACGACCCTGTCCCCACCAGGGACCACTGTCCCCTCCGGGTAGCCGCCCAGGAGCAAACGCTGACAGGCGACAGCAGCACAGGGGAGAGGAGAACGGGCCCGCCTGGGAGGCGCTGTTGCTGTTCTACCCTCCCCGCCGCCACCAACAGGAGGGACGGGGAGAGGGGCCTCACCGCCATGCGGCGGGGGGGGGAGGGGGGAGGCCCCTCCCCGACAGAGGGTCAGTGGCAACACGACAGGAAGCAGGCCAGTGGCCAAGAGCAAGCAAGCCCGGCCGCTGCCCCTCACACGCAGCACCTCCTGGGAGACGCAGGTGGGCCTCCCGCGAAGCCCCCGGCCCCACTCGCGCTCGAGGTGCCACTCACTTGTTATCGTTACTGAGACTGTCCACCGGCTGCTGGTACTGTCCGTTCATCCTGTTCTCTTTGCTGTAACAAACGGCGCAAACTCAGGCTCGATTAAAACAGTTCACTAACAACCCGCAGTTCACATGGTATCGTGGGCACCGGGGACGCGCGACACCGGACGCCGTGCTGGTGCGGCTTCCACGGGTCCGCTTCTCCCAACAGCTCCATCTCAGGCAGAGATGACCTCCGAGTTACGGTGGGGAAACCGAGGCCCAGGCTGGGAAGCGGACTGCCGAGATCGAGGCTCAGAGCCGGCCCAGACCCACGTCTCCCTGCCAACCCCCAGGCGGGCAGGCAGGCAGCCTCCCCAGATCGTCCTGAGGCCCCGCCAACACTGGACTCAGGCCTCTGTTGCTTTAAGCTGTCCCGCCTGTGGTTATTGTTCACTAAGGCAGCCCTCCTACCAGCAAGCGTCCTCCTATTTTTGCAAGGGTAAATTTCAAGCAGTCCCTGATACAAAGACTCCAAAACAAGATAAATGAAACCTACAACCACAAAACCACTGTGTTGATTTGTATCCAACCTCAGTGCCTGTGGCTGAAACGCCTGAAATGCTGCCCTGAGCCAGCTGGTAGGAGGACAGCCTCCCTCACACAGGGACGGTCCTGGGGTGAGATCAGGACAGTGAGGTGTCACGGACGAAGTGACATCAGGGCCCACTGGGGCCTCATCAGGGACCTGGTGCCACGCCCACCCGACCACAGACACGGAGGACGAACCTGGAGGCCATGAAGGGGGTCATGTCCAGCTCCAGGGGGAAGGACACGTAGGTGGTGATCTTGCGCCGAAGTTTGGCCGAGTGTTCGAATCGCTGCAGAAGTGGGGGTGGGAAGGCTGTAGGGCTCCTCCGACAGCACAGTCTCTGTGGCTCCCTAAGTGGGCCTTTCCTGCATTTTCCGTACCGCCCTTGGCCACAGCTAGAGCTCAGAGTCCACAGGGCGACATAACCCACAGGGCTCAGCCCAGCCCTGAAATGATGCGCCCAACAGCAGGTGTGGGCCTAGCACGGTGCCCGGTGGGAGAAACAGGTAGGGCTGCGGATTTGGTTTCTGTCTTACATCTTTAAAGGGTCATGAAGTAAAAGAACGAGCAACAGAGACTGTATGCTTCACATGTAAAATCAGATCGCAAATACCCAAGACCAGCAGACACACTGTCTCTGCTGCATATTCTTTCACAATACATCATACACGATTCATATTTGCTACTGGCCCTTCACAGGAACGTGCTGACCCCCAGACTAGACCTTAATGCTAAGGGTCCTTGCTTTCCAGTAAAAGAAAATCGGAAAACTTGGGGTGAGGACAGAAGAACTTGGAGGAGAGGAGCAGTAGATCCCTAACCACCCCCCACCCAGAGTAACTCACCCTATTTTCATCATGAAGCAATTACTTTCTGGTTCACGGGCAAACCTCCCGGCGACAGACACGAGCAGAGCAGTTTACAGGCAGCGCCCTCTCTGCCCCACAAGCACGGACGGACTCTGCACACCCACCCACCCTCAGGCCCCGCGTGCTCGGGGAACTCACTTTGAGGTGGAAGCAGGCCACGATGGGCAGCTTCTTCATGGTGAGCTGCTTTGTGGACTCCTGGTAGCTATGGCAACCGCTACACTTGATCTTGGCACTGCTTCCTAAGTGCTCTGGTCTGGTAAACCTGCAACGCAGTGAAAACATGGATTTTTAGGGAAAAAAGATGGCAGCAGTAAGAGAGGAAAAAGAGAAAAGTTATTTTGTCACTTTCAGGGGGTTCACGTCCTTCCTAAAAACACACACACAGTTAGGGACGTTTATAACTTCACAATGAAAAAGCTATTCCTTCCTTTCTCTTCTCGAGCACTTCAAAAAATATTTATCCTCAACTTTTTTGGAAAATGAAAGTCTGGTGAACTCAAAATAATTTTCTAACTACTGTTAAGACCCAGCAATCAAATCTGTCCCTGAAAAGTGACAACCAGCACTCACACAAAAACTGTACATGAGCGGCTACTGCACTTTTATCTGTAAAGGCCAAAAAAAAGCCCGGAAGCAATGCAGATGTCCTTCAGCGAATGAGTGGTTAAGCCGTGTACACCATGGAATACTAGTAAGCAATAAAAAGGAGACAACTGGTGATGCACACAACCTGGATGAATCTCCAGAGAATTAGGATGAGTGAAAAAAGTCAATCCTTGAAAGGTTACATGATGTATGATTCCACGGATATAGCATCCTTGAAATGTGGAATTTCTAGAAATGGAGAACAGATTTGCGGCTGCCAGGAGTTAAGGAGGCAACAAGGGTAGGAGGTGCAGGACGTGTGGTTGTGAGGGACCCTGCGGGGGTGCAAGCATCCTGCATCTTGACTGCAGGGATGTTGAGATCCTGCTGACCGTGACATTGTGCTGTAATTTTACAAGATGTTACCACTGGGGAAAACTGGGGAAAGAGTACACAGGATCTCTCCGGATTGTATCTTACAACTGCATGCAAAACTACAATTATCTCAAAATAAAAAGTTTAATTAAAAACGTTTTCATCACCTTCAGAAAAGGCCACGAGCCACAGCAGGAGGGCGGCCCTGCTGGGTGTGACTCTGCCCGTTAGTCACTAAAGGCCGCAGACCTCCAGCCTCTGCCGGGGTGGGGGGCACTCAGGGACAGGAACAGCTCGTCTGCTGGCCATCCCGTCTTCCCTCAGCTTTCGTGCGGGAACGTGGGGCCCTGGGGGGCCTGGCTTTACCAGGACTTTCCCCGAGCAGCCACGAGGAAGGGCCCCCTCCGCACAAGGCGCGGACGCCTCACCTCCGCAGGCAGTCCGTGAGGGTCGTGGTTCCCGACGCGTGGCTCTCTCCGTTCACCACGCTGCCCTCGCTCCCAGGGCTCAGTGGCCAGAAGGGGGTGGAAGAGCCGGGCAGGTCCAGGCTGATGTCCCAGAAGGGGTCGATGGTGGTGGAGACCCCACTAGGAGCAAGCAGGGGGGACGGGTGAGCACCACGGCCCGGGGGCAGCGCAGCGACAAGGCCCCGCGACGCCTGGCCGGCAGCACCGGGGCTGCAGAGGCCACACTTACTGGCACACTTGGCAGGTGACGTCGGACTGCAGCCCCCCTGTGAAGATCTGGTCTATGATGCAGTTGCAGTGGTTAGGGTTGTTGGCCTTTTTCCCATTATCATCACCTGGCAAGAGACGGTGGCTCTGGGACCCCGGGCCCCCAAGGCAGCCAGCCCACTGCCAAGCCGCTGACCCAAGGGGCAGAGCTGGTGCAGCAGGAGGGCCCGGGTTTCCACAGGGGCGCGGGAGGGACGCGCGTGTGCTTTCAGTTTCTCCCCCTTGCTCCTCCCTGTGAACAGTTCCCTGCCATCCACCTGGCAGGCCCAGTAACAGGCCCTGAGAAACAGCGCCCACCTCTACAGCGCCTACCTGTGCAGTGCCCACCTGTGCAGCGCCCACCTGTGCAGCGCCCACCTGTGCAGCGCCCACCTGTGCAATGCCCACCTGTGCAATGCTCACCTGTGCAGTGCTCACCTTTGCAGTGCCGGTGCAAGACGTCCAGGGCTGCGATGAGGAACTCGTGCGCGTCCTGCTGCTCGTAGCCCGCCAGGTGCCGGGCGTGCGTCCACACCAGGTGCAGCAGCTTGTATGGGATGTGGGGGGACCGGTGCCCCGAGTAGAACTGCTTGGAGAGAAGGAGAAGCACCCTCGTCAGGAGCGCGTGCCTCCCTCGAACACAGACGCAGACGCGCACGTCTGACAGCCGCCCGGAGCCTCCGCTGGCGAGCGCGGCCCAAACAAGTCATTTCCTTTCCTTTTCAGGCAAACTGTGTTTTCACAGACTCTGAGTCTGCTCAGAGTTTTCTCCATTCCCACCACTTGTTTTCTAGAAATAAGCCAAAACGATGAACGGCGACAAACTTTTGTCAAACACACACACATACGCTAAAAGGTGACTTGTGCTGTGTGAAACGCGTACCCCCGTAAACCTGAACCTAAAAACCAACCTGACAGAGATGAACTCACCACCAACAGTGCCCTAGTGAGGCCCCCCCATCAGCCCGTTCTCCAAGGCACCCGTGTCCCCGTTTTGGCCCAACGATATCATTCAGCTTGCTCACTCCTGTGACCTCAGGAGCCGTTGTCAGGCTAGGCTGTAGGTATGTGGGGACTGGCTAAGCCAGGCTAGGAGTCGGGAAACTTCTGAAAAGGGCCAGACCGTGAATCATTCCAGCTCCGCAGCCAGATGGGTTCAGGCAGCCGGGGCCCAACAGGGAAAACGAGAGGATGTGATCAAAGGCTGACAAAACCAGACCCGGCCGAGTCTGCTGGCCCAGGGCCGACGCCTGAAGAACCCCTGGCTCCCCGCAGCACCCGAGGGAGCGGCTGGGCTGCACTCCCGCTCTGAGAAGGGGGGGGTCCAGCCTGCGAGCCCGTCGGGACAGAACCTGATGTCCACGGCAGGGGCCCAAAGACAGAGGCCTCTGGTGACACACACAGTCAGCAGGGCCGGTAACAGGAGACCCGCCCGTCCTGTGGACAAAGCCGGAAAGCGGCAGGTGACGGGCAGGGGCGGGCACCTGCCACGTGCACCCCTGTGAGGCAGCCACGAGCCTCTGCAGATGACCAAGTGCCTCACCCAACGATCCCTCTTGGGAAGGACGTGCGATTCCACAGTCGGCACGTCTGTGGATGTTCAGAGCCCACCCCGTGACGGCCCGGCCCCCTCCCGGCCCAGGCGCACCTCCTGGAAGAGGGAGGACATCTCGCAGACCAGGCAGGAGCCAGGGCTCTGCATCTCGCAGCGGTGCCGGTCGGACAGGAAGAAGTCGCGCAGCAGCGGCGTGTGCGTCAGCGCCTGCACGATGCAGTTCATGAAGCACGTGTTCCCGAGGTTGATGAGGCCGCGGAGACCTGGCAGGCAGAGCGCGGAGCGGAACCTACTTCTAACGTCTGCGCCTCACCCGTGGGAAACGTCCCGAGGCGTGCTCGCGCCCACCCCCACCAGCCCTCACCGCCCAAAGGCTCCCAGTAACAACGGGGCAGGGCAGGGAGGAGCCTCTGCGACAAGCTGACAGCCACGCTGCACCCCCCCGGAGAATGCACCCTCCACCCGGCCGTGCCCACCCACCTATGGTGCAGTTGGACGTGATCTTCCGTCGCTTGGGGTTGTGTTTCAGCAGCTCGAGCTCCCGTTTGGTCGGCTCCCACGTTGAAAACTTCTCCCCGACGCCTAAGCGGGTGGAAGGTGCCGTTAGCTACACCCTGATCGTGTCTACGAACCAGCGTGGTGGCAGCACAGGGTTTATCAGAGTCAAAGGCGGGCAACGTAGGGTCGTCTAAGACCCTGTTCCAGACAATGGCAGGAGCTTCTCTCAGAGAGCGTGCCGTGAATGAACCACATCACATTCCCAGAGGAGGAGAGGAGAGCGGGACCTGGGGGACAGCTGCCCCAGCACCAGCGGTCTCCTCAGCCTTAATTACGCCCTGAGCAGAGGGACCACGGCACCCGTGCCCACAGGGAGCGCTGGGTGGCGACGGGGATGAAGGGACGGCCGTACCCACCAGAGACTTAAACCAAGGATGGCAGCAGGGCCACCTGAACCCCAGTGCACAGCCTACTCCTCAGAGGCACTGGCTCCACGCACCTAGAACTCAACACGCTCTGAAGGACGCACCGTCCTGCTGACAGATGGAATTGTGGAACGATTTTAGAAGAATCCCACTTTTTCCTGGGACGTGCATTTCTTAGCCCTGCGGTTTGACTGTTCTGCACGAAGAAATAATGTCCTCAGCCTTAGCCTCACTGGCAACGTTACTAAGGTTTGGAGGTGGAAGAGAACAGGAAGTGGACTAAAGAGACTGTTCTCCAGAGAAGACGGGCTCATCGGCTCCGATGACCGACAGCCCTAGCTTGTGCTCCGTTCTCTAACATGGCACGTCTACAGAGGAGCACAATGAAGGCAAAACACTGTAAACCACATGCTGGGTTGTATGTTCTCTGTGGAGAGACGGTCACAGGCCAGTGGGGCTTTCTACACCTATTACTGTTGTGACCCATGACCGTGTGCTGGAAATGAGAACAAGAAAGAAAAAACTATCAGGGAAACCAAAAACAGGCAGCTGAACAAAAAAGAAAAGAGCTGCATAACGTTCGCGTGTGCCGCTGACTACGTGCCAGCGAAGGGACGGGAGTGGCGGCATGGCTCCACGGCCACCGCGCAGTCAGTGGGACACATGTGCCGCCCCCGCCCCGTCCCCCGCATGAGCCCCGCGCCCTGGTAATAAGGGCGCCTTAGCGGGAAGGGCACTAGAGGAACCTCTTGTCCTGATGACTCCGGGCGAGCTCCTGGATGGGCACTGGCCACCAGAAAGACCAGGGAAGCTTGGAATTTGCAGCACCCGCACGGCCGGCCCCAACTCCTCCACAGAGGGGAGGGGGCTGGAAATGGGGTTAATGATCCATCAGGCCTCCAGGAAGAAGCCCCCATAACATCCCAGTAGCACGGGGTTCGGGGAGCGAACCAGGTGGGTGAACATTCCACACCGAGTGGGTGATGCACCCCAACTCCACGGGGACCCTCCCCAGCCCTGCTCCGTGCCTCTCTCTCTCCATCTGGCTGCTCATCTATGTCCTATGTCACATCCTTTAATGACCTAGTGAACCTAAGTGTCTCTCTGAGTTCTGTGAGCTGCTCTAGCAAACGCTCCAGTCCAGGGGGGTCCTGGGAGCCTCCGATCTACAGCTGGACAGTCAGGAGCACAGATGAGACCCTGGACTTGAGACTCCAGCATCTGAAGTTGGGGAGGGGATCCCGTGGGGCCTGACACCTCCAGGCCGACTGTGTCAGAACTGAGTTGATCCATAAGATACCCAGCTGGCGCCACAGGGAATTTCTTGGCAGGGAACTGACCCCCCCAAAAAAACACTTGGTGACCAGAAGTGCTGGGTGTGAAGGGTTCTGTGCAAGTAAAGGAGACTCACGGGAGAGAAACACTCATCAGGGAAGAGCTGGGTTGTTCCTACACAAGAAGGAAAGCCTGGAGTTCTCCCTTTCCGGCTACAGAGGCACCGCACAGGACGGAGAGCGCGCTCCTGAACTAAGGGGCCTCAGCGGTAGATTGTTGCATTTTTCCTCTGGGAAGTTTAATTCTGTGCTGACACAGGTTTAGCATAACCTAACCAGTTAAGAGGTTTTTTTTTCCAGTTAAGAGTTTTAAGAGATGCAACAGTAATTTAACGAGAAAATAGTCTACCCTCCTGGAAGCCGTCAGCATACACATCCTGCAGTTACCGAGGGGCTGCTTTCTGGGCAGCTACCAGGGACGAGGCAGCACAAAATCCCTGCGGACACTGTGCCTGGTTCAGCCCCGTGTCTGTAAAAATGCCCGGCGACCGGAGAGGCTAGGTTGGGCGTGTCTCTCTCAACCCCGGCTAAGCCCTCACAGCAGCCGCAGGCCTGTGGGCACCGCGCCTGCCTCCCCTGGCCCCCCCGTGAGCCTGCAGGAGGGAGCAGGCAGGTGTAGGGGCTCCTCCCCTTCAACAGAACCACCCCCCTCCCTCCCCACCCCCGCCACGCCCTGACAGACAAGGGGGCAGGGAACGCAGGGCTAAGACACAAGCAGGCATGCAGATCTCAGGAAAACCAAACCTTGCATTTTCCAAGCTTTCCGCTGTTCCTCTTTGGCAATGATTTCTATGTCTTTGTCATAAATGTAGTCCTGACACAAAAAGCAGTAGATACCTCCATACATAAGCTCTATGGCTGAAAAGAGAAAAGAGGGAAAAGACAAAATTTAATTAAAAGTCGAAAGGTAATGCTTCAGGACACAAATTAAACAAGCAAGTTTTTTAGGCGTTTCACTGCACCGTTTCTCAAAGCAGAGAATCCCATTATTACAAAAGGTTGTCCCCCCACTCCAGATGGTGTACCCTAAGCAGAGGAGGCACGTGAATTTTTTTTGGAAGCTCCCGCCAAGGGCTGAGGAACCTGAGGGAGAAAGAGGCGCCACGACCATATTTTACGAAGGACCCGACCCCCAGGTACCAGGACCCTCCACCTATCCTCTGAAACAAGGGGAACTCGCATTCATATCAGCCCACGAGGACTCGTGGCGTCCGGATGGGCAGCACGGCCCCAAGCAGACAGCCTGGAGGGCGTGCCCAGAGCTCCCGGTGAGCAGATCCTGCACTTCCTAAACTGCATCCTCCACGAAAACAGGCATGAAACCCAGCCCTTAGTTACTTCCTCACGAAGATAAACAAGAGAAAAGTCCTCGAAGCACCTGGAAGGAACTCGCTCAATTCAACAATTAAAAAGAATTCCCCTTACCCTCAGAATGGGCAAAAATATTTGCAAACGAATCAACGGACAAAGGATTAACCTCCAAAATACATAAACAGTTCATGCAGCTCAATATTAAAAAAACAAACAACCCCATCCAAAAATGGGCAGAAGACCTAAATAGACATTTCTCCTAAGAAGACATACAGATGGCCAAGACGCACATGAAAAGATGCTCAACATCACTAATTATTAGAGAAATGAAAATCAGTTTCATTCATACAATGAGGTATCACCTCACACCAGTCAGAATGGCCATCATCAGAAAATCTACAAACAAGGAATGCTGGAGAGGGTGTGGAGAAGAGGGAACCCTCTTACACTGTTGGTGGGAATGTAAATTGATACAGCCACCATGGAGAACAGTATGGAGGTGCCTTAAAAAACTAAAAATAGAATTACCACATGACCCAGCAATACCACTACTGGGAATATACCCAGAGAAAACCATAGTTCAAAATGGTTGAACTAGGGGACTTCCCTGCTGGCGCAGTGGTGAAGAATCCTCCTGCCAACGCAGGGGACACGGGTTCGAGCCCTGGTCCGGGAAGATCCCACATGCCATGGAGCAACTAAGCCCATGCGCCACAACTACTGAGCCCAAGTGCCACAACTACTGAAGCCCTCACGCCTGAGCCTGTGCTCCACAACAAGAGAAGCCACCGCAATGAGAAATGAGAAGCCTGCATACCACAACGAAGAGTACCCCCACTTGCCACAACTAGAGAAAACCGGCATGCAGCAACAAAGACCCAATGCAGCCAAAAATAAATAATTAAAAAAAAAAAAGGTTGAACTATGGACAAATGTACCCCAATGTTCACTGCAGCACTGTTTACAACAGCCAGGACATGGAAGCAACCTAAAAGCCCATCAACAGACAAACGGATAAAGAAGATGTGGCATATGTATACAATGGAATATTACTCAGCCATAAAAAGGAACAAGCTTGGGTCATTTGTAGAGACATGGCGGACCCAGAGACTGTCACACAGAGTGAAGTCTGAAAGAGCAAAACAAGTACTGTATATTAACACGTATATGTGTGGACTCTAGAAAAATGGTTCAGATGAACCTGTCTGCAGGGCAGAAATAGAGACACAGATGTAGAGAACAAACGTATGGACACCAAGGGGGGAAAGTGGCAGGGGGCGGGGGGATGAACTGGGAGATTGGGATTGACGTATATACACTAGTATGTACAAAATAGGTAACTACTGAGAACCTGCTATATAAAAAATAAACAAAATAAAATTCCAAAAACAAAGAGAGAATCCCCTTGACTCAGACTCACCAAGGGACAGCAGACGTCTGCCAGGCGACGGGACACAGCTCGGAGCACAAACCCGGCCCCGCCACCTGCGCACCTCTGAGCTCACCCACGTCCCCTGTGGTATAACAGGGACAGCAACAGCACTGACACAGGTCTGCATGGTCTCTAAGTTCATATAAACAACTAAGCGGCATGCACCTCCTGGTAAATGGTAATGTCTTAACAAATCACAGCTTTTATCATATTTCATGTCTTTTTTTAAAAAATTATTACTCTTTTTTGGCTGTGTTGGGTCTTTGTTGCTGCTGTGGGCTTTCTTTCGTTGCGGTGAGCGGGAGCTACTCTTCGTTGCGGTGCGCGGGCTCTACACGCTTGGGCTTCATTAGTTGCAGCACGCAGGCTCAGTAGTTGTGGCTCACGGGCTCTAGAGCGCAGGCTCAGTAGTTGTGGCGCACAGGCTTAGGTGCTCTGTGGCATGTGGGATCTTCCTGGACCAGGGCTCGAACCCGTGTCCCCTGCATTGGCAGGCAGATTCTTAACCACTGTGCCACCAGGGAAACCCCCATATTTCATGTCTTAAGGTACAAAGACACAGGTCAATGATACTGTGGTGGATCGAAAGCAGATCTATCAAGACTCAAAGTAGCAATTTCAGAGAATCCCAGGCCTACCCCTGCCCCTCCCTAAAAACCTACAAAATTCCGACCAAGTCTCTGCAAGTCCACGTCGAGGCTGCTCTGGAGGCCGGGGCCAGCTGCCCTGCGTTCTGCCCACTACTGGGCAGTGTCACTCCTGCCCCGGGGACCAGAGCAAGCTGGCAGAGGCGGGCTTACGGTGGGAAGGAGGGACACTTTCAGGGAAGCAGCGGGGTTCAGCGAGAAACAGGCCAGCCGCACGGCGAGGGCAGAGGGAGGCCCCATGTCCCCAGATGAGTCTGCCTCCCACCCGCTGTGTGGGGCTGGGACCGCCAGGAGGGGCGGGGGCCGACAACGGGCGCTGGGGCCCCGGGATGAAACGAGGAGGCAGCTTGCCTGACCCCAGCCCCACACAAAACTTCACTCCACACGGTCAGCAACCTACATCACAGCTAAAAGTATAAATATAAACTCAGACACAAACAGGTAAGCGTCCCGACCTCAGGTTTGCCAATGGATTCTTAGTCTGACACCGAAAAAGCATGAACAACCAAAGAGAAATGCTGTTACGGCACACTTAAACTACGGTACAGTGTAAACATTATTTTTATATTCAGTGGGAAACCAAAACATGTGTGTGCCTCGCTTTATTGAGATATCTGCTTTATTGAGGTGGTCTGGAACTGAACCCACAGTTATCTCCAAGGTCTTCTGGTATCCAAAAGAAATGAAAACGTATGTCCACAAAGAAACTCACACATGCATGTTTATAGCAGCATTATTCATAAACGCCAAAGGTGGGAACCCAAATGTTTACTAGTGGATGACTGGATAAACAAACTCTGGAATATCAACACAAAGGAATGCTATTCAACCACAAAGAAATGAACTGACACTTCATGCACCTTGAAAACCTGCCGAGAGGTAGAAACAGACACAAAAGGCTGTGTGTTGTATGATTCCTTTTATATGAAATATTCAAGACAGACGAATCCACAACTGAAGACAGATCAGCAGATGCCAGGGCCCGGAGAGGATTACGTAACAGAGACATGTATTATGTATTCTTCGAGGAGACGAAGAAGTTTTGAAAATAAAGAGAGATGGTATTTCCACACACCACATGGCAAGTGACTAAATGCACTGAACTGTACTGGTTGAAATGGTTAATTGTGTGTTCTCTGAATTTCATCTCAATATGGAATTCAAAAACCCAATGCAACACCTACAGTCACGGCAGTTCCTCCAGAAAATTATCTCACAGTCAAGACAACCAAGGACAAAGGCTTGACTGCATCGGGACTAAAGGCTGAGCAGACAGTCAGTGGTCCCGTGGTACCCACGGTGGGGCTGGTTCCAGGACCCCCGCGGACACCGGGATCCAAGGGTGCTCGAGCCCCTTGTAGCAAATGGTGTGGCATCTGCACAGAGCCTACATCCTCCTACACACTTTAAATCCCCTCCAGGCTGCTTTACCTAGTACAGCGTGAATGCCACGTAAGTAGCTGCCTGGACCAGACAAATTCAAGTTCTGCTTTTTGGAACTTTCTGGAATTTGTTTTTCGATCTGAGCTTGGCTGGATCTGCAGGTGCAGAACCCATGGAAACAAAGGCTGCCTGGATGCGGGCGAGACGCTCCCAGGAAGAGGGGAGGCCGTCAACCCACTCACCCGGGAACCCCCGGCCGACAGGCCCCAGGCAGGCGCGTGTCCCCCTCCCTCCAGCCACAGGAGGATCCTGAGATGGAGGGAAACGTCACCCGCTCAGAGGGGAGCCGATACGCCCTCTGATGCCCACATACATCCTCACACCCTCTGGGAAAACTAAGATAACGCTTCCTAGAGGCAGACACAAAGCTAAAAGCACTCCTTTCACAGCCTCTGTGGCTCACGCAGGTAACATTCACGGGCCCCCGTGACTCGACATCAAACAAAAACCTGTACGAAACTAAGGAGCACGAAACCAAATCGTACTCAGTGACCTGGACCCCAACACCATCCCGCACAGCAAACCGGCCGGCAGCGGGTCAGGACGGGCCCTTCCTCCTGGGGGCCACTTCCGCCACGTCACACCAGGCAGGGTCACAGGGCAGGTCGGACAGAGGAGCAGAAGCTTCGTCCTCCCACAGGCCGCCAGCAAAGACCCCATAGCTACCGACGTGCTGGTTTTAACTGAACACTCGCAAAGAAGCGAATACTCAGACGAGACTCCCCGTGGGCCTCTCACGCCCCTCCGCTTAGAAGCCGCAAGCCCTGGGAGAAATCCTTCTAAGCGTCCACGTCAGGCCCCAGGGTTATTCCGCGGGGCTCCCAGAGGCAGGACTCGGCCCAGGAATCACGGCCCCTTGGCCCTCAAACGTCAAGCCGCCGCTCTGAGGGGCTCCAGGGGTAACGGGGAGCAGCTCGAGACGCAGGGCCGGGGGCGGGCGATCCCTTTCCTGCCGGGGCTCCTCTCCCGTGCCCTCCCCTGCCATGTGGACACAGAAAGCTAAGCTCTGGCTTTGTTCACACACACGCACACACACGCTCACACACACAACCTGCAATAAACTCCTGGGCTCTCCCATTTTGTGGTTTTGTCTCTTGAAGAAAACCTTCTAAAGCTTATTCATTCTGGCCAAAGTAGAGGCAGAGTTTATCAATCAGTTGATAAAATTACTAAGCACACAAATTTCTCGAGTGACTTTTGTAGATGATGCTTGGTAACAATAAGATTCGCAGCCCTTTGCAGCGCAAAGGTGCTTCCCATTTTCCATGACCCTTTTAACCACACAGTATCACAGCCCCGGTCTGAGAGGAGCCTAAGCGGGTCTGGTCCCAGAATCAGATGGTATTAAGCACAAAGATCTACATTAACTCACCACCACAGAATCCCACCACACCCGTCCTGCCCCATCAGACCTTCCCTCTGGTCCCTCGTGGGGAAGGGGGACGGGATTGCTGACCCCCGCCCTGCCGGGCAGCCGCTCACCCACAGCTGTGAAGCACCTCCAGGGCCGCCAGCTCTCCTTCCAAAAAGGCCACTTAGCTCCTGGTGACAGGCTGAGCCCCAGCACTGGCTGCAAGTTCTCAGCTGCAAATGAAATGAGGCATGACCTCCGGAGATGACCGCGTTTGAACGAGCCATTCCTACTACTTAAAAGGCCTGAGACTATCTTTCACTGGAAGGCTAGGTCACACCAAGTTACGTTCTAGAAAAGGGTCTGTGGTCTGGACCTTCTGAAAGTGATTTTCTTACAGATATCCTAACAACCTCAGCATCGTTTGACAGAAAACACAATCCTCAACGAGGGAAACATTTAGTGACAACGGTCAGAAAATCAAGCCAAGAGCAAAACGCAGCTTCGCGTCACCTCTGGAAGGCACTAGTGTCTGAACATGAAACGTGAGCTCGCCTCAACGCCAGCCTCTCTGCGAACACTGACGACACTGCAAACCCGTTACAGAAATCACTAAGTTCACCCAGTGCCCCCCAACCCCACGCTGACACCGATAACCTAAGGCTGCATTTAAGACCTGTGCAAATTTCTGCCTGATCTAATACCCAACCGTGCTTTTCAGAGAGGAAGATGAGTCTCTGATGCTCCGTTAAAGAAAGTCACCGTTCAGGGTTACACGACTTTGTGTGACCTCAGGCACGCTGGGCACGTGCCCCTCTCGTGGGTTCAGTGTCTCTCTTTCCTCTCCCCCTGGAGTTCCACGAGGAGAGCACAAGCTATTTCAGACAAAGGTGGACTCCCGAGAGAGTGGAAGGTCAAATTCACAGAACGAGAGTCGGGGAGGTGACCCCAAAGCCCAGGAGGCGTCGTGCGGCCTTACCCAGGTTGTGCCTTTTCGACTTGGCGTGCTCGTGAATGTGCTTCTTCGTGAAACAGCCGAAGAAGACGCAGTGGAGGCACGAGTGCAGCCGGTTCAGGTGGACGCCGCACACGTGACACACGCACGACTTCGCCTGAAATGCAGAAGAGAGAGTTAGAAACCAGGGGTTCTCGGAAACACCAGGGCAAGGTGATCCCAACGGGCGCAGCTCGGGAGGAAGGGAAAGCCCGGATTTCCTCTCAAGGTCTCACTGCCTAAAAGGTCATTTCGTTGATCCTGTCAGTTGCCCCCCAAAAGGCACGTTGGTCATTTAGCTCAGAAGTGGCTCCGTGTAAGAGACCTCGGCCCCTTCTCCAACTCAAAGCCGCTCAGACAAAGCGCCTGGAGCTCCAGGAGCTGCCAAGGTCCTTCCGCATCCAACAGGGCCCCCAGCCCCAGGTCACCTTTAACCTGCACTTCACTTCCAGTTTCATATTCCAGGTTCCAAGACCACAGCAAACCTATAATCAGTCAATCCAGATGAATATTAATCAAAGCAATACACAGAAAAAAGAAAAAGAACGGCCTGTGTCCGAGAACCAGACCACGGAAACCTAAAGTTCTAACCTCAGCGATTAAGAGCACCATGGTAGACAATTCTCGTCCCCCCGAACCACCCAGGAATGCCCGGCACGACAATTACACCCGCGCCAACTGTGAACCCCTGCAGGCCACCAACTTGAACTCCCAGCCCCTGCGATGACACCGCACGACACAACCCTCTCACTCTGACTGGGGTGCAGGGAGCCTGGGGTGAAGGGAGGTGGAAGATGAACAGGGCCTGGGAGGTAGGGTTAAAACAGAAAAGGCCCAGAAACAAAGGACAGCAGCACAAACGTGACACGGACACGGGCGCCGGGTACTGGAGCGATTACGCCCTTTGATCCTCACGGCCAGCCCCGAGGAAGGCCGCGAGCCCTTCTGACATGCGTCTGCTGGTGGCCACACAGCGGCACGTGGGCTAGGACCTCCTGACCCCGCAGGCCACGCTCCACCACGGAGCCCAGAAGCAGCCCCTCCGAGCCTCACTCTGCACACGCAAGACCCAGGCAGGAGCCGCCCGGGGGCCAGGCTGACCGTCCACCCTCGATGGCAGGCGTGGAGGGCATGGCCTGAGGACGAGGCACAAACCTCTCTTCACGTGAAACTCGAGTCACAGTTTTTCCACCAGGGGAAGCTGCACAGAAACTTCGTAGAAGAGCAGGAAGTGGTGCAGGGGAGCTGGGGGAAAGCGTGTGGATGCTCCCTCAAGACGAGAGCCGCGAGGCTGGAGCACGGGTCTGAGGACAGGCACACAGGGCGGCCAGACCACCAAGTTCCTCGACGCCAGGTGCTCAGCTTGAGAAACACAAGTCCTCATGGGCAGCCACAGGCCCTGTCCTGCAAGCACAGCCTCAGGAAAACCTCATGCCCAGGCTGATCTTTCACCTCCACGTACAATTTATCTCTGGATCCAAATGCAACTCTGATCATTACCACCGTATTTCTTCTTGACTAAGAGCCGCTCTCAGGACTCCCCTGGTGGTGCAGTGGTTAAGAATCCGCCTGCCGGGCTTCCCTGGTGGTGCAGTGGTTGAGAGTCTGCCTGCTGATGCAGGGGACATGGGCTCGCGCCCCGGTCCGGGAAGATCCCACGTGCCGCGGAGCGGCTGCGCCCGTGAGCCATGGCCGCTGAACCTGCGCGTCCGGAGCCTGTGCTCCGCAACGGGAGAGGCCACAGCAGTGAGTGGCCCGCGTACCGTAAAAAAAAAAAAAGAAAAAAGAAGAATCCGCCTGCCAATGCAAGGGACACGGGTTTGAGCCCTGGTCCAGGAAGATTCCACATGCCGCGGAGCAGCTAAGCCTGTGCGCCACAACTACCGAGCCTGCGCTCTAGAGCCCACGCACCACGGCTACTGAGCCCACGTGCTACAACTACTGAAGCCCGTGTGCCTAGAGCCTGCGCTCCGCAACAAGAGAAGCCACTGCAATGAGAAGCCCACGCACGGAAACGCAGAGTAGCCCCGGCTCGCTGCAACCAGAGAAAGCCCACATGTGGCAACAAAGACCCAACACAGCCAAAAATTAATTGATTAAATAAAAAAATTTAAAAAAAAGAGTCGCTCTCAATGGCTAGTTATTTACCTTTTTTTGACACCAGCAAGAGGGTATCTCTGCAAACCCTGTATGGTCAAGCCCCAATGCAGGCCTCAGCACAGGGGGCCCGTATGTGTGCTCGGGTGGCGCAGGGTGTTCCTGTGGATGGCAGGATGTCCAGCGACATTCCTGGTCTCCACCCTGGGTCGCAGGGGCGCCTGCCCCCTCCCAGCAGGAAGCCCTGCTCTGGGACAATCCCACAGGAGTGCGAGGGTCACTGAAAAGACTTGTCTAAAATGCTGCAACGCTAGAAACAGTAGTTGTGTCACCTGTTTATTCTTCCAATGAGCAATCTAAGGAATTCGCTAACTCTAACTGTCCTCAGTAACACAAGGACGTTTTTATTTTTTATTTATTTATTTTTTAACACAGGGAAATTTTTAAATTACATAATAGTTACTTGATGTGTAACAAATGATGCTTCCCAGTACCCGTGAAATTTTTCTTTTATATAAATACTGTTAGGAACAGATTCCTGGAATCTGTTTACTGCTCACTACAGCTACAGATGTAAAGATTAAGAGGTATTCCTTGTTTTTATCACTCAGGATATATTAAATGTGTGATCGTAATTTTATGAAAATTCCTCTACGAACTTAAAAAGAAATCCAATTCTGTTTATATAATTTGAGAAAGAATTCAGGACTAGCATTACCCTGAAAATACAGACAAATCAGGATAAGTGTATAATTTTAACGCATCATTTTTTCCCCTTAAAACACACAGAAGCTTTAAAAACAGATCAAAATTAGGCCCTGAATTTCAAATGTACATCTGTGTCGCCTGCTCTCTTGCAGAACTTCACAAAAGAAAAACAGAACTACAGAAATTAAACAGAGGCAGATGGGCTACAGCCAGGAACAAAGGAACTGGCCACATCCTGAAACAGATGAGGGGAAAGCAAGCCCCAGATTAAACACGCACACACAATCTGACTAAACCTTTTCCACATACATAAAGCCCGTGTTCAGGACTCATTTTAAGGCCGTGAATCCGATTTTATAACTAGGGATCCACTGACAGGCAGTCCCAAGCACAAACCTCTTTTCCATAACCACCAAGGACGCGCCACCTGCCCCAGGCGGAAACACCTGGCTTAGCTGGTGCTTCTGTGAACGGCAGCTCCCACGAGCCAGTGACTCCAGCATGATGGGCATGAGGAGGGAGGGGAGACAGCTTGGGAACTCCCGCTGGGCAATTCTGGCCCTATCTGAGCACAGAAATGAGTAGCGGAAAGAATGGGTTATATGCACTGTACAAAAAAAGAATCCCCCAGGTCCACTCTGAAACCGACACTGCACACACACGCTGTGCAGTCTTCTTCATAGGAGGATTCCACCTACCGTAGTAGACAAGACTACAAAGCCTTCATTTTATAATCAGCATAGTAATAACTGATTCAGGCAAAAAAAAAAAATGGGGCTGAAAAAATACTGGGTCATTCACAATAGTTAAAAGGTGGAAACAGCCCAGATCTCCATTAATGGACCAATGGATACACAAAATACGGTGTATCCACGCAACGGAGTACTACCCAGCCATAAAAAAACACAAAGTACCAATTCACGCTACCACGTGGATGAACCTTCACAACACGCTAAGTGAGAAAAGTCAGACACCAAAAGTCACATACTGTGTGACTCCGTTTATATGAAATGTCAAGCATAGGCAAATCCAGAGAGAGAACAGAGATCAGAGGCTGCCGGCGGCTGGAGGGAGCGTGGAGAGCAGGTGACACGGTTTGAAGCTTAACAGAGGCAGCTGGTGATTGTACAATGCTGGGAACTCACTGGTATTTTAAAGTGGTTAATTTTTGTGTGAATTTCACCTCAATAAAGAAAAAAAAAATACATCAAAGTATTCACGTGTGTGTATACATATGCACGTATGTATGTATACTGGGGTGCTGGATATTTTCAAAGTATCACCCCAGAGACTACTTCTGTTAATTAAACGGGAAAAGGTTATGTTTGGCAACAGAGAACTCCGGCCAACACGGCCTTAACCAAACTTAACATCCTCAAAAGAAAAAGCTTACGAATCCAGATAGATGTACAGCTGACCCTTGAACCACACAAGCTTGAACTACACGGGTCCACTTATGTGTGGATTTTCAAGAAACATACAAAAAATATGTGTGTAGAACACTATATGCCAGACTTGTAGTGAAGTGGACAGCCTATCCTCACATAGGCATAAGGTAAGGGATGTTTAATGTAAAATATTCATTTCTTACTGTTTTAAAACTTTGCTTTCAAAGAATTACCATACAGTATGCGCCCCTTGCTCCCGCTCTCCTCGCAATCGGAGATACTGCGTATCAGTCTATCATCACGGGTAACATTTTAATTTAAGAATGTTTCCAATACGGCATTATGAACATGACTGCAATGCTGTGTACCACAGACATTTTACAATGATTCAATCATTACTGTACAAGCTACTGTACTGATTTGATTACACTCAGCTACCATAAAGCAATCACACTGCTACTTCTTTGTTACCAATACAGAATTGCTCTACCTATAAACTAATATGAATTTCTTTTTCACATTATCTTTTCATTTCTGACGTTAGCTCATCCCCCAACCTCCATCAACAACCTATGATTTAATCAATCACACCTGTGTAATGATTTAATCACTGCCTATTTTTTAAATAAATAAATTTATTTTGGCTGCATTGGGTCTTCGCTGCTGTGCGCAGACTTTCTCTAGTTGCGGTGAGCGGGGGCTACTCTTCATTGCGGCGCGCGGGCTTCTCATTGCGGTAGCTTCTCTTGTTGCGGAGCACGGGCTCTAGGCACGCAGATTTCAGTAGTTGCAGCACATGGGCTCAGTACTCGTGGCTTGCGGGCTCTAGAGCGCAGGCTCAGTAGTTGTGGCGCACGGGCTTAGTTGCTCTGCGGCACGTGGGATCTTCCCGGACCAGGGCTTGAACCTGTGTCTCCTGCATTGGCAGGCGGATTCTTAACCACTGCACCCCCATTAATTGTGACTATATAATGAAGCCTCCAAAAAAACCCTAAATGATGGTTCAGAGGGCTTCTGGGTAGGTGAATGCATCACTGTGCTGGGGGGTGATGCACCCCAACTTCACTGGGACAGAAGCCCCTTTGCTCAGCACCCCCCAGACCTCAGCCTACGGATCTCTTCATCTAGCTGCTCACCTGTATTCTTCATAATAACCTTTATAATAAATGGGTAAACGTACGTAAATGTTTCCCTGAGCCTTGTGAGCCCGAGAAGGGGAGAACAGCCTTGTGACTGGTGTCTGAAGTGGGTGCATCCTGCGGGACTGAGCCCTCAACCTACAGGATTGGCCGCCAACTCCAGGTCGACGAGTCAGACAGTCAGATTTGTGTGACGCCCAGCTGGTGTCGGCTGAGACTGGAGAATTACTCGGTCGCGCTGGAAAACATGCCCAAATAATTTAGCTGGAGCATGAACTTCAGAGTCAGACTGACCTAATTTCAAGGCCCAGACCTGGCATTTAATCAGTGACCTTGTACAGGGCAGGAGACTTAACTGCCAAGGCCACCTAAACTGCACCGTGAGTTCCAAAACGAAATTACGTGAGAGATGCTTTATAAAACGCAAAATGCTATGTAAATACAAAGTAGGATAATCTTAAATGAAAAACAGGTGAGCCCAAGAGCCGTGGAGCCGCCCAAGGTCGAAGGGCACACACCTGGCAGAAGCAACCCCGCCCCTGCCCCATCACCTCCCAACTGTCCATCACAAGTACCTACAAGAAGCCATCGGATTATCCTAGAACCTCATTTAACCTGTTGCTCCCACTGTCCTCCCTAGAACTGCTAACAGGTGATGAAAGTGACGGACACACCCTCCTCTACAGGTGCTGCCGGGTTAAGATGAGGCAAGAACAGGCGTCTGTGAGGCAGGTCACCTGTCTCTGGAAACCTCAGCTTCTCAACATCTGCTTGACACCTGCCTCCTCAGGTCTGGGCACTCAGGCAGCAGGACCTTCAGGAAAGACACAGCACTGCTTCAGATCTCGCCTGAGGGCTCAACTCAGATCTGATGCAGCCTCTGAATCGGCCACCAATTTGCAGGAAACAGAACCAAAGATGAATTTGTGCCCCAAGCCTGCAACCAGCAAATCCAGACCCGGCAAATGATCCCGGCAAAGCCGCAAGCTCTTCAGCAGATGCCATGTGCAGACCAGGGATGAGGCGACCGAGACAGATCGGTACAGCCACGAGGGGACCCCACGCAGGGACGAAAGGCTGGGAGAGAGCTGAGCAGGTGAAGCGCGGGGTCGAGGGCGTGAGGTGTTCTGTGAAGCTTGCAGTGGCAGACGCTTCTCACCTCACCTGCTGCACCAAGTGCAGACCTTAATAAATAAAGGCCTGGGCTTCCTCTTCAAACCTGGAACCACAGCCAGGAACCATGAGGGAAACAGACAAACCCACATCGAGGGACGTCCTACAAAACACCTGAGCGATACTCCTCAAACCTCCTCAAAACCGCTAAGGGCGTCAAAAACAAGGCAAGTCTGAGAAACTCTCACACGCACAGGAGCCTGAAGAGACTCAGACCAAATCTCAGGTGGGATCCCAGAGGGGGTTCTGGGACGGATCAGGGAAAATCTAATCAAATCTGAATAAAGTATGACCTTAGTTAATAATAATGTATCAACCTTGGCCATTAGCTGGGACAAAACGTACCAGAGAAATGTAAAAAGTTAACAATCGAGGAGATGGGGGTTGGTAACAGGACCTCTCTGTATTTTTTTTAAATATTTATTTATTTATTTGGTTGCGCGGGGTTTTAGTTGCGGCAGCAGGCTGCTTAGTTGCGGCATGCGAACTCTCAGTTGCGGCATACATGTGGGATCTAGTTCCCTGACCAGGGATGGAACCCAGGCCCCCTGCATTGGGAGTGCAGAGACATATACACTGCGCCACCAGGGAAGTCCCTCTGTATTACTTTTGATAACTTTTCTGTAACTCTAAAACTACTCTGTTATTAATTTGCATAGAACTAAATACACACACAGATGAGCGCAAGTAAAAACTGGGGAAATAGGAATAAGTGGGCTGATTGTATCGGTATTGACTCGTGGCTGTAACAGTGTATTAGTTTCGCTAGATGTTACCATCAGGGGAAACCAGGTAAAGGTCCTCTGCTATATATATATTTTTCAATATTTTTTTATTTATTTTTGGCTGTGTTGGATCTTCGTTTCTGTGCGAGGGCTTTCTCTAGTTGCGGCGAGTGGGGGCCGCTCTTCACCGCGGTGCGCGGGCCTCTCACTATCGCGGCCTCTCTTGCTGCGGAGCACAGGCTCCAGACGCACAGGCTCAGTAGTTGTGGCACACGGGCTTAGCTGCTCCGCGGCATGCGGGATCTTCCCAGACCAGGGCTCGAAGCCGTGCCCCCTGCATTGGCAGGCAGATTCTCAACCACTGCGCCACCAGGGAAGCCCGGTTCTCTGCTATTTTTCACAACAGCTGGTCAATCTACAATTACCTCAAAAGAAAAACTGTTTTCATTTTAGATCTTCTACTTGGAATGGCCTGTCCCCTGCTTAGTATGAATGCTGCAATGCTTTGTTGTGATGACTGGGAAGATCCAATTCATCAATAAATAAAGCAAAAGTCAATTCTGCAAAGAAGTTTTGAAAAGGAAAAAAGTTTACTTTAAAAAAAGGACATATCTAAAAAATGAACTAAAAAAAAAAAATGACGGACAGGAGACAGCTCTCTGCAGCATTCTCATCATCATCACGTTAAGTGCCTGGCAGAGTCAAAAAATACTAATTTAGTCACTGGTGGAGCCAGTAACGCTGGACTTTTCACAGCTCTCGGTCTACCCCCTACCAGATGCTGTGTCCGGTCACTTCAGGTATTTTGTCTAAGCCAGTGACAGCTGAACTGTTACTCTCCAAAGATCACTTCTACTAAAAATTTCAAACATAAGGGATTCATTCAGACCTCAGGAGACAGATCTCAGACTCTAGAACTGAAGCAACATTGATAAAAAGAGATGACCTGTAAGAACCCTAGAATAAATCTTCTTCTAAAACACATAGTGGGGACTTCCCTGGTGGCGCAGTGGTTAGGAATCTGCCTGCCAATGCAGGGGACACAGGTTCGATCCCTGGTCCCGGAAGATCCCACATGCCACAGAACAACTAAGCCCGTGTCCCACAACTACTGAGCCTGCACTCAAGAGCCCGCGAGCCACAACTACTGAAGCCCATGCGCCTAGGAGCCCGTGCTCCGCAACGAGAAGCCACCGCAATGAGAAGCTCGTGCACCGCAATGAAGAGTAGCCCCCGCTCACCACAACTAGAGAAAGCCTGCGCGCAGCAACAAAGACCCAACACAGCCAAAACTAAATAAATTAAATTAATTAATTAAAAAAAAAACACATAGTAAAGTAACACTGACTCAAGATAAATAAGACCATTTTCCACCTGAAATGACCTCCCTTTCCACACCACAACCAAAGGCTTGAACCATGCTTCTAAAATACTGACTACCCAGAAACAGAAAGACAAATATGATATCACTTATATATGGAATCTAAAATACGACACAATGAACTTATCTACAATACAGACTCACAGACATAGAGAACAGACTTGTAGTTGCCAAGGGGGAGGGAGGGATGGAGTGGGAGTTTGGGATTAGCAGATCCAAGCTAGCATATATAGGATGGATAAACAAGGTCCTACTGTGTATCACAGGGAACTATATTCAATATCCTGTGATAAACCATAATGAAAAAAATATGAAAAAGAATGTATACATGTCTGAATGTAACTTTGTTGCACAGCAGAAATTAACACATTGTAAATCAATTAGACTTCAATAAAATAAATTGAAAATAAAATAAAATGAAATACTGACTACAAAAGCTTCCCTCCTCTTAGGCAAGTGTTCATAGGCTAACAAGCTATACTGTCCCTTTCTAATGATACAAAATGGAAGTTAGGGCATTCCACTTGTACTCTATGAAAGTATGTTATCTTAGACTTTTACCTTTTTAAAAATTTCTCTACTGTTTCCCTTACGTAAAACTGCACTTTTTAAATGCATCTCAGGTTTGTATCAAGTAAACAAATCACATTTCAATCCCTCAGCAAACCAAAACTCATGCAGTTAAAAGGGTCTTGCCCAAGATTATTCCTTCTTAAAACTGATTCCCAGGCTTAAGTTTTACAAATTCTTAGTAAATCCTCCAAACTGAGAGCCTGGGGGTGGGGGGAGAGCAAAATACACAATGCCATTTCCAGCCAATGGAATATTAATTGCACAGTTCAACAGAGTGAGATCTGTATGCATTAGGAACAAATGAAAAAAGGAAACAGTATACACAGCACGTGTATTTACAAAAACAAAAATGTGTAACTTTGCTGTATATGGCTTTGAAGTGTTCTCTGTTTTTTTTTTTTTTTGGCCGTACCACACGGCATGCAGGATCTTCCCCGACCAGGAATGGAACACGTGCCCCCCTGCGTTGGCAGTGTGGAGTCTTAACCACTGGACCACCAGGGAAGTCCTGAACTGTTCTCTTTTTAAACACTGAGAACATATTCATATCATCACTTCTGCAATTACTTTTTAAAACTATGTGGATTCATGAATTTTAATCTTTCTCAGTAAAACCAACATCTCAGCATCTAGAATTATTTACACATTCCTTCACATATGTTTAGGCTACAATTATCTTATGTGTAGGAACTGTCACTGGACATCTACAAATACTGTAAATTTTAAGGCATGTATTTAGTATCTTGCTATTTGACACCTACTATTTAAATGGCCTTTAAAAATTATGATTTCAATTCCTCAAGATAGAAACCTGGGCTTAAGAGTTAGTTGGCTCTGACTCAACAACAAAAAAACAACCAACCCAATCAAAAGCTGGGCAGAAGACCTTAAGAGACGTCTCTCCAAAGAAGACACACAGACGGCCAGGAGGCACGTGAAAAGATGCTCAACATCACTAATTGTTAGAGAAACACAAATCAAAACTACAGTGAGGTACCACCTCAAACCAGTCAGAACGGCCATCATTAAAAACTCTAGAAGGGGACTCCCTGGTGGTCCAGTGGTAAAGAATCCATGCAGGGGACACGGGTTCGATCCCTGGTCAGGGAACTAAGACCCCACGTGCCATGGGACAACTAAGCCCACGCACCACAACTACTGAGCTCACGCTCCTCAACGAGAGAGCCCGTGGGCTGCAAACTACAGAGCCTACGCACCCTGGAGCCCCTGCCACAACTCAACTACAGAGAGAAGCCCGCGTGCCGCAACGAAGACCCGACACAGCCAAAAAAATAAATTAAATAAATATTTTTTTAAAAACCTCTACAAATAATAAATGCTGGGGACTTCCCTGGTGGTCCAGTGGCTAAGACTCCACGCTCCCAGTGCAGGGGGCCCGGGTTTGATCCCTGGTCAGGGAACTAGATCCCACATGCCGCAACTAAGAGTTCACGGGCCACAACTAAGATCCAGTGCAGCCAAATGAATAAAAAACAAATAACAAATGCTGGAAAGGATGTGGAGCAGAGGGAACTCTCTTACACTGCCGGTGGGAATGTAAGTTGGTGCAGCCACTGTGGAAAACAGTACGATGGTTCCTTAGAAAATTAAAAATAGAATTACCATACCATCTAGCAATCCCACTCCTGGGCTATACCCGGACAAAACTACAATTTAAAAGGATGCTATAGGGCTTCCCTGGTGGTGCAGTGGTTGAGAGTCCACCTGCCGATGCAGGAGACACGGGTTCGTGCCCCGGTCTGGGAAGATCCCACATGCCACGGAGCGGCTGGGCCCGTGAGCCATGGCCTCTGGGCCTGCGCGTCCGGAGCCTGTGCTCCGCAACGGGAGAGGCCACAACAGTGAGAGGCCCGCGTACCGCCAAAAAAAAAAAAAGAAAATATACAATACACAGAGAATCCTAAAGATGCTACCAGAAAACTGCTAGAGCTAATCAATGAATTTGGTAAAGTAGCGAGATACAAAATTAATGCACAGAAATCTCTGGCATTCCTATACACTAATGATGAAAAATCTGAAAGTGAAATTAAGAAAACACTCCCATTTACCACTGCAACAAAAAGAATAAAATATCTAGGAATAAACCACCTAAGGAGACAAAAGACCTATATGCAGAAAATGATAAGACACTGATAGCAAGTAAAGATGATACAAATAGATGGAGAGATATACTATGTTCTTGGACTGGAAGAATCAACATTGTGAAAATGACTCTACTACCCAAAGCAATCTACAGATTCAATGCAATCCCTATCAAGCTACCACTGGCATTTTTCACGAAACTAGAACAAAAAATTTCACAATTTGTATGGAAACACAAAAGACCCCGAATAGCCAAAGCAATCTTGAGAACAAAAAACAGAGCTGGAGGAATCTGGCTCCCTGACTTCAGACTATACTACAAAGCTACAGTAATCAATACAGTATGGTACTGGCACAAAAACAGAAATATAGATCAATGGAACAGGATAGAAAGCCCAGAGATAAACCCACGCACATATGGTCACCTTATCTTCGATAAAGGAGGCAAGAAGTGGAGAAAAGACAGCCTCTTCAATAAGTGGTGATGGGAAAACTGGACAGCTACATGTAAAAGGATGAAATTAGAACACTCCCTAACACCATACACAAAAATAAACTCAAAATGGATTAAAGACCTAAATGTAAGGCCAGGCACTATCAAACTCTTAGAGGAAAACATAGGCAGAACACTCTATGACATAAATCACAGCAAGATCCTTTCTGACCCACCTCCTAGAGAAATGGAAATAAAAACAAAAATAAACAAATGGGACCTAATGAAACTTAAAAGCTTTCACACAGCAAAGGAAACCATAAACAAGACCAAAAGACAACCCTCAGAATGGGAGAAAATATTTGCAAATGAAGCAACTGACAAAGGATTTATCTCCAAAATTTACAAGCAGCTCATGCAGCGCAATAACAAAAAAACAAAAACCCAATCCAAAAATGGGCAGAAGACCTAAATAGACATTTCTCCAAAGAAGATATACAGATTGCCAACAAACACATGAAAGAATGCTCAACATCATTAATCATTAGAGAAATGCAAATCAAAACTACAATGAGATATCATCTCACACCAGTCAGAATGGCCATCATCAAAAAATCTAGAAACAATAAATGCTGGAGAGGATGTGGAGAAAAGGGAACACTCTTGCACTGCTGGTGGGAATGTAAATTGATACAGCCACTATGGAGAACAGTATGGAGGTTCCTTAAAAAACTAAAAATAGAATTACCATACAACCCAGCAATCCCACTACTGGGCATACACCCTGAGAAAACCATAATTCAAAAAGAGTCATGTACCAAAATGTTCATTGCAGCTCTATTTACAATAGCCAGGACGTGGAAGCAACCTAAGTGTCCATCAACAGATGAATGGATAAAGAAGATTTGGCACATATACAAAATGGAATATTACTCAGCCATAAAAAGAAACGAAATTGAGTTATTTGTAGTGAGGTGGATGGACCTAGAGTCTGTCATACAGAGTGAAGTAAGTCAGAAAGAGAAAAACAAATACCGTATGCTAACACATATACATGGAATTTAAGGAAAAAAAAAAAAGGTCATGAAGAACCTAGGGGCCAGACGGGAATAAAGACACAGACCTACTAGAGAATGGACTTGAGGATATGGGGAGCAGGAAGGGTAAGCTGTGACAAAGTGAGAGAGTGGCATGGACATATATACACTACCAAACGTAAGGTAGATAGCTAGTGGGAAGCAGCCGCATAGCACAGGGAGATCAGCTCAGTGATTTGTGACCACCTAGAGGGGTGGGACAGGGAGAGTGGGAGGGAGGGAGATGCAAGAGGGAAGAGATATGGAAACATATGTATATGTATAACTGATTCACTTTGTTATAAAGCAGAAACTCACACACCATTGTAGAGCAATTATACTCCAAAAAAGATGTTAAAAAAAAGATACATGCAGGGGCTTCCCTGGTGGCGCAGTGGTTGAGAGTCCGCCTGCCGATGCAGGGGACACGGGTTCGTGCCCCGGTCCGGGAAGATCCCACATGCCGCAGAGCGGCTGGGCCCATGAGCCATGGCCGCTGAGCCTGCGCGTCCAGAGCCTGTGCTCCACAACAGTGAGAGGCCTGCGTACCGCAAAAAAAAAAAAAAAAAAAAAGGAAAAAAAGAGATACATGCACCTGTATGTTCATAGCAGCAGCACTCTTCACAATAGCCAAGGCAAAACAACCTAAATGTCCATCAACGGATGAACGGATAAAGAAAATGCGGTACGTATATACAATGGAATACTACTCAGCCACAAAAAAGAACGAAATAATATCATTTGCAGCAACATGGATGACCTAGAGATTATCATACTAAGTGAAACCAGAAAAAGAAAAATACCATATAACATCACTTATATGTGGAATCTAAAATATGGCACATACGAACCTATATACCAAACAGAAACAGACTCACAGACATAGAGAACAGACTTGTGGTTGCCGAGGTGGGGAGGGAGAGGGATGGACTGGGAGTGTGGGGTTGGTAGATGCAAACTATTACATTTAGAATGGATAAACAACAAGGTCCTACTGTAGAGCAAAGGAAACTATATCCAGTCTCCTGGGATAAACCATAACGGAAAAAAATATTAAAAAAAAGAATGTCTATATGTGTAAACTGGGTCACTTTGCTGTACAGCAGAGATTGGCACAGTGTTGAAATCAACTATACTTCAGTAAAAAAGAAAAAAAGAGTTAGTTGATTCTGGACTGAAGAGAAAATGGGAGATCTAAAAAAATATGGAATCAGCCCACTTTCTTCCACAGGGTGCCCGGTCCATAGTTCTTTAAATAGTAGCATTAAGCCCACAAATGCAGAAACAGAAAAAATGCTGGAGCAGGTAAGGTCCGACTTCTGTGCCTGAGAGCATCTAGAAACAGTCCCTTCTCTCCAGCCCCTTTTCTCAAACAAAAAACCTCTCATAGATTTTCTACCCAAAGGGTTGCCTTAGTCCCCAAATTCTGTGCCAAGAAACCTTCAAGATGGTTTCCTGTCCTCCAGATTACTGTCCAAATTAAACCAAAATCAGTAATCGTCCAAAAGTGCCAAAGCTTCTCCACTTTGTGGTGACGTACTTTGGTAAAAATATTTACCACGGCTACAAGAAGTGCTCCGTATTTTTCAGGACAAACTGCTGGAAAATTTTAGAATCACAGAAAACGTTCAAGAAGACAGAAGGGATTATTTAAAACAACATTACCTGTCCCTCAAAGTGTCTTTATATTCAAAATAGAACACAGATTGGGTTAAGTTATAAAAAACAGAAGAACTGAAAATTCCTGATGTCTTCATTTCCCGTTTCCATTTTCACACACAAACCCTCAAGTGGTAAGACACATGCCAGAGACATCCAGTAGCTCTGAGTCCTCAATCGGGGAACATTTTTCCGTTCAGAAAATTATCAAATCTGATCACGCTCTTCTCACTCTGTCCATGAAAAGAAAAATCAAAGTTTGGATATAAAAATCATTAACCACCTCTACTTAGAGGAGACAGAGTTTTAACCCCTGTAATTTCACTATAGTTGAGACCTCACTGCAGCTTCTTTGAGCAACCTCAAAGAAGCTTAACTTAGGTTGAAATATTTTATAGACAACTTCCTGGTGTTAAAACCAAACTACTAAGCCTGCACATCTGCTGAGAAACCTCTGCAAACTGCCAAACGTGCCTTACTCACTGTTCACCATTCCTCAAACCAAATCCTCTTTGGCTGGGCCACTAGGGTTGTAGAAATGCACGTTCAGGGAATGACAGATGGAGGACATAAGGGTTCACTGCTGGGATACGACCATAAAGCACTGCAGCATGACAGACCCGAGTTCGGAAACAGGTTCTCACACCACTTCTTGTCTGTCTATAGCTCAAGTTCTTACTAGTGAGTAATACAGACGTGGTTCATCAGCTTTCAAACTAAGCAACTGACATTTGAAGATTAATCCAAGCCACATATGAGCAAAAAAGAAAAAGAAAAAGTGATCCTTTCCTCAGGAAATTCGGCAAAGTTAATGATGGGTTAAACTTGACTCAAGTTAAACATTACAGGGGTGGGGGTTGACAAGGAGGGAAAGAGTAAAAAGGGCAGGGGCTCCCGCCTCAACGCAATGTGGAGATGGGTCACATGCATACTGACCAACAAACAATATGGAGCAGTAACACGATTATCTCCTGAAAAAGTTATCAACTAGGCGATTTCATTTTAAGGGCACAAAATTCCACCAGCAAGAATCTCACTGCCATCCTCGTAGAAATCGGTTTCATCTCCGATTTAAGTTCATCCTACCAGGCAGTGCTTCCCAACACCAATACTGATAAAAATAAAGAAAACTGGTGCTTAACATTCTCTACATGCTCAGCAAATGTTAGTTTTCCCATAAAAAATGCTACTCAAGGTGGACACTGCCTAACACAGCGCCTGCCCTCAGGCTGCGAACTGTAAAATCGCGTTACACGGTAAAAACAGTTTCTTCAGTTAAGATAAAGAAATAATGTCATTTTCTGATTTCCAAGTCACCAATAAGCCTAATCGCTTAGATGGTACCTAAGCCCGAAAAACAGGACACTGTGTACCGTTCCCTCAGTACCTCAGGGAGGCGCCCCAGCCCCACCTGCCTTTAGACAGCCCTTTCTTTAAACCCGCTCCTGCGCAGCCACAGGGGACCCCCTCCCCAATCCCCGTCGCGCTGACAAACACGCGACTCTAAGCGGCAGAGCCGGCTGGTTTCTAGGACTCGCGGCGCTCTGCACCTGCGCCCGTGCACACCTGGGGGAAGCTGGCGCGTCCCGGAACGTCCCTGCGGACCCTGGGCCCGGGGGTGCTCCGCGCTGAAATGGGGGGCGCCCCGCGCTGAAATGGGGGGCGCGCGTCCCTGCGGAACCTGGGCCCGGGGACGGCCCGCACTCAGAGGGCGGGGCGGGCGTCCCTGCGAACTCTGGGCGCTCGACGGCTGTACCCGCATCCCGGTGACCCCGAGCCTCCGACCCAGCAACCCCCAGGCACCAGCCAGGGCAGCGGAGGCTTTGCACAGCGTGGGCGGCACAGGCCTCGGCAGCTGCGTCCTCTCCCTCTCAGCGTCTCCATCCCCGGCCCCACCCCGCCCGGAGGGTCCCTAAGACACGCCCCGCGCTGCAGCGTCGGTGACCCTCCCCCTCCTACCCGGCAGCCCCGGGAGAGACCGCCCCCCCGCGCGCACGGCCGCGCCCACCCCGCCCCCGCCCGGCTTGCAGGAGGTGGGGGAGGGGACGGCGAGGCGCGAGTCCCCCCCCCAACGCAGAGCCGCGCTGCAGGGGGTGCACCTTGCGCTTGCGGGCCTCCGCCGAGCCGCTCCACACGAAGCACTGATAAATGGCGCGCAGGTTCTGCTTCCAGTTGTCCACCTTGAAGCTGCCCAGGTGCGCACAGCCCGGAGGCGTCACCACCAGCTCCGCGTCCATGGCCTCGCCGTCCGGCTCGCGCCGGGGCGCCGGCGGAGACGAGGACGACGCCAGCGCGACGCGGGGCTGCGGGCGGCACGGCCAAGGGACAGGCCCGGAACAAAGCGGAGTCTCGCGACCGGGTGGCGGGCGCCGCCCGCGCTGCGCTCGCGGGTAGCCGAGGCCGCAACAGGGCTACGTCATCGCCGCCGGGGCGCGCCGCGCATGCGCCAGCCGCCAGCGGCTCGCCCGCCGCCCCCTCCCCCATGGGCTTGGGCAGGCGATGGGTGGAGCTGGAGAGGCTCCGCCCCTTCACCCCCGCCATTGGTTAGCGGCGGCCGCGTGACGTCCCGCCCTCCGAGGAGGCGAGGCGGGACTGGACCTGTTAGCGCTGGCGGGCGCTGCCGCAGGGGCGGAGCTGGCGGGGCTGGGGGGCGGCGGTCGCTGGTCCCCACCGGGTCGCAGTCCGGTGAATCCGGTCAGGCTTGCCGCACGTGGACTCTGGACTTCCCGATAGGAAGCAGGGAACCACAGACTCGCGCGCTGTATCAGGTTTCGCCGAGGCGTCGCCGTCCAGCTCGCTAGCCGCACATTCACGGCTCTGGGAGCTCGAGTCCCGCGTCCTCCGGGTGGGCTGTGCACCTGCTGGCGGACCCCGCAGGTGCGGGAGGTCCGTGAAGACAGGTGCCAGCTTCTCGAGGGCTTTTCACTGCGTCCCGCGCCGGCCCACCTCCGCAGCTAAAAGACGGAGAAATACAGATGTTGTCGCGGCAGTTAGAGCTCAGGGCCCGGCGGGAGGGGTGTGGGGTGAAGCTTCTGTGGTCGGGACACTGGCCGGCACGCTGGCCTAGGGCCTTGGTGCTTGCAGCCCCTCCGCCTGAAGCCTGCCCGACCCCAGCCCGTGGCTTTATCAGACGCCGCCTGCCCAGCGAGGCCTTCTCCTCCACCCTACTGGACCTCACGAGACCCCTAAATCCTTCATCTCCTTACCCAAAGAATTTATTTACTTGTTCTTTTAATATTTGTTTATTTATTTGGCTACACCGGGTCTTAGTTGCGGCACGTGGGATCTTTGTTGCCCTATGCGTGATCTTACTTGGCATGTGGACTCAGTTGTGGCATGCATGTGGGCTCCAGTCCCCTGACGAGGGATGGAACCCGGGCCCCCTGCATAGGTAGGGAGGAGTCTTAACCACTGGACCACCAGACTTCCCTGCCCTGTTTTTTAATTAACTATTCCCAACGTAGCATGAAAACTCCATGATGGTAATGATTTTTGTGTTTTATTAACGTCAGTATCGCCCAGTGCCCAGAGTAGTACTAGTTATATGCAGGTTCTCAAAAATAAATGTTTAATTAATTAACCCAAACAAACTTTTATAGGAGAATCTAATAAGATCATTCTCAGAATAAAACACAGGTGAAGTAAGGCACGTTATAGATATGTTAAAGAAAGGTGTATCCGTTTAATAAAAAGTAAACTCAGAGGGCTTCCCTGGTGGCGCAGTGGTTGAGAGTCCGCCTGCCGATTCCGGGGACACGGGTTCGTGCCCCAGTCCGGGAAGATCCCACGTGCCGTGGAGCGGCTGGGCCCGTGAGCCATGGCCACTGGGCCTGCGCGTCCGGAGCCTGTGCTCCGCAGCGGGAGAGGCCACGGCAGTGAGAGGCCCACATACCGCAAAAAAAAAAAAGTAAACTCAGAAATAGTTAGGAATTACAAATTATATGTGATTCATCTCTATTAATATTCAATGTCACGAGTATTTTAGTTTTACTGTTCTTGTAAATATGATTCGGTTTCAAGAATGTGCCCTTAGGGACTTCCCTGGTGGTGCAGTGGATAAGACTCTGCACTCCCAATACAGGGGGCCCAGGTTCCATCCTTGGTCAGGGAACTAGTTCGCACTTGTATGCCGCAACCAAGAGTTCGCATGTGCAGCTAGGGGTCCCGCCTGCTGCAACTAAGACCCGGCGCAACCAAATAAATAAATAAATATTAAGGAAAAAAAAAGAATGTGCCCTTAGAATTCAGGCCCCTAATATCTATTGATCACATTTTTTATCAGTATGGTCATCCAACCTTGGGAGAATTTCTGTGCTCTCTACTTGGATTATAAATAATGATTTGAAATGCCCTGTAATCAGCCTCATACATAAATAAGATTAAAACACGATATATCCTTGAAAAGCAGTTCCGAGAAGAGTCATGGATGAAACTGTTTACTACGGCATTTTTTTTCTGATGGGAAAAAAGCTGAAAACACCCTAAATGACCATTAATAGGCAAATGATTGAGTAAACTATTAACTAGGCATTCTAGGGAATGCTATGCTGCTGTAAAAAAATGACCTAGGTTTCTAAGTACTAATATGGAAAGTCTATAAGACATACATGAATAAAACAAGTTGCAGAAAAATACAGATAGTATGGTGACATTTACCGAAAAATAATACTGTATGTGAGTATCTATTAAAGGGCTGGGAGAAACAAACAAATCAATCATAGTTAATGTCTGGTGAGGGAGAACTTCATCTATGGCATTTGAATTATTTTATAATAAGAATTAATCGTAGTATTTCATACTTAAAAAATCACTAAAACTTGAAATGACAAAATGTTCTAAGACGGGGAAAGGGGACTTGCTCAAGTTCCACAGCATCTAGAAAACGGGTCCGGAAGTTCCATTCATGCATCCACCCAGAAAACAAGTCAGACTCTTAACCTTCAGTTCTGGCTCCATCACTTTCTGCCTGTGTAACATGAGGCAGATTGCTTATCTGTTAAAATTGGGGTGACACCAACTCAGTGCTTACATTAAAGGGTTACAGCACAGAATAAATAGTAATGCATGCCAAGCTCTTAGTACGTGCCTGTTGTTTAATTAAGGGCTTGAGAAACAGGGACTTCCCTGACAGTCCAGTGGTTAAGATACCACGCTTCCACTGCAGGGGACTTGGGTTCAATCACTAGTTGGGGAACTAAGATCCCGCATGCCGCAGAGCAGCGTAGCAAAAGAAAAAAGAAGAAACATTAGCAATTGATCTGGAAGTTGCTGGGCATTGAAATGATTGACAATATCCAACTTTAAGAATCCCACAGTGTAGTGGGATAAATAGGAACACTAGCAGGCAGTTTCAGTACAGCCATTGCTGTGTATCCATAGGTACCACATCCAAGGATTCAAGCAACCTCGGATGGAAAATATTTGAAAAAAAATGCCAGAAATTTCCAAAAAGCAAACCGTGCGCTGGCCACAGCTTACATAGCTTTTACATTGTACTTACAACTATTTACACAGCATTTACATTGTATCAGGTATTATAAGTAATCTAGAGATGATTTAGGTATACAGGAAGATGTGGGGAGGTTATATACCACTTTATATAAGGGACTCGAGTATCTGCAGGTTTGGGTATCTACAGAGCGTCCTGGAACCAGTCCCTTGAGGATACTGAGGGATGACTGAAGTATGAAATTGCAGAGATAGAGGAAAGTCCAGGTAACATGAAAACCTTCCAAGACACCTCTCACCCTAACCCTGCCCAGGCGGTTGCAGTGGAGGGGATCCGGAAATGTTTCCTATGCCTGACCTAAGAGTAGAAGGATGGGCAAGAGCTGGCCAGTTTAAATATAAGTGATATGGGGCTTCCTTGGTGGCGCAGTGGTTGAGAGTCCACCTGCCGATGCAAGGGACACGGGTTCGTGCCCTGGTCCAGAAGGATCCCACATGCCGCGGAGCGGCTGGGCCTGTGAGCCATGGCCGCTGCCTGCGCGTTTGGAGCCTGTGCTCCGCAACGGGAGAGGCCACAACAGTGAGAGGCCAGCGTACCGCAAAAAAAGAAAAAAAAGTGATATGGTCAGGTACTTGTCTCAAAAGGCATTTCCCACTATCCATGGGACTAACATGGCCTAAAATGTTATTCTCTATGTCTGTTTTTTGTTTGTTTTGTTTAGTTTCCAAATTTTTTTTAATGTAAACATCCATGGAATTGTGCTTTCAACATGGTCAAGTATATCCTATAATCCTCTCTCAGATAACAACTATGAACTCTTGTCAGAATGCAAACACAAATACCTGAAGGCCTTGGAGAATGAGCCCAATTGTGAGGAAGTAGATGCTTGGACGAAGGGACCTGCCCCGAGGAAGAGACCTGTTTTTTATGGCTTATAGACTGAGGACAGACCACGCTAGCAGGAGCCCAAACAGGGAGGCTGAAGATAGAAAACGCACAGTCTTTCTGGACTGGAGAATTAGAGAACAGAGCACAGAAAAACTAAAGCCACTGAAAAGCGAGGACAAAGTCAGGGAAGGGGAGCCCCAGAGTCTGTGGATACACCACGTGCAAGTTGACCACTGAATCACTCGTGCGGGGGGAAATTCCAGCAGCCCAACTGGAACGAAAAGAAATGAGTGGAGATTTAAGCTGCTGCCCAAGAAATGGTTAAATTAACAAAAAAAAGTTTCTGTTTTTTTAAATATAAGATTCAATACCCACGTTGCTTGATGTGGAAATTGTGTGGTTTAGCTGAAACGTGATTTCAGCTCTTAAGTTCAAGTCTTTTTGTGTGTGACGTAACAAAGTAGTCCAGTTTCATTCTTTTGCATATAGCTGTCCAGTTTTCCCCACCCTGTTTTTTTTTTTTTTTTTCTGGGCCGTGCCATGTGGTATGCGGAATCTTAATTCCCCGACCGGGAACTGAACCCACGCCCCTTGCAGTGGAAGCTCGGAGCCCTAACCACTGGACGGCCAGGGATTGCCCCCAACACCATTTTTGGAAGAGACCGTCCTTTCCCCATCGTATATTCTTGGCTCCTCTGTCGTAGTTTAATTGACCATGTCTGAGAGGGTTTACTTCTGGGCTCTTAATTCTGTCCCACTGATCTAGGTGTCTGTTTATATACCAATACCACACTGTTAATCACCCTAGCTCTGGGATACAGTTTGGAGTCACGCTGTGCTGCCTACAGTTTCCAGCTTTGTTCTTCTTTCTCAAGATTTTTTTGGGGTTTTTTGGTGGGTTTTTTTGGCTATTCAGGATCTTTTGCAGTTCCATACAAATTTTAGAATTATTTGTTCTAGCCTATAAATTTTTTTATTTTTTTTGCGATACGCGGGCCTCTCACTGACGCGGCCTCCCCCGTTGCGGAGCACAGGCTCCGGACGCACAGGCCCAGCGGCCATGGCTCACGGGTCCAGCCACTCCGCGGCGTGTGGGATCTTCCCAGACCGGGGCACGAACCCGTGTCTCCTGCATCGGCAGGCGGACTCTCAACCACTGCGCCACCAGGGAAGCCCAAGCCTATAAACTTTTGTGAGGCTGTTTTCAGTTCTCTTGGGAATATACCTAGGGATGGAATTGTTGGGTCCATGGTAACTTTATGTTTAACCTTTTGAGGAGCCTCCAGACTGTTTTCCACAGCAGCTGAACCGTCTTACTTTCCCACCAGCAGTGTATGAGTGTTCCAGTTTCTCCACATCCTCACTAGCATGTTATTTTCCTTATTATTTTTTAAAATATTTATTTATTTGTTTGGCCATGCTGGGTCTTAGTTGTGGCACACGGGGTCTTTGTTGCAGCACGCGGGCACTTAGCTGAGGCATGTGGGATCTAGTTCCCTGACCAGGGATCGAACCCAGGCCCCCTGCACTGGGAGCGCGGAGTCTTAACCGCTGGACCACCAGGGAAGTCCCTCCTTATTATTTTGTTTATTTATTTATTTATTTATTTATTTATGGCTGCGTTGGGTCTTTGTTGCTGCACACAGGCTTTCTCTAGTTGTGGCGAGCGGGGGCTACTCTTCATTGTGGTGCACAGTCTTCTCGTTGCAGTGGCTTCTCTTGTTGCGGAGCACGGGCTCTAGGCATGCGGGCTCAGTAATTGTGGCAGGCGGACTCAGTAATTGTGGCGCATGGGCTCAATAATTGTGGCGCATGGGCTTAGTTGCTCCGTGGCATGTGGGATATTCCCGGACCAGGGATCGAACCCGTGTCCCCTGCAAGGGCAGGCGGATTCGTAAGTGCTGTGCCACCAGGGAAGTCCCTCCCCGGCTATTTTAGATAAGAAAAGTGTGGTGATTAATATCCTGAAATGCTAAAATTTCGCCAAATCATGTTACAACTTTCCAACCAGAATTGTTAATAAAGTAATTCCAAGAGTATTATTTGGTTTCAGTTTGAAATTAGTAATTCCCACTACATAAAACACTAAAACTGTTATGTCTTAAGGAAAAAGTTTTTCTAGATGCAACAAGTGCCAGCTTCTGTCCTGAGCAGGTTGAATGATCACAATTTCTTAATCAGCAGAGTTCACACTCTTCATTTAAACTCTCAAGCTCATTGTTAAATAATAAACCCAGGAGAGTTGGACATTTTCCATCATGCATTTGGGAAAAGAGAACGAGGCCAGTGATCCTTGTGGTCAGATGTAACAGATAAATCTTGGAAGTATCTATTAAGAGTACAGAGACTCAGTTACAAGACGCCCTCCAGAGCAACAAACTATCAACTAAGATAACCCTCTAGAAATAATGTCCTTCCTGTAGGTTGTGGAATGTGGAAACAATTTCTAAAGCTTCTGTGTCCGAGTAACACATGCAAGAAAAAATTTATTTTAATCACGGACAGAAGTTGGAAACTGTTATATTCACACCAGTCCCAATTTTGCATCAGAAGATAAGATCTTGTGACCACTCTCAACTTACCATCCTATCAAATTGGATTATTTTAAATTGTTTGTGATTGTAACAGATTGTTTAAATAGTTTAGATTATTTAAGATAGGTTATTTTAAATATTTTATGATGCACAACATTCTCTCTAACCCTTAGATCTTCAATTCTTTCTGAAACTCCCTTTGTTAATTCTTTTTTTTTTGGCTGCATCAGGTCTTAGTTGCGGTATGTGGGATCTTCGTTGAGGCATGCTGGGTCTTTCATCGCTGTGCGGGCTGTTCATTGCAGCACGTGGGCTTCTCTCTAGTTGTGGCGTGCAGATTTTCTCTCTCTAGTTACACGCAGTCTCCAGGGCACCTGAGCTCAGTAGTTGTGGTGCGTGGGCTGAGTTGCCCCCGAGGCATGTGGGATCTTAGTTCCCTGACCAGGAATCGAACCTGTGTCCCCTGCATTGTAAGGCGGATTCTTAACCACTGTGCTACCAGGGAAGCCCCTCACTCTGCTTTGTTAACTTTATATGGAAGTCAGTAAGATATATTGTGACTTACCATTTTGTCCCTCTAAAGGACAGTGTTGGGGTGAGGGTTGTAGGGTATGTGATCAGCTCGTGGACATTTTTCTGATTGGTTGGTGGTGAGGTGACAGGGTGATGTTTTGGAAATTAACATTATCAACCTTCTGGTTCCAACTATGCTGGGGTCTACATGCTGGTGGTCAGTATGCAATTAACTTCTTCCACCTGGTGGCGGTTTCAGTACAGGCAAAACAGTTCAAGGATATGGCTCAGGATCTTGTCTACAGCCCTTGAGAGGGAAATAAATGTCCTTGACTTTGTTTTATGGCTAAACTATTATTATTTTGTCTTGCTTGATTGTTTTGTTTCTGTGTATATATATATATATATGTATATATGTATATGTGTGTGTATATATATATATTTCCCCCCCCTTTGGCCACACTGCACAGCAAGCAGTTTCTTAGTTCCCCAACCAGGTATCGAACCCATGCCCCCTGCAGTGAAAGCACAGAGTCCTAACTGCTGGACCTCCAGGGAAGTCCCGTTTTGTTTTTTTTTAACTTCTCTGATTAAATTTTTCTTTTAGGGACTTGGGGAAGGCCTAGGATGCTAAAGCTTTCCTACAAACAAGAAGCAGGAGACATGCGGGACATGTCCCCAGGAAGTCTCCGCAGGGTCCTTCTCGGTTTCAGTGCTATAAACCCACTTGGGCTTCCACTGCCAACTGAAAAGAGTCCAGTCCGACCCGATCTACTTCCCCACGTCTCATGTCTCGTCCTCACAGTAGCCAAATGAAAGAACTGACCATTCTGTCCGTTCCTCTGTGCCCTTGCTAATGTCCCAAGGGTGAAATGGACGTGTCCGAATTCTCCCATCCTTCCAAGTCCCACACGGATGTCTCCTCTTCCATGCAGCCTTCTTGGATGCACTTCCTAGCTCCATCTCCTGGATTCCCACAGCAGTGTGACTGAAACTCCCCTACACTGCATGCCATTTCCTCCTGCCCCAGCTACATGTGGACATGTCTTCTCTCTCCCCAGGTCATGTGTGTCTTGTGGGCCAGAGCTGTGCCCGTATTTTCCTTGTGCTCCCACAGTACCCTGCACACAGTAAGTGCTGCATAAGCATTGGTTGAATGAATACAAAGGAAATGGGAAGTAAGGAAATGCGGTGCGTTTCTCTACAGGTGACACCATGATCCAGGAGAGCGCCTGTCAGTACTCCTCTGAGTGCTCACGATGTCCTAAGGCCAGGCCTGGACTCCTGGGCTCCACGGAGCTGAGCCCCAGGCTCCTGGGCTCACACTGTGTGCTTTTCCACCCCTCCCTCACCTCCCATTTTATCTCATAGATCGGATGGTTTAACTGACACAGAAATGTCATGGACCCTGCTGTGCCATGGCTGATGGGGCGTCTGTGGGCAGCAAGGGTACAAAATAGGTTTTTGTAGACACTTAAACAGAGTGTGTGAGAGTCATAAGTGTGTTCAAAATACCTTCTCAGTGGCTGAAAGTCTCTAAGATGCGAAATGGCAGAGGCTGCAGCTTTTTTGAGCCCTGACGCCTTGCTGCCTTCCTGGGAGAAACCTTGAGATCAAAGCTTTTTTTTATCTCAGAGACAGAATTTCCCTGCCTCAAAGAGGGATGTGACCGTCTCAGGAATACAGACATGCTTAGAAATATAAAGTCTCTTTTTTGGGGAAGTCTGTGCTAAAGCAGTAGAGAAATATTGAAGTGAGCAGCTCTCTTTTTCCTTGACCTCCTTAAATGTCCTCTATAAACAGCGAAGGGGAAATGGAATTGCTTTAGGAAGGGGTTTCTTTAGAAGAATATAGAGAATGGAAAGAGTCTACTCTGCGTAGCCAGAATTACTTATGCACAATTCTAGTGAGAGGCACTTGGCAAGGGGAGCTGCTAAGACTGGAAGAAAGGGACAGACTAGCAGCTTGCCCCGGGAGTCTCAGTACAGACGCCTCCTAGTGCCTGGTGGAAGAAGAATGGGCCCGCTCCTGTATTTGCGTGTTAAATTACGTGATTTCTTAAATGGAAAACTTACAAATGTTCCATAAGTACTGTAATCCCATTTGGGGATTTTTTTCCATTTATTAAATACACCCAGAGGCTCAGAAAGTGGAAGTCCTGGGCCTGAATATAGGAGAGAGAAGCAAGTCGGACCATGTCTCATGAAGCCAAGATTCAGATGCAGCAACTGTCAAATTGATTTATTCTGATTCAAACAAAACCCAAATTGTTCCTCGCGAACGTAAAATTGGATTGGCTTCTTAGGAGGCCTCCCACACTTTTTGCACACACCTGAGGCGTGTGTGTGTGCGTGTCTGTGCGTGTGCGCGTGTGTTGGGGGGATGCTTCTGCGTCCACAGGACCGAGTCAGAGGGCTGACTCCCTGGGTTCGAAGTGGGGACAGCGACGTCCTGGCGCCGCGCTTTCTTTCCGGAATCGGGTGGCATGACTGTTTCCAGGGATGTGCTCTGGGCCAGACTCCCGGGTTCAATTCCCGGTGACCAATGTTTAGTTTTTTCCATTTGACAACAGCTCACTGTCTGACACGCAGATGTCTTCCACAGGACTAGAGATACTTGGTGGAAATAACAGAGGGCAGAAGGGCTGTTTGTCAAGGGTAACGTGCCCTCGCTGTGACTCGTCTAGCGCATTCCTCCAGAACCTTCTGGGGTGGTAGAAATGTTCTGCATCTGCTGGGACTGGGGAACTGAATTTTTAATTTTTTTTGAATTAATTTACATTCAAAGAGCCACGGGTAGCTAGTGTCTACTGTCCTGGACAGCACCGTTCTAGCCCTAGACAGGAAGCCACGGGCTCCCTGTGGAAAAGTCAGTCTTATTAAAATGTTCATTGCATCTGACACAGCCTTTATGGATATGCCTCTTGAATATTACATCTGCCTGAGGATTTGAAGAAATACAGTGTAGACATTATTTGTTAGAATAGGCAACAGGACACTACAGGACACTTTGAAAAGTCTTAAACCCTTCCTTCTAGGGAAGGAATATCACCTTTCTTATTTCTGGGAGTCACAGCACTCGCTTTTCTCTTAAGTTTCAGTGAGGAGCAGGAAAACTGCCCTTCCTGCCAAGAGGCTGAACATGTCCTAGGAACACAAGTGACAGAACGTGTGTCTGTGTCTCTGGCTGACACAGCAATAGCTTTCTTCTGTTATCAGATCCCTGTTCTTCTGACTATTTAGTAACCTCGGCAAAACATGGAGCTGGGCAGGAGGTTTCCGGGAGGAAGGGGTGGTCTGACATGTGCACACCACTGAGGAGGGGCCTCGAGTCATCATCCCCCAGTTCCAAGCAGCATCATACAAAGCACATCACTGAAGAGAAGTTCTTATAACTACAGGAAACCTCTGTCGTTACCAGGAAAACATGTTTTCTTTTCCACCCTTATCAGAGGAAAGCCCGCTTACGCAACTTCGTATTCTTGCAACAATCACCCCACCAACAGCAATCAAAGCAACAGCTGCAGTTTACTGATCACAGCTTACGTGGTTCTTCACAACTGCCTTTGAGACAGGCAGGGACCTGGGACCCTTTGCTGCAGTGCTTGCACCTGGACACACCTCTCCTCCGGCAGCAAAATACAAGGAAACTATATAGGACTAAAAATAACTGAGTGCATGCACAGTTGGGGTAAATTCTGGACAAAAGATACAAAGAGACCAAAAAACCCAGCTGCCACTTTTGAAGAGCAGGGAGCAAAAACAGGGTACTGCGAACGCCCCCTGCTCTCAACACCACCTAAGGGGTGGGCAAAACAGCTAAGCCACCCCTCTGACCCGACCCCTGGACACACCCCTACCTTCACCCCATGTGAGGAACAAGCCCGCCCCCTCTCAGGGAGCTGGCAAACAAGGCAACCTGTTGTTTGTTCTCCCTCCCCCCGCTGCATCAGCGGTCCCAGTAAAGCCTTGCCCTCTGATCAATTTCTACTGGTTAAGGAAGCCAAGAACTCTGGTGGGTAACACCTTTGGTCTCACACTTTATTATCTTCATTTTAGGTTGAGAAGCCTGAGGTTGGAGGTGGTAAGAAACTCAACATCTGTCATGTGGGGTTTTTTATTTTTAAATTTTAAACCTTATTTGGAATGAATAATTTTAATTTTTTTTTTTTTTTTTTTTTTTTTTTTTTTGCGGTACGCGAGCCTCTCACTGTTGTGGCCTCTCCCGCTGCAGAGCACAGGCTCCGGACGCGCAGGCTCAGCAGCCATGGCTCACGGGCCCAGCCGCTCCGCGGCATGTGGGATCCTCCCGGACCGGGGCACGAACCCGTGTCCCCTGCATCGGCAGGCAGACTCTCAACCACCGCGCCACCAGGGAAGCCCAATAATTTTAATTTTAAACCTTATTTGGACCACCAGGGAAGCCCCTCTTTGTTCGTGTTTAAATTGAATTGTCCATTTGTTTACTGTTGAGTTTTGAGAGTTCTTTATGTAATCTAGATATGAATCCTTTTTCAGATATATGATTTTCAAATATTTTCTCCTAGTCCGTAATTAGTTTTTGCAGCCCATTAACGGGTTTTTTGCAGAGCAAAAGGTTTTAACATCAATTAAGTCCACATTATCAATTTTTTCTTTTATGGAACATACTTTTACTGTCATGTCTAAGAACTCGTCAACTCCTAGTTCCAACAAATTTTCTCCTATCTTCTAAAAGTCTTATAAATTTATATTTTAGGGACTTCCTGGCACTCCAGTGGTTAAGACTCCGCGCTTCCACAGCAGGGGGCACAGGTTCCATCCCTGGTTGGGGAACTAATATCCCACATGCTGCGTACTGTGGCCAAAAAAAACCCCAAACCCTATAATTTTATGTTTTACATTTAAATTTGGTTCATTTTGAATTAATTTTTCAAAAGATGTGAGGTTTAGATTGATGTTCTTTATTTATTATATGTTTTGCCTATAGATATCCAATTGTTCCAGCACCATTTGTTAAAAAAGACTATTCTTTCTGCACTGAATTGCTTTTTCAACTTTTTCAAAAATCAGATGGACTTAATTGTGTGGAGCTACTTCTGGGTCCTCAATTCTGTCTCCTTGATCCATGTGTCCATCCCTCGACATCACAGAGTTTGAGCTCTATAATAAGGTTTGTAATCAGGTAGAGTGATTCCTCCCACTTTATTATTCTTTTTCAAAATTGTTTTAGCTATTGTAGTTCCTTTGCCTTTCCACATACATTTTATTTATTATTTTTTTTAAATTAATTTATTTAGTTTTGGCTGCATTGGGTCTTCTTTGCTGTGTGCGGGCTTCTCACTGTGGCTTGTCTTGTTGCAGAGTGCGGGCTCTAGGTGCGTGGGCTTCAGTAGTTGTGGCTCGCGGGCTCTGAGCACAGGCTCAGTAGTTGTGGCACACGGGCTTAGTTGCTCTGCAGCATGTGGGATCTTCCCGGACCAGGGATCGAACCCATGTCCCCTGCATTGGCAGGCGGATTCTTAACCACTGTGCCACCAGGGAAGCCCCTATACATCTTTTATTTATACCTAAGTATTTCCATTTTTTAAAAATTAAAGTATAGTTGATTTACATTGTGTTAGTTTCAGGTGTATGGCAGAGTGATTCAGTTATATATTTTTTCAGATTATATTGCATTATAGGTTATTACAAGATATTGAATATAATTCCCTGTTATACAGTATATCCTTGTTGCTTATCTATTTTATGTGTAGTAGTTTGTATTCTATTTTCATTTTCATTCAGTTCAATGTATTTTTATTTATTTTATTTAATTAATTTATTTTTTAAAGTGTTTTTTTGATGTGGACATTTTTTTTAAGTCTTTATTGAATTTGTTACAATATTGCTTCTGTTTTATGTCTTGGCCCTTTGGCTGCAAGGCACGTGGGACCCTAGTTCCCCAACCAGGGGTCGAACCCTCACCCCCTGCATTGGAAGGCGAAGTCTCAACCACTGGACCACGAGGGAAGTCCCTCATTCAGTTCAATGTATTTTTAACTTGAGATTACCTTTTTGATCCATAGATTATTTAAAAGTGTGTTGTTCAGCTTCCAAGTTTTTGGATTTTCTTTTTATCATTCTCTTATTGATACCCAATTTTTTTAAGGTTTTTTTTTTTGGATGTGGACCATTTTTAAAGTCCTGATTGAATTTGTTACAATATTGCTTCTGCTTTATGTTTTGTTTTTTTGGCCACAGGGCATGTGGGATCTTAGCTTCCTGACCAGGGATTGAACCCGCACTCCCTGCAATGGAAGGCGAAGTCTTAACCACTGGACCACCAGGGAAGTCCTGATACCCAGTTTGATCCCATTGTAGTTGGTACACACTCTATAAAATTTCAATTATTTTAAATATGTTGAGGTTAGTTTTTATGGCCAGGATATGGTCTATCTTGACTTATGTTCTGTGAGTGCTTAAAAAGAATGTGTTGTCTCTGGTGTTAGCAGGTGTTCTACAAATCTTGATTAGATCCTGTTGGTTAATGGTATCATTAAGCCTTTCCAAATCTTTGCTGACTTTTTATTTGTTCTATCAAGTACTGAGAGAGGTGTGTTGAAGTCTTCAACTGTAATTGTGGATTTGTCTATTTCTCCTTTTAGTTCTATCAGATTTTTCTTTGCATATTTTGCACCTCTGTTGTTTGGTGCATAAAGATTTAGGGTTGCTGTGTCTTCTTAGGGATTGACTCTTCTATATGTAAGGTACCTTTCCGTCCCTGGTAATTTTCTCTGCTCTTTTTTTTTTTTTAACATCTTTATTGGAGTATAATTGCTTTACAATGGTGTGTTAGTTTCTGCTTTATAACAAAGTGAATCAGCTATACATATACATATTTCTCTGCTCTTCAGTCAATTTTATCTGGTATTAATATAGCGACTCCTGCTTTCTCTTAATTAACTTTTGCACAGTTTATCTTTTTCCATCCTTGTACTTTCAGCCTACCTATACAATTGAGTTTCTTGTAGCTAGCATACTTTGGTTATATTATTTTTATCCACTCTGCCAATCTCTTTTTTGTATTTAGGCCTCTTTCTTTTAATGTTGTAATTATGAATATGTTAAGGTTTAAGTGTATCATTTTATTTTTGCTTTCCATTTTTGTTTGTTTTGTTGGCTTTTTTCTTCCTGTGGTTATTTGAACATTTTTGGATTCCATTTTGATTCATCTATAGTATTTTTTAGTGTATCTCTTTGTATAACTTTTTAAGTGGTTGCCCTAGGGATTTCATTATATATACATAACTTATCACTGTCTACTGTTGTCTACATTTTATCAGTTCAAGTGAAGTGTAGAAAGCTCACCTCCTTTTATGTCTGTTTATCCCTTCGCATTTGTAATTGTTTTAAATATTTCCTTTGCATACATTGAGAACCATATTGGAAAGTGTTATAATTTTTCCTTCAACAATTCAACATAATTTAGAAAATTTAAGAGAAGTCTATTTTGTTTACCCATATTTTTACTCTTACAGTGTTCTTTCTATATCTTAGAGCCTAACGTTCTAAGATTCCTTCTTTATCATTGCCTTTCTGTTTATAGCACTTCCTTTAGTCATTTTTGTAGGGTAGGCCTGTTGGCGACAGATTCTCTTAGTTTTCCTTCATGTGATAATGTCTGTTTCCCTTTCATTCCTGAAGGATACTTTTGCTGGATGTAGAATTTTGAGTTGCACTTGAAAAATGTTGCCTCACTTTCTTCTGGCTTCTGGGTTTCTAATGCAAAATCTGCTGTCCTTAAAATTTCGCTCTTGTTTTCAGATTTTGTGGATACTTGTGAGGACTTCCATGGTATGTTAATTGACTAAAGTGAATAAAAGCAGTGTGTAGAGTATTATGTTGTTTGTATAACAAGGGACGGTGGGGAGAATGCTGAATATATACATAATTGCTTGACCACACATAAGATGGCTCTGGAAAGACAAGCACAGCTGGCACTGTTACCAAGGTGAAGGAGAAAGGGGTGCCTGAACAAAAGGAAGGGAGGTGTTTCAATTTATACACTTTTGCCATCTCTTGAATTTTGAACCATGAGAATTCCCCCCAGTTTCTCTCTCCACATCCTCTTTCCATGCTTCCTCTTTTACTACTTGACATCTTTACATAATTTATTTGCAAGAATTACTTATATATTCTAAATAAAAGTCATCTTCAGATATACGTGTTGCAAATACCTTCTCCACTCTATTGCTTGCCTTTTGCTCTCTTGATGGTGTCTTTCCACGTCTTAAAGTTAACGATGACCAATTTATCAGCATTTCCCTTTAAGGTCGGTACTTTTTAATGTCCTGCTAAAAAGTATTTTCCTCTCCCACGGTCACGATATTCTGCTGTTTGGGACTTCCCTGGGGGTCCATTGGTTAGGGCTCGGCGCTTTCACTGCTCTGGCAGGGCTGGATCCCTGGTCCCGGAACTAAGATCCCCAAAACCGCGCGACGCAGCCAAGCAAAACAAAACTAAAAAACCCCGATATTCTGCTGTTGGCTGTTATTTTCCAGAGTCGTGTCTTTCACATTTACGTCTACAACCTATCTTGGATTGATTTTTTTGCGTGCGGTAGGGGTTACGGTTCGTCCCCCAACCCCGCCAAGGACATTCAATTGATCGAGCACTTTTCCTTCAAAATAACTCTTCTATTTCATCACAGTTGCTCTTTTGTGGGGAGAAGACATGTGACTACATACCCGTGGGGCTGTTTCTGGCTTCTCACTTCTTTTTGCATTGATCTTTTTATTTATCCTTGGGCCAGTATCACACCGCTTTAATTACTAAGGCTTTATACGCCGTAGCACACATTCTTCAACTTTGTGTCCCCTGCCCTCTTCCCCAAGAGTGCACGGAACTCAAACCGCGAGGTTCCGAATTTCCCTCCGAAGACGGAGGGACAGTACTTAGGCTGGAAGACGCGATTCAGACCTCCGCATCCAGCCCCTCCTACCTGCGCCTTGAGGCGCGCCCGCCCAACGCGCATGCGCAGCCTCACGACTGGTCGAGGGAAAAATACGTCACCGGAGAGGCGGGAGGATGGGGTTGATTCGCCATGGCCTCCGCAGCGAGCAGGTAGGGCTGCGGGCGGGGGAACCTCGGAGGCGAGGGGCGCGAGGTCCCGCCCCGAGCTGAGGCGCGCGGCAGGTCCCGGCTCGAGCTCGTCTCGCCCGCTGAGGGGAGAGGAGTGGTGTGGAGGCCGAGCGGAGGCTGCGGACCCGGAGAGACGCCCGCATCGGAGTCCGGGCTCAGCGTTTTCTGCATGGGGAGCCGCGCCTTCGCTGAGCTTTGAGCCTCGGTTTGCGCGGCTGCAAGTGGGTGTAGGCAGGCGGCGGACCCGATTTCCCCGACTCCGCGCCGTGCGCGGGCGAGGCTGGCGGCACCTGGCCGGTGCAGAGTTAGCGCAGCAGGTACCTTTGTTCAGAGGCAGGGCGGGGTGCTGCCTGCTGCGTACCCGCGAGGTGGCCACGGCATCTCTTGCTCCTTCTGCCCTTGCTCTGCCGTTCCCAAGCTGTGCGGCTTGGACCAGTGTCCTCAGCTGTAACTTTGGGAATAAAACGCCCCCCCCCCCGCCCCGCAATGAGTTTGTCGAGAAGCGTGGTGAGATTGCGCATGGGTGGTACTCAGCTAGGGTTTGGCACAGAATAGGTGCTCAACAAATGGTACCCATACAACCCTCTTTTTAGTTTCGTTTGCTATGGTGATTTGAGAATTGACGAGTTACTTTTGTTACGAAATAGTTAAAGAAATAATTTTTGAGCTTCATATACACGTGTGTTTAGTGAACATAATACTTGCTTCTCTTAATGGAATTACCAGGAAGTGCTTTTCACGTCTTCCAACCTGTGTATGGGCAAAACAGAGGAAGTCAGTTTCTAGAAAAGTGGCAGATAGAAAAAGGGATCCTCAACTTGGTTATACAGGGATAGAATTAGCAAAAGTGATCTAATTCTTAAGGATAGTTAGGGAACTAACTTTTTTGAGCACCCACCAAAATGACCGTTGTAGGTATCTCTTATTCCTCAGCACGAGAGAGTATAGTATAGTGAGTGGTATCACGATATTTTCCAGCCCAGTTTTGGGTGCTGAGAGCACCCACAGCAAATAAGTGAGGGAAGCAGGCTTTTAAAACTAGGCTTCTGTATAAAACAAACTAATTCTAGCACAAGGGTTGCTTCTGAAGAGGTCCTTGCTCAAGAATTTATTTTTTTAATATGTTTTTTAAAAGTTTATTTATTTTTGGCTGCATTGGGTCTTCGTTGCTGTGCGTGGGCTTTCTCTAGTTGTGTCCAGAGGGGACTACTCTTCATTGTGGTGCGCGGGCTTCTCTTGTTGCGGAGCACGGGCTCTAGGCGCGTGGGCTTCAGTAGTTGCAGTAAGCGGGCTCAGTAGTTTGTGGCTCACGGGCTCTAGAGCGCAGGCTCAGTAGTTGTGGCGCACGGACTTAGTTGCTCCGCGGCATGTGGGATCTTCCCGGACCAGGTCTCGAACCCGTGTCCCCTGCGTTGGCAGGTGGATTCTCAACCACTGCGCCACCAGGGAAGTCCTGTCTTCATTTATAGTAGAAGAGATGGACTCAGAGATGGGAAGTAATTTAGCACTGAACTAGTAAGGGCAGAGCCAATTCCATGTCACTCCAAAAGCTAGTGCTTGTCTGTGTATTTCATTAATTCCTTCACTTCACAGATATTTATTGAACAGCTGGTCTGTACCAGCAGGTGCTAGGTGTTGGGGATACACTGATGGCTAAAGCAGACACAGCCCCTGTCTTCAGGTAGCAACTTGAGTTGAGGTAGCAACTCATAAGCAGTGAGTCTAGCAAGGGAGACACACAGAAAATAGAAAATGACCAACGAAATATTGGCTGTGGTCGTGGTACCCGCCATAGGAGACAGTAGAGGGCGCTGTAAGAATATATAATGGGGTCAGTGGCAGCAGGCCGGGTGAGGAGGGACAGGGTCGCCTTTCCTGAGGAGATAGTAGTCAGCTGAGACCTTAAGGACTGAGTTGGAGTTAAAATGGGCAAAGAGAGGGCTTCCCTGGTGGTGCAGTGGTTGAGAGTCCGCCTGCCGATGCAGGGGACACGGGTTCGTGCCCCGGTCCGGGAAGATCCCACATGCCGCGGAGCGGCTGGGTCCATGAGCCATGACCGCTGAGCCTGTGCGTCCGGAGCCTGTGCTCCGCAACGGGAGAGGCCACAACGGTGAGAGGCCCGCGTACCGCAAAAAAAAAAAAAAAGGGTAAAGAGAAGAGTGAAGAGGAGGGACGCACGTGAGGCCTCGAGGGTCGGAGGGGCTGTGACTGGTAGTTTCGGAGCGACCCATGTGGCGGGCAGTGGAGAGTGCTTCCAAGGCAGAAGCGGACACAGGTTGGATCCCATCCGAGCAGTGCTGTACCCCAGGGTTTATTTGCTTCCCAGGACATATAATCATCTCCACAAACTGTGTCTGTGTTCCAGCTCCCGGCATCCTTCTTCAGACATGGTTAGGCCTCTGGTTGCCCTGGGTGGGGACAGATGTGCGGAGGGGCAGAGGCCTCAGTGTGACACTTGCTCAGTGTTGGTTACTTGCGTGGCAAAGCTGAATAGACAGGAGTGCCAGTATTGCATTTCACCCTATTTGTCTCTGGTTTGCAAAATTATTTAACATTTTTTAGTCTCCCAATGGTCCAAGTCCTATGTTGGCTACCTAGGATACAAACGTTTAAGGATAGTTATTAATTTAATTCATGTTTTACTTGCTTTCCATTTAAGATGCTACAGTTGTTTTACCAATATTATTCTTCAGATGTGTTTGTTTACCATCTACTATGTGCTAGGCACTGTGCTAGGGACATAGCATGAGCAAATAGACGTGGTCTGTGTCCTCCTGGAGCTTAAGCTCCCAGTTGGGTCTGGAGGACGGAGAGGGAGGGGGAGCGACTCAGGGAGATGGGATTGGAGAGGTAGGCAGGGGTCAGACCATGCAGGCCTCACAGGTCATGCCAAGTATCTGGAGCTTCTCCTAAGGATGGTGGGAGGCCACTGAGGAGTCTCATTCAGGGAGTAGAACCAGCAGGTGTGTGTTTATATGAAAGATCACTCTGGCTTCTCTGTCGGCGGAGGCGGTCGATGGGTGTGAGGGCGTTTAAAAGGTAGGATCAGTGGGGCTTGGTAATAGGTTCACTCTGGGGTAAGATGGAAGAGGGAGGTTCAGGGCTGATTAATTTTCTGGCCTGTGTATCTGAGATCAGAACTCAGAGGAAGGACATGAGTTCAGTTTTGAGTAAGACGTCTTTGCAATGATCCAGGTGGGGTGTCACAAAGGCAGGGATATAGGAAGGTCTGGCACTCACATGACCAGAATGGCTGAGTCTCTAAAGCTCTTGTCAGAGAGGAACACCTTTCCCATGTTTTTTTGCGGAGGGGGGTGCTGTGCTGTGGGGCATGTAGGATTTTAGTTCCCTGACCAGGGATCGAACCTGTGAAGTGTGGAGTCTTAACCACTGGACCGCCAGGCAAGTCCCCACCTTTCCTTATTGAGGGAGCTGTCAAGGTGGGACCTGTGAGGTGGTCCAATCCACATTTATGTTGGGAAAAGGTACAAATAAAATCTCCTGCCAACCTAGGAAATGCTCTCCACAAATGCGGAAAGAAAAGAATTCTGTTATTCAGTCATTAACTGAAACTGGGATACAACACAGGTAATCTGCAAATGAGACTACAAAAACAGAAAAAAAACAACCCACCATTTACAGCCCATTACATACATAATCTCAAGATTAATGGTAATTTGTTCTCTTGTAAAAAGACTAGGCAACACCACTTGCTGTATGTGTTTTCATCCTAAATTTACCTGGTGGTTGGGGTGGCCGTCTGTGCTAGTCAGTTGCCTTTCTCTGAAAGAAAAGTAAAACATCCTTAATTTCTATGAGCGGGTAGTCGAGGTGCCTAGGCTAAACTCCCACGATGTTACCTTAAGAGAGATGGCTCCCAGGCCCTTCAGAAAAAAATTCTTGGGTTTTACTTGTGGCTGGAGCTAGCTTATTTAGCCTTTAAAAAGGTTTGCTTACATATCAAAGGGACAGAGGAAGGACTTACAAACTCTAGGTTTTTCAGAGAAATGCTCTAAGAAAAAGAGAAAAATCTCTTTCCCTTTTTGCAACAGGGAAAAGTCAGTTTAAAAAATTTACTTCAACAGTGCAGAAAAATGTTGGACTGGAGCTCTCACAGTATGGGCATCGTTCTGGAGATGATCGTTAAGTGAGTTCCATGGAGTTGTGCATACTTAGGATGCCTGCAGGTGGTCACATCTAGCCCATAATTTCTTGTACATTGATTTAAAGAAAAATACAGATACAGATCTTGCTGGTTTCCAGTCAGAACTCTTGTCTCTGGTAGTTAACCCTTCCATGACTTGTCCTCTTTAATGTCAATAATGTCATTTCTCACTCCTACCCATTGTTAAAACATAAAATTCAACTGAGTAAATTTTTTTTAAATTAATTAATATGTATCTTTTTGGCTGTGCTGGGTCTTTGTTGCTGCGCCTGGGCTTTCTCTGGTTGCGGTGAGCGGGGGCTGCTCTTCGTTGTGGTGCACGGGCTTCTCATTGCGGTGGCTTCTATTGTTGCAGAGCATGGGCTCTAGGGCGTGTGGGCTTCAGTAGTTGTGGCATGCAGACTCAGTAGTTGTGGCTCGCGGGCTCTAGAGCGCAGGCTCAGTAGTTGCGGCACACGGGCTTAGTTGCTCCGCAGCACGTGGGATCTTCCCGGACCAGGGCTCGAACCCGTGTCCCCTGCACTGGTAGGCAGATTCTTAACCACTGCGCCACCAGGGGAGTCTCTAACTGAGTACATTTTAAAGATGTTACTGGCTTTCTTTGAGTCATGAATCGGGCAGCATCCCATCTAGCAGAGAGAGAGGAGCTCCGAGGAGCTGTACAAAGTGAAAGACTTTTACAGGTAGAAGGAGCGGGAACAGGAAGCTCTACTTGGGAAAAAGCAGGTTGGTTGTGGCGAGGCCACCCCCCTTTAAGGGATGCAGGGGTCCGCCAGGCAGATGACCTCACTGTGCTGACCAGGCGATTCCTGATTCCCTGGTTTAAGATTCCATTTCTGGGAGAGGCTGAAACTAATTAAGTGAAGTTTGGTGATGTGGGGCTCAACGTCGGTGACTCCACTTTGAGCATATTTTCTTGTTTTTAACACCAGTTCTTCATATATGAGATGTTTGGTAGGTAAAGTTATGATTTTAATGCAGAAATGAACTCTCCACTAATCTGTTATGGAAGGTCATAAATGTGGGGATGGAAATTGAGATTGAATGGCATGTACGTTTAGCTTGGAAGCTGCTTTCCACTCACCGAGGTAGTAAATTCAACAGACTCTCCTTTAGATTCTACCTGAGCTATCCCTTCCATCTTCTTAAGTTCACGGTAACCTGAGACTTGGCCACTAAACTGCTTACTGGAGGGAGAGACCGCTGATGGCAGCTGAAGTGATTGAACATTGCTTGCCAGTAGTTTGAACTTGTTTGCTGTTATCAGCCTTTTTTCATCATCAGTGTATAGGAATGCAAGAGATTTCTGTGCATTAATTTTGTATCCTGCAACTTTACCAAATTCATTGATTAGCTCTAGTAGTTTTCTGGTGGCATCTTTAGGATTCTCTTTGTATAGTATCATGTCATCTGCAAACAGTGACAGTTTTACTTCTTCTTTTCCAATTTGTATTCCTTTTATTTCTTTTTCTTCTCTGATTGCCGTGGCTAGGACTTCCAAAACTGTGTTGAATAAGAGTGGTGAGAGTGGACATCCTTGTCTTGTTCCTGATCTTAGAGGAAATGCTTTCAGTTTTTCACCTAGTATATCTTCTTTGGAAAAGAAAGTTTAGAGAAGAAGCAGCTCATTTTTTATCTGGGTTATCTTTTATTCTTGTGTTGCACGAGTTCTTTTTATATTCTGGACACTTGACCCTTATGAGATACATGATGTGCAAATATTTTCTCCCATTCTGTTGGTTGTCTTCACTTTTTTGATAGTTTTCTTTGAAGCACAGAAGTTTTCAATTTTGATGTTCAATTTATCCTTTTCTTTTGTTGCTTTTGCTGTAGTGTCATAGCTAAGAAATCATTGCTTAATCCAAGGTCATGAAGATTTACACTTAAATATTCTTTAAAGTATTTTATAATTTTAGCTCTCACATTTAGGTCTTCGATCATTTTGAGTTAATTTTTATATATTGTGTTCTGTAAGGTTCCAACTGTATTCTTCAGTTTGTGGATATCCAGTTGTTCCAGCATCATTTATTGAAAAGACTGTTCTTTGCCCATTAATTTACCATAATGTAAAAGTCAAAGCCATTCTGTAAAAACTCACTTGATTACTAAAAGATTTCTATTTCATTTGTGGGAAATGGCTTATGAGCAGTCTTTTTTTAAGGAACTGCCTAATTCTCCTTGAGTGATTTTTTTCCTTTTGTTTCAAAGAAAATAAAGTGAGCAAGTGGGATGTATTCCATGAATGCAAGATTGGTTCAATATTGGGAAATTGATTAGTATCTTATACAGCATTATTAAGTATTAGGAACAATGATATGATTATTTCTCTAGATGCTGAAAAGCCTGTCAAAAAATTCAATACCCATTATAATAAAAGCACTTAGAAGATAGAAAAAAAAAAGCCTTTATGCTGTTACATACCCTAGCAATAAACATGGTGAATGTACAAAATACGTTTTCAATTTAAGGTTTTTTTTTTTTCTTTTAATATAGGCTCTGGAATTTGCCAAGTAATTTTTTTCAATCCTGAAAAGGCTCTGAGAGAGAGATAAGGAGGGAAATATGTATGGGGAAAAGTAAATCTGCCAACAGCGTTTGGTGAAATAAACAGATTGTTTGATGGCTTACTGTGGACATGTCCTGAGGCGACGTGGCCCTGTCCTTAGGGAGCTATTTGGTGGGATGCTGGGAGATAAAGTGATAGGTCACCGGCTAGGCTATTTTTAAATGAAAGCTTAGAAGTTGGCTCTGGAAAACCCTCTCAGGTTATTATGCTCCCCTCCTCCTTTAGTCCTCCAGAACGTGAGATTTCTTTCCATATGTTTTCTGGCATTAAAGTCAGGGCACTCTAAGTTTTAAGTGGAAGCATTATTAAAAACTGCTTCAGAGTAAAGGGCATTTCCTAGTTAAATTTCACAGTGATGTTTCCCAGTTCCAAAAATAACTTGGGGGACTCCCCCGCACTCCCAATGCAGGGGGCCTGGGTTCGATCCCTGGTCAGGGAACTAGATCCCATATGCCACAGCTAAGAGTTTGCATGCTGCCATTAAAGATCCCGAATGCCGTAACGAAGATCCCAAATGCTGAAACTAAAACCCGGCACAGCCAAATAAGTAAATAAATAAATTAATAACAAAAAAAAACACCTTGGAACTCAGAGTGAACCGTCATCCTAAATAAATTGTCTAAGAGAGAGAACAGTGGGCAAATAATTTATCCAAATTCATGAGGAAACTAATTTGTTAGAATTTTAAAATAATCTGATTTCAACCATGAGCCTACTTGAAATTAGACAGCATTTAATGTTTAATCCTTTATGAATGACACACTTAAAAATTTTTTATGGTAATAAAATATACATAATTTGAATTTACCATCTTTTTAAAAAAATTAATTTATTTTTAATTTTTGGCTGCGTTTGGTCTTCGTTGCTTCTTGAGTGCTTTCTCTAGTTGCGGTGCACGGGCTTCTCATTGCGGTGGCTTCTCTTGTTGCAGAGTATGGGCTCTAGGCGCGCAGACTTCAGTAGTTTTGGCACACGGGCTCAGTAGTTGTGGCTCACGGGCTCCAGAGCGCGGGCTCAGTAATTGTGTCGCACAGGCTCAGTTGCTCTGTGGCATGTGGGATCTTCCCGGACCGGGGCACAAACCCGTGTCCCCTGCATCGGCAGGCGGACTCTCAACCACTGCGCCACCAGGGAAGCCCGATCTTACCCATTTTTAAGTGTATAGTTCAGAAGTGTTAAATACATTTATAATGTTGTACCACCATCACCACCATCTGTCTCCAGAATTCTTTTCATCTTACAAAACTGAAATTCTGTACCCATTAAAAAATAACTCCCCATTTCCCTCCCTGCTCCCAGCCCCTGGCAACTCCCATTCTACTTTCTGTCTCTAAGAATTTGACTACTCTAAGTATCTCATGTAAGTGGATTCATACAGTATTTGCTTTTGTGTCTTGCTTATTTCACTTAGCATAATGTCCTCAAGGTTCATCCATATTGTAGCGTGTGTCAGAGTTTCCTTCCTTTTTAAAGCTGAGTGATATCCCATTGTATGTACATATCACATTTTGCTTATCCATTCATTGGTTGGTGGACGCTTGGGTTGTTTCTGTGTTTTATCTATTGTGAATAATGCTGCTGTGAACATGGGTGTACAGATATCTCTTCGAGACCCTGCATTCAATTCTTTTGAGTATATACCCAGCAGCGGAATTGCTGGATCATATGATAATTCTATTTTTAATTTTATTGAGGAACCTCCATACTTTTTTTAAAAAAAATAAATTTATTTATTTATTTTTGACTGCGTTGGGCCTTTGATGCTGTGCGCGGGCTTTTCTCCAGTTGCGACGAGCGGGGGCTACTCTTCATTGCGGTGCACAGGCTTCTCATTGGATGGCTTCTCTTGTTGCAGAGCACGGGCTCTAGGCGTCCGGACTTCAGTAGTTGTGGCACGCGGGCTCAGTAGTTGTGGCTCATGGGCTCTAGAGCGCAGGCTCAGTAGTTGTGGCTCACGGGCTTAGTTGCTCCGCGGCATGTGGGATCTTCCCGGACCAGGGCTCGAACCCATGTCCCCTGCATTGGCAGGTGGATTCTTAACCACTGCACCACCGGGGAAGCCCCTCCATACTTTTTTTTCAGTGGCCGTACTGCTTTACATTCTCACCCGCAGTGCATAGGGTTCTAATTTCTCCATATCCTCCCACTTATCATTTTCTGGTTTTTTGATAGTAGTCATTCTAATGGGTGTGAGGTGGTATCTCATTATAGTTTTCATTTGCATTTCACTAATGACTAGTGATATTGAGCATCTTTTCATATACCTATTGGCTGTTTTTATGTCTTCTTTTGAGAAATGTCTGTTCAAGTCCTTTGCCTTTTTTTTTTTTTAATTTATTGGGTCTTCATTGCTGCATGCGGGGTTTCTCTAGTTGTGGCGAGTGGGGGCTACTCTTCTTTGTGGTGCGCGGGCTTCTCATTGTGGTGGCTTCTGTTGTTGTGGAGCTCGGGCTCTAGGCGCACGGGCTTCGGTAGTTGTAGCACATGGGCTCAGTAGTTGTGACTCGCAGGCTCTAGAGCGCAGGCTCAGTAGTTGTGGCTCGCAGGCTCTAGAGTGCAGGCTCAGTAGTTGTGGCACACGGGCTTAGTTGCTCTGCAGCATGTGGGATCTTCCCGGACCAGGGTTCAAACCCGTGTCCCCTGCATTGGCAGGTGGATTCTTAACCACTGTGCCAGCAGGGAAGCCCCCTTTGCCCATTTTTGAATCAGGTGGTTTTTGTTTTGTTTTAAATTTTAGGAGTTCTCTATTTTAGATATTGCTCCCTTATCAGATATATGATTTGAAAATATTTTCTGCTACCCTGTGGGTTATCGTTTTACTGTGTGAATAGTGTCTTTTACTGCACAACATTTAAAATTTTTCATGAACCAATTTATCTGGTTTTTCTTTTGTTACCTATGCATTTATAGAATCTTATCCAAGAAATCATTACCAAATCCAATGTCATGAAGCTTTTGCCTATGTTTTCTTGTAAGAAACATGTTTTAAGTCTTACATTTAGATCCTTGATCCATTTTGAGTTAATTTTTGTATAAGGGTCCAATTTTGTTCTTTTCCAAGTGGATATCCAGTTTTTTTAAAATTAAATTAAATTTTTAAGTTTTCGGCTGTGCCATGCGGAATGTGGGATATTATTTCCCCAACCAGTGATCAAACCCATGCCCCATGCGTTGAAAGCACAGCCTTAATCACTGGACTGCCAGGTAAGTCACTGGATATCCAGTTTTCTTAGCATCATTTGTTTGAAAGACTGTTTTTTCCCCATTGAATGGTTTTGACATTCTGTCAAAAATTATTTGACCATATATGCAAAGATTTATTTCTGGCCTCTCTATTCCATTGGTCTGTACCTGTCTTTGTGCCAACACCACACAATTTTGATTACTCTAGCTTTATAGTAAGTTTTGGTATCAAGAAGTGGTTCTTCCAGCTTCTTTGTTCTTTTCCAAGATTCTTTTGACTATTCAGGGACCTTTGAGATTCCATGTGAATTTTAGGATGAGTTTTTCTCTTTCTGCAAAAGGCATTGTTGGGATTTTGATAGGGATTGAATTGAATCTGCAGGTTGCTTTGATCGGTATTGACATTTTAATAGTAATAAGTGTTCCACTCCATGAACATGGGATGTATTTCCATTCATTTATGTCTTGTTTAATTTCTTTCCGTAGTATTTTGCAGTTTTCATTGTACAAGTCTTCACCTCCTTGGTTAAGTTACTTCTTAAGTATTTAATTCTTTTAGTTGTTATTGTAAATGGAATTGTTTTTGCATGTATAGAGATACAACCGATTTTTTTGTGTTGACTTTGTGTCCTGCTACTTTGCTGAATAAATTTATTCTAACACATTTTAAACACATTTTTGTGGAGTCCTTAGGGTTTCTTACATACAAGATCATATCACCTGCAAACAGATAATTTTACTTCTTCCTTTCCAATTTAGATGCCTATTATTTCTTTTTCTTTCCTAATTGCTCTGGCTAGAATTTTCAGTACTATGTTGAATAGAGGTGGTGAAAGTTGGCATCCTTGCTTTGTTCCTGATCTTGGAAGAAAAGCTTTCACTCTTTTACCATTGAGTCTGATGTTTGATGTGGGTTTTTAATGTATGGCTCTTACTGTGTTGAGTAGTCTCTTTGTATTCCTATTTGTTGAGTGCTTTTATCATGAAAGGGTGTTAAATTTTATCAAATGCTTTTTCTGCGTCAGTTGAGTTGATCGTGTGGTTTTTTCCTTCAGTTGATGCGGTATATTGTTGATCATCTTCATATGTTGTAGGATCCTTGCATTCCAGGAACAAATCCCACGTGGTCAGGATGTATAATCCTTTTACTATGCTGCTAAATTCAGTTTGTTAGTTTTTTTTGTTGAGGAGTTTGGTGTCACTCTTCAAAAGGGATATTGTTCTGTAGTTTTCTTACAGTGTTTTTTCTTGGTATCAGGGTAATGCTGGTCTCATGGAATGGGTTAGAAAGTGTTCTCTCCTAAAACGGAGGAGTCACTAGCTAGGGCTGCCCTGGGCCGGTTGTGTGCCCTGTGGCCAGCACACCAGCTTGGGTGGTTTTGACTTTGAATCAAAGCTTCAGGTGAGGCTCATCCTCTAGACAGGCAACCTTATCACAATTCCAGTCGTTTAATTTTTGTGTTTCTTTGTTTATCGCCACTCTGTCTAGGCGTTGAGCTTCATGAGGTCAGCACCCACGTCTTCTTGGTCCATCGCCCTGCAGACCCGGCCCCGCCAGCACGCGGTGTGAATGGTACCTCATGTGCCTTAGGTGAACAGGTGAGCCAGAGCCATCCTGGAGCTGAGAGGATGCTCAGCACGTGAGGTGTTGATGTAAAGTAGGGAGCTTTGTCTTTTTACGAAACGCCATTAACGCTGCCTGTGTGGGGACTTACCTGGTGGTCCAGTGGTTAAGACTCCATGCTTCCAATGAAGGGGGCGCAGGTTTGACCCCTGGTCAGGAAACTAAGATCCCACAGGCCGCGTGGTGCAGCCAAAACAACCCAGCTGACAGCCTGGCTGCCTTTGCTCAGTTCCTGTCTGAAATCCTCTCTGGAAATGCTTTATTGCTTCTTTTCAGTTAGCTTATGAGTCGGCAGGACCTTAGCATTTACAGAGTGCTTCCCATGTGGTTTCTCATTGGAATAATCACCCCCATTTTGAAGTTAAGACACTTAGTTGCAGAGAATAAATCTGCTTGCGTCACACAGCAGGGACATGACAGGGTGAACCTGAACCCTGCTCCCCAGTGCCAACTTGGTGCTTTTTCTGCTTTACACCCACAGTGGGCGCCTTGTGTGGTTTCTGTCGAGGGGTCTGGGCCTCTTGTGTGCTCTGGGAAAGAGGGCAAGATCACTCAGGCATCTTCCAGTAATACTAAATTCATTTTATAAAGCACATTAGAAACCAAAACTGTGGGGCTTCCCTGGTGGCGCAGTGGTTGAGAGTCCACCTGGCGATGCAGGGGACGCGGGTTCGAGCCCTGGTCCGGGAAGATCCCACGCGCCGCGGAGCAGCTAAGCCCTTGCGCCACAACTACAGAGCCTGAGCTCTAGAGCCCGCAAGCCACAACTACTGAAGCCCGCGTGCCTAGAGCCCGTGCTCCGTAATAGGAGAAGCCACTGCAACGAGAAGCCCGTGCACCACAATGAAGAGTAGCCCCCGCTCGCCACAACTAGAGAAAGCCTGTGTGCAGCAACAAAGACCCAACACAGCCAATAATAAATAATAAACTAAAAAAAAAAAAAGAAACCAAAATTGTTTTTTGTGACAATGTGTCTAGGTAGCTATCATAAGTGCTGTTTTTAAAAACTGGACAAAGACCTTGACCCATAATAAACGGTTAGCTTCCAGCATCCTGTCCAAGTGTCAGGAGCCCGCGCTGCAGGGTCTGGAGCTGTGCTCAGCACCTCTCATCCCACCCTCCCAGGCTGGGCATGCTGTGCGGCGGGGGCCCAGCATCTTACTGGAGAGCATTGCTCGCTTCTCCAGGACTGGATGCTCAGGACCTGGTCTGAAATACTCGCAGGCCTTCCTCTTGGTTCTGTCTTCACTAATGCCAGCCTGCACTCCTTTAAACTGGGGGCCCTAAGGCTGCATCCCAAAATACACCCCATAGACCACTCGTTCATGGCTCGTTCCAGCATTCCAGAGAGGGCCTGCTGACCTGAAGGTATCCTCTGGTCCAAGTTACTCTGCCCTGAGTCAAAAGACCAGAGTAGACATGGGTGCCGGGAACTGCCACTGGTGAAGTATCTGCTGTCTGAGGTAGGATGCTATCTTTTCTTTTCAGTCAGAGACGGCCTTAGCTGCTGCTTCTCATACGCTTGAGACCAAGAAAGAGTGGCTTTACTCTGCTTTTACTTTCTGAAATTAGATACGTATTTTCAGATATGGGTCATAAGCATGACCTGTAGCTTACGTCACCTGTAATAGAACAGCTGGCTGTCAGCGCTAACACACAAGAGTGGATGTGGGCTGTGGGAACTGAGCCTGACTGCTTTTGCTGCCAAGCCCCTCCTTGCCCTGTGGCCTCAGTCCTGCCGTCCAGTTGGAACCCCTCTCTGCCCTTTAGCCTGATTTTCTTGTGCATAACATGGCAACTTATTTCATGACTAATCCTTCCAGACCTGAACTCATTATCGTTTTTTTAAAATTAATTAATTTTATCTTTGGCTGCGCTGGGTCTTGGTTGCGGTGTGCGTACTTCTCATTGCGGTGGCTTCTCTTGTTGCGGAGCACGGGCTCTAGGGGTGTGGGCTTCAGTAGTTGTGGCACACGGGCTCAGTAGTTGTGGCTCGCGGGCTCTAGAGCGCAGGCTCAGTAGTTGTGGCGCACGGGCTTAGCTGCTCCGCGGCATGTGGGATCTTCCTGGACCAGGGCTCGAACCCGTGTCCCCTGCATTGGCAGGCAGATTCTCAACCACTGCGCCACCAGGGAAGTCCCTCATTATCATTTTTCACTTTGGAGGGTTTTCAGATCCCCTCCTTTGATTTTCAGATGTAGCTCTTAATGGTTTAATTTCCATGTGTGGTTTCTGAGTAGATTCTAACAACTTGTTTTTATTGACGGTTCAATTTATTTTATTTTTGTAACTGAGAGAAGAAAGGAATCTTAGGAACAAATTCCATCTGTGAAATGCAATGTAGAATTTTGGCCAAAGGGTTGAGAGTGGAACAGATGGCATAAGAGGTGACGTGCCTGCTCCGAGTTGGTTTCTCGGTGACGATCTTGTTTCTAGTTTGAGGTTCCGAAAGCCTCAGTAGAAAGGAGGAGAGCAGTGCAGACCCACAGACCTTCCGGCCGCCTGGCCCAAGTGACAGGCACCTGTGAAGGTGCTTTTCCACCTTCACACTCTTTTGACTTAGGTCTGGAGCGCCGTTGTGTGTGCTGCGAGAAAACACAGGCAGACACCTGGGCCCCTGACTTCCTCTCTCTGGTCACTTCCTGTGTGGGGAGTGAGTGGGCGTGGCTGGTGTGGGTGGGCGGAGCCTGCCTCCCCTCTCTGCACGTGCCTGTCCTGCTTTTGGCTCTGGCTCACCTCACTGCTGGGCTGACTGTCCCTCTGTGCTGTAAGCTCATCTCCAAATGCTGGGAATCGTGAGCAAGATTGTTTTCCCACTCCCTTTTTTTTTTTACCACCAGTCAGTTATATCTGAAACTAGCAGTTTTAAGAAGCATTTTGGCATAAAATGCAAAATTTATAAGCATGTTATATGCCATTTTCAAAAAAACCCAGGCCCCTTTTGACCTTGCTTTACATAGGAGATCTATTTCCTGATCTGGAAATGTGGCCAGCCAAGACTTAGTTCCTTTCTTCCACTTGGGAGCTGTCCCTTTTGCTCAGAGAAGGCCCCCAGACACCACAGCAAGTCAGTGGGTCTGAGCTACTTCTTTGTCTAGCTCTCTTGGCCGTCATAACTGCTGAGGGTGAGACAGGAAGGAGTTGGCACAGCTACCTCTGAGAGTCTGGGGGAACCAGGGCCCATCGGTGTGGCCATGTGTACTGCAGAACAGAATGACAGGTGGGAGATCTTTAAGAATTTGAAAAACTCCCAGGAAGAGTTGAGATTGTCTATATTAGCAGCTTCACCTGGTCGGGGGAGTTATGCTGAAGTTGAACCTGACTCTAAAGTTAGTGGCTTGCTCTGGGGTGTCTTTTCCCATCATCATCCTGAGTTACTGGGCAAAGCTGCACTGGTTTATAGTTTATGTTCTGATTCTGTGAGAACTTGCCAGACTGAATGCAGATGCACTGTCCTTACAGAAGGTGGGCTGAGGATGGGCCCCCTAGCCTGGTGCCATATTTGCCTCGGGCAGAGTGGCCCCTGGGGCCAGGCGACCAAGGCTGGCTTGCGACGTTGGGTCAGGTGCTCAAGGAGTACCAGGCACGTACAAGACGGTGTGTGGTTTCCCTCTTTTCTTCACGTCAAGGGTTGCTGGCTTGGGCTTCGAACAGGTGCGTGGAGCTCTGGTTGTCTCAGTGGGGCGCCTTGCTGGGTGGGCTTATCTTCATCCTGATCCTCCCCTGGGTATGAGAAAGGGGTGGACAGCACACTGTGGCCCTTGTCTGCTCTCTCTTTGCTGTGTTGGCCTCCATGACTGGTGTGTTGGCCGCATTTTGTTTGTTTCTTTTTTATTTTTTTTAAGTTTATTGAATTGTAGTTGGTTTACAGTGTTGTGTTACCTTCTGCTGTACAGCAAAGTGACTCAGTTATAGATACATGTATTGTTTTATTTATTTATTTATTTATTTATTTATTTATTTATTTATTTATTTATGGCTGTGTTGGGTCTTCGTTTCTGTGTAAGGGCTTTCTCTAGTTGCGGCAAGTGGGGGCCACTCTTCATCGCGGTGCACGGGTCTCTCACTGTCGTGGCCTCTCTTGTTGTGGAGCACAGGCTCCAGACGTGCAGGCTCAGTAATTGTGGCTCACGGGCCTAGCTGCTCCGCGGCATGTGGGATCTTCCCAGACCAGGGCTCGAACCCATGTCCCCTGCATTGGCAGGCAGATTCTCAACTGCTGCGCCACCAGGGAAGCCCGCATGTATTGTTTTTCATATTCTTTTCCATTATGTTTTATCAAAGGATATTGAATGTAGTTCCCTGCGCCATACAGTAGGACCTTGTTATTTATTTATTTATTTTTATTTATTTAGTTTTTTGCGGTACGCGGGCCTCTCACTGTCGTGGCCTCTCCCGTTGCGGAGCACAGTCTCCGGACGCGCAGGCTCAGTGGCCATGGCTCACGGGCCCAGCCGCTCCGCGGCATGTGGGATCCTCCTGGACCGGGGCACGAACCCGTATCCCCTGCATCGGCAGGCGGACTCTCAACCACTGCGCCACCAGGGAAGCCCCGGTTTGCTAATATCTTGTTGAGGATTTTTGCATCTATATTCATCAAAGGTATTGGCCTATAATTTTCTTTTTTGATAGTATCTTTGTCTGGTTTTGGTATCAGGGTGCTTGTGGCTTTATAGAATGTCTTTTTGAGTGTTTCTTCCTCTTCAGTCTTTTAGAAGAGTTTGAGCAGGATCAGTGTAAGTTCTTCCTTGTATGTTTGGTAGAATTTGCCTGTGAAGCCATCTGGCCCTGGACTTTGTTTGTAGGGAGTTTTGTTTGGTCATTTGTTTTTACAGATTTTATTTCACTTTTAGCGATTGGTCTGTTCAAGTTATCTCTTTCTTCTTGATTCAGTTTTGGTGGGCTGTATGTTTCTAGAAAGTTGTCCATTTCTTCTAGGTTGTCAAATTTATTGGCATATAATTGTTCATAGTATTCTTTCATGGTTTTTTTGTATTTCTGTGGTATCAGTTGTGATTTCTCCTCTTTCATTTCGTATTTTGTTTATTTGGGTCTTCTCTCTTTCCTTCTTAGGGAGCCCGGCCATGGGTGTGTTAATTTTTGTTTACCCTTTCAAAGAACCAGCTCTGGGTTTTATTGATTTTTTTTCTATTTTTTTTAATCTCTATTTTATTTATTTCCTCAGTAGTTGTGGCGCACGGGCTTAGTTGTTCTGCGGCACGTGGGATCTTCCCGGACCAGGGCTCGAACCCGTGTCCCCTGCACTGACAGGCAGGTTCTTAACCACTGCGCCACCAGGGAAGTCCAACGAACCTGTTTTACAGACAGAGGTGCCGAGGCCTCAGCGGTGTGGCCTTGACCCAGGCTGGTGAGTAGCTGAGCCAGGTTGTGCACCCGGCCAGGAGGCGAGGGCTCATCTTTGCAACCCCTGTGCGCAGCCATTAGTTGGTGTTTTCCAGGCGGTCTCTGAAACCTCTGAATTTTTAGAGGCAATAGGGCTGCATATTGGTGCTTGATCCCTCGTAGCCTTCAGTGAAGTTCTGACTTAGCGCCAGGTTATGGGTCTGAGACAGGCAGACTCCACAGGGCTGTGATCTCCGTGGGCCTGTGTCCACCCACAGACCCAGAGGCTGAGCCGGTTGTCTTTTCCTGAGCAGCGTCTCCACCTCCCTGGGCTTCCTGGGCATTGTCTGGGCCCCGGGTAATTTGAGCCAAGCAGGGTGGTCCACCTTGGGACCTACATGGTATGAGGATCTGGGATTGCCCTGGGGATAAAGCTCTTCCCGCACAGCTGTCCCGCTGGGCTGAAATGCACCCCACAGCCTGCCGTCTTCAGGGGCTGTGCCCTGTGAAGGCCCCCAGGCAGCACACCCACAGACCCACGGACTGGCGGAGGTGCTCCTGCCTGCTCTAAGCCTCTCTGAGTACTACCAGGTGCCAAACAAAGGATCTTCGTTTTTGTTTTTTTAATTAATCAATTAATTAATTTGACTGCGTTGGGTCTTAGATGCGGCATGCGGGATCTTCTTGCGGCACGTGGGCTTCTCTCTAGTTGTAGTGCACAGGCTTCAGGGTGCGTGGGCTCAGTAGTTGTGGCACATGGACTCTCTAGTTGTGGTGCACGGGCTCTAGAGCGCAGGCTTAGTTGCCCCACGGCATGTGGGATCTTAGTTCCCTGACCGGGGATCAAACTCGCGTCCCCTGCTTTGGAAGGCGGACTCTTATTAACCACTGGACCACCAGGGAAGCCCCCAAACAAAGGATCTTTGGGTCCTCACCTCTCCCCTGGGACTCGGCCCTGCCTGAATGTCTAGTTGAGGGCAGGGGTTGGTGCCGGTGGTACCCGGGCAATGAGCTCGGCACTTCAGAATCCACTTGGATTGCCAGGGCGTCCTCCTGTGGGTTTGGCACCGTGTAGGGTAAGAGGGAAATGTGTCCACTTAGCAGACGGCAGCCGGCGTCTTTCAGAAGTAGATTAAGTGGAGGTTGATAGGAAAGAGTCATTTTTGCAGATGTTCGTCCAAGGATGTTCATTTTTTATAGTGATCAAGAATTCGGGTGTGTTTGGAAAGGGAGGTGAAAAATCAAGCTAAATACTAAACTAGCTTAGTTGACGGTTCAAACCGGAGCAGAACCTTTTAGCTTAGATCGGGACGGCCCCTCCCAAACCTGGACTTCAGAGTTAAAGCAGCTCCGGGCACAGGCGGATGCGTGCTGGGATCTGTGTGTTCTTGGCTTCATGGTATCCACAGGGTGGGTGCTGTCTTGGGAAGGGAGCAGATAGGTTTTTAAATATGCGGAGTTGAGGGCTTGGGAGGTGGGCGAGGGCTTATGATTGAAGGCTGCAGGCTTGTTCGCGGGCGCTGTGCACTTACGTCGCAGCCCCTTCCTCCCCCAGAAGCTGCCGTGCTTCTCACGTCCTCGTCCTGGGGGCCCGGGGGCATCCCAAGGCGGCATGCGCGCTGCTGCCCCGCCATAGCTCCTCCTCAGCGTCCCTGTAGCCCCGTGTCTCCCCTGTTGGCTGCTGCTCTGGGCCCAGGGCCGTGGAGGGTGGGAATGGGGAAGGGAGGGGCAGTTGTAGAAGGAACGGATGTTTCCTAAGCGTGGACCCCGCATGGTAGCGCTCGCCACGCTGCCGTGGGCTCCTGATTGGTCCGGCTGACGCAGCTCGCCAGTGGCACTTGGTGGGCACAGGCCACAGTGCAGCGGGGCCTCCACTCTGCGGCCTGAGTCTGCGCGCACTTGGCAGAGGGCTGCCTCCCCTGCCGTGAGTCGCCCAGGCATCCGGAGGCCTGTGGCCGTGGAGGAGCCTGTCCAGGGGAGCAGTGTAAGGATCGATAGAAGAACTTTCCTAGTTTCACGAATATCAGGAATTGAAAATGATACGATACCGGCTGGTATTAAGTTCCTCAAAACAGATTTCTGCAGGAGGCTTGGGGCCTCCTTCACACTTCAGGAGCTGGTCCTCAGCCTGCCTGGGCGACGCGCGTCTGCGCCCCACCGCCCGCTCGCATCCGTGCAGAGAGGAGACTGGTGCCACCACGCTGAACGGTCCACACGGGGCGCGGGGCCTGGGGAGACACTGACGGGCTCAGAGCTGAGGTCCGCGCGAGAGATCTGGGCTCTGTGTCAGACTTGGGGGAGGAGGGTTGGTGAGTCCCTGGCGTCCTCCCACCTCGTCACTGATTTATCTGGTTTGTTCTTCCAGAAAGAGTCTGCTGAGGGCGAGGATCATGGACTTCATCACCTCCACGGCCACCGTGCCCCTGCTGTTGGGCTGCGTGGGCGTCTTCAGCCTCTGCAAGCTGCTGCAGTGGCTGCGCACGAGAGCCGACGTCCGGAACGCCGTGGTGGTCATTACCGGCGCCACGTCGGGCCTGGGCCGAGGTGGGTGGTGGGACAGTGCTGGGCGGGGGGCAGCGGTGTGGGTGCAGACACATGAGGCGGGATGGCATCTGGGCAGCAAGGGTGGCACTGCCCTTGGTCCAGATAGAGACAGAGAGCTTAAGCACAGTGAGAGACGGCCCTGACCTACGGCACCAGGGCCAGAGGCGGAAGCCAGGGAGGGGGCCGCGTGTGCACGTGGGGCAGCCTCAGTGCCGGTCGGTGTGGAAACAGGCATTTGTATGTGGAGACTTTCAAAAATGGACACTAACCAGGGCCAAACAAAACGTTCCTTTCCCTGGGTTCAGCGAGCATCCCAGGTTTGTGGCTCTGGTGTCACCTCCAGCTTGCTGTCCCCTTACGGAGCCGTGCCTCCAGCCGTGCCCTGGCACCTTGGCAGGTGGGGACGGGATCAGTGAGGCCTCAGCTGTTCCTCAGCTGGGTTCTCCAGTTGAGCTCAGCTCTAACCTAGTGACCACATGGAGCTTCTGGGTCCCAGGCCCACCCCACACGCCTGTGCCAACCATGGCAGTGTACCAGGGCAGGTGCAGGTGTGTCAGCTTCCGCACATGCTCCGCGCCACCTCTGCACGCCCCCCCATGCTCACACTCAGTTCCATGGAACGAGGCCGAGAGGCGCCCTGAGTTGGGGTACACTCAGCGCCCCTGCTTCTCCTGGCCGGTGAGAGTACAGCCAGTGAGGCCCTGGGCCACGTGCTGGCCCCTAGGCCAGGTGCTGGAACAGACGGATGTGAGGCAGGGTCCCTTCCCTCTGGGAGCCCATGGTCTGTGCAGAGAGGAAGGACTTCTCTCCGTGTGTTGCCCTTTCAGGACGGGTGTTCACAGTGGGCTGGCAGGGGAGGCACCTAGGTGCGTGCTGGCTTGGGCTCATCTCCCTGAGTCCTCATAGCTGACGCTCAGAGAAGGTGCGACTTGCCCTGGGACTTCTAGGCAGGAGTGCGAAGCCAGGACTTAAGCCCTTGTCTTGTCTCCCTGGGGGAGGGGGCAGGGTGGGCCGTGAGCATGGGTCACACAGGGGCTGCTGACACTCGAGAGCTACGGGAACACAGAGGAGCAGACGGGGAGTGGCGTGCAGGCGGCCAGGGGACCTGGGCAGAGTGCGGGGAGCAGGGGTCCGTGCGTGCACCAGCATGGCGTTCAGGTGAGCTCTCGGGGTGACCCGGGGTCTGCCATCAGATCTCCAGGCCCCAAGCCATAGCCGGCCTCTGACCTTACTCAGCTGCTAAATATAGGGTGTCAGCAGCCGCTGCTCCACCACAGAGAGAAGTGTTTTTTTTTTTAATGTCCTTGAAGTGTGTCGGGGTTGGCTGTGAGGGAAAGGCACACTGCGGCGCCGACGCGCACACGCGTGACGGAGATGCTGTTCTCTCTCCATCCGCGCTTCCTCCTGTGACACCAGGGCCGGGAAGGGGATGGAAGACACAAAGCCCGCGTGTCTGTGTGCGTCCATGCTCTTCCCACCATCTCCTAGATTCCATCGGAGGGCCAGGAGGGCGTGTATCCCTCCCCCTCTGGCTGTCTCAGTACAAACACCCCTCAGCGACTGCCCAGGAGGCGTGGGGAGGAGACCCCGGCCACCCTCATGGCTCTGCCCAGCCTGTAGGCCACCCTGGAGGCCTGGGTGACGTGCTGAGTGTTTGGACAAATCTCATGTTTCTCCTGCCTTGTCTCCTGGCTTGTCTTTGTGGACTGGCAGGACACTGGGTGAAGGGACACGTCTCGGTCCCGAGGCCATGAGCCTAGTGGACTTATAAGCTGGTAGTGCTGGTGGCTGGGGGCCGGCTGGCAGCCCAAGGTAAATGTATTCCTTTTTCTCTCCACCCTCCCGCCTCTATCAGCTTTTTCAAGAAATGAAAATGGAATTTTCTCAGCCTGTTGGCATTTCTGTCATTCTCTACACGACCTCTGATTTCCTCCCTTGGCTTTCCTTGGGAAGCAAAGCTTAAGTAGAACGCGGGTGGCCAGTTTCCAGAGCTGTTCAGACACTTCACTGAATGTCCATCGTGGTGGCCAGGTCGGGACAAAATGGGGCGAGGAAGTCAGCAGGGCTTTGGGCGTGATAGGAAACGGGCCTCAGGAGCGCCTGCCCCCAGCCCCACCCCCGAGGAGGCTCCGCAGGGCAGGTGGGATGGGGGCCGTGACCCAGGCAGACCCCGGGGCCAGAGCGGGGGCTGTGGCTCCGTCCGGGTTTGTGCCCTCGGTCAGGGTGAGCTTCAAAGAAGACAACACCGCACGCCTGGAAGTGCACTGGTTTAGTTGAGTTGAACCTCCTTCCAGAAGGCTCCATCGGGGTCAGGCTGGGAGGCGCCGGCCCCGGGATAGCAAGTGACGCTGCAGGAGGCGCCGCGTCTGGAAAGAAGCCTTTGCCGCCAGGGAGCCTCCTCCCTCCTGCCCTGAGGGACGCTGGCATTCTCCCTGCTTCGCTTTCGCTTTCGCAGCGTGGGTGGGGGAAGGACCCCGTCTGGACCCCAGAGCCTCCTCCCTTCCTGGATCCCTGACCCTCCGGTGGGCCCCTGGGGCCAGCCTTGCCCTCCTAGCAGCCCGCGGCACCAAGACTCCGCTTGACCAGCCGGCCCCTGAGACTCAGTCTGGGCCCCGGGGGTGGCCGCATGGTCAGCTGGGGCCGCACACACCTGCTCTTGGGCACCTGAGGGAGACTAGGCCTCTAGCGAGGACAGACTGTGCCCCTTTAAGCCCCACGTTTCCATTCTCACTAACAGCCAGTCTTTGGAACATTTTAAGAGGGCAGCTTAGAAGCACAACGAAGCCCTTGTGCAGTGCTTTCTCTCCTCGCGGTGCTGGCCCGGCCGCTGTAACCCGCTCAGTCCTAGCGCTGCTGACCTGCGCCTGCAGAAGAGGGAAGTGGGGACCAAGAGGTCGAAACTTCCCACGTCACAGGGCCGTCAGGGCTGGGGTCTGAGTCGGACACAGGAGGTCTCGCTCGTGTCCGTCCTCTTGACCGCAGGGCTGTGCGGCTCTCCGCGGGCTGTTAGCTTCGGGGCACCAAGTGCTCGGCTGTGTTTGGGGGCAGGGCAAGAGGACCTCAGCCCCTGCTTCCTCCCTCTCCCTGCGCCTCCTGTCGTGGCCTTGGGAGTCACACGTGACCCTGGCTGGCCTAGTCCTAGTGATGCCGCCCCCACCAGGGCTGACCTGGTCCCTCCCAAGGATTTGGACACCAGAGCTTGGAGGGAACAGGCCAAGGGCACCCTTGTTGGCCGAGGAGTGGTGTCCACGGGAACGCAGCGCTGTCTGCAGCCCCGCCCCCATCTGGTGGAGAGGCCAGGCTGGGAATGCAGTGGGGAAGGGACCTGCTAGCATTCAGAGAGCTTGATTCCTGCTGCCCAGGACCCTGGGCCACCACCACTCCTGTCCTTCGCATCTGAACCATTCAGCTCCTTCCCTGAATTCCTGAGCTACCCTGGAATCCTCCTGATAAATCCTCTTTTTGCTTTGCCCCGGGTGACTTGAGTCCCTTTTCTTGCCACCAAAGAATATTGACCAGGAGAGGTGCCCAGATAGTTCTGGACTCCCCGGCCATGGCCTTCATCATTTGTCACCTGGATGCTGTAGTGACTCAGGAACCCCCAGCAGGAGGGAACCTTTTAAAATGATGCCACCCTTGGACTGCTGCTGCCTTCCTCCTGCCTGTGGACGTCTGTCACAGCCCCGAACGTGGGCTCTGCAGTGGTGACAGCAGAGCTCCCTGTGCCGGGTCCCTAACCCTGCCCCCCAGCCTTCCACGGCGGGCCGGTGCCGATGGCTGGGGAACAAGTAGCCCTATGGTCTGGGGCTGGGGAGCTGGGAGCTGAGCTGATGGTGAAGGCCTGGGCCTCCCCAGCTGCCACGCTGCTTTCTTCTTCCTCTAGAATGTGCCAGAGTTTTCCATGCTGCCGGTGCCAAGCTGGTGCTCTGTGGCCGGAATGCCAAGGCCCTGGAGGAGCTCACCCGAGAACTTGCTGCTTCCCGGGCTACCGAGGTGAGCCCAGGGGTGGTTTTCGTGGGGAAGAGGTGCAGCCCTGGTCGGCCAGCTGGGCTCAAATCCACCACTTCCGCAGTGCCGCGAGTTTAGGGAGGCCCCTCTGTGAGTGCCTTCTTCCTCCCCCATGTCTCCGCTAATACCTGTTCACGTCTTGGCCGTGGTAGCCGGGAGGCTGGCAATGACTTTTAACATTTTAAGTTAAGATGACATTTAACATTTCCTTTCCAGTTGAGGTGCCTTTTATCCTTTTTCTTGTCTAACGGCTCCGATTAGAACAACAAGCTTTGCTGAATAGCTGCAGTGAAAGCAGACATCCTTGTCTTGTTCTGGAGCACAGTGGAACACTTTCAGTCGTACACCACTGGACGTGATGTTAGTTGTAAGTTTTTCATAAATACCTTGGGGGAATTTCCCCTCTGTTCCTGGTTTTCTGAGAGTTTTTATCATGAAAGGGTGTTGGATTATGTCAGATCTCTTTTCTGCGTCAATTGAGATGCTTACATGGCCCTTCCCCCTTCGTTCTATTAATGTGGTGGGTTACACTGATTGCTTTCCTCACGGTACACTACCCTTGCCTTGCTAGGATAAATTTAGCCTGCTCATGATGAATAATCCTCTTAATATGCTGTTGAATTTGATTGGTTAGTATATTCTGTTGAGGCTTTTAGCATCGATATCCATAAAGGAGTTTGGTCTGTAATTTTCTTGTGGTGTCTTTATCTGGCCTTGGTATCAGAGTAATGCTGGCCTCACAGAATGAATCAGTGTTTTCTCCTCTTCGGGTTTTTTTTGTTTTTTTGTTTTCTAAATATTTATTTATTTATTAGGCTGCGCCAGATCTTACTTGTGTAAATGCGGATCTGTTGTTGCATTGCACGGGCTCCAGAGTGTGCAGGCTTAGTTGCTCCGTGGCATGTGGGATCCTAGTTCCCTGACTAGGGATCAGACCGCATCCCCTGCACTGGAAGGCAGATTCTTAACCACTGGACCACAAGGGAAGTCCCTCCTCTTCAGTTTTTTGGAAGAGTATAAGTATTGGTGTTAATTCTTCTTTAAAATTTGATAAAATTCACCAGTGAATCTGGTTCAGGATACTTTTTGTTGGGAGGTTTTAGGTTACTGATTCAATTTCTACCCGTCACATGTCTGCTGAGATTTTGTTTCTTCTTGACTCAGCTTAGGTAATTTGTGTTTCCAGGAATTTGTCCATTTCTTCTAGGTTATCTAATTTGTTGGCATACAGTTGTTCATAGTATTCTTTTATAATCTTTTTTATCTATGTAAGGTCCCACTTTCAGTTCTAATTTTAGTTACTTGCACCTTTTCTTTTTTCTTTGGTCTAGCTAACGGTTTCTCAATTTTGTTGATCTTTTCAGAACACCAACTTGTGATTTCATTCATTTTCTTTGTTTTCTATTCTCTCTCTATATATCTTTGTTTTTAAATATTTTATTTATTTATTTATTTGGCTGCGCCGAGTCTTTAGTTGAGGCACTCGGGATCTTTATTGCCGTGTGTGGAATCTTTAGTTGCAGCATGTGGGATCTAGTTCCCTGACCAGGGATCGAACCCGGGCCCCCTGCATTGGGAGTGTGGAGTCTTAACCACTGGACCACCAGGGAAGTCCCCTATATTTTGTTTATCTTCTTTCTAATCTGCTTTCCTTCCTCTGCTAGCTTTGAGTTTAGTTTGCTCTGTTTTCCTAAGATGCAAAGATATATTAAAGATATGTTATTGAGGGGCTTCCCTAGTGGCACAGTGGTTGAGAGTCCACCTGCCGGGTTCGTGCCCCGGTCCGGGAAGATCCCACATGCTGTGGAGCAGCTGGGCCCATGAGCCATGGCCGCTGAGCCTGCGCGTCCGGAACCTGTGCTCCGCAACGGGAGAGGCCACAACAGTGAGAGGCCCGTGTACCGCCAAAAAAAAAAAATCATATAGTTAGGTGTTTTTTTTTTTTTAATTGCCAATCAGTCTTTTGATTAAAGGGTTTAAACTATTTACATTTAAAGTAATTACTATTTAGGAGGGACTTCTGCCGTTTCGCTATTTTTTTTCTATATGTCTTGTAGCTTTTTTGTCCCTCATTTCCTGCATTACTCTCTTGTGTTTAGTTGATTTTTTTTGAGTGAAATGCTTTGATTCCCTTCTCATTTCCTTACATATATATTTTATAGCTATTTTCTATGTGATTATCATGGAGATTACATTGAATATCCTGAAGTTGTAACAATCTAATTAGAACTTATACCAACTTAATGTCAATAGCACACAGAAACTCCACTCTGTCCTCCCCCATTTCTGCTATTCATGTCATAGATTACATCTTTATACACTGTTTGCCCAGTAACATAGATTAATAAGTTTTAAAATGCATTTGTCAAATTATGTAGAAAATAAAGAGTAGAGTTACAATCCAAAGTTACAATACTACTAGCTTTTATAATTCCCCATGTATTTATTTTCCTGGAGATCTTTATTTCTTCAAATGGCTTTGAGTTACACTGTATAGCTTCCTTTCATTTCAAACCTGAAGGACCTCATTTAGCACTTCTTGCAGGGCATGTCTAGTGGTAACAAACTCCCTCAGCTTTTATTTATATGGGAACTTTAATTTCTCCCTCATTTTTGACATTATAGAACACAGATAGAATTCTTTGTTGACATTTTTCTTCCTTCAGCACTTTGAATATATCGACCCACTGTCTTCAGGCCTCCAAGGTTTCTAATGAGAAATCAGCTGATAGTAAGGATTTCTTTTATGTGAGGAGTAGTTTCTCTCTTGCAGTTTGCAGATTCTCTGTCACTTGGCTGTGATTGTGATGTGTCACAGTGCGGGTCTCTGAGTTTATCCTACTTGGCGTTGAACTTCTTGGATGTGTAGATTCATGTCCTTCATTAAATTTGGGACTTTTTCAGCAGTTATTTCTTCCAATGTTTTCTCTGCCCCTTTCTCTCTCTCTCCTCCTTCTCAGATTCCTACTAGGAGTGTGTTGGTCCACTTGGTGGTGTCCCACAGATCCCTTAGGCTCTGCTCACTTTTCTTCATTTTTCTTGTTCTTGGATTTGAGAATTTCAGTTGTCCCCTCTTCAGGTTCATGGATTCTCTCTTCTCCTTGCCCAGATCTGCCCTTGGACCCCTGTAGTGTATTTTTCATTTCAGTTATTGTACTTTTGAGCTCCAGAATTTTTTAATAATTTCTGTTTCTAGTGATATTCTCATTTTGTTATACATGAGTTTCCTGCCTTTGTCCACATCTTCCTTTAGCACTTTGAACATCTTTAAGACAGTTGTTTTAGTCAGTTCATTGTCTGGGCTTCCTGAGGAATGTTTTTCTGGGGATTTATCTACATTTTTGAATACCAGAAGGCAAGTGCAACTCCATTAAACCTACTGGAAGCCACTTCAGCAGGTGGTGGTTAAAAGAGTGCAGGCTGCTTCCATGCTGCAGCTTGGCGATCAGAACAGCATCCACCATCAGAATGCAGTCCTGATATGTGGAAGACAAGGTCCTTATTGTCTACCTTGGCTCCTTCAAGCTGCAAGAGAAATGTGGGTTGCCTTTCCCACAGCTGCCCACCACAGGGGTGGGGCCACCATGGAGCTAATGGTAGAAATTGGCCAAAATTGTCTATACTTTGCCAGCCGAGCACTCCCCTGGAAGCTTCAAGCGTTCAAACAGACTTCAGAGTCATGACGTCATTTCACTCCAGAGAGTTGCCGCCAGTGCACCTGTCCAGGCAGAGGGAGGGCTCCAGGCACTTCCATCTCCATGCTCCCTCTGACTCCATCCCCTCCCTCATCTTCTTAGATTCTGCGACAGCCCCTGAGTTAGACTGCTTGGCTAGTCATTCTCTTCAATTACAGAATTTGTCTGTTTCCCCCACAAGACTGCGTGCTTTAGGAAGACAGAAGCACGTCTGTCTTGCTTTCTGCCATGTCCCCAGTGTTGAGCATATAGGGGCATATAAAAATGTTTTGTGGGGCTTCCCTGGTGGCGCAGTGGTTGGGAGTCCGCCTGCCGATGCAGGGGACACGGGTTCGTGCCCCGGTCCGGGAGGATCCCACATGCCGCGGAGCGGCTGGGCCCGTGAGCCATGGCCGTTGAGCCTGCGCGTCCGGAGCCTGTGCTCCGCAACGGGAGAGGCCACAGCAGTGAGAGGCCCGCGTACCGCAAACAAACAAACAAAAACTGTTTTGTGACTGAAGAATGAAACTGATTTGGCCTGAGAAGGATAGCAGCTCTGTGACGTAGGACAGGTCAGCGCCAGGCTGGCACAGGGCGGCGAGGGGAGCCATGCTGCCATCATACGTGACCCCTGCCCCATGGCATTTACAGTCAGTTAAGGAGAAAGGCTGCCTAAGTGAGGTATGAGCAGGGTTGGCAGGCTCCTCCAGGTCACATCCTTCAGAGAAGTGTTGTGACCTGTCCCTTCACAGCCAGGCCCTCCAGCACTGAGAAGCAGGGCCTGGGGCTCCCACGCCCGTCGCTCTGAAGCTACGTTTGGCTTCTGTTGTTCTTGCCCAGGTGCAGACTCACAAGCCTTCCATGGTGACCTTTGACCTCACGGACCCTGGGGCCATAGTGGGGGCCGCGGCAGAGATCCTGCAGTGCTTTGGCTATGTGGATGTGCTCATCAACAACGCCGGGATCAGCTACCGCGGCACCATTGTGGACACCAGCCTGGACGTGGACAAGAGAGTCATGGAGACAAACTACTTTGGTCCGGTTGCTCTGACGAAAGGTAATGGTCTTGGGTGAAAAGGAAGACGAGCACAGGTACGTCGGCATTCTTTGTATTTCCCTTGGTTCCTTCTTCCTAGACCTGGCCTGTCCCATCCCTTTGACCCTGGAGTCAGTGGTGTCCTTACAGCCTGGGTGTTGGCTTTTCTGGGCTTATATTTGCATTTTCTTCCACTGCTTTATGGTCTTACATCGAGATGTTTTCCTCAGCAACAGCCTCATCTGCACAGTGTTGTTGGCTCCACGTCTTTCCACTGTGTCTGCACACCTACAGAGTGGGGCGTTCTGACGTCCAGCCACGGTTCTCACTCCAGGGAGAGGCCTTCCCTCCCCTCCTGGGCGCAGGGGGCTAAGAGTTCCAGTAAACAGTCCCCCCCCCCCCCACCCAGGCTCTCAGCATGAGCTGCAGTGACCTCTCCCCTCTCCCCACAGCGCTCCTGCCCTCTATGATCAGAAGGCGCCAGGGCCACGTTGTCGCCATCAGCAGTATCCAGGGCAAAATCAGCGTTCCCTTCCGATCCGCGTGTGAGTACTTCCTTCTCCTTCCCACGTTCCCTTTACTGTTTTCTCCCTGTTATAAAAACAACACGTTCACTGTCCAGAATACAGACGTTAGAGAAACACTCAGCACGGAACGTGCAGGGACGTCATCAGCGTGTGCTCCTGAGCAGAGGCCTGGGCTCAGCCCCAGCTCTGCTCCTCGTGCCACCTGTGGCCCCCGTGCTGTGCCCCCCGAGTGTCGGCCCCCAGGTGCTGCCCCACCGCCACTTTACTGCATGTGCCTCCAGAATTCTTCTACATGGGATCAAATGTGCAAAACTGGGGCACGTTATATGTAGCTTTGTGGTTCGCTCATTCCATTTGACAGTGTCTTTCTGCATCAGCACATGTGGATTTACCTAGTTCCTTTAAGTGGATATACAGTCATTAATCGAATGGATGTGGCATAATTTCCTTAGTAGTTTTCGTGACACGTGAGGATTTGCGTCCTCCCTTCAGTCGGTGACCAGTAGCAGTGATGTGCTGTGTACAGCATCCTTCAGCATTTTTATCTCTGGGCTCTCATGGGAGGGTTTCAGTAAGATTAGTTCCAAAAAGTGGACATAGGACCAAAAAATTAACGCTGCCAGCTTGACTTCCGTCCCAACTCTCACCTCCCTGCGTGAGTGGCTACGACAGAATGTTGAGACTGCGCCATCACGAGCACCAGCAAGCAGATTCTACTTTTGTTAAAGGATTTGAAAGGTGATTTCACAAACTGTCCTGGGAACTGCGTTCTTTGCTCCACCGTCTGCAAGGAAACACTCAGCTGTAACAGTCTCCCCCTCTCCAGATGCTCAACGTAGCCACGGGAAGGGAGGGGAGGGGTGAAGCTGCCTCCACACCGTGAAAGGACGGCCACGCACACTCAGCTGGACGACTGGGAACCACCTGTCAGCCCGAACGCAGCGCAGCCATCCTCCTGGTCCTCCTGGTGCTGGCTGTGTGTCTGGGTCAGCCGTGGGACTCGTCTGAGCCCGCACTGCCCCCTCCGCGGCCGTGCTCAAGACAACGTGAGACACCCGCCGTATCGTGCTTGTTTCTGGGGCGGTTATCCCCGTGCCAGTTCTCTGTTTCACTTCGCTGGCACAGGACAGCCTCCTGAGGAACAGATATGCAGGCATCACATGTGACAGAGCAGATGAGGCAATAATAGGGAAAAGGGTACACAGGGTAAAGGAGTTCTTTGTAAAGTGTTCTTGTACTAAATTATTTCCACACTTCACTTGGATTTAGTCCCACTGAGGTTTGTCCTCCCCTTGGCTGTGACTGTGTAGGTCACACTTGGTTGTTCTGGGTGCTTTATAACCACCAGGCCGGACGAGGCGGTGCCTCCTGGGCATGTCGGCCAACCCAGCGGGCAGCAGTCTCCCCACTCGTGAAGTGGGGGTGGCTTCGGGTACCTCTCGGGGCTGTTGTGAGGCCGAGTGGGAGGATCCAGGATGTGTGTAGAGCGCGTGGGGCCCTGGGGACCACAGTCACGGCGTCTAGGTTAGCACAGCCTGGCCGAGGACCTACATGCAGCCCGAGAGGCGTGGAGACCGGGGGTCCTGTCGGGCCTCGGCCTGGGCCGTGCCTCTGGAATCACGGCTGGTGGGAGCGTGTCTCGAGCCACCCGCCCGCAGAGCGTTCGTTCGGCCAGGCTGCCCTCCAGAGGCTCTGCAGAGTCTGGACGCTGCTGGGCTGCTCACAGGACCTACAGTTACGTGGCTGATGGATGCGCTTTCCTCAGGCTCGAACGTGTGGGCTCCAAATCCGGAAACCGTCAGTGGAGATGCTGTTTCCCAGGAGTGCCATCGGAGGGTTCCGCTGTCCCCTCAGAGCACCTGACGCTGTGCAGAGAGGCTGTTGCTGGGGAGCGGAGGGGGCCCGGACAGCTCTTCCAGATGAAAGGCAATCCTGTGGAAGCTGTCAGGCAAAAGACGTGAGAAGGCCAGATGTGGGTTTGTACACACGCTCCTGCACGTGCAGGGAGCCTCCCTGGACGCACTGTTGCAGTGTGGCCTCTGACCACGAGGGGCATGGCAGCTGCCCCGTCTGTCCCCCGCTGGAGAGAGCTACGTGCAGGAATGACACGGAAACAGGCACAGCGTGAGGCCGTGTCCGCACAAGTATGACTTCTGTGTCGCACCCCGTGTAGGTACCTGGTTGATGTGAGAAATGAATGCTGAGAAACCGGCAGCCTGGCTCCCTCTGGGGAACCGTACTGGAAGGCACGAGGAGGACTTTCACTTGGTTACTTTATTTCCTCCTGAACTATTTGAATATTTTACCCAGTAGGCATTAAGTGTTTTTTTTTTTTTAAACTTTTAATTTAGATTAATTTCACACTTAAACCTTGCAGGAACAGTACAAAGAACACCCTATGCACCCTTCCTATACATCCCCAGTGGTTCACGTTTGACCATGTGCGCTGTGTCATGTTGTGTGTGAGCGTACCTGTAGGTCAGTGTATCGTGTACAGTGTTTTCCCTGAACCACACGAGAGCAGGAGACCTGACACCCCCGCGCCTGTCCAGGGCCCAGGCTGGGCGCCTCTGACTCAGGGAACGAATGTGTCCCCGCCCCTCACTCACCTGCCTCTCTGGCCACTGACCTTTGCAGACGCGGCCTCCAAACACGCGACCCAGGCCTTCTTCGACTGTCTGCGGGCCGAGGTGGAGCAGCATGACATCGAGGTGACCGTCGTCAGCCCCGGATACATCCACACCAACCTCTCCCTCAACGCCGTCACGGCCGACGGGTCCAAGTACGGAGGTTAGGCCCTGGTGTCGCTTTTCTTCTATGCAAAGCTACCTGATGATTCTGTGGTCGTTTTCATTTTCTTTCAGAAAATAAGTTTAAAACTGAACCACTTGACGTGTGGGTGTTGGTCATATATACTGAAGACTGACCTCACTCGGCATGAACCCGAGCTCAGTGAGTCTCTCGTTTCATTTCAGTGATGGACAAGACCACGGCCCAGGGCCGAAGCCCCTCGCAGGTGGCCCGAGACGTGCTGGCTGCCGTGGGGAAGAAAAAGAAGGATGTGGTCCTGGCCGATGTGGCGCCTTCCCTGGCTGTTTACCTGCGCACTCTGGCTCCCAGGCTCTTCTTCAGCCTCATGGCCTCCAGGGCCAGGAAGGAGCAGAAACCCAAGCATTGCTAGTGCCTGTCCGGGCAGGTGGCGCGGCAGCACCGCTGCTCCACAGGGACAGGTGTGTTTGCGTGGACTGTACTGGATTCTTGCCTCATGGCGGGGGTGGGGAGGGAGTCATGCCTCTCTCGCAGACCCCCAGCCTGTCCTGCTGGAGGAGGACAGGCTTCCTCCGGGGGGAGGGGTAAAATGCAGCTGGATCTAAACTCTAGGACGTGAAGTAAAGGGTTGAGCTGTGGAGCTGTGATCCCTGAGGGCAGGCAGAACCACGCCTCCTTTGAATTCGGGTCTCGAGATCAGAAGACTTCCTGTCATCTGACCCAGTTCTTGTATTTGACTCACCTAGCGCTGGGGGCTTGGGGAGAAGGCTGCTGCCGCCTTCACGCCGTTCACGGGGTCCCCCAGCATCTTGCTCAGCGTGGCCAACAGTCAGCATGTGGCTGGCTTCTCGACGTGTCCCATTGTTCCGTGTGCTGGAGCCGCCTATCTGCACCTGGCTTGTTTCTGGTGACAGCTTCTGCTCAGCTGCCCCAAGGTGGCCACAGCTGGTCCGTCTCCAGCTGCCTTACCCATGAATCTGATCTGCAGGCAGATCACAGGCTCCCTTTCCAAATCTGGCCTATTACAGAAACACCTCCCAGTCCCACCCAGCAGGCTCAGGAGGGTGGTGGGCACTGCACGGTCAAGATAGGTCTGTTTAGGATCACTGCCAGTTTACCCTTGTTCCAGACCATTTGCCACCCAGCACCCAACTGAGGGACCAGCATTTCCAGGCCCTTGGAATTAAGTCAAAGTTTCTCACTCTTCTAAAATCTCTGGCTCTCCTCCTGTGAACAGATGGCCCCATCACCCCCATACACCCTTTTGACACCTTCCCAGCACCCCTTGTTACTCTCTGGCGTCTGATCTTCCTGAGGGATCCTTTAAAACCACGTGAACATCAGTCTGGTTGCCGCTTAGAAAAGTGCCCCTTAGGGATGACCGAGCAGAGTCTCGGGCCGGCATGGCCCCCTTTTCTGTGGAACACGAGGCGGGCAGCAGGTTGAACTCAGGACAGCTTCAGTGCTTTAAAAAAAATACAGATGTTAGTTTGTGTTCTCCTAAATCAGAATCTGGACAAGAGGTCCCAGGCCCCAGCTCTCCAGGTGAGCCCAATGGAGACCCAGTGACTGCCAGGCCTCGCCACCTACCTGTCCTGCCACACCCCTGAGCGGCACTGAGCTGCGCTGCCTTGGACCAAGGCATGAGGCTGCTCTGGGAGGGGCTGGGCCTGCCTGTCCAGAGGCCTGTTCGCACTACAGGTGGTGCCCCTCCTGCCACCTGCATGCTCCCACCAGGACCGTCACGGAGAGAGCAGACACCTGGAGTTGAAATTCTTATAATTTTAATGGTCAATAGCTTCTGGTTGGCTCTGGATGGTACAGTTAAACAACATACTTAACGACCCCCCAAGCGCGTTCACATCCCCTCAGTAGCGTTGCTTCCATCACATCCTGCTGCCTGGTCGGCCTTCCACAACCTCAGGCCCCCGTGGGTTACAGGAATCCACATCTTAGTGTGATGAGCTGAAAAAACCCCTGGTACACTTGTGATCTGTTATTTCTTTAAAATAACCAGCGTGCAGCCAGACGCCTTCCCGGGCTCCTTCTGCCACCTCGCGGGCCGGGCTGCCTGCTCCCCCTACGCTGCCCCGATCATACGGCGCAGAGCTCGTAAATCTTCCTTACACAGTACACCAGCGCCGCCAGTGCTATCGTGTTGTGCAGTCTCTTTCTGTGCAAGTCGTCCTTCCGGACCAGCACCACCGGGGTGGAGGAGGTGAGTGTGTGCAGGGGCAGTCGGGACAGTTTGTAGGCGTCGTACTCCACCTGGTACTTACAGCAGGGGTCGAACTGCCAGGAGATGCCGTAGAGGGTGCAGCACGCCAGGCTCAGCACGCCCGCAGGCAGGGAGATGTAGTGGGAGTACTCCAGGGGCAGCGCCAGCGGGGTGAAGAGGCAGGCGGTGCCCGCCAGCACGGTGGTCTTGTGTAGGCAGTTGCCCACAGTGATCCAGCGGGCTGTCTCGTCACCGATGCGTGTGGGCTCGATCACGATGTACTTGTACTGGGCTTCCAGGGCCTGCTCCAGCTCGTACTCAAACTGGTCTTGGGCGTTCTCCCCGTTGTAGATCTCATGCACAATGTAACAGTCTGTGGCCGACAGGCTCACCCTTAGGAGGAAGGGGTGGGGAAAAAGAAGAGCTGGTTAGAGGCTGCTGCTCTGCAGAGATGCCGTCCCCAGAGGAGAGGCGCCTGCCCTGAGCACACCAGGCGGCCGCTGGGAGCGGGGCTCGGAGCTGCCTGGTCAGCGGCTGCACAAGGGGCCGCGCGCGTAGGTACCAGGGAAGGCTTGTGGAACGAGGTCACCCCAGAACCTCCAGGGTCAGCATTTCCTTCAAAGAGGAAAGCTGTTACGCGTTCAAGGCAGTGGAGACCGGACTGTTGGGTAAACTCCTGGAAGGAAAGACAGGCGAGGGAGAGCCGGCCAGTGGTGCCCGCCCTTTTGTGCTCCCAGGGGGATTTTTGGGGGAGCCGTACTGCACGGCATGTGGGATCTTAGCTCCCCAACCAGGGGCTGAACCCGTGCCCCCTGCATCAGAAGCATGGAGTCTTAGCCACTGCACCGCCAAGGAAGTCCCCCTCCCCATTTGGTTTTAACTTAGAATGGAGACAGGCTCCCAGGTGGGATCCAGCACCTTACAAGGCACCTTAGCAGACAAGCAAACCTAAGAGGCAGGGCCTCACTCCCGGCAGGAGCAGCTCTGGCAAGTTCATCAGCCAAGACAGGCCCAGGGAGAGAAGCACGGGAAAATGGAGGGTCTGTGCCGCCCCGCGGACCGTCAGAGTGAGGCCAGGGGACGATGCCTCCCTGTCGGCGTCCAAGGTGAGCTTTCCGGCCACACAGTCCCTCTGGAACGCTCAGAGCGAGGCGCGGGTGTCAAGGCCGGGATTAGAGAACATTCTTGCCCAAACCCTAACCTACCTGAGTGCAGTGACAAAACAGGCCCAACAAGGAAGCACCAGTTGAAGCCCCAGCATCTCGGGGACACGTCAGTGGGCAGACCCCACCCTCACCTGGCGCTCACCCAGGCCTTCCTTTCCCGTCTGCCCCACCCTCGCCTCTGCCGCCCACCCCTGGGGCGGGCTCCTGCTTCCTCCCACAGCGTGCTGGGCGAGCCCATCTCCACAGGTTGGTGGCTGTGCCCCCAAGTCCCTCCAGGCTATGGCTCAGCCCTGATGGCACAGGAGCAACTACCAGTGGACACGGGCAGTCGGGACTGCACAGCTGAGGGTGTGTGGATGGCGTGCTCACCCACCAAAGCCGCCTGGAGCCCCAGTCTTACGCTGGGCCGGTCACCCCACTCCTGTCCGTCACCGCCAACCAGTGACCAGCCTTCCACAGCGCGGAGAACCCTCCCCGGCGCCTTCCGACACAGCAGGCTCAGAAGCCAGCCAGCCCAGCGGGCACACCGCCCTGGGCTCACCACCAGTTCTGCTCTAGAGGCCAAACCTGCTTTACCTGCTCAGGAAAGGATGGACCGTGACACATAAAGCAGCAGGTTTCCAGGACTCCACACAGTGTGCAGGGAAGGGAAGCAGCACAGGGTCCAGAACAGACCCAGACCCACCAGCAGGCGCCCCCTCTGTCAGAGGACCCACCCTGCGGTCAGCACCCACAGCCCCACCTGCTTGAGGGGGGCGGGGATCCCTCTGCCCTGCAAATGTAGTTTCAAAGGCTGCCTGGACCACCAGATTCCGTCCTGCAGTTGACAGGACTGTTGCTTCTCAAGCCAGGTGGCTGAGGACTCGAGAGTGAGCCATGGCCGCCTCTGCCCGGCTACCCCAGCGCCCAATTAAGGAAAGAACCCAGTCAGAAGTTTGCCATGAACCATCTCAGAGCACCACCAGCCAACCCCCAACTTGAACCCTGTACACAAAAGCAGATGAAAAAAACCCAACAACTAATAGCTAATTGGGATCCTTTGAGTCCTGGGCTTCCTAAGCGACTATATTTTTGCATTTTGTTGCAGGTGTGAAGTGACCAGCAAGAGAACATAGTAAAAAGGGTTCACGTTGAAAAAACTGAGAGCGCATCGATAATGGAAAGAGGTCTTTAAAGTGAAAAAGTCAAGTACAGACCAGTGTTTGTAGCCTGTGATCTTCAGTGCCTTTCTGAGAAAGTGTGCGCTTGCTTGTAGATGCACAGATGTCTCTGGGCTGATATACAAAGACCCAAGAGTTACGACTGTCTCTGAGGAGGGGAATGGAGGGGCTCCAGAAAGAAAAGGGGCCCCTTCTTACCAAATGACTTTAGAACTCTTTGAATTTGGCAGGTTCCATGGAGCTTACAGTACGGAACTGGCCTGCACAGAAGAGCACAGCCTGCCGGCCCACAGGGGCTGCTGCAGGCGCTGCCTCGGGTCAGCGTCACGGGCTCCCCCTGGGGGCTTGTGAACCTGCCTCCAGCTGGGGTCAGTCTCCTCCTCTCCTCGTCAGAATCGGTTCCAGCAGCACCCAGGAGATAGTCCTCAAAGGAATCCTGGGGAACGTGGCAGCCACCACGAAGAGCCCACAGAACAAACCTCATTTTGCCAGCACAGAATCCGGCCCAGGGGATCCCACGCCATCTCGAAGCCAGTCTTGAAGGAACCTGGGATTACAGGAGCCTCAGACATGGGACCCACAAAGTCGGGAGACAGCTCCAAAAGTCAGGGGTGCACAAGAATGTTCAAAGCAGCACTCCTGGTGAGAGCAGAAGACTCAAGAGCAGAGAGAAAGAGACCGTGACTCAGCCTAGGGAGGGAAAGCCGTGGAGGCACAGCCGCCCAGTCCCTCCCAACCCTGAGGGGGAAGTGGGTGCACCACACCCGTGAACGCCCCCCTCTCTCTCTCTCTCTCTCACACACCTCTCTCTCTCACACACTCTCTCTCTCACACACACACACACGGCTCAGGAACATGCAGGACCAAGCACATGCTGTCACGGAGACGATGGAGGACTCAGGAGTAAGGTGGCTGCTGCCTGCGCTCGGGAGGGAAGTGTGGGCCAGGGAGATGCTAGCACTTGGTTTATTAATTTTTTTCTAAATTATGGTAAAATACACATAACACAAAATTTACTATCTGTAAATTCTGTGTTATGTGTCCAGTTCAGTAAGGTTAAGTATAGACGCTGTCGGGCAACCAATCTCCAGAACTTTTTCGTCTTACCAACTAAAACTCTGTCCCCATTAAACCACAACTCCCACCCCACCCCACCCTTCTACATTCTGTCTCTCTGAATTTGGCTGCTCAGGGAGGGACCTCATGTAAGTGGAGTCACACAGTATCTTTTTTTTGTGGCTGGCTTCTTTCACTTAGCATAATGTCCTCAGGGTTCATCCACGTTGTAGCAAGTGTCAATTTCCTTCCTTTTTAACGCTGAGTAATATTCCCTGTGTGTATAGACCACGTTTCGTTATCCATCCATCCGTTGGTAGGTTGCTTCCACCTTCTAGCTATTGTGAACGATGCTGCTGTGAACACGGGTGTAAAAATATCTGTTTTAGTCCCTGCTTTTAATTATTTTGGATACATACCTAGAAGTGGGATTGCTGGATCATGTGGTAGTTCTATTTTTAATTTTTTGAGGAACCTCCACACTTTCCCACAGTGGCTGTACTAATGTACATTCCCACCAACACTGCACAAGGGTTCCCTTTTCTCCATATCCTGGCCAACACTTTTGTTTTTTCCATAGTAGCTATCCTAGTGGTATGAGGTGGCATCTCATGGTGGTTTTGACTTGTGCTTCCTAAATGACAGCTTTATTGTGATAGATTCACCCAGTTAAACTGCACAAGTCAGTGGCTCGACACTTTTCACTGAGTTGTGCAACCAACACCACGATCCATTTTAGAACATCTTCCTCACCTCAAAAGTAACCCCGTCACTCCCCACTCTCCCCTGACCTCCGTCCATGGCGATCACCAACCTACTTTCTGACTGCGGATCTGCCTCTTCTGGGCGTTCTGCAGGAACGCATCACGTGGCACGTGGGCTTTGGAGCTGATTCCTTCATTTAGCCTCGTGTTCCCAAGGTCATACATATGGTAGCAAGTTTATAACTTTTCATATGGTAAAGACATACTTTTGATGGATTTAACATATAATTTTTAAAATTCCAAGACAAAATATCTGGTGGGAAGCATCAAAGATGCTCTGCATAAAAAAAGGCCAATAATGTTTTCTCTGGATGGTGGCCCAACAGGTAACTTTTAAATTTTAGTTTTCTGTATTTTTCAAAAAGAAAAAATAAACGTGTTTCTTTTGTAATGGGAAAATTAATTATAAATTTTTTCATAAAAAGAAAGATCCTGTCCAATAGCTCTGTATCCCTTGGGGTGGAAGAGACCAGACAGGGCAGGCCCTCCCAGCCGAGGAGAGGGGGCCCCCCTCCTGCTCCAGTGGGCACTGGCCCTGCAACCCACCACCTTTTCTGGTCATGCTGGAACCAGAAGAACCGACCCAAACACCTGCCTTAAGGCCCCTTCCTGGAGCGGCCCTGGGCTCACAGTCTCAGCTCAAACAGAGGAGGAGGTGATGCCAAGCTCCTTGAGGGCAGTGACTGTTTTCATCGCAGTCTGCTCCGCCCCACCCCACCCTGGGCCTGAATGTAACAGGTTCCCAACAGACTTAGAGGAAGTACGTTTGAAAGGACTGACAGGAGACGAAAAACAATTAACAGTAATTAAGAGCACCTGTGGCTGAAAAGTAAACTAGGTCCATGCATCAGGTTGCTTTCCACCCAATAAGCACAGGGTCACGTGACCAGCTGTGACATGCCGCCTGGTGCCACCCCTGCATCCCTGGTCTAGGGAAACCCACTTCTGGCAAACCCCAAATCACTTCCTTGGGAGCCAAGGAAAGCAGTAAACTCCTATGCTGTGGATTCAAAGGCCAGTTAGGACTGAAAGGCACAGGCTTGTAGCTCCAAATACTGAGGACGTTTCCAAACTGGCACCTGACGTTCTCATTGTTTCAGAGGAAGCCACGTGCCAGGGAACAGGCTCCCCGTGGTGCTCCAGGGACCGGGCAGCTCTGCTTTGGGGACAAGACCACGGCGCACCAAGAGTTCCTCTCAGTCACTCACTGGCTTTGTGTCCAAGGACAAACCCCCTTGCTGCTCTGAGCCAGCTTCCGTCGTGTCAAACGGTGCAAAGGCCCCAGCTTGCAGAGTGCAGACGGGGTGAGATGGGCTGGGCCGGGCACGCACACAAGGTGACAGCTGCAAGGCGCCACCCAGCGCAAGGCCCGAGCACTGTTTAAACTTAAGTAAAATGGAGTGAAATTGAAAATCCAGTTCCTGGGCTTCCCTGGGGGCGCAGTGGTTGAGAGTCCGCCTGCCAATGCAGGGGACGCGGGTTCAAGCCCTGGTCCGGGAAGATCCCACATGCCGCGGAGCAACTAGGCTGGTGAGCCACAACTACTGAGCCTGCGCGTCTGGAGCTTGTGCTCCGCAACGAGAGAGGCCGCGACAGTGAGAGGCCCGCGCACCGCACCGCGAAGAAGAGTAGCCCTCGCTTGCCACAACTAGAGAAAGTCCTCGCACAGAAACGACGACCCAACACAGCCAAAAAAAAAAAAATTCAGTTCCTCAGACACACCAGCCACATTTCCAATGCTTGACAGCTGCAAGTGACCAATGGCTGCCCTAGTGGACAGCCCTGAGCAGAATGGCCGAGACTGCCCAGGAGGCAGTGCACAGAGGCCCGGTTCAGGACACAAGACCACCCTCCCTCCTTCAGAAAGTCAGGCCTGAAGGACTGAACTATAGAGGCACGAGTTACTGCCATTGGAACCCCGACGGCTTGAACGAAACAAGGAAAATGGAGATTCACCCCAGAGGACGAACCCCAGCAGACCCTAACCCACAACATCCAACTTCCAGGATCAGAGCCTTCTGGCAGCCAGCTGAGCGGGACCCACACCCTCAGGCCTGCACACCCGCGGACCTGGGTGCAGATGCTGCACTGGCACGACTCATACAGACCAGGAGGAAAGAAACTCAAGAGAAAGAAAACATCCAAATCCCCTGGAGGCCCTCAGCTCTAAAGGAAACGACCAGGTCAGAATGAGGGGAACATCGCCCTGGGAATGTCAGCCACCTGCCCACGTGGCTCGTGGTCCACCTGTTCTGGGAACTAAACCCTCCACCAGCCAGCCAGAACCACATCCATCCAGTTCAAAGATTACAGCAAAGCTGTCAAAGAGGACGGCCCAGTCCCCGGGAATAAAGCGTAGCACAGAAGATGTGGAAGTAACCCCACAGAACTGGCTGCCTAGAGAGGCTGGAGCAGACACCCGCATAAGCCGGGGAGGGGAAAGGCCACAAAACGTGGTTTCACCCTAAAGCCAGAGCCCGGCCCTCTGAACACTCCAGGCCTTTAAACAGTGCTGCTGCCTCACATCGTGATCAGAATCAGATCCCATGCATCCTCACGGGCTGCACTCACATTCAACAGTCACAGAGAACTAGGGACACTCGGGGGCCCTTCAGGAGGAGGACAGGCAGCCCACATGGGACAGAGCGGCGACTCTGTGAGCTGGCCCAGGTTGGCACCAAGCGGCAGAACACACAGATACCTGCACCGCGCCTTCCCAGACGGGCAAGTTTGTCTCAAAGAGGCCGACAGGACAAGTGGCAATCTGTTTGCTGTGCTTGCTGCCAGTGTGCGGAGTTTTGGACAAGAATTCAGGTTACAGCTCAGGGTCTGATGATCTTCATTACAAACACTGTGGGTTCCCTAGATCTAGTGGACTGAAGAGAAAACTCAGCGTGCAAGCAGCTCTCATTTTGCTATTTCCACCCCTCTCCTATTTTGGTCTAGACCAGCGCTGACCTTCCTGTTCTCTATCTGCGCTGTGCAATATATTAGCCACGAGCCATGTGTTGCTACCAAGCACTTGAAATGTAAATAGTGTGACTGAGGAGCTGAATTTTTCACTTTATTTAATTTTAATTAATTTAAATTTAATTGCTGCAAGTGACTAGTGGACACTGAATTAACACAGCTCTAGACTCAAGAACCAGGTAAAGCAAGAATTCACACACTATGTATTCTAAACTGGACCATCATTAACACACAGCTGACAACAGTAACTCCTGCGGAAGGTCTGGCACCAAGCAGGGCCTTCAAATACAATGCAGGCTTCAGAGTTTGCAGCCACAGGGAAATCTGGAAAGTCTGCCCAGAGCGTTGCTCTGCTCCAGCCAATGCCCCAAATTAGACGACGTTTCCTTGGGTGTCAGCATAAAGCAGATTGCAACCAAGTGTGTGCAGCAACTCGGGAAAGTGGTCTTACAGCGTGGAGCTGAAATCTGAGTCAGCACAAACATGCCATGGAACAAAGTCATTTCAGAACACCATAATCAGCCTACTTCGGTCACAGGAGCCACTAGGTATGCTTGGGCCTCAATCTATGGTGTGGGCAATCAATTAATCCAGCCTGCCCCACCCGGAAGTCTTCCCACCCACTGAGCAGGAATGGAGGTGTGCCCAGGCTAGGTTTCCATCCCCTACTCAGCGTGGAGGATCTCTGGGAAACAGCCCAGGCAAACACTCCTCCAAAAGAGCCCAGCTAGGGCCTCACGGCAGAGGCAAACAAAGGGGTACCCCCAGCCACTCCCGGTTATCTGGAAGGATGACAGATGGTGCCCCCCAAACCACAAAACCAGACGCCCCATTCCTGGCTGACACACGACATATGCATGTGCAAGCAGAGCCTGCCGTTCAGGCCAAAGGGTGCAACCTGAACACCTAAGGAGACCAGGCAAGTAACTGCAATGAGTCAAGCTGGCAGGTGAGGAATGATGAGCACCTGCCCTGACCAAAAAGAGCCACCACGCAGCTTTTGCAGAGGAGTTTTATGTGAACTATTTCCATTTATAACCACTGGCAACTAACTTAAATTCTCTTAAAAACTAAGGATCACAGTCAAGGACTAGTTTCAGCCTTTGGGATCCTGGTTTGCAAACTCAGTTTCGAATTAACACTTGTCTTAAACCAAAGAGGAAAAAAACCCAATATCCAATTTCTTAGATCAGTAAAATTGTAACTTTTGCTGGCACGGCCCCTGTATGGTGTCTGGGGCGTCCTCATTTGGCCCCTTCTGCTGTTTTTATCCAGTAAGGAGGAATGCTTCTCTCTCTGCAACTGAGTCTTCTAAACCAGTTATTTCCTATTACTAAAGGATTAATGTTTGCATTAAAGATCTTGAAAATGTTTGCTAGTTTTTCAGGCCATCTGGAAACCATCGAGATCTCTTCTTTAACTTTGTATGGTCTGATCTAAGAAATAACCAGGTGGGAGGTGGAAAAACAAAAATACTTGCTGGCCATTCACTGCTGCTTCTCCAAGAGGAAGTGCGGCAGGGACAAGGCTGGATAACTCCGAGCTCGAGAATAAAATGCAAGCTGGAGGGGTCTATCAGCACAGCTAACCAAACAGGAAGGCGACCACAATGAGTATGTGATGCAATCAAAGAGAGAGAATAACGCAGAATAGTCGAGAGAAAAAGAGAGCGGGGCGGGAGGGGAGAAAGGGGGAAGAGAAAAGAAAGAGAATTTTTCTGTTCAACAATCCTCACCAAAAAAACCCAAAAGCAAACCCGGAGATCCTGCTGACCTATGTCTACCGCACCAGCCCACTCGTAACAGAATGGTCAGGACAGTGCAAACCGGATGACTCCACGAATACACATCCTTTCCCAAACTTCTGGGGCCTGAACAGGTTCTAGTGGCTTCTTCTACTAGCTGAAACTGTTCCTCAGAAGCAAAAACTGTAAATTCAACACGAAACACGAAAACGACGACTCCAATCTTATCTTCTAGAAATGAGTCTTTCAAATCGAGATCTACCTTGTTAGAAACAAGCTCCCGGCTCCCTGCCCTACTCACGCACCGTTCGTTAGGAAAGGTCGCTGCAAAGGATTTCCACGGCAGGGGCGCTGGCGGAGACGCCTCCAAAGTCCCAAGGATCACCCCCGGGGGAAGCGGCCGGCTCCCCGCCCGGAGTCACAGCGCGGAAGGCTGAGGCCCCTCGGTGACCGTGCGAACCACCCCGCCCGCCCCGCATCGGCCCGCGATGGGAAGGCGTCCCCTGCCTCCTCCGTCCCAGGAGCCACTCCTCGCTACGGCTGAGAGGACCACGCGCGCGACCAGGCGGCCGGGGTCTCCGGCGCCGCTCGGCCCGCGGCATTCAGGCGGGTCCCGCCGCGGCCCGGCCGTGCCCAGCCCGCCATCGCCCCTTCCTGAGCCCTCCGCGGAGGCCGCGTCGACCAGGACCGGGACCCCGCGCGCCCGGCGGCGGACCGGGGCGAGCCGCGGGGTGGAGGCGGGGACGGCGCTGCAGCCTGAGGAGCCCCGCCGGCTTCCAGCCCCGAGCCACCCGCAGGGAGCAGCCCGCGCCTCACCTCTCTCGGGCGCCGCCGCCGCCGCCCGGGCCAAGACGCCTCCTTCCCCACGCGGCCATCTTGGAGACTCCCCGCTCGCGAACGCCTCACGCCGGGCGGCCTCGCGACACCGCGCGGGCGGGAGGGAGTTGTAGTCCGGCCGCCGCCCCGGACGGCGCGCCGGCTGGGGATCGGGCCCCGCGGGACTATAAGGTCCACAATACACTGCGCGCCGGAAGCCCACCCCGAGGCCGCCTGGGAAACGCGGGCCCAGACAGGAGGAGCTGAGGGCCCACTTCCGGACTAGCCGCCGCTAGGCCTCCTGCGCTTCGAGAGCTTCGACTGCCGAGGTCACCGAGGGGCCACCCTCGCTCATCCCCCAAATTCTCGGGAGGCGAGACAGACGCGGCCCCCGCCGCCAGGGGGTCCCTGCTGGCAGGCTGTTGGCAGAGAGTGTCTGGAAGCGGAGAAAGGGGAGAGTTTAACGTGTGATGACTCCTGGGAGAGACAGGGCGCCGCGCACGTCGCACCCTCGTCCGGCCGTGGTGGCGAGGACACAGCCCCGCACTCGGGCGTCTTCGAAGGCGGGTGCTGGCCCCTCACCCCGCCAGCGGGAGCCCTGCCTGGACCCTGCCGAGTCGGGAGGGCGGACGGAGCCCAGTGACTCCTGCCCGCTGTCCCCTCCGAGCAGGGGCTGATCCGGGGGACCCCTCGCAGCTCTGAAGTTGTAGTCCCTCCCCTGCTTCCGACCGACAGCGTTGCTAGACATATTAATTGGTCCCATAAGCATTTGAGCAACTCTCATGCTGAAATCAGCGCCGTGTCCAGAGACGGGAGAAGCACGGCGCCTGCTCTCAGCCCCCGGGTCTCGCCGAACCGGGCGAACCAGGGCCCGAGGGCTGTCGGGTGTAGATGCGGCTCCCATCGTTGAGGATTCCTCAGGATTTCCTTTCGGTTCACAGTCTACAACAGTCTTAAGAGTCTGTCACGGGCCCTCAGTACCTACAAGATGCAACTCAAGCTCCTAAGCGCGACCCAGAAGCCCCTCCGTAATGTGGAGGTTGCTCCCCTCTCTGGCTTCAACTGCCTCCCTTGCCTGCCCAGAGCCAGGTTAGCAGATTCGGAGGTCCCCAGACGGTCCATGCTGTGCCTAAAATGCCTTTCTCTCCCTGCCAACCATCCTTCAGCAGCACCTGCTCTTCCTGTTGGGTCACAGTCCCGCCTCCAGGTAACAGTGTGCGGCCCTGCTTAGTGACCTCCGAACGATGACCATCTCGCCTTGTGATTAGTCTATTTTCTCTGGACCAGTTTGCTGATTCAGAGGGTTTCTAGAACAGTTGGGTTTGAAGCATGGATCTGGACCTGGGGCTGCTTTGTGTGTGTGTTGGGGGGGGGGGGCTGCTTTTATAACCTCTCTTTCTCAGCCTCCCAGTTTGTAACTTGGGTGTGATATTAACACCTCTCCTCAGAGGACCAGTATGAGTATTACATAAGGTGACACCTTAGAACTCAGAACACCACACAAGGTAACAGTCAACGGACGTTTAAGTCAGGCCAAGCCCTGTTCTAATTATTTGAAGTGATTAACTCTTAAATCTTCACAACAGCCCTGTGAAAGGGATACTGTTTTTATCCACATTCTCATTTTGCAAATGAGGAGGCCCTACCTGAGGGACTCGCTAAAGTCATGCGCCAGGATTTGAGCCCAAGCTATCTGGTTGCCGAGATTTCGCTATGCTATGGTGTCTCTCAGGAAGAGTCAGGCCAGGATCTAGTGCACAGAGGAAAGTGCTCAAGCAACTGTGGGCCTGGGACCATCTCCCCATCTCCCTGCTCTTGCACTTAACTTCTAACAGGCCATCTGCCGCAGTCTGCTGACTTGAGTGGAGACACCCAGAATGTCACCTGTTCATCACTACTAGTGCACAGACACCTGGAAGATTCACGGGCAGCGTGTAGTAACTGAGCTCCCACTGAGGGCACAACCTGAATGATGGGAGTTGAAATTCCTGTGGGCCCCCAGAGAGCCCTGATTGCTGGCAGAGAAGCAGCCAGCAGGAAAGGTGGGTCCTAGCTGGTGCTCAGAAATCTCTGCCACTTCCCTTACTCCTCTGTTCATTCATTCTTACAACAAATAATTGTGTGCACAGTCAGTACCAGGTACTCTCAGGCACCAGAGTCACAGCACTTAGTAAGACAAACACTTCCTGGTCTCATGGAGTTTCCAGTCCAGCCGAATAAACAACTAAGTAACTAGGAGTTTTCAGTGCATGATAAATACTAACAAGAAACTAAGCAGGATGATGTAATAGATGACTTGGAGATTACAGTTGGCTAGAGGTCTTTTCAAGAGGTAGCATCTGCATGGGGCCTGGATGAAGAGTGTGCAAGGAAGAGCTGGGGACAGCATTGTGACCCAGTAATGGGACCAGACTGACAGAGGAGAGGTACTGGGTTTGCTTTTGGTTAGTCGTTTCCTCTCTCTGAATGTCACTTTTCTAACTGTAAAATGGGGGTAGTTTTATCAATATTAGTCAGTGTCTAATTAGGAAAAGAAATCCACCCGAGGTATTTCAAACAGAAGGGATTTAATACAGGCCATTGTTTGTGGAGGTGTTGGCCAGGCTGGCTGAATCACTATCTTAAACACCTGAAACTTATTCAATATTGTACATCAACTATACCTCAATTTAAAAAAAACCTGCTTTCTTTTACCCAAAGTCTGCACGCTGTGCCTGCAGCTCTGTCCTGCCGTTTAACTCCAGGCTTAGAACCTCCCAGGACCACCTTGCCAGCCAGGCTGCCTTGAGGGGACCCTGCCCCATGCTGTGAGCAAAGAGCCCTCCCCCAATCCCCCGCATCCCAATGGGGGTGCGTTTTCCTCTCTCCCCATCCAGGCCTCAGAACGCAGGCTCCTTGTTTGTATGGCTGGAACTCACCCCCAGCCTGCCCTGAAGCCGTGCTGGGAACACGAGGGGCCCCTGGGCCCCATCCTGCCCGTTCCACAGCTGGATGTGGTCGGCTTTGGGGATGGGGACTCTGCAGGCTGGAGGGGACATGGGCCTCTGAGTTGCTGCTCAGAGGAAAGCCTAGTCACACCCACGTGGTCAGGAAAGAGCTGCGGAAAGTGTGCAGGCTCCTCCTGAGAGGTGGCCACTGGGAAGCAGGACGAGGAGGGCTGGGTGGGCAGGGGTCACTCAGCACCCATGACTCCTGCCCCGGCTGCCGGCTCCTGCCCTCCCTTCTCCCGGTGGGACCTTTACTGGGTCTGTCCTGTCCCTGCCCCGCCGTTTCATTCTGGTTCAGGGTAGACGGTAACTTGGGTTTTACTTCTAGACCCCAGGCTGCTGCAGGGCGGGTGCTGGGGGTGTCCCCGGGTATTGCCCTGTGAAGTCCCCGCCACGGGATGCAGACGTGGAGGGCCAGGAACTGGGTGTGGGTCCTGGTCCCCTCGCCTTCCTGCAGCCTTGTGAACTCCCCGCCCCCAGCCTCTGGTCCCCAATACCTGGTGTCTCACGGAGCTGCTGTGGGAGCCGAGCTGGCCACGATGGAAGGCTGGCGACCTGGTGACCGCACAGCCCCTTCCTCTCCGTTGGGGCAGCGATGTGACCCCCTCCCCCCCACCCCCACCCCCGCCAGGTGGACCTAGAGGAACACGCCCCATCCAGGAGTCCTCAGGCTCCAGACACCATGCCGGAGGCTCTCCATCGTCTGTGTTCTGAGTGCCGCTTGCCCCTGGCCTGTGCCCCCCTGGGCCAGGAGCTCCAAGGGAAGGCTTCCTGGGGAGAGAGGGACAGGGCTAAGAGCAGCAGCTGATGTGACCTGACAGCCTCTTCCTGGTCACCCCATCCAGCCACTCCCAGCGAGGGGAGCCAGTGCCAGGGGCATGACTGTGGCCTTAGAGGGGCCCATACCTGGGAGGAGGCACGGGCCGGGCCGGCAAAGCCCCGAGATCCTGACGCCACCTGCGCCTCTCAGAGCCTTGCTTCCCCTGCCGCCAGCTAGGATGCGGGAACACAGAGCACCTGCCAGGTCTGCCCTCTCACTCCTCCCTCACACCTGAGGGCCCCCCCCCAACCTGGGTGGAGCCCGACTGTCATGGGGGTGGAGCAGAGGCAGGGGCGGGGGAGGTGGGGCGGGGGTGGGGTGGGAGGAGTGCCCCTGCCCTTCCAGAAGCAGTCCTGGAGCTGCACTGGGTCACACCTTTTATTGAAATGTACGTCATGCAATCCGTCTGGAGACCAGCCCTGGCCCAGACGCCACCTGCAGCAGGTCCTGAGTGGGAAAGGCACGTGAGTGACCACCTGTCTCGACCGGGTGAGAAAGAGAGACCCACAGTCAGCTGTGGCAGGAGGGCACGGGGCCTCGGGGGCGATCTGCTTGGGGGGCCTGGGTGGGTCTCTGAGTGTCCCCCTGCCCTGCCAGTGGCACACAAACTGGCCCACGTGGCCTGCCTCCTGAGCAAGGGTTCCCCAGGTGTCCCGGGATGGGTGGGGCTGGGGGCCGAGGCTGGGACGCCAGTCAGTCAGGGTAGCACGGGGTGGGGGGGGCAGCCAGCCACAGCGGGATGGGGTTGGGCGTGCTGGCAGGGGGGGGGCTGGGGCTCCGGCGCAGGTGTCTGCAGTGGACCCGGCCCGACCTGGGAGAGTTGGCCGTTGCTGCCGCCGAGGGCTCTAGCGGAGCAGCAGCGGCACTTTAAGGCAGCCCGAGGCGAGGAGGCCCGGGTCGCACCTGCAGAAACTGGGGACAGGCTGTCCCTGGGTCCAGTGCTGCAGGGGCCCTGGAGACCCCGCACATCCCCTGGTTCAAGTACTAAGTGTTTTGTCTGCATGCCGGCTGGGCACCCAGTCACCTGCTGTTAGAACACAGGTGCAGGCTGGGACGGGGGTTGGTGGGCCCTGGTGCCACCCAGCCCTGGGGTCCCCTGCGCCACTGCTGCAGGACACCCGGCTACGGACAGCGCCCCCTGGAACTGGGCCACCTTGCCCCAAAGGCTGCAGAGGGGTCAGCACCAGCTCGCTGAGCTACTGGAGAGAAGTTCTCATGACGGAGTCTGTGCTTGAACTTGGGAGGGATATGTGGACAGGGAGCGGGTGGTGCTGGAGAGGGAAATGGCTCAGAGCCTGGGCTGCCCGTCAGTCCACTCTCAGGCCTACAACCCACTCTTTCCTTATGCTGCACCAGGAAGGGGACACCCCCGGGCTCGGAGGGGACCCAGCAGCCGAGCCCACCTCCTGCCAGCACGGTAGAGGCCCAGGGGCCTCCCTGACTCCCCCAAAAGCCCTTTGCAAACAGAGCTGGGAGTGCAATGGTTGCCCTCGGCCCTCTCAGGGATTCCTGGAGGCCAGAGTGGGGCTGGGGGCTGGGACCTGGGAAGGTGGGGTGCTGAGGACGGGGACCCTGGGGCTGCCAGGCCTTCAGGCACGCAGACAGAGAGGTTCCCGCCACCAGGTGAGAAGGCATTTGTGCACAGGTGTTTGGGGGCCCCGGGCCACTGCAGTGGAGGAGCGGGGCTTGGTGCAAGACTGGGAGCAGACGAGTGGGAAGAGGACACAGGCCAGTGCCTGCCGAGGTCAGGCAGGGAGGTGTCAACGGGGCAAGCAGCCCACCCTAGCCAGAGGGCTGAAGGGGCCACGTCACTCATGCCTCACCCCAGAGGGACCGGACTCCTGGGCTCCCCTCCAGCCCCACAGAAGAGCAGGTGTGGATTCAGCCCTCGTGGGGAGCGCGGCAGCAGAGGCTGGTACCCTGAGCCCTAACCAGCCCCCAGAAAGGCTGGCCCCACAGGACAAAGGGTGCTGGGGTGCTTGCTCCCCAGGCTGTTCCCAGGAAGGCTGGTCCGGGAGGGGCCCCAGGACTCCTGACGGGCCACGAGCTCGCAGGAAGGCAAAGACGCTCTGATGTCTGGCGGCTGCACAGGAAATCCCTCTGCAGAACTACTTCTTCCTCTTGGGTGGTGCGGCTGGTTCGTGGAGGACGGTTTTCTCCCTCCTACCCCAGCTCGGAAGGGCCCTCTCTGAGAAAGCTCAGCCACAGCGAGGGGCGGGGACCCCCAAGATACTCGGGCTGGAAGGGGGAGGGCAGCCACGGGGGGCCTGCCTCTTGCAGAGCTGAAGGGCGTTGCAAGGAGTAAGGAGACATGTGTGCGCGCGCGCTTGGCCCGACGCCCCCAGCAGTTGGCACACAAGGTTCCTCGTGGCTCCTCATCTGCGGAGACGACCCGGCCTGGGCATGTTGGCAGGGCCCCAGATCAGCCCCCCTGCCCATCACGGAGCGGGGAGCAGCAGGTGGGACCCAGAAAGACCAGAGGGACGCCCCTGTCCGCGTTCCGGTCCTGACCGTGGGCCCTCACGGTGTCTGCAGAGCAGGAACAGCCGGGCCCCGTTCGCCACGGCAGCTGGGCCACGGCCACAGAAAAACGTCCTTACAAAAATAACTCTGAGTCTGTCCCCGTGGGGACCAGGGTTCCTGAGAGCACGCAGAGGCCGGGGCGAGGCCCGGAGGGAGGGTCCGGTGGGCGGGCTCGGGCCCCGCGGGGCCGGGGCTACGGCTGCAGGCGCTCCAGGTACTGCGGCAGGGGGTTTTCCTTGACGAACTTCTGGATGTACCAGCACGTGACATGGGCTCTCAGGTCCTCCTCCACTACGAAGTCCAGAGCGGCCTGGCAGCCGGGCAGAGAGAAGAGCGGTCAGGGCCCCCAGCGGCACCTCGGCTCAGAGGCCCAGCCCCTCAGGCCCCGGGCTTTCCCTCGGGTCTGCGATGGAGCCAGGGGTGCTGCCACCACCCCCGTTACAGTCGGGAAGTCGGGGCAGGAAGCTCTGGCGAACTGCCGGAGGAACAAGGCAGGGAAGAGAGGGGCCAGGGTCGGATCCGCCCCGGGAGAGCGCTGCCCGCCCGTCTCCACAGCGAGCCGGGGTGCCCAACAAACTCCTCTTCTCCTCTAATTCTTCACTGGACACTCCTCTAGGAGCCTCCCCTATGGGCTGGGTTGGGGCGCCCGGGGCTCCCTCCGCCCCTGGCAGAGGTCACTCAGTTTTCACAGGGATCCCAAGAGCAGCAGCCGGGGGTGGGGATGTCAGCGTGCAGTTGTCGTCCTGGTGGGTCTGGTGCACCTCCCTGCCCCAGTGCCCTGCACACACTGGTGCACAATAAACGTTTGCTGAAACAGTACAGCACAGTCTGGGTGTAGCTGGAGGGTCTGATGACAAAGGCCGAGGGCTGACTAGGCGCCTGGGCTCCTGGTCGCCCGTCTGACCCTCCGGCCACCCCCCAGCGGCCCACACCTGACCCCGGGTTTCAACCCGAGAGCCTCTAGTGACAGGATTCCAGGCTCTTCTCCCATTTTGCAGATAAGCGCCCTCACCCCTGGCAGATCCCTTCTCCTGTTACCCAGGTAGCAACTCTGGGTTCCTTGCTTGTAACGGGGTGGGCCCATAGGCCAGCTCGAGCTGCTACTGAAAGACACCTGTCCCCCGCCGGGGGCCAGGGGGGAGGGGGCGGAGGGAGCAACGGGGCAGCAGGGGGAGGGGCTAGGCCCCGTCAGCCGTCAGGGGAACGCAAGGCCGAGCTCTGCTCCAGGTCAAAGGCCCTTGAAGCCCAAGCTGCTCTCCTAGCGGCTGGGGACGCAGGGGCAAGAGCCAAGTCACTCCAATGTCTGCCCACCTGTTCAGCAAGGGTTCACGGAGCACCTACCACGTGCCATACACGGGGTCCCGGCAGTGAGCTCCCGGCGCCGGGCAGGTGTGTGCGTACGGCGGCGGGGGCCCGGAGGCCCAGCCCCCAGAGGAGGGGAAGGGGGCGAGGCGGCCGCAGCCGCTGGAGGGCGGGGCCCGGCCCCCGGGGCGTGGTCTCCTGTGAGTGGGGGGCAGCCCCCACGCCCCTACCTTGGCCAGGTGCTTGGCGATGCCACGCCCGCGGTAGGCGTCGGGGACCTCCGTGTGCTGCAGGTCCACAATCCGCTTGCCCACGTACTCGTAGAGCAGGACAGCCCGGTCGTGACACCCTGTGGGGAGGGTGGTTGGCGGGTGAGGCCCGAGCCGGCACGGAGGCCTGGGCCTTGGAGGCGCAGGCGTTTGGAGCCCGGCTGAGGAGCTGGGTCTGGAATCGCCTCTCTGCGCCTCAGTTCCGCGTCCATAAAGTATGCATGTAACAGAACATTCCTCATTAGAGTGTGTGGAGGGTTAAATGAGGCAATTTCCGTAAAATGCTTAGAACAGCGACCGAACATACCGAGCCCCGCGTGGGCCTTTCCCGCTACCCTCCAGCCAGCATCCCAGGGCCCCCGGCGCCCCCCAAAGCTCAGCTCTCTGCATCCCCACCGGAGCACCTGCCCGAGGGACTGGGAGCCCCAGCGCTGGATGAAGAGCAGAGCTCAGCAAGTCGCCAACTAAACCAGAGCCTGAAGAGACAAGAGAGCAGGACCTCCCACCGGACCTGGGGAAGGGCAGAAGGAGGGGCACACAGGAAAGCCACGCCAGGCACAAGAGGGAGAGCAAACTGGCCTTCATGCCCTCTCAGGCCTGGCACTCTGGTCTACCCTGGTTTCCTGCTGGAAAAACATTTAACTGGAGTTCCTCCAACCAAAGTCTTCAGTTCCTCATCCGCCTGTCTGTCTGTCCATCCAACCACACACCCACCCACCCATCCGGCCCCCATTTGCCTGCCCATCTACCTGCCCAGGCATCCCATCCACCCATCTGTCCACCTGTTCCCCTTGACAAAAGTTCACTGAGCCCCAGACACTGTTTCAGGAGCTGAGGACAACTCCATGGGTTACTATTTCAGGAAGTTTCAAGTGTATGAAGGAAAAAATAATCTGGGCCTGGGGAGACGGGCATTTAGCCAGGGGAGACCTCCCAGGAGGAAACCTCTGAGCTGAGGGGTAACTGGGGAGCAGCAGACGTCTGAGGGAAGAGCAGGGGAGGGGTGGGCAGAGGGCACAGCCAGCACAAAGGCCCCGAGGCAGAATGTTTACGCAGGGCAGCAGGCCACGTGGGGACTTCACAGGCACTGCGCGGACCTCTGCTTCTGCACCGAGGCCCCCTGCAGACAGGGGGCAGGGTCTGGAGCCCTTGTCAGCCTTCTCCGGGTCCCTGCTCACTCGCTAACCCATCGCCTCCCTCAGCATTCCTGAGTGACAACTTGGGCCACAGATGGACCAGATCCCAGGATGGCCTGGGGGATTCTCTGTCCCTCCCACTCCGTCAGCTCCTGGTGGTCCCAGGGGCTTGGTCACCACCACATCCCCAGTGCCCAGCCCGGAGCAGATGCCCAAGAAATACCTGCCCCACAAACTCCTGCTGTTCTGTGCCACACACACAGCAGGAGCTGAAGGCCGGCTCGTGGCTGCTGTACGCCCAGTACCTCCCTGGAGCCCGACCCCACGCCCTTGGGGACACTGGGACAGGACAGCTGCAGCTCACACTGCTGGGGCCACTCAGCCCCTGCACACACCAATCCTCACGAGAACCTTACAAGATGGGCAGGGTTCTCACAGCCCCATCGACAAACAGGGAAACCGAGGCTCTGAGAGGCTATGGCGCAGCTCGGCATGTGTGGAGCTGTCTGGGGACCCCGGGTCTTGCGGCTGAGAGGAGCAGAAGGGCATCGGGCCGCGGGGCAGACGTGGCTGCGTGTGAGGGACAGGGCGCGACGCTGTCCCCGCCCCACACCTCCCTGAGCTGCGGAGGAGGCAGACGCCAGTGGACAGCCCTGCACCACCTGGGCCTCAGTGACCGCAGAGGCTGCCCAGTGCCAACTGCCCCACGCTGCCTGGAGACGGCCACCCCCCGAGGCGCTTCTCATACGTCTCTCAGCCTCTGCTCTGACCTCCGGCAGGCCCGTGGGAACAGCTTTCAAAACATGCCCGGAATCTGGCCACTTCATACCTCCGCCGGCCCCTGGGTCCCCCGTGGAAGCCGAGTCACATCCCGTCCGTCCTCTGCTCAGGGGCCTCCTCGTGGCCCCTCACGTCCACCCAGCCTCGGTCGGGTGCTCCCTCTGCCTGGCGCCTCCCACCGGAGAACCCCCTGACCTGCCCCCCTGGGCACCACGGCCACCCCATCCCCGGCATCTGGGTCCGTGGATCCCACAGCCTCCGCGTGTGGCAGCCTGGCTGGACCCCAGGCCCTTCTCCGGGCTGGGCCAGTACTTGCCATGTGGGGGCCATGGAGCCAGCCAGGGCCCCGGCTTCCAGTCCCAGCTCTGCCAGGAGACCTCAGACGTCACCAGGTCTGGGACAGCGGCTACCTCCCTCCTGAGGGTCACGTCGAGATCATGGGCTGTGACTGGTTTTGAGAAAAGTTAAAGCAACCTGGCAAATGAGGAGACCTTCCCTCCGTCTCCGCCCTGCCTGCACCAGTTCCGAGAGCAGGCCCGGCAGATCAAAACGCCTGTTATACAGACGATGAGGCAGAGGCAAAGCCAGAACCCAGGCTCTCTGTGCCCTCTGGGACGTAGCTGGTCAAGGACAATTGGGCGAGGGAGCCCAGGGCGGGCGGCACCGCCTGGCTTCTCTGGGCATCTCCACCTGCAGAGCCTGCTGTGGGCAGGGGCCATGGGCTGGTGGCTCAGAGCTGGGAAGCGTGAGAGGGCAGACCCTGGGGGCCGCCCAGGAAGCCCACCCACAGGCCCAGCTGGTCCCATCCCCCCCAGGCACCCTGCCCAGGGACCCGCTCTAGCATGCATCCCAGGACGCGAAGGGCATGAGGGTGCCCTGGGAGCACAACGTGGCTCGGGCAGGGGCCTCCTGCCCGGGAACTGGGATCTGAACGTAGGAGGCCTCTGCTGCGCTTTCAGCCCTGCTGCCCCCAGGGCCTCAGTCTTCCCATCTGCAAAGTGGGGGCTGGGGAGGATGTGGAAGGCGCTGGGTTCCAGGACCCCCAAATGACGCTTCTTGGAGCAAGTGGGACACTCGGTGCTGGCTGAGAGGGGAAAGCAAAGGCCAAGGGTGGGGCCGCCCAGGGGTGGGAGCTCAGTTCTGGCTTTGCGCTTTCCCCACTGATGAAATGGTGATACAAGCTAGCTTTTCAGACCCTGGATCTGGGGACCAGACAAGCCTGGACACCTGCATTCTTTCACAGCCCACATCAGCAAGACCCATCCACGCTTCTTTCAGCAGCCATCCAGGAGCTGGGATTTCTCCCCTCCTCTCACACCGCCTGCTCCAGAGCAGTAGCCATCCTTGCTCCTGTCTTGCCCCGGAGCAGCCAGAGGGAGCCCAGGACATCCCACCCGCCCTCTGCTCAGGACCCTCCCAGGCACCCACCTCACCCGGAGTCAAGGCCAAGTCCTCACAATGCTTTCCACGGCCCCGCACCACCTGCCCCCAAGACCTCTTGACGTCCTCTGCTATGCGGCCTCTCCGTCTTCCCGTCCCTGCTGCTCCCAATACACATCAGGCATCCTAGAGCCTTTGCACTTGCCGCCCCTTCCACGTGGAGTGCCGTTCCCACCATAGCTCCCTTCCTTGCCTCCTTCCCAGGGCGGCCGTCCCAGACACCTGACTCTAAACAACAGCCCTTGGGACCTCCCTGGTGGTCCAATGGTTAAGACTCTGCGCTTCCAATGCAGGGGCCAAGGGTTCGATCCCTGGTGGGGGAACTAAGATCCCACGTGACGCATAGCGCAGCCAAAACAAAGAAGAGCCCTTTCCTGACGCCCGACCTTATTTCTCACCAGCCTTGCTCTCTAGGACACTCTACACTTTCTCGTCCACTGCCTCCAGACGGTCGGTCCCAGGAGCCCCCAGCACCTACAACAACGTTGCGCAACACACAGTAGGTGTTCAACAAGCACTTGTGGAATGAATCCTAGTTCTTCTACCTCCAAGGTGCAAGCCCCTGGGCACGTCAGTCACTTTCCCTGCCTCAGATTCCTCCTCTGTAAAATGGGCAGAGCAGTTTGGACAACGCCCCACCCCCCACCAACAAGGCTGAGGATAAAGCGACTCCCTGTGCGTGGGGCCTCCTGAGGACTGAATGCGCACAGCTGCTCAAACCTCTTCCCTCCCCAGACCTGGAGGCTGCTGGAGGCTCCTCAGCCCAGCTGTGCCAGGGGATGGCCGGTACACACCTGCACCTGGAGCCCCAGGGCCACTCTGCCTCTCGGCCTCAGTGCCCACATCTCTCACAGGCGCAGTGAGCTGGCCTCCGGGAACTGCCTGCAGGTTAGGAGACACCACGGCAAGCTGTTCCCCTCCCCAGCTGGGGCGGGGTGGGGGCTTGGGCACAGATGACTCCCCGCCCCCCATATACACCCAGACCAGGTCCGGCCTGGCTGCACAGCCCCCGTCTCGCAGGCAGGCAAGGAGCTACTCCCGGGCATGGCTGGGGATCCCGGTCCACTTTACGGTTAGCCAAATGAGCAGTAGGCAACAGAGGTGCAAGTTTAGAAAGATGGCTGGTCACATCCAGCTCTGACCACAGCCAAGTCTAGAGGGGTGTCCTTTGGCTGTACTCACTAGGGAAAGAAAGAAGGAAAACCCAAAACATTCCCTTTTTCTTCTTTCTCTGAGTGTCTAGGGCCTCCTGAGCTCCCCAAGGGAATCTAAGGCCTCTCTGGAGCCTCAAAAGGAGGATTTGAAAAGCCATGGGGCCTCGTCCAACGAGAGCAGCGGGGCTCGGAGAGTCACGGCCAGCCAGCCAGCCGGGCCACTGCAGGCAGTGTGGCGGTGGAAGTACATGCCTCCAGGTGGAAAGACGCGTGTCTGAGTTCCGGCCTGCGCTCCTCCCCTGCGCCGGCCTCGGCTCACTCCCCTGAGCTGCGGTGGTGATGTCCAGGTCACAGGGATGTTGTGACAGGGATGTGCTGGGCCCAGCTCAATGCACAGCACAGCCCAAAGGGGGCTTCTGAGGAAGGTCCGCGCTCCAGGCCCCAGCCCCTCCCGGCTGTCCAAGTGCAGGTGGGAGGAGTGGGCCCAAGCAGGACCCCATCCAGGCTCTGCGCATCCCCCCCACCTCAGGAAGCCTTCCCCTTCCCTCCTCAGAAATGGGCACAGTGGCCCATAAGGACCCTTCCAGCTTAGACACTGCCACAGGGGGCCCAGCTGGGAGGGAAGAAAAAGTTATTAAGGCAGAAGGGGTGGGACACAGGGATGAAAGTTCACTCCTCCATTTCATAATTCCACTTCCCATCCCCAGATCTCTTAGGCAGAGGGAGTGTGGGCTAGTAAGTGGTGGAACCTTTCTCTACAGGAAATGAGGACTTGACGTTGCTTCTGGTTTAAAAAGTAATGCCCAGGGACTTCCCTGGCGGTCCAGTGCTTAAGACTCTGCACTTCCAGTGCTTCCACTGCAGGGGGCACGCGTTCAATCCCTGGTGGGGGAACTAAGATCCCGCATGCTGCACCTCTTGGCCAAAATAATTAATAATAATAATAATAATAATACCCAGTCAGTGTTCACCAACATTTACTACCTGCCGCAGGCGCTGTTCTGAATCTTACTCTTACTGGGGCATCTGGTCCTTACCACCAGCCAGGAGTTATGCGCTGGGGTTAACCCCATTGTAGAGATGGAGAAACTGGAGCGCACAGAGATGAAGCAACTTAGCCAAGGTCCCAGAGCCTCTGGGGTCTGATGGCGACACCATCCCTCTACACCCCCTGCCCCTTCCAGGCAGAAGTCCCTCTGTCTGTCAGCCCCGGGTCGGCCCAGAGGATTCTTCCAATCCCCTTGGTGCAGAAAAGCTAAGGTTCCCAGGTGCAGCCAGAAGCCATTGAACATCGGGGAAAGGGGAGGTGGTGGCTCACCACGGTCCCCAGGACCTCGGCAGCAGCCCGGAAAACAGCCAGGCCGAGCAGGTGCGGGTTCCCCGGGGCCGAGGCGGGATCGGAGCTGCCCGGCGCCTGCCTCCGCCTCCCCGGGGCCCTCTCCACCCCGGGCGCCCGGCGCGGGCTCGACTCTCCCGGCAGCCCGCCTCCACCCGGCCCGCGAGTGCGCCCCCAGCCCAGCGGCGCGCAGACAAAAGGCGGGGGCGGGCCGGGCCCCGCGTTACCGTTGAGCCGGACGGTGAACTGGCGGCGCCTGCGGTCGTGCTCCACGCGGATGGGGCAGCCCTGCTCCGGCGCGCCCGGCGGCACGGCGGCCGGCGAGTGCGCCATGGGCGCTGGGACCTGGGCTGCGGGCGCGCGGCGGGCTCCGCGAGAGGCGCGCGGACCCGCACAGCGGGCCGACCGCAGGCGGCGGCGCAGAAACTGACACTCGGCGGCGGCAGCAGCAACAAAAAGGGGGGCAGGAAATCAGCTGTGCGGTCACGTGCAGCGCGCGGCCAGTAAGCGCGCGGCCGCTCTGTTTTGGTGCATTCCGTTTGGCTCTTAAAGGCGCCGCGCCGCTCACAGCTTCGCGCCTGGGCCCTTGGGCCTCTGGCCTCAGCTGGCAGGAGACTTTGGGGCCCGCACGGACCCCTTCTCAAAGACACGTGACGGGGCTTCCCTGGTGGCGCAGTGGTTGAGAGTCCGCCTGCCGATGCTGGGGACCACGGGTTCGTGCCCCGGTCCGGAAAGATCCCACATGCCGCGGAGCGGCTGGGCCCGTGAGCCATGGCCGCTGAGCCTGCGCGTCCGGAGCCTGTGCTCCACAACGGGAGAAGCCACAGCAGTGAAAGGCCCGCGTACAGCAAAAAAAAAAAAAAGACACGTGACGACCTGTAGGGCAATTCTCACCGTCCCCTCGCAGCCACCAGTTGTTGTTTTTTTAAAATTTATTTAGTTTTGGCTGCGTTGGGTCTTCGTTGCTGCCCGCGGGCTTTCTCTAGTTGTGGAGAGCGGGGGCTACTTTTTGGGGTGCGCGGGTTTCTCATTGCGGTGGCTTCTCTTGCTGTGGATCATGGGCTCTAGGCACGCGGGTTTCAGTAGTTGTGGCTCACAGGCTCAGTAGTTGTAGTGCACGGGCTTAGTTGCTCCGCGGCATGTGGGATCTTCCCGGATCAGGGCTTAAAACCCGTGTCCCGTGCATTGGCAGGCGGACTCTCAACCACTGCGCCAGCAGGGAAGTTCCTCGCAGCCACCACTTATTAAGCGCTTGCTGTGTGCCTGGCCTCAGCAAAGCCCCAAGGAAGCCTGGGAAGTAGGTTCGCTTAACCCCTTGTCACCGGGAGGACAGGGGCCCGGGGAGATCTGCGAGGTCACCTTGCTTGCTTTGGATCCGGTGAAATGCCACCTCTACCCCAGAGGCAGCAGCGCGGGAAGCGCCTTGGAGATCCCTGGAGCCACTCAAGGCGGGGCGGGGGGGGGAGGACTGAGTCCCAAGAGTTCCAGGGACTTGCTTGAGGACACACAGGACTGGGGGTGTGAGGACCAGACTACTTTTTTGAAAGGGGACTGGACAACCCCTCCCCACCCCCAGCTTTGCTCAGATCAGAAGCAGCCCACCGAGTCAGGTGACTGCAGGTTTTACTAGTTCGTTAATGAAGGTGTAAGCATGACGTCACTCCCACGTGACCACTGCCCAATACCAGATACCCGACCCTTGTGTTTCCCCCTTCCTGCCAGTGCCCCACCCCTTGACTAATTTGCTTTTCCTAGAACTTCATGTAAACAGTATCATATAGTCTGCACTTTCAGGGTCGTTTCTTTTTTTCAACATTTTATGTGTGAGGTTAATCCTTGTGGTTGTATCTTTTTCATCACTGAATAGTATTCCATTGTGTACATATTCCACAATTTAGCCGCCTGCTGTTGATGGGCGTTTGGGTTGTTTCTGACTGTTACGAATAAACGTACTGTGGACATTCTTGAACATGGTGCTCCTTGCAGGTGGCTGCGTCTTGTAGTCAGTGTACCTTGAATTTTATGAGGACTTGCCAGGCCTTTTTCCAAAGTGGTTGTACCATTTTTACACTCCTGCCGACAATTTTGAGAGTTACGTTCGGTGCTGTCAGTCCCTTTGGTTCTAGCCATCTGATGAGTGTGAAGTCGTCGCTCACTGGCTTAAGTTTGCATTCCCCTGATGACCCATGACGTTGAACCTTTTTCATCCACTCCTTGACCGTTTGGATATCTACTTTTGTAGTGCCTGTTTAAGTTTGTTTGTTTTTCGTTTTGGAGTTCTTTTTCTTGTCTGGTTATTAGTCCTTTGTCAGATATATTTATTGAGAATATCCTATCCTAGCAGATTTAAAAAAAATAAGTGTGTGTTGTGTCACAGAGTTTGGAAACAAAACAAGGCTGAGGAGTGAGTCATAACATACAAGGAGATAGAAGAGGATCCTGGGGTCAGAGGGGGTCTTGACTTGAGCTGAGTCAGGGCTGGCTGCAATCCTGAGCAAGACGTAATCTTGTGTGTGTCTCAGGTGATTTCTTTGTCTCCAAATAAACTTGAGTGGTGTGGGGAAGCCAGAAGAAGTTTCTGGAAATTCCATCAACTGGCTATGCCGTTTCCCATGCTGGGCCTTTGCACGCGCTGCTGTCCAAGCATCACCTCCCTTGGAAGGCCCTCATTGAAGCTCCTCAGTCCTCCTGGGTACAGGGGAGATTCCTGGCAGGGCCGAGGGCACACCAAGTCCACCATAAGAGCCCAGGATCCTCCCTGTTTTTGATTCCCTTCTTTCTGTCCTAGTTTTAAATGTCTATTATCTCGTTGGGGTCTTTAAACCTTGCAGAAATCCTTTGTGGAACAGGCAGTGGATCAATCAAAGAATAAAGCAAGCAATCAGTCTTTACAGAGTTGAAAGGACTTGCCTCTATCTTTCAACACCAAAGCATGCTGGTCATGGAGGAGCCTTGGGGAGGGGGCTCCTGAATGAACCTGTGACCCCCCCCCAAAGTTAGAAAGCAAAGCTGGGTCCCAGCAGTCCTGGGGAGATGGGCCCTGGGTCATGAAAGCCCCAATGGCCAAGGCTTGGTGGGGCCACACGGAGACCGGGTCCCATGTATTGTACATAGGGTATCATTTATTCAGTCAGCCATTAATTCATTTAGCAAATATTTATTGAGCACCTACTGTGTGTCAGTCACTATTCTAGGGGCACCCAGTGAACAAACAGACCAAACTCCTTGCCCTTCAGGAGCTGACATTCTAGGGGAGGGAGAGGCACCAAGAAGGAAATAAATCCGTGGTCCGTCTCACTGAGACAAGGGCCCAGGGAGACTCAGTCGGGGGGAGGGGAGGAGGTGCCTTTGGAGAGGTTTCAGAGGGGGTATCGAGGACAGACCTCTACAGACCGGGCTTTTTTAATGAAAGACTTGAAGGAAGTGAGGGAGCCTGGTCCAGGCAGAGAGAACAGCCAGTGCAAAGACCCTGGGGTGGGTTTAAAGAGCTGAGGCCATGTGGCGTCTTCAGCTTTTATTCTGAGCCAGGAGGGGCCGTGGGAGGGTTCTGAACAGACCAGGGATCTTAGGGTTTTTGTTTGTTTGTTTTTTAATGTTGGAAAATTTCAAACACATATGTAAGTAGAGAGAATTATAAAATGAAGCCCAGCGTACCCATCGTGGCTGTGGTGTTTGTTTCTGTGTTTTTTTCTTTTATTAAAAAACATTTTAGGTAGTGTTTACATATAGCAAAAATTCCCCCTTTTTATAGTTTTGACAAATGTGTACCCCGTGCAGCTGCATCACAACCCAGTTGTAAAGCACTTTTATGACCCCCGACCCCGTGCTGTTCACCAGCCCCACATCCTCCCCGGGGAGCTCACCGTCCCGCCCAGCGGCCCCCTCCCCACCTCCACCCTGGGACAGAGCCTCTCCTGTCCTTCCTGCCTAGTGGATGCACGAGGGGCCTGACTTACAATCTTCCGAATAATCAGGAAGATATCCAGGAGACCGAGCCCCTCCGAGGTCCACGCCTGGGGTGGCGTGTCCTCCCGGGTGGCTTCTCCTCCTGCGACGTCATTCCTTCCTTCCTTGTATGGAGCAAGTGCCCTGGTTCTAGAGTCTGGAACTCGGCATATAAGGCACCAAAACTGCTCATGTGAGCTCTTTACACACAGGCAGTGTTTCCTCCAGCACACGTGGACTCATAGTCACTGTTTTGTAGTCTTTTTTCCCACTTAACAGTATAATGTGAGCAAGTTCCTTTGTTAATAGATAGGAAACCACAGAATCATTCTTTAAGAATATTCTTATATTTAATTTTTGATTATATAATATAGTCACATGTTTCCAAAACTAAAACAAAATGTACACAAGCCCCAGGGGACACTCAACCTCCCTCTCCCATCTTCCCCCGCCTCACAGAGGGAAGCATTCTCACTTGTCATGAATTTTTTCCAGTTTTCCACACATAAACCCAAGTAAATACAAATGTATATTCTTTCTTCCCATTTGAACCCCAAAGTTAGCATATAAACCCAAAGTGAAGCCTGTCACTGAGCCATGGGTCCTGCAGCCCGGTCAGTGCCAGCACGTGCCGAGGACCCGCCCTCCGCCCAGTGTGTGGTCATCCGCTGAGTGGACACCATGACGTCAGTAGCAGAGGACAAGGCCCTGGCAGCCCCCCTGCCCCACGGCCCTTTATTGTCAGGCACTTGAGTCATTTCTAAATACAGCCTCTGTCACGACTGCGGCTCTTCCATCTTAAGGAGACAATGATCCTCTGAGCGGCCCCTGTCACTGGGCCGTCGGGTCAGGCGCCAGGATCTCACTGCACTGGGTGTGTGCTGGGTGCTTCGGGGCAAGGTCTCATTTTCTCTCTCACCCCCGTGAGGGGCCAGGGTCCATCGAGCGAGCGCAGTGGGCTGCTGAAGCTCTCTGGGGGGAGGTGGTGGAGCAAGGACTCAGACCCGGGAAGGCTGAGTCCAGGGCTGATGTTCCAGGTGGAGGACAGGTCGGGCCTCCGGGCAGGCCTGGCCAAGGACCTCCCTAGACGGCCGGAGGCCCTGAGGCCCTTGGGGTAGATCGGGGCCAACAGTGCAATGGGGGCGGGCCCAGGCCTGCTATGGCGCAGGGACTGGGAAGGCAGGCGGGTGCTAGGCAAAAGGGGTCAGTGCGGAGTGTGGCAAAGTGGGGCTTCCTGCCCTGCCTCCCCCACTGGGGCTGACAGCTCACGTGGGAAACCTGGCGGGTCTTCTGACGTTTCAGTGAGAGCTGGAAAGAAGAAATGAAGCGAGGCCTCCTAATGCTCAAATGATGGCAACTGACTAACTGCACAATTACATGTGGCTACTGCCTGCTCGTAAAAGGTTAGCAGAGGGAGACAGAGGGTCTGGCAGGTAACGTCCGTCTACACGTTCATTGCAGGATTCTGGCCCGTTTTCTGGAGATGCAAATTTTTTTTTTTTTTTTTGCTGTACGCGGGCCTCTCACTGTTGTGGCCTCTCCCGTTGCGAAGCACAGGCTCCGGACGCGCAGGCTCAGCGGTCATGGCTCACGGGCCCAGCCGCTCTGCGGCACGTGGGATCCTCCCGGACCGGGGCACGAACGCACGTCCCCTGCATCGGCAGGCGGACTCTCAACCACTGCGCCACCAGGGAAGCCCTGGAGTTGTAAATTTTTTAAAATTAAAAATGTGGGGACTTCCCTGGCGTTCCAGTGGTTAGGACTCCGTGCTTCCACTGCAGGGGGCACGGGTTCGATCCCTGGTCGGGGAACTAAGATCCCACATGCCGCTCAGCGCGGCTCAAAAAAAAAATTATGGGAAAAAAGAGATAAAACCAAGTAGAATATGTGAATCTTGTCAGATCCTGGTTTGAAAAAAAAATCAGCCATAAAAAACATGCGGGGTTAATGGGATACTTGAAGGTGGCAGGTGTATTAGGTGTCTGTGGCATGATGGCTTTTTTCTTAGGTGGGATAATCGTGTTGTGGTTACGAGGAAAATGTATTTGTTCTCCAGGGACACATGCTGAAGGGTTCAGAGAAAAAGGTTATGCCCGTGAGAGAGCCCAGGAGCTCCGCGTGAACATGGCTGGCCCAGGCTGCTACTTCCTGTGTGATTTAAGCTTTGCATAATACAAATTTGAGGGGAAAGGGGGGAAAAGGCAGGCATGGAGGGAAAGCAGAATGTGTGTGGGTGCTAACTGTGGCCCCCAGTTTTCCACCTGTCATTTAGCCAGTTTGCTCCCACGAGCCGGGGAAACTGAGGCCCAGGGAGGAGGGAGTGTCCCCTCTGGCCGCTGACCTACCTTCCTGATTGGTTTCCCCACCCAGCGTGAGAGCAGGTGTCGGCCACGTGGGGACGGGGCCCAGGCAGCGCTTTCCAGGCCTTCGTCTCTCTCCCCCCACTTCATGGAGGTGGAAACTGAGGCCCAGAGAGAAGTGAATGGACTGGGCTGTTCATCAAAGGCCTCAGGCCTCCCGTTTTCCCTCTGTCCCCAGAGCAAGGACACTAGCTTTGGAGTCGGCAGGTCCGGCTCTGTCGCCAGCTTTGTTGTGTGACCTGGGGGACTCACCTGACCTCTCTGAGCCACAGCTTCGGGTGAGAAGGCTCCTGCCTGCTGCCCTGTGCACATTGGTGCTGTCACATGTCCCTCTGCCTTGCGTCCTTGAAATCTCAGCATCTCCAGCAGCCTTCCCACAGGCTGCCCTGGGCCTGAGCCCTTCCCCCCACAGCCTTGGCTGCCCCAGCCCTGGCTCCACCTGAGGCTTTCCCACCGGCCTCACTGCCAGCCTGTCCACATCCCCTCAGGTCAGCATTTGCCACAGGCTTCGGAGCCATCACGTCACCTTCTGAGCCTTGGTTTTCTCACCTGTGACACAGCAGAGACTGCCCCAACAGGAAGGGAAGACAGGCTTCCCTCCACCCTGCCCCCTCAGCTTTAATAAGGTACAATTTGCATACAATAAAATTCACCATTTAAGTGTGTTTGACAGTTTTTGGCAAATGTATAGTTAAGCAACGACCACCACCAGCATCATTTCCTTTATCACAAGTTCCCTTGAGCTCCTTTGCGGTTAACCCACCGCCCCCACCCTGGCAGCCACGGCTCTGTCTTGTGTCTAGTTTTGCCTTTTCCACAATGGCATTCAAACGGAATCCTGCCGAGTGTCACCTTTTAGGTCTGGCATCTTGGACTCAACGCCCTTGGGACGCACCGTGTTGTTCGCATATCTGGAGTTCGTTTCTTTGTTTCTGAGGAGTCGCCCATTGACGGACTGACCACATTCGTCTGTCCATTCGCAAGTTCTGTGGGCATTTGGGGTCTTTCCAGGATTTAGTTATAATGAATAAAGCTGCTATTAATACTTACATACAAGTTTTGTGTGTGTGTCAGTGTAGGTTTTCATTTCTCTTAGGAGTAGAATGGTTGGGTCGTAGGTAGGTATAGATTTGATTTTATAGGAGATTGCCAACATGTTTGTAGCAGATGTAAGCTTGTATATGTAGGATGGATAAACAACAAGGTCCTACTGTATAGCACAGAGAACTATATTCAATATCCTATGAAAAACCATAATGGCAAAGAGTATGAAAAAATATATGTACATGTGTAAGTGAGTACTTTGCTGTAGAGCAGTAATTAACACAACATTGTAAATCAACTAGACTTCAATGTTTAAAAATCTGTGTATAAAAAAACACCTTAGCTGTCCTAACAGGTGTGCGATGGACGCTTTCCGCGGTCTCAGTTTGCATCCCTGGTGACTGGTGGTGAAAGCGTCTTTTCATCGGCTTGTTTGCTGTCTGGATAGCTTCCTTGGTGAGGTGTCTGTTCAGGCCTTTTGCACATTTTTTATTAAGTTGTTTGTTTTCTTATGATTGACTTGTAAGCATTCTTTGTATATTCGGGGTACAAACCCTTTATCAGACATGTGTTTTGCAAATATTTTCTCTCAGGGTTGTTTTGAGAATTAAATAACACCATACACACTGAGTAAGTGGGTACTCTTATCGTTATTATTCTTTTTGCTACTGTTATTTATCACTCTGTTTTGTCCTGTGGATAGAATAAGACCTCACGCCTCTCCGCGCAAACTCCTCGTGGCACCTGCAACAAGGCTGCCCGAACCCCATCCCCCCAGGTCCCCGTTGCTGGGACTCCCTGAGGGGGCCCAGCCTCCGCTGGAGCCCAGGACATCCGTGTTGTTTGTTGTTTACATGTTCGCTTATCTAAACCATCCAGCTGGCCCTGGCCGCTTGGCTGGGCCCAGAGGAGGCTGCAGAGATGGCCTCGCCTCACCCGCCCCACTCTGCCCGCTGGACCGAGCCACATCCCGTCCGATCTCCAGCCCACGCTCCTCGTGCCAGCATGCACAGACACGCCGCTCATCTGAACCTCCTCACAGCACCCAGGACCCGAGTCCCGTGTGCCAGACGAGACAGGGGAGGCTCAAGGAGCCGGTGTGGCCGCCCAGAGTCCACAGCCCAGAAGGGGTGCTGCGGAGACCCTGGCTCTCAAGCCCTGAGTGTGTCATCTGCAGCACTGTCACTTGGCAAACGTCCCCCAGGCTGAGTGGAGGACCAGGGGAAGCAGACAGGGACCACTGAGCACCTGGCTCTGCGTGAGTGATCTCCCTCCAGGGAGTAGCTGTTATGGTCCCATTTTACAGATGAGGAAACTGAGGCTGAGAGAGAACAAGTGACTCAATAAATCAGTGGCAGAGTAGGATTTGAGCCCAGGTACCCTGGCCCCTCAGCCTGAGTGCTCGACTGCTGGGCCAGGCTGAACCCATGGCCTCTGTCCCTTCTGCGGGGCCTGCCCCAACTGGGTGAGGGTGGCGTGCACCTCAATGACCGTCACAATACCCGTGGGAAGTCAGCCACGCCACCCCTACTTCACCCATGACTCCCCACTTCCCTTCTCCCTTCAAGCTCATTGTGACCCCCCTCCCTGTCTCTGTACCCTCGTCTGTGCCGGGCTGCTTCCCGACTGCCCTCCCGACCCGAGCACCCCCTATTCAGTAGACCCTTCCGTGTGGACATGGCTGGCTCAGAGCCTCTGCTGGCCCCAGAGTGCGGAGGGCAACGTAGCCACATCTGGCTACACTGAGGAGCGTGTGCCCTTTTCCAGCCGCCCCCTAGGGACTGTCTTCCTCGGATACACTCACGTGGGTGGGAAATGGTGTTTGCACGAAGACATTCATTGTCAGCGCAGAAGACCGGAAGGCTCCCGAATGCCTGCCAGCAGGGGACTACTGAGTGCCTTGCGGGGGGAGTCACTCTGTGGACACTCTGTAGGCCGCTGTGACGAGGACGGCTGCTCTCCCCATGCTGAGCTGAAAGGACACTCGGGGCCTTGGGACGGTGTGTGGAGAACAGAGGCTGCCTTGCCGCGCAAAGATGCACACGGGCTACATCGCGGGGGGGCACCCGGGCGTCGGGGGACAGAGCCGGGGACACTTTTCACTCTATGTCTTATCCCTGTTTGAATTTCGAACTGAAATGTCTCCCTCCTCCGGAGGCCACCTCTGATTCCACCCCCTGAAGTGTCCCCACCACAGTGTTGTTTTGAGTAACTTGCGGGTCGGGTGACGAACCCCCCTTTTCTAACACTGCTGCCCGCCCACGAGTTCTTGGGGAGCGCCTCCCACCAGCCCTTCCCTTGTGGCCTTTGGGTTACACCGGGCAGCCCTGAGGGAGGGGCCTGGCGTCCAGCTCAAGACCCTAGGCGGCCTCTGAGTTGGCCCAGATCCTAGCCCTGTTCCTGCCTGACCTCAGGAGGGGGCTGGTTTCTCAACCCAGCCTCGCTGAAGCTCTGACTGTGTGCTGGGCACATTCTAATCCTCACCCTGACTCTTAAGAGTGAAGACCATTAAAATACCCGCTTTACGGAGGAGGAAACTGAGGCTCAGAGATCCCTTAACTCGCCTGGGGTCACACACTAGTGAGGGAAGAGCCAGAATTCCACCCTAGTGAGGCTTCCGGCAGCCCTTGGAGGGATATGGCTCTTCCTGGAGCTGCGAGGCCCCTCAGCCTGTAGGTGCCTTTCTCCTGCCCTGGATGAGGCTGAAACCTCAAAGATGCGCTGTCCTGGGACTGAGGTCTCCGAGCCAGTGTGATGAGGGCAGAACAGGGCTTTCGGGAACCCAGAGGAGGGAGCGGTAATTCCACCCAGAGCAGCGGGGAGGGCTTCCTGGGGAAGGTGGTGCTGGCACTCAGCCTGCAAAGATGAGGTGGCCGTCAAATCTTCAGTCCAACGTGTTCCCACCAAACTCGCTATCTTCTCTTCCCACACCTACTGCCCCACCCCATTTTATTTTATGATTGACACCCTCCTCCAGGCCCTGGAGGAGGCTGCGAGCCTCCCTGTAACCCTGGCCTCCTCCCTTGGCCTCTACCCTCTTCCTACCAGCCACTAAGGCTTCCGAGTCTTTCTCAGATCCCGTCCCCACCTTCCAGCCCCACTCCTGTCCCACAGGGACTTGCTCCAGCCTCCTCCCTGGAGGAGGAAGTCCCCGCTGGGTCCCTGCCCTGTGAGTCACGCTGTCACATGGGAAGTGCGGTAGGTAGCTCTGGGAACGGTCACTGCCCATGACAGCTGCAGAAGGGGTGTGGAGGTTTTGAAAAATGGCTGCAAGTTCTGTCATTCCACTCATTGTGGGGCAGGGTCGACGTCTCCGCCCCTTAGCACTGGGCGGGTTGCTTTGGTCCATAGAGTCAGGCGGCAGCAATACCAGCAGAAAGGACCATGCAGCTTCCACCCTCTGTCCAGCCCCTGTGAGGAAGCCCTGGCCAGGGACGGAGGTTGTGTGGAGGGGCTCCAGCCCAGGAGTCCTCCCAGCCCAAGTGCCAGACTTGGAAATGAATGGAAATGAAGGGCCTCCGGATGAGGCCCCAGACATCGTGGGACAGAGACAGCATGGTAAAAGAGTTGTTTAACACCAGTGAGTTTAGGGAGGTTGGAATGCGGCAGGAGATGAGCAGAGGGGGATTTTGTGACTTTCCCCATCTCTGATGTCATTCCTTTCTCGACACATTTCTGCAGGGACCTCTGAGGGGCTGGGGGCTGCGGAGGCAGTGCTGTCTTGGAACTCGGCCCAGGGTCAAACCCTAGAGCCACTGTTTACCCCTTCCCTGTGAAACTACGGGGCTGGATTAGAATCAGGGGACATTGGCCATGACCATCTGCTCCCCCCAAACCACTACATATACCCAGCCCCTGACACCACTGGAGTAGAGTCTTGGGTCACTAGGTGGTGTCAAGTCTCATGAGGATCAATTTGGGTAATCCAGGAAGGCTGCATGTAGGAGGCAGGATTTAGTTGTAAAGAACAGAGTCAAAAATAATGATGTCATTTTGCTTGTTTACATTAAAATATCAAAATAATATATTAACTGACTTTTTTAACATATTAAAATATTATATATTTAATTTATATTAAAAATAACAAATAATTCTTGGGACTTCCCTGCTGGCGCAGTGGTTAAGAATCCGCCTGCCAGTGCAGGGTACATGGGTTTGAGCCCTGGTCCGGAAAGATCCCGCATGCCGCGGAGCAACTAAGCCCGTGCACCACAACTACTGAGCCTGTGCTGTAGAGCCCACAAGCCACAACTACTGAGCCCGTGAGCCACAACTACTGAAGCCCACGTGCTACAACTACTGAAGCCCGTGTGCTTAGAGCCCGTGCTCCGCACCAAGAGAAGCCACCGCAATGAGAAGCCCGTGCACCGCAACGAAGAGTAGCCCCCGCTCACCGCAGCTAGAGAAAGCCCACGCGCAGCAACAAAGACCCAACGCACCCAAAATTAAAAATAAATAAATAAATAAATTTATTAAAAAAACAACAACAAATAATTCTTGCAGAAATGTTTGAAAAGAAAAGCATACCGAAGATAAACACATTCCTTGTGAACTTAGGCCCAGATATCATTACGGCTGGCCTGCTGGAGTACTTCCTGCCTTCCCCCCTTGCAACTGGGACCAGGCTGCAACTTTGGGCAAACTTTCCCAGTGGTTCAAACAAGCCACAAACCGGCTGGCAGAAGCGGGTGTTCCCACCAGCAGCAGAAGAAGCCAGGCCTGTGGTATGTGGTCCCGGCCGGCGTGGAGCCCTCCTCCCCTGCCCAGCCACCAACAAAAAGGTTATCATGCAGCTGGTGCCCTGGTCATTCAGAGAACAGCCCTGTGGAGGGACACCTCCGAGGGTGCCAGACCCAGCATCCTCCCTGCCACCTCTCGGCCCTCTAAGCCCCAAGCACAATAACCCCCAGGCCCAGGGCAGTGGAAGCCACTTGTCCGAGGAGCTGGGGGATCCTGGGGGCCGCCCAGCAAGTGTCAGAATCAGTCTGAGTCCTGGGCCTGGGGAGGAAATGAATTTCTTCCTCTGGGCATCAAGGCACCCCACCCCCAGCAGCCCGAGGGGGGAGGGCGGGAAATTCTTCTTTCTACCCGAGAGTGTTTGTGACCCTCCAAGTTCAAGCACTTGAACTTGTACTGTCTCTGGCTTTTCAGAGGACGACGTGTCGGCCGCTGGAGAGGGTCTGGGAGCAGAACGTTCCTCGCGGTGGGGCTCCGCGGTCTCAGGGCGCCAGGCCGTGCCCTCGCCCTAGGCCTGGGCAGCCGGAGGGAGACGCTGGTAGAAAAAACTCGACATTTATAGCATTTTCTGCTGCAAAGCGCTGGTCACAGTGCCCCGTGGGGTACCACGCAGGACTGATCTGGGGCTCGACTCGGGGTCCGATGGCCGGTCGGCCCGGATTCCTCCCCGGCGGGCCCCTCGCGGGCCCCGCGCCCACGCGACCGGCTCCGCACTCGGGCTCCGCTGGAAACCAGGCTGAGGGCAGAAGGGCGGCGCCGGGCGGGGTCGCAGGGCCAGCACCGCCGATGCTGTGGGAGGGCGTCTGGCCCGCAGGGCTCCTGGGAGACTTGCGTCTTTGTTCTTGAGCGGGTGGCCGGCAGGCCGGACAGCCCAGATCTTCTAAAAATATTCCATTTTTGGCTTTCCACGCCCCGGGCCTGCTGACCTCGTAGCCTCAGGCCCTCACTCCGCGGTCCTCGCCTCCTGCTTGGGCTGTACTCGAGACACGCTGGCCTTTAAGTGTTCCTTCAAGCGACTTCTAATTCTTATTAGATCGAGGCAGGCACATAGTGTTAGAAGTCAGACGGCACTGCAAGGCCTATGAGACCAGGAACAGAAAACCAGCAGCCACCTGCTTGCACCCGCTGACAAACAGGAACTGAGCACCTACTGTATACTGGGCTCTAGGCACTGGGGATGCAGCAGAGACCCAAACGGACCCTCCCTCAGCTGCCATTCTGGTGCGACTGCTTCCAACCCTTGTAGTTCCCCCTTACTTCTCAATCACATGCTTGTATTGCTATTTCTTTTTTCTTTTTTTAAAAATTTATTTATTTATTTATTTTTGGCTGTGTTGGGTCTTCGTTTCTGTGTAAGGGCTTTCTCTAGTTGTGGCAAGTGGGGGCCAGTCTTCATCGCGGTGCGCGGGCCTCTGACTATCGCGGCCTCTCTTGTTACAGAGCACAAGCTCCAGACGCGCAGGCTCAGTAGTTGTGGCTCACGGGCCTAGCTGCTCCGTGGCATGTGGGATCTTCCCAGACCAGGGCTCGAACCCATGTCCCCAGCATTAGCAGGCAGATTCTCAACCACTGCGCCACCAGGGAAGCCCCATTGTATTGCTATTTCTTTTCTCTCTTTTCGGTGTTAGACAGTATCTGATGCTTCCTACTACAGGCAAGGACTTAGTCCCTTCCACAAGGATCCCTGCACTTCCCCTGCCCCCAGTACTCACTCTCTTTTCGTCACAATTTTTGGATCTATCAGCATTTGGTGTTTTGGTTTACGTATTATGATTATGTAAATATTGTTCCCAGCTGAGCTGTGCAGTACTTTATGACTACATTTTCTTTTCTTTCTTTTTTAAAAATTAATTAATTAATTAATTATTTTTTGCTGTGTTGGGTCTTCATTGCTGCGCTCAGGCTTTCTCTAGTTGTGTCAAGCAGAGGCTACTCTTCGTTGCTGTGCGCGGGCTTCTCATGGCGGTGGCTTCTCTTCTTGCAGAGCACGGGCTCTAGGTGCACGGGCTTCATTAGTTGTGGCACGGGGGCTCAGTAGTTGTGGCTGGCAGGCTCTAGAACGCAGGCTCAGTAGTTGTGGCGCACGGGCTTAGTTGCTCCGCGGCATGTGGGATCCTCCCGGACCAGGGCTCAAACCCGTGTCCCCTGCATTGGCAGGCAGATTCTTAACCACTGTGCCACCAGGGAAGTCCCAATGACTACATTTTCTATTTTGTGTTATTTGTTTTTCCAGGAGTTGATAATTGCCTTGTTTTCTTCTTACATCCAGCTGGGCATTGAGGGGGATCGTTTCAATCTGGGAACTCATGACCTTCGTTCTGGGAAGTTGGAAGGCAGAACTCCTCCTTTCACAAACTCTTAGCTTATTTTCTTTTCATCCCTGCCTGCCCTTTCCCCTCCAGAGGGACCTGGTGTCTCCCAGGCTGCTGTTTCTAGGGGCTGCCTGTAGGTGGTCTGGCCGCAGATTGGCTTCCTCCCCTGTAGACTTTCATTTCACTTTCCTCTACTCTCCTAAGTTGGTTACCATTTTTCTATTCATTTAACAGCTTCAAAAGTTTTATAGATTCTGTCCCTGTCATTGCCTTTCCTGTTCTCTTTGTCCTTGTGAGTTTGTGCCTTAAAGTTTTCTTATTTTACTTTTATTTTAGTGGAGTTTTGGGAGGGAAGGGAGAAAAATATCTCTGTTCAGTTCATGGTTAATTAGGAGTCCCCCTCACCTTCTCTTTGAGCACCTGCTGTGTGCCGTGGACTATTTAAAGTCGGCTCCTACACCCAGTTTCACATAGCTCCTTTTTTGTCACCCAAGTTTGAGCTCAGAAGAAACCTCCTCCAGGTAGGCCTCCTTGACCACCCATCTAATGGAGCCACCCCAGTGCCTCTCTATCATGTTGCCCTGCTTTACTTTTGTTTTAAGCTCTTATCACTATTTGAAATTAATGTATAGATTTACTTTCACTGACTTTTCCTTCTTTTTCAACCTCCCCCAGAAGGCTGGCTTCATGACGGCAGGGACCCTGTCTGTTTTGCTCTTCACTGCCCCCTCAGCATGTAACATGGTGTCAGGCAAAAATAGATGTTCAGGAAATATGTGTTGAATGGATGGATGGAGTTGAGCCTGGGATCTTCAAGAGGCGATTTCAGCATAACTTAAGGAAGAAGCTGGTAATGGGCAGAGTTTCCTGGGAATGGAAGACACTGCCAGTGAGAGGGTGAACCCCTCATCAGGGAAGGGATGTAAGCCCAGGCTTGGGGATGGCTGAAAGGGGACACAAACTCTGAGAATGGATGTGATCACCTCCAAGGCCTGGCTGAGACAGGTGATTGGCTTAAGGTCACTCACCTCCATCCTGGTGGAGCCAGGACTCCCCTCAGATTGGAAAACAGCCCTTTGCAGGCAGATACTGGGCTGTGTGTGGATCGTGGAGTCAGCCCGGTCCGGACACAATTCTTTCTCTCTTCTCCCTGGTCCTGTGATCTTGGGAATGTGGCTTGTCTCTGTGTTTGCAGTACTTCTCCCCCGAACCACAGTGATGAGGACATCTCTCAGGCCCTGGATTCTAGGGGGCAGGCTTGAGCCTGCTAGTAAAATGCCTGATACACGACAGGCTGCTCCTGACCAGGGCTAAAAGCCTGGCTTTGTTCTACCTGGCAGTGGAACCTGGGCCAGCTGCTTGAAGACTTGGGCCTCAGTTTCCTTGTCTGTGAGATGAAGGTCTAACCACACTGGCCTTGCCGGGTCACGTCAAGTCTTGGGCTTGGAGTATAACGCGTGTCAGTGAACCCCTGGCCCTGCCTCCCGGGCGTGAAGTGCTATGTGTGAGGGCCTGGGGACACACAGGCTCCGGGCCAGGGCTCCTGGGATGCCCTGAGCCTCTGGCTGCCTGGAAGATTTCCTGGGGGGAAAGCCTCAGGGTTTCTGTGCAGCCGGGAAGGGTCCTAGGCAGGATACACCTGAGGGCTCAGTCAGAAGCGAAGCGCTTGTCATCTTCCCAGAAAGCGGTGGAGGGAGTTCAAGGGCGATGTGATTTGCCCAGAAGGAGGGTGTCGCAAACTACTTTAATTAATGGAAGCTTGGGCAGGGAAAACTCTGTCTCCGTCTGACCATTCCAACAACAGCTCTGCCATTGCCAGCAGCCTTCAGCCCCTCTCTGAGCCTCCACTTCTCATCTGTTACACTGGGATGATGATAACAGCTGCCCCTTGCTGCAGTACTGTGAGCTCCTCCTTTCCACAGCTGTTCACTGCATACCTGCAGTGTGTGGGGACCCTGCAGTGACCAGAGCAAAGTCACAGCCCCCATGCAGCTTGATTCTAGTGAGTCCACAGAATCATGAGCTTCAAGGGATTAGCACATAGTAGGGGCTCGATTCTGCTGGAGACGCAGGTGGGGTTTCCGCCGCTGGCAGAGATGGGCTCCCAGGGGGCAGTGTCAGGGAGAGCCTCCCCTCCCTGTTTCAGAAGTAGGCTTTGAGGGATAGGAATGAGTCAGGTGGAGAAGGCAGGGAAGGGCATTCCAAGCTGAGGGAACAGCCTTTGCAAAGAAATGTTCAGGGAGGAGAGCTGGGGTTGGGAGTGGCTGGACTGGGGAGAGCCTGGGGAGGCTCTCCGCTGAGTGAGCCTCGGCAGCGTTTGAGCTTGGCCAGCCGTGTTCTGGAAGGCGCTCTGGCTGCTGTGGAGGAACTGGGGGCAGGAAGCACGGGGAGGGGGAGGGGGAGAAGACGAGGTCCCGGAAGTGCCCAGGGCTCTGTAGAGTGACCAGCTCACGTCCAGCCGCCATGCCAGGGCTGGCCACCAGAGGGCACTGTGGGCGCAAGCTGAGGGGGCCCTTGCGGAGTCAGAGCCGTGTGCGGTGTGTGTGTCTGTGTGTGTGCGCGTGTTTGTGGTATCTGTGCACGTGCCTGAGCCTGCGTGGCCGCACCCCGCCGTGCTCACAAGCGTGTGCATGTGTCGTGGCCACGTGCATGCACGTGGCGGTGTGTGAACTTGGGTGTGAGCTGGGGGGGTGGGGGGCGAGGGCATGAGTGAGCACGTGCAGGGGTGAATAGAGGTGAGCGCAGGGCCCTCATCCCCCGCTGCTCCCGCCTGTTCCTCTCCCACCGGCCATCCACCTCAAGGCCTTTGCACACGCTGTTTCCTCCCCCTGGAATGCTCTTCCCCACACCCTCATGACACCTCCCTCGCCTGCTCAGGTCTTTGCTTACATGTCACCTGCCGGTGAGGCTTGTCCTCCCTCTTTAAAATTACAGCCCCACCCTCAGACGCACGCCAGTCCCCTTCTCTTCTTTCCCGGTAGCAGATCCTCCGGCGACTATAATTTAATTTGGGCATTTCGCTTGTGTGTTTCGTCCACCAGTCACCTCCCAGAGGGCAGGGCCTTGTGTCTGTCTCTTCAACGTCGTGCCCTCAGCGCCAGGCACACAGTCAGTGCTCACTACGGAGCTGTCGAGTTAATGAAGGGACGAGCTCCCGCCATCCCGGGCGCAGACATCCTCTCTCCAGCCCTTGGTAACCCCAGGCCCCGCCCACCTCAGCTCACACCCAGATCCTGATCTGACCACACCCCTTTCCCTGAGTCCACGGAGAAGGGTGTTGGGGACCTATCTTCTAGGAGTCAGGGCAAGAAGCAGCCTGTTACAGGGACCCTGTCCAATATCCCTTCTGGTTTCTGAGTGGTCATGGAGCTGCAACCAGCAAGGAAGGGACGACGGAGCCCTGCCTCCCCACCGGGCCCTCACACGGGGCCCCTTGCACAGCACCAACCCTCTACAGGGAGACTGTTTCTCGCTTCTCTGCCTCACGAGCTCACAAGCTCCTACTGGTCCTTAAAGGTCCAGTCTCAAAGTCACCTCCTCTGAGGAGCCTTCCCGACCTCACCTAGGTGGAGCCTGGCACCGTCCTGGGTCTCTTGCTCATGCATCTATTTATAGCAGCCCACATGGAGTTTTGTGATTCTTGGGCTGTCTGTCAGGCTCCCTGACTAACCGTCACCTCCTCCAACGGCAGGGCCTCGTCTGAGTCATAGGAGCAGGCCAGCATGGGACTAGAGTTGCTCCCAATGTCTGTGGCATGCTTTCTGTCTGTCCTTTGCTCATTCCTCAAACATTTTTCCTGGCCTACTATGTGCCAGGCCCTGGGCTGTGCATCAGGAATGCCCCGCAGCGAGTGAGTTGGCCAGATCCCCGCCCAGGAGGCGCTGACCGTCCAGATTAAGAGTCAGATTAAAAGCAGAGGAAATAGGAAAGGCATTGGTGGCATGAATGCTGTGCAGAGAATTACAACTGGTTTGGGGGTATGGCCGGAAAGCCTCTTAGGGGAGTTCATTTAAGAGGAGGCCTGCAGGATGAAAGGGACCAGCCCCAGCAGTCACGGTGGGAGGGTGCGGGAGAAAGATGTTTCAGGCAGAGGGAACAGCAGAGGCACAGACCGTGAGGCAGGACCGGTATTGGCGTGTACAAGGGGCAGCACTGAGAACCCTTGCATATGGCATGGAGCGGAGGGGGTGACAGGGAGCACGAGGGGAGCAGGAGTCCAAGTGGTTGGCAGGGGCCCGAACCCAGAAAACCCACCAGACCAGGCCTGCAGTCCCACTAGGGAGGTATCTGCTGCTGGGGCCCATTTTGCAGATAGAAAAGCAGCAGGACCCATTTGGGACCGAGCGCCCTGGGCCACTCCAGACACCCAGGTGTTGTGAGGCCGGGTCAGCTTCCTGTAGGAATTTTAAAAACATTTGCTGGGCACCTAGTGAGTGCCAGGACCTAAGCCAGGAACTTCCAAGCTTGCACTTGTGAACCGACTTCGGAGAGGCCGCCCTGTCCCCGTGGCACAGGTACGTCAACAGGCACGGAGTGGCTCAGGATGTCTCTGAGTGGCAGGGTTGGCATTTGAACCTGTAACCTGATGAGTCCATAGCTCATGCCTTTCCTCCTACTGCCTGGGGATGCAGGAGGAAATAATGACAATTAGCAGGCCTCCCCTTATCTCATCTTGCCCTCCCCATCACTGTGTGGGTAGGCCCTGCTGTCACCCCATCTTACAAGTGGGAGGGCACCTTACAAGAAGGTGGTGGAATCTGCTTCCCTCATGTGAGGCTCCTGGCAGGTCACACACTCACGCCCGCGTGAAGCGAGGGACTGACCCCGTGACCTTTGCCAGGGTGTCCATCCTAGTGACCTGGTCCCACTGCCAGATTGGTCAGTGGCTCCCGAAATCCTCCAAGGCTCCACGTGGGAGCCGAAGGGAGGGCTGGCCCGTCCGGACTGAATAGTCAACAAACACCTCCTGAGTGTCCGCGGTAGCCCAGGTCCCTTTCCACCAGCTGCGACCGGAGGCGCGGACGCGAAAACAAGCTCCGGGGTGACCTGAGTTGCCCAGGTCAGCCCCGCTAGGAAGTAGTCGAAGCGGGATCTGACCCTGGCCCCACCCGGGGGGTGCACTTTGACCCCCGCAGCACCCGCCTTCCCGCTCCCCGGGGCCGCAGCTGGGCGGGCCAGGGGTACCCAGGGTTTCTGCGCACAGGAGCCAGCGCGCGTGAGGCGGGGCCCGGGAGTGGGCGGGGCTTGCGTCCGGACAGGCAGCGGGAGGGACCCGCCGGGGCCTGGGGGGCGGGGCCTGACGGGTTTCCCGGTGGTGGGCGGGCTTGACAGGCGGTGGGAGGAGCCGTACCCCGGGCCAATGGAGGGCGAGGCTTGAGCTTGACGGGCAGGCCCCGGCCGGCGATTGATAGGCAGGGGCCGGGCACGGAGACCGGCGGGCCAATGGGTGCGCGGGGCGGAGCCTGCGTCGGCGCCGTCCGGCCGGGGCCCCCGCCGCGCTGCCCAGTCTGGCCCCGCCGCCGCCCGCCGCGGACGCGTACCGGCCGACGCCCTGCTAGCCGCCCGGGCCACCCGCCCGCAGCCATGAGCGTGCTCCGCCCGGGCCGAGCTCGCCGCCCCCTGGACTAGTCCCGCCGCCGCCCCGACCCGCCTGCACCATGGAATCTCCTGCCGCGAGCCAGCCCGCCGGTGTGCCCGCATCCAAAGGTAGGAACGCCCGGGCTGCGGACCCGACCTCTGCGCGGTCCCCCGGCCTGCACCCGGGCAGCTCCCCTGCCCGGAACGCCTCCCTTAGGTCCCGGGCCCAGCCGGAGCCCAGTTTAGGCCTTGGGGCTGCACCCAGGCCCGAAGTCGGGAGAGGGTCTCGTTCTGATCACCCCGTTCCAGGTCAGGAACCTTGCTTGGACCTCCCACTTTGGGCCTTAACTGCACCTTGGACAGGAACTCTCCCAGTCTGGGTCTCTCAGCTGGACCCAGGTGGGATTCACTCTGATCTTGCATCCAGCCCCCTTCCACTCCCGGGTCCCAGGGCTGTATCCAGTCTGGGCCCCCAGTGGTGCTCCCCTGCTGCGGATCTCTCTGTAAACGCCCCCTCCCGTGTGGCTGCCCTGGCCACGGTCCAGCTCAGAGCTCCCCGTCCTCTCCCCCAAGGCTCTCCACCCTCCTAGGTCACACATTGCCCCATCCCTGGCGGCCTGCACCCCGTCCTGCAGCTCTGTCTGCAGCCCTGTCTTCCGGGGAGCCTCTCTTGGCCTCCCACCCCACCCTACTGCATGGCCTCTCCATCGGCTCCCTCATCTGGACTTGCAAGCTTCTCTGTGCACGGGGGCGGGCGGGGGGGCGGTGCTCACCTCTGACGCTGCCTGTGGGTCCTGGGCTGGCTGCCCGGTGGGTGCTGGCCCTGCGATGGGCTTGCTCTTGTTTTCTGCAGGCAGCCGGCCTTCCTGGAAATGTCTGTGAGGTGGCGGCTGCGGCAGCAGGCTTTGTCATGCAGAGGGGGAGGATGAGACTTGGAGGGCGAAAGGGGGATTTTTTTTGGCAGGAAGAGGAAAGGATGTTTTTGGCATGTCGGAGTCTCAGCGGGCTGGGCTGTGTGAGAGAGTTCCAAACCGGACGCAGCCGTAATGAATGGGCTGCCCGCGGCTCGCTAACTTGCTGTCTCTGGGCCTCGGTTCCTTTATCACACCTACCTTCCGTGGACTCCTGGCATAGGATGTGAGACAGTGAATACTAAAGAGCTCTAGGCAAGTGTGGGTGATGAGATGAAGAGCTCAGAGGTGCTGGGGAAGGGGTACTTGCTGCGTTTTATTACTGTTACCATTCTTCTCGCTGGAAAGGCCTCAGCCATGTGGGATCCAGGCCTTGCCTCTGTTGGGCTGTAGCTGCAGAGTGAGGGGGAGAAAGGTAGCGGCTGGCACTTAGGGGGCCCCTAATCAGGGGTTGTCTCTGCCTCTTTTTCTCTGCGGTTGGGCGAGCCCAGGCAGCTGGAGGGCTTGTGGGGTCCTGGGGAGGGTGTGGGTCCTTCGCTGCCCCTGCTCCTGGCGGCTGCTGTGGCTGGGGCCAGAGCCCAGCCAGCCGGGTGGGCAGGGTAATTACGTCTTACATAAGTGGGAGGCCGGATCCCTGACCGTTGCCCAACCACTGTGAGTAACCCAGGAGGCACTCGAGGGGGAAGACGGCTGGGGAGGGACTTGGACTGCGCAGACCTCGTGGAGCTTGGGAACCGGGAAATCAGACACTTCTTTTCCCCAGATCCAGGTGTAGGCCTGGCCTGGCCAGCGCTGTGAGACCTCGGGCAGGTCCATCAGCCTCTCTGGGCCACAGTGTTTTCATGGGTGGAAAGAAGAGGTTGGAAGCAGTGTTTGTTTTTGAAGGCCCTTCAGCTCTTCCAGGCAGGGAATGCCTCATCAAAATAAAAATTAAAGTTGCAGGGTTGGGAAGGGAGAAGGGTCATGGGTGTGAAGGAATAAAGCACTTTGGGGAAACACTCAAATGCTGTGTGACCTGAGTCCCGGCATTGCCTTCTCTGAGCCTCTCTGCAGAGAGAGGGCCGGGATGCATTTCCAGTCTGTGGGTCCAGGTAACAGATGATATTGGGTGGGGACGCTGTCATCCTCTTTGGGGTCTGTGGCAGCATGTGGTGGGGAAGCCATAATGACCTCTTGCCAAAAATCCCAAGAGCTCCCACTTACCAAGGTTTTTCCGTGTGCCGTGCGCTAGCCCGTTTATTGCTCACAGCCCCATTCGCAGACGAGGAAGCTGAGGCTCAGAGGTGTTCGTTGCCTTGCTTGAGGTCACACAGCTGTGACAGATGGAGCTGCTGTTCTAGGGCTCAGCGCTCTTCTGCGTCCCATTTCTGTGATGGGTGCTTGGGCTGAGCTGGTGGGATGCTCCCCCTCCCCCGTCACACCTCTGTTCTGAGGCATCTCCTCTAGCCCATGCCTGACCTGGAGGACGGACTGAGCAGAGGTGATGTCTCCTGTGTGCAGAGCCCTTTATAGCTGGCACATTTCATACTCTCTGCGGTCCGGCCCATTTGTCAGGTGACAAAACTGAGGTCAGCTGGGAGGAGTGGCTTGACCCAGCCCTCCGTGTCCTGGGCACAGGCCACAGTCTGTCCTTCTCGCCACCTTCTCGAGGAATTTGGACCAAGCAGGATGTGGTTGGTGCTCGACCTTAGGGAGCTTTGCCTCTAAGCTTCCTGCCCTGCAGGGGTGCCCTGCCCCGTCCTCCGTGCCACAGCCCTTGGGAGTTTTCCGGGAGTGCGCGAGGCCCCAGGCCCTACAGCCCTGCCGTTTTCCCCGCTTCCTCGCCCACATGCCATCTCTGCCTGGGATCAGAGGCCGAGGGCAGCCGCGGCCAGAGGGCAGGGGCACGTTCGGTCGGCACAGTCTGGGTCTGCTGCCTCTGGCCACGTTTGTCCTTGGGGTGCCCCCACTGCACCGTGAGTGCTGCCCCCGTGGGCACTTCCTGGTTGATCCTCAAGTGGCTCCCGGATGCCTGACGGTGACACTGAGGCTGCAGGAGCACCGCGTCCCGGCCCTTCCTGCTGTGCAGCTGCCCTCCCCTGACCTGCCCTGTCCTGTCCTGTCCTGTCCTGGCTCTCGGAAAGATTGGAAGGTGGCACTTGGGGACTTCCCCCACCCCTGGCGTGACGCACAGGAAACTATCCGCCAACCTGTGGCTCAGGGCCTGAAGGGAGCAAAGTTCTCAGTCGCTTGTGTGGGGAGAGGGCCGGGGCAGCGGAAGGCTTCCGGCGTGAGTCAGCGGGCACTGGGCGCTGACTCACCCGTGGGGCACGCCAGCCGGCTGGCTGCAGCTTAAAGGGCCAGTGCCTGGCCGCTGGTGGGTGGGAGGGGGCTGGAAGTCCCCACCTCTCGGGCAGCCTGTGGCCCGGAGCTGGGCACGGAGGTGGCCACCCTCCTGGACCTGGGATAGAGCCGGGAGCCCCCTCCTGGCCCTGCGCCCACCCCCCCGGAACTTCCTCTGTTAGGCAAGGGCCCTGCTTCCTCTGTCCAGGGAGCAGCGGCCGTTTCCCGCCCTTGGCCCAGGGCCTCCTCCGGCTCCGATGTGCTCCCGGGGGCCGCGGGCGGCCGAGGAGCAGAGGTGGTGCAGGGTCCCCTGGGCTCTTGGGAGACAGGGCTGTGCAGAGGTGAAGACTCTGCCGTCAGATGCCAGCTCAGCCCCTTCGCTGTGACATTGGACGTCCGCTGCCTACTGTAAATGCTTTCAGTCCCCTGGCACCGCCCGGCTCTCGGATGTGAGGCCTCGGTTTCTTCACCTGCAAAATGGGAGTGGGAACCCTGCGTGCCGTCTTGCCGGCAGCCGCGAGGACAGGTGTAGACAGCCTCATTCCACTCTTACTAAGTGTCGGGTCCTGGGAACAGCGAGACTGCCCTCTGCCCACAAAGAACCTCAGCGAGACAGGAAGTAGGGCAGAGCCTGGGCTCGGGGGTTCGAATTCTCACTTGCTCCACTGCTTCCCAACTTCCTCACGTGCCCTCTCTGACCCTCAGTCTCCTCTTCTGTAAAGTGGGAGAAAACAGCCCCGCACAGGGTGGTGGTAAAGGTGGGAGATGGTGTTTGTCAAACAAATGTCACCTGTTGTTATTTTCTCATCGTTACGGTGGTTCAGTTGTTCGTTGCTGGATGAATGCCAGCATGGGGACCTCTGGTGATGGACTTGAAGCTCTGTGACACGACTCTGGCTGCAGGGCCCTGTAATGGCAGCTAGAATATACCAGGTTCTTTCCTCACTGCTCCCCAAGCTGGAGCTGGGAGCTTCATTGCCTCTTGGGCCTTCCTGGGGAGGGCTCGCGGGGAACGGAGAGGACGGCGGGCCTGCCTCGGCCTGCACATCGGCGTCCCCTGCAGCATGGGGGCGTGTGGGACCGGGAGTTGGGAGGGTGGGAGCCTCCTAGGCCAGCCCCTCAGTGGGTGGAGCTCCGTCAGGGCCAGGTGGGGCACCTGCTGCAGGAGCGCAGGGGTAGGTGGAGAGCGCCCTAAGCGCAGAGCGGAAGGAGGCCGCGGAGGAAGTGGTTCTGAGGGTCCAGCTCCAAGGCCTCCGTGTCGGTGGGCGGCAGGGCTGAGCTGAGTGGGGAGCAGCTGGGCGGGGCCTAGGCCGCTGTGGGGAGCATCGTCAGCGTCTTGGGAGGGGACACTGTTGGGTCCCAGAAGAAGAATGCCACGCAGGGCCCTGTCCCAGCTGGGTGCGGCGACGGGGCGGGCCTCCCTGAGCTCAGCTTCCCACGCTGGGGCTCATCGCCTTCCCGGGACCGGCCGGGCCTCTCGGTGTGGCCCCTGTGGTCAGGCCTGCTTCCCCAGCAGTGGCCGTGGAAACCCCCTGAAGACTCTTGTAAAGGGCGTGAAGAGCAGGCAGGGCTGGGAGGCAGCCCCTCTGCAGCTCAGACACCACGCTTGGGCCCATGTTCCACCCCAGAGGGGGTCACCAGGCTCACCCTGACAGGGCTTCCCCCTGCCCCTCCCCCCAGTCCTGGGCACAGGTCCCTGTCACCCTCCCCCTGTCCTGAGGTCCTCTCTGGGGTGTCCTTGCAGGCTGAGCTGGCATCCAGGGGCTGCCCTGGCTTCTCTGGGAGGCGTGTCCAGTCGCCCCTCTCCCCTGGTGCTCGCCCTGGGCCGCTCTGCACTGGCCCTTCTGCCCTGTCAGGGCAGACACCGGAGGGATATATGGAATGTACCTGTACGTTTTAAAGAATAAAGAAAAGTGAATTCTGTATACCCAACACCCCGCTAAAGAAATCTCAGCTTACTGTGCGCCTGCAGCCCTTCAGCGTTGCCTCTCCCTGACAACCGTCCTGATGCGTGTGCTCATCATTTCTGTATTATTGTTTTCTTTTTTTTTTTTTGCGGTACTCAGGCCTCTCACTGTTGTGGCCTCTCCCACTGCGGAGCACAGGCTCTGGACGCGCAGGCTCAGCGGCCATGGGTCATGGGCCCAGCCGCTCCGCGGCATGTGGGATCCTCCCGGACCGGGGCACGAACCCACATCCCCTGCATCGGCAGGCGGACTCTCAACCACTGCGCCACCAGGGAAGCCCTGTATTATTGTTTTAAATCAAGCCCTAATGTACGTGTGGTGTCGTTAAGCTCACTGGCCTGCAGGAGCCCCAGGCCGGTGTCCACGCCATGGTCCGTGGGACCAGCATTGGTGTGTAGCGGTGTTGGGGGAGCGGCTAGAGCTGGCTGGCGATCAGGCGCTGCACTGCGGGGGTGATACCGGGACCTGCGTGGAGGATTCAGCGTGTTAACACGTGGCAGCACTAAGTATGGGGCCTCAGGGTTAGCGTGTCTGAGTGCCTGCAGCTGTTATTACTGTTGCTTCAAGTGAACGTTCAGCCCAAGCGGCGCAGTGCTCGGACTGCGCAGCTGTACCACAGCCCTGAGTTGCCTCGTCTGCGTCACTGTGCAGCTTCGAGGGTTTGTCTTAAGGTTTGCACGAGCCAGTGGGCACGAAGGGACAAGTGAAGGGCCTCGGATGTCCGCGGAGGTGTTTGGGTGCCACCAGGAAGTAAAAAGGGGGCCACGGGGCATCGCTGTGCCTCCCTAGGTCGCTGCTTCCCCGGCGTTGGCGGTCAGCGGCTGCTGAGGCCTGGATGGGAGGCTGCCCGAGGCCGCTCGGCGCGGGCGCTGGAGAATGTCTCCTGCCCTTTGTTCTTCTGTGCACCTGGGTCTGGGCCTCCGGCCCACGCCACCCCCTCTCACTGCAGCCCAGCTCGTCCCGGCCCGAGTTGCCCTGCGCAGACCCGGATAGTGTGGTTGGACCGTTGCTGGGTGAGTCTGCGGGCACTTCCAGCCCGAGCCCCCTGCCTGGATTCCCCCGCTGCAGAGCTCTCCAGGTTGCCTCCTCTTCCCCGTCAGCCTCAGCTCAGATCTCACCTCCGCAGGGTCCCCTGCTTCCCTTTTCTTCAGAGCACTTAGCACTGTGGAAATCGACGTAAATGGTGTGTACCCGGACTTTGTTAGTTGGCTTTGTCTGTGGCCCTGTCTCTCCCCAGCCCCGGGCGTCTAGGGCCGGATCGTTCTGGCTTGTGGGGCAGCACCTCTGGCCTCTACCCACCAGATACCAGTAGCATCCCAAGTTGTGACAGCAGAATGTCTTCAGGCTTTGCCATGTGGCTGTGGTTAGAGCGTGATCCTGGGAGGGCGGGGCCCTGTCTGCTCACTGCTGAAGGGACGGATGCTGTGAGCTGGGTGGGCTTGGGACCCTCCCCACGGGCTCTGCAGATGAGAAGGGCCCTGGAGGTGGGGGGGACGAGGGATGCCGAAGGCCTCTGAGGCCAGGGCCTGGCCCGGGGGCCACCGTGCCGCTGTGGGGGCACAGGGCAGGGCTGCTGGGTTGAGCGGCCGCCCGCCCAGCCTGGCACTCCCCTGTGGGCTCGGTGCTAAGGGCACCGTGGCGGGTGCGGGCCTGGCCCGTGGAGGCTCCCAGGAAACGGAGAGCCCTCCCCTCTGCGGGACCTTGGGGAAAGGCCACTGCAGAGCTGGGGAGCCGGTGTGAGGGGACGTCCCTCCTGTGCCTGCCTCTCCCCCCGCAGAGCGGTAACGGGGGGATCACGATATCGGGGGTGGGGGTGGGCCTTGGCTTAGCTTGGTGCAGGTCAATGTACTGCCCCCCGAAAGCCTCTGCGTCTCGGGGCCTCAGCTTGCCCACTTGAGCAGTGGGAGCGGGTTGGCCTGGTTGGTCTCTCTCTGTGGGACTCCCACAGGATAGAGGTGGCCAGCTGGGGGCAGGGCCAGGCGGGGGCGGGGGCGTCCTTGGACATCTGGCCTCTGACACCTCCGTGGTGGCATGCGCTTACTTACCTGATGGGCACGGACCTGGGGGACCCAGGACGTCTCCAGCAGGATTGGAAAGCACGAGAGGCACCCCAAATATCCAAAAGTAGGAGGCGGGAATAACAAAGTGGGAGCCGGTGCTGCTTTCGTCGGGGATGAGACAGAACGTGGCGGGGTGTGGGGCTCCCGTGCGCGCGAGGCCCGGCAGGGCCCGTGGTGCGGGGCTGTCTGCCCTGCCCCCCGCCGCGGCCGCAGCCTGAGAGCCGGGCACGGCCGTTTTGTTGGAATCTCCCCAGGCCCCGCTCAGGGTCTGCTCCCCACCAGACGCTTGCTGTGACCTCGCCTGGTGCCTCCTCTCCGACCCTCTCGGTGCAGCAGACCCGTGAAGACGCTCCGGGGCTGCTGAGGGTGTTGACAGAGCGGCCGTCGGGGCTGCGGGCCCCGTGTTAGCTTGGGTCCCACGCGTTTCCAGGTGGCTCAGTCTAATCTTCCTCGCGCCAGGACCACTAAGGCAGGGGACTGGACCGCGCGGGATGCGCTGATACCCGTGCGAGGTCGGTCCGTTGTCCCCACGTCACAGTTGAGGCCCAGAGAGGTGAAGTCGTTTGCCTGAGGGCACCCAGGTAGGAAGTGGCAGCTTTGCAGTTCGAGCCCGGGCTGCCTGGCTCCAGAGTCAGTGCTGCCTCTGAGATGTACCTACAGGGCTGTGACTTGTGTGGAGCCGGCTGGACGCGGGAGAGCCAGTTAACAAGGGCGCTTCGCTGCACTGAACAGGCAGAAGCTGAGGCTCACGTCAGCTGGGACAGAGTTGCAGGGAAGAGCATTCTGGGCAGAGGGAACAGAACCAGGAAAGGCCCTGAGCTGGGAACGACGGTGGCTCATCAGGTCATGGCTGGAGTCCTCGTGGCCTCCTGTGGCTCCCCTGGAAGGCCGGCGCGGACGAGGACACAGGCACCCGGTACTGTGCGCTCCTGCACCGGGAGCTGGCGGGCTCGTCGTGCTTTGCTGGTGGCAGCCCACAAAGTCTGTTTGTCGTGGTGACAGTCGCCACAGTGGCCTGCACCTGGGCAGCCCTGGCCCGGAGCAGACAGTGGGAGGGGCCGGTGTCCTGTTTCTGGCCGCCCCGCAGACCCAGTTGTGTCACTCTAGACGTAGGCCCGGGGACCCTGACAGGCAGGGGGTCCTCGCCCTCCTCCCCTCCCCCCCACCAACACTGCAGCCACAGGCAGGGAGACTGAAGCTTGTCAGGGGGACGTTCCCAAAGCCCGGGGCGGGCCGTGGGTGTGCAGGCTGAGCCCAAGAAAGGTGGAAAGGGGGCTGAGAGCAGAGAAGGCGCAGGAGGGCCTGCGGCTGTGAGCCCCGGACACCCCCACGTGGATTGTTGCCTCTTAACTTAAAATGTTTTATTTTCTGGTTACAAAATAGCATCAAGTCAAGAATAAAAGCCACCCGTATTTCTCACTCCTTAGCATGGATTTTTTCACCTCTGCAGAGGCGCTGATGATAACTGTGGTGTCCACCTGTGGGCCAGTAGAGGGCCGCCTACTGTGTGCCTGACCCTCGGCCTTGCCTTTTCGGGTGGCAGGTGCACCTCCGAGCGGGTGAGAAGTAGAGGTGCGGGCAGGAGGGCGCTGTGCCGGGCTCCAGCCGGGTTGCAGAGCTGGGCTTCCTCTGGCCTGGCCTGTGGCGTCCGCACGCCGTGGACCCCTGCGCCACCTTGGGGCCTGGTGGTGACTGAGTCTGACCCGGGGCAGCACAGGAGTGGCCTCAGGAACCGAAGCCCCGGCTTTTCTGTTTTCCTCTTGGCGTGTGGAATGTGCTGGCTTCCCTTGGGGGGGCGTGACAGGCCTGTCCCTTCCTCCCTGCAGGAGGGGCGCTGTGAGCCGCTGGCCTGGCCTGTTGGGGTCTCCAGGTGTGACTCCTGGCCAGACCCTTGACTAACGTGCAGTGACTCCACCTCCGAGCCTCAGTTTCCCCAAGTAAAATGAGGCTAAGAGCTCCTCTTCCAGGGTCGTCGGGGCGTCTGGAGGAGATGGGAAGGGCCCGTGTGTGAGTGGCAGGTTGCTGCTTCATGGGCGAAAGGACTTTGGAGGGAGACCCCCCCACCCTGGCCCCTGACAACCAGCCACCTTGCCTCGTCTGTAAAATGGGACGAAATCTCTCCACACACAAGGTCACGATGGGGCAGCTGGCACACCCCCGTGCTGGGGGCAGGCAGTGGTGCCAGTCAGGTCCTGGACGGGCCCTGGGGGCTCAGAGGTGGTGAAGCAGCTCGATGCAGGCCGAGCACTGTCCTAAGTGCTTTATCTGATAACTCTGCCGGGAGGTGCTGGTTTTTTTGTGTGTGTTTTTTTTAATTTGGTTGTGCTGGGTCTTACTTGCGGCAGGCGGGCTCCTTAGTTGTGGCATGCAGGCTGCTTAGTTGTGGCATGCGAACTCTTAGTTGTGGCATGAATGTGGGATCTAGTTCCCTGACCAGGGATTGAACCCAGGCCCCCTGCATTGGGAGCGTGGAGTCTTAACCACTGTGCCAGCAGGGAATTCCCAGGAGGTGCTGTTTTTGTCCCCATTGTATGGATGAAGATACTGAGGCCCAGCCTGTAAGGGGCAAAGGTGGGATTTGAATTTGTGGCAGAGAGAGCCCATGCTTTTGGCAGCAGGGTTGCGCGAGAGCCGAGCCTGGTGTGGAGTGAGCAGGGGCCCCAGCTCCGGGGCTGTGGGCTGTACCATCGGAGCACTGACTCGGCCGCAGGCCCGGGGCCGCCTGGGTCAGGGCCTTTGGCCAGGACTGAGGCTCTCCTGCCGGCCGCCAGGGCACAGACGGATGCACCTCAAGCCTGGCATCTGGGGGCCCCTGGGGGTGTTTCTATGGAGAGGCTGCAAGTGTCTGCCTACGTCACCCACCGTGGGGTAGATGCTGGGACCCCAGCCCCACCGGACTTTTCCTGGTGGTTCTCCCAGCTCTCAGGGCAGCTGGGCGCGGGCCTCGTCTTCCCAGGGGCACTGATAACCCCTCCTATCATGGACAGTGGTGGCGGCCCCGCCCCCGCTGCTGGGCCGGAGCGCGTGGGCCTGTCTGGATTCACAGATGAGGCGCTGAGGCTGCGCAGCAGGGTGTGCTGGAGGCTTGATCCAAACCCGGTTCAGAGGTAACTTCAGGAGGGTGTGCACAGGGTCTCCTGGCGCCCTGTGCGCACCTGCGGCACGAGGCACGGAGCCGTGGGCGGGAGGCGGAAGGACGTGCCTGCGGGAGAGGCACATGGGCACCGTTTCTGCTCCGGGTGGTTTCGGGAAGTCCTGGTCGAGTCCCAGGTCGGCCCAGGGCGCTCGATGCCGATTCTTCTTTAGCACCGACCGTGTGCCGGGCACCGGGTCGCACTCTTAGCTGGCCAGAAAGTCCTGGAGAGGCGACACTTCTTGTCAGTCCCTGGCGGTGAGGGGTGAGGGAGGCGTCGCCTCGGGACTCAGGCCCACCCCGCACCCTGGGGGGTGGGAGTGGGCTTCCTGGGGCCGTGTGGTGAGAATGTGCACAGGCTGCGGCCTCCAGGGTGAGTGGGCCCAGCCAGAGCTGGCCCTGCCCGCGCCTTGGGTGGTCTTCCTCCCCTGGGACGTGGACCCCGCCAGGCCCCTCTCACCTCCCACCCTGTTGGCTAGAGCTGGGGGTGGGGCTCCTCACAGATGGGGATACTGAGGCCCAGGGGCACTGCAGTGTGCCCGGGGCAGTGGGCAGGGGTGAGATGAGGCCATGGGTGCGTCCTCCAGGCCTGGGTATGCCCTGCTTTGGCCCCTGCAGGCCTGCTGGCCTTACTTCCCGCTTCCCCAGGAAGGTGGGCCCCCAGGAACCTCCCCCGCTCCCAGCCCGGCGTGAGCCTGGGCGGGGATGCCGACAGCATCAGGGGTAGCTGTGGGTACAGGCACCTCAGCCTCGCCGCCTGTCCACGGGGAGGGCTGTGTGGAGGGCTGGGGAGCTGGCCCCAAGCACAGGCAGGCTTGGCGGCAGTGGGAGCTCGGCCGGTCCAGCGCCCTCGCTCCACAGGGGACGTCCTGCCCTGCCCTGGCCAGCCCCGGCTGTGGAACCAGCAGACCCGGGTGCACATGCGGTCCTTTCCTGACTCACCTTCCTGCCCTTGGCCCTGGCCCCGTTTTCCAAGCTGAGCCGGTGCCCTGGAAGGTGGTGTTTGTCCTCATGCTGTGTCCAGCTGGGGCCCCTTCTGGGGAAGCTGAGGCTGAGAGGGGCGGGGCGCCTGCACACAGGGTCCCGGCCCACGGGCCTGGCTGTGGACACCCCAGGCCGGGTTGCATGTGTTGCCTGCCGGCAGGGCCCCCAGCCTGCATCTGCGCTCCAGCACGACGGGTGGGGACGTCGAGGCTCAGAGGCAGGGTGGGCGGCAGAGCCGGGGCTCCGGCTTGGTGGGTGCCCCCTCACCGAGGTTAGCACTGCATGGGGGTGGGGCGGGTAGAGGCCCTGCTACCTTCCCAGGCTGCTGGACAAAGCCCCACACACTGCGCGGCATCAACACCGCAACCTCCTGTCCCCCGTCTGGAGGCCGGAGCCCATCCAGGTGTCGCAGGGCTGGTCCTGCTGCGGCCGTGACGGGAGGAGCCTCCCCAGTCTTGCCCCCGGGACTGCAGACGGCCATCTTCTCTGACGCGTGTCTGGCTCTGTGTCCAAATTTCCCCTTTTTAAAAGGGCACCTGTTATGTTGGATTAGGGCCTCACCTTAAAGACCTTGTTTTAACCTGATCATCTTCTGTAGCTCTCCAAATAGGGTCATGCTCGGAGGTACTTGGGGTTAGGACTTCAGCTTTCAGGGGTTAGGACACAATTCAGGCCTTCGGAAAACTTGGGACATAGGGCTCTGCGTGGGTGGGAGCGCGGGGGCCTGATGGGGGCCGTGGGGGCCAGTCTGTGACGGTACGTCTTCCTCGGAGGTGCCGTCTCTTCTCAGGTGGCTGTGGGGTGACTGTTCCAGGAGGACTGGCGGGGCTCAGGCCCTCCAACCCAGGCTGGGCACGTCCTCTGGGCTCCCGGAGGCCCCGGGGCCCCGTCACGGCGCCGACTTCGCTGACCCTCGGCGTCTATGTCTGTGCCGGGGCCCTGGGGCTCCTGCCTGTCCCGGGAGACGCTGACTGAGCGGTGGCTGAGCGGACGCTCCCTTCTCTCCCTCCCATTTAGGAAAGTCCAGGAGGAAGAAGGATTTACGAATCACCTGCGTGTCCAAGCCGCCGGCGCCCAGCCCCACGTGAGTTGGCCTCGGGTTTCCCCTGGCGCCGCCCAACGGCCTCCTGAAGGGGCCACCGTGAGCCGGGCCCCTGCCTGGGCAGCACCTCCTCTGGGCAGCTGCGGGGGCCACGGGCCTCGCACGTCCGCTCAGGGCCCTGCTCTCCTGCTGAGGACGGAAGGCGAGGCCCTGGCCGCGTCCGCGTGCTGTACCGCGTGCTGCCCCGCACACGCTCCGTGGCTGGGGGTGGGGGCTCCCGGGCAGGATGTGCACCAGGCTGGGCTGCCCGCTCAGGAGGGCGTGGCTCCCCGGGCTCACGGCCCCGCTCCTCCCTGCAGGCCCCCCCGGAACCTGGACTCCCGGGCCTTCATCACCATCGGGGACAGGGTAGGTGTTGTCGGGCCCTGGGAGGTGGCTGCGGGTGGTGGACAGAGCTGGGCTGGGGCGGAGCGCCGGCTCCCCGCTGCTGACCAGTGGCCCGTCTGGGGCAGAGGTGGTGGCTGCCTCCTGGGGCCCTGGTGAGCCGGAGCCGGCGTGGAGCGCCCCGACCTCAGAGGAGTGGTGCTGAGCGCGCAGTTCCCCGGCCCTGCCCTCGGGGCCGGTGCCCGGGCACCTGCGTTTCACTCGCACTTCCTGATGGCTTGGGAGGCCCGGCTTGGGGACCGTGTGTGGACCACAGGACACGCCGAGGCTGTCCCGTTCGTCCCCTGCTCACTCCCTTTTATGGCTGCTCCCTGTGAGGTGAGGCCCTTCTGTTGTCCTGTCCGCGTCCCCGGTGCCTGAAGCAGGGACTTGCGTGTAGTAGGTGCCGAACGAGTGGTTCACTCTGTCCACCTGAGCGGGGTGGGGCGAGAGGGAAGGAGCATCTCTCAAGGGCCCCATGCCGCTGGGAGCACTTTCCAGGCTGGCCTGCTGACACCTTGCAGCAGCCCTTGGAAGGAGGTGCTGTGCCTGTCCTGTAGAAGGTGAGGGGAGGCTCAGAGAGGTTAAGTGAGTTGCCCCAGGGCACACAGTGGAAGTGGTTGGGGCAAGATTTGAGCACAGGTCTGACTGGCTGGCAGTCCTCTCTTTCTGCTGCCCCAGCATCTCCACTGGCGCCTGACTTGGCCCCCGTGAACCCTCTCTCTTTTGTGTCCCCCAAGAACTTTGAGGTGGAGGCGGATGACCTGGTGACCATCTCAGAGCTGGGCCGAGGCGCCTACGGGGTAGTGGAGAAGGTGCGGCACGCCCAGAGCGGCACCATCATGGCCGTGAAGGTGAGCAGGGCCCCCAGCCTGGGGCTGTCAGGGCCGGGGGCACCGGGGGCCGCGCACCTGCCTCCCAGCCCCTGACCGCAGCCCTCGCCCCGCAGCGCATCCGTGCCACCGTGAACTCGCAGGAGCAGAAGCGCCTGCTCATGGATTTGGACGTGAACATGCGCACGGTCGACTGCTTCTACACCGTCACGTTCTACGGGGCCCTCTTCAGAGAGGTGGGCCCTCGGGGGGCGGGCCCGGGGGCTGGGGCTCAGCCAGGCCCAGGCCGTGGTGGGGGAGACACTCCAGCCTCACCACAGGCTGGGTCAGAGCTGGCAGGGGGCCCAGGGGCTTGGGGGTGCCCCAGGGGGTGCCGCACCCAGCCTTCTCAGAAGGCTGTCTCGGGTAGGGCGGGCGGTGGGGGGCTGGCGGAGGAAGGGCCCGTCTATGCCCCGAGCTGTGGGGCGGCGGGGGGGCGGGTGTGGGGCTGAGGCAGGAGGGGTCTGCAGGGCCGGGGCATGGGGCTGAGCTGGCACAGGCAGGCCCCAGAAGCCCCCACTGGAGGGACACAGTCACTTCTCTCTGGAGCCTGCCGTGGAATTAGGGGTCAGATGGGGGAGCGCAGAGGTGACAGCGGGGGTGGGGGGCTGCCGTGTGGAGCCAGCAGAGTGGGCAAGCCTCGGGGGAAGGGGGAGGAGCTGGGAGGTTGGGGCATCCGCAAAGGCTGAGGGGTGTAGGTGTGTCGGGGGCGCTGGCCGGCTCCGGGGAGGTGGGCACGGGAGGACGCCGGCCCAGGCAGTCCTGGGCGGGCATGGCTGAGTTCCCGATGTCCACGTGCAGGGAGACGTGTGGATCTGCATGGAGCTCATGGACACATCCCTGGACAAGTTCTACCGGAAGGTGCTGGACAAGGACATGACGATCCCAGAGGACATTCTCGGGGAAATCGCTGTATCTGTAAGTGGCTCAGGCCCTGCTGGGGTGGGGGTCCTGATGTTGTTGTCTCGGGCAGAGTCGGGCCCCCAGTGTGGCCCCCGGCTGTGGCCCTGAACCTGGGCGGCTGCCCCTCGAAGCCCAGCTGCCGCCACCCTGGGCCAGAGCCTCCCTGCTGAGGAGACCGGGGCGCCTGGAGCCGCACAGCTTTGGCAGAGCAAGGCCCTCTGGGGCCACAAGAAAGGACTTGGTGTTTACAACTTCCTCATGCCCGGGACGAGGCCGCTCTGGGGCAGCTCACAGAGGCATGGTGTCGGGGGAGGGGTTCGCATCCGTGCTTGCCTCCTGAGCTTGCATGTTCCTAGGGCAGGGCGGCAGCCCCGGGCATGAGCGCCCCGGCAGCCAAAGCAGAAAGGGAAATGGAGTCAGCGAACCAGCGGTCCTTCCTCCTGACCGCACCTGCGAACGTGCGAACATCCCCCTGGCATTGAATCAGGGTCTTTGGGGTCATTCCTGTGGGGAATGGCTCCGAGCATGTAGCCCACTGACTGCTGAGGGAGGGAGAGGAAGCAGGGAGGCTGCAGAGGGCTGGGTTCTACCAGGAGCCTGGTAGGGGAAAGGGACAGCACCCTGGGAGCTCCTAAGTCTGGGACTCTGCAGGGTCGTGGGCATGTCACTTGAGACCCTTGCCCACTCAGAGCAATGCAGGAACCCAGTGCGTCTGCACCAAGGTTGCTGGGACCCCACAGCAAAGGCTGGGATGTGGGCAGGGCCTAGGGTAGTGAAGGGTTGGGTGTGTACCTGGGAGAGGGCGACGGATGGCCCTGGGTGGGGTGTCTTACAGCTCTGTCATTGTTGATGCAACCGGGAATCACAGCCATCCGGTCTCTTCCCCCCTCTTCCTGTTCCAAATGCCAGATTGTGAGGGCCCTGGAGCACCTGCACAGCAAGCTGTCCGTGATCCACAGAGGTCAGTGCCCAGGCCGGCCGGCGGGAGGGGGCCTGGCTGCTCACACACACGCTCTTGCCCGGTCCTGCTGGGCCCGCACCGCCAAGGCTCAGAGGCAGCCGGCTCTGACGTGCCTGTTGGGTCAGGCGCTGAGCCTGTTGCCCGGTCCAGGCCACTGTCCACTCCTCCCAGCCATTTTCCTCAGCCCCCAGGCCCAGTCCCAGTTCCACTGGCTGGTGCTCCGAGCACGGATGGGGTGGACCGTTGTCCTGGGAAGGCTGAGCCATCTTGTTTTGATGTGTTGTTTACGTGTCGCAAGACACGTAGGGGGCTTGTGTACCGCTGCGTGAATCTGATCGTTGTTTACGCTGTGTAACCCCCGCACATCAAGGTGAAGGTGTTTCCAGCCTTCCCTGCCCTCCCGGCAGTTCTCAGCCCTTCCTGCTCAGTCATGCCCCCAGCCCCCCACGCCCTGGAGCCGCACTCCTCTGATTTCCCCACAGTGGGTTGGTTTCGCTTGTTCTCAGCCTCCCGCTTGGCCCGCTGATTCTGAGACTCACCCAGGCAATGTACGTCCTGCCTCTTCATCTGTGTTCTGGGTGCTCTGCTTTTCCAGACCAAGTTCATTAGGCTAAGCCCCCTTGACCACTCAGTGGCAGGTTGTCACGGAACCTTCGGCCCTTTTTCTGGGCGTCTGTATCCACACAGAAGTCCCCATAGAAGGCAGCAGAGATGCGTGTGTGTGTCCTGTGTGTGTGCTCGCTGGGCGGTCCCTGCTGTGCCCTCCAGCACACTCCATGTCCACCTCGAGTCCGGGGGCTCTGCGTTCTCCCGCAGACCCCTCTCCTGTGTTTTAGCTGCTGCCCTGCGCTTCCTGGACAAATCTGCCGACCCCTCTGGGTGGGCATGGGGTGGTTTCCAGTGCCCACGCTGTCAGTGACGGGTCCCCCTGGAGCCTGGGTGGACCGCAGAGCTAGAGGTTGTGCTGGGAAGTGGCGGCAGAGTCCCAGCTGGTTGGCTGCAAAGACATGGTCCCGGGCGAAGCCCCAGAGCCCTGACCTCCTCCCCTAACTGTGGCTGGAGCCCGGGGCTCCTGGCTGTGTGGCCACCAGCTCTGACCTGGGCAGTGGGGGCCCCACAACCAGGAGCTGAAGGGCGTGTCCTGCCCTTGGCAGACGTGAAGCCGTCCAACGTGCTCATCAACAAGGAGGGCCACGTGAAGATGTGCGACTTTGGGATCAGTGGCTACCTGGTGGATTCCGTGGCCAAGACGATGGATGCCGGCTGCAAGCCCTACATGGCCGTGAGTGGTTCCTGGGCCACCCCAGGAGGAAACAGCCAGGCTTGGCCACCCCCGCCATGTCCTGTGTCCATCAGGGATGAGGCCTCCCCAGACCCCGAATTTCCTGCCGTTGGGGGCAGAGGGGTCTGCTGCCCGGCCCTCTCCACCCCTTTCTGACTGGCCCCGTGGTGCCCATTTGGGTAATAAGTCTCACCTCAGGGAGGTGGCTGGTGGGGCCTGCGGGGTCCCACCCCTCCCCCAGTGTCCCGAAGGTGGGACCCCCAGGCAGGGCAGCTGGGTGGCAAGACTCAGGCCTCCACCTTGAGACCCTGGCCCTCGCTGGCCTCAGCTTCCTCATTTGCCCCGGGCGAGGTGGGATGGGTGAGCGCTGGCCGCTCGGTTTGGGGTGGGGGAGGCCAGACCCAGCTGAGGATGCCTGGGCGACCCTGCTCTGGTCCCTCTTACAGCCTGAGAGGATCAACCCGGAGCTGAACCAGAAAGGCTACAATGTCAAGTCCGATGTCTGGAGCCTCGGCATCACCATGGTACCACCTGGGGCTCCCTTGCTACTTGGGAGGGGCTGTACCAGGTCCTTGAGCTTCCGGGGCCTGGGAAATAGTTTAGCCTTGGACAGAAATGTTGGTTGGCTTCACAAACTGAGGAGAGACTGTGTCATCAAAAATTACGGTGTCTTAAGGGGAGCATCTGCAGGTGCCTTATGCCCGCCGTGGGGTGAGGGGCAGCTTTACATGTTCTCGACGTCTCTGATGACTCGTCCATTAGACTTTACCCGGCGCTCGTGGCGCTTGTCGAGAAATCACAGTCGACCCCAAATTAAGTGAGCTCCCTGTACATGTGGCCCCCTCACGATCACAGTGAGACTCAGCCCTGGCGCTGGACGGTCACACTGCTTCTCCCCGTTTACTGTCACAGATAACATCGTGCTGTGCATCTCTGTGCCCAGAGGCTGTTGATATTTTTGTGGTTTTTTTTTTTGAGCTCCTTAGAAAAAATTACCAGGAAAGGAATTACGAGGTCCAGGGTTTGGACACTTCTCTGTCTTCCTACTTGTAAACTCTGGTGGTCCTTCTCTGCTGCCCAGGCAGGGTCCTCACTTCTGTGTGTCGGAATCATTGGAAACTCTAGGAAAAAACGCAGGCTGAGTTTGTCCTGTGAAAACCCAGGGTCACACCCACACGCACCGCACTGTACCGCCTCCATCTGAGGGGTGCATTTGTGTCTTGGCTGGAAAGGGGCCTTTAGCCTAACGGGAAGATGCTTTCTTAGCACAGGGACTAGCGATCTGTTTGGGTGCCAGTCACCACCAACAAGAAGCGTTTGCTTGAGCTGAGGTCTCTTCTGTTCACTACGGTGATCACTTGTCGGGGAAAGGGGCCTGGGTGGACCTGCTTTGTGTTTTCATCTCAGCGGTCAAAATCGGAACCCAGAGTTTGCTGTGAGCTGCCAGCCTTTTTTAAAAAATTAATTAATTAATTAACGGCTGCCTTGGGTCTTCGTTGCTCTGTGCGGGCTTTCTCTAGTTGCGGCAAGCGGGGGCTATTTTCGTTTCAGTGTGCGGGCTTCTCATTGTGGTGGCTTCTCTTGTTGCAGAGCATGGGCTCTAGGTGTGAGGGCTTCAGTAGTTGTGGCTCACAGGCTCAGTAGTTGTGGCTCGTGGACTCTACTTTTCGTTTAGGTGTGCGAGCTTCTCATTGTGGTGGCTTCTCTCGTTGCAGAGCACGGGCTGTAGGTGCGCATGTTTCAGTAGTTGTGGTGCATGGGCTCAGTAGTTGTGACTTGCGGGCTCTAGAGCATCAGCTCAGTAGTTGTGGCGCATGGGCTTAGTTGCTCTGTGGCACGTGGGATCTTCCCGGACCAGGGCTCGAATTCGTGTCCCCTGCATTGGCAGGTGGATTCCTAACCACTGCACCACCAGGGAAGTCCCGAGCTGTCAGCCTTTCCCACAGATGACTGCTGCCAACTGCAAGTGAGGCACCCAAGGCACAGGGAGGTCTGGGTCTAGTAGGAGAGATGAGGCCATGGTAGCCTTGTGTCCAGTGAGTCAGGGAGAAACAGTGATGAGGTCAGAGCTGGAAGGCTTCCTGGAGGGGGAGGCGTTGGAGATGGGCCTTACAGGTATTGGTGGCTGGGCAGTGGGGACTCTGTGGAGGAGGAGGGGCCTGTAAACTTCATTTCCTAATGGAGTCTGGTGGATTGTTGCACAGTCCAGTAGATGAAACTCGTGGTCAAAGGCAGACCTCACAGTCTAACATTCCTTCTGCAAACACATGGGAGTCATTTCATTTCCTGTTTGTCCTTTCAGTAATAACAACAGCCCAAATAAATGGCAGCAGACGCTTAAGTCATTGTTGAGACATTAGGGAGTGGGGAGTGGCCTGTGGCAAAGGAAAGGGAAACTGGTTGCCTATCCGAGTTCCCTTGCTGCCAGCAGCCTGTGGGAAAGCGTCCCCAGGTTGGCAGCTCCTCTGATTTCTTCAGATTAGCTGAAACCTGGGTTTTCATGTACAATCTTCTGAATTCAGATTGTTTGAAAACCTGATGATAGCTAAGCCAGTCAAAACTCAGGGTTGGATTTGCTCCATGAGCCATAGCTGCTGGCTGGGTCAGAAGAACTAACTACTGGTGTCCCCTTGGCTTGCATCTTTGGTATGATGTCACCTATCAGCCCCTGGACCTGCCTCACAGTCCAGCTCTGGGTGCTGGACCAGGACAGGCAGGATCTGTGAAGGCCCTGCTTCTGCGTGCAGAATGTGGGTGCATCTGACCCAGTGCCGCTGTTTCCACTGCAGATCGAGATGGCCATCCTGCGGTTTCCTTATGAGTCCTGGGGGACCCCGTTCCAGCAGCTGAAGCAGGTGGTGGAGGAGCCGTCCCCGCAGCTCCCAGCTGACCGCTTCTCCCCCGAGTTTGTGGACTTCACTGCACAGTGGTGAGTCTCAGCCCTGCCTGGACCTCTGGGCCTCCCCAAGCCCAGTCAGTACGCCTCCCTGTCCTGGCCAGATCCCAGCTCCTCCCTGGGCTTGGTCTCCTTCTCCTTTAGCAAATAACCCCCAAACAACATAGCATCAAAATAAGTAAGGCAGAAATAGTTTGAGTGCAAGGAAAATTTGACAAACTATGGTCCTAGTGGGGAGATTTTAATATAGTCCCTCTAGAAATGGACAGATCATGAAGATGGAAAAAGAAAACAAAAAGCATATGGAGGATTTAAATGCATAACAAATTTGCTTTCATTGCTGTTTAGAACTTCGTATCAAATTAAAGAATGCCCACAGGATCCTTATAAAAATTAATTATGTTTGAGATTACAAAGGAAATAGAGGAAGAGGCAGAAGGCAAAGCCATATAGGCCACGTTCTCTGACTGTAATTAGCTGGAACAGGAAATCCATAACTGAAGAGAAAAAAGCTACATGCAAATTAAAAGTAAATTCTTCTAATGCACTCTTGGGTTATGAGAGAGATTTAAACAATAAAATTATAAACTAGTCAGAAGTGAAGACGATGAGAATATAACATGTCAACATCTATGTGTTGTGGCCAAAGAGATACTCAGAGGAAAATTCGTAGCCTTTATTTCTTTTATTGGAAAATAAGAAAGACTGGAGACAAGTGAGCCTGGCAGACAGAGTCATTTTCTCCCAAGACCCGTGGTAGGGGGTATCCCGATTAAGGATACCAAGTAAGTGATTGTTAATGTTAGCATTTTGGTATTGGGATCATTGCAAATTCCCTAGATCACTATAGAGACAAGAAAGCTAACACCCCAAGAGGCAAAGAAACTTGGTCCAAATCTCTGTAGTTTGCACCATGGATCCCACTCCGCCCTTGGAAGCCCCCCCAGAACAGTCCGGCCCCTTCTTCCCTGAGCCCAAGGAGCATGTGTGTCCCCTTGCTGCCCGGGCAGGGCTGAACCCAGACTGGCTTGGCTGGCCTGGATGGGCTGGACTCACTTCTTCCCTGCCAGTCGGGCCCCAGCCTGCCCTCAGCCTGCCCTGTTCTGTCCTAGCCTGAGAAAGAACCCTGCGGAACGCATGAGCTACCTGGAGCTGATGGTGAGTGTGGGCGGGACTCTCTGGGAGAGGGCTGCATCTGTGCACAGCGGTGGGCAGCTCCTCTGGCTTGCCTGGGCATTCACTCCTAGGAACTCCCGTCGCTCATGTGTACCCTGGCTCCCTCCTCCCCACTCCATGCCAGGCCCTGTGGAGGGAGGCAAAGGGCAAGGGGGGGCAGGTGGACCATTTTCTTTGGAGGCATCAGGGAAGGCTTTGCAGGGGAACTGGGCCTAGAAGGGTGAATAAGGATTTACCCGCTGAGGGACAGAGGCCTAGCGTGCACGGGGAAGAGTGAGTTGAGGGTGGCTGCGGGGGGGCTGAGGAGGAGGCCGTGAACGTTGCCTCTAACAGGAGGGCTTCTGGGGGGCAGAGGTCCTGGAAGGATGACTAGGAGTTTGCTGGGCAGGAGGAGCGTGTGGGAGCACCTCCACCTCGCCCCCTCCAAGGTGACTGACTGCCTTCTGTCCCCATCAGGAGCACCCTTTCTTCACCTCGCACAAAACCAAGAAGACCGACATCGCTGCCTTTGTGAAGGAGATCCTGGGAGAGGACTCGTAGGCGGCGGGGCCTTGGACCCACTCTGGCCCCGCGGCGCCGCGCAGCCCTCTGCTGCGGCAGTGCTTGCCCACACCCATAAGCTACTGCCAACCTGGCCTTGGGCGCCCGGGAGGAATCCAGGGGGCTGCTCCCGCCTGACAGGCTGTCGGTCCCAAGTGCCAAAGAACCAGACCATCGGGGCCCTCCGGTGCCTCTGCCCCTGCTGCTCCAAGGACTCTGAGACTCTGGACTTGGAGGGGCCAGACGCCCCTCACAGAGAAGGCAGTGGTGCCTTGTACAGGCCGCTGCCTTGGCCCGGCCCTGGATGCCACCCAAGTTGTATATTTTTTTATCTCTCGACTGAATGGACTTTGCACACTTGGCCCAGGCTGGCCACACCTCTGTCCCGGCATCGGTAGGGGGACCCAGTAGGGGGATGAGCCACGTGAATCCCCTGGAGCCCCCATGAGGCAGATGCCAGAGCCACCGAGGCCTTCACCCCAGCACTGGCAGACGGGGCTCTAAGGGCACCGGGGCCACCTCGCCCCTGCCTGCCGCCTCTAGGGGTGTTGTTTCACTTTTATTTTTTTAATTTATCCTCTTGATTTTTTCCTTTCGCTTTGTGGGTTTGGCTGGTTTTTCTTGCATGGTTTGGAGCCGATCACTTTTCTGTCACCTGCTAGGGGACCATCAGGCTAAGACCTGCCCTCTCTGCTCAGGCTGGGGTCTCGGGGGATGGGCCCAAGGTCTCTGCTCAGAGAGGCGCTAGGGGAGCCATCCAACTCACTCTCCTTGGGGACCGGCTCGACGGGGGCTGTGGATTTGCTTTTGGTATTGTTTTAAAAAAAAGAAGAAAATATATTTTTTTGAAGAAAGGACTTGCCCGTCCAGGGTCCTGTCCCTGATTGGCTGGGGCAGTTACCTGATTGCTGTTTTAATTTAAAAAAAAAAAGTGGGACAAAAGGTCGTGTGAGACTGTGTGTCATAGCGGCGAGCCCTCCTCCTGCTTAGTGACGGCTGGTGGCCCTGGAGGGGGGACCCCTTGCCCCGGGACAGGGACATGGCAGCGTGATCAGGGGAGTGGGGGCCTCTCACCTGCCGGGGCCCTGCACTTCCACATGTGAGGACGCGAGGCTGCCCCCAAGGGCCGTGATGAGCTGCCAGGCCCTTGCTGAACACTGGACAGAGCGGCAACACAAGCCCAGTCCCGAGGGGCCACCTCTTCCCCTGGCATTGACGAGTGCATTGCCAGGTGCTGCACCTGGGCCTGGGCCGTCACCTCAACTGAGGGGTAATGTCGTCATTCCTAGATGAGAAAACAGGCCCGGAGAGCCAAAGTCACTTTCCCAAAGCCACATGGCTTGTGAGATGGAGAAACAGGCTTGGGGACAGGTAGTAGCCCCTACGGAGGGAGTGGGGCAGCTGGAGGAAGGCATCCTTGGCAAGATCCGGTCTGGCTCCGTCATCCTCGGGGCCTGGGCTGGGGCAGAACGGGGTAGAGGCCCGCTTCCATCAGACTGAAGCAGAAGGGGATTTAATAGCTCATGTAAGCAGAACTGAGTCTGGCTTCAGGCATAGTGGGATCCAGGAGCCAGGTTAATATCCTGTGGAACTTAAGTCTGCCTTAGCTGTTTCCTCTGTCTCAGTTTCACACTCGCCACACAGGGCCACGTCAGGACTCAGTGGCTCCCACCAGCTTAGCAAAGGGGCCCAGAGCTCCCACCGAAGTCCCAGGGCCGGCTCTTCTCAGCTAGGAAGGGTCATATGCTCATCCCCAAGCCCATCTCAGGCTGAAAGGACCCAACACAGGAGAGTCAGCCTCCCTACATCCCAAGGTCTGAGGACTAGCCTTGCTAGTCCTCCCAGGGCAATGGGTGTGTTCCCACAAGGAGACACGGATCCCCTGGGGTCCATCTCCCCTCTGCCTCGTCCACCAGCCCTCCCAGCCTCAGTTCGGCCAGAGGCAGAGTCTGCTTCTCGTCCCCAGGTAGCCTCAGTCTGGGACAGCCTCTACCTATAACCCTCCCTGGCACAGCATTTAACAGCTCCAACCTCCTTCCCACGTGAAGGCTGTTCGCACCTCGGGGCCTTTGCGCTGATTGTGCCCTCTGTGTGGAACGCTCCTCCCCATCTCCTTGTGGCCCCCTGCTCACCGGTTCCTGTCTCCCCTGTCGCTTCCCCAGGGAGGCCCGGCACCTGGGCCCATCGGTGTACTAACCTCTCTCTGAATTATCTGGGCCGATCGGACCCGCCACCATCGTGTGCTCAGTGCCCGCACCCGGGGAGCGCTCAACCTGTGTTCAATGAAAACACTAGTGAATGAACACACGAAAGGAAGGACGAGGGCGTGAGTCCTGAAGGTGAGCGCGGGCGGATCGCCCTGCGTGCGAGTGTGGCTCCGTGTGCACACACGGCCTCACACACACACGCCCACGAACGCACACACGCACGCACGCACGCGTGTCCTCCGCGCGCGCGCAGGACCAGCAGACCCAAGTCCCGGCCGCGGCCCCGGCCCCTCCTCCCTCCGCGGCCACCAGGAGGCGGCAGAGCCCGCGCTTCGACCCCGCGGCCCCGGAGCGCCCGCCCCCAGCCCCACCCGCGCTTGGGCCTGGAGAGGGCGGTGTCTGGGTTGCGGGGAAGGGGTCGGGGGGACCCTCGCCGCCCAGCTCTGCGCCCCGGACCGGAGGCCAGCTGGCGGCCCGCGCGCGTCCGTCCTCAGCGTGGAGGCCCGGAGGGGAGCCCGGGGCCGAGGGAGGGCGACTCCTGACGCACGTTCTCCTGGGTGCACAGCGCTCTACAGCTGGCAAGTCATCTGCAGTGTCCACAGGACTGCGGTTTACAAAGCCCAGAGCTGTTTACAAAACACAGCTTACAGAGTAATGTATCGTGCACAGGGCCTCCGCAGGATCATGAGGCGCTTTACAGCTCAGCAAGTGGTTCCCAGTTTGCCAAGCCCGGGCCATATTAGAACGTCAGCGTTTGTAGGTTCCTCTCGGCATTAGTGCAAACACGGTTGTTTACAGGTTCGGGTACTATTTAGGGGGCGCTTCGGCTTTTACAAAGGGTGTCCAGGCATCCAAGCGGGAGGAGCCAGTGTGCAGGTCACCGACATTTACAAAGCACGTGCCAGTGCCCAGGCCCTTGACAGTCTATTCAGCCCGTGATTGCCGCGCGTGGCAGGGGCCCCTTCCCTGTCCCTAGGCTGTGGGGTGGCGGTCATGGGCACAGGGACCAGATGGGCAGGCAGGGCCCTATCCCAGACCTGGGGTGAATGAGTCTCCCTGGACTGACAGCCACATGGTGGAGGTTCCTGTACTTTCTGTTTCAGTTACAGCCACGAAAGCCTCCTCGACCGCCAGCATTAAAAATACAGCGTCTAGGGGCTTCCCTGGTGGCGCAGTGGTTGAGAGTCCGCCTGCCGATGCAGGGGACACGGGTTCGTGCCCCGGTCTGGGAAGATCCCACATGCCGCAGAGCGTCTGGGCCCGTGAGCCATGGCCGCTGAGCCTGCGCATCCGGAGCCTGTGCTCCGCAACGGGAGAGGCCCGCATACCACACACACACACAAAAAAATAAAAATAAATAAATTAATATAAAATACAGCGTCTGGGCCTGGTTGAGAGCAGGAGGTGGCCTCTGAGGGAGAATTTGGCGAACTCCCTTCTGGAGGCCAGGAAAGGAGGCTTTGCTTGTTAGACACCAGCTCGGCCTCCCCTCTCCTCAGAGCCCTGCTGTAGCTCCGGCCTCCCTCTGTCCAAGCCTCCCCATGGCCCCCACCAGCCAGCCCTCCCCCAACGCCCCCGCCCGTACTCTCCCTTGCTCCCTGTTCTGCAGCCATGCCGCGCTCACCTGCCTCAGGTCCTTTGCACTAGCTGTCCTCTACTGCCCAGAGCGGGCTCCCCCAAGCCATCCTCCTGGCCGGCTCAGGACGCCTCTGCTCACCTCCTCAGAGATGCCATCTGCTCAGTGAGGCCTCCCTGACCACCCTGTCTCTCTGTCCCTTTGCCCTGCTGTGTTTTCCTCAACCTATTTATTCACACTCTTGTCTGCCGGCCAGCTCCCTCACTAGACTGGGAGCTCTTCTAGGGCTGAGGTGGGTCTGTCTTGCTCAGAGCCTGGCATGGACGAGGGTCAGGCAATGACAGAGGAAACAGGGCAAGTGCAGGGAAGGTGCCCTCCGGCCCCAAGAACGATCCCAGAACCAATGCAATGGGGCCCAGAGAGCAGGGCCCTGCCAGATCTGTGCGAAGGCTTGGGCTGGGGGTGGGGGTGGGCACTGCAGTTCTATTTATTTGGGGCTGTGGATCCCAGGAGGGCTCTCTAGGACCGAGGCAACCCCCTGGTTGTACTGAACGGGGACTCTGCGTCAGAGAAGGGAAGCGATGAGCTCAAGACCACACAGCGAGCAGTACCAAAGCTGGGACCACGTCGGGGTCTGAGGCAGGCAGGGCTGCCTGCGTCACTGCGGATGTCAGCACAGCAGTCCCAGGAGCGGTAAGGTTTACCCGCCCATCCCCCCACCCTTGCTCCAGTTTTTAAGTCCGTGGGGATGACTCTGGCTCAGGAAAAGGGGAAGGGGCCAGCACCCGGCTCCTACCACCAACCCTACCTCCGGCTGCATCCCTGACTGCCTTGTGGCCAGGGGCAGTGGCTGAGAAAGCGGGGCTGATGCCATCTTCTCTCCCAGCTTAGCATCTGGCCAAGCCTCTGTCCGGTGCAGGGATCCCTCCCCACTCACACCGCTGCCAGGGGCTGAGGCCCTGCTTGCACACCGCCTCTGATGGGGAGCTCATTCTCATTCAGACGTGCTTCTTGGAGGGACCTGAGATTCTTCTTGTCCTGGTTCTACTCCCCGAGGCTGTGACGTGCGAGCCTCCTGTGTAAACTCTGGCGCGCTCTAAATGTTCATTTCTTTGCCTCTTGTGAAAGCCGTTTTGAATCCTTTTGGAAACCAGGTGGGAGGGTCTATATATAAATCAGCTGTGCTATCTTTAGTGTAGCTCGTTCATCCTCAGGCCCAGGGCAGTCAGGCTCTCCTGGAGGCCACAAAGCCTCTGGGAGGGTCCAGGCTTGCCTGAGGCCCACCAGACAATGAGCCAGTAACCCAGGAATCCTGCCCTACCCCCAACTCCCACCCTGCGTGAGCCACCTGCCGAGCCGGGTTTAGCTGCATCCACCCCCTCCAGCCTTGCAGAAGACGTGGGCTGCTCTATTTCTGTCCTGGGCTGGCCTGGTGGCGGGGACTTGGGTGGGGAGGGGCTTGGGATGCGGCAGCAGCTGTCAGCTCTGGTTGGGGATGCACCAGCCCAAGAAGTTCTCCTTTCCTGGCTTCCAAACCCTCCATGGCTCCCTATTGCCCACAGAATCCAGGGAGGGGAGGCCCAGCACCACCTTTCTACGGCAGAGCCTTGCCCGGATTATTCTCTGCAGGGCTTGGCACATGGAAGGTGTTACCTGAGCACCTACTATGTGCCAGCAGCGTTCTAGAACTAGAGCTGCAGCAGGACCTAGACAGACCTGGCCTACCCTCCTTGAGCTCAGAGGGCATCAGACAGCATAAGCAAACTCATAAATGCTTACGGCAACATTTCCCACTTTTTCCCCATTATCATTCCCTAAGGAGAAACATTGACTTATTGAATTAAATCATTTAATTAAACTTAATTACAGTTAAGTAAATTATTTAATTTCTCCCTAATGAGAGATACAATACTAACGAGTAAGATTTTGTTATGTGGGGCCACAAGTAATTGTAACATCTATTTTTTCAGTCCCCCAAGAACCAAATTTTGCCCCCCTTGAAAATGCATGGCTCAGAGGATTATAATCTGTGCTCAGTGGGGTGAAAAGGAGACACACGAGGCCGGGGGGGGGACCCTTACTGGGTGCTTGTCTTGGGGGGCGGCCCACAGCCTCAGAAGACTCCCAGTGAGCGGGTAGGGCAGCAGCGGGAGGGCTGGGAATCATATAGGTGAGGAGTGCAGAGAGCAGATGGGAAACAGCCTGTGTAAAGGCCCTGGGGTGGGAGGGGCCTCGGTGCCACCGAAGAGAATCGGGGGTTGGGGGCAGATCACGCAAAGCCATGGCAGAGACTCCGGACTTTATCTTCAGAGGGTAAGGGAAGTCGTGGTCGGGTTTTAGGCAGGGGAGAGATGCAATTGGATTTACATGAAGAACAACGATAACAAGAGGATCACCTTTCTGAAACGTCCTCGTGTCTTTTGGCCTTCAAAGCCCCGTTCCATGCCTCCCACCCCCAGCTCGTGGGTCAGACGGCCCTGAGCTTGACTCTGTCACCCCGGGCAATGTGACCTTGACGACATCATAGCGTCTCTCAGACTCATGTCCTCTTCTGCGCATGGAGGGTACTAATGCTGGTCTTACAGGATAGCGGGTGGCTTCCACGAAATGCTGGAGCGCGCAAGGCCCATCACGATCCTGGCACACGGTAGGTGCCCAGTTAATGAACCTGTCCCTCCGGTTCCTGGGCCGCCCCTTGGGCCAGGCCCAGAGTGTGAATCACGAGCTTCAGTCCCTGTATTCCACGGCTCCAAATTCATTCCCCGTCTCACAGTTGCCTTTAAAACAAAGCTTCATTCCTCCTTGTCCCCCTAGGATGTACGGCTGTGGCCGACATGGGCTTGCCTTTTAAACCTTGGTCTCAAGGTCTGTCCTTGCGAATGTAGGATTTCACAGGCTGTGTGGCAGGTGGGGACGGACCCGCCCATCTCGGGGTGCTGGAGCCCCTGACTGGAACAAGGGCAGAGCCTGGCCAGCATCTAACCTTCTATGGGCGACCTTCAGCAAGTCACCACTCTTCTCAGGGCTCAGCGTTGTTGGCTGTGAAATGGATCGGAGAGGCCGACCCCCGTCCAGCCTGCCCCCCTGTGATCGCAATGGTCTCAATAAGGGAAGCCTGGGGGAGGGCAGGGCTCGGGTGCAGGGCCTGGGGGCCAGGATCTCTCATGCAATCGCTCCCTTCCACTTCTTGCTTATCCTGGTCTTTCTGCCAGGATTTCCCTACAGAGTTCTTTGCTGCGAGCAACACAAAGCGACTCTGTCCACCATAAGTAAAGGGGGGCATTTCTTGGCTCAATCTAAGGGCTTACAGAGTGGACAAGAGAACTTTCAGGGGCTAAGGGGGCTACAGGGGCCTGGCCATCAAGGCCAATATGGTCAGGACTCCCTTGTCGCCATTGCCTCAGATATTAAGCTTCAAAGTCCCAGGCAGGAGTGGCCTCCTGACCAGACCAAAGTCTGGCCCTTTCAGCTTCTGCAGTGGGAAATAGGACCCTGCCCACTGGGGACTCTACACAGAGGGATCCCTCCCAACTAAGAAGGGGTTTGGGTGCTGGAGAGCCACCCCACCCCAACACACATATTCCCTACACCCCCTTTTTTGCTGGCGAACTCCTACTCATCCCTCAAAACCCACTTCCACAGGTACTAGTCACCTCCTTTGCAGGGTTCCCCCCAGCCCCCTGCTTCCCTCCATCCAGTCCCAGTCACACAGGTGGCCATGTCCATGTCCCAGTCTGCTTCCCACACCGGATCTGCTGCCTTGAACCAGAGGTTGGTCAGCATGTTTCCAGCACTCGTTCTGTGCCAGGCACATCCCCAACCCATGCTCTTTGCAGGAGTCATGCATTGAACCCCTAGGAGGTGGCTTCTGTTACCTTTCCCATTTTACAGATGGAGAAACCAAAGCACAGAGAAGCTAGGCAGCTATCCAAGATCGCACAGCTGGTAAGGGGAAGACCTGGGATCCAAATGCAGCAAGCCTGGCCCGAAGGGCAGGGGAGCGAGGGGCTGTCCAGTCCCCCAGGCCTGACTCCATCCGGGTGGAATCTGGCACTTGGCTGCTCTTCCCCTCTCAGGCGTTTGAAGACAGTGACCTTCCTCCCCCCGAGTGGGTTAATCGAGTAGATAAAATGCCAATGTCCAAATGAAAAGCTCTACGTCACTCAATTCTTGAAGTTGTTCGGATAAAGAAGGCACACAGGTCTCAAACACTGGCATGCTTTATTTACTCATTTATTGGCCGCTGGGCTTGTGGCATCTTAGTTCGCAGGCGACGGATGGAACCAGGGCCCTTGGCAGTAAAAGCGCGGAGTCCTAACCACTGGACCGCCAGGGAATTCCCGCTATTTCTAGAACTTAGAGGGAGAAAGTGCTGGAAGGAATGGAAGGATTTTGTGCCCAGGGCCAGAGGGGCCACGGGAAGCCCCTCGACTCTGAAGAAGGAAGTACCAGCCTCAGCTGGTGCAGAGTGTCGGCCCCGCCGTGGCCCCGCCCCTGCCACCCGGCCGCGCCCCGGCCCGCCCCGGTGCCAGGCCCCGCCCCCTCCCAGCCCCTCCCCACAGGCCCCGGCCCCGCCTCGCAGACCCCGCCCTGGTACCGGTGTCTGTGTCGGTGCCGCCGCTGCGGCCGCCGCCCCTGCCCCCGAGCTTTCTTGGGCCCTCGCGGCCCCCAGCTGCCCCAGCTGGATGCAGCTCCAGGCGCTCAGGGGAACTGTGTTGAGAACACGCCCCGTCTCGCTTTCCTGTGGGCATTTCCCAGGATTTCCTTGCACCTAAATCCTCCTCAGTGTCTGCTACCTCAGAGGGAGCGCCTCTGCGAATGAGGGTGGGGACGCAGGCGCTAACCGAGGTCAGGTTTTCAGTCCGTAGATGTGCTCGGTAAGTGACACCTGCAGTCATTACAGGGATCCTCCCGCGGCGCTGTCTCCTCCCCATCAGCTCAGTCCCGTCTCTGCACAGAATCTGGGGTCTACTTCTCCCGGGCTCTCTCAGGGCTTTTCCGTTACACTGCCCCTCCCCTGGCCCACCCACCTCAGTCCCTCCACTTCAGCTGTGTGGCCATGGGCAAGTCGCTGCGCCTCTCTGATTCTCTCCGTGCTGGGACTTGTTGCCTTTTCAGGGCAAACGCCAGCATGGCTTCCTGGGCAACCAAATCCGCAGTGTCGCGGCATCTTACAGCACTCTTGGCTAAGGGTCCCAGGGAAGTGTCTGTGGGGCGTTACTCACCTCGTCTGGGGCCACAGTGTGAGGAGGGTGGAGAGGCTGACAGGATGGGAATCGCAAAAGGTCTGGGGGGCTTCCTTCTGTGTGTGGAGCCCTGTCGGCGCCTTGCCAGAGCCGTCAAGGGAACCTCTTACCTGGTCCCCCCACTGTCCTGGGCCTGGCAGCTGGCCACCCACATCTCAGACCTGCTTCAGAGAGTGGCCCTCAGGCCTCCGGAGCTGCATTGCCCTGAACAGCTGGTAGGCCTGGGAGTTGACACCTGCCTCCCTGGGCACCTCCGGCCCATCTGCTGCAGTGGGAGAGCCCAGCTCCTCGCTTGGAGCAGCACAAACTCAGAGGTGTGACGGACACTGCAGAGCTCCCTGGGGTCGGGCCACGGCCAGGAAAGAAATGCACCCTTGGTGGGCTTCTGCTGCTCTCTCCTGTTCCCCTTGCTCCACACTGGTTTCTGCTGGGAGAACTTCCTTCCTGAAGCTCTGGCACCTGAATCCTTGCCTCAGGTTCTGCTTCTGGGAGAATCTGACTAGACAGCCTGCTGGCGCTGGGTGTCTTGGGGGCATTTTAATCAGGCGAGTTTATTGGTTAGGATCGAGGTTTGGCGGCTTATTAAAAACACCAACAAAACCAAGCTAATGTTTGTTTAAACCAGAGAGACGATCATCTCTCTCTCCTGTAACAGTTTGAGGGTCAGTGGTCTGTAGCAAAAGGGCCGTTTCATGGAGCAGGGCCTAGATTCCTCCCATCCTGGGTGTTTGATGCCTTCATCCACGTGACCCCAGACGGTCCCCGGCACCAGCCCACAGTACTGGGCGGCAGGACGGCAGGAGAGGTGGAGAGGTGGCACATCCCTTCCCTTGAAAGACACAGGCATCATTGGCTCACATCCTGTTTCAGTCACATGGTAACCACGCTGCAAGGGAGGCTGGGAAGTGTAGTCCATACAGGCAGCCCAGCACCCACCTAAGCTTCAGGGGCTCTATGGCCTGGGAAGAGGGGGATAGAAATGGGGGAAGTCTTACGTCTCAGCACACGTAAGGAGGACAGAATATTACTCTAAATCTGGAACAAAATTCTTCCTTCAGAGATAATGGTCTCTGTTTAAGAAAATATGCTTAGGTTCCTGTGGCAGTAAAGGGGCTCCTGTTCGGGAGGGCCCGTGGGTGCAGGGGAGGTTAGGGCTTGTGCGGTGCAGCGGGGCTGGGCAGGCAGAGACAGGAAGGGGCCAGGAAGAGTGGCCTGTGGGAGGGGCCCCTCCCTGTGGAACCCACCAGCCTCCACCCTTGGATGGAAGTGTGCCCACTGCAGCCTGGGCGGGGCTTGTCCGAGGGCAGAGGGGAGAGTTGCAAAAGAAAGCTGACCTGGGAATGTGAGAGACACAGGCCAGAGCAGGCTGGGTTTGAGGGCTTCTGGAGGATCTCAGGGAAAGCCGATTCCCCATGAGGGGCCAGGGTCAGGGCATCTTAACACGCTTCATACTCACAGCGCGTCCCATGAAGCTGATAAGGGCTCCGCTCATTTTCCACGTGTGTTTGCAAAACTGGACTCCTGACAGACGTACAGACGTGCATCCTCGGTTCACCCAGCGTTAAGTCCACCAATTTCCGTTTTGGTGGCTGCCCAGCGGTCCATCGCCATGATGTCCGTGCTTCACCGACACGACCCCTGTCGCGGGATGTGGCCCCCCCAACGCCAAGCTGTCACCCCAGTAACTGCGCCGACGTGGGCATCCTCGAGCGGGCAGGGCGGCTGGCGTTTCAGGTTTAGATGATTTCCCCGGGCACGATTCCCAGAAGAGAAGTGGGGCGGAGGCAACCACATCTGCCTGTACGGCCACGGCTTGTGCAGCCAAATGGCTTCCTGGCTGGGTCTTGCCAAGGGGCCCACCCGCCTGCAGAGCCCGGGCGAGAGGGAGCCAGTTTGGTTTAATCTTTCTTTACCAGATTTTTAAAGTGCTGTGTGTTCATTGTAGAAATTTTAGAAGATGAGTAATGAGCAATTTAAAAAGAAAATGTATCTATAATCCCATCTGCCAGAAGTATTTATGGCTAGCATTTTTTAGAATTCATTTTCACTGAGATACAATTGACACATAACATTGTGTGAGATTAAGGTGTACAGCTAGCATTTCGATTTATATCCTTCCAGCCTTTTTTTCTATATATAAGTTTTTATTGTGCAAAAATTTACATACATAAAGCTTTTATTATGAAAGGGTCAAACGTATACGACATTAGGTTCAGTAATGAGCCTGCAGGCACCCAGCACCCTGTTTCAACGGTGATCAGCACACACCAGTCTGGTCTCATCTCTGCGCTCGCCACTTTTTCCCTCCCAGACTGTTGGGACAATCGTCCTGTTCATCCCAGACATTGTGTAATTTCATCCACAAATATTTCAGAGTGTATTTCTGAAAGGTTGTGACTTAAAAGACCATATCGTTGTTTAGAACTTCATATGTAACAACCATTCCTTAATATCAGCAGGTATCCAGTCTCAGTTTACAATTGTGTCCTAAACGTCAAAATGAACAAAATATGGTTTGAATCAGGATCTGAATAAGGTCCCCACGTCACACTGCCTGATGTAACTCCCAAGTATCTTTCATCTAAAGGCTCAGCCCGTGTTTTCTTCCTTGTACCTTACTTGTTGGGGAAACTGTATTCCCCCCGTGGGAGGCGCGGCGTCCTACCATCTCTACTGTGTTAGCAGCTGCTGATTCTCAGCGCCTGGATTCACTACTTTACTAGTGGTTGTAGACTGGTGACATCCTAATTCTACCATTCCTGCCTCATTTGTTAGCTGAAGTGTTTCTCGGAGAGAAAGTTGCCCTCCCCAGTGTTTGGCTACCTGGTGGTGCCGTTTTATAGAGGAAAGGCAGGATACATGCTTGCCTTGTCCCTGTAACAGTTTTCTGATTAAGTTGGTCTTCCAGTGGTGATCAAGTAGGGATTAAAAAAACAATTAGGAACACATGGATTTAAAGATACTTTATGTGTTTCAGCTGTTTGTGATAATCACCCATACTGAGGCTCTCTCCCCTGTATGTAACCATCAAAAAAAATGGTTTATCCTTGGTGGTCATTTTAGTTGTGAAACACAGCTACGAATTCTTGGACACACGTCTCGTTGAGAAGTGTGGTCTCTGTCCCCCCCTTGACTCTGGGGAACTTGGGCCTGCCCCAGCCACCGGCAGAGTGTGGCTGACGGGCGCTGGGGGCCCGCAGAGCTGGGTGTACACGCCCGCAGAGCCGCGCTCCGCGGAGACCCTGTGCTGGAGAGCCAGGTGTAGACACACCAGTCCAGAGTCCCCGCGAGCCCAGCCTCCAGGCCAGCCTGTCCTCCAGCTGGATGCCAGTGAGGGACCTCCGTCAACGCCACGTGGAAAAGGACCTACGCGGCAGGCCTGCCTGGGCTCCTGACCACGAAATCGTTTGCACAGTGAACTGATCGTCTACGCCAGCCATGGGGTGGTGGTGGGGCAATAGGTCATCCGAACTCTCTCCTCCGAGCTTTGCACACTGGAACACGAGCTGACCCCTACCGCGTGCATCTCCCCCTACGGCACAGCTGCTCCCTCCGCCTCAGACTTTCCCTGGATGGCGGGCTCTGGCGGTCACTCCAGCTTTGGAGCTTCCTTTCTTAGCCAACCTGAAAATCTGTTTTCTATTCATAGGTGAGTTAAGACCAATCGATCAGTATGTTTAGCCTCAGTTCTGCATGGTGTTTTATGTTACATTTACACCTACCCGTGCAAGAGTTTTAAACAATTTGTCTTTAAGTGTGGTTTTTATTTTATTTATTTTATTTTATTTTTTTATTTCTTGCGGTACGCGGGCCTCTCACTGTTGTGGCCTCTCCCGCTGTGGAGCACAGGCTCCGGACGCGCAGGCTCAGCGGCCATGGCTCACAGGCCCAGCCACTCCGCGGCACGTGGGATCTTCCCAGACTGGGTCACGAACCCGTGTGCCCTGTATCGGCAGGCGGACTCCCAACCACTGCGCCACCAGGGAAGCCCTCAGTGTGGTTTTTATATTCTCTCTCTCTTACTGGACTTTATCTTTTTGGTACTTAGGAAAGGTTCCTATTTTTGTTGCAACTGTTACTTTTACAGTAATATCTGTACGCAATATTGGTCCTCTCTTTTATTTGTCTGTTGGTTTCCTACTATGAGCGATATTGAAACTTGCTACAATCCTCTGCGCACAGCATCTGATTTGAATTAATATCCTTTTACTCTCAGACTTTAACTACAAGGCAGTCAGTAAGCTTATTCTATTTTCTCCATGTTCTTCCCACTTTCCCTCAAATATACTCTATCTGGTGTGTCCATCACTGGTCTTAACTGTGTAAGTTCCCATGTGTTCTACCCATTTAGTTCTCACAGTCAGACCTTAGGATTATGTTTCTCTGGTTGTCTTGGTTGGTTGAGACCTGTTTTCTGGTGGGTCCTCAGAGGGCATGTGGGAATAACGTCCCGGAGTTCTTGCCTGTTGATAACTGTTTACGACCTTTGTACTTGAAAGGCAGTTTAGCGGGACCTGCCCCGCTCTGCTCCCGCCCTTGGTGTCTAGATGTGCCCCCGGGGCTTCTGGCAGGAAGTGCTCACATCAGAGAGTCTGACGACAGCCTGATTTTCCCGGAAGTGACTTCATCTTTTTTTGCCTGAATTCCCAAAGGCAGCCGTAGACTATGTTGTAGAATATGCCTCTCTGTTGGCTGTTCTGGGTCAGCTTGTCCAGGTACCCAAGCTGTTTCAAGTTTTCATATATTTCAGGAAAGTTTTTTTCTTTTTTTAAATTACAGCGTTCAGCGTTCGACTGAACACTTGGACTCCTTCTGCGGGACTGGTGTTGCACACGTTAGATCTCACTTAGTAGTCACTTTCTCTTGAATCCTACTTCTCTCTCCCATTTTTTTATTGTTTAAAAATTTCCCTCCATTCTAACTTCTGATTCTCTTAGGCAGCATCTCATAGTGTTTCGTTGTGTTGTGCTCCTTCTACTGCGGTTGTCGTCCTGAAATGCGTTTTTTTCTCTTCTTCCTAATTCTTTCCTCAGTTCCAGCACATCTTTTCTGAGGTCTTCACATATTGATTTGTTATTCTTTTGTATCTTTTCTTTTTTTTGCTGACTCATGCAAAAATTTCAGGATACATTTTTTTGTTTGTTTCTGGCTGTGGTTCTGTGGTGTGTGTTTCTGGAACACTGCCTTCATTATCCGTAGGGGCACTGCTTGGTTTTCTCATTTCTCCAGTAACTTGGTATGGGACTTAACCGTAACCTTTTCTGTTGTTCATTTTTATCTGAAATGCCTTTCAGAACGTCATAATCTTTAGTTTCCTTTTCTGCTGTTTTCATGAAACGTTAAAAAAAAAATGGTCTTGTATTCCCTCCTTCTTCCCTCCCTCCATCCCTTCCTTTCTTCCTGTTCTCCTCACTCCCACACCTTTCATTTCTAGTTTTTGGCCCCTCTTGTCTCTGTTCTGCCCATTTTGGACTCTGTTCTCAGCACCTCCTTCTCAGTGTAGGGCCCTGCCCTGGAGGCGAGTTTAGTTTGTGTGGAGAGTTGCAGGCCTGCCGTAGCTCCTTCATACATGGCCTGCTTACAGGCACACACACCTGGGCGTGTGCAGCGAACCCTCCCAGTTCCCAGGCTGCGTACACGGTCTCTCCACCTCCATCACTGCTGTGCTCTTCTTGGGAGGCAGAGCTGCGTCGGGAGGGCCCGGATCCCCCATCAGGCCATGCCAGACCACGTGGGAGCCAACAGTGACCTTATAGAGTGGGGAGCCTTTGAACTCTGGGGCTCATTCCACAGCCTTCCCTGTTCTGACTCACAGAGAAACCAACACGGAGGAGAAATGCTGCCACTGCAGACCCGCGGCGGGGGGCGCTGGCCTAGCTGAGTGTGGCCAGGCGGCCGGGACACCGACATCCGGGGCTGGAAAGACAGAGCCGCGTCCGCAGAGGTAAGTCATCTGCAGACCAGCCTCCTATGAGGGTTGGGAAGGTGCACGGAACGGCTTCTGAGTTCATGGTTCCCGGGGAGAAGTTGGGAAAGAAGGGGTCGGTAATGTTGCTTTGCTGCCATCAGCTGCATTTGGCAAGGGTGACAGGAAGGAAATCAGCTCAGAAGGAATGGAAAGGTGTTGGGGTGAGTCAGAGGTTCAGGAGAGAGCAGGGCGGGGACACTCGGGGGCCTCCTGATTCCTGACAGTCAAGTGGGGTTTAAAAGGCTTTGGGCCAGAAACCCAGCAACATCTCTCGCTGGGTGAACGTTAGAGTGAGGATTTGGCCTTCCCAGCTCTGTTTCAGATAGATTCAACCAGTAACTAGAGAAAGGGGCCCATAGATGATAAAGGGAAATTGCGTAGGTGAGAACTGTTTCTTGGGAAGAAGAAGTTCAGGTGTAGTAACTGGCACGTGGAACAGACCTGAGGCGAGCAGGTCAGAACCTGCTAGGTTTCCAAAGGGAGTGTAATTCCAATGGAATCCCATTCCTGGCCCGCAGAAGCCTCGGTGACTGGAGACTTGAAATGGGATGAGGTGGCGTGGGGACTTTCACCCTCCCTGGAGACGGGCAGTGGGCTGAGCAGTGAGGAGAGTCACTCCGGATGCGGCCGAGAGGGGAAACGAGATAGGAGAGAAAGAGGCGCACCCCCAAAAGGCAGAGCGAGGGGTCACCGGAACATGGCTTGCGGTGCAGAGAGGGCTCAGGGCCCAATGCCTCAAGACGGGGATGCACAAAGTGTGCCTGGTGGCTTTGAACTTGGAAGTGTCTTGATGGGCTCCAGATGGGAATCTTACTGTTGTTGTCTGATGCCCGTATCTCATGTGTGTGTGTGGAGAGGGTCGATAACCCACTGTTTTAGTTCACAAGGCTCTGGAGTTAAGAGGAGCCGCCCAGACAGTGGCCACTGCATGTCCCCAGAGATCCCTTGCTCTGAGCTGGAGGCCGTGCTGGACGGGACGAGGGGTGTGTTCTCTGTGTAGGAAGGAGGGGGCAGGCGTGTTTGGAGGATTACAGCAGAGGCCGCGAGCGTTCACTGGAGGCCTGTGTTTCCAGTCTCCCTGGCCATTGGGTTGGGGCCACGTGACTTGTTTGGCCCATGGGCAATGAACAGAAGTGACGCATGTTAATTTCAGGATGACACAGGTGGGAGCTGGAGCTCCTCCATCCTCAGCCTTGTGGACAGAGACTCTGCAGGTTCTGAACGAGAGGGTGGAGGCTGCCCGGATGCCAGCTGTAGTCAGCACGCAGGGGAGAGCAGCCGTGACCATCGGCCAGCTTGTTCTAGGCTGGGACGTGAGTTTGAGAAGCGTGGTTTGGCTCACCCACCAAGACTGTGGGCGTTTGCCACCCAGCGTATCCTAGTCCTAACCAACACAGATGTGTACTTTTTTTTTTTTGTGGTAGGCGGGCCTCTCACTGTTGTGGCCTCTCCCGTTGCAGAGCACAGGCTCCGGACGCGCAGGCTCAGTGGCCATGGCTCACGGGCCCAGCCGCTCCGCGGCATGTGGGATCCTCCCGGACCGGGGCACGAACCCGTGTCCCCTGCATCGGCAGGCAGACTCTCAACCACTGCGCCACCAGGGAGGCCCTGTACTGGTTTTTTTCACACAAAATTGAGGCCCTACCAACCATGATATTTTTTTTTTAGTTAGCTAATTAATTAATTTATTTTTGACTGCATTGGGTCTTTGTTGCTGTGCGTGGGCTTTCTCTGGTTGCGGCGAGCGGGGGCTACTCTTTGTTGCGGTGCGTGGGCTTCTCATTGCGGTGGCTTCTCTTGTTGTGGAGCGCGAGCTCTAGGCGTGCGGGCTTCAGTAGTTGTGGCTCGCGGGCTCTAGAGCGCAGGCTCAGTAGTTGTGGTGCACGGGCTTAGTTGCTCCGTGGCGTTTGGGATCTTGCCGGGCCAGGGCTCGAACCCGTGTCCCCTGCATTGGCAGGCAGATTCTCAGCCACTGCGCCACCAGGGGAGTCCCCAGCCATGTTATTTTATAACATTCTTTTCAAAAAGGCTGTTAACAGTCTGCTTTATTGAGGCATAATTTATGGATAATAAAATCCACCAATTTTAAGTGACACCTTGATGAGCTTGATAAGTGTCGACAGCCGTATAATCGCCGCCTTGATCAAGGTTAGGAACAGCGCTTCCTTCGTTCCCGAAATTCTCTCTGACCAATTGGCAGTCGACCTCCAGTCCCACCTCCGGCTCCTGGCAAACGCTGGTCAGTTTCCTGACACTGTGGTTTTGCCTTTTCCAGAGTGCTGTATAAATGGAATCCCACTGTACGTAGCCTGTTATGTCTAGCTCCATTCACTTAACGTGATGCTTTTGAGATTTACCCGAAAGTCTGTTCCTTTTTGTTGCCAAGCAGCCCTCCACAGTATGCATGACTGCTCCCCAGCGGACAGACAATTGGGTTCTTTCCAGTTTGGGCTGCTGTGAGGAAAGCTGTGATGAACATTTGTGCCCGAGTTTTGTGTGGTTGCGTTTTCCTTTCTCGTGGGTGAATACCTAAGGGTAGAATTGCTGGGTGCTGTGGTAATGCATATTTGACCCTAGAAGAAGCCGCCAGGCTGTGTTCCAAAGCGACCGCACCACATTGTTTCCCAATCAGCCGTCTATCAGAGCATAACCTGCTTCTAAAGTTAACTCCTATATCAGCAATATTTCCCTGAAACAGGATTTCAATGGTTTTGATAATTCAAACCATCCCCTGTTGTTTAGCACTTAGGACACTTGCATTTTTCCTCATTACAGATATGATTGGGAAGGACCTCTATGCGATGCTGGTACACATCTCTGGTTATTTTCTAAGGCAAAAATTCCTAAAAGTGGGATTATGACGTTAAAGGGTCTAAACTTTTCTTTTGACTTTTGACATACATCAAGGCGTACTGCCTTCTTAAACCGTGGGACTAACTTATATCAAGACCAGCAGTGTGGGAGCGTGTTCATCTTTTCTTAGCTGATTTGGAAGGGCCCTTCATATAGCGGTGATGTTAATCTCTTCTGCCTTATGTTGTGAATACTTTTCACAGTTTTTGTTTTGCCTTTAGGACTCTGCTTCAGGCATATTTTATCCACAGACGTTTTTAACTGTTTTGTCATCCAGCATGTCGGCTTATTCCTTTGGGGCTGTCTTTGGTGTGATGCTTGGAAAATCCTTCCTCAGCTGAGGATTATAAAAACAGTTACCTAGATCCCCTTATTATTATTATTTTTAAGAACTTCTATCTTTACATTTAGCACTGTATGTATTTATTTTTAACTGTGAAATCTATGAGACGTACCAAAGAGTCTATGACACGAATGCAAGTTTAACAAATAATAGTAATAAAAATGCCTACCCCAAAAATAACCAGGAGAAAAAGCAGTGTCAGAAGAGATGTCGCATTTGCTTTATTGATTTTATGTATGTAGAGGTTATAACTGAACAAAACTGAACTATCTGTTGTTTAAGAACATGCCTGGCAAAAGTGTAAAGGAAAGCAAGGACATGGTGAACACGGCATCTAAAGGGTAGTTTCTTCTAAGGGATGCGGTGAAATCAGGCAGGGACGCTCGGCTTCACAGGGGCTACGATGCTCTATTTCTTCAGACGGTTTGGGCCCACGGGGGCTCGTCTTTGCATTCTGGTTCAACCTGGACAGTCATTTTATGTACCCTTCTGTATGTGTATATCCCACGTATCATTTAAAAGTTTTAAAATTGTGGTAAAATACATGTAATGTGATGTTGAGTATCTTAGCCTTTTTTTTTTTTTTTGCGGTATGCGGGCCTCTCACCGTTGTGGCCTCTCCCGTTGCGGAGCACAGGCTCCGGATGCGCAGGCTCAGCGGCCATGGCTCACGGGTCCAGCCGCTCCGCGGCATGTGGGATCTTCCCGGACCGGGTCACGAACCCGTGTCCCCTGCATCGGCAGGCGGACTCTCAACCACTGCGCCACCAGGGAAGCCCAATCTTAACCATTTTTAAGTGCATTTTTAAGTTCATTCCTGTTAAGTACATTCACTTGTCGTGCAGCCACAGCCCCCAGAACTCTTTTCACGTTGCAAAGCTGAACTCTGTCCCCAACATAAAACAACTCCTCACCCCCACCCCAGGCCCTGGCATCTGCCATTCTGCTTCCTATCTCTATGAATACAAGTATGATATTTGTATTTTTGTGATTGGCTTAATTCCATTCAGCAGAATGTCCTCAAGATTCACCCACGTTGTAGCAGGATTTGCTTCCTTTTTTTTTTTTAAGATTTTTTTGGTGTGGACTATTTTTGAAGTCTTTATTGAATTTGTTACAACAGGGGTCCCCAACCCCCGGACCATGGACTGGTACCGGTTTGTGGCCTGTTGGGAACCGGGCCACATAGCAGGAGGTGAGTGGTGGGCGAGTGAGCGAAGCTTCATCTGTGTTTACATCCGCTTCCCATCGCTCGCGTTACCGCCTGCGCTCCGCCTCCTGTCAAATCAGCGTCGGCATTAGATTCTCATAGGAGCGCGAAGCCTACTGTGAACTGCACGTGTGAGGGATCTAGGTTGCACACTCCTTACGAGAATCTAACGCCTGATGGTCTGAGGTAGAGCTGAGGTGGTGATGCTAGCGCTGGGGAGAGGCTGCAAATAGAGATTCTCATTAGCAGAGGGGTCTCAGGGCTCCCACTGATTCTGCATTATAGGGAGTTGTATAATTATTTCATTGCGTATTACAATGTAATAATAATAGAAATAAAATGCACAATAAATGTAATGTGCTTGAATCATCCCGAAACCACACCCCTCCCCTCCACCCCCCCCACCCCCGCCCCCCAACCCGGCCCTGCTCCGTGGAAAAACTGTCTTCCACGAAACTGGTCCCTGGTGCCCAAAATGTTGGGGACTGCTGTGTTACAATATTGCTTCAGTTTTATGTTTTGGTTTTTTGGTCAAGAGGCATGTGGGATCCTAGCTCCCCAACCAGAGATCGAACCTGCACCCCCTGCATTGGAAGGGGAAGTTTAACCACTGGACCACCAGGGAAGTCCCGGGATTTGCCTCCTTTTTAAGGCTGAATAATATCTTGTTGTATCCATATACTACATTCCGTTGATCCATTCATTCATCAGTGGGCTCCACATAGAATTTTAAAGAAATAAATAAAAATATGAACCGTTTGCTTCTGCATTTGACCCTTTAATTGACCAGGACTGTATTTGGGTAGATGGTGTGAGGTAGGGGTAGACAGCTCCCTTTGAATTTCTCCACTTCTTCACAAACTTTAGTGTAAACATACATCACGTGTAGGGCATGGTGGAGATGCTAAGATAAATCATCTATTCGGATCTTAGTTCCCCGACCAGGGATCGAACCTGTGCCCCCAGCAGTGGAAGTATGGAGTCTTAGCTACCGGACCACCAGGGAAGTCCCAAAGCATCTGTTCTTTCTTCACCAAATATTATTTGAGTGCCTGCTACTCGCCAGGCACTTTTGTAGGGTCTGGGGGTACAGCTCCACGAGGATGGATAGCGACCCTGTCCTTGCTGTGCCGTGGGTTGGTGCTGAAAGATGGGGACCAGCCTATGGGTTACAGGAGGAAGGGGTCACTTCCTGCTTTGTGGGGGATGTTAAGAGAAGGTGGCCCTTGATCTGGGCCCTAAAACATGGCTGGGATTTGCAGAGACTTGAGAAGAGGGACCTTTCACTTTGAAGGAACGACTTAGAGGCCTGGAAGTCAGATGCAGGTATCGTTTCATAGTTTATCAGTTAGAAAGTACTCAGCTGCAGGGGACAGAAATCCCCAACTACAGCTGCTTGAATAATAAACAGTCTCATACCAAGAAAAGTTCAGAGGCGGCAAGTTCCACTGGTCAGTGGAGGCCCAGTCTCCTTCCATCCTTCTGTTTTGCCCCCTGCCGTGTGTTGGCTTTTGTTCTGAGACTTATTGCCTTATAGCTGCAAGAAGGCTGCCTTAGCTCCAGCCTTCACATCCTTTCACTACAGTCTTCAAAGGCTGCAGGCAAGGGTGGGTCACCAATGTGTAAAGTGTCTGCTCCTCCCACATCCATCCCTTTGTACCAGGAGATCATCTTTCTCAGCCTTGCCTTCTGTCTCCCTGTTCAATAGAAGAGACCAGCCACTGGCTCTGGGCAATGGGATTCTATGACTGGTTTAGACCCATCAGGATTTATCCTCTAGAGCTGAGGACTTTCTGCGAAGGCGGAAACGCTCTGAATCTGTGCTGCCCGGTGTGGTGGCCGCTGGCCTCACGTTGCCACTGAGCACTAAACTGTATGTAGCTAGTGAGACTGTGGAACTGAATTTTTATTAAATTTAACTTTAATTAATTTAAATTTAGAAAGCTACATGTGGCTAGACGCTCCTGTAACGGCCAGCACAGCCGGAGTAAGGTCTGGGTTCAGGGATCCGGGGAGAAGGCTCTGAGAGGGTCAGCGAGGGGTCTGCTCAGGACGGCCTGTGAGCAGATGAGGATCCGGTGTGTGTGTGAAGGGTGAGGCCCCGCGGCTGCAGGCGCTTCCATCTCCGCCCAGGCGGGGAGCTGGGGAACACTCACCCGTGGGTGGGTTGGCCGGTGCACTGGGCTCACGGCTTCCGGTCCCACCTCGAGCGCTGTAGAAAGTGCAGCTTCCCATCTGGCGTCTCCGAGGACCCTCTGGCTCGGACTTCCACCTTCCGGTCAATGTCCTGACCCCTCTTCAGGCATCCAGCTGAGGCCCTGCTCCAGAGCACAAACACTGACTCAGCAACAGTGCCCACTGCCCTCATCCTCTGCTGAGTCACGCTGAATCTGTGTCACCACAGGCCACGGTGTGGGGACGAGAGGAGCCGGGTGCACATGCGTCCAGGGAAACGCCACGTGGACCCTCAGGGGGCGGGGCGATGCAAGCCCATTTCTCGGGGTGGGGAGAGGTGTGGTGGTCCCCCTGGGCTGAAAGGCGGGGTGTCACCCGGCCTGGCTCCTCCGGAGCCTGCAGGGCCTCTGGAGTCAGAACTGGAAGCAGCTGCAGACCCCAGCCCGTAAGCCGGGGAAAGCCAATGGAAACATTGTGTGGGTGTGTTTTCAGCCTCGCTGGCCAGAGCCAGAGGTCGGAGTCCGGCCGTCCGTCAGGGAGGATGAATGGGCTCGGCGGTGGGCAGAGGCCTCGGACTGCTGGGCCTCCCGAGAGAGTCCGGGTCGGGGGTGGGGGGGGTGGTGGGCGATGAGCCCAGAGGGTGGTGACGTGGCCAAGGTCGCACTGTGTGTGGGGCAGAGCGGGGAGGTACAGCGCCTAGGGGTGGAGTCCTGGGCTCTGGAGTGAGGATTCGGCTCCAATCCCGGCTCTGCCTCAGGCTGGTAGCTTTACCTCCCTGGGCCTCAGTTTCCTCATCTGCAAAATGGTGTCACAGCACTGCCTCGGGGGTGGATGCGAGCAGGCCATGGCCCACGGCAGACACTCAAAAGCACTAACATTTGTGCAGCCAGTTCTGTTCTGAGCACCTTCCGTGCCAGCCTGCACGGGACAGCTCCCCTCCCGAGGGCGCGGCGCAGACGTCTGACCCCAGGTGGGCGGCTCCAGGCTGCGCTCCTTGCCGTGACCCCGCAGGCAGGGCTGGCTCCGGGGCCATTAGAGCAGTGCCGTTCTCCTCAGTCCTGAAGCCCGCGGCTCCCGTTCTCCGCTGAGGCCCGGCCCCCCAGCCTCGTCCTGCCCTGCCGATCACTGCCTCTGCTCCCTGGAGACCTCCCGGCCTGCCTGTGGTCTCAGGAGATTCTGAGCTCGGCTCCACAGGCCCTGATTCACTCTCTCGTCCACTCACTCATCCAGCACGCGTCCACCAGCCCCGCTGTGAGCAGGCTGCCTGTGGATGCGGCCCCGAACTTGACCTGCCCCGGGGGGCTCAGGCTGGGAGGGCGAATAGATGGCAGAGAAACGAGTCGTCCTAATCGCAGTCACAGGAGGGGTGAGGCAGGGCCAGCGTTCCCAGGGTTTGCTGAGCCGTCTGGGGCCCCCCAGAAGAGGTGACACGAAGTGGACGGAGATGTGGACGGCAGTCCTGGCAGGGCAGGTGCAAAGCACCTGTGTTGAGGAATAAGCAGGGTCTGTTGGAGGGATGGAGAGAGCAGCCCTCTGGACGTCCAGGCTGGCAGGGCCGGGGGTGGCTGTGGCTAGAGTGCAGCAACAGGGCCTGGGGGTCCCCTCGGAGGATGGTGGTGTCCCTTTCCAATGGCTGACTTGGCTTGACCTGGGCCCGCAGTCTCGTGGGGTCAGAGGGAGGCCCAAGGCTGCGTGGCTGGGAAGGGGCAGAGCCAGAGTGAGCCCAGATCTGAAAGCCTCTGGGGCAGGTGTCTCCACAACACCAGGGTTAAGTGGACTCATTTTGTCAACCTTTTCTTCATGGTTCTGCTTAAATAAAGCGTGTTCACGACGTGTTCACGCGTCCGCCACGTGGCCACCACCCAGGTCAGGCCCCGGCACCCCGCAGGCAGCCCCACTCCGACAGCATCGCCGAGAACCAACGGGCCCGTTTGGAGGCATGTGTGTGGCTCTGCATCTGGGTCCCTCGCCGGGAACGCGTCTGCAGTGCTGGTCCACGTGACTGGTCCGCGTCGCCGCCGTGCTGTGTGCCGCCGTGTGGATGTGCATGGTGTGTTCGTCCTTCCTCTTCTTGCTGGGTTGCTTCCAGTTTAGGGTGATTCCGAATAAAGCAGCAAGAACGCTCTGCTGTGTACCTTCTAGTGGATTCACTTCCTGCGGGTTCACACCCAAGAGTGGATCTGCTGGGTCACAGGCTGTGGGCATCTTTAGCAGATGCTGTCAGATGGCTTCCAAGGCGCTTATCCTAATTACACTCGTACCCACACTGCATGGAAGTTAACAAACTTATTGAGAAAAAAAGAAGGAACGTGCTCCAAGCCCCGATATGTAAAACACATTGGAAGCTGGAGCAAGGTTCAAGGTGGGGGGAGCCTTCACCTCCTGTGCCTGGCACCCTGTGGATCCGAGGGTGCTCTGGGACCCAGTTTAAACCCCTGTTCCAGCCCAGTCCTTCCCAGCCCTGGCCATGGGTAGGAGTCATGGGCACAGGCAGACAGGGCAAGGCGTGTTAAAATACAGGTTCCGGAGCCCCATCCACACAGTGTTTGATTTGCGGTCTGAGGCGGGACCTCCCGCCCTCCCCCAGCCCCCCTGGACCTCACCCAGTGACTCACAATCATGACCGGGTTCGAGATGGCTGGGATGAGTGGACACGGTGCCTGGGGAATGCATTTTCCTGGAGAAGTGTAGTCAGAGCTGGTGCCTGAGTTTTACTTCCTCTAACTTACCTTAATTCAGGTCAAGTCCCTGCTGGGACCTGGCCTGTGCGGGGTTGGAGGACAGGGTGTGGACAGAGTGGCTTCTGCCCTCGAGAGGTTTCCATGCTGGCGGGAAAGAGGCCGCTGAACTGACCATTTCAGCTCAGGGCCCGGGCCTGGGGGTGGGACACAGAGAGAAGGATCCTGCCTGCAATCAGGGCCAAAGAGGACATTAACGTGGCTGGGCTTTGAGGGTTGCACACAAGTTGGCCGTGGTCTGACACGGAAAGAGGAAAGGGCGCACCAGGCAGTGGAAGCGACAGCTGCAAAGGCGTGGCAGGTGCAGAAAGTGTGGTCGGCCTGGTGCGGCCGGGGCTGCAGGGGCATGGGAGGCCCTGCCCGCCAGCGGGAAGCAAGGCAGGCTCTCAGCTCTCCTCCTTACCTTCCCGTTGCCCCCACGCAGGCCACAGCCAACTCTCAGATGGAGGAGAAGACCCCTCCTCGCGGGTCCAAAATCGGTGGGGAGGGGGCGGATGCTGGTCCTTGTACCCTTGTCTGCTGGGGCCTAGCTGCCCCTCGGCCAATGAACAGCCAGTGCCAAACGTCAGGAGGGCTGAGAAGGCGCCCTTGGCGTGAGCTTTATCTGCAGCAACACGTCTTTATCAGTGAGCCGCCAAACTGCTGACAGAACTGTCACAGCCGTCCATTCCCAGCGTGCGCACTCTTCATTCACTGCGGCTGCATCCCCTCAGCTCCTCGTGACGGGACAGTGGGTAGGATGCCCCCTTGCAGATGGAGATGAGGCCTGGAGATCTGGCCCACTGAAACCTCAAATCTCCTCACCTGAGAAATGAGGATATGATGCGTACCAATCAGCTCTCGCACTGTAGCATACATCCCCTAAACGCAGGGGTACAAAACGACAGTGCTTTTATTTTGCTCACCATCTGTGGGTTGGTGATTTGCATTGGGCTCGGCTGTTCTCCACTGGGCTTAGCTCACTGTTGGCCAGCTCAGGTGGGGTGCCTGGGCCTCACTTCCAAGAGGCCCCTCGCCCTCCAGCAGGCCAGCCCAGGCCAGCTGACTGGAAAGCTGCAGGCCCTTTGGAGACCTACTCTTAGTCTCGGCCCGGTTTCACCTCTGCCTATCCTACAGCTACTGTAAAACTCACGGTTCAAAGCGACGGGAGATAGAGTCCACCTTCTGGTGGCGGTCACTGCGAGGAATGTGTGGCCATATTTGCAATTTACGTGTGGTGAAAAGCCATCATGCATTCAGTCAGTAAACATGTTCTGAGCTCTCAGGCCTTATGTTGGGTGTCGCTGGTGCCACAGAGAAATCAAACTCAGTGTCTGCTCCCCAGAAGCTCTGGTGTGATGGAAGGGGCAGACACAGTCGGGGGGGGACTAGAAGTTAGGGTGCTGGAAGTTGATGGAAGTTTTGACCTAACAGAAATGAGGTCATGGAGGCGGGCTGTGGGAAAGAAGCTCTAACGGGCTTCATGAGATAAAAAGTGCTGATTTTGTTTATTATTCACCACAGGTGTTCGTGATGCTCTTGTCGGCTCTGGGCTATTAGCTGAGGCCCAGGCAGCTGAGGTCACTTAGCCTGAGGTCGGTCATGGCCCAACCGGCTTTGACCGCAGTGATTCAGTAGGTGAGCCACTGACCTCACGTCCCAACACGCAGGTGTGTGTGCCTGGACTGGACCCCCGCAGAGCCCCCAAGTCAGGCACGGTGAGGGCCTCCAGCTGGGCCTGGTCCCTAGCCCCACTTGCTCTGGCTTTGCTGCCGACCTCTCCAGACGACTCACACCTTTCCTTTCCCTTCTGCCGTGTTTGTTGTGTCAGTCATGCCGGGAAGGGGGTGAGGGAAGGTTCTCCCTGAGGAGAGCTGCAGGCCCTTGGACGGGACGCTGGCGTCCCCTGCACGGAGGGGCCCCGCCAGCCGCAGCAGCAGCAATGGTGGCGCCAGTGTCATCTGCTGGGCGCCGCCCTGGTCTCACCTCCCTTCCTGCTCGCGACAGCATCCCGCACTAGGCGTTATTAAGCCCGTTTTGCAGATGAGGAGACCAAGGCAGAAAGGCAAAGAGCTGGCCCAGGGTCACACGGTGAGTCAAGGTGTGGCCCTAGGAGTGTCCGACTCGGCGGCCCTGCTCATCTCACTGACTGGCCTCAGAGGCCGGAATGTCAGGCCCAGCCAGGCGCATCGTCTGTGTCACGGCCCTGAGCTTCCACGACAAGCTCTGCTGTGGGGCCGATGCCACCAGCCACGTGGGGGACGGGAAGGCCACCCGTCACAGTCGTGTGGCTGGAAGCGGGGAGCCGGGGTGAGTCCCGAGCCCAAGCTGCCTGGCGGGGAACCGTCCGGGCTCCAGGGCCTGTGGCTGGCGGGTGCTCGGGGAGCGGGTTCTGAGGGGCTGGAGAAGCCATGTTGCTCCTTGGGGAAGGTCCACTCCCCAAACCTCTGCTCCCTTGGGGTCTCCTCTGCCTGGCCGGCAGGGCTGTGGCACACAGGAGACGGTGGGGACAGCAGCCCCAGATGCACCTGCTCAGAGGGCCACGAGGGCCCTGGCTCTGCGGAGCCCCGGCCTCCCCTCGGTCTCAGAGGCGACTCTTGTCAGCTGGGCTCTTGCTAAGGGCTTCGTGCACTCTGCCTCACTCGGGCCTGCGGCAGGAGCTGCTGGCCGTGTCCTGTGGAGGAGAGCAGAGCTGCAGGACTCGCCTCCCCAGCCGGCGAGGGGAGGGCCCGGGCGGCACCTGCGTCCTGCTCTTTCCTCTCAGAGCCAACGCTGCTGAGGGGCGGAGGCCTGCGGAGAGGACGGGTCTCACCCTGGTCCCCCAGTGCCTGAACGAAGAGCCAGGACCCAGCATGGTGACAGAGGGATGAGGATGAGCCCACGTCCTGGGCGAACCCTTCGCTTCCCCGGGGAGTCGGTTTCCCCACCCGGCAGACAGGACGCTCAGGGCATCTCCTCAGGATGCAGAGCGGTTTGAAGGTGACGTGAGTAGAGACACGTCAAGCATCTGATCAGCACCTGGCGCGTGTGACGCCGGTGAAGCCCCTGTCGGGGGCGTGTTCATAACTGGCCTGGAGGCGGTGCCGGGTGTCGGTTCCCATGGAAACCCGACGAGGCAGGGCGCACCCTTCAGTTTACAAGCCCGCTCCCCAGGCGCAGGGTCGAGGCGATGGCCTGAGGCCCCTGAACCAGGAACGCGGGGACGTGGCCCCGTCACCCCAGCCCCGCCAGCGGCGAGCGTCCCCTCACTGCATTCCCTGGCCTCAACCGGCGCCGGCCCGGCGGGGACCGGACGTGTGCCTCGGACACTTTGGGGTGACACCCTGGTGGCCGGTGGGGCTGCCCAGCAGTGACTTTACGGGAGAGGGGCCCCCTCACGTTTCGCTGACCAGAAAACTAACAGCGGTGATAAACACGCACGTGGCTCTAGCGCTGCACCAGGCTCGTTCTCACGAGCACGTGGGGCTGCTCTGCAGGGGGCCAGTTCCACGGTTGCTGGACAGCAGGGCTGGGCTTGAACCCTGGGCAGGGGGCTTGGAGGCTGTACCTCAACCACCCACGGTGGGGCAGGTAGTTTTATCATCACACATTTACTATCGGGGAAACTGAGGCACAGAGAGGTCTTGCGTCTTTTCCAGGGCTCCCCAGCCATGAAGTGGCTCTTGGAGGCTGCCCTGGGCCCCGGCCAGCCCCCTTGAGCTCACCCCTCCCTATCAGCTCGCTGGCCACTTCATGTGTTCACCTCAGGACCAGGCCAGCGTGTGTGACTTTCGGTGGAGGGTAACCTCCCCAGGCCTCAGTGTGCCCATCTGAGAAGTGGCCTTGCAGCCCCACAGGGCAGGGGAGGATGGGGTCTCCAGGCCTCCCGCTGCACCCTCCTGGGTCCAGACACACCTGGCCCTTCCCATCCTGAGGCTCCCTTGTCACCCCTCCTCTCCCCCCCCGCCCCCCACTGCAAGCACTTCTCTTCCCTTTGAACTGTCTGTCTTGCTGTGGAGGAAGCTATTCATAGCTGAGATGATGCAAAATTTATAAAGCACGGTTGGTAGGGCTGAATCCGCCCCCGGCACAGGCCACGCTGCCCGTCCCCTCCGGGCAGCTCTTTCTGCGTGTGTCCGTGTGTGAGCGTGTGTGCGCGTCCATGTGTGCGCGTGAGGGCCAGCTCCCTCCCCCGCCCTCTCCCCCCAGCCCCCTTCCTTCCTGGCCTCCCCTCTCCGCCCAGCCCGCCTGAGTCTCCACCCTTGGGCGGACTTGGGCTTAGCGCAGCCAGGCTACCTGGCATGGAGCCGCCCAGCCTGTGGCCCCGTTGCACATTCCAGCCTGACCCTCTGTCTCTTCACCTGAAGAACAGGGGTTGTAAGACTTAGACGTTTGACCCACACCTGTGGAGCCAGTGCCACGAGTCAGGACTCATGCAGGCCTCCCTGCACCCCACAGAGTGGCTGAAATTATTACCCACATTTACAGGTGGGGAGACTGAGGCAGGGAGCCACTGACTGTGGCAACTGGGTCCCGAGGGCGGAGGGCTGCGCAGTGGGGGAGCTGGGATTTGAACCCTCCCCTGTTGCGTCATCCCCGCTGCTGACCCCGTGAGGCTCCGGGAGCAGAAAGGTCCTGGGGCTGGGAGCTCTGCAGATGGCTGGTGTCTGGTCCCTTCACAGACGGGTGGGCAAAGCCCAGGGACGAGACGCCAGCTGACCAAGGATGCGGAGGGACGGCCGCTGTGGCTCAGATCTTGGCCACTGGGGGTGGGGTGGCCGTGGCCGCAGACATGGTCTGGGGCAGCTGGCAGCCTCGCCCACCCAGGGCAGCCAGGCTCAGGTGCTGTGGCCCTTGCTGGTGGCGGTAATGCGGCAGCAGGCCTGCTCCAGACACGCCCACTTGTCCTCCCCGCAGTCCTGGAGCTGGTGTGTTCTCCTCTCCCCAGGTGGAGAAAGGGGGGCTCAGAGAGGGAAGGAACGTGCCCAAGGTCACACAGCCGGCAGGTGGCAGGAGGCAGTTGCACGCGGGCATCTGCTCTCCGTGTCACCTGCTGTCGCTGCCGCGGTCCCGCCGTGGCCCTGGTGGTTCCCCCCTTTTTTATTGAGGTACAAGTTACACGACATGAAATTACCCAAAGTGTACAGTTCAGCGGTGTCGAGTGTGTTCAGTGTCGTGCAAACGTCTCCACGCCCTAGTTGCAGACCATTTTCGCTCTGCAGAAGGAGCGCCTGTGCCCGCCAGCAGTCACCCAGCCCCGGGCAGCCTCCAGGCTGCTTTCTGTCTGTGGATTTGCCTGGTCTGTATGCTGCGTGTAAGGGGTCATCGTCTTTGTCCTTTGCGCCATCTCAGTTGGCATAATGACCTCCAGGTTCATCCACATTGCAGCCTGGCCAGAACTTCCTTCTTTCCGGGGTGGAGTAATATTCCACCGTGTGGACAGATCGCCTTTTGTGTGTCCGTTCATCTGTTGACAGACACTCGGTTTGTGTCCTCCTTTGGCCATTGTGGGCAGTGCCGTTCTCAACCTTCTCAGATGGTTTTTTTTTTAAATTAATTAATTAATTTTTATTTTTGGCTGTGTTGGGTCTCCGTTGCTGCGTGCAGGCTTTCTCTAGTTGCGGTGAGTGAGGGCTACTCTTTGTTGCAGTGTGCGGGCTTCAGTAGTTGTGGCACGTGGGCTCAGCAGTTGTGGCTCGTGGACTCTAGAGCGCAGGCTCAGTAGCTGTGGCGCATGGTCTTAGTTGCTCCGCGGCATGTGGGATCTTCCCCGACCAGGGCTCGAACCCGTGTCCCATGCACTGGCAGGCGGATTCTTAACCACTGCGCCACCAGGGAAGTCCCTCTCAGATGGTTTTGTGAGAACACGGGATTCAGTTCTTTCAGGCAGAGACCTTGGAGGGCGTTGCTGGGTCACCGTCCCTGGTGTTTGGAGGGTTCAACCTCCTTCTGTCCCCAGCAGGCTGCACTCTGCTCCTTCCCCCCTTATCCGGGGGACTGCGGCCGGGGACCCAGGGCTCTGAGGAACCAGGTCACAGACAGGTTGGGGACCACAGGGGAGCTGTGGCCCAGTAACCAAGCTACGCGGGACACCCGGTCCTGGCTCTCCCACTGTCACCGTGTGTCCTGGGGCGGCCTTACCCTGGAGGAAGCCACGCCGCAGGGCACTCACGACCCCAGTAACCAAGGCGCGCGGGACGCCCGGTCCTGGCTCTCCCACTGTCACCGTGTGTCCTGGGGCGGCCTTACCCTGGAGGAAGCCACGCCGCAGGGCACTCACGACCCCAGTAACCAAGGCGCGCGGGACGCCCGGTCCTGGCTCTCCCACTGTCACTGTGTGTCCTGGGGCGGCCTTACCCTGGAGAAAGCCCAGCCGCAGGGCACTCACGACCCCTCTGCTTGGGGCATCGGCTTCCCTCGAAAATCCAGGGCAGGACGTGACACCTCCTGTGAGAACAAACCTCGGGCAGATTCTGCAGCGGAACGCCAGCCTCGCGTGGGTTTTTCATCATCAGTCAGAGGCAGCCAAGAAACATCAAGACACACCAGGGACAGGGCCCTGGCTGCTCAGTGACCAGGGTGTGATCGACACTCCGGACAGGCTCCCGGGATGCGCGCGTGGGAGGGGTCTCTGCATCCCCTTCCTCCTCCAAAGAGAGGCGCTGCCCAAGCTCACCTGGCCTCCCTGAAGCCTCAAGGTGGCAGGGAAGGAGACCCGCCAGCACGGGCCCAGCCCCCTGCCTGCGGCGCCAGCATGTTTGGGACCGTGGCGGTGACGTTCCTTCTTCCAGATCCCGGACCCCATGCAGTTTGCAGCTCCCCCGACCCTCTGATCAGCCGTGGACACTTGATAAACATCGAGCTGACCAATGAGTCTGTCCCCCTGGCCTGGCCAAGGGAGCCCCTGAGTGCCCCCGAGGGGCTGTATTTACCACTCCCCTCACTGTGCAGGTGGGGAAACTGAGGCCTCCAGTGGGGTTACCCACTAAGGGTGAGGGGTGGGGATGGGCCTGGTGAGCAGCTCAGGATTCGGGCCGGGGTCGTCCGCCCCGTGCTCGGTAGCCCTGAGCTGACGTTCTCACTGGGGAAACATAGTGAAATGCCAGGAAGAGGCGAGCACCGTGGGAATAACACTGGGAAACGGGAAGGCGAGTAACACAGGGAAGGAAGCCCTCTCAGAGGAGGTACCACCTGAGTGGACACCTGCACACGGCGAGAGGTCTGGAGGAAGAGCTTTCCAGGAAGGGGAGGGCGAGTGCAAAGGCCCTGAGGTGGGCACGGTTGAGGAAGTGGCCCACGACGCGGCCCCGTTGCAGGGACAGGTGAGAACGAGGGCTCCAGGTGGTAGTGGGGCAGAGAGGGGCCTGACGCACCCATGGCTCACCTCGACGGTCCTGACGTTCCAGGGGTGACCCTCCCTCAGAGAGGAGAGAGCCAGCTTTGTGGAGGACACGCACTGTCTCAAGGCCACCAGTGAGGGGGTCAGGGCGGCAGACACCAGCTGCCAGCCCTCTGATGATGTCACACCTGGGGGTGTCACTTCCGGTCTCTCCTGGAGGGGGTGGGACCAGGGCAAGTTCAGCAGGCAGGCTCAAGGGCGTCATGGGAGCCAGCCCCCTCCCCCTGCCCTGAGCGCGGCCCCTGGAGGCCCCTCAGTGGCGCCTCATGCGTGCAGGGCGCACCCTGCAGCCCCAGCAGACACCCCCTGAGGTCCAGTGTCCAGGGCTGGGCGCTGCCCACACAGCAGCTCGGGCGGCTGGGCGGGAGACCCCGGCCCTCCAGTCTCTGGGCAAGAAGACTGGCCCAGCCAGCAACCCTGCCTCGACCTCGTTCTCCTGCCCTCTCGGAAGCAGGCGTGCGGGGCTCTGGGCCCTGGACCCGGGACCTCTCCGCACTCTTGACGGACTCGGAGACTCGCAGCCCTCAGGCCTAACTTACTCCCTGAGCCCCGCCCATTTTTAGGGCCAGGTGTGTGGGGCTCGGAGGGTCTGTTCTGTGGCCTCAACTCTGCGTCCCAGGGCTTGTAGCTGAGGCCAGCCCTCACTGGCAGGAACTTCTCACCCCAGCAGCTCCAGGAACCCTGAAGGGCCTGGCCCCTGAGCTCATAGGGTCCTGTTACACACTCTGACAAGGCTGCCCAGACAGGCTGAGCCACTTGCCTGGGGTCACACAGCACCTGCCCTTGCTGTGCTCTGCCTGCAGCCCCTCCCAGCCCCTCACTCCTTTCCTCTCCTCCTCTTTCCTCAGAAGCTCGGAACTCGGGGGCCAAATGGGTCCCAAGCACTCAAATTGAACGTGCCCATTCTGCTTGGGGTCACCTGGCAGGTGGTACCCCAGAGGCCGTGAGTCCGCCACCTCTGCGGGGCCGGGTCCTCAGAGGGCGCCGGCAGGACCCCGTCTGTGGAAGGAGGGGCGCAGTGTGGCGTGGGTGGGTGACTAGCCTTTCAAAGCTCCTCGCAGCCTCCGTCTGTCCCCCGACCAATTTCTCCGTGTGGTTGTGAGACTGGGAGGAGCGGTGGGAGTGTGTTTCTGTGAGGCCGATTTGGTTGTGTGGGGACAGCGGGGGGGCCTGTCTCTGAGCCCAGAGTGGAGGCCGCTACTGTGAGTGGAGCGGCCGGCTTCAGGGACGGCAGCCTGCAGGGTGGGCCAGTAGTGGGGCCCGAGCTGGGTGCTTCCCTCGTGCCCAGCCCCGTGGTAGGGACAGTGACGGTCAGGTGTGGCCTTGTCCTGGAGGAGCCCGCAGGAGGGACCTGTCTGTGGGGTCACGCACAGCACAGCATGCAATGCTGTTTGATGCCCCCTGCCCACGAAGCCCAGGCTGTGCTAAGGTAAGCTCGGGGGTGCCGTGGGGGCCCGGCTCAGCCTGGGGGGCAGTGAGCCTGGGGTAGGGCCTTTTTCTTAAACGTCTTTATTGGAGTATAATTGCTTTACGTTGTTCTGTTAGTTTCCACTGTATAACAAAGTGAATCAGCTCTGCGTATACATATATCCTCATATCCCCGCCCTCTTGCATCTCCCTCCCACCGTCCCTACCCCACCCCTCTAGGTGGTCACAGACCCCCGAGCTGCGCTCCCCGTGCTGTGCGGCTGCTTTCCACCAGCTGTCTGTTTTACATTTGGTCGTGCATATGCGTCCACGCCACTCGCCGGGGGAGGTCCTTTTACCCCCACCAGCCATACACATTCTCAAAGACACAGAGAAAACAAGGAGAAGATACCAACGATGCGGGCCCAGGGCTAAGCTTGCCCTCCAGACACTTCTCTCTGCACCTGAGCACATCTTACTCTCCTTCTGTGATACCTGCAGTCTGCCTTCCTGCTTACTGGCTGTGCGGGGCGCCGTTTACGCCGTTGGGTCCTGTGTGGATGGTGGTCGAGGCTGCCACAGCCCTGCCGCACACATGCCAGACACTGTCCCCTGCTGCCGGACGTCGGGCCCTTTCCACCTCTTAGCCATTAAAACAAACCCTGAGGTTACAACTTCGCGTCTTAATTATTTCTAGAGGGTTTGTGCACCGTTGTAAAATCCCTGTGTCAGTGGGTCAGCAGGTTTCCATTTACTCAGTTTTTACATTGAGTTTGTAACGGACACATGGGGACGGAGTCTGAGGGAGCAGCGTGGATGCCTTCTCCAGCCCCGCACTTCTCCCTTCTAGAGGCAACCACTGGGTTTCTTGTGTGTACTTCCGGAGGCTCCCATACGCACACAGCACTGATACAAAATCTTTTTTGTGGTTCTTATTTTGAACAGAAAAACAGCACGTGTGAACGCTGTTCCACACCTTATATTTTTTTCACTTGTTACCTTTGGAAGTGTCTCTTGTCCTGAGCGATCGGCTCTGTAACCTTCTGTGTCCGAGGGCACCAGTGTGTGTCCCATCAGTGCCCTGCACTGGGCATCCTGGCTGTGCAACGTCTTGTTCTTGCAAACAGGCTGCGGGAAGCATCTTTGCTCAGGTGTTTCACACACGTGCAAGGAAGTTCACGAGCTAAAGTCTTCAGTGGGTCGGTGGTTTCTGGTGAGCTTGCCTGAATGGCCCTCTGGGAGCGGTGGCTGTTAGGCCAGCCAGGAGTGTGCTGCCCACTTCCCCGTGCCCTGCTGAGGTCTTTGGAAATCCGCCGGTGAAAATGCACCTCCGGCTAGCCTGCACTTGACTTGCACCTCTTAGAGCTGGCAGAGTGGAAGGGGCTGGAGGGAGGGACCCCTGGGCGAGCAGGCAACCAGCCATCACACGGGGTGGCCCTCCGTGTCAGGGGCGGGCAGATCTTCCTGAAAGACTCACTTCATGGGGCCCTTGAGATGGGGGGTTATTGCCCCAGGTGAGAACGAGGCCGGGCCTCCCGACAGGTGAATCACTGCGGGCAAGGCAGGGAGGTGTGAATGGGAGGGTGGGCTTAGGGGGCAGTGAGGCTGTCAGCTGGGCAGCAGGGGACAAGGACAGGCCTGTGAGAGCCTCGGCGTGTCCGCGTGTCCTCTGGGCGCTGGCGAGTCAAGCAGGAGAGGGAGAAGGGAGGACCCAGGAAGAGTGGGCGGGGCGAGCCTAGCCTACGAGGCCCGGACACTGGGCCCAGGGCGGTGGAAGGCAGATGTTTTATTCACGCCGATGCAGAGCCATCCGTCACCGCCAAGCCGCCCAGCCCCGCCACCTCCATCATCCTGCCACCTCAGGCTATTTTGGGCTTGGGTTCGGCCTCGCCTCCCCCGTCATCCAGGCCCCTCTCCCTGCCTGGGGTGGGGGCACTCATCCTGGCTCGAGGTGACAGGCCAGCAGTGTGGGTCCACTCCCGCCTAGCACCTGGGTAAACTGAGGTTCAGAGAGGCGTGAGGCCGCCACTAGTGCAGCCAAGGACCAGGGCCCTCATACCCCCCCGCGCAGCCCCCGAGGCAGATGGCACTTGCTCCTCCCATGCGACGGGGGAACTGGAGGCCCTCAGGTGCTGTACACAGCTGCAGATCACACAGGCCATCACGAGCGAGAGACGAAGCTGGTGCTGGCCCCAGCCGTCACCACTTTCCCCAGCTCTGTGCCCAGCAAGCTCCCTCTGGGAGGGCCCAGCTCCAGTGCCGGCTCCCTCATTCATTCCCTAAACGCCCCTGAAGTTCTCCTCTGTGCCAGCCCTGTGCCGGCTGGCCACTGAGGCCGTGGAGAGGGACAGTTCTGGGGCACTGCTGGGGGCCGCAGAACGTCCCCCCCATCTGCTCACCACAACTGGTGAAATCCCAGAACCTCAGGGATCCTGGCTGAGCTCCCTCTAAGGACCAACTAGCTCCAGGCTCAGAGAGGGAGGAAATCCGCCCAAGGTCACACAGCATGGCACTGGCAGGGAGGGGAGAGAGCACATATAATCTGTCCTTACTCTGTGCCCATGGTGTTGAGGCCACATGGCTGCCTGAACCTTGGTCGGTCCTCACGACAACCCCGGAGGTCTCGGGGATGAGCCTGAGCCCCCGCCAGAGCAGGGCACCCGACCCTCCCGGCCTGGGGTTGAAGGGCCAGAAGAAGCAAAGAGACGAATGTGAGTGCCCTTGCTGCCCAGCTTCCCACCTGCCACTTGGAGACGCCGTGAGTGGGCAGGAGCCGCGGAGCTGTCTGCATTGCTGGGGCCCACGGGCTTCTCCCAGCGGGGTCCCCCAGGCTCCCAGGGCGGCCGGAGCAGTTACTGCACACCAGCCATGGGCGCACCACATTCCCACATGTCTGAGGGAACGTCGGGAACGCTCCCCCAGTGAGGTCCAGGCAGAGGACAGGCGGGGTCCCCCGTGCGCCGACCCCGGTGTGCCAGGCCTGGGGCGTCAGCCAGCAGCACCCCGTGTTCCGCTTCTCTCCTTCCCGGCCCTAAGCACGCCTGAGCCGTCCCGTGTTTCATGGCCACACTGGCATGTTTATGTCTCGTCTTCCCTGGGGAGTGTTGCTTCCAGGACGCCAGGGACGTTGTCTGATGTGCTCAGCCCTCCGTGCCCAGAGCAGTGCCTGACACATGGTGGGCGCTGGATAAATGCTGTCGAATGAAGGAATTGGATGAATGAATGACTGTCAGTTCTGTGCTCACTGACTTCTGCCCGCCAAGCCCATTCCCCGTCAGTCTTCCCTGTCTGTGACACTTGCTGGGCCCCTATGGTGTGCCAGTCCCTGTGCAAGGGGCTAGGGACCAAGTGGTGACAGAACAACAGCCCCGCCTTCGTGGAGTTGACATTCAAGCTGGGGATTAATAAATACCAGGGGGAGACGGTGCCTTGAGAAGAAAACGGCAGGAGAGAGGGGCCCGTACTGCTGGGGCGGAGTCTGGGAAGGCCTCCCTGAGCAGGTCACAGCCGAGCAAAGACTAACAGGTGAATGACTGAAGGAGAACCCGTTTGGCGAAGAGCATTCCTGGCAGCGGGAACAGCAGGTGCAAAAGCCCTGAGGTGGGATTTCACCGGCTTGCTTCCCCTCGCCCCGTACCCCACCCCTCAGTAAACCCTGCCGTTCCACCTGCTAAGTTCCAAAGCTTCTCCTGCCACCATCGCTTCACTGGATGTGGCCAGTGGCTGCCTCGCGGCCTCCCTGGGCCACACTTGTCCGCTAACCTCCTCTTTGCATGGCAACTGGGCACGTGACCCGTGTCTGGGAAATGCTGGGGTAACAGGGGCTATTTCCTGTCCTTAGGCCTCCGTCCCTGAGGAGAGATCCCGGCGCCCAGGGCTCACGTCTGGGTGGAGACTGTTTCAAACACAAGACCAAGGGTCTTGTGGGAGCCCAGATGAGGTGCTGAGCCAGCCCTGAAGGACTTCCTGGAGGAGGAGAGGGTGAGTGGTGCAGGTTCCGGAAAGGGTTTCCCCTGCAGAAGAAACCACCTGAGCATGGCCCTGGAGGTGGGGAAATGGAGACCTGAAGGCTGAGCCAGGCTGGAGGGAGGTGGGGAAGAAAACAGGGCCCCCAGTGAGTCATCAGGCCTTCCTCTGGGGCCCCATTATGACTTTTAAGCACCCCGGGCACTTTTGCCTTCGTGAGCCCCGCGTCCTCCGTGAAAAACAATGAAAATTAGCTTCTATGACTGAATTGGTATAAAGATGAATTTTAATCTGTTCATTGTCTACTCACCTGTTCATCCGTGCCTCCCTCTTGACCCACCTGCTCACCCCATCCAGTTGTCCATCCTTCCCTTACATACCCTCACCTATCTGTTCGCTCATCCATCTGTTCACATGTCCATCTGTTTTATCTCTCCATCATTTACTGTGTCAGTCTCTACATTCCTCTCTTGTCTCTAGAGAGTTTTCCAGCATCCGACCCCAACCTTCCCAGCACAAACCCCCCTCTTCACCTCCTACTGCCGACAGATCCAAGCCACCCTTCAAGCTTCGCTGGGCTTCAAGGCCCTGCCAGGTTGCCTCTTCTCTCTCACTGCTCGCACCGTTCATCCTAGAAGCTGTGGGCCCGGGGCACTGCAGCTACTGTGCCCAACGGGTAGGTTGTCCTCAGATGTCCCCCCTGGCCTGGGTTGGACGCTGTTCCTGAGGGTCTGTGGCTGGGCTCCTGCAGCCCAGAGAGGAGGGGTGAGCCATGATCACAGGGGCTGGAGGGGAGGGGACGAATGGAAACAGGTCGGTGCACTGGGCCTCGGTTTTCTCACTTGAAATGAGGGGGAAGAGCGCGGTGTCGTCCCCCCACATTTTAAGCTGGTTTCTAGACTCCCTAGGCTGCCTGAGTACCAGGGTGGTGAAGGGGGGGGGCTTGCTCTTTCCTTCCCTCCCTGCCACTTATCCACTTAACAGCCCGGGAGGGGAAGGCCTGCTTCTGGAGGGGGCATCTCAGCCCCATTAACACTGTTAACAGCCCCTGCGGAAGCAGCGGCCACCAGGGTCGCAGTTGCTTGGCCATTAGCCCCATCCCAACCCTCACTCCAGCCTTAGGGCCTGCACTTCCTGGCAGAGCTTCTGGCCCCTCACACCAACCCCTGCAGGCCTCAGAGGCCCCCACCTCTGGTCAAGGACCGGTCGGCCTGTACAGGGCTGTGGAGAGCAAAGGCAAGGGAGAGGCTGGCAGCCGTGAGCTGGTGGCTGGACCCACAGAGCAGGTGGTGATGGCAGGTGGAGAGGTGTGGGTCGTGGGGCCAGCAACTCAGCACAGTCCCCTCTGTCCCTTTGCCAAGTAGAAGTTGTGCGCTGTCCTCTGCTTTCTCCCCTCCAGCATATGTGAAGTGCCTTTTATCCAGGAGCAGCTGTGTCAGGTCAGGCAGTCAGTCAACAAACGCCCACTGAGCTAACAACCAACAAAGTTCTATCACGCCCTGCGTGCGAGGGCAAGACTTAGGCTCCCCTAATTACAGAATTCATTCATTCACCAACACGTATTTATTGAGCGCCCACTGTATGCCAGGCCCTGAGCACAGCGGTGAAAGAGACAAATACTCTGGGCCTGGGGGATGAAAAATGAACATGTGAAGGAACAAATGGGACAGGTTTCACGTGACACAAAGGCGGGTGGCTTCTATGGTCTGAGGACTTGCGGGGAGGCTCTCGAGGAGGACACCTTGGAGCTGAGGCCTGGGTGGTGCGGAGCCTGGTGAGTGGAGAGCTAGGGGGAGAGTGCTACAGGCAGCGGCAACAGCAAGTACAAAGGTCCTGAGGTGGGGACGGAAACAAGGAAGCCAGTGAGAGGGAGAGAGAGAGGTGGGAGGGGGCACAGGGAGGACTGAGGGGACCCAGGGGTCTGGCTTCCTGTCACGCACAGGACAGTTGCTGGCCAGCTCAGAGCACGGGGGACGCGATCCAGCTCAGGTTTCCTGGGACCCGTCTGGCTGTACGTGGCTGGAAAGGGGCTGGCAGGGAGGCTGAGGGGTGGCTTCTGCCTGTGTCTAGGTGAGCCTCACGGGCTCCAGCCAGCAAGGAGAGCGGAGCGTGGGGGTTGCTTGGACTCCCAGTCATCAGGAATTAGAAGCCTCAGGAATCTTAGAATTTGATTCCCCCAGTTGGGGCGAGAACGGGAAGCCTCGCAGCATCTTGGCCTTAGATGCTGGCAGGAAGCTCAGGGAGACCCGGTCCCTTGCCTTGCGGCCTCAGCCCCTGGGCCCACCCCGACCAGCGTCCCTCGTGGGAGGGCGGCCAGTGGCCCAGGCTGCCCGCGCTGAGCGCTTCGTTAATATTCCTTTCCTGGCTCCTCGTGAGGTCCTGGCGAGGTGCGGGCCGCTCTCCTGCCGGCTTCGTGGAGGAAGGAACCGAGGCTCAGCGATGGTCCGGATCCGGCCTCCGCTTGCTCGGCCGGCCTCGGGACAGGCGGCAGAGGAGCGTGAGTGGGCTTGGCGGGAGGGTGGCCGCATACCTGCCCTGCCTCCTGGGTTGCGGGGGGCCGGCAAGACGGTCTTGAAGGGAGGAGGAACGTCGAGTGGTGTCTGATTGGGACGCTCGAGGAGAAAAACTGTTACAAGTGCTCAGTTATCTTACACCGAGCCCGCCGGTGCAAGCAGAGAGCCCCAGACGTTGGCAAAGCTGATGGTGTGTGTGTGTGTGTGGGGGGGGGCACACAGGTGTTGGTGGCGGGAGGGATGGAGGTCCTTCCTTCTGGTTGCGAAGCCAGGAGGGTCCTCCTGCCCCACAGTTCACTCCCTCATGAGCCTCTGGTGGAGGAATTTCAGGCGTCGTGGGGGACGCTTTGGTGAGGATTCCAGACCCTCTCTCCTTGACGGCGCTGGGTGGAAAGGTGGCACCCTGGGGAGGACAGACCCCCGTTTATCTCTGTCTGGGTCACTACCAGCTTACCACCTTCCATGGCCCCCCAGCGCCCTCCTGATGAGGTCCCGGCTCCACCGGCGGGAGTGGCGCTGGGCAGCCTGCCTCAGCTTCCCTCAGGCCCCGCCCGCTCCCTGCTCTGAGCCACTCTGATTCTTAACCAGGCCTGGGAGGTTCCTGCCGCCTGGACCTCCACCTTCCTTCTGTTCATAGCTGGAGAACCTTATGTCTTCTTTCCTGGCTCGGTTCGACTTTTCTCGTCAGTAAACCGTCATGTGTATCTCACCTGCTGGCGGGAGTCCCTGGTAAGTCCTTGGGTAAACCAACCCCTGCCAGGGCCTCACTTACCGCATCTATGCAACTGGGGCGGGGGTTGGGCTGAAAATTCGGAATACTGGAGCGCCTGTGCCGGGAAAGACAGGATCTCCAGCCCAAGGGCCCCGAGAAGGTTTCCACAGCGGCTGGCCAGAGATCAGGCACCCTCAGGGGCTCTGCCCCCAGCAGAGCCTGGCCCTGGGCAGGTGGTCAGGATGAGGGAGGCAAAGCTGAACATTACGGTTTCCATTTTACAATTAAATTTTAAATTTCAAACGAAGTTTTGAAAACATGATTTTGCCTTCGCAAATATGTCTGGGAATGGAACGGTGGCTGGGAGATGGGAACCTTATGCAGAGTCATTGCTGGGGGCTCTCAGGAGCCAGCCCCAGGGACCTCCACTTCTCCATCTGTGAAATGGGAACACTGACTGTCTCCTTAGTGCTGGGGCCAAAATGAAGCCTCCAGGGACCGCTGAGCTCTATGAAAGAGGCTCAGTGTTTCTGACAGTGGCTGTAACGGTCTGGGGGTGGAATGTGTGAACAGCCCTGTACCTCAGAGGCAGGGCTGGGGGCTCCTTGGAGTCTTTCCCAATATCCCTCCCTGGTCCACGATCAGCAGCCTGGATGCAGCTGCTGGAGCCGCAGGACAGGATTCTGCTGGAGAAACGCACATGTCCCCAAAGGCCCATGAAAGCTAAAGGCTGCAGCTTGACGCTGCCAGGGGCCCTGAGACCTGCAGCCCTGGGTGGGGGCATTGTTCCATTTTACAGGTGAGCAGCGGGGGCCTCAGCTGTCAGGGAAGCCGAGGAGGGCAAGGAGGGAGAGCAGAGACCCTTATGCCCTCCTGCCTTCCTGGCCTCCCTCCCTCCTTCCCTCCCTCCCTCCTTCCCTCCCTCCTTCCCTCCCTCCTTCCCTCCCTCCCTCCCTCCCTCCCTCCCTCGTTCCCTCCCTCCCTCCCTCCCTCCTTCCCTCCCTCCCTCCTTCCTTCCCTCCCTCCATCCCTCCTTCCTTCCTTCCCTCCCTCCCTCCTTCCCTCCCTCCCTCCCTCCTTCCCTCCCTCCCTCCCTCCTCTCCTCCCTCCTTCCCTCCCTCCCTCCTTCCCTCCCTCCTTCCCTCCCTCCCTCCTTCCTTCCTTCCCTCCCTCCCTCCCTCCCTCCAAGCCTCCTTCCTTCCTTCCCTCCTTCCCTCCCTCCTTCCCTCCCTCCCTCCTTCCCTCCCTCCCTCCTTCCTTCCTTCCCTCCCTCCATCCCTCCTTCCTTCCTTCCCTCCTTCCCTCCCTCCCTCCGTCCCTCCTTCCTTCCTTCCCTCCCTCCCTCCTTCCCTCCCTCCCTCCCTCCTTCCCTCCCTCCCTCCCTCCTCTCCTCCCTCCTTCCCTCCCTCCCTCCTTCCCTCCCTCCCTCCCTCCTTCCCTCCTTCCCTCCCTCCATCCCTCCCTCCCTCCTTCCCTCCCTCCCTCCCTCCCTCCCTCCTTCCTTCCTTTCTTGTCTTGCTCACATCACCCCTTCTTCCCTCCCTTCTTTATTTCAGTAAACGTTCCCCAGCTCCTACTGTGCACCAGACAGCTTGCGGAGCGTTGGGGACAACTGGACAGACACAGGCTCCGCCCTTGGGCCCCTGCAGCTGGTGGGGGGGAGTGGGGAGAGGCAGATTCTCAAGCACCTTCCAGGAACTGTGGGTGACAATCCACAATTACAGCCACCAGCCCCCTTGAGTGACCTGGGGGAGGAGCCCAGGGGCCTTGCCTGTCAGGCTCACTTGTTTGCTCCAGAGGCTTCTCCTGCCTCCCTTTTGGAACCTAAGTCAGCTCAGGTCACCCCTCAGCTCAAAACCTTCCCATAGCTCCGCCTCCCTTGGAGACAAAGGCACAGATTTCTCAAGGCTCCAGAGGAGCCCCTCCCGAGCCCCTCTTGCCCCCTCTGCTCAGCCCCGTGGGCTTCTGGAGCTCGCCGGGCGAGTGCCACCTCAGGGCCTTTGAACGTGCTGCTGGCTCTGCAGGCTGTTCTTTCTCCAGTTATCCTCACGGCCCCTCCCTCACCTCCTTCGCAGTGAAACTTTTGTGACCCAACCTAAAATTGCACCTCCCCGCCCCCCCCCCCCCCCGGCCCCTGCTCTATTTTTCTCCATAACACTTGACATTCTAAGTCCTCTCTCAGCTTGTTTATTCCCTGTCTCCTGCACTAGAGCCTCAGCTGCTCAAGGACAGGGATTCTGTTTGTATTGTTAGTGCCCTGTCCCCAGCAGGTGGCACAGTGCCGACACACAGTGGGTGCCCAACGACCGTGACTTGAACGAATAGATTGATTGATTGATTGATTGCCTCCAGGGCACCCTGCCTGCTCTAGCTGCCAGTCTGGGCTTAGCCGGAGAAGAGTGTGAAGGGCTGAGGGTGGGCAGTGGCCCTCCCTCCTCCTCTGCCCTCTCCCACCATGTCAGCCCCAAGGCCTCCACTGCGTCCAGAAGGTGGAGATTCAGGTAAGTGTGAAGTGTGGCTCTGACCATGTCAGCAGTGAGCGGCAGAGGAAGGGTTTGTACTAGGAAAGTTGAGGTCAGATGGGGGTGAGAGATGAATGAAAAAACTGATGCTCTAAATGATGAAGAAAGGAAACCGATGGAAAGGTAGGTGAATGAGAGGGCAGATGGATGGGTAAATGGATAGATGAATGGATCAATAGGTGGCTGGATAGATGGCTGGATAGCGGACAAATGAGTTGATGGATGGACGGACAAATGAATGATGGATGGGTCAATCGATGAGTGGTTGGGTGGGTGAACAGATGGCTCGGAGAAGGATGAGAAGAAGCAGCTATTATGTCCTGAGTGATTCCTTTGTGCCCTGCCTGCATTTCACACAATCAATCGCATTTAATTCCCATTACAACCCTGTGAGGGAGGCATTTATCTCCCCATTTTACGGACGAAGATAACCGAGTCTCAGGGATGTGAAATGACTTACTAAGGCCTCACAGCTGAGGAGAAGTTGAGGCCAGATTGGTGCCCAGGTCAGCTTAGCCTTAAGGGCCGCCTTGCTCTCGATGGGGTCACCAGCACACAAGCGGGCACCCTCTGGGGACGGGCAACCCATCTGGCCATCTCTGAAGCTCCCTCCAGCTGGCCTCTGGGGGAGGAAGTCTCTGTGAAGACCTGTAGGCTCCAGTCTGATGCTTACAGCGTCGTTTGGCCCCACAGGAGTGAGGTAGTGAGAGCAGCTCACCCACAGCCAGGTTGTCACCCAGCGCCCTGCCTCCAGGAAAGGGGGTGTGGGTGGGAGGGCGACAGGCGTGATTCGCGGCAGACAAAGGGAGCCTGTTTCATCTGGCCCCGCCATCCCAGGGCCGATGCTTCAGCCAGCCCCGTAGCCTCAGAGCCCCGAGCCTCAGTGCCCAGTGGGTACAACAGGCATCCTGCCGCCCAGCTCGCTCCCTGGGATACTGGGAACGTACTGTGAGATGATGAACGTGAAGCGTGTGGCACGCAGTCGGTGCTCAGCTTCTAGTGACGGTGATTCCAACCAGTTCTGCCGTGTTCTGCTGGGAACTCTGGCCAAGTCACTTCCCCCTGAGCCTGTCTCCTTCTCTTGAAAACAGGGATGTGGATGCCTCCTCTGCAGCTCTATTGAGAAGATTCTATTCGTTGAACAAAGCTTTATTTTCCCAGGTAACTCTAGGTGCTGCGAATGCGGCAGAGAATAGAACAGACAAACGTTCTTGCCTTTGGGGCGAGATAACATAACAAATAGGTAAATTACACCATATTATGTGGGGTTTAGTGGTATAGAGAAAAGTACAGCTGGGAAAGGGGTGATGGAGTGGGGAGGGGTACAGTTTTAAGTAAACATCCGGAAAGGCATATCCCTGAGAAGAGATGTGAATAGAGACCTGAGGCTGGTGAAAAGGGAGCCTGCGGAGATGTGGGGGAAGAGACTTCTGGGAAAGGAAGCGGCAAGTGCGAAGGCCTGGGGTAGGCAGGACCTGGTGTGTTCTAGGAATAGCAAGGAGGTGTGAGAGGAGGGGATAGGAAATAAGATCGAGAGGTAGTGGAGGTCTTGAGGCTGCGGCTGAGTTGGGAGGCGTGGGAGGGTTTTGAACAGAGGGTTTCACGGGCCGCCGAGTCGGTGATGTGTGAGGAAAGGGCCATTTCTCCCCAGCAGAAAAGCCCCTCTCCTGGGCCTTTCAGAGCTCAGCCCTGCCCTCCCGCCTCTCGCCCCATCCGCTCACCCCCGGTGACCCCTGTGGAGGCTGCAGGAAGCTGGCGGCTGCCCCTGACCAGGGCTCGGGCAAGGCTGGCATCAGGAGCCCACGAGCCCCAGGAGCCAGGTGGAGACAGCTCCTCCATCAGCCCCTCCCCTGAGACCCCCAACCTGCAAGGAGGAGACTGCGATGGGCAGGAGGGCAGGTGCCTGGAAGCGGCTGCCCGGCTCCACGCCTAACCCGCGTAACCCAGTGTCACCTTCAGGAACTTTATCTTTTCCATTTGGAAATGCTTTGTGGTCCAGGTTTTTCCCGAGGCAGAAACCCCTAAGGATGTGCATGACACAGCCGGGCATAAACCGAAACGGTTTTTAAAGCGAAACGACAGAAATCCTTTCTCAGTCTCCCTCTGCGCTCCTCAAATGATGCTGGGGGTGGGGGTGTGCCCAAGCTTCAGAGCCCCTGAGACTGGCGAGGCTGAAAGGGCCCCACCCAGGGTGGGGGGCCCGGGTGGGGGGCAGTGCCTGCTTCAGCCAGCGTGAGCTATGTGCTGACACAAAGGCCTGAATTCCGCATCTTGCTTCCCTCAGTGCACCCATTTTGTGCCTAAGCCCTGGCTCGACTGAAGGCCCAGGAGGGATCCCAGGACAATGGTGCCCCAGCTCTGGGCACTGACCTCGTGGCCATGCATGGACAGGCTCAATCTCTGCACACCCCACATCCCGCTACACACGCACACACACACACACACACACACACACACACACAGGCACACAGGCACACACACACACACACACACACACACACACACACACACACACGAGACAAATTGACCAGAGTCCCCGCCCAGATATCTGCAGCCTGCTGCGCAAGGACAGAAGGGTCCTGGCTGCTTGCACACCTCTTGTAATAATGGTACTCACTACCCCTCACGGCAGCTGTGTCTGGCTTTGAGCTGCTGGGGTCGCAGGAACGCTTCGCTCTGTCTTCTGCAGAAAGAACGGAAGAGAAAGAGGCTGAGCTGTGGCCTCCGAGAGACCTTGATTCCACACACACTGCCTGGTCCCACGGCCAGCCCTTTGTCCTTCCTCTTCTCTCTGCCCCAAATGCCCTCCCCGCTCCCATTCATACAGTGATGACCTTTAGGCACCCGAGGACTGCGGGGAACTGGGACCCTGAAACTTCGTTCCTCGGGGAAGGGAGCAGTGCAGCTGTTACGAGCATCGAGTGTGGAGTCAGCTGCTTCGTGGCTGCGTGACATCGGACTTCACATCTCTGCGCCTCGGTTTCCCTCAGCGTAAGCTGGCCAAGATGCTCTAAGTGGGAGAACGGAGATGTGGGTGGAGAGGCTGCCTGGAGAATGCAGTGTATGGGACCCAGGGCTGAGCTGAATCGCCCTGAGGTCTTGGGGCCTCCCCAGGAGGCAGGGGTTTTGGGTCTCCATGTTCAGCTGAGCTGCCTGCTTTGGGAGTTCGAGGAGGGGACTGCTTTCTCCACGCAGTCCACCTGCTCCATTCCAGAGCCCCTTACTGTGGACAACTCCTGCATCTTCCCGGCCTCCTGATTGGGAGGGGCTCCCCCGCCCAGACCCTCTGGTCACTCTCCCTAACTCGTCTTCTGAGTGCCAGTTTCAGGTGCTGGAGATGCTGGCTTTCCAGGGCCTTCTGGAGTAGCCAGAGGCATCAGGAGCCTCGGCCCAGATGCCGGGGAGGGACTGAGACCTGCGGCTGGGTAGGAGGGCTCCCCGGCAGACTCGGAAGTGGCGAGGCCAGGAGTGAATGTGTGGGGCCTCTCAGGGCCCCCGAATGACAACACCCCGCCCGGCCCCCAACCCCAGGGCTCAGACATCCCCTTCTCGGTCTGACCCCCTGAAGGGGCGTAGGGACACTGGAGCTTGTGCAGATAGATGTGCAAGGCCCGGATCAAGGAAGGGTGAGCTTGGGGCTCTGAGGCACGTGGCCACAGGCCTAGGACTGGAGTTGTGGAGTCTCGGCAGGGGTGTGGCCGGTGGGTCCAGCACCTTCGTGGTGCCGTCCCTCTGGGGGCTTCGGGCCCATTCCTGTGCCTTAGGCCCCTCCTCAGAATCTTGGTCTTAAAAGCATCAAATGACGCCCAGGATGCCGAAGGAGCCAGTTACCACAGTGGCTAAAAAGCACGTTTGTGATATGGTAAGATGTGTGCTTTTTTCTGAACGCATCGATGATAGTGTTGAGTGGCAGATTTAATCCCCACCATAATTTGGGGCCAGAGATGGATGTAAATGACGCTTGCAGAGGTCTGTAACACCAAGAGTGGGATATGAATACATCTGTGACTTTTCTGGGTAATGAAGTCCTAGGCGCTGCCGCTGACACCAGCACTTGCTGCCTCAATTTACAGTGGAAGGAAACGGTACATTTCAGCGGTGCCTGGTAGAAATAGTGATACTCTTCCCATCAAACACACGGCCCCGAGTTCCATCCCTGACATTCCGCCTGCTCCCGCCCGCCCTGCCAGGAGGAGCGGCGACACCAATAATGCCACAGTCAGTGATGGACGGTGACAAGTGGCACCGTCAGTGGTCTTTATGGGGGCTTTGCGCTGCGCCTCACGGCAGCTGTGTCTGCTCTTCCTGTTTCTTATCCTCACCACAGCCCTGCAGGGCAGGCACTAGTACGGTCCCCATTGTGCAGAGGAAGAAACGGAGGCACAGAGAAGTTAAATGACTCGCCCAAGGTCACACAGCTTGTAAGTGATGGTGTCGGGATTTTAACCCAAGCCTGTCTGACCCCAGGACCTGTGGTCGTTACTGAATCCTCTGTGTTCAGAGGGACATTCCCTGGGGCTGGGCTGGGCTCCGTGGATATGCAGCTGATTCTGTGTTTATCATCCCCATCCCTAGGCTGGCTAATGGATTCCAGACGGAGGCGATACGATTGTCCCCGTGCTGTGGATGGGCCAGCCTGGTGGGAGGGTTTCCTCCAGCTCTGAACAGAGACCTGCACTGAACCTACTGCCACGATGCCAGTCGGGGTGGCGCCCCGGGGCCAAGGGAACAGGGTGGCAAAGGTGTGTCAGGACCCTATAGACCACCGGGGGACCGTGCACGTCCCTCAGACCAGTGGGTCCTCCTGGCCCCTGGCACTAGGCGAGGCTGTCCCCGAGGAGCTTCTGTGAGATTCAGGTCATCACAGAATGTTTATTAATCCCACAGACAGGATGGGGTCGGGCAGCTCCTCAGGGAATCTGGAGCTGAAGGAGCTGGTCATGGGAAGGAGTGAGGGGGCGGGTTCAGGACGGCTTTCTGGACCAGCCTCCTGGGCAGCTGAGAGCCCCAGAGTGGGGAGTCTCCCTCTCCCCTCAGCTCTGGGCTACTTTTTAAATGAATTAATGTGGCGGGGTGGGGGGGACGCACAGAACCCTTGAAGGTGGTGTAAAGGCACAACGAACTCACAGAGAGCAGCTCACCTCCCTCCTGTCCCCTAACCTCCCAATTCTCTTCTTGGGAGCCAGTTTCTGGTGTCTTTCCAGAAGATTCTATCCAACACCCTAGGGTGTGTGTGTGTGTGTGTGTGTGTGTGTGTGTGTGTGTACGTATCCTGCTTAAATAAAATCCTAATGATGGCGCTCAATCCCCTCTCTTCTGCACTGTGCTTTTTCACTCTATCTTAAAGAATTTGCCTCATTAGATCCATTCCACAAATGTTTATTGAGCAGCTACTAAGTGCTGTCTTGTGGCCGACAGACCAGACCTCTGTCCTCATGGAGCCCAGTCCTTGCTCCCCACAGCTGTGTGTCCCCCGCCCCGGTGCCGTGGTGTCCTCCCCTCTCCAGGGAGCAGTGCAGAGCGGTGCTACTACAGAGCGGGAACCTCTGAGGTACGTCTTGGTACCCGTGTGCAAGCACGTCGGTGGGATGAATTCCCAGCATCAAGGGAGGTGTCTTCTTCACTTGGCCAGCTGTGGCCAGATCGTGGTTGAAATGTCAGGGCCTGGACTGAGGCAGGGAGGTGACCCAGGCTGGAGGTGATGCCCATTCTGGTGGAGAGCGAGATACGGAAGCTGGAAGTGGGACGTGTTGGGGGAGGGGGGAAGCCCCCTCTGGCCTCAGGGAGCCCCCAGTTTGAGGGGTAGGCAGGCTTGGAGAGGGACAGTGATGTGATGTGGGAAGCCTGGGAGGCTGTGGGTGCCCAGAGCAGGTGTGGGACCCAGCCGGGGAGGGCAGGGTACCAGGGAGGCCGCAGGAGCCCCCACTGTGCTGGGCGCGTCCGAGCACTGTCGCCTGGAGAGCTGCGTCCTCTGTCCACTCGTCCAGTGAATCCCCCGAGGGCCTCCCAAGCGCCAGGCACCGTACTCGGGCAGCACTGTACCCATTCTACAGCAGAGGAAACGGAGGCTTGGACGGGGAAGGCAGGAGCTGAGGCCCCAGAAACCCAGTCTCCTCCTTCCCCCCACTCCGCCCCCTGTCCCTGAGAAGAGCCCAGGCTGTGGGTGCTCCTTAAACAGGAGCTTCCACCCAGACTGACCCCTGGAACTGGACCTCAGGACACCAGGGAGCTTCGTCCACCCCGTCGCTTTATTACATCTACAAGATAACTTGAGTTAAAAAATGCTGCAGTGATAAATGCTTTCTGCACAGAGTTAAAGAACCAACAAAAGCGGCCCTGAAGCCCCCCTGTCCTGAGTGTGCGAACTACTCTCGTTACTCGGAGTGGAGGTTGAGCTCTGCTGAGGTGCCCAGCGGGGACCCACCAGGTGGGCCTGAGCCCAGAACACTCAGGAAGCAGGTGTAGACGTTTGCTTCCACACAGAAGTGAACGAGGGGCACAGTCTCCAAACCTCCAGGGTTTTTGCTTTGCTGATGCAAATATATCTGTCGTTTTTCTTAACAGAAATAGGATCATGTAATGGGCCCTATGCTGCCTCTTGATTCTTGGCGAGGGGCCGCGAGGAAGGGGAGTCAGGGTGTCCTGGCCAATTCACTCTCCGTTGTCAGGCCTTACAGACCTACTTCTGTTTCGGAGTCAGGCCCAATTCAGAGAGGAGCCCGAGGCAGCGGGCTCCAGCCCCGCCCCCTTGTAGGATGGAGGGGTGAGGGGCTGGTCCTGGGGACAGAGGCCCCGTCCGTGGGGATCTCGATGGGCAGGCACAGGGAAGAGGCGGGCAGTGCCTACCTGGAGTGGAGGGGCTGGTAATTGGCCGGGTTGTCCCAGCGGGGAGGCCTCCCTGGGGAAGGCTATTTTTAACTCTGAGAGCTGAGGCCACTTCCCTCTCTCCCTCTGTTGCCCTTTATTCCCGTCATCCTGGGGCCTGCAGGCCATCCCAGCCCCTCTGGAGGAGGGGAGAAGGTGAACGGGAAGGGCAGCAGGTGGCCTCACCTGCACCCAGTCCTTTACCCTCACGGTTCTGCCAAGGAAGAGGAAAGAGGTTTGGGAAGTTTGCGGGGCTTTGTGGAGGCCTTGCTGGTCTTCTTACATCCACCAGCAACCCCTCGAGGGCGTGGAGGGGAGTCTTAGAACCCACCTCAAAAATCTCTCAAGTTACAAAAGGGATTATTGCCGTTGCAAAACTCGAAGTTCAGGGGTGGACCTAAGGGCCCCATAGGCCGTGTCTGGAGTCTGTTTCTTGCACCCTCACCTCTGCTTTCCTCTGGGTGGGGGTCCTCTCAGGTGGGCTCAGCCCACATTGGGGCAAAGGTGTCCCCAGCAGCCCCTGGGCGTAGAGTTCCTTTCCCAGCTGATCCAGCCAAAGTCTTAGGGCCGGTTCTCCTTGGCTGGCTTTGATCACATGTCCACACCCCCAACCAATCACAGTAAAGCTCACAGCCAGGCCTGGGTCACCTGCATCCTGGGCCGGCTGTGGTCCCAGCCATCCCTCCAGCAAGCAGATGGTAGAGGGCATGGGTAGGTGTGGGTAAGGTTCTCAGGAGAGGGGCTTAAACAGTGGGAGAATGTGGACCACTGATGCCCCCAAAGTGGCCCAGCCAGGACAGCACCCGCCCAACGCACAGAAGGTATTGGATCCAGCGGCCTTCACCCCGGTGCTGCCCCCTGGCCTCCAGAGAGCTGCAGCTCCAGGGGCGCGGGGAGGAGGCCGCGTGCTGAGCCTGTGCAGGAGGGAAGCGTCAGCCGGCCAGCTCCAGGCTGAGATCGATGCCTGCTTCCTGACGGGGTGGGCGGGACTCAGTGTCCTGTTTCCAGGGCTGTACTCCGTTCCTGAAGTTCTGCTCTCCTCAGATCGATGCCGTAGGGTCAGCCCGGGGCCTGCAGGTGCCTGGGGACCGGGGAGCGCAGGGCCGGGAGCTCGCAGGCTGTCACTTTCTTGACCTCTCCCTGCCATCATGTCTCCGCGGCACCCCTGACAAAGGGCCTCGGCCTGCACACCTGTCATGTCTTCCCCAGGCAATCCCTTCCCACTGTTTTGGGGGCCCTGGGCTGTGAGCATGCTGGGCGGACATTGCCCCTGCCCTCATACAGCTGACAGACCTTGGAGGAGACAGACAGTAAACGAGATGCCGAGATGCCGCAGAAAGTGGCCAGCTGGGAAGAAAGTAAAACGGGGGATGGGAGACTGTGTGCAGACCTCTCCAAGAGGGGCCCTGAGCTGCCCCCGAAGGAAGAACGGTCTGGGGAGAGAGCCCAGCAGCAGAACCAAGCTGGCTGGCCGGTGTGTTGGGAACAGGGGGGCTGAGGAGTGGGTGCACTGGAGCTTTGGTTCTCAGTCGTGCCCTGGGAGGCCATGAGCCCATTTTATGTTGCGAGGGTCTCCTGCTGAGGAAGGAGAAACCCGGGCAGGCTCCTGGAAGGAGGCAGCCCTCGGGGCTGTGGAGCTCAGAGGGGTCTTGGGGGCATCGAGGCAGCAGCCTGATGGGTGGGGTGCCCAGTTTTCACATCTCAGTCAGTGGTTAATTTATGCTGGTGTCATCATATTAAGATACAAGCATTACAGGAGCCGGCACCTCTGAGCGTGTGGCCACTCAGACCAGTAAACCCCAGCCTGCGGGGGGCCCCCTACCCACCCCACCCCTGCTCCTCATGGCTTTGTGGACTCGGGAGCAGTCTCCCGTCTCTGGGCCTCACATTCCTCAAATGAAGGAGTGGTTCCAGATGGACCAGGGGCTCTTTGCCTCCTGGCCTGTGGCTCTGAGAATGCCCGGCTCAGCAAATGTTTTCGTGAACAGCTACTGTGTGCTCCGCCCAGGGCTGGGAGGGCCTGGGTCCCACCCTGGAGAGGAGGGGAGAATTTCAGGGTTCGGGAAAGCTGGGCACATTCGGAGGGTGCTGGGAAGGGCCGTCTGTAGTCAGAACTCCTGCTGTGTGCAGGACACCTGCCTCCTCTGTCTCACTGGCTTCTCATGCAGTCCTGGGAGGGCGGGTATTTTATGGAGAAGGAAGTGGGACCTCACAGGGAACATGTCCAAGGTCCCTCTACCGGCCCTGCTTGGCCTTCCTCCACACCACAGGGAGGTGTGATGCCCCCCACTGCTCTGGCCAGTGCCCTGGGAGGGCCGAGAGCCCTCTGCCCACAGACCGGAAGCCCTGGGCCCCTCTGTGCTCCAGTTCCTGCACTGGGACGAGGGCGAGTCCCCCCCCACCTCCGGCCGCCCTCCCCCTGGGAAGCTGGTTCCCCTTGTTGTGCAGTCAGGGACTGTGTGTCCAGGGAACAGCGACTGCTGGTGGGGTGCGTTTAGGGTTAGGAATTGAGTTCCCACCCAGCTGGTAGGTCGGGAGGGAGGGGTGCAGAGCCTGGAGGCCAGCAGCCTAAGGAGTTAGGCTCACACCTCTGCGGCGCCTTCTTTGCTGGGTGACCTTGGGGAGGATACTCGCTGTCTCTGTGAAATGGGTCTGATGATGGCTCTGGGGGAGGCTTGGGGCCCGGGGGGATGACCAGCTTGCCTCACGCTGGCCTTCTTGGTGAGCAGCTGGGTGAGGTCTCTGTGTGTGGGGGGTGTTCTGGGGCCGAGGAGGCCCTGGGTACACCCCCTTGTCCCAAGAGCTGCCAGAATCCTAGACCCAGTGTTGCCCCAAGGTACCCCTGTCCATTCCCCAGCTGAGACCATTTTCTGGAAGCGTCTCCCAGCTGAGGGGCATCCCGGCTCCTCTGGGGACCCTGGGTGGGGTCTCACAGGATGGGTGTCTTGGGGCCCCTTCCTCCTACGGTAGAACCGTGTCCTCTGTCTTCTGGGAAACTGGGCAGGGGAGGGTGGGGAGCTGAGCCACTTCCCTCCGCGGCCACTGTGAGAGGGAGAGGGAGGAAAAGTTTCCTGAGAGCTTTTGGTCCCCTGGGAGCTGGCCTCTGAGGAGGAGAAAACCAGGACACTGCCTACCAGTCGGGCAGGACAGGTTGGGGGCATGGGGCTGGAATCTACTGGGATGCCCCTTCTCTCTGCCGTAGCCCCTCGCAGCCTTCAAGGCAAGGGGCAGGGGCTCTCATACTGGGGACAGATATGCTCCCGAACTTGTGAAATAGGGCCACTGTCGTGGTGACGATGAAGTGTCTTCGAGAGCGAGCACTTGGTCAGCGGCCGGCATCTACCCAGCCGTGAGCCTGCCAAGGCCGTCAGGTGTGCTCTGTCCTCAGTTCTCACTGCAGCTGCAGGACGAAGGCGAGGAAAGTGAGGCACGGAGAGGCGAGGGGATCTGCCTCTGCAGCTGGACAGAGGACATGGTGTGGCTCCAAGTCTGGACAGCCTGGGGTGAGTTTTCCGGGTGGCCTCGGCCAGGCCGAACCCACCAGCTGCCTGGGGCCGGGAGCCTGGGGCTGGTGGGGACTGCAGACCACTCTGTCTGAGCCGTCAGCGATCTGGGCGGCGGCCAGAAAGCCATCCTCCTCGGTTAGAATCCTGCAGCCAGTCTCCCTGCTGTGCAGACACATAATTATATTTCACATTAAAGGGGAAGCTGGAGGCTGAGGGGGCCAGAGAGCCCTTTGAGGCTTGTGTGCTGAGCACAAACCTGCCTCCTTGGCCGAAATCTGTGGCCCCAGAGCTGAGCAAGGGGTCGGCCTGGTGAGAAAATGGGGTCTCCCTAGGCCAAGGCCCAGCTGGGCAGGTCTGTCTGCCGGGATGAAAGGCCTGGGCCCTGCCCAAGGCTGAGAGATCTGAGGCCCAGACAATAGGCCCCAGGAGGCTTGGAGGGCAGGGCTTGTGGGGACAGGCTGGGAAGAGGCAGAGGCAGGGGTGGCAAGAGAAGAGGGTCACATGGGGGTCAGGTCTGCAGAGAAAGCGGGCAGGGGGAGGAGCACAGAGAAAGCAGGAGAGGAAAAAGCCAAGCAGAGCGCCAGATGAGGAGAGAGATGCTATTAAAGAGGGGGAAACGCTTGTGTCCGAGTGTGCATGCCTGGGGCGCAACGGGAAAGGAGTCCATGGGAATGTACAGGCTGGGACCTGTGTGCACATGTGCCCTCCTGCAGCTGTCACCCTTGCACGTGCACGTATGAGTGTGTATTGCACCTGCAACCATCACGCATGTCACGGCATGCATTTTGCATGTGTGGATCCAGATGCCTGAGCTTGTGTACTCGGCTGTGTGCACACGTGTGTGTGCAAGATTTCCTTTCCTGTGTGTGCGCTCGCCATGCACCTGTGTGGGTCTCTGGGCGGACATGCCTCCGTGTGTGTGTGTGTGCACGCGCGCGCGCGCTCCAGTGCGCAAGTGGCTGGCCGTGTGTCTGTGTGTGGAGGGGGGCCGGGGCCGGGGACGCCGGGCCAGGCCTGGGCTGGGTGGGCGGGGGCAGCGGCGGCACGGCGCGGGGCGGGCGTTCTCTCCGCGGAGAGTTAGAGTTGTTGCCGAGCTGGGTTCTGGTGACAGCCGGGCGCGGAGCTGGGTGCGCGCCGAGCCTCAGCTTCCCGCCGCCTCCTCGCCCTCCATTGCGCTCTCCCCGCCTTCTCCGGGCCTTGCCGCTGCCACCGCCTTCCCGGGAACGGCAGCCGAGGGCGAGGGCGAGTAGCCGGAGGGGCCGGAGCGGGCGTGGAGACGCGGGGCGCCTGGGCGTGGGGGAGCGCGCCCGGCCCAGCCCGGGATCAGATAACAGCCGGCGGGGGAGGGGGTGGGTCGGCCGCACGCGCCGCGGGACGGAGGGACGGACGCCAGCCGCGCCGACCGGAGCGTGCGCCCCGCGACTGGGGGCGCCGTCCAGGCGCGCGCCCCCGCCCCGCGACCGGACCGGGGCGATTGGCGCCCCGCACAGACGCTCCCCTCAGCATGGAGCGCCCCCGGGGGCTGCCCTGAGGCGGCGGCGGCGATGCAGGCAGCGCGGCGGCTGCCGGGGCCAGGAACGGCCGCCCGGAGCTCGGAGGACGCGGAGCGCGCCGCGCCCGGGGCACTGACCGAGGTAAGCGCCGGGGGACCCGGCTCCAGCTCCTCGCGGGCCCCCTTCCCGGCCGAGCGAGCACGAGGAGGTGCAGCAATTGGGAAGGTGGGGCGGCGGGGTCTGTTCGACCTCTCGTTTTCTGTTTTTTTTTTTTTTTTCTTCCCCCTCCCTGGTGAGCGTTAGCAGGAAATGCTGACTGCGAGCTTTTCTCCTCTGCCATGTCTCCAGCCACCGCCGCCGGGGAACTTTGCTCCTTGCTAACCTTCGTCTTGGGGGCGCTCCGGGAAACTTTGAGGCGCCCTCGGCCCCCCTCTGAACGCCTCGCACGAGGGGGCTCGGGAGGGAGCGTGGGGAGGCGCTTCCGCAGGCGGTGTCAGTCTTACGAGTGACCTTCCCCGGAGACCCCCCGACCGGGGCGCGGACTACGGGCGGCCCGGCAAATGCCCCCAGGCCCAAGGGCTGCGGGTCCTTGGAGTCGTCGGTCTTTCCCACCTCCTGCGCTCTGTTGGAGTAAAGATATTCTGGAAACGGTGTGGTCCTCTGGCACTCGAGGGCGCCAGCCGAGGAGTCCAGCCGCACCTTTTTTCGCTTGTACAAGTCGGCCTTGATCGCTCAGGGGTGGTCGCTCGGCTGAGAGGCCCCGCGGGTTTCAGGGCCGGGGTCCCCTCACAGTGCTGACGTCTGCTCTGGTTGTCCTGGGGCGCGGGGAGGGGCGCGGGGCGGGGGAACCAGCGGCAACTGGGTGGGGAGTTCCTGCGGGGCTTCGCATGGGATTTGAGGCCCCAGTGGGTGTCTGTGCTGCCTGTTCCGGTGGAGTGTGCACATGTCATGTGAACATTTTTAAAACCTGTGTTCAGGACTGGAGGTCACAGGAAAGTGTCTCTTTGGAGGTGGTCTTTGGTTCTGGGAGGTTCTCCTGCCTCCCCGCGGCCTGGATCTGCTGAGACCGGGGCCACCCTGCTCCCCGTTTCGCCAGCAGCTCTTCATCCGGGAGCCCTGCACTGCCTGGGACCTTTGCTCCGTCCTTCTCTGCTCCCCGTGCCCAGGACGGACCCTGGAATAAAGTGCTGGGGACCTCCAGCCCCCCATATCCGCGTCGCGGAGCCCGGGTTCGCAGGCTCCGTCTCCGGGGAGCGCAGAGGCGCCCACACGCCGCTGAAATCAGCAGCCGCCTCCTCGAAGGTGCGAACCCAGAAGGCGGTAGCCTCCAGCCTACCCCTCGCCCGCTCCCTAGGTGCCGAGGACGGCCAGGCCCCGGCTGCCGCCCCATTCGGACCTCAGCCTCTGCCTGTGCTCCTCTGCAGCCCCTCATCGCAGGTCTCCGCCCTGGACCGCCACCGCGTGGCTGGAGAGCGCCAGGGAGGGGAGAGCCCGAGGAGCGGTGGGGGCGTGTGGTCTCTTTGCGGCCAGCTCCTCCCCCCGTTGTGAGAAGAGCGCCCTCAGCGCGCGCTGGGACCCCCAGAGAAACTCCTCAGCGTGATCCGCCCCTCAGCCTTCTGGCGGCCCCTCCCCTCCAGGTAGGGGGCCGGGTGTCGGCAGCTCCAGGAGGGGGCCTCGGAAGGGCTGCAGTCATGTGGGCCCCAGACCCCTGAGGGAGAGCAGGGTGCTTGTGCACCCCTGGGGACAAGAAGGGGCCTCCAGCGTGCTGGACAACAGGGGAGGGCCCTCCTCTCTACGGGTGTGCCGCTGAGCGCGTGTACTGGGCACTCTATAGATGCTGGGTGTTGGCACTCACCTGGCAGACCCGAATTTCCAGTCCCGGACTCCCTCCTTGTGCCCCCCTCTCCAGATGAGGGCACAGCAGAGCCCCCTCCCAGCCCTGAAGGGGAGGGACCTTCCCTCGGCCAAAGGGGCAGAGCCTAAGTTTGTCGGCCTATCCCTGGACGCCCCTCCCAAGCCCAGTTGCCGTGTCAGACCCCCGTCAGCCTTCAGGTTGCTTAGGAGGCGACCCCTCCTCGAGGTGTGTGCCTGGTGGAAGGATGTTCAGTGAACTGTGCTGTGCTGTGAGGACAAGGTGCCCAGAGAGGGGCAGGATCTTGCCCAAAGCCACACAGCAAGCCAGGGCTTTGAGCGGAAGCCTCCACCTAGCTCTCTCCAGGCCAGAGGGCCGCCCTGCCAGGCTTCCTGCCTCAGGGCCGTGGTGTCCCTCCTCTCAAGTCTGCCCAGAGCAGGACAAGGTAGCACTGGTGGCCCCGAGGCAGGCAGTGAAGTAATAGTGACAGCGGTGGTAACAGTAACAACACTAACAGTGACAGCAGCGCCCTGCAGTTATGCAGCACTGGGACCGGCTCTGCCTGCGGGCAGGCCTCTGGCCTGGCGAGGCCTCCGGTGCCCTGGGCCACGGCTGGCAGCACCGGGCCCGGCACCAGGAGGCCTTGGCACAGCGTCTAGGGTGGAAGCAACTGCATCGTCACTCCCAGCAACCTCTGTGGCCCTTGTCTGGCTCCAGGCCGGAGGCTGCTGGAGCCCCCTGGGGGCCCACCTGGTGTCCACTCTCGGGCTCACTGCTCCCAGCTCGGGCTGGGCCGTCCCTCCGACAGGTGCAACTGGTGCCTGTTGCTGGGTCCCTGCCGGGGCTCTTGCTGTGAGTGACGCCTGGGCACACCTGCCCCTGCCTTGGGGCTGCAGCTGGAGCCCTGTCTCGGGCTGGCATGGAGGAGAGGCTGGGAGAGAGGCAGCTCGTGGGCAGCAAGAGGGGTAGAGGCTGGCTGGCCACTCGGAAGGTGTGCGACATGTGGGCTCGGTCCACGGGATGGCTGCTCCAGGGGAGTTGGCAGTGTGGCAGGGAGGCAGCCAGGGGAAGGCCAGAGATGAAAGAAAGCCAGGCTGAAACTGGGCCGCAGGCAGGGCAGGAGGCCCGGAGGCTTCAGAGGAGCCGTGGGGCTGGGGCTGGGGGTGGGGCTGGCCAGGCAGGAGGGTTTTCCAGAGGATCTGGGGCCGAGGGCAGAACTGGAGCCCTCGCTGGGCACTGGCTGAGGGCCCAGCACTCTGCCGGCTGATTTAATTTCCTAATGGTCTGCTAGTGCAGAGGATGGCAGGAGCTCCGTGAGGCCAGGGAGGCTCTGGGAGAGACTGGAACGCGGCTCGGACCCAGAGCCCGCCTTCCTGCATCCCACAGACAGCCTGCGCAGAATGCATCCGTGTGCCCCACCGTCTGTGGGGGCTGCCCCCCTACCCGCCCAGGGCTGGTCCCCTGCGGGCCCTGGTGCCTGCCTGCCATCCCAGATTCCAGGTTGCTGTGTCCTCGGGACCTGGTTAAGGCCTGGCGTGTAGTAGGTGCTCAGTAAATAATTGGTGGGTCTGTGTCTGGGCTGTTTTCTCTGCTGCTTGCTGAGGCCTCACTGGGGGCTGTGGTGGGGCCGTGAGCTCCTGGGGTGGTGGCCCTGTGGCCCGCTGCTCAGCTGTGGCCCCAGTGCAGTGTCTGGCATACAGAAGGTGCCTAATAAATGGGTGTTGAGTAAATGGAGACCTGGCCCTTGACCTGGCCGCTTGTCTCATTCTTTCGGGGGAGACTTTAGGGCAGACGGCTAGGGTGAGCGAGGCCGGGGGTCTGACTGTGGCCCGGTCACTTCTCTTGGGTCTCAGTTTATCATCTGTGAAGTGGGATCGGAGCGCCAGGTGGGGAGGCTTCTGAGAGCACCCAGGATGGGAGAGTGGAAATGTGAACCTCTGCGTGTGCCTTTGGGGGAGTCTCAACAGAAATGGGGTGCGGAAAGGCGGGGCTCCATGGAGGAGGGCATGTGAGCCTCTGCGACGCCAGAGCCTTGGTATCCGCCATCCAGTCCAGCCTTCCCTTGGACAGGGGGGAAACTGAGGCCCAGAGAGGGTAGGCGAGGGTTCTATGGGAGAAGAGGGCCTCCCCCTCCTAGTGTGTCAGCTCTACCCCCTCCCCAACCCACTTCCTCCTCTCACCCCACCGATGTTCTGCATCTCGAGGCTTCCTGCCCAGCTGCTGAAGTAGCAGCTGCAAAGGCCGCGTGAGGCTGTGGGCGCCCTGGGGACCCTGGTCCAGCCCCTGACTAGCCTTCAGCCCTGCAGCGCCAGCCACGTTTCCCTTGGCGTGGCCTCTAGGGTCTTGGGGTCTGGACCCTCCTCACCCTGGTCCGCCGGGCCCGCAGCTTGGCCCTGTTGCCGCCTGCACTCCCCTCTTCCGCCCAGGCCGCCGGCCTCCCGCCCGCGGTGCCTCCTCGGCCTGGGCCTTTGCCCCGTGCCCCCAGCTGCCCTCGCCGGAGCTCCACGGGGCCCTCCCTCACTGCTCTCAGCTCTTGCCCAGACGCCGCCTACTCCCCGCGCCTCTCCTGGCTCCCTGGGCAACACGGCAGCCTCCCTTCCCCGCGCCTTCTCGGCTTTCTTCTCCGTGGAACTTAGCGCAGTCTGCCACGCTATGTTTCCTCTTGTTTGTTGTCGGTCTCCCTTGGGTGCAGGGCAGGCCCTGTCTCCTGAGCTCCCCTCTGGGGCGGAGCCGGGCCCCCTGCAGCTCGCCTGGGGCTGTGGCCCCACGTTGTGAGGACGTCCCCGCGGTGGGAGTGGGCAGCCTGCGGCCCAAGAGGGCAGCCCCGGCCAGAGGTGGCAGCAAGTGGGGGACAGCGCTTGGGACCCTCTGCCCCCGAAGCCTCCTCACAGCTGCTTGGTGGCTTCTCCAGCAGAGCTGGGCTGGTGCGGGGGGGCGGGGGGCATGTGGAGATAGCGAGGTACCGCGCTCTGTGTGTGTGCACGCACGCGTGTGTGTGCGTGTGCGTGAACGGCCGAGGTCACGGAGGGGCTGTGCGCCCCCCACCCTGCCCACCTCCCTCTCCTTCCAGCTGCAGCCCAAGCCCCCTGAGCTGGCGGTTCCAGCCCTGCAATTCTCCGGCACTTAAGGCAAAAATAAATCGCTGCTGGCAGCTGGCGTTCTGGGAGGTAGCAGCCGCGCCACCCCCCTGCCCCCGACCCTGTGCCTGTGGGCTCTTGGTTCCAGGCCAAGCCGGGCCAGGGGGGGCTAGGAGGACTGGGGGCCCCGCGGGGAGCTGGCTCCGTCCAGCCCCTTCTCAGGAGGAGAGGTTGGCAAGGCCCAGAGAGCGCGGGGCCTGGCTGGGTCGCGCGACGCGCAGAGGTGGATGGAAGCCGGCGACTCCCGAGGGGACCGGGATCCGGGGCAGGTGAGGGGGCTCAAAGGTGGGGCTTCGCAGGGGCCTGGCCCGTGGCCTTGTGGAAGCAGGGTGTGGGCAGGGCCCTGGACCCCCTCGCACAAGGCCCTGGGGACCAGCCCCTGGACATGTCTTTCCCTGCTGGCCTCTCCCTTTCCTTCTCAGAGAGCCCTAGAGGTCTCTGCCTGGTGAATCTTAGTGACACAGGCCCTGAGGAGGTCAGAATTCAGCCTTATTCATGCTTTTGACTGTTGAGTCTGGAGCTGGTGTCTTTGCTTTTACCCTGTGCCTGGGGCTGGGGGCTGGGAACTGATGTCTGGATTGGGGGAGGGTAAAGAAACCAGTGAACAGACATTTAAGGAAGCACGGAGTTTGTCATATTCTCTTGCTAATTATCACAGTTTTTAATGACGAGCGTGTTAACATGCTCACGGTAAAGCATCGCACGATCGTAAGGACAGAAAATGAATTTCTTTTTCTCAAACCTTGTCTCCCCCTTCCCCCCTCCCCAAAGCTTTATGCTTTTGAGGGGACTCATTAGAGAACCTTTGAGATTGTCTGAGTGTTTAACAAACATGTGGATGTAGTTGTGCACACCTGCTAGCAGCTGCAGCGCCCTCTCTCTGTCTGTCTCCCCCTCCCTGTTTCCGTGTTTTCTCATCTTCCCGTCCCTGCTGTCCCTGCTGCTGCCCCAGGCCCCATACTCGGGGGCTTCATCCTCTCTCCTTTGATTGACCTGAGGGCTGAATCTCAGAGTCTTGGGACCACAGAATCTTAGCTGTGGAGTCTAGGAAAGCACTCAGCCACCCGAGTTCCTGGGCGATGGGCTGAGTCGTGGAGTTGTGGCCTCTTTGGGACAGAGAACCTGGAATTGCAGAATTGGCGTGTCTTACTCCCGGGAGAGGTGCTGAATCTTTGCTGGGGTCCCTCCTTCCTCAGCCCCCTCGGGAAGCGGTTGGAGAATGCAGATCTCCTGGCTCCGTCCCCAGAAATTCTGGTTCCGAGGGCTGAGGTGGAGCCTGGGAACCTGCACTTTTCGGTCTCCCCAGCAGTGCAGCCACCACGGGGAGGTCACCCTGCTGCAGCCCAGTCCTTGACCCTGGGCTGGCCCCGTCCCCTCTGGCCTCAGGGCCCACCCGGCCCAGCGTGGACAAATTTGAGGCTGTGCTCGAGCCCTGCAGGGAAGGCGCGGGCCAGGCTGTCCGTCCGAGGTCCTCGGCAGGGGCAGGCCTCTGCTGGGGACTCGGTCCCCCCCCACCTCTGAGCTTCCTGTCGGGTGCCAGCACCGTCACTCCTGTCACCTGGCTTGAGAGGATATTGGAAGGGCCGCCCCGCCCGGCTCCACTGAGGGCCCCTGTGGAAAGGGTCTGAGAGGCTAAGTTCGAGGGGGTGTCGGTCACCCCTGTGCTGGCCCCGGGCCTCAGTGACCCCGCGTGTGAAGTGGACGTGGGCATCGTGCCCCGTCTGGGCATCTGCTTTCTCATCCCTTTGCCACTTCAGCTCTGCGGTCAGGGCAGCCAGGGCAGCCTCCGCTCTCCCTGCCCCCGGCCCCTCTGCCACACAGGCCGGAGGCTCACCGTGCCCGTCACCTCGGCCTGCTGTGCCTCAAGCTGTCAGAAGCACCTGCCCGGCTGGGGCAGCCAAGTTGCCCCCACCCCCACCCCAGGCCCCAGGAGCCTTCAGAACCACTGGAGGCAGTGCCTCCGAAAGTCCCCGGACAGCCCCGGAACGGCCCAGCCCCTCCCTCGGGGCTTCACAGCAGAGGAGACCCGAGCCACCCTCTTCCTTTCCTCTGCCGGCCCTGCCAGCCAGAGCCTTGCGGCACCTGTGGGCTCTGGCCCCGATCCTACAGCAGATGCCCCAGCCCTGAGGCTCCAGAGCCAGGTGACCAGGCTCTGGGTCCTGTCCTGACCCAGCTGCCCTCCTGGTGGGCCTCGGGTCCCCCAGTCACCCTGCCACAGATCGAGCACCGGTGGATGGGGAGTGAAGGGGGAGCAGCGCCCCTGGGGGCTGTGACCCGAGCCCTTGGTCTCAGTCTCCTCCTCTGGGAACTGGGGACACGAGGCGAGGTGGTTGAGCAAACCCACACACCCGACGTGTCTGCCCTGCCCTGCGAGGGGCAGCCGTCCTTTGGGGTGGTCCATCAGCCAGGTCCAGAGGAGAAGACAGAAGTGGGATGACGGGGGGAGCGGGTGGGGTCTGTACTACTTTCATACCAAGTCACCACAAACTGGGGGGCTTAAAACAAAACATTATTGTCTCTCCGTTCTGGGGGCCAGAGTCCGAAATCGAGATGTCGGCAGGGTCGCTTCCTCCGAGGATCCACCCCGGGCCTCTCCCGGCTCCCGGGGCTGCTGCGGCCCTCGGGGTTCCTTGGCGTCCCTCCAGTCTGCACCTCTGTCTTCACGTGGCCTTCTGCTCCCTGTGTCTTCTCTCCTCTCATGAGGACGCTTGTCATTGGACTCAGGGCATCCTTATCCAGGCTGGTCTCATCTCCACATCCTTAGTTATACCTGCAAAGACCCTTTGTCTAAACAAACTCACATTCAGAGGTACTGGGCTGGGTGGACATATATTTTGGGGGAGCCGTCACTCAACCCGTTACACGTGGTCAACCTGGATATGCTGCCCTGTGTCTCGACTTTTTCTTTTTTAAGAAAAACATAGTTTTTAGCAACGTATCTTGGAGACACAAGCAGATACGGTATGCTTGGTCTGTGCCGCTTACCAGCTGTGTGTCCTTGGGCAGATTGCTTGACTGTTCTGTGTCTCAGTTTGCTCATCTGCAAAATGGAGGCATGAACGGTTCTTCCCCGCATCGGGCTGCCGGGGGCGATGAAAGGGTATGCACAGGAGAGGTGTAGTAGGTGACCCCTTTGATTAGTACATCAACCAGCAGAACGGTTTTAAGGTCTGCCCAGTATTCCCTGCGCTGGGCTGGATTTCTGTTTCGTGAGCCTGCTTCGTTCCGGGGCCCCTCCAGCCCTCGGCTGTTATCACGTGTAACGCTGCCATGATCACCTGGGTACTGAGGTCCTCGTGCCAGCGCTGTCCAAGCAAGAAGTCCAGGAGCGGCCCTGCTGGGTCGGAGGGCTTGTGCCTTTGTAGCTTTTAGAAATAGCACCGCTGCGCCCTCCAGGGGTGGTCCCCGCCCCTTGGAGAGTTGAGCGTGCCTGGGTCCCACTGTGGCCTCCACCGCGTCTGTTTTAGAGCCAGTGCAGCGTTTCTTCCTGTTGAAACCCCTTCCTGTCGTTCCCTTCCTGGCAGAGTGGTCATTTCCCTGACCTTTGCCCTCCCCCAGGTTGAGGTCTTTGGGACTTGGGTGGGTGCCCCTGAGGCCCTTTCTCATCCCGTTGGGTCCTCATGGCTAGCCCCAGGGGTGGGAAGCAGCTGCCCTATTTCCAGATGCCAACACTGGGCCTCAGAGAGATCGCGTAGCAGCCCAGCCCATCTCTAGCGGTCTGTCTGCGCCTGGAGCCCGAGGGGCCTCCTCAGGTGTCTTGGTTTCCCTGCAAGCTTCCCTGGTGGCACAGTGGTTAAGAATCTGCCTGTCAAGGCAGGGGACACTGGTTCGACCCCTGGTCCGGGAAGATCCCACATGCCGCGGAGCAACTAAGCCCGTGCGCCACAACTACTGAGCCTGCGAGCCACAGCTACTGAGCCCACGTGCCACAACTACTGAAGCCCGTGCGCCTAGAGCTGGTGCTCGGCAACAAGAGAAGCCACCGCAGTGAGAAGCCCGTGCACCGCAACAGAGAGTAGCCCCTGCTCACCACAACTAGAGAAAGCCTGCACACAGGAACGAAGACCCAGTGCAGCCAAAATTAAATAAATAAATTGATTAAAAACCCCCCAGCACTCTCCTCACTGGAGGGAGAGGGCTAGCTTTCACTCCTGCTGCCCCCCTGCCCTGGCCCCATCCCTGGGCCACCAGGCAGAGTCCCTCTGGAGATGGCTGGTGTGCTGACAGACCACTGTGATACCCTGGACTGAGGCCGTGTGCCCCGGGGGCCTGGGTGTCCTCAGCCCCCTCCCTCGGCTCCTGGCAACCGGCAGGATATTTTGGGGGCTCCAGCAAAATGCCCGCCTTGGTGGTAGATTCAGCAGCCTGCGGTGTCACTGGGCGCCTTTATTTCTCAGGGAGTGCCGCGATGTTTCACTGAGACTTGGCGCCCAAAACAATGAAAATGACTGTTTACTTGGTGTCTTCTGGTGCCAGGCGCTGCGCTCAGTGCTTTCCCGAACATCATCTCATTTAATTCTCAAAATGTACTGGCCAGGAGTGGAGCAGGGATTGAGAGATGGGGTGCTGAGGGAGGCAGGTGGCCAGACCGGGGAGCCCCACGGCTGGGCCCCCGGCGCCTCCAAAGGCACAGGGGCCTTTAAGAAGGGCTCTCCCTTGAGGGCAGGCCGAGACCTGGGCTGAGGATCTGGGAGGTGCAGTGTTGGGCATGAGCCAGGTTAGCCTGGATTTAAATGGGGCAGCCCCCCATGCCCCCCTGCTGTGTGACTCCAGGCAAGCAGCTTCACCTCTCTGAGCCTCACTTCCCTACTCTGAGAAATGGGGCCAAGTTTGCCCCGTTCAAACTGTGATTGTGTGTGCCTGGTGTTAGAACTGTTTCAGAAATCTAGATGATGGAGGAGGGTTCTCAGAGTCCTGTCCACTTTACAGGTGGAGAGACTGAGGCCCCAAGGGGGGAGGGACTGAATGACCTGCCACCCTCCATCCCCTGTGACCTCAGCCACAGGACATGGGGCTGGTCCAGTCTCCCTCATTTTTACCCTCACCGGACTAGGATAGAAAGACAGACCATTATTTGAGTGCCTGCTCTGTACTGGGAGGCTCGTGCAAGGGAAAGATTTAAGTTCTCGGCGTGCGGGTCGTGCCCCCTCTGTCCATTTCTCAGGCAGCGGTGGGGCTCACATCTGTCCGAGAGCCCCATGTCCCGGGAGACCCCCCCACTCCCGTGGCTGCGTCGTGGGCATGCTGGGCTTTCCACAGACCTGCACGCGAACCTTTGCTGCTTGGGGAGACAGCAGGGTGGCCGATTCACTCACCGCTCGACTTTGAACCCGGGGGAAATGCATCCGCGTGGCCTGAGCGAAGTCTCTGCAGAAGTGGGGATGCTGGGGCTTGTGGAGCAGAGAAGGTGCCCCAGGGAAGGGGCTCTGGCCTGGTCCAGCAGGAGGCCTCCCAGGGTGAGTGTCCAGCCAGTGGACCTTAGAGAGCCCTTCAGAACCACCCCTGGTGCCCTGGTCCCCTGCCATCTGCCTCCTGAGCCCACCTTATCCCTCCTGGACATGCAGGAAACCAGACTTAAAGGACGTGAGCCCCTGAGTCCAGTTGCAGCCTGCACTGCCCTGGGGCCTCATGGACCCCTCTCTTGCTTCCAAGCTTGGGGCTCTGGCCCCAGACCTGCCCCCTTTCCACCCAGAACCTGGCCTCTTGGTCCGGGGGCCCTGCCTCCTGAGGCTCTCCAGGGTCCTGGAGTCTCAGCTGACAGTGTGGCCTCCTCATTACTGAGAAAGAGGAGAACCTTGCAGCTCCCACCTCCCGCCACCTGCAGCCCCTCACTGTGCCTCCATCCCTTTCCTGTGGATGGGTTGTTGTCCCCCATGGCCACTTGGCCCCTCTGCCTTCACCTACCCAAGGCCATTGCTGTGGTGTCTCCCTCTCCCCGCTAGCCCCTTCCCTACACCCTGCACCTGTTCCTTCCAAAGGAGATCACGGAGGGCCTGCCATGGGCTGGCACTGCCTCCAAGCACCAGGACACGCCAGGGGACAAAACAAAGCCCTGCCGGCATCCATCTGCAGTAAAAACTCTCAGTAAACTAGGAACAGAGGGAAACTTTCTCAACTTGGTAAAGGCACCTACAAAAATCCTGGAGCTGACATCATACTTAATGATGAGAAGCTTGGCTTTCCCACTAGGAACAAGGCAAGGAAGTCCTCTCTCACCAGTGCTTTTCAACATCGTACTGGAAATCCTGGCTGATGAGATAAGACAAGAAAAGGAAATAAAAGGTATACACGTTGGGGAGGAAGACACAAAACTGTCTCTATTCACGAATGACATGATCATCTATGTAGAAAATATGAAAAAATCGACAAGAAAACTCCAGGAACTAATAAGCAGTTATAGCAAGGTTGCAGGATACAAGGTTAATGTACAAAAGTCAATCAGTTTCCTATATACCAGCAGTAAACAAGTGAAATCTAAAATTAAAATCACAATACCATTTCTATTAGCACCCCCCCCAAATAAACCACCGAGGTATAAATCCAACAAAACCCTGATGAATGAAATCAAAGAAAAACTAAATAAATGGAGAGATATTCCACGTACATGGATAGGAAGACTCAATATTGTTAGACATCAGTTATTCCCAACTTGATCTATAGATTCAATGCATTCCCAATCAAAATCCCAGAAAGTTATTTTATGGATATCGACAAACTAATTCTAAAGTTTATATGGCGAGGCAAAGGGCCCAAAACAGCCAACACAGTACTGAAGGAGAAGAACAAAATTGTAGAACTGACACTAACTGACTTAAAGACTTACTATAGGGACTTCCCTGGTGGTGCAGTGGTTCAGAATCCGCCTGCCAATACAGGGGACACGGGTTCGAGCCCTGGTCCGGGAGGATCCCACACGCCACGGAGCAAATAAGCCCATGCGCCACAACTACTGAGCCTGTGAGCCACAACGACTGAGCCCGCATGCCACAACTACTGAAGCCCGTGTGCCTAGAGCCTGTGCTCCGCAACAAGAGAAGCCACTGCAATGAGAAGCCTGCGTACTGCAACGAAGACCCAACACAGCCAAGAATAAATAAATTTTAAAAATAATAAATAAATTTATTTTTTAAAAAAGACTTAACTATAAAGCTACAGTGATCAAGACGTGTGGGGTTGGCAACAGGACAGACAGATCAATGGAGCAAAGTAGAGAGCCCAGAAATAGACACACACAAATATAGTCAACAGATCGCTGACAAAGAAGCAAAGGCAACACAGTGGAGCAAGGATAGTCTTTCAACAAATGGTGCTGGAAGAACTGGATGTCCACACGCAAAGAAGTTAATCTAAACACGGACCACACACCCTTCACATGAATTAACTCAAAATGGATCCTAAATGTACGTAAAGCACAAAGCTATGAAATTCCTAGAAGATAGAGAAGGAGAAAACCTCGATGACCTTGGGTATCGATGTGCCTTTTTAGATACAATATCAAAGGCATGATCTATGAGAGAAATAATTGACAAGCTGGACTTCATGAAAATTAAAAACTTCTGCTCTGGGAAAGACAACGTTGAGAGAATTAGAAGACAAGCTACAGACAGGGAGAAAATATTTGCAAAAGACACATCTGATGAAGGGCTGTTATCCAAAATAAAGAACTCTTGAAACTCAACAATAGAGAACAAACGACAAACAGACAATAGGAAAAAATGGGCCAAAGATGTGAACAGACACCTCGGCAAAGAAGATATACAGATGGCAAGTAAACATATGAAAAGATGCTCTAGAGACTTCCCTGGTGGGCCAGTGGTAAAGAGTCCGCCTTCCAGTGCAGGGTTTGATCCCTGGTCAGGGAACTAAGATCCCACATGCCACAACTACTGAGCTTGTGCACATCAACGAGAGAGCCCGCGTACCTCAAACTACAGAGCCTACGCGCTCTGGAGCCCGCGTGCCACAACTGGAGAGAGAAAAACCTGCACGTCACAACTAGAGAGAAGCCCACGTGCCACAAAGAGAGATCCCGCGTGCCTCAACTAAGACCCCATGTGGCCAAATAAATAAATATTAAAAAAAAAAAAAGAAGCGATGCCCCACATCATTTGTCAGCAGGGAAATGTAAGTTAAAACAACAGTAAGATACCACCACATACCTTCAGAATGGCTGGTGAAGACGTGGAACCCTCATCACTGCTGATGGGAATGCAAAACGCTGCAGTCACTTCGGAAGAGTTCAGCAGTTTCTTACAAGACTAAGCATACTTCACCGTGTGACCCAGCAACCCTAACTCTAACCCTTGGTATTTACCCAAGGAAGCTGAAACTTACATCCACACCAAACGCCGCAGGCAGGTGTTCACAGCAGCTTTATTGGTTATTGTCAAAACTTGGAAGCAACCAAGATGTCCCTCAGTAGGTGATGGATAAATAAACCGTGGTCCATCCTGACAGTGCAGTATCTTTCAGCACTAAAAAGAAACGAGCTGTCAGGCCATGGAAACACGTGGAAGAACCCTAAATGCATATGACTCAGTGAAAGAAGCCGGTCCTAAAGGGCTACATGCTGTGTGATTCCAGCTATATGATGTTCCGGCAAAGGCAGAACGGTGGAGACAGCAGGCAGATCAGCGGTTGCCGGGGTGGCGAAGGGGAGACGGACAGGCAGAGCACGGGATATTTAGGGCAGTGAGCTGTTCTGTGTGACACTGTCATGGTGGATACAAGTCTTTGTACATTTGTCCAGACCCACAGAAAGTACAGCACCAAGGGTGAGCCGCGAGGTAAACTGTGGCCTTCGGGCGATGCTGACCTGTCAGCGCAGGTTCACTGATGGCGGCGAAGGTCCCGCTGTGTGGACGGGTGTTGCCGGTGGGGAGGCTGTGCGTGTGCGGGGTCGGGGTGTGTGGGAAATCTCTGTGCCCTCCCCTCAGTTTTGTTGTAAACCTAAAACTGCTCTGAAAACCACTCTTGAGAAAAAAAGAGAATCCCTGCCCTCACGTGTCCGTGGGCAACGGAGCATAGACTCCTGAATTAGTGATCAGGGAACATGTGAGAGGGTAGGGCCGTCTGAGCAGAGACCCTCGTGGAATTGGGGAGGAGCTGGCCGGGGTCTGGCGGGCTGCAGCTGGGCTCATGTCTCTTTCACGTGTCTCCTCATAAAAGCGGATCGCAGTGAACCAAGGTGATCTGTGTCGAGGGGCTGAGCCCCCTGAGCCCGTGGGCGTGCGGTGGGAGTCACGCCACCCACTCGGGGTCCCAGTGGAGCCGTGGGACCCCGGGGTCCCGCAGGCCTGGCACACAGTAGGTGCTCAGTTGAGGGGCACAGATGTGGACGTGTGTGTGCCCAGCAGGCATGGGTGGGCTCCCCAGGGAAGGGGGGGTCTGCCTGCTGCTGGGAGGACAGAAAGGCTGGCAGGGGACAGGAGCCCCTCTCTCTGCACCCCACAAAGGCTGCAGCTGCTCCGGGTGGGAGGCGGGGGCACAGCTGATCCCCCACCCCCTAATCAGCCTGTCAGTGCCGAGGAGCCTGCAGGAGCTCCCATCAGGGCTGTGCCGGTGGCTGGATTCGGAGGGAGTCCCAGCCACCTGCTTCCCCTTGGTCTGGGGGCTGGCGCTGCAGGAGTGGAGGGTCTCATGGACCCCCACCCTCCTTTCTGTGCCCCTCCTTACAGCACAGCATCCTCAGGGGGTGGAGCCCAAGCACGTGGGTTCAGAGGGTGGGCCTGGGACCAGCCGTGTAGGCGGAGTCGGGCCATCCGAATGGCAGGCTGTGTAGACAGTGCGGGGTGCTTCGCTGTGTGTGCTGAGGCCGTGCAGGCCCCTGACTGTGTGGCGGGCGCGTGTCTGAGTGTGTAAGCGGGCACGAGGAGTGCGTGCGCTGTGACCAGTGAGGCGGGTATGACCGATGGCACAGGTGGGGAAGGGCCGAGCCGCCCCGTGCTCTGTGTTTTGACCCTCGGTAGCTTTTAGGTCCCCGTGTCTTTCGTGGTCTCCTGTCCCATCACTCTGCTCCCAGCGTCTCCCTGGCTCGTGGGTTCTGTGGCTCCCGTCACCCCGCCTCAGGATCCCCCCGACACCCCTGGCTGGAGGGAGGGTGTGGGCTCCGGGGTCTCAGGAAAGGACGTTCCTGGAAGCTCGCGCTGCTTCGGACTTTGGTGGATGTCGACACGTTGCTTTGCTGTGGTGACCCCGGAAGGCGCCGGTACTCTCTTTACCCCCGTTTACAGAGGAAAGCATGAGGCTCAGAAAGGTTAAGGGATTTTCTGGGGCCCGAGGTGCTCCTCTGAGCCTGTCTGGGAGTGTGGCTGTGGCTGATGGGGAAGCCGTCAGAAGGCCAGCTTCAGGGCCCCACGCGGTCTGCCCCCGCGTCGCTGCTCACCCCCGCCCCTGTGCCGCCCTTCCTCGTGGGCACAGAGTCTCTGCGACTCCCTGCCTTTGTGCAAGGCCTGGGGTGCCTTTTCTTCCTTGCTTATGGGGCCATCACGGTCCGATGGCCATCAATCTGGTGCTGGGACCTTGAGTGCCCCTCTGGGGGCCCCAGACCCCTGCCTGGGTTGACCTGCCAGTAGGAGGTGGAGGTTTGAGTGGCGGGAGACTGGTGGACGCTGGGCCGTTAGGGCCCCTCCAGCCCTCCCACTTGGCCAGGTGCCGGGCTGGTCCCTACCACCCATTATACAGATGGGGCTTCAGAGGCCGGGAGTGCAGCCCCCAGGCACCTACTGCTCCACCCTCCAGCTGCCACGCCGAGCACTGAGGGCCCTGCGTTTGGGCCAGGACGTGGCTCCCCAAAGCTCGGGGCCGGGGGTGCCACTGAGAGTCAAGGGAGCCGTCCCCACTGCAGGGCATTGCCGGTCACTAGTGCTGGCTTCTCCTGCCACCCCACAGGAGGAACAGAGAAGGGGGTGGGGTCTGGGCTGTAGCCCACATGGTCTCCAATGTTCAGAGGCCATCTTCCTGTGCCTCGGTTTCCTCCGATGTCAAAGCAGGACTCTCGTGAGGCTTAAATGAGGACATCCAGGTAAAGTCCCCGGGTTCCAGGTAGGCGTGTGGCAGATGCCCAGAGAGCATGGGCACTCCTTACCGCCATCTGCCCTTGCTCGTGCCCGGCCCTGGGCTGGGTGACAGTCAGATCTAGAGGCTCAGGGCTCCAGGCTGGGGGTGAGGGGATACGTAGCGTGGTCGCTCTTTGGGCCCCCGCGGCCAGGCCCGGGCCGAGGTGTCACTCAGAGGTCCCAGCTGCCCTGGCCTGGAGTCGGGTGGGGTGAGGGGCTGTCTGGCTCTCAAGGGCTCGCTGAGGCCGGAGCACACCTGGACAGGCCCGTGGGCAAGGCAGGGACACCAGGGCTCAGAGGGGGGCTGCCAGGTGCGTGAGGCACACAACCAAGGAGTCGGAGTTGGAACTGGAACTCAGAACTGGCACCCTGCAAAGCCCGTGCAGCTCTGGTTCGGCAGGCGGGCCGCTTCGTGCTTTGCAGACGACGTGAAAGCCAGCGCCATGACCGCTTGCTGAGGGGTTCTTGCGTGAAGGCCTTGTGCTGGGTGCCACGTCTTGCGTGCCCACCCCACCCTCAGAGGGCCTGCTGGTGCCTGTCGTACGCATGAGGACACAGGAGCTGCGAGGCGGCCGCACTGCCCTCCGGACCTCTAGCTGGCTCCGTTCCCAGGGTCTCAGGAGAAGCCAAGGTCAGGGGTTGCCCAGGGGGTGGAGGTCGGCAGGGGCTTTCCAGAGTTCCCTGCTCTAATGCCGATGTGGCCAGGCGAGGGGCACCTTCTCCGTGAGGGTGATGACCGGAGGTCAGCTCTAGGGTTCGAGGGCCAGGCGAGAGGCACCTTCTCCGTGAGGGTGACGAGCGGAGGTCAGCGCTAGGGTTCGAGGGCCCTTCACACTGTGCTGGTAGCTGGGTCCTTGGAGGTACCAGAACCAGGCAAGCTGCCCTCCCCTGGTGTCTGGAAGGTGGGCTGGGCTTTGAGGCAGGGTCGCCTCACAACGTGAAGGGGCCCCACATGGCTTCTGCTTCAGGTAGCAGTGGGGACTGACTGCCCTGAGCCATTCTCATCCCCCTGGGGCTGTTCCCTGCACGCGTCAGGGGGTTCGCACAGGGCATGGATTGGGGCACATTATCAGGGTCACACATCTGGCTTCCGTTCCTGGCTGTGTGACCCTGGGCAAGTCACTTCACCTCTCTGAGCCTCAGTTTCCTCTTCCGTAAAACGGGAATCATAGGGCTGCTCTGGGACTCAGTTAGGGAGGTCAGATGCTGTGCAGTAAAGGCCCAGGCTTTGGGGCGGCTTGGCTGCGTTTAGTGCCCAGCTCTGCCTCCTACAGGCTGTGTGGCCTCGGGTGAGTCACTTCGGCTCTCCAAACCTCAGTTTCCTCATCTGTCAGATGGGGACAACAGCAGACTCTTCCTTACAGGCTTTCTCAGGGCACAGGGAGGCAGGTAGGGCAAAGCCCCTGTAGATGTGAGCGCAGGCCGGTGTGAGCACCTCGCACTTCTGCCTGACGCAGCCCGTGTCGGGGTCTCAGCTCCTGGCTGCTCGCGGGGTGCAGAGCGCCGGCGGTTTCATCCCCGTGCACGCTGTCTGATGAGATATAAATAGCGTGCAATGTTTGCGAGCGAGATAGGGAAGCGTCTGGCCGGGCCCTCCCTCCCCACCCAGCAGAGGCAGCGAGGCTGGCGAGCTGGCCGCGGGGATGGGAAGGGGATAGGAGCTCGTGAATAAATCATCACACGATCTGGGCTAATGCACTGGCCACGAGGCAGCGCGTGCCGTTAGTGCGTTAACTGTCCAGAGAGGGTGGCTGTGTGCGGCTCGGCCCAGCGTCCCCTGGTCTGCAAAGTGCCTGGTGCCTAGGGTGCCCTCTTCCGGGGCTTGGTGAGTCTGTAGAGTGGGGGGCCCACCCGGTCCCTGACTGCTGCCATCCCTGGTGGGCTCCCCGGGACTCTGAAGGGACCCCCCACACCAGGGGCTGTCCGCCCGCTGGGTCCCGGGACCTGTGGCAGCCCTCGCTGGGTTGGGACAGGTGGGCCGGGGTGCGGTGGGAGCCGTGAGCGGAGCCTGGGGCTGCGCCTCACCCTCACAGCCCTCCAGCTCCTTCTCTTCTTTGTGTTCAGTGGTTTGATTTTTTTTTTTTTTTTTTTCTTTTGAAGCAAGGCTGCCCCAGCTCAGCCAGTTACCAAGGTGACCAGACCATCTCCACCGCCACACAGCCACGGGCAGGGCTGGGTGAGGGGCTTCGGTGCGTGCACACGCACGCAGCCTGAACGTGTGTGCGTGCCTGTGCCATACCTTGTGCACACGTGTGCGCACACACAGCTCGCACATACGCATACACATGTGCAAGAGCAGGCGCACGGAGCCTCACCCCCTGTGTCCAGCCTCGGCGTGACGTAGGCACAGATGCATTCTCGTGAGGACACAGCCCACGTGCCTTTGGTGTGTTCCCGCGGGGGAGCAGGGACGCACAGACATGCGCTGCCCGGTGTGAGCAGCGGGCTGCCAGCTTCGTCCCTCGCGCCCTGGTCTCTGTGTGAGTGGCTGCACGGCTGTGGAGTGAAACACAGCATATCCAGACTCCAGGCCACTGCAGCCCCGCCTCCCATGCACTGCCTTCCCGCTGCTGCCCCTCCCTGGTCACCTCTCTGGGTCCCCCTCCCAGGTAAACTACCTGCCCCCAAATCCTTGACTCAGAACCTGTTTCTGGGGAAACAAAGTGAGGCCAGGTGTGTACGTACCACGACGCTCCTGGAATAACACGTACCCGCACCCCAGGCCGTGTGTCCGTGCAGGATGTGTGCACCCATGAGCACGTTGGTGTGCTGGTCCCGGCTCTGCACCCTGTGCGTAGACTAACAGCTGTACTAGGCAGGCAGTTAGAATCGGGCCCCTTTTACAGATGTGGAAACTGAGGCAGGCATTAGTCATGTAAACACGTGCCTTAGAGGTGGAGGAGGGCAAGCTGGAGCTGGCAGAGGTCGGGACCAGGTGTGGGGGTGTCCCACGGGCCCCCGGCCACTGGGTACACACAGCCTCCCCGGGACTCCCTGCCTGAGGACGGCACAGCCCCAGGCACCGACTGGCCTGTGGCCTTGGGGCACTGCATTCTCTCTCTGACCCTGTTGCTTTCTCTTTGGGCAGTGTCTCACAGGATTGTTGAGGGGCGCACACAGTTGGTGCTAAATAAAGGCTCCAGGTGTGAGAAAGCTTTTCCTGGGGCTCTTAGTGGCCACCCTTCCTGCGCTTGGGGCAGAGACCTGCGGCTCACACCCCCTGCACCAGGAGCCATGCCCCCGCAAATATACCTTCTCTTCCTGGGCGCGGGCTCAGAGAGGGCTGGTGGCTCAAGCCAAGGTCACACAGCACAGCAGGGCCTCATAGGATCCAGACACCAGGCCCCTGCCCCACCAGTCTTGGGCTCTCAGCAGCCCCTGCCTTCCCACAGCACCAGTTAGCCATGAGGGAGAGGCAGCCAGGCAGAAGGCTTCCTGTAGGAGGTGGTCCTGAGCCCCTTGGAGAGACTTGTGGTTTCTCCTGGAGACATCAGGGCCAGATATGTGTGGTCAGTTCCCGGGCCTCTGTTCCCATGGCCCTGAATCTGGGTTCAGATGAATCCCACCCAGCTCTGGGTGGGCCAGCTGTGTGGCCCTGGGCATGGCGCTCACCCTCTCTGAGCCCCAGTCTGTTGCGACTGTGTGAGCTGAGGTAGCACGTGTCACGGTGTTCACGTGTACAGTTCAAGTTGTGGGGTTGGAAAAGCGTGTGTGGCATTGAGGCCACAAGCGTGGGAGGCTGCGGTGGGTCAGAAGGTCAGGCGCCCTCCGGCTTGGCGCTTTCCCCCACTGAGCCTCGGTCCCGGTCTCGTGCAAGGCAGGAGGTGGAAGCAGTTCCTCTGAAAGCCATTTCTGCAATGTGGATTGTTATTGCCTCTGGCAGACGAGAAAGAGGAGGCTCGCGTGCCCCCATTGGCCGTCAGGCGTCAGGCCGTGTGTCCCAGGCAGGACGGCTCTCCCTCTGAGCGCTCCCTCCCCCGTCACCTTCTCTCCCTTCTGGCACGCTCGGCTGCAGCCCCACTGCCCTCCCTTGAGTCCCTTGAACACATGGAGCAACATTCCGGCCTCAGGGCCTTTGTCCGTGCTGTTCCCACTTCTGGGAACACTGTTCCCACGTTCTCTCCTCCAGAGACCTCGAGTCAAATGTCACCTCCTCGGAGAGGTCTTCCTATGCCCACCCTGCCTCTGGAATGACGCGGGTTCCTTTTTCCCCGGCATGTTTTTTGTCCGTCTTGTCCCACTTGGATCTCGGCCCTGAGCACCGTGTCTGCACATAGTGGAGGCCCAGTAGGTGTCCGCTGAGTGAGTGAACGCCGAGTGCGGGTGGAGGCCCCAGGCCTTGGCAGTGCTGCCGGAGCCGAGCTGGCAAGGGGACCCTGGGTGGAGTGGTGGGTCGTCCGGAAGCCCACCCTGTTTTCCCAGACTCCTGATCTCAGAGCACGGCCTCCAGCCCGTGCCAGGGTGAACCCCAGCCCTCAGAGGTCTGTCAGGCCCTCCCAGTGAATCTTCTGTTCCCCAAATAAAGCCAGATTTACACAGTGAGGAGGGGAAGAGGAGGGAAGCTGAGAAAGCAACTGTCCCTGTGCTCCCCCAGCAAGCGGCCGGGGGTCAGGCCGTGTTCTGCCTGGCCTTTGCCTGTCAGGCCTCGTGCTGGCCCCAGCCTGCTGTGAAGCTAGGCAGCCCCTGGCTGAGAGGGCTCCTTAGGAAGGAGGCGGCTGGATGCAGAGGGACAGAGGCCAGACCCCTGGGTGCTGGGCTTGGAGCCGTGGCTCATAGCCTGGTGACTGTGGACACACATGCTCTTTTCCGTGACTTACTTCCTCCTTGGTCAGAGACGCTTGGGCCATCTCACCTGGAACATTCTCGGGTGCAATGCCAGGCACTCACAGAAGCTAGGCATTTGGTTCCAGGGGTCCAAGAAAGATGTTGTGGGGACCTGGCAAGGAGTAGCAGCAGTTCCAGGGAAACCTCGGGAGGCTTCCTGGAGGAGGCATCCTTTGAGCTTGAAAGATGAAAGGCAGAGAGGGGCTTTCCATGGTGAGGGGCCAGCTCAGGCTGAGGCTTGAGGTGTGGACATTCCTGAGACGTCACCCACTGAGGATCGCAGGATCGCACGATCATTCCTACTGTGTGCTTTTCTCTTGTTGATTTATAAGAACCCTTTATATATTAAGTACATCAATCCTTTTCATAACAGACATGTTATCATTTCCCTTTTATTTAGCTTACAGTGGGTTTTGATAAGCAATATCATAAATATTTTTATGTTGGCAAATTTTCCAGCCTTTTCTTTCATGGTCTTTCTTGTCCCAGGCTGTTTCTTGTCACTATCTCAGGTCCATGCTCTCCTCTGCGCACTTAGAAAATGTCTGAGGCTTGAATTAAGTTGAAGCTTGAAAAATTACAGCCGTAAGAAAAATAGACACCATGGTGCCTTTGTGCACTGGGTCCTTCCCATCCTGTCCATCTGGTCTCTCCTTCCTGCTTGGAGGTAAGGTCTAGTCCAGGCCCTCCAGGGACCTGTGGCCCCTCTTCAGAGTGAGTCCGGGGCTCAGAGATGTGATGAGGGCAGGGCGTGGGGGACCAGGAAATTTCCAGCTCCTTGTACTAACTTGATCGACAGATAACGTTATTAATCCCATCTCACAGGTGAGAAAACTGGGCTCAGAGAGGCTATATGACTTGCCCAGGGTCACCCAGGAAGGGACAGAGACAAGACTGGAACGCAAGCCGTATTGCCTCAGAATTTATACTTTCTCTGGCACCCCAGTGCCCTTGGGGTCAAGTCCGAGCTCATTGAAATGACTCACAGGGCCTCTCCGGGCCTCCATTTCCGCGGGCATCAGTGCAACGCCTGTGCACACAGGCACTCAGCACACCTCCGCCTTCGCTGTTACTAGGGTGACAAGGGGTGCCCCTGCCTGTCTCTCTATACCCGCCTCAGCCCCAAATCCGTAGGGTCCTGAATGTTGGGACCGGAAGGGCCAGCCCCCTCGTTTGCAGATGGGAACAGGGAGGCTCCGAGGTGGGCGGGACTTGCCCGAGGCCCAGTGTGTGAAGGGCAGAGCCGATGTGCACCCTGACCTGGGGGACCCTGAGTGCCTTGCGCTGTGCTGTGGTCGGTCTCAGCCGGGCTCTCTCCGGGGAGGCCCTGCCCGCGACTGGGTCAGACGCCTCCCCTGGGCTCCGAGGGCTCTGACCGCGGCCCCGATCCTGCCCGTTGTGTGTGCGGCCTAACTCGCTGTCTTCCTGCCCGGTGGGGACGCCCCTGGCAGGCGGGCACTCCTGGTCCATCGCCAAGTCCGTGGTGCCCTCAGGAAAGTTTGCCTGCCAGAGGGAGGCCCAGAGAGGGACAGGGGCCTACCCTAGGTCGCACAGTGAGTTTGAGCAGAGCTGGGAGCCCCAAGAAAACCCCAAGACCCTCCAGGTCCCACTTGCTCCTGGGACCCAAGGAAGCCCAGGGATGGGGCAGTGATGTAATGGCCAGTCTGGCAGAGGGCACCAGGGGTCTCTGTCCTCTGCTGCTTCCAAGGGCCTGGGGCCAAGGACACCCTGTCTCTCTCCTGCCCCTACCCCCCAGGGAAGGATGTTCTCAAGATAAAAATACCCTCGGAAACATTCCCTGGTGCCTGGCGTGACCTGTCATCCGCCGTGGGGGCCAGAACTTCCTGCCCTGGCTTCACCTCGGGGCTCGGAGAGTGGACACCTGTCCCTCCCGGCCGCTTGGCGCAGCCTAACCTTGTGTCGGTGCGTGCAGCCTGTCTCCAGGCCGTGGAATCTGAGGGGCCGTGGTCACTGTGGTTGCTGTGGCCAGCGTTTACTGGGCGCCCCTGCCAGCGATGACACCCCTGGCACAGAGGAGCGGGGCGGCCAGGCCCCTGCACCCGCAGAGCTCAGCCTGTTGGGTGCGTCCTGAGAGCATCACACCAGGCCGCACGGGAGGGTCCGGGGTGCCCCAGCTTCCCATCGTGTCGGGCGCCCCGATGGTTGTCAGAGCAGGAAGACCCCTCAGACAACGCTGGGAGGACCGGTGCTTACCGCGTGTCTGCTGCTCACCGGACGCTGCGGCAGGGCCTCGGTCTGCCTTCTTCACAGCCTCCCCAGGCACGTGGGATCTACCCATTTTGCAGATGAGAAGCCTGAGGCCCAGGGAAGTTCCCACTGGGAGCTGGGGAGCGATCAGGCCTCGAATGCAGGGCTGGGAGCTCACTGGAGCCTGGGCCCCGCCGCTCCGGGGGAGGCTGTGATGGTGGCGACCGAGCCACCTGGTGCCAGGCCCGTGCTCAGCGCACACCTCCCCCCAGGTTGAATTTCACAGGCACATCCTTGGGGAGGCCGGGCAGGAAACGGAAGTGCCTCGCCCCAGGCTGACAGGACGGCCCTTGCTGGGAGGCTGAGGGACAGCCTCACTGTCACATCCAGTCACCCCTGTCACCTGCAGACATTGCCCCTGCTCCGGCCCCCCCTGTCCAGGACTGTGACCGCCACCCAGGAAAGTGTTTGGTGAACTTCAGAGGGTTGGGGGTCACGTCTCGTGGGCCATGGCCACTGCAGGGGCAGGGGGAGCGCTGGATGGGGTGTCAGGTCCTGGGCTCTGCCATTCACTCTATGGCTTTGTGACCTTGGGCGAGGCCCTTCTCTGATCTGAGCCTCCGTTTCCTGCTGTGTAGAGTGGAGCTGGTGTTGCTTCCCTCCTAGAAGAACGCCCCTTCCAGGAAGCAGGGAGTCAGAGGCTGAGAGGGCTTGGGGCAGGCGGGCTGAGTGACCATGGGAAGCGGGGAGGGCAGGTGCTCCCCTGCTTACCGCCCCCTTCCCTCCCCACGGCCCTGTGACACCTCCTCTGCTCTCGGAGACCCGGCACGAGGGACCTCACCTCCCCCAGCCTCAGTTTCCCCGTCTGTCCCTCAGGGTGGGCTGCGCAGGTTGGAATGACTGAAGCCGAGACCCAGCACACAGGGCCGGGCACAGCGGGTGTCCACTCCAGGGCAAGGACAAGGTCAGTGACCCGGGAACGGGTCCTCGCCGTGGGGAGTCCAGCTGCGCGATGGGGTCTGGGATGGAGCCTCCATTGGCTTTAGAAGGAAACGGCTGAGAGCGGCCAACGGCAGGGCCGCTGGCTGCTGCTCTAGGAGCAACGAGGGTGGGGAAGCAGGGCCTGAGGACTGGGCGTCTTGCGGTGGGAGCCTGGAGTGAAGAGGGACCAGCCAGGCCACCGCTACCAGAGCGAGCAGAAGCCCTGAGCCGGGAAGTGACGCACCCAAGGTCACACAGCTCGTGAGGGGCGGAGCTGCGACTGGAGCCCAGGTCCGTGTGCTTCTAAACCCACTGCTGGCGCTGCCCCAGGAGACTTGTGATGTGGGCCGACTCACAGCAGTGCCCTTAATCCCAGCTGGAAAATCCAGTGCCACTGTGGACTCCCGCCGGCGTCGGCTGCAAGAGGGTGACCCGCATGGACGCCGTGGCCGGGAGGGCAGAGGTGACGGGGCATCTCGGGCTGGCTCGCCTCCGAGGCTCCCGAGCCCCTTCCCGCTGCTCTCTGCCCTGACCTCACAGCGCACTGCCGTGGAAGGCGGGGGCCGTCCGCCCACAGCGGGGCCCGTGGGGGGCGTGGGGAAGGCTCTGCAGGTGGCCAGGCGCACAGGCTGGGCCCCGAGGTCCTCTGTGGCCCGAGGAGAGTTCCCACAGTGCCCGTTCTCTGGAACGGGAACAGCAGCGGGTCCAACTTCTTGGGGCTGTCATGAGGCTTGCCTGAGTTGGCGTCCGTGAAGCAGCTACCAAGTGTCTGGCATGCAGTGGGCACTCAGTAGCTAGCAGCAGTCATTTTCTCTGGGGGCACGCCTTGCTCTGCCCTCCTCTGGTTCTGAAGGGCTGTTATGGACAGGCTCATGGGCTGTGAAGCTCTGGGGGCACACCTTGCTCTGCCCTCCTCTGGTTCTGAAGGGCTGTTATGGACAGTCTCATGGGCTGTGAAGCTTTGGGGCACTGGGGTGGGCTGGAGGCCCCCTCTACCTCCCCTGGGGTCCTGGGAGGGTCCGGGGGACAGAGCAAGCAGAAATGGGGGTTTGTGTGGAGGTTGATGACGGTGGAGCTCCCCCAAGGAGAGTGGTGACTGTGCTCTGTTACCTTCAGGGTCTTCCAGCCGCTGAGTCCGCTCCAGCTGGCGCCTGGGAAATGGCGGCCTCTGCTAGTGCAGCCTTGAAGACAGTCACTTGCCTGGTGAGCACCGTTACTTAGAAGATAGGATTCCAGAGGTAAGATTAAGGTCACGGATATGCACCTGTCCACGCAGTCACGCTCATCTGTGCCTCCACCCACCCACTCATCTCTGTGTCCCCCTACCCGCGCACCCATCCACCCGCCTGTTCGACCTCTCATTCACCCATTTTCCATCCATTAGTTCCACACATCCCCCCATCCATCTAACTGTCCACCCACGCACCCAACCCAGCCAGCCATCTTTCCATCCATTCATCCCCCCAGCCATGCAGCCACCCACCTACCCATCCATCTATTCATGTGTCCATCCACCCACCCAATCTATCCATCCATCCATCCACTCGTCCGTCCATTCACTCACCCGTCCGTCGTCCGTCCATCCATCCACCCACCCACCCATCCATCCATCCACCCACCCATCCGTCCATCCACCCACCCATCCATCCATCCACTTGTCCATCCATCTATTCATCCATTCACTAATCCATTCGCCCAACTCATCTAAGCAGTTTTCACGCACCTAAACGAACCATGCCTCTGGTCCCCCGCATCCGTCCATCCCCGTCCGTCGGCCCTGTACTCCATCCGCACGCTTGACCCCCCACCTGTACTCCATCCGCACGCTTGACCCCCCACCTGTACGAGTAACTGTCTCTTCAGCCATCCCTCTGTTCAGCAGCTCATTCCCTCGTCTTTGTCTGAACACTGAGCATTTCCTGGGTGCCCCCGCTGTGCCAGGCCTGCACCAGCCTCTCTGGACCTCTGAGGTTGGCCCGAGGTGGGGCCCAGGCAAGGCCAACTCTCACACAAGGCGGAAAGTAGCTTCTGGCCCTAACAGGAGAAGCCCAGGGCCAGAGAATGTGAAAGGGCTTCGTGAAAGCGGTGGGCTTCTGCTGACTCCCGACCGATAGGGGGATTTCCAGCATTCCCATTGGCTGTGATTGGGGGGTTGGACAAGGCTTGCCACAGGAAAACCCTCAGGAACCTGTTGCTGTGTAGGTAGGAACGGCCTGGACAGGAGGTGTCTGTGGGCAAGGAGTGGGCGGACAGCTTCCGTCATTCAGGAGCTAAAATACACAGGACCTGGGAAGGGAGTGGATCTGGGGGCTAAAGGAGAGGGAGGAGGCCAGGCTTGTGGCTGGGCTAACTGGGGGAGTGGCTGGACTGCCCAGTGACCCCACAGTGGGGACGAGTGGAGGGAAGAGGGGAGGAAGCTTTGGAGGAGAGGGGGAGCATGTTGGCCACGTGGCCTGGGGGGGGGCCCAGGGGCTGAGGGGCCTTGGGAGGCCGAGTAGAGCAGGTGCCCTGAGTATGCCCGTCGTGGCAGGCAGCTGCTCCTGGGGCATTAACTCCCTGGCATGCCGGTGCACGGGCAGAGTGGAAAGACTGGTGTTGGTCTTTTGGGTGGAAAGACTGGTGTTGGTGGTTGGAAGCTGGGCAGGTGGGCCTCGAAGTGGTGAGGGCCCGGGGACAGCCAAGCACCGGCCATTCCCATGCCCAGCACAAGGCGACACGTCTCTCCTCCGGCCTCACAGGGGCCTTGCAGGGGCCTGGCCCAGGAGGCCTGCACGGTGTTGACCCCAAACGTTTGCAGGCCATGGGTGACCGAGGCCGGCTGAATGTTTTGGGGAGGGGAGGGAATGTGCCTGGGAAAGGTGGGTGGGCACAGGAGATGTCTCCCCAGAGTGTGAGAACAGAAGTGTCGGCCCCCTAACCCGCCACCTCCTGTCCAGGCCAGCTCTTGGCTCTCCTCAGCCAGCCTCAACCTCTTCACTGGACCCTGAGGCGCCAGCCTGTTCTCCCCTCCCCCCAGGCGTGCTCCCCCGCCCCCACTCTGCGCCCCAGCCCTTGGAGCCTGCCGCCCCTGAGCTGCCCCGTCTCACGCAGTGCAGCCTCCAGGCCTGGCCCACGCCTCTCACTTCCTGCGTGGCTGAGCAAGGGCGCCCTTCTTGGAGCCTCCGTCTTCCCGCCTGCAGATGAAGGACTGGGTTTTGCAAGCTCTCGGGCTGAGTCTGATGGGCAGTAACTGCATAAGGATCCTGTGGCCACCACAGGGCGCAGTGCGAAAGCGCTCTGTGATGGATTAGTATGTCTGCCTCGGGCACGGGCTGGGGGGAGGTGTATGTGGCTGCGTGCTGGCTTTCCCTGAAGCAAGTGATTTTTAAGGAGAGACCACGGACTTGGAAGGACTTGACCATGAGGTAGTGAGTGCCCTGTCCCTGGATGTTCCAAGCAGGGCCTGAATGGCCACAGGTCAGGAGTGCTGGTGAGGGTCTTACCTCTGCTTTCACGGGCTCAGATTGGGGTTATTTGTGTCTCATCGCCATGTGGCGTTGCAGGGACCCTGAGGACCGAGGCTTGGATCACAGTGTCATGTCCACAGTCTGGCCTAGGGGAATGGGGGAGTTGAGTTCTCTCCTACCCCCCCAGACCAGGAGCTCACTCCTGAAAGGCTGTGTGACCCTGGGTAAGTGACTCAGGCTTTCTGAGCTTCAGTTTCCTCATCCAGAAAGTCACACTAAGGGATTACGTGAGCTACTGGAGCTCTTAGCGCCTGGCAGGTAGTAAGCACTTGGTTACTCTGCTCATCCCTGTGAGGGGGTCCTGCCGCCTGGGAGGCCTCCCGAGGGAGGGGGTCACTGAGCTTCTCCTCGGTGCCCCCTCCATTGATCCAACTAGTCCGCGCTTTCTTGGCCTTGGCCTGGTCTCCTCCGGACGTTGCTGAAACCTGAGGCCCAGAGCCTCAGGGGACCTGGCATGGGGTGTCCCGCTCCATCCGGGGGCACTTTGCGATGACTCTTGGCCCTCGGGTCATGTGTTAGCTGCCTCCCTAAAAGCTCCCAGCCCAGGCCCTGCTGGTGCGCCAAGCCTGCCGGGTGCCGGGCCCCGGAGACGCCGGGCTCGGGACAGCTCCCCCTCCCCTCGGGGTCTCTGGGTCCAGCCTGCTGGGCCTGCCTCACTCCCAGTCTCCAGTGCCGAAGTCGCCTAGGCTGGCTCAGGTAGGGGACCCTAGTGCCTCTCTCCCCTTTCCCTCCCAGCGACGCCTGGGACCCCCACTGGCCAACCTGGGCGTCCGACCAACGTAGTCTTAATTATCGTCTTTACCATCTATCTCATCCTGGCCCACAAGGTGTGTTGTGACCTGGGACAAGTCTCAGCCTCGGTTTTCTCATCTATAAAATGGGGAGCCGGCCTCCTTGCTTGCTAAAGTCTCTTCCAGCAAAGCAAATCTAATTTCCTTTCTGTCTGATCCGTGTGCACCCGTTGGACAGGAGCCACACCGGGCCGCACGTGGCTGGTTGAGAATCTTGTCCCTCATTTCTTTTTCTTTCTTTCTTTTTTTTTTGGTCATGCTACGCGGCTTGCGGGATCTTAGTTCCCCGACCAGGGATCTCACCTGGGCCCCCTGCAGTGGAAGCGCAGAGCCCTAACTGCTGCGCCACCAGGGAAGTCCCCCACATTTCTTAAACCGAGTCCTTAAAGACCACAGAGCCCTGTAGCCTTCTTGCCTTGGGTGTGCAGAGGGTCACTGGACGTTTGGCAAGTTTGTGGTGCCGGAGCTGCTACCGTGGATCCTCTTCTCGGCCTTTCTCTCTGGTGGTGTGTTCGCCAAGCGCCCGCGAGGTACTGCCCCACCCTTGGCATCTCATGCACGCATACGTATGCACACACGCGTGCACACAGAGCCACCCGCTGTGTCTCTGCTCCTTGGCTTCGGGGGACTTTGCACAGGTGACTTTGCTGCGAGTACCAGTTTCCAGCTCTGAGAAGTGAGGGAGTGGCCGCGAATGTGACCTGTTGATTTTCGCTGTGGCTTTAGGAGGAAGACCAGTAGAAGAGGGGTTCCCAGGACTGTGCAGCACAGTCTGGGTGCGGCCCAGGTGCCCAGCCCAGGCAGAGATGCCAGTGGTCACTGCGAGCTGGCCAGGTGGGAGGCTGCCCAGCTGCCGGGAGCAGTGTGCCAGGCTGGGCTCCTCTGGCCTTCGAGTCTTGCGATTCTGTCCCCCGCAGGCCTCGAGCTGCTCAGAGCCCCACCTGGGGCAGCCATGACCCGCTGGACGTCCCTCAAGGCCTCCTGGCCACACAGACCTGCCCCTGGTGATCCAGTGGCCTGCTGCTGGCATCGGCGTGCCCCAGACCTGGCCACCTCCCCCTGGAAGGCCCAGGAGTCTAGTGCTGAGCTGTCTTCCTGGCACAGTCCACGGGGTTCCCACCACTACCGGCTCCTGGACCATCCGTAGGGGGCGCAGGCCCACCTCTTCAGCGCCCTGCCACGCCATTCCCACGGGGCACCCGGCGCGGCCGGCCGGCCGGCCTCAGTGCCCGCGGGGCCAAGTGGTGTCGGGGTCTCCGGTCTGCGGATGCCTCAGCCTGGCACTCACAGGCCAGCCCAGAGCCGGCGGGGCACCGGGGGAGGGGTGGCCACTGGCCTGCGCGTCTGGGGCTGGGGTGCCTGCCCCCAGCCGTGAGAACGGGGAGCGGCGCTGTGGAGTGTGCCCCGTGTGTGAGGACGTGCGCCGGCCCGGTGTTCCACCGAGGGGTCTGAGGCTCCCCACCTGCTCTTGTTCAGCGCTGAGGAAGGCGGGGTGGCGGAGGCCCCCGGGCTGAGGTCCAGGGTCAGCGAGCCCCCTGGTGATGGGGTGGCCACGAGCACAGCATGTGGGCAGCGAGAGTGGGCGCCTGCGGGGACAGCGTGAGCCTCAGGAGGACGGGTGGGGCCCGGCTTGAGGCGTCTGTCATGCCCAGGTCTAGGCCCTGGGGGTGAGACAGCAGTGAGCAAACGGCAAACCACCCGCGCTCAGGGACTCGCGGTCTCGTGGTGGGACGGTGGGTGCAGCCCCAGCGAGCCATTGCTGTCGTTATTACTATCGTTACGAGGTCAGAGGCCGGAGCAGCGGGATTACCGTGGGGTCCTGGGTGGGGTGCACAGTTTGCCCAGGTGCAGGGGGGCCCTGAGACACCCTTGTGGCCTAGAAGCCAGGGCCTGGGAGGACGGTGTCCGGGTGGGCCTGGGGGCGAGCAAGGGCGAGACTGGAGGTGAGGTCTGAGGGGTCCCAGCAGAGGGCGCACTGACTCCTGGCGGCTGCCGTGGGCACTGGCACCGGCGTGGGAGTGGGGAGGCTGGCGAGGTGGCCGTCATGCTGCTCTCGGCGGGTGATGCCAGGGACTCAGGCCGGGAGGTGGGAGGAGGGGCTGGACCCTGAATATCTTTGCAGGCAGAGCCCTTGGTGGGGGAAAGGGAAACTGAGGAAGAAGCCAGGCTTCCCGTCTGGAGCAGCCGGGAGAGGGGAGGTGGCCGAGGAGCTGGCTGGGGTGAGGCCGGGTCGGGGCGGAGGCGCAGGTCGGGTGGCTGCTCTGCCGGCCTCACTGCCAGCCTGCTGTCCCCTCTGTTGCAGGAGCTGACCCGCCTGGAGCCGGCCCGGGGGCAAGCTGGGGTCCCGCCGCCCCCGCCCCCGGGATGACCGCATCTGGCCGTGCCAACCCCTACAGCATCGTGTCGTCCGAGGAGGACGGGCTGCACCTGGTCACCATGTCGGGCGCCAATGGCTTCGGCAACGGCAAGGTGCACACTCGGCGCAGGTGCCGGAACCGCTTCGTCAAGAAGAACGGCCAGTGCAACATCGAGTTCGCCAACATGGACGAGAAGTCGCAGCGCTACCTGGCCGACATGTTCACCACTTGCGTGGACATCCGCTGGCGCTACATGCTGCTCATCTTCTCGCTGGCCTTCCTCGCCTCCTGGCTGCTGTTCGGTGTCATCTTCTGGGTCATCGCCGTGGCCCACGGGGACCTGGAGCCGGCCGAGGGCCGCGGCCGCACGCCCTGCGTGCTGCAGGTGCACGGCTTCATGGCGGCCTTCCTCTTCTCCATTGAGACGCAGACCACCATTGGCTACGGGCTGCGCTGCGTGACCGAGGAGTGCCCGGTGGCCGTGTTCATGGTGGTGGCGCAGTCCATCGTGGGCTGCATCATCGACTCCTTCATGATCGGCGCCATCATGGCCAAGATGGCGCGGCCCAAGAAGCGCGCGCAGACGCTGCTGTTCAGCCACAACGCGGTGGTGGCGCTGCGCGACGGCAAGCTGTGCCTCATGTGGCGCGTGGGCAACCTGCGCAAGAGCCACATCGTGGAGGCCCACGTGCGGGCCCAGCTCATCAAGCCCCGGGTCACGGAGGAGGGCGAGTACATCCCGCTGGACCAGATCGACATCGACGTTGGCTTCGACAAGGGCCTGGACCGCATCTTCCTGGTGTCGCCCATCACCATCCTGCACGAGATCGACGAGGCCAGCCCGCTGTTTGGCATCAGCCGGCAGGACCTGGAGACGGACGACTTTGAGATCGTGGTCATCCTGGAGGGCATGGTGGAGGCTACGGCCATGACCACACAGGCCCGCAGCTCCTACCTGGCCAACGAGATCCTGTGGGGCCACCGCTTCGAGCCGGTCCTCTTCGAGGAGAAGAACCAGTACAAGATCGACTACTCGCACTTCCACAAGACGTACGAGGTGCCGTCCACGCCCCGCTGCAGCGCCAAGGACCTGGTGGAGAACAAGTTCCTGCTGCCCAGCGCCAACTCCTTCTGCTACGAGAACGAGCTGGCCTTCCTGAGCCGCGACGACGAGGACGAGGCAGACAGAGAGCAGGACGGCCACGGCCCCCAGGCCAGGCGCGACTTTGACAGACCCCAGGCCGGCACCGCCCTCGATCAGCGGCCCTACAGACGGGAGTCCGAGATCTGAGCCGCCAGCGGCCAAGGTGCAGCATCCGCCCCGCCGGGGAAAGGCCCCGACTCCCGCGAGGGCCCCGGGCCAGAGCGGAGTGGGCTTGGGCCCTGGTTGCAGACTCAGTAGCGTTTTAGATGTTTTACGTTTCTTCACAGCGGCCTGGGAATGTTGGTGGAAGAGTGGGTGGCCTGAGTGGCCTCTGAGGCCAGAGCAGGCCTGGGGGCGGGGAGGTGGCCCCCCGGGGGGGCCGGGCCACAGGAGCTGGGGGCTTCTGCCTCAGGGGGGAGCCACAGCCTGTCCAGAAGCGGCTCACCAGCTGCCCGGCCTCTGTGGGCGAAGGCCGGCGGGCTGCAGTGCACCTCGCTGGTTTTTAACTTGGGGAGAAACACCGGGTTTGGGCTTTCTCGACCTTAGTTTAAGACTGTTTACAAAAAAAAAATTAACATGTGATTGAAAAAAAGTTTTATAATTTGAGGGGGGGTGGGAAAGGACAATTAGAATTCCATTAGTCTGCCAGGATGCAAGTAGCTGGGGGGGTTTCCAGAAGGTCCCCGAGGCTGGGCTGGCCTCTCTTCCATGAAGGCCGGGCACGTGCCCGACGCCACGGCCTGAGGGCAGGCATGGAGGTCAACCCCACCTCCCCACCCCTCTGTGCTTTACGCGCACGGGGTGAACTGGATTTCCTTTGGAATGGCAAAACCAAGACCTTGTTAATGATCATAACAAGAGCTTTTCAGTGTCACTGGGGTGGGAGTCAGGGCCGGGAAGAATCCAGTCTGAGCTTTTTAAGTTTGACTCTGTACCTCCTTTGAGGTGCATCTCAGGGCCGGGATGGGACCTGCCTGCGGTGGAAGGTCTGCTCCCCCCCTCCCCCCAGCCCCACCCCCCCTCCACGACCCCAGCCCGCCGGATTGTCCCTCCTTTTCTGCCCTGTGGCCTCCATCCCCTTCCCCAGAGAGGGGCAGCTGGGGAACGTAGGGGTGGCTCCATGGGAAGGGGGTCAGCTTCCCCGACTCCAAGGAAGTGTTTCAGCCCAGTCCCCACGGGGCCCAGCATGAGTCGTGCCTTAGAGACCCTGGGGAGGGGGGGTCTGGCTCCAGTTGTCACTGTTTTTATGGGACTCACCCGTCCTCCCTGCTGCCCCCGACTCCACCATGGCCCTCTGTCTGCGGAGGCCAGGCCGGGCCGGCACCCCATCCCCCCAAGGTGGGCAGCAGAGGTGAGCCTGGGTGGGGCTCAGCCAGGCTGTGCCCTGGTGCCGAACGCACAGGAACGTCCTAGGAGAGCCGTGGGCTGGTCAGCGCACACGTCTGGGCACCTCGGTCAGGTGGCGGCTCGGGCCCCCCGATTTGTCACTGGCTCTTGCCTCCGCCAGCCCGAGAGCTGCCCAACGCAGGCTCGTTCCTGGCGAAGGGAACAGCCGTCAGGGCGGCGCCTGGGCCCTTCCCAGGGCTGCTGAGAGTGTTTTCCTCACAAATGACCAAGCCGGTCAGTCATTAGAGAGCCCCAGCCTGCCTGTCCAGGCTGGCGCGGGACAGCTCACCACCAGGAGATGCCAGGGCTCCGGCCCAAGTTAGGAGACAGAGGCCGAGTGCAGATGGGCGAGGGGCAAGGAGAGGCCAGGGGCTGCACTGGGGGCTTCTGCCTCTCCCCTCCTCCAACGCCTGCAACAGCGGGAGGCCTGGCCCTAAAGTCAGGGGCCGTGCAGGGTCCGGGCACCGGCTGTGTATTCCCACCCAGAAAGCCCTGCCCTGGCCTCAGACGCCACCCTAACTTCCGGTCAGGAGGAGTCAGAAGGGTCAGCCCGAGGCAGGTGGAGGCCTCGTTCCTCTCAGGATCCGCTGGACAGGCCTCTGCTCCTTCCTGGCCTGAGCCCCTGCTGCCTCAGCGTTAGTCCTGGGCGGTGATGAGGAGTCTCTGTGGTTGCCGGGGGGGTGGCAGGTGGCCCTGGTCGCTCGGGGCTGGCACGTGGTCCCGTTGGGCCAGCCCTCCACTCACCCCACCAGGGCAGAGCCCCGGGGCCCTGGGTCCCCCAAGGCCCGAGCTGTCTCGGGTGGCCGGGGGCGCTTCCTCTCAGGCCTGTCCCCCTCCCAGGCCCACGCCGGACGGCTCAGGCCGCAGACCCTGCAGGAGGGCCTTCCCGAGCTGCCTTTCATCTCTCACCAAAGGCAGATGCTGCGTTTTCAAACTCCGCTGCCCTCTTTTTGCCTCCTCTGTGTGTATTTATTTATTTATTTATTTATTTATTTATTGCTTGTGCTAAAGACCAAAATAGCCTCCCTCCTTAGTGCCCTTGAAGCGGGAGGGCGGATGGGAGGAGCCGTGTGTGCAGAGGCAGGATCACGTGGCCCCTGGGGCGCGTGTGCCTGTGTGTGGGGCGTGGAACATGTGAACCCAGCGAGTGTGCGGTGTGCCGTGTGTTGTGTGTGCGCTGAGCACGTGTGTATGTTACGTGTGGCCTGTGTGCTGAGCGGGTGGGTGTACAAACCTGCTTCTGACCCCGCCGGCGCCCCCTGCCCCCCCCACCCCGTACCTACTGGTGCTGTGTCACCCAGCCCCGGCAGTGGTATTTGCAGGAAGTTTCTCGACAGCCTGGACCCAGTGGTGCAGAGGCTGGAGCTGGCTGAGGCGCCCTCTGCCCTGAGACACTGAGCTGCTTACGTGGGGAGGGGCCTGGGGACAAGATACGTGTGTGAGCACCGAGGCGTGAATTCCTGTGTGGAATCGTCTCATCCGTGTGCCAGTGAAACGTGTCCAATTGTGGCTTTTCCTGTAAGTGCACGAGTGTACGTGGGAGTGCTGTGCAGACGTGTGCCCACGACGATCTCCGTGCATGTGTGACCTGGGCTGACGGTGTCTATACACGATGTGTACATGCGTGTAACTGCACACAGGCTCACACAGTTCTGTGTATATCTACCCATAGGTCTGTTTGTGTGCTCGTTGTGTATGCAGGCGTTGGTTTAAATGTTTACCAGGCTGTGGGGCTGGGCACACAGTACTCAGGACGGACACCGGCCGTGGTCCCACCAGCCCTCTGCCCCGATTCTGTCCACGTGGGCAGGCGTGGAGCACGTGTGACAGGATGACGCTTCTGTGTACCTGGGCACAAGGTACACGTGTGTGTGAGGACATGGCCTCCAAAGGCGAGCGTTTGCACGCAGTTGCACGTAGGAGGCCTGTGTGCACTTGTCCACGAACGCACGTGCGTGTGTGTGCCGGGCTCCGTCAGCAGGGCTGCTGCCTGCCTGCTGGGGATGGCGTGTGTGCGTTCGCGGACCCGCCTGGGTCCCGGAGGTTGTGCGTCCAGATGGGCGAGTGTCTCAGAGCACGGCGCCCCCTGCCCCCCACCCCACCCCCGCCCCGTACCTGCGGGTGCTGTGCCACCCAGTCCCTGCCGCCCTAGGGTCCTGGTGGGGGCAGGGGGCCTGGTGGGAAGGAGGCCCCTGCACAGGTCAAATCGATGTCAAATCTATTTTAAATGGTGAAACTGGAGAATTTTCATGTTATTTTCAATACACAGCAGTATCTAAAGACGTAGGCCACAAGACTAGACCGCATTAAACCATTTTGATCTCTCGGAGTGCCACTGCGTGCAGACGTGTGTTTGAAAGGCCCCGCCTGGCCCGGCGGGGGAGGGGAGAGAGGACAGAACTGGCCTCCTCGAGGACCCCCGCGTGCTTCTCAGACCGTCGCACACGCCCTCACCCTCCCGCCCCCCGCCACCACCGTCCTCTCCACACGGCCCGGGTGTGCCAGACCGCCCGCCTTGCCTGGACTTGCGCCCCTGCCTTGCCCTCCCCGGGCCCGTGCCTCCCCTTTCCTTTCTTCTGCAAGGGTTTGACGAGGTTAGGGCAGGCGCGATCTGGGCCCCCAGCTCGAGGCAGCCCTGCTTCTCACCGGCGGACAGGAAGCCGGGTGGCGTGCGGGCGCTGGGGCGATGGCGCCGGAGGGCAGGCAGGTGCCGCCGTCGGGGAGAGCAGCGTGCACGTGCACAGCCCGTTCCGGGCAAAGGAGAACGTCATCGCCCCGAGGGCTTCGGTGGCTTCTGGGAGTAGCCCCCAGGGAGAGAGTCCTTCCCTTTGCCCAAACGTTCCCTGAGTGGAGACCTCCTCTGTGTCAGTGAAGGACCGGGGCCCTCACGCCGTGGGGTCCAGGTGACATCCCAGACCACAGGATAAGAAGCCGGGTGACGGGAGGAGCTGGGGTGTTTGCGAAGACTTCTTGGCGGATGTCCTGTGAGTCGGACCTGGAGATGCTCGGCCTTATGTGGGCGGGGCTTTCCCTGCCTGGCCCTGAAGCTTCCCCCGCGACCCCAATACCAGAGTCTAAGCCAGTTGTGGCCTCCCCTGCTGCCCGGAGAGCTATTTCCACAGCACTGACAGGTCTGGCCTCTGGGCAGGAAGACCTGGCCCCGGCGGGAGCTCAGGAGTCCCTTGGGGCCCGTCCTGGCTGGGACTCCGGGTCAGACGCCAGGCCGCGCACTTGCTCAGTGATCTTGAGAAGTGGGTCCCCGCCCCGCCCCGGCCCCAGTCTCTCCGTCGGTGGAAAAGGGTGTTCCCAGCAACGGCCAGCCTGCAGACTTGTTGAAAAGAATGGAGGAGAGAAGCCCTTTGTGCAGCGAGTGCTTTGGACCCCTGCCCTCCCGTGTGGACACAGGTCTTCGGGTAGGGGCGACGCGGCCAGGTCCCCTCCGTGCGTGGCCGTCACCACTGGCTCCCTCTGCACTTTCCTGCCTCCCTGAGGATGAGAGAATCCGCATGAAAACCGGTACATGGGGTGGACGGGGAATCAGGACCAGGGCCCGAGGAAGTCAGTTCAGGGTCAGCGAGGGACTTGCCCAAGGGCAACGGGAGGGTAGTTATCTGAGCTGGGGTCGGAGCTAGGCCTCAAGCCCCCAGCCCCCACTGCGGACTTCACGTCCGCTCCTTTGACCCAGATGCCTCAGGGATAGCCCGGCCAGAGGGTCTGCCCCGGTTTATCCTCCCCGGGTCCACCTCCTGTGACTTGGGAGGAAGTCGGAAGTGGGCTTCTCTTCAGTGTCAAGGGGCCAAGGTCAGAGCGGTGGGGCCTCAAAGGGCATCCCCATCCCCCCACGGCCCACCCTCCACCCAGGACCAGAGGGGTCTCAAAACCAGAATCAGTCCTCTTGACCCTGCTGCCTGAAACCCCCTCTGTCTTCCTTGAACACTGGAACTAAAGTCCCCACTGTTTCTCCAGCCCTGGAATCCTGCCCATCCTGCCCCCTCCTCTGCTCCAGACACCCTGCCTCGCTCTAGCTCCTTGAGAGCACGTTTTTGCCCCTACCCCAGGACCTTTGCAAGGGCTGGTCCCTCTGCCTGGATCCCTCTTCCCCCAGACCTGCCTCCCACCCTTCCCGGCCCCCGTGCAGAGGCTCCCCAAGGGCAGGGATGGCCGTGTCTCTCGTCCACTCCTGGGTGCTCAGTGCCAAGAGCAGGGCTAGGCCCTGTGTATTCGTCTGACGGATGGTGGGTGGATGGAGGGCAGGCCCCGTGGGCTTCACCACCCAAACAAGTGTCTTCAGGCCTCACCAACCTGCAGCCCCCGCTTCACCTTCCCACTGACCCAGCCGGGCATAGCCCGGCCACCAGCCACGCTGAGGAGCGAGCAGCTCGGCCTGGGGCAGGAAGGGTGGAGAGCTTGGTGCCACGGGGGATTTGAGCCCACCGAGGGCTCCGAGCCCTACTTTCTTCCCTCTCAGCGCTGCCGAGAAAGCACAGAAGCCTGGACTGGGTCTCGAAGGCCTTCTGCCTCCTAAATGCTCATGACCGGCCAGCTCTGGGCCTCACTTTCCCTACGTGAGAAATGGGAGCTCCACCCATTCCTGCAACAAGTGTTTACGAATTGCCACTGTGTGCCGGGCAGGCGTTGGCCCCCTGGGAGGAGGCAGGACAGGCCCAGCCCCTGACGTCCGTCTAGGGCCTCAGGGGACAGGCGTTCAACTGTGTGAGTCCCCAGAAGTAGAGCCCGCAACAGGGATTCGTGTGCCCGTGATTCACTGCGGGGTTGGGGGCAGGGAAGCAGCAGAAGCAGGGGAGGAGCTGAAGGGCCGAGGTGGGTCCAGCCGACGGCCGGCTGGCCTGACCCTGGGCTCGGGAATGTGAGCTGCCCCACCTGCCGGCGGGGGCTGGGCTTTTGTGGCTACTGCCACCCTGCCGAGCGGGCCGTTTCGGGCCAGGGTGGTTCCTGTTGGCCCAGAGTGGTTCTCCGGGGAGGGGGCAGCTGAGCGCCATTAGCAAATGACACAGCACCTGGGCGCCGGGCTCATCGCGGTAAAGGGGTCCAGGTGGCGCACAGCCACGCCTGCTGCAGCGGTAGCGATGCAGTGCGGTCCCTGAGTGAGGGACACGAGAGGGTGCCGTGGGTAAGGCAAGGGGAGGCCTTGTGGCAGGGACCGAGGCGGGGGGTCCTCCAAGGAAGTGATGTTTCCTCTGAGATCTGAAGGGTGGGTAGAGGTTTGCCAGGTATGTGGGGAGGAGCTTCCCAGAGAGAGAGAGAGAGAGAGAGAGAGAGAGAGAGACCGGCACCAGCAAAGGCCCTGGGGTAGGAGAGCACAGGGAGAAGCAAAAGGAGCCGCTTGGCTGCGGCAGGGAAGACCACCCAGGGCCCGTGGGCCCCACGCAGGGCCCGGCCTCCTTCCCCAGCACTCAGCTTCCCTCGGGCCTCCCTGGCAGCCTTGCTGCATCGCCCTCCTCCTCCTGCAAAGTCAGCCTCTCCGGAGCGGGAACTTCGGTTCCATCTTGTGCGCGACGGAGACCCAGCACCCAGAACACCGGTGCCGGCACCCTGTAGGGGCTCAGCTTTGGCTACTCCCGCGAGATGTGAAAGAAGTGCGGGAGGTAAGATGTCAGTAGCTGTTCTTGGCCTGTCCTGCGAGGGGCCTGGGGCCTTGCCGCAGGGCCGGCCGGGGTGGGAGGGTCCAGGAGGCCTCGTCCGTGTCAGCCCAGGCTGTGGGGTGCCGGGGAGCCACTGCCTGCAGACTTTTAAATTTTCCTATGCCGTGGTCTTCTTCTCAGAATAACATTTTGAAATGCACAAAATGAAATACCTGTGGTTGCAGAGGAAACCCATCCTCGTGCAAAGCAGTTACCAAAAGACAAACGAAAAAATTTGTGGGATATTAATAACCACATTTCCTCACTAACCGCTGATGCCAGCTTCCTGGTGGTGAGCACAGCCTCACTGTCGGGGGTCCCGGAAAGTCACTGACGAAGAACGCCCCCCCCCCCGCCGCCGCCTCTTCTGCAGGCAGCAGAATCGCCTCCATCCATAGACGAAGAGGATGGCTAATTTCCATCTGAGGTGAGCAGCACAGAGACGGGCACGTTTCTCGTCCCGGTACACATGCCCCCGGGTTTTCCCCTGAGCCCCGGTGGGCGTGCGGGCCCGGGTTCAGGCCCTGCAGGCCCAGTGGTTTGGAGACAGGCTTACTGCTGTCAGGCAGGACAGGGGAACTTTGCCGGCAGAGGCCCGAGAATAAATACCGTAGGCTTTGTGGCCGTGAGGTCTCTGGAAGCGGCGTGGCTCTGTGGTGGCATGAAAGCAAACCCGTTAGTTATTAGTTACTGTGTTCAAATAAAACCTCATTTATGGACGCTGACATCCGAATTTCATATATTTTTCACATGGCGCAAACTATGACTCTTCCTTTGATTCTGCCCCCACCCCACAATCATTAAAAAAATGCAAAAACCATTCTTAGCTAAAGGGCCATACAGAAACAGGCTGTGGGCTACACCAGAACCTCCCCGAGGGCTTCTTTAAACTCACAGCGCTGTGAGTTCTGATTCATCTGGCCGGTGGCAGTCCCCAGATGTGCATTTCTAACAAGTTCCCTCACCTTGAGAACTGCTGTTAATTCTGCCTGGGGGATGGAGCCCCGGAGCTTTGCGTGTTGACCCCCTGCCCTGGCTCCCTCACATGGTTATAACCCATTCCGGATAGGTGGCCGGTGTTCCCTACAGAGGTGTCCCCTCTCTGATGTAGGAGAGGAAAAAGATTGTTTTCCCATCTATCCTCCTGGGTCCTTCAGCTGGTACCCTGCAAAGTGGACTGACAAAAGACAGATGAACAAGGAAAAAACAAGCAGGAGTTTATCAACATATCCATAGCACATACACATGGGAGAACTCAGTGATGAGTGGCGGACAAGGATGGTTAGAATTTAGAATCTCAACAGTGCTTTGCAGATGAGGAAACTGAGATTCAAGGAAAAGAAGGAGTGGGCCGGCCTCTCAGTGCTCAAGCCAGATCTCTGCACCTCGTTTTTGATGCACCCTTTCTTTCCCTCACCTCCCACTCTAGTGCAATACCCTGACCTTTTACATTTTTAAAATTTGTTTTCAGCCCCAATACGTTTCTCCATCCCGCTGCCACCGCCCGGTCCAGGCCACTGTCATCACTGACTTGGATGACTTCAGTTATCTCCTCTCTGGTCCCCTGGGCCCCCTCGCCCTTCTCTACCTGCACAAAACTATTAGAGTCCCCTGGGTTTTGGTTCTGGGTGACCTGGGCTCCCTGACCCTGATGGGTCCACTGGGGTACTGCACGAAGGCTCCACCAGCAGGCAGAGAGCTTGGCTGGGCCAAAAGGAGCACACGAGTTGCCTGGATCCTGGCACCATCCTCTCTGAGTGACCTGCCAGCCCCAGACCCTCCTGGAAACCTCAGTTTCTGACACATGAGGAATGATGCTCTCTGAGGCCCTGAGTCAGGCTCGCATGCTGAAGGGCTCTTCCTTCCCCTTCCTGGATCAATGCTCCTTCAGTGCTGAGGCCTGGGACTGTCCTTATTCCCTAGTGAGGCCCAGTGCAGAAAGTGAGCTGGAGCTTGGAGACCGCAGCCCTGGGCCAGGGCAGGGCCCGAGGTTATGTACTGTACAACCCCAGGGTGCCACTCACAACCTACTCAACCGTGCACAGCAATGGCAACCGCTGAGGCCTCTTGCCTCTCCTTGCTGCCCGCGGGCTCCGTGGGGAGGGAGCCACAGCATGTGTGGGATGCCCGGGGCCCAGATGGGAGCTGCTACTGCAGACACCGACAATGTTTCTTTGTGAACCTACTGGCTAGCTGGAAAGTGAAAGGGTGGTGCGGCCTCATTGCAACACACACACATAACCACATACAGACCCACACATACACATGCACACACACCTAAAATGTACACAAACACATACACGCACTAAACACACACAACAGTGGACGTCGTATTACACAGTAGTGCAGAGGAGCAGCCCCTGATGCGTGCACCAACGTGAAGGGGCCTCACGGTCACAGACGGAGACTTGCTCGAGTTCTAGGATAGACATGAGTCTGTGGGAGGTTGCCTGTGGGAGCAGGTGGGCCAGTAACTGAGTGCTGGGGGTAGAACTTGGCGGATTTGGGCTCAGAGAACAGGCAGCACCTGGATCTGGAGGGACGGCCCGACAAGGAGAGGTTTTGGGTCCATGTGTCCTGCCCAGCAAAGAGCAGGTTTTTATCAATATGTGCATCGCACACACACACGGGACAACTCGGTGAGGAGAAAGGATAGATATATATGTATATAGATAGATAGACAGACAGAAAAAGCAGACACAGAGACAGATAAAGTGACAGAACAAAAAACATACAGCCTGATAGATGGACAAAGAGATAGAATCAGAAGGACGGACAATGAACAGATATATTAACAAAAAGACAGAAAGACAGATGGACAACACAGAAAGACAGGCAGGACAGGTAGACATGTACACACACATCTGTACATAGAGTCATACACACACAGACGTAGATACAGAGAGAGATGCACAGCCAGTGGAACGGAGGGGCAGACGGCATTTTTTTCTCTCTTTTTTTGATTTTTTTCTGCCTTTGAACAGAGTTCCTCTACTGGGACCTCTGGGGACGAGGCGCTGTGTGGGGCACGGGCCCGAGAAAGCCACGCCCACAAGAGGCGGCGCCATTATGAGCTCACGGTTGACTGGGAGCCTTGGATTCTGGGTGAAACGTTTTGATGACTTCGAATGATGTGAAGGGCAAAACGATGTAGCTCTGACATCTCGTGTGGGATCAGAGCGCTTTCTGCCCTTTGAATATTTGACTAAGGATATACATCAAGGACTGTCATATTTTTATTTGTGCTTGTTGTGTGTTTAAGAGGAAACATCCAGAATAATTCTACCCTGCAGCCTTTTTCCTGGAATATATCTACTGGAACCAGCAGAGGGCAGGGAATCATTAGTCACTAGATGGTGTTGCTTGGCCTGTGGATAGTAAACTCAAGGTTTTCTTGTGTCTTTGCTTCTTGAGCATTTGGTTAATTAACTCCGGGACCTGCGCACACCCATCCACCCTTAATGAACGTGCCGAGTCGTCAGTATTTATGGCACTCAGAGTCTGTGCTCTTTCTTAGCGATGAGATATCAGAGGACACAGCTGTTCTTCAAAGCAGGGTGGAAAATCAACGAATATCCACTCAGTATTAACTTTATGGATGGTCCAATGGGGTTATATTGGATAGAATAAATAACAACCCAGAATGAATATCCTACTGAGATTACCAACTTTAAGCTTATTCTTTTTCCTTTATATTGTATCATTTACTAAATTCTGCATTCACAGAAATAAGTTGGCTGTTCAGAAAGAACGACTTTTGGAAGATAAGGAATCAAAGTGTATCTGAGCTCGTTACAATCGACGACCCCCCAGCAATGTGGTCTCTTCATCCAATTGCTGGCAACAATTAGACATGTACTCGTCAGTATTTACGGGTGACCCCTCACACCTCCACCGCCCCCCCCACCCCACCCACCGTCATCTCTAATGTAATTTGCAATTATAAATGCATCCTTAAGTTTTTACGACTTTGGAATAAGTAGGGATAGGCTGATCTTATCATACGAATAAGATCAAGCATATTTCTCTTTGAACACAGAAATTACGAAACAGAAGTATTCCCATTAAAATTAGCTTAGAGTCAATAAAGTCTGCTGGAATACTGATGAATGTGAAGAGTTAAGAAACAAACAGGAGGACTCAGGCTAGAACACCGAGCAGACCGTACGGTGCTTCAGGTAAAGGAAGGCCCTCTGTGCCCTCTTAATGAACCTCACCCTGTCCCAAAGCTAGACACGCTTGTATTCTCTATTGGGCTTTGCCAGTTTCTGGACCTCCAAGCAATGCAAACACACATTAGGTACCTGTTTTTTTTTTTTTTCTTTTTTTGCGGTAGGCGGGCCTCTCACTGCTGCGGCCTATCCCGCTGCGGAGCACAGGCTCCGGACGCGCAGGCTCAGCGGCCATGGCTCACGGGCCCAGCCGCTCCGCGGCATGTGGGATCCTCCCGCACCGGGGCACGAACCTGCGTCCCCTGCATCGGCAGGCGGACTCTCAACCGCTGCGCCACCAGGGAAGCCCCAGGTACTTTTTTTTTTTTTTTTTTAAAGTATACATTTATTAGTGTGATCTTTTTTTTTTCTTTCTTTCTTTTTTTGCGGTAGGCGGGCCTCTCACTGCTGCGGCCTATCCCGCTGCGGAGCACAGGCTCCGGACGCGCAGGCTCGGCGGCCATGGCGCACGGGCCCAGCCGCTCCGCAGCATGTGGGATCTTCCCGGACCGGGGCATGAACCCGTGTCCCCTGCATCGGCAGGCGGACTCTCAACCACTGCGCCACCAGGGAAGCCCCCCGGGTACTTTTTCATATCTAGCTTTTCCACTCAAGGTTACGTCTGTGAAACTCATCCGTATTATTTCATGCAGCAATCATTCATTTCATCATTGCTATGCACTATTGTTTGACTATATCAAAATATATGTATCTGTTCGATTACTGGCGTAAAATTTTTAATTGTCTAATTTTTCTAGCTTTTGCGTACTTGGACGTCTTTTTGTGGACATAAGCCATAATCTCTGTTAGGCTGTGTCAGAGGGGGTATGTATGTATGCTCAGCTGTATAGATACTGCTAAGCAGTTTTCCAAAGTTGTTGTACTAATTTACACTCCCATCAGCAATGCTTATCTTGCCAGTTTTAAAATATTTTATTTAGTCTGTTTAATTTTAGTCATTCTGATGTGTGTGCTGTATATGACACATTCATTTGAATTTCCTGAACAGCAATGCTGTAGAATTGGCTGTCCGAGGCTTCTTAGCCATTTGGATATCATCTTTTCTGAAGGGCTTGTTCAAACTTTTGATTATTTTTAATTGGGCTCTCTTTAAAAAGAAAATTGATTTGTAGCAGTTCTTTAGACGTTCTGGGTATGAATCCTCTATGGGATAAACGCCTTGCAAATACATCGTTCCCGTTTGTGTCTATTGTTTTTACCTAAAGTTCTTAATCTTAACTAAGTCCAATTTAGCAATCTTTTACTTTATGGTTATTGCATGTTTTGGGTCCCATTTGAGAACGCTTTTCTGACACCAAATTCACAGATGCTGTAACAGAAAGAAAACACACTCCTGTGTTTTCTTCGAGAACCTCTGTAATCCCACCTTTCGCCTGGGCAGGACCTTCTCCAAGGTCTGCGTCCCGGCTCTGAGTAGCCCTCTGCCTGCCCAGCCACAGAGGTCTCAGCGCAGCCAGGTGACGGCCCTTCCCCAAGGGCATGGGCTCTGGAGCCCGAGCCCTGTCCTTTGTTCCTGCGACCTCGCGGGCGGCGCCAGCTCCCCGAGTGGGGTGTTTCTTGTCTCTGGTCCCCCCTGCGAGCTTCTCCAGCTCCCTACGTGCACTGGACAATGAAGAAACCATTACTAACCTGGAAAATGTAAACTGAAGCTACTTGCAGTTCTTGTTACCTGTCTGATGGGTAACAACTGAGAAGATCAGCAATATCTAGGGGTGGTCAAACCATGGGTAAATATATATACTTCTACACTATTTTGAGTACATACGAGTGCTAGTTTTTGAGGAGCCATTCGGCGGTACATGGTCATATTACGATGTGTATGGATTTGACCAGTAACTTTTCCTTCATGCCACCCCTGCCTCTAGAGAAAGACGCTCACCTGAGTAGGAAGACTCTTACTGGCATGATCACCTACACGTGGTTTGGATGTAAATCGTCATAACGGGACAGTTGTCAAACTGGCACCTCCGATGTACAACATGAGGTGAATCTGTACGGACCGAACAGGACAGATAGGGTATGAAAGTGTTGATCTGTACAGAGAAGCATCTGGTATAATTGTATAAAATGATGGCCCACACATTATCTTGTCCTGCTGAGAGTTCCAGGCACTAACCACTCAGTTCAGTAGATGAGTGGTGCCCTAGGTCATCTGATGTTTGTAGGGGACCGGGGCTCTCGTGGGGATGCTGCTGGACCAGGGGACCACCCAGCTGTGTAGCCCCTGCAGCACGGCTGCTGGCCAAGCCCATAAATTCAACACTGCTCAAAGTCTTTACTTGGTTGTTCTGGTCACCCTGATCATGCCGTGAGCAAGTATGTCCCCGGGTAGTCTGAGGGCTGGGACACAGGATATAAGGAGCCTGCTGAAGGCCCAGCAGGCAACGCACAGCGGCGTCCGTGGACAGCTGGCGACACGGAGAAGTCTGCCTCCCAGGGTGGCTGCCCCTGCTGCTGCTCCTGTGATTATGTCATTTCACAGAGCAAAGGGATTTTGCGGATGTAACTAAAGTTCCTCATCAATGACCTTCGGAGGGATAAGACCCCGGTGGGCCTAATCTAATCACACGAGCCCTTGCAAACTGACTGCTGTCTCTGGCTACAGGCACAAGGGCAAGTCCGGAGCGCCAGGAGCTCAGCGGAGAGGGAGCTGAGCTGCTAGGTGTAAGCGATTAAAGCCACAAGCCGCAAATGGAAGCGCTAAAGCTTTAATCACTGTGATGAACGATGCACGCATCTCCAGCTGTTCCGTTTCCCCCCAGGAAATGGTGCGCCTGTTGAGGGTTATGCAGAGCAGAGCCTCGTAGGGGCCGTCTTACTGCAGGGGGAAGCCCAGCAAAAGGCTCTGTCGGTTCTACGGACCCAAGGATGAGGGTGCGTGTGAGGGGGTGGGCTCGGAGTGGAAACGTTCTGGGTGCCAAGTCAGAGTGGGGAAAGTGCCTTCAAGGTTTCCCCTCCTCCCCGAAGACGCCTCATAGAGGCGCCTGGAGAAGACCCCTGTCCAAGGCTTCAGATAAAGGGACCTGGGAACGGAAGTGCTGGGGCTAGAAATGTACATCTGTGAAGAGCAGTGCCAGCCAGGGGGCCTGAGTCCTTGACTGTGTAGGGGAGCAAAGTCTGTCATCCCAAAATGTATCTCTCTGGCATGAGGATTCATTTAGGCTGATTATTTTAAGAAACAGAAGACTCAGGAAGTGTTTTTTTTTGTTTTTTTGTTTTTTTTTTTACCTCCCTCTTAGCTGCCTGTTGAATTTAGATAAAGGGTCTGTTCCTGGAACAGAGCTGTCACCAGAGAAATCTGCAAAGAACGTGGGTTATGTGTGGTGGGGAAACTCAGCAGAGCCTGGAGACCAGAGTCCAGTCTGCGTCCCGCTGCCTCAGCAGGGCCCAGGAAACGGTGATTTACCAAACATCTGCTTTTCTGTCACCAGGTGAACTGACTGCATTCCCTTTGAAGCCCCAAATCCCTACCCGACATCTTCTATGGTCTTTAGCTGAAGATGGTATTTAAGGGGAAGGTTTGGCCATTGGCGAGTTACTCAGTTTCCCTGGGTCTCTCCCATATATACATGTTATTAAACTTCGTTTGATTTTCTCTTGTTAATCTGCCTCATGTCAATTTAATTCTTATACCAACCAGAAGAATCTAGAAGCGTAAAGGAAAATCTTCCTCCCGGACAGCTATTTCATTATATTTATATATTTATATATATATATTTATATGTATATATACGTGTCTCGCATTTTCTTTATCCACTCATCCATCGACGGACACGGGTTGTTTCCATATCTTGGCTTTTGCGAGGAACGTGGCCGTGAACGTGGGGCACAGATATCTCTTTGAGATACTGATTTCATTTCCTTTGGATATATACCCGGAAGTGGGATTGCTGGGTCATATGGTAGGTCTTTTCTAATTTTTTAAGGTACCTTCCTACTGTTTTCCACAGTGGCTTCACCAATTTACACTTCCACCAGCAGGTGCACAGGAGTTTCCTGTTCTCCCAAGTGAGCGTTTTCAATCTGGGGAGATCGTCAGTGATGCCTCCACAGAACCTCCCTGCTGGTTCCTTCTGGGTCTGAGCACCAGACTTCCCAGCATCGCTGCCTTGGAAGAGACCTGTGGGCCGGAGGGAGCTTGTTCTGCAGAGAGAAGCAAAGGCTGTGGGGATGAGATGCAGGGCCCGTGTGGGGAGGGGCAGGGAGGCATCACCACCGCCTTCAGCTGCAGCTCGTTGAAGGGCCCTGGAGGGTGCAGACACGGCCTGGTGCTGTCTTGAGGGCCACATCTGAAGAGTCTGCCTTGAGGGGTTTACTCCATGTGGGTGGCTGGGGTCTCAGTGAAGTCTTGGGGGCACTGGAGTCCATTGCAGGCCGCTGGGAGAGCAGCCCCATGTCCCCCCTGCTCTGGGCCTGTCTCCTCCATGCTGGTGGACACCCACCCTGGTCCCAGATGCACACCTACCCTGAAAACACCTGCTTCACATGCTTTCAGACTGGAAAACATCTGATTTGGACTTTCCTGGGTAAGTCAAAGTTCCTCTTTCATTTTTACCTACGTTAGCCATTATTTCAACGAAGCATGTCCCTTGTGGCTGGGGGACTGAGGTCTCTAAGAATAAAGGACCATAGTTGAAAGGTTTTTCCTCTTCTTCCCGTGCCCCTACCATGTGATCATGAACTTGTAGAAATAAGTTGGCAACTCATGTGTGTCTTTTGCTGCATCCAGAGAGATGGTTGTATCCATGCTCTAGCATGTGAGTAGATACGCACGCATAGAACATTGCTTCCGGCTGTCACCTGCTAATAATAGACATCTAGTAAATGCTAGCTTTTTATTCAGTGGCTACAATGCACGTAAGTCGATCTTTAGGATAATGAATGTGACAGGTATTGTATGTTCTTTATCAAGACACTTTGCAATGCCTTTTAAAATAAATGTGTTAAATTCTATAATTAATTTACCTAGACTTCGTTAGCGGGCTGACATTTTCAGTCAATAAAGAGCAGTAAGGTCTTCCCTGGTGGCACAGTGGTTGAGAGTCCGCCTGCCGATGCAGGGGACACGGGTTCATGCCCTGGTCCGGGAAGATCCCACATGCTGCGGAGCGGCTGGGCCCGTGCGCCATGGCCGCTGAGCCTGCGCGTCCGGAGCCTGTGCTCCGCAACGGGAGAGGCCGCAACAGTGAGAGGCCCGCGTACCGCAAAAAAAAAAAAAAAAAAAAAAAGAGCGGTGAGATGTGTCAGATCCCTTACTCGGACCCCACTTAGGAGCAGCTCCATTAATTCAACGGTTCTTTATTGAGCACCTACTGTGTGGCAGCTTCTGTGTTTGTCGCTGGCCCTGGTTAGCTCCTGTTTAATAGATGCTTAGATCTGCGGCTGGAGGACAAAGGCCAAGTGGTCTTGGGGATGTTGAGCCCATGAATGAGTTCTTTTTTCTCCTACACTACCTTCCCGTGTTCACTGCTTTCAGGAAGCACATCTAGGTTTGGGGGGAGATGGGCGTTCCCCATGGAAACCTGGCCCCTACTTGAGGTCACTGTTGCCTGACATCAGAACCCCTGGCCTGTCCCCAGGCTTGGTCCACAGTTGTCACATAACTTGTCTTGCATGTGCAGAACCAGGCACCTGTTCACATCTATTCTGCAGTCTTTGTGTTCTTCTCATCTCAGGAGCACCGTTACGTGAGCATCTTCTCTTGGTGTGCAAAGGTTCTAGAGTGTTCCTTTATTAGTGCCATGCTGCTGGATATTCCATTTTTTAAGCTATAATAAATAACATTAACCTTCTAAAAAATACATTCGGGTAGTATTCGGGATGAAGATATCATCTCAATAGGTATCCAGTTGCTTCACCTGATTTTGCTTATCCTTTCCAAATAAAGGGTCCGTGGTGTGGGCTCCTCTCCTTGTGGAAGAGCACACGCCCAGTCCAGGCAGGGAGGCGGGATGCCCTGCCCTCCTCTCTTTTTTATTTTTTTATTTTGCGGTACATGGGCGTCTCACTGTTGTGGCCTCTCCCATTGCGGAGCACAGGCTCCAGATGCGCAGGCTCAGTGGCCATGGCCCACGGGCCCAGCCGCTCTGTGGCATGTGGGATCCTCCCGGACCGGGGCATGAACCCGTGTCCCCTGCATCGGCAGGCGGACTCTCAACCACTGCACCACCAGGGAAGCCCTGGGCTCCCTCTCTGACTCAGACACAAGGCCCCAATGGCATCTGTCCCTCACGGTTGTGGACCTCAGGAGATGGTCACCTGGCGTACAGGTGTGCAGCCTCCCTGAGATCAGACGTTTTGTCTAATGAGACAAACAAGGGCAAGGAACAGCAGGCACTCGGGTACGTGCACGTGACCAGGTGACACACGTGTGCAGCTGACCCAGACGTCCAGGAAGCCCTAAGGAGCCACACCACATCTCGACGGTCACAGTAAGGCCACCGCTTCACTCACGGTGTGCTCGCAAGGCACTTGTTCTCTGTGCTCTGTTATAAAACGTTCAGCTGCAGCACGGCTGGAGCACAGAGGACGGAAGGCAGGAGGCATCTGCTGCTATAGGAGAGGCATGCTGGCAGCGGTGACCAGAGGAAGAGACCGGGAGACTGAGCAGGGGATCTGAGAAATCAAAAAGCCCAGCACACAGGGCAGGTGGTGTCAGGGCTGCTTCCTTGGGTCCAAGAGCCGTCCTTGCACTGTTGTTCAGTGAGCTGTAGCCTGATCTTGCAGACATGCGTGTCATGGCCCCCGGTGGGCAAGGGATTTCCCAGGCCCTGTGCCAGGTACCTGGCAGCCGTGACTCAGCTGGTGCCCTTGTCACTGTCCGAGGGACAAGTGCATCAGTGGTCTCTGCAAACTGCACCCCAGGCCTCCAGGCCTCCAGGGGCTGCAACAAAGACGCGGCCCCCAGTGCAGCGCTCTCACGGGGTCCCCTCCTCGGCAAGCTGTGTGCACTTTGGAAATGGGCCTGACGTTAGCTAATGCAACCTCATCAACGTTAATAAGATCAGATTGGGTTCTATCATATTACATTAGTTGGCAGCAAATCAAAGTAGATATTTTTGAAAATCTGAGTTGACAGAGAAGGCTGCCCCCACAAGCAAGTTTTCCAGAAAATAAAGCCACGACTTATGGAGCAGGAACTCACAGCCCAGTGACTTGGCTTGTAGCTGAGAACCTCCTATAAACTCCCCTCCATGGCTCGAGTCACACTTCCTGCTGCTGCTGCCGGGTGGCGATCAACTCCTAGGGCTGGCCTCCGTCCATGGCACGTACACGGCCTGAGCACAACCAGATGGGTCGCTGGCATGGAAGCTGGAATGGAGAACTAACAATCTCTGAGCCCAGATGTAATTTCTAAGGGGATCCAGCCCGCAGAGCAGAGCTACCTGGGTGTGTGGCTCTGACACAAGGAGACATCCGTGGTGCTGAAATGACCCCCTTGGTCTCCCGCTACCCCACCTCCTCCTGTCATAAACGGATGACTAGGAATTCCAGTTCTAGGTGAGTGAGGGGGTATTAAGCCCGGGAGGTGGACGGCAGCAAACTGCCCCAGGTCTGACTTCTCCCCACTCTGGCCCATCCCTGGCAACATCAAGTCATCTTTGGCCCCAACCTTCTGCTTCAGGACCAGAGGGAAGGAAACCACTTGAAAAAGCCAACCTCACAGAATCAGCATTTCTTTCCAAGACTCCAAATCATGTCTGAGAAAGGGAAGACCAGCTACAAGGCAAAGAGGAGGGAAAAACCTGCCAAGCTGTCTTACAAATTAGCTGAACGTGCATTCCACCGGTAAGCAGGGAGAGTTCCTGTTGTTCCTCACCTTGCAGTAACTGGCATTGTCATTTTCTTGGGGTTCAGCAGTTCTAATAGATGTACGGTGATATCTCATTGTTGTATTAATTTGTAATTCCCTAATGTTGTATGATACTGAGCACTTTTTATACTGTCTGTATATCTTCTTTGTCCAGGTGTCTGTTCATATCTTTATCTGTTTTTAGTGGGGTTGCTTGTGTTAGAGGTCTTTGTATATTTGAGACAAATCCTTTATTAGATATGTGTTTTCAAATATTTTTCTCCCAGCTTCTGGCTTGTCTTTTGATTTTCTGAATGTCTTTCACAGAGTAGAAATCTTTAAGTTTATAAAGTCCATGCTATTACTTGCTCTTTTTTTCGTGGATTTCCTTTTCGTGTTGTGTGTTAAAACCCAAAGATCATGATCTACCTAATCAAACACAAGTTCATGTAGATTTTCTCCTATGTTTTCTTCTATAATTTTGAAGTTGTGCCTTTTAAATGTGTCTAAGAATAATTTTGAATGAGTTGGCATAAGTTGTAAAGTTCGTGTCTACCTCCATTTCATGTCATACGGTTTCCAGTTAACGGTTCCTTAACTATTTTTGGAGAAGTTATGGGACACAGTCTCCGTGTCAGTGAACGCCCAAAGTTGAATGGGTTCCGCAGTTCTGCCTGCAGGGAGCGCTGTGTCCTGTGAACTGTGAGGGACGCGCGGCCTGCAGTTCCTTCACTGACCACACGGTGGCGCTGAGCTGGCCTCTCCGACCCAGGGCGCATGCGTGTTCCCCCTCCCTGCCCGCAGCTGAGAGGAGTTCTGTCTCCTCAGGCAACGCCGAGGCTTCGGCTGGGACGCCCGGCTCAGCGTCTCTGCTGACAGCAATTCAGTCTCCTTAGGACTCGCTGGGGTTTCGGTTTCAGGACGACGCAGGGCTGAGTCCACGCTGACGGAAGCTGGGTTTCCTGAGGACCCAGGCGACGCCGGGAGATAAAGGTGAGAAGAAGTGGGGAGAAGCTTCCTGGGGGGACTGACGGCTGACGGGGGTCCGTCTTCACGCGACCCAGGAAGGGCTTGGTGTGCGAAGCCGGGTTTTCGGTCACTTCGGCGTGCCGTGTAGCCAGCATGTGGTATGGGGTGTCCAGTTTCCCCAGCACCATTTATTGCGGGGCCTGCCCTTCCCCTCGGTGTGTCCTTGGCCCCTTTGTCATCAATTAACGGGCCCCACGCGTGCGGGCTGGATTCTGGGCTCTGCGTCCCGCCCGTCGGGCCCGTGCGCCTGTCTCTGTGCCAGTTCCGCACTGTTTGGGGACCGCAGCTTCTCAGCAGAGTGTGCAGTCAGGAGGGAGATGCCTCCAGCCCGTCCTCCTCGCTCAGGGTCGCTTCGGGGTCCTTTGTGGCTCCACACAGCTGTTAGGAGGATCTGCTCTGTTTCCGTGAAAACTACCATTGGAATTTCGGCGGGAGTTACGCTCACTGTGTACATTGCTTTGGGAAGAATGGACATTTTAACACGATGAGTTCTTGCGTTCCGTGAGCACGGGATATCTTTCCATTGACTTGTGTCTTCAGTTTCTTCAAGTTTTCAGTGTGCGGGTCTTTCACGTCCTTCGTTAAATTTATTCTAGGTATTTTGTGCTTTTTGATGGAATTGTAAATAGCTTTTGTTTGTCTTTTCCCTCTTTCTGATGGTTCGTGATTAGTGTTTAGAAACGCAGTTGACTTTCTGGGTATTGATTTTGTAACTTCACTGAGTTCATTTATTAGTTCTAATAGTTTTTTGGTAGAGCGATGTAGAAAACTGGAACTCGAAAATCCCACTGTTTCTGTCATATTTAGGTCATCCACAACACCAAAGACACAGTGTCTCCTACTAGAATCTTCCCACAGTGCCTGTCAATTCCATGTGGACTCCTATAAGGGCAGTTAGGTTCATGACTTTGTGTGAAGTGGGTCTGGGTTAAGGCTTGGCCTCTATAAGAAAGTGTAATATTTTCTCTGCCTTTCTGGTGTGGTCTTGACATGGTGTTTTGGAAAGTTATTGACTTTGCAGTAACTCCAAACCTACAGAAACTTGGGATAGCAGAACAAGGTACTGGGTATCTGCACACTCAGATTACCCAGACTTCCTTGCTTTACTGCTTTAGCCACTGAACACACAATACTCCAGTGCATTTTACCCAAAACGGGGCCCCCCTTCCAGGGAACTACCACGTAACCTCCAAATGAGGAAATTATGATGGTTTCCACATTGCAGTCCAATCCACGGGCCCACTTCAGCTTTCACCAGCTGCTCCAGCTCTAGGGAAATGTCTTTTCCCATTCTGATCCAGGTTTCTTTTTCTGGAACAATGACTGATACTTCCCCTCATTTTCACAACCTTGATGGATTTGAAGCACACAAGATGAGTATGATCTGGGTGGCTTTTCTGTATTGTCACAGGTATCAGTACTTCATTTGTTTTGTGTGTGTGTGATTAAATGTACCGATCATTTACCATTTAAACTATTTTAAGTACACCATGCTAGGGCATTAACCACACTCACATCGTTGTACAAGTATCCTCACCATCCACATTCAGATCTTTTCAGTTTTCACCGGTGAAACTCTGTAGCCATTAAACACGAATTCCCCTCAGCCCCTGAGGGCAACCACATTCTACTTTCTCTCCCTGAATTTGACTTTTCTGGGTCCCTCATATAAGTGGAATCATATCATTTTTGTCCTTTTGTGACGGAGTTATTTCACTTATCTTTTTTTTTTTTTTTCGGTACGCGGGCCTCTCACTGTTGTGGCCTCTCCCGTTGCGGAGCACAGGCTCCGGACGCGCAGACTCAGCGGCCATGGCTCACGGGCCCAGCCGCTCCACGGCATGTGGGTTCTTCCCGGACCGGGGCACGAACCCGTGTACCCTGCATCGGCAGGCGGACTCTCAACCACTGCACCACCAGGGAAGCCCTATTTCACTTATCTTAATGACTTCAAGGTTCATATATGTTGTAGCACGTGTCAGAAGTTCCTTAATTTTTAAGGCCGAATGACATTCTTTTGTGTGTATACCACATTTAGTTTATCCACTCATCCTTCAATGGACACTTGGATCGCTTCCACCTTTGGCTATTGTGATTAATGCTGCTGTGAGTATGGGTGTACCCTTATCTCTTCCAATCCCTGCTTTTAGTCTTTTGGGTATATACCCTGATGTGGAACTGATGGATCATATGTTAATTCTGTGTTTACCTTTTTGAGGAGCTGCCATACTGTCTTCCACAGGGGCTGCACCATTTCACTTTATTCCTTTCATGACAGAATAACATGGCGGTTTTTGGGTCAGCCCCATTGTGTTTATCCATTTACCCACTGATGGACGTTTGCATTGTTTCTTCCTTTTGACTCTTGTGAACAGTGCGGCTCTCAGTTTATATGTACACCTGTTTTCAGTTCTTTGGGGTCTCTATCTAGGAGTGGAGGTGTTGAACCATATGATAATTGTACATTCATATTGTAAACATAGGTTGCACCCTTTTCCATTTCCACAAGTCATGTTTAAAGGTTCCAGTTTCTCTGCATTGTTGCCAACATTTGTTATTTTTAATTCTCATGATGATAACCATTTTAGAGTGTGTGAAGGAGTTATTGCAAATTGTGGTTTTAATTTGCATTTCCCTCCTGTCTTGTCGTCTACTTGTTGACCATTTTCATGTCTTGTGCAAAGAAGGGTCTATTTAAGTCCTCCGTCCCTATTTAAAATTGGGTTGTTTGTTTTTGTTGATGAGTTATGAAAGTTCTTGATATACACTGGATAAAGAAAGACTCATCAGATATATAATGTGGAAATATTTTCTTCCGTTATGTGGGCTGTCTTTTCACTTTCTGGATTGCATCTGGTCATTGTCAAGCCACGGAGAGAGGCTTGACAGACAGGGCTGTGAGGGACAATTATGTTTGACTTGGCCAACATGTCAAATCGACTTGGCCGACACGTCACATTTCCTTCAAGCCTCCAGATCTGTGAGATAATAAATTTCTATCGCATCTAGCTGCTCAGTGTGTGGTATTTCGTATGGCAGCCCTAGAAGATAATAAAGATTTTGGTATCAGGAAGAGGAAGGCTGCTTAACACTTACCTACACATGTGGAAGTATTTTTAGATTTGGGTAATGAAAAGAGGCTGGTGTTGGTGTGCTTAATAGGAAAAGCTCAGATGGATTGGAAGACCTGTTGGTAGAAAATGTACATCGATGGAGATTATGGTGAGGGATCAGAAATGAAAGAGGAGAGCTGAGAGAAAGCTTCTGTAATCTTAGAAATACATATATAAGCATAAACAAATAAATGTTGGTGATATCTCAGATGGAAATGGAGAACGTGCCATTGAAAACATGTGGAAAGGTGAATCTTGTAATAAAGTGGCAGAAAACTTTTCTGAATAGTATTAGGTTGCATATACAAATTAGAACGTGAGTGTGATGATTTTGGATGTTTAGCTGAAGAGATTTCTAAGCAAAGTATTGAAGAAAGTATGGCCTGATTTCTTCTTGCTGCTTGCAGTTATGAGAAGAGAAAGTGAACTGAAGAGACAATTATTAAGAAAAGCAGAAAGAAATCCTGAAGTTTTGGTAACATCTCAGTCTATCCAGATAACCTACGTTTGAAATAGAGCCAAGGATGTGCCTGGAAAAACTTTCGCTAAAGGATTGATGCATGTGATTCATACAGTCAGCCGTCTCAGCAGAACCAGGAATAGCTATGTGGTCATACAGGAAAGGCCTGTGGAGGATCCTCTTGTCTGGTGACCTGAATCTCATGAACTGCATAGAAGGCCAAGAAGGGTTTTGAGAGTCTGACAGTAGCAGACACAATGTTCCTCTGGACTGAAATAACCAAATGGGGTGAAGTAGAGAAAGATTGATTTGAGGACAGGGACAGACGGAGTGGCTCGCTTGGTTGCTACTGCCACCCAGTGTTCAGAGGGCACAGGCTGAGGTGCCAGGGTCACAGACAGGTGGGCCCAGAGGACAGAGCATGCAGATGAAAGGGAGCAAAATTTGCCACCCCAGTGTGTCTCATTGTCTTGAGGATTAAATTAAGGTCATTCTTTTTAAGAACAGAAGAGTCAGGAAGAAATTTTGACCTCCCCCTTAGCTACCTATAGAATTTAGATAGAGGACCTGTTACCAAAATAGAGCTGTCAGCAGAAATATGTGCAAAAAACGTGGGCTAGGTGTGGTGGTGTGGGGGCCAGGAGACTCAGCAGGGCCTAGAGATCAGAGTCCACTCTGTGTCCCATTGTCTCCACTGGCCCAGCAAACATTTATTTATCAAACATCTACTTTTCCATTTTCATGTGAATTGCCTTCTTCCCCTTTGAAGTCCCAAACCACTAACCCCAACCTGCTCTTTCGTCTTTACCCTAAGATGATATTTAAGGTGAGTTACTCAGGTTTCCTGGGTCTCTCCCATGTATACATATTATTGAGTGTTTATTGGAATTTTTCCTTTTAATCTGTTTCATGTCAATTTAATTTTTAGACCAGCCAGAAGGACCTAGAAACGTAGAGGAAAATTTCTTCCTCCTTGATAGAGCCAATACATTTTTTTTGCTTATCTTAAAATCCAATAGAATTTGCTCTGTTTCTTTCTGACTTGCTTGACACCTTGTTTACATCATTTTCCTTTTTTGCTTTGGGAATGGGAAACTCTATCCTATGCCTGCCCCACCAGTGTAATTTGAAAGCAAAGAACTTGGGTTAAAGAACAACAAATTATAAAACTTATTAAAATAGCAAGTGAGACTTTATTCAATACTACTGCAACACGAGGCAGACTGGACTAAACTCCAAATACAACAGGGACAAGTGGGGATTTATACCAACTGGCAGAGTGATCAGATGTAAACTCACTTATAGGAGGTAACAAAGGTCAGAGGATCTTCTTAAACTGGCTTAAGAGGTTCTTGCTAAATGCAGTCAAGGTCTTATATCTCAAGGGTGGAAGATCAGGAATTTGATCACATATCAAGGGTGGAGAAATTCTCAGTAAATTGACTTAGCAGGAGTCTTACTAAAGGCAGGCCAAGGTTGAGGTCTCCTCAAGAAGGGCGTTCAGAGGAGCATCACTAAAGTTTGATCAAGGAGGGAGTCTTTGTCAATCCACCTCTCTGGCTCAAGGTAAGAAGAGGCATTCTTCTTTCCTCTGTACAATAGAAGTCCATTTCTTGTTCAGTGGGTTTTTGATTGTTAAGGGCTTCCTGTACTGTGTGTTGAGAGTTTATAGTAGAGGATATTGTTTGTATGATGTGAGCCTTTAAACCTGCAATAAGGGGGATTATCAAGAGAGTAAAATAAAAGCAAAGATTAATGGTTGAGCTTTGTTTTTATTTCCATTTCTCTAGGAGGTGGGTCAAAAAGGATCTTGCTGTGATTTATGTCATAGAGTGTTCTGCCTATGTTTTCCTCTAAGAGTTTGATAGTTTCTGGCCTTACATTTAGGTCTTTAATCCATTTTGAGTTTATTTTCATGTGTGGTGTTAGGGAGTGTTCTAATTTCATACTTTTACATGTACCTGTCCAGTTTTCCCAGCACCACTTATTGAAGAGGCTGTCTTTTCTCCACTGTATATTCTTGCCTCTGTTATCAAAGATAAGGTGACCATATGTGTGTGGGTTTATCTCTGGGCTTTCTATCCTGTTCCATTGATCTATATTTCTGTTTTTGTGCCAGTACCATACTGTCTTGATTACTGTAGCTTTGTAGTATAGTCTGAAGTCAGGGAGCCTGATTACTCCAGCTCCATTTTTCGTTCTCAAGATTGCTTTGGCTATTCGGGGTCTTTTGTGTTTCCATACAAATTGTGAAATTTTTTTGTTCGAGTTCTGTGAAAAATGCCAGTGGTAGTTTGATAGGGATTGCATTGAATCTGTAGATTGCTTTGGGTAGTAGATTCATTTTCACAATGTTGATTCTTCCAATCCAAGAATATGGTATATCTCTCCATCTATTTGTATCATCTTTAATTTCTTTCATCAGTGTCTTATAATTTTCTGCATACAGGTCTTTTGTCTCCTTAGGTAGGTTTATTCCTAGATATTTTATTCTTCTTGTTGCAATGGTAAATGGGAGTGTTTTCTTAATTTCACTTTCAGATTTTTCATCATTAGTGTATAGGAATGCCAAAGATTTCTGTGCATTAATTTTGTATCCTGCTACTTTACCAAATTCATTGATTATCGCTAGTAATTTTCTGGTAGCATCTTTAGGATTCTCTATGTATAGTATCATGTCATCTGCAAACAGTGACAGCTTTACTTCTTCTTTTCCAGTTTGGATTCCTTTTATTTCTTTTTTTTCTCTGATTGCTGTGGCTAAAACTTCCAAAACTATGTTGAATAATACTGGTGAGAGTGGGCAACCTTGTCTTGTTCCTGATCTTAGTGGAAATGGTTTCAGTTTTTCACCATTAAAAGCTTTTGCACAGCAAAGGAAACCCTAAACAACACCAAAAGACAACCCTCAGGGGCCTCCCTGGTGATGCAGTGGTTGAGAGTCCGCCTGCCGATGCAGGGGACACAGGTTCGTGCCCCAGTCCTGGAAGATCCCACATGCTGCGGAGCGGCTGGGCCTGTGAGCCATGGCTGCTGAGCCTGTGCGTCCGGAGCCTGTGCGCCACAACAGTGAGAGGCCCGTGAGCTGCAAAAAAAAAAAAAAGAGTAATGTACCAAAGTGTTCATTGCAGCTCTGTTTACAATAGCCAGGACATGGAAGCAACCTAAGTGTCCATCAGCAGATGAATGGATAAAGAAGATGTGGCACATGTATACAATGGAATACTACTCAGCCATAAAAAGAAACGAAATTGAGTTATTTGTAGTGTGGTGGATGGACCTAGAGTCTGTCATACAGAGTGAAGTAAGTCAGAAAGAGAAAAACAAATACCGTATGCTAACACATATATATGGAATCTAAGGGAAAAAAAAAGGTCATGAAGAACTTAGGGGCAAGACGGGAATAAAGACACAGACCTACTAGAGAATGGACTTGAGGATATGGGGAGGGGGAAGGGTAAGCTGTGACAAAGTGAGAGAGTGGCATGGACATATATACACTACCAAACGTAAAATAGCTAGTGGGAAGCAGCCGCATAGCACAGGGAGATCAGCTGGGTGCTTTGTGACCACCTAGAGGGGTGGGATAGGGAAGGTGGGAGGGAGGGAGACGCAAGAGGGAAGAGATATGGGAACATATGTATATGTATAACTGATTCACTTTGTTATAAAGCAGAAACGAACACACCATTGTAAAGCAATTATACTCCAGTAAAGATGTTAAAAAAAAGATTAATGGTTGAGGCGGACTGAAATGACAATTTCTTAGTCCAGAGTGCAGCTAATCAAGAAAATTTCTAGACATTTGGCACAAAATATCTTTAGATGGTGGAGTGCCAACATCAGTGCCAGTCTGATGGATTTCTTGGATGGATTTACTGAATGTTCCAGGTGGTGGCATAGACATCAGAGGGATTTTGATAAGATTGTCCACAGTCATGGTATCTCCTGGAGCAGAGACTAAAAGGTGCAGAAATTAGGTGAACTTCCTGAGGAGCTTACACAGCAGCAGCTCCAGGCACCAAGGTTATTCGCATACCATCCTCTGAAGTTTCTTTGAAGTTTTTGTCAAGTTGTCCTGCATCAGCTCACACAGCTTCATTAGGTACTGGGGGGGAAGATCAGCTACAGACAGCTTAGAGTCACAGTGAGGATCTGGGTAGTCACGTTTTGGTTCTTCATGATGTGAATTCTGGAGGGTGGGATAAAATTCGGAACATTACTTTGGAGAGACGTAGCCAGATAGTGAAGGCAGCTACAAGAGGTGAGAATTTGTTAAGGGCCAACTAAATATGAGAAATGGCAGGATCGAGACAAATTTACAGGTAGATAAATACCTTCTCAGAGAATTAACTGGGCTGGAATCTGATAACCCAATAGGACTGGCTGTGGTTTTCTACTGAAACATAAAATCTCTCCGTATAGTCACCCTACTTGTGATCAAACCTTAACAAAGGTTATCCTTTTTTACAAAATTCATCTGTTCTAATTAGATTTGGCCTGATTATTCACACATGTTCAGCAAGAATGATTACTGACCATATGAACATTTTAGTTTGTTTTGGTTGAATTTTTCTTAAGGAATCTCAGGTTGTAGTCTTAAAAGCCTCTTGAGGTTAGGAAGACATGCCAAGAACTTACCACCAGACCTCATATGCAGTAGCTATAGATTTGGGTGAATTCCTCTCTTCTGTCATCATTATCTCTTCTATAAAATATTCTAAGGTTCCTGGTCCTATCAAGAAGTGCCTTTCCTTACTTTCCTGTAAGGCTGGGTACCACGTGAGCCAGGATGCAGGCCAGTTATCCTGAGATGTCTTTGTAACCACTGGCAATAAAAATCAACCTTAGTGTCTTGAACTCTCAGGACACATCTGATTTTATACACATCGCTCTAAAATATGACAGTCCAGTCAAAGCCTTGGTTACATGGCCAATATTTCCAAGTATGTTCTGTTATAAGGAGGGTAGATTCTGAATAAACCCACGCAAAAAATCAAATTCTGGCAGGAAGTGGAGCATTACGAACTTGGAAGACATTTTCACAGTTTCTTATGGAGTTAAACATACACTTACCATGCGACTGAGGAGTGGGCTACAAAGTACTTACCCAACTGAGTTAAAATTTTATGTTTGGACTTCTCTGGTGGCACAGTGGTTAAGAATCCGCCTGCCAATGCAGGGGACACGGGTTTGAGCCCTGGGCCGGGAGGATCCCACGTGCTGCGGAGCAACTAAGCCCGTGCGCCACAACTACTGAGCCTGCGCTCTAGAGCCCGTGAGCCACAACTGCTGAGCCTGTGTGCCACAACTAGTGAAGCCCATGTGCCTAGAGCCCATGCTCCTCAACAAGAGAAGCCACTGCAATGAGCTCACTCACCGCAACGAAGAGTAGCCCTCACTCGCCTCAACTAGAGAAAGCCCACGCGCAGCAACAACGACCCATCATAACCTAAAAAAAAAAAAAAAAAAAATTTTATGTTCACACAAATGCCTTCATGGGAATGCTTATGTCAGCTCTATTCATTTGAACCGTTTTCCAGTCTCTGAATTTTGCTCATATGGTGATTGGTTTATGGAAAATTTCCAAAATAATTAGTGAATACTCATATCTATTGGGTAATTTCAATTACATAAACCCATTTCCTGAGGCACCTTCAACCTAAACATCTCTGTCACCTCCTCAGCCCCAGCACAGCCAACCTCTCCCTCGGGGTTTCTGACATACTCAGGAGGAGGTTTCAGCCCAGGGACTGGGAAGTTCCTTACACGTAGCCGCTGGTGCCAGAAGAGGACCCTGCCAGTCCAGCCTGTGGTGAGGGCTGAGAGACTTCTGTGGAGGATGCTGCACGGTTGTTGGATGATGCTCTCAGGGCAAGACATACCCGTATTTAACCTAGGGTATCTCAACTTATTTGCCCATTGATGAGGCAGAATATTTCATATCCAGTGCCTGTCTAGCCAAGGAAAGATGGATATCCCATGGGCCGTACTCAGTGGGATGCCAAGGCCCAAGTCCTAATCCTCGTTGAGAATATGTGTCCCCCATCACATCCTTGACCTCTGTGCAGACAGAGTTCTTCAAACTGAGAAAGAAGCCCCACAGGACATGCCTCTCTCTCTTTTTTTTTTTTTTCCCGGTACGCGGGCCTCTCACTGTTGTGGCCTCTCCCGTTGCGGAGCACAGGCTCAGCGGCCATGGCTCACGGGCCCAGCCGCTCCGCGGCATGTGGGATCTTCCCGGACCGGGGCACGAACCCGTGTCCCTTGCATCGGCAGGTGAAATCTCAACCACTGCACCACCAGGGAACCCCCTTGCTTCTCTTTATGAACCCACCTTTGAATGACAGGGAAACAACCTGAACATGTTCTGAGCTTTGATAACTAAATGTTACTCCTAGGGTCAGACCGTCTCCCCAAACTGTGCAACCATTGGATTAAAAAAATCCTGTTTTCCACTTCTAAGAATTAGGATATCTAGAAGGCCTACAAATTTACCTGTTAAGCACAGTTCTCATTGCCTTATTGAGTTGGGTATGTGTTCCCAATGGAATCCAATATTAATCACACAGGAGTAAGCAGTCCTTAACAACTCTTAATTTAGATTTGTTTTAGCTGAAAAGAGAAGACTCAGTCCCTGAGAGGAAACCACTCGTCAGTTCCTTCTGCATCTTCTCCTGGGACTGCAATCCTGTGCTGGGTGGGTCCTGAGCACCTCCACTACCACCCTGCAGGGAAGGGTCCTGCCTGGTCTCACACTGTATTTACCTCAGTATCTCTAGTCCAGTATTCAGTGGCTGTGCCCTGCCTTCAGAATCCTTTTACAGTGACACCATATTCTTTCTACATCATCTCTTGAAATAGTGAATCGGCCTTACTAAACCCACATACTTTACAGGGAGACCCCAAGCAAGAATTTTATGAAAGCACAAGGGAGCCCTTTCCCTGGAGGTGCCAGATGCATTGATACAGTTGACAGCCGTGTGAGTCAATCAGGGGCTTTGGGGGTTCCTCTCATTGCCTTTGGGCTCCTCTGGTTTAATATTATGTCAGAGAACACCTGCACATAGAAGCCATGGATCTCAATGCACACATAACATCTAATATTCCAATAATACAGACACACACGCACACACAACACAAACACACAGTGGCTAATTATCATAGTAATGCACTTGAACTTTCTTCTTTTCTATACCTAGCACACGGGCAGTGCCCTCCGTGCCCTCACACACACTGACCCTAGGCTTGAGTGTGTGACTTGCTTTGACAAACAAAAGCAAACACAGTAAAGTGGAGACTGGAGTGTGCATGCACTTTGGGTTTGCCTGTTCTTGAAGAATCTGGACACTGCAGTTGCCCCGTGGGAAGGGTACAGGCTTGCCCCACATTGTCAGAAGTGGGGCACAGTCACAACATTTCTCACTCATAGTGCTGCACCTGAGGGACCCCAGAGACCCCACCTGCAGGAAGGAGGACCCTGAGAAGTCTGAGGAGGAAGAGGCAGCGTTGTTGTCAGCTGACTCAGGTGATGCTGTTCTACTGGGTCACCAGGTGGGTGGGACAGTAGCAGGAAGATGAGCTAGGTCAGCTCCGTGAGGGATGCCCTGGCTTTTGCAGGACACCTCATCACCAGAAGTTTCTCCATCCTCGGGCTCAATCCTGCTGGCCATCTTTCCTCTTGACCGCCTGCCCTGTGGACCTAAGACCCCAGCATCTGACAGGTACACAGACCCACTGCTTAATCACCCACAACTGCGCCAACTGTGGGAAACCTGCGTCGTCTTCTACATCTCCGGTGGAACCCGGATTGTGATTACACCTGGGTCCACCAAAAACTCCTGGAGGAGGAGGGAAACTTTGTCACAGAACACTAAGGAAAGAGAGAAGAACAGACTGAGGCTGACGAGCGAGGATCCTGAGTTTGGTCTGTAAGCTGCAGGTGTCAGAGGCTTCAACCTGATCTCCTGTTCTGGACTTTGTCTCACTGTGGTCTCTGGGCATCCCTAAGTTCTCCTCCTTGGAGGGTCTGTGTCGTGCAGCACTTACAGCTTTCATCCACTAGTGTTATCCTGGGGCCTCAGCACTGTGCTAGTCATCTGGGGGAGAGGAGTCTTATATATTCTTATGATTAAATCTCAGTGAGGCAGTTATCCCGTGTCTCTAATCTGATTCTCACAGGGTTTCTGCGGTGGTGTCAGGGTGGGACTGGTTCCCTTCTGATTACCCACCTGATTCACAAAAAATTATGACCAGGGAGCTTGACCTTATTAGTTGCACAAAAATGTTTCCTAATTTTAGGGAGAAAGAAAATAGAGATATGTGACTCATGAATACTTAAAAAACTTAAACGAAGGAAAGGCATTTAATAAATATAAACAGTATCAGAAATTCTCTTTCAAAAAGAAAATGAAACATTATGTATCTGTTATTTTTTTAACTTGTCAAAGTATGTTTTCTGCTAAAATATACGTAAAAACCTGTGTGTGTATGTGTGTGTGTGTTAAAATGTAGCCAGATTTGTTTTCATCAGGTATGGTGAGACACACGGACGTGGAAGTGATTGTCAGTTTACACTCACAGATCCCTAGAAACGGGCACACACCACACAGGGGCCACTCAGGGAGGCACTGGGGTTGGTCAGGAGACAGAAGAGGGGGCGGGACGTGCACCAGAGACCTGATTGGGGTTTTGGAATGGATGAGGCAGGGTACGTATGCTGAGTAAAATTAGCACTGGATAGCCTGAATAATTTTGTCAGGCTCTTGGGCATGTGCGGTTCCTGGTTGTCTGAGACCTGGCCCTGGGGTGATCCAGGTCGGGAGGAATGTGGAAAGGTGTGTGAGAGCTTGTAAGAGAGATAGAAAATAGAGATGTGCTCTGGATTGGTGGCTTGTATATCAGAGGTACACCTGCAGGAAGGTGTCTGATACCTGCAGGAGTTTGCAGCCCAGGAAGGGGCAGTCTGTGCAAGATCAAGCCCCCCCAGATCAGAACATTGAGAATACAGAAATAGGGAAATATAGTTGCTACAGTTGTCCCTGCGGTGCTCTGGCTTCAAATTAAGGGAACTTTGGGTGAGTGACTTTCAGAGAATATGGCAGAAGTCACTCTAAATGGAATAAAACGTTTTACTATGAGAGTAGGAAGAACAAACACAAGTAAAAATATAAAGATTCCTTGTACACTGGCTCATCACCAAGTGCCTATTTGTATGGCATTAGCCAGGAAAATAGATTTGAGGTTTTGGGGCTCTCTAACAGTACCTGGGCGGAGTTGTGAAGAGTATTAGAATATGCTCAGGTCGAGGAGACGGGTCCAGAAGTTATGCCCTTTGAGAGTATGAACTGTAAGTAAGTTTATACAAAGGTAGTAGTGTTTGTGTACAGCCAAGGCTGTAGTAGGAGCGGGTGGTCCTACTCCATAGAGGTCAAGGTGTTGACTGCAAGGAGGCCGGTGCTTCCTGGAGACAACATTTATGTCCATTATTTTCTTTCTTTTTTAAACTTCTGCTCCCTGCAGTCATTCATTTATTTATTTATTATTATTTTTTTTTTTGGCTGTGTTGGGTCTTCGTTGCTGCGCGTGGGCTTTCTCTAGTTGCGGTGAGCAGGGGCTACTCTTTGCTGCGGTGCACAGGCTTCTCATTGCGGTGGCTTCTCTTGTTGCAGAGCACGGGCTCTAGGTGTGCGGGCTTCAGTAGTTGTGGCTCGTGGGCTCTAGAGCGCAGCCTCATCCATTATTTTCTTTAAATAAAGACTTTATTTTTTTTGAGAGCAGTTTTAGGTTTGCAGCATAATGGGGGGGCAGTACAGAGCTATCCCATATACGTACTGACCCCCCACATGCACAGCCTCCAGCATCATCACTACCCTCAGATGGCACATTTGTTATAGCCGATAAACTGTCACGGCACACGGCAATAGCTTACCTTAGGGTTCACTCTTGTACATTTCACGTGACTTTAGAAATGTATGACATGTGTCCAGTATTAAGGAATGATAAGGAGTATTTCCCTGCCCTAAACGTCCTCTGACTTCACCTGTTCATCCATCTTCCTCTTCCCGAGCTCTACACAGTCACTGATCTTCTTACTGTCTCCATAGATTTGTGTTTTCCAGAATATCACAAAGTTAAAGGCATACAGTATGAAGCCTTTTCGGATTGGCTCCTTTTACTTAGTAATATGCATGCCTCTTCCATGTCTTTTCATTCTTTTATTGCCAAGTAATATTCTATTGTTTGGATGCACTACAGTTTATTTATCTGTTCACTTACTGTAGGACATCTTGGTTGCTTCCAAGTTTTGTCAACCATGCATAAAGCTGATATAAACATTTGTGTGCAGGTTGTCACGTGGACCTATGTTTTCTATGTCTTTGGGTAAATACCAAGGTGTACGATTGCTTGGTCATATGGTAAGAGCATGTTTCCTTTCATAGAAACTGCTAAAATGTCTCCCAAAGTGGATGCACCGTCTTGCGTTACAACCAGCGCTGAATGAGTTCCTTTCCTTCTGCAGCCTTGCCGGCACGTGGCAGGTAATTGCGATGTGTCATGACAGTTTATCAGCCTTGCCGGCATGTAGGGTGGTCCATGTTCCAGATTTTGGCTGTTTGAATAATTGTGTATAGTCATCACATCATGGTTTTACTTTGCATTTCCCTGATCGCATGTGAAGCAGAGCTTCTTCTCATATGCTCATTTGCTATCTGTTTATCTCCATTGGTGAAGTTTCTATTCAGGTCTTTGGCCCATTTTTTTAAAATAAATTTTTAATTTTTTAAAATTTTTGGCTGTGTTGGGTCTTTGTTGCTGTGTGCGGGCTTTCTCTGGTTGTGGTGAGTGGGGCTACTCTTCGATGCGGTGCGCAGGCTTCTCGTTGCAGTGGCTTCTCTCGTTGCAGAGCACAGGTTCTAGGTGTACGGGCTTCAGTAGTTGTGGCACACGAGCTCATTAGTTGTGGCACGAGAGCTCTAGAGCACAGGCTTAGTAGTTGTGGCGCATGGGCTTAGTTGCTCCGTGGCACCAGGGCTCGAACCCGTGCCCCCTGCATTGGCAGTCGGGTTCTTAACCACTGCGCCACCCGGGAAGTCCCTTTGGTCCACTTTTTAATCAGGTTTTCTGTTTTCATATTGTTGAGTTTCAAGCGTTCTTTGTATAATTGGGTAACAGTACTTTACCAGATGAATCTGTTACAGATAATTTATCCTAGGCTGTGGCTTGTATTCTCATTGTCTTGACATTGTCTTCCACAGAGCAGAAGTTTTAAAATTTATTAGAATCTAGCTTATCAAAGATTTATTTTATGGATCCTAAAAAGTCATCATTCATTCTACCCCAAATCATCTAGTTTTTCTCCTGTGTTATCTCATGGAGGTTTTAGAGTTTTGAATTTTACATTCAGCTCTGTGAACCATTTTACATTCAGCTCTGTGAACCATTTTCAGTAAAGTTCTGTGAAGACTATAAGGTCTTTGCCAAGATTCACTTTTTTGCATGTGGATGTCCAGTTGTTCCATTTGCTAAAAAGCCCCATTAATTTTCAGAACGGCACAGATAGGAGTAATGTCTTCCAGACTTTGCTTTAATCTTGGGAAAATGGGGGTGTACATTGTGGCAGAGAGCAAGGATTATACCAGGGTTGTGGTCTAAGCAGAGGGTGAGCCCAGACACATAAAAGAAATCCCAATATCAAAAGAAGAAAAGCAGTAAAGGTTCTGTGTTCATCATTTGTGTTTTAAGAGGGAACGTCCACAGGCTTTACTGGGGCTTAGGATTTAGCATCCAGGATGAAGTCATCACCAATGGGAAGGTCTTGAGTTGGACAGGTATCATCCGGGATGTGGACTGGAGAACCTCCAAGTGAGTTCCTGTTGCAGTGGATGTGGGTCTCAGCATTTGCCATGGTTGTTTGAAGCAGCGTCTCTGGCAGAGTGGGCTTCCAATTATAATTTACTGAGAACAACTAGACCGTTACTAAGTAGATCAGCAATCATCAGGATGATGTGAGCTGTGCTTGACCAGTCTCTGGTATTGTTGTTGTTTGTGGACATATAGGGTCCTGTATCAAATGAGCCACCTGCCCTGTAGGAGGTTATGGTTAGTGCTTCCAGGAGAGTATGTGCCCTAGATCTGGTGTCCAACCCTTTTGGGGGAAGGATATGGGGGAAAGGATGTGTCATGATAGTTTAGGGAAGGATATGGGGGAAAGATAGTAAAATATATTAAAAAATAAATCAAGCCATGGGGAAAGGGAGAGAAACATTCAGGGGATTATGAGTCAGACTTGAATTTGGAAAGGAATTATTTGAGAAGAGCATTATGTTTCTAATATCAAACATCTGCCTAGGACCTATCAGGGACATGATGGTTCTATTGAATGATATTCCAAGACCCTACATTGTGTGTATTGAAAATAAAATGTATAGTTTAGTTGCTATTAGTAAAGTCTATAACTCCAAAGGAAATACATACTGCCCTAGTAAGGCATTGTAGGTCTTAGCGTACATGGAAATATGCGTCATTTTGATTTACGTTTTAGGTGTCTTTGAGGCAAGAGATTCCCAGATACTTTTACACCAAAGGGGACAGTTTTTGGACAATGGCCCAATAGTTTATTATAAATGAGAAGATGGGGTTATTTGTTGTCCAGGGTATCTACTGCTAAGGCCACTGCACCTGCCCTGTCCCTGAGACTAGACCTCGTGCTCCTGAATCCAGAGAACTCCTTGGTGTCCTGATTACACCCTGCAGCCCAGCCCCTCCGGTCTCCCTGCAGGGAGGTTTGTGTCTGGACTCACACTGATCTCCCTTTATTGTGTCTCTTGCACAGTAATGCATGGTTCTTGTCCACGGCTCTCAGGCTGTCCGTTTGCAGATATAGCATGTTCCTGGCATTGTCTCTGGAGATCACAAATCAGTCTTTCACAGAGTCTGCATAGTTAGTGCTACCAGTACCAGTATTAATGGATGAGACCCACTCCAGCCCCTTCCCTGGAGCCTGGCACACCCAGCTCATCCAGTAGCTACTGAAAGTGACTCCAGAGGCTGCACAGGAGAGTCTCAGAGACCCCCCAGGCTACACCAAGCCTCCCTCAGACTCCACCAGCTGGACCTCTGCAAACACAGAGACGTCCTGGTCAGGAGACTGTCACACATCCACTGATTCCCTCACTCGTATCCCCTCACATCCTCAGTATCTCTTGTTCTCCATCAGTTACCTTGTAAAATAGCAACAAAGACAAAGCAGCTCGGCCCAGACTCCACGGTGAGGTGTCTGTGTTCAGTCCTTGCACAGCTGATGCCGAGGCAGGGCCGTAACAGTGAGGTGTGGGGGTCCTCCGAAGGACGACTTGGGCTCGAAGATGCCCCAGCTGGTCCTTCCTTGGACTGAAGGACACTTGGTGTCCCATCCAATCTTACTTCTCTCTCTGTCACTCAGGGTCAGAGCTGCATCAGGGCTGACGTCACTCTCAGCATCACAAACATACTTTCCTAAAAACAAATTCTGTGCACATGGAATCCGTTTTCGATGACTGCTTTTCAGGTGACCTGAAATAACTGAAAAAATACCTTAGCATAGTTATTGATAATATGAACCTGCTTCTTTAGGCAAATATAAAATAACAACGGCAATGGTCAGTTTTATGTGTCAGCTGGCCTGGGCTCCGTCTCCAGTTACTCAGTCAATCCCTAATCCAGGTGTTACCCCGAAGGTATTTTGTAGATGTTGTTAAATTCTATCATCATTTTACTCTAACCTAGAAATAGTATCCTAAATAACCTGGTTGGGCTTGGTTCAATCACAGCAGACCCGAAGAAGATGCAATTCCACAGTGGACGGCAGCTTCATCTGCTACTCGAGATTTCCAGCCTGGCCTTCCTGACTGACGTCTGGCCCCAAGAAGGTTGTATGTCTCCAACCGGCCGCACAGCCTCCATCCTCCAGAGCTCCCAGCACAGCGGAGTGTCCATCAGGCTTTGCTGGAAGCCACAGGTCAGGGTGGTGACCCCACAAGAGTTTGATCAGGACAAGTTCAAACTCCACATCCCGTTGTGTCTAAACAAACATCACTCCCTTGAGTACTCGTGTCCACTTAGCTTCCCCAGCGAGTGCACGTGCAAAGGACAGCAGGCACGTCCTGGTCCACAGCAAGTCTGAAAGTCCCATCACACCTTCCCAGGTGCCTGCAGGAGCCACAGCCTGGGCCACACCTAAGCTCCAGGTAAAGGGTCTGCCCCTGGGGTTTAGACCACAGAAAGGTCACGACCCCTTTTCAGAGAGTGGAAGGAGAAAGGGTTTGGGGACAAAAAGATGAAGGAGAAAGAAAACTGATTCACAGAAGAAGAGACAGCCTGATGAGTGTTCACTGTTCAGCGTTGAGTCTGGTGAGAGGAAGGTTAGATCGAAAATCCATCGGCTTCTCTCAGGGACTCGCCCAGCCTTAGGCTCCGTCTGGCTGGGACCAGGACAGCAAAGACTGTCCTTGTCTAGGATTTCTGTTGAGGTCTGTTCTCCCAGTCTGATAGGAAAGCAGCAGCCAAGCCTCACACATCCCTCGTCCCACACATCCTCAGGCCTCCCCACATCCCTGCTTCTGGTGGCCGTGAGCAGTCATTACTGGCTCCGTAGGTGGGACTCTGCATTGGCGCACGCGAGACTGTGTGCTCGTGTTAGAGCAGAAACTTCTAATCAGAGATCTATGGTTGGCGAACAATTACAAACGTACAGAGGGTCTACGAGAGATGGTGAGACGCAGAGGGAACCACAGGCTCTGGCAGGAAACCTCCGCCTTCATCCGCACCTGCTCGTGTGGCTGGTCTCTGTGCTCAGTGGGTCCTGAGCACCCCTGGGGGCCTCAGCCCTGCCTCATGGTCCTCAGTGAAACCTGCAGCCCAGACCCTCCTGTCTCCCTGCAGGGAAGTTTCTGTCTGGGCTCACCCTGACCTCCCCTCCCTGTGTCCCTCGAACAGTCTGCAGCCATGCCCTCGGTGGTTACAGAGCTCAGCTGCAGGGAGAACTGGTTCCTGGGTGTGTCTCTGGAGATGGGGAGTTAACTCCTAGGGGCTGGGGCTGGGGCTGTGTCATCTTTCTAGCATATTCCTGATGACCAGTGCAGCCCCTACCCCAAGGGCTGATGGATCCCAGCTCCAGCAATAACCACTGGTTGGGATGAGGAATCCAGAGACAGCACAGGTGAGGGAGAGGGTGTGCAAGGTGCGGTCCTGGGCCCAACTCCTGTACCTGCACCTGGGACAGGACACCTGGCAACAAGGAGAATCAGTCGCTGTCAGTCACCTGTGGCCACAGCCATCCCCACAGCCCCGTGTCTGACACCTGCAACCCTTGTCAGGTGACACCTGACACCTGGGGAGGTGTCACCAGGCAGAGGAGAAGAACCCACAGCCTCCTCTTCTTCCGGACCACAGCTCTGCCTTCCCCAGGGACCTCAGCCCTGTCTGCGGAGGGAGCTGTGAGCTCCTGCAGCCCATGGGTGGACTTCACCCTTGAGCTTGACGAGGAATTTTCATATTGGAAGCCTTGTCCTTAGAAGTGGGGAGAGACTGAAGAACTTCTTGTCTGCTATTTCTTATTATTGCTAACCAACATATAATCATTCTCCCCACTTTCTAAGGACTCAGATTGTTTTCTATCCATAACGGCCCTTTTCTCCTTTCTTCTCAGTTAGTTTTTGCAGGTGTTAAGTGGAAGAAATAGTCCTACTCTATCTTCTGCTGTTTGAGAGCTGACACCTTGAAGTTCACTCCTCTCTTCTTCCTCTGCCCACTGCTGGGAAATTCGGTAAGAAGCACAGCTTCTCCCTCCTTCGATGCAGGTGGGAGATCAAAACCACGTGAGCCCCGCCTGTGAGCATAACACTTAACCCTCCCACACCCAGGAACCACATTAAAAACCCTAATCCGTCTCCATTGCTGGTGCTCTCAAACCATTTCTGATGTTCTTGAGAGGTCTGCCCTGCTCTCAACAGACACCTCAATAATGGAGGTGATAAAGTTTTCAAATTCCTTTCCTGTGTGCCTGTGGCATCATCAGACTGAACTTCTATATGGAGCTTTGGGGGGGGATGGGTGTCACCATGCATCGCCTTGATGTCCACTGTTAATGCTGTTGGTGCTGTGAGCGTGGTGTCAAGTCAATAACCGCCACCACCAGGGCCTGCCTCCTCTCGCTCTGGGTGTGTGATGCCGGTGTCGCCTGATACCCGTCATGCGCTCTAAGGTGCTGCTCGCTGGCTGGTTGTGCTCTGAGCCGTGCCGTGTAGTGCCGCGTCGTTGACTGCAGCAGAGCCTCTTGTATGGATTTAGCCAACTGACTTCAGAAGTTTTGAGAATTAACTGGTATTTATGGACAGGAGTAAACAGTCGTGAGGGACTCTGCCTTCTGTGCATGGGAGTGCTTTCCTCCTATAGCAGCACATCTTCCTGATTCAGAGGTTTTAGAGCTAAGCATAGAATCACGAGGCAGAGATGGGCTGGGGGAGACTGCTCTAAGGAGAGGAAGCCCCAGACCCCGGCAGGGAGCAGCCCTGAACCTCCATCTGCGCCTGCTCCTGCGATCAGCCTTGCGTTGGCAGCGCTGACCTCCCTCTGAGGCCCTGAGATCTCCCGGGAGACCCTGACTGTTACCCGCAGCCCCCACACCTGCCCCTGCGAGGAGGCTTGTGTCTGGCTCACCACGCACTCGGACTGCAGTGGCTCGGGCACAGCTGTACCTGCCTGCACTCCTGGCCTTGGAGCTGCACAGCTGTGAGAACACTTGCTTCTTGGTTGTGTCCCTGGAGATGCTGACTCAGGACTGGAGGTCATGCTGTCCTGAGTGTGCCCCTGAGCCCAGGCCACAGCAGCCGCTCCAGCCCCTTCCCTGGGTGAATGTGGATCCTCCACAGGGGATATTCTGAAATTGGGAACATGTGGACGACACAGGTGAGGCCGAGCCTCTCCCTCATGCCTTTGTACAATGTGGTTCTCAGCCTGGGTACCTGGGAAGAGAGAAAAATCCTGAGTCACGTGGGCACATGGCCTCATCCCATCATCCCATTTCTGAAGGAAAAGTCTGATTCTCTTCAAGTGGTTTAAGATATGTAGTTAAGTCAGGCTTCTCATCATGATGTGTAGGCAGACAGAAGGGCTTGTGGCCTCCGGATTCTGAGGGGGGGATTAGTGCAGGTCTGCAGTACCGTACCTATGAAACTGGGCCTTAAGAAAGCATTCCATGCTGAAGAAAGTACTTTAATGGAAGACATAGTATGAAAAAACAAGTTAGCGTCCATTGTCAGCTAACAGGCACCAAAGGAGATTGTGAGATATAATTTTACAGTAAAATGAAAACAGGCCCAGATAGAAGATGGGAGAAGAAGAAAGAAATGAGAAGCAAAAAGGTAAAAGCCATATGTGTAAGCATAATTAAATGGTGAATAGAGGGAAAAGAGTACGTCATCTTGTACAGGGTATAAATTAATTAAAGAGTAGAATTAACATTCAGAAGGTCAGTGGGAATTCGTTTGAGACAGCAGAACTGGGAGCATGTAGGGTGAAGCCCTGGGGCTGCACAGGGGGTAAGGGAAACATCATTAGATTTCTATGCGTCAATTATCCTCATCCTGTGCTCTGCGAAAACCCTAATGTGGAAGTGAACGAGCGTCTAACTCTCGCCCTCTCAGAGGGGAAAATTAGCCGGTGTGTTAGATCCATCAGGGATGAGCAGGCCCAGTTGGGATGGGGAGGAATACAGAACAGCAGGCAGAAGGCAAGGAGTAAATGTCCTCCCTTGGAAGTTCATCCCCGATCACATCCGGTTTAAACGGCAGGGAAATATTCGTAGTCTGGAGGACAATGAAATTTTTCTTCTGATCATGACCTGATAACTCGATTTTTTTCCTCCCCTCAAAACAAGTACAAAATTTCACAAGAGTGAAATATTTGTTCTCTCACATTGGGAACCAACAGAGAGAAGGGATCAGCACATGCGCGGGAGGAACCTACCGCCGTCCAGGAAAGAACCACAGAGAAGGACTAGAGGGCGCACCCCTGGGGCTCTCGTGGTCAGGAGCAGGGGCTCTCCTCACCCGCTGGGGCAAGGAAAATAAAATCTGATAAACAAGGGAGCACCAGATGGTGGCCTCTGAAGGGTTTTACAGAGCATTGAGGAACGATGCTGACCCCGTAAGCCCTCAGTTCCACGGTGGCACTCATGGACATAGTCCTCCGCTCTCCCACCTCAGCCCTGGCTGAGTTCATATCCAGACCTATCCACTGCCACGCCCTGGGACTGTTACCTAATCCCATTAGGAGACCCACCCAGTGACCTCTTTTGCTCTATCCCTGTCTCCTTTTTAGGAAGTGGCCACAGCAGATGGTGTCGACCTGGCTCCCCTGGGATCCTGCTTTTAACTCACTGGCAGGTGTCCCTGAGCAGAGCCCCAAGGCTGGCAGAGGGCCAGGTCACTCTGGGGGCAGCCGTCTTGCTGCTTGGACTCTGGGCAGTACTGGCTCCAGTCCAGTGCTCTCAAGGCCGTCCCTCGTGGCGCTACCTCTCTTCGGAGTTGGTGATACCCAGGAAGGAGTTGCACCGAGGCAAGGGTGTTCAGACGCCAGGCTGGCTCTCCTACAGCCTGCGTTTTGGGGGCCAGAGGCACGTTATCCACATGCGGCGCAAGAAATTATTTTGGCCCGGACACCTGCTGCTGATGACTCTGGATGACCAAGGAGCCTTGCAGATGGACTACCCCTTCGTCCCTTCAGATTGTTACTACCTCGGCTACCTGGAGGAGATTCCTTTTTCCATGGTCACCGTGGACACGTGCTATGGGGGTCTTGAAGGTATTATGAAGTTGGATGACCTTGCGCATGAAATCAAACCCCTCAAGGATTCGGAAAGGTTTGAACATGTGGTTTCTCAGATAGTGGCAGATGCCGGTGCAACAGGACCTGCGTATGGACCGGGACACAAGGAGGATAGACACCCACCGTCCCCTGAAGCAGATGTCAGTGTAGCCCCCAGGAGTGGTGCTAGGGTGTTTGCAGCACATAAGGGAATTATGAAAGGATTTGTTCAATATTCTAATTCAATGTATCGTGTATACAACAGTGTGTCTAAGTGTGTGGAAACCCTGGTACGTATGTGTAGTATAGTGGACTCCTTTCAACAAGGTCTTGCTGTCAGGTTCTATCTAGTCGCAGTGGCACTAGTTAATGAAAGAGATCCAACTGTCATGAATGACTATAGAGCACCAGGTGGTGCATACGCTCGTTATCACGCAAAGAATTTCAGACGAGTCATAGAAAGCGCTTCCTCCTTGATGGTAATCCGTGATGGACCACGGCCAGGCCAGTTTGAGCCAGAGACCTATCCCGTGTGTAACACCAGTCGTAGCCTGCTCTTCGTTGGTTATCTAGGCAGACATTATTTAATGTTAGCTATTGTGTCAACTCAACTCATTGGGAGAAGTTTTGGTCTGTGGTATGACGGTGATAACTGCTATTGCATGCGAAGGACCACCTGCCTTATGGCAAAATACCCAGGCTTGACAGATGCCTTCAGTGACTGCTCCATCGGGCACTGGTGGAACATAGTAGCGATACGGGGCAGTTGTATATTTAACACGACGGTGAGCGATTTTAATGAAAGCCTGATAAAGACGCGTTGTGGAAACTATATAGTAGAGGACTGGGAGCAGTGTGACCGTGGCCCCTTCAAGCAGTGTTATAGCAACAAATGCTGCGAGTATGACTGTATGTTGGCGGAAGGGGCTACTTGTAATGAAGGACTGTGCTGTACAGACTGTATCTACTCTGAACCTGGGACACTGCAGACCAATCCAAAATACATGTGATCTTCCAGAGTACTGTTTTGGAACAACCAGTCAATGCCCGGAAGACTTTTATATGCAGGATGGAACGCCCTGTACCGAAGAAGGCTACTGCTATCATGGAAACTGCACTGACCGCACCATGCACTGCAGAGAAATCTTTGGAAGACACGCTACTAACGCTCATGATGTCTGCTGTACAATAAATCGAAAAGCCAGTCGATTTGGACACTGCACAAGAAATGATAGGGTGTTGAACCATGCTGCTTGTGGAGAAGCAGACATAAAATGTGGAAGGCTGTAGTGTAGCAATGTCACTCATGTTCCCCGGTTGCAGGAACATGTTTCGTTCCATCAGTCAGAGATCTCAGGGGTCTGGTGTTGGGGAGTAGGCCGTCACTATTCCCCAGAAACAACTGATGTTGGTCATGTGAGAAGTGGTACCCCCTGTGCTCCTGAGAGGTTCTGTCTCAATAGCACCTGCAGTGCTCGTATAGATGCAATAACTTATGACTGTCCCCCTAAGAAATGCAATCATAGGGGAATTTGCAACAATAGAAGGAATTGCCATTGCCGTGTAGGCTGGGAGCCTCCACTGTGCTTAAAGAGAGGTCCTGGAGGGAGCACGGACAGCGGACCCAGTTCAAGGAGAATTCGCTCAGTAGAAACAAGCCAAGCCTCGATCCTATATTTGAAACTGGTCTTTGGTCGCATTTATGCCTTCATAGCTGCACTCCTCTTTGGTGTGGCCACCAGTGTTAAAAATGTCAAGACCTCCAGAGTTAAGGAAGTGTAGTAGGTGATAAATAAATTATAAACCAGCCTCCCGACCCCTGTACAACCATTGGTAATGTAGAAGTAATATCAATATATATGATGAAATCAGTAATAAGATGGCAAAGATGAATACCATGTTCTTGAAGTCTGCAGGAGAGGACGGCAGGTTTCTGGACATCAGGGGCGGTCGAGAGGCATCGATGTTCTCACATCAGGTCTCTTTGATAGGTCGCTGATCAGCACTCCGAAATAAATCTTGAAAAACCACTTGTTGGTGCCCTTTAATATTTTGTAAACTCTAAGAGAGCAAATTGAGCCTGAGACTTTGGCCCGGAGAGGGACCTGAGTCAGCAGCTGGGTCTTGACCTGAGTTCACTGGTCCCAGTAATAACAAAAATTTTCATGGGCTTCTTTCGGGGCAGCTTCATGACATTTCTCCAAATCAGTGCTCTTGAACACTGGGGTTTTCCGCTTCCTCTATTTACTCTCTTCTTCTCTAAACCCAAAGTGGGTTCAGGGTAATAGAGGGCCCCTCCCAACCAGCACTGTCTGTCTCCTTCTGGGGTGGCTGTGGTCTGTGGGGTGAGAGTGATGTGGGCTCCATTCCCACCAAGCATAAACTAGGACACTCTGGAGAGCATATTTCCCAAGGTGGGACATGGAGATCAGAAGGCTGAATGTAGCATTCACTGAAATTCCAGCAGAAAGGTAGGTAGAAATGCCTATCATTACTCTGGCATTCAGAGGGAGTCCTGTGAATGTTAATCCTTCCCTTCCTTCTTGCACCTACATTTCAGTGCGCTTTCAGTGAATGTATGCTGAGGAATTCCTGATGAATAACAGACACTAGTCTTTTTTATTTTATTTTTTATTTAACATTTTTGTTGGGGTATAATTGCTTCACAATGTTGTGTTAGTTTCTGCTGTATAACAAAGTGAATCAGCTGTACGTATACATATATCCCCATATCCCCTCCTCCCTCTTGCGTCTCCCTCCCACTCTCCCTATCCCACCCTTCTAGGTGGTCACAAAGCACCGAGCTGATCTCCCTGTGCTGTGCGACTGCTTCCCACTAGCTATCTACCTTACATTTGGTAGTATGTATATATATATATATAAGTCCATGCCACTCTCTCACTTCATCCCAGCTTACCCTTCCCCCTCCCCATGTCCTCAAGTCCATTCTCTACGTCTGCATCTTTATTCCTGTCCTGCCCCTAGGTTCTTCAGAACGCTTTTTTTTTTTTTTTTAGATTCCATATATGTGTGTTAGCATATGGTATTTGTTTTTCTCTTTCTGACTTACTTCACTCTGTATGACAGACTTTAGGTCCATCCACCTCACTACAAATAACTCTGTGGCCTTGCTGTCCTCTCTTAGGGACTGTGGCATCGTCTCCGTAGAAGGAGGTGGGTCAGCTTGAAGCCCGGTTCCCTCTTCCACACGTTTCTTCTTTCTCTCCCAGCGATGGTGCCGGCCGAGCTGTGCCAGAGCAACCAAGGCAAAAGGGTCGTGCACAGAATGACTGAGAACTCTGACCAGGTGCCGTGGGCTCCTCAGAGGCAGTGACCCAGGACTGAGGCCCCAGAGCCTCCTTCTGAGTGTTGTGGCCCCGGTGCCCCTCTCACGGGAGTTGCTGTCAGGCTTGATGGTTGAAGCAGCCATGGTATCGATACCTCACTGGTAGAAACTATTCCTTTTCTTCCTTGGGAGAAGCAGGTCTCCTTCTACTTTGTTGGGGAGACCACCTTTTTAATAAAGAATAATGATAAGCTGTAAGTACATATTAAGGATTAGGTTATATACAAGTAAAAGATAATCATAAAGATCAAGAAACAGAACCTGATGAGTGGACACCCAGGAGTGCCCTTCCCTCGTTCCAGCCTCCCCCCCGCCGTGAGGTAGCTGCTCTCCCGATGTAGTGTCAGTGACTTGTCCTCATAGCTTACGCCCAAGCACGCGTCCCTAAACAACGCAGCCCAGCTTTGCCTAGTTCCAAAGTCCGTAAGTGGGTGGACCGTGCTCGCTGCTTTATTGCTGTTCATGGCTCAGCATTGTGTCCATGAGATTCTTTCATCTTGTGAATATAGTTTTTTAAAAAATAATTTTTATAGTTTTACTACCTTTAAACACAATGTACTCCATTGCTGTGGAATATTCCTTCCTAGGAGCGTGCATGGTTTATTTCTGCATCCGCCTGTGATGGCCTTCAGGTTCTCTCAGGTTTGGCTCCTGTGGCTGCAGAGTCCATGTCTGTGTGTCCTGGTGCAGGGCTGGGGGGTTTGTGTTCAGCTGGGAGGAACACTGTGGGTCTGTGTGCACGGAGTGCGCTCTCTGAGGCCAGATTGTTTCAGAAGTGGTTGCACCGCCCGCTGCGCACCAGGCTTTCCATTGCTCCACGTCCTGCTGATATTTGATCCTGTGTCTTCATGTCTGCCATTCCGGTAGGTGTGTGCACAGTCGTTTTCTTATGGTTTTAATCCCTCGGTTGTTAGTGAAGTTGTGCATCTTGTCGCATTCATGGACTATTTCCTGTTGTTTTTTAAAATGTTTTAAAAATTGTGGTCAGATACACGTAACATAAAATTTACTGTCTTAACCATTTTTAAGTGCACATTTCAGGGTCATGAAGTAATTCGCACTGTTGTGCAACCCTGACCGCCATCCTCCTCCAGAACTTTCTCATCTTGCAAAACTGAAACAGTCCCCGTTAAACACTCACTCCCCATGGTCCCTCCCTCAGCCCCTGGCACCCACCACCCTACTTTCTGTCTCTGTTTCTGACTGCTCTAGGGCCCTTGTATGAGTGGATCAAGCACTGTTTGTTTTTTTGTGTCTAGCTTACATCACTGAGCATAATGCCCTCAAGGTTCATCCCTGCTGCAGCCTGTGTCAGAATTGCCTTCCTTTTTAGGCTGAATAACGTTCCCTTTTATGGATGGACCATGTTTTGCTTCTCCATTCGTCCGTTAATGGACACATGTAATATCTACGTTCATTTCTCATGTTTTATAATATTTGTGGAGTAACTTCGGAAAGTCCTATGAACCAAAAGTCATTTGCCATTAACTTTTTTCTTAAACTTTTTATCGTGAAAAACATCAAAGCTAAGAAAAAGGGAAGAATACATGTCAGCCTCACTTGTGTTCAGGAACTGATGCTTTACGAATTCACTTTATTCCCTGTGTGTGCGCTATGCGTGTGCATGTGCCTGTTTGCATACATGTGCATAGGTACGTGCACTTGCACACGTTAGTGTGTGCATGGGCATATGCGTGCGTGTGTGTTCATATGCTAGCGTGTGAATATATTTGTGCTGTGCGCCTGCATGTGTGTGTGCTGTGCTTCCTGTGCGCACACTGTGTGTTTGCTGGAACCACTTGCAAGCTGGTTGCAGACTGAATCGTGCCCCAGATATGTCCGCACGCACCTGCCCTAACAATCCTGTGTGGCCACGCAAAGGTCACAGATCTCAGGGATTTAAATGGATGGAGCAGGACGTCCTGACACAGAGTCTGTCTTCCAATGACTGTCACTGTCTCAGTAACATCCTTCACACCTTCTTTAAGCCCCATTCAGGGTCCAGTTTAGACCCCCATCACATTCAGTCACCTGCCCCAGGTCCCCTCAAGCTACAATGTCACAGTTGGAGAGCCCGGCCAGGGCCTGGGGTGCCCCTCCTGTTGGCCTGGCCTCCAGGCCCTGCACTTGGCTCCCGTGTTCCCATCTCTCAGCCGGGCCCCGACTTGGTTGGGGCCGCCACCTCTTTCCTCACAGGGTCCCATCGCCCAGTCAAGGGGGTTCTTCTCGCCAACTCAGCATCAGGAGGGGGGTGACCGCCCTCACTGGGTCTCCTTCATGTGAGACCCTGTGCTTTTGAAAGAGCAGGCGCCCTGCCCTCGGGGGTGGGGGCTGGGGGGGTGACATGGGGCCCACGATGGGCAGGCGGGTCCCCGGGTGGGGCGAGCCAGTGTGCAAGGAGTTCCGCGGTGGGTTCTCCTCTCCAAAGGCTTCTGTGCCCCTACCTCTCCCCGTGCCTCCCCTCGAAGACAGCGCGGTGCCTGGGACGGGAGCCATGGGAGCCGTCAGCCACCGCCCCCTCTACACACACACACACACACACGCACACACACACGCACACACACACACACGCTGCAGGGAACAGGACCTGAGTGCAGGGCTCTCAGCGGCCCTGAGCGCCCCACCCGGAATCGGCCAGCAGAATGGACAGACCGGATCTCCCGGCCCGGACCATGCAGGACTGTCCTGCCCGGGCTTCCAGTGCGGCCGCCTCCTTCTGGAAGCCTGGGAGGCTGGAATCAGGCCCCTTCTTGTCCATCCTGGCAGCAGACTGGGCTGCACTCTAAGAAGTTCGTGGCTCACCCGTGGATCCTGACCATCAGGTGGCCAGAGAAATCGGTAACATTTTTGTTTTGCCTGTTGAAATGTTTAATAACAAAGATTTTGTTCAGTTTCCTGATGTGGGTGTCCAAAGATGAGAGACCCATGTGTGTGACCTGTATCTCCTATGAGATCAGCCCTAAGCTAGTTTAAACATGATCAAGTCCTGTCTACACGGTAGATTTAGACCTCTGTCTGTCCTGTCTACTGATTATGTTTAGAGCTGACCATGTGTTGTCTATAATAAGAAGATTTAGACCTGACCATGTTCTGTGTACACTAGGACTATGGGGACCTGGGTAGAAACCCGGCCTGGCCTCAGTACTGGGAAGATCCGTGCATGGATCTGAAGGTCAGTGCTTAGATGTCTGGGGTCTGGAGCTGAGGTGGGCTTGTCTACATAACAGCCTCTCTTCTGAGTGTGGTTACCTGGTCCTCCCAAGGGTCAGTGCTGTGGTCGGGGCCTTAGTCTTAATCCCTGCAAGGTTCACCTTCCCTGGGGCTTGTGGAGGATCTGCAGGGGGGCTACCTGCCGATGATTCCAATTCACCAGCACGTGCATGGTGCGGAGGGAGGCAGGTTTAGCTGGTGAATTGACTGCAGGGCACGCAGTTTGGGCAAAAGGCCGATGGGCAACAGCTGAGGCTGCTGCTGAGCTCTCCTTCCAGTCTCCCGTCCCTACTCAGCAGCGTCCAGAGCTGCCCCTCGGCTTCAGCCCTGCTGTCCTGTGAGTTATCTCAACAAGTATGTGAGACAAGAAGGGACTGAGCCTGCCAGAACCAAGCAGTGTGTTCACCTCTAGCATGAAAGCTTTAAACACAGGTAAAATCAACAGAACCAAAGGGAAAAGAGGAGGACTTCTCTGGGACAAGTGTGGGGAGAGGAGACCCACCTGCCACTTCTTTTGCCATCCCAGGAGGTCCCAGGGACCCAGCTTGTTTCCACAGTAGGGGAGCCACCAGCAGAGCCATGGTGTCCTGACCAAGGGGAGGTGTGACCCCAGTTGCAGGGTCTGGAGAGGTGGAGTCACCTGGTGAGTGTGGACCTGTGACCCCAGGTGGGGGGGTCTGGGGAGGTGGGGTCACCTGTTGAGTGAGAACGTGTGACTTTAGGTGCAGGGTCTGGGGAGGTGGGTCACCGTGGTGAGTGTGGATGTGCGACCCCAGGTATAGGGTGCGGGGACTGTGTGGGTCTCACCACATCTGCATGGGTCAGGATCATGTACGGGGAGACCCCATATGTGCTCTTTGCCTGCAGTGTGTCTTTTCCCCTTTGAGATTTCCAACCTCTGCACTAAGGATGTTGCCCTGATTAACCTGTGGTACCTTTTCTTCTCTTAATCTTGTCACATTCATATGAGGTCAGGCATGTTTGAGTGGGCTGCTGCCCTGTGTTCTGGTGAGTGACGATGCTTGGTGGTATCATATTAATATCATAGCATATCATATGTCTAATCTATGGGGGTCTCCACTGCCTGGGTCCCCCTGGACAGAGGTCAGGTGAGCACAGACTAGCCCTCCCTAAGAATGGTCTCCCACGTGCTCTGAGGGTACCATGATGGCCCCTAAGGTAGGGGACTGTGTCTGGGCCTCCGACATTGGTGATGAAGGGGAGTCGAAATGGAATCTCAATTAACAAGACAGTATTTTAGGAATTTATTTTAAGTGAAATAAAACACACGTCACATCCCTTTACCATCGTCACCATGTTAAGTGCACGTTTCTGAGGCATCAGATCTATTCACTTTCTCGTGGAGCCGTCACCACCATTCCTAGAACTTTTCATCTTGCAAAACCGAAATTCCACAACCATGCAAGTCTCACTCCCCGTTCCCTCCCACTGCCCCTGGCACCGACATCCACTTCAGTCTCTGAGTTGTCAACTCCAGGGCACCCACTGGAGTGGGATCCTGCAGTGTTTGCTGACGGGTCACTTTGGAAGAGCTGACTTTCAGTCTGAAGCTCTGCCTGTTTGCATCTGAAGAATCTGCATTTAAGGAGAGTGTGTATGAGGAAGGGGGTGTGTGAGGGACAAAGGTGTCCGGGGTGCAGATGAGCCAGGACCTGACCAGCTGCCTTTTGGGTCCTCTGGTTCCACCTCTTGTCCTGGGCCTCATCTGCATCATCACTGGCCCTGCTGGCACCCCTGTGGTGTTGTTGTCTGAGTGAGATTCCCCTGGTGCCCCTGCTCTCCTCCCCTCCTCCTGCTGGTTGGGGAGCGAGCTGCTTGCTGTGTGGTCTCTACTCCTGAGGCACGAAGGACCCTGCAGCATGGACCTGCAGAGTGTGGGTGTGGTCCCAAGAGCATGGGACCCACATAGGACACAGCATTGGGGCATGACAAGTGCTAGGGCTGCCTCATCACTGACAGGGGATGTTGCCAAGATCCTGCTCGGGAGGGCGCGGTGGGTGGCCTGGGACCCCAGAGGCCCCATTCCTATCATGGAGCTTGGAGAGTGCATCCCCATGGGCTCCAGATTCACCCCATATCTCAGCCATATCCCTCTGTCCTGTCTTTGAACTCAGGAAAACAACCTCTACTGATCATTGCCCACATCGGCCTGGTCCTGTTGGTATTAGGATTCTTTAATTTAGGCGTCCTGGGTTAGCAGCTCTTTTTAGGCCTGAGAAGGAACAGCTCAGGAGTGTACAGCAATTTCAGATGAAACTAATATTCAGTGACTATCTCTATACTGCTGGGTTGTTGACTTCTATTAGTCATTATTCTCCTGGTTTTAGCTCTGATGTGGGGATTACAGAGGAGTCAACATTTAAATCTTCATAATCTGTGTATTTGTAGCGTCAGTATCATTACTGACCCATAGTTTGTATGGTTTGGGAAGAGTTATTGCTTTCATGTATCATGTAGAGGAAATGGTTAGGTCGACAGAGGCTTCTGCGTGGGCCACACTGCAGGCTAGAGCTGAATACACGGCTCCACCTGTGCCAGAACCAGCTTCTACTGGTGATATGAGTAGGAGTAAGAATGATGGGGGAAGTAGTCAAAAGTTTATATGATTTATTTGGGGAAATGTTACCTCAGGTGCCCCAGTTATTAGTGGCCCAAGTCAGTTTTCAAACCCTGCAATATAATGGGTACAACTATAAAGAAAATTATTGCAAGTGCAGGGACTGTTATGACTACCTTACAGATTTGGGCATCTCCAAGTAGCGCTCCGGGTTAGCGTAGCTCAGCCTGGATGAATATACTCAAGGTGCTGCCTGGTACTCCAGCTCAAGCACCAAATAGTCAATATAAAATGCTGATACCTTTGTGATTTGTTGAAAATAATCAGCAGTGTATGAACAGAGGTAAAATGACTGAGCTAGCTTTAGACTGTAAACCTAGAGACAGAGACTGAGCCCTCTGCTCTTGTCCCGTTTAGCTGTGGATCTAGATGGGGTCAATGCAGGTTTCATCACAGCCCCTGAACGAATTTTGTAAGTTTCTCCCTGTGGTTTTTTTTTAAATTTATTTTTATAAGGGGGTGTAGCTGATTTTCAATGCTGTCTTTCTTGCTGCTGCACATCCACTTGATTCACTTACAGAGAGACATCCATAAATTCTTCTTCAGATTCTTACCAGCCGTATATATTCTTTCCTGGTGACTTGAGTGTGCTGAGTCCAGTTCTTTGAGCTATAGAGTAGGTCTTGTCGATTACCTCTTTGGTCTTTGGAACGTATCTGTGCTTATTTCAACCCTCTGGTTTATGCCTCACCCCACCCCACCTTTCCCCTTTAGCAGCCATAAGTTTCTTTTCTAAATGTGTGACTCTGTTTTGTAATTTAGTTCATGTGTAGCCATTTTTAGATTCCACTTATAAGTGATATCTTATGCTAAGTGTCTTTTTGTGTCTGACTTATGTCACTTAGAATGATCGTACCTAAGTCCACCTGAGTTGCTGCAACTGTCCTTATTTCATTGATTTCATGGCTGAGTAATATTCCATTGTACAGAAGTACCACATCTTCTTTATCCATTTTTTGCTTCCAAGGACATTTACATTGTTTCCAAGTCGAGGCTCCTGCAAAAGGGCTGCACTAATAGTTGAAGTTCCTGTGTCCTATGGATTTATGGTTATCCCGAGATATACACCCAGGACTGGAAGTGCCGTATGCTCTGTAGCTCTATTTTTTTAAATTAATTCATTTTTTTGCCTGTGTTGGGTCTTTGTTATTGCACGTGGGCTTTCTCTAGTTGCAGCAAGTTGGGGATACTCTTCGTTGAAGTGCGTGGGCTTCTCATTGCACTGGCTTCTCTTCTTGTGGAGCATGGGCTCTAGGCATCGGGCTTCAGTACTTGTGGCACATGGGCTCAGTAGTTGTGGCTCATGGGCTCTAGAGCACAGGCTCAGTAGTCGTGGCACATGGGCTTAGTTGCTCCGTGGCATGTGTTATCTTTCCGCACTGGGGCTCGAACTCGTGTCCTCTGCATTGGCAGTTGGATTCTTAACCACTGCGCCACCAGGGAAGTCCCTATAGCTCTGTGTTTTAGCATTTTTAGGAAACATCATACCCTCCTCCAGCGTGGCTGTTAGCAGTTGACATTCCCACCATCAGCGCAGCAGCGTTCCCTTTTCTCCACGTCCTCGCCTCCATGTCTGGTTTTTACACACTGTGAGGGCGGCCCTTGTGACTGGGCAAAGCGACGCATCTCTGTAGTGTTGATTTGTTTTTCCCGCATGTTTGGTTGGCACAAGGCCGTATGGATTTACACCTTTACGCCCTTTTTGGCCAACTGACTCGTAGGCAATGTTGAGCAGCTTTCATGTGCTTTAACGGCGAGTCCAGTCTACGTCATGCAAGCCGGTTCCTGCAATTCTGCCTTGTTTTCAAGTCCTTTTCAATTACTTACCCCAAGACATTTTTCCACCATAGTTGTCATTTACAGCCCTGCAGGCGTTGTGGATTGCAGTGCCCCTGAGCACCTGTCTTCAACATGTTTCTGGAACCGGCCACAAAGTGGCAGGATCGCTTTAAGCCCCATTCTGGTTACGGGGGCAGCCTGAGCCTTTGGGAAATTCCTCCTCCTGATTGGAAATTTGAGTGGTATGTGCCATCCAAACACGTAGAGCTTGTTTCTCATTCTCTCCCCCCCTTCCCCTTCATCCTCCGGACAAATTCCAAGCCGTGCACGACCAGCTGTTGAGTGTGTCGACTTCCCCAGGTGGGGAGACTCTTAAGGAACGAGGCTGGAGCGGGGACCCCTCCCCCAGGACATGTGGAGATAAGGTGACTTTTACAAACTCTTCCCGCCCTACCGGCCCCCATCCTCTAGGGTTCTATCCGGACACTGCGTGGTTTCCAGTGGTGAGGGGCTCTGGCGCTGCCCTGCAGGGAGCAGCCCTGCTACCCGCGCCTGCAGCGACGCCTGCTGGTCTCTCCATCCTCCCGCCGGGCACAGTCTTCCACCTTCCCCACTGCCTCGGATGCTCTGTCTCCGCACTGTCCTGTGATCACCCCCAGCTCCACACCCCTCATCCAGCCTCAGGGATGACCCAGGACCCTTCCTGGGCTCCCCGCCTGCCCATCCTTGGTCGGTATCCTCAGTCCACCTGTGCAAACAGGTGAGGATCCCCTCCAGAGTCTCCCAAACGCTTCACCCCTACATCCTCCCCGGGGTCGACCCATGTCCTGTCGGCATGTTCCACCCTCACCAAGCCCCCAAGTACATGGCAAGGGCAGGCATCAGGCCTGCTGCGTGCACTGCTGTGCGTCCTGCTGTATACACAGGCATGACACTGCCCAGGGTGCAGGAAAGGCAGCCTTACCTCGGGACGTGGGGAGAGGGGCTGCCCACAGGGTGGACGTCAGCTCTCGGCTCACCAGGCAAGGGCAGCCGAGTTCTCGCTCCTTGGACCCTTTCTCACCCAGCCGGACCATGACCCGGCTTTGTTCCCATCCCCGTTTTCCCTCCATTGGCCTCGCTCTTGTGAGCAGAGCAGGACAGTGTGGTCTGTGGTCACAGGCTGAGACACACAGACACTGGCTGACCCGCGTGCACCCAGCTGACCCCACGGAACGGGCACTGCACCAGGGCCTGTGTGGTGTGGGTTCACCTGCCCACTGAGAGGCCGGCCCTCTGTCCTGGCTCCAGAGGTCACCTTGAGTCTGACGGGAGTGTCCATGCTCCGTGGGCCTCGCTGCAGGCTGGTCTGTGCTGACGGCGTGATACACGGTGGGGCTTCCTGAGTCGCCCCCGGGGGCTGGAGGCTAAGGTCAGGCACATGGTGGTCCCCACATTGACGTGACAGACCCCAATAAGCCCTGCACTTCAGGACTCAGGTGGGCTTCCCTGGGCTGCCACAGCCGAGGAGGCTGGACCCTGCTCGTCCCCCTGTCCTCGCTGATTTTAACTTGCATCCTTCACCATAATAAACCCTGGGTATAACAGCTTCAGGGAATTCTGGGAGCCTCCAAGGAAAAAGAAGCCGGGGAGGGGGTCTCTGGGTCCCCAGCTCCACAGTTGGGGTCAGAAGTCGGTGGGGAGGATCTTGGGGCCCTGGAATCTGAAGGGCCCCTCTACCAGGGGAGGGGTAGGAGACCCTGGGTGGTAGTTACGCTGAGTCCAAGACCCTCCTGCGTAGGAGGCATCCTAGCCCCGGGGATCCTGAAGAGACCAGCTCCCTCCTCCCCTCCACCTCCAGGCCTAGTCCCTGCTCTTGAGAGATTCCCTAGGGTGGGGTCCTGGTGCTGGAGGTGCCCCGATGCTGTGGCCTCCTGAGTCTCCAGTGAGGATAACGTGAGTGGGGGAAGACTTGTTCACAGAAAGGGAGCTTCTGCCGGAACAGAGCCTGGGTCTCCTGCCCCCGACCGCAGGTGCACTGGGGCAGGAATGTGAGAGCGAGGCTCCCTCCCCTCCCAAGACACACAGGACACATGGGCGCTGGTGGCTGGACTCCCGCACAATATTAAAATCTCCCACGCAGGCCTGATGGGTGAGAGACACTATTTAAAGACTATTAATGGGACCAGGGGGGCCCAGGGAGTGAGGCTGATGTGGGGAGAGTTGGAAATCACCCAAGGACACGCTCTCCCTGCAGCGACCCCCCAGGTGAGCCCAGGTGGAGGTGGACCCATCAAGTCAGAGCCCACATCCTGGGTCTTTGGGGGACAAATAGCCAAGCACCCCCAGTCCTTGCCTCCACCTGCTGCAGTTAGGGCCTGCCCTGTCTTCTTCACGGCCAAGTTCTCACCCCTCCCAGAAGGCGTCTTAGGGGTTAATGGGATGGAGATGTCCATGGCAGGACTGGAGGGTCTGTGGTGGGCTGGAGGTCACGTGGCAGGCAGGAGGGCTCCCACCGATCCTGCCGGTCCACACCTTCTGGTCATAGGCCCGCAGAGTCCACCAGGCTGTGGATGTGGTAGAAGGTGCCGGGGACCGGTCCAGCCCATGCAGGTGTCTGACCACCGAGTGGTCAGTGTAGGGTATTCACAGGGAGCCCTGGCCGTGCTCGCACCCTCCCAGGAAGGACACGTCAGCATGGTCCCTGGAATGACTGGGAGGTCAGCCGGCAATGCCACCCACCCAACCTCACTGTTACCACAAGAAACGAGAGACAACTCCATGCAGAAAGACAGAACATCACCAGCCTGATGCTGTCCTGAGGAAGGTCGGCTGGCATCTGGGAACTGGGTGCTATGGTGGGTTGAATGGGGGGGGCCCCCAAAGAGTTATGTCCACGTCATGGCTCCCAGAATCTGAGAATGGAACCTTATTTGGAAGTAGGGTCTTTGCAGGTATAATTAGTTACGGATCTGACGATGAGGTCATCCTGGATCCATGTGACCCTGAATCAGTGACAGTGTCCTTCTAAGAGACAAGAGGAGAGACACAGACACACAGGAGACACCATGTGAAGATGGAGGCAGAGATGGGAGGGATGAGGCCACAAGCCCAGGGACGCCTGGAGCCCCCAGAAGCTGGAAGAGGCAGGCAGGACCCTCCCCTGGAGCCTCCGGAGGGAGCGCGGCCCTGGGACACCTTGACCTCAGACGTCTGGTCTCCGGGACTGAGAGAGGACAGGTTTCTGTTGCTCTGAGCCTCCGTTTGTGGTCGTTCGTCACAGCTGCCCCGGGAAGCTAATGCAGCTGGTGAGCAGCTCCCTGCCCTGATCTAAACCCTCCCGCCTCCCGTTAGGGGCAGCCCGCTGCGCCTGTGCTGTTTGCACAAACCATGTGGCTCATGCTGAACCCCGGCTCCCCTTCTGGGCACTGGCATTTTGGAGGGTGAGGGCAGACAACACCATGTGACCAGCCCCCAGCCGGGTGCCAAGTCTCTAGTGAGCTTCCCTGGGGTCACGGGGGTGCGGGTAACTGTCATGGTTCTGCCCTTTGTCGCTGGGGGAAGAGAGACCCTAGAGACTCTCGAGGGAAGGAGGGTGCATGAAGGGTCATGAGCTGACCGGAGCAGGGGCCCTCCCTCCCAGGCATCCGTACTGTGTGCTGTGACCCATCTCAGCTGTGAGCACACAAGCCACAAGCGTGTGCCGAGTCCTGTGAGCCTCCCAACCAGTCCCTGAAGGTGAGGGCGGCCCTGCAGCCCCCGGCCCTTTCCTCCACGTCTAGTAGGTGGAAGACCCGCTTCTGCTTGCCATTCCAGAAGTGGTTCTGGGGCTGTCCTGGGAGGGCTTGTGGGGTTACGCAGTCTGAGCCCCTGTTGCTACGCCCTCACTTCCCCACAAGAAACCCAGAGCAAGCAGTTTGCCCTGTTGCCTGAATGACCGTCCACCAGTTTTCTCAGGAAAGAATCGGGTTTCTGTAGCAGCGTCTGCAGGCAGCTCGGCATCTGGGCCCACGTTCACATCTTCTGTGTAAACACCGAGAACCTTCCCTGACATGTGCCCCCAGCTGACCACCTCCGCATGCCGACCACAGGTCCCAGTGCGGGCGTCAGACTGACCGCCCGTCTCAGCCTCCTCTTGCTGTCAGAGCTGCTCCAGGCCCTGCTCAAGCCCCGTGCACCCACCTTTCACAGGGCTGTCCTCCATCCCCACCTTCAGCAGGAGTTCACCTAAGTATTTAAGTGAAGGGGTCCAGAGGTAAGAAAGGAAGCCAGAAACAAACAGATGGAACCAGCTGGGACCAAGAAGGCAACGAATGTGACTTCCAACCGACCCTGAGTCTCATCACGTGTTGAATTTACTATATCAGCATATTAAGTGACACACCCACTGGCGGCCATGGCTGGACATGAAGGACCAGAAACGGGTAAAAGGAGGTGGTACCCCAGCCCCTTGGAAAAAGCCCCGCCCCTTCCCCCCGGAAGGCCTCTTAATCCCATCACTAGCCTCCCTCCTCCTCCCTTTGTCTTTACTCTTTAAAATTAAACCACTCTCTCCAGGGGGGCCAGAAGGTGATCTGTGAACTCAGTTCCCGATTCTCCATTCTTTGGCCACTGAGTAGAGCCTGTGCTGTGTTGGTCTCGGCTTTGGTTTTGTTATTTGCCTACTGGAACCCACGTGGGAAAAGGAAACCTTCCCCGCTGAGGCAGAGCGCCTTGCAGGCTGGGGCCCGAGCAGGGTGCACATGACTTCACCTGGTAACAGTCTGTAAGGGGACGGGGGTCTCTGCCCGCGGGGTGGGGAGGGCACAGCTACAGCCACAGCACCGGCTCCGTGGACGGCACGGCCCCTCGTGGGCCTGGACCGTGTGCTCTCATCCCCCCACGCCTGACACCCCCTGACAGTCGTGACGTGGTGACACTGGCTGCTGGGCGTCCAGTCAGGAGGGACCAGAGGCAGCACCTGGTGCCAGGTGAGACGTGCCTTTTCACGGGCAGGGGACATAGGAGATATTAGGACTTTGTGTCTAGAAAACAAACCAAGCGGCTAGAAGGTGATCTGAGCTGTGGACTTGAAACCCAAGTGCGAGGTGAGGGCTCCCACTGGACACTAGCTCGGGAGCTTCCGCACAGGCGAGACCACACCCGTGCTTCCCGCCCGACCCCTCCAGGCCTCCCTGTGGGCACAGCTGGACCTGCGCCCCTCAGGCTCCCCGACCCATAACCTGGAGGGCTGATGCTGCCAGGGCCTGGGGACACGAGGGGTCCCTCCACCAACGCTGCTCGGCCCCTGCTGCCCAGTGACCAGGGGAGGGAAGCCCCGTGGAGTGTGAGGCCCGGCACAGGCGAAGCTCGCACGCACCCCCAGGACCCCCGGCCCCGCCCTGCTTCCTCAGGCCCCCGCCTGCCCCTTCCTGTGCCCGCGTCCCACCGACCCACATTCCCAGTGTGGACGTCCACGTGCAAAAGCCGCTCCGTGTCCTCTTCCCACATGGGACACCCCCATCCCTGCTTCTCCCTAATGACGGCCCGGATCCCGAATGTTCTGGGCAGGAAGAGGGCAAGGAGGACGCCGGCCTGTCCCGTCTGCCTCCCGGGGGCCCAGACACAGGGCTCGGGGCTGCTGGGCCTTGAGGTCTGGATGCTTCCAGGTGTGGGATGAACCTGCCACTGCCCGCTGGAGCTGCTCCTTCCGAGATTCGGGAAACAGGGGGACCCACCAAACGGAGCCCGTCCCCAGGCTCTGCTGCAAGTCTGCTTGGATTTGCTCTCCCGATCCTGAAGACAGACCTGCGGGAAACAGGGCCTGCGATTCCCACACTGACGGTGTTCTGTGGAATTTCCACTAGACCCCTTCCTACCCTGTTCTGAGCAAATTACCAGTCAGTCCATGCTACCATCACCCCATGAGCAGACCAGGAAGCTGAGGCTCCGAGAAGCCAGGTAATCCAGCCGGAAGCACAGCTGTGGGACACGGAGTGGGGTCTGCACCCGCCGCCCGCCCAGGGAGACTGCCCACTCCCCGCAGCTTCCACGCCTGTTCCCTTCACCCCCTCCCGGGACCAGCTCACAGAGCCTCCCCTTGGGGGGACTCACTTACCTTCTTCTAACAGGATCCGTCTCACTATGCTGTTCTGGGATCACCCGGAAGCTTGTCACTGAAGCACAATCAGCCTCACGTCACCAGGGCAGCTTTCCTGGATCACACGCACCACCTGCACGTCCACTCCCAGCTCAGACCCAGAAAGGCCCCCTCGGCCTCGAGCCCCATGGCTCTGCCTGGGCTCCCACCCCCTCCTGCCTGGTCCGTCCCTCTCATGTCCCCTGCAGCATCACCAGGAGCTGCCACCTGCCCCAGGCAGGCTGTCTGCTCTGTCCGGGGAGGCCTCTGTGGTGTCAGGTGGACGACACAAGAGGTACCTGTGGGGCCTCCCTCACGCAGCACAGTGGCCAGCACCTGCCTACTCACCTCATCCCTCTAGATGGACAGGGGTTCAAGGGGTCTGTGGTATCTCCTGGTTCTCTTTTCATCCCAGCACTGCCCACAGGGAAGTTGCTAAGCAACTCTGTGCCGGCTGCACAGAGAGGACGCTCATACACACGCCCCCCCTCCCAGCACACGGGGCTCTCGTGGTCAGGCCCCTCCCAGGGTATGGAGCTCACCTGGGCAGGTACCCAGCAGCCCACGGGGCTCTCGTGGTCAGGCCCCTCCCAGGGTATGGAGCTCACCTGGGCAGGTACCCAGCAGCCCACGGGGCTCTCGTGGTCAGGCCCCTCCCAGGGTATGGAGCTCACCTGGGCAGGTACCCAGCAGCCCACGGGGCTCTCGTGGTCAGGCCCCTCCCAGGGTATGGAGCTCACCTGGGCAGGTACCCAGCAGCCCACGGGGCTCTCGTGGTCAGGCCCCTCCCAGGGTATGGAGCTCACCTGGGCAGGCACCCAGCAGCCCACGGGGCTCTCGTGGTCAGGCCCCTCCCAGGGTATGGAGCTCACCTGGGCAGGTACCCAGCAGCCCCCGGGGCTCTCGTGGTCAGGCCCCTCCCAGGATATGGAGCTCACCTGAGCAGGCACCCAGCAGCCCACGGGACTCTCGTGGTCAGGCCCCTCCCAGGATACAGAGCTCCCCTGGGCAGGTACCCCGGCAAGGCTGTGCACACAGGAACCGTGCACGTAGCCCTCATTTCAGAGCACCCCCAGCTCACCTGTTCATCAGAGCTGACACAGAGCACCTCAGAGCAGGACCTGAACTAACAAACAGCAGCTCCTGGACAGGTCTGTGACCCTGGGCTTCACTCTGTGCGGCCTCCCTACGCCTGGTCTTCCAGAGGCTTCCACTGCAGCCGGGGCACCAGGCCTCTGTCTCCACCCACCACCCCTCCTCTCCCTGACTCCTGGGTTCCTCTCATTAGTAGAGGGCCTTCTTGAAGTTGTCTCCCACTCATGGGCCAGATAAAATGATTAGAAAACAAGCCAGAACTGCAACCCCTTGTCTATCCTGACTCAGGAGCCCACACCTGTTCCTTGGACCTGGCCGGTGCAGCAAGGCCCATTTTCTGCAACTGTGAGCCCCTGAGGGGCGAGGATTGGCTGACCTGGGCAGCCTGATCGTGCGGGCCAGCCCTCCCCAGGTGTGCCTGGGTTGAGGTCAATATAAACACCGCTCCAGGGAGCAAGGGCTCCTGCAGCTGTGCCTGACGCCATATTCTCTGCCCCGTCAGTAGTCTCGGGGCTGGGCTGGTGGGTGGGAGTGAGGGGCCGCGGCTCTGTGGGTGGCCCGGTGTGAGTGGGGCTCTGCTGGACTTTCTGCAGGAGTTGCCAGGCTCCCACCTGATAAAGAAGAGGATGTGTCACCCATAAGTGACGCTGGAATTTCTCCCCGGGCAGAGGTGAGGAAGGAAAAAAGCAGTGGGGGCCGGGACAGGAGGGGTACCTCAGGCAGGGAAATGGAAATCTTCCAGAAGAGCGCCCGGGGCCAGGACCATCCTGGCTGGCCTGCAGGCACCAACTCGGCTGGTGTGCTGTCGCTGGGGTGGCTCCACGGCCCTTCCTCTAGGCTTTCAAGTCCTTGTACATACTCAGGTGTTTTACCTGGGACGGGTGGGAACAGTTCAGCAGCAGCTGGCCTGGGGCTCAGCTCACGTTTACTCACAGACGCCTCCGCACGGTCCCCCAGCTTTGCAATGAGGCCGCTCCTTGTGGGGTGGGGGGCTGCTGGCTGCATGGGAGACGATTCCCCATCTCTGACCAACTTCAGAATTGTTTACCGCTGGAGCAAGTGTCCTGATAGGGTTTTCATCTGTGTAACTAGTGGGTTCTTGATTAGCAACTTGAATGGTGACATCAGAAGTCCTGAATCAGGATGGAAATACTTATCCCCAGTATGTAGAGGTGTAAAAACCTGGGGAGGCCGTGTGCAGCCGGCACCCTCAGGGATGGGCTTCTGACTGACCCCTCAACATTCTGGTGTCCAGCCACTGCTTTAGGATTTCTGGGGCCCAGTGCTGACTCTAAGGGTTCTGTAACCCAGCCTCTGTCTGCCTTTAATGAGACCCGCAATCCAGGATCCTACAGAGCAGGGTCTGTGTGACCGTTCTGTGGCTTCTGTAACAAATGACCACAAGCTGGGTGGTTTAAAACAACAGGAATTCATCCTCCCCCAGTCCTGGAGATCAGACATCTGAGATCAAGGTGTTGCAGGACGGAAGTCTCTCCAAAGGCTCCAGGATAGGGTTCTTCCTGCCTTTTCCAGCTTTGGGGGTCTCCAGGCATCCCCAGGCTTGCGGCTGCATCCCTCCCGTCTCTGCCTCTGTCTTCACGTGGCTTCTCCGCTGTCTGTGTTTCTCCTCTTTTGTCTCTCATAAGGACTTTCTCAATTGGATTGAGGGTCACCCTAACCCAGGATGACCTCATCTCTAGATCCTTAACTACATATACAAAGACCCTTTTCCCAGATATGGTCCTGTTCACGTGTTCTGGGGGGACACATCTTTTGGGGCCAGCATTCAACCCATTACCTGGGTATAAAATAACCCTCATTTTAGGAGATTGCCAAGGTCCCGTATGGACTGGCACAGACAGTAGCCATGTGGGTTGGGGTGGGGAGAATGAGGACCCTGGAATCACCTGGAAGGGATAAAGTCCTGGCTGCATTAGGTGAGCTCTTCCACCACGGGGTCCGTGGAAACAGCCACTCCACTCTGTCCGTGGAAAGGGACCCAGTGCCGAGTCCAGAAATGGTTATATTGCAAAGCTGACTCTTCTGGGATTTCATCATCAATAGCATCATGTAACCAGTAACTACGGGCTTGGAGGAGTCACTCTCTGGCACGTGATGACAGCACTGTCACTTTAGGTTCATCAAGCCTAGAATAGGAATGTTTGAAGGAGAAGAGTTTGGGAGATTGAAAAGCTTGGTTGTCAAGGAAACTGAGCAGGCTTGTCAAGGTTGTCAAGGAAACTTCTCGCTTAAACTGAAGGCAGGGCTGGGAGAGCTGAACTCCAGCGATCTTTTAAAGGGGCTGCTCTGAAGCACCATCACCTGAGAGGAGGTCTCAGCGTGAGCTGGGGTTTGAGATGTGTGATGAGATGAAGCCTTTCTGTGACAGCTGGGGAGGGGTTTGTAAAGCACCTTGGCTTTTAAGGCAAAAGTTTGTTGCTGGAACAAAGTGTCTCCCCAAACTGGGCTGAAGCTCAAGATGTGTCTGGCCCCTTCTTGTGAGAGTCCAGGGCAGGTGGGTGTCAGGTCCCAGTCTCTGTCCCCCTGGTTTCTCCTCCCTGCTTCCAGGTGAGGGCTCCAACCAGCAGGGTGCAGTGAACAGCTGGGCATCATGCCCTCCGTCGTAGGATGCAGGCTGGTCAAGGCCCTCACCACCTCCACCTGTTTACCTTGGTAACACGAGACACTACGCCCCAGCTGGAAGGGGTGGGAAGGCTGGGAGGTGCAGGGTAGCTGTGAACAGGAAAAAGGGAAATGGGTTCTGATGGCCAGCTGCACGGGGGGTTAGGGATTCAGCATGTGGATTTGGGGGGACGTGACCGAGCCTATACCATCCTCCTTAGGAACCAGGTGTGCTTCGGTCCTTCCTTCCCTCAAGTCACACGAGTTGATATAATGGCTCAAGGAGAGGCCACTCATGCAGAGTGTGTGTCCCAGCTGGGGAGCCCTTCTCTGCTGTCTCTGATCAGGCCGTGGTGGTGCCTGCCGCGTCCTGAGGTGAGCAGTTCTGGGGTTTCCTGCCGTGTCGCCCGGCCTGCTGAGGTGCCCATTGTCAGGGAGCTCAGGAGCCAGCAGCCTAGTGGGGATGCTGGGGACTCTCAGGGCCTTGGCAGATGTCTCTCCCGGCAGATACCCTAGCGAAAGTGGGGAAACATTTGGGGGATTACAGGCGGGAGAGAGTCAGTCTCGTTTATGCTTCAGAAAGACCAGGTTGGGGTGGGATGTGAGACGCACCGTGGGGCAGGGAGCTTTGTCAGGCCTGATGGAGGAACCAGGCACCAGATCGGGCTTGGGCCAGGGCTGTGGGTGTAGAGGGGAATTAGTGTGGGAACTGGCCACAGACTGTTGTCGAAATCTCGGCTTCCCTGTGCACCGAGGCCGAACAGAAATATGGAGACGGGTTTTGGAGGAAGAGAGAGATGGCTTTATTTTTCTGCTAGGCAGCAGGGAAGACACAGCCGGCTAGCGCCTCAAGAACTGGGCACCCCCTCCTCGAGAATCAGGGAAGATTTTATATGTGGGACTCTCGCAGTCGGGGTATAGGATGAGGATCAAAGTAGTGAAGGTCTTGCATTCCTCCTTTCCTTTGCATTATTTCAAAACAGTCACAGTTGGCATCAGGCCACGCGGTAATTGGGGTCCAGCAGTCTGGTAATTGTGTCCGTTTGCCTCTGGTTTATTGGCGGTGACCTCGTTTCTGAAATGCAAAAGCTATAGGGGGTGATTTGTTATGAGGGGCATATAGAATGTAAGTGCTGGACATAATAGGGTTAGGGAGTGAGAGGCAGGGGATGTAACTCACACCGAGTTAGCGGTGATGGGTGCCGAATGTAAATTACATAGGGTCAGGGAGTGAGGTTAGCTTTGAAAAGTACAAATCTAGTTACTACAAATGAGTGGCAAAGTAAAACAAGGAGTGATGAACTCTTTCAGGCCAGGTTATGTTTCTTCTCTAGCCTGTTCTCTGCTCCCTTTGTATTCCTTGTTATCAGGGCAGGGGAAACTTCATTTCTCTTTTTGCTGCAACAAGACTGGAGGAGCAGATGACAGTCACTGGGGCACAAGGAGGGTGGGAGCCTGGGAGACCCCAGTGTTACCTAGCCAAACTTGGATCCCCTTGCCCGAGTGCAGTAAAGCCGGTCTACTGACACCGGGTGTGTTGAAGGAAAGTGCAGCTTTAATTGTAAAAGTGCCAATACAAGGAGGCCAGGCGGCCTGTGCTCTAAAGCCCCAAGCTCCCTGAAGGATTTCAGCAAAGCAATTTCAAAGGCCAGGTGAAGGAGGGGCGTCGCAGGGTATGTGATCTGCTGGTGCACAATTCTCTGGTTGATGGTGAGGTAACAGGCGGTAAACATTATAAATTCTTAGGCGCCAGAAGCTCTGGGGCTACATGTTCATGATCATCAAGTAGTTAATTCCTTTCACTTGGCGGTGGAGGAAGCGTGCATCAGACACTGTTATCCAGGTACTTCAGAGAGGAGCTACAGCAGAGCATGTGGGGGAGGGGTCTGCCCTGGGAAGGCCCTGTAGGGTTTGCTTGGTTACACCTGGTGCCTGGGCTCGGCAACCTGGGAAGTTGGGGCTGCTCCTGGGTGTGGGGAGCTGCGGGATCCCAGTCCTCTGAGGGGCTTGTTAGCCCCAAAGGTGAGATGGGGGTGCAGTGACTGGACAGAGGCGTCTGGCCTGGGGGAGGGGTCCAGGCTGGAAATGTCACTGGAATCATTGCAGGGAGGGGGAGGAAAGGCAAAGTGCGGGCAGATGGGTCACAGCAGACTACGTGCAGGTGACTGCGGTCCTGGTGGAAGCAACTCAGCCAGAAAGGAGTGGCCGTCAGGGGCTCAGCTCCATTCTCTTCTTCCTTTGTAAAACCGCTGTGTCAGAGTTTGAGACACCGCCAGGAGACGTCTGGGCCCAGTGCTTCCATGGCTTCATCAAAGGGCCCAGGGGGAACAGAGAACCACTGCAGGCCCCGCCCATGTGCGCACTGGGAATGAACCCCATCGGGGCTCCTGGGCTCACAGACTTGAGGGAACCTCTGTCCTCAGGACCGGTCTTCCTTCCTCCTCTCACCTGCTGGTCAGAGGCCCAGGAAACCCCAACCTGGCTCGACCCCCAGGGCCTGGATTCAGAGGCCCAGGAACCCCCAACCTGGCTCCACCCCCAGGGCCTGGATTCTGGGACAGCTTAGGGGTAAGCAAGACCCTCACGCTCCTTTATCTGCCTGGGGGTGAGAATGTCTTAAACGCTGCAATTGACTGATTATGGAGGGCTGAGTGTTTCCAGCAGGTATGGGTGGAAAGATGGGGTGGGAAATTCCTATGTCTTCAGGGTCTTCCCAGCATGAAGATCTGTGTGTTTCCCCCGGCCAGTCCACATCCTCCCAGGAAGCCCAGATCCAGGATTACGAGGGCAGAGGCTCTCCCCTTGCTTATCTGTAACTTCCCACTCCCACAGCAAGGCTGTGGCTGGCTCCCTGGCTCCCACCATCCGCCATTTATCTGTGCATTGCTCCTTTCCAGGTTACATGTGCAGAGGTTTCAGAATTGTTAGCTACTGCACCCTGGAAAGAACTTCGTAGAATAATGCCCACTGTTTATATACGGTCCATTTTGCCTTTAGTCTGCAGATTCCATTCATTTCCAAAGGTAACTTAGGTCACCACCTTTTATCCCATCCCCTACAGTGAGTTGCTTCCATATATTTCTAATACAGTTAGACTCTGTCACATTATGCATTCCATCCTGCAACATTCCTACATCCTAAATAACTAAATTTGAATAGATTATGATTGGCCCCTTGGGCTGTGCACATCTGTGGGCTTAGACAGATGCATAGTGACAGGTATCCACCCTAGAGTATCACATGGACTACTTCAAACCCCCCACCCCATGATCTGCTTATCATCTATGTAGCTTTGCCTTTCCCGGAATGTCATCAATGGGGTCATACTGTGTGCAGCCTCCGCAGACTGGATTCTTTCACTTGGCAGTATATACTGAAGGTTTATCCATGTCTTTCCATAGGTTGGTGGTGCATTCCTTTCTGCTGAGTAGGATTCCACTGCACGTGTATGGGAGGAAAAACAATTTTCCCTCTACTTTTCTAGGTTTTTGGTTGAGGCCCCCTGCCCCTGTAATAAAAGACAGATTACCAGGAGAAAAGCAGAAGTTTAATAACATGTATACCTTCTGAATACAGGGGGGATGCCACGGAAAACTGAGTCACTCCCTGAAATGGCCAAAACCATCCCCTTAAATACCGTTTTCAGCTAAAAACAGCAGTAAGATGCTGGGGAAGGGGGGAAGGCCAGTTATGGCAGGTTATCATGCAAAGTACAGTAAACAAGGGTATGACTGTTTGCACATTTAAGTCAGGACCTCTCCACTGAAAAGAGTTACTTAAGATTATCCTTCTATGTTTGGTGCAAAGAGGGACATACCCTTATAAGTGGAGATTTCTCTATTGTAAATGTCCCTCATAAAACGGCAATCTCAGTTTCCTGAGATTTTTAAAAAAATTTATTATTTTATTTTTGGCTGCATTGGGTCTTCGTTGCTGTGTGCAGGCTTTTCTCCAGTTGTGGTGAGCAGGGGCTACTCTTCATTGCGGTGCGTGGGCTTCTCATTGTGGTGGCTTTTCTTGTCGCGGAGCATAGGCTGTAGGCGTGCGGGCTTCAGTAGTTGTGGCAGGCGGGCTCAGTAGTTGTCGCTCGCGGGCTGTAGAGCTCAGGCTCAGTAGTTGTGGCGCACAGGCTTAGTTGCTCTGCGGCATGTGGGATCTTCCCGGACCAGGGCTCAAACCTGTGTCCCCTGAATTGGCAGGCGGACTCTTAACCACTGAGCCACCAGGGAAGCCCGTTTTTTTAAGCAGACCAGTAATCCTTATGCCAGAGAGACATATTTTGGGGTCGCATATTCTACTCGCCTTGACATGGATGTACCCCAATTTGCTTATGCATTCATCTTTTGAAGGATATCCTGATTTCTTCAAATTTTTAGCCATTATGAAAGTGCTGCTGTGCATAATTGCATCCTTGTTTGCATTTGGACATAGATTTTCAAAGCAGTTGCCTAAATACTGGAAGTGTGATTGTTGGATCCCAACGTGAGACTTGTTTAGCTTTGGAAAATCTGCCAAATTGTCTTACAAAGTGGCCGCACATGCATCCCCCCAGCTATGAGAGAGAGTTCCTTTTGTTCCTCGCCCTCTAGCAATTGGTATTGTCATATTTTTGGAGCTCAGCAGTCCTAATAGGTGTGCTGTGATAGCTCATGATTTTAACTTGTAATTCCCTAATGGTATATGATGTTGAGCTTGTTTCTGTATGACTTTTACTGTCTGTATATCTTTTTGGGCGGGATGTCTGTTCAGATCATGCTGTTCATGTTCATGCTGAGAGGAGACCTGTCTCCTCAGGACCTGCTGGGGCTTTGGCTTCTGGAACACGTGGGGCTGAGTCCACGCTGATGGCCGAGCTTCGGGACAAGCCGGGGTCAAGTCCACACTAACAGAAGCCGGGTCTCCTCAGGACCCGCTGGGCCTTCAGCTTTGGGACACTGTGGGATCCAGTTCATGCTGACAGGAGCCTGGTCTCCTCAGGACCTGCCGGGAGGTGATGCCGCTGAGGGAAAATGTGAGGAAAAGTGGAGAGAAGGTCCGTGTACGTTGCTGACCGCTGAGGGTGTCTGTCTTCAGAGGACCCAGGAGAGGAAGGGCTTGATGTGGAAAACTGGGTTTTTGGCCCCTTTTGTGTGTGGTGTAGACAGAGTGCAGTGTTGTTCTTTGGTGAGTGGCGTCTAGTTTTCCCAGCATCGTTCATTGAGGGGACTGTCCTTTCCCTGGTGTGTGTTCTTGGCTCCTTTCTTGTGAATGAACTGACCACATACCTGTAGGTTTATTTCTTGGCTCTCTGCTCCGTGTGCCTGTTTTTGTGCCAATTCCACACTATTTTGGGACTGTAGCTTCGTAATGTAGTGTGGAGTCAGGGAGCGAGATGCCTCCAGCCTGTTCTCCTTCCTTAGGGTCGCTTTGGCTCTTCTGGGTCCTTTGTGGCTACAACACAAATGTTAAGATCGTTTGTTCTGTTTCTATGAAATGTCATTGAAATTTTGGTAGTGGTTGCGTGTGTGTGTACATTGCTTTGGGTAGCATGGACATTTTCACAGTATTTTCACCTATGCGCACGGGATATCTTTCCATTGATTTGTGTCTGTTCAGTTTCTTTCATCAATGTCTTAGTTTTCAGTGTGCAGGTCTTTCAAGTCCTTGGTTGAATTTATTCCTAGTTTCTTGGGGGATGAGATTATAAATGGAACTGTTTTCTTAATTCCTCTTTCTGATAGTTCGTCATTAGTGTGTAGAATCACAAATGATCCTGCAGTTTTACTGAATTCATATTTTAGTTCTGACAGTTGTTTTGGTGGTTTTATGTAGAAACCTAGAATTCAGAAATCCCACTGTTTTCCTCTACACCCAGGTCATCAACAGCACCCAAGACCTAGTGGCTCCTAATATGATCTTCCCACGGTGCCTCTCAATACTATGTGGACACAGTGATTAGCATCACCACCTTGGTTGAATTTGGTCTGGGTAAGTCTTGGCCTCTCTAGCAATGTTTGATGTCATCTCTGATTTTATGGCATGTTATTGACATGGTTGTATTGAAAGGCATTTTCTAGTAAATTTCAAATACTGCAGTGTGTTTTAGCCGACACAGGGCCCGTCTCCCAGGGAACCAGGACATAACCCCCAAAGGAGGGATCATGATGGTTTCCACATTATAATCCTATCCACAGGACCACTTCAGCTTTCACCAGCTGCCCCAACTTTGTGGAAATGTCTTTTTCCATTCTACTCCAGGTTTCTTTGTCTGGAACCATCACTGGGCTTTCCCTCATTTTAAAAACCTTCATGGATTTAAAGTGTACAAGATGAGTATGATCTCGTGCATTTTCCTGTATGGCTTCTTTCACTTAGGATGTTTTCAGTGTTTATCCATATTGTAACATGTATCATTGTTTTCATTGTGATTGAAAACACATAACATTTATCATTGAAGTCATTTTAAGTATACACTTCTATAGCAGTAAATACATTCACATTGCTGTAAACACGTCCTCACCACCCATCTCCAGGACTTTTTCATTTTCCCCAAGTGAAACTGTAACCATTAAATACTTATTCCCCTCAAGCCCTGGCAACCTTTGTCTACTTTGTGTTTGAATTTGACTTATCTGGGTACCTCATACTAGTGGAATCATAGAATGTTTGTCCTTTTCGTGTCTGGCTGGTTTCACTTAGCATAATGACTTCAGGGTTCATCCACATTGTAGCATGTGTGAGAATTCCCTTAGTTTTAAAGGTTGAATCATATGCCATTGTCTATATACTACCCTGTACTTATGCATTTATCTGTTGAAGGACACTTGTGTTGCTTCCACCTTTTGGCTATTGTGAGTAATGTTGCTATGAATATGGGGTACAGATATCTGTTCCACTCCTTGCTTTCTAATATTTTGGGTGTATACCCTGGAGCAGAATTGAGGGATCATACGTTAATTCAACGTTTAAGTTTTTGAGGAGCCGCCATAGTGTTTTCCACAGGGGCTGCACAATTTTACTTTATTCCTTCATAGGACAGAGTAACGCAGCTTACGGATCTACCTTATTTTGCTTATCCATTCACCCGTTGGTGGACATTTTAATTGTTTCTACCTTGGGTTATTGTGAACGGTGCTGCTATGAATATTGGTGTATAAGTTTTTATTTGAACACTGTTATCCGTTCTTTGGGTATATATCTAGGAGTGGAGTTGTTGAAACATGATAATTTTTATGTTTTTGAGAAAATGCCAAAGTTTTGTACACATAGATTGCACCATTTTACACTTCCATAAGTAAAGTTTAAGGGTCCCCATTTCCCTACATTGTTGCTAACATTTGTTATTTTTATTTATTTTTGATATAGCCATTCTAGTGTGTGTGAAGGTATCACATTGTGGTTTTAATTTGCATTTCCATCATGACTACTGATGTGTGACATCTTTTCATGTGCTTGTGGACCGCTTGTATGCCTTGTGTGGAGAACAGTCTATGCGAGTCCTTTGTGCATTCCAAAAACTGGGTTGCCCTTTTACTGAGCGGTAAAAAGTTCTTGATATATTCTGGATAAAGACTCTTATTAGATATATAATGTGCCTATGTTTTCTTCCATTCTGTGGGCTGTCTTTTTACTTTCTGGAGAGCCTCTTTTGATGTACAAACGTGTGTAATTTTGAGGAACTCCAGATTATCTGGTTTTTTTTCTTTCATTGCTTGTGTTTTAGTGTCAGATCTGAGAAACTATTGCTAAATGCAAGGTCATGAATCCCTTGGTTTATTCCAGAGTACCATCATCCCTCGGTATCCACTGGGCTAGGGTTTAAGTCTGGGGTTTGAGTCAGGGTTTAAGGGTCAGAGGTCAGGGTTTCAGAGTCAGGGTAGAGGGTCTAGGGGTCTGGGGTTAGGGTGTTAGGGTTCCTTAGGGTTAGGGTTAAGTTTAAGCATAACTGCCCCCCGTTGCCCTTCCTTTCTCTTCTCTGAGGTCTCCAGGATGGATAGGATTTGCCCAGGGTTACACATGAGTCAGGGAGTTGAGCTGGACCACTGTCTTTCTACCCTCCAGTCCTGGGCTCTGAGAGAAGAATGAAATGTCTGTACTGTCGCTGAGTGTTTCACATTGAACGCGATGTCAGTCACGGGTTGTGGAGGGTGTCTGGAGTCATGCATGGTTCTTTCCTGCCCTCCCATCTGGGAAAGGTGGTGTTGGCCCTGCTCTGCCTGGGCAGCCCCAGTTCCGGCAGAGTGCCCAGACAGGAGGGCACTCAGTGGACATGTGTGGATTAATGCAGGACTGGGTGTAGCAACCTGCCAGCTCCCTGCCTACTTGAGGGCTGCTGGGGCCCTCCTGGGGCTGCAGGCATCCTTTGTCCCATCCGAGTGGGTAGCAATAGACAATCAAGTCTCATGCAGGACAGTCCTTGACCTCTGACCATTCAGGCAGGCATCTGTGGTCCTCTAGCTCAGTTCAGCCTGGGCCCTGTCAAGACCCCATGGACAATTAGTGGCTGACCATGCTGCTGAGTAATGGGACAGCTACCTGGGCAGTGTAGACATTCCTTTGAGATGTTTCAGCTACCAACATCCATGTGGTTGAGAAAAGGGCCTCCCCCACAGCCGTCACAGCCTCGTAGCCTGCCAAGAGAGGTAATAACCCTCTAAATATTTGAGTGTGTCCCTGACACAACAACCATACAGCACACCATGGCCCTTCAATCCTTTGTCCTTTTAGGTGTTAGAAAATTTTTTTAATTATAATGCAATTTTATTAAGAATTTATGTTCATCAAGGCAGTCATAATAGTGTCTAAAAGCAATCCACGGGCAGAAAAATAATATTCATAGTATATTTATCTGACCAAGAACTTATACCCATGATATATTAAAAAGAACTCCTACAAATCAGTAATCTCTTGCAAATTCCACAACACATAAAAAACTGTACCAAAAGAGTTGAACCCTTCTCACAAGAGAATGTCCAAATGCTTAATAAACATAAAAAGATGTTGAACTTCATGAGCCACAAAGGAAATGAAAATTAAAACACCCACAATGGAAGATGATATATTTGTAATACAGTTGCATGGCACAAAACTGGTTCCCAGAGTATAATAAAGTATTTCTGAAAATCAAATCAGTAAGACAGACTCTACCCAATAGAAAAATGGGCAAAAGACTGGAACAGGCTTTTCACAGAGGAGAAGATCCAAAGAACCAATAAGCCAATAAAGGTGTTCAACTTCCCCCATCATCAGGGAAATACAAGTTAAAAGCCGGAATGAAATATTACAGCATAATGACTAGTCAAGTAAAGTCTACCAATAACAAGTGTGGGTAATAATTTAGAACTAGTTGTTAGAAATTTTGACATTCATATTCATTAAGAATCAAAGTTATGGGAGAAACTGGGCCTCCCAATGGGAAGTTCACACTGAGACTGCATTGTCCTGGAGAGCCATATGCATCCACGTGGCCTCTGGAGAGCCTACCAATTATGGGTTCCATGGCGTGGAATAATTCTTGAGCCTCCCGTTGCTTCATTGCACAAGAGTTTCCTTACCACCCTAGCAGTTGGTTTCTTCCCTTAGAAAAGGAGAGAGAAGAAACTGGAAAAGGAGCAGTATTGTTTTTCAGGGATGGGCAATTAATATGGCCAGGGATATGGCATAGCTCAAGGGCTCCCACCTCTCAGGGGCAGGAATGAGGTGTGTGTGTCTTCTGAGGGCACATGGGCTGTTCTGGGCCAGCCTCTGAGATGTGAGGACCTGATGCCAAGGCAGGAGACTTGAGTTTACCAACAAAAATGATCCTGCCTTTTCAGCAAGTGAAAGAACTTCTTGCAGTCTTGGGAGGACAGTAAGAGCACTGGATGAGTCGCTGCAGCCCCTGACCCTAAGTGAACCCCTTTCTTCCTCTTGTGTCAGATTCTGTGCTGTGCAGTGAGCTGTCATTGACATAGAATCTGCTGCTTTCTCCCAGCCAGCATCTGTTCTCAGGCCCAAGTGCCTCAGTTTTCCTATGGGAATTACATCCCACATGCTTCCAGTCCAGATAGTTCCAGAAGGATGAGCCCATGTTCCCCCCAGCTCGAAGATGGGTTTACAACCCACATCTAGCCAGTCCCATTTTCCATCTTCTGGTGATGGGTCAATGATGAGAGTTAAACCCAAGCCAGGCCAAAGGTATTCAAAACCATGACTTTTCTTAGAACCCAAGAAAAGAGAAAATTTTCTTGGAAAAAGGATGGTGAGTGGTTGTCAGCCTAGAATTGCTGTTGGCCCAAGGGCAGTGAGAGAGCCTGTGCCTGTGAATGGGGTCTCCCAAAGGCACTGAGCAGGACAAAGCTTTGGAGAGAAATAAGGTCACCCTGAGAGAGTATGAGACACTAGACCTGCCAGGTGCAAACTCATTCTTCAACTTGCCACTTGCAAGTATTAAATTATTTCTACCCTTACAATAAATAGTAATTTATTTTACTTCAGTAAGTGTGTCCATTCGCTGAGAATAACAAAAGTCCTAGTTGAAACATCTGAATCAATAATCCCTGGTCCATCCTCAGGTGTCCTAACTGGGTAGGCGTGGCTGGGGGAGGTGAAGACACTGAGTTGGGTCATAAACTAGGGGAGCTGGCAAACAGCTCTGTCCCTGCTCCTTCCCTGTCCCGGGACAGGGAAAGCCTGGAACAGTGATAGGATAACCAGTAGGGGAAGAGGTTCCTCAGTGGTTAATTGGCCTTTTTGTGTTTTCCTTCATTTAGGGTCCATTTTGGTAATGTGTTTTTACAAAGAAATCACCCATTTCCTCTAGATTTCCAGTTTGTTACAATAGGTTTCTCTTATTTGACTTTTAATTTTTCCAGTCTAATTTTCTACAGAATCATCACAAATAATGAACAAATATTGATACTTTATTTTTAACTGAGGTCTCTATTCATGTTCCCTGTGTTATACCTTTCCTTGTTCCAGGGTCTCGTAGGACATGGGGTCATCATGTCTGTTTAGTCTCTTCTGGGCTCTGACAGTTGCTCAGACTCTCCTTGTTTCCATGACCTTGACAGCGTGGAGGAGGGCTGCTCAGGTATTGTATGGACTGCCGGGCACTGGGATTTGCTCGGTGGTTTTGTCGTGGTTAGACTTGGCTTTGAAAAAGCAGGCCACAGAGGTGAAGTGCTTCCTCTTCACTCTATACCAAGAGGATGGTCTCTTAAGGAAACTTCTCCCTTATATTCTTAACTTTGGTCACCAGGCTGAGGTAGTGTTTGTCAAGTTTTCCCACAGTGAGGTTACTTCTTTCCCATGTCCATCCTGTGTGTCTTATGTAGGAGGAATTCACAATGCAGAAGCCACACTTGAGGAGAGAGGGGTGAGCTTCACATCCTTGATGGACAGCTGAGTGGCTCTATACATTGTTTAGAAGCTTTCTGCATAGGACATTTCTATTTAACACCATTCATCAAAAACTCTGTCACTTATTTTTTTTACCAGTTGGGACACGTGAATAATTATTGTAAACTTTTGGTCATAAGCCGGCTTTACATTATTAGACTGCTTAGTTCATTCTTGCTTTGGCTCTTGAGAGTGTCTTCTATTTGCTCCTGTTTCCATTTTACGTAAGTTTCTTTTGTAGGTTTTTAAAATTTTTGGTGCTTCTTTACTCTCTGATATTTTAAGATTATCCTGTTTCGTATATTTACTGTCTCAGTCCTAGCATCAGCCCTTTCTTCAAAGAGCCCTTGTTCCTTTTATTAGAGAATAGTATTAAAGACTTACATGTGGGAGCTAAATATGCTCAGCTGACAGTGCATGGAAATATATGCATGTATCCCAGCCTATGCATATACGCATAATCATAAAGGTTTCCATGTGGAACTATGTGTATCTCTGTTAGGCTAAAGATAGTTTATACTGATGTCTCCAACCTGATCTGTTATGACATGAATATTGTAACCTTCTCACTTTGTCTGTGACTTCCCACTCCAGTGGTTAGAAACCTGGCTTCCTCCATTTGTCGTTTATTAAATTCACTGCTTGTTCCATTCGATTGCTGATATAGTAGTTTCAGTACTGTTAGCTGCTACCCCTCCTGGGAAAGAACTTACAGAGTCCACTGTGTATATACGGCATATTTTGCCTTTGGCCTACAGAGTCCTCTCATTTCCAAAGTTAAGTTAGGTTGGCCCATTTTGCCCCACCACCAACAGTGAGTTTTTTTCATACTGTTCTAAATCAGTTAGATTGTTTGTTACATTCTGTATGCCAGTCTTTGACACTCCCATATCTGAAGTAACTAAATTTGAATAGATTATAATTTACTTGTTGGGCTGTAAAAAAAAAAAATCTGTGGGTGTAGACAAGTGCATAGTGACAGGTATTCACTACTGAAGTATCATACGGACCTTTCAATCACATATTCCACAAACTGTTTACCATGTCTGTTTTGCCTTTTCTAGAAAATGTCATATAAATGTGGTCATAGAGTGTGTAGCACTTCAGACTGGATTCTTTTACTTAGCAATATAAGTGTTAGGTTCATCTATTTTTTTTTTTGCATGGGTTGATGATTCATTCCTTTATATCTCTGAATATTATTGCATTGCATGTATAGGAGAGGAAAAATAATTTTCCCTCTACCCTTCTATGTTCTTCATTGAGATCCCCCTTGTAATGAAAGGGAGATGAACTGGAAAAAAACAATCAGAAGATTCATATACACCATACATACCTCCTGTATACTTGAAAGATACCCAGGCCATTACCTTAAAGGCTACCTTCAGCTAAGAACAGAAGAAAGATGTTAGGGAATGGAGGACGCCATTTAAGGGAGGTTTTAGGCAAAGCCCAGTAAACAAGGGGATGGTTGTTATGCAGATTTACATCCAGACCTATTTCATTGACAAGGTTTTTTTTTTAAATATTTATTTATTTGGCTGTACCGGGGTTAGTTGCGGCATGTGGGATCTAGCCCCCGTGACCAGGGATCGAACCCAGGCCCCTGCATTGGGAGTGTGGAGTCTTAACCATTGGACCACCAGGGAAGTCCTGACAAGTCTTTCTTTTTTTTTTTTTTTTTTTTTGCGTTACGCGGGCCTCTCACTGTTGTGGCCTCTCCCGCTGCAGAGCACAGGCTCCGGACACGCAGGCTCAGCGGCCATGGCTCACGGGCCCAGCCGCTCCGCGGCATGTGGGATCTTCCTGGACCGGGGCACGAACCCATGTCCCCTGCATCAGCAGGCAGACTCTCAACCACTGTGCCACCAGGGAAGCCCTGACAAGTCTTTCTTGATATTTAGTCATCATTCAATTCCTGGCCCAGAGAGGGACATACCCTTACAAATGGAGATATCCTTAATAAATGTAAATTTACCTCATAAAAGGGCATTTTCTGCTTGGTTTTCATAAATTCTCCTCGGTCTGCTCTTTTTAAAATTAATCAGTCTAAAATAATCCTTTTGTCAAAGGGACATATATTGGGGTGGTGTATTCTGCCCCCCTTGACATGGATGTGCCCTAATTTGCTTATGAATTCATCTACAGAAGGACATCCAGATATCTTTAAGTTTTTAGCCATTATGAATAGAGCTGCTGTGCATTACTTGATCCTAGTTTTTGTTTGAACACAGGTTTTCAAAGCAGTTGTCTAAATACAAGAGGTACGCTTCTTGGATCCTAAGGTGAGACTATTTAGATTTGGAAAAAACTGCCAAACCATCTTCCAAGCTTGGTTGTGCATGCAGTCCACCAGCATCTTGAGTATATTCTTGTCTGCTTTTTTAGTATGTGTATATCTTCTTTGGCCAGGTGTGTGTTTCAATCTTTGCCAAATTTTAATGGCACTGTTTGGTATAATTTGAGTACAAACCTTTTATCAGATATGTGTTTTGGAAATAGTTTCTTCCAGTTTGTGGTTTGGCTTTTGGTTTTCTGAATAAGTTCTTTCATAGAGTAGAAATTTTGAATTTTATAAAGTCCACATTATCAATTATTTTTCTTTTGTTGATTGACTTATGGTGTTATGTGTTTAAAAGGCATCACCAGACCCAAGGTCATGTAGATTTTCTTTTTTTAAAAAAAAAAAAAATTTATTTATTTATTTTTGGCTGCGTTGGGTCTTCATTGCTATACGTAGGCTTTCTCTAGTTGCGGCGAGCGGGGGCTACTCTTCGTTGCTGTGCGCGGGCTTCTCATTGTGGTGGCTTCTCTAATTGTGGAGCATGGGCTCTAGGTGTGCCGGCTTCAGTAGTTGTGGCACGTGGGCTCAGTAGTTGTGGTGCGTGGGCTCTAGAGCACAGGCTCAGTAGTTGTGGCCCATGGGCTTAGTTGCTCTGCGGCGTGTGGGATCTTCCCGGACCAGTGCTCGAACCTGTGTCCTGTGCATTAGCAGGCAGATTCTTAACCACTGCACCACCAAGGAAGTCCTAGATTTTCTTTTTCCTTTTAGAGTTTTTATAGTTTGGTAATTTAAATTTGTCTATGGGTACTTCGGATGCACAGGCTCAGCGGCCATGGCTCACGGGCCTAGCCGCTCCGCGGCACATGGGATCAGACCGGGGCACGAACCCGTGTCCCCTGCATCGGCAGGCAGACTCTCAACCACTGCGCCACCAGGGAAGCCCTATGGGCACTTTTGAGTGAATTTTGGTTTACATTGTAAAGTTTGTGTCTACATTCATTTCATTACGTATGGTTTCTAATTAATTGTTCCTTAACCATGTTTTGAGAAGATACAGTGGGATACTTGGCTCCATTTCAGTTTGGATTTCCAAACTTAGTATAAACAGCAGAACAGCATTGAGGATGAGGCCTCTGGGTTTGTGAGTGTGGCGCTCCCGGCACTTCTCTGATGTCCCACAGGGGGCTATGAACACACCTGTCTGACCCTGGGGGCACAGGTGCATCCGGCCCACAGACTTTGCTCTGTGACAAGATGACGGGAGCTTTGTCTCCTGTCGGGGCTTAGGTTTCTGGACCACGGGGCAGTGTCTATACTGACTGGAGCTGGCTTTTCTCAGGACCCACTGGTGAGGAGATGCCACAGGAGGAAACAATGAGAAAGTGTGGAGAATCTTCCTGTGCAGCTGACTGCGGGGTAGGTGGGGTGCATCTTCAGGGGACTCAGGAAAGAAAGGGTTTAATGTGGAATACTGTGGGCTTTTAGTTTTATGTGCAGTGTAGATGGTGACAAGTGTCGTTCTTTGGAGTCTGGTGTCTGGTTTTCCTGGTTCTGTTTGTTGATGGCTTTGGGTAGAATAAACATTTTAATAATAGTCATTTTTCTGATGCATGAGCATGGAATATTTTCTATTGTGTCTTTAATTTCATTATCAATGCTTTATAGTTTCCTGAGTGTAGGTCTTTCATGTCCTTGGTTAAATTTATTCCTAAATAGTTTGTTCTTTTTGATGGAGTTGTAAATGGGATTGTTTTCTTAATTTTTCTTTCTGATGGTTCACTAAGTGTATAGAAACAAAACTGATTTGTGCATATTGATTCCGTGTTTTGCAACTTAATTTATTCTTTTAACATTTTTTTGAAGTAATGTGAAAACTTTTAATGCTAAAATCTCACTGTTTCTACTGCATCCCAGGTAATCCGCAGGACCGAAGACTTGGTAGCTACTAATATACTCCTCTCATGGTGTCTTTTTTTAAAAAAATTATTTATTTAATTTATTTTTGGCTGCGTTGGGTCTTCGTTGCTGTATGCAGGCTTTCTCTAGTTGCGGCGAGAGGGGGGCTACTCTTCGTTGCAGTACGCGGGCTTCTCATTGCCGTGGCTTCTCTTGCTGTGATGCATGGGCTCTAGAGCGCAGGCTCAGTAGTTGTGGCCAACGGGCTTAGTTGCTCCGCGGCCTGTGGGATCTTCCCGTTCCGGGGGTTGAACGTATGTTCCATGCATTGGCAGACGGATTCTTAACCACTGCGCCACCAGGGAAGTCCCTCCCTCTGTGCCTCTTAATACCATGTGGACTCCTACAAAGGAAATACCAGTCACAATTTTGGTTGAACTTTGTCTGGGTAAGTCTTGGCCTCTATAACAAAGTTTGTTGACTGTCTTATCTGATTTTCTGATGGTACTCACATGGTTGTTTTGAAAAGTAATTTACTTTCCAGTAATTGAAAATGTACAGAAAAGGTTCAGTAATGGCAAAAGTACTCACATTTGCCACTTCACACAAAATGCTCACAAAACCATGACTCGTTCTGGAGAAGCCATGGGATAGGGAGAGGGACACTCTCCTGAGGAATCAACACATAACCCCTAAATGAGGAAACCATGATGTCTACATTAGAATTTAATACTCAGACCCACTTCAAGTTTCGCCTGTTGTCCCAACTGTATGAAAATATCCTATTCCATCCCGATCCAGTTTTCTCTTTCTGGACCCATGACTGAGTTTTTCCCTCATATGGACAACCTTGATCAGACAAGATGAGTATGGGATGTGGGTGGCCTTTTCTCTGTGGCTTGTTTCACCAAGGATGTTTTTAATGTTCATTTACGTTGTAAGAAATGTCAGCACTACACTTTTGTTTCTTTGTCATTAAAAATACAAAACGTGCCATTTACCATTTAATTCATTTTACGTATACAGTTTTGTGGTATTAATTACCTTCATATAGTTGCACAAACAAGTGAACTAACATGTGTACCTCCTGTGTGCATGGGAGATACCCAGGAAATTAAGTTACACCCTGACATGGCCCAAGACATCACCTTAAATACCATCTTCATCTAAAAGGAAAAAAAAAGGAAAGGTATAGTTGTTCCTGTCTACATTCATTGGATTGCATATGGTTTCCAATTGATTGTCGTATGACTAGTTTTGGAGAAGTCATGGGATAGTTGGCATCATTTCAGTTTGAATTTCCAAATTTAGTGGATTCTGCAGGCTTGATACAAGGTTTACAAACGTGATATTGGATCAGGACATCCCATGGTGTAATAGGTATTAATGGTTTGTTCAACAATTAAAGTTCTGTGTGATATGAGTACAAACTGGAGTAATCCTGGTTAGTTTCTATCTGTTATACATTTGACCCAGAATGAAAGGACAAGAAAAATAAGGCCTGCTTTATAAAAGTGTCTTCAAACTAATTGATGGTATAATCTCAACCTAATTTTTTAAAAATTTATTTCATTGAAGTATAGTTGACTTACAATGCTGTGTCAATTTCTGCTGTACAGCAAAGTGATTCATATATATATATATATATACACACACACACATTTGCTGTTTATTACATATATACATATGGTTTATTACAGGGTACTGAATATAGTTTCCTGTGCTGTACAGTAAGACCTTGTTGTTTATCCATCCTATATATAATGGTTTGCATCTGCTAATCCCAAACTCCCAATCCATCCCTCCCCTGTCTTCCCCTTGGCCACCACAAGTCTGTTTTCTATCGCTGTAAGTCTGTTTCTGTTTTGTAGATTCATTTGTGTCTTATTTTAGATTTCACATATAAATGATATATGTTCCTTGTCGTTCTCTGTCTGACTTCACTTAATATGATAACTTCTAGGTCCATCCATGTAGATGCAAATGACATTATTTCACTCTGTTTTATGGCTGAGCAATATCCCATTGTATATATTTATCACATCTTCTTTATCCATTCATCTGTTGATGACATACGGGTTGCTTTCATATCTTGGCTATTGTGAATAGTGGTGCTATGAACATAGTGGTGCATGTATGTTTTCGAATTATAGTTTTGTCTGGATATGTGCCCAGGAGTGGGATTTCTGGTTCATATGACAATTCTATTTTTATTTTATTTATATTTTTATAAATTTATTTATTTTATTTTTTATTTTTGGCTGCATTGGGTCTTCGTTGCTGTGCATGGGCTTTCTCTGGTTACGGCAAGTGGGGGCTACTCTTGGTTGCAGTGTGTGGGCTTCTCATTGCGTTAGCTTCTCTTGCTGGGAGCACGGGCTCTAGGCACTCAGGCTTCAGTAGTTGTGGCATGTGGGCTCCGTAGTTGTGGTTCGTGGGCTCTAGAGCGCAGGCTCAGTAGTTGTGGCATGTGGGCTCCGTAGTTGTGGTTCGTGGGCTCTACAGCACAGGCTCAGTAGTTGTGGCATGTGGGCTCCGTAGTTGTGGTTCGTGGGCTCTAGAGCACAGGCTCAGTAGTTATGGCACATGGGCTTTGTTACTCCGCAGCATGTGGGATCTTCCTGGGCCAGGGCTCGAACCTGTGTCCCATGCATTGGCAGGCGGATTCTTAACCACTGTGCCACTAGGGAAGCCCCAGCAACTCTATTTTTAGTTTTTTTAGGAACCTCCATACTGCTTTTAATAGTGGTTGCACCAATTTACATTCCAACCAACAGCGTAGCAGGGTTTCCTTTACTCCACACCCCCTCCAGCATTTATTTGTAGACTTTTTATTGATGACCATCTTGCCTGCTATGAGGTGATACCTCATTGTAGTTTTGATTTGCATTGTTCTAATAATTAGCGATGTGGAGCATCTTTTCATGTGCCTATTGGCCATCTGTATGTCTTCTTTGGAGAAATGTCTATTTAGACCTTCTGCCCACTTTCTGATTTTTTTTTCAGTTGTATGAGCTGTTTGTATATTAGGCCCTTGTTGGTCACATCATCTTCAAATATCTTCTCCCAAACAATCAGCACAGGTGCTGGGACAGCTGGATACCCACACGCAGAAGAATAAAGTCGGACCCTTACCTCCCCCCCGATCCCGTATACAAAATCAACACAAAATGGATCAAAAGCCTAGATGCAAGAACCAAAATTATAAAACTCTTAGAAGAAAACATGAGAGTAAATCTTCATGACCTTGGATTTGGTCATGATTTCTTACAGCTACCAAAAGCACAAGCAACAAAAGACAAAATAGATGAATTGGACTTCCTCAAGATGAAAAACAGTTGTGTATAAAAGGAGCAAGGAATACAATAATCCACCATCCAAAATGGCCCAAGATGTTTGCAAACCATGTATCTGATAAAGGACTGTAGCCCAGCAGCCAAGCCCCCGGTGGTCCAGGGGAGTGTCTGTGCAGCCCCTCCCGTCCTCAGTGATCAGGGGATTTCAGGCCCCACAGAACCCGAGGGGTGGACACGGGTCATCCTCAGCACCCTCAGGGAGTGAGAGCTGGATGGTTTTGAGCCCAGATGCACTCCCATTACTGCCCTCAAAGGCTGAAGGCTTCAGCATGCCTCCAGAAGGACACAGAGTATTTGCAAGTCTATGAGAACCAAGAGAACTGTCTTAACTTTTCTGAAAAGGGTATCTTATTATTTCACAACATGACCATTCTCAATCTGGCTCTCAGGGTGCCCTCCCAACTTCTTGATTTCTCTGAGAGTGGCCATGGGGGTTTGGCTGTCCCCAGTCCCCACACCAGGTGACAAGGCCAGTGGGGCCAGACCCTGGTGGTCCTTAGCTTCGCTGGAGACTAACCCAGACTCTCAGCCTGCGATTGAATGTGGACGCCACTGCTTCTCCCCGTCACCGATTCTCATCTCCTCCTCTGTCTCTCTTCCTCTTGCTTCTCAGTCTCAGATTTACCTGCTGGTCACCACTCACAGCTCCTGCAGAGCCCAGAGATTTCTCCTTGAAGGAAAGGTTCTGGAAAATCAGAGGGAAAATAAAGGACGCAGCTGATTCCCACCTGTGCTGATGCCCAAGAGGGTGATGAGAATGAGTGTTTTCATTAGAATTTTAAATCCTCCAAGTAATAGATCATTGGGCGGGCATGCTGTGTCTTTCTGCTCATTCTAATAATGTCATTCCTGAATTTTAATGTGGCAAATAATTTATATTATAAATATGCTAGGGGGAGATCAGTTTTAAAAATGTTAAAGGTAACTCTAAGAGTTTTTACAACAAACAAGGACACAGAACTCTGTGTCCAGACACTGGCTGAGCGATTCCTACCCTGAGCCTCAGTCCCCTGGCAGGCAGAGTGGCCATGACCCTCCTCCTGCAGGTGAGCCTACTCAGGCACATCCCACATGGGACCACTGCATCGCAGAATCTGAGTGGCCAATGGCAGGCAGCTGGCTAGAGATGCGGACAAGAGAACACTGCCCAGCAGCCTGGGACAACCCCGGGGTGAGGCCTTAGTAAGGGCCAGCATCAGGTCATTAGTTATGGCCAGCATATCAGGGCTGGAGTTAGGACCAGTGTCAGGGCATTAGTGAGGAATATAATTAGGGTGTTAGTTAGGTAAGGAGTCAGGTCATTAGTTACAGGTAGAGGCTTCATCAAGGCCTTAGTTAAGAAGAACATGGGGGCTTCAGTTAGGGCCAGCAACCAGGCCTTAGTTAAGGACAGTGTCAGGACCTCAGAAAACTTGAGGGCCTTAGTATAAGACAGTTCAGGCCGTTAGTTAAGGACACATCAGAGACTTTCTTAGGGACATATTCAGGGCCTTGGTAATGGTCAGGATCAGAACATTATTTAGTGACAGTATATGCTATGAGGGACAGCGTCAGGGCCTCAGTCAGAGATAACTTACGGCCTTAGTAAGAGAGAGTTCAGGCCGTTAGTGAGAGATATCGTAAGAGACTTTCCTAGGGACATATTCAGGGCCTTAGTTATGGACAGGATCAGGGTGATAGTGTCGGATATCTCAGTCTATTAGGGTCACCGTCAGGGACTTAGAAATAGTTCACGCTGTTCCTTAGGTATATTCTCATGGACTTAACGCCAGAATCAGAGCTGTAGGTAAGGCCAGTGTCAGGGTGTTATTGTGGGTTGTCCGCAGCTATTAGGGCCATTGTCAAGGCATTAGTTAGGGGCAGCTTCAGGGCCTTAGTAAGGGACAGCATCAGGGCCTCTGCTAGAGAAAACTTGAGACCCCTAGTAAGAGACAGTACAGGTGTTAGGGACACTTTCAGGGCCTTAGTTAGGGACAGTGTCAGGGACTTAGGGATAGCGTCAGGGCATTAGTTATTGACAGTATCAGGGCCTACGTTAGGGACAGTGTCAGTATCTATTTAGGGACATGTCAAGGCCTTAGGGCCAGTGTCATAGCGTAATTAGGGAAAAAGTTAGGCCATTAGTTAAAGACAGACTTAGGGAATTAGAGACAGTGTCATGGCCTTAGTTAGGACCAGTGTCAGGACATTAGCTAGGGATAGTGTCAGGACCTTAGTTATTGACAGCATCAGGGCCTACATTAGGGACAGCATCAGCGTCTAGTTAGGGTCAGCATCAGGGCCTTAGTTAGGGACAGTGCCTCAGCCATTATGAGAATAAAACATTCTGATGTTTATAAACTACCAAGTCTCTGGTATTTCATTTTAGCAGCCAAAGAGCTGGCTGAGGATAAATGTCTCTGAGCTTGAGTACCTGTCAAGAGAAAACTTCAAATCTCAAAACAAAAGAGAAAATGGGCTGGAAAGAAACCAACAGAACAAAATAATAATTGTGGAACAACTAAAAATGCTATAACATACACATAATGGGTACAGCAAGAGAAAAATAAAGATGGAAAATGGAAAACAAATATATTTTTTTGTGGTACGTGGGCCTCTCACTGTTGTGGTCTCTCCCGTTGCAGAGCGCAGGCTCAGCGGCCGTGGCTCACAGGCCCAGCTGCTCCACGGCATGTGGGATCTTCCCAGACTGGGACATGAACCCATGTGCCCTGCATCGGCAGGCGGACTCTCAACCACTGCGCCACCAGGGAAGCCCAAGAAAATATTTTTTAAATGACTGAGAATTTCCTCAAATGAATGTCTGACACCAAAAACACAATGTGGGAACTTAGACAAAAATGTGAATAGTAAAGAAAACTACTGACTAATATCTCTCCGGAACTTAGATGCAAAACTCCTCAAAAAAGTATTAACGAATAGAATCCAATAATGTTTTGACAGAATTGTATACCATGAATGAGAAGGATTTACCCCAGGTATGCAAGGCCTGTTCCGCATTCTAAAATCAAATAATTACAGCCATCATATTAACAACCTAAAGAAGAAAACTATATTATCATATCAATAGATGCAGAAGACTTTTTTAAAAAGTTCAGCACTCATTCTTCATGAAAACTCTCAGTAAAATAGAAATAAATAGGAGTTTTCTCAAGTTGATAACAAAAATCTACAAAAACTTTCACCTCACATTGTGCTTAGTGGTAAAAAATATGAAACTTTCCCACTAAATTCAGTTAAAAATCAAGGATATCCCTTGCTCATGCAATAAGGCAAGAAAAGAAATAAAATACAGATTGGGTATGAAAGAAGAAAAGCAGCTCAGTGTAAAAGTGGACCAAAAAAAAAAAAAGTGGACCAACACAATTTAAAGCCACCTCACCAGAGAATACACACACTTTGCATGTAAGTATATGGAAGAATAATCCAGATTACATGCTGTCATTAAAATGCAAATAAAAAATACAATGATACACCACTACGTAACTCTTAGACTGGCCAAAATGTGGAACAATGACAGCAACAAATGCTGTAGAGGATGTGGAGCAATAGGAACTCTCGTTTGTTGCTGGTGGAAATGATAATAGATCTACTTTGGAAGACAGATTGACACTTTCTACAACATTGAACATACTCTTACTGTACAATCCAGAAAGTGTTCTAATGGATGTATACTGAAAGGAGTTAAAAACATTTGTCCACGCAAAATCTGAATATGGATATTTTTAGCACCTTGATTCAATATTGCCAAAATGTGAATGAAACCAAGGTGTCCTTCAGTAGATAAATGGAAAAATATACTCTAGTATATTCTGGGAATGAAATAATATTCAGCACTAAAGCAGTAAGCTATCAAGCCATAAAAATATATGGGAAATTGTTCTCTCTCTTTTGAAGTATAAATGATTTAAAATAATGTTAGTTTCTGTTGTACAGCATGCTGATTTTTTTTGCAGGTTATAGTCCATTACAGGTTATTATAAGGTATTGAATAAAATTCCCTGTGCTATACAGTAAATCCTTGTTGCTTATCTATGTTAAGTATAATAGTTTGTATATGTTAATTCCATACCCTAATTTGTTCCTTTTCCCCTCCCTTTCCCCTTTGGTAACCATAAGTTTGTTTTATCTGTCTGTGAGTGTGTTTTTCTTTTGTACATAAATTTATGTATTATTTTTTTAGATTCCACCTATATGTGATCATACAGTATTTGTATTCCTCTGTCTTATTTCATTAAGCATAATGTCCACTAGGTCCATCCATGTTGCTTTAAATAGCATTATTTTATTATTTTTTATGGCTGAGTAATATTCCATTATACATGTACATACACCACATCTTTTTTTTCTTAACATCTTTATTGGAGTATAATTGCTTTACAATGGTGTGTTCGTTTCTGCTTTATAACAAAGTGAATCAGATATACATATACATATATCCCCATGTCTCTTCCCTCTTGCATTTCCTTCCCTCCCACTCTCCCAATCCCACCCCTCTAGGTGGTCACAAAGCACTGAGCTGATCTCCCTGTGCTATGTGGCTACTTCCCACTAGCTATCTATTTTACGTTTGGTAGTGTATATATGTCCATGCCACTCTCTCACTTTGTCACAGCTTACCCTCCCCCCCCCCATATCCTCAAGTCCATTCTCTAGTAGGTCTGTGTCTTTCTTCCTGTCTTGCCCTTAGGTTCTTCATGACCATTTTTTTAGATTCCATATATATGTGTTAGCATACGGTATTTGTTTTTATTTTTCTGACTTACTTCACTCTGTATGACAGGCTCTAGGTCCATCCATCTCACTACAAATAACTCAATTTCGTTTCATTTTATGGCTGAGTAATATTCCATTGTATATATGTGCCACATCTTCTTTATCCATTCATTTGTTGATGGACACATAGGTTGCTTTCATGTCCTGCCTATTGTAAATAGAGCTGCAATGAACATTTTGGTACATGACTCTTTGAATTATGGTTTTCTCGGGGTATATGCCCAGTAGTGGGATTGCTGGGTCATATGGTAGTTCTATTTGTAGTTTTTTAAGGAACCTCCATACTGTTCTCCATAGTGGCTGTACCAATTCACATTCCCACTAGCAGTGCAAGAGTGTTCCCTTTTCTCCACACCCTCGCCAGCATTTATTGTTTCTAGATTTCTTGATGATGGCCATTCTGACTGGTGTGAGATGATATCTCATTGTAGTTTTGATTTGCATTTCTCTAATGATTAATGATGTTGAGCATTCTTTCATGTGTTTGTTGGCACTCTGTGTATCTTCTTTGGAGAAATGTCTATTTAGGTCTTCTGCCCATTTTTGGATTGGGTTTTCTTTTGATATTAAGCTGCATGAGCTGCTTGTAAATTTTGGAAATTAATCCTCTGTCAGTTGCTTCTATTGCAAATACTTTCTCCCATTCTGAGGGTTGTCTTTTGGTCTCGTTTATGGTTTCCTTTGCTGTGCAAAAGCTTTGAAGTTTCATTAGGTCCCATTTGTTTATTTTTGTTTTTATGTCCATTTCTCTAGGAAGTGGATCAAAAAGGATCTTGCTGTGATTGATGTCATACAGTGTTCTGCCTATGTTTTCCTCTAAGAGTTTGATAGTTTCTGGCCTTACATTTAGGTCTTTAATGCATTTTGCGTTTATTTTCTGTATGGTGTTAGGGAGTGTTCTAATTTCATTCTTTTACATGTAGTTGTCCAATTTTCCCAGCACCACTTACTGAAGAGGCTTTCTTTTCTGCACTGTATATTATTGCCTCCTTTATCAAAGATAAGGTGACCATATGTGTGTGGGTTTATGTCTGGGCTTTCTATCCTGTTCCATTGATCTATATTTCTGTTTTTGTGCCAGTACCATACTGTCTTGATTACTGTAGTTTTGTAGTATAGTCTGAAGTCAGGGAGCCTGATTCCTCCAGCTCCATTTTTCTTTTTCTCAAGATTGCTTTGGCTATTCGGGGTCTTTTGTGTTTCCATACAAGTTGTGAATTTTTTTGTTTTAGTTCTGTGAAAAGTTCCACTGGAAGTTTGATAGGGATTGCATTGAATCTGTAGATTGCTTTGGGTAGTAGAGTCATATTCACAATGTTTATTCTTCCAATCCAAGAACATGGTATATCTCTCCATCTATTTGTATCATCTTTAATTTCTTTCATCAGTGTCTTATAATTTTCTTCATATAGGTCTTTTGTCTCCTTAGGTTTATTCCTAGATATTTTATTCTTTTTTTTTGCAATGGTAAATGGGAGTGTTTTCTTAATTTCACTTTCAGATTTTTCATCATTAGTGTATAGGAATGCCAGAGATTTCTGTGCATTAATTTTTTATCCTGCTACGTTACCAAATTCATTGATTAGCTCTAGTAGTTTTCTGGAAGCATCTTTAGGATTCTCTATGTATAGTATCATGTCATCTGCAAACAGTGAGAGCTTTATTTCTTTTTTTCCAATTTGGATTCCTTTCATTTCTTTTTCTTCTCTGATTGCTGTGGCTAAAACTTTCAAAACTATGTAGAGGGGCTTCCCTGGTGGCGCAGTGGTTGAGAGTCCACCTGCCGATGCAGGAGACACGGGTTGGTGCCACAGTTTGGGAAGATCCCACATGCCGCGGAGCAGCTGGGCCCATGAGCCATGGCCACTGAGCCTGCATGTCTGGAGCCTGTGCTCTGCAACAGGAGAGGCCACAGCAGTGAGAGGCCCGTTTACCCACACCCCCCAAAAAAAGCTATGTAGAATAATAGTGGTGAGAGTGGGCAACCTTGTCTTGTTCCTGATCTTAGTGGAAATTTTTTCAGTTTTTCACCATTGAGGACAATGTTGGCTGTGGGTTTGTCATATATGGCGTTTATTATTTTGAGGAAAGTTCCCTCTTTGCCTACTTTCTGGAGAGTTTTTTTTTAATCATAAATGGATGTTGAATTCTGTTGAAAGCTTTCTCTGCAACTATTGAGATGATCATATGATTTTTCTCCTTCAATTTGTTATTATGGTGTATCATGTTGATTGATTTGCGTATATTGAAGAATCCTTCCATTCCTGGGATAAACCCCAATTGATCATGGTGTATGATCCTTTTAATGTGCTGTTGGATTCTGTTTACTAGTATTTTGTTGAAGATTTTTGCATCCATATTTATCAGTGATATTGGACTGTAGTTTTCTTTCTTTGTGACATCTTTGTCTGGTTTTGGTATCAGGGTGATTATGGCCTCATAGAAAGAGTTTGGGAGTGTTCCTCCCTCTGCTACATTTTGGAAGAGTTTGAGAAGGATAGGTGTTAGCTCTTCTCTTAATGTTTGATAGAATTCGCCTGTGAAGACATCTGGTGCTGGGCTTTTGTTTGTTGGAAGATTTTTAATCAGTTTCAATTTCAGTGCTTGTGATTTGTCTGTTTATATTTTCTATTTCTTCCTCGTTCAGTCTCAGAAGGTTGTGCGTGTCTAAGAATTTATCCATTTCTTCCAGGTTGTCCATTTTATTGGCATAGAGTTGCTTGTAGTAACCTCTCATGATCCTTTGTATTTCTGCAGTGTCAGTTGTTACTTCTCCTTTTTCATTTCTAATTCTGTTGATTTGAGTCTTCTCCCTTTTTTTCTTGCTTAGTCTGGCTAATGGTTTATCAACTTTGTTTATCTTCTCAAAGAACCAGCTTATAGATTTATTGATCTTTGTTATCCTTTCCTTCATTTCTTTTTCATTTGTTTCTGATCTGATTTTTATGATGTCTTTCCTTCTGCTAACTTTGGGGATTTTTTGTCCTCCTTTCTCTAATTGCTTTAGGTGTAAGGTTAGGTTGTTTATTTTAGATGTTTCTTGTTTCTTAAGGTAACATTGTATTGCTATAAACTTCCCTTTTAGAACTGCTTTAGCTGCATCCCATAGGTTTTGGGCAGTCGTGTTTTCATTGTCATTTGATTCTAGGTATTTTTTGATTTCCTCTTTGATTTCTTCAGTGATCTCTTGGTTATTAAATAGTGTATTGTTTAGCACCCATGTGTTTGTATTTTTTACAGATTTGTTTCCTGTAATTGATATCTAGTCTCATAGCGTTGTGGTCGGAAAAGATACTTGATACGATTTCAATTTCCTTAAATTTACCAAGGCTTGATTTGTCACCCAAGATATGGTCTCTCCTGGAGAATGTTCCATGAGCACTTGAGGAGAATGTTTATTCTGTTGTCTTTGGATGGAATGTCCTATAAATAACGATTAAGTCCACCTTGTTTAATGTATCATTTAAAGCTTGTGTTTCCTTCTTTATTTTTATTTTGGATGATCTGTCCATTGGTGAAAGTTGGGTGTTAAAGTCCCCTACTATGATTGTGTTACTGTCAATTTCCCCTTTTATGGCTGTTAGTATTTGCCTTATGTATTGAGGTGCTCCTGTGTTGGGTGCATAAATATTTACAATTGTTATATCTTCTTCTTGGATTGATCCCTTGACCATTATGTAGTGTCCTTCTTTGTCTCTTGTAATAGTCTTTGTTTTAAAGTCTATTTTGTCTGGTATGAGAATTGCTACTCCAGCTTTCTTTTGATTTCCATTTGCATGGAATATCTTTTTCCAGCCCCTCACTTTCTGTCTGTATATGTCCCTAGGTCTGAGGTGGGTCTCTTATAGACAGCATATATACAGGTCTTGTTTTTGTATCCATTCAGCCAGTCTATGTCTTTTGGTTGGAGCATTTAATCCATTTACATTTAAGGTAATTATTGATATGTATGTTCCTATTACCATTTTCTTAATTGCTTTGCGTTTGTTATTGTAGGTCTTTTCCTTCTCTTGTTTCCTGCTTAGAGAAGTTCCTTTAGCATTTGTTTTAAAGCTGGTTTGATGGTGCTCAATTCTCTTAGCGTTTGCTTGTCTATAAAGGTTTTAATTTCTCCATCAAATCTGAATGAGATCCTTGCTGGGTAGAGTAATCTTGGTTGTAGGTTTTTCCCCTTCATCACTTTAAATATGTCCTGCCACTCCCTTCTGGCTTGCAGAGTTTCTGCTGAAAGATGAACTGTTAACCTTATGGGGATTCCCTTGTGTGTTATTTGTTGTTTTTCCCTTGCTGCTTTTAATATTTTTTCTTTGTATTCAGTTTTGGATAGTTTGATTAACATGTGTCTTGGCGCGTTTCTCCTTGGATTTATCCTGTATGGGACTCTGTGCGCTTCCTGGACTTGATTAACTATTTCCTTTCCCATATTAGGGAAGTTTTCAACTATAATCCCTTCGAATATTTTGTCAGTCCGTTTCTTTTCCTCTTCTTCTTCTGGGACCCCTATAATTCAAATGTTGGTGTGTTTAATGTTGTCCCAGAGGTCTCTGAGACTGTCTTCAATCTTTTTCATTCTTTTTTCTTCATTCTGCTTTGCAGTAGTTATTTCCACTATTTTATCTTCCAGGTCACTTATCTGTTCTCCTGCCTCAGTTAATCTGCTCTTGATCCCTTCTAGAGAATTTTTAATTTTATTTATTGTGCTGTTCATCACTGTTTGTTTGCTCTTTAGTCCCTCTAAGTCCTGTTAAACTTTTCTTGTATTTTCTCCATTCTATTTCCAAGAGTTTGGATCATCTTTACTGTCATTACTCTGAATTCTTTTTCAGGTAGACTGCCTATTTCCTCTTTATTTGTTAGGTCTGGTAGGGTTTTGCCTTCCTCCTTCATCTGCTGTGTGTTTCTCTGTCTTCTCATTTTGCTTAACTTACTGTGTTTGGGGTCTCCTTTTCACAAGCTGCAGGTTCATAGATTCCGTTGTTTTTGGTGTCTGTCCCCAGTGGCTATGGTTGGTTCAGTGGATTGTGTAGGCTTCCTGGTGGAGGGGACTAGTGCCTGTGTTCTGGTGGATGAGGCTGGATCTTGTCTTTCTGGTGGGCAGGTCCACATCTGGTGGTGATTTTGGGGGTGTCTATGGGCTTATTATGATTTTAGGCAGTGTCTCTGCTAATGGATAGGGTTGTGTTCCTGTCTTGCTAGTTGTTTGGCAAAGGGTGTCCAGCCCTGTAGCTTGCTGGTTCTTTGAGTGGAGCTGGGTCTTGGCATTGAGATGGAGATGTCTGGGAGATTTTCACCATTTGATATTACATTGATCTGGGAGGTCTCTTGTGGACCAGTGTCTTGAACTTGGCTTTCCCACCTCAGAGGCACAGCCCTGATACCTGGCTGGAGCACCAAGAGCCTGTCATCCACACGGCTCAGAATAAAAGGGACAAAAATGGGCTTCCCTGGTGGCGCAGTGGTTGAGAGTCCACCTGCTGATGCAGTTGACACAGGTTCATGCCCTGGTCTGGGAAGATCCCACATGCCACAAAGTGGCTGGGCCCGTGAGCCATGGCCACTGAGTCTGCGCATGCGGAGCCTGTGCTCCGCAACGGGACAGGACACAACAATGAGAGGCCCACGTACCGCAAAAAAAAAAGGGGAAGGAAAAAAAAGAAAAATAAAGTAAAATAAAATAAAGTTATTAAAATAAAAAAATAATTATTAAAAATTTTTTTAAGTAATGAAAAAAAGAAAGAAGAGAGCAACCAAACCAAAAAACAAATCCACCAATGATAACAAGTGCTAAAACCTATACTAAAAAACAGAAGAAAAGAAAAACAAAAAGACGGACAGACAGAACCCTAGGACAAATGGTAAAAGCAAAGCTATACAGAAAAAATCACACACAGAAGCATACACATACACACTCACAAAAGAGGTAAAGGGAGAAAAAAAATATATCGTTGCTCCCAAAGTCCACCTCCTCAATTTGGGTTGATTTGTTGTCTATTCAGGTATTCCACAGATGCAGGGTGCATCTAGTTGATTGTGGAGATTTAATCCACTGCTCCTGAGGCTGCTGGGAGAAATATTCCTTTCTCTTCTTTGTTCCCACAGCTCCTGGGGTTCAGCTTTGGATTTGTCCCTGCCTCTGCATGTAGGTCACCTGAGGCCATCTGTGCTTCACTCAGACAGGATGGGGTTAAAGGAGTAGTTGCTTCAGGGGCTCTTGCTCACTCAGGCCGGGAGGAGGGAGGGGTACAGATGCGGGGTGAGCCTGCGGCGGCAGAGGCCAACATGACGTTGCAGCAGCCTGAGGCATGCCATGTGTTCTCCCTGGGAAGCTGTCCGTGGATCATGGGACCCTGGCAGTGGTGGGATGCATAGGCTCTCGGAGGCTAGGTGTGGATAGTGACCTGGGCTTGCACACAGGCTTCTTCGTGATGCAGCAGCAGCCTAAGCGTTTCTGGGGTCTGCACTGATAGCTGTGGCTCACGCCCATCTCTGGAGCTCATTTAGGTGGTGCTCTGAATCCCCTCTCCTCACGCACCAGAAAAAGACTTGCCTCTTCGGCAGCCCCAGACTTTTTCCCAGACTCCCTCCCAGCTAGCCGTGGTGTAATAGCCCCTTTCAGGCTGCATTCACGCAGCTAACCGCAGTTCTCTTCCTGGGATCCGACTTCCGAAACCCGAGCCTCAGCTCCCAGCCTCCGCCCGCCCCAGCGGGTGAGCAGACAAGCTTCTCCTGCTGGTGAGTGCTGGTCGGCACCGATCCTCTGGGCAGGAATCTCTCCGCTTTGCCCTCCGCACCCTTGTTGCTACGCTCTTCTCCATGGCTCCAAAGCTTCCTCCCTCTGCCACCCACAGTCTCTGCCCGTGAAGGGCTTTCCTAGTGTGTTGAAACTTTTCCTCCTTCACAGCTCCCTCCCACTGGTGCAGGTCCCGTCCGTGTTCTTTTGTCTCTGTTTTTAATTTTTTCTTTTGCCCTACCCAGGTACGTGGGGAGTTTCTTGCCTTTTGGGAGGTCTGAGGGCTTCTGCCAGCGTTCAGCAGGTGTTCTGTAGGAGTTGCTCCACGTGTAGATGTATTTCTGGTGTATCTGTGGGGAGGAAGATGATCTCCGCATCTTACTGTTCCGCCATCTTGAAGCTCCTTCTCCAAGGATTTTAAAAGCACTGTTCACAGCTGACTTGGTTTTCAGTTCCCTAAACAGCAGTTTTGAGCTGTCCAAGCTATTTAAATTATTCTGCTTAACTAAGACAAAACTCTATTCTTTTGAAAAACTAACATGAATTCAGAGAATATGCTTTTCGCCTCATTCCATCAATCTGCTGCGCACTTGGCAGATACAGGATTGAATACACCAGACACCTCTGACTCTCTGGCCCAAACTGGGTCCCTTCACAGAAGGGACATAGGTCTGCCATCAGTATCCGATTGTGAACTTACATCCTGGTTGGGTGGCACAGTGGCCAGACACTGTGGCATGCTCTCTGCACTATGACTGCCTTTGTTTACACCAGAGGCAGGATTCTGGACTCAGAAATATCTTGTTTGAATCTTGGGCTCACAGTTTACTCACCGCAGTCCTGTGTGAGTGTTTGAACCTGGAAAACAGGGCAGGTGGTTGTGAATGTGGAACATATAAAACCAGTGGTAGTTTTGATGGTGGGCTGTACTCCATCCTGTGCCCAAGCTCTCCAGAGTTCTCCCCAAACATCTATCTTCCCTTTTCTTCCGAGCCTGTTCCTTCTGTCTACACATCCCTGACCTAAGCAGAAGGGTCTCACTTACTTATCTGTTGCACCATCAGTGATCACAACCTGTATGCTCAGAGCTATGTTCAGTGCTGGGATCAACGTGAAACTCCTGACTTTTGAAGGTGCAAGTATCAGGGGCAGATTCTGAGTTCATACAGGGTCAGGTAACTTAAAGTTTGTGGAGCTGATTTAAAGCTGTTCAGTGAGGTACAAGGGTCAGCTGGTTGATTTAAAGCCTGATCACGTGACTTGCAGGGTGGTGGTGTGGAGAAGCCCCAAAATGTTGATTTTCTCTCTCTTTCCCAGAACATTATATTTATAACTTTTTTTTATGACTTAGAAAACTAGAGCTGTTTCTCCCTGGACACAAAAGGATAAAAATACAGTATTTCAGGTTCATTTTAGGAAAAAAAAAACTTATCAGGGTAAGGTGATGGCGACATGGTCAAGATCAAATGTCCTGGTGGCAAACTAGGGAAAATCATAGAAGATACCAGGCCTGTTGTCTGTCAGCTTGGCAATGATGCTTGAGGAATGACCAATGTGCGTGAGTGCAGCTGGTGAGGGAATAATGATATCCTCATCCTGTCCTTTTTCTGGTCCAAAAGTTGAGAGAAAGGAGCTCAGTACAGAGCTCTTGATGTAAGGCTGTGCACGGCAGATGGCCCTCATATCAAGTGTCTTGAGTGGTGGATGACTTATGACAACAAGTTCTTGACAAATTTTTTAGTGACTGTGTGGACAGTAATTGGTTTGGAAGGATGCTGTGGGAGAAGACACCACAAATATACAGTATATTCAAATTGCCTCTCAGTCAAGAGAAAATATAGAAGCAACCAAATAAAAATATTTGGAACCTATGAAATTAAATTTCACTGAAAAAGAAATAAAAACAATCATTTTACATATGAAGAGGCAGGGAACCCCAATGATGGTCAGGGAAAATAAATTACAATGCCAATGTAATCAGTTTATTTTCCATTATATTGAAAACTTAAAGTGCTGTTGTAGCATCTGTTGTCATCATCAGAGGAAACAAGACATCTGATGTACTCTTACAGGGAGTAGATATAATTAATATCCCTTCTGAGGCAGTTTATCTCCTCTTTTGCTTCTTCAGGATCTGGGCTTTAGGGGTTCTGTGGGGCTGATGTTTGTGTAATGACCTTGATATTTCCTGTGTACTTGGGCCTCTGGTCAGTCTCCTTCAGGCATTGATAATTTGATATTGCTACAATTTATGTCAAGGAGTGTTCTCCCTATGTTCTCTCCTACGAGTTTTATGGTTTGGTGTATTACCTTTAGGTGCTCAATCCATTTTGACTTTTGTGTCTGGTGTGAGGAAATGTTATGAATTCATTATTTTACATGTAGCCCTCCAGTTTTCCCAATACAACTTATTTAAGAGAGTGTCTTTTCTCCATTGGATATTCTTGCCTCCTTGGTGGTAGATTTATTCACCATTAAGTGTGTGGGTTCCTTTCTGGGCTCTCTATTCTATTCCCTTGATCTATGTGTCTGTTTTGTGATTATTGTAGCTTTGTAGTCAGGGTGCATTCTATCTCCAGCTTTGGTCTTTTTTTTCAGGATTGCTTTGGCAGTGTGAGTATTTTGTGGTTCTATATTTATTTTGGGATTAGTTGTTTATGAACAGTTTCATGGGTATTTTGATAGGGATTGCTTTAAATCTGTAGGTTGCTTTGAGCAATAGGGCTCTTTTAAAAGGATTAATTCTTCTGATCCAAGAGCATGGGCTATCTTTTCATTTATTTGTGTCATCTTCAATTTCCTTCATCACTGTCTTATAATTTTTAATATATAAATCTTTCACCTCCATGGTTAAATTTATTCCCAGGTATTTTATTACTTTTTGGTACAGTTGTAATTTTTTTCTTAATTTCTCTGATAGTGTGCTGTTAGCGCAGAGAAAAATAACAGATTTCTGTATATTAATTGCATATACTTCAATGAAAATAAAAACAAAAATTAACAAATGGGACCTAATTAAACTTAAAAGCTTTTTTGCACGGCAAAGGAAACCATAAACAAGACGAAAAGACAACACTCACAAGGGGAGAAAACATTTTCAAATGAAGCAACTGACAAAGGATTAATCTCCAAAATATACAAACAGCTCATGTGGGTCACTATAAAAAAACAAACAACCCAATCAAAAAATGGGTGGAAGACCTAAATAGGCATTTCTCCAAGAAGACATACAGATGGCCAAGAGGCAAATGAAAAGATGCTCAACACCATTAATTATTAGGGAAATGCAAATCAAAACTGCAATGAGGTATCACCTCACACCGGTCAGAATGGCCATCATCCAAAAATCTACAAACAGTGAATGCTGGAGAGGGTGTGGAGAAAAGGGAACCCTCTTGCACTGTTGGTAGGAATGTAAATTGATACAGCCACTATGGAGAACAGTATGGAGGTTCCTTAAAAACTAAGGATAGAGCTACCATAAGATACAGCAATCCCATTACTGGGCATATACCCAGAGAAAACCATAATTCAAAAATACACATGCACCCCAATATTCACTGTGACACTATTTACAATAGTCAGGACATGGAAGCAACCTAAATGTCCATCAACGGGGTAATGGATAAAGAAGATGTGGGACATATATACAATGAAATATTAACTATAAAAAGGAACGAAATTGGGTTATTTGTAGAGCTGTGGATGGACCTAGAGAGAGTCATACAGAGTGAAGTAAGTCAGAAAGAGAAAAACAAATATTGTATATTAACACATATATTTGGAATCTAGAAAAATCTTATAGATGATTTAGTTTGCAAAACAGAAGTAGAGACACAGATGTAGAGAACAAACATATGGACACCAAGGGGGGGAAAAGGGGGATGGGAGAAATTGGGAGATTTGGATTGACAGATATACACTATTGATACTATGTATAAAATAGATAACTAATGAGAACCTACTGTATAGCACAGGGAACTCTACTCAGTGCTCTGTGGTGACCTTAATGAGAAGGAAATCAAAAAAAGAGTGTATACATGTATACATATAGGTGCTTCACTTTGCTGTATAGTAGAATCTAACACAACATTGTAAAGCAACTATACTCCAAAAAAATTTAATTAAAAAATTGTGTATACTTCAAATTTACTGATTTTATTTATGCTAATAATTTGTTGGTGAGGTCTTTAGGGTTTTCTCTACATATTATCATGTCATCTGCAAACAGTGACAGTTTTACTTCCTTTACAAGTTAGATCCTATTTTGTATTTTTATTTTTGTTTTTTGGCTGTGGCTAGAACTATTAATCCTGTGTTGAATAAAAGTGGTGAGAGTAGGCATCCTTGTCTTGTTCCTATTCTTAGAGGAGATGCTTTCAGCTTTTCACCATTAAGTATGGTGTTAGGTCTGCTTTTGTCATATATACCCTTTTTTATTTATTCATTCATTCATGCTGCACCGCACAGCATGGGGGACCCTATTTCCCTGACCAGGGATTGAACCCACACCCCCTGCAGTGGAATCGCGAATTCCCAACCACTGGCCTGCCAGGGAAGTCCCTGTCCTTTATTATAAAAAGGTATGTTGCCTCTATACTCACCTTGTTGAGAGTTTTTATCATAGTTCAAATGTTGAATTTTGTGAAATTTTGCCAGATCCTTTGCTGGAGGTATGAAGATGATCATATGATTTTATCCTTTGTTCTGCTAATCTCTTGTGTCACTTAATTGATCTGCATAGACTGAGTCATTCCTGCATTGCTGAGATGATCCATTTGATCATGGTATATGATTCTTTTAGTGTATTGTTGAATTCAGTTGATGAATATTTTGTTGAGGGTTTTTGCGTCTATGTTCATCAGGGATATTGGCCAGTAATTTACCTTTTTGGTAGTGTGTTTATCTGGTTTTCATATATGGGTGATACTGGCCTCAGAAAATAAGTTTGGAAGCACTCCTTCATCAATTGTTTGGAATAGCTTGAGAAGGATAGATGTTAACTGTCCTTTAAATGTTTGGTAGAATTTATTAGTAAAGCCACCTCGTCCCAGAAATTTATTTATTGAGAGATTTTTTTAGAAAATCTTGGGGGTAGGAGTTTATTTATTTATTTATTGTTGCTGTGTGGGGTCTTTGTTTCTGTGCGAGGGCTTTCTCTAGTTGTGGCAAGCGGGGGCCACTCTTCATCACGGTGCCCGGGTCTCTAATATCGTGGCCTCTCGTTGCGGAGCACAGGCTCCAGACGCACAGGCTCAGTAGTTGTGGCTCATGGGCCTAGTTGCTCCGCGGCACATGGAATCATCCCAGACCAGGGCTCGAACCCGTGTCCCCTGCATTAGCAGGCAGATTCTCAACCACTGTGTCACCAGGGAAGCCCTATTGAGTTTTTTGATTATTGATTGATTTCATTTCTAGTAATTGTTCTGCTTAGATTTTTTATTTATTGCTAACTCAGTCTTGGAAGATTTATGTTTTTAGGAATTTACCCACTTCTTCTAGGTTGTCCCATTTGTTGGTGTATAATTGTTTCTTGTAATCTCTTAGGATACTTTGTATTTCTGTGGTGTCTGTTGTAACTCCATCTCTTTCATTTCTGATTTATTTGGGGCCTCTCTCTCTCTTTTTTTTTTTTTTTTTTTTTTTTTGCGGTACACGGGCCTCTCACTGTTGTGGCCTCTCCCATTGTGGAGCACAGGCTCCAGGCGCACAGGCTCAGCAGCCATGGCTCACGGGCCTGGCTGCTCCGTGGTATGTGGGATCTTCCCAGACCGGGGCACAAACCCATGTCCCCTGCATCAGCAGGTAGACTCTCAACCAGTGCACCACCAGGGAATCCCGGGGCCCTCTCTTTTTAAAAAAACATACTACAATTGTCTTTTATTCTTTACAGAAGCTTAATAAGTGTTTGATCTACTACCCTTACTCTGTGTATACATTTTGCAGTGCGATTTTTACTTTTGTTTGTTTTCTTGTTACTATCAATAATTAGTGAGACTTATTTTAACTTAAGTAAATTCCTTCAACATTGCTTATAAGGCTACTTTATTAGTGATGAACTCTTTTACCTTTGCTAGTCTGGGAAACTCTTGATCTCTCTTACAATTCTTTTTTTTTCATGAATTTATTTTTGGCTGCATTGGGTCCCCATTGCTGCACTCGGGCTTTTCTCTAGTTGTGGTAAGCGGGGGCTACTCTTCATTGCTGTGCACGGGCTTTTCATTGCAATGGCTTCTCTTGTTGCAAGGCATGGGTTCTAGGTGCTTGGGCTTCAGTAGTTGTGGCTCGCAGGCTCAGTAGTTGTGGCACATGGGCCCTAGAGCACAGGCTCAGTAGTTGTGGCACACAGGCTTAGTTGCTCCATGGCATGTGGGATCTTCCCAGACCAGGGCTAGAACCCATGTCCCCTGCATTGGCAGGTGGATTCTCAACCACTGCGCCACCAGGAAAGCCCTCTCCTTCAATTCTGAATAATAATCTTGCCGGTAGAGTATTCTCGTTGTAGGCTTTTTCCTTTTAGCCCATTGACTATATCCTATCATTCCTTCCTAGTCTGAAAAGTCTGCTGAAAAGTCAGCTGGCAGTCTTAGGGGAATACCATGAACATAACTAGATGTTTTTATTTCACTGCTTCTATGATCCCTCTTTTTTTTTTTTCTTTGAGCATTTATTTATTTATTTATTTTCACATCTTTATAGGAGGATAATTGCTTTACAATGGTGTGTTAGTTTCTGCTTTATAACAAAGTGAACCAGTTATACATATACATATGTTCCCATATCTCTTACCTCTTGCATCTCCCTCCCTCCCACCCTCCCTATCCCACCCCTCTAGGTGGTCGCAAAGCACCAAGCTGATTTCCCTGTGCTATGAGGCTGCTTCACACTAGCTATCTATTTTACGTTTGGTAGTGTATATATGTCCATGCCACTCTCTCACTTTGTCCCAGATTACCCTTCCCCCTCCCCATATCCTCAAGTCCATTCTCTAGTAGGTCTGTGTCTTTATTCCTGTGTTACCCCTAGGTTCTTCAAGACATTATCTTTCTTAAATTCCATATATATGTGTTAGCGTATGGTATTTGTCTTTCTCTTTCTGACTTACTTCACTCTGTATGACAGGCTCTAGGTCCATCAACCTCATTACAAATAGCTCAATTTCGTTTCTTTTTATGGCTGAGTAATATTCCATTGTATATATGTGCCACATCTTCTTTACCCATTCATCCGATGATGGACACTTAGGTTCTTTCCACGTCCTGGCTATTGTAAATAGAGCTGCAATGAACATTTTGGTACATGACTCTTTTTGAATTATGGTTTTCTCGGGGTATATGCCCAGTAGTGGGATTGCTGGGTCATATGGTAGTTCTATTTGTAGTTTTTTAAGGAACCTCCATACTGTTCTCCATAGTGGCTGTACCAATTCACATTCCCACTAGCAGTGCAAGAGTATTCCCTTTTCTCCACACCCTCTCCAGCATTTATTGTTTCTAGATTTTTTGATGATGGCCATTCTGACTGGTGTGAGATGATATCTCATCGTAGTTTTGATTTGCATTTCTCTAATGATTAGTGACGTTGAACATTCTTTCATGTGTTTGTTGGCAGTCTGTATATCTTTGGATAAATGTCTATTTAGGTCTTCCGCACATTTTTGGATTGGGTTGTTTGTTTTTTTGTTATTGAGCTGCTTGTAAATTTTGGAGATTAATCCTTTGTCAGTTGCTTCATTTGCAAATATTTTCTCCCATCCTGAGCATTGTCTTTTGGTCTTGTTTATGGTTTCCATTGCTGTGCAAAAGCTTTGAAGTTTCATTAGGTCCCATTTGTTTGTTTTTATTTCCATTTCTCTAGGAGGTGGGTCAAAAAGAATCTTGCTGTGATTGATGTCATACAGTGTTCTGCCTATGTTTTCCTCTAAGAGTTTGATAGTGTCTGACCTTACATTTAGGTCTTTAATCCATTTTGAGCTTATGTTTGTGTATGGTGTTAGGGAGTGATCTAATCTCATACTCTTCCATGTACCTGTCCAGTTTTCCCAGCACCACTTATTGAAGAGGCTGTCCTTTCTCCACTGTACATTGTTGCCTCCTTTATCAAAGATAAGGTGACCATAGTGTATGGGTTTATCTCTGGTCTTTCTATCCTGTTCCATTGATCTATATTTCTGTTTTTGTGGCAGTACCATACTGTCTTGATTACTGTAGCTTTGTAGTATAGTCTGAAGTTACAGAGCCTGATTCCTCCAGCTCTGTTTTTTGTTCTCAAGATTGCTTTGGCTATTCGGGGTCTTTTGTGTTTCCATACAAATTGTGAAATTTTTTGTTCTAGTTCTGTGAAAAATTACAGTGGTAGTTCGATAGGGATTGCATTGAATCTGTAGATTGCTTTGGGTAGTAGAGTCATTTTCACAATGTTGATTCTTCCAATCCAAGAACATGGTATATCTCTCCATCTATTTGTACCATCTTTAATTTCTTTCATCAGTGTCTTATAATTTTCGACATACAGGTCTTTTGTCTCCTTAGGTAAGTTTATTCTTAGATATTCTTTTTTTTCCCAATGGTAAATGGGAGTGTTTTCTTGATTTCACTTTCAGATTTTTCATCATTAGTATAGAGGAATGCCAGAGATTTCTGTGCATTAATTTTGTATCCTGCTACTTTACCAAATTCATTGATTAGCTCTAGCAGTTTTCTGGTAGCATCTTTAGGATTATCTATGCATAGTACCATGTCATCTGCAAACAGTGACAGCTTTACTTCTTCTTTTCCGATTTGGATTCCTTTGCTTCTCTGATTGCTGTGGATAAAACTACCAAAACTATGTTGAATAAGAGAGGTGAGAGTGGGCAACCTTGTCTTGTTCCTGATCTTATTGGAAATGCTTTCAGTTTTTCACCATTGAGGATGATGTGGGCTGTCGGTTTGTTATTTATGGCCTTTATTATGTTGAGGAAAGTTCCCTCTATGCCTACATTCTGGAGGGTTTTATCACAAATGGGTGTTGAATTTTGTCGAAAGCTTTCTCTGCATCTATTGAGATGACTATATGGTTTTCCTCCTTCAATTTGTTAATATGGTGTATCACACTGATTGATTGGCATATATTGAAGAATCACTGCATTCCTGGAATACATTCCACTGGATCATGGTGTATGATCCTTTTAATGTTCTGTTGCATTCTATTTGCTAGTATTTTGTTGAGGATTTGTGCATCTATGTTCATCAGTGATATTGGCCTGTAGTTTGCTTTCTTTGTGACATCCTTGTCTGGTTTTGGTATCAGCGAGATGGTGGCCTCATAGAATAAGTTTGGGAGTGTTTCTCTCTCTGCTATATTTTGGAAGAGTTTGAGAAGGATAGGTGTTAGCTCTTCTCTTAATGTTTGATAGAATTCGCCTGTGAAGCCATCTGGTCCTGGGCTTTTGTTTGTTGGAATATTTTTAATCACAGTTTCAATTTCAGTGCTTGTGACTGGTCTGTTCATATTTTCTGTTTCTTCCTGATTCAGTCTTGGCACGTTGTGCACTTGTACGAATTTGTCCATTTCTTTCAGGTTGTCCATTTTATTGGCATAGTGTCGCTTGTAGTAATCTCTCATGATCTTTTGTATTTCTGCAGTGTCAGTTGTTACTTCTCCTTTTTCATTTCTAATTCTATTGATTTGAGTCTTCTCCCTTTTATTCTTGATGAGTCTGGCTAATGGTTTATCAATTTTGTTTATCTTCTCAAAGAACCAGCTTTTAGTTTTATTGATTTGCTATCATTCCTTTCATTTCTTCTTCATTTATTTCTGATCTGATCTTTATGACTTCTTTCCTTCTGCTAACTTTGGGTTTTTTGTTCTTCTTTCTCTAATTGCTTTAGGTGTAAGGTTAGGTTATTTATTCGAGATATTTCCTGTTTCTTAAGGTAGGATTGTATTGCTATAAACTTCCCTGTTAGAACTGCTTTTGCTGCATCCCATAGGTTTTGGGTCCTCATGTCTCCATTGTCATTTGCTCTAGGTATTTTTTGATTTCCTCTTTGATTTCTCCAGTAATCACTTCATTATTAAGTAGTGTATTTTTTAGCCTCCATGTGTTTGTATTTTTTACATATCTTTTCCTGTAATTGATATCTAGTCTCATAGCGTTGTGGTCTGAAAACACACTTGATACAATTTCAATATTCTTATATTTACCAAGGCTTGATTTGTGACCCAAGATATGATCTATCCTGGAGAATGTTCCATGAGCACTTGAGAAAAATGTGCATTGTGTTATTTTTGGATGGAATCTCCTATAAATATCAATTAAGTCCATCTTGTTTAATGTATCATTTAAAGCTTGTGTTTCCTTATTTATTTTCATTTTGGATGATCTGTCCATTGGTGAAAGTGGAGTGTTAAAGTCCCCTACTATGAATGTGTTACTGTCGATTTCCCCTTTTATGGCTGTTAGTATTTGCCTTATGTATTGAGGTGCTCCTATGTTGGGTGCATAAATATTTACAATTGTTATATCTTCTTCTTGGATCGATCCCTTGATCATTATGTAGTGTCCTTCTTTGTCTCTTCTAATAGTCTTTATTTTAAAGTCTATTTTGTCTGATATGAGAATTGCTACCCCAGCTTTCTTTTGGTTTCCATTTGCATGGAATATCTTTTTCCATCCCCTCACTTTTAGTCTGTATGTGTCTCTAGGTCTGAGGTGGGTCTCTTGTAGACAGCATATATATGAGTCTTGTTTTTGTATCCATTCATTCAGTCTGTGTCTTTTGGTGGGACCGTTTAATCCATTTTCATTTAAGGTAATTATCGATATGTATGTTCCTATTCCCATTTGCTTAATTGCTTTGGGTTTGTTATTATAGGTCTTTTCCTTCTCTTGTGTTTCTTGTCTAGAGAAGTTCCTTTAGCATTTGTTGTAAAGCTGGTTTGGTGGTGCTGAACTCTCGCAGCTTTTGCTTTTCTGTAAAGGTTTTAATTTCTCCATCAAATCTGAATGAGATCCTTGCTGGGTAGAGTAATCTTGGTTGTAGGTTTTTCTCCTTCATCACTTTAAATATGTCCTGCCACTACCTTCTGGCTTGCAGAGTTTCTGCTGAAAGATGAGTTGTTAACCTTATGGGGATTCCCTTGTGTGTTATTTGTTGTTTTTCCATTGCTGCTTTTAATATGCTTTCTTTGTATTTAATTTTTGACAGTTTGATTAATATGTGTCTTGGCATGTTTCTCCTTGGATTTATCCTGTATGGGATTCTCTGTGCTTCCTGGACTTGATTAACTATTTCCTTTCCCATATTAGGGAAGTTTTCAACTACAATCTCTTCAAATATTTTCTCAGTCCCTTTCTTTTTCTCTTCTTCTTCTGGAACCCCTATAATTCGAATGTTGGTGCATTTAATGTTGTCCCAGAGGTCTCTGAGACTGTCCTCATTTCTTTCATTCTTTTTTCTTCATTCTGCTCTGTGGTAGTTATTTTCACTATTTTATCTTCCAGGTCACTTATCCATTCTTCTGCCTCAGTTATTCTGCTATTGATCCCTTCTAGAGTATTTTTAATTTCATTTATTGTGTTGTTCATCGTTGCTTGTTTCCTGTTTAGTTCTTCCAGGTCCTTGTTAAATGTTTCTTGCATTTTCTCTATTCTATTTCCAAGATTTTGGATCATCTTTACTATCATTATTCTGAATTATTTTTCAGGTAGACTGCCTATTTCCTCTTCATTTGTTAGGTCTGGTGGGTTTTTATCTTGCTCCTTCATCTGCTGTGTGCTTTTCTGTCTTCTCATTTTGCTTAGCTTACTGTGTTTGGGGTCTCCATTTTGCAGGCTGCAGGTTCGTAATTCCTGTTGTTTTTGGTGTCTGTCCCCAGCGGCTAAAGTTGGTTCAGTGGGTTGTGTAGGCTTCCTGGTTGAGGGGACTAGTACCTGTGTTCTGGTGGATGAGGCTGGATCTTGTCTTTCTGGTGCGCAGGTATACATCTGGTAGTGTGTTTGGGGGTGTCTGTGGACTTATGATTTTAGGCAGCCTCTCTGCTAATGGATGGGGTTGTATTCCTGTCTTGCTAATTGTTTGGAATAGGGTGTCCAGCACTGTAGCTTGCTGGTCGTTGAGTGAAGCTTGGTGTTGGTGTTGATATGGAGACCTCTGGGAGATTTTTGCCATTTGATATTACGTGGAGCTGGGAGGTCTCTTGTAGACCAGTGTCCTGAAGTTGGCTCTCCCACCTCAGAGGCACAGCACTGACTCCTGGCTGCAGCACCAAGAGCTTTTCATCCACACGGCTCAGAATAAAAGGGAGAAAAAGTAGAAAGAAAGAAAGAAAGAGTATAAAAGACAATAAAATAAAGTAAGGTAAAATAAAATAAGGTTATTAAAATAAAAAAATAATAAGAAAAAAAATTTTTAAGTGAAAAAAAAACAAACGGATGGACAGAACCCTAGGACACATGGTGAAAGCAAAGCTATACAGACAATATCTCACACAGAATCATAAACATACACACTCACAAAAAGAGGAAAAGGGGAAAAAATAATAAATCTTGTTCTCAAAGTCCACATCATCAATTTGGGATGATTTGTTGTCCATTCAGGTATTCCACAGATGCAGTGTACATCAAGTTGATTGTGGAGCTGTAATCCGCTGCTTCTGAGGCCGCTGGGAGTGATTTCCCTTTCTCTTCTTTGTTTGCACAGCTCCCGGGGCTCAGCTTTGGATTTGGCCCCGCCTCTGCCTGTAGGCCACCTTAGGGCGTCTGTTCTTCGCTCAGACAGGATGCGGTAAAGGAACCACTGATTTGGGGGCTCCGGCTCACTCAAGCCGGGGGGGAGGGAGGGGCATGGAGTGCAGGGAGAGCCTGCGGTGGCAGAGGCCGGCATGACGTTGCACCAGCCTGAGGCTCACCGTGCGTTCTCCCGGGGAAGTTGTCCCTGGATCCCGGGACCCTGACAGAGGCAGGCTGCACAGGCTCCCCAGAAGGGGTGTGTGGACAGTGACCTTTGCTCACACACAGGCTTCTGGTGGTGGCAGCAGCAGTCTTAGCGTCTCATGCCCGTCTCTGGGGTCCGTGCTTTTAGCCGCGGCTCGCGCCCATCTCTGGAGCTCCTTTAAGCAGCGCTCTTAATCCCCTCTCCTTTTGCACCAGGAAACAAAGAGGGAAGAAAAAGTCTCTTGCCTCTTTGGCAGCTCCAGACTTTTCCCCAGACTCCCTCCTGGCTAGCCGCGGCACACTAACCCCTTCAGGCTGTGTTCACGCCGCCAACCCCAGTCCTCTCCCTGCGCTCCGACCGAAGCCGGAGCCTCAGCTCCCAGCCCTGCCCGCCCCGGCGGGGGAGCAGACAAGCCTCTCGGGCTGGTGAGTGCCGGTCGGCACCGATCCTCTGTGCGGGAATCTCTCCACTTTGCCCTCCGCACCCCTGTTGCTGTGCTCTACTCTGTGGCTCCGAAGCTTTCCCCCTCCACCACCCGCAGTCTCTGACCACGAAGGGGCTCCTAGTGTGTGGAAACCTTTCCTCCTTCACTGCTTCCTCCCACTGGTGCAGATCCCATCCCTATTCTTTCGTCTCTGTTTATTCTTTTTTCTTTTGCCCAACGCAGGTACGTGGGGAGTTTCTTGCCTTTTGGGAGGTCTGAGGTCTTCTGCCAGCGTTCAGTAGGTATTCTGTAGAGTTGTTCCACATGTAGATGTATTTCTGATGTATCTGTGGGGAGGAAGGTGATCTCCACGTCTTACACTTCCGCCATCTTCCCCCTCTCTATGATCCCTCTTTACCTTAAATTTTTGGCACTTTATAACCTTAAATTTTTGGCACTTTATAATATGTCTTCATGTGAACCTGTTTGTCTTCATCTTGTTTGGGTCTCTGTGTTTCCTGGACCTGGATGTGTGTTTCCTTCCCCAGGTTAAGAAAGTTATCAGTTACTATATCCTCTAGTAAGTTCTCTGCCCCTTTCTCTCTTCTCCTCTTTCTGAGACCCTTGTAATGTTCATGTTAATATTCTTAATGTTGTCTCAGAGGTCCCTTTACGTATAATCTTAATTCTTTTTTCTTCATGCTATTCAGCTTGGGTGATTTTCACTACTCTGTTTTCCATTTCACTGATCTTTTCTTCTGTATCATATAATGTTGCTTCCCTCGTGTGTGTGTGTGTTTTTTAATCTCATTTACTGTATTTTTAAGCTGTTCGGTTCTTTTTGACATTTTGTTACTCTTTGTTGAAGTTCTATGTCCATGTATTCTTCTCTTGACTTGGGTGAGCATCTTTATAATCATTACTGTGAACACTTTTTTTTTATCAGGTAGAATGCTTATCTCTGTTTTATTCAGTTCTTTTTCTGATGTCGTGTCCTGTTACTTCATTTGTAACATATTCCTCTATTTCCTTATGTATCCTAATTCTCTGTGTGTTTCTATTCATTAGGTTCAGGTTGTTACATTCCCGGGTCTTGGAGAAGTGGCCTTATATAGGAGATGACTGATAGGTCCCAGCAGCACGCTGTCCTCTCCCAGCAGAGCCGCATGCTCCAGGGGTGTCCCCTGTGCACACATCTTTCTCTTATGGCAGAGCCAACTTCTGTGGACTAGCTGGTAGGCGGTATTGGACCCTGGCCTAAATGGCTGTAAGGCCCTGCAGTATGTGATTGCCGTGGGTGTGGTGGTAGCCAAGGCAGCCCTTCCTTATGGGTGGCTGTGTGGTGCTCCAGGTGCTTAGGTGGACAGAGTAGACCCCTAGTGTGTTTGGTTGTGAGGCCTTGTGGTGCAGGAGTGCTATGGGCATCGTGGTAAATGGGGCAGGCCCCTGATTCTAATCAGTTCCAGGGAAGACTCTAAAATGTTGCTTGCCAATGTCTCAGTTCCTAGCGGGAATCCCAGCTGCCTCTTGCCTTTTCAAGAAGCTCTCTGAGATTAGCAAGTGGGTCTGACCCAGGTTTCTTTCACACTACTGGCTCTGCACAGGGACTGAGAACGTGTGAGATTTGTGTGTGCCCTATGAGAGCAAAGTCTCAGTTTTCTTTAGCCTCCAGCTTTCCTGAAAGTAAGCCCTGCATATTTCCAAATCCAGACCTGCTGTGTTTTTTTCTTCCCAGTGCAGGAACCCTGGGCTGAGCAGCCTGATGCAGGGTTCAGACCCTTCCCTCCGTGGGGAGGACCGATGCAATTGTGATATCTTCCAGCTGTGGGTCACTGTGCTCAAGGTGTGGGTTCCAAGTAGACTGTGTTTCCAGTCCTCCTACCTGCCTTGTGGTTTCTCCTTCCTTATATCTTTAGTTGTGGAAAAACTTCCCTGCTAGTCTTCAGGTCATTCTCAGAGATAATTTCCTTGTAAGTTGTTGTAATTTGGGTGTGTCCATGGCAGGAGGGGAGCTCAGTATCTTCCTACTCTATCGTCTTGATCCCCTCAAGAATGTTTTTTAAATATATGCATTTATTACTGTAAACATAACTCTTTGAATTACATTGTTTTTCCTGTATTCCATAAATTTAGGTACTTTGTGTTCCCTATTTTGTTTGCTTTAGGACTTTTTAAAAAATTTCCCTTTTGATTTATTCCTGTACGCATTGGCTATTCTGAGCTTATTGTACAACTTCTAAGTGTTCTTGAATTTTCAATTATTCTTTTTAATATTGAATATCAATTTCATACCATTGTGGTTGGAAATGATCCTTGATATGATTTCAATATTCTTCGATTTTTGAAGACTTGTTTTGTGGCTTAACATAGGATCTACCGTAGGAAATGTTCTATGTGTACCTAAGAAGAATGGAAGTTTTGCTGCTGTTGAGTAGAATGTACTGTATATGTCTGTTAGGTTCATTTGATATCAAGTGTGTGTTCAAGTTCAGTGTTTCCTGATTGATATTCTGTCTGGATGATCTATACAGTGTTGGAAGTTGGGTATTGATGTTTCTTACCATTATTTTATTTCTGCACATTTTCCCCTTCATGTGGGTTAATATTTTCTGTATATATTGAGAGGCTCAAATGCTGGATACATATTTATAATTGTCATAATTTCTTGATGAATTAATCCCTTTATCATTATATGATAACCTTCTTTCCTTTGAGAGGTTTGATTCAAGTCTTTTTGCCTGAAAATAGATTAGTCAGGCAAGTATCATTTTCATGGAATACCTTTTTTCCAGTCATTCAATTTTATGCTATATATGGATTTAAAGTTAACATGAATCTCTTGTACACAATATATAATTGAACTTTCTTTAATCCATTCAGCCACCCTATGGATTATTTAAATTGAAGTATAGTTGATTTACAATATTACATTAGTCTCAGTGGTACAACATATGGATTGAATATTTTTATAGATGCTCCACTTGAAGTTATTACAAAATAATGGCTATATTTCCCTGTGTTGTACTATATAACCTTGTTTGTTTGTTTCATCCATAGGGGTATTGGGTTTAGAGAAACAAACTACTGTCTTTCTCTCCCCTCTTCACTCGCCCCACCAGTAACGTGTAATTTGTTCTCTGTGAGTCTGTTTCTATTTTGTTATATACATTCCTTTCTTGCATTTTTTAGATTCCACAGAGAAGTGAGAACATAGGGTATTTGTCTTTCTCTAACTTATTTAAGTAGGTACAAATATTCTAGGTCTATCCACATTGTTGCAAGTGGCAGAATTTGATCTTTTTAATGGCTGAGTAATAGTCTATTGTGTATACAAAACACATCTTCTTTATCCTCTCGTCTGTTGCTGGACATGTAGTTTGCTTCCATATGTTGGCAATTGTAAATAATGCTGCTATGAACATTGGGATGCATGTATCTTGTCAAATTGGTGTCTTCATTTTCTTTGGACATACGAAGCAGTGGAATTGTTGGCTAATATGATAGTTCTACTTTTACCTTTTTTCAGGACCTCCATATTGTTTTCATAGTGGGTATACCAGTTTACAATCCCATCAACAGTGTACTAGGATTCCCTTCTCTCCGTGTCATGAACAACATTTCGTATTTGTAGACTTTGGAATAATAGCCATGTTGAGAGGTGTGACGTGATGTCTCATTGTGGGATTTTTTGTGGGTCATTCATTAAATTTAATTTACAAAAGAAGGTGATAGGCTGGATGTGATCTCCAGGTTGAGTTTGCTAATGCCTGGTGTAGGTTAATTTGATGAGAATTAATACCTTTACAATGTTATTTATTGCTTAATTCTTTCAGGTTGACATTTAATGATCAGTAACAGATATAAAAAATTTTCTCCCTAGAGGATATCTGAAGTCTGTTGGTTTGTTTCTGTTTTATAAATTAGTTCATTTCTATCATTTTTTAGACTCCACTGTAAGTGATATCATAGGATATTTGTCTTTTTCTATCTGACTTACTTCACTTAGAATGAAATAAAGCCATCTGCAGCAACAGGAATGGAACTAGAGATGATCATGCTTTTTCATTTCTGAGTAATAATTGACTGTGTACATGGACCACTCCTTCTTTATCCATTCATCTGTGGATGGACATTTTGGTTGCCTCCATGTCTTCGCTATTGTAAATAGTGCTGCAGTGCATGTTTGGGTTTGGGTGCATTTGTCTTTTCAAATTCTGGCTTTCTGCAGATATATGCCCAGAAGTAGAACTGCTGGATGATAGGGTAGCTCTATTTTTAATTTTAAAAGCATCTCCTTACTGTGCTTTATAGTGGCTGTTACCAGCTTACATCTCACCAACACCATAGGAGGGTTTCCTTTTCTCCATGTCCTCTCCAGCATTTATGGTTTGTAAACTTTTTGATGATGGACATTCTGACTGTGCGAGGTGATACCTTGTTGTAGTTTTGATTTGCATGTGTCTCATAATTCGGGATGTTGAGCATCTTAGCATGTGTTTTTCTTAAATACGGTGAGAAAAAATTTACAGCTGACATTGGCTTTTTGAAAGTCTGACTCTTTTGAATTTCTGTTCGATAACTACCACAGGACATTTGTTAAGGGCAGGTGTCCTTTACACCCTGGCAGACCTTGTGACTATTAAGTGCCCATAAGCATATGTTTTAAAGTTGCTCTTGTGGGAATGGGCACAAGCGGCAGGATTTCCTTCATGCCCCTCTCTGGTTACTTGGGTAACAAGAGCCACTGTGGAAGATGGGCTCCTGGATTGTAAGTTAGTGTGGACCTTGCCAGAACAAACACCCAAAATCTTGTGTTTTGTTACTTCTTGTTTTTTTTTAATTTAATTTTTCTTTTTTATTGGAGTAAAGTTGATTTAAAATATTTTGTGTTTGTGGTAGGCGTACAGACCTTGTTCAGTTATGTATATTCATATGTCTACTGATCTTCAGATTCTTTTCCCATATAGGTTACTAGAGAATGTTGAGTAGACTTCCCTTTGTCATACAGTAGGTCCTTGTTGATGATCTGTTTTACATGTATTAGTGTGTAAATGTTTTCCCCAACCTTTTGATTTATTCCTTCCCCTCACCTTTCTCACTGGGTAATCATAAGTGTGTTTTCTAAGTCTGTGAGTCTGTTTCTCTTTTATTTTTTTGGCTGCACTGCAAGGCATACGTGATGTTAGTTCTCCCAACACCAGGGATCGAACCCATGCCCCCTGCAGTTGAAGCTCAGATTCTTAACCATTGGAGCATCAGGAAAGTTCCTGTTTCTCTCTTGTAAATTAGTTCATTGGTACCAATTTTTATTTTCACCTATAAGTGGTATCATATAATATTTGACTTTCCCTTTCTGACTTCACTTAGAATGTATCTCTAGGTCCATCTATGATGCTGCAAATGTCATTCCTTCATTCTTTTTCATTTCTGAGTAATATTTCACTGTGAAAATGTACCACTTCTTTATCCATCCATCTGCCGATGGATATTTTGGTTGTTTCCATGTCGTAGACACTGTAAATTGTGCTGTGGTGCATACATGGGTGCATGTGTGTTTTCCAATTGTTTTTCTCTTGTTCTACGCCTGGGAGTGGGACTGCTGGATCATATGGCGGCTCTAATTTTACCTTGTAAAGCACATCCATACTGTTATTTATAGTGTCTATTACCACATTAGATCCCAACAGCAGCATAGGAGGGTTCCCTTTTTTCTACAACCTCTCAAGCATTTACTGTCTGTAGACTTTTCGATGATGGCTATTCTGGCTCACATGAAGTGATCCCTCCTTGTACTTTTGATTTCCATGCCATTAATAATACAGAAATTAGAGCATCTTTTCAAGTGCTTTTCTTTTAAACGGTGTAAAATTTACCTATGGAAATAGGATCTTGAAAGTCTGTTTATTTTGAATTTTTTTTTTGCTTACCTACCCTGGACACTTCCTGATTGCAGGTGTCATTTACAGCCCTACAGTCCTTGTGAATATTAAGTACCCATAAGCATTGGTTTTGAAGTTGCAGGAAATGGCAACAAGGCAGTGGAATTTCTTCATACTCAACTTGATTGCTAGGACAAAGAGAGCCTTAGTGGAACTCCTGTTCCTAGGTTGTAAATTAGAGTGGAAACTGCCAGGACAAATACCCAAAAGCTTGTGTCGCATTACTTCTTGTTTAATTTTTATTTCTTATCAGAGTAAATTTGATTACAATGTTCTGTTTGTTCTAGGAGTACAGAATCTGGTTCATTCACACATATACATATATCTAATCAGGTTTACATTCTTTCCCATGTTGGTCATTACAGAGTAGACCTCCCTTGGCATGCAGTAGGTCCTTCTTCATCATATATTTTTTATGTATTATTAAATGTATATTAACCCCAACATCCTACTTTTTCCATTCCTTTCACCTTTTTCTAAGTCTGTATGGGTCTTTCTCTGTGGAACTATGTTCATGGGTATCAGCTTTTAGATAACACCAGTAACTGATATTATTGGATATTTGTCTTTCTCTTTCTGACTTACTTTACATAGTATGATTATCTCTAGGCTCATCTGTGGTGCTGCAGAAGACATTGTTTCCTCTTTTCTATGGCTAATATTCCATCATGTACGTGTACCACCTCCTCTTTGTCCATTCATCTGTACGTGGACATTTTGGTTGCATCCATGTCTGGCTATAGTAAATATTGCTGCAGTGCACGTTTGCATGCCTGTGTCTTGCTGAATTCTGCTCTTCTCAGGTTATAGGCCCATTAGTGGTTTGGCAGAATCACATGGTAGCTCAATTTTTAACTTTCAAAGGCACCTTCATTCTGTTCTGATTAGGGGCTGTTACCAGTTTACATCCCAGCAGCAGCATAGGAGGGTACCCATTCTCGGAAGTGCATTCAGCATTTATTGTCTGCAGACATTTTTTTCTGATGGCCATTCAGACTAGTGTGAGGTGATACCTTTTTGTAGGTTAAATTTGCATGTCTCTAATAATTCTTGATGTTGAACATTTTTGCATGTCCTTTTGAAAAAAAACAGTGTGAGCAAATTTACCTCTTGAAATGGTCTTCTCGAGAGTTTGCCCTGTTCTGAATATTAATGTCCATTCCTGACTGCAGGACATTTTTTGAGGGCAGGTGTCATTTAAAGCCCTGCTGTCCTTGTGAATATTAAGTGACCATTAGCACTGGGTTTAAAGCTGATGTTGTGGGAAATGGCCACAAGGCTGCAGATTTCTACATTCCCAGCTTTGGTTACAAGGGCAGCAGAGCCTTCCTGTAAGTCGTGTTCGTAGGTTGCAAATTAGAGTGGAATGTTCCAGGACAAACCCCCAAAAGCTTATGTCTCCTTACTTATGTTTGCTTTTTAAATTTAATTTATATTTTTTATCAGAGTAAATTTGATTAGACTGTTGTGATTGTCTGGGTGTACAAAATCTGGTCAATTATTCATACATATATCTGTCCATCTTCGGATCCTGTTACCATGTAGGTTATTACACAGTGTTGAGTACACCTACCCTGGTATTTGGTGATTATATATTTCATGTGTATTAGTGATTATATAGTTTATATATTTTATATATGTTTATATACAAATAAGATACATTAGTATGTTAACCCCCTAATCCTAATTCATCCATCCTCCCACCTTTCATTTTGGTTAACCATTAGTTAGTTTTATAAGCCTGTGTCTTTTTCTGTGGAAATATGTTCATTGGTAGCAATCTTAGGATAACATTGATAAATGATATCAGTATATTTGTCATACCCTTTTGACTTACTTAACGTAATATGATTATTTCTGGGCTCACCTGTAGTCATGAAAACAGCATTGCTCATTTTTTTCCAAGGCTAATATTCCATTAGGTACATGTACCACTTCTTTGTCCATTTATCTGTTGATAGGCATTTCGTCTCCTTCCATGTCTTGGCTATTGTAAATACGGCTACAGTGCATGTCTGCCTGGCTGTGTTTTTCCGATTCTGGTCTTCTTAGGTTATAAGCCCATTAGTGGATCAGCCAGATCATGATGGCTCAATTTTTACCTTTTAAAGGCAGCTTCATTCTGTTCTCATTATTAGCTGTTACCAGTATATATCCAAACAACAGCATAGAGTGGGTATGCATTTCTCCACAAATCCTTCAGCATTTATTGCTTGTAGACATTTGCTGATGGCATTTTGAATGTTGGGTGGTGATACCTTTCGGTAGTTTGGATTTGCATGCGACCAATAATTCCTGATATTGAGCTTTTATCCATGTACTTTTATTTAAAAAAGAGTAAAACTTACATCTTCCAATTATTTTCTTGAAAATGTTTTGCTGTTTTGAATTTTTCTGGCCATTACATACACCAGGATATTTTTTGAGGGCAGGTGTCAGTTACAAGCGATGCAATAATTATGAATATTAAGTGACCATTAGCACTGGGTTTAAAGCTGCTGTGATGGGAAAAGGCCACAAGGCGGCAGCATTTCTCCATTCCCATATCTGGTTACTAGGGCAGAAGAGCCTCCCTAGAAGCTGTGTTCCTAGGTGGTAAATTAGAAATGAATGTGCCAGGAAAGGCATCCATAAGTTTATGTCTCATTACTTGTTGTCCGTTGTTCTAATTTTTTTTTTTTTTGCGGTACACGGGCCTCTAACTGTTGTGGCCTCTCCCGTTGCAGAGCACAGGCTCAGGACACGCAGCTTCAGCGGCCATGGCTCACGGACCCAGCTGCTCTGTGGCATGTGGGACCTTCCCAGACCGGGGCATGAACCCGTGTCCCCTGAATGTGCAGGTGGCCTCTCAACCACTGCGTCACGAGGGAAGCCATAATTTAATTTTTTTAATTGGGGTAATGATTACAATACTGTTTGTTCTAGGTGTACACAGTCTGGTTCATTTGTACATTATATATATCTATTCATGTACAGATCCTCTTCCCGTGTACGTTATACAGAGTGTTCCATAGACCTCCCTTGGTACATGATCAGTCTTTTTAATATAAGTATTTAATAAGTATTTGTATATGTATGGTAAACCTAATCTTAATTTATCCATTCCTCCCACCTTTCCTTTTAGATAACCATAGTTTCTTTTCTAAGTCTGTGAGTGTCTTTCTCTGTGGAAATGTGTTCATTTGTGTCAGTTGTTAGATAACGCCTATAAGTGATATCATAGGATATGTCTTTTGCTTTCCGACTTACCTCATGTTCTGTGATTATCTCTAGGCTCATTTATGGTGCCTCAAAGAGCAGTGTTTCATTGTTTTCCATAGCTAATATTCCATTGTGTACATGGACCACTTCTTCTTTATCCATTTCTCTGCTGATGGACATTTTAGTTGCTTCCATATCTTGGCTATTGACAATATGGCTGCAGTGCAGCTGTTGCAGCCTGTGTCTTCCTGATTCTGGTCTTCTCAGGTGAGAGGCTCAGCGCTGGGCCTGCTGAATGGAATGCTGGCTCAATTTTTACTTTTAAATGCAGCTCCTTTCTGTTCTCATTATTGGCTCTTACCGCTTTACATCTCACCAGCAGCTAGAGGGTACACAGTTCTCTAAAACCCCTTCAGCATTTACTGTTTGTAGACTTTTTGCTGATGGTAGTTGACTTGTGTGAGTTGAAACCTTTTTGTAGGCTAGATTTGCACGAGTCTAATAATACCTGATGTTGAGCTTTTATCCATTTTCCTTTTTTAAAAAAAAACTCGTGAGTAAAACTTACCTCTTCATACAATTTCCTTGAAACATTTGCCAGTTTTGAATTTTTTTGGCCATTCCCTACCTCATGACATTTTTAGAGGGCAGGTGTCCCTTACAGCCCTGAGTCCTTGTGAATGTTAAGTGACCGTCAGCTGTGGGTTCAAAGCTGCTCTTGCGGGCAACGGCCACAAGGCGGCAGCATTTCTACATTTCCAACTGTGGGTTTTTGGGCAACAGAGCTTTCCTGGAAATCGTGTTAGTAGGCTGCAAATTAGAGTGGAATGTGCCAGGGCAAACCCCCAAGAGCTTATATCTCCTTACTTCTTGTTTGTTTTTTTAATTCAATTTTTATTTATTATCAGAGCAAATTTGAGAAAAATGTTGTGTGTGTTCTAGGTGTACAGAATGTGGTTCATTATGTTTCGACCTATTCATGTTTGGATCCTTTCCCGTGTAGGTTAATACAGAGTGTTGAGTAGACCTCTCTTGGTATTCCATAGGTATTTTGTGATCATATATTTCACATGTATTAGTACATGTCTGTTAACCCCCATATCCTAATTCGTACATTCCTTACACCTTTCCATTTGGTTCAACATAATTTGGTTTTCTGAATCTATGAGTGTCCTTCTCTTGGAAATTATTTCATGGGTATCAATTTTTACGTAACACCTATAAGTGATGTAATAGGATATCCGTCTTTCGGTTTCTTTCTTACTTCAAGTTGGGTGATTATCTCTAGATCCTTCTATGGTGGTGCCAACGGCACTGTTCCATGCTTTTCCATGGCTAATATTCCATTATGTACATGGACGACTTCTTCTTGGTGCATTTTTCTGTTGATGGACGTTTTGGTTTCTTCCAGGTCTTGGCTGTGGTACATGTGGCTGCAGTGCAGGATTGCCAGCCTGTGTCTTTTTGATTCTGGTCTGCTCAGGTGATAGGCCCATCAGTGGGCCTACGAGATCACACGGTAGCTCAGTATTTGCCTTTAAACGCACCTCCATTCTGTTCTCACTACTGGCTGTTACCAGGTTACATCCCTCCAGCAGCTAGAGGTACGCAGTTCTCTAAACCCCCTTCAGCCTTGATTCTTTGTAGACTATTTGCTGATGATCTTCTGACGGCTGTGAGGTGAAGGTTTTTGTAGACTGGATTTGCATGGCTTTATTAATTCCTGATGCTGAGCATTTTTCTATGCCCTTTTCTTTAAACAACAAGAAGAAGAAGAGATAAAATGTGCGTATACTATGCCTCGTGAAAATGTCTTCTTGAAATGTTGACGTCTTTTGAATTTTTTGCTCTATCTACGACCCCAGAAGGTTTTTTCAGGGCGGGTGTCATTACAGGCTGCCGATTATTTTGAATATTAAGTGACCATTAGCACTGGGTTTAAAGCTGCTGTTGTGTGAAATGGCCACAAGGTGGCAGCATTTCTCCTTTACCAAAACTCGTTTCTAGGGAAACAGCCTTAACGAACTCGTGTTCTAGTTGTAAATTAGAATGGAAAGTGCCAGGAAAAGACCCTTAATTTTTATTTTTTATGACAACAGATTTGATTCCAGTGTTTTGTTTGTTCTAGGTGTGCAAGATGTGATTCTTTACACATATACACATATCGATTCTTCTTGGGATCCTTTTCCCATGTAGGTTATGACACAATGTTGAGTAGTCTTCTCTTGGTATTCCGTAGGTCTTTGGTGATTATATATTTCACATGTGACGATTGGATACAGAGATATACAAACACACCTTTCCATTTGGTGAACAGTAAGTTTGTTTAATGAATCTCTGATTGCCTGTCTCTGTGGAAATATCTTCACTGGTATCAATTTTTAGGTAACACCTATAAGTGATATCATAGGTTATGTGTCTTTTGCTTTCTGACTTACTACAAGTTGCGTGATTACTTCTAGACTCATCTACGGTGCTGCAATGGCATTGTGTCATTTGTCTCCTTGGCTAATATTCCATCTGTACCTGTACCAGTTCTTCTTTGTCCTCTCATCTGTTGATGGACTTTTCGGTTGCTTCCATGTCTTGGCTATTGTAATACTGCTGCAATGCACATTTGCCTGACTGTGTCTTTCCAACTCTGTCTTCCTAGGTTATAGGCCCAGGAGTGGGCCTGCTGGATCATATGGTATCTCAATGTTCACCTTTTAAAGGCACCTCCATTCTGTTCTCATTAGTGTATCTTACCAGATTATGTCTCACTTAAAGTTGAGGGTATGCATTTCTCCACAGGCACTTCAGAATTTACTGTTTGCAGTTTTTTTTCCTGATGTTTATTCTGACTGGTTTGAGCTGATACCTCTTTGTGGTTGCATTTGTATGTGTCCAATAAGTCTTTGAAATTGAGCTTTAAGGCATGTCCTTTTTTTTTCTTAAACTGTGAGTACATCTTACCTCTTCAAATTGTTTTCTTGAAGTATGTGCCACATTTTGAAATATTTTAGCCATTACAGCCCTAATGGCATTTTGAGGGCAGGTTTCATTTACAGCCATCCATTAGCTGTGCACATGAAGTGACCATTAGCACAGGTTTTAAAGCTGATGTTGCAGGTAATGGCCAGACGGTGGCAGCATTTCTACATTCCCCACTCTGATAACTAGGGAAACAGACCTTCCTGCCAGTGCTGTTCCTCGGTTATACATTAGAGTGGAATGTGCTCGGATAAACCCCCAAAAGCTTATGTCTCCATACTTGTGTTTCTTTTTAAATTGAATTTATATTTTTTTACTGAAGTAATATTCCATTGAGTACATGGACCACTTCCTCTTTGTGAATTCATCTGTTTATCGATATTTTCGTTGCTTCTAAGAGTTGGCTATGGTAAATACTGCTGGAGTGCAGGACTGCCAGCCTGTGTCTTTTTGATTCTCATCTTCTAAGGCGATAGGCCCAGCAGTGGGTGTGCTTGATTGAATGATAGCTCAGTGTTTACCTTTTCAAGACATCTCCATTTTGTTTTCATTAGTGGCTCTTACCACGTCCCACTTAGAACCGAGGGTATGCATTTCTCCACAACCCCTTCAGCATTTATTCTTTGCCGAATTTTTGTTGATGGCCATTCTGACTGGTGTGAGCCAATAGGTTTTTATAATTTAGATTTGCATGTCTTTAATAATTCCTAATGTTCAGCATTTTCCCATGCCTTTTTCTTTTTTGTTAAAAAAATTGTGAGTAAAATATACCTCTTGAAATTGTCTTATTGAAAGGTTGCCCTCTTTTAATTTTATGGTCAATTTTCGACCCCAGGATTTTTTAGAGGGCGGATGTCTTTTTTGTTTTGTTTTGTTTTGTTTTGCGGTACGCGGGCCTCTCACTGTTGTGGCCTCTCCCACTGCAGAGCAACAGGCTCCGGACATGCAGGCTCAGCAGCCATGTCTCACGGGCCCAACCACTCCACGGCATGTGGGATCCTCCCAGACTGTGGCACGAATCTGTGTCCCCTGCATTGGCAGGCGGACTCCCGACCACTGCGCCACCAGGGAAGCCCGAGAGCGGGTGTCTTTTACAGGCCTGAAATGATTGTGAATATTTAGTGACAATTACCACTGGGTTTTTTTAAAATTTATTTATTTTTGGCTGTGTTGGGTCTTCATTGCTGAGTGCAGGCTTTCACTAATTGCAGTGAGGGGGGTAGTAGGGGTTATGCTTTGTTGTGGTGCGTGGACTTCTCATGTGGTGGCCTCTGTTGTTGCAGAGCACTGGCTCTTGGCACGCGGGCTGCAGTAGTTGTGGCTCGCAGGCTCTAGAGTGCAGGCACAGTAGTTGTGCTGCACGCGCTTAGCTGTTCCATGGCATGTGGGATCTTCATGGAACGGGGCTCGAACCGTGTCCCCTGCGTTGGCAGGTGGACACTTAACCATTAAGCCACAAGGAAGTCCAGACCACTGTGTTTTAAAGCTGCTGTTGTGGGCAACGGCCACAAGGCGGCAGCATTTCTCCATTCACAAATTTGGTTACAATGGCAGCAGAGCCTTTCTGGAAGTCATGTTCGTAGGTTGCATTTTAGAATGCAAAGTGCCAGGAATAACCCCCATAAATTTATGTCTCGTGAGTCCTTGGGTGTTGTTGTAATTTTTTTAAATGCGGTAATGATTACAATATTGTTTGTTCTAGGTGTACACAATCTGGTTCATTTCTACGTTATATATATTCACGTCGTTATATATATTCATGTACAAATCCTCTTCCCGTGTATATTATTAAAGAGTGTTTAGTAGACCACACTTGCTAAATGGTTGGTCTATTTAATACATGTATTTAATATGTATTTGTATAAGTAGGGTAAACGTAATCTTAATTTATTCATTCCCCCCACCTTTCGTTTTACATAAACATAGGATGTTTCATAATTCTGCGTGTATCTTTCTCTTTGCAAATATGCTCACTGCAGCACTATTACACTAGCTAAGACATGGAAGCACCCCAAATGTCCATCAACACATGAATGGATAAAGAAAAAGTGGTCCATGTATACCATGGAATATTAGCCATGGAAAATAATGAAACACTGCTCTTTGAGGCACCATAAAGGAGCCTAGAGATAATCACAGAACATGCGGTAAGTCGGAAAGCAAAAGACATATCGTACGATATCGCATATAGGCGTTATCTAACAACTGACAAGAGTGAACGTATTTCCACAGAGAAAAGCACTCACAAACTTAGAAAACAGATGATGCTTATCTAAAAGGAAAGGTGTGGGGAATGGATAAATTAAGATTAGGGTTACCATATGTGTACAAATACATATATAAAAAAGACCGACCATATAGCAAGGGAGGTCTGGGGAACACTACAATAATTTACATGGGAAAAGGATCTGTACATGAATATATATATATATATATATATATATATATATATATATATGTAATGTACAAATGAAGCAGATTGTGTACACATACGACAAACAATATTCTAATAATTACCCCGATTTACAAAAATTTAAAAATGAACAAGAAATAATGGGACGTAAACTTACGGGGGGTTTTCTGGCACATTCCGTTCTCATTTACAACCTGGGAACACCACTTCCAGAAAGGCTGTGCTGTCCTAGAAACCAGAATTGGGAATGGAGAAATGCTGCCGCCTTGTGGCCGTTTCCCACAAGAGCAGGTTTAAACCCAGTGCTAATGATCACTAAATATTCACACTCATTGCAGGTCTGTAAATGACACCTGCTGAAACAAAAGTATCCTGGGGTCGAAAATCGACAAAAAAATTCAAAAGAGGGCAGCCTTCCCAAAAGACAATTTCAAGAGGCTTATTGTACTCACAGTTTTTTTAAATTTTTGTTTAACAGAAATTTTAAAAAGGCGTGGAAAAATGCTGAACATTAGGAATAATTAAAGACATGCAAATCCAAATTACAAAACCCTATCACCTCACACCAGTCAGAATGGCAAACAGCAAAAATTCTGCAAACAATAAATGCTGAAGGGGTTGTGGAGAGATGCGTACCCTCGGCTCTAAGTGGGACATGGTAAGAGCCAGTAATGAAAACACAAAAGAGGTGCCTTGAAAAGGAAAATGTTGAGCTACCATTCAATCAAGCCTACGGACTGCTGGGCCTATCGCCTGAGAGGATGAGAATCAAACAGACACAGGCTGGCAATCCTGCACTCCAGCAATATTTACCATAGCCAAGATTTGGAAGCAACGAAAGTGACCGTCAACAGAGGAATGCAGGAAGAAAAAGGGGCCCATGTACACAATGAAATACTACTCCAATAAAAACAAATATAAATTCAATTTTAAAAACCAAACGTAAGTAAGGAGACATCAGCTTTTGGGGGTTTATCCGGGCACAATCCACTCAAATATATGACCGAGGAACACCAGGGGCAGGAAGGTCTGCTTCCCTAGTTCCCAGAGTGGGGAAAGCAGACATACTGCCACCCGATGGCCGTTACCTGGAACAGCAGCTTTAAAACCTGTGCTAAGGGTCACTTCATATGCACAAGTACTGGAGGGCTGTAAATGAAACCTGACCTCAAAATGTCTTCAGGGAGGTAATGGCCAAAATATTTCGAAATGTGGCACATACTCCAAGAAATCCATTTGAAGAGGTAAGATGTACTCACAGTTTGAAGAAAAATAGGGCATGCCTGAAAGCTGAATTTCAAGGGATTATGAGACGCATGCAAATCCAACCACAAGGAGGTATCAGCTCACACCAGTCAGAATAAACATCATCAGAAAAACTAAAAACAATAAATGCTGAAGGGGTTGTGGAGAAGGGCACACCCTCAACTTTAGGTGGGATGTAAGCTGGTAAGAGCCACTAATGAGAACAGAATGGAGGTGCCTTTACAAGGTAAACATTTGGCTACCATGTGATCCAGCAGGCCCACTCCTGGGCCTATAAGCGAAGAAGACAGAATTGGAAAGACACAGTCAGGCAAATGTGCATTGCAGCAGTATTACAATAGCCAAGACATGGAAGCAACCAAAAAGTCCATCAACAGATGAGAGGACAAAGAAGAACTGGTACAGGTACAGATGGAATATTAGCCAAGGAGACAAATGACACAATGCCATTGCAGCACCGTACATGAGTCTAGAGGTAATCACGCAACTTGTAGTAAGTCAGAAAGCAAAAGACACATAACCTATGATATCACTTATAGGTGTTACCTAAAAATTGATAGCAGTGAAGATATTTCCACAGAGACAGGCAATGAGACATTCATTAAACAAACTGTGGGTTCACCAATGGAAAGATGTGAGGATTGGATATATTAGGATGTCAGGGTAAACAGAGCTATACAAACACAGGTGAAGAATATAATCACCAAAGACCTACGGAATACCAAGAGAAGACTACTCAACATTGTGTCATAACCTACATGGGAAAAGGATCCAAATAACAATGGATATATATGTGTGTGTGTGTGTGTGTGTGTGTGTGTGTGCAAAACAACCACATCTTGCACACCTAGAACAAGCAAAACATTGTAATCAAACTTGCTGTGATAAAAAATGAAAATTAAATTTACAAAACGAACAAGAAGTAGTGAGACATAAACTTAAGGGGCTTTTTCCTGGCACATTCCATTCTACTTTACAACCTACAAAACGACTTCCATTGAGGCTCTGTGGCCCTAGTAACCAGATTTGGTAAAGGAGAACTGCTGCCGCCTTGTGGCCGTTTCACACAACAGCAGCTCTAAATCCAGCGCTGATGGTTCCTTGATACTCAAAATAATTGCAGGCCTCTAAATGACACCTGCCCTCTAATCAAATCCTTGGCTGGTAAATCGAGCAAAAATCTCAAAAGACGTGCATGTTTCAAAACGACATATTCAAGAGGCATATTTTATGCACATTTTGTATTCTTTTTCCTTCTTTTTGTTAAGAAATAGGGCATGGAAAAATGCTCAGCATCAGGAATTAATAAAGCCATGCAAATCCAGTCTACAAGAACGTTCGCCTCACAGCCGTCAGAAGGATCATCAGCAAAAACGTCTACAAAGTGTAAATGCTGAAGGGGTTTTAGAGAACTGTGTACCCTCTAGCTGCTGGTGAGATGTAAAGTGGTAAGAGCCAATAATGAGAACAGAAAGGAGCTGCGTTTAAAAGTAAAAATTGAGCCAGCATTCCATTCAGCAGGCCCAGCGCTGAGCCTCTCACCTGAGAAGACCAGAGTCGAGAAGGCACAGGCTGCAACATCTGCACTGCAGGAGTTTTCACAATAGCCAAGACACGGAAGCAACCAAAACGTCCATCAACAGATGAATGGATAAAGAAGGAGTGGTCCATGAACACAATAGAATATTAGCCATGGAAAACAGTGAAACAGTGCTCTTTGAGGCACCATACATGAGCCTAGAGATAATCACAGAACACGAGGTAAGTCGGAAAGCAAAAGACGTCCTATGATATCACTTATAGGCGTTATCTAACAACTGACACAAATGAACGTATTTTCACAGAGAAAGACACTCACAGACTAAGAAAACAAACTATTCTTATGTAAAAGGAAATGTGGGGGCAATGGAAAATTAAGATTACGGTTACCATACGTGTACAAATACCTATTACATACATATATCTGAAAGACCGACCATATAGCAAGGGGGTCTACGGAACACTCTGCAATAATTTACATGGGAAGAGGACCTGTACATGCATATATATATATATATATATATAAAATATACAAATGAACCAGATTGTGTACACATAGGACAAACAATATTCTAATCATTACCCCGATTTTAAAAAGTAAAACAACGGACAAGAAATAATGGGATATATACTTACGGGGTTTTTTTCTGTCATATTCCATTCTAATTAACAACCTGGGAACACGACTTCCAGAAGGGATGTGCTGCCCTAGTAGCCAGAATTGGGAATGGAGACATGCTGCCCAACAAGGAAATTATAATCTATTGAAATTTACTTACTTCAGATATGGGAGTGTCAAAGACTGGCATACAGAATGTAACAAACAATCTAACTGATTTAGAAAAGTATGAAAAAAACTCACGGTTGGTGGTAGGACAAAATGGGCTGACCTAAGTTAACTTTGGCAATCAGGGGACTCTGTAGGCCAAAGGCAAAATATGCCGTATATACACAGTGGACTCTGTAAGATCTTTCCCATGGGGAGTAGTAGCTAACAGTACTGACACTACTATGTCAGTAATCGGATGGAACAAGCACTGCATTTATTTATTTATTTTTAGGTTCACTTTTCTATTGATTTTTTTTACATCTTTATTGCAGTATAATTGCTTTACAATGGTGTGTTAGTTTCTGCTTTATAACAAAGTGAATCAGTTATACATATACATATGTTCCCATATCTCTTCCCTCTTGTGTCTCCCTCCCTCTCCCACCCCTCCAGGCGGTCACAAAGCACGAGCTGATCTCCCTGTGCTATGCGGCTGCTTCCCACTAGCTATCTACCTTACATTTGGTAGTGTATATATGTCCATGCCTCTCTCTCGCCTTGTCACAGCTTACCCTTCCCCCTCCCCATATCCTCAAGTCCATTCTCTAGTAGGTCTGTGTCTTTATTCCTGTCTTACCCCTAGGTCCTTCATGACATTTTTTTTCTTAAATTCCATATCTATGTGTTAGCATACGGTATTTGTCTTTCTCTTTCTGACTTACTTCACTCTGTATGACAGACTCTAGGTCTATCCACCTCATTACAAATAGCTCAATTTTGTTTCTTTTTATGGCTGAGTAATATTCCATTGTATACATGTGCCATGACAAATGGTGGAAACCAGGTTTCTTACCACTGGAGTGAGAAGTCGCAAACAAAGGAAGGTTACAATATTCATGTCATAACAGATCAGGTTGGAGACATCAGTATAAACTCTCTTTAGCCTAACACAGATACACATAATTCCACACGGAAATCTTTATGATTATGTGTATATGCACAGGCTGGGATACATGCATATATTTCCATGCACTGTCAGCTGAGCATATTTGGCTCCCACATGTAAGTCTTTAATACTATTCTCTAATAAAAGGAACAAGGGCTCTTTGAAGAAAGTGCTGATGCTAGGACTGAGACAGTAAATATACGAAACAGGATAATCTTAAAATATCAGAAAGTAAAGAAGTACCAACAATTTAAAAAACCCACAAAAGAAAAATTATGTAAAATGGAAACAGGAGCAAATGGAAGACGCTCTCAACAGCCAAAGCAAGAATGAACTAAGCAGTCTAATAATGTAGAGCCGGCTTATGACCAAAAGTTTACAATAAATATTCACGTGTCCCAACTGGTGAAAAAATAAGTGACAGAGTTTTTGATGAATGGTGTTAAATAGAAATGTCCTATGCAGAAAGCTTCTAAACAATGTATAGAGCCACTCAGCTGTCCATCAGGATGTGACGCTCACCCGTCTCTCCTCAAGTGTGGCTTCTGCATTATGACTGCCTCCTACATAAGACACACAGGATGGACATGGGAAAGAAGTAACCTCACTGTGGGAAAACTTGACACACATTACCTCAGCCTGGTGACCAAAATTAAGAATATAAGTGAGAAGTTCCCTTAAGAGCCTGTTCTCTTGATATACAGTGAAGAGGAGTCACTTTACCTCTGTGATCTGCTTTCTCAAAGTCAAGTCTAATTACAACAAAATCACCAAGCAAATCCCAGCGCCTGGCAGTCTATACAATACCTGAGCAGTCCTCCTCCACACTGTCAAGGTCATGGAAACAAGGAGAGTCTGAGCAACTGTCAGAGCCCAGAGGAGACTAAACAGACATGATGACCCCATGTCCTACGAGACCCTGGAACAAGGAAAGGTATAACACAGGGAACATGAATAGAGACCTCAGTTAATAATAAAGTATCAATATTTGTTCATTATTTGTGATGATTCTGTAGAAAATTAGACTGGAAAAATTAAAAGTCAAATAAGAGAAACCTATTGTAACAAACTGGAAATCTAGAGGAAATGGGTGATTTCTTTGTAAAAACACATTACCAAAATGGACCCTAAATTAAGGAAAATACATAAAGACTAATTAACCACTGAGGAACCTCTTCCTCTACTGGTTATCCTATCACTTCTCCAGAGTTTTCCTCTCCCGGGACAGGGAAGGAACAGGGACAGAGATGTTTGGCAGCTCCCTTAGTATATGACCCCACCCAGTGTCTTCATCTCCCCCAGCCACGCCTACCCAGTTAGGACACCTGAGGATGGACAAGGGATTATTGATTCAGGTGTTTCAACTAGGACTTTTCTTATTCTCAGAATGGACACACTTACTGAAGTAAAATAAATTAGTATTTATTGTAAGGGTAGAAATAATTTAATACTTGCAAGTGGCAAGTTGAAGAATGAGTTTGGACCTGGCAGGTCCAGTGTCTCACACTGTCTCTGTGTGACCTTATTTCTTTCCAAACCTTTGTCCTGCTCAGTGCCTTTGGGAGACCCCATTCACAGGCACAGGCCCCTCTCTCACTGCCCTTGGGCCAACGGCAATTCTAGGCTGACAACCACTCACCATCCTTTTTCCAAGAAAATTTTCTCTTTTCTTGGGTTCTAAGAAAAGTCATGGTTTTGAATACCTTTGGCCTGGCTGGGGTTTAACTCTCATCCTTGACCCATCACCAGAAGATGGAAAATGGGACTGGCTAGATGTGGGTTGTAAACCCATCTTCGAGCTGGGGGGAACATGGGCTCATCCTTCTGGAACTATCTGGACTGGAAGCATGTGGGATGTAATTCCCATAGGAAAACTGAGGCACTTGGGCCTGAGAACAGATGCTGGCTGGGAGAAAGCAACAGATTGTGTCAATGACGACTCACTGCACAGCACAGAATCTGACACAAGAGGAAGAAAGCGGTTCACTTAGGGTCAGGGGCTGCAGCGACTCATCCAGTGCTCTTACTGTCCTCACAAGACTGCAAGAAGTTCTTTCACTTGCTGAAAAGTCAGGATCATTGGTGGTGGTAAACTCAAGTCTCCTGCCTTGGGCATCAGGTCCTCACATCGCAGAGGCTGGCCCAGAACAGCCCATGTGCCCTCAGAAGACACACACACCTCATTCCTGCCCCTGAGAGGTGGGAGCCCTTGAGTTATGCCGTCTCCCTGGCCATATTAACGACCCATCCCTGAAAAGCAATACTGCTCCTTTTCCAGTTTCTTCTCTCTCCTTTTCTAAGGGAAGAAACCAAATGCTAGGGTGGTAAGGAAACTCTTGTGCAATGAAGTAACGGGAGGCTCAAGAATTATTCCATGCCATGGAATCCATAATCGGCAGTTTTTCCAGAGGCCACGTGGATGCATATGGCTCTCCAAGACAATCCAGTCTCAGTGTGAACCTGCTATTGGGAGGCCCAGTTTCTCCCATAACTTTGATTCTTAATGAATATGAATGTCAAAATTTCTAACAACTAGTTCTAAATTATTACCCACACTTGTTATTGGTAGACTTTACTTGACTAGTCATTATGCTGTAATATTTCATTCTGGCTTTTAACTTGTATTTCCCTGATGATGGGGGAAGTTGAACACCTTTACTGGTTTATTGGATCGTTGGATCTTCTCCTCTGTGAAAAGCCTGTTCCAGTCTTTTGCCCATTTTTCTATTGGGTAGAGTCTGTCTTACTGATTTGATTTTCAGAAATACTTTATTATACTCTGGGAACCAGTTTTGTGCCATGCAACTCTATTACAAATATATCATCTTCCATTGTGGGTGTTTTAATTCTCACTTCCTTTGTGGCTCATGAAGATCAACATCTTTTTATATTTATTAAGCATTTGGACATTCTCTTGTGAGAAGGGTTCAACTCTTTTGGTACAGTTTTTTATGTCTTGTGGAATTTGCAAGAGATTACAGATTTGTAGGAGTTCTTTTTAACATATCATGGGTATAAGTTCTTTGTCAGATAAATATACTATATGTTTTTTTTCTGCTCATGGGTTGCTTTTAGACACTATTATGGTTGTCTTGATGAACATAAATTCTTAATAAAACTCCATTATAATTAAAAAAAAATTTCTAACACCTAAAAGGACAAAGGATTGAAGGGCCATGGTGTGCTGTATGGTTGTTGTGTCAGGGACACACTCAAATATTTAGAGGGTTATTACCTCTCTTGGCAGGCTACGAGGCTGTGCAGGCTGTGAAGGGGAGGCCCTTTTCTCAACCACATGGATGTTGGTAGTTGAAACATCTCAAAGGAATGTCTACACTGCGCAGGTAGCTGTCCCATTACTCAGCAGCATGGTCAGCTCACTAACTGTCCGTGGGGTCTTGACAGGGCCCAGGCTGAACTGAGCTAGAGGACCACAGATGCCTGCCTGAATGGTCAGAGGCCAAGGACTGTCCTGCCAGAGACTTGATTGTCTATTGCTACCCACTCAGATGGGACAAAGGATGCCTGCAGTCCCAGGAGGGCCCCAGCAGCCCTCAAGCAGCCAGGGGGCTGGCAGGTTGCTACACCCAGTCCTGCATTAATCCACACATGTCCACTGAATGCCCTCCTGTCTGGGCACTCTGCTGGAACTGGGGCTGCCCAGGCAGAGCAGGGCCAACACCACCTTTCCCAGATGGGAGGGCAGGAATGACTGTACTGTTAACAAGGATGCAACCATGCATGACTCCAGACACCCTCCACAACCCGTGACTGACATTGCGTTCGATGTGAAACACTCAGAGACAGCACAGAAATTTCATTCTTCTCTCAGAGCCCAGGACTGGAGGGTAGAAAGACAGTGGTCCAGCTCACCTCCCTGACTCATGTGTGACCCTGGGCAAATCCTATCCATCCTGGAGACCTCAGAGAAGACAAAGGAAGGGCAATGGGGGCCAGTTATGTTTAAACCTAACCCTAACCCTAAGGAACCGTAACCTCAAACCCTAACACCCCAACCCCAGACCTCTAGACCCTCTACCCTGACTCTCAATCCCTGACCCCCGATCCTTAAACCGTCACCTGACTCAAACCCCAGACCTAAACCCTAGCCCAGTGGATACCGAGGGATGATGGTACTCTGGATTCATGACCTTGCATTTAGCAATAGTTTCTCAGATCTGACACTAAAATACAAGCAATGAAAGAAAAAACCAGATAATCTGAAGTTCCTCAAAATTACAAACGTTTGTACATCAAAAGAGGCTCTCCAGAAAGTAAAAAGACAGCCCACAGAATGGAAGAAAACATAGGCACATTATATATCTAATAAGAGACTTTATCCAGAATATATCAAGAACTTTTTACCACTCAGTAAAAGGGCAACCCAATTTTTGGAATGCACAAAGGACTCGCATGGACTGTTCTCCACACAAGGCATACAAGCGGTCCACAAGCACATGAAAAGATGTCACACATCAGTAGTCGTGATGGAAATGCAAATTAAAACCACAATGTGATACCTTCACACACACTAGAAAGGTTATATTAAAAATAAATAAAAATAACAAATGTTAGCAACAATGTAGGGAAATGAGGACCCTTAAACTTTACTTATGGAAATGTAAAATGGTGCAATCTATGTGTACAAAACTTTGGCATTTTCTCAAAAACATAAAAATGTAATTATCATATGTTTCAACAACTCCACTCCTAGATATATACCCAAAGAGCGGGTAAAAGTGTTCAAATAAAAACGTATACACCGATATTCATAGCAGCACTGTTCGCAATAACACAAGGTAGAAACAATTAAAATGTCCACCAACGGGTGAATGGATAAGCAAAATAAGGTAGATCCGTAAGCTGCGTTATTCTGTCCTATGAAGGAATAAAGTAAAATTGTGCAGCCGCTGTGGAAAACAGTATGGCGGCTCCTCAAAAACTTAAACGTGGAATTAACGTATGATCCCTCAATTCTGCTCCAGGGTATACACCCAAGATATTAGAAAGCAAGGACTGGAACAGATATCTGTACCCCATATTCATAGCAACATTACTCACAGTAGCCAAAAGGTGGAAGCAACACAAGTGTCCTTCAACAGATGAATGCATAAGTACAGGGTAGTATATACGCAATGGCATATGATTCAACCTTTAAAACTAAGGGAATTCTCACACATGCTACAACGTGGATGAACCCTGAAGTCATTATGCTAAGTGAAACCAGCCAGACACGAAAAGGACAAACATTCTATGATTCCACTAGTATGAGGTACCCAGATAAGTCAAATTCAAAGACAAAGTAGACAAAGGTTGCCAGGGCTTGAGGGGAATAAGTATTTAATGGTTACAGTTTCACTTGAGGAAAATGAAAAAGTCCTGGAGATGGGTGGTGAGGATGTGTTTACAGCAATGTGAATGTATTTACTGCTATAGAAGTGTATACTTAAAATGACTTCAATGATAAATGTTATGTGTTTTCAATCACAATGAAAACAATGATACATGTTACAATATGGATAAACGCTGAAAACATCCTAAGTGAAAGAAGCCATACGGGAAAATCCACGAGATCATACTCATCTTGTATACTTTAAATCCATGAAGGTTTTTAAAATGAGGGAAAGCCCAGTGATGGTTCCAGAAAAAGAAGCCTGGATTAGAATGGAAAAAGACATTTCCACAAAGTTGGGGCAGCTGGCGAAAGCTGAAGTGGTCCTGTGGATAGGATTATAATGTGGAAACCATTAAGATCCTTCCTTTGGGGGTTATGTCCTGGTTCCCTGGGAGACGGGCCCTGTGTCGGCTAAAACACACTGCAGTATTTGGTGTGAATGTAGAACACTTTGTACTGCTATTTAAACTTTAAATTTGAAATTTACTAGAAAATACATTTCAATACAACCATGTGAGTAACATTACAGAAAATCAGAGATGACATCAAACATTGCTAGAGAGGCCAAGACTTACCCAGACCAAATTCAACCAAAGTGGTGTTGCTAATCACTGTGTCCACATGGTATTGAGAGGCACTGTGGGAAGATAATATTAAGATTCACTAGGTCTTGGGTGCTGTAGATGACCTGGGTGTAGTGGAAAATAGTGGGATTTCTCAATTCTAGGTTTCTACATAAAACCACCAAAAAAAACTGTCAGAACTAAAAAAAATGAGTTCAGTAAAACTGCAGGATCATTTGTGATTCTATACACTAATGATGAACTATAGAAAGAGGAATTAAGAAAACAATTCCATTTATAATCTCATCCCCCAAAAAACTAGGAATAAATTCAACCAAGGACTTGAAAGACCTGCACACTGAAAACTAAGACATTGATGAAAGAAACTGAACAGACACAAATCAATGGAAAGATATCCCGTGCACATGGGTGAAAATACTGTGAAAATGTCCATGCTACCCAAAGCAATGTACACACACACGCAACCACTACCAAAATTTCAGTGACATTTCATAGAAACAGGACAGATGATCTTAACATTTGTGTTGTAGCCACCAAGGACCCAAAGAGCCAAAGCGACCCTGAGGAAGGAGAACAGGCTGGAGGCATCTCGCTCCCTGACTCCACACTACATTACGAAGCTACAGTCCCAAAATACTGTGGAATTGGCACAAAAACAGGCACACAGAGCAGAGCCCAGAAATAAACCTACAGGTATGCGGTCAGTTCATTCACAAGAAAGGAGCCAAGAACACACACCAGGGAAAGGACAGTCCCCTCAATAAACGGTGCTGGGAAAAGCAGACGCCACGCACCAAAGAACAACACTGCACTCTGTCTACACCACACACAAAAGGGGCCAAAAACCCAGTTTTCCACATCAAGCCCTTCCTCTCCTGGGTCCTCTGAAGACAGACACCCTCAGCGGTCAGCAACGTACAGGAACCTTCTCCCCACTTTTCCTCACATTTTCCCTCAGTGGCATCACCTCCCGGCAGGTCCTGAGGAGACCAGGCTCCTGTCAGCATGAACTGGACCCCACAGTGTCCCAAAGCTGAAGGCCCAGTGGGTCCTGAGGAGACCCGGCTTTTGTTAGTGTGGACTCGACCCAGGCTTGTCCCGAAGACCAGCCATCAGCGTGGACTCAGCCCAGCGTGTTCCAGAAGCCAAAGCCCCAGGAGGTCCTGAGGAGACAGGGCTCCTCTCAGCATGAACATGAACAGCATGATCTGAACAGACATCCCGCCAGAAAAGATATACAGATAGTAAAAGTCATACAGAAACAAGCTCAACATCATATACCATTAGGGAATTACAAGTTAAAATCATGAGCTATCACAGCACACCTATTAGGACTGCTAAGCTCCAAAAATATGACCGTACCAATTGCTAGAGGGTGAGGAGCAAAAGGAACTCTCCCTCATAGCTGGGGGGATGCATGTGCGGCCACTTTGTAAGACAATTTGGCAGATTTTCCAAAGCTAAACAAGTCTCACGTTGGGATCCAACAATCACGCTTCCAGTATTTAGGCAACTGGTTGGAAAATCTATGTCCAAATGCAAACAACGATGCAATTATGCACAGCAGCACTTTCATAAAGGCTAAAAACTTAGAAGAAATCAGGATATCCTTCAAAAGATGAATGCATAAGCAAACTGGGGTACATCCATGTCAAGGCGAGTAGAATATGTCACCCCAAAATACGTCTCTCTGGCATAAGGATTATTGGTCTGCTTAAAAAAAAAAGAAAAAAGGCTTCTCTGGTGGCTCAGTGGTTAAGAGTCCGCCTGCCAATGCAGAGAATGCGGGTTCGAGCCCTGGTCCTGGAGATCCCACACGCTGCAGAGCAACTAAGCCTGTGAACCACAACTACTGAGCCTGCACTCTGGAGCCCGAGAGCGACAAGTACTGAGTCGCGGGCCACAACTACTGAAGCCCGCATGCCTAGAGCCTGTGCTCCGCGACAAGAAAAACCACCACAATGAGAAGCCCGCGCACCGCAATGAAGAGTAACCCCTGCTCACCACAACCAGAGAAAAGCCTGCACGCAGCAACGAAGACCCAATACAGCCAAAAATAAAATAATAAATTTATTTTTAAAAAATCTCAGAAAACTGAGATTGCCGTTTTATGAGGGACATTTACAATAGAGAAATCTCCACTTATAAGGGTATGTCTCTCTTTGCACCAAACATAGAAGGATAATAAAATCTTAAATAACTCTTTTCAGTGGAGAAGTCCTGACTTAAATGTGCAAACAGTCATACCCTTGTTTACTGTGCTTTGCATGATAACCTGCCATAACTGGCCTTCCCCCCTTCCTCAGCATCTTTCTTCTGTTTTTAGCTGAAGACGGTATTTAAGGGGATAGTTTTGGTCATTTCAGGGAGTGACTCAGTTTTCCGTGGTATCCCTATTGTATTCAGAAAGTATACATGTTATTAAACTTCTGCTTTTCTCCTGGTAATCTGTCTTTTATTACAGGGGCAGGGGGCCTCAATCAAGAACCTAGAAAAGTAGAGGGAACATTGTTTTTCCTCCCACACACAGTAGTATTCTGCTGAATACTACTCAGCAGAAAGGAATGCACCACCAACCTATGGAAAGACATGGATAAATCTTCAGTATATACTGCCAAGTGAAAGAATCCAGTCTGCGGAGGCTGCACACAGTATGACCCCATTGATGACATTCCGGGAAAGGCAAAGCTACGTAGGTGATAAGCAGATCATTTGGTGGGGGTATTGAAGTAGTCCATGTGATACTCTAGGGTGGATACCTGTCACTATGCATTTGTCTAAGCCCACAGATGTGTATAGCCCAAGGGGACAATCATAATCTACTCAAATTTAGTTATTTAGGATGTAGGAGTGTTGCAGGATGGACCGCATAATGTGACAGAGTCTAACTGTATTAGAAATATATGGAAACAACTCACTGTAGGGGATGGGATAAAAGCTGCTGACCTAAGTTACCTTTGGAAATGAATGGAATCTGCAGACTAAGGGCAAAATGGACCGTATATAAACAGTGGGCATTATTCTACGAAGTTCTTTCCAGGGTGTAGTAGCTAAGAATTCTGAAACCTCTGCACATGTAACACATTCTAATTAACAACCTGGGAACACCACTTCCAGAAGGGATGTGCTGCCCTAGTAGCCAGAATTGGGAATGGAGACATGCTGCCCAACAAGGAAATTATAATCTATTGAAATTTACTTACTTCAGATATGGGAGTGTCAAAGACTGGCATGCGGAATGTAACAAACAATCTAACTGATTTAGAAAAGTATGAAAAAAACTCACGGTTGGTGGTAGGACAAAATGGGCTGACCTAAGTTAACTTTGGCAATGAGAGGACTCTGTAGGCCAAAGGCAAAATATGCCGTATATACACAGTGGACTCTGTAAGTTCTTTCCCATGGGGAGTAGTAGCTAACAGTACTGACACTAGCATGTCAGTAATCGGATGGAACAAGCAGTCCATTTATTTATTTATTTTTAGGTTCACTTTTCTATTGAGTTTTTACATCTTTATTAGAGTATAATTGCTTTACAATGGTATGTTAGTTTCTGCTTTATAACAAAGTGAATCAGTTATACATATACATATGTTCCCATATCTCTTCCCTCTTGCGTCTCCCTCCCTCCCACCCTCCCTATCCCACCCCTCCAGGCTGTCACAAAGCACCAAGCCAATATCCCTGTGCCATGCGGCTGCTTCCAACTAGCTATCTACCTTACTACGTTTGTTAGTGTATATATGTCCATGCCTCTCTCGCCCTGTCACAGCTCACCCTTCCCCCTCCCCATATCCTCAAGTCCATTCTCTAGTAGGTCTGCGTCTTTATTCCTGCCTTACCCCTAGGTCCTTCATGACATTTTTTTCCTTAAATTCCATATCTATGTGTTAGCATACGGTATTTGTCTTTCTCTTTCTGACTTAGTTCACTCTGTATGACAGACTCTAGGTCTATCCACCTCATTACAAATAGCTCAATTTTGTTTCTTTTTATGGCTGAGTAATATTCCATTGTATACATGTGCCATGACAAGTGGTGGAAACCAGGTTTCTTACCACTGGAGTGAGAAGTCGCAAACAAAGGAAGGTTGCGATATCCATGTCATAACAGATCAGGTTGGAGACATCAGTATAAACTCTCTTTAGCCTAACAGAGATACACATAGTTCCACACGGAAATCTTTATAATTATGCGTATATGCACAGGCTGGGATACATGCATATATTTCCATGCACTGTCAGCTGAGCATATTTAGCTCCCACATGTAAGTCTTTAATACCATTCTCTAATAAAAGGAACAAGGGCTCTTTGAAGAAAGGGCTGCTGCTAGGACTGAGACTGACACAGCATTGTAAGTCAACTATACTTCAATGAAATAAATTTTTAAAAAATTAGGTTGAGATTATACCATCAATTAGTTTGAAGACACTTTTATAAAGCAGGCCTTATTTTTCTTGTCCTTTCATTCTGGGTCAAATGTATAACAGATAGAAACTAACCAGGATTACTCCAGTTTGTACTGATATCACACAGAACTTTAACTGTTGAACAAACCATTAATACCTATTACACCATGGGATGTCCTGATCCAATATCACGTTTGTAAACCTTGTATCAAGGCTGCAGAATCCACTAAATTTGGAAATTCAAACTGAAATGAAGCCAACTATCCCATGACTTCTCCAAAACTAGTCATACGACAATCAATTGGAAACCATATGCAATCCAATGAATGTAGACAGGAACAACTATACCTTTCCTTTTTTTTTCCTTTTAGATGAAGATGGTATTTAAGGTGATGTCTTGGGCCATGTCAGGGTGTAACTTAATTTCCTGGGTATCTCCCATGCACACAGGAGGTACACATGTTAGTTCACTTGTTTGTGCAACTATATGAAGGTAATTAATACCACAAAACTGTATACGTACAATGAATTAAATGGTAAATGGCACGTTTTGTATTTTTAATGACAAAGAAACAAAAGTGTAGTGCTGACATTTCTTACAACGTAAATGAACATTAAAAACATCCTTGGTGAAACAAGCCATAGAGAAAAGGCCACCCACATCCCATACTCATCTTGTCTGATCAAGGTTGTCCATATGAGGGAAAAACTCAGTCATGGGTCCAGAAAGAGAAAACTGGATCGGGATGGAATAGGACATTTTCATACAGTTGGGACAACAGGCGAAACTTGAAGTGGGTCTGAGTATTAAATTCTAATGTAGACATCATGGTTTCCTCATTTAGGGCTTATGTGTTGATTCCTCAGGAGACTGTCCCTCTCCCTATCCCATGGCTTCTCCAGAATGAGTCATGGTTTTGTGAGCATTTTGTGTGAAGTGGCAAATGTGAGTACTTTTGCCATTACTGAACCTTTTCTGTACATTTTCAATTACTGGAAAGTAAATTACTTTTCAAAACAACCATGTGAGTACCATCAGAAAATCAGATAAGACAGTCAACAAACTTTGTTATAGAGGCCAAGACTTACCCAGACAAAGTTCAACCAAAATTGTGACTGGTATTTCCTTTGTAGGAGTCCACATGGTATTAAGAGGCACAGAGGGAGGGACTTCCCTGGTGGCGCAGTGGTTAAGAATCCGTCTGCCAATGCATGGAACATACGTTCAACCCCCGGAACGGGAAGATCCCACAGGCCGCGGAGCAACTAAGCCCGTTGGCCACAACTACTGAGCCTGTGCTCTAGAGCCCATGCATCACAGCAAGAGAAGCCACGGCAATGAGAAGCCCGCGTACTGCAACGAAGAGTAGCCCCCCTCTCGCCGCAACTAGAGAAAGCCTGCATACAGCAACGAAGACCCAACGCAGCCAAAAATAAATTAAATAAATAATTTTTTTAAAAAAAGACACCATGAGAGGAGTATATTAGTAGCTACCAAGTCTTCGGTCCTGCGGATTACCTGGGATGCAGTAGAAAGAGTGAGATTTTAGCATTAAAAGTTTTCACATTACTTCAAAAAAATGTTAAAAGAATAAATTAAGTTACAAAACACAGAATCAATACGCACAAATCAGTTTTGTTTCTATACACTTAGTGAACCATCAGAAAGAAAAATTAAGAAAACAATCCCATTTACAACTCCATCAAAAAGAACAAACTATTTAGGAATAAATTTAACCAAGGACATGAAAGACCTATACTCAGGAAACTATAAAGCATTGATAACGAAATTAAAGACACAATAGAAAATATTCCATGCTCATGCATCAGAAAAATGACTATTATTAAAATGTTTATTCTACCCAAAGCCATCAACAAACAGAACCAGGAAAACCAGACACCAGACTCCAAAGAACGACACTTGTCACCATCTACACTGCACATAAAACTAAAAGCCCACAGTATTCCACATTAAACCCTTTCTTTCCTGAGTCCCCTGAAGATGCACCCCACCTACCCCGCAGTCAGCTGCACAGGAAGATTCTCCACACTTTCTCATTGTTTCCTCCTGTGACATCTCCTCACCAGTGGGTCCTGAGAAAAGCCAGCTCCAGTCAGTATAGACACTGCCCCGTGGTCCAGAAACCTAAGCCCCGACAGGAGACAAAGCTCCCGTCATCTTGTCACAGAGCAAAGTCTGTGGGCCGGATGCACCTGTGCCCCCAGGGTCAGACGGGTGTGTTCATAGCCCCCTGTGGGACATCAGAGAAGTGCCGGGAGCGCCACACTCACAAACCCAGAGGCCTCATCCTCAATGCTGTTCTGCTGTTTATACTAAGTTTGGAAATCCAAACTGAAATGGAGCCAAGTATCTCACTGTATCTTCTCGAAACATGGTTAAGGAACAATTAATTAGAAACCATAGTAATGAAATGAATGTAGACACAAACTTTACAATGTAAACCAAAATTCACTCAAAAGTGCCCATAGGGCTTCCCTGGTGGCGCAGTGGTTGAGAGTCTGCCTGCCGATGCAGGGGACACGGGTTCGTGCCCCGGTCTGAGCCCATGTGCCGCGGAGCGGCTAGGCCCGTGAGCCATGGCCGCTGAGCCTGTGCATCCGAAGTACCCATAGACAAATTTAAATTACCAAACTATAAAAACTCTAAAAGGAAAAAGAAAATCTAGGACTTCCTTGGTGGTGCAGTGGTTAAGAATCTGCCTGCTAATGCACAGGACACAGGTTCGAGCACTGGTCCGGGAAGATCCCACACGCCGCAGAGCAACTAAGCCCATGGGCCACAACTACTGAGCCTGTGCTCTAGAGCCCACGCACCACAACTACTGAGCCCACGTGCCACAACTACTGAAGCCGGCACACCTAGAGCCCATGCTCCACAATTAGAGAAGCCACCACAATGAGAAGCCCGCGCACAGCAACGAAGAGTAGCCCCCGCTCGCCGCAACTAGAGAAAGCCTACGTATAGCAATGAAGACCCAACGCAGCCAAAAATAAATAAATAAATTTATTTTTTTTTTAAAAAAGAAAATCTACATGACCTTGGGTCTGGTGATGCCTTTTAAACACATAACACCATAAGTCAATCAACAAAAGAAAAATAATTGATAATGTGGACTTTATAAAATTCAAAATTTCTACTCTATGAAAGAACTTATTCAGAAAACCAAAAGCCAAACCACAAACTGGAAGAAACTATTTCCAAAACACATATCTGATAAAAGGTTTGTACTCAAATTATACCAAACAGTGCCATTAAAATTTGGTAAAGATTGAAACACACACCTGGCCAAAGAAGATATACAGATACTAAAAAAGCAGACAAGAATATACTCAAGATGCTGGTGGACTGCATGCACAACCAAGCTTGGAAGATGGTTTGGCAGTTTTTTCCAAATCTAAATAGTCTCACCTTAGGATCCAAGAAGCGTACCTCTTATATTTAGACAACTGCTTTGAAAACCTGTGTTCAAACAAAAACTAGGATCAAGTAATGCACAGCAGCTCTATTCATAATGGCTAAAAACTTAAAGATATCTGGATGTCGTTCTGTAGATGAATTCATAAGCAAATTAGGGCACATCCATGTCAAGGGGGGGCAGAATACACCACCCCAATATATGTCCCTTTGACAAAAGGATTATTTTAGACTGATTAATTTTAAAAAGAGCAGACCGAGGAGAATTTATGAAAACCAAGCAGAAAATGCCCTTTTATGAGGTAAATTTACATTTATTAAGGATATCTCCATTTGTAAGGGTATGTCCCTCTCTGGGCCAGGAATTGAATGATGACTAAAAATCAAGAAAGACTTGTCGGGACTTCCCTGGTGGTCCAATGGTAAAGACTCCACACTCCCAATGCAGGGGCCTGGGTTCGATCCCTGGTCACGGGGGCTAGATCCCACATGCCGCAACTAACCCCAGTGCAGCCAAATAAATAAATATTTTTAAAAAAAACCTTGTCAATGAAATAGGTCTGGATGTAAATCTGCATAACAACCATCCCCTTGTTTACTGGGCTTTGCCTAAAACCTCCCTTAAATGGCGTCCTCCATTCCCTAACATCTTTCTTCTGTTCTTAGCTGAAGGTAGCCTTTAAGGTAATGGCCTGGGTATCTTTCAAGTATACAGGAGGTATGTATGGTGTATATGAATCTTCTGATTGTTTTTTTCCAGTTCATCTCCCTTTCATTACAAGGGGGATCTCAATGAAGAACATAGAAGGGTAGAGGGAAAATTATTTTTCCTCTCCTATACATGCAATGCAATAATATTCAGAGATATAAAGGAATGAATCATCAACCCATGCAAAAAAAAAAATAGATGAACCTAACACTTATATTGCTAAGTAAAAGAATCCAGTCTGAAGTGCTACACACTCTATGACCACATTTATATGACATTTTCTAGAAAAGGCAAAACAGACATGGTAAACAGTTTGTGGAATATGTGATTGAAAGGTCCGTATGATACTTTAGTAGTGAATACCTGTCACTATGCACTTGTCTACACCCACAGATTTTTTTTTTTTTACAGCCCAACAAGTAAATTATAATCTATTCAAATTTAGTTACTTCAGATATGGGAGGGTCAAAGACTGGCATACAGAATGTAACAAACAATCTAACTGATTTAGAAAAGTATGAAAAAACTCACTGTTGGTGGTGGGAAAAGTGGGCCAACCTAAGTTAACTTTGGAAATGAGAGGACTCTGTAGGCCAGAGGCAAAATATGCCGTATATACACAGTGGACTCTGTAAGTTCTTTCCCAGGAGGGGTAGCAGCTAACAGTACTGAAACTACTATATCAGTCATCGGATGGGACAAGCACTGAATTTAATGACAAATGGTGGAAGCCAAGTTTCTTAACCACTGGAGTGAGAAGTCGCAAACAAAGGAAGGTTGCAATACCCATGTCATAACAGATCAGGTTGGAGACATCAGTATAAACTCTCTTTAGCCTAACAGAGATACGCATAATTCCACACGGAAATCTTTATAATTATGCGTATATGCATAGGCTGGGATACATGCATATATTTCCACGCACTGTCAGCTGAGCATATTCAGCTCCCACATGTAAGTCTTTAATACTATTCTCTAATAAAAGGAACAAGGGCTCTTTGAAGAAAGGGCTGCTGCTAGGACTGAGACTGACACAGCATTGTAAGTCAACTATACTTCAATGAAATAAATTTTTAAAAAATTAGGTTGAGATTATACCATCAATTAGCTTGATGATACTTTTATAAAGCAGGCCTTATTTTTCTTGTCCTTTCATTCTGGGTCAAATGTATAACAGATAGAAACTAACCAGGATTACTCCAGTTTGTACTGATATCACACAGAACTTTAACTGTTGAACAAACCATTAATACCTATTACACCATGGGATGTCCTGATCCAATATCACGTTTGTAAACCTTGTATCAAGGCTGCAGAATCCACTAAATTTGGAAATTCAAACTGAAATGAAGCCAACTATCCCATGACTTCTCCAAAACTAGTCATACGACAATCAATTGGAAACCATATGCAATCCAATGAATGTAGACAGGAACAACTATACCTTTCCTTTTTTTTTCCTTTTAGATGAAGATGGTATTTAAGGTGATGTCTTGGGCCATGTCAGGGTGTAACTTAATTTCCTGGGTATCTCCCATGCACACAGGAGGTACACATGTTAGTTCACTTGTTTGTGCAACTATATGAAGGTAATTAATACCACAAAACTGTATACGTACAATGAATTAAATGGTAAATGGCACGTTTTGTATTTTTAATGACAAAGAAACAAAAGTGTAGTGCTGACATTTCTTACAACGTAAATGAACATTAAAAACATCCTTGGTGAAACAAGCCATAGAGAAAAGGCCACCCACATCCCATACTCATCTTGTCTGATCAAGGTTGTCCATATGAGGGAAAAACTCAGTCATGGGTCCAGAAAGAGAAAACTGGATCGGGATGGAATAGGACATTTTCCTACAGTTGGGACAACAGGCGAAACTTGAAGTGGGTCTGAGTATTAAATTCTAATGTAGACATCATGGTTTCCTCATTTAGGGCTTATGTGTTGATTCCTCAGGAGACTGTCCCTCTCCCTATCCCATGGCTTCTCCAGAACGAGTCATGGTTTTGTGAGCATTTTGTGTGAAGTGGCAAATGTGAGTACTTTTGCCATTACTGAACCTTTTCTGTACATTTTCAATTACTGGAAAGTAAATTACTTTTCAAAACAACCATGTGAGTACCATCAGAAAATCAGATAAGACAGTCAACAAACTTTGTTATAGAGGCCAAGACTTACCCAGACAAAGTTCAACCAAAATTGTGACTGGTATTTCCTTTGTAGGAGTCCACATGGTATTAAGAGGCACAGAGGGAGGGACTTCCCTGGTGGCGCAGTGGTTAAGAATCCGTCTGCCAATGCATGGAACATACGTTCAACCCCCGGAACGGGAAGATCCCACAGGCCGCGGAGCAACTAAGCCCGTTGGCCACAACTACTGAGCCTGCGCTCTAGAGCCCATGCATCACAGCAAGAGAAGCCACGGCAATGAGAAGCCCGCGTACTGCAACGAAGAGTAGCCCCCCTCTCGCCGCAACTAGAGAAAGCCTGCATACAGCAACGAAGACCCAACGCAGCCAAAAATAAATTAAATAAATAATTTTTTTAAAAAAAGACACCATGAGAGGAGTATATTAGTAGCTACCAAGTCTTCGGTCCTGCGGATTACCTGGGATGCAGTAGAAAGAGTGAGATTTTAGCATTAAAAGTTTTCACATTACTTCAAAAAAATGTTAAAAGAATAAATTAAGTTGCAAAACACGGAATCAATACGCACAAATCAGTTTTGTTTCTATACACTTAGTGAACCATCAGAAAGAAAAATTAAGAAAACAATCCCATTTACAACTCCATCAAAAAGAACAAACTATTTAGGAGTAAATTTAACCAAGGACATGAAAGACCTATACTCAGGAAACTATAAAGCATTGATAATGAAATTAAAGACACAATAGAAAATATTCCATGCTCATGCATCAGAAAAATGACTATTATTAAAATGTTTATTCTACCCAAAGCCATCAACAAACAGAACCAGGAAAACCAGACACCAGACTCCAAAGAACGACACTTGTCACCATCTACACTGCACATAAAACTAAAAGCCCACAGTATTCCACATTAAACCCTTTCTTTCCTGAGTCCCCTGAAGATGCACCCCACCTACCCCGCAGTCAGCTGCACAGGAAGATTCTCCACACTTTCTCATTGTTTCCTCCTGTGACATCTCCTCACCAGTGGGTCCTGAGAAAAGCCAGCTCCAGTCAGTATAGACACTGCCCCGTGGTCCAGAAACCTAAGCCCCGACAGGAGACAAAGCTCCCGTCATCTTGTCACAGAGCAAAGTCTGTGGGCCGGATGCACCTGTGCCCCCAGGGTCAGACGGGTGTGTTCATAGCCCCCTGTGGGACATCAGAGAAGTGCCGGGAGCGCCACACTCACAAACCCAGAGGCCTCATCCTCAATGCTGTTCTGCTGTTTATACTAAGTTTGGAAATCCAAACTGAAATGGAGCCAAGTATCTCACTGTATCTTCTCGAAACATGGTTAAGGAACAATTAATTAGAAGCCATAGTAATGAAATGAATGTAGACACAAACTTTACAATGTAAACCAAAATTCACTCAAAAGTGCCCATAGGGCTTCCCTGGTGGCGCAGTGGTTGAGAGTCTGCCTGCCGATGCAGGGGACACGGGTTCGTGCCCCGGTCTGATCCCATGTGCCGCGGAGTGGCTAGGCCCGTGAGCCATGGCCGCTGAGCCTGTGCATCCGAAGTACCCATAGACAAATTTAAATTACCAAACTATAAAAACTCTAAAAGGAAAAAGAAAATCTAGGACTTCCTTGGTGGTGCAGTGGTTAAGAATCTGCCTGCTAATGCACAGGACACAGGTTCGAGCACTGGTCCGGGAAGATCCCACACGCCGCAGAGCAACTAAGCCCATGGGCCACAACTACTGAGCCTGTGCTCTAGAGCCCACGCACCACAACTACTGAGCCCACGTGCCACAACTACTGAAGCCGGCACACCTAGAGCCCATGCTCCACAATTAGAGAAGCCACCACAATGAGAAGCCCGCGCACAGCAACGAAGAGTAGCCCCCGCTCGCCGCAACTAGAGAAAGCCTACGTATAGCAATGAAGACCCAACGCAGCCAAAAATAAATAAATAAATTTATTTTTTTTTTAAAAAAGAAAATCTACATGACCTTGGGTCTGGTGATGCCTTTTAAACACATAACACCATAAGTCAATCAACAAAAGAAAAATAATTGATAATGTGGACTTTATAAAATTCAAAATTTCTACTCTATGAAAGAACTTATTCAGAAAACCAAAAGCCAAACCACAAACTGGAAGAAACTATTTCCAAAACACATATCTGATAAAAGGTTTGTACTCAAATTATACCAAACAGTGCCATTAAAATTTGGTAAAGATTGAAACACACACCTGGCCAAAGAAGATATACAGATACTAAAAAAGCAGACAAGAATATACTCAAGATGCTGGTGGACTGCATGCACAACCAAGCTTGGAAGATGGTTTGGCAGTTTTTTCCAAATCTAAATAGTCTCACCTTAGGATCCAAGAAGCGTACCTCTTATATTTAGACAACTGCTTTGAAAACCTGTGTTCAAACAAAAACTAGGATCAAGTAATGCACAGCAGCTCTATTCATAATGGCTAAAAACTTAAAGATATCTGGATGTCGTTCTGTAGATGAATTCATAAGCAAATTAGGGCACATCCATGTCAAGGGGGGGCAGAATACACCACCCCAATATATGTCCCTTTGACAAAAGGATTATTTTAGACTGATTAATTTTAAAAAGAGCAGACCGAGGAGAATTTATGAAAACCAAGCAGAAAATGCCCTTTTATGAGGTAAATTTACATTTATTAAGGATATCTCCATTTGTAAGGGTATGTCCCTCTCTGGGCCAGGAATTGAATGATGACTAAAAATCAAGAAAGACTTGTCGGGACTTCCCTGGTGGTCCAATGGTAAAGACTCCACACTCCCAATGCAGGGGCCTGGGTTCGATCCCTGGTCACGGGGGCTAGATCCCACATGCCGCAACTAACCCCAGTGCAGCCAAATAAATAAATATTTTTAAAAAAAACCTTGTCAATGAAATAGGTCTGGATGTAAATCTGCATAACAACCATCCCCTTGTTTACTGGGCTTTGCCTAAAACCTCCCTTAAATGGCGTCCTCCATTCCCTAACATCTTTCTTCTGTTCTTAGCTGAAGGTAGCCTTTAAGGTAATGGCCTGGGTATCTTTCAAGTATACAGGAGGTATGTATGGTGTATATGAATCTTCTGATTGTTTTTTTCCAGTTCATCTCCCTTTCATTACAAGGGGGATCTCAATGAAGAACATAGAAGGGTAGAGGGAAAATTATTTTTCCTCTCCTATACATGCAATGCAATAATATTCAGAGATATAAAGGAATGAATCATCAACCCATGCAAAAAAAAAAATAGATGAACCTAACACTTATATTGCTAAGTAAAAGAATCCAGTCTGAAGTGCTACACACTCTATGACCACATTTATATGACATTTTCTAGAAAAGGCAAAACAGACATGGTAAACAGTTTGTGGAATATGTGATTGAAAGGTCCGTATGATACTTTAGTAGTGAATACCTGTCACTATGCACTTGTCTACACCCACAGATTTTTTTTTTTTTACAGCCCAACAAGTAAATTATAATCTATTCAAATTTAGTTACTTCAGATATGGGAGGGTCAAAGACTGGCATACAGAATGTAACAAACAATCTAACTGATTTAGAAAAGTATGAAAAAACTCACTGTTGGTGGTGGGAAAAGTGGGCCAACCTAAGTTAACTTTGGAAATGAGAGGACTCTGTAGGCCAGAGGCAAAATATGCCGTATATACACAGTGGACTCTGTAAGTTCTTTCCCAGGAGGGGTAGCAGCTAACAGTACTGAAACTACTATATCAGTCATCGGATGGGACAAGCACTGAATTTAATGACAAATGGTGGAAGCCAAGTTTCTTAACCACTGGAGTGAGAAGTCGCAAACAAAGGAAGGTTGCAATACCCATGTCATAACAGATCAGGTTGGAGACATCAGTATAAACTCTCTTTAGCCTAACAGAGATACGCATAATTCCACACGGAAATCTTTATAATTATGCGTATATGCATAGGCTGGGATACATGCATATATTTCCACGCACTGTCAGCTGAGCATATTCAGCTCCCACATGTAAGTCTTTAATACTATTCTCTAATAAAAGGAACAAGGGCTCTTTGAAGAAAGGGCTGCTGCTAGGACTGAGACTGACACAGCATTGTAAGTCAACTATACTTCAATGAAATAAATTTTTAAAAAATTAGGTTGAGATTATACCATCAATTAGCTTGATGATACTTTTATAAAGCAGGCCTTATTTTTCTTGTCCTTTCATTCTGGGTCAAATGTATAACAGATAGAAACTAACCAGGATTACTCCAGTTTGTACTGATATCACACAGAACTTTAACTGTTGAACAAACCATTAATACCTATTACACCATGGGATGTCCTGATCCAATATCACGTTTGTAAACCTTGTATCAAGGCTGCAGAATCCACTAAATTTGGAAATTCAAACTGAAATGAAGCCAACTATCCCATGACTTCTCCAAAACTAGTCATACGACAATCAATTGGAAACCATATGCAATCCAATGAATGTAGACAGGAACAACTATACCTTTCCTTTTTTTTTCCTTTTAGATGAAGATGGTATTTAAGGTGATGTCTTGGGCCATGTCAGGGTGTAACTTAATTTCCTGGGTATCTCCCATGCACACAGGAGGTACACATGTTAGTTCACTTGTTTGTGCAACTATATGAAGGTAATTAATACCACAAAACTGTATACGTACAATGAATTAAATGGTAAATGGCACGTTTTGTATTTTTAATGACAAAGAAACAAAAGTGTAGTGCTGACATTTCTTACAACGTAAATGAACATTAAAAACATCCTTGGTGAAACAAGCCATAGAGAAAAGGCCACCCACATCCCATACTCATCTTGTCTGATCAAGGTTGTCCATATGAGGGAAAAACTCAGTCATGGGTCCAGAAAGAGAAAACTGGATCGGGATGGAATAGGACATTTTCCTACAGTTGGGACAACAGGCGAAACTTGAAGTGGGTCTGAGTATTAAATTCTAATGTAGACATCATGGTTTCCTCATTTAGGGCTTATGTGTTGATTCCTCAGGAGACTGTCCCTCTCCCTATCCCATGGCTTCTCCAGAACGAGTCATGGTTTTGTGAGCATTTTGTGTGAAGTGGCAAATGTGAGTACTTTTGCCATTACTGAACCTTTTCTGTACATTTTCAATTACTGGAAAGTAAATTACTTTTCAAAACAACCATGTGAGTACCATCAGAAAATCAGATAAGACAGTCAACAAACTTTGTTATAGAGGCCAAGACTTACCCAGACAAAGTTCAACCAAAATTGTGACTGGTATTTCCTTTGTAGGAGTCCACATGGTATTAAGAGGCACAGAGGGAGGGACTTCCCTGGTGGCGCAGTGGTTAAGAATCCGTCTGCCAATGCATGGAACATACGTTCAACCCCCGGAACGGGAAGATCCCACAGGCCGCGGAGCAACTAAGCCCGTTGGCCACAACTACTGAGCCTGCGCTCTAGAGCCCATGCATCACAGCAAGAGAAGCCACGGCAATGAGAAGCCCGCGTACTGCAACGAAGAGTAGCCCCCCTCTCGCCGCAACTAGAGAAAGCCTGCATACAGCAACGAAGACCCAACGCAGCCAAAAATAAATTAAATAAATAATTTTTTTAAAAAAAGACACCATGAGAGGAGTATATTAGTAGCTACCAAGTCTTCGGTCCTGCGGATTACCTGGGATGCAGTAGAAAGAGTGAGATTTTAGCATTAAAAGTTTTCACATTACTTCAAAAAAATGTTAAAAGAATAAATTAAGTTGCAAAACACGGAATCAATACGCACAAATCAGTTTTGTTTCTATACACTTAGTGAACCATCAGAAAGAAAAATTAAGAAAACAATCCCATTTACAACTCCATCAAAAAGAACAAACTATTTAGGAGTAAATTTAACCAAGGACATGAAAGACCTATACTCAGGAAACTATAAAGCATTGATAATGAAATTAAAGACACAATAGAAAATATTCCATGCTCATGCATCAGAAAAATGACTATTATTAAAATGTTTATTCTACCCAAAGCCATCAACAAACAGAACCAGGAAAACCAGACACCAGACTCCAAAGAACGACACTTGTCACCATCTACACTGCACATAAAACTAAAAGCCCACAGTATTCCACATTAAACCCTTTCTTTCCTGAGTCCCCTGAAGATGCACCCCACCTACCCCGCAGTCAGCTGCACAGGAAGATTCTCCACACTTTCTCATTGTTTCCTCCTGTGACATCTCCTCACCAGTGGGTCCTGAGAAAAGCCAGCTCCAGTCAGTATAGACACTGCCCCGTGGTCCAGAAACCTAAGCCCCGACAGGAGACAAAGCTCCCGTCATCTTGTCACAGAGCAAAGTCTGTGGGCCGGATGCACCTGTGCCCCCAGGGTCAGACGGGTGTGTTCATAGCCCCCTGTGGGACATCAGAGAAGTGCCGGGAGCGCCACACTCACAAACCCAGAGGCCTCATCCTCAATGCTGTTCTGCTGTTTATACTAAGTTTGGAAATCCAAACTGAAATGGAGCCAAGTATCTCACTGTATCTTCTCGAAACATGGTTAAGGAACAATTAATTAGAAGCCATAGTAATGAAATGAATGTAGACACAAACTTTACAATGTAAACCAAAATTCACTCAAAAGTGCCCATAGGGCTTCCCTGGTGGCGCAGTGGTTGAGAGTCTGCCTGCCGATGCAGGGGACACGGGTTCGTGCCCCGGTCTGATCCCATGTGCCGCGGAGTGGCTAGGCCCGTGAGCCATGGCCGCTGAGCCTGTGCATCCGAAGTACCCATAGACAAATTTAAATTACCAAACTATAAAAACTCTAAAAGGAAAAAGAAAATCTAGGACTTCCTTGGTGGTGCAGTGGTTAAGAATCTGCCTGCTAATGCACAGGACACAGGTTCGAGCACTGGTCCGGGAAGATCCCACACGCCGCAGAGCAACTAAGCCCATGGGCCACAACTACTGAGCCTGTGCTCTAGAGCCCACGCACCACAACTACTGAGCCCACGTGCCACAACTACTGAAGCCGGCACACCTAGAGCCCATGCTCCACAATTAGAGAAGCCACCACAATGAGAAGCCCGCGCACAGCAACGAAGAGTAGCCCCCGCTCGCCGCAACTAGAGAAAGCCTACGTATAGCAATGAAGACCCAACGCAGCCAAAAATAAATAAATAAATTTATTTTTTTTTTAAAAAAGAAAATCTACATGACCTTGGGTCTGGTGATGCCTTTTAAACACATAACACCATAAGTCAATCAACAAAAGAAAAATAATTGATAATGTGGACTTTATAAAATTCAAAATTTCTACTCTATGAAAGAACTTATTCAGAAAACCAAAAGCCAAACCACAAACTGGAAGAAACTATTTCCAAAACACATATCTGATAAAAGGTTTGTACTCAAATTATACCAAACAGTGCCATTAAAATTTGGTAAAGATTGAAACACACACCTGGCCAAAGAAGATATACAGATACTAAAAAAGCAGACAAGAATATACTCAAGATGCTGGTGGACTGCATGCACAACCAAGCTTGGAAGATGGTTTGGCAGTTTTTTCCAAATCTAAATAGTCTCACCTTAGGATCCAAGAAGCGTACCTCTTATATTTAGACAACTGCTTTGAAAACCTGTGTTCAAACAAAAACTAGGATCAAGTAATGCACAGCAGCTCTATTCATAATGGCTAAAAACTTAAAGATATCTGGATGTCCTTCTGTAGATGAATTCATAAGCAAATTAGGGCACATCCATGTCAAGGGGGGCAGAATACACCACCCCAATATATGTCCCTTTGACAAAAGGATTATTTTAGACTGATTAATTTTAAAAAGAGCAGACCGAGGAGAATTTATGAAAACCAAGCAGAAAATGCCCTTTTATGAGGTAAATTTACATTTATTAAGGATATCTCCATTTGTAAGGGTATGTCCCTCTCTGGGCCAGGAATTGAATGATGACTAAATATCAAGAAAGACTTGTCGGGACTTCCCTGGTGGTCCAATGGTTAAGACTCCACACTCCCAATGCAGGGGCCTGGGTTCGATCCCTGGTCACGGGGGCTAGATCCCACATGCCGCAACTAACCCCAGTGCAGCCAAATAAATAAATATTTTTTAAAAAAACCTTGTCAATGAAATAGGTCTGGATGTAAATCTGCATAACAACCATCCCCTTATTTACTGTGCTTTGCCTAAAACCTCCCTTAAATGGCGTCCTCCATTCCCTAACATCTTTCTTCTGTTCTTAGCTGAAGGTAGCCTTTAAGGTAATGGCCTGGGTATCTTTCAAGTATACAGGAGGTATGTATGGTGTATATAAATCTTCTGATTGTTTTTTTCCAGTTCATCTCCCTTTCATTACAAGGGGGATCTCAATGAAGAACATAGAAGGGTAGAGGGAAAATTATTTTTCCTCTCCTATACATGCAATGCAATAATATTCAGAGATATAAAGGAATGAATCATCAACCCATGCAAAAAAAAAAATAGATGAACCTAACACTTATATTGCTAAGTAAAAGAATCCAGTCTGAAGTGCTACACACTCTATGACCACATTTATATGACATTTTCTAGAAAAGGCAAAACAGACATGGTAAACAGTTTGTGGACTATGTGATTGAAAGGTCCGTATGATACTTTAGTAGTGAATACCTGTCACTATGCACTTGTCTACACCCACAGATTTTTTTTTTTTTTACAGCCCAACAAGTAAATTATAATCTATTCAAATTTAGTTACTTCAGATATGGGAGGGTCAAAGACTGGCATACAGAATGTAACAAACAATCTAACTGATTTAGAAAAGTATGAAAAAACTCACTGTTGGTGGTGGGAAAAGTGGGCCAACCTAAGTTAACTTTGGAAATGAGAGGACTCTGTAGGCCAAAGGCAAAATATGCCATATATACACAGTGGACTCTGTAAGTTCTTTCCCAGGAGGGGTAGCAGCTAACAGCACTGAAACTACTATATCAGTCATCGGATGGGACAAGCAGTGAATTTAATAAACGACAAATGGAGGAAGCCAGGTTTCTGACCACTGGAGTGGGAAGTCACAGACAAAGTGAGAAGGTTACAATATTCATGTCATAACAGATCAGGTTGGAGACATCAGTATAAACTATCTTTAGCCTAACAGAGATACACATAGTTCCACACGGAAATCTTTATGATTATGTGTATATGCATAGGCTGGGATACATGCATATATTTCCATGCACTGTCAGCTGAGCATATTTAGCTCCCACATGTAAGTCTTTAATACTATTCTCTAATAAAAGGAACAAGGGCTCTTTGAAGAAAGGGCTGATGCTAGGACTGAGACAGTAAATATACGAAACAGGATAATCTTAAAATATCAGAGAGTAAAGAAGCACCAAAAATTTTAAAAACCTACAAAAGAAACTTACGTAAAATGGAAACAGGAGCAAATAGAAGAAGCTCTCAACAGCCAAAGCAAGAATGAACTAAGCAGTCTAATAATGTAGAGCCGGCTTATGACCAAAAGTTTACAATAATTATTCACGTGTCCCAACTGGTGATAAAATAAGTGACAGAGTTTTTGATGAATGGTGTTGAATAGAAATCTCCTATGCAGAAAGCTTCTCAACAATGTATAGAGCCACTCAGCTGTCCATCAGGATGTGACGCTCACCCCTCTCTCCTCAAGTGTGGCTTCTGCATTATGACTTCCTCCTACATAAGACACACAGGATGGACATGGGAGAAAAGTAACCTTACTGTGGGAAAACTTGACAAACACTACCTCAGCCTGGTGACCAAAGTTAAGAATATAAGGGAGAAGTTCCCTTAAGAGCCCGTCCTCTTGATATACAGTGAAGAGGAAGCACTTCACCTCTGTGGCCTGCTTTTTCAAAGCCAAGTCTAACCACGACAAAACCACCAAGCAAATCCCAGCGCCCAGCAGTCTATACAATACCTGAGCAGCCCTCCTCCACGCTGTCAAGATCATGGAAACAAGGAGAGTCTGAGCAATTGTCAGAGCCCAGAGGAGACTAAACAGACATGATGACCCCATGTCCTCTGAGACCCTGGAACAAGGAAAGGTATAACAAAGGGAACGTGAATAGGGACTTCAGTTAATAGTAAAGTATCAGTATTTGTTCATTATTTGTGATGATTCTGTAGAAAATCAGACTGGAAAAATTAAAAGTCAAATAAGAGACACCTACTGTAACAAACTGGAAATCTAGAGGAAAAGGGTGATTTCTTTGTAAAAACACATTACCAAAATGGACCCTAAATGAAGGAAAACACAAAAAGGCCAATTAACCACTGAGGAACCTCTTCCCCTACTGGCTATCCTATCACTGTTCCAGGCTTTCCCTCTCCCGGGACAGGGAAGGAGCAGGGACAGAGCTGTTTGCCAGCTCCCCTAGTTTATGACCCAACTCAGTGTCTTCACCTCCCCCAGCCACGCCTACCCAGTTAGGACACCTGAGGATGGACCAGGGATTATTGATTCAGATGTTTCAACTAGGACTTTTGTTATTCTCAGCGAATGGACACACTTACTGAAGTAAAATAAATTACTATTTATTGTAAGGGTAGAAATAATTTAATACTTGCAAGTGGCAAGTTGAAGAATGAGTTTGGACCTGGCAGGTCTAGTGTCTCACACTGTCTCAGTGTGACCTTGATTCTCTCCAAAGCTTTGTCCTGCTCAGTGCCTTTGGGAGACCCCATTCACAGGCACAGGCTCTCTCACTGCCCTTGGGCCAACAGCAGTTCTAGGCTGACAACCACTCACCATCCTTTTTCCAAGAAAAAGTTTCTCCTTTTCTTGGGTTCTAAGAAAAGTCATGGTTTTGAATACCTTTGGCCTGGCTGGGGTTTAACTCTCATCCTTGACCCATCACCAGAAGATGGAAAATGGGACTGGCTAGATGTGGGTTGTAAACCCATCTTCGAGCTGGGGGGAACATGGGCTCATCCTTCTGGAACCATCTGGACTGGAAGCAGGTGGGATGTAATTCCCAAAGGAAAACTGAGGCACTTGGGCCTGAGAACAGATGCTGGCTGGGAGAAAGCAACAGATTCTATGTCAATGACAGCTAACTGCACAGCACAGAATCTGACACAAGAGGAAGAAAGGGGTTCACTTAGGGTCAGGGGCTGCAGCGACTCATCCAGTGCTCTTACTGTCCCTCCCAAGACTGCAAGAAGGTCTTTCACTTGCTGAAAAGTCAGGATCATTGGTGGTGGTAAACTCAAGTCTCTTTCCTTGGGCACCAGGTCCTCACATCAGAGGCTGGCCCAGAACAGCCCATGTGCCCTCAGAAGACAAACACACCTCATTCCTGCCCCTGAGAGGTGGGAGCCCTTGAGTTATGCCGTCTCCCTGGCCATATTAATTGCCCATCCCTGAAAAACAATACTGCTCCTTTTCCAGTTTCTTCTCTCTCCTTTACTAAGAGGAAGAAACCAACTGCTAGGGTGGTAAGGAAACTCTTGTGCAATGAATTAACGGGAGGCTCGAGAATTATTCCATGCCATGGAACCCATAATCGGCAGGCTCTCCAGAGGCCACGTGGATGCATATGGCTCTCCAGGACAATGGCAGTGGCAGTGTGAACCTCCCATTGGGAGGCCCAGTTTCTCCCATAACTTTGATCCTTAATGAATATGAATGTCAAAATTTCTAACAACTAGTTCTAAATTATTACCCACACTTGTTATTGGCAGACTTTACTTGACTAGTCATTATGCTGTAATATTTCATTGTGGTTTTCAACTTGTATTTCCCTGATGATGGGGGAAGTTGAACACCTTTACTGGTTTATTAGATCTTTGGATTTTCTCCTCTGTGAAAAGCCTGTTCCAGTCTTTTGCCCATTTTTCTATTGGGTAGAGTCTGTCTTACTGATTTGATCTTCAGAAATACTTTATTACACTCTGGGTACCAGTTTTGTGCCATGCAACTGTATTACAAATATATCATCTTCCATTGTGGGTGTTTTAATTTTCATTTCCTTTGTGGCTCATGAAGTTCAACATCTTTTTATGTTTATTAAGCATTTGGACATTCTCTTGTGAGAAGGGTTCAACTCTTTTGGTACAGTTTTTTATGTGTTGTGGAATTTGCAAGAGATTACTGATTTGTAGGAGTTCTTTTTAATATATCATGGGTATAAGTTCTTTGTCAGATAAATATACTATATGTTTTTTTTCTGCCCATGGGTTGCTTTTAGACACTATTATGATTGCCTTGTTGAACATAAATTCTTAATAAAATTCCATTATAATTAAAAAATTTTTCTAACACCTAAAAGGACAAAGGATTGAAGGGCCATGGTGTGCTGTATGGTTGTTGTGTCAGGGACACACTCAAATATTTAGAGGGTTATTACCTCTCTTGGCAGGCTACGAGGCTGTGCAGGCTGTGAGGGGAGGCCCTTTTCTCAACCACATGGATGTTGGTAGTTGAAACATCTCAAAGGAGTGTCTACACTGCCCAGGTAGCTGTCCCATTACTCAGCAGGATGGTCAGCTCACTAATTGTCCATGGGGTCTTGACAGGGCCCAGGCTGAACTGAGCTAGAGGACCACAGATGCCTGCCTGAATGGTCAGAGGCCAAGGACGGTCCTGCCAGAGACTTGATTGTCTATTGCTACCCACTCAGATGGGACAAAGGATGCCTTCAGCCCCAGGAGGGCCCCACCAGCCCTCAATAGCCAGGGGGCTGGCAGGTTGCTACACCCAGTCCTGCATTAATCCACACATGTCCACTGAATGCCCTCCTGTCTGGGCACTCTGCTGGAACTGGGGCTGCCCAGGCAGAGCAGGGCCAACACCACCTTTCCCAGATGGGAGGGCAGGAATGACTGTACTGTTAACAAGGGTGCAAACATGCATGACTCCAGACACCCTCCACAACCCGTGACTGACATCGGGTTCGATGTGAAACACTCAGCGACAGTACAGACATCTCATTCTTCTCTCAGAGCCCAGGACTGGGGCATAGAAAGACAGTGGTCCAGCTCACCTCCCTGGCTCATGTGTGACCCTAGGCAAATCCTATCCATCCTGGAGACCTCAGAGAAGATAAAGGAAGGGCAATGGGGGCCAGTTATGTTTAAACCTAACCCTATCCCTAAGGAACCCTAACCTCTAACCCTAACACCCCAACCCCAGACCCCTAGACTCTCTACCCTGACTCTCAATCCCTGACCCCCGACCCTTAAACCGTGACCTGACTCAAACCCCAGACCTAAACCCTAGCCCAGTGGATACCGAGGGATGATGGTACTCTGGATTCATGACCTTGCATTTAGCAATAGTTTCTCAGATCTGACACTAAAATACAAGCAATGAAAGAAAAAACCAGATAATCTGAAGTTCCTCAAAATTACAAACGTTTGTACATCAAAAGAGGCTCTCCAGAAAGTAAAAAGACAGCCCACAGAATGGAAGAAAACATAGGCACATTATATATCTAATAAGAGACTTTATCCAGAATATATCAAGAACTTTTTACCACTCAGTAAAAGGGCAACCCAATTTTTGGAATGCACAAAGGACTCGCATGGACTGTTCTCCACACAAGGCATACAAGCGGTCCACAAGCACATGAAAAGATGTCACACATCAGTAGTCATGACGGAAATGCAAATTAAAACCACAATTTGATACCTTCCCGCACACTAGAAAGGTTATATTAAAAATAAATAAAAATAACAAATGTTGGCAACAATGTAGGGAAATGGGGACCCTTAAACTTTACTTATGGAAGTGTAAAATGGTTCAATCTATGTGTACAAAACTTTGGCATTTTCTCAAAAATATAAAAATGTAATTATCATATGTTTCAACAACTCCACTCCTAGATATATACCCAAAGAACGGATAACAGTGTTTAAATAAAAACTTATACACCAATATTCATAGAAGCACCGTTGACAAAAGCCCGAGGTAGAAACAATTAAAATGTCCACCAACAGGTAAATGGATAAGCAAAATAAGGTAGGTCCGTAAGCTGCGTTATTCTGTCATATGAAGGAATAAAGTAAAATTGTGCAGCCGCCGTGGAAAACAGTATGGCGGCTCCTCAAAAACTTAAACGTGGAATTATCGTATGATCCCTCAATTCTGCTCCAGGGTATACACCCAAAATATTAGAAAGCAAGGACTGGAACAGATATCTGTACCCCATATTCATAGCAACATTACTCACAATAGCCAAAAGGTGGAAGCAACACAAGTGTCCTTCAACAGATGAATGCATAAGTACAGGGTAGTATATACGCAACGGCATATGATTCAACCTTTAAAACTAAGGTAATTCTCACACATGCTACAATGTGGATGAACCCTGAAGTCATTATGCTAAGTGAAACCAGCCAGACACGAAAAGGACAAACATTCTATGATTCCACTGTATGAGGTACCCAGATAAGTCAAATTCAAAGACAAAGTAGACAAAGGTTGCCAGGGCTTGAGGGGAATAAGTATTTAATGGTTACAGTTTCACTTGGGGAAAATGAAAAAGTCCTGGCGATGGGTGGTGAGGATGTGTTTACAGCAATGTGAATGTATTTACTGCTATAGAAGTGTATACTTAAAATGACTTCAATGATAAATGTTATGTGTTTTCAATCACAATGAAAACAATGATACATGTTACAATATGGATAAACACTGAAAACATCCTAAGTGAAAGAAGCCATACAGGAAAATGCACGAGATCATACTCATCTTGTACACTTTCAATCCATGAAGGTTTTTAAAATGAGGGAAAGCCCAGTGATGGTTCCAGAAAAAGAAACCTGGATTAGAATGGAAAAAGACATTTCCACAAAGTTGGGGCAGCTGGTGAAAGCTGAAGTGGTCCTGTGGATAGGATTATAATGTGGAAACCATCATGATCCCTCCTTTGGGGGTTATGTCCTGGTTCCCTGGGAGACTGGCCCTGTGTTGGCTAAAACACACTGCAGTATTTGGTGTGAATGTAGAACACTTTGTACTGCTATTTAAACTTTAAATTTGAAATTTACTAGAAAATACATTTCAATACAACCATGTGAGTAACATTACAGAAAATCAGAGATGACATCAAACATTGCTAGAGAGGCCAAGACTTACCCAGACCAAATTCAACCAAAGTGGTGTTGCTAATCACTGTGTCCACATGGTATTAAGAGGCACTGTGGGAAGATAATATTAAGATTCACTAGGTCTTGGGTGCTGTAGATGACCTGGGTGTAGAGGAAAATAGTGGGATTTCTCAATTCTAGGTTTCTACATAAAACCACCAAAAAAAACTGTCAGAACTAAAAAAATGAATTCAGTAAAACTGCAGGATCATTTGTGAATCTATACACTAATGACGAACTATCAGAAAAAGGAATTAAGAAAACAATTCCATTTATAATCTCATCCCCCAAAAAACTAGGAATAAATTCAACCAAGGACTTGAAAGACCTGCACACTGAAAACTAAGACATTGATGAAAGAAACTGAACAGACACAAATCAATGGAAAGATATCCCGTGCGCATGGGTGAAAATACTGTGAAAATGTCCATGCTACCCAAAGCAATGTACACACACACGCAACCACTACCAAAATTTCAGTGACATTTCATAGAAACAGGACAGATGATCTTAACATTTGTGTTGTAGCCACCAAGGACCCAGAAGAGCCAAAGCGACCCTGAGGAAGGAGAACACGCTAGAGGCAACTCGCTCCCTGACTCCACACTACATTACGAAGCTACAGTCCCAAAATAGTGTGGAATTGGCACAAGAACAGGCACACGGAGCAGAGCCCAGAAATAAACCTATAGATATGTGGTCAGTTCATTCACAAGAAAGGAGCCAAGAACATACACCAGGGAAAGGACAGTCCCCTCAATGAACGAAGCTGGGAAAACCAGACACCACTCACCAAAGAACAACACTGCACTCTGTCTACACCACACACAAAAGGGGCCAAAAACCCAGTTTTGCACATCAAGCCCTTCCTCTCCTGGGTCCTCTGAAGACAGACACCCTCAGCGGTCAGCAACGTACAGGAACCTTCTCCCCACTTTTCCTCACATTTTCCCTCAGCGGCATCACCTCCTGGCAGGTCCTGAGGAGACCAGGCTCCTGTCAGCATGAACTGGAGCCCACAGTGTCCCAAAGCTGAAGCCCCAGTGGGTCCTGAGGAGACCCGGCTTCTGTTAGTGTGGACTCGACCCCAGCTTGTCCCGAAGCTCGGCCATCAGTGTGGACTCAGCCCCGCGTGTTCCAGAAGCCAAAGCCCCAGCAGGTCCTGAGCAGACAGGGCTCCTCTCAGCATGAACATGAACAGCATGATCTGAACAGACATCCCGCCAAAAAAGATACAGATAGTAAAAGTCATACAGAAACAAGCTCAGCATCATATACCATTAGGGAATTAGATTAAAATCATGAGATATCACAGCACACCTATTAGGACTGCTAAGCTCCAAAACTATGACAATACCAATTGCTAGAGGGTGAGGAACAACAGGAACTCTCCCTCATAGCTGGGGGGATGCATGTGCGGCCACTTTGTAAGACAATTTGGCAGATTTTCCAAAGCTAAACAAGTCTCATGTTGGGATCCAACAATCACACTTCCAGTATTTAGGCAACTGGTTGGAAAATCTATGTCCAAATGCAAACAAGGATGCAATTATGAAGAGCAGCACTTCCATAATGGCTAAAACCTTGAAGAACTCAGGATATCCTTCAAAAGATGAATGCATAAGCAAATTGGGGTACATCCATGTCAAGGCGAGTAGAATATGCCACCCCGAAATACGTCTCTCTGGCATAAGGATTATTGGTCTGCTTAAAAAAAAAAGAAAAAAGGCTTCTCTGGTGGCTCAGTGGTTAAGAGTCCGCCTGCCAATGCAGAGAATGCGGGTTCGAGCCCTGGTCCTGGAAGATCCCACACGCCGCAGAGCAACTAAGCCTGTGCACCACAACTACTGAGCCTGCACTCTAGAGCCCGCGGGCCACAACTACTGAAGCCCGCTTGCCTAGAGCCTGTGCTCCACGACAAGAAAAACCACCACAATGAGAAGCCCACGCACCGCAATGAAGAGTAACCCCTGCTCACCACAACCAGAGAAAAGCCTGCACGCAGCAACGAAGACCCAATACAGCCAAAAATAAAATAAATTTATTTTTAAAAAATCTCAGAAAACTGAGATTGCCGTTTTATGAGGGACATTTACAATAGAGAAATCTCCACTTATAAGGGTATGTCTCTCTTTGCACCAAACATAGAAGGATAATAAAATCTTAAATAACTCTTTTCAGTGGAGAAGTCCTGACTTTAATGTGCAAACAGTCATACCCTTGTTTACTGTGCTTTGCATGATAACCTGCCATAACTGGCCTTCCCCCCTTCCCCAGCATCTTACTGCTGTTTTTAGCTGAAAACGGTATTTAAGGGGATGGTTTTGGCCATTTCAGGGAGTGATTCAGTTTTCCGTGGCATCCCCCCTGTATTCAGAAGGTATACATGTTATTAAACTTCTGCTTTTCTCCTGGTAATCTGTCTTTTATTACAGGGGCAGGGGGCCTCAATCAAGAACCTAGAAAAGTAGAGGGAAAATTGTTTTTCCTCCCATACACGTGCAGTGGAATCCTACTCAGCAGAAAGGAATGCACCATCAACCTATGGAAAGACATGGATAAACCTTCAGTATATACTGCCAAGTGAAAAGACTCCGGTCTGCGGAGGCTGCACACAGTATGACCCCATTGATGACATTCCGGGAAAGGCAAAGCTACATAGATGATAAGCAGATCATGGGGTGGGGGTTTGAAGTAGTCCATGTGATACTCTAGGGTGGATACCTGTCACTATGCATCTGTCTAAGCCCACAGATGCGTATAGCCCAAGGGGCCAATCATAATCTATTCAAATTTAGTTATTTAGGATGTAGGAGTGTTGCAGGATGGACCGCATAATATCACAGAATCTAAGTGTATTAGAAATACATGGAGACAACTCACTGTAGGGGCTGGGATAAAAGCTGCTGACCTAAGTTACCTTTGGAAATGAATGGAATCTGCAGACTAAGGGCAAAATGGACCGTATATAAACAGTGGGCATTATCCTACGAAGTTCTTTCCAGGGTGTAGAAGCTAACAATTCTGAAACCTCTGCACATGTAACACATTCTAATTAACAAGCTGGGAACACCACTTCCAGAAGGGATGTGCTGCCCTAGTAGCCAGAACTGGGAATGGAGACATGCTGCCCAACAAGGAAATTATAATCTATTGAAATTTACTTACTTCAGATATGGGAGTGTCAAAGACTGGCATGTGGAATGTAACAAACAATCTAACTGATTTAGAAAAGTATGAAAACAACTCACGGTTGGTGGTAGGACAAAATGGGCTGACCTAAGTTAACTTTGGCAACGAGAGGACTCTGTAGGCCAAAGGCAAAATATGCCGTATATACACAGTGGACTCTGTAAGTTCTTTCCCATGGGGAGTAGTAGCTAACAGTACTGACACTACTATGTCAGTAATCGGATGGAACAAGCACTCCATTTATTTATTTTTAGGTTCACTTTTCTATTGATTTTTTTTACATCTTTATTAGAGTATAATTGCTTTACAATGGTGTGTTAGTTTCTGCTTTATAACAAAGTGAATCAGTTATACATATACATATGTTCCCATATCTCTTCCCTCTTGTGTCTCCCTCCCTCTCCCACCCCTCCAGGCGGTCACAAAGCACCGAGCTGATCTCCCTGTGCTATGCGGCTGCTTCCCACTAGCTATCTACCTTACATTTGGTAGTGTATATATGTCCATGCCTCTCTCTCGCCTTGTCACAGCTTACCCTTCCCCCTCCCCAAACCTCAAGTCCATTCTCTAGTAGGTCTGTGTCTTTATTCCTGTCTTACCCCTAGGTCCTTCATGACATTTTTTTTCTTAAATTCCATATCTATGTGTTAGCATACGGTATTTGTCTTTCTCTTTCTGACTTACTTCACTCTGTATGACAGACTCTAGGTCTATCCACCTCATTACAAATAGCTCAATTTTGTTTCCTTTTATGGCTGAGTAATATTCCATTGTATACATGTGCCATGACAAACGGTGGAAACCAGGTTTCTTACCACTGGAGTGAGAAGTCGCAAACAAAGGAAGGTTGCAATATCCATGTCATAACAGATCAGGTTGGAGACATCAGTATAAACTCTCTTTAGCCTAACAGAGATACACATAGTTCCACACGGAAATCTTTATAATTATGCGTATATGCATAGGCTGGGATACATGCATATATTTCCACGCACTGTCAGCTGAGCATATTTAGCTCCCACGTGTAAGTCTTTAATACCATTCTCTAATAAAAGGAACAAGGGCTCTTTGAAGAAAGGGCTGATGCTAGGACTGAGACAGTAAATATACGAAACAGGATAATCTTAAAATATCAGAAAGTAAAGAAGCACCAACAATTTAAAAAACCCACAAAAGAAAAATTACGTAAAATGGAAACAGGAGCACATGGAAGACGCTCTCAACAGCCAAAGCAAGAATGAACTAAGCAGTCTAATAATGTAGAGCTGGATTATGACCAAAAGTTTACAATAAATATTCACGTGTCCAAACTGGTAAAAAAATAAGTGACAGAGTTTTTGATGAATGGTGTTAAATAGAAATCTCCTCTGCAGAAAGCTTCTAAACAATGTATAGAGCCACTCAGCTGTCCATCAGGATGTGACGCTCACCCGTCTCTCCTCAAGTGTGGCTTCTGCATTATGACTGCCTCCTACATAAGACACACAGGATGGACATGGGAAAGAAGTAGCCTCACTGTGGGAAAACTTGACACGCGTTACCTCAGCCTGGTGACCAAAGTTAAGAATATAAGTGAGAAGTTCCCTTAAGAGCCTGTTCTCTTGATATACAGTGAAGAAGAGTCACTTTACCTCTGTGATCTGCTTTCTCAAAGTCAAGTCTAATTACAACAGAATCAACAAGCAAATCCCAGCGCCTGGCAGTCTATACAATACCTGAGCAGTCCTCCTCCACACTGTCAAGGTCATGGAAACAAGGAGAGTCTGAGCAACTGTCAGAGCCCAGAGGAGACTAAACAGACATGATGACCCCATGTCCTACGAGACCCTGGAACAAGGAAAGGTATAACACAGGGAACATGAATAGAGACCTCAGTTAATAATAAAGTATCAATATTTGTTCATTATTTGTGATGATTCTGTAGAAAATTAGACTGGAAAAATTAAAAGTCAAATAAGAGAAACCTATTGTAACAAACTGGAAATCTAGAGGAAATGGGTGATTTCTTTGTAAAAACACATTACCAAAATGGACCCTAAATTAAGGAAAATACATAAAGACTAATTAACCACTGAGGAACCTCTTCCCCTACTGGTTATCCTATCACTTCTCCAGAGTTTTCCTCTCCCGGGACAGGGAAGGAACAGGGACAGAGATGTTTGGCAGCTCCCTTAGTATATGACCCCACCCAGTGTCTTCATCTCCCCCAGCCATGCCTACCCAGTTAGGACACCTGAGGATGGACAAGGGATTATTGATTCAGGTGTTTCAACTAGGACTTTTCTTATTCTCAGAGAATGGACACACTTACTGAAGTAAAATAAATTAGTATTTATTGTAAGGGTAGAAATAATTTAATACTTGCAAGTGGCAAGTTGAAGAATGAGTTTGGACCTGGCAGGTCCAGTGTCTCACACTGTCTCTGTGTGACCTTATTTCTTTCCAAACCTTTGTCCTGCTCAGTGCCTTTGGGAGACCCCATTCACAGGCACAGGCCCCTCTCTCACTGCCCTTGGGCCAACGGCAATTCTAGGCTGACAACCACTCACCATCCTTTTTCCAAGAAAATTTTCTCTTTTCTTGGGTTCTAAGAAAAGTCATGGTTTTGAATACCTTTGGCCTGGCTGGGGTTTAACTCTCATCCTTGACCCATCACCAGAAGATGGAAAATGGAACTGGCTAGATGTGGGTTGTAAACCCATCTTCGAGCTGGGGGGAACATGGGCTCATCCTTCTGGAACTATCTGGACTGGAAGCAGGTGAGATGTAATTCCCAAAGGAAAACTGAGGCACTAGGCTTGGACATGAGAGTAGATGCTGGCTGGGAGAAAGCAGCAGGTTCTTTGTCAATGACGGCTCACTGCACAGCACAGAATCTGACACAAGAGGAAGAAAGGGGTTCTCTTAGGGTCAGGGGCTGCAGCGACTCATCCAGTGCTCCTACTGTCCTTCCAAGACTGCAAGAAGTTCTTTCACTTGCTGAAAAGGCAGGATCATTTTTGTTGGTAAACTCAAGTCTCCTGTATTGTGCATCAGGCCCTCACATCTCAGAGGATGGCCCAAGACAGCCCATGTGCCCTCAGAAGACACACAGACCTCATTCCTGCCCCTGAGAGGTGGGAGCCCTTGAGCTATGCCGTCTCCCTGGCCATATTAACTACCCATCCCTGAAAAGCAATACTGCTCCTTTTCCAGTTTCTTCTCTCTCCTTTTCTAAGGGAAGAAAGCAAATGCTAGGGTGGTAAGGAAACTCTTGTGCAATGAAGTAACGGGAGGCTCGAGAATTATTCCATGCCATGGAACCCATAGTTGGCAGGCTTTCCAGAGGCCACGTGGATGCATATGGCTCTCCAGGACAATGGCAGTGGCAGTGTAAACCTCACACTGGGAGGTCCAGTTGCTTCCATATCTTTGATTCTTAATGAATATGAATGTCAAAATTTCTAACAACTAGTTCTAAATTGTTACCCACACTTGTTATTGGCAGACTTTACTTGACTAGTCATTATGTCGCAATATTTCATTGTGGTTTTTAACTTGTATTTCCCTGATGATGGGGGAAGTTGAACACCTTTACTGGTTTATTGGTTCTTTGAGTTTTCTCTTCTGTGAAAAGTCTGTCAAGTCTTTTGCCCATTTTTCTATTGGGTAGATTCTGTCTGAGTTGATTTTCAGAAATACTTTATTATACTCTGGGTACCAGTTTTGTGCCATGCAACTCTATTACAAATATATCATCTTCCATTGTGGGTGTTTTAATTCTCACTTCCTTTGTGGCTCATGAAGATCATCATCTTTTTATATTTATTAAGCATTTGGACATTCTCTTGTGAGAAGGGTTCAACTCTTTTGGTACAGTTTTTTATGTGTTGTGGAATTTGCAAGAGATTACTGATTTGTAGGAGTTCTTTTTAACATATCATGGGTATAAGTTCTTTGTCAGAGAAATATACTATATGTTTTTTTTCTGCCCATGGGTTGCTTTTAGACACTATTATGATTGTCTTGATGAACATAAATTCTTAATAAAACTCCATTATAATTAAAAAAAATTTTCTAACACCTAAAAGGACAAAGGATTGCAAGGCATGGTGTGCTGTATGGTTGTTGTGTCAGGGACACACTCAAATATTTAGAGGGTTATTACCTCTCTTGGCAGGCTACGAGGCTGTGCAGGCTGTGAGGGGAGGCCCTTTTCTCAACCACATGGATGTTGGTAGCTGAAACATCTCAAAGGAGTGTCTACACTGCCCGGGTAGCTGTTCCATTACTCAGCAGCATGGTCAGCCACTAATTGTCCATGGGGTCTTGACAGGGCCCAGGCCGAACTGAGCTAGAGGACCACAGATGCCTGCCTGAATGGTCAGAGGTCAAGGACTGTCCTGTATGAGACTTGATTGTCTATTGCTACCCACTCGGATGGGACAAAGGATGCCTGCAGCCCCAGGAGGGCCCCAGCAGCCCTCAATAGCCAGGGGGCTAGCAGGTTGCTACACCCAGTCCTGCATTAATCCACAGATGTCCACTGAATGCCCTCCTGTCTGGGCACTCTGCTGGAACTGGGGCTGCCCAGGCAGAGCAGGGCCAACACCACCTTTCCCAGATGGGAGGGCAGGAAGGAATCATGCATGACTCCAGACACCCTCCACAACCCGTGACTGACATCGAATTCGATGTGAAACACTCAGAGAGAGTACAGAAATTTCATTCTCCTCTCAGAGCCCAGGACTGGGGCATAGAAAGACAGTGGTCCAGCTCACCTCCCTGACTCATGTGTGACCCTGGGCAAATCCTATCCATCCTGGAGACCTCAGAGAAGACAAAGGAAGGGCAATGGGGGCCAGTTATGTTTAAACCTAACCCTAACCCTAAGGAACCCTAACCTCTAACCCTAACATCCCAACCCAAGACCCCTAGACCCTCTACCCTGACTCCCAATCCCTGACCCCTGACCCTTAAACCCTGACCTGACTCAAACCCCAGACCTAAACCCTAGCCCAGTGGATACCGAGGGATGATGGTACTCTGGAATAAACCAAGGGATTCATGACCTTGCATTTAGCAATAGTTTCTCAGATCTGACACTAAAACACAAGCAATGAAAGAAAAAAAAAACAGATAATCTGGAGTTCCTCAAAATTACAAACGTTTGTACATCAAAAGAGGCTCTCCAGAAAGTAAAAAGACAGCCCACAGAATGGAAGAAAACATAGGCACATTATATATCTAATAAGAGACTTTATCCAGAATATATCAAGAACTTTTTACCACTCAGTAAAAGGGCAACCCAATTTTTGGAATGCACAAAGGACTCGCATAGACTGTTCTCCACACAAGGCATACAAGCGGTCAACAAGCACATGAAAAGATGTCACACATCAGTAGTCGTGATGGAAATGCAAATTAAAACCACAATGTGATACCTTCACACACACTAGAAAGGTTATATTAAAAATAAATAAAAATAACAAATGTTGGCAACAATGTAGGGAAATGGGGACCCTTAAACTTTACTTATGGAAATGTAAAATGGTGCAATCTATGTGTACAAAACTTTGGCATTTTCTCAAAAATATAAAAATGTAATTATCATATGTTTCAACAACTCCACTCCTAGATATATACCCAAAGAGCGGGTAAAAGTGTTCAAATAAAAACGTATACACCGATATTCATAGCAGCACTGTTCACAATAACACAAGGTAGAAACAATTAAAATGTCCACCAACGGGTGAATGGATAAGCAAAATAAGGTAGATCCGTAAGCTGCCTTATTGTGTCATATGAAGGAATAAAGTAAAATTGTGCAGCCGCTGTGGAAAACAGTATGGCGGCTCCTCAAAAACTTAAACGTGGAATTAACATATGATCCCTGAATTCTGCTCCAGGGTATACACCCAAAATATTAGAAAGCAAGGACTGGAACAGATATCTGTACCCCATATTCATAGCAACATTACTCACAATAGCCAAAAGGTGGAAGCAACACAAGTGTCCTTCAACAGATGAATGCATAAGTACAGGGTAGTATATACGCAACGGCATATGTTTCAACATTTAAAACTAAGGGAATTCTCACACATGCTACAACGTGGATGAACCCTGAAGTCATTATGCTAAGTGAAACCAGCCAGACACGAAAAGGACAAACATTCTATGATTCCACTAGTATGAGGTACCCAGATAAGTCAAATTCAAAGACAAAGTAGACAAAGTTGCCAGGGGTTGAGGGGAATAAGTGTTTAATGGTTATAGTTTCACTTGAGGAAAATGAAAAAGTCCTGGAGATGGGTGGTGAGGATGTTTTTACAACAATGTGAATGTATTTACTGCTATAGAAGTGTATACTTAAAATGGCTTAAATGATAAATGTTATGTGTTTTCAATCACAATGAAAACAATGATACATGTTACAATATGGATAAACACTGAAAACATCCTAAGTGAAAGAAGCCATACGGGAAAATGCACGAGATCATACTCATCTTGTACACTTTCAATCCATGAAGGTTTTTAAAATGAGGGAAAGCCCAGTGATGGTTCCAGAAAAAGAAACCTGGATTAGAATGGAAAAAGACATTTCCACAAAGTTGGGGCAGCTGGTGAAAGCTGAAGTGGTCCTGTGGATAGGATTATAATGTGGAAACCATAATGATGCCTCCTTTGGGGGTTATGTCCTGGTTCCCTGGGAGACTGGCCCTGTGTTGGCTAAAACACACTGCAGTATTTGGTGTGAATGTAGAAAACTTTGTACTGCTATATAAAGTGTAAACATCTGAAATTTACTAGAAAATACCTTTCAATACAACCATGTCAGTAACATTACAGAAAATCAGAGATGACATCAAACATTGCTAGAGAGGCCAAGACTTACCCAGACCAAATTCAACCAAGGTGGTGATGCTAATCACTGTGTCCACATGGTATTGGGAGGCACTGTGGGAAGATAATATTAGGAGCCACTAGGTCTTGGGTGCTGTAGATGACCTGGGTGTAGAGGAAAACAGTGGGATTTCTGAATTCTAGGTTTCTACATAAAACCACCAAAAAAACTGTCAGAACTAAAAAAATGAATTCAGTAAAACTGCAGGATCTTTTGTGAATCTATACACTAATGATGAACTATCAGAAAGAGGAATTAAGAAAACAATTCCATTTATAATCTCAACCCCCAAAAAACTAGGAATAAATTCAACCAAGGACTTGAAAGACCTGCACACTGAAAACTAAGACATTGATGAAAGAAACTGAACAGACACAAATCAATGGAAAGATATCCCGTGCGCATGGGTGAAAATACTGTGAAAATGTCCATGCTACCCAAAGCAATGTACACACACACGCAACCACTACCAAAATTTCAGTGACATTTCATAGAAACAGGACAGATGATCTTAACATTTGTGTTGTAGCCACCAAGGACCCAGAAGAGCCAAAGCGACCCTGAGGAAGGAGAACAGGCTGGAGGCATCTCGCTCCCTGACTCCACACTACATTAGGAAGCTACAGTCCCAAAATAGTGTGGAATTGGCAGAAAAACAGGCACACGGAGCAGAGAGCCCAGAAATAAACCTACAGGTATGTGGTCAGTTCATTCACAAGAAAGGAACCAAGAACACACACCAGGAAAAGGACAGTCCCCTCAATGAACGATGCTGGGAAAACCAGACGCCACTCACCAAAGAACAACACTGCACTCTGTCTACACCACACACAAAAGGGGCCAAAAACCCAGTTTTCCACATCAAGCCCTTCCTCTCCTGGGTCCTCTGAAGACCGACACCCTCAGCGGTCAGCAACATACAGGAACCTTCTCCCCACTTTTCCTCACATTTTCCCTCAGCGGCATCACCTCCCGGCAGGTCCTGAGGAGACCAGGCTCCTGTCAGCATGAACTGGACCCCACAGTGTCCCAAAGCTGAAGCCCCAGTGGGTCCTGAGGAGACCCGGCTTCTGTTAGTGTGGACTTGACCCCAGCTTGTCCCGAAGCTCGGCCATCAGCGTGGACTCAGCCCCACGTGTTCCAGAAGCCAAAGCCCCAGCAGGTCCTGAGGAGACAGGGCTCCTCTCAGCATGAACATGAACAGCATGATCTGAACAGACATCCCGCCAAAAAAGATACAGACAGTAAAAGTCATACAGAAACAAGCTCAGCATCATATACCATTAGGGAATTAGATTAAAATCATGAGCTATCACAGCACACCTATTAGGACTGCTGAGCTCCAAAACTATGACAATACCAATTGCTAGAGGGTGAGGAACAACAGGAACTCTCCCTCATAGCTGGGGGGATGCATGTGCAGCCCCTTTGTAAGACAATTTGGCAGATTTTCCAAAGCTAAACAAGTCTCATGTTGGGATCCAACAATCACACTTCCAGTATTTAGGCAACTGGTTGGAAAATCTATGTCCAAATGCAAACAAGGATGCAATTATGAAGAGCAGCACTTCCATAATGGCTAAAACCTTGAAGAACTCAGGATATCCTTCAAAAGATAAATGCATAAGCAAATTGGGGTACATCCATGTCAAGGCGAGTAGAATATGCCACCCCGAAATACGTCTCTCTGGCATAAGGATTATTGGTCTGCTTAAAAAAAAAAGAAAAAAGGCTTCTCTGGTGGCTCAGTGGTTAAGAGTCCGCCTGCCAATGCAGAGAATGCGGGTTCGAGCCCTGGTCCTGGAAGATCCCACACGCTGCAGAGCAACTAAGCCTGTGCACCACAACTACTGAGCCTGCACTCTAGAGCCCGCGGGCCACAACTACTGAAGCCCGCTTGCCTAGAGCCTGTGCTCCGTGACAAGAAAAACCACCACAATGAGAAGCCCACGCACCGCAATGAAGAGTAACCCCTGCTCACCACAACCAGACAAAAGCCTGCACGCAGCAACGAAGACCCAATACAGCCAAAAATAAAATAATAAATTTATTTTTAAAAAATCTCAGAAAACTGAGATTGCCGTTTTATGAGGGACATTTACAATAGAGAAATCTCCACTTATAAGGGTATGTCTCTCTTGGCACCAAACATAGAAGGATAATAAAATCTTAAATAACTCTTTTCAATGGAGAAGTCCTGACTTTAATGTGCAAACAGTCATACCCTTGTTTACTGTGCTTTGCATGATAACCTGCCATAACTGGCCTTCCCCCCTTCCCCAGCATCTTTCTTCTGTTTTTAGCTGAAGACGGTATTTAAGGGGATGGTTTTGGCCATTTCAGGGAGTGACTCAGTTTTCCGTGGTATCCCCCCTGTATTCAGAAGGTATACATGTTATTAAACTTCTGCTTTTCTCCTGGTAATCTGTCTTTTATTACAGGGGCAGGGGGGCCTCAATCAAGAACCTAGAAAAGTAGAGGGAAAATTGTTTTTCCTCCCATACACGTGCAGTGGAATCCTACTCAGCAGAAAGGAATGCACCACCAACCTATGGAAAGACATGGATAAATCTTCAGTATATACTGCTAAGTGAAAGAATCCAGTCTGCGGAGGCTGCACACAGTATGACCCCATTGATGACATTCCGGGAAAGGCAAAGCTACATAGATGATAAGCAGATCATGGGGTGGGGGTTTGAAGTAGTCCATGTGATACTCTAGGGTGGATACCTGTCACTATGCATTTGTCTAAACCCACAGATGTGCATAGCCCAAGGGGCCAATCATAATCTATTCAAACTTAGTTATTTAGGATGTAGGAGTGTTGCAGGATGGAACGCATAATATCACAGAATCTAAGTGTATTAGAAATACATGGAAACAACTCACTGTAGGGGATGGGATAAAAGGTGGTGACCTAAGTCACCTTTGGAAATGAATGGAATCTGCAGACTGAAGGCAAAATGGACCGTATATAAACAGTGGGCTTTATTCTACGAAGTTCTTTCCAGGGTGTAGAAGCTAACAATTCTGAAACCTCTGCACATGTAACCTGGAAAGGAGCAATGCACAGATAAATGGCGGATGGTGGGAGCCAGGGAGCCAGCCACAGCCTTGCTGTGGGAGTGGGAAGTTACAGATAAGCAAGGGGAGAGCCTCTGCCCTCGTAATCATGGATCTGGGCTTCCTGGGAGGATGTGGACTGGCCGGGGGAAACACACAGATCTTCATGCTGGGAAGACCCTGCAGACATAGGAACCTCACACCCCATCTTTCCACCCATACCTGCTGGAAACACTCAGCCCTCCATAATCAGTCAATTGCAGCGTTTAAGACATTCTCACCCCCAGGCAGATAAAGGAGCGTGAGGGTCTTGCTTACCCCTAAGCTGTCCCAGAATCCAGGCCCTGGGGGTGGAGCCAGGTTGGGGGTTCCTGGGCCTCTGAATCCAGGCCCTGGGGGTGGAGCCAGGTTGGGGGTTCCTGGGCCTCTGAATCCAGGCCCTGGGGGTGGAGCCAGGTTGGGGGTTCCTGGGCCTCTGACCAGCAGGTGAGAGGAGGGAGGAAGACCGGTCCTGAGGACAGAGGTTCCCTCAAGTCTGTGAGCCCAGGAGCCCCGATGGGGTTCATTCCCAGTGAGGACATGGGCGGGGCCTGCAGTGGTTCTCTTCCCCCTGGGCCCTTTGATGAAGCCATGGAAGCACTGGGCCCAGACGTCTCCTGGCGGTGTCTCAAACTCTGACACAGCGGTTTTACAAAGGAACAAGAGAATGGAGCTGAGCCCCTAACGGCCACTCCTTTCTGGCTCTGAATTGCTTCCAACAGGACCGCAGTCACCTGCATGTAGTCTGCTGTGACCTACCTGCCCCCACTGGCCTTTCCTCTTCCTCCCTGCGATGATTCCAGTGACATTTCCAGCCTGGACCCCTCTCCCAGGCCAGACACCTCTGTCCAGCCACTGCATCCCCATCTCACCTTGGGGGCTAACAGGCCCCTCAGAGGACTGGGATCCCGCAGCTTCCCACACCCAGGAGCAGCCCCACCTTCCCAGGTTGCCGAGCCCAGGCATGGGGTGTAACCGAGCAGGACCCTACGGGGCCTTCCCAGGACAGACCCCTCCCCCACATGCTCTGCTGTAGCTCCTCTCTGAAGTACCTGGATAACAGTGTCTGATGCACGCTTCCTCCACCGCCAAATGGAAGGAATTAACTACTTGATGATCATGAACATGTAGCCCCGGAGCTTCTGGAGCCTAAGAATTTATAATGTTTACCGCCTGTTACCTCACCATCAACCAGAGAATTGTGCACCAGCAGATCACATACCCTGCGACCCCCTCCTTCACCTGGCCTTTCATATTGCTTTACTGAAATCCTTCAGGGAGCTTGGGGTTTTAGAGCACAGGCCGCCTGGCCTCCTGGTATTGGCACTTTTACAATTAAGGCTGCACCTTCCTCCACCACACCCGGTGTCAGTAGACTGGCTTTACTGCACTCGGGCAAGAGGACCCACGTTTTGTTCGGTAACACTGGGGTCTCCCAGGCTCCCACCCTCCTTGTGCCCCAGTGACTGTCACTTGCTCCTCCAGAGTCTTGCTGCAGCAAAAAGAGAAATGAAGTTTCCCCTGCCCTGAGAACAAGGAAAACAAAGGGAGCAGCGAACAGGCTAGAGAAGAAACATAACCTGGCCTGAAAGAGTTCATCACTCCTTGTTTTCCTTTGTCATTCATCTGTAGTAACTAGATTTGTACTTTACAAAGCTAACCTCACTCCCTGACCCTATGTAATTTACATTCGGCACCCATCACCGCTAACTCTGTGAGTTACATCCCCTGCCTCTCACTCCCTAACCTTATTATGTCCAGCACTTACATTCTATATGCCCCTCATAACAAATCACCTCCTATATATTTTGCATTTCAGAAACGAGGTCACCGCCAATAAACCAGAGGCAAATGTATGCAATTACCAGACTGCTGGACCCCAATTACCAGGCGGCCTGATGCCAGCTGTGACAGTTTTGAAATAATGCAGAGGAAAGGAGGAATGCAAGACCTTCGCTACTTTGATCCTCATCCTATACCCCAGACTGCGGGAGCCCCACAAATAAAATCTTCCCTGATTCTCGAGGAGGGGTGCCCAGTTCTTGAGGCGCTAGCCGGCTGTGTCTTCCCTGCTGCCTAGCAGAAAAATAAAGCCATCTCTCTCTTCCTCCAAAACCCGTCTCCATATTTCTGTTCGGCCTTGGTGCACAGGGAAGCCGAGATTTCGACAACAGTCTGGCCAGTTCCCACACTAATTCCCCTCTACGCCCACAGCCCTGGCCCAAGCCCGATCTGGTGCCTGGTTCCTCCATCAGGCCTGGCAAAGCTCCCTGCCCCACGGTGCGTCTCACATCCCACCCCAAAGTGGCCTTTCTGAAATAAAAACGAGACTGACTCTCTCCCGCCTGTAATCCCCCAAATGTTTCCCCACTTTCGCTAGGGCATCTGCCGGGAGAGACACCTGCCAAGGCCCTGAGAGTCCCCGGCATCCCCACTAGGCTGCTGGCTCCTGAGCTCCCTGACAATGAGCACCTCAGCAGGCCGGGCGACACAGCAGGAAACCCCAGAACTGCTCACCTCAGGACTGGGCAGGCACTGTCACGGCCTGATCAGAGAGAGCAGAGAAGGGCTCCCCAGCTGGGACACAAACTCTGCACGAGTGGCCTCTCCTTGAGCCATTACATCACCTCGTGTGACTTGAGGGAAGGAAGGACCGAAGCACACTTGGTTCCTAAGGAGGATGGTATAGGCTCAATCACGTCCCCCCAAATTCACATGCTGAATCCCTAACCCCCAGGACCCCAGGATGTGGCTGTATTTGGAGATGGGATTTTTAAAGAGGTGATCAAGGTAAAAATGAGGTCACCAGGGTGGATCCTAATCCAATAGGATTGATGTCCTACGAGAAGAGATTAGGACACAGATAGGCACAGGGAGAGACCATGTGAGGACCTGGGGAGAAGATGGCTGTCTAAGCACCAAGGAGAGAGGCCTCAGGAGAAGCCAGCGTGCACACACCTTGATCTCCGACAGCATCCAGGACTGGGAGATAGGTCTGTTACCCAAGCTGCCCTGTCTGTGCTATTTGTTACGGCGGTGCTGAGCAGACTCACACGCAGGGTAACTCAGGGCTCAGACTGTCCAGAGCCCACTCTCCATCCCCCTGTACGTGAGTTACAGGAACCCCAGGAACTGAGGAGGGGGTCCGTGAGGGGAGGCACAAGATAGAAGATGCTAGGCATTAACATGGCTGCATTCATGTTAAACGTGCCTGAAGTCCAGTCACACGAGATGGTTTTGTCCTGTATGTACGTCGGCACCTTCAGTCTGAACTGCAGATCTTGGGCTTCACCAGCTCCACTGAGAGCATTAGCTTCCCTGCTGTGGACCGTCTCCTATAGGATTTCCAGAACCACAAAGCACTGAAGCTTCACAGGACCCAGTGTCTGTGCGCTACCGTCCAGGTGACCGTCACAACAGGGCCGCGCAGCTGGCCATCAGAACCCATTTCCCTTTTTCCTGTTCACAGCTACCCTGCACCTCCCAGCCTTCCCACCCCTTCCAGCTGGGGCGTAGCGTCTCGTGTTACCAAGGGAAACAGGTGGAGGTGGTGAAGCCCAGCTGGTCACCCCACCCTGCTGGTTGGAGCCCTCACCTGGAAGCAGGGAGGAGAAACAAGGGGGACAGAGACTGGGACCTGACACCCACCTGCCCTGGACTCTCACAAGAAGGGGACAGACACATCTTGAGCTCCAGCCCAGTTTTGGGAGACACTTTGTTCCAGCAACAAACTTCTGCCTTAAAAGCCAAGGTGCTTTACAAACCCCTCCCCAGCTGTCACAGAAAGGCTTCATCTCATCACACTTTTCTCAAACCCCAGCTCACGGTGAGACCACCTCTCAGGTGATGGTGCTTCAGAGCAGCCCCTTTAAAAGATCGCTGGAGTTCAGCTCTCCCAGCCCTGCCTTCAGTTTAAGCGAGAAGTTTCCTTGACAACCTTGACAATCCTGCTCAGTTTCCTTGACAACCAAGCTTCGCAACCTCCCAAACTCTTCTCCTACAAACATTCCTATTCTAGGCTTGATAAGCCTAAAGTGACAGTACTGTCATCTTGTGCCAGAGAGTTACTCCTCCAAGCCCGTAGTTATTGGTTACATGATGCTATTGATGATGAAATCCCAGAAGAGTCAGCTTAGCAATATAACCATTTCTGGACTCGGCACTGGGTCCCTTTCCACGGACAGAGTGGAGTGGCTGTTTCCGCCGGCCCCTTGGTGGAAGAGCTCACCTAATGCAGCCAGGACTTCATCCCTTCCAGGTGACTCCAGGGTCCTCACTCTGCCCAGACCCCCACCCACATGGCTGCTGTCTGTGCCAGTCCATACGGGACCTTGGCAATCTCCTAAAATGAGGGTTATTTTATACAAAGGTAATGGGTTGAATGCTGGCCCCAAAAGATGTGTCCCCCCCAGAACACGTGAACAGGACCATATCTGGGAAAAGGGTCTTTGTATATGTAGTTAAGGATCTTGAGGTGAGGTCATCTTGGGTTAGGGTGGCCCTCAATCCAATTGAGAGAGTCCTTATGAGAGACAAAAGAGGAGAAACACAGACACAGAGGAGAAGCCACGTGAAGACAGAGGCAGAGATGGGAGGGATGCAGCCGCAAGCCTGGGGATGCCTGGAGACCCCAAAAGCTGGAAAAGGCAGGAAGAACCCTATCCTGGAGCCTTTGGAGAGACTTCTGTCCTGCAACACCTTGATCTCAGATGTCTGGTCTCCAGGACTGGGGGAGAATGAATTCCTGTTGTTCTAAACCACCCAGCTTGTGGTCATTTGTTACAGAAGCCACAGAACGGTCACACAGACCCTGCTCTGTAGGATCCTGGATTGTGGGTCTCATTAAAGGCAGACAGAGGCTGGGTTACAGAACCCTTAGAGTCAGCACTGGGCCCCAGAAATCGTAAAGCAGTGGCTGGACACCAGAATGTTGAGGGGTCAGTCAGAAGCCCATCCCTGAGGGTGCCGGCTGCCACGGCCTCCCCAGGTTTTTACACCTCTACATACTGGGGATAAGTATTTCCATCCTGATTCAGGGCCTCTGATGTCACCGTTCACGTTGCTAATTAAGAACCCACTAGTTGCACAGATGAAAACCCTATCAAGACACTTGCTCCAGTGGTAAACAATTCTGAAATTGGTCGGAGGTGGGGAATCGTCTCCCATGCAGCCAGCAGCCCCCCACCCCACAAGGAGCGGCCTCATTGCAAAGCTGGGGGACCGTGCGGAGGCGCCTGTGAGTAAACGTGAGCTGAGCCCCAGGCCAGCTGCTGCTGAACTGTTCCCACCCGTCCCAGGTAAAACACCTGAATATGTACAAGGACTTGAAAGCCTACAGGAAGGGCCGTGGAGCCACCCCAGCGACAGCACACCGGCCGACTTGGTGCCTGCAGGCCAGCCAGGATGGTCCTGGCCCCAGGCGCTCTTCTGGAAGATTTCCATTTCCCTGCCTGAGGTAACCCTCCTGTCCCGGCCCCCACTGCTTTTTTCCGTCCTTACCTCTGCCCGGGGAGAAATTCCAGCGTCACTTATGGGTGACACATCCTCTTCTTTATCAGGTGGCAGCCTGGCAACTCCTGCAGAAAGTCCAGCAGAGCCCCACTCACACCGGGCCACCCACAGAGCCGCGGCCCCTCGCTCCCACCGACCAGCCCAGCCCTGACACTGCTGACGGGGCAGAGAATATGGCGTCAGGCACAGCTGCAGGAGCTCTTGCTGCCTGGAGCGGTTTATATTGACCTCAACCCAGGCACACCTGGGGAGGGCTGGCCCGCACAGTCATGCTGCCCAGGTCAGCCAGTCCTCGCCCCTCAGGGGCTAATAGCTGCAGAAAATGGGCCTTGCTGCACCGGCCAGGTCCAAGGAACAGGTGTGGGCTCCTGAGTCAGGATAGACAAGGGGCTGCAGCTCTGGCTTGTTTTCTAATCATTTTATCTGGTCCATGAATGGGAGACAACCTCAAGGAGACCCTCTCCTAATGAGAGGAACCCAGGAGTCAGGGAGAGGAGGGGTGGTGGGTGGAGACAGAGGCCTGGTGCCCCGGCTGCAGTGGAAGCCTCTGGAAGACCAGGCGGAAGGAGGCCACACAGAGTGATGCCCAGGGTCACAGACCTGTCGGAGCTGCTGTTTGTTAGTTCAGGTCCTGCTCTGAGGTGCTCTGTGTCAGCTCTGATGAACAGGTGAGCTGGGGGTGCTCTGCAATGAGGGCTACGTGCACGGTTCCTGTGTGCACAGACTTGCTGGGTGCCTGCCCAGGTGAGCTCCATACCTGGGGAGGGGCCTGACCACGAGAGCCCCGGGGGCTGCTGGGTACCTGCCCAGGTGAGCTCCATACCTGGGGAGGGGCCTGACCACGAGAGCCCCGTGGGCTGCTGGGTACCTGCCCAGGTGAGCTCCATACCTGGGGAGGGACCTGACCACGAGAGCCCCGTGGGCTGCTGGGTACCTGCCCAGGTGAGCTCCATACCTGGGGAGGGGCCTGACCACGAGAGCCCCGTGTGCTGGGAGGCGGGGCGTGTGTATGAGCATCCTCTCTGTGCGGCCAGCAGAGAGTTGCTTAGCAACTTCCCTGTGGGCAGTGCTGGGATGAAAAGAGAACCAGGAGATACCACAGACCCCTTGAACCCCTGTCCATCTAGAGGGATGAGGTGAGTAGGCAGGTGCTGGCCACTGTGCTGCATGAAGGAGGCCCCACAGGTACCTCTTGTGTCGTCCACCTGACACCACGGAGGCCTTCCCCGGACAGAGCAGACAGCCTGCCTGGGGCAGGTGGCAGCTCCTGGTGATGCTGCAGGGGACATGAGAGGGACGGACCAGGCAGGAGGGGGTGGGAGCCCAGGCAGAGCCATGGGGCTCGGGGCCGAGGGGGCCTTTCTGGGTCTGAGCTGGGAGTGGACGTGCAGGTGGTGCGTGTGATCCAGGAAAGCTGCCCTGGTGACGTGAGGCTGATCGTGCTTCAGTGACAAGCTTCCGGGTGATCCCAGAACAGGACAGTGAGACGGATCCTGTTAGAAGAAGGTAAGTGAGTCCCCCCAAGAGGAGGCTCTGTGAGCTGGCCCGGGGAGGGGTGAAGGGAACAGGCGTGGAAGCTGCGGGGAGTGGGCAGTCTCCCTGGGCGGGCGGCGGGTGCAGACCCCACTCCGTGTCCCACAGCTGTGCTTCCGGCTGGATTACCTGGCTTCTCGGAGCCTCAGCTTCCTGGTCTGCTCGTGGGGTGACGGTAGCATGGACTGACTGGTAATTTGCTCAGAACAGGGTAGGAAGGGGTCTAGTGGAAATTCCACAGAACACCGTCAGTATGGGAATCGCAGGCCCTGCTTCCCGCAGGTCTGTCTTCAGGATCGGGAGAGCAAATCCAAGCAGACTTGCAGCAGAGCCTGGGGACGGGCTCCGTTTCGTGGGTCCCCCTGTTTCCCGAATCTCGGAAGGAGCAGCTCCAGCGGGCAGTGGCAGGTTCATCCCACACCTGGGAGCATCCAGACCTCAAGGCCCAGCAGCCCCGAGCCCTGTGTCTGGGCCCCCGGGAGGCAGGCAGGACAGGCCGGCGTCCTCCTTGCCCTCTTCCTGCCCAGAACATTCCGGGTCCAGGCCGTCATTAGGGATGGGGGTGTCCCATGTGGAAAGAGGACACGGAGCGGCTTTTGCACGTGGACGTCCACACTGGGAATGTGGGTCGGTGGGACCCGGGCAACGGGAGGGGCAGGCGGGGGCCTGAGGAAGCAGGGCGTGGCCGGGGTTGCTGGAGGCGGGGGCGTGCGAGCTTCGCCTGTGCCGGGCCTCAGACCCCACGGGGCTTCCCTCCCCTGGTCACTGGGCAGCAGGGGCCGAGCAGCGTTGGTGGAGGGACCCCTCGTGTCCCCAGGCCCTGGCAGCATCAGCCCTCCAGGCTCTGGGTCGGGGAGCCTGAGGGGCGCAGGTCCAGCTGTGCCCACAGGGAGGCCTGGAGGGGTCGGGCGGGAAGCACGGGTGTGGTCTTGCCTGTGCGGAGGCTCCCGAGCTAGCGTCCAGTGGGAGCCCTCACCTCGCACTTGGGTTTCAAGTCCACGGCTCAGATCACCTTCTGGCCGCTTGGTTTGTTTTCTAGACACAAAGTCCTAATATCTCCTATGTCCCCTGCCCATGAAAAGGCACGTCTCACCTGGCACCAGGTGCTGCCTCTGGTCCCCCCTGACTGGACGCCCAGCAGCCAGTGTCACCGCGTCACGCCTGTCAGGGGGTGTCAGGTGTGGGGGGACGAGAGCACACGGTCCAGGCCCACGAGGGGCCGTGCCGTCCACGGAGCCGTTGCTGTGGCTGTAGGCGTTCCCTCCCCACCAGGCGGGCAGAGACCACCGTCCCCTTACAGACTGTTACCAAGGGAAGTCATGTGGACCCTGCTCGGGCCCCAGCCTGCGAGGCGCTCTGCCCCAGCGGGGAGCGTTTCCTTTTCCCACGTGGGTTCAAGTAGGCAAATAACAAAACCAAAGCCGAGACCAACACAGCACAGGCTCTACTCAGTGGCCAAAGAATGGAGAAGGGGGAACTGAGTTCACAGGTCACCTTCTCGCCCCCCTGGAGAGAGTGGTTTAATTTTTAAGAGTAAAGACAAAGGGAGGAGGAGGGAGGCTAGTGATGGGATGAAGAGGCCTTCCGGGGGGGAAGGGGCGGGGCTTCTTCCAAGGGGCTGGGGGTACCACCTCCTTTTACCCGTTTCTGGTCCTTCATGTCCAGCCATGGCCGCCAGTGGGTGTGTCACTTAATATGCTGATATAGTAAATTCAACACGTGATGAGACTCAGGGTCGGTTGGAAGTCACATTCGTTGCCATCTTGGTCCCAGCTGGTTCCATCTGTTTGTTTGTAGCGTCCTTTCTTACCTCTGGACCCCTTCACTTAAAAACTTAGGTGAACTCCTGCTGAAGTTGGGGGTGAAGGACAGCCCTGTGAAAGGTGGGTGCACGGGGTTTGAGCAGGGCCTGGAGCAGCTCTGACAGCAAGAGGAGGCTGAGACGGGCAGTCAGTCTGACGCCCGCACTGGGACCTGTGGTCGGCATGCGGAGGTGGTCAGCCGGGGACACGTGTCAGGGAGGTTCTCGGTGTTTACACAGAAGATGTGAACGTGGGCCCAGATGCAGAGCTGCCTGCAGACGCTGCTCCAGAAACCCCTGATTCTTTCCTGAGAAAACTGGTGGGCGGTCATTCAGGCAACAGGGCAAACTGCTTGCTCTGGGTTTCTTGTGGGGAAGTGAGGGCGTAGCAACAGGGGCTCAGCCTGCGTAACCCCACAAGCCCTCCCAGGACAGCCCCAGAACCGCTTCTGGAATGGCAAGCAGAAGTGGGTCTTCCACCTACTAGACGTGGAGGAAAGGGCTGGGGTCTGCAGGGCCGCCCTCACCTTCAGGGACTGGTTGGGAGGGTCACAGGACTCGGCACATGCTTGTGGCTTGTGTGCTCACAGCTGAGATGGGTCACAGCACACAGTAGGGATGCCCAGGAGGGAGGGCCCCTGCTCCGGTCAGCTCATGACCATTCATGCCCCCTCCTTCCCTCCAGGGTCTCTAGGGTGTGTCTTCCCCCAGCGACAAGGTCAGAACCATTACAGTTACCCCCACCCGCGTCCCTCCAGGGAAGCCCATTAGAGGCTTGGTACCCGGCTGGGGGCTGGTCACGTGGTGTTCTCTGCCCTCACCCTCCAAAATGCCAGTGCCCAGAAGGGGAGCCGGGGTTCAGCATGAACCACATGGTTTGTGCAAACAGCACAGGCGCAGGGGGCTGCCCCTAACGGGAGGAGGGAAGGTTTAGATCAGGGCAGGGAGCTGCTCACCAGCTGCATTAGCTTCCCGGGGCAGCTGTGACGAACGACCACAAACGGAGGCTCAGAGCAACAGAAACCTGTCCTCTCTCAGTCCCGGAGACCAGACGTCTGAGGTCAAGGAGTCCCGGGCCGCGCTCCCTCCGGAGGCTCCAGGGGAGGGTCCTGCCTGCCTCTTCCAGCTTCTGGGGGCTCCAGGCGTCCCTGGGCTTGTGGCCTCATCCCTCCCGTCTCTACCTCCATCTTCACATGGTGTCTCCTGTGTGTCTGTGTCTCTCCTCTTGTCTCTTAGAAGGACACTATCACTGATTCAGGGCCACCCTGATCCAGGATGACCTCATCTTCAGATCCATAACTGATTATACCTGCAAAGACCCTACTTCCAAATAAGGTTCCATTCTCAGATTCTGGGGGGCATGGCGTGGACATAACTTCTAGGGGGCCCCCATTCAACCCACTATAGCACCCAGTTCCCAGATGCCAGCCGACCTTCCTCAGGACAGCATCAGGCTGGTGATGTTCTGTCTTTCTGCACGGGTTGTCTCTTGTTTCTTGTGGTAACAGTGAGGTTGGGTGGGTGGCATTGCTGGCTGACCTCCTGGTCATTCCAGTGACCACGCTGATGTGTCCTTCCCGGGAAGGTGCGAGCATGGCCAGGGCTCCCTGGGAATACTCCACACAGACCGCTCGGTGGTCAGACACCTGCATGGGCTGGACCGGTCCCCAGCACCTTCTACCACATCCACAGCCTGGTGGACTCTGTGCAGACCTATGACCAGGAGGTGTGGGCCGGCAGGATCGGTGGAAGCCCTCCTGCCTACCATGTGGCCTCCAGCCCACCACAGACCCTCCAGTCCTGCCATGGACATCCCCATCGCATTAACCCCCAAGAGGCCTTCTGGGAGGGGTGAGAACTTGGCCTTGAAGAAGACAGGTCAGGCCCTAACTGCAGCAGGTGGAGGCAAGGACTGGGGGTGCTTGGCTATTTGTCCCCCAAAGACCCAGGATGTGGGCTCTGACTTGATGGGTCCACCTCCACCTGTGCTCACCTGGGGGGTCGCTGCAGAGAGAGCGTGTCCTTGGGTGATTTCCCAACTCTCCCCACAACAGCCTCACTCCCTGGGTCCCCCTGGTCCCATTAATAGTCTTTAAATAGTGTCTCTCATCCATCAGGCCTGCGTGGGAGATTTTAATATTGTGCGGGAGTCCAGCGACCAGCGCCCATGTGTCCTGTGCGTCTTGGGAGGGGAGGGAGCCTCGCTCTCACATTCCTGCCCCAGTGCACCTGGGGTCGGGGGCAGCAGACCCAGGCTCTGTTCCGGCAGAAGCTCCCTTTCTGTGAACAAGTCTTCCCCCACTCCCGTTATCCTCACTGGAGACTCAGGAGGCCACAGCATCGGGGCACCTCCAGCACCAGGACCCCACCCTAGGGAATCTCTCAAGAGCAGGGACCAGGCCTGCAGGCGGAGGGGAGGAGGGAGCCGGCCGCTTCAGGATCCCAGGGGCTAGGATGCCTCCTACGCAGGAGGGCCTTGGACTCAGCGTAACTACCACCCAGGGTCTCCTACCCCTCCCCTGGTAGGGGGGCCCTTCAGATTCCAGGGCCCCAAGATCCTCCCCACCGACTTCTGACCCCAACTGCAGAGTTGGGGACCCAGAGACCCCCTCCCCGGCTTCTTTTTCATTGGAGGCTCCCAGAATTCCCTGAAGCTGTTATACCCAGGGTTTATTATGGTGAAGGATGCAAGTTAAAATCAGCGAGGACAGGGGGACGAGCAGGGTCCAGCCTCCTCGGCTGTGGCAGCCCAGGGAAGCCCACCTGAGTCCTGAAGTGCAGGGCTTATTGGGGTCTGTCACGTCAATGTGGGGACCACCATGTGCCTGACCTTGGCCTCCAGCCCCCGGGGGCGACTCAGGAAGCCCCACCGTGTATCACGCCGTCAGCACAGACCAGCCTGCAGCGAGGCCCACGGACCATGGACACTCCCGTCAGACTCAAGGTGACCTCTGGAGCCAGGACAGAGGCCCGGCCTCTCAGTGGGCAGGTGAACCCACACCACACAGGCCCTGGTGCAGTGCCCGTTCCGTGGCGTCAGCTGGGTGCACGCTGGTCAGCCAGTGTCTGTGTCTCTCAGCCTGTGACCACAGACCACACTGTCCTGCTCTGCTCACAAGAGCGAGGCCAATGGAGGGACAACAGGGGTGGGAACAAAGCCGGGTCATGGTCCGGCTGGGTGAGAAAGGGTTCAAGGAGCGAGAACCCGGCTGCCCTTGCCTGGTGAGCCGAGAGCTGACGTCCACCCTGTGGGCAGCCCCTCTCCCCACGTCCCGAGGTAAGGCTGCCTTTCCTGCACCCTGGGCAGTGTCATGCCTGTGTATACAGCAGGACGCACAGCAGTGCACGCAGCAGGCCTGATGCCTGCCCTTGGCACGTACTTGGGGGCTTACTGAGGGTGGAACATCCCGACAGGACACGGGCCGACCCCGGGAAGGATGTAGGGGTGAAGCGTTTGGGAGACTCTGGAGGGGATCCTCACCTGTCTGCACAGGTGGACTGACGACACAGACCAAGGGTGGGAAAGCGGGGGAGGCCAGTCCTGGGTCATCGCTGAGGCTGGAGGAGGGGTGTAGAGTTGGGGGTGACGGCGGTGGGGAGGAGGGGCTGATCACAGGACAGTGCGGAGACAGAGCATCCGAGGCAGCGGGGAAGGTGAAGACTGTGCCCGATGGCAGGACGGAGAGACCAGCAGGTGGCGCTGCAGGCGCGGGTAGCAGGGCTGCTCCCTGCAGGGCAGCGCCAGAGCCCCGCACCACTGGAAACCACGCAGTGTCCAGACAGAACCCCAGAGGATGAAGGGCCATATGGGCGGGAAGAGTTTGGAAAAGTCACCTTATCTCCACATGTCCTGGGGGATGGGTCCCTGCTCCAGCCTCGTTCCTTAGAGTCTCCCCACCTGGGGAAGTCAACACACTCAACAGCTGGTCGTGAACGGCTTGGAATTTGTCCGGAGGATGAAGGGGAAGCGGGGGAGAGAATGAGAAACAAGCTCTACGTGTTTGGACAGCACATACCACTCTAATTTCCAATCAGAAAGAGGAATTTCCCAAAGGCTCAGGCTGCCCCTGTAACCAGAATGGGGCTTAAAGCGATCCTGCCACTTTGTGGCCGGTTCCAGAAACATGTTGAAGACAGGTGCTCAGGGGCACTGCAATCCACAACGCCTGCAGGGTTGTAAATGAGAACTATCATAAAAAAAGGTCTTGGGGTAAGTAACTGAAAAGGACTTGAAAACAAGGCAGAATTGCAGGAACCGGCTTGCATGACGTAGACTGGACTCGCCGTTAAAGCACATGAAAGCTGCTCAACATTGCCTACGGGTCAGTTGGCCAAAAAGGGCGTAAAGGTGTAAATCCATACGGCCTTGTGCCAACCAAACACGCGGGAAAAACAAATCAACACTACAGAGATGCGTTGCTTTGCCCAGTCACAAGGGCCACCCTCACAGTGTAAAAACCAGAAATGGAGGAGAGGACGTGGAGAAAAGGGAACGCTGCTGCGCTGATGGTGGGAATGTCAACTGCTAACAGCCACGCTGCAGAAGGGTATGACGTTTCCTAAAAATTCTAAAACACAGAGCTATAGGGACTTCCCTGGTGGCGCAGTGGTTAAGAATCCAACTGCTAATGCAGAGGACACAGGTTCGAGCCCTGGTGCAGAAAGATAACACATGCCACGGAGCAACTAAGCCCATGTGCCACGACTACTGAGCCTGTGCTCTAGAGCCCATGAGCCACAACTACCGAGCCCGTGCGCCACAACTACTCAAGCCCGATGCCTAGAGCCCATGCTCCACAAGAAGAGAAGCCAGTGCAATGAAAAGCCCATGCACTTCAACGAAGAGTAGCCCCAACTTGCTGCAACTAGAGAAAGCCCACGTGCAATAACAAAGACCCAACACAGGCAAAAACAATTAATTAATTTAAAAAATAGAGCTACAGAGCATACGGCACCTCCAGTCCTGGGTGTATATCTCGGGATAACCATAAATCCATAGGACACAGGAACTTCAACTATTAGTGCAGCCCTTTTGCAGGAGCCTCAACTTGGAAACAATGTAAATGTCCTTGGAAGGAAAAAATGGATACAGAAGATATGGTACTTATGTACAATGGAATATTACTCAGCCATGAAATCAATGAAGTAAGGACAGTTGCAACAACCCAGGTGGACTCAGGTACGATCATTCTAAGTGACATAAGTCAGACACAAAAAGACAGCATAAGATACAACTTATAGGTGGAATCTAAAAATGGCTGCACATGAACTAAATTACAAAACAGAAACAGAGTCACATATTTAGAAAACAAACTTATGGCTGCTAAAGGGGAAAGGTGGGGTGGGGTGAGGCATAAACCAGAGGGTTGAAATTAGCACAGATACGTTCCAAAGACCAAATAGGTAATCGACAAGACCTACTCTATAGCTCAAAGAACTGGACTCAGCACACTCTAGTCACCAGAAAAGAATATATACAACTGGTAAGAATCTGAAAAAGAATTTATGGATGTCTCTCTGTAAGTGAATCAAGTGGATGTGCAGCAGCAAGAAAGACAGCATTCAAAATGAGCTACACCCTGTTACAAAAATAAATTACAAAAAAAGACAGAGAGAAACTGTTACAAAATTCGTTCAGGGGCTGTGATGCAACCTGCATTGACCCCATCTAGATCCACAGCTAGACAGGACATAAGGCTGGACACTCGTGGGGATGAGAGTTTTGGTGAGGATGGGACAGCAAATGCAGCCCCTTTAGAGTAATACTGCCTGGTCCCCAATCCATGGGTCGCAAATCTTCAGGTGCAGGGGACCCTTCGTACAGCTAAAACATGCATGGGACACACAGAGCATGGTATACCATGTGATCGGGAAAGGTTTCTAAAACGCACCTCATTTTTCATCTCCTGGTGCTTGGGTTTGCCATTCCAGCCTCTTTCCTAACAATCTCCCCACTTGGGGAAGTCTGCACTTTCAACATCCTGTTTCGCACACTTTGGAATTTGTGCGGAGGATGAAGCGGAAGGGAGGAAACAATGAGAGACAAGCCCTAGGTGTTTGGACAGGCACATGCCACTCTAATTTCCAATTAGGAAGAGGAACTGACCAAACGCTCACCTTGCCTCCGGAACCAGAATAGGGCTTGAAACATTCCTGTTTTGTGGACAGATCCCAAAGCAACAAGTTGAAAAATGGAGCTCAGGGGCACTGCAATTCACAATGCTGCAGGGTTGTAAAAGATTCCTAACGTCGAAAAATGCCTTGAGGTAAGTCATGAAACTGGACTTGAAAGCAAGGCAGAATTGCAGGAAAGGGATTTAAAGAGGTAGATTGGACCCGCCATTAAAGCCCATGAAAAGGGGCTGAACTTCGCCAACGATGCCGTTGGCCAAAAAGGGTGTATGCGTTTTTCCAGAATATATTCAGGAAGAACGCACACGCCCTTTTTGGCCAACCAAACAGGTGCGCAGTGAAAATCAACAATCCAAAGAGGTATGACTTCGTATCAATCAGAAGGGCCGCCTCACAAAGTGTAAAAAGAAGAAATGCAGGATAGGACGTGGAGAAAAGGGAGACCCGTTACGCTGATTGTGGGAATGTAAACTGCCGAGGGCACGCTGGAGAAGTGTATTGTGTTTCCTAAGAAATCTAAGAAACAGAGCTACAGAGCCTAGGGCACTTCCACTCATGGGTGTATATTTGGGGAAACCAAAATTCGACAGGACGCAGGCACCCCAACGTTTAGTGCTGCTCTGTTTACAAGAGCCTCGACTTGGATACAACCTAAATGTCCTTAAAAGGAAGAAATGGATAAAGAAGATGTGGTACTTATGTACAAAGGAATATTACTCAGCCATGAAGTCAATGAAATCACGCCAGTTGCGGGAACTCGGGTGGACGTACGTACGATCATTCTAAGTGACATAAGTCAGAGAGAAAAAGAGACTTATCATAAGATATCACTTATAGGTGAAATCTAAAAATGACTACACATGAACTAAATGACAAAACAGAAACAGAGTCATACATTTAGAAAACACACTTATGATTGCTAAAGTGGAAAGGTCGGGTGAGGTGAGGCATAAAACAGGAGGTTGAAATGAGCACAGGTACCATTCCATAGACCAAATAGGGAATCAACAAGACATACTCTAAAGCACAAAGAACTGGATAAAGCACACTCTAGACACCGGAAGAGAATATATACGACTGGTAAGAATCTGAAAAAGAATCTATTGACGTCTCTCTGTAACTGAATCAAGTGGATGTACAGCAGCAAGAAACACAGCACTGAAAATCACCTACACCTCATTATAAAGATAAATTCCAAAAACGAAAACAGAGAGAGAGAGAGAGAAATTATTACAAAATTCGTTCAGGGGCTGTGATGCAACCTGGATTGGCGACATCTAGATCCACAGATAGATGAGACCTAAGGCTGGATGCTCGTTGGGCTGAGAGGGTTCATGAGGATGAGTCAGCAAATGCAGCCCCTTTAGAGTAATACTGCCTGGTCCCCATTCCATGGGTCCCAAATCACCAGGTGCATGGGACCCTTCCTACAGCTAAAACATGCATGGGACACGCAGAGGATGGTACACCGTCGGTTCGGGAAGAGTTTGGAAAAGGCACCTCATCTCCTCATCTCCTGGTGCTCAGGTTCTGCCCACCAGCCTCCTTCCTAACAATCTCCCCACTTGGGGAATCAGCACCTTCAATATCCTGTTTTGAACAGTTTCGAATTTGTCCAGAGGATGAAGAGGAAGCGGGGGAACCAATGAGAGACAAGCCCTACATGCTTGCACAGGCACATGTCACTCTAATTTCCAATCAGGAGGACGAAATGACCAAAGGCTCAGCTTGCCTCCGGAACCAGAATAGGGCTTGAAGCAATCCTGCTCTTTTGTGGCCAGTTCCCCAAAAAGCAAGTTATAAAATGGAGCTGAGGGGCACTGCAATTCACAAACCTGCAGGGCTGTAAATGATACCTATCATCGAAAAATATCTTGAGGTAAGTCAACAAAAAGGATTTGAAAGCAAGGCAGAATTGCAGGAAAGGGATTTCAACAGGTACACTGGCCTCGCCCTTAAAGCACATGAAAAACGGCTGAACTTCGCCAAGAATGCAGTCGGCTAAATAGGGCGTATGCGTTTTTCCTGAATATATTCAGGAAAAACGCATACGCCCTTTTTTGCCAAACAAAAAAGCGGGTGCTTCCCTGGTGGTGCAGTGGTTGGGAGTCTGCCTGCCGATGGAGGGAACACGGGTTCGTGCCCTGGTCCGGGAGGATCCCGCGTGCTGTGGAGCAGCTGGGCCCGTGAGCCGTGGCCGCTGGCCCTGTGCATCCGGAGGGAGGGGCCACAGCGGTGAGAGGCCCGCATACTGCAAAAAGAAAAAAAAAAACGGACAATGCAAATCAACACTACAGAGATATCACATCGCAGCCGTCAGAAGGGCCATCCTCACAAGGGTAAAAACCACAAATGCAGGACAGGGCGTGGAGAAAAGGGAGCCCTGTTACGCTGCGGTGGGGGCGGGGGAAATGTAAGTTGCCAACGGCCACTCTGGAGAAGTATATGGTGTTTCCTAAAACATCTAAAAAACAGAGCTACAGAGCCTAGGGCACTTCCACTCATGGGCGTATATCTTGGAAAACCCAAAAATCGACAGGACACAGGCACCCCAACGTATACTGCTGCTCTGTTTACAAGAGCCTCGACCTGGGTACAACTTAAATGTCCTTGGAAGGAAACAGTGGATAGAGAAGATTTAGTACTTATGTTCAATGGAATATTGCTCAGCCCTGAAATCAATGAAATAAGGCCAGTTGCAGCAACTCGGGGGGACTTAACTACGGTCATGGAGAGTGAAATAAGTCAGACAAAATGAATGTTATCATAAGATGTCACTTATAGCGGGAATCTAAAAATCGCCACACATGAACTGAGTTACAAAACAGAACACAATCACACATTTACAAAACACACTTATGGTCGCTTAAGGGGAAAGGTGCAGTGGGGTGACGCATAAACCAGGAGGTTGAAATTGGCACAGACATCATTCCATAAACCAATACTGGAATCGACAAGACCTAATCATTGCTCAGAGAACTGGACTCAGCACACTCTAGTCACAGGGAAAGAATATATCTGACTAGTAGAAACTGAAAAACAATTTATTGATGTCTCTCTGTAAGTGCATCAAGTGGATGTATAGAAGCAAGAAACACAGCAATGAAAATCAGCCACAACCCACTATAAAAATAAATTTTAAAAAAAGACAGGGAGAGAGAGAGGAATTCTTACAAAATTCAATCGGGGGCTGCGATGCAACCTGGATTGACCACATCTAGACCCACAGCTGGATGGGACCCATAATGTCCTCATCTCCTGGTGCCCGGGTTCCCACCTCCAGCCTCCTTCCTAACAATCTCCCCACTTGGGGAAGTCAGCGCCTTCAAACCCCCTTTTGCACAGTTTGGAATTTGTCCGGAGGATGAAGAGAAAGGGGGGGAACCAATGAGAGACAAGCCATAGATGTTTGCACAGGCACTTGTCACTCTAATTTCCAATTAGGAAGAGGAACTGACCAAACGCTCACCTTGCCTCAGGAACCAGAATAGGGCTGGAAGCAACCCTGCTGTTTTGTGGCCAGTTCCCAAAAAAGCAAGTTGAAAATGGAGCTCAAGGGCACTGCAATTCACAGTCCTGCAGGGTTGTAAATGATACCCATCGTAGTAAAATATCTCGAGGTAAGTCAATGAAAAGGGTTTGAAAGCAAGGCAGAATTGCAGGAAAGGGATTTCAAGAGATAGATTGGACTTGCCATTAAAGCCCGTGAAAAGGGGCTTAACTTCACCAATGATGCACTTGGCCAAAAAGGCGTATGCGTTTTTCCTGAATATATTCAGGGAGACCACATACGCCCTTTTAGGACAACCAAACGGGCAATGCAAATCAACACTACAAAGAGGTGTCACTTCGCATCGGACAGAAGGGCCAAGCTCACAAAGTGTAGAAACCAGAAATGCAGGACAGGGCGAGGAGAAAAGGCAGCCCTGCTTCGCTGATGGTTGGAATGTAACTTGCCAAAGGCAACTCTGGAGAAGTATATTGTGTTTCCTAAGAAATCTAAGAAACAGAGCTACAGAGCACACGGCACTTCCACTCATGGGAGTATATCTTGGAAAAACCAAAAATCGACAGGACGCAGGCACCCCAACGTTTAGTGCTGCTCTGTTTACAAGAGCCTAGACTTGGATACAACCTAAATGTTCTTGGAAGGAAAAAATGGATTAAGAAGATGTGGTACTTATGTTCAATGGAATATTACTCAGCCTTGAAATCAATGGAATAAGGCCAGTTGCAGCGACTCGGGTGGATTTTGGTTTGATCATTCTAAGTGAAATATGTCCGACAGAAAAGAGACTTCTTATAAGATATCACTTATAGGTGGAATCTAAAAATTGCTACACATGAACTAAATTACAAACAGAAACAGAGTCAGACATTTAGTAAACACACTTTTGTTTGCTAAAGGGGAAGGTGGAGTGGGGTGAGGCATAAAGCAGGAGGTTGAAATTAGCACAGATACCTTCCAAAGACCAAATAGGTAATCGACAAGACCTACCCTGCAGCTCAAGGAACTGGACTCAGCACACTCTAGTCACCGGAAAAGAATATATATGACTGGTAAGACTCTGAAAAAGAATTTACTTATGTCTCTCTGTAAGTGAATCAAGTCGATGTACAGCAGCAAGAACAGGGCATTGAAAGTCAGCTATACCCCATTATAAAAATAAATTACAAATAAAAAAACAAAGACACTGAGAGAGATAGAAATGCATACAGAATTCGTTCAGTGGCTGTGTTCCAACCTGGACTGACCATGTCTAGACCCACAGCTGGATGGGACCTAAGGTTAGACACTCGTGGGGTGAGAGGCTTTATAAGGATGGGTACGCAAATGTAGCCCCTTTAGAGTAATACTGCCTGGTCCCTATTCCATGGGTCCCAAATCTCCAGGGGCAGGGGATCCTTCCCACAGACAAAACATGCATGGGACACCCAAAGGATCGTACACCATCTGATCAGGAAAAGTTTGGAAAAGGCGCCTCATCTCCTCATCTCTCTGTGATAGGCTTTCCCCCTCGAGCCTTTCTTAATCTCCCACTTGGGGAAATCAGCACCTTCAACATCCTATTTCGCACAGTTTGGAATTTGTCCGGAGGATGAAGCAGAAATGGGGGACCAATGAGAGACAAGCCCTAGATATTTGGACAGCCACATGCCACTCTAATTTCCAATCAGGAAGAGGAATTGACCAAAGGCTCAGCTTGCCCCCAGAACCAGAATAGGGCTTGAAGCAACCCTCCTGTTTTGTGGAAAGTTCCCAAAAAAGCAAGTTGAAAAATGGTGCTCCGGGGCACTGCAATTCACAAACCTGCAGGCTTGTAAATGATACCTATTGTTGAAAAATCTCTTGAGGTAAGTCATCAAAAAGGACTTCAAAGCAAGACAGAATTGCAGCAAAGGTATTTCAAGAGGTAGATTGGACTGTCATTAAAGCACATGAAAAGCGGCTGAATTCGCCAATGATGCACTTGGCCAAATGGGTGTATGCGTTTTTCCTGAATATATTAAGGGAAAACGCATATGCCCTTTTTGGCCTACCAAACAGGCGGGCAATGCAAATCAACACCACAAGCAGGTATCACTTCACATCAGTCAGAAGGGCTGTCCTCACAAAGTGTAAATAGCAGAAATTCAGGACAGGGCATGGAGAAATGGGAGCCCTCTACGCTGCTGGTGGGAATGTAATTTGCCAACGGCCACTCTAGAGAAGTGTACTGTGTTTCCTAAAAAATCTATAAAACAGATGTACAGAGCATACGGAACTTCCAGTCATCAGCATACATCTTTGGAAAAAAAAAATCCGCAGGACACAAGCACCACAACGTTTAGTGCCGCTTTCTTTACAACAGCCTCGAGTTGGTACAACCTAAATGTCCTTGGAAGGAAAACATGGATAAAGCAGATGTTGTACTTATGTACAATGAAATATTACTTAGCCATGAAATCAATGAAATAAGGCCAGTTGAAGCAACTCGGGTGGACTTAGGCACGATCATTCTAAGTGAAATAAGTCAGACAGAAAAAGAGACTTATCATAAGATATCACTTATAGGTGGAATCTAAAATTGGCTACACATGAACTAAATTACAAAACAGAAACAGAGTCAGACATTTAGGGCTTCCCTGTTGGCGCAGTTGCTAAGAAACCACCAGCCAATGCAGGGGACCCTGGTTCGAGCCCTGATCCGGGAAGATCCCACGTGCCATGGAGTAACTAAGCCAGTGCACCACAAATACTGAGCCTGCGCTCTACAGCTCATGAGCCACAACTACTGAGCCCACGTGCCACAATTACCGAAGCCGGCACGCCTAAAGCCTGTGCTCCGCAACCAGAAAAGCCACTGCAATAAGAAGCCCGTGCACCGCACCTAAGACCCAACGCAGCCGAAAAATTAATCAATTAATTAATTAAAAAAAAGAACAAGTTGCCAGCTGCCTTATTGTCTGGTGAGGGACCAATTTCTGGTTCATAATGTGGGTTTTCTGGCTCTGCAATGAAATGATGTAATGGGCATAAGATCTTCTGTTGCTACATTTATTAGGTCACTAATCCCATGTTTGAGGTCTCTGGCCTCATGACCTGATCACCCCCCAAAAGCCCTATCTCCTAATACCATCAACATGGGAGCTGGGCTTCAAAATTTGAAAATTAGAGGTACAATATGTTTACACCATAACAGGGACCACAGAGTTAGATGATTTTTCTTTTCATGTTAAAGGTTTTGCACATATATATTTATTATATAATCCTCAAACCCTTGTTTTCTTTTAAGATTCTTTTCCCATATAAGCCAGTGCAGAGCATTGAGTAGAGTTCCCTGTGCTATACGGCAGGTCCATATCAATACTTATCCATTTAATATATACTAGTGTGTATATGTCAGTCCCATTCTCCCAATTTATCCCTCCCCCACTTATCCCCTGGTAACCATAAGTTTGTTTTCTATATACATGACTCACTTCTGTTTTGTAAATAAGTTCTTTTGTACCATTTTCTTTTTAGATTCTGCATATAAGCAATATCATATGATATCTGTCTTTCTGTGTCTGACTTGCTTCACTCAGTGTAACAATCTCTCGTTCCAACCATGTTGCTGAGAAACCCTTAATTGTTAGGGATAACTGTCAATTTTTTCCAGTATCATCAGCAATTCTTTCTGGCAGACACGTGATAACACTTTTTAAACAGGGATATCGAGACCAAGCCTCCTGACCTGCAAACAAACAAGACATCATTCGTATGGTGAAAACTTTGAACATCAAAGGATGAAAGCTCTTGGTCTAAATCCTTTTTCACCCACTGCTGACAGAGGCAGAGGAGTTTGACTCACTAATCTTCCTTACGTGCACTTTTTCCTAATGGGGTATTCCACCTAAAACTTATAAGAAGTGGGATTGCATCATGGAACACACCAATCTCTACTACAGGTTCTGAAGCAGCAAAAAAGAAATAAAAATAAAAACATGATGAATCCATCCGAAGTGTTCTGTCTACATTGTTACAGTAGTTTCTCTCACACTGTGAACTCTTTTCAAATCCTGTCACTTGAACCTGTTTTTATTTTTTTCAACAAAATAATGTTAATCTGCAGTCACACGCTCCAGTAATATTACACTATCCCTTGTGCAAGGATGTAGGGATTTGAGGAGCTATGGGAGGCTATCATGAGAGGTTGCCTAGAGTAATTAGGACATTTCATTTAATGTTGGCTCTTCTCCCTAAGATGTCTGCTGTCCTCTTCTTTTGTAGCTACTAGCATTGAGAAAGTGACCAAGATAAGGCCCTTCTCTTTTCTTGCCCATGAATGCAGCTCTGATTAACCCCACAGACCTTGCTGCTTCCAGAATCCCCTGAACCTACTGACCCTCCATGCATGGCATGACATAGATAAGGATGGTGACGTGTATACTTGTATAAAACATGCTATGAAATTTTCGAGTCTTCCCTTCCTCATAATTCCAAAGAATAGATTTCTTTGGATTTCTGCTTAATGCTGCTGGAGGTGGTACATAAGTTGAGGGAGGTATCAGGGCACACCAAAAGAGAGGGTAACTGCACAGAAAATACAAGCAGGTACATTTCTGTGTAGTTTCAAGCAGCTCATTTCCTATATCAACCATGGTGACAGGTTGAGCCTTCCTCTTTCTACTAGTAGTACAACAAACAAATATAAAGGATACTTAGGCTGCTTGTCTTATCCCCACCTCTCACAATTGATCTGCATTCACATATAGGACAATGAGGGGCCCGTACTACCATCTTACCCAATACTGGAGAACTAGAGAATGTCCAGATTTTTCCGGGGATTATTGTCATATTCTCCAATCAGGCCTATGAAGGAATCTTACCTATTCTGTTTAATGAAGTCATAGCTCACGTGGCACCCATCATCACCAATACTGGAAAGAAATTTGAAGGGTCTTAGACTTTACCATATTTGAAATTCCAATATTTTAGCCTGACACGTTTTTGGCTTTTAGAAAAAAATATTTCAAATGAGACAAAAAATCATTTTTAGGACACAAACAGACAGCAATAGTTTTATATTTTTATCTGTTCCACTTGCACACAAAAGTCTCATGGGGTGATGTAAAGCAGTCCTGTTGGGTGCTGTGCATGTGTAAGTATGGATTGAAGCTTAGGAATCTTAAGCTTCAGTCACCTGACACTTTTAAAGTAGGATGCAAGCAATACTGTCCAACATTTGAACAGAGCAAGACACTGTCATTATTTTATTTGTCAGGTAATTAATCTGTCTTTTGCCCCAGGGAGAGAAACAACTGGCATCTTCCATCAATGTGTTGTACAAAAATCTTTGAACAGAGAGTGCAAGCAGAGGCTGATAAAAGATGTGAAAAAAAGAGAGACCCTTGTGGCATTTTCTCCTAACTTATTGCAATCTCCCATTTAAAATGTGGGAATAATCAATCTTCTGAGGAAAAAGGCCCCAGGATGGTTTTTGCTTTTGTGGAATAATGGGATTGCTAAAGATTTCAGGACGTAAGAATTGGTGAGAATGACCATGAGACATCAGAGAAAAGTCAGATCCATGGATGAAGTGGTGTTTACCTCTGTGAATCAATGAGAGGTATGAGCAAATGCAAAGAAAGCTGAATACAACATTTTTTGAATAAATGTAACCTTTCAGCTGTCATAGAAAAATTAATTTTCACTATGATACAACATATTTAGTTTAGAAAGTTAACTTAAATTTAAAGCTTAATAATTAGATATATCGAAGAAATGAAAATACCTTTGTGGTTTAGAATAAATAATGTGCTCTGCTACAGATAAGAAGATTACATAAATAAATAGAAATATGACTAAAGAAGTAAATAAAGAGGAAAATAACAAACTAGATGTTATTAGCATTAAAAACTGACAATCATCTAAAGAGAGACAGAAAGAGAGGAGAACTCATATCAAACATATATAAAAAACTCCTAAATAAAAAGTCTTCAGATATTTAAAAAAAAAAAGTCTTCAATAAGAAGATAATGTAAGAGAAAAAATGGGGAAAATATACCAAAAGATATTTCAAAAAAGAGAGTACAGAATGTTAAGTAAACATATCAAAAGATGTTTGGCTTCTTAGTAGTCAATGAAATGAAACAAAAGCAATCCTTGGAATTATCACTTACGCACCACAAAGTTCAAATGAAAACGACAGGTATTATCAGGTTTGACAAGAATGTGTGGAATCCTTGAATCTCATTCACCGCTGCTGAGCATGAAAATTCATACAAATGTTTTGAAAATATTTAGAAGTATCTAAAAAGATAAACACATGAAAGTTATGACTCAAAAATTTTACTACTACATGTATACTGAACAATAATTTATACACACACCACCAAAGCTCAAGTTCTAGAATTTATATACCAGTGCTATTCTCAAGAGACACAAGCTAAAAATCACTCCTATTGTAATACACGTTGGAATAAATTACTTAGTAGTTAAATGTTCACACTATGGAATCCTATGCAACAGTGTCAATACATGATCACAACAGGCAACCATATAGGTATATTCACAAACAACATAAGGAATAAAAAGCCCTGTCCAAAAGTGGTTATACTGTGTCATAGCATTTATATAAAATACAAAATACAGGTAAAGTGATCTTTTTGTTACATACCAGAACAATAGTAAACCTTAAGGAGAGCCACTAGAATGGGACCAGGGGGCCTCTGAGTGTCTGGAAAATTTCTGTGTCTTTATCTAGAAGCTAGGTATAGAGTGTATTCAGATTCTGAATTTTCAAAATTTGTCATTTTCTTACAAACCGTGTATGTTTTTAGTTGTTTTTTATACATAACAAAAAGTAAAAAATATAGACTAGGGAAGGTAATTATATCAGCACTTTAATATCCAGGCTTTTCAAGGTGGAAGTGAAAGGTATTAAACACTTGACCTTGTGATTACTTCTTAAAAGTAAGCTGAAAATTTGAGATTAATATATAAGACATACTTCTTCATATATAATACTCAAAGAGGAGGGGTAGAAAGGAGTATTATTTTTAAAATTTAATACAGAATAGTTAAGATAGAAAATAAAGGAAACAGACTAGGTTTAAAAAGGAGCACATTGGACTTCCTTGGTGGCAGAGTGGATAAGAATCCGCCTGCCAATGCAGGGGACAGGGGTTCAATCCCTGGTCTGGGAAGATCCCACATGCCACAGAGCAACTAAGCCTGTGTGCCACAACTACTGATCCTGTGCTCTAGAGCCCGCAAGCCACAACTATTGAGCCTGCATGACACAACTACTGAAGCCCATGCACCTAGAGCCCATACTCCACAAGAAGAGAGACCACCACAAGGAGAAGCCCGTGCACCACAACGATGAATAACCCCCGCTCGACACAACTAGAGAAAGCCCTGTGCAGCAACGAAGATCCAACACAATGAAAAATAAATAAAATTAAATCTTTTGACTTATGAGATGACTTACTAACGTGGCTGCAGTTGGAGGCCTCAGCTCCTTGCCACATGGATCTCTGCTTAGGACTGCTTGAGTGTCCTCATGACATGGCAGCTGGCTTACCCCAGGATGAGTGATCTAGCAGAAAACAAATCAGAAGCTGCAATGTCTTTTATGACCCACCTTCGGAAGCTGCACGTTGTCATTTCTGCAATGTCTTAATAGTTAAACACTCAGCCCTTTTCAAGTGTGAGGGGCCACACAGGCGCATGAAGATTGGGAGATAATTAGGGGATGATTAGGGCCATCTTGGAGGCTGGCTACCAAAGTGGCTGACTAGCCGAAGACTGAATTCTGTTTTCTTCACTTCTGGAGAGAAAATGGTCTGTGAATCCCATTGGTGGTCTTTGAGGTGTACGAAAGTTACCTCTTGCTCTCATCTCCAGCCGTGTGGCTGAAGGGTCTTGGTGCTCCGGCCGGGTGTCAGGCCTGTGCCTCTGAGGTGAGAGAGCCAAGTTCAGGACATTGGTGTACCAGAGAGCTCCGGCGCCATGAAATATCGAAAGGCGAAAGCTCTCCCAGAGATCTCCATCTCAATGCTAAAACCCAGCTCCCCTCAAAGACCAGCAAGCTCCTGTGGTGGACACCCTATGGCAAACAACAAGCAAGACAGGAACACAGCCCCACTCATTATCAGAGAGGCTGCCTAAAATCATAATAAGGTCACAGACACCCCAAAACACACCACCAGACGTGGACCTGCCCACCAGAAAGACAAGATCCAGCCCAACCCACCAGAACACAGGCACTAGTTCCCTCCACCAGGAAGCCTACACAACCCCCTGAACCAAACATAGCCACTGGAGGCAGACACCGAAAACAACGGGAACTACAAACCTGCAGCCTGCAAAAAGGAGGCCCCAAACACAGTAAGTTAAGCAAAACGAGAAGACAGAGAAACACACAGCGGATGAAGGAGTAAGGTAAAAACCCACCATAGCAAACAAATGAAGAGGAAATAGGCAGTCCACCTGAAAAGAATTCAGAGTAATGATAGTAAAGATGATCCCAAATCTGGGAACTGGAATGGAGAAGATACAAGAAACGTTTAACAAGGACCTAGAAGAAAAAGTAAACAATGATGAACAACACAATAAGTGGAATTAAAAATTTTCCAGAAGGAAACAATACCAGAATAACTGAGGCAGAAGAATGGATAAATGACCTGGAAGATAAAATAGTGGAAATAACTATCACAGAGCAGAATGAAGAAAAAAAATGAAAAGAATTGAGGACAATCTGAGACACCTCTGGGACAACATTAAACACAACAACATTCGAATTACAGGGGTCTCAGAAGAAGAAGAGAAAAAGAAGGGGACTGAGAAAGTATTTGAAGAGATTATAGTTGAAAACTTCCCTAATATGGGAAAGGAAAGAGTTAATCAAGTCCAGGAAACTCAGAGAGTTTATGCAGGATATTTATACAGGATAAATCTAAGGGGAAATATGCCAAGACACATATTAATCAAACTATCAAAAATTAAATACAAAGAAAAAATATTAAAAGCAGCGAGGGAAAAACAACAAATAACATACAAGTGAATCCCTATAAGGCTAACAGCTGATCTTTCAGCAGAAGCTCTGCAAGCCAGAAGGGACTGGCGGGACATATTTAAAGTGATGAAAGGGAAAAACCTACAACCAGGATTACTCTACTAAGCAAGGATCTCATTCAGATTCGACGGAGAAATTAAAAACTTTACAGACAAGCAAAAGCTAAGAGAATTCAGCACCAACAAACCAGTTATACAACAAATGCTAAAGGAACTTCTCTAGGCAGAAAACACAAGAGAAGGAAAATACCTACAATAACAAACCCAAAACAATTAGGAAAATGATAATAGGAACATACATATCGATAATTACCTTAAATATAAATGGATTAAATGCTCTTGACAGAAAGCTTTTGACAAAATTAAACACCCACTTATGATAAAAACCCTCCAGAAAGTAGGCATAGAGGGAACTTTCCTCAACACAATACAGGCCATATATGACAAACCCACAGCCAACATCGTTCTCAGCGGTGAAAACATGAAACGATTTCCACCAAGATCAGGAACAAGACAAGGTTGCCCACTCTCACCACTATTATTCAACACACTATTGGAATTTTTAGCCACAGGAGTCAGAGAAAAAAAAGAAATAAAAGGAATCCAAAATGGAAAAGAAGAAGTTAAGCTCTCACTGTATGCAGATGACATGATACTATACATAGAGAATCCAAAAGAGGCTATCAGAAAACTACTAGAGCTAATCAATGAATTTGGTAAGGTCGCAGGATACAACATTAATGCACAGATATCTCTTTCATTCCTATACACTAAAGAAGAAAAATTTGAAACAGAAATTACGGAAACACTCCCATTTACCACTGCAACAAAAAAATAAAATACCTAGGAATAAACCTACGTAAGGAGACAAAAGACCTGTACTCAGAAAACTATAAGATACTGATGGAAGAAATCAAAGATGACACAAACAGCTGGAGAGATATACCATGTTCTTGGCTTGGAAGAATCAACATTGTGAAAACGACTATACTACCCAAAGCAATCTACAGATTCAATGCAATCCCTATCAAACAACCAATGGCATTTTTTCAGAGAAATAGAACAAAAAATTTCACAATTTGCATGGAAACACAGAAGACCCCGAATAGACAAAGCAATCTTGAGAAAGAAAAATGGAGCTGGAGGAGTCAGGCTTCCTGACTTCAGACTATACTACAAAGCTACAGTAATCAAGGCAGTATGGTACTGGCACAAAAAGAGAAATATAGATCAATGGAACAGGAGATATAGTCCAGAGATAAACCCATGCACATATGGTCACCTTATTTTTGATAAAGGAGGCAAAAATATACAATGGAGAAAAGACAGCCTCTTCAATAAGTGGTGCTGGGAAAACTGGGCAGCTACAAAAAGAATGAAATTAGAAGACACCCTAACACCATACACAAATATAAACTCAAAATGGACTAAAACCTAAATGTAAGGCCAGACACTATAAAAGTCTTAGAGGAAATCACAAGCAGAACACTCTATGACATCAATCACAGCAAGAGCCTTTTTGACTCACCTCCTAGAGAAATGGAAATAGAAACAAAAATTAAAAAATGGGACCTAATGAAACTTAAAAGCTTTTGCACAGCAAAAGGAAAACATAAACAAGACAAAAAGACAACACTCAGAATAGGAGAAAATATTTGCCAATGAAGTAACTGACAAAGGATTAATCTCCAAACTTTACAAGCAGCTCATGCAGCTCAATATCAAAAAAACAAACAACTCAATCCATAAATAGGCAGAAGAACTAAATAGACGTTTCTCCAAAGAAGATATACAGATTGCCAACAAATGCATGAAAGAATGCTCAACATCACTAATCATTAGAGAAATGCAAATCAAAACTACAATGAGGTATCACCTCACACAGATAAGAATGGCCACCATCAAAAAAATCTACAAACTATAAATGCTGCAGAGGTGTGGAGAAAAGGGAACCCTCTTGCACTGCTGGTAGGAATGTAAATTGATACAGCCACTATGGAGAACAGTATGGAGGTTCCTTAAAATCTAAAAATAGAACTACCATATGACCCAGCAATCCTGCTACTGGGCATATAAGTTGAGAAACCATAATTCAAAAAGAGTCATGTTCCACAATGTTCATTGTCGCTCTATTTACAATAGACCGGACATGGAAGTCACCTAAGTGTCCATCAACCGATGAATGGATAAAGAAGATGTCGCACGTCTTCAATATACAATGGAACATTACTTAGCCATAAAAAGAAATGAAATTGAGTTATTTGTAGTGAGGTGGATGGACCTAGAGTCTGTCATACAGAATGAAGTAAGTCAGAAAGAGAAAAACAAATACTGTATGCTAACACTTATATATGGAATCTAAAAAAAATGAAAAGAAAATTGTGAAGAACCTAGGGGCAGGAGAGGAATAAAGACACAGATGTAGAGAATGGACTTGAGGACACAGGGAGGGGTATGGGTAAGCTGGGATGAAGTGAGAGAGTGGCATGGACTTATATATACTACCAAATGTAAAATAGATAGCTAGTGGGAAACAGCTGCATAGCACAGGGAGATCAGCTCGGTGATTTGTCACCACCTAGAGGGGTGGGACAGGGAGGGTGGGAGGGAGAAGTTAGAGGGAGGAGATATGAGGATATATGTATATGTATAGCTGATTCACTTTGTTATAAAGCAGAAACTAATACACCGTTGTAAAGCAATTACACTCCAATAAAGACACTAAAAATAGATAAATAAATAATTTATTTAAAAAAACCCAAAATTAAATCATTTTAAAAAATAAATAAATGAAAGAAAGCACACAATAACATGGTAACTCTAAACCTAAGTATTTTCAGTACTATACTAAATGTAAATGGATTAATATCTCCTATTAAAGTATAATTTTTTACATTATGTGCAACTAAATTTTTTTTTTTTTTTTTTATTTTGCTGATTTTATTTGCTCATTATTGATTTGTGGGAAGTCTTCATGTATTCTGGAAACAAGTCTTTGGCCAAACACATATGTATAACATTTATTTTCTCCCACTCTGTGGCTTCCTGTTAATTTTCATACCTATGTCTGTTGCTTAACATCTTTTTTTTTTAAGTAGTTATGTATTCAGTATTTTATTTATTTATTTTTGCCTGTGTTGGGTCTTCATTTCTGTGCAAGGGCTTTCTCTAGTTGCGGCGAGCGGGGGCCTCTCTTCATCGCGGTGCGCAGGCCTCTCACTATCGCGGCCTCTCTTGTTGCGGAGCACAGGCTCCAGACGCGCAGGCTCAGTAGTTGTGGCTCATGGGCCTAGTTGCTCCGCGGCATGTGGGATCTTCCCAGACCAGGGCTCAAACCTGCGTCCCCTGCATTGGCAGGCCGATTCTCAACCACTGCGCCACTAGGGAAGCCCAACATTTTTTTTTTAATTATAATATAATAAATGTCATTAGTAAACATAATACAATATATAATAAATAGCATAATATAAAATAACAAAATATAATTTACCATATAACAAGGTCAAAGGAGAGCAAAAGTATACAATCACTTGAAATATCCCCCAAAAGATATTTTATAAAATTCAATATTCATTTGTAATTTAAAAGAAAGAGTAAAATAGGGATTGATGAATGCTTCCAAAATAAGAAGAAATTATATGTCTAAAAGAGAAAGAGGTAAGTGATAGACTTTAGTAACACTGGCAATAAATGCAGGACATTATGTGCAACTAAATTGTTTTTAACAATGTACAGGTAAAATAAAAGAATTAAATTAAAAAGGAGAATACATTCCATGGATTTAAAAACAGTAAAACAATTAGCATATAGTATGCATCTCAGAGAAAGTAGTCTTTAAGTTCAGAACTGTTTGTCATTATTATAATTAGCATTATTATCCCAATTTCTTAAATAATATTTCGATACCTTTTCTATATGAAAAAATATATTAATACTTTTTTCTTTGCTTTCTTGTGGTCTGATACATGGCAAATATTTAGGTGCTAACATAATCTAAAAATGTATGTTGTTTATTTACAGCCGACAAAAACTGAATCAAGAAGACATAGACAACTTCAACAGACTGATCACTAAAAGTGAAATAGAATCTGTAATTTTAAAAAACTCCCTACCAACAGAAGTCCAGGATCAAATGGTTTCACAGGCAAATTCTACCAAATATACAAAGAAGAACTTACACTGATTCTTCTCAAACTCTTCCAAAAGATTGAAGAGTAAGGAATACTTCCAAAGACATTCTATGAAGTTACCATCGCCCTGCTATCAAAACCATATGGGGGGGACTTCCCTGGTGGCACAGTGCTTAAGAATCTGCCTGCCAATGCAGGATACATGGGTTCAAGCCCTGCCATGAAGATCCCATATGCTACTTAGCAACAAAGCCTGTGCGCCACAACTACTGAGCCTGAGAGCCACAACTACTGAAGCCCGTGTGCCTAGTGCCCATGCTCTGCAACAGGAGAAGCCACCAAAATGAGAAGCCCGTGTACCACAATGAAGAGTAGCCCTCGCCTGCTGCAACTAGAGAAAGCCCACGCACAGCAAAGAACACCCAATGCAGCCAAAAATAAATAAATAAATTTATTAAAAAATAAATAAACAAACAGAAAAACAGATGGGGACTTTTCTGGCAGTCCAGCAGTTAAGATTTCGCCTTCCAGTGCAGGGGGGGTGCGGGTTCAGTCCCTGGTCGGGGAGCTAAGATTCCATATACCTCACAAACAAGAAAGCAAACATAAAACAGAAGCAATATTGTAACAAATTCAATAAAGACTTAAAAAAAAACAGAGAAAGACACTACCAAAAAAGAAAATTACAGGCCAATATCTTTGATAAATATAGATGCAAAAATTCTCCACAGAATATCAGAAAACCGAATCTGACAACACATAACAAGATCATACACCATGACCAAATTTGATTCACCCAAGGGTGACAAAGTTGTTTCAACATATGCAAATCAATCAACATGATACACCCCATCAACAAAGGAAAAACAAAAAACAAATGATCATCTCAATAGATGTCGAAAAAAGCATTTGAAAAACTTCAACAGCCATTCATGGTAAAAACCGCTTACCAGGGCTTCCCTGGTGGCGCAGTGGTTGAGAGTCCGCCTGCCGATGCAGGGGATACGGCTTCGTGCCCTGGTCCGGGAAGATCCCATATGCCGCAGAGCGGCTGGGCCCGTGAGCCATGGTCGCTGAGCCTGCGCATCCGGAGCCTGTGCTCCGCAACGGGAGAGGCCGCAACAGTGAGAGGCCCGCGTACCGCAAAACAAAACAAAACAAAACAAACAAACAAAAAACGCTTACCAAAGGGGGTATAGAGGGAACATATCTCAACATAATAAAAGCTATTTATGACAAACCCACAGCCAATATAATACTCAATGTTCATAAGCTGAAAACCTTCCTGCTAAAATCTGGAAGAAGACAAGGATGCCCACTCTCACCTCTTCTCTTCAACATAGTATTGGAAGTCCTAGCCACAACAGTCAGACAAGAAAAAGAAATAAATTCTAACCAAATTGAAAGGGAAGAGGTAAAATTGACACCATATGCAGATGACATGATAATACATATAAAGGTAACCCTAAGAATCCCACACAAAAACAACTAGAACTGATAAACAAATTCAGCAAAGTAGCAGGATACAATATTAACATACATAAATTGGTTGCATTTCTTTCTTTTTTAAAAAAATTTATTTTGGCTGCATTGGGTCTTCATTGCTGCGCATGGGCTTTCTCTATTTGTGGCCAGTGGGGGCTACCCTTCCTTGCAGTGTGCAGGCTTCTCACTGCAGTGGCTTCTCTTGTTGCAGAGCACAGGCTCTAGGCAGGCGGGCTTCAGTAGTTGTGGCACACGGGCTCAGCAGTTGTGGCTCATGGGCTCTAGAGTGCAGGCTAAGTAGTTGTGGTGCACAGGTTTAGTTGCTCCACAGCATGTGGGATCTTCCTGGACCAGGGCTCGAACCCATGTCCCCTGTATTGGCAGGCAGATTCTCAACCACTGAGCCACCAGAGAAGTCCCTGGTTGCATTTCTTTACACTAACAATAAAATATCAGGAAGCGAATGTAAACAAGCAATCCCTTTTAAAAGAGCATCAAAAAATAAAACACTTAGGAGTAAACCTCACCAAGGAGGTGAAAGATTTATATACTGAGAACTACAAAACATTAGTAAAGGAAACTGAAGATGATTCAAAGAAATGGAAAGACATCCCACGCTCTTGGATGGCAAGATATAATAGTGTTAAAATGGCCATACTACCCAGGGCAATATACAGGTTTATGGTGATCCCTATCAAATTACCCATGACATTTTCCCCAGAACTAGAACAAATAATCCTAAAATGTATATGGAACCATAAAAAGCCAGAATTGTCAACACAATCCTGAGGAAAAAGAACAAAGCAAGAGGCATAACCCTCCCTGACTTCAGACAATACTACAAAGTTACAGTAAGCAAAACCGCAAGGTATTGGCACAGAAGGAGATATATGGATCAATGGACAAGAACAGAGGACCCAGAAATAAACCCCCACACCTATGGTCAATTAACCTTCGACAAAGGAGGTAAGAATATACAATGGGGAAAAGACAATCTCTTCAGCAAGTTGTGTTTTGAAAGTTGGACAGCCGTATGCAAATCAGTGAAGTCAGAACATACCCTCACACCATACACAACAATAAACTCAAAACGGCTTATATGCTTAAATATAAGATAGGACACCTTGAAACTCCTAGAAGAGAATATAAGCAAAACTTTCTCTGACATAAATCATACCAAAGTTTTCCTAGGTAGATCTCCTAGGGCAGTACAAATATAGTAAGTCACCTACATACGAACCTTCAAGTTGCAAACTTTCAAAGATGCAAACGTCCATTCGCATGTCCAATCATGTAAGTTAGTTCACGTGTCTGGCTGGCATACACTGTCATGTGTGTGCATCCTCTATAAGTGGTTGTGCTTTTGTGTAGTTTACAGTACTGTGTAGAGTACAGTAGTACAGTACCTTTATTTCAAGCCCAAGATGTCTGGAGGCAAGTGTAAAAGCAGTGGTGATGTAGCTGGTACTGCTAAGAAGCGCCACACGATAATCATGGAAACAGAAGTGAAAATAATTGAGAGAGTGGAGCGAGGCGAAAAGATGTTAAGCATCGCTCATTCTTATAACATGAATCATTCAACCATTGGCACGATTCTAAAGAACAAGGACAAGATCATGGAACATGTGAAGTTTGCCGTGCCGATGATGATGACAAAATATCGAAGAAGCATGGAAAAGTGATGGAGATGCAGAAACTTTTCAGTGTACGGATGTAGGATCAACATCCTGTTCAGCTTAATGCTGATTCAAGAGAAAGCTAAAAGCCTTTATGAAGACTTGAAGAAGAAACACGGCAAAGAATCAGAGGGCAAACCTTTTAATGCCAGCCATGGCTGGTTTCATCGGTTCAAGGTTAGAGCCAAACTTCACAATGTAAAAGTAAGTGGAGAGGCAGCAAGTGCAGATAGAGTAGCTGTCCAGGAACTTCCGGAAACACTTTGAGAAATTATTGATGACGGTGTGTATTTACCGAAGCAGGTTTTTAATGTCGATGAGACACAACTGTACTGGAAGAGGATGCCGGACCGAAGTTACATCAGTAAGGAGGAAACGTTGATGCCGGGCTGTAAAGCAGCAGAGGATAGGCTAACTGTTGTTTGGTGGCAATGCTTCTGGTGATATGAAGCTGAAGCCTTAGTTTATCATTCAGAGAACCCAAGAACCCTTAAAAACATAGCCAAAGGCTCTCTTCCTGTTGTGTGGAAGCGTAACCCCAAAGCCTGGGTTACACAGGCCATTTCCCAGGACTGGTTTTTCCACCACTTTATCCCAGAGGTAGAGAAATACTGCTTGGAGAATGACGTCCCAGCAAAACATTCTTTTGCTGCTCAACAATGCTCTGGGCCACACCCCGTTCATGGATGACTTTCATCCCAACATCAAAGTAGTGCATCTGCCACCTAAGTTGCTCATGCAACCTACGGACCAGGGAGTTATAGCGACTTTCAAGAAATATTATTTATGTCACACTTTTTGTCAGGCAGTCAAGGTAAATGACAAATCAGGAAAAACCTAGGGACAATTTTGGAAGAACTATAACATCTACAAGGCCATAAAAACATTGACTTCGCTTGGTGTGAGGGTATGGCGGTCACCATGAACGGGGTTTGGAAGAACCTTGCCCACAGTTTGTTCATGATTTTTATGGATTTGAGAAGGTAGATGAGAAGTCCTAAGAGGTCTTCCCCAACATAGTGACCCTTAGCGACAAGCTGGAGTTAAATCTGCAAGAGGACCGTTTCACTGAACTCTTTGCTGTACAACATGAGGAGCTTACTGATGGAACTGGAGGCCCAGAGAAGGATGAAGAGGGACAGGAGGAACAAGAAGAAGTAACTGAAGAACTGAAGAGATTCACGACACAGAAAATGGCAAGGGGGTTTTCTTTATTTGAGGAGGCACTGTTAGTTTTTGAGGTAAAGGACCTGAACATAAAATGGTACCCAAAGTTGCAGCAGCCATTCAGAATGCAATCCAGTGCTACCTTGTCATCTATGACGAGAAAAAAAGAGCTACTACCCAGGCATCAATGGATCATTTTTTCAAGAGGGTAGATAGAATTAAATCCAGCAAGGAACCAGAGCCTGTGCCACCAACGTCAGGGATGAGTGAAATGGCCGCTTGCCCTCTGTCTCCTACTGCTGACGATCCTTCACTTCTACCGTCTCCCACCTCCTCTCCCTCCTCCAATCAGTAACTCTTCTCGCCTGTTCCTTCGATGCCAGCCCAAGTATCCCAGCTGTTGTACTGTATTACTGTACTTTTCAAGTTACTGTACTGTAAGATTGAAAATGTTTTCTTGGACTTCCCTGGTGGCGCAGTGGTTGAGAGTCCGCCTGCCGATGCAGGGGACACGGGTTCGTGCCCCAGTCTGGGAAGATCCCACATGCTGCGGAGCGGCTGGGCCCGTGAGCCATGGCCGCTGAGCCTGCGCGTCCAGAGCCTGTGCTCCGCAACAGGAGAGGCCACAGCAGTGAGAGGCCCGCGTACTGCAAAAAAAAAAAAAAAAAAAAAAAATCAACAAAAACATAATTTTGTGTTCCCTTTCATTTATTCTGGTTCTAAGTGGTCATTCTAAACGAAAGTATTTGAGTATTTTAATGTCACCGTATAAAATCATATTTCAAATGACTACCATCTCTCCAAAGATGAAATATGAGGAACTCATAATTAGGCTCTCCAAGATTTACTCTCTGAATCTGTATTACCCTTCTGCTGAACTCCACACTGTTCATTATTCTCTGAGAATATTCTTTTTCTTGTATGGCCATCTCACATGTTGTTTCATTTCATGTAGTTTTTCCTACAATTTTATGCCTAGTTTATTTCTGAGAAAAGGCATTATTTCAGATTGGTAATTATAGACACAAAGACTTCTCTATAATTCCCTGATTGTTTCAGGAACTCCTTTTTTTCCTAATACCTACATTCTGAAGCTATCCACAAAGCATTACTAAACTTGCATTTACATAAGTATCTAATATTAATCACACAATAATGCATTTACAATTGTATTATGATTTATTGCTAACTTTGGAGCATAAACCTAGCTGTCTTATTTACCACCCTCTTGGAAATCACTTTAGTATTTGCACTTAGGACTTGAAATAGAATGGATAAATAAAAATCTGAAGAATATCCAAATACAACTTGTATATTTCTCATAAAATTAGGTGATTATCAAACCTTTAGCCAGAAAAAAGAAGAGCACAGATACTCTGCAGGCATGATACTCTAGAATGTAGGGTCTTGCAGCAGGAAAACATGCAGTAATCCATGTGGCAGAGTTTACCTGTGACCAACTGGGGTTAGTGACCTATGCATTCCTTACATGCAACATATCAGGAGAGGAAAAAGGAAATTTGTCAGTTGTGGCAATAAGTATGATGAAGTTTTGTAGCAGGTCATGCTCATATATTCAACACAGGTACAATCAAAATTATACTCAATTCTGGCAAATCTAAGTCTGTATCTGTTACCTTGTCTTTAACTATGAAATGTCGAAACTGACTTACAAAAAAACCAAAGTGTTTTGTTTGTTTGTTTAATTATGGTCATGGTGAGTAAGACATAGCTCAAAACAGCTAATGTGACTTAGTGATTCTCTCATCAGGAAACACAGTTTCTACTTCCTTGTTTATTCTCCACATCCTGTAGTCAGTAAAGTTTCAATGAATGATAAATCTACATGGCAAAAAGAAGAGAAAACTTACATGTGTTGATAAGATAATGTTGACAGGTTTTACCACGTATGTCAGTGTTTCTGGGGATGGACACAAGCCAGAGCTCCCTACTCGGACATTTTCTCTGATGTCATTCCCCTTGATCCACAATTTGAAAGTGGATAAAAATGTTTTCTATGTTTTCTTCTTTAAGAAATTAAATAAAGAATGCTCTCTAGACATGATCCTCTAATGATTTTCAGTCAGTGGTCATCAACAGAGGAAAAGCACAGAATCTCATCCCCACAGAAGGATGACATTCAGTCAGGTACGAAAATTCTCCCGGAAATCAGAGCTTCATCTTTAACATGAAATCAAAGGCTTTCACAGGTTCTACACCAGTGTGCAGTCAGCCCTACCATATAGGATTGGCTCTGAGAATCTCACATCAGATGACTGACAAACACGTCATAGTACACTGATCTGGTACCAGATCCTGCCTCTCTTAGTGAACTCCTGCAGGGACATTGGAATATTCTAGAAGGTTTCCTGGAGCCATATACCCTATACAGGTACACTTCCGAGTAGAAACAAGCTTTGATTCTCAATGGGACCCCTGCTCTGTCCAATCAACCTCTCTAGAAATATGATGTTCTAATCTTTCCTGATTAGAACATTTCAAGGTCTCTCCCTGTGCTAATTTAGTAAAGGTAAAAGAGAAAGAAGAAAGAGCAAACTATGCAGGGAGCAATATATAGGATTCCTTTACTTAATGTGTTTATCTGATATACCCAAATATTGAGAAATATAGATTCATGGTCAAGAAAAGAGGAGGAGGAACCTCCATGCCATCAGTATATATAAAATGGAATCAATACTGCATAAGCTCCAGCTTAAGTAGCTATGAGGTACTAACTATTCTCTTAAAGAAACAATAACTCTCCATCATTTGAAGCACGCTGAGGACTCAGACAGCTGGACACTGAGGGTGTAGGCTCCTCACTCGAATTCTGTACCTGCCTCACAGAGCAATGAAATGTTCCCAAAGAATTATTAAGGATGAGGTGGGGAGCCAAAATAAGAAAGATGAATCATAGTCTGCCCTACCATCTGTTCTGCGGGATATACCACCATCGTGGCCCAATATGACCTTCCCACTTTTCTCTGGGCCTCCCTACGTTCCACCTCCATCCTCTCATTATATGTTACCTACCCTTGGAAACAACTCTAGTTTTTCCACTGATCTTTATCAACAAGTAATCCAAATAGCAAGTGCGTATATAACTCCTTAGAAATCAAAGGTCTGACTCAGTAATCCATGACCTTCAAAGTCCAAAGTTTTCCTAATTCCCTTTATTATTCTGTTTTCTACTTTCCATATACTTACACTCTCAGGACCTCCACTGTTCTCGGGTTCGTCTTCCCTCCAAAATCTGTCAACCTAGACATAGACTTAAATACCAGCCTCTAATTATCTCATACGGAATCTAGTTTTTAGAAAAGCCTCAGCAAACCTTTTGGACTTTATTAAAGACTCTTTAAGATAACTCATGGGAGACAGCAGTACACCCACAGATATCTATTTACTATACCCTCAGAGTAATTTTTAATTTTTTTATAAAGTCTCTTTTGGCCAATGAAGACTCTCGCCTCTTCTTCTTCAAAATATGCAGTGTCTCACCCTTCTGACTACTCTCTGCTCCATCCCAGGTCCACTCCCTTTCCTGATATTACATTCTTTCCCACTTTTTTATGTTGGTAAAATCAAATAACATAAAATATAACATGTTAATTATTATAAAGTACACCGTTCAGTGATATTAAATACATTCATATTATTGGGCGACCAACATCACCCTTTACTTTCTAATTCTTTTCTATCTTTTAAAACTGTAACTCAATATCCTTTAAACATAACTTTCCTTTTCGTTCCATAACCACATGAAAAGCATCATTACCCTCTCAATTTCTATGGTTTTGACTACACTAAGTATCCCATATAATTGAAATATGTAGTTGTATTGTTATGACTCATTAAACGTCACAAAAATGGCATTTTTGGTAGCTAAATTTCCTCAAGATCCCTCCATGTTGTAGCATATTCCTAGATCTTTTCCTTCTTAAGACTGAACAATACTGTCTTATACGGGTACACCACACTTTGCTTATCCAGGAACTAGTGGATGAATGCTTAGGTTGCTCTCATATTTTAGCTACTGTGATTATTACTGCTCTAAACACTGGAGTACAAGTATTTCTTTAAGACCCTGATTTCAATTCCTTTGGGTACACCTCATAGTACAATTCCTGGATCATGTAGTAATTCTATTTTTCAACATCTGAAAACTTGCCATACTCTTCTGCAAAGCAGCTGTATCATTCTACCTTCCCACTGACAGAGCACAATGCTTCCAACTCCCTCACATCCCCACCAATACTTGTTTTCTGCTTGTGTATGTGTGTATGTGTGTGTGCTTGTGTGTGTGCGCTTGTGGGTGTATGCATGCACACAAATATATAAACATGCATTTAGTGATACGGAGCATCTTTTCAAGTGCTTCGTCATTTGTACATCTTTTTGAAGAACCATCTATTCAAGCCTTTTATCCATTTTTGAATCAGGATGTTTGCGTTTTGTTGAGTTGTAGGAGTTCTCTCTATATTCTGAATAGAAATCTCTTGTCAGATAGATGGCTTTCAAATATTTTCTCCCATCTTGTGGGTTGCCATTTTACTCTGTTTCCATATCTTTGATACACATTTTAAAAAAAAATTTGTACTGAAAATTGTTTATTTTTTTGTTAGCTGGGCCTTTGTTATTCCTTCGTTTCATATTGAGGAAACACTGCCAACTCCAATATCATGAAGCTCTTGTCATGTGTCTTCTTCAAAGACTTTTTATTTTATTAGGCCGTATATTTAGTTTCTTAATACATTTTCATTAATTTTTGCCTATGATGTTAGGTAAGGGTCCATCTTCCTTCTTTTGCATGTTGACAACACCTCTCAGCACCATTTGTTGAAAATACTATCCTTCCTCCTTTGAAAAGTCTTGGTAACTTGTCAAAAATCATTTGGCCATATATCAGGGTTTATTTGTGGGTGCTCTATTCTATTCCATTGGTCTTGAATAAGGGAGGAAATAGTATAATGTATCCAGGTTGATGAAGAACATAAAGAAAAACTAGGACTGAGAATTAAAAGGGCAATATAAATGAGCAGGGAGTAAAAGACAGTGTGAGAGAAGATCCTGTATTTGCGAGTTCAGGGAAATACGATCATGCTAAAACCACTAACAACCTGACTGAACAATAAAGTAAATGTTTTAGCAAGAAACATATCACTTACCCAACTCTGGGAAATATAGTGTCGGCATAAAGATAAACTACACACAAATATATTGAAAAGGGAAGGGTTTTCGTGGTGTGATAATATGGTGGGATTTGAAATACAATTTACTTCTGTTCTACCATTTTCTCTAAAATTTATCAAAGTGTATATACAAGCAATTCCAATTCGGGTAATGTGCTTGACAGGTTTATATGTGAACTTCAGCAGACCAGTAAATGTATATTCATAGTAGGACTGTTCCAGAAAACAAAAACCATAAAACAAAAACCGGAAAGACTATAGTTCACTTTGTCAACACACATACAGATGGAATGATGGTTAACGGTCCCAAAACAGAAGGTGAGCATGGGTGCAAGAGTTTAATCCCCAGGCTGGGGTGGGGTGCAGAGTTTGAGGGTAACACAGGTAGAAAAGGCTTTTGTCCTACCCTTGATTTTTGAGGTATGGAAGTTCACAGGTCACTAGCTCTATTTCAAAATGAATGAATGCACTATTCAATTTTTTAAAACAGGCGAAGTGAACATGAGTGATATAAATTTCAAACTGCCACAAATCGAACAGGATTCTAAGAAAACTTAAATAATATGATTTAAGAATGAAGTGGAGAGATGGTCCAAGATGGTAGCATAGAAAGACCCAGAGCTTGATGCCTCTCATGGGCACATCAAAGTCACAAATATTTACAGAACAACAACTGATGAAAAAGGCCGGGACCTACCATAAAAGATGTTTCACAGCTAAAGACATAAGAAAGGCACCACGACAAGACAGGAAGGAAGGGGAAGAGTCTCAATATACTCAAGACCCATACCACCAGGTGCGTGGCCGACACATGGGAGAATAATTCCAATTTCAGAGGCGCTCACAGGTAGCAAGGGGTATGAACCCAACATGAGGCTCCCAAGCGCAGGGATCCTGTGCTGGGAAGAAGAGTGCCTAGAAAGTTGGGCTTTGAACACCAGTAGTGCTTATTTTCCAGAGAGCCAGAGGGTTGTGGGAAATAGAGATTCCACTCTTAAAGGGATGCTCGCAAAATCCCACATGACCCGAGAATCAGAACACAAGCAGGAATTTGAAAGCATCCTGGGTCACACCTACCTCCTGATCTTGGAGAGTCTCCCAGAGAGGCAAGAGGCAACTACAGCACACCCTCAGGGACACAGACACTGGCAGCATCCATTTGGGGGAGCTCCTTCTACCTCGTGGCCACTGGTAGCAGCAGGCATAATTTCAGAATCCTCCCTCTAGTTTATCAGCCTCAGGATCGAGCCCCACCCATTGCCACCAGACTATACACACAAGGGGGCTGCAGGCCAAGCAACTAACTGAGCAGGGGCACAGCCACACTCACCAGCCAACAGGTGCCTTCAGACCCTCTCAACGCACAGCTGCCCCTGGACGTGGCCCAGCCACCAAAAGCCCCAGGACCAGCCTCCACACGTCAGTGCACAGGCAGTAGATCCAAGACCCCCAGGACCCCTCAGACAGAGACCCCGGATCCCAACTCCACCCACCAGCGGACAGGCACCAGCCTCAGAATCCCTGGCCGCTCTGACAAGTGAGCCTGCTCTGGCCTTGGAATCAGCCTTACCGTCGGCAGGTGATTACTGCACAGGGACTGGATGGAGCTTGGACCTACCCAACAGCGAACCTGCTCTAGCCTTGGGATCAGCCTCACACACCAACAAGCACACACCAGCTCCAGGAATACCACAGCCCAGCAGCGTGTGTGACCAGGCCACTCACTTGCAGGCCAGAAGCAGCCGTGGACTCAGCTGGGTCCTGACCCTGACCATCAGAACGCCAACACAAGATTAGGGGTACCCCAGGCCCTGAAGACAGCTGTGTCAGGAGCAGTGATCCAACACCAACTCTGTGACTCCTGGGCCCTGCAGCCAGAGCTCAGGACCTGTGTCTTCCTCCCAGTAGCCAGCATAGCCCCAGGACCAGCGACTGGGCACTGGCCCTGCTATCACTTGGACTGCAACTCTACCCATAAGTGATCCAGCACTAGATTTGGTGTCCCCCAGCACTGTCCAGCCAGCTGCCTTATGATTTAGTCCCAGCAAGCAGCACAGACAGCCTCCATACAAGGCAGAGCCTGGAAAACGAGCAGTCTGGGGGCAGCCAGGCCTACCAGACCACCCACAGGAGTCAGTCCACCACAACAGAAGAGCCCAAGCAGCCCGCATAGGGGGCACACCTAGAACATATAGTCTAGTGACCAGGGGACAGTGGGCTGCTGGGACACATAGGACATCTACAAAAGGCCACTTCTCCAAGGTCAGGAAATGCAACGAACCTACTACATACATAGCAATAAAACAGCAAGTTAAGAAAAATGAGGTGACACAGAAACACGATCCAAATGAAGGAATGAGATAAGAACCCAGAAGAAGATCTAAGTGAAGTGGAGACAGCCAATCTCCTCCACAAAGAGTTCAAGGTAATGACTGTAAAGATGATCAAAGAACTCAGGACAAGAACGACGACCAGAGCAAGAAGTTAGAAGCTTTTAAAAAGAGTCAGACTCCTAAGAACAACCAAACAGAGATGAGGAATGCAATAACTGAAATGAAAATTACACTAAAAGGAAACTACTGTAGACTCAATGATACAGAGGAATGGATCAGAAAACAAAAGGACAGAGTACTGGCCATCACTGAAGAGGAACGCTAAAACAATAGAATAAAATGAAGCGAGGAAAGGTGAACAGACCTGTGAACAACATCAAGTGTACTAACATTTGCATTATACTGGTCCCAGAAGGAAAAAGGAAAGAGAAAGGGTGGAGAACATACCTGAAGACATAAAAGCTGAAAACTTCCCTAACCTGGGAAAGAAAACAGACATCCAAGTCCAGTAAACACAGTAAGACCAAAACAGGATGAACCCAAAGAGGACCACACCAAGACTCATTGTAATTAAAATGGCAAAAAAATAAAGATAAAAAGACACTATTAAGTGGAGCAAAGGAAAAGCAACAAGTTACAAACATGGGAACTTGCATAAAGTTATCAGTGGACTTTTCAGGCTAAACTCTGAATGCCAGAAGGGAGTGGCATGGTATATTCAAACTCATGAAGGGGAAAATCCTATAATCAAAAATACTCTACCCAGAAAGGCTCTCCTTCAGATTTGATGGAGAGATCTAAAATTTGTAAAGCAAAACTAAGAGTTCAGCATCAGCAAACCAGCTTTATGAGATATCCTAAAGGGGCTATTCTAAGGGAAAAAGAAAAGGCCTCGACTGAATCATAAACATGAAAGGAAACTTACTAAAGGAAAAACCTCATTGGTTAAGGCAAATATTCAATAAAGGCGGTAAATCAACCATGTACACAGCTAGTAGGAAGGATGAAAGAAAACACGAATAAAATCATCTATATTCACAATAAGAAGTTAAGGGACACACAAAACAAGTACATGTAAAATATAAGGTCAAATTCAGTAACTGGGGGGGAGGAGAGTAAAAATGCAGCATTGTTAATGTCCATTTGAAATTAAGAGCTCAGCAACTTAAAATAATCTCTCTCTCTCTCTCTCTCTCTCTCACACACACACACACACACACACACACACACAAACTGAAAGAAATCCAAACATAATATTAAAGATAGTCCTCACATCACAGATGAAGGGAATAAAAGGGGAAGAAAGGAACACTGAAGAAATTAATTAGGGATTCTAAAAATACCCAGAGAGAAATGAAAATGAACACACAATGATCCAAAACCCATAGGACACAGCCAACGCAGTTCACAGGGGGAAGTTATAGTGATACAAGCTTATTCTTAGGAGACAAGAAAAATATCAAATAAACAACCTAACATTACACCTGAAGGAATTAGAAAAAGAAGAAAAACAAAAACTCAAAGCTGTCAGAAAGAAAAATTAAGAAAACAATACCATATGCAATTACACCAAAAAGAATAAGATACCTAGGAACAAACACACCTAAGCAGGTAAAAGACATGTACTCAGAAATCTATCAGCCATTGGTGAAAGAAGTTGAAGGCAACAGAAAAAGATGGGAAAATATAGCAGGTGCACGGACTGGAAGAATTAATACTGTTAAAATAACCATACTACCAAAGACCATCTACAGATTTAATGCAATTCCTAACAGAATACCAAAGCATTTTCACAGAACTTGAAAAATTAATTTTAAAATTTGTATAGAATCACAAAGACCCCAAATACCCAAAACAATCTTGAGAAAGAACAGAGCTGCAGGCTTCACGCACCTTGACTTCAGACTGTACTACAAAGCTACAACAATCAAAGAGAATAGTACTGGAGCAAAAACAGACATAAAGATCACTGGAATAGAATAGAGATCCCAGAAATAAGCCCACACACTTATATTTAATTGATTTATGACAAAGCAGGCAATATGGAGAAAAAACTGTCTCTTCAATAAGTGGTACTGGGAAAAGGGTCAGCTACATGGAAAGGAATAACATTACAGTGTTTTAGCGCACCATATATAAAATGAGCTCAAAAGTGAATAAAGACCTAAATGTAAGACCAGAACCATGAAACCTCTAGAGGAAAATATAGAACATTCTTCTACATAAACGATAGCCATAGTTTTAGGTTCAGTCTACTAAGGCAAATGAAACAAAGCCAAAAATAAACAAATGGGACTTCACTAAACTTAAAAGATTTTGCATAGCAAAGGAAACCAAAGACAACATGAAAAGACAACGTGCTGAAAGAGCAAAAATATTTGCACATGATAAGAAGTTAACACAAAAAGAGGACCAATCAAGGGTTAATATCTAAAACACAGAAACAGCACATACAACTCAATATCAAAAAAACACCCAAAATCTTTTTTAAAAAAGTGAGAAGACCTAAATAGACATTTTCCAAGGAAAAAATACAGATAGCCAGAACACACAAAGATGCTAAACATAGCTAACCGGCAGTAAAATGCAAATCAAAACTGTGAGATATCACCTCACTCTTGTCAGAATGGCTGTCATCAAAAAGATCACAAATAACAAAGGTTAGTGAGGATGTGGAGAAAGGGAAACTCTTGTACACTCTTGATGTGAATGTGAATTAGTGCAGCTACTGTGGAAAGCAGAATGGAGGTTCCACAAAAAACTAAAAATAGAACTACCGTAATATCCATCAATTTCACTCTTGGGTGTATATCAGAAGAAAACAAAAACACTATTTCAAAAAAATAACTGCACCCCAAAGTTCAAAACAGTGTTATTTGCCATAGACAAGATATAGAGTCAAACTAAGTGTTCGTCAATAGGTTACTGGATAAAAAAAGATTTTTAATGATGACTTCGACAAAAAATGAAATTTTGCCATTTGCAAGAACATGGATGGACTTGGAGGGTATTATGCTTAGTAAAATAAGTCGCAGAGAAAATAAGCCTGGTATGATATCACTTACACGTGGCATCTAAACATCTAAACTGAATACAACAACAACAAAACAGACGCACAGATTAAAGAACAGACTAGTGGTTACCATCAGGGAGAGACAGGGTGGAGGAGCAAAATAGTGGTAGGAGATTCTGAGGAAGAATCCACTACGTATAAAATCAATAATCTACAGTGACGTACTGTATAGCATGAGGAATAGAGCCACTCTTTTATAATAAGTATAAATGGAGAAGAACCTAAACATTTATGAATCACTACGTTGTACCTCTGAAACTGATATAATAATGTAAATTAACTATAGATCAATAAAATATAAAGTAAGAAACAATAAAGGGGAGACACTGATTATTAGACAGAAATCAATTAAATAAACACAAGTTTTGGAAATCAAGAAAATAAAAAACAACATGTAAGAAATAACATTGGCATTTAAAGTGTTCCATCTATTCATTTAAAAGAAATCATTTAAGTGGTAAAAAATGTTACCCATTCTCACAATTTTGTATATCTAGGGTAAATTATTATCTACAAAAATATGTTACAAATATTCACTCAAAAAGAAAGAGAAAATTTGGTTAACCAATTTTAGTGTAGAAATTTAATACCAAAGACTCTATCTAAAATTGATCTGAATAAGTTCTGTCAACGTTGAATAAGTTCTGTTAGCCACTTCTAGTCTCTTTGTGATATAAAATCTTCTAAAGCATAAAAATCAACCTTTCTACATTATTCCATTAGACATACATAGAAGTTAAAGAAATGAGAAGACAGAACAATCAACCAGGAAGGTGAATTTACTGAGAAACAGTCGTTCGTTCTCCCTCCTCCTTTTCTTTTCCTCCTTTTCCAGGTCTCTTTCGGTTCCAATCAAGAGAAGTCTTGAGAGTTCTGAGAATATTTCTTTAAGGGCTTCAAATCGCCATACCTACATCCTCCGCCACAACTACACACACGGGAACAAAAATAAACCTCTGCTATCTACTCATGTAGGAGGGATTCGTGCAAAATAAACTCCTACATGGAGACCGACAGGTGAGTTTTCTACCTGTTCTTCATAATGTCCTTCCATTACAGTAAATCCCACACATTATGAGGCAGAAGGGGTTATGTGAGCTTTTCCTTGAAGTCAAAAAACTTGCATTCATTTCAAGTACCTGGTGATCATAGGGTACAGCCAGGGAAGGTGCCATTCCCCCTTGGGGGGAGGGCGGTGAATGGGCTCCCGCAGCCATGCACCTCCTGATGTACAGATTCTGGAGAAACAAAGGGCGGTCACACCGCAGTCAGCCTGTCAGGCTGTCGGGCCACTGCGCAACCCCACCAGCCTGGAAGTGCCCCATTAGTTGCTGAAAGCAAAACTCTGTCCCCCCTGTGAAGCCAGGCAATTTGGGCCAGAGAGTCAGAGGAGACCGGTAATCAACTCCTCCTCTCTGCTCTCCTCCTCGGGGTTACAGCAACCCCATTTCCAAACCCAAATCTGACCCTGCAGTGCCAAACCGGGAGGGCAGGTGGGCTCTGCCGGTGCTTCAGCGCCCTCTGGAGGTTGTCTGCTCTAATGGCAACTCTCAGCCCTGCCTCCTCCTCCTTCCCTAGTCCTGGGGGCTGCCTGGCCTCCTGCAGCTGCTGACATGATTTCATTCTTATTTTTTCTCCAATTACAATGAAGTGTCCTACAGAGGTTTGGAATCTCTTGAAGAAGGAAGATCTTTGAGTCAATACACCTTAACCGTGAGAAGCTGGTTTCAAGAATGAACCTGAAATACTGTATTTTTGTCCTGATGATTCCAAGGGGAGACAGCTCAAGTTTTCTAAATCGTAAGAAAAACCAAGGTAAATAGGATATTCTGAGCCAGAGATGAAAAAGCAGTTTTTAGCTCCCACTCCTCATGTCATATGACTGGATTTAAATCAATCAGCTGCCACTGGTTTCTAAATCCCATGACCCAACTTTAAATCAATCAGCTGCTTACCTCTAACTCACGTGACTTGGCTTTGAATAGACATGCAGAGGTATAAAAATGATGTTCTGAACAATAAATGGAAAAAAAACATCTTAGAAAGCTTTTTTCTTTTCGAATGGATGATTCATTGCATACAGAATAAAGGATTCTCTTCTGGATTTCTTGAACTGTAAACACATACTGTGTCTCCGTTGGTGCGGTTGACTTAGTTTTTTTGTTTTTTTTCGGTGTTGTTGTTAACATCTTTATTGGAGTGTAATTGATTTACCATGTTGTTTTAGCTTCTGCCGTATAACAAAGTGAATCCCCTATTCGTATACATATATCCCCATATCCCCGCCCTCTTGCGTCTCCCTCCCACCCTCCCTATCCCACCCCTCTAGGTGGTCACAAAGCACCGAGCTGATCTCCCTGTGCTATGCAGCTGCTTCCCACTAGCTATCTACCTTACATTTGGTAGTATATATAAGTCCATGCCACTCTCTCACTTTGCCCCAGCTTATCCTTTCACCTCCCCATGTCCTCAAGTCCATTCTCTATGTCTGCATCTTTATTCCTCAGCAGCGACTCCTGCGAGGGGTGGACACTTCCTTTTATGCTCAGGGGATATCCCCTAGTTTAAATATGATTTGAGTTTGATCCTGTGAAACCATCAGAACTTCCCACCAGAGATAAATGAGGAGATCCTGGCCTTTATTACTACGCACAATGAACACGGGTGTCCTGGCTGTACTTGCCAACCCTCCTATTATACCCATCTAATTTTATCCACCTCCCACCCTGTGAGTACCTTTGACCAACCCTGAGCTCAGACCCCTGACTTATTAGAGTGACTTTTTCACTCTTTCTTTAAAAATGGACAGGTAATAAAATGAATTTAACCTAGAAGCAGCAGCTCAGTAAGGGAAATAAAATCACCAGAAGTTATATAATCAGAGCCACAGCCATCCAGGGCTCTTGTCTCATCTGCTGGGTCATAAGAATGGGACCTTCCTAAATCTGAAGGGCATCCAATCAAATAAGTAAAGGCGTTGCTCACCTCTGGCTCTTGCAGGGATTGCTAGGCAGTCTACCCAGTGTATACTAACTGCAAAACACTGTCATAGTTTTGAAACACCTATGTTCCAGGAAAGCTTTTTGGGGTGCATGGGGAAGTTTTATTTATTGTTTGGACATGAAGCAAAACATAAATCACCCAGTTCTTTGTGCACAGGACTTCTTAAGAGGGCAGTAGAAGGAAGGAATGGGCAGAAAAGACGATCTCCTCTGAAGTGAAGGTCGTTTCTCCAAAAGAGTAGGATTTAGTCTCAGTTTAAGGAGAACACTTTTAAATAGCTGGGACAGCTCCAAACTGCAGTTTAGGGAACAAGTGCTTCAAAAGACTAGTGCTTTAAAAGTCCTGGCAAGGCAGCAAGAGGATGATGAGTTGGTTTTGCATAGTTTTGAACACAGGAGTAAAGAAGCAGAGGCATCACTAACTAAAAGGCCCTGAGACCCTATGGCATCAATGGGTCAGTTGCAGGGGGCAGGGGGTGTGGGGAGCGATATTTCTCTCTCAACGTCTCCCAGGGCAGCCACCCCTCCCTACCCCACAGCCCTACTCCCTTCACCCTTCCTCCCTCCACTGTTGGGTCCCCAGGGGCAGCACTTCTTAAGCTGGAGCGCTCAGGCACCATCTCTGCAGTCTGGATTCTTCCTGGAGCCTGGCAAATTCTGGGACAAGATGGCAGGTCTGCAAGGCCGCTGGGGTGCAGTCGGACCTGGAGGCCTGGAGGGGAACTGGAGCCCTGAAGCCCACCCACGTCCTTGAAGCTGAGGAAAGAATACATCTTCCTAACAGTACTTCTCAGGGCTCAGCGTGCTCCCCACCTGACGGTGATCCATACTCACTTGAGGCAGCAAGGACTGCCTCTAACTGGCCCCCTCGATTCTGCCTTGAGGGTCCTCGCACATGTGTGAGAACGCAGGCCCCGGATCTCTTTAGTCAGCTGAGGCCAGTGCTGCCAGGGTCCCTCCAGTCCCATCCCCCAGCCCCTCCCTCTGGGACTGTATCTAATAGAAGAAAGAGCACAGGGGAATTGGATGAATCAAGGAACCTGGGAGCCTGGGTATGAGTTTGAAGACCGAGAGCCTAAGGCGCAATTACATATTACTGGAAACTCTTGTGGGGTGTGTGCGGGGAGGTTAGGAGGCTGAGAGGCTGAGTTGACCTGGTGAGTCCAGCCCCAAGACGCCACACAGGCGCGTCCCCCTTTCCCTGCCATCAGACAAGGGCTGCCACAACTCCACCCGGGACTCTGCACTTCCCCCTCCCTGATTCTTCTCCAGAAGAGCAGGTGGCCCCCCTCTGAGGGCAGCGGCAAGACAACGGTCCAAGTCTCCCTGCACTAAGGCACTACTGGAAGCTCTTCCTGAGCAGCAGTGCTGGCTTGGAGTGAACCCGTGCACCGCCAAAGTTGGTCTCGTCCTGCAGCTGAGGGATGCAGGCTTTAAGTCAGCTGCCCTGGGTTTAAATCAATCAGCCCCCCTTTAAGTCAGCTGACCCGACTTAAATCACTGTGTGGCCCTCAAGCCTGCAACTTGAAAAGTTGGGAACTTCACATTGATCCCAGCAGCTCACATAGCAAAATGCACACTGTAGTCACCCCCAAGCTTGGCTTAGAGGCAGGATATAAGGTAAGGGGATGGGCGTGCACACATGGTGATGAGGGTGTACTTCATGTACCAGAAGGGTCTAGGTACTCTGGGGTACAGCGAGCAGTGCACGATACAGCAGCTCCCTGGCAAAGCTGTTGATGCACAAGGAGAGCAGGCACACCCATGCATGCAGAGGTTCCAGGGCGGGAGCCGGGGCACAGCCAGCCGGGAGGGTCTGAAAGCGGAGGATCTGAGCCTTCTTGAGAAAGGCAGGCACAGAGGATGGATGAGAAGCAAAGACCAGATGAAATACGGATTTGAAAACACACCCTGCTCTTGAGATTGGGGTGGGGGCACCCCAGACTTGAATCCTCTTACTCCCCACTTGCTAGTGCCTTGGCAGTTGCCCAGTTATTTAAAAAATGTGACTGATAATATCTAACACGTAGAATACTGCATTTGTAGTGGTTTTGCGTGTTTATGTTTCTATAGTGGAATAACCTTTTCTACAAGAAAAATGTATATTTCCTGAAATAAATTAAAACCCCTTTTTAAAAAGTATTATATCGGACTTCCCTGGTGGCGCAGTGGTTAAGAATCTGCCTGCCAAAGCAGGGAACATGGGCTCGAGCCCAGGTTAGGGAAGATTCCAAAAGCCGTGGATCAGCTAAGCCCATGCGCCACAACTACTGAGCCTGAAGGCCACAGCTACTGAAGCCCGCGTGCCTAGAGCCGGTGCTCCACAATAAGCGCAGCAAGAGAAGCCACCGCAATGAGAAGCCCGTGCACCGCAACAAAGAGCAACCCCCACTCGCTGCAACTAGAGAAAGCCCACGTGCAGCAACGAAGACAAAATGCAGCCAAAAATAAATTATTTTTTTAAAAAAGTACTATATCCTTCTGTACATGTTCTCTGGGAAGAACAGAGGGAAGGAGTGGGAGAGTGAGAAAGACCAAAACTTAGTGCACATCCATGATGCAGGTGCTCTGCTGGCTCAGATAGTTTTATCCCTACTTTTACAAAGGAGGAAATAAGCTCAGAGAGGTTTAGTAATTTTCCCAAAGCCAAACAGCTATTGAGTGGCAGAACCAGGAACTGAACCAAGTCTGTTACCTTCAAAGCCTAAGCCATCATCACAACAAAACTCAATTAATATTTACATTTATCGAAATACATTGCAACCTGGTGATTTCTTGGCACAATCCTGAATAAGAGTGAGAAAGAAAGAAACAGCATTGCTCATACAGTCAACCAAAATTTTTGGAGCAGCTGCTAGATGCCTGGCCCTGTTTGGCATTCAGCAGTGATCAACTTGGGCGAGGGATTTCACCTTGCTGGGTCTCTGTTTTCTCATCTGGAAAATGGGATGGGGTGTTTCTCATTTTGTGGGATTGTCCAGCCCTCACATTCTCTGATTCCGTAAGAAGCATTTGTTTTCCTGTTTCTTTAAAATTCAATCAGGCCATGAGCTGTGATGAATGTCGTTAGCTGCTCCCCAAATCACTCTATTTCCACCCATTTCCTGTGATCAGGTCTTTCCCCCAACATGACTCACAATCAGTCAAGTCACAGAAGCTAAGGGGCACCCGGCAGAATTCCAGCCCTGGCTCCTCAGGAGCTCTGCGGTCTACCTGGCCAGGTAAACTTAACTCACCTGGGACAAGGTGGCCATCCCTAGTTTCGCATCAACATGATCTCAGGCACAAACCTCCTTGTTTTTCCATTTTGTCTTTAAGTTACTTGTTGAAACAACTGCACAAATATGAAAAAGATATAAAATCAGGCATCTTCTGCCCCCAGTGCCTACGAATAAATGATTTTCTGCCACTTTAATGATAAAGAGAGAACATTTCAGCATTCTGCTGCCCTTATTATTTGTCATTTTTGTTGATATTTGTACTGAATACATCTTCCAATATTTTAACAATGGTACATTTATTTAGGTTGTTCCAGATGCAGCCTTTAGTGGTAAGGGTTTTGTTGTTATGTTTCTATTATGTTTCCTTTAAAAATCATTATCCTGTTTAAATGGATTAAGTCAATTCTATAGGCATTTATCTTATGATATTGATGAAATGAATACATAGAGGGCAGTAGTACAAGGTGATTGGACTTGAGAACCTCTATTAGCACAGTTACGTGTAAATATTATCTGTATGTAAACCAAAGTACATGCCGATTGAGATTCTCCGACTCTTTTTCACTGTCTGCCCCCAAGCCTGTGAGAAATGGAGTATTTCTTGCCATCTCGGTAAACAAAGGATGTCCCAGTCATTAGCACTTGTAGCCCTCCCTCCAGTGTGAGCCGCGAGCCCTGAGGAGCTCAGGATATGCAAATACAGAATGCAGGCCCCAGGGAGCTGAGGTGCACATCAAAGGAAGGATATCAGTGAGCCCAGACTCTGGCATCTTCGCATACGAAGAAAAGCGCTACATTCCTCACGTCGGGAGAGCTGGTTTTCCTTAGTTAACAATCACCTTTTATGTTCCCCATTACCTGCGCCAGTCCCCTGCCCTGTCCCCTCCCCCCGGTACTTTAGCTCAGGGAGGAAGGAGCGCAGAGGGGCTCGGCTGAATAAGGGGCCCGCGAGCCTCGGGAGGAGTTTTCAGCCGCTTTCCCCGCAGTCGGGAGGAGGGGCGCTGACGCTGCAGCCGGACCCTGCGCCTCCCTTGCCCCGTTTCCCCTCAGGACGCTCTGGCCCACCCCCTCCCCACGCCCCCCAGGCCCCACGAGCCAGGCCGAGGGCAGGGGCGAAAGGAGGGACTGAATTTCCCCGGGACCAGACGCTGGGGGCCGCCCTTTCTGCACAACAGCGGCGGGTGGCAGCGAACCCCTGCCCCTCAGAAGCTGGGCTTGCTCTGCCGCCCGGGCACCGGACCAGGCGGAGGGTCGGCGCCCACTTACCCGGCCCGCCGTCCGCACGACTGTCACGGCTTCGGCCGCCGGGGCCCCTCCAGAGCCGGCAACCTCAGTGAGGCCGCCCTCCCCTCGGGCTCCGGGGCAGTTCCGTGACGGTGGAAGGAAGAAACCCCGAGCTGGGAGTTCCAGCTCTGTGGAAACGCGGGCTCCGTTCTGGGCGCAGCGGGTGGGACCGCTCTGCCCCGAGGCCTTCTGGGAGGGAGGGGGGCGCCGGGGGAGGAAGCCGCCAGGAGCGCAGGGCCTTGTCGGGGCTCCTGGAGGGGCGGCCCGGCCTGGGGGCCCCGCCCACTGTGACCGCAGCCCAGGCCTTTTTCCTGTAAACCTACACAAAAAATTTAGAAAGAAACACGGTCTACAGTAAATATTCACAAATGATTGTTGCTGCTGTGCTTCCTATTCTATTACACGTGTAAAATCCATAAAACACTTTAAGTTCAAGGTTACCTATGAATTTTTACCTGTCCTTATTGTGTCTCTGCTATTCCCAATTGTAGTTAATGACAAAGACTGTGGCATCACTAGTTAAAAATGAGCTTGTGAAAAAAATGGAATTCAAGCCCATCAGAACTACTGGATCAGAATCTGCACTTTTACGATCTCCCCAGTGTACTTTTGTACCAATGAATAGTTGAAAGGTTCATTTCTACCTCGACATGTCTTTTATGTCTGAGAAATACACACATTTTATCCAGTTTGATATAAATAAAACACTCAAAAATGCATATGCCTGTGTTGAAACCATCATTTTATCATTTCTTTTCCAGATAAGTATAGTCTCTATAATGGTTTTGTGGATCACATGCCATACTCTTTTCTTGTAGTTAGAAATAAGGTAGAGAAAGTTACTTTGTAATATATATATATATATATATATATATATTAGTGGATAATTGAAGACACTCTTCTAAATTAAAACCACTTCTCTTAACTTGCTGTTTTCTCCTTGGGTCACATTATGAACTCTTCCCCTGGCCACATGGTATGTGTACTTTTAATTTCAGGGACTGCTGACATTCCAGGATGTGCCCATAGATTTCTCTCAAGAGGACTGGGAATGCCTGGCCCAAGATCAGTGGGAGTTGTACGGGGATGTGATGTTAGAGAAGTATAGGAACCTGCTCTCCTTGGGTGAGGATACCTTCCTTCCAGAATTCCTTATCCAACCATAGCGTTTAGAGTCCTTCATTTGTAGAATGTCTCCTGGAATCTTCTGCTTCCTACAATAGTGTTTCAGATTGCAACGTTTCAGGAAAGATTGGGAGTTTATCGGTATAAGTTATCTTATTCTTTAAAATTGCAGTCTCCCTTTTAGTATACTTTGTAACTGCTTGTGATGCGTCTATATGAACTGTGTACTATATGCTTCTTTTATAGTCCTTATAATATTTTATTGTCTTATTTTCTGTAACAATTTTCCAAGGATTATTTGGGCTTAAGGTATATTAAAAGGGAGACTGCAATTCTGGGACTTCCCTGGTGATGCAGTGGTTAAGAATTCGCCTGCCAATGCAGGGGACACGGGTTTGATCCCCAGTCTGGGAAGATCCCACGTGCCACGGAGGAACTAAGCCAGGGGGCTACAACTACTGAGCCTGCACGCCACAACTACTGAAGCCGGGGTGCCTTGAATCCGTGTGCCATTTATTTTTTGGAGAATAAAACCACCTCTGGGTGATTAAAATTTAGACCATCTAGTCTGTGGGACTCGAGGGACATTGTTCCAGCTAATGATTAAGAACTCTCCAGACAATAGGGGCTTCTTAGACAATGGGTGAATTTCCAGGATGTCCGGCCCCCTTCCAAGAAGGAGGGAGATAACAAAATGTAAAAAAGGTGTCTGTCAAAGACCAATCAGGCAGCTGGGGAGAAGGAGGGAGATAACAAAATGTAAAAAAGGTGTCTGTCAAAGACCAATCAGGCAGCTGGGGACAAGTTCCCTCTCTGGTCCGAGCCTAAGCCGGGACCAATCAGCAGGAGAACGCAACCAAATCTATAATTTACATACGGGGAAGTGGGAACCTATAAAACTGACATATTCGCGCCCAAAAGGGTTCCTTCTTCGACCTCCTGCGTGAGGACCAAGGAACCCCGGTGCACCGGCTTTCAATAAATCTCTTGCGTTTTGCATCGACTTCCGACTCTTGTTGTTTCCTGGGCGAGTCGAAACTCCTAGGAGACCGCGCAGGTCTAACAAGTCAAAATACTTTATCACCTGTTCTTCTAAAACACTGATCAACGGAACAAGTTTTACTAGGGATAACAGTGTAATTGTATTCTAGAGTTCATATCAGCAATATGGTTTATGATCTTGATGCTGGATCACGACATTTCAATGGTATAACTGCTATTAACTGTCTGTTCAACGATTAAAGTCTCACGTGATCTGAGCACAGACTGGAGTCATCCTGCTTGGTTTCTGTCTATTGCAGATTTCTCCCAGTATGAAAGGACAAGAGCAATACGGCTTACTTTACAAAATGTCTTCAAACTAAATGATGATATAATCTACATTCAATTAATTTTTACATACCCTACTGTAGAACAGGGTTTGTTACGGTGGCAGAGCCCAGTAATTATGTAAAACGGAAACCTTTGTCTGCACAGGTTCAAGTCCTCTTCCTAAGAATATGTTTATAATCAACATTCTTTCACAAATTACCCGATTTAATTCACCATAGCATTCCTCATATTAACTAAATGGAAAATCCTAGGCTATGTACAAATCCAGAAAGGGCCAAAAATCATCAGCCCCCATGGATTATTACAAACCATTGCTGAGGCATTCAAATTACATATTAAAGAGCCACTATTCCAGCAACATCATCAATTTATATATTATTGCCCCAATGCTAGCCTTAACCCTCGCTCCAACAACATGAATTCCTCTTCCCATATTTATCCACTAATTCATGTAAATGTAGGCATACTATTTATATTAGCCATATCACACCTAGCCATTTTTTTCATCCTCTGATCTGGATGAGTTTCAGATTCAAAATACTCACTCACTGGAGCCCTAGGGACAGTAGAACATACAATCTCATATGAAGTAATGTACCAGTTATTCTATTCTCAGTCTTACTGATAAATGGATCATCTGCACTTTCAACAGTAATTATTACACAAGAACACCTATGACTAATTTTCTCTTGACCGTTACCCTGAATTTGATTTTCTCCGCAGTAGCAGAAATCCAATGAAACCCCACTTGATTTAACAGAAGTAATTGTCTTCAGTGCAGAAAAAGTAGCAGGCCCACTCACCGCGTCCTTCCTAGAGAATATGTCAATTTCTTTATAATAAACATTTCCACAACAATCTATTTTTAGGAGCATTCGACAATCCCTAGGTGCCATACAGCCCAAGTCATCATTAAAACACATCTAACAGTCTCCTTTCTATGAATTCGAGCATCCTACCCACAATTTTGATATGATCAATGTCTACATCTCTTATAAAAAGTTTTTTTACTACTAACATTAGCCTGATGTATATGAGAGTTTTCACTACCTGTCATCATACCAGGCAACCCACCACAAACTTAAGAAATATGACTGACAAAAGAGTTACTTTAATAGAGTAAATCATAGAGGTTTCAATGCTCTTATTCCTGGAATTGAATTCTTCCTAAGAATTTTACATTCCCCATGCTACCACATTACACCACATGCTATATAGTAAGGTTCAGGCCCGTACCCTCAAAATGTTGTCGTATATCCTTCCTGTACTAATAAACTCTCATGGTTTTTACTATCATTCTACTGACCATTTTCTCAGGAAATATAATTGTATAACAAGCTCACGCTGGTTAATGGTATCCCCATTCTAATAAAAAACACGAACCCATAAGCTACAAAAGCATCCAACAAATATTTCCTAAAACAATCCATCACATCAATACTACTTATAATGGCTATTATCATTAATCTAATATACTCTGGTCAAGGAACACAGTGAATAACAAAAATCTTTAATCCAGCAGCAGCCACCCTCATGACAATCGCCCTTGTCACAAAAGTAGGGCTTTCCCCATTTCACTTCTGAGTGTCTGAAGTCACACAAGGCATCCCATGAACAGCAGGCCTGATGCTATCAGACTGACAACATTGCACCCCTATCAGTTTTATACCACACGTCACCATCCATCATGCTAAATATACTATTAATCATAGTGATATTATAAATCATAGCTGGAGGCTGAGGCAGACTTAGCCATACTCACCTGGAAAAAATTACACCCTCCTCATCAATTGCCCATATAGGATGAATGACAGCTATTATAAAGTACATTCCAATTATAACAATCCTAAACATACGAATTTATATCATAACAACACTCTCTTCTTCTTATTTATGCCCAGATCATGTACTACAAGAGTATCATTATCACACACATGAGATAAAACACCTCCCATCACAATCCTTCTCCTCACCATTATAGTATCATTAGGACATCGCCCATCACTATCAGGGTTCTTACCCAAACGAATAATTATCCAAGAGATGACAAAAATGATAACAGCATTCTACCAACACTAATAGGCATCATAGCAGTCCTCAGCATATATTTCTACTTGCAGCTAACATACTCCACATCACTATGTTCCCTTCATTAAACAACACAAAAATAAAACAATTTGAACATACAAAGAAATAACCTTCCTGTCATTACCAATCATAATATCCACACGATTACTACACATAACACCCATTCTATCAGTGCTGGACTACGAATTTAGGTTAGTTCAGACCATGAGCTTTCAAAACCCTAAACAAGTAAAATTTACTTAATTCCTAAAAATAAGGATTGCAAGGCTTCATCCTACATCAATTGAATGCAAAGCAAACATTGTAATTCAGCCAAATCTTTAGGAGACTGATGAGTTTTAACCCCAGGAAACTTTAGTTAACAGGCAAATCCTCTAGTCAACTGGCTTCAATCTGCTTCTCCTTCATTTGAGAAAGAAAAAAAAGAGAAACAAAGCAGGAAAAATCTTGGGCAGAATTGAAGCTGCTTCTCTGAAATTACACTTCAATTTGTTGATTCACCACAGGGTTTGCTCAATCTCTGTCTCTACATTTACAGTCTAATGCTAGCTCAGTCATTGTACCTCTGTTCATACACTGCTGATTATTTTCAACAAATCACAAAGGTATCAGCATTTTATATTTACTATTTGGTGCTTGAGCTGGAGTCCCAGGCAGCACCTTAAGTATATTCATCCAGGCTGAGCTATGCTAACCTGGAGCGCTACTTGGAGATGCCCAAATCTGTAAGGTAGTCATAACAGTCCCTGCACTTGTAATAATTTTCTTTATACTTGTACCTATTATATTGCAGGGTTTGAAAACTGACTTGGGCCACTAATAACTCAGACACCTCAGGTAGCATTTCCCCGAATAAATCATGTAAACTTTTGACTATTTCCCCCATCATTCTTACTCCTACTCATACCACCAATAGTAGAAGCTGGTTCTGGTACCAGTGGAACCGTGTATTCAGCTCTGGCCTGCAATCTGGCCCACACAGGAGCCTCTGTCGACCTAACCATTTCCTCCTTACATTTAGCAGGTGTCTCTTCAATTCCTGGTGCTATTACTTTTATCACTATAGTCTTTTATACAAAACCAGCAGTCGTATCCCAATACCAAACACCATTATTTGTTTAATCTTCCCCAGCTATAGCCATATTACTATAATTACCACGCTCAGTCCAAGCAGCCAGAATTGCCATACTGTTAAGAGACAGAAATCTCAACACTACCTTCTTTGACGCTGCAGGAGGAGAGCGAATCCTATACCAACACCTGTTTTGATTCTTTGGTCACCCTGAAGACTGCGTTCATGGCCTACCAGGGCTTGCTATAAACTCACATATCATTACATACTATTTAGGATGAAAAGTGCCTTTCAGCGATTTGGGAATAGTATGAGTCATGTCCACTGGCTTATTAGGATTTCTCTTGTGGGCCCATCATATGTTTACCGTAAGGATAGCTGTCGACTCAGTAGCACACTTTGCATCAGCTACCGTAATTACTTCTATCCCTACAGGAGTAAATGTATCTAGCCGATTAGCAACCCTTTCTTTTTTTTGCTTTTGGCTGTGTTGGGTCTTGGTTGCTGTACGTGGGCTTTCTATGCTTGCGGTGAGCGGCAGCTACTCTTCGTTGTGCTGCGCAGCCTTTTCATTGCAGTGGCTTCTCTTGTTGTAGAGCACGGGCTCTGGCACGTGGGCTCAGTAGTTGTGGCTCGCAGGCTCTAGAGGGCAGGCTCAGTAGTTGTGGCGCACGGGCTTTTTGCTCCGTGGCACGTGGAATCTTCCCGGACCGGGGATCGAACCCGTTTCCCCTGTATTGGCAGGCCAATTCTTAACCACCGCATCACCAGGGAAGTCCCTGATTAGCAACTCTTCACGGAGGTAATATTATATGAGCTCCCACTCTATTATGAGGTTTAGGCTTTATTTTCCTTTATACAGTAGGTGGTTTGACAGGAATCATCTTAGCCAACTCATCCCCGGACATTGTCCTCCAGGATACATACTATGTAGGAGCACACTTCCATGACGTAGTGTCCATGGGAGCAGGCTTCACTATTATAGGAGGCTTCCTACACTGATCCCCACTATTCTCAGGTTATACACTCAGCGTGAGCAAACAGTCACGTCACAGGTATATTTGTCGTAGTAAATACGACTTCCTGCAGCACTTTCTTGGCCTCTCAGGGATGTCACTACGTTAGTCTGAGTACCCTGAGGCACACACAACATGAAATATTTTGTCTTTAGGCTCATTCGTCTCAGTAGCAGCAGTAATGCTAATAATTTTCATACTGTGAAAAACATTTGTGTCCAAACGAGAAGTCTCAGCACTGGAAACTGCTACTCCTAACCTGGAATGGTTGCACAGAGGCCCTCCACCATATCCTATATTTGAAGATCCTACCAATGTAAATGTAAAATAAGGAAGGGCTCAAGTCCTTTTCAAGCAGTTTGAAGCCAACAGCATAACAAATATGCTGTTTTGAGAATATGCAAAATATGCATATTTTGAGAAATATGCATTTCTCAAAAAATGAGATAAAAGTAAAAAGCGATGCAAATTTTTCAAAGTAAAATTATAGGTTAAAATAATGTCTAATATGAAGGCATATCAATTTCACCTACGGTCTCAAGATACAGCATCACCAATTATGGAAGAACTTTTACATTTTCATCATCACACAATAGTGATTTTTAAAATAAGTTCTCTAGTCCTCTCTATTATTTCACTAATGTTGACAACTAAACTCACTCATATATGTACAATAGATGCACAGGTAGAGAAAATGTGAACAATTTACCAGCCATTATTGTCATCTTAGCTGCTCTATCATCATTGGGAATCCTTTACATGATACATGAAAGCAATAACTCTTCCCAAACCATACAAACTATGGGTCAGTAATGATACCGACGCTACAAATACACAGATTATGAAGATTTAAATGTTGATTCCTCTGTAATCCCCACATCAGAGCTAAAACCAGGAGAATAATGACTAATAGAAGTCAACAACCTAGCAGTATAGAGATAGTCATTGAATATTAGGTTCATCTGAAAATGTTTTACACTCCTGAGCTCTTCCTTCTCAGGCCTAAAAAGAGCTGCTAACCCAGGATGGCTAAATTAAAGAACCCTAATACCAACAGGACCAGGCCGATGTTGTGGGCAATGATCAGTAGAGGTCGTTTTCCTGAGTTCAAAGACAAGACAGAGGGATATGGCTGAGATATGGGGTGAATCTGGAGCCCATGGGGATGCACTGTCCAAGCTCCAGGATAGGAATGGGGCCTCTGGGGTCCCAGGCCACCCACCGCGCCCTCCCGAGCAGCATCTTGGCAACATCCCCTGTCAGTGATGAGGCAGCCCTAGCACTTGTCATGCCCCAATGCTGTGTCCTATGTGGGTCCCATGCTCTTGGGACCACACCCACACTCTGCAGGTCCATGCTGCAGGGTCCTTCGTGCCTCAGGAGTAGAGACCACACAGAAAGCAGCTCGCTCCCCAACCAGCAGGAGGAGGGGAGGAGAGCAGGGGCACCAGGGGAATCTCAGACAACAACACCCCAGGGGTGCCAGCGGGGCCAGTGATGATGCAGATGAGGCCCAGGCCAAGAGGTGGAACCAGAGGACCCAACAGGCAGCTGGTCAGGTCCTGGCTCATCTGCACCCCGGACACCTTTCTCCCTCATACACCCCCTTCCTCATACACCCTCTCCTTAAATGCAGATGCTTCAGATGCAAACAGGCAGAGCTTCAGACTGAAAGTCAGCTCTTTCAAAATGACCCGTCAGCAAACACTGCAGGATCCCACTCCAGTGGGTGCCCTGGAGTCGACAACTCAGGGACTGAAGTGGATGTCGGTGCCAGGGGCAGTGGGAGGGAACGGGGAGTGAGACTTGCATGGTTGTGGAATTTTGGTTTTGCAAGATGAAAAGTTCTAGGAATGGTGGTGACGGCTCCACGAGAAAGTGAATAGATCTGACGCCTCAGAAACGTGCACTTAACATGGTGACGATGGTAAAGGGTATGTGACGTGTGTTTGATTTCACTTAAAATAAATTCCTAAAATACTGTCTTGTTAATTGAGATTCCATTTCGACTCCCCTTCATCACAATTGTCAGAGGCCCAGACACAGTCCCCTACCTTAGGGGCCATCACGGTACCCTCAGAGCACGTGGGAGACCATTCTTAGGGAGGGCTAGTCTGTGCTCACCTGACCTCTGTCCAGGGGGACCCAGGCAGTGGAGACACCCATAGATTAGACATATGATATGCTATGATATTAATATGATACCACCAAGCATCGTCACTCACCAGAACACAGGGCAGCAGCCCACTCAAACATGCCTGACCTCATATGAATGTGACAAGATTAAGAGAAGAAAAGGAACCACAGGTTAATCAGGGCAACATCCTCAATGCAGAGGTTGGAAATATCAAAGGGGACAGGATACACTGTAGGCAAAGAGCACATATGCTGTCTCCCCGTACATGTGATCCTGACCCATGCAGATGTGGTGAGACCCACACAGTCCCTGCACCCTACACCTGGGGTCGCACATCCACACTCACAAGGGCGACCCCACCTCCCCAGACTCTGCACCTAAAGTCATACGTGCTCTCTCAACAGGTGACACCTCCTACCCAGACCCTGCACCTAAAGTCACACGTTCTCTCTCAAAAGGTGACCCCTCCTACCCAGACCCCTCCACCTGAGTCACATGTCCACAGTCCCAGATGAATCGCCCTACTCAGACCCCCCCACCTGGGGTCACAGGTGCACAGTCTCCAGGGTGACCCCACCTCCCCAGACCCTGCACCTGGGGGTCACACCTCCCCTTGGTCAGGACGCCATGGCTCTGCTGGTGGCTCCCCTACTGTGGAAACAAGCTGGGTCCCTGGGATGGGAAAAAGTGGCAGGTGGGTCTCCTCTCCCCACACTTGTCCCAGAGAAGTCCTCCTCTTTCCCTTTGGTTCTGTTGATTTTACCTGTGTTTAAAGCTTTCATGCTAGAGGTGAACACACTGCTGGGTTCTGGCAGGCTCAGTCCCTTCTTGTCTCACATACTTGTTGAGAAAACTCATAGGACAGCAGGGCTGAAAGCCGGGGGGCAGCTCTGGACGCTGCTGAGTGGGGACGGGAGACTGGAAGGAGAGCTCAGCAGCAGCCTCAGCTGTTGCCCATCGGCCTTTTACCCGATCTGCCCTGCAATCAATTCACCAGCTAAACCTGCCTCCCTGCGCACCATGCACGTGCTGGTGAATTGGAATCATCGGCAGGTAGCCCCGCTGCAGATCCTCCACAAGCCCCAGGGAAGGTGAACCTTGCAGGGATTAAGACGAAGGCCCCGACCACAGCACTGACCCTTGGGAGGACCAGGTAACCACACTCAGAAGAGAGGCTGTTACGTAGACAAGCCCACCTCAGCTCCAGACCCCAGACGTCTAAGCACTGACCTTCAGATCCATGCACGGATCTTCCCAGTACTGAGGCCAGGCCGGGTTTCTACCCAGGTCCCCATAGTCCTAGCGTACACAGAACATGGTCAGGTCTAAATCTTCTTATTATAGACAACACATGGTCAGCTCTAAACATAATCAGTAGACAGGACAGGCAGAGGTCTAAATCTACCGTGTAGACAGAACTTGATCATGTTTAAACTAGCTTAGGGCTGATCTCACAGGAGGTACAGGTCACACACATGGGTCTCTCATCTTTGGACACCCACATCAGGAAACTGAACAAAATCTTTGTTATTAAACATTTCAACAGGCAAAACAGAAATGTTACCAATATCTCTGGCCACCTGATGGTCAGGATCCACGGGTGAGCCATGAACTTCTTAGAGTGCAGCTCAGTCTGCTGCCAGGACAGACAAGAAGGGGCCTGATTCCAGCCTCCCAGGCTTCCAGAAAGAGGCGGCCGCACTGGAAGCCCAGGCAGGACAGTCCTGCATGGTCCGGGCCGGGAGATCCGGTCTGTCCATTCTGCTGGCCGATTCTTGGCGGGGTGCTCAGGGCCGCTGAGAGCCCTGCACTCAGGTCCTGCTTTCCTGCAGCGTGTGCGTGTGTGTGTGCGTGTACGTGTGTGTGTGTGTGTAGAGGGGGCGGTGGCTGACGGCTCCCATGGCTCCCGTCCCAGGCACCGCGCTGTCTTCGAGGGGAGGCACGGGGAGAGGTAGGGGCACAGAAGCCTTTGGAGAGGAGAACCCACCGCGGAACTCCTTGCACACTGGCTCGCCCCACCCGGGGACCCGCCTGCCCATCGTGGGCCGCATGTCATCCCCCAGCCCCCACCCCCGAGGGCAGGGCGCCTGCTCTTTCAAAAGCACAAGGTCTCACATGAAGGAGACCCAGTGGGGGCAGTCACCCCCCTCCTGATGCTGAGTTGGGGAGAATGCACCCCCTTGACTGGGCGATGGGACCCTGTGAGGAAAGAGGTGGCGGCCCCAACCAAGTCGGGGCCCGGCTGAGAGATGGGAACACGGGAGCCAAGTGCAGGGCCTGGAGGCCAGGCCAACAGGAGGGGCACCCCAGGCCCTGGCCGGGCTCTCCAACTGTGACATTGTAGCTTGAGGGGACCTGGGGCAGGTGACTGAATGTGATGGGGGTCTAAACTGCACCCTGAATGGGGCTTAAAGAAGGTGTGAAGGATGTTACTGAGACAGTGACAGTCATTGGAAGACAGACTCTGTGTCAGGACATCCTGCTCCATCCATTTAAACCCCTGAGATCTGTGACCTTTGCGTGGCCACACAGGATTGTTAGAGCAGGTGCGTGCGGACATATCTGGGGCACAATTCAGTCTGCAGCCAACCTGCAAGTGGTTCCAGAAAACACAGTGTGCGCACAGGAAGCACAGCACAAACACATGCAGGTGCACAGCACAAATATATTCACACGCTAGCATATGAACACACACACACGCAAATGCCCATGCACACACTAACGTGTGCAAGTGCACGTACCTATGCACATGTATGCAAACAGGCACATGCACACGCATAGCGCACACACAGGGAATAACGTGAATTCGTAAAGCATTCATTCCTGAACACAAGTGAGGCTGACATGTATTCTTCCCTTTTTCTTAGCTTTGATGATTTTCACAATAAAAAGTTTAAGAAAAAAGTTAATGGCAAATGACTTTTGATGCATAGGACTTTCTGACGTTATTCCACAAATATTAGGACATGAGAAATGAATGTAGATATTACATGTGTCCATTAACGGACGAATGGAGAAGCAAAACATGGACCATCAATACAAGGGAATGTTATTCAGCCTAAAAAGGAAGGCAATTCTGACACAGGCTGCAGCAGGGATGAACCTTGAGGGCATTATGCTCAGTGATGTAAGCGAGACACAAAAAAACAAACAGTGCTTGATCCACTCATACAAGACCCCTAGAGTAGTCGGAAACAGAGACAGAAAGTAGGATGGTGGGTGCCAGGGGCTGAGGGAGGGACCATGGGGAGTGAGTGTTTAACGGGGACTGTTTCAGTTTTGCAAGATGAGAAAGTTCTGGAGGAGGATGGCGGTCAGGGTTGCACAACAGTGCGAATTACTTCATGACCCTGAAATGTGCACTTAAACGTGGCTAAGACACTACATTTTATGTTATGTGTACTTGACCACAATTTTCAAAACTTTAAAAAAAAGAACAGGAAATAGTCCATGAAAACTACAAGATGCACAACTTCATTAACAATCGAGGGGTTAAAACCATAAGAAAACGACTGTGCACACACCTACCAGAATGGCAGACATGAAGACACAGTATGAAATATCAGCAGGACGTGGAGCAATGGAAAGCCTGGTGCGCAGTGGGCGGTGCAACCACTTCTGAAACAATCGGGTCTCAGAGAGCGCGCTCCGTGCACACAGACCCACAGTGTTCCTCCCAGCTGAACACAAACCCCCCAGCCCTGCACCAGGACACACGGACATGGACTCCACAGCCACAGGAGCCAAACCTGAAAGCACCTGGAGGCCATCACAAGCAGATGCAGAAATGAACCATGCACGCTCCTAGGAAGGAATATTCCACAGCAATGGAGTACGTTTTGTTTAAAGGTAGTAAAACTATAAAAATTATTTTAAAAAAAACTATATTCACAAGATGAAAGAATCTCATGGCCACAATGCTGAGCCATCAAAAGCAATAAAGCAGCGAGCACGGTCCACCCACTTATGGACATTGGAACTAGGCAAAGCTGGGCAAGCACGGTCCACCCACTTACGGACTTTGGAACTAGGCAAAGCTGGGCTGCCTTGTTTAGGGACGCGTGCTTGGGCGTAAGCTATGAGGACAAGTCATTGACACTACATCGGGAGAACAGTTACCTCACGGCGGGGGGGAGGCTGGGACGAGGGAAGGGCACTCCTGGGTGTCCACTCATCAGGTTCTGTTTCTTGATCTTTATGATTATCCTTTACATGTATATAACCTAATCCTTAATATGTACTTACAGCTTATCATTTTGGTTTATTAAAAAAGGGGTCTCTCCAACAAAGTAGAAGGACACCTGCTTCTCCCAGGGAAGAAAAGGAATGGTTTCTACCAGTGAGGTATCGATACCATGGCTGCTTCAACCATCAAGCCTGACAGCAACTCCCGTGAGAGGGGCACCGGGGCCACGACACTCAGAAGGAGGCTCTGGGGTCTCAGTCCTGGGTCACCTCCTCTGAGGAGCCCACGGCACCTGGTCAGAGTTCCCAGTCATTCAGTGCACGACGCTTTTGCCTTGGTTGCTCTGGCACAGCTCGGCCGGCACCATCGCTGGGAGAGAAAGAAGAAACGTGCAGAAGAGGGAACCGGGCTTCCAGCTGACCCACGGCCTTCTACGGAGACGATGCCACAGTCCCTAAGAGAGGACAGCAAGGCCACGGAATCCAGCCTCTCTGCCTGAGGCCTGGCCACACTAGCGCCGCCCACTTCTGATGCCACAGGGAGAATTTCGCAAGGTGCCCTCAGACCACCTGGTTGGACACACGGGGCTTTCAGACACGCAGGTCCTGTCCGACCCCGCACCTCTGGGGTCACATTCTGGAGGTGGGCCTGCAAGCCTCCAGGTTTTCGCTTTTGGTAACAGCTTTATTGAGACTGAATTTCTGTACCACACAGTTAGTTCACCCACTTTAAGTATTAAGCTCAGTGGTGCTTTGCATATTCACAGGGCTGTGCACCCACCAGCACAATGCATTTGACAACATTTCCATCATCTCCCCAAACCCCCACTCTTCAGAGGTCACCCCTCATTTCCCACAGCCCCGGCATCCCCGGTCCACGTTCTGTCTCTGTGGGCTTGCCTGTTCTGTATGTCTCATGTAAGTAGAATCCACTAATTGTCTTTTCCTGTCTGGCCTCTCTCACTGAGCGTCATGTTTTCGAGGTTCATCCTCATCATAGCCTGTGTCAGTGCTTCACTGCTTTTCTGTGGCTGAGTCACCCTTAGTCTCTCTCCTTTTAACTCTATAATTAATTGTGTCGCCCTGCCTGCACCACACAGGGCTGATGAGGATTTCACCTTCCGTCATTCTTGGGCTGTAAGCTGAACTTTGAACCAACACCAAAGGATCTTGTGCAGAGGCTGACAGCCCAGCCCCACACGGTGCACGGTCGCCGTGTGTGACCAGAGCCCAGGAGGAAGGGTGAGATGGGCCTGCCTGTTTACAGGACCAGCATCCTAAGGTCTCATGGGAAACCCACTCACTCGTCAGCGTCTCGTGAGAGCTGCTCCCCACCGTGCCAAGCGGGCAAGACAGACTGGTCAGGGACCACGGTGCTGCCTTCACTTCAGGCCCACTCCTACTAACTGTCCAGTTGGAAAGTGCTGAGGCTCCAGGGGAGGGTCCTTCCTGCTTCTTCCAGCTTCTTGGGGCTCCAGGCATCCCTGGGCTTATGGCTGTATCCCTCCCATCTCCGCCTTCGTCTTCATGGGGCTTCCCCTCTGTGTCTGTGTCTCCATCATCATATAAGGACGCAGTTACACAGGATTGGGACCACCCTAAGGCCCCTGTCTCACCTAGTTACACCACCAGGCCCTACTTCCGAATGAGGTCCTGGCCTGAGCCCCTGGGGTCAGGGCATGGACGTCTCTTTCCCTGGGGGGTACACAATCCCCCTTCAGTCTGAGGTAACAGTAATGTTGCCCAGGAAACAAGCAAGCCCCTTACCTAAGCCAGCCCCTCGAAGAGGTCTGAGCCCGCCTGGCCTCTTGGAAACTGACTGGGCAGGAGAGTGTGGCTCAGGACCCGAGTGTGAAGGACGCCAGGAAGCACCCGTGTGAGGCTCCCCTCGCAGCGGCAGCGCTGGACCAGCTGATGAGCTCCAGCAGGGCAACCCCGAGCTCCTTAGAGGACTCGACCCACGTGGACTGGGGGCGACAGGCAGCAGTGAGTGGACGTGTGATGAAGCGTATGTGACGGGCCTGCAGTGAGCAGGTGAGCACATCTGTGTGTGTGACATCAGGCACACGTGATGGGTCAGCAGTGAGCACACGTGTCTGAGATCAAGTGCGGTGCACACCCACGTGATCAGGTTCGCGTGGCGTCTTAGCGGGCAGGGCACCACAGGGCTGCAGTGCTGCCACGGGCTCGAGCCACCGACCCTGCCTGGCGTGGAGCATCCCTCCCCCTCCACGTGCCCCAGCAGCTCCTACGTCCAGTGGTTGCACCTGCGCAGAGTACTTCCCCTGGGCAAGTACTTCTTGAAGAGGGTCACCTCCGTGGTGACGGCGACCTTCCTCTTCTGCTGCTTCAGTGGTGGCGCCCCTGCCAGTGCATGCTTTCACCAAGGCATCCGGGCCGCAGAGGGCTGGTCCCTGCACCTGAGACCAAAGAGAAGGACTTGAGGGGTTGCGCTTTCTCCCACCAGGAGTCTCATATCCAGGGGGGCCAGTGGGGGCATGTCAGACACACAGGGCCGGACATTCTGGTTCATCTTCCCCCAACACGGTGGGCGAAAGGACAGCCACGTGGGACCTCAGACCACGTAGGACAAGGCATGTGTCGAGGACCAGTGAGTGTCCGTTGTTGCAGCACATCCCTCCTTGTCGGGCCGGCCCCGCTCCCACGAAGGCTTGGTCTATTAACACAGGGGACCCTGCGAGGGAATTTTCTGTCTGCTGGCTCACTGAAGCTGGGTGTTTGGGGGACATGGGGCAGTCAGCAGTTTTGGTGAAGACATTGTTATCTCCAGGGAAAGAGGTGGACACTCAGTCCCCTCTCTGTGGATGGTCTAGTCCTCTGGGTGTCTTGTGTCTTCTTGGGGGTCACTGGGGCTTTATCCTCACTCTGTGGGGTACAGGAGGGGAGGGATGGACACGTCCTGGGCTCACTGTGCCTGGGCTCCTGGGGAGGAGCTCTCTGGCCCACATGTTCACAGGCCTCTGTCACCCCTGCTCGACAGCCTCCTCCAGAGACTCGGCAAGAGGACCTGCCCTGTGAAACGCGGCGCCTGGGTCGGGGGGCTTGTGGGTCCCTTCCCAGATGGCCACACTCAGGTCTCGGGGTGGGTGCGGTGGCCTGTGGCCACTCGCCAAGTTCACCACGCTGCTGCGGCTCCTTTCTGGGGCCTGAGATGTCCCAGGGGTGGCTGGGTGAGGGGGGGAGTTTGCTGTGACAGAGAAGTGTGGGACAGGGGTCCTGGGCCCTGGGTCCCTCCTCGAGGAGGAGTGGGGGTCATGTCCAGCGGGGGGGAGGCTGGTGACGGTCCTGGGTGTCAGCAGGCACAGTGCCACGCCCTGCAGGCCGGGTGTGGGATTCCGGGTGTGCGACGGGTGGCGTCACTTAGGGGCAGGGGCACGGGGGTCTCAGGGATGCCCTCTGTCTGCTCCTACGAAGGCGGTGGGCTGCGGGCTCCCAGCCAGGTTGGGCCAAGCGTGGAGCGGTTTGAAGACACACCCCAGGGCCGCCTTCGAGAAGTGCCTTGTGCCTGGGGACACGGAGCCTCCAGCCTGCCGGGGAGTGTGGGCTGGTGGCACGTGGGGCTGCATCAGGGCCCTGAGGAGCTCGAGATGCCTGCTCCAGGCCTCACCTGGTCCGGGACGGAGGGCGGCTGCCCAGGGCCTCCTGCTTCGGGCACCGCCCCTGGGCTGGGCGGGGCCAGCGGGTCCCCTGACCCGTCCCTGCAGCCAAGCTGAGGCTGCTGAGCGGCCAGGGCCGGAGCACGGCCTGTGGGTGGGATGTGCGTGAGGAGGTCGCAGGACAGTGGTGGGGCACCCGCATCAACAGAGGCGGGTCATCCACTGGACATACGACAGGAGCGAGCGGGACAGCAAGGCAGCCCGACGCCCAGCTCGGGTGGGGAGGCGGCTGTGTGTCCTCCATCTTCAGCACCCAGACGTGTGTGTGGAGATGCTCGTCTAGATACCGAGGGGCTCTTTCCTCCGATGCCTCGCGTCTCATCATCTGGCAGGTGTGGGGGTCCTGGGGCGACTGTGACAACATGCCGCAAGCTGGGGGGGTCACAACAGCAGAGATTTCTCTCTCGCAGCTCTGGACGCTGGAAATACACAATGAAGGTGTGGTTGGTTCCTTCTGGAACTTCAGGGAATATGCCCTGGCCTCTACCGGCTTCTCTGGTCTCCAGAAGTCCTTGGGCCCGTGGACTTGGGGCTGCATCACCCCCACCTCTGCCTCCATCATCACGTGGCTTCTCCTCTGTGTCTGTGTCCAGATTTCCCTCTTCTTATAAGGACACCACCTGCTGGATTTAGGGCTCTCCCTAATCCAGCATGACCTCATCTTAACCACATCTGCAGAGACCCTGTTTCAGAAATAAGGCCTGATTCTGGGGTCAGAACGGATGTAAATTGGGGGACGGGAGACACTACTGAACCCACAGTAGTAAGTGAGGTGTTAGCGGATGGAGGGAACGAGAAGTGCCCACTGAACTGACAGGGCATCGTCAGACTGAAAACGGAGGCAGGCAGCTCAGGTATTAACGGATCAGTTTATTATCGGGTAGTTTACCCACAGGGTGGGATTGCGATGTGGTGAACAACGACCGGAAGCGTGTGCTGCCGCGCTCTGCATGGCCAAGGGGCCACCGGGACAAGTTATGGTTAACTTGTGGGCGGGGTGTGCTTGGAAACAGGACACACATTCCTAAGTCAAGGTTCGTGAATGGGTAACTGGCCTCATGGGCACCGGGGACACATCAGTGAAGGTCTTCCTTGTTTGGGGACTGACAAAGCATAGAGGCCACCTGGTCCCGATAATTACTAAACAGCCTCTATTAACTACAAAAGACTTGAGGACAGAGAAGTGACTGACCACACAGTACAGTCCTGGGTCAGGTCAGCGGAAGGACGAGCCCAGGATGGCATCAGTTATGCTGATAGCCTTACATGGCGGGGAGCCAGGCCTGGGGAAGGTGCGGGCTTGAGTTCCGCAGGTGCCCCAGAGAAAGGGACGTGGGCTGGCAGTGGCGTGGGCCTTGCACCTCGAGTGGAACAGGGGCGTGGCCCTCAGAAGTAACCTGACACTTGTTCGTAGGGACCCCTCTGTGCAGGGTGGACACACCTGTGTCCAGGGTCATGTCCTGCTGCATGGGGCCCGACCTCTGCGTGACCTCTGCAGGCCGTCCTGAGTGGGAGTATATTGTGTCAGGAGCCTCAGGTAGGACATCCTCTGGGTTTGGGGAGGACCCCCAGGAGGCCTTGGAGGTCAACTTTGGTCGGGGAGGGGTGAGGGTTCAACTCTGCCGCCGTAAGGGTGGCGTCCACACATCGAGGGGCCGGTGTTATCAGTTTACCTGAGGAAACACACTTTCAGGTACCCCTTGCGTTATGGGAAAATCCTGTCTCTAACATGCGGGTGTTCAGGTAGCTGGAAGTGCTCCGGCCTTACTCTGTGGCTGGGCCCGTGCTCCTGCAGCTCCTGAAGACTGACTGCAGCACCGTTGGCTTCACCTGGCAGGTCCCAGACTTGGGGGGAGCGAGATTGGGCAACGGCCTTGGTGTCCAGGGCTGCAGTCAGGCAGTGCCCGGCCACCGGCCCCATGGGGCTGTTCACAGTGCAATGACAAATCCAAACGGATTCTGTCCTGTGCTGTTGGGAACGAGTCCTGGGTCTGCCTCTGGACTGTCCCTGTGTGGGGTTGTTCATGCCCTCATTTACACTCCATGGCCCCCACGAGGTCACCTGGGGTCCCAGGAATCACCTGGGAAAGCCAACAGGTTCTCTTGGCAGAAATGGAAATTCCCTGAGGTGTCAAGTTGTTGATGTGATGAATTATTTTTTTTAGTTGTGATTAAAATGTATGTAACATAAAATGCACCATTTACCATTAACTTGAACAACTCAGTGGTATTGATCACATTCACGATGTTGAGCCAGCACCACCTCCATCTGGTTGTAAAACATTCTCACCCCCCCAAAAGGAGACCCCTCCCCCTCCCCTAGCCCTCGGCACCACTAACCCCCTCCTGTCTCTGTGGCTTTTCCTCTAATGGACATTTCATATAAATGGAATCATAGTTTGTGGTTGTTCTTGGCTGAATGTTTGTGTCCCTCCCAAATTCACATGTTGAAATCCTTACCCCCAAGGTGATGGTATTAGGAGGTCGTGCTTTTGGAAAGTGATTAGGTCATGAGGGTGGAGCCCCTATTATGGGATTAGTGCCCTTATAAAAGAGACGTCAGAGAGCTCCCTCACATCTTCTCCATGTGAGGACACAGGGAGAAGATGCCATGTACAACCAAGAAGAGAGCCTCACCAGAACCTGACCGTAGTGGCATCCTGATCTCTGACTTCTGTCCTCCAGAACTGTAGGAAATACATTTCTGTTGACTACCCCAGCCTGGTAGTTTCTTACGGCAGCCCAAGCAGACTAAGACAGTGTCCTTCTGTGTCTGGCTTCTCTCACTGAGCATTGTGTTCTTGAGGATCGTCAACATTGTAACGCGTGTCAGTGCTTCACTCCTTTTCATGGCTGAGTACTATTCTATTGTGTGGATGGAGCACATTGTGTGTATCTGTTCTCTGTTTACCTGTTCATGGTCATTTGGGTGGTTTCCACGTGTTGGCTGCTGTGAGTCATGCTGCTATGAACATGCATGTACAAGTGTTCGTGTGGACGTGTGGTTTCCTTTCTCCGGGGTTTATACATAGGAGCGGAATTGCTGGGCCTTGTAGCGACTCCATGTTTGACACTTTGAGGACCTGCCAGACTGTCTTCCAAAGTTGTGGCACCATTTCACAGTCCCACTGGCGCTGTTTGAAGCTTCCAATTTCTTCCCTTTTTATTGTCTGTCTTTTGGATTCTAGCACCTTAGTGGGAATGAAATGCTATGTCATGGGTGTTCTGTCAGCCCATCAGACCCTCACCCCTTTTATATCAAGTACTTTGTAACGCCCCCCTTGCTTTCTGAAATCAGAGGCAGAGATAAGATAATCTCTCTACACATATAATTTAAGTATAATTATGTATATGTGTGTATGCATCTCTAGTCACAATAGAGAGAATTAAAGATAAATACATTTTATTGAAATAATACATAACTTAATAGGTGAATGCTTGGCTTCAACTACACTAAGTAATCAGATGTTTGCTTAAATTTTTCTTCAATTTAGGTTTAAGAAAAGGCAGGTAACATTCAACTCGATTCAAACTCTATACTTAATGTTTTTAAATGAGGACAAATAGGCATTGTTGTATAGAATTCGAATTACTTTGGTGACAGCAATCCTGGTGCATTTACTGACAATTCAGAAACTCTGAGCCACTTTACCGGGAGATTTGATTTTCCAAAATGTCAGAGAATTCTTGGGAAAGTTCTCAATACCTGTGAGAACAAGCTTTCCTAGAATCACATGGTTGTTCTATTCCTGCAAAATTCAGTATATCTTAAAGCCATATAGAAATAACTTGTGTGTAAGAGCAGGTCCTTCCCAGGAAGGCCGGGCAGGCCCAGGACAGTGCCTAAAACAACTGTCAAATACATAGTTCTATAAGATCAGTGATTGTAACAGTGTAACTCTAGATATGGGAAGACTCTACAAGAGGGAACCATTTCCTGGACCATAACACTAGTAGGACAGGCGACCCAGCGGCTCTGGACTACTGTTAACAGGGCCTAGTCCAGTAACAGCACATTGAATGGCCTATCAAGGAAATCCTCGCCTGAACTGGGAATGCGTATTCCAGGTGCCGTGGGATAAATTGGTCATGAAACGCCTCCTAAACCTTGGTCAAAATTAAGACCAAAAGAGAGGGGATTGTAACATAAAGAAAGTTGCCCACAATTCAGTTCTACAAGAATTAAGTCATCATCCACCACAATCGCTGACTTACAGGACACCCTGAAAGGAATTCAGGGCAAAGGTCAGGATGCGGCACTTTGTGCTCTGGGCCAGAACCGGCCTGCAGACAGTTCGATATTTTCAGAGAAAATTTTTATGAACCTGGATTCTTGCCTCTTCCCACATTTAGAAAAGCACTAAAACCATTGAGGTATCTGTCCCTCCTGAATAGCAGTAACCTCTTATCAAGCTGTGTGCTGGGTTGCACGCACCCCTTCACCAAATTCACGCAGATGGGTCACTTTTTAAATACAAGCAGTTCTTTTCAGTTTTCACGTAGAGAAAAGACAGTCATGAACAGCATTTCACAGGAGAGCAAACTGAATGGGCCAATTGACAGTGGTGAGATGCGCGCCGTGTCCTACGTGGTCTGAGGTCCCACGTGGCTGTCCTTTCGCCCACCGTGTTGGGGGAAGATGAACCAGAATGTCCGGCCCTGTGTGTCTGACATGCCCCCACTGGCCCCCCTGGATATGAGACTCCTGGTGGGAGAAAGCGCAACTCCTCAAGTCCTTCTCTTTGGTCTCAGGTGCAGGGACCAGCCCTCTGCGGCCTGGATGCCTTGGTGAAAGCATGCACTGGCAGGGGCGCCACCACTGAAGCAGCAGAAGAGGAAGGTCGCCGTCACCACGGAGGTGACCCTCTTCAAGAAGTACTTGCCCAGGGGAAGTACTCTGCGCAGGTGCAACCACTGGACGTAGGAGCTGCTGGGGCACGTGGAGGGGGAGGGATGCTCCACGCCAGGCAGGGTCGGTGGCTCGAGCCCGCGGCAGCACTGCAGCCCTGTGGTGCCCTGCCCGCTAAGACGCCATGCGAACCTGATCACGTGGGTGTGTACAGCACCTGATCTCAGACATGTGTGCTCACTGCTGACCCATCACGTGTGCCTGATGTCACACACACAGATGTGCTCACCTGCTCACTGCAGGCCCGTCACATACACTTCATCACACGCCCACTCACTGCTGCCTGTCGCCCCCAGTCCACGTGGGCCGAGTCCTCGAAGGAGCTCGGGGTTGCCCTGCTGGAGCTCATCAGCTGGTCCAGCGCTGCCGCTGCGAATGGGAGCCTCACACGGGTGCTTCCTGGTGTCCTGCACACTCGGGTCCTGAGCCACACTCTCCTGCCCAGTCAGTTTCCAAGAGACCGGGCAGGCTCAGACCTCTTCGAGGGGCTGGCTTAGGTAAGGGGCTTGCTTGTTTCCTGGGCAACATTACTGTTACCTCAGACTGAAGGGGGATTGTGTACCCCCCAGGGAAAGAGACATCCATGTCCTGACCCCAGGGCCTCAGGACATGACCTCATTTGGAAGTAGGGCCTGGTCGTGTAACTAGGTGAGACAGGGGCCTTAGGGTGGTCCCAATCCTGTGTAACTGCGTCCTTATATGATGATGGAGACACAGACACAGAGGGGAAGCCACATGAAGACGAAGGCGGAGATGGGAGGGATGCAGCCATAAGCCCAGGGATGCCTGGAGCCCCAAGAAGCTGGAGGAAGCAGGAAGGACCCTCCCCTGGAGCCTCAGCACTTTCCAACTGGACAGTTAGTAGGAGTGGGCCTGAAGTGAAGGCAGCACCGTGGTCCCTGACAAGTCTGTCTTGCCCGCTTGGCATGGTGGGGAGGAGCTCTCACGAGACACTGACGAGTGAGTTGGTTTCCCATGAGACCTTAGGATGCTGGTCCTGTAAACAGGCAGGCCCATCTCACCCTTCCTCCTGGGCTCTGGTCACACACGGCGACCGTGCACCGTGTGGGGCTGGGCTTTCAGCCTCTGCACAAGATCCCTTGGTGTTGGTTCAAAGTTCAGCTTACAGCCCAAGAATGACGGAAGGTGAAATCCTCATCAGCCCTGTGTGGTGCAGGCAGGGCGACACAATTAATTATAGAGTTAAAAGCAGAGAGACTAAGGGTGACTCAGCCACAGAAAAGGAGTGAAGCACTGACTCGGGAGGGCATGGTGGGTGGCCTGGGACCCCAGAGGCCCCATTCCTATCCTGGAGCTTGGACAGTGCATCCCCATGGGCTCCAGATTCACCCCATATCTCAGCCATATCCCTTTGTCCTGTCTTTGAACTCAGGAAAACGAGCTCTCTTGTGCACGATGTAGGCCTGGTCCTGTCGGAATTAGGATTCTTTAATTTAGGCGTCCTGGGAGAGCAGCTCTTTTTAGGCCTGAGAAGGAACAGCTCAGGAGTGTACAGCAATTTCAGATGAAACTAATATTCAGTGACTATCTCTATACTGCTGGGTTGTTGACTTCTATTAGTCATTATTCTCCTGGTTTTAGCTCTGATGTGGGGATTACAGAGGAATCAACATTTAAATCTTCATAATCTGTGTATTTGCAGCTTCAGTATCATTACTGACCCATAGTTTGTATGGTTTGGGAAGAGTTATTGCTTTCATGTATCATGTAAAGGATTCCCAATGATGATAGAGCAGCTAAGATGACAATAATGGCTGGTAAATTGTTCACATTTTCTCTACCTGTGCATCTATTGTATGTATATGAGGTAGTTTAGTTGTCAATATTAGTGAAATAATATAGAGGACTAGAGAACTTATTTAAAAAATAACTATTAATGTGTGATTATGAACATGTAAAAGTTCTTCCATCATCGGTGATGTTACATCTTGAGAGCCTAGAAGAAATTGATATGCCTTTTGATATATAGGAATTTACCCTAGGATTTAACTTTGACAAAGTTACATCACTTTTAACTTTTATCTCATTTATTGAGAAAGACATAATTGTTATGGTGTTGGCTTGAAACTGGTTGAAAAGGACTTGAGTCCTTCCTTATTTTACATTTACATAGGTAGGATCTTGAAACATAGGATATGGTGGAGGGCATCCGTGTAACCATTCTAGGTTAGGAGTAGCAGTTTCCACTGCTGAGACTTCTTGTTTAGATGCAAATGCTTTTCAAAGTATGAAAATTATTAGCATTACTGCTGCTACTGAGACGAATGAGCCTAAAGACAAAATATTTCATGTTGTGTGTGCCTCAGGGTACTCAGACTAACGTAGTGACATCCCTGAGAGGCCAAGAAAGTGCTGCAGGAAGTCGTATTTACTACGACAAATATACCTGTGACGTGACTGTTTGCTCACGCTGAGTTAAGTGTATAACCTGAGAATGGTGGGCATCAGTGTAGGAAGCCTCCTATAACAGTGAAGCCTGCTCCCATGGACACTACGTCATGGAAGTGTGCTCCTACATAGTATGTATCCTGGAGGACAATGTCCGGGGATGAGTTGGCTAAGATGATTCCTGTCAAACCACCTACTGTATAAAGGAAAATAAAGCCTAAACCTCATAATAGAGTGGGAGGTCATATAATATTACCTCCGTGAAGAGTTGCTGATCAGGGACTTCCCTGGTGACGAAGTGGTTAAGAATAGGCCTGCCAATGCATGGGACACGGGTTCGATCCCCTGTCCGGGAAGATCCCACATGTTGCAGAGCAAAAAGCCCGTGAGCCCCAACTACTGAAGCCCACGCGCCTAGAGCCTGTGCTCTGCAGCAAGAGAAGCCACCGCCATGAGAAGCCCACGCACAGCGACGGAGAGTAGCTCCCGCTCACTGCAACCAGAGAAAGCCGGCGTGCAGCAACGAAGACCCAACGTAGCCAAAAAAAAAAAAAAAATTAGGGCTTCCCCAGTGGCGCAGTGGTTGAGAGTCCGCCTGCCGATTAGGGGGGCGCGGGTTCGTGCCCTGGTCCGGAGGGATCCCACATGCCGCGGAGCAGCTGGGCTCGTGGGCCGTGGCCGCTGGGCCTGCACGTCTGGAGCCTGTGCTCTGCAACGGAAGAGGCCACAACAGTGAGAGGCCCGTGTACTGCAAAAAAATAAAAAAATAAAAAAAATAAAAGAAGAGTTGCTAATCGGCTAGATACTTTTACTCCTGTAGGGATAGAAGTAATTACGGTAGCTGATGCAAAGTGTGCTACTGAGTCGACAGCTGTCCTTATGGTAAACATATGATGGGCCCACAAGAGAAATCCTAATAAGCCAGTGGACATGACTCATAACATTCCCAAATCCCTGAAAGGCACTTTTCGTCCTAAATAGTATGTAATGATATGTGAGTTTACAGCAAGCCCTGGTAGGCCATGAACGCTGTCTTCAGGGTGACCAAAGAATCAAAACAGGTGTTGGTATAGGATTCGGTCTCCTCCTAAGGGTCAAAGAAGGTAGTGTTGAGATTTCTGTCTCTTAACAGTATGGCAATTCTGGCTGCTCGGACTGAGAGTGGTAATTATAGTAATATGGCTATAGCTGGGGAAGATTAAACAAATAATGGTGTTTGGTATTGGGATACGACTGCTGGTTTTGTATAAAAGACTATAGTGATACAAGAAATAGCAGGAAGAATTGAAGAGACACCTGCTAAATGTAAGGAGGAAATGGTTAGGTCGACAGAGGCTCCTGTGTGGGCCACACTGCAGGCTAGAGCTGAATACACGGTTCCACTGGTACCAGAACCAGCTTCTACTATTGGTGGTATGAGTAGGAGTAAGAATGATGGGGGAAGTAGTCAAAAGTTTATATGCTTTATTTGGGGAAATGTTACCTCAGGTGCCCCAGTTATTAGTGGCCCAAGTCTGTTTTCAATCATAATAGGTACAACTGTAGAGAATATTATTACAAGTGCAGGGACTGTTATGACTACCTTACAGATTTGGGCATCTCCAAGTAGCGCTCCAGGTTAGCATAGCTCAGCCTGGATTAATAGCAGCAGGTGCTGCCTGCTACGCCAGCCCAAGCACCAAATAGTCAATATAAAACGCCGATATCTTTGTGATTTGTTGAAAATAATCAGCAGTGTATGAACAGAGGTACAATGACTGAGCTAGCTTTAGACTGTAAACCTAGAGACAGAGACTGAGCCCTCTGCTCTTGTCCTGTTTAGCTGTGAATCTAGATGGGGTCAATGCAGGTTTCATCACAGCCCCTGAACGAATTTTGTAAGTTTCTCCCTGTGGTTTTTTTTTAAATTTATTTTTATAAGGGGGTGTAGCTGATTTTCCATGCTGTCTTTCTTGCTGCTGCACATCCACTTGATTCACTTACAGAGAGACATCCATAAATTCTTCTTCAGATTCTTACCAGTCGTATATATTCTTTCCTGGTGACTAGAGTGTGCTGAGTCCAGTTCTTTGAGCTATAGAGTAGGTCTTGTCGATTACCTATTTGGTCTTTGGAACGTATCTGTGCTAATTTCAACCCTCTGGTTTATGCCTCACCCCACCCCACCTTTCCCCTTTAGCAGCCATAAGTTTGTTTTCTAAATATGTGACTCTGTTTCTGTTTTGTAATTTAGTTCATGTACAGCCATTTTTAGATTCCACCTATAAGTTGTATCTTATGCTGTCTTTTTGTGTCTGACTTATGTCACTTAGAATGATCGTACCTGAGTCCACCTGGGTTGTTGCAACTGGCCTTATTTCATTGATTTCATGGCTGAGTAATATTCCATTGTACATAAGTACCATATCTTCTGTATCCATTTTTTCCTTCCAAGGACATTTATATTGTTTCCAAGTCGAGGCTCCTGCAAAAGGGCTGCACTAATAGTTGAAGTTCCTGTGTCCTATGGATTCCAGGAGTGGAGGTGCCGTATGTTCTGTAGCTCTATTTTTTAAATTAATTAATTGTTTTTGCCTGTGTTGGGTCTCTGTTATTGCACGTGGGCTTTCTCTAGTTGCAGCAAGTTGGGGATACTCTTCGTTGAAGTGCATGGGCTTCTCATTGCACTGGCTTCTCTTCTTGCAGAGCACAGGCTCTAGGTGTCGGGCTTCAGTAGTTGTGGCACATGGGCTCGGTAGTTGTGGCTCATGGGCTCTAGAGCACAGGCTCAGTAGTCGTGGCACATGGGCTTAGTTGCTCCGTGGCATGTGTTATCTTTCCGCACCAGGGCTCGAACCCGTGTCCTCTGCATTAGCAGTTGGATTCTTAACCACTGCGCCACCAGGGAAGTCCCTATAGCTCTGTGTTTTAGAATTTTTAGGAAACGTCATACCCTTCTGCAGCGTGGCTGTTAGCAGTTGACATTCCCACCATCAGCGCAGCAGCGTTCCCTTTTCTCCACGTCCTCTCCTCCATTTCTGGTTTTTACACACTGTGAGGGTGGCCATTCTGACTGGGGCAAAGTGACACATCTTTGTAGTGTTGATTTGTTTTTCCCGCGTGTTTGGTTGGCACAAGGCCGTATGGATTTACACCTTTACGCCCTTTTTGGCCAACTGACCCGTAGGCAATGTTGAGCAGCTTTCATGTGCTTTAACGGCGAGTCCAGTCTACGTCATGCAAGCCGGTTCCTGCAATTCTGCCTTGTTTTCAAGTCCTTTTCAATTACTTACCCCAAGACCTTTTTTTATGATAGTTCTCATTTACAATCCTGCAGGCGTTGTGGATTGCAGTGCCCCTGAGCACCTGTCTTCAACATGTTTCTGGAACCGGCCACAAAGTGGCAGGATCGCTTTAAGCCCCATTCTGGTTACGGGGGCAGCCTGAGCCTTTGGGAAATTCCTCTTCCTGATTGGAAGTTAGAGTGGTATGTGCTGTCCAAACACGTAGAGCTTGTTTCTCATTCTTTCCCCCGCTTCCCCTTCATCCTCCGGACAAATTCCAAGCCGTGCACGACCAGCTGTTGAGTGTGTTGACTTCCCCAGGTGGGGAGACTCTAAGGAACGAGGCTGGAGCAGGGACCCATCCCCCAGGACATGTGGAGATAAGGTGACTTTTCCAAACTCTTCCCGCCCATCCGGCCCCCACCCTCTGGGGTTCTATCCGGACACTGCGTGGTTTCCAGTGGTGCGGGGCTCTGGCGCTGCCCTGCAGGGAGCAGCCCTGCTACCCGCGCCTACAGCGCCGCCTGCTGGTCTCCTCGTCCTCCCGCCGGGCACAGTCTTCCACCTTCCCCACTGCCTCGGATGCTCTGTCTCCGCACTGTCCTGTGATCACCCCCAGCTCCACACCCCTCATCCAGCCTCAGGGATGACCCAGGACCCTTCCTGGGCTCCCCGCCTGCCCATCCTTGGTCGGTATCCTCAGTCCACCTGTGCAAACAGGTGAGGATCCCCTCCAGAGTCTCCCAAACGCTTCACCCCTACATCCTCCCCGGGGTCGACCCATGTCCTGTCGGGATGTTCCACCCTCACCAAGCCCCCAAGTACATGGCAAGGGCAGGCATCAGGCCTGCTGCGTGCACTGCTGTGCGTCCTGCTGTATACACAGGCATGACACTGCCCAGGGTGCAGGAAAGGCAGCCTTACCTCGGGACGTGGGGAGAGGGGCTGCCCACAGGGTGGACGTCAGCTCTCGGCTCACCAGGCAAGGGCAGCCGAGTTCTCGCTCCTTGGACCCTTTCTCACCCAGCCGGACCATGACCCGGCTTTGTTCCCATCCCCGTTTTCCCTCCATTGGCCTCGCTCTTGTGAGCGGAGCAGGACAGTGTGGTCTGTGGTTACAGGCTGAGAGACACAGACACTGGCTGACCAGCGTGCACCCATGCTGACCCCACGGAACGGGCACTGCACCAGGGCCTGTGTGGTGTGGGTTCACCTGCCCACTGAGAGGCCGGGCCTCTGTCCTGGCTCCAGAGGTCACCTTGAGTCTGACGGGAGTGTCCGTGCTCTGTGGGCCTCGCTGCAGGCTGGTCTGTGCTGACGGCGTGATACACGGTGGGGCTTCCTGAGTCGCCCCTGGGGGCTGGAGGCTAAGGTCAGGCACATGGTGGTCCCCACATTGACGTGACAGACCCCAATAAGCCCTGCACTTCAGGACTCAGGTGGGCTTCCCTGGGCTGCCACAGCCGAGGAGGCTGGACCCTGCTCGTCCCCCTGTCCTCGCTGATTTTAACTTGCATCCTTCACCATAATAAACCCTGGGTATAACAGCTTCAGGGAATTCTGGGAGCCTCCAAGGAAAAAGAAGCCGGGGAGGGGGTCTCTGGGTCCCCAGCTCTGCAGTTGGGGTCAGAAGTCGGTGGGGAGGATCTTGGGGCCCTGGAATCTGAAGGGCCCCCCTACCAGGGGAGGGGTAGGAGACCCTGGGTGGTAGTTACGCTGAGTCCAAGGCCCTCCTGCGTAGGAGGCATCCTAGCCCCTGGGATCCTGAAGCGGCCGGCTCCCTCCTCCCCTCCACCTGCAGGCCTGGTCCCTGCTCTTGAGAGATTCCCTAGGGTGGGGTCCTGGTGCTGGAGGTGCCCCGATGCTGTGGCCTCCTGAGTCTCCAGTGAGGATAACGGGAGTGGGGGAAGACCTGTTCACAGAAAGGGAGCTTCTGCCGGAACAGAGCCTGGGTCTGCTGCCCCCGACCCCAGGTGCACTGGGGCAGGAATGTGAGAGCGAGGCTCCCTCCCCTCTCAGGACACACAGGACACATGGGCGCTGGTGGCTGGACTCCCGCACAATATTAAAATCTCCCACGCAGACCTGATGGGTGAGAGACACTATTTAAAGACTAGTAATGGGACCAGGGGGGCCCAGGGAGTGAGGCTGATGTGGGGAGAGTTGGAAATCACCCAAGGACACGCTCTCTCTGCAGCGACCCCCCAGGTGAGCCCAGGTGGAGGTGGACCCATCAAGTCAGAGCCCACATCCTGGGTCTTTGGGGGACAAATAGCCAAGCACCCCCAGTCCTTGCCTCCACCTGCTGCAGTTAGGGCCTGTCCTGTCCTCTTCATGGCCAAGTTCTCACCCCTCCCAGAAGGCCTCTTGGGGGTTAATGCGATGGAGATGTCCATGGCAGGACTGGAGGGTCTGTGGTGGGCTGGAGGTCACATGGCAGGCAGGCGGGCTCCCACCGATCCTGCCGGCCCACACCTCCTGGTCATAGGTCTGCACAGAGTCCACCAGGCTGTGGATGTGGTAGAAGGTGCCGGGGACCGGTCCAGCCCATGCAGGTGTCTGACCACAGAGCGGTCTGTGTGGAGTATTCCCAGGGAGCCCCGGCCGTGCTCGCACCCTCCCGGGAAGGACACGTCAGCATGGTCCCTGGAATGACCGGGAGGTCAGCCGGCAATGCCACCCACCCAACCTCACTGTTACCACAAGAAACAAGAGACAACTCCGTGAGGAAACACAGAACATCACCAGCCTGATGCTGTCCTGAGGAAGGTCGGCTGGCATGTGAGAACTGGGTGCTACAGTGGGTTGAATGGGGGGGTCCCCCAAAGAGTTATGTCCATGTCATGGCTCCCAGAATCTGAGAAAAGAACCTTATTTGAAGTAGGGTTTCTGCAGGTATAATTAGTTACGGATCTGGAGATGAGGTCATCCTGGATCAGGGTGGCCCTGAATCAGTGACAGTGTCCTTCTAAGAGATTAGAGGAGAGACACAGACACACAGGAGACACCATGTGAAGTTGGAGGCAGAGACAGGAGGGATGAGGCCACAAGCCCAGGGACGCCTGGAGCCCCCAGAAGCTGGAAGAGGCAGGCAGGACCCTCCCCTGGAGCCTCCGGAGGGAGCGCGGGCCTGGGACACCTTGACCTCAGACGTCTGGTCTCCGGGACTGAGAGAGGACAGGTTTCTGTTGCTCTGAGCCTCCGTTTGTGGTCGTTTGTCACAGCTGCCCCGGGAAGCTAATGCAGCTGGTGAGCAGCTCCCTGGCCTGATCTAAACCCTCCCGCCTCCCGTTAGGGGCAGCCCCCTGCGCCTGTGCTGTTTGCACAAACCATGTGGCTCATGCTGAACCCCGGCTCCCCTTCTGGGCACTGGCATTTTGGAGGGTGAGGGCAGAGCATACGATGTGACCAGACCCCAGACGGGTACCAAGCCTCTAATGAGCTTCCCTGGGGGGACAGGGGTGGGGGTAACTGTAATGGTTCTGCCCTTGTCGCTGGGGGAAGAGACATCCTAGAGACCCTCGAGGGAAGGAGGGGGCATGAAGGGTCACGAGGTGACCGGAGCAGGGGACCTCCCTCCCGGGCATCCCTACTGCGTGCTGTGACCCATCTCAGCTGTGAGGACACAAGTCACAAACATGTGCTGGGTCCTGTGAGCCTCCCAGCCGATACCTGAAGGTGAGGGCGGCCCTGCAGACTCCAGCCCTCTCCTCCACGTCTAGTAGGTGGAAGACCCACTTCTGCTTGCCATTCCAGAAGTGGTTCTGGAGCTGTCCTGGGAGGGCTTGTGGGGTTATGCAGGCTGAGCCCCTGTTGCTACACCCCCACTTCCCCACAAGAGCCTCCAGAGCAAGCAGTTTGCCCTGTTGCCTGAATGACCGCCCACCAGTTTTCTAAGGAAAGAATGAGGGGTTTCTGTAGCAACATCTGCAGGCAGCTCTGCATCTGGGCCCATGTTCACATCTTCTGTGTAAACACCGAGAACCTTCCCTGACACGTGCTCCCGGCTGACCCCTCCACATGCCGACCACAGCCCCAGTGCGGGCGTCAGACTGACCACCATCTCAGCCTCCTCTTGCTGTCAGAGCTGCTCCAGGCCCTGCTCAAGCCCCGTGCACCCACCTTTCACAGGGCTGTCGTCCACCCCCACCTTCAGCAGGAGTTCACCTAAGTATTTAAGTGAAGGGGTCCAGAGATTAGAAAGGAAACTACAAACAAACAGATGGAACCAGCTGGGACCAAGATGGCAATGAGTGTGACCTCCAACGACCCCGAGTCTCATCACGTGTTGAATTTACGATATCGGCATATTAGGTGACACACCCACTGGCGGCCATGGCTGGACATGAAGGACCAGAAACGGGTAAAAGGAGGTGGTACCCCCAGCCCCTTGGAAGAAGCCCCGCCCCTTCCCCCCGGAAGGCCTCTTCATCCCATCACTAGCCTCCCTCCTCCTCCCTTTGTCTTTACTCTTTAAAATTAAACCACTCTCTCCAGGGGGGCGAGAAGGTGACCTGTGAACTCAGTTCCCCCTTCTCCATTCTTTGGCCACTGAGTAGAGCCTGTGCTGTGTTGGTCTCGGCTTTGGTTCTATTATTTGCCTACTTGAACCCACATGGGAAAAGGAAACCCTCCCCGCTGGGGCAGAGCGCCTCGCAGGCTGGGGCCCGAGCAGGGTCCACATGACTTCACTTGGTAACAGTCTGTAAGGGGACGGTGGTCTCTGCCCGCGGGGTGGGGAGGGAACACCTACAGCCACAGCACCGGCTCCGTGGACGGCACGGCCCCTCGTGGGCCTGGACCGTGTGCGCTCGTCCCCCCACGGCTGACACCCCCTGACAGTCGTGACGTGGTGACACTGGCTGCTGGGCGTCCAGTCAGGGGGGACCAGAGGCAGCACCTGGTGCCAGGTGAGACGTGCCTTTTCACGGGCAGGGGACATAGGAGATATTAGGACTTTGTGTCTAGAAAACAAACCAAGCGGCCAGAAGGTGATCTGAGCCGTGGACTTGAAACCCACGTGCGAGGTGAGGGCTCCCACTGGACACTGGCTCGGGGGCTTCCGCACAGGCGAGACCACACCCGTGCTTCCCGCCCGACCCCTCCAGGCCTCCCTGTGGGCACAGCTGGACCTGCGCCCCTCAGGCTCCCCGACCCAGAGCCTGGAGGGCTGATGCTGCCAGGGCCTGGGGACACGAGGGGTCCCTCCACCAACGCTGCTCGGCCCCTGCTGCCCAGTGACCAGGGGAGGGAAGACCCGTGGGGTGTGAGGCCCGGCACAGGCGAAGCTCGCACGCACCCCCAGGACCCCCGGCCCTGCCCTGCTTCCTCAGGCCCACCGCCTGCCCCTCCCGGTGCCCGCGTCCCACCGACCCACATTCCCGGTGTGGACGTCCACGTGCACAAGCTGCTCCGTGTCCTCTTCCCACATGGGACACCCCCATCCCTGCTTCTCCCTAATGACGGCCCGGATCCCGAATGTTCTGGGCAGGAAGAGGGCAAGGAGGACGCCGGCCTGTCCCGCCTGCCTCCCGGGGGCCCAGACACAGGGCTCGGGGCTGCTGGGCCTTGAGTTCTGGATGCTCCCAGGTGTGGGATGAACCTGCCACTGCCCGCTGGAGCTGCTCCTTCCGAGATTCGGGAAACAGGGGGACCCACGAAACGGAGCCCGTCCCCAGGCTCTGCTGCAAGTCTGCTTGGATTTGCTCTCCCGATCCTGAAGACAGACCTGCGGGAAACAGGGCCTGCATTTCCCATACTGACGGTGTTCTGTGGAATTTCCACTAGACCCCTTCCTACGCTGTTCTGAGCAAATCACTAGTCAGTCCATGCTACCATCACCCCACGAGCAGACCGGGAAGCTGAGGCTCCGAGAAGCCAAGTAATCCGGCCGGAAGCACAGCTGTGGGACACGGAGTGGGGTCTGCACCCGCCGCCCGCCCAGGGAGACTGCCCACTCCCCGCAGCTTCCACGCCTGTTCCCTTCACCCCCTCCCGGGACCAGCTACAGAGCCTCCTCTTGGGGGGACTCACTTACCTTCTTCTAACAGGATCCGTCTCACTGTCCTGTTCTGGGATCACCCGGAAGCTTGTCACTGAAGCACGATCAGCCTCACGTCACCAGGGCAGCTTTCCTGGATCACACGCACCACCTGCACGTCCACTCCCAGCTCAGACCCAGAAAGGCCCCCTCGGCCCCGAGCCCCATGGCTCTGCCTGGGCTCCCACCCCCTTCTGCCTGGTCCGTCCCTCTCATGTCCCCTGCAGCGTCACCAGGAGCTCCCACCTGTCCCAGACAGGCTGTCTGCTCTGTCCTGGGGAGGCCTCTGTGGTGTCAGGTGGACGACACAAGAGGTACCCGTGGGGCCTCCCTCATGCAACACAGTGGCCAGCACCCACCTACTGATCTCATCATCCTGGATGGACAGGGGTTCAGGGGGTCCGTGACATCTCCTGGTTCTCATTTCATCCCAGCACTGCCCACAGGGAAGTTGCTAAGAAACTCTGTGCCGGCTGCACAGAGAGGATGCTCATACACACGCCCCCCCCCCCTCCCAGCACAACGGGGCTCTCGTGGTCAGGTCCCTCCCAGGGTGTGGAGCTCACCTGGGCAGGTACCCAGCAGCCCCCGGGGCTCTCGTGGTCAGGCCCCTCCCCGGGTATGGAGCTCACCTGGGCAGGTACCCAGCAGCCCCCGGGGCTCTCGTGGTCAGGCCCCTCCCAGGGTATGGAGCTCACCTGGGCAGGTACCCAGCAGCCCCCGGGGCCCTCGTGGTCAGGCCCCTCCCAGGGTATGGAGCTCACCTGGGCAGGTACCCAGCAGCCCACGGGGCTCTCGTGGTCAGGTCCCTCCCCAGGTATGGAGCTCACCTGGGCAGGTACCCAGCAGCCCACGGGGCTCTCGTGGTCAGGCCCCTCCCCAGGTATGGAGCTCACCTGGGCAGGTACCCAGCAGTCCCCGGGGCTCTCGTGGTCAGGCCCCTCCCCAGGTATGGAGCTCACCAGGGCAGGCACCCAGCAAGTCTGTGCACACAGGAACCGTGCACGTAGCCCTCATTGCAGAGCACCCCAGCTCACCTGTCTCTCAGAGCGGACACAGAGCACCTCAGAGCAGGACTTGAACTAACAAACAGCAGCTCCGACAGGTCTGTGACCCTGGGCTTCACTCTGTGTGGCCTCCTTCCGCCTGGTCTTCCAGAGGCTTCCACTGCAGCCGGGGCACCAGGCCTCTGTCTCCACCCACCACCCCTCCTCTCCCTGACTCCTTGGTTCCTCTCATTAGGAGAGGGTCTTCTTGAAGTTGTCTCCCACTCATGGACCAGATAAAATGATTAGAAAACAAGCCAGAGCTGCAGCCCCTTGTCTATCCTGACTCAGGAGCCCACACCTGTTCCTTGGACCTGGCCGGTGCTGCAAGGCCCATTTTCTGCAACTGTGAGCCCCTGAGGGGCGAGGATTGGCTGACCTGGGCAGCCTGACCCTGCCTGCCCGCCCTCCCCAGGTGTGCCTGGGTTGAGGTCAATATAAACACCGCTCCAGGCAGCAAGATTACCTGCAGCTGTGTCCGACACCATATTCTCTACCCCGTCAGCAGTGTCAGGGCTGGGCTGGTGGGAGGGAGTGAGGGGCCACGGCTCTGTGGGTGGCCCGGTGTGAGTGGGGCTCTGCTGGACTTTCTGCAGCAGTTGCCGGGCTGCCACCTGATAAAGAAGAGGATGTGTCACCCATAACTGCCGCTGGAATTTCTCCCCGGGCAGAGGTAAGGACGGAAAAAAGCAGTGGGGGCCGGGACAGGAGGGTTACCTCAGGCAGGGAAATGGAAATCTTCCAGAAGAGCGCCTGGGGTCAGGGCCATCCTGGCTGGCCTGCAGGCACCAAGTCGGACGGCGTGCTGTCGCTGGGGTGGCTCCACGGCCCTTCCTCTAGGCTTTCAAGTCCTTGTACATATTCAGGTGTTTTACCTGGGACGGGTGGGAACAGTTCAGCAGCAGCTGGCCTGGGGCTCAGCTCACGTTTACTCACAGACGCCTCGGCACTGTCCCCTAGCTTTGCAATGAGGACGCTCCTTGTGGGGTGGGGGGCTGCTGGCTGCATGGGAGACAATTCCCCACCTCCGACCAATTTCAGAATTGTTTACCGCTGGAGCAAGTGCCCTGATAGGGTTTTCCTCTGTATAACTGGTGGGTTCTGTTTTTTTTTCTCCTTTTTTGGTTCAAGGTAGATTTTATTCCCCTTTTTTGTATTTATAGATATAAGCCTGGAAATAATTCATTCATATAAAAACATGTATGTGAAAGGAATAACTTTTTTCCGTTTTTTAAAAAATTTTACTTTTCATTTTATTTTATTTATTTTTTATACAGCAAGTTCTTACTGGTTATCTATTTTATACATATAAATGTTTACATGTCAATCCCAATCTCCCAACTCCTCCCACCGCCACCCCCCCCCCCCCCCACGGCTTTCCCCTCTTGGTGTCCATACATTTGTTCTCTACATCTGTGTCTCTGTTTCTGCTCCGCAAACCGGTTCATCTGTACCATTTTTCTAGGTTCCACATATATGCATTAATATACAATATTTGTTTTTCTCTTTCTGACTTACTTCACTCTGTATGACAGTCTCTAGATCCATCGACGTCTCTACAAATGACCCAATTTCATTCCTTTTTATGGCTGAGTAATCGTCCATTTTATATATGTACCACATCTTTATCCATTCTTCTGTCTGTGGGCATTTAGGTTGCTTCCATTACCTGGGTATTGTAAATAGTGCTGCAATGAACATTGTGGTGAATGTGTCTTTTTGATTTATGGTTTTCTCTGAGTATATGCCCAGTAGTGGGATTGCTGGATCATATGGTAATTCTATTTTTAGTTTTTTAAGGAACCTCCATACTGTTCTACATAGTGACTGTATCAATTTACATTCCCACCAATAGTGGAAGAGGGTTCCTTTTCTCCACATCCTCTCCAGCATTTGTTGTTTGTAGATTTTCTGATGATTCCCATTCTAACAGGTGCGAGGTGATACCTCATTGCAGTTTTGATTTGCATTTCTCTAATAATTAATGATGTTGAGCAGCTTTTCATGTGCGTCTTGGCCATCTCTATGTCTTCTTGGAAGAAATGTCTATTTAGATCTTCTGACCATTTTTGTATTGGGTTGTTTGTTTTTTTAATATTGAGCTGCATGAGCTGTTTATATATATTGGAGATTAATCCTTTGTCCATTGATTCGTTTGCAAATATTTTCTCCCATTCTGAGGGTTGTCTTTTCGTCTTGTTTGTAGTTTCCATTGCTTTGCAAAAGCTTTTATGTTTCATTAGGTCCCATTTGTTCAGTTTTCTTTTTTATGGCATTACTCTAGGAGGTGGATCAAAAAAGACCTTGCTGTGATTTAAGTTAGAGTATTCTTCCTAAGTTTTCCTCTAAGAGTTTTATACTGTCTGGTCTTACATTAAGGTCTCTAATCCATTTTGAATTTATTTTTCTGTATGGTGTTAGGGGGTGTGCTAATTTCATTCTTTTACATGTAGCTGTCCATTTTTCCCAGCACCACTGATTGAAGACACTGTCTTTTCTCCATTGTATAGTCTTGTCTACTTTGTCATAGATTAGTTGACCATAGGTGTGTAGGTTTATCTCTGGGCTTTCTTTCTTTTTTATTTTCCTTTTACACCTTTATTGGAGTATAATTGCTTTACAATGGAGTGTTAGTTTCTGCTGTATAACAAAGTGAACCAATTATACATATACATATATCACCATATCCCCTCCCTCTTGCATCTCCCTCCCACCCTCCCTATCCCACCCCTTTATGTGGTCACAAAGCACCGAGCTGCTCTCCCTGTGCTATGTGGCTGCTTCCCAGTAGCTATCGATGTTACATTTGGTAATGTATATATGTCCATGGCACTCTCTCACTTCGTCCCAGCTTACCCTTCCCCCTCCCCGTGTCCTCAAGTCCTTTCTCTACGTCTGTGTCCTTAATCCTGTCCTGCCCCTAGGTTCTTCGTAAACTTTTTTTTCTTTAGATTCCATATATCTCTGTTAGCATACGGTATTTATTTTTCTCTTTCTGACTTACTTCACTGTGTAGGACAGACTCTAAGTCCATCCACCTCACTACAAATAACTCAGTTTTGTTTCTTTTTATGGCGAGTAATATTCCATTGTATATATGTGCCAGATCTTCTTTATCCATTCATCTGTCGATGGACACTTAGGTTGCTTCCATGTCCTGGCTATTGTAAGTAGAGCTGCAATGAACATTGTTGTATATAACTCTTTTTGAATTATGGTTTTCTCAGGGCAAATGCCCAGTAGTTGGATTGCTGGGTCGTATGGTACTTCTATTTTTAGTTTTTTCAGGAACCTCTATACTGTTATCCCTAGTGGCTATAGCAATTTACATTCCCAGCAACAGTGCAAGAGCGTTCCCTTTTCTCCAGTAAATGCCTCTCCAGCATTTATTGTTTGTAGATGTTTTGATGATTGCCATTCTGACTGCTGGGAGGTGATACCTCACTGTAGTTTTGATTTGCATTTCTCTAATGGTTAGTGATGTTCAGTATCCTTTCACGTGTTTGTTGGCAATCTGTATATCTTCTTTGGAGAAATGTCTATTTAGGTCTTCTGCCCATTTTTGGATTGGGTTGTTTGTTTTTTTAATATTGAGCTGCATGAGCTGTTTATATATATTGGAGATTAATCCTTTGTCCATTGATTCGTTTGCAAATATTTTCTCCCATTCTGAGGGTTGTCTTTTCGTCTTGTTTGTAGTTTCCATTGCTTTGCAAAAGCTTTTATGTTTCATTAGGTCCCATTTGTTCAGTTTTCTTTTTTATGGCATTACTCTAGGAGGTGGATCAAAAAAGACCTTGCTGTGATTTAAGTTAGAGTATTCTTCCTAAGTTTTCCTCTAAGAGTTTTATACTGTCTGGTCTTACATTAAGGTCTCTAATCCATTTTGAATTTATTTTTCTGTATGGTGTTAGGGGGTGTGCTAATTTCATTCTTTTACATGTAGCTGTCCATTTTTCCCAGCACCACTGATTGAAGACACTGTCTTTTCTCCATTGTATAGTCTTGCCTACTTTGTCATAGATTAGTTGACCATAGGTGTGTAGGTTTATCTCTGGGCTTTCTTTCTTTTTTATTTTCCTTTTACACCTTTATTGGAGTATAATTGCTTTACAATGGAGTGTTAGTTTCTGCTGTATAACAAAGTGAACCAATTATACATATACATATATCACCATATCCCCTCCCTCTTGCATCTCCCTCCCACCCTCCCTATCCCACCCCTTTATGTGGTCACAAAGCACCGAGCTGCTCTCCCTGTGCTATGTGGCTGCTTCCCAGTAGCTATCGATGTTACATTTGGTAATGTATATATGTCCATGGCACTCTCTCACTTCGTCCCAGCTTACCCTTCCCCCTCCCCGTGTCCTCAAGTCCTTTCTCTACGTCTGTGTCCTTAATCCTGTCCTGCCCCTAGGTTCTTCGTAAACTTTTTTTTCTTTAGATTCCATATATCTCTGTTAGCATACGGTATTTATTTTTCTCTTTCTGACTTACTTCACTGTGTAGGACAGACTCTAAGTCCATCCACCTCACTACAAATAACTCAGTTTTGTTTCTTTTTATGGCGAGTAATATTCCATTGTATATATGTGCCAGATCTTCTTTATCCATTCATCTGTCGATGGACACTTAGGTTGCTTCCATGTCCTGGCTATTGTAAGTAGAGCTGCAATGAACATTGTTGTATATAACTCTTTTTGAATTATGGTTTTCTCAGGGCAAATGCCCAGTAGTTGGATTGCTGGGTCGTATGGTACTTCTATTTTTAGTTTTTTCAGGAACCTCTATACTGTTATCCCTAGTGGCTATAGCAATTTACATTCCCAGCAACAGTGCAAGAGCGTTCCCTTTTCTCCAGTAAATGCCTCTCCAGCATTTATTGTTTGTAGATGTTTTGATGATTGCCATTCTGACTGCTGGGAGGTGATACCTCACTGTAGTTTTGATTTGCATTTCTCTAATGGTTAGTGATGTTCAGTATCCTTTCACGTGTTTGTTGGCAATCTGTATATCTTCTTTGGAGAAATGTCTATTTAGGTCTTCTGCCCATTTTTGGATTGGGTTGTTTGTTTTTTTAATATTGAGCTGCATGAGCTGTTTATATATATTGGAGATTAATCCTTTGTCCATTGATTCGTTTGCAAATATTTTCTCCCATTCTGAGGGTTGTCTTTTCGTCTTGTTTGTAGTTTCCATTGCTTTGCAAAAGCTTTTATGTTTCATTAGGTCCCATTTGTTCAGTTTTCTTTTTTATGGCATTACTCTAGGAGGTGGATCAAAAAAGACCTTGCTGTGATTTAAGTTAGAGTATTCTTCCTAAGTTTTCCTCTAAGAGTTTTATACTGTCTGGTCTTACATTAAGGTCTCTAATCCATTTTGAATTTATTTTTCTGTATGGTGTTAGGGGGTGTGCTAATTTCATTCTTTTACATGTAGCTGTCCATTTTTCCCAGCACCACTGATTGAAGACACTGTCTTTTCTCCATTGTATAGTCTTGCCTACTTTGTCATAGATTAGTTGACCATAGGTGTGTAGGTTTATCTCTGGGCTTTCTTTCTTTTTTATTTTCCTTTTACACCTTTATTGGAGTATAATTGCTTTACAATGGAGTGTTAGTTTCTGCTGTATAACAAAGTGAACCAATTATACATATACATATATCACCATATCCCCTCCCTCTTGCATCTCCCTCCCACCCTCCCTATCCCACCCCTTTATGTGGTCACAAAGCACCGAGCTGCTCTCCCTGTGCTATGTGGCTGCTTCCCAGTAGCTATCGATGTTACATTTGGTAATGTATATATGTCCATGGCACTCTCTCACTTCGTCCCAGCTTACCCTTCCCCCTCCCCGTGTCCTCAAGTCCTTTCTCTACGTCTGTGTCCTTAATCCTGTCCTGCCCCTAGGTTCTTCGTAAACTTTTTTTTCTTTAGATTCCATATATCTCTGTTAGCATACGGTATTTATTTTTCTCTTTCTGACTTACTTCACTGTGTAGGACAGACTCTAAGTCCATCCACCTCACTACAAATAACTCAGTTTTGTTTCTTTTTATGGCGAGTAATATTCCATTGTATATATGTGCCAGATCTTCTTTATCCATTCATCTGTCGATGGACACTTAGGTTGCTTCCATGTCCTGGCTATTGTAAGTAGAGCTGCAATGAACATTGTTGTATATAACTCTTTTTGAATTATGGTTTTCTCAGGGCAAATGCCCAGTAGTTGGATTGCTGGGTCGTATGGTACTTCTATTTTTAGTTTTTTCAGGAACCTCTATACTGTTATCCCTAGTGGCTATAGCAATTTACATTCCCAGCAACAGTGCAAGAGCGTTCCCTTTTCTCCAGTAAATGCCTCTCCAGCATTTATTGTTTGTAGATGTTTTGATGATTGCCATTCTGACTGCTGGGAGGTGATACCTCACTGTAGTTTTGATTTGCATTTCTCTAATGGTTAGTGATGTTCAGTATCCTTTCACGTGTTTGTTGGCAATCTGTATATCTTCTTTGGAGAAATGTCTATTTAGGTCTTCTGCCCATTTTTGGATTGGGTTGTTTGTTTTTGTGATATTGAGCTACACGAGCTGCTTGTAAATTTTGGAGATTAATCCTTTGTCATTTGCTTCATTTGAAAACATTTTCTCCCATTCTGAGGGTTGTCTTTTCGTTTTGTTTATGTTTTCCTTTGCTGTGCAAAAGCTTTGAAGTTTCATTAGGTCTCATTTGTTTATTTTTGTTTTTATTTCCACTTCTCCAGGAGGTGGATCAAAAAGGATCTTGCTGTGATTTATGTCACAGAGTGTTCTGCCTGTGTTTTCCTCTAAGAGTTTTATAGTGTCTGGTCTAACATTTAGATCTCTAATCCATTTTGAGTTTATTTTTGTGTATGGTGTTATGGAGTGTTCTAATTTCATTCTTTTATGTGTAGTTGTCCAGTTTTCCCAGCACCACTTACTGAAGAGACTGTCTTTTCTCCATTGTATATCTTTGCCTCCTTTGTCATAGATGAGTTAGCCATAGGTATGTAGGTTTATCTCTGGGCTTTCTATCTTGTTCAATTTATCTATATTTCTGTTTTTGTGCCAGTACCATATAGCCTTGATTACTGTAGCTTTGTAATATAGTCTGAAGTCAGGAAGTCTGATTCCTCCAGCTCTTTTAATTTCCCTCAAGACTGCTTTGGCTATCCGGGGTCTTTTGTGTCTCCATACAAATTTTAAGATTTTTTTGTTCTAGTTCTGTAGAAAAAGCCACTGGTAATTTGATAGGGATTGCATTGAATCTGTAGCTTGCTTTGGGTGCTATAGTCATTTTCACAATATTGATTCTTCTAATCCAAGAACATGGTTTATACCTCCATCTGTTTATATCATCTTTGATTTCTTTCAGCAGTGTCTTATAGTTTTCTGAGTACAGGTCTTTTACCTCCTTAGGTAGGTTCATTCCTACGTATTTTATTCTTTTTGTTGCAATGGTGAATGGGATTGTTTCCTTACTTTCTCTTTCTGATCTTTCATTGTTAGTGTATAGGAATGCAAGAGATTTCTGTGCATTAATTTTGTATCCTGCAACTTTACCAAATTCATTGATTAGTTCTAGTAGTTTTCTGGTGGCATCTTTAGGATTCTCTTTGTATAGTATCGTGTCATCTGCAAACAGTGACAGATTTACTTCTTCTTTTCCAATTTGTATTCCTTTTATTTTTTTTTCTGATTACTGTGTCTAGGACTTCCAAAACTACGTTGAGTAATAGTGGTGAGAGTGGACATCCTTGTCTTGTTCCTGATCTTAGAGGAAATGCTTTTAGTTTTTCACTATTGAGAATGATGTTTGCTGTGGGTTTGTCATATACTGCTTTTATTATGTTGAGGTAGATTCCCTCTATGCCCACTTTTTGGAGACTTTTAATCATAAATCGGTGTTGAATTTTGTCGAAAGGTTTTCCTGCATCTATTGGGATGATCATATTTTTATTCTACAATTTGTTAATATGGTGTATCACATTGATTGATTTGTATATATTGAAGAATTCTTGCATCCCTGGGATAAACCTCACCTGATCATGGTGCATGATCCGTTTAATGTGTTGTTCAATTCTGTTTCCTAGTATTTTGTTGAGGATTTTTACATCTATATTAATCAGTGATATTGGTCTCTAATTTTCTTTTTCTGTAGTATCTTTGTCTGGTTTTGGTATCAGGGTGATGGTGGCCTCATATAATGAGTTTGGGAGTGTTCCTTCCCCTGAAAATTTCTGACGAGTTTGAGAAGATTGGGTGTTAGCTCTTGTCTAAATGTTTGATAGAATTCACCTCTGATGCCATCTGGTTCTGGACTTTTGTTTGTTGGAAGATTTTTAATCACAGTTTCAATTTCGTTACTTGTGATTGGTCTGTTCATATTTTCTATTTCTTCCTGGTTCAGTCTTGAAAGGTTATACCTTTCTAAGAATTTGTCCATTTCTTCCAGGTTGTCCATTTTATTGGCATAGCGTTGCTTGTAGAGGTCTCTTAGGATGTTTTGTATTTCTGTGGTGTCTGTTACAACTTTTCCTTTTTCATTTCTAATTTTATTGATTTGAGTCCTCTCCCTCTTTTACTTGAGTCTGGCTAAAGGTTTATCATTTTTGTTTATCTTCTCAAAGAACCAGCTTTTAGTTTTATTGATCTTTGCTATTGTTTTTATTTCATCTATTTCTGCTCTGATCTTTATGATTTCTTTCCTTCTATTAACTTTGGGTTTTGTTCTTTTTTCTCTAGTTCCTTTAGTTGTAAGGTTAGATTGTTTATTTGAGATTTTTCTGGTTTCTTGAGGTAGGCTTTTATTGCTATAAACTTCCCTCTTAGAACTGTTTTTGCTGCATCCCATAGGGTTTGGATCATCGTGTTTTTGTTGTCATTTGTCTCTAGGTACTCTTTGATTTCCTTTTTTATTCCTTTAGTGATCTCTTGGTTATTTAGAAACGTATTGTTTAGCCTCCATGTGTTTGTGTTTTTTACGTTATTTTCCCTGTAATTGATTTCTAATCTCATAGCATTGTGGTCGGAACAGCTGCTTGATATGATTTCAGTTTTCTTAAATTTACTGAGGCTTTATTTGTGACCCAAGATGTGATCTATCCCGGAGAATGTTCCGTGTGCCATTGAGAAGAACGTGTAGTCTGCTGTTTTTGGATGGAATGTCCTATAAATATCCATTAAATCTATCTGGTCTATTGTGTTATTTAAAGCTTGTGTTTCCTTATTAATTTTCTGTCTGGATGATCTCCATTGGTGTAAGTGAGGTGTTAAAGTCCCTTGCTATTATTGTGTTACTGTTGATTTCCTCTTTTATAGCTGTTAGCAGTTGCCTTATATATTGAGGTGTTCCTATGTTGGATACATATATATTTATAATTGTTATATCTTGGATTGATCCCTTGATCATTATGTAGTGTCCTTCCTTGTCTCTTGTAACAGTCTTTATTTTAAAATCTATTTTATCTGATATGAGTATTGCTACTCCAGCTTTCTTTTGATTTTCATTTGCATGGAATATATTTTTCCATCCCCTCACTTTCAGTCTGTATGTGTCCCTAGGTCTGAAATGGGTCTCTTGTAGACAGCATATATATGGGTCTTGTTTTTGTATCCATTCAGTGAGCCTGTGTCATTTGGTTGGAGCACTTAATCCATTCACATTTAAGGTAATTATCAATATGTATGTTCCTATTATTATTTTCTTAATTGTTATGGGTTTGTCTTGGTGGGTCCTTTTCTTCTCTTGTGTTTCCCACTTAGAGAAGTTCCTTTAGCATTTGTTGTAGAGCTGGTTTCGTGGTGCTGAATTCTCTTAGCTTTTGCTTGTCTGTAAAGCTTTTGATTTCTCCATCAAATCTGAATGAGATACTTGCTGGGTGGAGTACTCTTGGTGGTAGGTTCTTCCCTTTCATCACGTTAAATTTATCATGCCACTCCCTTCTGGCTTGTAGATTTTCTGCTGAGAAATCAGCTGTTAACCTTATGGGAATTCCGTTGTATGTTGTCATTTTTCCCTTGTTGCTTTCAATAATTTTTCTTTGTCTTTAATTTTTTCAATTTGATTACTGTGTGTCTCGGCATTTTTCTCCTTTGGTTTATCCTGCCTGGGACTCTCTGCACTTCGTGGACTTCGGTGGCTATTTCTTTTCCCATGCTAGGGAAGTTTTCAACTATAATCCCTTCAGATATTTTCTCGAGTCCTTTCTCTCTCTGTTCTCCATCTGGGACCCCTATAATGCGAATGTTGTTGCATTTAATGTTGTCCCAGAAGTCTCTTAGGTTGTCTTCATTTATTTTCATTCTTTTTCTTTATTCTGTTCCATGGCAGTGATTTCCACCTTTCTGTCTTCCAGGTCACTTATCCGTTCTTCTGTCACAGTTATTCTGCTACTGATTCCTTCTAGTGTATTTTTCATTTCAGTTATTGTATTGTTCATCTCTGTTTGTTTGTTCTTTAATTCTTCTAGGTGTTTGTTCCTTAATTCTTCTAGGTCTTTGTTAAGCATTTCTTGCATCTTCTCGATCTTTGCCTCCATTATTTTTCTAAGGTCTTGGATCATCTTCACTATCATTATTCTGAATTCTTTTACTGGAAGGTTACCTATCCCCACTTCATTTCGTTGTTTTTCTGAGGATTTATCTTGTTCCTTGATCTGGTATAAAGTCCTCTGCCTTTTCATTTTCTCTATCTTTCTGTGAATGTGGTTTTCCTTCCACAGGCTGCAGAATTGTAGTTCTTCTTGCTTCTGCTGTCTGCTCTCCAGTGATTGAGTCTATCTGAGAGGCTTGTGCAAGCTTCCTTATGCGAGGGACTGGTGGTGGGTAGAGCTGGGTGTTGTTCTGGTGGGCAGAGCTTTAATCTGCTTGTCTGTGGATTAAATAAAAGTTTAATAAAAAGTTTAATCCACTTGTCTGCTGATGCATGGGGCTGGGTTCCCTCCCTGTTGGTTGTTTGGACTGAGGTGACCCAGCACTGGAGCCTACCTTGCTCTTGGTGGGGCTAATGGTGGACTCTGGGAGAGTTCACGCCAAGGAGTATTTCCCAGAACTTCTGCTGTCAGCGTCGTTGTCCCCATGGTGAGCCGCAGCCACACCCCACCTCTGCAGGAGACCCTCTAAAACTAGCAGCTAGGTATGATCATTCACCTACAGGGTGACTGCTCCTTCCCCTGGGTCCTGATGTGCACACTACTTTGTGTGTGTCCTCCAAGAGTGGAGTCTCTGTTGAGACTCTGAGTCTCTGAATGCAGTTGAGACTCTGAGTGGAGTCGCACAGACTCTGGGTCCTGTGAAGCTTCGATGTTTTGTGGTTCTAGAAATCCTATAGGAGATGGTCCACAGCAGGTGAAGCTAATGCTGTCATAGAGGTGGTGAAACCAAAGATCTGCAGTTCCGACTAGAGGTGCTGATGTACAAACAGGACAAAATCATCTCATGTGAATGTAGTTCAGGCACGTTTAAAATGAATGCAGTCATGTTAATGCCTAACATCTTCTATCTTGTGCCTCTCCTCAAGGACCCCCTCCTCAGTTCCTGAGGCTCCTGTAAGTCATGTACAGGGGAATGGAGAGTGGGCTCTGTCCAGTCTGAGCCCTGAGTTACCCTGTGTGTATCTTAGGATACTTTGTATTTCTGTGGTGGCTCTTGTAACATCATCTCTTTCAGTTCTGATTTATTTGGCCCCTCTCTTTAAAAAAAAATACTACTGTTGTCTTTTATTCTTTACAGAAGTTTAATAAGTGTTTGATCTACTACCCTTACTCTATGTATACTTTTTGCCGTGAGATTTTTACTTTTGTTTGTTTTCTTGTTACTGTCAATAGTTAGTGAGAATTCTTTTAAGCTACCTTCAACATTGCTTATAAAGCTGCTTTATTAGTGATGACAGAGCTTTAATGGAAGTCGTGTTCTGGTTGTAAATTAGAATGCAATGTGCCAGCAAAAAGCCCCTTAAGTGTATGTCTCATTACTTCTCGTTCTTTTTTTCCCCTTTTTTTCTCTCTTTTTTTTCTTGTTCTTTTTTTAATGTTTATTTTTTATCAGAGCAAATTTGATTAAAATGTTTTGTTTGTTCTAGGTGTGTAAGATGTGGTTCTTTTACACATATACATGTATCTATACTTCTTCAGATCGTTTTCTCATGTAGCTTGTGACACAATGTTGAGTAGTCTTCTCTTGGTATTCCGTAGGTCTTTGGTGATTATATATTTCACATGTGTTTCTATATCTATGTTAACCCCAATATCCTAATGTATCCAGTCCTCACACCTTTCCATTTGGTGAACCATAACTTTGTTTAATGAATCTGTGATTGCCTTTCTCTGTGGAAATATCTTCATTGGTATCAATTTTTAGCTAACACCTATAAGTGATATTATAGGATATGTGTCTTTTGCTGTCTGACTTAGTACAATTTGCCTGATTACCTCTAGAATCATCTACGGTGCTGCAAATGGCATTGTTTCATTTTTTTCCCTAGATAATATTCCATCTGTACATGTACCAGTTCTTCTTTGTCCACTCACCTGTTGATGGACTTTTTGGTTGCCTCCATGTCTTGGCTATTGTAATACTGCTGCACTGCACATTTGCCTGCCTGTGTCTTTACAATTCTGTCTTCTTATGTTATAGGCCCAGGAGTGGGCATCCTGTATCATATGGTATCTCGGGGTTTACCGTTTAAATGCACCACGATTCTGTGCTCATTATTGGCTCTTTCCAGGTTACATCCCACTTAAAGTTGAGGGTATGCATTTCTCCACAACACCTTCAGCATTTATTTATTTATTTATTTTTAATATCTTTATTGAAGTATAATTGCTTTACAATGGTGTGCTAGCTTGTGCTTTACAACAAAATGAATCAGTTATACATATACATATGTTCCCATATCACTTCCCTCTTGCGTCTCCCTCCCTCCCACCCTCCCTCCCCTCCAGGCGGTCACAAAGCACCGAGCTGATCTCCCTGTGCCATGCTGCTGCTTCCCACTAGCTATCTACCTTACGTTTGGTAGTGTATATATGTCCATGCCTCTCTCTCCCTTTGTCACAGCTTACCCTTCCCCCTCCCCATATCCTCAAGTCCATTCTCTAGTAGATCTCTGTCTTTATTCCTGTTTTACCCCTAGGTTCTTCATGACATTTTTTTCCCTTAAATTCCAGGTATATGTGTTAGCATACGGTATTTGTCTCTCTCTTTCTGACTTACTTCACTGTGTATGACAGACTCTATGTCTATCCACCTCATTACAAATAGCTCAATTTCGTTTCTTTTTATGGCTTCAGCATTTATTGTTTGTAGTTTTCTTGCTGATGGATATTCTGACTGGTGTGAGCTGATACCTCTTTGTGGTTGAATTTGCATATGACTCATAATCCTTTGAAATTGAGCTTTAAGTCATGTCCTTTTTATTTTTCAAACTGTGATTACAGCTTAGCTCTTCAAAGTGTTTTCTAAAGTATGTGTTACATTTTGAAATTTATTGGCCATTACCTCCCTCAAAACATTTTGAGGGCAGGTTTCATTTACAGCCCTGCAGTACTTGTTCACATGAAGTGACCATTAGCACAGGCTTTAAAGCTGCTTTTGCAGGTAACGGCCAGATTGCGGCAGCCTTTCTTTGTTCCCCATGCTGGTACTAGGGAAACAGAGCTTCCGGCCAGTGGTCTTCCTCGGTTATAAATTAGAGTGGAATGTGCCCGGATAAACCCCCAAAGGCTGATGTCTCCTTATTTTTGTTTGTTTGTTAAATTTAATTTATATTTTTATCGGAGTAATATTCCATTGTGTATATGGACCACTTCTTGGTGCATAGCTCTGTTGAGGGACATTTTCGTTGCTTCCAAGTGTTGGCTATATTAAATATTGCTGGAGTGCAAGATTGCCAGCTTGTGACTTTTTGATTCTCATTTTCTCAGGTGATAGTCCCAGCAGTGGGTATGACTGATTGACTAGTAGCTCAATGTTTACCTTTTCAAAGCACCTCCATTGTGTTTTCATTAGTGGCTCTTACCATGTCTCCCTTAGAGCCGAGGGTACGAACTTCTCCACAATCCCTTCAGCATTTATAGTTTGCAGCATTTTTGCTAATGGCCAATCTGACTGTTGTGACCTGATAGGTTTTTGTAATTTGGGTTTGCATGACTTTAAAAATTCCTAAAATTCATCATTTTCCACGCCTTTTTCCTTTCTGTTAAAAATCAAGCGTGAGTACAATCTATCTCTTGAAGCTGTCTTCTTGGAAGGTTGCCCTCTTTTGAATTTTTGGTGGATATTCGACCCCAGGATTTTTTTGGAGGGCAGATGTCATTACAGAACTGCAAGTTTGGTGAATATTTAGTGACCATTAGCACTGGGTTTAAAGCTGCTGTTGTGGGAAACGGCCACAAGGAGGCAGCATTTGTCCTTTCCCAAATCTGGGTACTAGGGCAGCAGAGCCTTTCTGGAAGTCGTGGTCCTAGGTTTTAAGTTAGAATGGAATGTGCCAGGAGGAACGCCCATAAGTTTATGTCTCATTACATCTTGGTTTTTAAAATTTATTTAATCGGGGTAATGATTAGATATTGTTTGTCCAGATGTACACAATCTGGTTCATTTGTACAATATATATGTCTATTCATGTTCAGATCCTCTTCCCATGTAAAATATTACAGTGTTCCGTAGACCTCCCTTGCTATATGGTCCGTCTTTTTGATATATGTTTATTATATGTATTTGTATACGTATGGTAACGCTAATCTTAATTTATCCATTCTGCCCACCTTTCCTTTTAGATAAGCATACTTAATTTCTAAGTCTGTGAGTGTCTTTCTCTGTGGAAACATGTTCATTTGTGTTAGTTATTAGATAACGCCTATAAGTGATATCATAGGATATAGGTCTTTTGCTTTCTGACTTACCTCATATTCTGTGATTATCTCCAAGCTCATCTATGGCACCTCAAATAGCAGTGTTTCATTGTTTTCCATGGCTAATATTCTATTGTGAACGTGGACCACTTCTTCTTCATCCATACATCTGTTGATGGACATTTTGGTGGCCTCACTGTCTTGGCTATTGTGAATAAGGCTGCAGTGCAGCTTTTGCAGCCCGCGTCTTCTCGATTCTGGTCTTCTCAGGTGAGAGGCCCAGTGGTGTGACTGCTGCATCGAATGGTACCTCAACTTTTACTTTTAATCGTAGCTCCTTTCTGTTCTCATTATTGGCTCTTACCACGTTACATCTCACCAGCGGCTAGAGGGTACACAGTTCTCTAAAACCCCTTCAGAATTTATTGTTTGTAGACCTTTTGCTGATGGTCAGTCGACTGGTGTGAGTTGAAACCTTTTTGTAGATTAGATTTGCATGAGTCTAATAACTCCTGAGGTTGAGCTTTCACCCATTTTCCTTTTTTTAAACAAGAGAGTGAGTCAAGCTTACCTCTTCATACTATCGTCTTGAAAAATTTGCCAGTTTTGAATTTTATTGTCCATTCCCTACCTCAGCACAGTTGTTTAGGGCAGGTGTCCTTTGCAGCCCTGAGTCCTTGTGAATGTTAAGAGACCATTAGCTGTGGACTTAACGCTGCTCTTGCGGAAAACAGTCACAAGGCAGCAGAATTTCTACATTTCCAACTCTGGGTTTTTGGGCAGCAGAGCCTTCCTGGAAATCGTGTTAGTAGGCTGCAAATTAGAGCGGAATGTGCCAGAGCACATCCCCAAGAGCTTATATCTCCTTACTTCTTGTTTGTTTTATAAATTTAATTAATTATCAGAGCAAACTTGATAAAAATATTTTGTTTCTCCTAGGTGTACAGAATCTGGTTCATTATATCAATGTATCTGTCATTTATCTTTGCATTCTTTACCGTGTAGGTTATTACAGAGTGTTGCCTAGACCTCTCTTGGTATTCCATAGGTATTTTGTGATTATATATTTGATATGTATTAGTACATGTCTGTTAACCCCCATATCCTAATTCTCACATTCCTTACACTTTTCCATTTGGTTAAACATAATTTTTTTTCTTAATCCATGCTTTTCCTTCTCTTGGAAATAAGTTCATGAGTATCAACTTTTAGGTAACACCTAGAAGTGATGTCATAGGATATCTGTCTTTCACTTTCTTTCTTTAATTTGAGTGATTATCTCTAGGTCCTTATATGGTGGTGCAAACGGCACTGTTTCATTGTTTTCCATGGCTAATATTCCATTGTTTACATGGACCACTTCCTCTTTGTACATTTTTCTGTCGATGGACATTTTGGTTTCTTCCAAGTCTTCGCTATGTTAAGTGTTCCTGCAGTGCAGGATTGCCAGCCTGTGTCTTTTCCATTCTGCTCTGCTCAGGTGATAGGTGCATCAAAGGACCTACCAGATCACATGGTAGCTCAATTTTTACCCTTAAACGCACCTCCATTATGTTCTCACTACTGGCTGTTACCAGTTTACATCCCCCCAGCAGCTGGAGGGTACACAGTTCTCTGAAACCCCTTCAGCATTTATTCTTTGTAGACTTTTTGCTGAAGAACATTCTGACGGCCGTGAGGTGAACATTTCTGTAATTGGATTTGCATGGCTTTATTCATTGCTGATGTTGTGCATTTTCAATTCCCTTTTATTTTAAAGAGAAAAAAAAGAAAAGACAAAATGTGCGTAAAATATGCCTCTTGACATTGTCTTCTTGAAATGTTGACGTCTTTTGAATTTTCTGGTTGATTACGACCCCAGGACATTTTTTGAGGCCCGGTGTCCTTTACAGTGCTGCACATATTTTGAATATTAAGTGACCATTACCTCTTGGTTTAAAGCTGCTGTTGTGTGAAACAGCCACAAGGCGGCAGCATTTCTCCTTTACCAAATCTGGTTACCAGGGCAACAGAGCCTTAATGGAAGGCCTGTTCTAGGTTGAAAATTAGAATGGAATGTGCCAGGAAAAATTCCTTTCAGTTTATGTCTCATTATTTCTTGTTCATATTTTTAATTTAATTTTTATTTTTTATCGCAGCAAATTTGATTACAATGTTTTTTTTTTGTTCTAGGTGTGCAAGATGTGGTTCTTTCACACACATACATATATCTATTCTTCTTCGGAACCTTTTCCCAGGTAGGTTATGACACAATGTTGAGTAGTCTTCTCTTGGTATTCCGTAGGTCTTTGGTGATTATATATTTCACATGTGTTTGTATATCTCTGTATCCAATCGGCACACCTTTCCATTTGGTGAACAGTAAGTTTGCTTAATGAATCTCTGATTGCCTTTCTCTGTGGAAATATCTTCACTGCTATCAATTTTCAGGTAACACCTATAAGTGATATCCGTTAGGCGTCTTTCGCTTTCTCACTTACTACAAGTTGCATGGTTACCTCTAGACTCATCTATGGTGCTGCAAATGGCATTGTTTCACTTTTTTCCCGAGCTAATATTCCATCTCTACATGTAACAGTTCCTCTTTGTCCACTCATCTGTTGATGGACTTTTGGTTGCTTCCATGTCTTGGCTATTGTAATACTGCTGCAGTGCAGATTTGCCTGCCTGTGTCTTTCCAATTCTGTCTTCTTATGTTATAGGCCCAGGAGTGGGCCTGCTGGATCATATAATAGCTCAATATTTACCTTTTAAAGGCACCTCCACCCTGTTCCCATTAGTGACTCTTACCAGGTTATGTCCCACTTCAAATTAAGGGTATGCATTTCTCCACAACCTCTTCAGCATTGATCGTTTGTAGTTTCTTTCCTGATGGTTATTCTGAATGGTGTGAGCTGATACCTCTGTGTGGTTGGATTTGCATGTGTCTCATAATCCTTTGAAATTGAGCTTTCAGGCATGTTTTATTTTTCAAACGGTTATTACAGCTTAGTTCTTCAAATGGTTTTCTTGAAATATGTGCCACATTTTGAAATACTTTGGCCTTTACCTCCCTCAAGACATGATGAAGGCAGGTTTCCTTTACAGCCCTGCAGGACTTGTTCATATGAAGTGATAATTAGCATAGGTTTTAAAGCTGCTTTTGCAGGTAATGGCCAGAGGGTGGAGCATTTCATAATTCTATGAAATGTAACTGAACACACAATATATATTTTTTCTTTTAAATTTCCATTGTTACTTTTTTAAAGTACAATTATAATTGAAGTTCTTTGTAACAAGTGAAATTTAAAAAATTAAAGGAAAAGATAATATTTTACCACTTGCCATCCTTTCCCATTTACTGAAACGACCAGCATAATGTGTAGATTTCTTATTTTATCCAGGTGTTCTATACATCTGGAATATCATGCTTCTCACTGTAGAAAAACAGATTTAGCTCTCACACTTTTTTTTTTTTTTTTTTTTGGCTGTACGTGGGCCTCTCACTGTTGTGGCCTCTCCTGTTGCGGAGCACAGGCTCCGGACGCACAGGCTCAGGGCCATGGCTCACGGGCCCAGCCGCTCCGCGGCATGTGGGATCTTCCCAGACCGGGGCACGAACCCGTGTCCCCTGCATCGGCAGGCGGACTCTCAACCACTGCACCACCAGGGAAGCCCCTCTCACACTTTTTATAGGCTACATAACAGTCCATAGAACAGAAGTACCAACTATTTCAGACTTAGCTTTTTGAGGGACACTCAGGTTACTTTCTGTTTTATTTTGTTGTTCTTTTTTTTCGGGGGGGGGTAGGAGTTTATTATTTATTTATTTATTTTTGTTGTGTTGGGTCTGAGTTTCCGTGTGAGGGCTTTCTCTAGTTGTGGCAAGTGGGGGGTCACTCTTCATCTCGGTGCGCGGGCCTCTCACTATCGCGGCCTCTCTTGTTGCGGAGCACAGGCTCCAGATGCGAGGGCTCACTGGTTGTGGCTTATGGGCCTAGTTGCTCCATGGCATGTGGGATCCTCCCAGACCAGAGCTCGAACCTGTGTCCCCTGCATTAGCAGGCAGATTCTAACCACTGCACCACCAGCGAAGCCCCGTATTTTGTTGTTCTGCTAGTTTGTTTTAACCTAAGAAAATATTTTTTTAAATACAAAAAAAAAATTAAACTAAGGGTAAGGATTAGGGTTTAGGGTAAGGTTTAGGGTTAGGATACGGGTTAGGATTATTGTACGGCTTAGAGTATGGTTTAGGGTTAGGGTTATGGTACGGGTTAGTGTTAGGGTACAGTTTAGGGTATGGCTATGGTTTAGTGTTAGGGTATGGGTTAAGATTAGGGTACGGTTTACGTTCAGGGTTATGGTTAGGTTTAGTGTATGGGTTAGTGTTAGGTACGGGTTAGGGTAAGGGTTAGGGTTAGGTTTAGTGTTAAGGAACGGGTACAGTTTAGGGTACAGGATAGGGAACAACAAAGGGTTAGGGTTAGGGTACGTGTTAGGGTACAGTTTAGTGTTAGTGTACGGGTTAGGATTAAGCTATGGTTTAGGGTAAGGGTTAGGGTTAGGGAACGGGTATGGTTTGGGGTACAGTTTAGGGTATGACCACAGGTTAGGAGTAGGGTAAGTGTTAGGGTACGGTTTAGTGTTAGTGTACAGGTTAGGATTATGGTATGGGATAATGTAAGGGTTAGGGTTAGGGTTAGGGAATGGGTACGGATTAGGTTACAGGTTAGGGTATGACAACGGGTTAGGGTTAGGGTACGTGTTAGTGTATGGGTTAGGATTAGGGTACGGGTTAGGTTATGGGTTAGTGTTAGGGGATGGGTTAGGATTAGGGTACGGGTTATGGTACGGTTTAGGGAAAGGGTTAGGATACGGGGTAGGGTTAGGATAAAGTTTAGTGTATGGCTATGTGTTACTGTTAGGGTACATGTTAGCGTACGGGTTAGTGTTCGTGTACAGCTTAGGGTAAGGGTTAGGGTTAGGGAATGGGTACGGTCTCAGGTACAGGTTAGGGTACAGTAGCGGGATAGGGTTAGGGTACGTGTTAGGATGAGACTTCTTTGTAGTGCAGATTTGAATTTCCCGCTTGCTTTGTTGGCCAAAAAGGGCGTATGCGTTTTATCCTGAATATATTCAGGAAAAAACGCATACGCCCTTTTTGGCCAAGTGCATCGTTGCCGAAGATCTGCCGCTTTTCATATGCTTTAAATGCAATTCCAATCTACCTCCTGAAATCTGTTTCCTGCAATTGTGCCCCGCTTTCAAGTCCTCTTCACAGCCTTACCTTAATATATTTTTGGACGATAGCTGTCCTTTATAACTCTGCAGGTTTGTGAATTGCAGTGCCCCTGAGCTCCTTTTTTCAACTCGCTTTCTTGTGAGTTGGCCGCAAATCAACAGGATTGCTTCAGGCCCTATTCTGGTTCCGGCACGGCACGCTGAGTCCTTGGTTAATTCTACATCCTGGTGGGAAATTAGAGTGAAATGTGCCCATCCAAACACCTCCAGCTAGTCTCTCATTGGTTCTCCCTATTCCCGTTCATCCTCTACAGAAATTGCAGAGTGTGCCAAACAGGAGGTTAAAGGCACTGACTCTCCAAGTGGGGAGAGTGTTAGTAAAGCATCTGGAATGGCGAACCCGAGTACCAGAGGACGAATAATGAGATGCGTTTTAGAAACCTTGCCCGATCACACAGTGGACCATCCTCTGGGCTTCCCACGCATGTTTTAGCTGTAGGAAGAACCCCTTAAACCTGGAGAGTTGGGACCCATGGAATGGGTAGCATACAGTATTACTTCAAAGGGTCTGCATTTGCTCACTGAACCTCACCAATCCTCACAGCCCCAAGTGTCCAGCCTTATGTCTCACCCAGCTGTGGGTGTAGATGTGGTAAATCCAGGTTTCATCACAAGCCCTGAACGAATTATTTAAGAATTTCTCTCTCTTTCACTGTGTGTTTTGTTTTTGAAATTTATTTTTATAATGGGATTTAGCTGATTTTCACTGCTGTGTTTATGCATCTCTACACACACTTGATTCTCTTACGGAGACATATAAATACATAGATTTTAAGATTGTTACTAGTCAGATATATTCCTCTGCGGTGAATAGGGGGTGTTGAGTCCATTTCGTTGAGCAAGGAGTAGCTCTTGTCTATTCCATATTTGGCTTAAGGAACTTTATCTGTGCTCATTTCAATCTCTGGTTTTATGCAGCACCCCAACTCACCTTTCCCCTTAAGCAAGCATAAGTTGGTTTCTTAATTTGAGACCCTGTTCTGTTTTGGAATTCAGTTCCTGTGTAGCCACGTTTACATTCCGTGTATTAGTGATATCTTATGATGTTTCTTTTTCTGTGTGACTTATTTCAGTTAGAATCATCGTACCTGAATCCACTCATTGTGATGCTAAGGGCCTGATGACACAGATTTCATTGCTGAGTGATATTGCTTTGTAAGTAAATACCACAACTTCTTTATCCATTTTTCACTTTCTGCGATGTTGAACTTGTACTGTAAACGAGGTTCTTGTAAACAGAGCCATTCCAAACTTTGGGGTGGCTGTGTCTTTTTGATTTTAATTTCCCTAAGCTATAGGACCATAAGTGGAAGTGCCCTAGGCTCTGTTGCTTTGTTTTTTAGATGTTTCAGGAAACACCATACACTTCTCCCGAGTGTCTGTTGGCAATTTACATCCCGCCCATCAGCATAACAAGGCTCCCAGTTCTCCATGGCCTGTCCTGCCTTTCTGGATTTTACCCTTTTTTCAGATGGCCCTTTTGACGGGGGGAAGTGAGACTTCATTGTAGTGCAGATTTCCTTTGCAAGCTTGCTTGGTTGGCCAAAAAGGGCGTATGCGTTTTTTCCTGAATGTATTCAGGAAAAAACGCATACGCCCTTTTTGGCCAAGTGCATCATTGTGGACGTTCTGCCTCTTTTCCTATGCTTTCAATGCAATTCCAGTCTACCTCCTGAAATCGGTTTCCTGCAATTCTGCCCCGCTTTCAAGTCCTCTTGGCAGCCTTACTTCAGTATATTTTTGGACGATAGCTGTCATTTATAACTCTGCATGTTTGTGAATTACAGTGCCCCTGAGCTCCTTTCTTCAACTCGCTTTCTTTTGAGCTGGCCGCAACACCGCAGGATGGCTTCAGGCCCTAATCTGGTTCCGGCACGGCACGCTGAGCCTTTGGTTATTTGCTCTTCCTGGTGGGAAATGAGAGTTAAATTTGCCCGTCCAGACACCTCCAGCTAGTCTCTCATTGGTTCTCGCTATTCCTGTTCATCTTCCGCAGAAATTGCAAACTGGGCCAAACAGGAGGTTAAAGGGACTGACTCTCCAAGTCGGGAGAGTGTTAGTAAAGCGTCTGGAATGTTGCACCCGAGTACCAGGGTACGAAAACTGAGACATATTTGAACACGTCTCCCGATCACACGGTTGATCATACTCTGGGTTCCACATGCATGTTTTAGCTGAAGGAAGAATACCTTAAACCTGGAGAGTTGAGACCCGTGGAATGGGTACCATGCAATATGATTTCAAAGGGTCTTCATTTGCTCACCGAACCTCTCCAACCCTATCACTGCTGCGTTTATGCCGCTGTACACACGCTTGATTCTGTTTTGGAGACATAGCAATCCATAGGTTTTAAGATACTTCCTAGTCAGGTACATTCTTAGGCGTTTAATATGGGGTGTTGAGTCCATTTCGTTGAGCAAGGAGTAGCTCTTGTCTATTCCATATTTGGCTTAAGGAACTTTATCTGTGCTCATTTCAATCTCTGGTTTTATGCAGCACCCCAACTCACCTTTCCCCTTAAGCAAGCATAAGTTGGTTTTCTAAATTTGAGACCCTGTTCTGTTTTGGAATGCAGTTCCTGTGTAGCCAAGTTTACATTCCGTGTATTAGTGATATCTTATGATGTTTCTTTTTCTGTGTGACTTATTTCAGTTAGAATCATCGTACCTGAATCCACTCATTATGCTGCTACGGGCCTGATGACATAGATTTCATTGCTGAGTGATACTGCATTGTACGTAAGTACCACAAGTTCTTTATCCATTTTTCACTTTCTGTGATATTGAACTTGTACGGTAAACGAGGTTGTTGTAAACAGAGGCGTCCCAAACTTTGGGGTGGCTGTGTCTTTTTGATTTTAATTTCCCTAAGCTATAGGACCATAAGTGGAAGTGCCCTAGGCTCTGTTGCTTTGTTTTTTAGATGTTTCAGGAAACACCATACACTTCTCCCGAGTGTCTGTTGGCAATTTACATCCCGCCCATCAGCATAACAAGGCTCCCAGTTCTTCATGGCCTGTCCTGCCTTTCTGGATTTTACACTTTTTTCAGATGGCCCTTTTGACCGGGGGGAAGTGAGACTTCATTGTAGTGCAGATTTCCTTTGCAAGCTTGCGTGGTTGGCCAAAAAGGGCGTATGCGTTTTTTCCTGAATATATTCAGGAAAAAACGCATACGCCCTTTTTGGCCAAGTGCATCATTGTGGACGTTCTGCCTCTTTTCCTATGCTTTCAATGCAATTCCAGTCTACCTCCTGAAATCGGTTTCCTGCAATTCTGCCCCACTTTCAAGTTCTTGGCAGCCTTACTTCAGTATATTTTTGGACGATAGCTGTCATTTATAACTCTGCAGGTTTGTGCATTACAGTGCCCCTGAGCTCCTTTCTTCAACTCGCTTTCTTGTGACCTGGCCACAACACCGCAGGATGGCTTCAGGCCCTAATCTGGTTCCGGCACGGCACGCTGAGCCTTTGGTTAATTCCTCTTCCTGGTGGGAAATGAGAGTTAAATTTGCCCGTCCAGACACCTCCAGCTAGTCTCTCATTGGTTCTCGCTATTCCTGTTCATCTTCCGCAGAAATTGCAAACTGGGCCAAACAGGAGGTAAAAGGAACTGACTCTCCAAGTCGGGAGAGTGTTAGTAAAGCGTCTGGAATGTTGCACCCGAGTACCAGGGTACGAAAACTGAGACATATTTGAACACGTCTCCCGGTCACATGGTTGATCATGCTCTAGGTTCCACATGCATGTTTTAGCTGAAGGAACAATACCTTAAACCTGGGTAGTTGAAACCCGTGGAATGGGTACCATGCAATATGACTTCAAAGGGTCTTCATTTGCTCACCGAACCTCTCCAATCCTATCACTGCTGCGTTTATGCCCCTGTACACATGCTTGATTCTCTTTCGGAGACATAGCAATCCATAGGTTTTAAGATACTTACTAGTCAGGTACATTCTTAGGCGTTTAATATGCGGTGTTGAGTCCATTCCGTTGAGCAAGGAGTAGCTCTTGTCTATTCCGTATTTGGCTTAAGGAACTTTATCTGTGCTCATTTCAATCTCTGGTTTTATGCAGCACCCCAACTCACCTTTCCCCTTAAGCAAGCATAAGTTGGTTTTCTAAATTTGAGACTCTGTTCTGTTCTGTAATTCAGTTCCTGTGTAGCCATGTTTACATTCCATGTATTACTGATATCTTATGATGTTTCTTTTTCTGTGTTACTTATTTCAGTTAGAATCATCATACCTGAATCCACTCATTGTGCTGCTAAGGGCCTGATGACATAGATTTCATTGCTGAGTGATATTGCTTTGTAAGTAAATACCACAACTTCTTTATCCATTTTTCACTTTCTGCGATGTTGAACTTGTACTGTAAACGAGGTTCTTGTAAACAGAGCCGTTCCAAACTTTGGGGTGGCTGTGTCTTTTTGATTTTAATTTCCCTAAGCTATAGGACCATAAGTGGAAGTGCCCTAGGCTCTGTTGCTTTGTTTTTTAGATGTTTCAGGAAACACCATACACTTCTCCCGAGTGTCTGTTGGCAATTTACATCCCGCCCATCAGCATAACAAGGCTCCCAGTTCTCCATGGCCTGTCCTGCCTTTCTGGATTTTACACGTTTTTCAGATGGCCCTTTTGACCGGGGGGGAAGTGAGACTTCATTGTAGTGCAGATTTCCTCTGCAAGTTTGCTTGGTTGGCCAAAAAGGGCGTATGCGTTTTTTCCTGAATATATTCAGGAAAAAACGTATACGCCCTTTTTGGCCAAGTGCATCATTGTGGGCGTTCTGCCTCTTTTCCTATGCTTTCAATGCAATTCCAGTCTACCTCCTGAAATCGGTTTCCTGCAATTCTGCCCCGCTTTCAAGTCCTCTTGGCAGCCTTACTTCAGTATATTTTTGGACGATAGCTGTCATTTATAACTCTGCAGATTTGTGAATTACAGTGCCTCTGAGCTCCTTTCTTCAACTCGCTTTCTTTTGAGCTGGCCGCATCACCACAGGATGGCTTCAGGCCCTAATCTGGTTCCGGCACGGCACGCTGAGCCTCTGGTTAATTCGTCTTCCTGGTGGGAAATGAGAGTTAAATTTGCCCGTCCAGACACCTCCAGCTAGTCTCTCATTGGTTCTCGCTATTCCTGTTCATCTTCCGCAGAAATTGCAAACTGGGCCAAACAGGAGGTTAAAGGGACTGACTCTCCAAGTTGGGAGAGTGTTAGTAAAGTGTTTGGAATGTTGCACCCGAGTACCAGGGTACGAAAACTGAGACATATTTGAACACGTCTCCCGATCACACGGTTGATCATACTCTGGGTTCCACATGCATGTTTTAGCTGAAGGAAGAATACCTTAAACCTGGAGAGTTGAGACCCGTGGAATGGGTACCATGCAATATGACTTCAAAGGGTCTTCTTTTGCTCACCGAACCTCTCCAACCCTGTCACTGCTGCATTTATGCCCCTGTACACACGCTTGATTCTCTTTTGGAGACATAGCAATCCATAGGTTTTAAGATACTTCCTAGTCAGGTACATTCTTAGGCGTTTAATATGGGGTGTTCAGTCCATTTCGTTGAGCAAGGAGTAGCTCTTGTCTATTCCATATTTGGCTTAAGGAACTTTATCTGTGCTCATTTCAATCTCTGGTTTTATGCAGCACCCCAACTCACCTTTCCCCTTAAGCAAGCATAAGTTGGTTTTCTAAATTTGAGACCCTGTTCTGTTTTGGAATTCAGTTCCTGTGTAGCCAAGTTTACATTCCGTGTATTAGTGATATCTTATGATGTTTCTTTTTCTGTGTGACTTATTTCAGTTAGAATCATCGTACCTGAATCCACTCATTGTGCTGCTAAGGGCCTGATGACATAGATTTCATTGCTGAGTGATACTGCATTGTACGTAAGTACCACAAGTTCTTTATCCATTTTTCACTTTCTGTGATATTGAACTTGTACGGTAAACGAGGTTGTTGTAAACAGAGGCGTCCCAAACTTTGGGGTGGCTGTGTCTTTTTGATTTTAATTTCCCTAAGCTATAGGACCATAAGTGGAAGTGCCCTAGGCTCTGTTGCTTTGTTTTTTAGATGTTTCAGGAAACACCATACACTTCTCCCGAGTGTCTGTTGGCAATTTACATCCCACCCATCAGCATAACAAGGCTCCCAGTTCTCCATGGCCTGTCCTGCCTTTCTGGATTTTACACTTTTTTCAGATGGCCCTTTTGACCGGGGGGAAGTGAGACTTCATTGTAGTGCAGATTTCCTTTGCAAGCTTGCTTGGTTGGCCAAAAAGGGCGTATGCGTTTTTTCCTGAATATATTCAGGAAAAAACGCATACGCCCTTTTTGGCCAAGTGCATCATTGTGGACGTTCTGCCTCTTTTCCTATGCTTTCAATGCAATTCCAGTCTACCTCCTGAAATCGGTTTCCTGCAATTCTGCCCCGCTTTCAAGTCCTCTTGGCAGCCTTACTTCAGTATATTTTTGGACGATAGCTGTCATTTATAACTCTGCAGGTTTGTGAATTACAGTGCCCCTGAGCTCCTTTCTTCAACTCGCTTTCTTTTGAGCTGGCCGCAACACTGCAGGATGTCTTGAGGCCCTAATCTGGTTCCGGCACGGCACGCTGAGCCTTTGGTTAATTCCTCTTCCTGGTGGGAATTTAAATTTAAATTTTGCCTGAATATATTCAGGAAAAAACACATACGCCTTTTTGGCCAAGTGCATCATTGTCGAGGTTCTGACTCTCTTCATATGTTTTCAATGCAATTCCAGTCTACCTCCTGAAATCGGTTTCCTGCAATTCTGCCTTGCTTTCAATGTCTCTTCATAGCATTACCTGAATATATTTTTTGAAAATAGTTGGCCTTTATAACTCTGCAGGTTTTTGAATTGCAGTGGCCCTTAGCCCCACTTTTCAGCTCTTATTTTTGTGGTCTTGCCCCATAACCACAGGATTCCTTGAAATCCTATTTTTCTTCTGGGGCACCTTGCTGTGCCTTTGGTTAATTCTTCTTACTGATGTGAAATTAGAGTGACATGTGCCCATTGAAACCGCTACAGCTAGTTTCTCACTGGTTCCCCCTATTCCCATTGATCCTCTGCACTAACTGCAGACTGTGCGATACCAGAACTTAAAGGCATTGACTCCATGTGGGGATGTTGTTAGTAAAGCGGCTGGAATGTCGATCCGGAGCCCCAGGAGAGGAAAAATGAGGTGCGTTTTAGAAACCTTTCCTGATTATATGGTATACCAGTCGCTGGGTTTCCCAAGCATGGTTTAGCTGTAGGAAGATTCCCTTCAACCTGGAGTGTTGGGACCCTTGGACTGAGTAGCATGAAGTATTGCATTAAACTTTCGGCAGTTGCTCACCAAAGCTCACCAATCCTGTCAGCCCCAAGTGTCCAGCCTTATGTCTTATCCAGCTGTGGGTTTATATGTGGTCAATCCAGGTTGCATCACAGCCCCTGAGCGAATTTTGTAAGAATTTTTCTCTCTTTCATTGTTTCAGCGTTTTGTTTTTAAAATTTATTTCTATAATGGGGTTTAGCTCCTTTTCACTGCTGTGTTTGTGCCGCTCTGCACACACTTGATTCCCTTATGGAGATATATCAATACATGGGTTTTAAGATTCTTATTCCTCAGATATATTTCTCTGCGGTGTATAGGGTGTGTTGAGGCCTGTTCATTGAGCAAGGTGTAGATCTTGTCTAATACCTATTTGGTTTATTGAACGGTATCTGTGCTAATTTCAAACTCTGGTTTTATGCATCACCCCACCTCTCCTTTCCCCTTAAGCTGACATAAGTGTGTTTTCTAAATGTGAGACACTGTTCTGTTCTGTAATTCATTTCTTGTGCAGCCATATTTACCCTCCCTCTATAAGTGATATCTTATGATATGTTTCTTTTTCTGTTTGACTTATTTCAAGTAGTATTATCGGACCTAAATCCACTCTTTATCCTTCTACTAGCCTTATTACATTGATTTCATGGTGAAGAGATATTCCATTGTACATAAGTACCACATCTTCTTTATCCATTGTTCTCTTTCCTGGGATATTTAAGGTGTACTGAAGTTGAGGTTCTTGTAAACAGAGTAGCCCTAAACTGTGGTGTGCTTGTGTCTTGTTGATTTTTAGACTTCCCTAGATATACTCCCATGATTGGAAGTGTCCTATGCTCTGTAGCTCTGTTTTTTAGATGATTTAGGAACCACCATACACTTCTCCAGAGTGGCTCTCGGCAGTTCACACACTGCCCATCAGCGTATAAAGGCTCCCTGTTCTCCATGGCCTGTCCTGCATTTCTGGTTTTTACAATTTTTTAGGATGGCCCTTTTGACCGGTGGGAAGTGAGACTTCTTTGTTGTGCACATTTGCATTGCTTGCTTGCTTCATTGCCCATAAAGTGCGTATGCGTTTTTTCCTGGATATAATCAGGAAAAAACGCATACGCCCTTTTGGGCCAACTGCATCATTGTCGAAATTCTGCCGCTTTTCATGTGCGTTAAAGACGAGTCCAATCTATCTCTGTAAATCTGTTTCTTGCAATTCTGTCTTGCATTCAGATCCTCTTCTTTGCCTTACCTCAACATATTTTTGGACGTTAGTTTTCATTTATAACTCTGCAGGTTTGTGAATTGCAGTGACCCTGAGCTCCATTTTTTAAGTTGTTCTTTTGTGAGCTGGCCTCAAACCCGCAGGATTGCTTCAGGCCCTATTTTGGCTCCAGCGAGGTGGGCTGAGCCTTTCTTTAATTCTTATTCTTAATGGGAAATTAGAGTGATATGTGCCCGTCCAAACCCCTACAACTATTCTCTCATTGGTTCCCCCTCTTCCCGTTCATCCTCCTCACAATTTGCAAAATGTGTGAAACAGAAGTTTAAATGTGCTGATTCTCCAAGTGGGGAGATTCTAAGTAACGTGGCTGGAATGGTGAACAGGAGCACCAGGAGAGGATAAATGAGGTGCATTTTAGACACATCTCCCGATCACATGGTGTACAGTCCTCTGGGTTTTCCATGCATGTTTTAGCTGTAGGAAGATCCCTTGAACCTGCAGATTTGGGACCCATTGAATGGGTACCAGGTAGTATTACTTTAAAGGGTGTGCATTTCCTCACCCAACCTCACATTTCTCTTAGCGCAAACAGTTTCCAGCCTTATGTCTCATCCTGCTGTGGGTCTAGATGTGTTCAATCCATGTTGCATCACCGTCCCTGAGGAAAAGTTGTAAGAGGTTTTCTCTGTCTCTCTGTCGTTTATTTTTTTCAATTTATTACTATATTGGTTACAGCTGATTTTCAAAGCTCTGTTTCTTGCTGCTGTACATCCACTTGATTCATGTACAGAGAGTCATCAATAAATTCTTTTTCAGATTCTTACCAGTCGTATATATTCTTTTCCGGTGACTTGAGTGTGCTGAGTGCAGTTCTTTTAGCTACCGTGTAGGCCTTGTTGATTATCAGTTTGGTATTTGGAATGGTATCTTTGCTAATTTCAACCTCCTGGATGATGCCTCACCCCTCCCCACCTTTCCCGTTTAGCAGCCTTATGCGTGTTTTCTACATATTTGACTATGTTTTTGTTTTGTAACTTATTTCATGTGTAGCCATTTTGGATTCCACCTTTAAGTGATATCTTATGATATGTGTCTTTTTCTTTTTGAATTCTGTCACTTAGAATGATCATACGTAACTCCTCCGGAGTTGTTACAACTGGCCATATTTCATTGATTTCCAGGCTGAATAATATTCCACTCTACCTAAGTACCACATCTCTATCCATTTTTTCCCTCCAGAGACATTTAAGTTATATCCTAGTCGAGGATCTTTTAAACAGAGAGGGGGTAAACATTGGGGTGCCTGTGTCCTCTCGATTTTTGTTTTTCCCAGGATATACGCCCATGAGTGCAAGTGCCCTATGCTCTGTAGCTCATTTTTTAGATGCTTTAGTAAACACAATACACTTCTCCAGAATGGCCGTTGGCAATATACATTTCCACTATAAGTCTCACAGGGCTCCCTCTTCTCGTTGCCCTGTCCTGCATTTCTGTTGTTTACGCTTTATGAGGATGGCTCTTCTGACTGATGCGAAGTGATATCTTTTGTAGTATTGACTTCCAGTGCCCCCCTGTTTGGTTGGCTAAAAAAGTGTATGCCCTTTTCTTGAATATATACAGAAAAAAACGCATACACCCTTTTTGGCCAACTGCAATGTTGGCAATGTTCAGCTCCTTTTCTTGTGCTTAACGGCGAGTCCTTTCTACCTCCTCAAATCCCTTTCCTGCCATTCTCCCTTGCTTACAAGTCCTTTTCTCTGACTTTCCTCAAGACATTTTTCAGTGATGGATATTTTCAACTCTGCAGTTTTGTGAATTTTACTGCCCCTGAGTTCCATTGTTCAACTTGTGTTTATGGGAACTGGCCACAAAGCAGCGGGATTTCCTCAAGCCCTATACTGTTTCCATGGGCAACCCTAGCCTTTGGTCAATTCGTCTTCCTGATTGGAAATTAGAGTGACATGTGCCTGTCTGAACACCTAGGACTTGTCTCTCATTGCTCCTCATCCTTCCGCTTCATCCTCTGGACAAATTCCAAACTGTACGCAACAGGATGTTGACAGTGCTGACATCTCCAAGTGGGGAGACTGTTAGTAAAGACGCTGGAGGGGTGAACCCAAGCACCAGGAGATGAGGAGATGAGATGCCTTTTCCAAACTCTTCCCGATCAGACGGTATACCATCCTCTGGGTGTGACAGACCTGTTTTAGCAGTAGGAAGAGTCCCATTCATGTAAGGAGAACACCAGGGCTTTTTCAAAATCAGTGTCTCCCCGAAACCCAAACTGGGGAAGTTTTTAAGCTACGGCTACACATATGTTCATTAAGGGCCTTGGGAAGTAGGCAGAGTCCAAACTTTAGATGATTGAAGTCTTCAGGGTCAGAAGCACTCACCACCAGCTTCGCTTAGGCTACACTTTAACTGTCATTGATAGATGATGTCAATAAAAATATCTATTCTTTTTCAGATTATTTCCCCTTATAGGTTATTGCAAAATGTTGAGTGTAGTTCCCTGTGCTATACAGTAGTTCCTTGTTGATGATCTATTTTATACATAGCAGTGTGTATGTGTTAATTCCAAACTGTTAATTTATCCCTCCTCCCACCTTTCCCCTTTGGTAATAATAAATTATAAGATTTTATACTTCTCAGAAACGGGGGAGCTGAAAGAGAGGTATCATTTTCAATGGAAAAGCATTTAAAACAAGATTGAAGGTTTAACCAAGATTATTAGATGTACATCCTTGGAAAGAAATCACTTCGTTTCTCTAATATTGACCTGACAAATAAGACAAACCTTTTCACTGAACTTGCTTATAAAAAGTGATGGAAATATCAAATGGAAGTGTTAGAAACATCTTATTTTACCCGAGCCTTATACACTGTTCTATGTTAACTACAGTTTGGCTCACACATCTGTTCATTGAGGTTACAATAGTCTCAATTTCTGTTACTGATCCTCCAGAGTGGACCCCAACAAGTGTCCCCCTGCCCAGTGTCATTGGGGCCAACAGATCGAGACTGAGTTTGGTTCACAAGCAAAGGAAACTTTATATTTTGATCAGAGGATGGAGAGGTGAGAGCATGCACTACCCCGTGGGCTGTGGGCTGGGCTGCTGTGTAGAGATCCTGTCAGAGTCAGTGGGAGGGAGGGAGGCGGCAGAGCTCTCGAGGGCCGGGTTGGCTGTAGCTCAGGCTCTATATCGTGGAGTCTGCACTGGGCCCCAGGAGCTGAGGTGTCGACCCAGCCATTCTGCACTAGGAAATCTGGTCTGAAGTGCCGGGTGTGGAACCTCTGCATGCGGGACCCTAGGAGCACGTGAAATTAGACAAAGCACAAAGGATAAAAAAGGTTAGACTTGACTTTATTGCCCAGATTCTATTTTTATCTCCCAGGGATTTTTAATGGGCTTTGCTGGGGACAAACCCCTCCTCTGCCTTTTGTCCCGTTCCTCATTCTTGGAGTGCTGAGGGTGCAGACCCTTCTTCTGTAACTGCTGAGTGCTGAGTTGGGAGCCCTCATACCCTGGGGCGAGGGTCAGAGCTTCTCCCCAGCAGCCTCCCGGTGACGTTGATTGTCCCCAGGACCCCTGCCTCCCTGCTCGTCCACCTGAGCACCAGCATTGGAAGTGTTATAGATTCTAATGACCTTTAAGGGTCCAGGAAAGAGATGTGCAGAGACGCTGTGGGGGCCGGTTTCACCCCGCCCCACATTTGTTCGGCCACCTTAGGCTGACCGTTTCTGCCAGCCTAGATGTTCTGACCAGTAGTCTGCGCTTTCTTTAATTAGGCCCCTGAATTAACGTACAAACAGCACCAGGTGTCAGAGCCCTGCCCGCTCAACTCCCAGACAGTCCAGGGTCAGTGGTGATAAGGACCATGATGGCTACTGAGTCAACAGCCTTTTGAAGTAAACAGGAGTCCAGCCGATCTTATTGGCCACCATCATCACAGTGTCTGTAGGTTTTTCTATGGTGACAGTGTGGTATACTGTTCCCCCGCCAAGATTATTAGCTCCCCTCTGGGTGCAGTAAGTCCTGCAAGCAGTAGTCTACTCTTTTGGGACACACTCTTGTTGTTTTATGAGAGAAACTCCAGGTCAAGTGATGTTCACACGAGTCGTCATGGTGCCCTGTTGCCCCCGGTTATCTCTCTGGATGTTGGAGTTGGAGGGCCTCCTCACTCAAGGTCAGTGTGCCCACGGAGCGAACCCTGCAACTTCGGGGCATGGTTGGTGGTTAGGATCACCACGTGGGGTCCTTTTCCCTTAGGAGGGAGGTGGCCTTTTGGGCTGCTGATTTCCAGGTTTTTAGATACCGCCAGTATCTTGGCCAGATGTGGCAGTGGGCCAAGCCCCTTGGTGACCGTAGTTTATCCTACCTGGATGGCATTCTTGCATTGTTCCATTTCAAGTGGTCCCAGTTTTTGCACTAATTCTCCAATGGCGATTCACCTTTCACCGGGAATGTAAAGGTCAAAGGGTTTAGCTAAATTAGGGAGTTCCAGGGCAAGGGTCTGAATTGACTGCTCTTTCCATTCTTGAAAGGCCACTTCTGGATTCTATTCAAAAGGATCATCATCTTTTCCTTTCAGTGTTTCATATAGAGGCCCAGCTAGTAGACTGTAGTTAGGGATCCAGAAGCAGCAAACCCTGGCCTCCCCAGGAACCCCTAAGCTGTCTTCTAGTTTTAGAAAGGGGTAAGGCTGAAAATGGTTTCTTCCCTTTCCTGGGATGGGCTTCTCTGACCTTCTGTGAGAATGAAGCCCAGGCAGGTCACCGCAGTCTGTGATATTTGAGCTTTTTCTTGGACAACTTCTATCCTTTATTGGCTTGGTAGTTCAGAGGCCTCCTTAGTAGGGCTGGTGATCAGAATGTCGTCTGCATATTGAAGGAGGGTTTCCTTTTCCAGAGGTAGAACTTTTAGGTCTTTAGCTATGCTTTCCCCAAAGACGGTGTGGGAATTTTTGCACCCTTGGGGCCAGACGGCCCGGAAGTATTGTTTTAGTTGTATGTTGAGTCCTGCCACTCACAAGCCAAAATTTCTTGTGACTCTGGGACTAATGGAATACAAAAGAAGGCATCATTGAAGACTAATACAGAATACCATGTCCTGGTGGTTGGTAGAATGACCAGCAGGGTGTAGGAATTAGGAGCAGCTGGAGGTATATCCTCGGTGGCTTCACTGACTGTCCTGACATCCTTTACCAGGTCCCCAGCAGCCCATGGGGCTCTCGTGGTCAGACCAATCCCAGAATATGGAGCTCACCTGGGCAGGTACCCCACCCCCACCCCAGCCCATGGGGCTCTCGTGGTCAGGCCCCTCCCAGGATACAGAGCTACCCTTGCAGGTACCGTGGCAGGGCTGGGCACACAGGAACCGTGCACATAGCCCTCATTGCAGAGCACCCCCAGCTCACCTGTCGCTCAGAGCTGACACAGAGCACCTCAGAGCAGGACTTGAACTAACAAACAGCAGCTGCGACAGGTCTGTGACCCTGGGCATCACTCCGTGAGGCCTCCCTCCACCTGGTCTTCCAGAGACTTCCACTGCACCCGGGACACCAGGCCTCTATCTCCAACCACCACCCACCCCTCCTCTCCCTGACTCCTGGGTTCCTCTCATTAGGAGAGGGTTTTCTTGAAGTTGTCTCCCACTCATGGGCCAGATAAAATGATTAGAAAACAAGCCAAAGCTGCAGCCCCTTGTCTATCCTGACTCTCAGGAGCCCACACCTGTTCCTTGGACCTGGCCGGTTCAGCAAGTTCCATTTTCTGCAACTGTGAGCCCCTGAGGGGTGATGATTGGCTGACCTGGGCAGCCTTACCGTGCCGGCCAGCCCTCCCCAGGTGTGCCTGGGTTGAGATCAATATAAATACCACTCCAGGCAGCAAGAGCCCCTGCAGCCGTGCCTGACACCATTTTCTCTGCCCTGTCAGCAGTCTCGGGGCTGGGCTGGTGGGAGGGAGTGAGAGGCCACGGCTTTGTGGGTGGCCCAGTGTGAGTGGGGCTCTGCTGGACTTTCTGCAGCAGTTGCCAGGCTGCCACCTGCTAAAGAAGAGGATGTGTCACCCATACCTGCTGCTGGAGTTTCTCCCTGGGCAGAGGTGAGGAAGGAAAAAAGCAGTGGGGGCAGGGACAGGACGGGTATCTCAGGCAGGGAAATGGAAATCTTCCAGAAGAGCACCCAGGGCCAGGACCATCCTGGCTGGCCTGCAGGCACCAAGTCGGCCGGCATGCTGTCACTCGTGTGGCTCTATGGTCCTTCCTCTAGGCTTTCAAGTCCTTGTATATATTCAGGTGTTTTACCTGGGACGGGTGGGAATAGTTCAGCAGCAACTGGCCTGGGGCTCAGCTCACGTTTACTCACAGATGCCTCAGCACGGTGCCCCAGCTTTGCAATGAGGACGCTTGTTGCGTGGGGGCTGCTGGCTGAATGGGAGACGATTCCCCACCACTGACCAACTTCAGAATTGTTTACAACTGGAGCAAGTGCCCTGATACGGTTTTCCTCTGTGGAACTGGTGGGTTCTGTGTTTTTTTCTCTTTTCCGTTTTTGGTTCAAGGTAGATTTTATTCCTCTTTTTTGTATTTACAGATATAAGCATGGAAATAATTTATTCATATAAATACATGTATGTGCAGGGAATAATTGTTTTTTCTGTTTTATTTTTTAAATTTTATTTCTTTTTAATTTTGAATTTTTTTTATATTTTTATACAGCAGGTTCTTATTGGTTATCTATTTTATACATATAAATGTATACATGCCAATCCCAGTCTCTCAACTCCTCCCACCACCACCCCCCCAACAGCTTTCCCCCCTTGTTGTCCATACGTTTGTTGTCTACATCTGTTGCTCTATTTATGCCTTGCAAAATGGTTAATCTGTACAGTTTTTCTAGGTTCCACATATATGCATGAATATACAAGATTTGTTTTTCTCTTTCTTACTTACCTCACTCTGTATGACAGTCTCTAGATCCATCGACGTCTCTACAAATGACCCAATTTCATTCCTTTTCATGGCTTAGTAATATTCCATTTTATATATGTACCACAGCTTTATGCATTCGTCTGTCTGTGGGCATTTAGGTTGCTTCCATTACCTCGATATTGTAAATAGTGATGCAATGAACATTGCGGTGAATGACTCTTTTTGATTTATGGTTTTGTCTGGGTATATGTCCAGTACTGGGATTGCTGTATCATATGGTAATTCTATTGTTAGTTTCTTAAGAAATTCCATATTGTTCTCCATAATGACTGTATCAATTTATATTCCCAACAATAGTGGAAGAGGGTTCCTTTTCTCCACACCCTTTCCAGCATTTTTTGTTTGTAGATTTTCAATGATGCCTATTCTACCAGGTGTGAGGTGATACCTCATTGTTGAATCCATTTCGTTGAGCAAGGGGTAGCTCTTGTCTATTACATATTTGGCTTAAGGAACTTTATCTGTGCTAATTTCAAACTCTGCTTTTATGCAGCACCCCAACTCACCTTCCCCCTTAAGCAGGCATAAGTTGGTTTTCAAAATTTGAGACCCTGTTCTGTTTTGTAATTCAGTTCATGTGTAGCCAAGTTCACATTCCGTGTATTAGTGATACCTTATGATGTTTCTTTTTCTGTGTGACTTATTTCACTTAGAATCATCGTGCCTCAATCTACTCATTATGCTGGTACGGGCCTGGTGACAAAGATTTCATTGCTAAGTGATATTGCATTGTACGTAAATAGCACAACTTCTTTAACCATTTTTCACTTTCTGCGATATTGAACTTGTACTGTAAATGAGGTTATTATAAACAGAGCCGTCCCAAACTTTGGGGTGGCTGTGTCTTTTTGATTTTAAATTCCCTAAGCTATAGGACCATAAGTGGAAGTGCCCTTGGCTCTGTTGCTTTGTTTTTTAGATGTTTCAGGAAACACCATGCACTTCTCCCGAGTGTCTGTTGGCAATGTACATCCCGCCCATCAGCATAACAAGGTTCCCAGTTCTCCATGGCCTGTCCTGCCTTTCTGGATTTTACACTTTTTTCAGATGGCCCTTTTGACCGTGGGGAAGTGAGACTTCATTGTAGTGCAGATTTCCTTTGTAAGCTTGCTTGGTTGGCCAAAAAGGGCGTATGCGTTTTTTCCTGAATATATTCAGGAAAAAAACGCATACGCCCTTATTGGCCAAGTGCATCATTGTGGACGTTCTGCCTCTTTTCCTATGCTTCAATGCAATTCCAGTCTACCTCCTGAAATCGGTTTCCTGCAATTCTGCCCCACTTTCAAGTCCTCTTGGCAGCCTTACTTCAGTATATTTTTGGACGATAGCTGTCATTTATAACTCTGCAGGTTTGTGAATTACAGTGCCCCTGAGCTCCTTTCTTCAACTCGCTTTCTTGTGAGCTGGCCACAACACCGCAGGATGGCTTCAGGCCCTAATCTGGTTCCGGCATGGCATGCTGAGCCTTTGGTTAATTCCTTTCCTGGTGGGAAATTAAAGTTAAATTTGCCCGTCCAGACACCTCCAGCTAGTCTCTCATTGGTTCTCGCTATTCCTGTTCATCTTCCGCAGAAATTGCAAACTGGGCCAAACAGGAGATTAAAGGCACTGACTCTCCAAGTCGGGAGAGTGTTATTAAAGCATCTGGAATGTTGCACCCGAGTACCAGGGGACCAAAACTGAGACATATTTGAACATGTCTCCCGATCACATGGTTGATCATACTCTGGGTTCCACATGCATGATTTAGCTGAAGGAATAATACCTTAATCCTGGAGAATTGAGACCCGTGGAATGGTTACCATGCAATATGAATTCAAAGGGTCTTCATTTGCTCACCGAACCTCTCCAATCCTATCACTGCTGCGTTTATGCCCCTGTACACACGCTTGATTCTCTTTTGGAGACATAGCAATCCATAGGTTTTAAGATACTTACTAGTCAGGTACATTCTTAGGCGTTTAATATGGGGTGTTGAGTCCATTTCGTTGAGCAAGGAGTAGCTCTTGTCTATTCCATATTTGGCCTAAGGAACTTTATCTGTGCTCATTTCAATCTCTGGTTTTATGCAGCACCCCAACTCACCTTTCCCCTTAAGCAAGCATAAGTTGGTTTTCTAAATTTGAGACCCTGTTCTGTTTTGGAATTCAATTTCTGTGTAGCCAAGTTTACATTCCGTGTATTAGTGATATCTTATGATGTTTCTTTTTCTGTGTGACTTATTTCAGTTAGAATCATCGTACCTGAATCCACTCATTATGCTGCTACGGGCCTGATGACATAGATTTCATTGCTGAGTGATACTGCATTGTACGTAAGTACCACAAGTTCTTTATCCATTTTTCACTTTCTGTGATATTGAACTTGTACGGTAAACGAGGTTCTTGTAAACAGAGGCGTCCCAAACTTTGGGGTGGCTGTGTCTTTTTGATTTTAATTTCCCTAAGCTATAGGACCATAAGTGGAAGTGCCCTAGGCTCTGTTGCTTTGTTTTTTAGATGTTTCAGGAAACACCATACACTTCTCCCAAGTGTCTGTTGGCAATTTACATCCCGCCCATCAGCATAACAAGGCTCCCAGTTCTCCATGGCCTGTCCTGCCTTTCTGGATTTTACACTTTTTTCAGATGGCCCTTTTGACCGTGGGGAAGTGAGACTTCATTGTAGTGCAGATTTCCTTTGCAAGCTTGCTTGGTTGGCCAAAAAGGGCGTATGCGTTTTTTCCTGAATATATTCAGGAAAAAACGCATACGCCCTTTTTGGCCAAGTGCATCATTGTGGATGTTCTGCCTCTTTTCCTATGCTTTCAATGCAATTCCAGTCTACCTCCTGAAATCGGTTTCCTGCAATTCTGCCCCGCTTTCAAGTCCTCTTGGCAGCCTTACTTCAGTATATTTTTGGACGATAGCTGTCATTTATAACTCTGCAGGTTTGTGAATTACCGTGCCCCTGAGCTCCTTTCTTCCACTCGCTTTCTTGTGAGCTGGCCGCAACACCGCAGGATGGCTTCAGGCCCTAATCTGGTTCCGGCTCGGCATGCTGAGCCTTTGGTTAATTCCTCTTCCTGGTGGGAAATGAGAGTTAAATTTGCCCGTCCAGACACCTCCAGCTAGTCTCTCATTGGTTCTCGCTATTCCTGTTCATCTTCCGCAGAAATTGCAAACTGGGCCAAACAGGAGGTTAAAGGGACTGACTCTCCAAGTGGGGAGAGTGTTAGTAAAGCGTCTGGAATGTTGCACCCGAGTACCAGGGGAGGAAAACTGAGACATATTTGAACACGTCTCCCGTTCACATGGTTGATCATACTCTGGGTTCCACATGCATATTTTAGCTGAAGGAAGAATACCTTAAACCTGGAAAGTTGAGACCCGTGGAATGGGTACCATGCAATATGACTTCAAAGGGTCTTCATTTGCTCACCGAACCTCTCCAATCCTATCACTGCTGCGTTTATGCCCCTGTACACACGCTTGATTCTCTTATGGAGACATAGCAATCCATAGGTTTTAAGATACTTACTAGTCAGGTACATTCTTAGGCGTTTAATATGGGGTGTTGAGTCCATTTCGTTGAGCAAGGAGTAGCTCTTGTCTATTCCATATTTGGCTTAAGGAACTTTATCTGTGCTCATTTCAATCTCTGGTTTTATGCAGCACCCCAACTCACCTTTCCCCTTAAGCAAGCATAAGTTGGTTTTCTAAATTTGAGACCCTGTTCTGTTTTGGAATTCAGTTCCTGTGTAGCCAAGTTTACATTCCGTGTATTAGTGATATCTTATGATGTTTCTTTTTCTGTGTGACTTATTTCAGTTAGAATCATCGTACCTGAATCCACTCATTGTGCTGCTAAGGGCCTGATGACATAGATTTCATTGCTGAGTGATATTGCTTTGTAAGTAAATACCACAACTTCTTTATCCATTTTTCACTTTCTGCGATGTTGAACTTGTACTGTAAACGAGGTTCTTGTAAACAGAGCCGTTCTAAAATTGGGGTGGCTGTGTCTTTTTGATTTTAATTTCCCTAAGCTATAGGACCATAAGTGGAAGTGCCCTTGGCTCTGTTGCTTTGTTTTTTAGATGTTTCAGGAAACACCATACACTTCTCCCCAGTGTCTGATGGCAATTTACATCCCGCCCATCAGCATAACAAGGCTCCCAGTTCTCCATGGCCTGTCCTACATTTCTGGATTTTACACTTTTTTCAGATGACCCTTTTGACCGGGGGGAAGTGAGACTTCATTGTAGTGCAGATTTCCTTTGCCAGCTTTCTTGGTTTGCCAAAAAGGGCGGATGCGTTTTTTCCTGAACATATTCAGGAAAAAACGCATACGCCCTTTTTGGCCAAGTGCATCATTGTGGACGTTCTGCCTCTTTTCCTATGCTTTCAATGCAATTCCAGTCTACCTCCTGAAATCGGTTTCCTGCAATTCTGCCCCGCTTTCAAGTCCTCTTGGCAGCCTTACTTCAGTATATTTTTCGATGATAGCTGTCATTTATAACTCTGCAGGTTTGTGAATTACAGTGCCCCTGAGCTCCTTTCTTCAACTCGCTTTCTTGTGAGCTGGCCACAACACCGCAGGATGGCTTCAGGCCCTAATCTGGTTTCGGCACGGCACGCTGAGCCTTTGGTTAATTCCTCTTCCTGGTGGGAAATGAGAGTTAAATTTGCCCGTCCAGACACCTCCAGCTAGTCTCTCATTGGTTCTCGCTCTTCCTGTTCATCTTCCGCAGAAATTGCAAACTGGGCCAAACAGGAGGTTAAAGGAACAGACTCTCCAAGTCGGGAAAGTGTAAGTAAAGCGTCTGGAATGTTGCACCCGAGTACCAGGGGAGGAAAACTGAGACATATTTGAACACGGTTCCCGTTCATACAGTTGATCATACTCTGGGTTCCACATGCATGTTTTAGCTGAAGGAAGAATACCTTAAACCTGGAGAGTTGAGTCCCGTGGAATGGGTACCATGCAATATGACTTCAAAGGGTCTTCATTTGCTCACCGAACCTCTCCAATCCTATCACTGCTGCGTTTATGCCCCTGTACACACGCTTGATTCTCTTTTGGAGACATAGCAATCCATAGGTTTTAAGATACTTACTAGTCAGGTACATTCTTAGGCGTTTAATATGTGGTGTTGAGTCCATATCGTTGAGCAAGGAGTAGCTCTTGTCTATTCCATATTTGGCTTAAGGAACTTTATCTGTGCTCATTTCAATCTCTGGTTTTATGCAGCACCCCAACTCACCTTTCCCCTTAAGCAAGCATAAGTTGGTTTTCTAAATTTGAGACCCTGTTCTGTTTTGGAATTCAGTTTCTGTGTAGTCAAGTTTACATTCCATATATTAGTGATATCTTATGATGTTTCTTTTTCTGTGTGACTTATTTCAGTTAGAATCATCGTACCTGAATCCACTCATCATGCTGCTACGGGCCTGATGACAAAGATTTCATTGCTGAGTGATACTGCATTGTACGTAAGTACCACAAGTTCTTTATCCATTTTTCACTTTCTGTGATATTGAACTTGTATGGTAAACGAGGTTCTTGTAAACAGAGGCGTCCCAAACTTTGGGGTGGCTGTGTCTTTTTGATTTTAATTTCCCTAAGCTATAGGACCATAAGTGGAAGTGCCCTAGGCTCTGTTGCTTTGTTTTTTAGATGTTTCAGGAAACACCATAAACTTCTCCCCAGTGTCTGTTGGCAATTTACATCCCGCCCATCAGCATAACAAGGCTCCCAGTTCTCCATGGCCTGTCCTGCCTTTCTGGATTTTACACTTTTTTCAGATGGCCCCTTTGAGCGGGGGGAAGTGAGACTTCATTGTAGTGCAGATTTCCTTTGCAAGCTTGCTTGGTTGGCCAAAAAGGGCGTATGCGTTTTTTCCTGAATATATTCAGGAAAAAACGCATACGCCCTTTTTGGCCAAGTGCATCATTGTGGACGTTCTGCCTCTTTTCCTATGCTTTCAATGCAATTCCAGTCTACCTCCTGAAATAGGTTTCCTGCAATTCTGCCCCGTTTTCAAGTCCTCTTGGCAGCTTTACTTCAGTATACTTTTGGACGATAGCTGTCATTTATAACTCTGCAGGTTTGTGAATTACAGTGACCCTGAGCTCCTTTCTTCAACTCGCTTTCTTGTGAGCTGGCCGCAACACCACAGGATGGCTTCAGGCCCTAATCTGGTTCCGGCACGGCACGCTGAGCCTTTGGTTAATTCCTCTTCCTGGTGGGAAATGAGAGTTAAATTTGCCCGTCCAGACACCTCCAGCTAGTCTCTCATTGGTTCTCGCTATTCCTGTTCATCTTCCGCAGAAATTGCAAACTGGGCCAAACAGGAGGTTAAAGGGACTGACTCCCCAAGTCGGTAGAGTGTTAGTAAAGCGTCTGGAATGTTGCACCCGAGTACCAGGGGAGGAAAACTGAGACATATTTGAATACGTCTCCCGATCACATGGTTGATCATACTCTGGGTTCCACATGCATGTTTTAGCTGAAGGAAGAATACCTTAAACCAGGGTAGTTGGAACCCGTGGAATGGGTACCATGCAATATGACTTCAAAGGGTCTTCATTTGCTCACCGAACCTCTCCAATCCTATCACTGCTGCGTTTATGCCCCTGTACACATGCTTGATTCTCTTTTGGAGACATAGCAATCCATAGGTTTTAAGATACTTACTAGTCAGGTACATTCTTAGGCGTTTAATATGCGGTTTTGAGTCCATTTCGTTGAGCAAGGAGTAGCTCTTGTCTATTCCATATTTGGCTTAAGGAACTTTATCTGTGCTCATTTCAATCTCTGGTTTTATGCAGCACCCCAACTCACGTTTACCCTTAAGCAAGCATAAGTTGGTTTTCTAAATTTGAGACCCTCTTCTGTTCTGTAATTCAGTTCCTGTGTAGCCAAGTTTACATTCCGTGTATTAGTGATATCTTATGATGTTTCTTTTTCTGTGTGACTTATTTCAGTTAGAATCATCGTACCTGAATCCACTCATTGTGCTGCTAAGGGCCTGATGACATAGATTTCATTGCTGAGTGATATTGCTTTGTAAGTAAATACCACAACTTCTTTATCCATTTTTCACTTTCTGCGATGTTGAACTTGTACTGTAAACGAGGTTCTTGTAAACAGAGCCGTTCCAAACTTTGGGGTGGCTGTGTCTTTTTGATTTTAATTTCCCTAAGCTATAGGACCATAAGTGGAAGTGCCCTAGGCTCTGTTGCTTTGTTTTTTAGATGTTTCAGGAAACACCATACACTTCTCCCGAGTGTCTGTTGGCAATTTACATCCCGCCCATCAGCATAACAAGGCTCCCAGTTCTCCATGGCCTGTCCTGCCTTTCTGGATTTTACACTTTTTTCAGATGGCCCTTTTGACCGGGGGGAATTGAGACTTCATTGTAGTGCAGATTTCATTTGCCAGTTTGCTTGGTTGGCCAAAAAGGGCGTATGCGTTTTTTCCTGAATATATTCAGGAAAAAACGCATACGCCCTTTATGGCCAAGTGCATCATTGTGGACGTTTTGCCTCTTTTCCTATGCTTTCAATGCAATTCCAGTCTACCTCCTGAAATCGGTTTCCTGCAATTCTGCCCCGCTTTCAAGTCCTCTTGGCAGCCTTACTTCAGTCTATTTTTGGACGATAGCTGTCATTTATAACTCTGCAGGTTTGTGAATTACAGTGCCCCTGAGCTCCTTTCTTCAACTCGCTTTCTTGTGAGCTGGCCACAACACCGCAGGATGGCTTCAGGCCCTAATCTGGTTCCTGCGCGGCACGCTGAGCCTTTGGTTATTTCCTCCTTCTGGTGTGAAATGAGAGTTAAATTTGCCCGTCCAGACACCTCCAGCTAGTCTCTCATTGGTTCTCGCTATTCCTGTTCATCTTCCGCAGAAATTGCAAACTGGGCCAAACAGGAGGTTAAAGGCGCTGACTCTCCAAGTGGGGAGAGTGTTAGTAAAGCGTCTGGAATGTTGCACCCGAGTACCAGGGTACGAAAACTGAGACATATTTGAACACGTCTCCCGATCACATGGTTGATCATACTCTGGGTTCCACATGTATGTTTTAGCTGAAGGAAGAATACCTTAAACCTGGAGAGTTGAGACCCGTGGAATGGGTACCATGCAATATGAATTCAAAGGGTCTTCATTTGCTCACCGAACCTCTCCAATCCTATCACTGCTGCGTTTATGCCCCTGTACACATGCTTGATTCTCTTTTGGAGACATAGTAATCCATAGGTTTTAAGATACTTACTAGTCAGGTACATTCTTAGGCGTTTAATATGGGGTGTTGAGTCCATTTCGTTGAGCAAGGAGTGGCTCTTGTCTATTCCATATTTGGCTTAAGGAACTTTATCTGTGCTCATTTCAATCTCTGGTTTTATGCAGCACCCCAACTCACCTTTCCCCTTAAGCAAGCATAAGTTGGTTTTCTAAATTTGAGACCCTGTTCTGTTTTGGATTTCAGTTCCTGTGTAGCCAAGTTTACATTCCGTGTATTAGTGATATCTTATGATGTTTCTTTTTCTGTGTGACTTATTTCAGTTAGAATCATCGTACCTGAATCCACTCATTATGCTGCTACGGGCCTGATGACATAGATTTCATTGCTGAGTGATACTGCATTGTACGTAAGTACCACAAGTTCTTTATCCATTTTTTACTTTCTGTGATACTGAATTTGTACGGTAAACGAGGTTCTTGTAAACAGAGACGTCCCAAACTTTGGGGTGGCTGTGTCTTTTTGATTTTAATTTCCCTAAGCTATAGGACCATAAGTGGAAGTGCCCTAGGCTCTGTTGCTTTGTTTTTTAGATGTTTCAGGAAACACCATACACTTCTCCCGAGTGTCTGTTGGCAATTTACATCCCGCCCATCAGCATAACAAGGCTCCCAGTTCTCCATGGCCTGTCCTGCCTTTCTGGATTTTACACTTTTTTCAGATGGCCCTTTTGACCGGGGGGAAGTGAGACTTCATTGTAGTGCAGATTTCCTTTGCAAACTTGCTTGGTTGTCCAAAAAGGGCGTATGCGTTTTTTCCTGAATATATTCAGGAAAAAACGCATATGCCCTTTTTGGCCAAGTGCATCTTTGTGGACGTTCTGTCTCTTTTCCTATGCTTTCAATGCAATTCCAGTATACCTCCTGAAATGGGTTTCCTGCAATTCTGCCCCACTTTCAAGTCCTCTTGGCAGCCTTACTTCAGTATATTTTTGGACGATAGCTGTCATTTATAACTCAGCAGGTTTGTGAATTACAGTGCCCCTCAGCTCCTTTCTTCAACTCGCTTTCTTGTGACCTGGCCGCAACACCGCAGGATAGCTTCAGGCCCTAATCTGGTTCCCGCACGGCACGCTGAGCCTTTGGTTATTTCCTCTTCCTGGTGGGAAATGAGAGTTAAATTTGCCCGTCCAGACACCTCCAGCTAGTCTCTCATTGGTTCTCGCTATTCCTGTTCATCTTCCGCAGAAATTGCAAACTGGGCCAAACAGGAGGTTAAAGGCGCTGACTCTCCAAGTGGGGAGAGTGTTAGTAAAGCGTCTGGAATGTTGCACCCGAGTACCAGGGTACGAAAACTGAGACATATTTGAACACGTCTCCCGATCACATGGTTGATCATACTCTGGGTTCCACATGCATGTTTTAGCTGAAGGAAGAATACCTTAAACCTGGAGAGTTGAGACCCGTGGAATGGGTACCATGCAATATGACTTCAAAGGGTCTTCATTTGCTCACCGAACCTCTCCAATCCTATCACTGCTGCGTTTATGCCCCTGTACACATGCTTGATTCTCTTTTGGAGACATAGTAATCCATAGGTTTTAAGATACTTACTAGTCAGGTACATTCTTAGGCGTTTAATATGGGGTGTTGAGTCCATTTCGTAGAGCAAGGAGTAGCTCTTGTCTATTCCATATTTGGCTTAAGGAACTTTATCTGTGCTCATTTCAATCTCTGGTTTTATGCAGCACCCCAACTCACCTTTCCCCTTAAGCAAGCATAAGTTGGTTTTCTAAATTTGAGACCCTGTTCTGTTTTGGAATTCAGTCCCTGTGTAGCCAAGTTTACATTCCGTGTATTAGTGATATCTTATGATGTTTCTTTTTCTGTGTGACTTATTTCAGTTAGAATCATCGTACCTGAATCCACTCATTATGCTGCTACGGGCCTGATGACATAGATTTCATTGCTGAGTGATACTGCATTGTACGTAAGTACCACAAGTTCTTTATCCATTTTTCACTTTCTGTGATACTGAATTTGTACGGTAAACGAGGTTCTTATAAACAGAGACGTCCCAAACTTTGGGATGGCTGTGTCTTTTTGATTTTAATTTCCCTAAGCTATAGGACCATAAGTGGAAGTGCCCTAGGCTCTGTTGCTTTGTTTTTTAGATGTTTCAGGAAACACCATACACTTCTCCCGAGTGTCTGTTGGCAATTTACATCCCGCCCATCAGCATAACAAGGCTCCCAGTTCTCCATGGCCTGTCCTGCCTTTCTGGATTTTACACTTTTTTCAGATGGCCCTTTTGACCGGGGGGAAGTGAGACTTCATTGTAGTGCAGATTTCCTTTGCAAGCTTGCTTGGTTGGCCAAAAAGGGCGTATGCGTTTTTTCCTGAATATATTCAGGAAAAAACGCATACGCCCTTTTTGGCCAAGTGCATCATTGTGACGTGCTGCCTCTTTTCCTATGCTTTCAATGCAATTCCAGTCTACCTCCTGAAATCGGTTTCCTGCAATTCTGCCCCGCTTTCAAGTCCTCTTGGCAGCCTTCCTTCAGTATATTTTTGGACGATAGCTGTCATTTATAACTCTGCAGGTTTGTGAATTACAGTGCCCCTGAGCTCCTTTCTTCAACTCGCTTTCTTGTGAGCTGGCCGCAACACCGCAGGATGGCTTCAGGCCCTAATCTGGTTCCCGCACGGCACGCTGAGCCTTTGGTTATTTCCTCTTCCTGGTGGGAAATGAGAGTTAAATTTGCCCGTGCAGACACCTCCAGCTAGTCTCTCATTGGTTCTCCCTATTCCTGTTCATCTTCCGCAGAAATTGCAAACTGGGCCAAACAGGAGGTTAAAGGCGCTGACTCTCCAAGTGGGGAGAGTGTTAGTAAAGCGTCTGGAATGTTGCACCCGAGTACCAGGGTACGAAAACTGAGACATATTTGAACATGTCTCCCGATCACATGGTTGATCATACTCTGGGTTCCACATGCATGTTTTAGCTGAAGGAAGAATACCTTAAACCTGGAGAGTTGAGACCCGTGGAATGGGTACCATGCAATATGACTTCAAAGGGTCTTCATTTGCTCACCGAACCTCTCCAATCCTATCACTGCTGCGTTTATGCTCCTGTACACATGCTTGATTCTCTTTTGGAGACATAGTAATCCATAGGTTTTAAGATACTTACTAGTCAGGTACATTCTTAGGCGTTTAATATGGGGTGTTGAGTCCATTTCGTTGAGCAAGGAGTAGCTCTTGTCTATTCCATATTTGGCTTAAGGAACTTTATCTGTGCTCATTTCAATTTCTGGTTTTATGCAGCACCCCAACTCACCTTTCCCCTTAAGCAAGCATAAGTTGGTTTTCTAAATTTGAGACCCTTTTCTGTTTTGGAATTCAGTTCCTGTGTAGCCAAGTTTACATTCCGTGTATTAGTGATATCTTATGATGTTTCTTTTTCTGTGTGACTTATTTCAGTTAGAATCATCGTACCTGAATCCACTCATTATACTGCTATGGGCCTGATGACATAGATTTCATTGCTCAGTGATACTGCATTGTACGTAAGTACCACAAGTTCTTTATCCATTTTTCACTTTCTGTGATACTGAATTTGTACAGTAAACGAGGTTCTTGTAAACAGAGACGTCCCAATTTTTGGGGTGGCTGTGTCTTTTTGATTTTAATTTCCCTAAGCTATAGGACCATAAGTGGAAGTGCCCTAGGTTCTCTTGCTTTGTTTTTTAGATGTTTCAGGAAACACCATACACTTCTCCCGAGTGTCTGTTGGCAATTTACATCCCGCCCATCAGCATAACAAGGCTCCCAGTTCTCCATGGCCTGTCCTGCCTTTCTGGATTTTACACTTTTTTCAGATGGCCCTTTTGACCGGGGGGAAGTGAGACTTCATTGTAGTGCAGATTTCCTTTGCAAGCTTGCTTGGTCGGCCAAAAAGGGCGTATGCGGTTTTTTCCTGAATATATTCAGGAAAAAACGCATATGCCCTTTTTGGCCAAGTGCATCATTGTGGACGTTCTGCCTCTTTTCCTATGCTTTCAATGCAATTCCAGTCTACCTCCTGAAATCGGTTTCCTGCAATTCTGCCCCGCTTTCAAGTCCTCTTGGCAGCCTTACTTCAGTATATTTTTGGACGATAGCTGTCATTTATAACTCTGCAGGTTTGTGAATTACAGTGCCCCTGAGCTCCTTTCTTCAACTCGCTTTCTTCTGAGCTGGCCGCAACACCGCAGGATGGCTTCAGACCCTAATCTGTTTCCCGAACGACATGCTGAGCCTTTGGTTATTTCCTCTTCCTGGTGGGAAATGAGAGTTAAATTTGCCCGTCCAGACACCTCCAGCTAGTCTCTCATTGGTTCTCCCTATTCCTGTACATCTTCTGCAGAAATTGCAAACTGGGCCAAACAGGAGGTTAAAGGGACTGACTCTCCAAGTCGGGAGAGTGTTAGTAAAGCGTCTGGAATGTTGCACCCGAGTACCAGGTGACGAAAACTGAGACATATTTGAACATGTCTCCCGATCACATGGTTGATCATACTCTAGGTTCCACATGCATGTTTTAGCTGAAGGAAGAATACCTTAAACCTGGATAGTTGAAACCCGTGGAATGGGTACCATGCAATACGACTTCAAAGGGTCTTCATTTGCTCACCGAACCTCTCCAATCCTATCACTGCTGCGTTTATGCCCCTGTACACATGCTTGATTCTCTTTCGGAGACATAGCAATCCATAGGTTTTAACATACTTACTAGTGAGGTACATTCTTAGGCATTTAATATGCGGTGTTGAGTCCATTTCGTTGAGCAAGGAGTAGCTCTTGTCTATTCCATATTTGGCTTAAGGAACTTTATCTGTGCTCATTTCAATCTCTGGTTTTATGCAGCACCCCAACTCACCTTTCCCCTTAAGCAAGCATAAGTTGGTTTTCTAAATTTGAGACCCTGTTTTGTTCTGTAATTCAGATCCTGTGTAGCCATGTTTACATTCCGTGTATTACTGATATCTTATGATGTTTCTTTTTCTGTGTGACTTATTTCAGTTAGAATCATCGTACCTGAATCCACTCATTGTGCTGCTAAGGGCCTGATGACATAGATTTCATTGCTGAGTGATACTGCATTGTACGTATGCACCACATGTTCTTTATCCATTTTTCACTTTCTGTGATATTGAACTTGTATGGTAAACGAGGTTCTTGTAAACAGAGGCGTCCCAAACTTTGGGGTGGCTGTGTCTTTTTGATTTTAATTTCCCTAAGGTATAGGACCATAAGTGGAAGTGCCCTAGGCTCTGTTGCTTTGTTTTTTAGATGTTTCAAGAAACACCATACACTTCTCCCGAGTGTCTGTTGGCAATTTACATCCCGCCCATCAGCATAACAATGCTCCCAGTTCTCCATGGCCTGTCCTGCCTTTCTGGATTTTACACTTTTTTCAGATGACCCTTTTGACCGGGGGGAAGTGAGACTTCATTGTAGTGCAGATTTCCTTTGCAAGCTTGCTTGGTTGGCCAAAAAGGGCGTATGCGTTTTTTCCTGAATATATTCAGGAAAAAACGCATACGCCCTTTTTGGCCAAGTGCATCATTGTGGACGTTCTGCCTCTTTTCCTATGCTTTCAATGCAATTCCAGTCTACCTCCTGAAATCGGTTTCCTGCAATTCTGCCCCGCTTTCAAGTCCTCTTGGCAGCCTTACTTCAGTATATTTTTGGACGATAGCTGTCATTTATAACTCTGCAGGTTTGTGCATTACAGTGCCCCTGAGCTCCTTTCTTCAACTCGCTTTCTTTTGAGCTGGCCGCAACACCGCAGGATGGCTTCAGGCCCTAATTTGGTTCCGGCACGGCACGCTGAGCCTTTGGTGAATTCCTCTTCCTGGTGGGAAATGAGAGTTAAATTTGCCCGTCCAGACACCTCCAGCTAGTCTCTCATTGGTTCTCGCTATTCCTGTTCATCTTCCGCAGAAATTGCAAACTGGGCCAAACAGGAGTTTAAAGGCGCTGACTCTCCAAGTCGGGAGAGTGTTAGTAAAGCGTCTGGAATTTTGAACCCGAGTACCAGGGTACGAAAACTGAGACATATTTGAACACGTCTCCCGATCACATGGTTGATCATACTCTAGGTTCCACATGCATGTTTTAGCTGAAGGAAGAATACCTTAAACCTGGGTAGTTGAAACCCGTGGAATGGGTACCATGCAATATGACTTCAAAGGGTCTTCATTTCCTCACCGAACCTCTCCAGTCCTATCACTGCTGCGTTTATGCCCCTGTAAACATGCTTGATTCTCTTTCGGAGACATAGCAATCCATAGGTTTTAAGATACTTACTAGTCAGGTACATTCTTAGGCGTTTAATATGCGGTGTTGAGTCCATTTCGTTGAGCAAGGAGTAGCTCTTGTCTATTCCATATTTGGCTTAAGGAACTTTATCTGTGCTCATTTCGACCTCTGGTTTTATGCAGCACCCCAACTCACCTTTACCCTTAAGCAAGCATAAGTTGGTTTTCTAAATTTGAGACCCTGTTCTGTTCTGTAATTCAGTTCCTGTGTAGCCAAGTTTACATTCTGTGTATTACTGATATCTTATGATGTTTCTTTTTCTGTGTGACTTATTTCAGTTAGAATCATCATACCTGAATCCACTCATTGTGCTGCTAAGGTCCTGATGACACAGATTTCATTGGTGAGTGATATTGCTTTGTAAGTAAATACCACAACTTCTTTATCCATTTTTCGCTTTCTGCGATGTTGAACTTGTACTGTAAACGAGGTTCTTGTAAACAGAGGCGTCCCAAACTTTGGGGTGGCTGTGTCTTTTTGATTTTAATTTCCCTAAGCTATAGGACCATAAGTGGAAGTGCCCTAGGCTCTGTTGCTTTGTTTCTTAGATGTTTCAGGAAACACCATTCACTTCTCCCGATTGTCTGTTGGCCATTTACATCCCGCCCATCAGCATAACAAGGCTCCCAGTTCTCCATGGCCTGTCCTGCCTTTCTGGATTTTACACTTTTTTCAGATGGCCCTTTTGACCGGGGGGGAAGTGAGACTTCATTGTAGTGCAGATTTCCTTTGCAAGCTTGCTTGGTTGGCCGAAAAGGGCGTATGCGTTTTTTCCTGAATATATTCAGGAAAAAACGCATACGCCCTTTTTGGCCAAGTGCATCATTGTGGACGTTCTGCCTCTTTTCCTATGCTTTCAATGCAATTCCAGTCTACCTCCTGAAATCGGTTTCCTGCAATTCTGCCCCGCTTTCAAGTCCTCTTGGCAGCCTTACTTCAGTATATTCTTGGACGATAGCTGTCATTTATAACTCTGCAGGTTTGTGAATTACAGTGCCCCTGAGCTCCTTTCTTCAACTCGCTTTCTTGTGAGCTGGCCGCAACACCGCAGGATGGCTTCAGGCCCTAATCTGGTTCGGGCATGGCACGCTGAGCCTTTGGTTAATTCCTCTTCCTGGTGGGAAATGAGAGTTAAATTTGCCCGTCCAGACACCTCCAGCTAGTCTCTCATTGGTTCTCGCTATTCCTGTTCATCTTCCGCAGAAATTGCAAACTGGGCCAAACAGGAGGTTAAAGGGACTGACTCTCCAAGTCGGGAGAGTGTTAGTAAAGCGTCTGGAATGTTGCACCCGAGTACCAGGGTATGAAAACTGAGACATATTTGAACACGTCTCCCGATCACATGGTTGATCATACTCTAGGTTCCACATGCATGTTTTAGCTGAAGGAAGAATACCTTAAACCTGGGTAGTTGAAACCCGTGGAATGGGTACCATGCAATTTAACTTCAAAGGGTCTTCACTTGCTCACCGAACCTCTCTAATCCTATGACTGCTGCGTTTATGCCCCTGTACACATGCTTGATTCTCTTTCGGAGACATAGCAATCCATAGCTTTTAAGATACTTACTAGTCAGGTACATTCTTAGGCGTTTAATATGCGGTGTTGAGTCCATTTCGTTGAGCAAGGAGTAGCTCTTGTCTATTCCATATTTGGCTTAAGGAACTTTATCTGTGCTCATTTCAATCTCTGGTTTTATGCAGCACCCCAACTCACCTTTACCCTTAAGCAAGCATAAGTTGATTTTCTAAATTTGAGACCCTGTTCTGTTCTGTAATTCAGTTCCTGTGTAGCCAAGTTTACATTCCGTGTATTACTGATATCTTATGATGTTTCTTTTTCTGTGTGACTTATTTCAGTTAGAATCATCATACCTGAATCCACTCATTGTGCTGCTAAGAGCCTGATGACATAGATTTCATTGCTGAGTGATATTGCTTTGTAAGTAAATACCACAACTTCTTTATCCATTTTTCACTTTCTGCGATGTTGAACTTGTACTGTATACGAGGTTCTTGTAAACAGAGCCGTCCCAAACTTTGGGAAAGCTGTGTCTTTTTGATTTTAATATCCCTAAGCTATAGGACCATAAGTGGAAGTGCCCTAGGCTCTGTTGCTTTGTTTTTTAGATGTTTCAGGAAACACCATACACTTCTCCCGAGTGTCTGTTGGCAATTTACATCCCGCCCATCAGCATAACAATGCTCCCAGTTCTCCATGGCCTGTCCTGCCTTTCTGGATTTTACACTATTTTCAGATGGTCCTTTTGACCGGGGGGAAGTGAGACTTCATTGTAGTGCAGATTTCCTTTGCAAGCTTGCTTGGTTGGCCAAAAAGGGCGTATGCGTTTTCTCCTGAATATATTCAGGAAAAAACGCATACGCCCTTTTTGGCCAAGTGCATCATTGTGGACGTTCTGCCTCTTTTCCTATGCTTTCAATGCAATTCCAGTCTACCTCCTGAAATCGGTTTCCTGCAATTCTGCCCCGCTTTCAAGTCCTCTTGGCAGCCTTACTTCAGTATATTTTTGGACGATAGCTGTCATTTATAACTCTGCAGGTTTGTGAATTACAGTGCCCCTGAGCTCCTTTCTTCAACTCGCTTTCTTGTGACTTGGCCGCAACACCGCAGGATGGCTTCAGGCCCTAATCTGGTTCCGGCACGGCACGGTGAGCCTTTGGTTATTTCCTCTTCCTGGTGGGAAATGAGAGTTAAATTTGCCCGTCCAGACACCTCCAGCTAGTCTCTCATTGGTTCTCCCTATTCCTGATCATCTTCCGCAGAAATTGCAAACTGGGCCAAACAGGAGGTTAAAGGCGCTGACTCTCCAAGTGGGGAGAGTGTTAGTAAAGCGTCTGGAATGTTGCACCCGAGTACCAGGGGAGGAAAACTAAGACATATTTGAACACGTCTCCCGTTCACACGGTTGATCATACTCTGGGTTCCACATGCATGTTTTAGCTGAAGGAAGAATACCTTAAACCTGGAGAGTTGAGATCCGTGTAATGGGTACCATGCAATATGACTTCAAAGGGTCTTCATTTGCTCACCGAACCTCTCCAATCCTATCACTGCTGCGTTTATGCCCCTGTACACATGCTTGATTCTCTTTTGGAGACATAGTAATCCATAGGTTTTAAGATACTTACTAGTCAGGTACATTCTTAGGCGTTTAATATGGGGTGTTGAGTCCATTTCGTTGAGCAAGGAGTAGCTCTTGTGTATTCCACATTTGGCTTAAGGAACTTTATCTGTGCTCATTTCAATCTCTGGTTTTATGCAGCACCCCAACTCACCTTTCCCCTTAAGCAAGCATAAGTTGGTTTGCTAAATTTGAGACCCTCTTCTGTTCTGTAATTCAGTTCCTGTGTAGCCAAGTTTACATTCCGTGTATTAGTGATATCTTATGATGTTTCTTTTTCTGTGTGACTTATTTCAGTTAGAATCATCATACCTGAATCCACTCATTGTGCTGCTAAGGGCCTGATGACATAGATTTCATTGCTGAGTGATATTGCTTTGTAAGTAAATACCACAACTTCTTTATCCATTTTTCACTTTCTGCGATGTTGAACTTGTTCTGTAAACGAGTTTCTTGTAAACAGAGGCGTCCCAAACTTTGGGGTGGCTGTGTCTTTTTGATTTTAATTTCCCTAAGCTATAGGACCATAAGTGGAAGTGCCCTAGGCTCTGTTGCTTTGTTTTTTAGATGTTTCAGGAAACACCATACACTTCTCCCGAGTGTCTGTTGGCAATTTACATCCCGCCCATCAGCATAACAAGGCTCCCAGTTCTCCATGGCCTGTCCTGCCTTTCTGGATTTTACACTTTTTTCAGATGGCCCTTTTGACCGGGGGGAAGTGAGACTTCATTGTAGTGCAGATTTTCTTTTCAAGCTTGCTTGGTTGGCCAAAAAGGGCGTATGCGTTTGTTCCTGAATATATTCAGGAAAAAACGCATACGCCCTTTTTGGCCAAGTGCATCACTGTGGACGTTCTGCCTCTTTTCCTATGCTTTCAATGCAATTCCAGTCTACCTCCTGAAATCGGTTTCCTGCAATTCTGCCCCGCTTTCAAGTCCTCTTGGCAGCCTTACTTCAGTATATTTTTGGACGATAGCTGTCATTTATAACTCCGCAGGTTTGTGAATTACAGTGCCCCTGAGCTCCTTTCTTCAACTCGCTTTCTTGTGACCTGGCCGCAACACCTCAGGATGGCTTCAGGCCCTAATCTGGTTCCGGCACGGCACGCTGAGCCTTTGGTTATTTCCTCTTCCTGGTGGGAAATGAGAGTTAAATTTGCCCGTCCAGACACCTCCAGCTAGTCTCTCATTGGTTCTCCCTATTCCTGTTCATCTTCCGCAGAAATTGCAAACTGGGCCAAACAGGAGGTTAAAGGCGCTGACTCTCCAAGTGGGGAGAGTGTTAGTAAAGCGTCTGGAATGTTGCACCCGAGTACCAGGGGAGGAAAACTGAGAAATATTTGAACACGTCTCCCTTTCACACGGTTGATCATACTCTGGGTTCCACATGCGTGTTTTAGCTGAAGGAAGAATACCTTAAACCTGGGTAGTTGAGACCCGTGAAATGGGTACCATGCAATATGACTTCAAAGGGTCTTCATTTGCTCACCGAACCTCTCCAATCCTATCACTGCTGCGTTTATTCCCCTGTACACACGCTGGATTCTCTTTTGGAGACATAGCAATCCATAGGTTTTAAGATACTTACTAGTCAGGTACATTCTTAGGCGTTTAATATGCGGTGTTGAGTCCATTTCGTTGAGCAAGGAGTAGCTCTTGTCTATTCCATATTTGGCTCAAGGAACTTTATCTGTGCTCATTTCAATCTCTGGTTTTATGCAGCACCCCAACTCACCTTTCCCCTTAAGCAAGCATAAGTTGGTTTTCTAAATTTGAGACCCTGTTCTGTTCTGTAATTCAGTTCCTGTGTAGCCAAGTTTATATTCCGTGTATTACTGATATCTTATGATGTTTCTTTTTCTGTTTGACTTATTTCAGTTAGAATCATCATACCTGAATCCACTCATTGTGCTGCTAAGGGCCTGATGACATAGATTTCATTGCTGAGTGATATTGCTTTGTAAGTAAATACCACAACTTCTTTATCCATTTTTCACTTTCTGCGATGTTGAACTTGTACTGTAAACGAGGTTCTTGTAAACAGAGGCGTTCCAAACTTTGGGGTGGCTGTGTCTTTTTGATTTTAATTTCCCTAAGCTATAGGACCATAAGTGGAAGTGCCCTAGGCTCTGTTGCTTTGTTTTTTAGATGTTTCTGGAAACACCATACACTTCTCCCGAGTGTCTGTTGGCAATTTACATCCCGCCCATCAGCATAACAAGGCTCCCAGTTCTCCATGACCTGTCCTGCCTTTCTGGATTTTACACTTTTTTCAGATGGCCCTTTTGACCGGGGGGAATTGAGACTTCATTGTAGTGCAGATTTCCTTTGCAAGTTTGCTTGGTTGGCCAAAAAGGGCATATGCTTTTTTTCCTGAATATATTCAGGAAAAGAAGCATATGCTCTTTTTGGCCAAGTGCATCATTGTGGACGTTCTGCCTCTCTTCCTATGCTTTCAATGCAATTCCAGTCTACCTCCTGAAATCGGTTTCCTGCAATTCTGCCCCGCTTTCAAGTCCTCTTGGCAGCCTTACTTCAGTATATTTTTGGACGATAGCTGTCATTTATAACTCTGCAGGTTTGTGAATTACAGTGCCCCTGAGCTCCTTTCTTCAACTCGCTTTCTTGTGACCTGGCCGCAACACCGCAGGATGGCTTCAGGCCCTAATCTGGTTCCGGCACGGCACGCTGAGCCTTTGGTTAATTCCTCTTCCTGGTGGGAAATGTGAGTTAAATTTGCCCGTCCAGACACCTCCAGCTAGTCTCTCATTGGTTCTCGCTATTCCTGTTCATCTTCCGCAGAAATTGCAAACTGGGCCAAACAGGAGGTTAAAGGCGCTGACTCTCCAAGTGGGGAGAGTGTTAGTAAAGTGTCTGTAATGTTGCACCCGAGTACCAGGGGAGGAAAACTGAGACATATTTGAACACGTCTCCCGATCACATGGTTGATCATACTCTAGGTTCCACATGCATGTTTTAGCTGAAGGAAGAATACCTTAAACCTGGGTAGTTGAAACCCGTGGAATGGGTACCATGCAATTTAACTTCAAAGGGTGTTCACTTGCTCACCGAACCTCTCTAATCCTATGACTGCTGCGTTTATGCCCCTGTACACATGCTTGATTCTCTTTCGGAGACATAGCAATCCATAGCTTTTAAGATACTTACTAGTCAGGTACATTCTTAGGCGTTTAATATGCGGTGTTGAGTCCATTTCGTTGAGCAAGGAGTAGTTCTTGTCTATTCCATATTTGGCTTAAGGAACTTTATCTGTGCTCATTTCAATCTCTGGTTTTATGCAGCACCCCAACTCACCTTTACCCTTAAGCAAGCATAAGTTGGTTTTCTAAATTTGAGACCCTGTTCTGTTCTGTAATTCAGTTCCTGTGTAGCCAAGTTTATATTCCGTGTATTACTGATATCTTATGATGTTTCTTTTTCTGTGTGACTTATTTCAGTTAGAATCATCGTACCTGAATCCACTCATTGTGCTGCTAAGAGCCTGATGACATAGATTTCATTGCTGAGTGATATTGCTTTGTAAGTAAATACCACAACTTCTTTATCCATTTTTCACTTTCTGCGATGTTGAACTTGTACTGTAAACGAGGTTCTTGTAAACAGAGCCGTCCCAAACTTTGGGAAAGCTGTGTCTTTTTGATTTTAATATCCCTAAGCTATAGGACCATAAGTGGAAGTGCCCTAGGCTCTGTTGCTTTGTTTTTTAGATGTTTCAGGAAACACCATACACTTCTCCCGAGTGTCTGTTGGCAATTTACATCCCGACCATCAGCATAACAATGCTCCCAGTTCTCCATGGCCTGTCCTGCCTTTCTGGATTTTACACTTTTTTCAGATGGTCCTTTTGACCGGGGGGAAGTGAGACTTCATTGTAGTGCAGATTTCCTTTGCAAGCTTGCTTGGTTGGCCAAAAAGGGCGTATGCGTTTTCTCCTGAATATATTCAGGAAAAAACGCATACGCCCTTTTTGGCCAAGTGCATCATTGTGGACGTTCTGCCTCTTTTCCTATGCTTTCAATGCAATTCCAGTCTACCTCCTGAAATCGGTTTCCTGCAATTCTGCCCCGCTTTCAAGTCCTCTTGGCAGCCTTACTTCAGTATATTTTTGGACGATAGCTGTCATTTATAACTCTGCAGGTTTGTGAATTACAGTGCCCCTGAGCTCCTTTCTTCAACTCGCTTTCTTGTGACCTGGCCGCAACACCGCAGGATGGCTTCAGGCCCTAATCTGGTTCCGGCACGGCACGGTGAGCCTTTGGTTATTTCCTCTTCCTGGTGGGAAATGAGAGTTAAATTTGCCCGTCCAGACACCTCCAGCTAGTCTCTCATTTGTTCTCCCTATTCCTGATCATCTTCCGCAGAAATTGCAAACTGGGCCAAACAGGAGGTTAAAGGCGCTGACTCTCCAAGTGGGGAGAGTGTTAGTAAAGCGTCTGGAATGTTGCACCCGAGTACCAGGGGAGGAAAACTAAGACATATTTGAACACGTCTCCCGTTCACACGGTTGATCATACTCTGGGTTCCACATGCATGTTTTAGCTGAAGGAAGAATACCTTAAACCTGGAGAGTTGAGATCCGTGTAATGGGTACCATGCAATATGACTTCAAAGGGTCTTCATTTGCTCACCGAACCTCTCCAATCCTATCACTACTGCGTTTATGCCCCTGTACACATGCTTGATTCTCTTTTGGAGACATAGCAATCTATAGGTTTTAAGATACTTACTAGTCAGGTACATTCTTAGGCGTTTAATATGCGGTGTTGAGTCCATTTCGTTGAGCAAGGAGTAGTTCTTGTGTATTCCACATTTGGCTTAAGGAACTTTATCTGTGCTCATTTCAATCTCTGGTTTTATGCAGCACCCCAACTCACCTTTCCCCTTAAGCAAGCATAAGTTGGTTTTCTAAATTTGAGACCCTCTTCTGTTCTGTAATTCAGTTCCTGTGTAGCCTAGTTTACATTCCGTGTATTAGTGATATCTTATGATGTTTCTTTTTCTGTGTGACTTATTTCAGTTAGAATCATCATACGTGAATCCACTCATTGTGCTGCTAAGGGCCTGATGACATAGATTTCATTGCTGAGTGATATTGCTTTGTAAGTAAATACCACAACTTCTTTATCCATTTTTCACTTTCTGCGATGTTGAACTTGTACTGTAAACGAGTTTCTTGTAAACAGAGGCGTCCCAAACTTTGGGGTGGCTGTGTCTTTTTGATTTTAATTTCCCTAAGCTATAGGACCATAAGTGGAAGTGCCCTAGGCTCTGTTGCTTTGTTTTTTAGATGTTCCAGGAAACACCATACACTTCTCCCGAGTGTCTGTTGGCAATTTACATCCCGCCCATCAGCATAACAAGGCTCCCAGTTCTCCATGACCTGTCCTGCCTTTCTGGATTTTACACTTTTTTCAGATGGCCCTTTTGACCGGGGGAATTGAGACTTCATTGTAGTGCAGATTTCCTTTGAAAGTTTGCTTGGTTGGCCAAAAAGGGCATATGCTTTTTTTCCTGAATATATTCAGGAAAAAAAGCATATGCTCTTTTTGGCCAAGTGCATCATTGTGGACGTTCTGCCTCTCTTCCTATGCTTTCAATGCAATTCCAGTCTACCTCCTGAATTCGGTTTCCTGCAATTCTGCCCCGCTTTCAAGTCCTCTTGGCAGCCTTACTTCAGTATATTTTTGGACGATAGCTGTCATTTATAACTCTGCAGGTTTGTGAATTACAGTGCCCCTGAGCTCCTTTCTTCAACTCGCTTTTTGTGAGCTGGCCGCAACACCGCAGGATGGCTTCAGGCCCTAATCTGGTTCCGGCACGGCACGCCGAGCCTTTGGTTATTTCCTCTTCCTGGTGGGAAATGAGAGTTAAATTTGCCCGTCCAGACACCTCCAGCTAGTCTCTCATTGGTTCTCCCTATTCCTGATCATCTTCCGCAGAAATTGCAAACTGGGCCAAACAGGAGGTTAAAGGCGCTGACTCTCCAAGTGGGGAGAGTGTTAGTAAAGCGTCTGGAATGTTGCACCTGAGTACAAGGGTACGAAAACTGAGACATATTTGAACACGTCTCCCGATCACATGGTTGATCATACTCTGGGTTTCACATGCATGTTTTAGCTGAAGGAAGAATACCTTAAACCTGGAGAGTTGAGACCCGTGGAATGGGTACCATGCAATATGACTTCAAAGGGTCTTCATTTGCTCACCGAACCTCTCCAATCCTATCACTGCTGCGTTTATGCCCCTGTACACATGCTTGATTCTCTTTTGGAGACATAGTAATCCATAGGTTTTAAGATACTTACTAGTCAGGTACATTCTTAGGCGTTTAATATGGGGTGTTGAGTCCATTTCGTTGAGCAAGGAGTAGCTCTTGTCTATTCCATATTTGGCTTAAGGAACTTTATCTGTGCTCATTTCAATCTCTGGTTTCATGCAGCACCCCAACTCACCTTTCCCCTTAAGCAAGCATAAGTTGGTTTTCTAAATTTGAGACCCTGTTCTGTTTTGGAATTCAGTTCCTGTGTAGCCAAGTTTACATTCCGTGTATTAGTGATATCTTATGATGTTTCTTTTTCTGTGTGACTTATTTCAGTTAGAATCATCGTACCTGAATCCACTCATTATGCCGCTACGGGCCTGATGACATAGATTTCATTGCTGAGTGATACTGCATTGTACGTAAATACCACAAGTTCTTTATCCATTTTTCACTTTCTGTGATACTGAATTTGTACGGTAAACGAGGTTCTTGTAAACAGAGACGTCCCAAACTTTGGGGTGGCTGTGTCTTTTTGATTTTAATTTCCCTAAGCTATACGACCATAAGTGGAAGTGCCCTAGGCTCTGTTGCTTTGTTTTTTAGATGTTTCAGGAAACACCATACACTTATCCCGAGTGTCTGTTAGCAATTTACATCCCGCCCATCAGCATAACAAGGCTCCCAGTTCTCCATGGCCTGTCCTGCCTTTCTGGATTTTACACTTTTTTCAGATGGCCCTTTTGACCGGGGGGAAGTGAGACTTCATTGTAGTGCAGATTTCCTTTGCAAGCTTGCTTGGTTGGCCAAAAAGGGCGTATGCGTTTGTTCCTGAATATATTCAGGAAAAAACGCATACGCCCTTTTTGGCCAAGTGCATCATTGAGGACGTTCTGCCTCTTTTCCTATGCTTTCAATGCAATTCCAGTCTACCTCCTGAAATCGGTTTCCTGCAATTCTGCCCCGCTTTCAAGTCCTCTTGGCAGCCTGACTTCAGTGTATTTCTGGACGATAGCTGTCATTTATAACTCTGCAGGTTTGTGAATTACAGTGCCCCTGAGCTCCTTTCTTCAACTCGCTGTCTTGTGACCTGCCCGCAACACCAGAGGATGAGTTCAGGCCCTAATCTGGTGCCGGCACGGCACGCTGAGCCTTTGGTTATTTCCTCTTCCTGGTGGGAAATGAGAGTTAAATTTGCCCGTCCAGACACCTCCAGCTAGTCTCTCATTGGTTCTCCCTATTCCTGTTCATCTTCCGCAGAAATTGCAAACTGGGCCAAACAGGAGGTTAAAGGCACTGACTCTCCAAGTGGGGAGAGTGTTAGTAAAGCGTCTGGAATGTTGCACCTGAGTACAAGGGTACGAAAACTGAGACATATTTGAACACGTCTCACGATCACATGGTTGATCATACTCTGGGTTCCACATGCATGTTTTAGCTGAAGGAAGAATACCTTAAACCTGGAGAGTTGAGACCCGTGGAATGGGTACCATGCAATATGACTTCAAAGGGTCTTCATTTGCTCACCGAACCTCTCCAATCCTATCACTGCTGCGTTTATGCCCCTGTACACACGCTTGATTCTCTTTTGGAGACATAGCAATCCATAGGTTTTAAGATACTTACTAGTCAGGTACATTCTTAGGCGTTTAATATGCGGTTTTGAGTCCATTTCGTTGAGCAAGGAGTAGCTCTTGTCTATTCCATATTTGGCTTAAGGAACTTTATCTGTGCTCATTTCAATCTCTGGTTTTATGCAGCACCCCAAGTCACCTTTCCCCTTAAGCAAGCATAAGTTTGTTTTCTAAATTTGAGACCCTGTTCTGTTCTGTAATTCAGTTCCTGTGTAGCCAAGTTTACATTCCGTGTATTACTGATATCTTATGATGTTTCTTTTTCTGTGTGACTTATTTCAGTTAGAACCATCGTACCTGAATCCACTCATTGTGCTGCTAAGGGCCTGATGACATAGATTTCATTGCTGAGTGATATTGCTTTGTAAGTAAATACCACAACTTCTTTATCCATTTTTCACTTTCTGCGATGTTGAACTTGTACTGTAAACGAGGTTCTTGTAAACAGAGGCGTTCCAAACTTTGGGGTGGCTGTGTCTTTTTGATTTTAATTTCCCTAAGCTATAGGACCATAAGTGGAAGTGCCCTAGGCTCTGTTGCTTTGTTTTTTAGATGTTCCAGGAAACACCATACACTTCTCCCGAGTGTCTGTTGGCAATTTACATCCCGCCCATCAGCATAACAAGGCTCCCAGTTCTCCATGACCTGTCCTGCCTTTCTGGATTTTACACTTTTTTCAGATGGCCCTTTTGACCGGGGGAATTGAGACTTCATTGTAGTGCAGATTTCCTTTGAAAGTTTGCTTGGTTGGCCAAAAAGGGCATATGCTTTTTTTCCTGAATATATTCAGGAAAAAAAGCATATGCTCTTTTTGGCCAAGTGCATCATTGTGGACGTTCTGCCTCTCTTCCTATGCTTTCAATGCAATTCCAGTCTACCTCCTGAATTCGGTTTCCTGCAATTCTGCCCCGCTTTCAAGTCCTCTTGGCAGCCTTACTTCAGTATATTTTTGGACGATAGCTGTCATTTATAACTCTGCAGGTTTGTGAATTACAGTGCCCCTGAGCTCCTTTCTTCAACTCGCTTTTTGTGAGCTGGCCGCAACACCGCAGGATGGCTTCAGGCCCTAATCTGGTTCCGGCACGGCACGCCGAGCCTTTGGTTATTTCCTCTTCCTGGTGGGAAATGAGAGTTAAATTTGCCCGTCCAGACACCTCCAGCTAGTCTCTCATTGGTTCTCCCTATTCCTGATCATCTTCCGCAGAAATTGCAAACTGGGCCAAACAGGAGGTTAAAGGCGCTGACTCTCCAAGTGGGGAGAGTGTTAGTAAAGCGTCTGGAATGTTGCACCTGAGTACAAGGGTACGAAAACTGAGACATATTTGAACACGTCTCCCGATCACATGGTTGATCATACTCTGGGTTTCACATGCATGTTTTAGCTGAAGGAAGAATACCTTAAACCTGGAGAGTTGAGACCCGTGGAATGGGTACCATGCAATATGACTTCAAAGGGTCTTCATTTGCTCACCGAACCTCTCCAATCCTATCACTGCTGCGTTTATGCCCCTGTACACATGCTTGATTCTCTTTTGGAGACATAGTAATCCATAGGTTTTAAGATACTTACTAGTCAGGTACATTCTTAGGCGTTTAATATGGGGTGTTGAGTCCATTTCGTTGAGCAAGGAGTAGCTCTTGTCTATTCCATATTTGGCTTAAGGAACTTTATCTGTGCTCATTTCAATCTCTGGTTTCATGCAGCACCCCAACTCACCTTTCCCCTTAAGCAAGCATAAGTTGGTTTTCTAAATTTGAGACCCTGTTCTGTTTTGGAATTCAGTTCCTGTGTAGCCAAGTTTACATTCCGTGTATTAGTGATATCTTATGATGTTTCTTTTTCTGTGTGACTTATTTCAGTTAGAATCATCGTACCTGAATCCACTCATTATGCCGCTACGGGCCTGATGACATAGATTTCATTGCTGAGTGATACTGCATTGTACGTAAATACCACAAGTTCTTTATCCATTTTTCACTTTCTGTGATACTGAATTTGTACGGTAAACGAGGTTCTTGTAAACAGAGACGTCCCAAACTTTGGGGTGGCTGTGTCTTTTTGATTTTAATTTCCCTAAGCTATACGACCATAAGTGGAAGTGCCCTAGGCTCTGTTGCTTTGTTTTTTAGATGTTTCAGGAAACACCATACACTTATCCCGAGTGTCTGTTAGCAATTTACATCCCGCCCATCAGCATAACAAGGCTCCCAGTTCTCCATGGCCTGTCCTGCCTTTCTGGATTTTACACCTTTTTCAGATGGCCCTTTTGACCGGGGGGAAGTGAGACTTCATTGTAGTGCAGATTTCCTTTGCAAGCTTGCTTGGTTGGCCAAAAAGGGCGTATGCGTTTGTTCCTGAATATATTCAGGAAAAAACGCATACGCCCTTTTTGGCCAAGTGCATCATTGAGGACGTTCTGCCTCTTTTCCTATGCTTTCAATGCAATTCCAGTCTACCTCCTGAAATCGGTTTCCTGCAATTCTGCCCCGCTTTCAAGTCCTCTTGGCAGCCTGACTTCAGTGTATTTCTGGACGATAGCTGTCATTTATAACTCTGCAGGTTTGTGAATTACAGTGCCCCTGAGCTCCTTTCTTCAACTCGCTGTCTTGTGACCTGCCCGCAACACCACAGGATGGCTTCAGGCCCTAATCTGGTGCCGGCACGGCACGCTGAGCCTTTGGTTATTTCCTCTTCCTGGTGGGAAATGAGAGTTAAATTTGCCCGTCCAGACACCTCCAGCTAGTCTCTCATTGGTTCTCCCTATTCCTGTTCATCTTCCGCAGAAATTGCAAACTGGGCCAAACAGGAGGTTAAAGGCACTGACTCTCCAAGTGGGGAGAGTGTTAGTAAAGCGTCTGGAATGTTGCACCTGAGTACAAGGGTACGAAAACTGAGACATATTTGAACACGTCTCACGATCACATGGTTGATCATACTCTGGGTTCCACATGCATGTTTTAGCTGAAGGAAGAATACCTTAAACCTGGAGAGTTGAGACCCGTGGAATGGGTACCATGCAATATGACTTCAAAGGGTCTTCATTTGCTCACCGAACCTCTCCAATCCTATCACTGCTGCGTTTATGCCCCTGTACACACGCTTGATTCTCTTTTGGAGACATAGCAATCCATAGGTTTTAAGATACTTACTAGTCAGGTACATTCTTAGGCGTTTAATATGCGGTTTTGAGTCCATTTCGTTGAGCAAGGAGTAGCTCTTGTCTATTCCATATTTGGCTTAAGGAACTTTATCTGTGCTCATTTCAATCTCTGGTTTTATGCAGCACCCCAAGTCACCTTTCCCCTTAAGCAAGCATAAGTTTGTTTTCTAAATTTGAGACCCTGTTCTGTTCTGTAATTCAGTTCCTGTGTAGCCAAGTTTACATTCCGTGTATTACTGATATCTTATGATGTTTCTTTTTCTGTGTGACTTATTTCAGTTAGAACCATCGTACCTGAATCCACTCATTGTGCTGCTAAGGGCCTGATGACATAGATTTCATTGCTGAGTGATATTGCTTTGTAAGTAAATACCACAACTTCTTTATCCATTTTTCACTTTCTGCGATGTTGAACTTGTACTGTAAACGAGGTTCTTGTAAACAGAGGCGTTCCAAACTTTGGGGTGGCTGTGTCTTTTTGATTTTAATTTCCCTAAGCTATAGGACCATAAGTGGAAGTGCCCTAGGCTCTGTTGCTTTGTTTTTTAGATGTTTCAGGAAACACCATACACTTCTCCCGAGTGTCTGTTGGCAATTTACATCCCGCCCATCAACATAACAAGGCTCCCAGTTCTCCATGGCCTGTCCTGCCTTTTTGGATTTTACACTTTTTTCAGATGGCCCTTTTGACCGGGGGGAATTGAGACTTCATTGTAGTGCAGATTTCCTTTGCAAGTTTACTTGGTTGGCCAAAAATGGCATATGCTTTTTTTCCTGAATATATTCAGGAAAAAAAGCATATGCTCTTTTTGGCCAAGTGCATCATTGTGGACGTTCTGCCTCTCTTCCTATGCTTTCAATGCAATTCCAGTCTACCTCCTGAAATCGGTTTCCTGCAATTCTGCCCCGCTTTCAAGTCCTCTTGGCAGCCTTACTTCAGTATATTTTTGGACGATAGCTGTCATTTATAACTCTGCAGGTTTGTGAATTACAGTGCCCCTGAGCTCCTTTCTTCAACTCGCTTTCTTGTGAGCTGGCCGCAACACCGCAGGATGGCTTCCGGCCCTAATCTGGTTCCGGCACGGCACGCTGAGCCTTTGGTTCTTTCCTCTTCCTGGTGGGAAATGAGAGTTAAATTTGCCCGTCCAGACACCTCCAGCTAGTCTCTCATTGGTTCTCCCTATTCCTGTTCATCTTCCGCAGAAATTGCAAACTGGTTCAAACAAGAGTTTAAAGGCGCTGACTCTCCAAGTGGGGAGAATGTTAGTAAAGCGTCTGGAATGTTGCACCCGAGTACCAGGGGAGGAAAACTGAGACATATTTGAACACGTCTCCCGTTCACACGGTTGATCATACTCTGGGTTCCACATGCATGTTTTAGCTGAAGGAAGAATACCTTAAACCTGGGTAGTTGAAACCCGTGGAATGGGTACCATGCAATATGACTTCAAAGGGTCTTCATTTGCTCACCGAACCTCTCCAATCCTATCACTGCTGCGTTTATGCCCCTGTACACATGCTTGATTCTCTTTCGGAGACATAGCAATCCATAGGTTTTAAGATACTTACTAGTCAGGTGCATTCTTAGACGTTTAATATGCGGTGTTGAGTCCATTTCGTTGAGCAAGGAGTAGCTCTTGTCTATTCCATATTTGACTTAAGGAACTTTATCTGTGCTCATTTCAATCTCTGGTTTTATGCAGCACCCCAACTCACCTTTCCCCTTAAGCAAGCATAAGTTGCTTTTCTAAATTTGAGACCCTGTTCTGTTCTGTAATTCAGTTCCTGTGTAGCCAAGTTTACATTCCGTGTATTAGTGATATCTTATGATGTTTCTTTTTCTGTGTGACTTATTTCAGTTAGAATCATCGTACCTGAATCCACTCATTATGCTGCTACGGGCCTGATGACATAGATTTCATTGCTGAGTGATACTGCATTGTACGTAAATACCACAAGTTCTTTATCCATTTTTCACTTTCTGTGATACTGAATTTGTACGGTAAACGAGGTTCTTGTAAACAGAGACGTCCCAAACTTTGGGGTGGCTGTGTCTTTTTGATTTTAATTTCCCTAAGCTATACGACCATAAGTGGAAGTGCCCTAGGCTCTGTTGCTTTGTTTTTTAGATGTTTCAGGAAACACCATACACTTATCCCGAGTGTCTGTTAGCAATTTACATCCCGCCCATCAGCATAACAAGGCTCCCAGTTCTCCATGGCCTGTCCTGCCTTTCTGGATTTTACACCTTTTTCAGATGGCCCTTTTGACCGGGGGGAAGTGAGACTTCATTGTAGTGCAGATTTCCTTTGCAAGCTTGCTTGGTTGGCCAAAAAGGGCGTATGCGTTTGTTCCTGAATATATTCAGGAAAAAACGCATACGCCCTTTTTGGCCAAGTGCATCATTGAGGACGTTCTGCCTCTTTTCCTATGCTTTCAATGCAATTCCAGTCTACCTCCTGAAATCGGTTTCCTGCAATTCTGCCCCGCTTTCAAGTCCTCTTGGCAGCCTGACTTCAGTGTATTTCTGGACGATAGCTGTCATTTATAACTCTGCAGGTTTGTGAATTACAGTGCCCCTGAGCTCCTTTCTTCAACTCGCTGTCTTGTGACCTGCCCGCAACACCACAGGATGGCTTCAGGCCCTAATCTGGTGCCGGCACGGCACGCTGAGCCTTTGGTTATTTCCTCTTCCTGGTGGGAAATGAGAGTTAAATTTGCCCGTCCAGACACCTCCAGCTAGTCTCTCATTGGTTCTCCCTATTCCTGTTCATCTTCCGCAGAAATTGCAAACTGGGCCAAACAGGAGGTTAAAGGCACTGACTCTCCAAGTGGGGAGAGTGTTAGTAAAGCGTCTGGAATGTTGCACCTGAGTACAAGGGTACGAAAACTGAGACATATTTGAACACGTCTCACGATCACATGGTTGATCATACTCTGGGTTCCACATGCATGTTTTAGCTGAAGGAAGAATACCTTAAACCTGGAGAGTTGAGACCCGTGGAATGGGTACCATGCAATATGACTTCAAAGGGTCTTCATTTGCTCACCGAACCTCTCCAATCCTATCACTGCTGCGTTTATGCCCCTGTACACACGCTTGATTCTCTTTTGGAGACATAGCAATCCATAGGTTTTAAGATACTTACTAGTCAGGTACATTCTTAGGCGTTTAATATGCGGTTTTGAGTCCATTTCGTTGAGCAAGGAGTAGCTCTTGTCTATTCCATATTTGGCTTAAGGAACTTTATCTGTGCTCATTTCAATCTCTGGTTTTATGCAGCACCCCAAGTCACCTTTCCCCTTAAGCAAGCATAAGTTTGTTTTCTAAATTTGAGACCCTGTTCTGTTCTGTAATTCAGTTCCTGTGTAGCCAAGTTTACATTCCGTGTATTACTGATATCTTATGATGTTTCTTTTTCTGTGTGACTTATTTCAGTTAGAACCATCGTACCTGAATCCACTCATTGTGCTGCTAAGGGCCTGATGACATAGATTTCATTGCTGAGTGATATTGCTTTGTAAGTAAATACCACAACTTCTTTATCCATTTTTCACTTTCTGCGATGTTGAACTTGTACTGTAAACGAGGTTCTTGTAAACAGAGGCGTTCCAAACTTTGGGGTGGCTGTGTCTTTTTGATTTTAATTTCCCTAAGCTATAGGACCATAAGTGGAAGTGCCCTAGGCTCTGTTGCTTTGTTTTTTAGATGTTTCAGGAAACACCATACACTTCTCCCGAGTGTCTGTTGGCAATTTACATCCCGCCCATCAACATAACAAGGCTCCCAGTTCTCCATGGCCTGTCCTGCCTTTTTGGATTTTACACTTTTTTCAGATGGCCCTTTTGACCGGGGGGAATTGAGACTTCATTGTAGTGCAGATTTCCTTTGCAAGTTTACTTGGTTGGCCAAAAATGGCATATGCTTTTTTTCCTGAATATATTCAGGAAAAAAAGCATATGCTCTTTTTGGCCAAGTGCATCATTGTGGACGTTCTGCCTCTCTTCCTATGCTTTCAATGCAATTCCAGTCTACCTCCTGAAATCGGTTTCCTGCAATTCTGCCCCGCTTTCAAGTCCTCTTGGCAGCCTTACTTCAGTATATTTTTGGACGATAGCTGTCATTTATAACTCTGCAGGTTTGTGAATTACAGTGCCCCTGAGCTCCTTTCTTCAACTCGCTTTCTTGTGAGCTGGCCGCAACACCGCAGGATGGCTTCCGGCCCTAATCTGGTTCCGGCACGGCACGCTGAGCCTTTGGTTCTTTCCTCTTCCTGGTGGGAAATGAGAGTTAAATTTGCCCGTCCAGACACCTCCAGCTAGTCTCTCATTGGTTCTCCCTATTCCTGTTCATCTTCCGCAGAAATTGCAAACTGGTTCAAACAAGAGTTTAAAGGCGCTGACTCTCCAAGTGGGGAGAATGTTAGTAAAGCGTCTGGAATGTTGCACCCGAGTACCAGGGGAGGAAAACTGAGACATATTTGAACACGTCTCCCGTTCACACGGTTGATCATACTCTGGGTTCCACATGCATGTTTTAGCTGAAGGAAGAATACCTTAAACCTGGGTAGTTGAAACCCGTGGAATGGGTACCATGCAATATGACTTCAAAGGGTCTTCATTTGCTCACCGAACCTCTCCAATCCTATCACTGCTGCGTTTATGCCCCTGTACACATGCTTGATTCTCTTTCGGAGACATAGCAATCCATAGGTTTTAAGATACTTACTAGTCAGGTGCATTCTTAGACGTTTAATATGCGGTGTTGAGTCCATTTCGTTGAGCAAGGAGTAGCTCTTGTCTATTCCATATTTGACTTAAGGAACTTTATCTGTGCTCATTTCAATCTCTGGTTTTATGCAGCACCCCAACTCACCTTTCCCCTTAAGCAAGCATAAGTTGCTTTTCTAAATTTGAGACCCTGTTCTGTTCTGTAATTCAGTTCCTGTGTAGCCAAGTTTACATTCCGTGTATTAGTGATATCTTATGATGTTTCTTTTTCTGTGTGACTTATTTCAGTTAGAATCATCGTACCTGAATCCACTCATTATGCTGCTACGGGCCTGATGACATAGATTTCATTGCTGAGTGATACTGCATTGTACGTAAGTACCACAAGTTCTTTATCCATTTTTCACTTTCTGTGATATTGAGCTTGTATGGTAAACGAGGTTCTTGTAAACAGAGGTGTCCCAAACTTTGGGGTGGCTGTGTCTTTTTGATTTTAATTTCCCTAAGCTATAGGACCATAAGTGGAAGTGCCCTAGGCTCTGTTGCTTTGTTTTTTAGATGTTTCAGGAAACACCATACATTTCTCCCGAGTGTCTGTTGGCAATTTCCATCCCGCCCATCAGCATAACAAGGCTCCCAGTTCTCCATGGCCTTTCCTGCCTTTCTGGATTTTACACTTTTTTCAGATGGCCCTTTTGACCGGGGGGAAGTGAGACTTCATTGTAGTGCAGATTTCCTTTGCAAGCTTGCTTGGTTGGCCAAAAAGGGCGTATGCGTTTGTTCCTGAATATATTCAGGAAAAAACGCCTACGCCCTTTTTGGCCAAGTGCATCATTGTGGACGTTCTGCCTCTTTTCCTATGCTTTCAATGCAATTCCAGTCTACCTCCTGAAATCGGTTTCCTGCAATTCTGCCCCGCTTTCAAGTCCTCTTGGCAGCCTTACTTCAGTATATTTTTGGACGATAGCTGTCATTTATAACTCTGCAGGTTTGTGAATTACAGTGCCCCTGAGCTCCTTTCTTCAACTCGCTTTCTTGTGAGCTGGCCGCAACACAGCAGGATGGCTTCAGGCCCTAATCTGGTTCTGGCGTGGCACGCTGAGCCTTTGGTTACTTCCTCTTCCTGGTGGGAAATGAGAGTTAAATTTGCCGGTCCAGACACCTCCAGCTAGTCTCTCATTGGTTCTCCCTATTCCTGTTCATCTTCCGCAGAAATTGCAAACTGGGCCAAACAGGAGGTTAAAGGCGCTGACTTTCCAAGTGGGGAGAGTGTTAGTAAAGCGTCTGGAATGTTGCACCCAAGTACCAGAGGACAAAAACTGAGACATATCTGAACACGTCTCCCGATCTCATGGTTGATCATACTCTGGGTTCCACATGCATGTTTTAGCTGAAGGAAGAATACCTTAAACCTGGAGAGTTGAGACTCGGGGAATGGGTACCATGCAATATGATTTCAAACGGTCTTCATTTGCTCACCGAACTTCTACAATCCTATCACTGCCTCGTTTATGCCCCTGTACACATGCTTGATTCTCTTTTGGAGACATAGCAATCCATAGGTTTTAAGATACTTACTAGTCAGGTACATTCTTAGGCGTTTAATATGGGGTGTTGAGTGCATTTCGCTGAGCAAGGAGTAGCTCTTGTCTATTCCATATTTGGCTTAAGGAACTTTATCTGTGCTCATTCCAATCTCTGGTTTTATGCAGCACCCCAACTCACCTTTCCCCTTAAGCAAGCATAAGTTGGTTTCTAAATTTGAGACCCTGTTCTGTTTTGGAATTCAGTTCTTGTGTAGCCAAGTTTACATTCCGTGTATTAGTGATATCTTATGATGTTTCTTTTTCTGTGTGACTTATTTCAGTTAGAATCATCGTACCTGAATCCACTCATTATGCTGCTACGGGCCTGATGACATAGATTTCATTGCTGAGTGATACTGCATTGTACGTAAGTACCACAAGTTCTTTATCCATTTTTCACTTTCTGTGATATTGAACTTGTACGGTAAATGAGGTTCTTGTAAACAGAGGCGTCCCAAACTTTGGGGTGGCTGTGTCTTTTTGATTTTAATTTCCCTAAGCTATAAGACCATAAGTGGAAGTGCCCTAGGCTCTGTTGCTTTGTTTTTTAGATGTTTCAGGAAACACCATACACTTCTCCTGAGTGTCTGTTGGCAATTTACATCCCGCCCATCAGCATAACAAGGCTCCCAGTTCTCCATGGCCTGTCCTGCCTTTCTGGATTTTACACTTTTTTCAGTTGGCCCTTTTGACCGGGGGGAAGTGAGACTTCATTGTAGTGCAGATTTCCTTTGCAAGCTTGCTTGGTTGGCCAAAAAGGGCCTATGCGTGTTTTCCTGAATATATTCAGGAAAAAACGCATAGGCCCTTTTTGGCCAAGTGCATCATTGTGGACGTTCTGCCTCTTTTCCTTTGCCTTCAATGCAATTCCAGTCTACCTCCTGAAATCGGTTTCCTGCAATTCTGCCCCGCTTTCAAGTCCTCTTGGCAGCCTTACTTCAGTATATTTTTGGACAATAGCTGTCATTTATAACTCTGCAGGTTTGTGAATTACAGTGCCCCTGAGCTGCTTTCTTCAATTCACTTTTTGTGAGCTGGCCGCAACACCGCAGGATGGCTTCAGGCCCTAATCTGGTTCCGGCACGGCACGCTGAGCCTTTGGTTATTTCCTCTTCCTGGTGGGAAATGAGAGTAAAATTTGCCCGTCCAGAAACCTCCAGCTAGTCTCTCATTGGTTCTCGCTATTCTTGTTCATCTTCCGCAGAAATTGCAAACTGGGCCAAACAGGAGGTTAAAGGTGCTGACTCTCCAAGTGGGGAGATTGTTAGTAAAGCGTCTGGAATGTTGCACCTGAGTACCAGGGGAGGAAAACTGAGACATATTTGAACACGTCTCCCTTTCACACGGTTGATCATACTCTGGGTTCCACATGCGTGTTTTAGCTGAAGGAAGAATACCTTAAACCTGGAGAGTTGAGACGCGTGTAATGGGTACCATGCAATATGACTTCAAAGGGTCTTCATTTGCTCACCGAACCTCTCCAATCATATCACTGCTGCGTTTATGCCCCTGTACACACGCTTGATTCTCTTTTGGAGACATAGCAATCCATAGGTTTTAAGATACTTACTAGTCAGGTACATTCTTAGGCGTTTAATATGCGGTTTTGAGTCCATTTCGTTGAGCAAGGAGTAGCTCTTGTCTATTCCATATTTGGCTTAAGGAACTTTATCTGTGCTCATTTCAATCTCTGGTTTTATGCAGCACCCCAACTCACCTTTACCCTTAAGCAAGCATAAGTTGGTTTTCTAAATTTGAAACCCTGTTCTGTTCTGTAATTCAGTTCCTGTGTAGCCAAGTTTACATTCCGTGTATTACTGATATCTTATGATGTTTCTTTTTCTGTGTGACTTATTTCAGTTAGAATCATCGTACCTGAATCAACTCATTGTGCTGCTAAGGGCCTGATGACATAGATTTCATTGCTGAGTGATATTGCTTTGTAAGTAAATACCACAACTTCTTTATCCATTTTTCACTTTCTGCGATGTTGAACTTGTACTGTAAACGAGGTTCTTGTAAACAGAGGCGTTCCAAACTTTGGGGTGCCTGTGTCTTTTTGATTTTAATTTCCCTAAGTTAAAGGACCATAAGTGGAAGTGCCCTAGGCTCTGTTGCTTTGTTTTTTAGATGTTTCAGGAAACACCATACACTTCTCCCCAGTGTCTGTTGGCAATTTACATCCCGCCCATCAGCATAACAAGGCTCCCAGTTCTCCATGGCCTGTCCTGCCTTTCTGGATTTTACACTTTTTTCAGATGGCCCTTTTGACCGGGGGGAAGTGAGACTTCATTGTAGTGCAGATTTCCTTTGCAAGCTTGCTTGGTTGGCCAAAAAGGGCGTATGCGTTTTTTCCTGAATATATTCAGGAAAAAACGCATACGCCCTTTTTGGCCAAGTGCATCATTGTGGACGTTCTGCCTCTTTTCCTATGCTTTCAATGCAATTCCAGTCTACCTCCTGAAATCGGTTTCCTGCAATTCTGCCCCGCTTTCAAGTCCTCTTGGCAGCCTTACTTCAGTATATTTTTGGACGATAGCTGTCATTTATAACTCTGCAGGTTTGTGAATTACACTGCCCCTTAGCTCCTTTCTTCAACTCGCTTTCTTTTCAGCTGGCCGCAACACCGCAGGATGGCTTCAGGCCCTAATCTGGTTCCGGCTCGGCACGCTGAGCCTTTGGTTAATTCCTCTTCCTGGTGGGAAATGAGAGTTAAATTTGCCCGTCCAGACACCTCCAGCTAGTCTCTCATTGGTTCTCCCTATTCCTGTTCATCTTCCGCAGAAATTGCAAACTGGGCCAAACAGGAGGTTAAAGGCGCTGACTCTCCAAGTGGGGAGAGTGTTAGTAAAGTGTCTGGAATGTTGCACCCGAGTACCAGGGGAGGAAAACTGAGACATATTTGAACACGTCTCCCGTTCACACGGTTGATCATACTCTGGGTTCCACATGCATGTTTTAGCTGAAGGAAGAATACCTTAAACCTGGAGAGTTGAGACCCGTGGAATGGGTACCATGCAATATGACTTCAAAGAATCTTCATTTGCTCACCGAACCTCTCCAATCCTATCACTGCTGCGTTTATGCCCCTGTACACATGCTTGATTATCTTTTGGAGACATAACAATCCATAGGTTTTCAGATACTTACTAGTCAGGTACATTCTTAGGCGTTTAATATGGGGTGTTGAGTCCATTTCGTTGAGCAAGGAGTAGCTCTTGTCTATTCGATATTTGGCTTAAGGAACTTTATCTGTGCTCATTTCAATCTCTGGTTTTATGCAGCACCCCAACTCACCTTTACCTTTAAGCAAGCATAAGTTGGTTTTCTAAATTTGAGACCCTGTTCTGTTCTGTAATTCAGTTTCTGTGTAGGCAAGTTTACATTCCGTGTATTACTGATATCTTATGATGTTTCTTTTTCTGTGTGACTTATTTCAGTTAGAATCATCATACCTGAATCCATTCATTGTGCAGCTAAGGGCCTGATGACATAGATTTCATTGCTGAGTGATACTGCTTTGTAAGTAAATACCACAACTTCTTTATCCATTTTTCACTTTCTACGATGTTGAACCTGTACTGTAAACGAGGTTCTTGTAAACGGAGGTGTCCCAAACTTTGGGGTGGCTTTGTCTTTTTGATTTTAATTTCCCTATGCTATAGGACCATAAGTGGAAGTGCCCTAGGCTCTGTTGCTTTGTTTTTTAGATGTTTCAGGAAACACCATACACTTCTCCCGAGTGTCTGTTGGCAATTTACATCCCGCCCATCAGCATAACAAGACTCCCAGTTCTCCATGGCCTGTCCTGCCTTTCTGGATTTTACACTTTTTCAGATGGCCCGTTTGATTGGGGTGAAGGGAGATTACATTGTAGTGCAGATTTCCTTTGCAAGCTTGCTTGGTTGGCCAAAAAGGGCGTATGCATTTTTTCCTGAATATATTCAGGAAAAAACGCATACGCCCTTTTTGGCCAAGTGCATCATTGTGGACGCTCTGCCTCTTTTCCCATGCTTTCAATGCAATTCCAGTCTACCTCCTGAAATCGGTTTCCTGCAATTCTGCCCCGCTTTCAAGTCCTCTTGGCAGCCTTACTTCAGTATATTTTTGGACGATAGCTGTCATTTATAACTCTGTGGGTTTGTGAATTACAGTGCCCCTGAGCTCCTTTCTTCAACTCGCTTTCTTTTCAGCTGGCCGCAACACCGCAGGATGGCTTCAGGCCCTAATCTGGTTCCGGCATGTCATGCTGAGCCTTTGGTTAATTCCTCTTCCTGGTGGGAAATGAGAGTAAAATTTGCCCGTCCAGACACCTCCAGCTAGTCTCTCATTGGTTCTCGCTATTCCTGTTCATCTTCCGCAGAAATTGCAAACTGGGCCAAACAGGAGGTTAAAGGGACTGACTCTCCAAGTCGGTAGAGTGTTAGTAAAGCGTCTGGAATGTTGCACCCGAGTACCAGGGGAGGAAAACTGAGACATATTTGAACACGTCTCCCGATCACATGGTTGATCATACTCTAGGTTCCACATGCATGTTTTAGCTGAAGGAAGAATACCTTAAACCTGGGTAGTTGAAACCCGTGGAATGGGTACCATGCAATATGACTTCAAAGCGTCTTCATCTGCTCACCGAACCTCTCCAATCCTATCACTGCTGCGTTTATGCCCCTGTACACATGCTTGATTCTCTTTCGGAGACATAGCAATCCATAGGTTTTAAGATACTTAATAGTCAGGTACATTCTTAGGTGTTTAATATGCGGTGTTGAGTCCATTTCGTTGAGCAAGGAATAGCTCTTGTCTATTCCATATTTGGCTTAAGGAACTTTATCTGTGCTCATTTCAATCTCTGGTTTTATGCAGCACCCCAACTCACCTTTACCCTTAAGCAAGCATAAGTTGGTTTTCTAAATTTGAGACCCTGTTCTGTTTTGGAATTCAGTTCCTGTGTAGCCAAGTTTACATTCCGTGTATTAGTGATATCTTATGATGTTTCTTTTTCTGTGTGACTTATTTCAGTTAGAATCATCATACCTGAATCCACTCATTGTGCTGCTAAGGGCCTGATGACATAGATTTCATTGCTGAGTGATATTGCTTTGTAAGTAAATACCACAACTTCTTTATCCATTTTTCAGTTTCTGCGATGTTGAACTTGTACTGTAAACGAGGTTCTTGTAAACAGAGGCATCCCAAACTTTGGGGTGGCTGTGTCTTTTTTATTTTAATTATCCTAATCTATAGGACCATAAGAAGAAGTGCCCTAGGTTATGTTGCTTTGTTTTTTAGATGTTTCAGGAAACACCATACACTTCTCCCAAGTGTCTGTTGGCAATTTACATCCCGGCCATCAGCATGACAAGGCTCCCAGTTCTCCGTGGCCTGTCCTGCCTTTCTGCATTTTACACTTTTTTCAGATGGCCCTTTTGACCGGGGGGAAGTGAGACTTCATTGTAGTGCAGATTTCCTTTGCAAGCTTGCTTGGTTGGCTAAAAAGTGCGTATGCGTTTTTTCCTGAATATATTCAGGAAAAAACGCATACGCCCTTTTTGGCCAAGTGCATCATTGTGGACGTTCTGCCTCTTTTCCTATGCTTTCAATGCAATTCCAGTCTACCTCCTGAAATCGGTTTCCTGCAATTCTGCCCCGCTTTCAAGTCCTCTTGGCAGCCTTACTTCAGTATATTTTTGGACGATAGCTGTCATTTATAACTCTGCAGGTTTGTGAATTACAGTGCCCCTGAGCTCCTTTCTTCAACTCGCTTTCTTTTCAGCTGGCCGCAACACCGCAGGATGGCTTCAGGCCCTAATCTGGTTCCGGCTCGGCACGCTGAGCCTTTGGTTACTTCCTCTTCCTGGTGGGAAATGAGAGTTAAATTTGCCCGTCCAGACACCTCCAGCTAGTCTCTCATTGGTTCTCGCTATTCCTGTTCATCTTCCGCAGAAATTGCAAACTGGGCCAAACAGGAGGTTAAAGGGACTGACTCTCCAAGTCGGGAGAGTGTTAGTAAAGCGGCTGGAATGTTGCACCCGAGTACCAGGGTACCAAAACTGAGACATATTTGAACACGTCTCCCAATCACATGGTTGATCATACTCTGGGTTCCACATGCATGTTTTAGCTGAAGGAAGAATACCTTAAACCTGGAGAGTTGAGACCCGTGGAATGGGTACCATGCAATATGACTTCAAAGGGTCTTCATTTGTTCACCGAACCTCTCCAATCCTATCACTGCTGCGTTTATGCCCCTGTACACACGCTTGATTCTCTTTTGGAGACATAGCAATCCATAGGTTTTAAGATACTTACTAGTCAGGTACATTCTTAGGCATTTAATATGGGGTGTTGAGTCCATTTCGTTGAGCAAGGAGTAGCTCTTGTCTATTCCATATTTGGCTTAAGGAACTTTATCTGTGCTCATTTCAATCTCTGGTTTTATGCAGCACCCCAACTCACCTTTACCCTTAAGCAAGCATAAGTTGGTTTTCTAAATTTGAGACCCTGTTCTGTTTTGGAATTCAGTTCCTGTGTAGCCAAGTTTACATTCCGTGTATTAGTGATATCTTATGATGTTTCTTTTTCTGTGTGACATATTTCAGTTAGAATCATCGTACCTGAATCCACTCATTATGCTGCTACGGGCCTGATGACATAGATTTCATTGCTGAGTGATACTGCATTGTACGTAAGTACCACAAGTTCTTTATCCATTTTTCACTTTCTGTGATATTGAACTTGTACGGTAAACGAGGTTCTTGTAAACAGAGGCGTCCCAAACTTTGGGGTGGCTGTGTCTTTTTGATTTTAATTTCCCTAAGCTATAGGACCATAAGTGGAAGTGCCCTAGGCTCTGTTGCTTTGTTTTTTAGATGTTTCAGGAAACACCATACACTTCTCCCGAGTGTCTGTTGGCAATTTACATCCCGTCCATCAGCATAACAAGGCTCCCAGTTCTCCATGGCCTGTCCTGCCTTTCTGGATTTTACACTTTTTTCAGATGGCCCTTTTGACCCGGGGGATGTGAGACTTCATTGTAGTGCAGATTTCCTTTGCAAGCTTGCTTGGTTGGCCAAAAAGTGTGTATGCGTTTTTTCCTGAATATATTCAGGAAAAAACGCATACGCCCTTTTTGGCCAAGTGCATCATTGTGGACGTTCTGCCTCTTTTCCTATGCTTTCAATGCAATTCCAGTCTACCTCCTGAAATCGGTTTCCTGCAATTCTGCCCCACATTCAAGTCCTCTTGGCAGCCTTACTTCAGTATATTTTTGGACGATAGCTGTCATTTATAACTCTGCAGGTTTGTGAATTACAGTGCCCCTCAGCTCTTTTCTTCAACTCGCTTTCTTGTGACCTGGCCGCAACACCGCAGGATGGCTTCAGGCCCTAATCTGGTTCCGGCATGGCACGCTGAGCCTTTGGTTAATTCCTCTTACTGGTGGGAAATGAGAGTTAAATTTGCCCGTCCAGACACCTCCAGCTAGTCTCTCATTGGTTCTCGCTATTCCTGTTCATCTTCCGCAGAAATTGCAAACTGGGCCAAACAGGAGGTTAAAGGCGCTGACTCTCCAAGTGGGGAGAGTGTTAGTAAAGCGTCTGGAATGTTGCACCCGAGTACCAGGGGAGGAAAATTGAGACATATTTGAACACGTCTCCCGTTCACACGGTTGATCATACTCTGGGTTCCACATGCATGTTTTAGCTGAAGGAAGAATACCTTAAACCTGGAGAGTTGAGACCCGTGGAATGGGTACCATGCAATATGACTTCAAAGGGTCTTCATTTGCTCACCGAACCTCTCCAATCCTATCACTGCTGCGTTTATGCCCCTGTACACATGCTTGATTCTCTTTTGGAGACATAGCAATCCATAGGTTTTAAGATACTTACTAGTCAGTTACATTCTTAGGCGTTTAATATGGGGTGTTGAGTCCATTTCGTTGAGCAAGGAGTAGCTCTTGTCTATTCCATATTTGGCTTAAGGAACTTTATCTGTGCTCATTTCAATCTCTGGTTTTATGCAGCACCCCAACTCACCTTTCCCCTTAAGCAAGCATAAGTTGCTTTTCTAAATTTGAGACCCTGTTCTGTTTTGGAATTCAGTTCCTGTGTAGCCAAGTTTACATTCCGTGTGTTACTGATATCTTATGATGTTTCTTTTTCTGTGTGACTTATTTCAGTTAGAATCATCGTACCTGAATCCACTCATTATGCTGCTACGGGCCTGATGACATAGATTTCATGGCTGAGTGATACTGCATTGTACGTAAATACCACAAATTCTTTATCTATTTTTCACTTTCTGTGATATTGAACTTGTACGGTAAACGAGGTTCTTGTAAACAGAGGCGTCCCAAACTTTGGGGTGGCTGTGTCTTTTTGATTTTAATTTCCCTATGCTATAGGACCATAAGTGGAAGTGCCCTAGGCTCTGTTGCTTTGTTTTTTAGATGTTTCAGGAAACACCATACACTTCTCCCGAGTGTCTGTTGGCAATTTACATCCCGCCCATCAGCATAACAAGGCTCCCAGTTCTCCATGGCCTGTCCTGCCTTTCTGGATTTTACACTTTTTTCAGATGGCCCTTTTGACCGGGGGGAAGTGAGACTTCATTGTAGTGCAGATTTCCTTTGCAAGCTTGCTTGGTTGGCCAAAAAGGGCGTATGCGTTTTTTCCTGAATATATTCAGGAAAAAACGCATACGCCCTTTTTGGCCAAGTGCATCATTGTGGACGTTCTGCCTCTTTTCCTACGCTTTCATTGCAATTCCAGTCTACCTCCTGAAATCGGTTTCCTGCAATTCTGCCCCGCTTTCAAGTCCTCTTGGCAGCCTTACTTCAGTATATTTTTGGAAGATAGCTGTCATGTATAACTCTGCAGGTTTGTGAATTACAGTGCCCCTGAGCTCCTTTCTTCAACTCGCTTTCTTTTGAGCTGGCCGCAACACCGCAGGATGGTTTCAGGCCCTAATCTGGTGCCGGCACGGCACGCTGAGCCTTTGGTTATTTCCTCTTCCTGGTGGGAAATGAGAGTTAAATTTGCCCGACCAGACACCTCCAGCTAGTCTCTCATTATTCTCGCTATTCCTGTTCATCTTCCGCAGAAATTGCAAACTGGGCCAAACAGGAGGTTAAAGGCACTGACTCTCCAAGTCGGGAGAGTGTTAGTAAAGCATCTGGAATGTTGCACCTGAGTACCAGGGTATGAAAAGTGAGACATATTTGAACACGTCTCCCGTTCACACGGTTGATCATACTCTGGGTTCCCCATGCATGTTTTAGCTGAAGGAAGAATACCTTAAAACTGGGTAGTTGAAACCCGTGCAATGGGTACCATGCAATATGACTTCAAAGGGTCTTCATTTGCTCACCGAACCTCTCCAATCCTATCACTGCTGCGTTTATGCCCCTGTATACATGCTTGATTCTCTTTCGGAGACATAGCAATCCATAGGTTTTAAGATACTTACTAGTCAGGTACATTCTTAGGCGTTTAATATGCGGTGTTGAGTCCATTTCGTTGAGCAAGGAGTAGCTCTTGTCTATTCCATATTTGGCTTAAGGAACTTTATCTGTGCTCATTTCGATCTCTGGTTTTATGCAGCACGCCAACTCACCTTTACCCTTAAGCAAGCATAAGTTGGTTTTCTAAATTTGAGACCCTGTTCTGTTTTGGAATTCAATTCCTGTGTAGCCAAGTTTACATTCCGTGTATTAGTCATATCTTATGATGTTTCTTTTTCTGTGTGACTTATTTCAGTTAGAATCATCGTACCTGAATCCACTCATTATGCTGCTTCGGGCCTTATGACATAGATTTGATTGCTGAGTGATACTGCATTGTACGTAAGTACCACAAGTTCTTTATCCATTTTTCACTTTCTGTGATATTGAACTTGTACGGTAAAAGAGGTTCTTGTAAACAGAGGCGTCCCAAACTTTGGGGTGGCTGTGTCTTTTTGATTTTAATTTCCCTAAGCTATAGGACCATAAGTGGAAGTGCCCTAGGCTCTGTTGCTTTGTTTTTTAGATGTTTCAGGAAACACCATACACTTCTCCCGAGTTTCTGTTGGCAATTTACATCCCGCCCATCAGCATAACAAGGCTCCCAGTTCTCCATGGCCTGTCCTGCCTTTCTGGATTTTACACTTTTTTCAGATGGCCCTTTTGACCGGGGGGAAGTGAGACTTCATTGTAGTGCAGATTTCCTTTGCAAGCTTGCTTGGTTGGCCAAAAAGGGCGTATGCGTTTTTTCCTGAATATATTCAGGAAAAAACGCATACGCCCTTTTTGGCCAAGTGCATCATTGTGGACGTTCTGCCTCTTTTCCTATGCTTTCAATGCAATTCCAGTCTACCTCCTGAAATCGGTTTCCTGCAATTCTGCCCCGCTTTCAAGTCCTCTTGGCAGCCTTACTTCAGTATATTTTTGGACGATAGCTGTCATTTATAACTCTGCAGGTTTGTGAATTACAGTGCCCCTGAGCTCCTTTCTTCAACTCGCTTTCTTGAGACCTGGCCGCAACACCGCAGGATGGCTTCAGGCACTAATCTGGTCCCGGCACGGCACGCTGAGCCTTTGGTTATTTCCTCTTCCTGGTGGGAAATGAGAGTTAAATTTGCCCGTCCAGACACCTCCAGCTAGTCTCTCATTGGTTCTCCCTATTCCTGTTCATCTTCTGCAGAAATTGCAAACTGGGCCAAACAGGAGGTTAAAGGGACTGACTCTCCAAGTCGGGAGAGTGTTAGTAAAGCGTCTGGAATGTTGCACCCGAGTACCAGGGTACGAAAACTGAGACATATTTGAACACGTCTCCCGATCACATGGTTGATCATACTCTGGGTTCCACATGCATGTTTTAGCTGAAGGAAGAATACCTTAAACCTGGGTAGTTGAAACCCGTGGAATGGGTACCATGCAATATGACTTCAAAGGGTCTTCATTTGCTCACTGAACCTCTGCAATCCTATCACTGCTGCGTTTATGACCCTGTACACATGCTTGATTCTCTTTAAGAGACATAGCAATCCATAGGTTATAGGATACTTACTAGTCAGGTACATTCTTAGGCGTTTAATATGCGGTGATGAGTCCATTTCGTTGAGCAAGGAGTAGCTCTTGTCTATTCCATATTTAGCTTAAGGAACTTTATCTGTGCTCATTTCAATCTCTGGTTTTATGCAGCACCCCAACTCACCTTTACCCTTAAGCAAGCATAAGTTGGTTTTCTAAATTTGAGACCCTGTTCTGTTCTGTAATTCAGTTCCTTTGTAGCCAAGTTTACATTCCGTGTATTAGTGATATCTTATGATGTTTCTTTTTCTGTGTGACTTATTTCAGTTAGAATCATCATACCTGAATCCACTCATTGTGCTGCTAAGGGCCTGATGACATAGATTTCATTGCTGAGTGATATTGCTCTGTAAGTAAATACCACAACTTCTTTATCCATTTTTCACTTTCTGCGATGTTGAACTTGTACTGTAAACGAGATTCTTGTAAACAGAGGTGTCCCAAACTTTGGGGTGGCTGTGTCTTTTTGATTTTAATTTCCCTAAGCTATAGGACCATAAGTGGAAGTGCCCTAGGCTCTGTTGCTTTGTTTTTTAGATGTTTCAGGAAACACCATACACTTCTCCCGAGTGTCTGTTGGCAATTTACATCCCGCCCATCAGCATAACAAGGCTCCCAGTTCTCCATGGCCTGTCCTGCCTTTCTGGACTTTACACTTTTTTCAGATGGCCCTTTTGACCGGGGGGAAGTGAGACTTCATTGTAGTGCAGATTTCCTTTGCAAGCTTGCTTGGTTCGCCAAAAAGGGCGTATGCGTTTTTTCCTGAATATATTCAGGAAAAAACGCATACGCCCTTTTTGGCCAAGTGCATCATTGTGGACTTTCTGCCTCTTTTCCTATGCTTTCAATGCAATTCCAGTCTACCTCCTGAAATCGGTTTCCTGCAATTCTGTCCCGCTTTCAAGTCCTCTTGGCAGCCTTACTTCAGTATATTTTTGGACGATAGCTGTCATTTATAACTCTGCAGGTTTGTGAATTACAGTGCCCCTGAGCTCCTTTCTTCAAGTCGCTTTCTTGTGAGCTGGCCGCAACACCGCAGGATGGCTTCAGGTCCTAATCTGGTTCCTGCACGGCACGCTGAGCCTTTGGTTATTTCCTCTTCCTGGTGGGAAATGAGAGTTAAATTTGCCCGTCCAGACACCTCCAGCTAGTCTCTCATTGGTTCTCCCTATTCCTGTTCATCTTCCGCAGAAATTGCAAACTGGGCCAAACAGGTGGTTAAAGGCGCTGACTCTCCAAGTGGGGAGAGTGTTAGTAAAGCGTCTGGAATGCTGCACCCGAGTACCAGGGGAGGAAAACTGAGACATATTTGAACACGTCTCCCGTTCACACGGTTGGTCATACTCTGGGTTCCACATGCATGTTTTAGCTGAAGGAAGCATACCTTAAACCTGGGTAGTTGAAACCCGTGCAATGGGTACCATGCAATATGACTTGAAAGGGTCTTCATTTGCTCACCGAACCTCTGCAATCCTATCACTGCTGCGTTTATGTCCCTGTACACATGCTTGATTCTCTTTCGGAGACATAGCAATCCATAGGTATTAAGATACTTACTAGTCAGGTACATTCTTAGGCGTTTAATATGCGGTGTTGATTCCATTTCGTTGAGCAAGGAGTAGCTCTAGTCTATTCCATATTTGGCTTAAGGAACATTATCTGTGCTCATTTCGATCTCTGGTTTTATGCAACACCCCAACTCACCTTTACCCTTAAGCAAGCATAAGTTGGTTTTCTAAATTTGAGACCCTGTTCTGTTTTGGAATTCAGTTCCTGTGTAGCCAAGTTTACATTCCGTGTATTACTGATATCTTATGATGTTTCTTTTTCTGTGTGACTTATTTCAGTTAGAATCATCATACCTGAATCCACTCATTGTGCTACTAAGGGCCTGATGACATAGATTTCATTGCTGAGTGATATTGCTTTGTAAGTAAATACCATAACTTCTTTATCCATTTTTCACTTTCTGTGATGTTGAACTTGTACTGTAAACGAGGTTCTTGTAAACAGAGCCGTTCCAAACATTGGGGTGGCTGTGTCTTTTTGATTTTAATTTCCCTAAGCTATAGGACCATAAGTGGAAGTGCCCTAGGCTCTGTTGCTTTGTTTTTTAGATGTTTCAGGAAACACCATACACTTCTGCCGAGTGTCTGTTGGGAATTTACATCCCGCCCATCAGCATAACAAGGCTCCCAGTTCTCCATGGCCTGTCCTGCCTTTCTGGATTTTACACTTTTTTCAGATGGCCCTTTTGACCGGGGGGAAGTGAGACTTCATTGTAGCGCAGATTTCCTTTGCAAGCTTGCTTGGTTGGCCAAAAAGGGCGTACGCGTTTTTTCCTGAATATATTCAGGAAAAAACGCGTACGCCCTTTTTGGCCAAGTGCATCATTGTGGACGTTCTGCCTCTTTTCCTATGCTTTCAATGCAATTCCAGTCTACCTCCTGAAATCGGTTTCCTGCAATTCTGCCCCGCTTTCAAGTCCTCTTGGCAGCCTTACTTCAGTCTATTTTTGGACGATAGCTGTCATTTATAACTCTGCAGGTTTGTGAATTACAGTGCCCCTGAGCTCCTTTCTTCAACTCGCTTTCTTGTGACCTGGCCGCAACACCGCAGGATGGCTTCAGGCCCTAATCTGGTTCTGGCACGGCACGCTGAGCCTTTGGTTATTTCCTCTTCCTGGTGGGAAATGAGAGTTAAATTTGCCCATCCAGACACCTCCAGCTAGTCTCTCATTGGTTCTCCCTATTCCTGTTCATCTTCCGCAGAAATTGCAAACTGGGCCAAAAAGGAGGTTAAAGGCGCTGACTCTCCAAGTGGGGAGAGTGTTAGTAAAGCGTCTGGAATGTTGCACCCGAGTACCAGGGGAGGAAAACTGAGACATATTTGAACACGTCTCCCGTTCACACGGTTGATCATACTCTGCGTTCCACATGCATGTTTTAGCTGAAGGAAGAATACCTTAAACCTGGAGAGTTGAGACCCGTGGAATGGGTACCATGCAATATGACTTCAAAGGGTCTTCATTTACTCACCAAACCTCTCCAATCCTATCACTGCTGCGTTTATGCCCCTATACACACGCTTGATTCTCTTTTGGAGACATAGCAATCCATAGGTTTTAAGATACTTACTAGTCAGGTACATTCTTAGGCGTTTAATATGGGGTGTTGAGTCCATTTTGTTAAGCAAGGAGTAGCTCTTGTCTAATCCATATTAGGCTTAAGGAACTTTATCTGTGCTCATTTCGATCTCTGGTTTTCTGCAGCAAACCATCTCACCTTTACCCTTAAGCAAGCATAAGTTGATTTTCTAAATTTGAGACCCTGTTCTGTTTTGGAATTCAGTTCCTGTGTAGCCAAGTTATATTCCGTGTATTACTGATATCTTATGATGTTTCTTTTTCTGTGTGACTTATTTCAGTTAGAATCATCATACCTGAATCCACTCATTGTGCTGCTAAGGGCCTGATGACATAGATTTCATTGCTGAGTGATATTGCTTTGTAAGTAAATATCATAACTTCTTTATCCATTTTTCACTTTCTGCGATGTTGAACTTGTACGGTAAATGAGGTTCTTGTAAACAGAGCCGTTCCAAACTTTGGGGTGGCTGTGTCTTTTTGATTTTAATTTCCCTAAGCTATAGGACCATAAGTGGAAGTGCCCTAGGCTCTGTTGCTTTGTTTTTTAGATGTTTCAGGAAACACCATACACTTCTCCAGAGTGTCTGTTGGCAATTTACATCCCGCCCATCAGCATAACAAGGCTCCCAGTTCTCCATGGCCTGTCCTGCCTTTCTGGATTTTACACTTTTTTCAGATGGTCCTTTTGACCGGGGGGAAGTGAGACTTCATTGTAGTGCAGATTTCCTTTGCCAGCTTGCTTGGTTGACCAAAAAGGGCGTATGCGTTTTTTCCTGAATATATTCAGGAAAAAACGCATACGCCCTTTTTGGCCAAGTGCATCATTGTGGACGTTCTGCCTCTTTTCCTATGCTTTCAATGCAATTCCAGTCTACCCCCTGAAATCGGTTTCCTGCAATTCTGCCCCACTTTCAAGTCCTCTTGGCAGCCTTACTTCAGTATATTTTTGGACGATAGCTGTCATTTATAACTCTGCAGGTTTGTGAATTACAGTGCCCCTGAGCTCCTTTCTTCAACTCGCTTTCTTTTGAGCTGGCCGAAACACCGCAGAATGGCTTCAGGCCCTAATCTGTTCTGGCACGGCACGCTGAGCCTTTGGTTATTTCCTCTTCCTGGTGGGAAATGAGAGTTAAATTTGCCCGTCCAGACACCTCCAGCTAGTCTCTCATTGGTTCTCGCTATTCCTGTTCATCTTCCGCAGAAATTGCAAACTGGGCCAAACAGGAGGTTAAAGGGACTGACTCTCCAAGTGGGGAGAGTTTTAGTAAAGTGTCTGGAATGTTGCACTCGAGTACCAGGGGAGGAAAACTGAGACATATTTGAACACGTCTCCCGTTCACACGGTTGATCATACTCTGGGTTCCACATGCATGTTTTAGCTGAAGGAAGAATACCTTAAACCTGGAGAGTTGAAACCCGTGGAATGGGTACCATGCAATATGACTTCAAAGGGTCTTCATTTGCTCACCGAACCTCTCCAATCCTATCACTGCTGCGTTTATGACCCTGTACACACGCTTGATTCTCTTTTGGAGACATAGCAATCCATACGTTTTAAGTTACTTTCTAGTCAGGTACATTCTTAGGCGTTTAATATGGGGTGTTGAGTCCACTTCGTTGAGCAAGGAGTAGCTCTTGTCTATTCCATATTTGGCTTAAGGAACTTTATCTGTGCTCATTTCAATCTCTGGTTTTATGCAGCACCCCAACTCACCTTTCCCCTTAAGCAAGCATAAGTTGGTTTTCTAAATTTGAGACCCTGTTGTGTTCTGTAATTCAGTTCCTATGTAGCCAAGTTTACATTCCGTGTATTACTGATATCTTATGATGTTTCTTTTTCTGTGTGACTTATTTCAGTTAGAATCATCATACCTGAATCCACTCATTGTGCTACTAAGGGCCTGATGACATAGATTTCATTGCTGAGTGATATTGTTTTTAAGTAAATACAACAACTTCTTTATAAATTTTTCACTTTCTGCGATGTTGAACTTGTAGTGTAAACGAGGCTCTTGTAAACAGAGGCGTCCCAAACTTTGGGGTGGCTGTGTCTTTTTGATTTTAATTTCCCTAAGCTATAGGACCATAAGTGGAAGTGCCCTAGGCTCTGTTGCTTTGTTTTTTAGATGTTTCAGGAAACACCATACACTTCTCCCCAGTGGCTGTTGGCAATTTATATCCCACCCATCAGCATAACAAGGCTCCCTGTTCTCCATGGCCTGTCCTGCCTTTCTGGATTTTACACATTTTTCAGATGCCCCTTTTGACAGGGGGGAAGTGAGACTTCATTGTAGTGCAGATTTCCTTTGCAAGCTTGCTTGGTTGGCCAAAAAGGGCGTATGCGTTTTTTCCTGAATATATTCAGGAAAAAATGCATACGCCCTTTTTGGCCAAGTGCATCATTGTGGACGTTCTGCCTCTTTTCCTATGCTTTCAATGCAATTCCAGTCTACCTCCTGAAATCGGTTTCCTGCAATTCTGCCCCGCTTTCAAGTCCTCTTGGCAGCCTTACTTCAGTATATTTTTGGACGATAGCTGTCATTTATAACTCTGCAGGTTTGTGAATTACAGTGCCCCTGAGCTTCTTTCTTCAACTCGCTTTCTTTTGAGCTGGCCGCAACACCGCAGGATGGCTTGAGGCTCTAATCTGGTTCCGGCACGGCACGCTGAGCCTTTGTTTATTTCCTCTTCCTGGTGGGAAATGAGAGTTAAATTTGCCCGTCCAGACACCTCCAGCTAGTCTCTCATTGGTTCTCAGTATTCCTAATCATCTTCCACAGAAATTGCAAACTGGGCCAAACAGGAGGTTAAAGGGACTGACTCTCCAAGTCGGGAGAGTGTTAGTAAAGCATCTGGAATGTTGCACCTGAGTACCAGGGTACGAAAACTGAGACATATTTGAACACGTCTCCCGATCACATGGTTGATCATACTCTAGGTTCCACACGCATGTTTTAGCTGAAGGAAGAATACCTTAAACCTGGGTAGCTGAAAACCGTGGAATGGGTACTATGCAATATGATTTCAAAGGGTCTTCATTTGCTCACCGAACCTCTCCAATCCTATCACTGCTGAGTTTATGCCCCTGTACACACGCTTGATTCTCTTTCGGAGACATAGCAATCCATAGGTTTTAAGATACTTACTAGTCAGGTACATTCTTAGGCGTTTAATATGCGGTGTTGAGTCCATTTCGTTGAGCAAGGAGTAGCTCTTGTCTATTCCATATTTGGCTTAAGGAACTTTATCTGTGCTCATTTCAATCTCTGGTTTTATGCAGCACCCCAACTCACCTTTCCCCTTAAGCAAGCATAAGTTGCTTTTCTAAATTTGAGACCCTGTTCTGTTCTGTAATTCAGTTCCTGTGTAGCCAAGTTTACATTCCGTGTATTACTGATATCTTATGATGTTTCTTTTTCTGTGTGACTTATTTCAGTTAGAATCATCATACCTGAATCCACTCATTGTGCTACTAAGGGCCTGATGACATAGATTTCATTGCTGAGTGATATTGCTTTGCAGGTAAATACCACAACTTCTTTATCTTTTTTTCACTTTCTGCGATGTTGAACTTGTACTGTAAATGAGGTTCTTGTAAACAGAGCCGTCCCAAACTTTGGGGTGGCTGTGTCTTTTTGATTTTAATTTCCCTAAGCTATAGGACCATAAGTGGAAGTGCCCTAGGTTCTGTTGCTTTGTTTTTTAGATGTTTCAGGAAACACCATACACTTCTCCCGAGTGTCTGTTGGCAATTTACATCCCGCCCATCAGCATAACAAGGCTCCCAGTTCTCCATGGCCTGTCCTGCCTTTCTGGAGTTTACACATTTTTCAGATGGCCCTTTTGACCAGGGGGAAGTGAGACTTCATTGTAGTGCAGATTTCCTTTGCAAGCGTGCTTGGTTGACCAAAAAGGGCGTATGCGTTTTTTCCTGAATTCAGGAAAAAAAGCATACGCACTTTTTGGCCAAGTGCATCATTGTGGACGCTCTGCCTCTTTTCCTATGCTTTCAATGCAATTCCAGTCTACCTCCTGAAATCGGTTTCCTGCAATTCTGCCCCACTTTCAAGTCCTCTTGGCAGCCAACTTCAGTATATTTTTGGACGATATCTGTCATTTATAACTCTACAGATTTGTGCATTACAGTGTCTCTGAGCTCCTTTCTTCAACTCGCTTTCTTGTGAGCTGGCCGCAACACCGCAGGATGGCTTCAGGCCCTAATCTCGTTCCGGCACGGCACGCTGAGCCTTTGTTTATTTCCTCTTCCTGGTGCGAAATGAGAGTTAAATTTGCCCGTCTAGACAGCTCCAACTAGTCTCTCATTGGTTCTCCCTATTCCTGTTCATCTTCCGCAGAAATTGCAAACTGGGCCAAACAGGAGGTTAAAGTCGCTGACTCTCCAAGTGGGGAGAGTGTTAGTAAAGCGTCTGGAATGTTGCACCCGAGTACCAGTGGAGGAAATCTGAGACATATTTGAACACGTCTCCCATTCACACGGTTGATCATACTCTGGGTTCCACATGCATGTTTTAGCTGAAGGAAGAATACCTTAAAGAGGGAGAGTTAAGACCCTTGTAATGGATACCATGCAATATGACTTCAAAGGGTCTTCATTTGCTCACCGAACCTCTCCAATCCTATCACTGCTGCGTTTATGCCCCTGTACACACGCTTGATTCTCTTTTGGAGACATAGCAATCCATAGGTTTTAAGATACTTACTAGTCAGGTACATTCTTAGGCGTTTAATATGGGGTGTTGAGTCCATTTCGTTGAGCAAGGAGTATCTCTTGTCTATTCCATATTTGGCTTAAGGAACTTTATCTGTGCTCATTTCAATCTCTGGTTTTATGCAGCACCCCAACTCACCTTTCCCCTTAAGCAAGCATAAGTTGCTTTTCTAAATTTGAGACCCTGTTCTGTTCTGTAATTCAGTTCCTGTGTAGCCAAGTTTACATTCCGTGTATTACTGATATCTTATGATGTTTCTTTTTCTGTGTGACTTATTTCAGTTAGAATCATCGTACCTGAATCCACTCATTATGCTGCTACGGGCCTGATGACATAGATTTCATTGCTGAGTGATACTGCATTGTACGTAAGTACCACAAGTTCTTTATCCATTTTTCACTTTCTGTGATATTGAACTTGTACGGTAAACGATATTCTTGTAAACAGAGACGTCCCAAACTTTGGGGTGGCTGTGTCTTTTTGATTTTAATTTCCCTAAGCTATAGGACCATAAGTGGAAGTGCCCTAGGCTCTGTTGCTTTGTTTTTTAGATGTTTCAGGAAACACCATACACTTCTCCCGAGTGTCTGTTGGCAATTTACATCCCGCCCATCAGCATAACAAGGCTCCCAGTTCTCCATGGCCTGTCCTGCCTTTCTGGATTTTACATGTTTTTCAGATGGCCCTTTTGACCTGGGGGAAGTGAGACTTCATTGTAGTGCAGATATCCTTTGCAAGCTTGCTTGGTTGGCCAAAAAGGGCGTATGCGTTTTTTCCTGAATATATTCAGGAAAAAACGCATACGCCCTTTTTGGCCAAGTGCATCATTGTGGACGTTCTGCCTCTTTTCCTATGCTTTCAATGCAATTCCAGTCTACCTCCTGAAATCGGTTTCCTGCAATTCTGCCCCGCTTTCAAGTCCTCTTGGCAGCCTTACTTCAGTATATTTCTGGACGATAGCTGTCATTTATAACTCTGCAGGTTTGTGAATTACAGTGCCCCTGAGCTCCTTTCTTCAACTCGCTTTCTTGTGAGCTGGCCGCAACACCGCAGGATGGCTTCAGGCCCTAATCTGGTTCCGGCACGGCACGCTGAGCCTTTGTTTATTTCCTCTTCCTGGTGGGAAATGAGAGTTAAATTTGCCCGTCCAGACACCTCCAGCTAGTCTCTCATTGGTTCTCCCTATTCCTGTTCATCTTCCGCAGAAATTGCAAACTGGGCCAAACAGGAGGTTAAAGGCGCTGACTCTCCAAGTCGGGAGAGTGTTAGTAAAGCGTCTGGAATGTTGCACTCGAGTACCAGGGGAGGAAAACTGAGACATATTTGAACACGTCTCCCATTCACACGTTTGATCATACTCTGGGTTCCACATGCATGTTTTAGCTGAAGGAAGAATACCTTAAAGAGGGAGAGTTTAGACCCTTGTAATGGGTACCATGCAATATGACTTCAAAGGGTCTTCATTTGCTCACCGAACCTCTCCAATCCTATGACTGCTGCGCTTATGCCCCTGTGCACACGCTTGATTCTCTTTTGGAGACATAGCAATCCATAGGTTTTAAGATACTTACTAGTCAGGTACATTCTTAGGCGTTTAATATGGGTTGTTGAGTCCATTTCCTTGAGCAAGGAGTAGCTCTTGTCTATTCCATAGTTGGCTCAAGGAACTTTATCTGTGCTCATTTCAATCTCTGGTTTTATGCAGCACCCCAACTCACCTTTCCCCTTAAGCAAGCATATGTTGGTTTTCTAAATTTGAGACCCTGTTCTGTTTTGGAATTCAGTTCCTGTGTAGCGAAGTTTACATTCCGTGTATTAGTGATATCTTATGATGTTTCCTTTCTGTGTGACTTATTTCAGTTAGAATCATCGTACCTGAATCCACTCATTATGCTGCTACGGGCCTGATGACATAGATTTCATTGCTGAGTGATACTGCATTGTACGTAAGTACCACAAGTTCTTTATCCATTTTTCACTTTCTGTGATATTGAACTTGTATGGTAAACGAGGTTCTTGTAAACAGAGGCGTCCCAAACTTTGGGTAGCTGTGTCTTTTTGATTTTAATTTCCCTAAGCTATAGGACCATAAGTGGATGTGCCCTAGGCTCTGTTGCTTTGTTTTTTAGATGTTTCAGGAAACACCATACACTTCTCCCGAGTGTCTGTTGGCAATTAACATCCCGCCCATCAGCATAACAAGGCTCCCAGTTCTCCATGGCCAGTCTTGCCTTTCTGGATTTTACACTTTTGTCAGATGGCCCTTTTGACCGGGGGGAAGTGAGACTTCATTGTAGTGCAGATTTCCTTTGCAAGTTTGCTTGGTTGGCCAAAAAGGGCGTATGCGTTTTTTCCTGAATATATTCAGGAAAAAACACATACACCCTTTTAGGCCTAGTGCATCATTGTGGACGTTGTGCCTCTTTTCCTATGCTTTCAATGCAATTCCAGTCTACCTCCTGAAATCGGTTTCCTGCAATTCTGCCCCGCTTTCAAGTCCTCTTGGCAGCCTTACTTCAGTCTATTTTTGGACGATAGCTGTCATTTATAACTCTGCAGGTTTGTGAATTACAGTGCCCCTGAGCTCCTTTCTTCAACTCGCTTTCTTGTGAGCTGGCCGCAACACCGCAGGATGGCTTCAGGCCCTAATCTGGTTCCGGCACGGCACGCTGAGCCTTTGGTTAATTCCTCTTCCTGGTGGGAAATGAGAGTTAAATTTGCCCGTCCAGACACCTCCAGCTAGTCTCTCATTGGTTCTCACTATTCCTGTTCATCTTCCACAGAAATTGCACACTGGGCCAAACAGGAGGTTAAAGGGACTGACTCTCCAAGTGGGGAGAGTGTTAATAAAGCGTCTGGAATGTTGCACCCAAGTACCAGGGTACGAAAACTGAGACATATTTGAACACGGCTCCCGATCACATGGTTGATCATACTCTGGGTTCCACATGCATGTTTTAGCTGAAGGAAGAATACCTTAAACCTGGGTAGTTGAAACCCGTGGAATGGGTACCATGCAATATGACTTCAAAGGTCTTCATTTCCTCACCGAACCTCTCCAATCCTATCACTGCTGCGTTTATGCCCCTGTACACATGCTTGATTCTCTTTCGGAGACATAGCAATCCATAGGTTTTAAGATACTTACTAGTCAGGTACATTCTTAGGCGTATAATTTGCGGTGTTGAGTCCATTTCGTTGAGCAAGGAGTAGCTCTTGTCTATTCCATATTTGGCTTAAGGAACTTTATCTGTGCTCATTTCAATCTCTGGTTTTATGCAGCACCCCAACTCACCTTTACCCTTAAGCAAGCATAAGTTGGTTTTCTAAATTTGAGACCCTGTTCTGTTCTGTAATTCAGTTCCTGTGTAGCCAAGTTTACATTCCGTGTATTAGTGATATCTTATGATGTTTCTTTTTCTGTGTGACTTATTTCAGTTAGAATCATCATACCTGAATCCAGTCATTGTGCTGCTAAGGGCCTGATGACGTAGATTTCATTGCTGAGTGATATTGCTTTGTAAGTAAGTACCACAACTTCTTTATCCATTTTTCACTTTCTGCGATGTTGAACTTGTACGGTAAATGAGATTCTTGTAAACAGAGGCGTCCCAAACTTTGGGGTGGCTGTGTCTTTTTGATTTTAATTTCCCTATGCTATAGGACCATAAGTGGAAGTGCCCTAGGCTCTGTTGCTTTGTTTTTTAGATGTTTCAGAAAACACCATACACTTCTCCCGAGTGTCTGTTGGCAATTTACATCCCGCCCATCAGCATAACAAGGCTCCCAGTTCTCCATGGCCTTTCCTGCCTTTCTGGATTTTACACTTTTGTCAGATGGCCCTTTTGACCGGGGGGAAGTGAGACTTCATTGTAGTGCAGATTTCCTTTGCAAGCTTGCTTGGTTGGCCAAAAAGGGCGTATGCGTTTTTTCCTGAATATATTCAGGAAAAAACGCATACGCCCTTTTTGGCCAAGTGCATCATTGTGGACGTTCTGCCTCTTTTCCTATGCTTTCAATGCAATTCCAGTCTACCTCCTGAAATCGGTTTCCTGCAATTCTGCCCCGCTTTCAAGTCCTCTTGGCAGCCTTACTTCAGTATATTTTTGGACGATAGCTGTCATTTATAACTCTGCAGGTTTGTGAATTACAGTGCCCCTGAGCTCCTTTCTTCAACTCGCTTTCTTGTGACCTGGCCGCAACACCGCAAGATGGCTTCAGGCCCTAATCTCGTTCCAGCACGGCACGCTGAGCCTTTGGTTATTTCCTCTTCCTGGTGGGAAATGAGAGTTAAATTTGCCCGTCCAGACACCTCCAGCTAGTCTCTCATTGGTTCTCGCTATTCCTGTTCATCTTCCGCATAAATTGCAAACTGGGCCAAACAGAAGGTTAAAGGCGCTGACTCTCCAAGTGGGGAGAGTGTTAGTAAAGCGTCTGGAATGTTGCACCCGAGTACCAGGGGAGGAAAACTGAGACATATTTGAACATGTCTCCCATTCACACGGTTGATCATACTCTGGGTTCCACATGCATGTTTTAGCTGAAGGAAGAATACCTTAAACCTGGAGAGTTGAGACCCGTGGAATGGGTACCATGCAATATGACTTCAAAGGGTCTTCATTTGCTCACCGAACCTCTCCAATCCTATCACTGCTGCGTTTTTGCCCCTGTACACATGCTTGATTCTCTTTTGGAGACATAGCAATCCATAGGTTTTAAGATACTTACTAGTCAGGTACATTCTTAGGCGTTTAATATGGGGTGTTGAGTCCATTTCGTTGAGCAAGGAGTAGCTCTTGTCTATTCCATATTTGGCTTAAGGAACTTTATCTGTGCTCATTTCAATCTCTGGTTTTATGCAGCACCCCAACTCACCTTTCCCCTTAAGCAAGCATAAGTTGGTTTTCTAAATTTGAGACCCTGTTCTCTTCTGTAATTCAGTTCCTGTGTAGCCAAGTTTACATTCCGTGTATTACTGATATCTTATGATGTTTCTTTTTCTGTGTGACTTATTTCAGTTAGAATCATCATACCTGAATCCACTCATTGTGCTGCTAAGGGCCTGATGACATAGATTTCATTGCTGAGTGATATTGCTTTGTAAGTAAATACCACAACTTCTTTATCCATTTTTCACTTTCTGCGATGTTGAACTTGTACAGTAAACGAGGTTATTGTAAACAGAGGCGTCCCAAACTTTGGGGTGGCTGTGTCTTTTTGATTTTAATTTCCCTAAGCTATAGGACCATAAGTGGAAGTGCCCTAGGCTCTGTTGCTTTGTTTTTTAGATGTTTCAGGAAACACCATACACTTCTCCGGAGTGTCTGTTGGCAATTTATATCCCACCCATCAGCATAACAATGCTCCCAGTTCTCCATGGCCTGTCCTGCCTTTCTGGATTTTACACATTTTTCAGATGCCCCTTTTGACAGGGGGGAAGTGAGACTTCATTGTAGTGCAGATTTCCTTTGCAAGCTTGCTTGGTTGGCCAAAAAGGGCGTATGCGTTTTTTCCTGAATATATTCAGGAAAAAACGCATACGCCCTTTTTGGCCAAGAGCATCATTGTGGACGTTCTGCCTCTTTTCCTATGCTTTCAATGCAATTCCAGTCTACCTCCTGAAATCGGTTTCCTGCAATTCTGCCCCGCTTTCAAGTCCTCTTGGCAGCCTTACTTCAGTATATTTTTGGACGATAGCTGTCATTTATAACTCTGCATGTTTGTGTATTACAGTGCCCCTGAGCTCCTTTCTTCAACTCGCTTTCTTTTGAGCTGGCCGCAACACCGCAGGATGGCTTCAGGCCCTAATCTGGTTCCGGCACGGCACGCTGAGCCTTTGTTTATTTCCTCTTCCTGGTGGGAAATGAGAGTTAAATTTGCCCGTCCAGACACCTCCAGCTAGTCTCTCATTGGTTCTCAGTATTCCTATTCATCTTCCAGAGAAATTGCAAACTGGGCCAAACAGGAGGTTAAAGGGACTGACTCTCCAAGTCGGGAGAGTGTTAGTAAAGCATCTGGAATGTTGCACCTGAGTACCAGGGTACGAAAACTGAGACATATTTGAACACGTCTCCCGATCACATGGTTGATCATACTCTAGGTTCCACACGCATGTTTTAGCTGAAGGAAGAATACCTTAAACCTGGGTAGCTGAAAACCGTGAAATGGGTACTATGCAATATGATTTCAAAGGGTCTTCATTTGCTCACCGAACCTCTCCAATCCTATCACTGCTGCGTTTATGCCCCTGTACACACGCTTGATTCTCTTTCGGAGACATAGCAATCCATAGGTTTTAAGATACTTACTAGTCAGGTACATTATAAGGTGTTTAATATGCGGTGTTGAGTCCATTTCGTTGAGCAAGGAGTAGCTCTTGTCTATTCCATATTTGGCTTAAGGAACTTTATCTGTGCTCATTTCAATCTCTGGTTTTATGCAGCACCCCAACTCACCTTTCCCCTTAAGCAAGCATAAGTTGGTTTTCTAAATTTGAGACCCTGTTCTGTTCTGTAATTCAGTTCCTGTGTAGCCAAGTTTACATTCCGTGTATTACTGATATCTTATGATGTTTCTTTTTCTGTGTGACTTATTTCAGTTAGAATCATCATACCTGAATCCACTCATTGTGCTACTAAGGGCCTGATGACATAGATTTCATTGCTGAGTGATATTGCTTTGCAGGTAAATACCACAACTTCTTTATCCATTTTTCACTTTCTGCGATGTTGAACTTGTACTGTAAATGAGGTTCTTATAAACAGAGCCGTCCCAAACTTTGGGGTGGCTGTGTCTTTTTGATTTTAATTTCCCTAAGCTATAGGACCATAAGTGGAAGTGCCCTAGGCTCTGTTGCTTTGTTTTTTAGGTGTTTCAGGAAACACCATACACTTCTCCCGCGTGTCTGTTGGCAATTTACATCCCGCCCATCAGCATAACAAGGCTCCCAGTTCTCCATGGCCTGTCCTGCCTTTCTGGATTTTACACATTTTTCAGATGGCCCTTTTGACCAGGGGGAAGTGAGACTTCATTGTAGTGCAGATTTCCTTTGCAAGCGTGCTTGGTTGGCCAAAAAGGGCGTATGCGTTTTTTCCTGAATTCAGGAAAAAAAGCATACGCACTTTTTGCCAAGTGCATCATTGTGGACGCTATGCCTTTTTTCCTATGCTTTCAATGCAATTCCTGTCTACCTCCTCAAATCGGTTTCCTGCAATTCTGCCCCACTTTCAAGTCCTCTTGGCAGCCAACTTCAGTATATTTTTGGACGATATCTGTGATTTATAACTCTACAGATTTGTGCATTACAGTGTCCCTGAGCTCCTTTCTTCAACTCGCTTTCTTGTGAGCTGGCCGCAACACCGCAGGATGGCTTCAGGCCCTAATCTCGTTCCGGCACGGCATGCTGAGCCTTTGTTTATTTCCTCTTCCTGGTGCGAAATGAGAGTTAAATTTGCCCGTCTAGACAGCTCCAAGTAGTCTCTCATTGGTTCTCCCTATTCCTGTTCATCTTCCGCAGAAATTGCAAACTGGGCCAAACAGGAGGTTAAAGGGACTGACTCTCCAAGTTGGGAGAGTGTTAGTAAAGCGTCTGGAATGTTGCACCTGAGTACCAGTGGAGGAAAACTGAGACATATTTGAACACGTCTCCCATTCACACGGTTGATCATACTCTGGGTTCCACATGCATGTTTTAGCTGAAGGAAGAATACCATAAACCTGGGTAGTTGAGACCCGTGGAATGGGTACCATGCAATATGACTTCAAAGGGTCTTCATTTGCTCACCGAACCTCTCCAATCCTATCACTGCTGCGTTTATGCTCCTGTACACATGCTTGATTCTCTTTCGGAGACATAGCAATCCATAGGTTTTAAGATACTTACTAGTCAGGTACATTCTTAGGCGTTTAATATGCGGTGTTGAGTCCATTTCGTTGAGCAAGGAGTAGCTCTTGTCTATTCCATAGTTGGCTTAAGGAACTTTATCTGTGCTCATTTCAATCTCTGGTTTTATGCAGCACCCCAACTCACCTTTCCCCTTAAGCAAGCATATGTTGGTTTTCTAAATTTGAGACCCTGTTCTGTTCTGTAATTCAGTTCCTGTGTAGTGAAGTTTACATTCCGTGTATTAGTGATATCCTATGATGTTTCTTTTTCTGTGTGACTTATTTCACTTAGAATCATCATACCTGAATCCACTCATTGTGCTGCTAAGGGCCTGATGACATAGATTTCATTGCTGAGTGATATTGCTTGTATGTAAATACCACAACTTCTTTATCCATTTTTCACTTTCTGCGATGTTGAACTTGTACTGTAAACGAGGTTCTTGTAAACAGAGGCGTCCCAAATTTTGGGGTGGCTGTGTCTTTTTGATTTTAATTTCCCTAAGCTATAGGACCATAAGTGGAAGTGCCCTAGGCTCTGTTGCTTTGTTTCTTAGATGTTTCAGGAAACACCATACACTTCTCCCAAGTGTCTGTTGGCAATTTACATCCTGCCCATCAGCATAACAAGGCTCCCAGTTCTCCATGGCCTGTCCTGCCTTTCTGGATTTTACACTTTTTTCAGATGGCCCTTTTGACCGGGGGGAAGTGAGACTTCATTGTAGTGCAGATTTCCTTTGCAAGCTTGCTTGGTTGGCCAAAAAGGGCGTATGCGTTTTTTCCTGAATATATTCAGGAAAAAACGCATACGCCCTTTTTGGCCAAGTGCATCATTGTGGACGTTCTGCCTCTTTTCCTATGCTTTCAATGCAATTCCAGTCTACCTCCTGAAATCGGTTTCCTGCAATTCTGCCCCGCTTTCAAGTCCTCTTGGCAGCCTTACTTCAGTATATTTTTGGACGATAGCTGTCATTTATAACTCTGCAGGTTTGTGAATTACAGTGCCCCTGAGCTCCTTTCTTCAACTCGCTTTCTTGTGAGCTGGCCGCAACACCGCAGGATGGCTTCAGGCCCTAATCTGGTTCCGGCACGGCACGCTGAGCCTTTGTTTATTTCCTCTTCGTGGTGGGAAATGAGAGATAAATTTGCCCGTCCAGACACCTCCAGCTAGTCTCTCATTGGTTCTCGCTATTCCTGTTCATCTTCAGCAGAAATTGCAAACTGTGCCAAACAGGAGGTTAAAGGCGCTGACTCTCCAAGTGGGGAGAGTGTTAGTAAAGCGTCTGGAATGTTGCACCCGAGTACCAGGGGAGGAAAACTGAGACATATTTGAACACGTCTCCCGTTCACACGGTTGATCATACTCTGGGTTCCACATGCATGTTTTAGCTGAAGGAAGAATACCTTAAAGCGGGAGATTTAAGACCCGTGTACTGGATACCAAGCAATATGACTTCAAAGGGTCTTCATTTGCTCACCGAACCTCTCCAGTCCTATCACTGCTGCGTTTATGCCCCTGTACACACGCTTGATTCTCTTTCGGAGACATAGTAATCCATAGGTTTTAAGATACTTACTAGTCAGGTACATTCTTAGGCATTTAATATGGGGTGTTGAGTCCATTTCGTTGAGCAAGGAGTAGCTCTTGTCTATTCCGTATTTGGCTTAAGGAACTTTATCTGTGCTCATTTCAATCTCTGGTTTTATGCAGCACCCCAACTCACCTTTCCCCTTAAGCAAGCATAAGTTGGTTTTCTAAATTAGAGACCCTGTTCTGTTCTGTAATTCAGTTCCTGTGTAGCCAAGTTTACATTCCGTGTATTACTGATATCTTATGATGTTTCTTTTTCTGTGTGACTTATTTCAGTTAGAATCATCATACCTGAATCCAGTCATTGTGCTGCTAAGGGCCTGATGACATAGATTTCATTGCTGAGTGATATTGCTTTGTAAGTAAATACCACAACTTCTTTATCCATTTTTCACTTTCTGCGATGTTGAACTTGTACTGTAAACGAGGTTCTTGTAAACAGAGGCGTCCCAAACTTTGGGGTGGCTGTGTCTTTTTTATTTTAATTTCCCTAAGCTATAGGACCATAAGTGGAAGTGCCCTAGGCTCTGTTGCTTTGTTTTTTAGATGTTTCAGGAAACACCATACACTTCTCTGGAGTGTCTGTTGGCAATTTACATCCCGCCCATCAGCATAACAAGGCTCCCAGTTCTCCATGGCCTGTCCTGCCTTTCTGGATTTTACATGTTTTACAGATGGCCCTTTTGACAGGGGGGAAGTGAGACTTCATTGTAGTGCAGATTTCCTTTGCAAGCTTGCTTGGTTGGCCAAAAAGGGCGTATGCAATTTTTCCTGAATATATTCAGGAAAAAACGCATACGCCCTTTTTGGCCAAGTGCATCATTGTGGACGTTCTGCCTCTTTTCCTATGCTTTCAATGCAATTCCAGTCTACCTCCTGAAATCGGTTTCCTGCAATTCTGCCCCGCTTTCAAGTCCTCTTGGCAGCCTTACTTCAGTATATTTTTGGACGATAGCTGTCATTTATAACTCTGCAGGTTTGTGAATTACAGTGTCCCTGAGCTCCTTTCTTCAACTCGCTTTCTTGTGAGCTGGCCGCAACACCGCAGGATGTCTTCAGGCCCTAATCTGGTTCCGGCACGGCACGCTGAGCCTTTGTTTATTTCCTCTTCCTGGTGGGAAATGAGAGTTAAATTTGCCCGTCCAGACACCTCCAGCTAGTCTCTCATTGGTTCTCGCTATTCCTGTTCATCTTCAGCAGAAATTGCAAACTGGGCCAAACAGGAGGTTAAAGGCACTGACTCTCCAAGTGGGGAGAGTGTTAGTAAAGCGTCTGGAATGTTGCACCCGAGTACCAGGGGAGGAAAACTGAGACATATTTGAACACGTCTCCCGTTCACACGGTTGATCATACTCTGGGTTCCACATGCATGTTTTAGCTGAAGGAAGAATACCTTAAAGAGGGAGAGTTAAGACCCTTGTAATGCGTACCATGCAATATGACTTCAAAGGGTCTTCATTTGCACACCGAACCTCTGCAATCCTATCACTGCTGCGTTTATGCCCCTGTACACACGCTTGATTCTCTTTTGGAGACATAGCAATCCATAGGTTTTAAGATACTTACTAGTCAGGTACATTCTTAGGCGTTCAATATGTGGTGTTGAGTCCATTTCGTTGAGCAAGGAGTAGCTCTTGTCTATTCCATATTTGGCTTAAGGAACTTTATCTGTGCTCATTTCAATCTCTGGTTTTATGCAGCACCCCAACTCACCTTTCCCCTTAAGCAAGCATAAGTTGGTTTTCTAAATTTGAGACCCTGTTCTGTTTTGGAATTCAGTTCCTGTGTAGCCAAGTTTACATTCCGTTTATTACTGGTATCTTATGATGTTTCTTTTTCTGTGTGACTTATTTCAGTTAGAATCATCGTACCTGAATCCACTCATTGTGCTGCTAAGGGCCTGATGACATAGATTTCATTGCTGAGTGATACTGCATTGTACATAAGTACCACAAGTTCTTTACCCATTTTTCACTTTCTGCGATATTGAACTTGTACGGTAAACGAGGTTCTTGTAAACAGAAGCGTCCCAAACTTTGGGGTGGCTGTGTCTTTTTGATTTTAATTTCCCTAATCTATAGGACCATAAGTGGAAGTGCCCTTGGCTCTGTTGCTTTGTTTTTTAGATGTTTCAGTAAACACCATACACTTCTCCCGAGTGTCTGTTGGCAATTTACATCCCGCCCATCAGCATAACAAGGCTCCCAGTTCTCCATGGCCTGTCCTGCCTTTCTGGATTTTACACTTTTTTCAGATGGCCCTTTTGACCGGGGGGAAGTGAGACTTCATTGTAGTGCAGATTTCCTTTGCAAGCTTGCTTGGTTGGCCAAAAAGTGCGTATGCGTTTTTTCCTGAATATATTCAGGAAAAAACGCATACGCCCTTTTTGGCCAAGTGCATCATTGTGGACGTTTTGCCTCTTTTCCTATGCTTTCAATGCAATTCCAGTCTACCTCCTGAAATCGGTTTCCTGCAATTCTGCCCCGCTTTCAAGTCCTCTTGGCAGCCTTACTTCAGTCTATTTTTGGACGATAGCTGTCATTTATAACTCTGCAGGTTTGTGAATTACAGTGCCCCTGAGCTCCTTTCTTCAACTCGCTTTCTTGTGAGGTGGCCGCAACACCGCAGGATGCCTTCAGGCCCTAATCTGGTTCCGGCACGGTACGCTGAGCCTTTGATTATTTCCTCTTCCTGGTGGGAAATGAGAGTTAAATTTGCCCGTCCAGACACCTCCAGCTAGTCTCTCGTTGGTTCTCCCTATTCCTGTTCATCTTCCGCAAAAATCGCAAACTGGGCCAAACAGGAGTTTAAAGGCGCTGACTCTCCAAGTCAGGAGAGTGTTAGTAAAGCGTCTGGAATGTTGCACCCGAGTACCAGGGGAGGAAAACTGAGACATATTTGAACACGTCTCCCGTTCACACGGTTGATCATACTCTGGGTTCCACATGCATGTTTTAGCTGAAGGAAGAATACCTTAAACCTGGGTAGTTGAAACCCGTGGAATGGGTACCATGCAATATGACTTCAAAGGGTCTTCATTTGCTCACCGAACCTCTCCAATCCTATCACTGCTGTGTTTATGCCCCTGTACACATGCTTGATTCTCTTTCGGAGACATAGCAATCCATAGGTTTTAAGATACTTACTAGTCAGGTACATTCTTAGGCGTTTAATATGCGGTGTTGAGTCCATTTCGTTGAGCAAGGAGTAGCTCTTGTCTATTCCATATTTGGCTTAAGGAACTTTATCTGTGCTCATTTCAATCTCTGGTTTTATGCAGCACCCCAACTCACCTTTACCCTTAAGCAAGCATAAGTTGGTTTTCTAAATTTGAGACCCGGTTCTGTTCTGTATTTCAGTTCCTGTGTAGCCAAGTTTACATTCCGTGTATTACTGATATTTTATGATGTTTCTTTTTCTGTGTGACTTATTTCAGTTAGAATCATCATACCTGAATCCACTCATTGTGCTGCTAAGGGTCTGATGACATAGATTTCATTGCTGAGAGATATTGTTTTGTAAGTAAATACCACAACTTCTTTATCCATTTTTCACTTTCTGCGATGTTGAACTTGTACGGTAAACGAGGTTCTTGTAAACAGAGCCGTTCCAAACTTTGGGGTGGCTGTGTCTTTTTGATTTTAATTTCCCTAAGCTATAGGACCATAAGTGGAAGTGCCCTAGGCTCTGTTTCTTTGTGTTTTAGATGTTTCAGGAAACACCATACACTTCTCCCGAGTGTCTGTTGGCAATTTACATCCCGCCCATCAGCATAACAAGGCTCCCAGTTCTCCATGGCCTGTCCTGCCTTTCTGGATTTTACACTTTATTCAGATGGCCCTTTTGACCGGGGGGGAAGTGAGACTTCATTGTAGTGCAGATTTCTTTTGCAAGCTTGCTTGGTTGGCCAAAAAGGGCGTATGCGTTTTTTCCTGAATATATTCAGGAAAAAACGCATACGCCCTTTTTGGCCAAGTGCATCATTGTGGACGTTCTGCCTCTTTTCCTATGCTTTCAATGCAATTCCAGTCTACCTCCTGAAATCGGTTTCCTGCAATTCTGACCCACTTTCAAGTCCTCTTGGCAGCCTTACTTCAGTATATTTTTGGATGATAGCTGTCATTTATAACTCTGCAGGTTTGTGAATTACAGTGCCCCTGAGCTCCTTTCTTCAACTCGCTTTCTTTTGAGCTGGCCACAACACCGCAGAATGGCTTCAGGCCCTAATCTGGTTCCGGCACGGCTCGCTGAGCCTTTGGTTATTTGCTCTTCCTGGTGGGAAATGAGAGTTAAATTTGCCCGTCCAGACACCTCCAGCTAGTCTCTCATTGGTTCTCGCTATTCCTGTTCATCTTCCGCAGAAATTGCAAACTGGGCCAAACAGGAGGTTAAAGGGACTGACTCTCCAAGTGGGGAGAGTGTTAGTAAAGCGTCTGGAATGTTGCACCCGAGTGCCAGGGTAGGAAAACTGAGAAATATTTGAACACATCTCCCGTTCACACGGTTGATCATACTCTGGGTTCCACATGCATGTTTTATCTGAAGGAAGAATACCTTAAACCTGGAGAGTTGAGACCCGTGGCATGGGTACCATGCAATATGACTTCAAAGGGTCTTCATTTGCTCACCGAACCTCTCCAATCCTATCACTGCTGCGTTTATGCCCCTGTACACATGCTTGATTCTCTTTCGGAGACATAGCAATCCATAGGTTTTAAGATACTTACTAGTCAGGTACATTCTTAGGCGTTTAATATGCGGTGTTGAGTCCATTTCGTTGAGCAAGGAGTAGATCTTGTCTATTCCGTATTTGGCTTAAGGAACTTTATCTGTGCTCATTTCAATCTCTGGTTTTATGCAGCACCCCAACTCACCTTTCCCCTTAAGCAAGCATAAGTTGGTTTTCTAAATTTGAGACCCTGTTCTGTTTTGGAATGCAGTTCCTGTGTAGCCAAGTTTACATTCCGTGTATTAGTGATATCTTACGATGTTTCTTTTTCTGTGTGACTTATTTCAGTTAGAATCATCGTACCTGAATCCACTCATTATGCTGCTACGGGCCTGATGACATAGATTTCATTGCTGAGTGATACTGCATTGTACGTAAGTACCACTAGTTCTTTATCCATTTTTCACTTTCTGTGATATTGAACTTGTACGGTAAACGAGGTTCTTGTAAACAGAGGCGTCCCAAACTTTGGGGTGGCTGTGTCTTTTTGATTTTAATTTCCCTAAGCTATAGGACCATAAGTGGAAGTGCCCTAGGCTCTGTTGCTTTGTTTTTTAGATGTTTCAGGAAACACCATACACTTCTCCCGAGTGTCTGTTGGCAATTTACATCCCGCCCATCAGCATAACAAGGCTCCCAGTTCTCCATGGCCTGTCCTGCCTTTCTGGATTTTACACTTTTTTCAGATGGCCCTTTTGACCGGGGGGAAGTGAGACTTCATTGTAGTGCAGATTTCCTTTGCAAGCTTGCTTGGTTGGCCAAAAAGGGCGTATGCGTTTTTTCCTGAATATATTCAGGAAAAAACGCATACGCCCTTTTTGGCCAAGTGCATCATTGTGGACGTTCTGCCTCTTTTCCTATGCTTTCAATGCAATTCCAGTCTACCTCCTAAAATCGGTTTCCTGCAATTCTGCCCCGCTTTCAAGTCCTCTTGGCAGCCTTACTTCAGTCTATTTTTGGACGATAGCTGTCATTTATAACTCTGCAGGTTTGTGAATTACAGTGCCCCTGAGCTCCTTTGTTCAACTCGCTTTCTTGTGAGCTGGCCGCAACACCGCAGGATGGCTTCAGGCCCTAATCTGGTTCCGGCCCGGCATGCTGAGCCTTTGGTTAATTCCTCTTCCTGGTGCGAAATGAGAGTTAAATTTGCCCGTCCAGACACCTCCAGCTAGTCTCTCATTGGTTCTCGCTATTCCTGTTCATCTTCCGCAGAAATTGCAAACTGGGCCAAACAGGAGGTTAAAGGTGCTTACTCTCCAAGTCGGGAGAGTGTTAGTAAAGCGTCTGGAATGTTGCACCCGAGTACCAGGGGAGGAAAACTGAGACATATTTGAACACGTCTCCCGTTCACATGGTTGATCATACTCTGGGTTCCACATGCATGTTTTAGCTGAAGGAAGAATACCTTAAACCTGGAGAGTTGAGACCCGTGAAATGGGTACCATGCAATATGACTTCAAAGGGTCTTCATTTGCTCACCGAACCTCTCCAATCCTATCACTGCTGCGTTTATGCCCCTGTACACACGCTTGATTCTCTTTTGGAGACATAGCAATCCATAGGTTTTAAGATACTTAATAGTCAGGTACATTCTTAGGCGTTTAATATGGGGTGTTGAGTCCATTTCGTTGAGCAAGGAGTAGCTCTTGTCTATTCCATATTTGGCTTAAGGAAATTTATCTGTGCTCATTTCGATCTCTGGTTTTATGCAGCACCCCAACTCACCTTTCCCCTTAAGCAAGCATAAGTTGGTTTTCTAAATTTGAGACCCTGTTCTGTTCTGTAATTCAGTTCCTGTGTAGCCAAGTTTACATTCCGTGTATTACTGATATCTTATGATGTTTCTTTTTCTGTGTGACTTATTTCAGTTAGAATCATCGTACCTGAATCCACTCATTATGCTGCTAAGGGCCTGATGACATAGATTTCATTGCTGAGTGATACTGCATTGTACGTAAGTACCACAAGTTCTTTATCCATTTTTCACTTTCTGTGATATTGAACTTGTACGGTAAACGAGGTTCTTGTAAACAGAGGCATCCCAAACTTTGGGGTGGCTGTGTCTTTTTGATTTTAATTTCCCTAAGCTATAGGACCATAAGTGGAAGTGCCCTAGGCTCTGTTGCTTTGTTTTTTAGATGTTTCAGGAAACACCATACACTTCTCCCGAGTGTCTGTTGGCAATTTACATCCCGCCCATCAGCATAACAAGGCTCCCAGTTCTCCATGGCCTGTCCTGCCTTTCTGGATTTTACACTTTTTTCAGATGGCCCTTTTGACCGGGGGGAAGTGAGACTTCATTGTAGTGCAGATTTCCTTTGCAAGCTTGCTTGGTTGGCCAAAAAGGGCGTATGCGTTTTTTCCTGAATATATTCAGGAAAAAACGCATACGCCCTTTTTGGCCATGTGCATCATTGTGGACGTTCTGCCTCTTTTCCTATGCTTTCAATGCAATTCCAGTCTACCTCCTGAAATCGGTTTCCTGCAATTCTGCCCCGCTTTCAAGTTCTCTTGGCAGCCTTACTTCAGTATATTTTTGGACGATAGCTGTCATTTATAACTCTGCAGGTTTGTCAATTACAGTGCCCCTGAGCTCCTTTCTTCAACTCGCTTTCTTTTGAGCTGGCCGCAACACCGCAGGATGGCTTCAGGCCCTAATCTGGTTCCGGCACGGCACGCTGAGCCTTTGGTTATTTCCTCTTCCTGGTGGGAAATGAGAGTCAAATTTGCCCGTCCAGACACCTCCAGCTAGTCTCTCATGGGTTCTCCCTATTCCTGTTCATCTTCCGCAGAAATTGCAAACTGGGCCAAAAAGGAGGTTAAAGGCGCTGACTCTCCAAGTGGGGAGAGTGTTTGTAAAGCATCTGGAATGTTGCACCCGAGTACCAGGGTACGAAAACTGAGACATATTTGAACACGTCTCCCGATCACATGGTTGATCATACTCTGGGTTCCACATGCATGTTTTAGCTGAAGGAAGAATACCTTAAACCTGGAGAGTTGAGACCCGTGTAATGGGTACCATGCAATATGACTTTAAAGGGTCTTCATTTGTTCATCGAACCTCTCCAATCCTATCACTGCTGCATTTATGCCCCTGTACACATGCTTGATTCTCTTTCGGAGACATAGCAATCCATAGGTTTTAAGATACTTACTAGTCAGGTACATCCTTAGGCATTTAATATGGGGTGTTGAGTCCATTTCGTTGAGCAAGGAGTAGCTCTTGTCTATTCCATATTTGGCTTAAGGAACTTTATCTGTGCTCATTTCAATCTCTGGTTTTATGCAGCACCCCAACTCACCTTTCCCCTTAAGCAAGCATAAGTTGGTTTTCTAAATTTGAGACCCTGTTCTGTTTTGGAATTCAGTTCCTGTGTAGCCAAGTTTACATTCCGTGTATTAGTGATATCTTATGATGTTTCTTTTTCTGTGTGACTTATTTCAGTTAGAATCATCGTACCTAAATCGACTCATTATGCTGCTATGGGCCTGATGACATAGATTTCATTGCTGAGTGATACTGCATTGTACGTAAGTACCACAAGTTCTTTATCCATTTTTCACTTTCTGTGATATTGAACTTCTACGGTAAACGAGGTTCTTGTAAACAGAGGCGTCCCAAACTTTGGGGTGGCTGTGTCTTTTTGATTTTAATTTCCCTAAACTATAGGACCATAAGTGGAAGTGCCCTAGGCTCTGTTGCTTTGTTTCTTAGATGTTTCAGGAAACACCATACACTTCTCCCGAGTGTCTGTTGGCAATTTACATCCCGCCCATCAGCATAACAAGGCTCCCAGTTCTCCATGGCCTGTCCTGCCTTTCTGGATTTTACACTTTTTTCAGATGGCCCTTTTGACCGAGGGGAAGTGAGACTTCATTGTAGTGCAGATTTCCTTTGCAAGCTTGCTTGGTTGGCCAAAAAGGGCGTATGCGTTTTTTCCTGAATATATTCAGGAAAAAACGCATACGCCCTTTTTGGCCAAGTGCATCATTGTGGACGTTCTGCCTCTTTTCCTATGCTTTCAATGCAATTCCAGTCTACCTCCTGAAATCGGTTTCCTGCAATTCTTCCCCGCTTTCAAGTCCTCTTGGCAGCCTTACTTCAGTATATTTTTGGACGATAGCTGTCATTTATAACTCTGCAGGTTTGTGAATTACAGTGCCCCTGAGCTCCTTTCTTCAACTCGCTTTCTTGTGAGCTGGCCGCAACACCGCAGGATGGCTTCAGGCCCTAATCTGGTTCCGGCATGGCACGCTGAGCCTTTGGTTAATTCCTCTTCCTGGTGGGAAATGAGAGTTAAATTTGCCCGTCCAGACACCTCCAGCTAGTCTCTCATTGGTTCTCGCTATTCCTGTTCATCTTCCGCAGAAATTGCAAACTGGGCCAAACAGGAGGTTAAAGGGACTGACTCTCCAAGTCGGGAGAGTGTTAGTAAAGCGTCTGGAATGTTGCACCCAAGTACCAGGGTACGAAAACTGAGACATATTTGAACACGTCTCCTGATCACATGGTTGATCATACTCTGGGTTCCACATGCATGTTTTAGCTGAAGGAAGAATACCTTAAACCTGGAGAGTTGAGACCCGTGGAATGGGTACCATGCAATATGACTTCAAAGGGTCTTCATTTGCTCACCGAACCTCTCCAATCCTATCACTGCTGCGTTTATGCCCCTGTACACATGCTTGATTCTCTTTCGGAGACATAGCAATCCATAGGTTTTAAGATACTTACTAGTCAGGTACATTCTTAGGCGTTTAATATGCGGTGTTGAGTGCATTTCGTTGAGCAAGGAGTAGCTCTTGTCTATTCCATATTTGGCTTAAGGAACTTTATCTGTGCTCATTTCAATCTCTGGTTTTATGCAGCACCCCAACTCACCTTTCCCCTTAAGCAAGCATAAGTTGGTTTTCTAAATTTGAGACCCTGTTCTGTTTTGGAATTCAGTTCCTGTGTAGCCAAGTTTACATTCCGTGTATTAGTGATATCTTATGATGTTTCTTTTTCTGTGTGACTTATTTCAGTTAGAATCATCGTACCTGAATCCACTGATTATCCTGCTATGGGCCTGATGACATAGATTTCATTGCTGAGTGATACTGCATTGTACGTAAGTACCACAAGTTCTTTATCCATTTTTCACTTTCTGTGATATTGAACTTCTACGGTAAACGAGGTTCTTGTAAACAGAGGCGTCCCAAACTTTGGGGTGGCTGTGTCTTTTTGATTTTAATTTCCCTAAACTATAGGACCATAAGTGGAAGTGCCCTAGGCTCTGTTGCTTTGTTTCTTAGATGTTTCAGGAAACACCATACACTTCTCCCGAGTGTCTGTTGGCAATTTACATCCCGCCCATCAGCATAACAAGGCTCCCGGTTCTCCATGGCCTGTCCTGCCTTTCTGGATTTTACACTTTTTTCAGATGGCCCTTTTGACCGGGGGGAAGTGAGACTTCATTGTAGTGCAGATTTCCTTTGCAAGCTTGCTTGGTTGGCCAAAAAGGGCGTATGCGTTTTTTCCTGAATATATTCAGGAAAAAACGCATACGCCCTTTTTGGCCAAGTGCATCATTGTGGACGTTCTGCCTCTTTTCCTATGCTTTCAATGCAATTCCAGTCTACCTCCTGAAATCGGTTTCCTGCAATTCTTCCCCGCTTTCAAGTCCTCTTGGCAGCCTTACTTCAGTATATTTTTGGACGATAGCTGTCATTTATAACTCTGCAGGTTTGTGAATTACAGTGCCCCTGAGCTCCTTTCTTCAACTCGCTTTCTTGTGAGCTGGCCGCAACACCGCAGGATGGCTTCAGGCCCTAATCTGGTTCCGGCATGGCACGCTGAGCCTTTGGTTAATTCCTCTTCCTGGTGGGAAATGAGAGTTAAATTTGCCCGTCCAGACACCTCCAGCTAGTCTCTCATTGGTTCTCGCTATTCCTGTTCATCTTCCGCAGAAATTGCAAACTGGGCCAAACAGGAGGTTAAAGGGACTGACTCTCCAAGTCGGGAGAGTGTTAGTAAAGCGTCTGGAATGTTGCACCCAAGTACCAGGGTACGAAAACTGAGACATATTTGAACACGTCTCCTGATCACATGGTTGATCATACTCTGGGTTCCACATGCATGTTTTAGCTGAAGGAAGAATACCTTAAACCTGGAGAGTTGAGACCCGTGGAATGGGTACCATGCAATATGACTTCAAAGGGTCTTCATTTGCTCACCGAACCTCTCCAATCCTATCACTGCTGCGTTTATGCCCCTGTACACATGCTTGATTCTCTTTCGGAGACATAGCAATCCATAGGTTTTAAGATACTTACTAGTCAGGTACATTCTTAGGCGTTTAATATGCGGTGTTGAGTGCATTTCGTTGAGCAAGGAGTAGCTCTTGTCTATTCCATATTTGGCTTAAGGAACTTTATCTGTGCTCATTTCAATCTCTGGTTTTATGCAGCACCCCAACTCACCTTTCCCCTTAAGCAAGCATAAGTTGGTTTTCTAAATTTGAGACCCTGTTCTGTTTTGGAATTCAGTTCCTGTGTAGCCAAGTTTACATTCCGTGTATTAGTGATATCTTATGATGTTTCTTTTTCTGTGTGACTTATTTCAGTTAGAATCATCGTACCTGAATCCACTGATCATCCTGCTATGGGCCTGATGACATAGATTTCATTGCTGAGTGATACTGCATTGTACGTAAGTACCACAAGTTCTTTATCCATTTTTCACTTTCTGTGATATTGAACTTCTACGGTAAACGAGGTTCTTGTAAACAGAGGCGTCCCAAACTTTGGGGTGGCTGTGTCTTTTTGATTTTAATTTCCCTAAACTATAGGACCATAAGTGGAAGTGCCCTAGGCTCTGTTGCTTTGTTTCTTAGATGTTTCAGGAAACACCATACACTTCTCCCGAGTGTCTGTTGGCAATTTACATCCCGCCCATCAGCATAACAAGGCTCCCGGTTCTCCATGGCCTGTCCTGCCTTTCTGGATTTTACACTTTTTTCAGATGGCCCTTTTGACCGGGGGGAAGTGAGACTTCATTGTAGTGCAGATTTCCTTTGCAAGCTTGCTTGGTTGGCCAAAAAGGGCGTATGCGTTTTTTCCTGAATATATTCAGGAAAAAACGCATACGCCCTTTTTGGCCAAGTGCATCATTGTGGACGTTCTGCCTCTTTTCCTATGCTTTCAATGCAATTCCAGTCTACCTCCTGAAATCGGTTTCCTGCAATTCTTCCCCGCTTTCAAGTCCTCTTGGCAGCCTTACTTCAGTATATTTTTGGACGATAGCTGTCATTTATAACTCTGCAGGTTTGTGAATTACAGTGCCCCTGAGCTCCTTTCTTCAACTCACTTTCTTGTGAGCTGGCCGCAACACCGCAGGATGGCTTCAGGCCCTAATCTGGTTCCGGCATGGCACGCTGAGCCTTTGGTTAATTCCTCTTCCTGGTGGGAAATGAGAGTTAAATTTGCCCGTCCAGACACCTCCAGCTAGTCTCTCATTGGTTCTCGCTATTCCTGTTCATCTTCCGCAGAAATTGCAAACTGGGCCAAACAGGAGGTTAAAGGGACTGACTCTCCAAGTCGGGAGAGTGTTAGTAAAGCGTCTGGAATGTTGCACCCAAGTACCAGGGTACGAAAACTGAGACATATTTGAACACGTCTCCTGATCACATGGTTGATCATACTCTGGGTTCCACATGCATGTTTTAGCTGAAGGAAGAATACCTTAAACCTGGAGAGTTGAGACCCGTGGAATGGGTACCATGCAATATGACTTCAAAGGGTCTTCATTTGCTCACCGAACCTCTCCAATCCTATCACTGCTGCGTTTATGCCCCTGTACACATGCTTGATTCTCTTTCGGAGACATAGCAATCCATAGGTTTTAAGATACTTACTAGTCAGGTACATTCTTAGGCGTTTAATATGCGGTGTTGAGTCCATTTCGTTGAGCAAGGAGTAGCTCTTGTCTATTCCATATTTGGCTTAAGGAACTTTATCTGTGCTCATTTCAATCTCTGGTTTTATGCAGCACCCCAACTCACCTTTCCCCTTAAGCAAGCATAAGTTGGTTTTCTAAATTTGAGACCCTGTTCTGTTTTGGAATTCAGTTCCTGTGTAGCCAAGTTTACATTCCGTGTATTAGTGATATCTTATGATGTTTCTTTTTCTGTGTGACTTATTTCAGTTAGAATCATCGTACCTGAATCCACTCATTATGCTGCTACGGGCCTGATGACATAGATTTCATTGCTGAGTGATACTGCATTGTACGTAAGTACCACAAGTTCTTTATCCATTTTTCACTTTCTGTGATATTGAACTTGTACGGTAAACGAGGTTCTTGTAAACAGAGGCGTCCCAAATTTTGGGGTGGCTGTGTGTTTTTGATTTTAATTTCCCTAAGCTATAGGGCCATAAGTGGAAGTGCCCTAGGCTCTGTTGCTTTGTTTTTTAGATGTTTCAGGAAACACCATACACTTCTCCCGAGTGTCTGTTGGCAATTTACATCCCGCCCATCAGCATAACAAGGCTCCCAGTTCTCCATGGCCTGTCCTGCCTTTCTGGATTTTACACTTTTTTCAGATGGCCCTTTTGACCGGGGGGAAGTGAGACTTCATTGTAGTGCAGATTTCCTTTGCAAGCTTGCTTGGTTGGCCAAAAAGGGCGTATGCGTTTTCTCCTGAATATATTCAGGAAAAAACGCATACGCCCTTTTTGGCCAAGTGCATCATTGTGGACGTTCTGCCTCTTTTCCTATGCTTTCAATGCAATTCCAGTCTACCTCCTGAAATCGGTTTCCTGCAATTCTGCCCCGCTTTCAAGTCCTCTTGGCAGCCTTACTTCAGTATATTTTTGAACGATAGCTGTCATTTATAACTCTGCAGGTTTGTGAATTACAGTGCCCCTGAGCTCCTTTCTTCAACTCGCTTTCTTTTGAGCAGGCCGCAACACCGCAGGATGGCTTCAGGACCTAATCTGGATCCGGCATGGCACGCTGAGCCTTTGGTTATTTCCTCTTCCTGGTGGGAAATGAGAGTTAAATTTGCCCGTCCAGACACCTCCAGCTAGTCTCTCATTGGTTCTCGCTATTCCTGTTCATCTTCCGCAGAAATTGCAAACTGGGCCAAACAGGAGGTTAAAGGCGCTGACTCTCCACGTGGGGAGAGTGTTAGTAAAGCGTCTGGAATGTTGCACCCGAGTACCAGGGGAGGAAAACTGAGACATATTTGAACACCTCTCCCGTTCACACGGTTCATCATACTCTGGGTTCCACATGCATGTTTTAGCTGAAGGAAGAATACCTTAAACCTGGAGAGTTGAGACCCGTGGAATGGGTACCATGCAATATGACTTCAAAGGGTCTTCATTTGCTCACCGAACCTCTCCAATCCTATCACTGCTGCGTTTATGCCCCTGTACACATGCTTGATTCTCTTTCGGAGACATAGCAATCCATAGGTTTTAAGATACTTACTAGTCAGGTACATTCTTAGGCGTTTAATAAGGGGTGTTGAATCCATTACATTGAGCAAGGAGTAGCTCTTGTCTATTCCATATTTGGCTTAAGGAACTTTATCTGTGCTCATTTCAATCTCTGGTTTTATGCAGCACCCCAACTCACCTTTACCCTTAAGCAAGCATAAGTTGGTTTTCTAAATTTGAGACCCTGTTCTGTTTTGGAATTCAGTTCCTGTGTAGCCAAGTTAACATACCGTGTATTAGTGATATCTTACGATGTTTCTTTTTCTGTGTGACTTATTTCAGTTAGAATCATCGTACCTGAATCCACTCATTATGCTGCTACGGGCCTGATGACATAGATTTCATTGCTGAGTGATACTGCATTGTACGTAAGTACCACAAGTTCTTTATCCATTTTTCACTTTCTGTGATATTGAACTTGTACGGTAAACGAGGTTCTTGTAAACAGAGGCGTCCCAAACTTTGGGGTGGCTGTGTCTTTTTGATTTTAATTTCCCTAAGCTATAGGACCATAAGTGGAAGTGCCCTAGGCTCTGTTGCTTTGTTTCTTAGATGTTTCAGGAAACACCATACACTTCTCCCGAGTGTCTGTTGGCAATTTACATGCCGCCCATCAGCATAACAAGGCTCCCAGTTCTCCATGGCCTGTCCTGCCTTTCTGGATTTTACACTTTTTTCAGATGGCCCTTTTGACCGGCGGGAAGTGAGACTTCATTGTAGTGCAGATTTCCTTTGCAAGCTTGCTTGGTTGGCCAAAAAGGGCGTATGCGTTTTTTCCTGAATATATTCAGGAAAAAACGCATACGCCCTTTTTGGCCAAGTGCATCATTGTGGACGTTCTGCCTCTTTTCCTATGCTTTCAATGCAATTCCAGTCTACCTCCTGAAATCGGTTTCCTGCAATTCTGCCCCGCTTTCAAGTCCTCTTGGCAGCCTTACTTCAGTATATTTTTGGACGATAGCTGTCATTTATAACTCTGCAGGTTTGTGAATTACAGTGCCCCTGAGCTCCTTTCTTCAACTCGCTTTCTTTTGAGCTGGCCGCAACACCGCAGGATGCCTTCAGGCCCTAATCTGGTTCCGGCACGGCATGCCGGGCCTTTGGTTAATTCCTCTTCCTGGTGGGAAATGAGAGTTAAATTTGCCGGTCCAGAAACCTCCAGGTAGTCTCTCATTGGTTCTCCCTATTCCTGTTCATCTTCCGCAGAAATTGCAAACTGGGCCAAACAGGAGGTTAAAGGGACTGACTCTCCAAGTCGGGATAGTGTTAGTAAAGCGTCTGGAATGTTGCGCCCGAGTACCAGGGTACGAAAACTGAGACATATTTGAACACGTCTCCCGATCACATGGTTGATCATACTCTGGGTTCCACATGCATGTTTTAGCTGAAGGAAGAATACCTTAAACCTGGAGAGTTGAGACCCGTGGAATGGGTACCATGCAATATGACATCAAAGGGTCTTCATTTGCTCACCGAACCTCTACAATCCTATCACTGCTGCATTTATGCCCCTGTACACATGCTTGATTCTCTTTCGGAGACATAGCAATCCATAGGTTTTAAGATACTTACTAGTCAGGTACATTCTTAGGCGTTTAATATGGGGTGTTGAGTCCATTTGGTTGAGCAAGGAGTAACTCTTGTCTATTCCATATTTGGCTTAAGGAAATTTATCTGTGCTCATTTCAATCTCTGGTTTTATGCAGCACCCCAACTCACCTTTCCCCTTAAGCAAGCATAAGTTGGTTTTCTAAATGTGAGACCCTGTTCTGTTCTGTAATTCAGTTCCTGTGTAGCCAAGTTTACATTCCGTGTATTACTGATATCTTATGATGTTTCTTTATCTGTGTGACTTATTTCAGTTAGAATCATCATACCTGAATCCACTCATTATGCTGCTACGGGCCTGATGACATAGATTTCATTGCTGAGTGATATTGCTTTGTAAGTAAATACCAGAACTTCTTTATCCATTTTTCACTTTTTGCAATGTTGAACTTGTACTGTAAACGAGGTTCTTGTGAACAGAGCCGTTCCAAACTTTGGGCTGGCTGTGTCTTTTTGATTTTAATTTCCCTAAGCTATAGGACCATAAGTGGAAGTGCCCTAGGCTCTGTTGCTTTGTTTCTTAGATGTTTCAGGAAACACCATACACTTCTCCCGAGTGTCTGTTGGCAATTTACATCCCGCCCATCAGCATAACAAGGCTCCCAGTTCTCCATGGCCTGTCCTGCCTTTCTGGATTTTACACTTTTTTCAGATGGCCCTTTTGACCGGGGGGAAGTGAGACTTCATTGTAGTGCAGATTTCCTTTGCAAGCTTGCTTGGTTGGCCAAAAAGGGCGTATGCGTTTTTTCCTGAATATATTCAGGAAAAAACGCATACGCCCTTTTTGGCCAAGTGCATCATTGTGGACGTTCTGCCTCTTTTCCTATGCTTTCAATGCAATTCCAGTCTACCTCCTGAAATCGGTTTCCTGCAATTCTGCCCCGCTTTCAAGTCCTCTTGGCAGCCTTACTTCAGTATATTTTTGGACGATAGCTGTCATTTATAACTCTGCAGGTTTCTGAATTACAGTGCCCCTGAGCTCCTTTCTTCAACTCGCTTTCTTTTGAGCTGGCCGCAACACCGCAGGATGGCTTCAGGCCCTAATCTGGATCCGGCACGGCACGCTGAGCCTTTGGTTATTTCCTCTTCCTGGTGGGAAATGAGAGTTAAATTTGCCCGTCCAGACACCTCCAGCTAGTCTCTCACTGGTTCTCCCTATTCCTGTTCATCTTCCGCAGAAATTGCAAACTGGGCCAAACAGGAGGTTAAAGGCGCTGACTCTCCAACTGGGGAGAGTGTTAGTAAAGCGTCTGGAATGTTGCACCCGAGTACCAGGGGAGGAAAACTGAGACATATTTGAACACGTCTCCCGTTCACACGATTGATCATACTCTGGGTTCCACATGCATGTTTTAGCTGAAGGAAGAATACCTTAAACCTGGAGAGTTGAGACCCGTGGAATGGGTACCATGCAATATGACATCAAAGGGTCTTCATTTGCTCACCGAACCTCTACATTCCTATCACTGCTGCATTTATGCCCCTGTACACATGCTTGATTCTCTTTCGGAGACATAGCAATCCATAGGTTTTAAGATACTTACTAGTCAGGTACATTCTTAGGCGTTTAATATGGGGTGTTGAGTCCATTTCGTTGAGCAAGGAGTAACTCTTGTCTATTCCATATTTGGCTTAAGGAAATTTATCTGTGCTCATTTCAATCTCTGGTTTTATGCAGCACCCCAACTCACCTTTCCCCTTAAGCAAGCATAAGTTGGTTTTCTAAATTTGAGACCCTGTTCTGTTCTGTAATTCAGTTCCTGTGTAGCCAAGTTTACATTCCGTGTATTACTGATATCTTATGATGTTTCTTTATCTGTGTGACTTATTTCAGTTAGAATCATCATACCTGAATCCACTCATTATGCTGCTACGGGCCTGATGACATAGATTTCATTGCTGAGTGATATTGCTTTGTAAGTAAATACCAGAACTTCTTTATCCATTTTTCACTTTTTGCAATGTTGAACTTGTACTGTAAACGAGGTTCTTGTGAACAGAGCCGTTCCAAACTTTGGGCTGGCTGTGTCTTTTTGATTTTAATTTCCCTAAGCTATAGGACCATAAGTGGCAGTGCCCTAGGCTCTGTTGCTTTGTTTCTTAGATGTTTCAGGAAACACCATACACTTCTCCCGAGTGTCTGTTGGCAATTTACATCCCGCCCATCAGCATAACAAGGCTCCCAGTTCTCCATGGCCTGTCCTGCCTTTCTGGATTTTACACTTTTTTCAGATGGCCCTTTTGACCGGGGGGAAGTGAGACTTCATTGTAGTGCAGATTTCCTTTGCAAGCTTGCTTGGTTGGCCAAAAAGGGCGTATGCGATTTTTCCTGAATATATTCAGGAAAAAACGCATACGCCCTTTTTGGCCAAGTGCATCATTGTGGACGTTCTGCCTCTTTTCCTATGCTTTCAATGCAATTCCAGTCTACCTCCTGAAATCGGTTTCCTGCAATTCTGCCCCGCTTTCAAGTCCTCTTGGCAGCCTTACTTCAGTTTATTTTTGGACGATAGCTGTCATTTATAACTCTGCAGGTTTCTGAATTACAGTGCCCCTGAGCTCCTTTCTTCAACTCGCTTTCTTTTGAGCTGGCCGCAACACCGCAGGATGGCTTCAGGCCCTAATCTGGATCCGGCACGGCACGCTGAGCCTTTGGTTATTTCCTCTTCCTGGTGGGAAATGAGAGTTAAATTTGCCCGTCCAGACACCTCCAGCTAGTCTCTCACTGGTTCTCCCTATTCCTGTTCATCTTCCGCAGAAATTGCAAACTGGGCCAAACAGGAGGTTAAAGGCGCTGACTCTCCAACTGGGGAGAGTGTTAGTAAAGCGTCTGGAATGTTGCACCCGAGTACCAGGGGAGGAAAACTGAGACATATTTGAACACGTCTCCCGTTCACACGATTGATCATACTCTGGGTTCCACATGCATGTTTTAGCTGAAGGAAGAATACCTTAAACCTGGAGAGTTGAGACCCGTGGAATGGGTACCATGCAATATGACATCAAAGGGTCTTCATTTGCTCACCGAACCTCTACAATCCTATCACTGCTGCATTTATGCCCCTGTACACATGCTTGATTCTCTTTCGGAGACATAGCAATCCATAGGTTTTAAGATACTTACTAGTCAGGTACATTCTTAGGCGTTTAATATGCGGTGTTGAGTCCATTTCGTTGAGCAAGGAGTAGCTCTTGTCTATTCCATATTTGGCTTAAGGAACTTTATCTGTGCTCATTTCAATCTCTGGTTTTATGCAGCACCCCAACTCACCTTTCCCCTTAAGCAAGCATAAGTTGGTTTTCTAAATTTGAGACCCTGTTCTGTTCTGTAATTCAGTTCCTGTGTAGCCAAGTTTACATTCCGTGTATTACTGATATCTTATGATGTTTCTTTATCTGTGTGACTTATTTCAGCTAGAATCATCATACCTGAATCCACTCATTATGCTGCTACGGGCCTGATGACATAGATTTCATTGCTGAGTGATATTGCTTTGTAAGTAAATACCAGAACTTCTTTATCCATTTTTCACTTTTTGCAATGTTGAACTTGTACTGTAAACGAGGTTCTTGTTAACAGAGCCGTTCCAAACTTTGGGCTGGCTGTGTCTTTTTGATTTTAATTTCCCTAAGCTATAGGACCATAAGTGGAAGTGCCCTAGGCTCTGTTGCTTTGTTTCTTAGATGTTTCAGGAAACACCATACACTTCTCCCGAGTGTCTGTTGGCAATTTACATCCCGCCCATCAGCATAACAAGGCTCCCAGTTCTCCATGGCCTGTCCTGCCTTTCTGGATTTTACACTTTTTTCAGATGGCCCTTTTGACCGGGGGGAAGTGAGACTTCATTGTAGTGCAGATTTCCTTTGCAAGCTTGCTTGGTTGGCCAAAAAGGGCGTATGCGTTTTTTCCTGAATATATTCAGGAAAAAACGCATACGCCCTTTTTGGCCAAGTGCATCATTGTGGACGTTCTGCCTCTTTTCCTATGCTTTCAATGCAATTCCAGTCTACCTCCTGAAATCGGTTTCCTGCAATTCTGCCCCGCTTTCAAGTCCTCTTGGCAGCCTTACTTCAGTATATTTTTGGACGATAGCTGTCATTTATAACTCTGCAGGTTTCTGAATTACAGTGCCCCTGAGCTCCTTTCTTCAACTCGCTTTCTTTTGAGCTGGCCGCAACACCGCAGGATGGCTTCAGGCCCTAATCTGGATCCGGCATGGCACGCTGAGCCTTTGGTTATTTCCTCTTCCTGGTGGGAAATGAGAGTTAAATTTGCCCGTCCAGACACCTCCAGCTAGTCTCTCACTGGTTCTCCCTATTCCTGTTCATCTTCCGCAGAAATTGCAAACTGGGCCAAACAGGAGGTTAAAGGCGCTGACTCTCCAACTGGGGAGAGTGTTAGTAAAGCGTCTGGAATGTTGCACCCGAGTACCAGGGGAGGAAAACTGAGACATATTTGAACACGTCTCCCGTTCACACGATTGATCATACTCTGGGTTCCACATGCATGTTTTAGCTGAAGGAAGAATACCTTAAACCTGGAGAGTTGAGACCCGTGGAATGGGTACCATGCAATATGACTTCAAAGGGTCTTCATTTGCTCACCGAACCTCTCCAATCCTATCACTGCTGCGTTTATGCCCCTGTACACATGCTTGATTCTCTTTCGGAGACATAGCAATCCATAGGTTTTAAGATACTTACTAGTCAGGTACATTCTTAGGCGTTTAATATGGGGTGTTGAGTCCATTTCGTTGAGCAAGGAGTAGCTCTTGTCTATTCCATATTTGGTTTAAGATACTTTATCTGTGCTCATTTCAATCTCTGGTTTTATGCAGCACCCCAACTCACCTTTCCCCTTAAGCAAGCATTAGTTGGTTTTCTAAATTTGAGACCCTGTTCTGTTTTGGAATTCAGTTCCTGTGTAGCCAAGTTTTCATTCCGTGTATTAGTGATATCTTACGATGTTTCTTTTTCTGTGTGACTTATTTCAGTTAGAATCATCGTACCTGAATCCACTCATTATGCTGCTACGGGCCTGATGACATAGATTTCATTGCTGAGTGATACTGCATTGTACGTAAGTACCACAAGTTCTTTATCCATTTTTCACTTTCTGTGATATTGAACTTGTACGGTAAACGAGGTTCTTGTAAACAGAGGCGTCCCAAACTTTGGGGTGGCTGTGTCTTTTTGATTTTAATTTCCCTAAGCTATAGGACCATAAGTGGAAGTGCCCTAGGCTCTGTTGCTTTGTTTCTTAGATGTTTCAGGAAACACCATACACTTCTCCCGAGTGTCTGTTGGCAATTTACATGCCGCCCATCAGCATAACAAGGCTCCCAGTTCTCCATGGCCTGTCCTGCCTTTCTGGATTTTACACTTTTTTCAGATGGCCCTTTTGACCGGGGGGAAGTGAGACTTCATTGTAGTGCAGATTTCCTTTGCAAGCTTGCTTGGTTGGCCAAAAAGGGCGTATGCGTTTTTTCCTGAATATATTCAGGAAAAAACGCATACGCCCTTTTTGGCCAAGTGCATCATTGTGGACATTCTGCCTCTTTTCCTATGCTTTCAATGCAATTCCAGTCTACCTCCTGAAATCGGTTTCCTGCAATTCTGCCCCGCTTTCAAGTCCTCTTGGCAGCCTTACTTCAGTATATTTTTGGACGATAGCTGTCATTTATAACTCTGCAGGTTTGTGAATTACAGTGCCCCTGAGCTCCTTTCTTCAACTCGCTTTCTTTTGAGCTGGCCGCAACACCGCAGGATGGCTTCAGGCCCTAATCTGGATCCGGCACGGCACGCTGAGCCTTTGGTTATTTCCTCTTCCTGGTGGGAAATGAGAGTTAAATTTGCCCGTCCAGACACCTCCAGCTAGTCTCTCACTGGTTCTCCCTATTCCTGTTCATCTTCCGCAGAAATTGCAAACTGGGCCAAACAGGAGGTTAAAGGCGCTGACTCTCCAAGTGGGGAGAGTGTTAGTAAAGCGTCTGGAATGTTGCACCCGAGTACCAGGGGAGGAAAACTGAGACATATTTGAACACGTCTCCCGTTCACACGATTGATCATACTCTGGGTTCCACATGCATGATTTAGCTGAAGGAAGAATACCTTAAACCTGGAGAGTTGAGACCCGTGGAATGGGTACCATGCAATATGACTTCAAAGGGTCTTCATTTGCTCACCGAACCTCTCCAATCCTATCACTGCTGCGTTTATGCCCCTGTACACATGCTTGATTCTCTTTCAGAGACATAGCAATCCATAGGTTTTAAGATACTTACTAGTCAGGTACATTCTTAGGCGTTTAATATGGGGTGTTGAGTCCATTTCGTTGAGCAAGGAGTAGCTCTTGTCTATTCCATATTTGGCTTAAGATACTTTATCTGTGCTCATTTCAATCTCTGGTTTTATGCAGCACCCCAACTCACCTTTCCCCTTAAGCAAGCATAAGTTGGTTTTCTAAATTTGAGACCCTGTTCTGTTTTGGAATTCAGTTCCTGTGTAGCCAAGTTAACATACCGTGTATTAGTGATATCTTACGATGTTTCTTTTTCTGTGTGACTTATTTCAGTTAGAATCATCGTACCTGAATCCACTCATTATGCTGCTACGGGCCTGATGACATAGATTTCATTGCTGAGTGATACTGCATTGTACGTAAGTACCACAAGTTCTTTATCCATTTTTCACTTTCTGTGATATTGAACTTGTACGGTAAACGAGGTTCTTGTAAACAGAGGCGTCCCAAACTTTGGGGTGGCTGTGTCTTTTTGATTTTAATTTCCCTAAGCTATAGGACCATAAGTGGAAGTGCCCTAGGCTCTGTTGCTTTGTTTCTTAGATGTTTCAGGAAACACCATACACTTCTCCCGAGTGTCTGTTGGCAATTTACATCCCGCCCATCAGCATAACAAGGCTCCCAGTTCTCCATGGCCTGTCCTGCCTTTCTGGATTTTACACTTTTTTCAGATGGCCCTTTTGACCGGGGGGAAGTGAGACTTCATTGTAGTGCAGATTTCCTTTGCAAGCTTGCTTGGTTGGCCAAAAAGGGCGTATGCGTTTTTTCCTGAATATATTCAGGAAAAAACGCATACGCCCTTTTTGGCCAAGTGCATCATTGTGGACGTTCTGCCTCTTTTCCTATGCTTTCAATGCAATTCCAGTCTACCTCCTGAAATCGGTTTCCTGCAATTCTGCCCCGCTTTCAAGTCCTCTTGGCAGCCTTACTTCAGTATATTTTTGGACGATAGCTGTCATTTATAACTCTGCAGGTTTGTGAATTACAGTGCCCCTGAGCTCCTTTCTTCAACTCGCTTTCTTTTGAGCTGGCCGCAACACCGCAGGATGGCTTCAGGCCCTAATCTGGATCCGGCACGGCACGCTGAGCCTTTGGTTATTTCCTCTTCCTGGTGGGAAATGAGAGTTAAATTTGCCCGTCCAGACACCTCCAGCTAGTCTCTCATTGGTTCTCCCTATTCCTGTTCATCTTCCGCAGAAATTGCAAACTGGGCCAAACAGGAGGTTAAAGGCGCTGACTCTCCAAGTGGGGAGAGTGTTAGTAAAGCGTCTGGAATGTTGCACCCGAGTACCAGGGGAGGAAAACTGAGACATATTTGAACACGTCTCCCGATCACATGGTTGATCATACTCTGGGTTCCACATGCATGTTTTAGCTGAAGGAAGAATACCTTAAACCTGGAGAGTTGAGACCCGTGGAATGGGTACCATGCAATATGACTTCAAAGGGTCTTCATTTGCTCACCGAACCTCTCCAATCCTATCACTGCTGCGTTTATGCCCCTGTACACATGCTTGATTCTCTTTCGGAGACATAGCAATCCATAGGTTTTAAGATACTTACTAGTCAGGTACATTCTTAGGCGTTTAATAAGGGGTGTTGAATCCATTACATTGAGCAAGGAGTAGCTCTTGTCTATTCCATATTTGGCTTAAGGAACTTTATCTGTGCTCCTTTCAATCTCTGGTTTTATGCAGCACCCCAACACACCTTTACCCTTAAGCAAGCATAAGTTGGTTTTCTAAATTTGAGACCCTGTTCTGTTTTGGAATTCAGTTCCTGTGTAGCCAAGTTAACATACCGTGTATTAGTGATATCTTACGATGTTTCTTTTTCTGTGTGACTTATTTCAGTTAGAATCATCGTACCTGAATCCACTCATTATGCTGCTACGGGCCTGATGACATAGATTTCATTGCTGAGTGATACTGCATTGTACGTAAGTACCACAAGTTCTTTATCCATTTTTCACTTTCTGTGATATTGAACTTGTACGGTAAACGAGGTTCTTGTAAACAGAGGCGTCCCAAACTTTGGGGTGGCTGTGTCTTTTTGATTTTAATTTCCCTAAGCTATAGGACCATAAGTGGAAGTGCCCTAGGCTCTGTTGCTTTGTTTCTTAGATGTTTCAGGAAACACCATACACTTCTCCCGAGTGTCTGTTGGCAATTTACATCCCGCCCATCAGCATAACAAGGCTCCCAGTTCTCCATGGCCTGTCCTGCCTTTCTGGATTTTACACTTTTTTCAGATGGCCCTTTTGACCGGGGGGAAGTGAGACTTCATTGTAGTGCAGATTTCCTTTGCAAGCTTGCTTGGTTGGCCAAAAAGGGCGTATGCGTTTTTTCCTGAATATATTCAGGAAAAAACGCATACGCCCTTTTTGGCCAAGTGCATCATTGTGGACGTTCTGCCTCTTTTCCTATGCTTTCAATGCAATTCCAGTCTACCTCCTGAAATCGGTTTCCTGCAATTCTGCCCCGCTTTCAAGTCCTCTTGGCAGCCTTACTTCAGTATATTTTTGGACGATAGCTGTCATTTATAACTCTGCAGGTTTGTGAATTACAGTGCCCCTGAGCTCCTTTCTTCAACTCGCTTTCTTTTGAGCTGGCCGCAACACCGCAGGATGCCTTCAGGCCCTAATCTGGTTCCGGCACGGCATGCCGGGCCTTTGGTTAATTCCTCTTCCTGGTGGGAAATGAGAGTTAAATTTGCCGGTCCAGACACCTCCAGCTAGTATCTCATTGGTTCTCCCTATTCCTGTTCATCTTCCGCAGAAATTACAAACTGGGCCAAACAGGAGGTTAAAGGGACTGACTCTCCAAGTCGGGATAGTGTTAGTAAAGCGTCTGGAATGTTGCGCCCGAGTACCAGGGTACGAAAACTGAGACATATTTGAACACGTCTCCCGATCACATGGTTGATCATACTCTGGGTTCCACATGCATGTTTTAGCTGAAGGAAGAATACCTTAAACCTGGAGAGTTGAGACCCGTGGAATGGGTACCATGCAATATGACATCAAAGGGTCTTCATTTGCTCACCGAACCTCTACAATCCTATCACTGCTGCATTTATGTCCCTGTACACATGCTTGATTCTCTTTCGGAGACATAGCAATCCATAGGTTTTAAGATACTTACTAGTCAGGTACATTCTTAGGCGTTTAATATGGGGTGTTGAGTCCATTTCGTTGAGCAAGGAGTAGCTCTTGTCTATTCCATATTTGGCTTAAGGAAATTTATCTGTGCTCATTTCAATCTCTGGTTTTATGCAGCATCCCAACTCACCTTTCCCCTTAAGCAAGCATAAGTTGGTTTTCTAAATTTGAGACCCTGTTCTGTTCTGTAATTCAGTTCCTGTGTGGCCAAGTTTACATTCCGTGTATTAGTGATATCTTATGATGTTTCTTTATCTGTGTGACTTATTTCAGTTAGAATCATCATACCTGAATCCAGTCATTGTGCTGCTAAGGGCCTGATGACATAGATTTCATTGCTGAGTGATATTGCTTTGTAAGTAAATACCAGAACTTCTTTATCCATTTTTCACTTTTTGCAATGTTGAACTTGTACTGTAAACGAGGTTCTTGTGAACAGAGCCGTTCCAAACTTTGGGCTGGCTGTGTCTTTTTGATTTTAATTTCCCTAAGCTATAGGACCATAAGTGGAAGTGCCCTAGGCTCTGTTGCTTTGTTTCTTAGATGTTTCAGGAAACACCATACACTTCTCCCGAGTGTCTGTTGGCAATTTACATCCCGCCCATCAGCATAACAAGGCTCCCAGTTCTCCATGGCCTGTCCTGCCTTTCTGGATTTTACACTTTTTTCAGATGGCCCTTTTGACCGGGGGGAAGTGAGACTTCATTGTAGTGCAGATTTCCTTTGCAAGCTTGCTTGGTTGGCCAAAAAGGGCGTATGCGTTTTTTCCTGAATATATTCAGGAAAAAACGCATACGCCCTTTTTGGCCAAGTGCATCATTGTGGACGTTCTGCCTCTTTTCCTATGCTTTCAATGCAATTCCAGTCTACCTCCTCAAATCGGTTTCCTGCAATTCTGCCCCGCTTTCAAGTCCTCTTGGCAGCCTTACTTCAGTATATTTTTGGACGATAGCTGTCATTTATAACTCTGCAGGTTTCTGAATTACAGTGCCCCTGAGCTCCTTTCTTCAACTCGCTTTCTTTTGAGCTGGCCGCAACACCGCAGGATGCCTTCAGGCCCTAATCTGGATCCAGCACGGCACGCTGAGCCTTTGGTTATTTCCTCTTCCTGGTGGGAAATGAGAGTTAAATTTGCCCGTCCAGACACCTCCAGCTAGTCTCTCACTGGTTCTCCCTATTCCTGTTCATCTTCCGCAGAAATTGCAAACTGGGCCAAACAGGAGGTTAAAGGCGCTGACTCTCCAAGTGGGGAGAGTGTTAGTAAAGCGTCTGGAATGTTGCACCCGAGTACCAGGGGAGGAAAACTGAGACATATTTGAACACGTCTCCCGTTCACACGATTGATCATACTCTGGGTTCCACATGCATGTTTTAGCTGAAGGAAGAATACCTTAAACCTGGAGAGTTGAGACCCGTGGAATGGGTACCATGCAGTATGACTTCAAAGGGTCTTCATTTGCTCACCGAACCTCTCCAATCCTATCACTGCTGCGTTTATGCCCCTGTACACATGCTTGATTCTCTTTCGGAGACATAGCAATCCATAGGTTTTAAGATACTTACTAGTCAGGTACATTCTTAGGCGTTTAATATGGGGTGTTGAGTCCATTTCGTTGAGCAAGGAGTAGCTCTTGTCTATTCCATATTTGGCTTAAGGAACTTTATCTGTGCTCATTTCAATCTCTGGTTTTATGCAGCACCCCAACTCACCTTTCCCCTTAAGCAAGCATAAGTTGGTTTTCTAAATTTGAGACCCTGTTCTGTTTTGGAATTCAGTTCCTGTGTAGCCAAGTTAACATACCGTGTATTAGTGATATCTTACGATGTTTCTTTTTCTGTGTGACTTATTTCAGTTAGAATCATCGTACCTGAATCCACTCATTATGCTGCTACGGGCCTGATGACATAGATTTCATTGCTGAGTGATACTGCATTGTACGTAAGTACCACAAGTTCTTTATCCATTTTTCACTTTCTGTGATATTGAACTTGTACGGTAAACGAGGTTCTTGTAAACAGAGGCGTCCCAAACTTTGGGGTGGCTGTGTCTTTTTGATTTTAATTTCCCTAAGCTATAGGACCATAAGTGGAAGTGCCCTAGGCTCTGTTGCTTTGTTTCTTAGATGTTTCAGGAAACACCATACACTTCTCCCGAGTGTCTGTTGGCAATTTACATGCCGCCCATCAGCATAACAAGGCTCCCAGTTCTCCATGGCCTGTCCTGCCTTTCTGGATTTTACACTTTTTTCAGATGGCCCTTTTGACCGGGGGGAAGTGAGACTTCATTGTAGTGCAGATTTCCTTTGCAAGCTTGCTTGGTTGGCCAAAAAGGGCGTATGCGTTTTTTCCTGAATATATTCAGGAAAAAACGCATACGCCCTTTTTGGCCAAGTGCATCATTGTGGACGTTCTGCCTCTTTTCCTATGCTTTCAATGCAATTCCAGTCTACCTCCTGAAATCGGTTTCCTGCAATTCTGCCCCGCTTTCAAGTCCTCTTGGCAGCCTTACTTCAGTATATTTTTGGACGATAGCTGTCATTTATAACTCTGCAGGTTTGTGAATTACAGTGCCCCTGAGCTCCTTTCTTCAACTCGCTTTCTTTTGAGCTGGCCGCAACACCGCAGGATGCCTTCAGGCCCTAATCTGGTTCCGGCACGGCATGCCGGGCCTTTGGTTAATTCCTCTTCCTGGTGGGAAATGAGAGTTAAATTTGCCGGTCCAGACACCTCCAGCTAGTCTCTCATTGGTTCTCCCTATTCCTGTTCATCTTCCGCAGAAATTGCAAACTGGGCCAAACAGGAGGTTAAAGGGACTGACTCTCCAAGTCGGGATAGTGTTAGTAAAGCGTCTGGAATGTTGCGCCCGAGTACCAGGGTACGAAAACTGAGACATATTTGAACATGTCTCCCGATCACGTGGTTGATCATACTCTGGGTTCCACATGCATGTTTTAGCTGAAGGAAGAATACCTTAAACCTGGAGAGTTGAGACCCGTGGAATGGGTACCATGCAATATGACATCAAAGGGTCTTCATTTGCTCGCCGAACCTCTACAATCCTATCACTGCTGCATTTATGCCCCTGTACACATGCTTGATTCTCTTTCGGAGACATAGCAATCCATAGGTTTTAAGATACTTACTAGTCAGGTACATTCTTAGGCGTTTAATATGGGGTGTTGAGTCCATTTCGTTGAGCAAGGAGTAGCTCTTATCTATTCCATATTTGGCTTAAGGAAATTTATCTGTGCTCATTTCAATCTCTGGTTTTATGCAGCACCCCAACTCACCTTTCCCCTTAAGCAAGCATAAGTTGGTTTTCTAAATTTGAGACCCTGTTCTGTTCTGTAATTCAGTTCCTGTGTAGCCAAGTTTACATTCCGTGTATTACTGATATCTTATGATGTTTCTTTATCTGTGTGACTTATTTCAGTTAGAATCATCGTACCAGAATCCACTCATTATGCTGCTACGGGCCTGATGACATAGATTTCATTGCTGAGTGATACTGCATTGTACGTAAGTACCACAAGTTCTTTATCCATTTTTCACTTTCTGTGATATTGAACTTGTACGGTAAACGAGGTTCTTGTAAACAGAGGCGTCCCAAACTTTGGGGTGGCTGTGTCTTTTTGATTTTAATTTCCCTAAGCTATAGGACCATAAGTGGAAGTGCCCTAGGCTCTGTTGCTTTGTTTCTTAGATGTTTCAGGAAACACCATACACTTCTCCCGAGTGTCTGTTGGCAATTTACATCCCGCCCATCAGCATAACAAGGCTCCCAGTTCTCCATGGCCTGTCCTGCCTTTCTGGATTTTACACTTTTTTCAGATGGCCCTTTTGACCGGGGGGAAGTGAGACTTCATTGTAGTGCAGATTTCCTTTGCAAGCTTGCTTGGTTGGCCAAAAAGGGCGTATGCGTTTTTTCTTGAATATATTCAGGAAAAAACGCATACGCCCTTTTTGGCCAAGTGCATCATTGTGGACGTTCTGCCTCTTTTCCTATGCTTTCAATGCAATTCCAGTCTACCTCCTGAAATCGGTTTCCTGCAATTCTGCCCCGCTTTCAAGTCCTCTTGGCAGCCTTACTTCAGTATATTTTTGGACGATAGCTGTCATTTATAACTCTGCAGGTTTCTGAATTACAGTGCCCCTGAGCTCCTTTCTTCAACTCGCTTTCTTTTGAGCTGGCCGCAAAACCGCAGGATGGCTTCAGGCCCTAATCTGGATCCGGCACGGCACGCTGAGCCTTTGGTTATTTCCTCTTCCTGGTGGGAAATGAGAGTTAAATTTGCCCGTCCAGACACCTCCAGCTAGTCTCTCACTGGTTCTCCCTATTCCTGTTCATCTTCCGCAGAAATTGCAAACTGGGCCAAACAGGAGGTTAAAGGCGCTGACTCTCCAAGTGGGGAGAGTGTTAGTAAAGCGTCTGGAATGTTGCACCCGAGTACCAGGGGAGGAAAACTGAGACATATTTGAACACGTCTCCCGTTCACACGATTGATCATACTCTGGGTTCCACATGCATGTTTTAGCTGAAGGAAGAATACCTTAAACCTGGAGAGTTGAGACCCGTGGATTGGGTACCATGCAATATGACTTCAAAGGGTCTTCATTTGCTCACCGAACCTCTCCAATCCTATCACTGCTGCGTTTATGCCCCTGTACACATGATTGATTCTCTTTCGGAGACATAGCAATCCATAGGTTTTAAGATACTTACTAGTCAGGTACATTCTTAGGCGTTTAATATGGGGTGTTGAGTCCATTTCGTTGAGCAAGGAGTAGCTCTTGTCTATTCCATATTTGGCTTAAGGAACTTTATCTGTGCTCATTTCAATCTCTGGTTTTATGCAGCACCCCAACTCACCTTTACCCTTAAGCAAGCATAAGTTGGTTTTCTAAATTTGAGACCCCGTTCTGTTTTGGAATTCAGTTCCTGTGTAGCCAAGTTTACATTCCGTGTATTAGTGATATCTTATGATGTTTCTTTTTCTGTGTGAATTATTTCAGTTAGAATCATCGTACCTGAATCCACTTATTATGCTGCTACGGGCCTGATGACATAGATTTCATTGCTGAGTGATACTGCATTGTACGTAAGTACCACAAGTTCTTTATCCATTTTTCACTTTCTGTGATCTTGAACTTGTATGGTAAATGAGGTTCTTGTAAACAGAGGCGTCCCAAACTTTGGGGTGGCTGTGTCTTTTTGATTTTAATTTCCCTAAGCTATAGGACCATAAGTGGAAGTGCCCTAGGCTCTGTTGCTTTGTTTCTTAGATGTTTCAGGAAACACCATACACTTCTCCCGAGTGTCTGTTGGCAATTTACATCCCGCCCATCAGCATAACAAGGCTCCCAGTTCTCCATGGCCTGTCCTGCCTTTCTGGATTTTACACTTTTTTCAGATGGCCCTTTTGACCGGGGGGAAGTGAGACTTCATTGTAGTGCAGATTTCCTTTGCAAGCTTGCTTGGTTGGCCAAAAAGGGCGTATGCGTTTTTTCCTGAATATATTCAGGAAAAAACGCATACGCCCTTTTTGGCCAAGTGCATCATTGTGGACGTTCTGCCTCTTTTCCTATGCTTTCAATGCAATTCCAGTCTACCTCCTGAAATCGGTTTCCTGCAATTCTGCCCCGCTTTCAAGTCCTCTTGGCAGCCTTACTTCAGTATATTTTTGGACGATAGCTGTCATTTATAACTCTGCAGGTTTGTGAATTACAGTGCCCCTGAGCTCCTTTCTTCAACTCGCTTTCTTTTGAGCTGGCCGCAACACCGCAGGATGCCTTCAGGCCCTAATCTGGTTCCAGCATGGCACGCTGAGCCTTTGGTTATTTCCTCTTCCTGGTGGGAAATGAGAGTTAAATTTGCCCGTCCAGACACCTCCAGCTAGTCTCTCATTGGTTCTCCCTATTCCTGTTCATCTTCCGCAGAAATTGCAAACTGGGCCAAACAGGAGGTTAAAGGCGCTGAGTCTCCAAGTGGGGAGAGTGTTAGTAAAGCGTCTGGAATGTTGCACCCGAGTACCAGGGGAGGAAAACTGAGACATATTTGAACACGTCTCCCGTTCACACGGTTGATCATACTCTGGGTTCCACATGCATGTTTTAGCTGAAGGAAGAATACCTTAAACCTGGAGAGTTGAGACCCGTGGAATGGGTACCATGCAATATGACTTCAAAGGGTCTTCATTTGCTCACCGAACCTCTCCAATCCTATCACTGCTGCGTTTATGCCCCTGTACACACGCTTGATTCTCTTTTGGAGACATAGCAATCCATAGGTTTTAAGATACTTACTAGTCAGGTACATTCTTAGGCGTTTAATATGGGGTGTTGAGTCCATTTCGTTGAGCAAGGAGTAGCTCTTGTCTATTCCATATTTGGCTTAAGGAACTTTATCTGTGCTCATTTCAATCTCTGGTTTTATGCAGCACCCCAACTCACCTTTCCCCTTAAGCAAGCATAAGTTGGTTTTCTAAATTTGAGACCCTGTTCTGTTTTGGAATTCAGTTCCTGTGTAGCCAAGTTAACATACCGTGTATTAGTGATATCTTATGATGTTTCTTTTTCTGTGTGACTTATTTCAGTTAGAATCATCGTACCTGAATCGACTCATTATGCTGCTACGGGCCTGATGACATAGATTTCATTGCTGAGTGATACTGCATTGTACGTAAGTACCACAAGTTCTTTATCCATTTTTCACTTTCTGTGATCTTGAACTTGTACAGTAAATGTGGTTCTTGTAAACAGAGGCGTCCCAAACTTTGGGGTGGCTGTGTCTTTTTGATTTTAATTTCCCTAAGCTATAGGACCATAAGAGGAAGTGCCCTAGGCTCTGTTGCTTTGTTTCTTAGATGTTTCAGGAAACACCATACACTTCTCCCGAGTGTCTGTTGGCAATTTACATCCCGCCCATCAGCATCACAAGGCTCCCAGTTCTCCATGGCCTGTCCTGCCTTTCTGGATTTTACACTTTTTTCAGATGGCCCTTTTGACCGGGGGGAAGTGAGACTTCATTGTAGTGCAGATTTCCTTTGCAAGCTTGCTTGGTTGGCCAAAAAGGGCGTATGCGTTTTTTCCTGAATATATTCAGGAAAAAACGCATACGCCCTTTTTTTCCAAGTGCATCATTGTGGACGTTCTGCCTCTTTTCCTATGCTTTCAATGCAATTCCAGTCTACCTCCTCAAATCGGTTTCCTGCAATTCTGCCCCGCTTTCAAGTCCTCTTGGCAGCCTTACTTCAGTGTATTTTTGAACGATAGCTGTCATTTATAACTCTGCAGGTTTGTGAATTACAGTGCCCCTGAGCTCCTTTCTTCAACTCGCTTTCTTGTGAGCTGGCCGCAACACCGCAGGATGGCTTCAGGCCCTAATCTGGTTCTGGCACGGCACGCTGAGCCTTTGGTTAATTCCTCTTCCTGGTGGGAAATGAGAGTTAAATTTGCCCGTCCAGACACCTCCAGCTAGTCTCTCATTGGTTCTCGCTATTCCTGTTCATCTTCCACAGAAATTGCAAACTGGGCCAAACAGGATGTTAAAGGGAGTGACTCTCCAAGTCTGGAGAGTGTTAGTAAAGCGTCTGGAATGTTGCACCCGAGTACCAGGGTACGAAAACTGAGACATATTTGAACACGTCTCCCGATCACATGGTTGATCATACTCTGGGTTCCACATGCATGTTTTAACTGAAGGAAGAATACCTTAAACCTGGAGAGTTGAGACCCGTGGAATGGGTACCATGCAATATGACATCAAAGGGTCTTCATTTGCTCACCGAACCTCTCCAATCCTATCACTGCTGCGTTTATGCCCCTGTACACACGCTTGATTCTCTTTTGGAGACATAAGAATCCATAGGTTTTAAGATACTTACTAGTCAGGTACATTCTTAGGCGTTTAATATGGGGTGTTGAGTCCATTTCGTTGAGCAAGGAGTAGCTCTTGTCTATTCCATATTTGGCTTAAGGAACTTTATCTGTGCTCATTTCAATCTCTGGTTTTATGCAGCACCCCAACTCACCTTTCCCCTTAAGCAAGCATAAGTTGGTTTTCTAAATTTGAGACACTGTTCTGTTCTGTAATTCAGTTCCTGTGTAGCCAAGTTTACATTCCGTGTATTACTGATATCTTATGATGTTTCTTTTTCTGTGTGACTTATTTCAGTTAGAATCATCATACCTGAATCCACTCATTGTGCTGCTAAGGGCCTGATGACATAGATTTCATTGCTGAGTGATATTGCTTTGTAAGTAAATACCACAACTTCTTTATCCATTGTTCACTTTCTGCGATGTTGAACTTGTACTGTAAACGAGGTTCTTGTAAACAGAGGCGTTCCAAACTTTGGGGTGGCTGTGTCTTTTTTATTTTAATTTCCCTAAGCTATAGGACCATAAGTGGAAGTGCCCTAGGCTCTGTTGCTTTGTTTTTTAGATGTTTCAGGAAACACCATACACTTCTCCCGAGTGAATGTTGGTAATTTACATCCCGCCCATCAGCATAACAAGGCTCCCAGTTCTCCATGGCCTGTCCTGCCTTTCTGGATTTTACACTTTTTTCAGATGGCCCTTTTGACCGGGGGGAAGTGAGACTTCATTGTAGTGCAGATTTCCTTTGCAAGCTTGCTTGGTTGGCCAAAAAGGACGTATGCGTTTTTTCCTGAATATATTCAGGAAAAAACGCATACGTCCTTTTTGGCCAAGTGCATCATTGTGGACGTTCTGCCTCTTTTCCTATGCTTTCAATGCAATTCCAGTCTACCTCCTGAAATCGGTTTCCTGCATTTCTGCCCCGCTTTCAAGTCCTCTTGGCAGCCTTACTTCAGTATATTTTTGGACGATAGCTGTCATTTATAACTCTGCAGGTTTGTGAATTACAGTGGCCTGACCTCCTTTCTTCAACTCGCTTTCTTGTGACCTGGCCATAACACCGCAGGATGGCTTCAGGCCGTAATCTGCTTCCGGCACGGCACGCTGAGCCTTTGGTTATTTCCTCTTCCTGGTGGGAAATGAGAGTTAAATTTGCCCGTCCAGACACCTCCAGCTAGTCTCTCATTGGTTCTCCCTATTCCTGTTCATCTTCCGCAGAAATTGCAAACTGGGCCAAACAGGAGGTTAAAGGCTCTGACTCTCCAAGTGGGGAGAGTGTTAGTAAAGCATCTGGAATGTTGCACCCGAGTACCAGGGTACGAAAACTGAGACATATTTGAAAACGTCTCCCGATCACATGGTTGATCATACTCTAGGTTCCACATGCATGTTTTAGCTGAAGGAAGAATACCTTAAACCTGGGTAGTTGAAACCCGTGGAATGGGTACCATGCAATATGACTACAAAGGGTCTTCATTTGCTCACCGAACCTCTCCAATCCTATCACTGCTGCGTTTATGCCCCTGTACACATGCTTGATTCTCTTTCGGAGACATAGCAATCCATAGGTTTTAAGATACTTACTAGTCAGGTACATTCTTAGGCGTTTAATATGTGGTGTTGAGTCCATTTCGTTGAGCAAGGAGTAGCTCTTGACTATTCCATATTTGGCTTAAGGAACTTTATCTGTGCTCATTTCAATCTCTGGTTTTATGCAGCACCCCAACTCACCTTTCCCCTTAAGCAAGCATAGTTGGTTTTCTAAATTTGAGACACTGTTCTGTTCTGTATTTCAGTTCCTGTGTAGCCAAGTTTACATTCCGTGTATTACTGATATCTTATGATGTTTCTTTTTCTGTGTGACTTATTTCAGTTAGAATCATCATACCTGAATCCACTCATTGTGCTGCTAAGGGCCTGATGACATAGATTTCATTGCTGAGTGATATTGCTTTGTAAGTAAATACCACAACTTCTTTATCCATTTTTCACTTTCTGCGATGTTGAACTTGTACTGTAAACGAGGTTCTTGTTAACAGAGCCGTTCCATACTTTGGGGTGGCTGTGTCTTTTTGATTTTAATTTCCCTAAGCTATAGGACCATAAGTGGAAGTGCCCTGGGCTCTGTTGCTTTGTTTTTTAGATGTTTCAGGAAACACCATAGACTTCTCCGGAGTGTCTGTTGGCAATTTACATCCCGCCCATCAGCATAACAAGGCTCCCAGTTCTCCATGGCCTGTCCTGCCTTTCTGGATTTTACACTTTTTTCAGATGGCCCTTTTGACCGGGGGGAAGTGAGACTTCATTGTAGTGCAGATTTCCTTTGCAAGCTTGCTTGGTTGGCCAAAAAGGGCGTATGCGTTTTTTCCTGAATATATTCAGGAAAAAACGCATACGCCCTTTTTGGACAAGTGCATCATTGTGGACGTTCTGCCTCTTTTCCTATGCTTTCAATGCAATTCCAGTCTACCTCCTGAAATCGGTTTCCTGCAATTCTGCCCCGCTTTCAAGTGCTCTTGGCAGCCTTACTTCAGTATATTTTTGGACGATAGCTGTCATTTATAACTCTGCAGGTTTGTGAATTACAGTGCCCCTGAGCTCCTTTCTTCAACTCGCTATCTTTTGAGCTGGCCGCAACACCGCAGGATGGCTTCAGGCCCTAATCTGGTTCCGGCACGGCACGCTGAGCCTTTGGTTAATTCCTCTTCCTGGTGGGAAATGAGAGTTAAATTTGCCCGTCCAACCACCTCCAGCTAGTCTCTCATTGGTTCTCCCTATTCCTGTTCATCTTCCGCAGAAATTGCAAACTGGGCCAAACAGGAGGTTAAAGGCGCTGACTCTCCAAGTGGGGAGAGTGTTAGTAAAGCATCTGGAATGTTGCACCCGAGTACCAGGGTACGTAAACTGAGAAATATTTGAACACGTCTCCCGATCACATGGTTGATCATACTCTGGGTTCCACATGCATGTTTTAGCTGAAGGAAGAATACCTTAAACCTGGAGAGTTGAGACCCGTGTAATGGGTACCATGCAATATGACATCAAAGGGTCTTCATTTGCTCACCGAATCTCTACAATCCTATCACTGCTGCATTTATGCCCCTGTACACATGCTTGATTCTCTTTTGGAGACACAGCAATCCATAGGTTTTAAGATACTTACTAGTCAGGTACATTCTTAGGCGTTTAATATGGGGTGTTGAGTCCATTTCGTTGAGCAAGGAGTAGCTCTTGTCTATTCCAAATTTGGCTTAAGGAAATTTATCTGTGCTCATTTCAATCTCTGGTTTTATGCAGCACCCCAACTCACCTTTACCCTTAAGCAAGCATAAGTTGGTTTTCTAAATTTGAGACCCTGTTCTGTTCTGCAATTCAGTTCCTGTGTAGCCAAGTTTACATTCCGTGTATTAGTGATATCTTATGATGTTTCTTTTTCTGTGTGACTTATTTCAGTTGAATCATCATACCTGAATCCACTCATTATGCTGCTACGGGCCTGATGACATAGATTTCATTGCTTTGTAAGTAAATACCACACTTCTTTATCCATTTTTCACTTTTTGCGATGTTGAACTTGTACTGTAAACGAGGTTCTTGTGAACAGAGCCGTTCCAAATTTTGGGCTGGCTGTGTCTTTTTGATTTTAATTTCCCTAAGCTATAGGACCATAAGTGGCAGTGCCCTAGGCTCTGTTGCTTTGTTTCTTAGATGTTTCAGGAAACACCATACACTTCTCCCGAGTGTCTGTTGGCAATTTACATCCCGCCCATCAGCATAACAAGGCTCCCAGTTCTCCATGGCCTGTCCTGCCTTTCTGGATTTTACACTTTTTTCAGATGGCCCTTTTGACCGGGGGGAAGTGAGACTTCATTGTAGTGCAGATTTCCTTTGCAAGCTTGCTTGGTTGGCCAAAAAGGGCGTATGCGTTTTTTCCTGAATATATTCAGGAAAAAACGCATACGCCCTTTTTGCCAAGTGCATCATTGTGGACGTTCTGCCTCTTTTCCTATGCTTTCAATGCAATTCCAGTCTACCTCCTGAAATCGGTTTCCTGCAATTCTGCCCCGCTTTCAAGTCCTCTTGGCAGCCTTACTTCAGTATATTTTTGGACGATAGCTGTCATTTATAACTCTGCAGGTTTGTGAATTACAGTGCCCCTGAGCTCCTTTCTTCAACTCGCTTTCTTTTGAGCTGGCCGCAACACCGCAGGATGGCTTCAGGCCCTAATCTGGTTCCGGCACAGCATGCTGAGCCTTTGGTTAATTCCTCTTCCTGGTGGGAAATGAGAGTTAAATTTGCCCGTCCAGACACCTCCAGCTAGTCTATCATGGGTTCTCCCTATTCCTGTTCATCTTCCGCAGAAATTGCAAACTGGGCCAAACAGGAGGTTAAAGGCTCTGACTCTCCAAGTGGGGAGAGTGTTAGTAAAGCATCTGGAATGTTGCACCCGAGTACCAGGGTACGAAAACTGAGACATATTTGAAAACGTCTCCCGATCACATGGTTGATCATACTCTAGGTTCCACATGCATGTTTTAGCTGAAGGAAGAATACCTTAAACCTGGGTAGTTGAAACCCGTGGAATGGGTACCATGCAATATGACTACAAAGGGTCTTCATTTGCTCACCGAACCTCTCCAATCCTATCACTGCTGCGTTTATGCCCCTGTACACATGCTTGATTCTCTTTCGGAGACATAGCAATCCATAGGTTTTAAGATACTTACTAGTCAGGTACATTCTTAGGCGTTTAATATGTGGTGTTGAGTCCATTTCGTTGAGCAAGGAGTAGCTCTTGACTATTCCATATTTGGCTTAAGGAACTTTATCTGTGCTCATTTCAATCTCTGGTTTTATGCAGCACCCCAACTCACCTTTCCCCTTAAGCAAGCATAGTTGGTTTTCTAAATTTGAGACACTGTTCTGTTCTGTATTTCAGTTCCTGTGTAGCCAAGTTTACATTCCGTGTATTACTGATATCTTATGATGTTTCTTTTTCTGTGTGACTTATTTCAGTTAGAATCATCATACCTGAATCCACTCATTGTGCTGCTAAGGGCCTGATGACATAGATTTCATTGCTGAGTGATATTGCTTTGTAAGTAAATACCACAACTTCTTTATCCATTTTTCACTTTCTGCGATGTTGAACTTGTACTGTAAACGAGGTTCTTGTTAACAGAGCCGTTCCATACTTTGGGGTGGCTGTGTCTTTTTGATTTTAATTTCCCTAAGCTATAGGACCATAAGTGGAAGTGCCCTGGGCTCTGTTGCTTTGTTTTTTAGATGTTTCAGGAAACACCATAGACTTCTCCGGAGTGTCTGTTGGCAATTTACATCCCGCCCATCAGCATAACAAGGCTCCCAGTTCTCCATGGCCTGTCCTGCCTTTCTGGATTTTACACTTTTTTCAGATGGCCCTTTTGACCGGGGGGAAGTGAGACTTCATTGTAGTGCAGATTTCCTTTGCAAGCTTGCTTGGTTGGCCAAAAAGGGCGTATGCGTTTTTTCCTGAATATATTCAGGAAAAAACGCATACGCCCTTTTTGGACAAGTGCATCATTGTGGACGTTCTGCCTCTTTTCCTATGCTTTCAATGCAATTCCAGTCTACCTCCTGAAATCGGTTTCCTGCAATTCTGCCCCGCTTTCAAGTGCTCTTGGCAGCCTTACTTCAGTATATTTTTGGACGATAGCTGTCATTTATAACTCTGCAGGTTTGTGAATTACAGTGTCCCTGAGCTCCTTTCTTCAACTCGCTATCTTTTGAGCTGGCCGCAACACCGCAGGATGGCTTCAGGCCCTAATCTGGTTCCGGCACGGCACGCTGAGCCTTTGGTTAATTCCTCTTCCTGGTGGGAAATGAGAGTTAAATTTGCCCGTCCAACCACCTCCAGCTAGTCTCTCATTGGTTCTCCCTATTCCTGTTCATCTTCCGCAGAAATTGCAAACTGGGCCAAACAGGAGGTTAAAGGCGCTGACTCTCCAAGTGGGGAGAGTGTTAGTAAAGCATCTGGAATGTTGCACCCGAGTACCAGGGTACGTAAACTGAGAAATATTTGAACACGTCTCCCGATCACATGGTTGATCATACTCTGGGTTCCACATGCATGTTTTAGCTGAAGGAAGAATACCTTAAACCTGGAGAGTTGAGACCCGTGTAATGGGTACCATGCAATATGACATCAAAGGGTCTTCATTTGCTCACCGAATCTCTACAATCCTATCACTGCTGCATTTATGCCCCTGTACACATGCTTGATTCTCTTTTGGAGACACAGCAATCCATAGGTTTTAAGATACTTACTAGTCAGGTACATTCTTAGGCGTTTAATATGGGGTGTTGAGTCCATTTCGTTGAGCAAGGAGTAGCTCTTGTCTATTCCAAATTTGGCTTAAGGAAATTTATCTGTGCTCATTTCAATCTCTGGTTTTATGCAGCACCCCAACTCACCTTTACCCTTAAGCAAGCATAAGTTGGTTTTCTAAATTTGAGACCCTGTTCTGTTCTGCAATTCAGTTCCTGTGTAGCCAAGTTTACATTCCGTGTATTAGTGATATCTTATGATGTTTCTTTTTCTGTGTGACTTATTTCAGTTGAATCATCATACCTGAATCCACTCATTATGCTGCTACGGGCCTGATGACATAGATTTCATTGCTTTGTAAGTAAATACCACACTTCTTTATCCATTTTTCACTTTTTGCGATGTTGAACTTGTACTGTAAACGAGGTTCTTGTGAACAGAGCCGTTCCAAATTTTGGGCTGGCTGTGTCTTTTTGATTTTAATTTCCCTAAGCTATAGGACCATAAGTGGCAGTGCCCTAGGCTCTGTTGCTTTGTTTCTTAGATGTTTCAGGAAACACCATACACTTCTCCCGAGTGTCTGTTGGCAATTTACATCCCGCCCATCAGCATAACAAGGCTCCCAGTTCTCCATGGCCTGTCCTGCCTTTCTGGATTTTACACTTTTTTCAGATGGCCCTTTTGACCGGGGGGAAGTGAGACTTCATTGTAGTGCAGATTTCCTTTGCAAGCTTGCTTGGTTGGCCAAAAAGGGCGTATGCGTTTTTTCCTGAATATATTCAGGAAAAAACGCATACGCCCTTTTTGCCAAGTGCATCATTGTGGACGTTCTGCCTCTTTTCCTATGCTTTCAATGCAATTCCAGTCTACCTCCTGAAATCGGTTTCCTGCAATTCTGCCCCGCTTTCAAGTCCTCTTGGCAGCCTTACTTCAGTATATTTTTGGACGATAGCTGTCATTTATAACTCTGCAGGTTTGTGAATTACAGTGCCCCTGAGCTCCTTTCTTCAACTCGCTTTCTTTTGAGCTGGCCGCAACACCGCAGGATGGCTTCAGGCCCTAATCTGGTTCCGGCACAGCATGCTGAGCCTTTGGTTAATTCCTCTTCCTGGTGGGAAATGAGAGTTAAATTTGCCCGTCCAGACACCTCCAGCTAGTCTATCATGGGTTCTCGCTATTCCGGTTCATCTTCCGCAGAAATTGCAAACTGGGCCAAACAGGAGGTTAAAGGCGCTGTCTCTCCAAGTGGGGAGAGTGTTAGTAAAGCGTCTGGAATGTTGCACCCGAGTACCAGGGGAGGAAAACTGATACATATTTGAACACGTCTCCCGTTCACACGGTTGATCATACTCTGGGTTCCACATGCATGTTTTAGCTGAAGGAAGAATACCTTAAACCTGGAGAGTTGAGACCCGTGGAATGGGTACCATGCAATATGACTTCAAAGGGTCTTCATTTGCTCAACGAACCTCTCCAATCCTATCACTGCTGCGTTTATGCCCCTGTACACACGCTTGATTCTCTTTTGGAGACATAGCAATCCATAGGTTTTAAGATACTTACTAGTCAGGTACATTCTTAGGCTTTTAATATGGGGTGTTGAGTCCATTTCGTTGAGCAAGGAGTAGCTCTTGTCTATTCCATATTTGGCTTAAGGAACTTTATCTGTGCTCATTTCAATCTCTGGTTTTATGCAGCACCCCAACTCACCTTTCCCCTTAAGCAAGCATAAGTTGGTTTTCTAAATTTGAGACCCTGTTCTGTTCTGTAATTCAGTTCCTGTGTAGCCAAGTTTACATTCCGTGTATTACTGATATCTTATGATGTTTCTTTTTCTGTGTGACTTATTTCAGTTGAATCATCGTACCTGAATCCACTCATTATCCTGCTATGGGCCTGATGACATAGATTTCATTGCTGAGTGATACTGCATTGTACGTAAGTACCACAAGTTCTTTATCCATTTTTCACTTTCTGTGATATTGAACTTGTACAGTAAACGAGGTTCTTGTAAACAGAGGCGTCCCAAACATTGGGGTGGCTGTGTCTTTTTGATTTTAATTTCCCTAAGCTATAGGACCATAAGTGGAAGTGCCCTAGGCTCTGTTGCTTTGTTTCTTAGATGTTTCAGGAAACACCATACACTTCTCCCGAGTGTCTGTTGGCAATTTACATGCCGCCCATCAGCATAACAAGGCTCCCAGTTCTCCACGGCCTGTCCTGCCTTTCTGGATTTTACACTTTTTTCAGATGGCCCTTTTGACCGGGGGGAAGTGAGACTTCATTGTAGTGCAGATTTCCTTTGCAAGCTTGCTTGGTTGGCCAAAAAGGGCGTATGCGTTTTTTCCTGAATATATTCAGGAAAAAACGCATACGCCCTTTTTGGCCAAGTGCATCATTGTGGACGTTCTGCCTCTTTTCCTATGCTTTCAATGCAATTCCAGTCTACCTCCTGAAATCGGTTTCCTGCAATTCTGCCCCGCTTTCAAGTCCTCTTGGCAGCCTTACTTCAGTGTATTTTTGGACGATAGCTGTCATTTATAACTCTGCAGGTTTGTGAATTACAGTGTCCCTTAGCTCCTTTCTTAAACTCGCTTTCTTGTGAGCTGGCCGCAACACCGCAGGATGGCTTCAGGCCCTAATCTGGTTCCGGCACGGCATGCCGGGCCTTTGGTTAATCCTCTTCCTGGTGGGAAATGAGAGTTAAATTTGCCCGTCCAGACACCTCCAGCTAGTCTCTCATTGGTTCTCCCTATTCCTGTTCATCTTCCGCAGAAATTGCAAACTGGGCCAAACAGGAGGTTAAAGGCGCTGACTCTCCAAGTGGGGAGAGTGTTAGTAAAGCGTCTGGAATGTTGCACCCGAGTACCAGGGGAGGAAAACTGAGACATATTTGAACACGTCTCCCGTTCACACGGTTGATCATACTCTGGGTTCCACATGCATGTTTTAGCTGAAGGAAGAATACCTTAAACCTGGAGAGTTGAGACCCGTGGAATGGGTACCATGCAATATGACTTCAAAGGGTCTTCATTTGCTCACCGAACCTCTCCAATCCTATCACTGCTGCATTTATGCCCCTGTACACATGCTTGATTCTCTTTCGGAGACATAGCAATCCATAGGTTTTAAGATACTTACTAGTCAGGTATATTCTTAGGCGTTTAATATGCGGTGTTGAGTCCATTTCTTTGAGCAAGGAGTAGCTCTTGTCTATTCCATATTTGGCTTAAGGAACTTTATCTGTGCTCATTTCAATCTCTGGTTTTATGCAGCACCCCAACTCACCTTTACCCTTAAGGAAGCATAAGTTGGTTTTCTAAATTTGAGACCCTGTTCTGTTCTGTCATTCAGTGCCTGTGTAGCCAAGTTTACATTCCGTGTATTACTGATATCTTATGATGTTTCTTTTTCTGTGTGACTTATTTCAGTTAGAATCATCGTACCTGAATCCACTCATTATGCTTCTATGGGCCTGATGACATAGATTTCATTGCTGAGTGATACTGCATTGTACGTAAGTACCACAAGTTCTTTATCCATTTTTCACTTTCTGTGATATTGAACTTGTACGGTAAACGAGGTTCTTGTAAACAGAGGTGTCCCAAACTTAGGGGTGGCTGTGTCTTTTTGATTTTAATTTCCCTAAGCTATAGGACCATAAGTGGAAGTGCCCTAGGCTCTGTTGCTTTGTTTTTTAGATGTTTCAGGAAACACCATACACTTCTCCCGAGTGTCTGTTGGCAATTTACATCCCGCCCATCAGCATAACAAGGCTCCCAGTTCTCCATGGCCTGTCCTGCCTTTCTGGATTTTACACTTTTTTCAGATGGCCCTTTTGACCGGGGGGAAGTGAGACTTCATTGTAGTGCAGATTTCCTTTGCAAGCTTGCTTGGTTGGCCAAAAAGGGCGTATGCGTTTTTTCCTGAATATATTCAGGAAAAAACGCATACGCCCTTTTTGGCCAAGTGCATCATTGTGGACGTTCTGCCTCTTTTCCTATGCTTTCAATGCAATTCCAGTCTACCTCCTGAAATCGGTTTCCTGCAATTCTGCCCCGCTTTCAAGTCCTCTTGGCAGCCTTACTTCAGTATATTTTTGGATGATAGCTGTCATTTATAACTCTGCAGGTTTGTGAATTACAGTGCCCCTGAGCTCCTTTCTTCAACTCGCTTTCTTGTGAGCTGGCCGCAACACCGCAGAATGGCATCAGGCCCTAATTTGGTTCCGGCACGGCACGCTGAGCCTTTGGTTAATTCCTCTTCCTGGTGGGAAATGAGAGTTAAATTTGCCCGTCCAGACACCTCCAGCTAGTCTCTCATTGGTTCTCGCTATTTCTGTTCATCTTCCGCAGAAATTGCAAACTGGGCCAAACAGGAGGTTAAAGGGACTGACTCTCCAAGTCGGGAGAGTGTTAGTAAAGCGTCTGGAATGTTGCACCCGAGTACCAGGGGAGGAAAACTGAGACATATTTGAACATGTCTCCCGTTCACACGGTTGATCATACTCTGGGTTCCACATGCATGTTTAAGCTGAAGGAAGAATACCTTAAACCTGGAGAGTTGAGACCCGTGGAATGGGTACCATGCCATATGATTTCAAAGGGTCTTCATTTGCTCACCGAACCTCTCCAATCCTATCACTGCTGAGTTTATGCCCCTGTACACACGCTTGATTCTCTTTTGGAGACATAGCAATCCATAGGTTTTAAGATACTTACTAGTCAGGTACATTCTTAGGCGTTTAATATGGGGTGTTGAGTCCATTTCGTTGAGCAAGGAGTAGCTCTTGTCTATTCCATATTTGGCTTAAGGAACTTTATCTGTGCTCATTTCAATCTCTGGTTTTATGCAGCACCCCAACTCACCTTTCCCCTTAAGCAAGCATAAGTTGTTTTTCTAAATTTGAGACCCTGTTCTGTTTTGGAATTCAGTTCCTGTGTAGCCAAGTTTACATTCCATGTATTAGTGATATCTTATGATGTTTCTTTTTCTGTGTGACTTATTTCAGTTAGAATCATCGTACCTGAATCCACTCATTATGCGGCTACGGGCCTGTTGACATAGATTTCATTGCTGAGTGATACTGCATTGTACGTAAGTACCACAAGTTCTTTATCCATTTTTCACTTTCTGTGATATTGAAATTGTACGGTAAATGAGGTTCTTGTAAACAGAGGCGTCCCAAACTTTGGGGTGGCTGTGTCTTTTTGATTTTAATTTCCCTAAGCTATAGGACCATAAATGGAAGTGCCCTAGGCTCTGTTGCTTTGTTTTTTAGATGTTTCAGGAAACACCATACACTTCTCCCTAGTGTCTGTTGGCAATTTACATCCCGCCCATCAGCATAACAAGGCTCCCAGTTCTCCATGGCCTGTCCTGCCTTTCTGGATTTTACACTTTTTTCAGATGGCCCTTTTGACCGGGGGGAAGTGAGACTTCATTGTAGTGCAGATTTCCTTTGCAAGTTTGCTTGGTTGGCCAAAAAGGGCGTATGCGTTTTTTCCTGAATATATTCAGGAAAAAACGCCTACGCCCTTTTTGGCCAAGTACATCATTGTGGACGTTCTGCCTCTTTTCCTATGCTTTCAATGCAATTCCAGTCTACCTCCTGAAATCGGTTTCCTGCAATTCTGCCCCGCTTTCAAGTCCTCTTGGCAGCCTTACTTCAGTATATTTTTGGACGATAGCTGTCATTTATAACTCTGCAGGTTTGTGAATTACAGTGCCCCTGAGCTCCTTTCTTCAATTCGCTTTCTTTTGAGCTGGCCGCAACACCGCAGGATGGCTTCAGGCCCTAATCTGGATCCGGCACGGCACGCTGAGCCTTTGGTTATTTCCTCTTCCTGGTAGGAAATGAGAGTTAAATTTGCCCGTCCAGACACCTCCAGCTAGTCTCTCATTGGTTCTCCCTATTCCTGTTCATCTTCCGCAGAAATTGCAAACTGGGCCAAACAGGAGGTTAAAGGCACTGACTCTCCAAGTGGGGAGAGTGTTAGTAAAGCGTCTGGAAATTTGCAACCGAGTACCAGGGGAGGAAAACTGAGACATATTTGAACACGTCTCCCGTTCACACGGTTGATCATACTCTGGGTTCCACATGCATGTTTTAGCTGAAGGAAGAATACCTTAAACCTGGAGAGTTGAGACCCGTGGAATGGGTACCATGCAATATGACTTCAAAGGGTCTTCATTTGCTCACCGAACCTCTCCAATCCTATCACTGCTGCGTTTATGCTCCTGTACACACGCTTGATTCTCTTTTGGAGACATAGCAATCCATAGGTTTTAAGATACTTACTAGTCAGGTACATTCTTAGGCGTTTAATATGGGGTGTTGAGTCCATTTCGTTGAGCAAGGAGTAGCTCTTGTCTATTCCATATTTGGCTTAAGGAACTTTATCTGTGCTCATTTCAATCTCTGGTTTTATGCAGCACCCCAACTCACCTTTCCCCTTAAGCAAGCATAAGTTGGTTTTCTAAACTTGAGACCCTGTTCTGTTTTGGAATTCAGTTCCTGTGTAGCCAAGTTTACATTTCGTGTATTAGTGATATCTTATGATGTTTCTTTTTCTGTGTGACTTATTTCAGTTAGAATCATCGTACCTAAATCGACTCATTATGCTGCTAAGGGCCTGATGACATAGACTTCATTGCTGAGTGATACTGCATTGTACGTAAGTACCACAAGTTCTTTATCCATTTTTCACTTTCTGTGATATTGAACTTGTACGGTAAACGAGGTTCTTGTAAACAGAGGCGTCCCAAACTTTGGGGTGGCTGTGTCTTTTTGATTTTAATTTCCCTAAGTTATAGGACCATAAGTGGAAGTGCCCTAGGCTCTGTTGCTTAGTTTTTTAGATGTTTCAGGAAACACCATACACTTCTCCCGAGTGTCTGTTGGCAATTTACATCCCGCCCATCAGCATAACAAGGCTCCCAGTTCTCCATGGCCTGTCCTGCCTTTCTGGATTTTACACTTTTTTCAGATGGCCCTTTTGACCGGGGGGAAGTGAGACTTCATTGTAGTGCAGATTTCCTTTGCAAGCTTGCTTGGTTGGCCAAAAAGGGCGTATGCGTTTTCTCCTGAATATATTCAGGAAAAAACGCATACGCCCTTTTTGGCCAAGTGCATCATTGTGGACGTTCTGCCTCTTTTCCTATGCTTTCAATGCAATTCCAGTCTACCTCCTGAAATCGGTTTCCTGCAATTCTGCCCCGCTTTCAAGTCCTCTTGGCAGCCTTACTTCAGTCTATTTTTGGACGATAGCTGTCATTTATAACTCTGCAGGTTTGTGAATTACAGTGCCCCTGAGCTCCTTTCTTCAACTCGCTTTCTTTTGAGCTGGCCGCAACACCGCAGAATGGCTTCAGGCCCTAATCTGCTTCCGGCACGGCACGCTGAGCCTTTTGTTATTTCCTCTTCCTGGTGGGAAATGAGAGTTAAATTTGCCCGTCCAGACACCTCCAGCTAGTCTCTCATTGGTACTCGCTATTCCTGTTCATCTTCCGCAGAAATTGCAAACTGGGCCAAACAGGAGGTTAAAGGCGCTGACTCTCCAAGTGGGGAGAGTGTTAGTAAAGCGTCTGGAATGTTGCACCCGAGTACCAGGGGAGGAAAACTGAGACATATTTGAACACGTCTCCCGTTCACACGGTTGATCATACTCTGGGTTCCACATGCATGTTTTAGCTGAAGGAAGAATACCTTAAACCTGGAGAGTTGAGACCCGTGGAATGGGTACCATGCAATATGACTTCAAAGGGTCTTCATTTGCTCACCGAACCTCTCCAATCCTATCACTGCTGCATTTATGCCCCTGTACACATGCTTGATTCTGTTTCGGAGACATAGCAATCCATAGGTTTTAAGATACTTACTAGTCAGGTATATTCTTAGGCGTTTAATATGCGGTGTTGAGTCCATTTCTTTGAGCAAGGAGTAGCTCTTGTCTATTCCATGTTTGGCTTAAGGAACTTTATCTGTGCTCATTTCAATCTCTGGTTTTATGCAGCACCCCAACTCACCTTTACCCTTAAGGAAGCATAAGTTGGTTTTCTAAATTTGAGACCCTGTTCTGTTCTGTCATTCAGTGCCTGTGTAGCCAAGTTTACATTCCGTGTATTACTGATATCTTATGATGTTTCTTTTTCTGTGTGACTTATTTCAGTTAGAATCATCGTACCTGAATCCACTCATTATGCTTCTATGGGCCTGATGACATAGATTTCATTGCTGAGTGATACTGCATTGTACGTAAGTACCACAAGTTCTTTATCCATTTTTCACTTTCTGTGATATTGAACTTGTACAGTAAACGAGGTTCTTGTAAACAGAGGTGTCCCAAACTTAGGGGTGGCTGTGTCTTTTTGATTTTAATTTCCCTAAGCTATAGGACCATAAGTGGAAGTGCCCTAGGCTCTGTTGCTTTGTTTTTTAGATGTTTCAGGAAACACCATACACTTCTCCCGAGTGTCTGTTGGCAATTTACATCCCGCCCATCAGCATAACAAGGCTCCCAGTTCTCCATGGCCTGTCCTGCCTTTCTGGATTTTACACTTTTTTCAGATGGCCCTTTTGACCGGGGGGAAGTGAGACTTCATTGTAGTGCAGATTTCCTTTGCAAGCTTGCTTGGTTGGCCAAAAAGGGCATATGCGTTTTTTCCTGAATATATTCAGGAAAAAACGCATACGCCCTTTTTGGCCAAGTGCATCATTGTGGACGTTCTGCCTCTTTTCCTATGCTTTCAATGCAATTCCAGTCTACCTCCTGAAATCGGTTTCCTGCAATTCTGCCCCGCTTTCAAGTCCTCTTGGCAGCCTTACTTCAGTATATTTTTGGATGATAGCTGTCATTTATAACTCTGCAGGTTTGTGAATTACAGTGTCCCTGAGCTCCTTTCTTCAACTCGCTTTCTTGTGAGCTGGCCGCAACACCGCAGAATGGCTTCAGGCCCTAATTTGGTTCCGGCACGGCACGCTGAGCCTTTGGTTAATTCCTCTTCCTGGTGGGAAATGAGAGTTAAATTTGCCCGTCCAGACACCTCCAGCTAGTCTCTCATTGGTTCTCCCTATTCCTGTTCATCTTCCGCAGAAATTGCAAACTGGGCCAAACAGGAGGTTAAAGGCGCTGACTCTCCAAGTGGGGAGAGTGTTAGTAAAGCGTCTGGAATGTTGCACCCGAGTACCAGGGGAGGAAAACTGAGACATATTTGAACACGTCTCCCGTTCACACGGTTGATCATACTCTGGGTTCCACATGCATGTTTTAGCTGAAGGAAGAATACCTTAAACCTGGAGAGTTGAGACCCGTGGAATGGGTACCATGCAATATGACTTCAAAGGGTCTTCATTTGCTCACCGAACCTCTCCAATCCTATCACTGCTGCATTTATGCCCCTGTACACATGCTTGATTCTCTTTCGGAGACATAGCAATCCATAGGTTTTAAGATACTTACTAGTCAGGTATATTCTTAGGCGTTTAATATGCGGTGTTGAGTCCATTTCTTTGAGCAAGGAGTAGCTCTTGTCTATTCCATATTTGGCTTAAGGAACTTTATCTGTGCTCATTTCAATCTCTGGTTTTATGCAGCACCCCAACTCACCTTTACCCTTAAGGAAGCATAAGTTGGTTTTCTAAATTTGAGACCCTGTTCTGTTCTGTCATTCAGTGCCTGTGTAGCCAAGTTTACATTCCGTGTATTACTGATATCTTATGATGTTTCTTTTTCTGTGTGACTTATTTCAGTTAGAATCATCGTACCTGAATCCACTCATTATGCTTCTATGGGCCTGATGACATAGATTTCATTGCTGAGTGATACTGCATTGTACGTAAGTACCACAAGTTCTTTATCCATTTTTCACTTTCTGTGATATTGAACTTGTACGGTAAACGAGGTTCTTGTAAACAGAGGTGTCCCAAACTTAGGGGTGGCTGTGTCTTTTTGATTTTAATTTCCCTAAGCTATAGGACCATAAGTGGAAGTGCCCTAGGCTCTGTTGCTTTGTTTTTTAGATGTTTCAGGAAACACCATACACTTCTCCCGAGTGTCTGTTGGCAATTTACATCCCGCCCATCAGCATAACAAGGCTCCCAGTTCTCCATGGCCTGTCCTGCCTTTCTGGATTTTACACTTTTTTCAGATGGCCCTTTTGACCGGGGGGAAGTGAGACTTCATTGTAGTGCAGATTTCCTTTGCAAGCTTGCTTGGTTGGCCAAAAAGGGCGTATGCGTTTTTTCCTGAATATATTCAGGAAAAAACGCATACGCCCTTTTTGGCCAAGTGCATCATTGTGGACGTTCTGCCTCTTTTCCTATGCTTTCAATGCAATTCCAGTCTACCTCCTGAAATCGGTTTCCTGCAATTCTGCCCCGCTTTCAAGTCCTCTTGGCAGCCTTACTTCAGTATATTTTTGGATGATAGCTGTCATTTATAACTCTGCAGGTTTGTGAATTACAGTGCCCCTGAGCTCCTTTCTTCAACTCGCTTTCTTGTGAGCTGGCCGCAACACCGCAGAATGGCTTCAGGCCCTAATTTGGTTCCGGCACGGCACGCTGAGCCTTTGGTTAATTCCTCTTCCTGGTGGGAAATGAGAGTTAAATTTGCCCGTCCAGACACCTCCAGCTAGTCTCTCATTGGTTCTCGCTATTTCTGTTCATCTTCCGCAGAAATTGCAAACTGGGCCAAACAGGAGGTTAAAGGGACTGACTCTCCAAGTCGGGAGAGTGTTAGTAAAGCGTCTGGAATGTTGCACCCGAGTACCAGGGGAGGAAAACTGAGACATATTTGAACATGTCTCCCGTTCACACGGTTGATCATACTCTGGGTTCCACATGCATGTTTAAGCTGAAGGAAGAATACCTTAAACCTGGAGAGTTGAGACCCGTGGAATGGGTACCATGCAATATGATTTCAAAGGGTCTTCATTTGCTCACCGAACCTCTCCAATCCTATCACTGCTGAGTTTATGCCCCTGTACACACGCTTGATTCTCTTTTGGAGACATAGCAATCCATAGGTTTTAAGATACTTACTAGTCAGGTACATTCTTAGGCGTTTAATATGGGGTGTTGAGTCCATTTCGTTGAGCAAGGAGTAGCTCTTGTCTATTCCATATTTGGCTTAAGGAACTTTATCTGTGCTCATTTCAATCTCTGGTTTTATGCAGCATCCCAACTCACCTTTCCCCTTAAGCAAGCATAAGTTGTTTTTCTAAATTTGAGACCCTGTTCTGTTTTGGAATTCAGTTCCTTTGTAGCCAAGTTTACATTCCGTGTATTAGTGATATCTTATGATGTTTCTTTTTCTGTGTGACTTATTTCAGTTAGAATCATCGTACCTGAATCCACTCATTATGAGGCTACGGGCCTGTTGACATAGATTTCATTGCTGAGTGATACTGCATTGTACGTAAGTACCACAAGTTCTTTATCCATTTTTCACTTTCTGTGATATTGAAATTGTACGGTAAATGAGGTTCTTGTAAACAGAGGCGTCCCAAACTTTGGGGTGGCTGTGTCTTTTTGATTTTAATTTCCCTAAGCTATAGGACCATAAATGGAAGTGCCCTAGGCTCTGTTGCTTTGTTTTTTAGATGTTTCAGGAAACACCATACACTTCTCCCTAGTGTCTGTTGGCAATTTACATCCCGCCCATCAGCATAACAAGGCTCCCAGTTCTCCATGGCCTGTCCTGCCTTTCTGGATTTTACACTTTTTTCAGATGGCCCTTTTGACCGGGGGGAAGTGAGACTTCATTGTAGTGCAGATTTCCTTTGCAAGCTTGCTTGGTTGGCCAAAAAGGGCGTATGCGTTTTTTCCTGAATATATTCAGGAAAAAACGCATACGCCCTTTTTGGCCAAGTGCATCATTGTGGACGTTCTGCCTCTTTTCCTATGCTTTCAATGCAATTCCAGTCTACCTCCTGAAATCGGTTTCCTGCAATTCTGCCCCGCTTTCAAGTCCTCTTGGCAGCCTTACTTCAGTATATTTTTGGATGATAGCTGTCATTTATAACTCTGCAGGTTTGTGAATTACAGTGCCCCTGAGCTCCTTTCTTCAACTCGCTTTCTTGTGAGCTGGCCGCAACACCGCAGAATGGCTTCAGGCCCTAATGTGGTTCCGGCACGGCACGCTGAGCCTTTGGTTAATTCCTCTTCCTGGTGGGAAATGAGAGTTAAATTTGCCCGTCCAGACACCTCCAGCTAGTCTCTCATTGGTTCTCCCTATTCCTGTTCATCTTCCGCAGAAATTGCAAACTGGGCCAAACAGGAGGTTAAAGGCGCTGACTCTCCAAGTGGGGAGAGTGTTAGTAAAGCGTCTGGAATGTTGCACCCGAGTACCAGGGGAGGAAAACTGAGACATATTTGAACACGTCTCCCGTTCACACGGTTGATCATACTCTGGGTTCCACATGCATGTTTTAGCTGAAGGAAGAATACCTTAAACCTGGAGAGTTGAGACCCGTGGAATGGGTACCATGCAATATGACTTCAAAGGGTCTTCATTTGCTCACCGAACCTCTCCAATCCTATCACTGCTGCATTTATGCCCCTGTACACATGCTTGATTCTCTTTCGGAGACATAGCAATCCATAGGTTTTAAGATACTTACTAGTCAGGTATATTCTTAGGCGTTTAATATGCGGTGTTGAGTCCATTTCTTTGAGCAAGGAGTAGCTCTTGTCTATTCCATGTTTGGCTTAAGGAACTTTATCTGTGCTCATTTCAATCTCTGGTTTTATGCAGCACCCCAACTCACCTTTACCCTTAAGCAAGCATAAGTTGGTTTTCTAAATTTGAGACCCTGTTCTGTTCTGTCATTCAGTGCCTGTGTAGCCAAGTTTACATTCCGTGTATTACTGATATCTTATGATGTTTCTTTTTCTGTGTGACTTATTTCAGTTAGAATCATCGTACCTGAATCCACTCATTATGCTTCTATGGGCCTGATGACATAGATTTCATTGCTGAGTGATACTGCATTGTACGTAAGTACCACAAGTTCTTTATCCATTTTTCACTTTCTGTGATATTGAACTTGTACGGTAAACGAGGTTCTTGTAAACAGAGGTGTCCCAAACTTAGGGGTGGCTGTGTCTTTTTGATTTTAATTTCCCTAAGCTATAGGACCATAAGTGGAAGTGCCCTAGGCTCTGTTGCTTTGTTTTTTAGATGTTTCAGGAAACACCATACACTTCTCCCGAGTGTCTGTTGGCAATTTACATCCCGCCCATCAGCATAACAAGGCTCCCAGTTCTCCATGGCCTGTCCTGCCTTTCTGGATTTTACACTTTTTTCAGATGGCCCTTTTGACCGGGGGGAAGTGAGACTTCATTGTAGTGCAGATTTCCTTTGCAAGCTTGCTTGGTTGGCCAAAAAGGGCGTATGCGTTTTTTCCTGAATATATTCAGGAAAAAACGCATACGCCCTTTTTGGCCAAGTGCATCATTGTGGACGTTCTGCCTCTTTTCCTATGCTTTCAATGCAATTCCAGTCTACCTCCTGAAATCGGTTTCCTGCAATTCTGCCCCGCTTTCAAGTCCTCTTGGCAGCCTTACTTCAGTATATTTTTGGATGATAGCTGTCATTTATAACTCTGCAGGTTTGTGAATTACAGTGCCCCTGAGCTCCTTTCTTCAACTCGCTTTCTTGTGAGCTGGCCGCAACACCGCAGAATGGCTTCAGGCCCTAATTTGGTTCCGGCACGGCACGCTGAGCCTTTGGTTAATTCCTCTTCCTGGTGGGAAATGAGAGTTAAATTTGCCCGTCCAGACACCTCCAGCTAGTCTCTCATTGGTTCTCGCTATTTCTGTTCATCTTCCGCAGAAATTGCAAACTGGGCCAAACAGGAGGTTAAAGGGACTGACTCTCCAAGTCGGGAGAGTGTTAGTAAAGCGTCTGGAATGTTGCACCCGAGTACCAGGGGAGGAAAACTGAGACATATTTGAACATGTCTCCCGTTCACACGGTTGATCATACTCTGGGTTCCACATGCATGTTTAAGCTGAAGGAAGAATACCTTAAACCTGGAGAGTTGAGACCCGTGGAATGGGTACCATGCAATATGATTTCAAAGGGTCTTCATTTGCTCACCGAACCTCTCCAATCCTATCACTGCTGAGTTTATGCCCCTGTACACACGCTTGATTCTCTTTTGGAGACATAGCAATCCATAGGTTTTAAGATACTTACTAGTCAGGTACATTCTTAGGCGTTTAATATGGGGTGTTGAGTCCATTTCGTTGAGCAAGGAGTAGCTCTTGTCTATTCCATATTTGGCTTAAGGAACTTTATCTGTGCTCATTTCAATCTCTGGTTTTATGCAGCACCCCAACTCACCTTTCCCCTTAAGCAAGCATAAGTTGTTTTTCTAAATTTGAGACCCTGTTCTGTTTTGGAATTCAGTTCCTGTGTAGCCAAGTTTACATTCCGTGTATTAGTGATATCTTATGATGTTTCTTTTTCTGTGTGACTTATTTCAGTTAGAATCATCGTACCTGAATCCACTCATTATGCGGCTACGGGCCTGTTGACATAGATTTCATTGCTGAGTGATACTGCATTGTACGTAAGTACCACAAGTTCTTTATCCATTTTTCACTTTCTGTGATATTGAAATTGTACGGTAAATGAGGTTCTTGTAAACAGAGGCGTCCCAAACTTTGGGGTGGCTGTGTCTTTTTGATTTTAATTTCCCTAAGCTATAGGACCATAAATGGAAGTGCCCTAGGCTCTGTTGCTTTGTTTTTTAGATGTTTCAGGAAACACCATACACTTCTCCCGAGTGTCTGTTGGCAATTTACATCCCGCCCATCAGCATAACAAGGCTCCCAGTTCTCCATGGCCTGTCCTGCCTTTCTGGATTTTACACTTTTTTCAGATGGCCCTTTTGACCGGGGGGAAGTGAGACTTCATTGTAGTGCAGATTTCATTTGCAAGTTTGCTTGGTTGGCCAAAAAGGGCGTATGCGTTTTTTCCTGAATATATTCAGGAAAAAACGCATACGCCCTTTTTGGCCAAGTACATCATTGTGGACGTTCTGCCTCTTTTCCTATGCTTTCAATGCAATTCCAGTCTACCTCCTGAAATCGGTTTCCTGCAATTCTGCCCCGCTTTCAAGTCCTCTTGGCAGCCTTACTTCAGTATATTTTTGGACGATAGCTGTCATTTATAACTCTGCAGGTTTGTGAATTACAGTGCCCCTGAGCTCCTTTCTTCAATTCGCTTTCTTTTGAGCTGGCCGCAACACCGCAGGATGGCTTCAGGCCCTAATCTGGATCCGGCACGGCACGCTGAGCCTTTGGTTATTTCCTCTTCCTGGAAGGAAATGAGAGTTAAATTTGCCGGTCCAGACACCTCCAGCTAGTCTCTCATTGGTTCTCCCTATTCCTGTTCATCTTCCGCAGAAATTGCAAACTGGGCCAAACAGGAGGTTAAAGGCACTGACTCTCCAAGTGGGGAGAGTGTTAGTAAAGCGTCTGGAATGTTGCACCCGAGTACCAGGGGAGGAAAACTGAGACATATTTGAACACGTCTCCCGTTCACACGGTTGATCATACTCTGGGTTCCACATGCATGTTTTAGCTGAAGGAAGAATACCTTAAACCTGGAGAGTTGAGACCCGTGGAATGGGTACCATGCAATATGACTTCAAAGGGTCTTCATTTGCTCACCGAACCTCTCCAATCCTATCACTGCTGCGTTTATGCCCCTGTACACACGCTTGATTCTCTTTTGGAGACATAGCAATCCATAGGCTTTAAGATACTTACTAGTCAGGTACATTCTTAGGCGTTTAATATGGGGTGTTGAGTCCATTTCGTTGAGCAAGGAGTAGCTCTTGTCTATTCCATATTTGGCTTAAGGAACTTTATCTGTGCTCATTTCAATCTCTGGTTTTATGCAGCACCCCAACTCACCTTTCCCCTTAAGCAAGCATAAGTTGGTTTTCTAAACTTGAGACCCTGTTCTGTTTTGGAATTCAGTTCCTGTGTAGCCAAGTTTACATTTCGTGTATTAGTGATATCTTATGATGTTTCTTTTTCTGTGTGACTTATTTCAGTTAGAATCATCGTACCTAAATCGACTCATTATGCTGCTAAGGGCCTGATGACATAGACTTCATTGCTGAGTGATACTGCATTGTACGTAAGTACCACAAGTTCTTTATCCATTTTTCACTTTCTGTGATATTGAACTTGTACGGTAAACGAGGTTCTTGTAAACAGAGGCGTCCCAAACTTTGGGGTGGCTGTGTCTTTTTGATTTTAATTTCCCTAAGTTATAGGACCATAAGTGGAAGTGCCCTAGGCTCTGTTGCTTAGTTTTTTAGATGTTTCAGGAAACACCATACACTTCTCCCGAGTGTCTGTTGGCAATTTACATCCCACCCATCAGCATAACAAGGCTCCCAGTTCTCCATGGCCTGTCCTGCCTTTCTGGATTTTACACTTTTTTCAGATGGCCCTTTTGACCGGGGGGAAGTGAGACTTCATTGTAGTGCAGATTTCCTTTGCAAGCTTGCTTGGTTGGCCAAAAAGGGCGTATGCGTTTTCTCCTGAATATATTCAGGAAAAAACGCATACGCCCTTTTTGGCCAAGTGCATCATTGTGGACGTTCTGCCTCTTTTCCTATGCTTTCAATGCAATTCCAGTCTACCTCCTGAAATCGGTTTCCTGCAATTCTGCCCCGCTTTCAAGTCCTCTTGGCAGCCTTACTTCAGTCTATTTTTGGACGATAGCTGTCATTTATAACTCTGCAGGTTTGTGAATTACAGTGCCCCTGAGCTCCTTTCTTCAATTCGCTTTCTTTTGAGCTGGCCGCAACACCGCAGAATGGCTTCAGGCCCTAATCTGCTTCCGGCACGGCACGCTGAGCCTTTGGTTATTTCCTCTTCCTGGTGGGAAATGAGAGTTAAATTTGCCCGTCCAGACACCTCCAGCTAGTCTCTCATTGGTACTCGCTATTCCTGTTCATCTTCCGCAGAAATTGCAAACTGGGCCAAACAGGAGGTTAAAGGCACTGACTCTCCAAGTGGGGAGAGTGTTAGTAAAGCGTCTGGAATGTTGCACCCGAGTACCAGGGGAGGAAAACTGAGACATATTTGAACACGTCTCCCGTTCACACGGTTGATCATACTCTGGGTTCCACATGCATGTTTTAGCTGAAGGAAGAATACCTTAAACCTGGAGAGTTGAGACCCGTGGAATGGGTACCATGCAATATGACTTCAAAGGGTCTTCATTTGCTCACCGAACCTCTCCAATCCTATCACTGCTGCATTTATGCCCCTGTACACATGCTTGATTCTCTTTCGGAGACATAGCAATCCATAGGTTTTAAGATACTTACTAGTCAGGTATATTCTTAGGCGTTTAATATGCGGTGTTGAGTCCATTTCTTTGAGCAAGGAGTAGCTCTTGTCTATTCCATATTTGGCTTAAGGAACTTTATCTGTGCTCATTTCAATCTCTGGTTTTATGCAGCACCCCAACTCACCTTTACCCTTAAGGAAGCATAAGTTGGTTTTCTAAATTTGAGACCCTGTTCTGTTCTGTCATTCAGTGCCTGTGTAGCCAAGTTTACATTCCGTGTATTACTGATATCTTATGATGTTTCTTTTTCTGTGTGACTTATTTCAGTTAGAATCATCGTACCTGAATCCACTCATTATGCTTCTATGGGCCTGATGACATAGATTTCATTGCTGAGTGATACTGCATTGTACGTAAGTACCACAAGTTCTTTATCCATTTTTCACTTTCTGTGATATTGAACTTGTACAGTAAACGAGGTTCTTGTAAACAGAGGTGTCCCAAACTTAGGGGTGGCTGTGTCTTTTTGATTTTAATTTCCCTAAGCTATAGGACCATAAGTGGAAGTGCCCTAGGCTCTGTTGCTTTGTTTTTTAGATGTTTCAGGAAACACCATACACTTCTCCCGAGTGTCTGTTGGCAATTTACATCCCGCCCATCAGCATAACAAGGCTCCCAGTTCTCCATGGCCTGTCCTGCCTTTCTGGATTTTACACTTTTTTCAGATGGCCCTTTTGACCGGGGGGAAGTGAGACTTCATTGTAGTGCAGATTTCCTTTGCAAGCTTGCTTGGTTGGCCAAAAAGGGCGTATGCGTTTTTTCCTGAATATATTCAGGAAAAAACGCATACGCCCTTTTTGGCCAAGTGCATCATTGTGGACGTTCTGCCTCTTTTCCTATGCTTTCAATGCAATTGCAGTCTACCTCCTGAAATCGGTTTCCTGCAATTCTGCCCCGCTTTCAAGTCCTCTTGGCAGCCTTACTTCAGTATATTTTTGGATGATAGCTGTCATTTATAACTCTGCAGGTTTGTGAATTACAGTGCCCCTGAGCTCCTTTCTTCAACTCGCTTTCTTGTGAGCTGGCCGCAAAACCGCAGAATGGCTTCAGGCCCTAATTTGGTTCCGGCACGGCACGCTGAGCCTTTGGTTAATTCCTCTTCCTGGTGGGAAATGAGAGTTAAATTTGCCCGTCCAGACACCTCCAGCTAGTCTCTCATTGGTTCTCGCTATTTCTGTTCATCTTCCGCAGAAATTGCAAACTGGGCCAAACAGGATGTTAAAGGGACTGACTCTCCAAGTCGGGAGAGTGTTAGTAAAGCGTCTGGAATGTTGCACCCGAGTACCAGGGGAGGAAAACTGAGACATATTTGAACACGTCTCCCGTTCACACGGTTGATCATACTCTGGGTTCCACATGCATGTTTAAGCTGAAGGAAGAATACCTTAAACCTGGAGAGTTGAGACCCGTGGAATGGGTACCATGCAATATGATTTCAAAGGGTCTTCATTTGCTCACCGAACCTCTCCAATCCTATCACTGCTGAGTTTATGCCCCTGTACACACGCTTGATTCTCTTTTGGAGACATAGCAATCCATAGGTTTTAAGATACTTACTAGTCAGGTACATTCTTAGGCGTTTAATATGGGGTGTTGAGTCCATTTCATTGAGCAAGGAGTAGCTCTTGTCTATTCCATATTTGGCTTAAGGAACTTTATCTGTGCTCATTTCAATCTCTGGTTTTATGCAGCACCCCAACTCACCTTTCCCCTTAAGCAAGCATAAGTTGTTTTTCTAAATTTGAGACCCTGTTCTGTTTTGGAATTCAGTTCCTGTGTAGCCAAGTTTACATTCCGTGTATTAGCGATATCTTATGATGTTTCTTTTTCTGTGTGACTTATTTCAGTTAGAATCATCGTACCTGAATCCACTCATTATGCGGCTACGGGCCTGTTGACATAGATTTCATTGCTGAGTGATACTGCATTGTACGTAAGTACCACAAGTTCTTTATCCATTTTTCACTTTCTGTGATATTGAAATTGTACGGTAAATGAGGTTCTTGTAAACAGAGGCGTCCCAAACTTTGGGGTGGCTGTGTCTTTTTGATTTTAATTTCCCTAAGCTATAGGACCATAAATGGAAGTGCCCTAGGCTCTGTTGCTTTGTTTTTTAGATGTTTCAGGAAACACCATACACTTCTCCCTAGTGTCTGTTGGCAATTTACATCCCGCCCATCAGCATAACAAGGCTCCCAGTTCTCCATGGCCTGTCCTGCCTTTCTGGATTTTACACTTTTTTCAGATGGCCCTTTTGACCGGGGGGAAGTGAGACTTCATTGTAGTGCAGATTTCCTTTGCAAGTTTGCTTGGTTGGCCAAAAAGGGCGTATGCGTTTTTTCCTGAATATATTCAGGAAAAAACGCATACGCCCTTTTTGGCCAAGTACATCATTGTGGACGTTCTGCCTCTTTTCCTATGCTTTCAATGCAATTCCAGTCTACCTCCTGAAATCGGTTTCCTGCAATTCTGCCCCGCTTTCAAGTCCTCTTGGCAGCCTTACTTCAGTATATTTTTGGACGATAGCTGTCATTTATAACTCTGCAGGTTTGTGAATTACAGTGCCCCTGAGCTCCTTTCTTCAACTCGCTTTCTTTTGAGCTGGCCGCAACACCGCAGGATGCCTTCAGGCCCTAATCTGGTTCCGGCACGGCATGCCGGGCCTTTGGTTAATTCCTCTTCCTGGTGGGAAATGAGAGTTAAATTTGCCGGTCCAGACACCTCCAGCTAGTCTCTCATTGGTTCTCCCTATTCCTGTTCATCTTCCGCAGAAATTGCAAACTGGGCCAAACAGGAGGTTAAAGGGACTGACTCTCCAAGTCGGGATAGTGTTAGTAAAGCGTCTGGAATGTTGCGCCCGAGTACCAGGGTACGAAAACTGAGACATATTTGAACACGTCTCCCGATCACATGGTTGATCATACTCTGGGTTCCACATGCATGTTTTAGCTGAAGGAAGAATACCTTAAACCTGGAGAGTTGAGACCCGTGGAATGGGTACCATGCAATATGACATCAAAGGGTCTTCATTTGCTCACCGAACCTCTACAATCCTATCACTGCTGCATTTATGTCCCTGTACACATGCTTGATTCTCTTTCGGAGACATAGCAATCCATAGGTTTTAAGATACTTACTAGTCAGGTACATTCTTAGGCGTTTAATATGGGGTGTTGAGTCCATTTCGTTGAGCAAGGAGTAGCTCTTGTCTATTCCATATTTGGCTTAAGGAAATTTATCTGTGGTCATTTCAATCTCTGGTTTTATGCAGCATCCCAACTCACCTTTCCCCTTAAGCAAGCATAAGTTGGTTTTCTAAATTTGAGACCCTGTTCTGTTCTGTAATTCAGTTCCTGTGTGGCCAAGTTTACATTCCGTGTATTACTGATATCTTATGATGTTTCTTTATCTGTGTGACTTATTTCAGTTAGAATCATCATACCTGAATCCACTCATTATGCTGCTACGGGCCTGATGACATAGATTTCATTGCTGAGTGATATTGCTTTGTAAGTAAATACCAGAACTTCTTTATCCATTTTTCACTTTTTGCAATGTTGAACTTGTACTGTAAACGAGGTTCTTGTGAACAGAGCCGTTCCAAACTTTGGGCTGGCTGTGTCTTTTTGATTTTAATTTCCCTAAGCTATAGGACCATAAGTGGAAGTGCCCTAGGCTCTGTTGCTTTGTTTCTTAGATGTTTCAGGAAACACCATACACTTCTCCCGAGTGTCTGTTGGCAATTTACATCCCGCCCATCAGCATAACAAGGCTCCCAGTTCTCCATGGCCTGTCCTGCCTTTCTGGATTTTACACTTTTTTCAGATGGCCCTTTTGACCGGGGGGAAGTGAGACTTCATTGTAGTGCAGATTTCCTTTGCAAGCTTGCTTGGTTGGCCAAAAAGGGCGTATGCGTTTTTTCCTGAATATATTCAGGAAAAAACGCATACGCCCTTTTTGGCCAAGTGCATCATTGTGGACGTTCTGCCTCTTTTCCTATGCTTTCAATGCAATTCCAGTCTACCTCCTCAAATCGGTTTCCTGCAATTCTGCCCCGCTTTCAAGTCCTCTTGGCAGCCTTACTTCAGTATATTTTTGGACGATAGCTGTCATTTATAACTCTGCAGGTTTCTGAATTACAGTGCCCCTGAGCTCCTTTCTTCAACTCGCTTTCTTTTGAGCTGGCCGCAACACCGCAGGATGCCTTCAGGCCCTAATCTGGATCCGGCACGGCACGCTGAGCCTTTGGTTATTTCCTCTTCCTGGTGGGAAATGAGAGTTAAATTTGCCCGTCCAGACACCTCCAGCTAGTCTCTCACTGGTTCTCCCTATTCCTGTTCATCTTCCGCAGAAATTGCAAACTGGGCCAAACAGGAGGTTAAAGGCGCTGACTCTCCAAGTGGGGAGAGTGTTAGTAAAGCGTCTGGAATGTTGCACCCGAGTACCAGGGGAGGAAAACTGAGACATATTTGAACACGTCTCCCGTTCACACGATTGATCATACTCTGGGTTCCACATGCATGTTTTAGCTGAAGGAAGAATACCTTAAACCTGGAGAGTTGAGACCCGTGGAATGGGTACCATGCAGTATGACTTCAAAGGGTCTTCATTTGCTCACCGAACCTCTCCAATCCTATCACTGCTGCGTTTATGCCCCTGTACACATGCTTGATTCTCTTTCGGAGACATAGCAATCCATAGGTTTTAAGATACTTACTAGTCAGGTACATTCTTAGGCGTTTAATATGGGGTGTTGAGTCCATTTCGTTGAGCAAGGAGTAGCTCTTGTCTATTCCATATTTGGCTTAAGGAACTTTATCTGTGCTCATTTCAATCTCTGGTTTTATGCAGCACCCCAACTCACCTTTCCCCTTAAGCAAGCATAAGTTGGTTTTCTAAATTTGAGACCCTGTTCTGTTTTGGAATTCAGTTCCTGTGTAGCCAAGTTAACATACCGTGTATTAGTGATATCTTACGATGTTTCTTTTTCTGTGTGACTTATTTCAGTTAGAATCATCGTACCTGAATCCACTCATTATGCTGCTACGGGCCTGATGACATAGATTTCATTGCTGAGTGATACTGCATTGTACGTAAGTACCACAAGTTCTTTATCCATTTTTCACTTTCTGTGATATTGAACTTGTACGGTAAACGAGGTTCTTGTAAACAGAGGCGTCCCAAACTTTGGGGTGGCTGTGTCTTTTTGATTTTAATTTCCCTAAGCTATAGGACCATAAGTGGAAGTGCCCTAGGCTCTGTTGCTTTGTTTCTTAGATGTTTCAGGAAACACCATACACTTCTCCCGAGTGTCTGTTGGCAATTTACATGCCGCCCATCAGCATAACAAGGCTCCCAGTTCTCCATGGCCTGTCCTGCCTTTCTGGATTTTACACTTTTTTCAGATGGCCCTTTTGACCGGGGGGAAGTGAGACTTCATTGTAGTGCAGATTTCCTTTGCAAGCTTGCTTGGTTGGCCAAAAAGGGCGTATGCGTTTTTTCCTGAATATATTCAGGAAAAAACGCATACGCCCTTTTTGGCCAAGTGCATCATTGTGGACGTTCTGCCTCTTTTCCTATGCTTTCAATGCAATTCCAGTCTACCTCCTGAAATCGGTTTCCTGCAATTCTGCCCCGCTTTCAAGTCCTCTTGGCAGCCTTACTTCAGTATATTTTTGGACGATAGCTGTCATTTATAACTCTGCAGGTTTGTGAATTACAGTGCCCCTGAGCTCCTTTCTTCAACTCGCTTTCTTTTGAGCTGGCCGCAACACCGCAGGATGCCTTCAGGCCCTAATCTGGTTCCGGCACGGCATGCCGGGCCTTTGGTTAATTCCTCTTCCTGGTGGGAAATGAGAGTTAAATTTGTCGGTCCAGACACCTCCAGCTAGTCTCTCATTGGTTCTCCCTATTCCTGTTCATCTTCCGCAGAAATTGCAAACTGGGCCAAACAGGAGGTTAAAGGGACTGACTCTCCAAGTCGGGATAGTGTTAGTAAAGCGTCTGGAATGTTGCGCCCGAGTACCAGGGTACGAAAACTGAGACATATTTGAACACGTCTCCCGATCACGTGGTTGATCATACTCTGGGTTCCACATGCATGTTTAAGCTGAAGGAAGAATACCTTAAACCTGGAGAGTTGAGACCCGTGGAATGGGTACCATGCAATATGACATCAAAGGGTCTTCATTTGCTCACCGAACCTCTACAATCCTATCACTGCTGCATTTATGCCCCTGTACACATGCTTGATTCTCTTTCGGAGACATAGCAATCTATAGGTTTTAAGATACTTACTAGTCAGGTACATTCTTAGGCGTTTAATATGGGGTGTTGAGTCCATTTCGTTGAGCAAGGAGTAGCTCTTATCTATTCCATATTTGGCTTAAGGAAATTTATCTGTGCTCATTTCAATCTCTGGTTTTATGCAGCACCCCAACTCACCTTTCCCCTTAAGCAAGCATAAGTTGGTTTTCTAAATTTGAGACCCTGTTCTGTTCTGTAATTCAGTTCCTGTGTAGCCAAGTTTACATTCCGTGTATTACTGATATCTTATGATGTTTCTTTATCTGTGTGACTTATTTCAGTTAGAATCATCGTACCTGAATCCACTCATTATGCTGCTACGGGCCTGATGACATAGATTTCATTGCTGAGTGATACTGCATTGTACGTAAGTACCACAAGTTCTTTATCCATTTTTCACTTTCTGTGATATTGAACTTGTACGGTAAACGAGGTTCTTGTAAACAGAGGCGTCCCAAACTTTGGGGTGGCTGTGTCTTTTTGATTTTAATTTCCCTAAGCTATAGGACCATAAGTGGAAGTGCCCTAGGCTCTGTTGCTTTGTTTCTTAGATGTTTCAGGAAACACCATACACTTCTCCCGAGTGTCTGTTGGCAATTTACATCCCGCCCATCAGCATAACAAGGCTCCCAGTTCTCCATGGCCTGTCCTGCCTTTCTGGATTTTACACTTTTTTCAGATGGCCCTTTTGACCGGGGGGGAAGTGAGACTTCATTGTAGTGCAGATTTCCTTTGCAAGCTTGCTTGGTTGGCCAAAAAGGGCGTATGCGTTTTTTCCTGAATATATTCAGGAAAAAACGCATACGCCCTTTTTGGCCAAGTGCATCATTGTGGACGTTCTGCCTCTTTTCCTATGCTTTCAATGCAATTCCAGTCTACCTCCTGAAATCGGTTTCCTGCAATTCTGCCCCGCTTTCAAGTCCTCTTGGCAGCCTTACTTCAGTATATTTTTGGACGATAGCTGTCATTTATAACTCTGCAGGTTTGTGAATTACAGTGCCCCTGAGCTCCTTTCTTCAACTCGCTTTCTTTTGAGCTGGCCGCAACACCGCAGGATGCCTTCAGGCCCTAATCTGGTTCCGGCACGGCATGCCGGGCCTTTGGTTAATTCCTCTTCCTGGTGGGAAATGAGAGTTAAATTTGCCGGTCCAGACACCTCCAGCTAGTCTCTCATTGGTTCTCCCTATTCCTGTTCATCTTCCGCAGAAATTGCAAACTGGGCCAAACAGGAGGTTAAAGGGACTGACTCTCCAAGTCGGGATACTGTTAGTAAAGCGTCTGGAATGTTGCGCCCGAGTACCAGGGTACGAAAACTGAGACATATTTGAACACGTCTCCCGATCACATGGTTGATCATACTCTGGGTTCCACATGCATGTTTTAGCTGAAGGAAGAATACCTTAAACCTGGAGAGTTGAGACCCGTGGAATGGGTACCATGCAATATGACATCAAAGGGTCTTCATTTGCTCACCGAACCTCTACAATCCTATCACTGCTGCATTTATGCCCCTGTACACATGCTTGATTCTCTTTCGGAGACATAGCAATCCATAGGTTTTAAGATACTTACTAGTCAGGTACATTCTTAGGCGTTTAATATGGGGTGTTGAGTCCATTTCGTTGAGCAAGGAGTAGCTCTTATCTATTCCATATTTGGCTTAAGGAAATTTATCTGTGCTCATTTCAATCTCTGGTTTTATGCAGCACCCCAACTCACCTTTCCCCTTAAGCAAGCATAAGTTGGTTTTCTAAATTTGAGACCCTGTTCTGTTCTGTAATTCAGTTCCTGTGTAGCCAAGTTTACATTCCGTGTATTACTGATATCTTATGATGTTTCTTTATCTGTGTGACTTATTTCACTTAGAATCATCATACCTGAATCCACTCATTATGCTGCTACGGGCCTGATGACATAGATTTCATTGCTGAGTGATATTGCTTTGTAAGTAAATACCAGAACTTCTTTATCCATTTTTCACTTTTTGCAATGTTGAACTTGTACTGTAAACGAGGTTCTTGTGAACAGAGCCGTTCCAAACTTTGGGCTGGCTGTGTCTTTTTGATTTTAATTTCCCTAAGCTATAGGACCATAAGTGGAAGTGCCCTAGGCTCTGTTGCTTTGTTTCTTAGATGTTTCAGGAAACACCATACACTTCTCCCGAGTGTCTGTTGGCAATTTACATCCCGCCCATCAGCATAACAAGGCTCCCAGTTCTCCACGGCCTGTCCTGCCTTTCTGGATTTTACACTTTTTTCAGATGGCCCTTTTGACCGGTGGGAAGTGAGACTTCATTGTAGTGCAGATTTCCTTTGCAAGCTTGCTTGGTTGGCCAAAAAGGGCGTATGCGTTTTTTCCTGAATATATTCAGGAAAAAACGCATACGCCCTTTTTGGCCAAGTGCATCATTGTGGACGTTCTGCCTCTTTTCCTATGCTTTCAATGCAATTCCAGTCTACCTCCTGAAATCGGTTTCCTGCAATTCTGCCCCGCTTTCAAGTCCTCTTGGCAGCCTTACTTCAGTGTATTTTTGGACGATAGCTGTCATTTATAACTCTGCAGGTTTGTGAATTACAGTGTCCCTTAGCTCCTTTCTTAAACTCGCTTTCTTGTGAGCTGGCCGCAACACCGCAGGATGGCTTCAGGCCCTAATCTGGTTCCGGCACGGCATGCCGGGCCTTTGGTTAATTCCTCTTCCTGGTGGGAAATGAGAGTTAAATTTGCCGGTCCAGACACCTCCAGCTAGTCTGTCATTGGTTCTCCCTATTCCTGTTCATCTTCCGCAGAAATTGCAAACTGGGCCAAACAGGAGGTTAAAGGGACTGACTCTCCAAGTCGGGAGAGTGTTAGTAAAGCGTCTGGAATGTTGCACCCGAGTACCAGGGGAGGAAAACTGAGACATATTTGAACATGTCTCCCGTTCACACGGTTGATCATACTCTGGGTTCCACATGCATGTTTAAGCTGAAGGAAGAATACCTTAAACCTGGAGAGTTGAGACCCGTGGAATGGGTACCATGCAATATGATTTCAAAGGGTCTTCATTTGCTCACCGAACCTCTCCAATCCTATCACTGCTGAGTTTATGCCCCTGTACACACGCTTGATTCTCTTTTGGAGACATAGCAATCCATAGGTTTTAAGATACTTACTAGTCAGGTACATTCTTAGGCGTTTAATATGGGGTGTTGAGTCCATTTCGTTGAGCAAGGAGTAGCTCTTGTCTATTCCATATTTGGCTTAAGGAACTTTATCTGTGCTCATTTCAATCTCTGGTTTTATGCAGCACCCCAACTCACCTTTCCCCTTAAGCAAGCATAAGTTGTTTTTCTAAATTTGAGACCCTGTTCTGTTTTGGAATTCAGTTCCTGTGTAGCCAAGTTTACATTCCATGTATTAGTGATATCTTATGATGTTTCTTTTTCTGTGTGACTTATTTCAGTTAGAATCATCGTACCTGAATCCACTCATTATGCGGCTACGGGCCTGTTGACATAGATTTCATTGCTGAGTGATACTGCATTGTACGTAAATACCACAAGTTCTTTATCCATTTTTCACTTTCTGTGATATTGAAATTGTACGGTAAATGAGGTTCTTGTAAACAGAGGCGTCCCAAACTTTGGGGTGGCTGTGTCTTTTTGATTTTAATTTCCCTAAGCTATAGGACCATAAATGGAAGTGCCCTAGGCTCTGTTGCTTTGTTTTTTAGATGTTTCAGGAAACACCATACACTTCTCCCTAGTGTCTGTTGGCAATTTACATCCCGCCCATCAGCATAACAAGGCTCCCAGTTCTCCATGGCCTGTCCTGCCTTTCTGGATTTTACACTTTTTTCAGATGGCCCTTTTGACCGGGGGGAAGTGAGACTTCATTGTAGTGCAGATTTCCTTTGCAAGTTTGCTTGGTTGGCCAAAAAGGGCGTATGCGTTTTTTCCTGAATATATTCAGGAAAAAACGCATACGCCCTTTTTGGCCAAGTACATCATTGTGGACGTTCTGCCTCTTTTCCTATGCTTTCAATGCAATTCCAGTCTACCTCCTGAAATCGGTTTCCTGCAATTCTGCCCCGCTTTCAAGTCCTCTTGGCAGCCTTACTTCAGTATATTTTTGGACGATAGCTGTCATTTATAACTCTGCAGGTTTGTGAATTACAGTGCCCCTGAGCTCCTTTCTTCAATTCGCTTTCTTTTGAGCTGGCCGCAACACCGCAGGATGGCTTCAGGCCCTAATCTGGATCCGGCACGGCACGCTGAGCCTTTGGTTATTTCCTCTTCCTGGTAGGAAATGAGAGTTAAATTTGCCCGTCCAGACACCTCCAGCTAGTCTCTCATTGGTTCTCCCTATTCCTGTTCATCTTCCGCAGAAATTGCAAACTGGGCCAAACAGGAGGTTAAAGGCACTGACTCTCCAAGTGGGGAGAGTGTTAGTAAAGCGTCTGGAATGTTGCAACCGAGTACCAGGGGAGGAAAACTGAGACATATTTGAACACGTCTCCCGTTCACACGGTTGATCATACTCTGGGTTCCACATGCATGTTTTAGCTGAAGGAAGAATACCTTAAACCTGGAGAGTTGAGACCCGTGGAATGGGTACCATGCAATATGACTTCAAAGGGTCTTCATTTGCTCACCGAACCTCTCCAATCCTATCACTGCTGCGTTTATGCCCCTGTACACACGCTTGATTCTCTTTTGGAGACATAGCAATCCATAGGTTTTAAGATACTTACTAGTCAGGTACATTCTTAGGCGTTTAATATGGGGTGTTGAGTCCATTTCGTTGAGCAAGGAGTAGCTCTTGTCTATTCCATATTTGGCTTAAGGAACTTTATCTGTGCTCATTTCAATCTCTGGTTTTATGCAGCACCCGAACTCACCTTTCCCCTTAAGCAAGCATAAGTTGGTTTTCTAAACTTGAGACCCTGTTCTGTTTTGGAATTCAGTTCCTGTGTAGCCAAGTTTACATTTCGTGTATTAGTGATAACTTATGATGTTTCTTTTTCTGTGTGACTTATTTCAGTTAGAATCATCGTACCTAAATCGACTCATTATGCTGCTAAGGGCCTGATGACATAGACTTCATTGCTGAGTGATACTGCATTGTACGTAAGTACCACAAGTTCTTTATCCATTTTTCACTTTCTGTGATATTGAACTTGTACGGTAAACGAGGTTCTTGTAAACAGAGGCGTCCCAAACTTTGGGGTGGCTGTGTCTTTTTGATTTTAATTTCCCTAAGTTATAGGACCATAAGTGGAAGTGCCCTAGGCTCTGTTGCTTAGTTTTTTAGATGTTTCAGGAAACACCATACACTTCTCCCGAGTGTCTGTTGGCAATTTACATCCCGCCCATCAGCATAACAAGGCTCCCAGTTCTCCATGGCCTGTCCTGCCTTTCTGGATTTTACACTTTTTTCAGATGGCCCTTTTGACCGGGGGGAAGTGAGACTTCATTGTAGTGCAGATTTCCTTTGCAAGCTTGCTTGGTTGGCCAAAAAGGGCGTATGCGTTTTCTCCTGAATATATTCAGGAAAAAACGCATACGCCCTTTTTGGCCAAGTGCATCATTGTGGACGTTCTGCCTCTTTTCCTATGCTTTCAATGCAATTCCAGTCTACCTCCTGAAATCGGTTTCCTGCAATTCTGCCCCGCTTTCAAGTCCTCTTGGCAGCCTTACTTCAGTCTATTTTTGGACGATAGCTGTCATTTATAACTCTGCAGGTTTGTGAATTACAGTGCCCCTGAGCTCCTTTCTTCAACTCGCTTTCTTTTGAGCTGGCCGCAACACCGCAGAATGGCTTCAGGCCCTAATCTGCTTCCGGCACGGCACGCTGAGCCTTTGGTTATTTCCTCTTCCTGGTGGGAAATGAGAGTTAAATTTGCCCGTCCAGACACCTCCAGCTAGTCTCTCATTGGTACTCGCTATTCCTGTTCATCTTCCGCAGAAATTGCAAACTGGGCCAAACAGGAGGTTAAAGGCGCTGACTCTCCAAGTGGGGAGAGTGTTAGTAAAGCGTCTGGAATGTTGCACCCGAGTACCAGGGGAGGAAAACTGAGACATATTTGAACACGTCTCCCGTTCACACGGTTGATCATACTCTAGGTTCCACATGCATGTTTTAGCTGAAGGAAGAATACCTTAAACCTGGAGAGTTGAGACCCGTGGAATGGGTACCATGCAATATGACTTCAAAGGGTCTTCATTTGCTCACCGAACCTCTCCAATCCTATCACTGCTGAGTTTATGCCCCTGTACACACGCTTGATTCTCTTTTGGAGACATAGCAATCCATAGGTTTTAAGATACTTACTAGTCAGGTACATTCTTAGGCGTTTAATATGGGGTGTTGAGTCCATTTCATTGAGCAAGGAGTAGCTCTTGTCTATTCCATATTTGGCTTAAGGAACTTTATCTGTGCTCATTTCAATCTCTGGTTTTATGCAGCACCCCAACTCACCTTTCCCCTTAAGCAAGCATAAGTTGTTTTTCTAAATTTGAGACCCTGTTCTGTTTTGGAATTCAGTTCCTGTGTAGCCAAGTTTACATTCCGTGTATTAGTGATATCTTATGATGTTTCTTTTTCTGTGTGACTTATTTCAGTTAGAATCATCGTACCTGAATCCACTCATTATGCGGCTACGGGCCTGTTGACATAGATTTCATTGCTGAGTGATACTGCATTGTACGTAAGTACCACAAGTTCTTTATCCATTTTTCACTTTCTGTGATATTGAAATTGTACGGTAAATGAGGTTCTTGTAAACAGAGGCGTCCCAAACTTTGGGGTGGCTGTGTCTTTTTGATTTTAATTTCCCTAAGCTATAGGACCATAAATGGAAGTGCCCTAGGCTCTGTTGCTTTGTTTTTTAGATGTTTCAGGAAACACCATACACTTCTCCCTAGTGTCTGTTGGCAATTTACATCCCGCCCATCAGCATAACAAGGCTCCCAGTTCTCCATGGCCTGTCCTGCCTTTCTGGATTTTACACTTTTTTCAGATGGCCCTTTTGACCGGGGGGAAGTGAGACTTCATTGTAGTGCAGATTTCCTTTGCAAGCTTGCTTGGTTGGCCAAAAAGGGCGTATGCGTTTTTTCCTGAATATATTCAGGAAAAAACGCATACGCCCTTTTTGGCCAAGTACATCATTGTGGACGTTCTGCCTCTTTTCCTATGCTTTCAATGCAATTCCAGTCTACCTCCTGAAATCGGTTTCCTGCAATTCTGCCCCGCTTTCAAGTCCTCTTGGTAGCCTTACTTCAGTATATTTTTGGACGATAGCTGTCATTTATAACTCTCCAGGTTTGTGAATTACAGTGCCCCTGAGCTCCTTTCTTCAATTCGCTTTCTTTTGAGCTGGCCGCAACACCGCAAGATGGCTTCAGGCCCTAATCTGGATCCGGCACGGCACGCTGAGCCTTTGGTAATTTCCTCTTCCTGGTAGGAAATGAGAGTTAAATTTGCCCGTCCAGACACCTCCAGCTAGTCTCTCATTGGTTCTCCCTATTCCTGTTCATCTTCCGCAGAAATTGCAAACTGGGCCAAACAGGAGGTTAAAGGCACTGACTCTCCAAGTGGGGAGAGTGTTAGTAAAGCGTCTGGAATGTGGCAACCGAGTACCAGGGGAGGAAAACTGAGACATATTTGAACACGTCTCCCGTTCACACGGTTGATCATACTCTGGGTTCCACATGCATGTTTTAGCTGAAGGAAGAATACCTTAAACCTGGAGAGTTGAGACCCGTGGAATGGGTACCATGCAATATGACTTCAAAGGGTCTTCATTTGCTCACCGAACCTCTCCAATCCTATCACTGCTGCTTTGATGGCCCTGTACACACACTTGATTCTCTTTTGGAGACATAGCAATCCATAGGTTTTAAGATACTTACTAGTCAGGTACATTCTTAGGCATTTAATATGGGGTGTTGAGTACATTTCGTTGAGCAAGGAGTAGCTCTTGTCTATTCCATATTTGGCTTAAGGAACTTTATCTGTGCTCATTTCAATCTCTGGTTTTATGCAGCACCCCAACTCACCTTTCCCCTTAAGCAAGCATAAGTTGGTTTTCTAAATTTGAGACCCTGTTCTGTTTTGGAATTCAGTTCCTGTGTAGCCAAGTTTACATTCCGTGTATTAGTGATATCTTATGATGTTTCTTTTTCTGTGTGACTTATTTCAGTTAGAATCATCATACTTGAATCCACTCATTATGCTGCTATGGGCCTGATGACATAGATTTCATTGCTGAGTGATACTGCATTGTACGTAAGTACCACAAGTTCTTTATCAATTTTTCACTTTCTGTGATATTGAACTTGTACGGTAAACGAGGTTCTTGTAAACAGAGGCGTCCCAAACTTTGGGGTGGCTGTGTCTTTTTGATTTTAATTTCCCTAAGCTATAGGACCATAAGTGGAAGTGCCCTAGGCTCTGTTGCTTTGTTTTTTAGATGTTTCAGGAAACACCATACACTTCTCCCGAGTGTCTGTTGGCAATTTACATCCCGCCCATCAGCATAACAAGGCTCCCAGTTCTCCATGGCCTGTCCTGCCTTTCTGGATTTTACACTTTTTTCAGATGGCCCTTTTGACCGGGGGGGAAGTGAGACTTCATTGTAGTGCAGATTTCCTTTGCAAGCTTGCTTGGTTGGCCAAAAATGGCGTATGCGTTTTTTCCTGAATATATTCAGGAAAAAACGCATACGCCCTTTTTGGCCAAGTGCATCATTGTGGACGTTCTGCCTCTTTTCTTATGCTTTCAATGCAATTCCAGTCTACCTCCTGAAATCGGTTTCCTGCAATTCTGCCCTGCTTTCAAGTCCTCTTCGCAGCCTTACTTCAGTATATTTTTGGACGATAGCTGTCATTTATAACTCTGCAGGTTTGTGAATTACAGTGCCCCTGAGCTCCTTTCTTCAACTTGCTTTCTTGTGAGCTGGCCGCAGCACCGCAGGATGGCTTCAGGCCCTAATCTGGTTCCGGCACGGCACGCTGAGCCTTTGGTTAATTCCTCTTCCTGGTGGGAAATGAGAGTTAAATTTGCCCGTCCAGACACCTCCAGCTAGTCTCTCATTGGTTCTCGCTATTCCTGTTCATCTTCCGCAGAAATTGCAAACTGGGCCAAACAGGAGGTTAAAGGGACTGACTCTCCAAGTCGGGAGAGTGTTAGTAAAGCGTCTGGAATGTTGCACCCGAGTACCAGGGTACTAAAACTGAGACATATTTGAACCCGTCTCCCGATCACATGGTTGATCATACTCTAGGTTCCACATGCATGTTTTAGCTGAAGGAAGAATACCTTAAACCTGGGTAGTTGAAACCCGTGGAATGGGTACCATGCAATATGACTTCAAAGGGTCTTCATTTGCTCACCGAACCTCTCCAATCCTATCACTGCTGCGTTTATGCCCCTGTACACATGCTTGATTCTCTTTCAGAGACATAGCAATCCATAGATTTTAAGATACTTACTAGTCAGGTACATTCTTAGGCGTTTAATATGGGGTGTTGAGTTCATTTCGTTGAACAAGGAGTAGCTCTTGTTTATTCCGTATTTGGCTTAAGGAACTTTATCTGTGCTCATTTCAATCTCTGGTTTTATGCAGCACCCCAACTCACCTTTCCCCTTAAGCAAGCATAAGTTGGTTTTCTAAATTTGAGACCTTGTTCTGTTTTGGAATTCAGTTCCTGTGTAGCCAAGTTTACATTCCGTGTATTAGTGATATCTTATGATGTTTCTTTTTCTGTGTGACTTATTTCAGTTAGAATCATCGTACCTCAATCCACTCATTATGCGGCTATGGGCCTGATGACATAGATTTCATTGCTGAGTGATACTGCATTGTACGTAAGTACCACAAGTTCTTTATCCATTTTTCACTTTCTGTGATATTGAACTTGTACGGTAAACGAGGTTCTTGTAAACAGAGGCGTCCCAAACTTTGGGGTGGCTGTGTCTTTTTGATTTTAATTTCCCTAAGCTATAGGACCATAAGTGGAAGTGCCCTAGGCTCTGTTGCTTTGTTTTTTAGATGTTTCAGAAAACACCATACACTTCTCCCGAGTGTCTGTTGGCAATTTACATCCCGCCCATCAGCATAACAAGGCTCCCAGTTCTCCATGGCCTGTCCTGCCTTTCTGGATTTTACACTTTTTTCAGATGGCCCTTTTGACCGGGGGGAAGTGAGACTTCATTGTAGTGCAGATTTCCTTTGCAAGCTTGCTTGGTTGGCCAAAAAGGGCGTATGCGTTTTTTCCTGAATATATTCAGGAAAAAACGCATACGCCCTTTTTGGCCAAGTGCATCATTGTGGACGTTCTGCCTCTTTTCCTATGCTTTCAATGCAATTCCAGTCTAACTCCTGAAATCGGTTTCCTGCAATTCTGCCCCGCTTTCAAGTCCTCTTGGCAGCCTTACTTCAGTATATTTTTGGACGATAGCTCTCATTTATAACTCTGCAGGTTTGTGAATTACAGTGCCCCTGAGCTCCTTTCTTCAACTTGCTTTCTTGTGAGCTGGCCGCAACACCGCAGGATGGCTTCAGGCCCTAATCTGGTTCCGGCACGGCACGCTGAGCCTTTGGTTAATTCCTCTTCCTGGTGGGAAATGAGAGTTAAATTTGCCCGTCCAGACACCTCCAGCTAGTCTCTCATTGGTTCTCGCTATTCCTGTTCATCTTCCGCAGAAATTGCAAACTGGGCCAAACAGGAGGTTAAAGGGACTGACTCTCCAAGTCGGGAGAGTGTTAGTAAAGCGTCTGGAATGTTGCACCCGAGTACCAGGGTACGAAAACTGAGACATATTTGAATACGTCTCCCGATCACATGGTTGATCATACTCTAGGTTCCACATGCATGTTTTAGCTGAAGGAAGAATACCTTAAACCTGGGTAGTTGAAACCCGTGGAATGGGTACCATGCAATATGACTTCAAAGGGTCTTCATTTGCTCACCGAACCTCTCCAATCCTATCACTGCTGCATTTATGCCCCTGTACACATGCTTGATTCTCTTTCAGAGACATAGCAATCCATAGGTTTTAAGATACTTACTAGTCAGGTACATTCTTAGGCGTTTAATATGCGGTGTTCAGTCCATTTCGTTGAGCAAGGAGTAGCTCTTGTCTATTCCATATTTGGCTTAAGGAACTTTATCTGTGCTCATTTCGATCTCTGGTTTTATGCAGCACCCCAAGTCACCTTTACCCTTAAGCAAACATAAGTTGGTTTCCTAAATTTGAGACCATGTTCTGTTCTGTAATTCAGTTCCTGTGTAGCCAAGTTTACATTCCGTGTATTACTGATATCTTATGATGTTTCTTTTTCTGTGTGACTTATTTCAGTTAGAATCATCGTACCTGAATCCACTCATTGTGCTGCTAAGGGCCTGATGACATAGATTTCATTGCTGAGTGATATTACTTTGTAAATAAATATCACAACTTCTTTATCCATTTTTCACTTTCTGTGATATTGAACTTGTACGGTAAACGAGGTTCTTGTAAACAGAGGCGTCCCAAACTTTGGGGTGGCTGTGTCTTTTTGATTTTAATTTCCCTAAGCTATAGGACCATAAGTGGAAGTGCCCTAGGCTCTGTTGCTTTGTTTTTTAGATGTTTCAGGAAACACCATACACTTCTCCGTAGTGGCTGTTGGCAATTTATATCCCGCCCATCAGCATAACAAGGCTCCCAGTTCTCCATGGCCTGTCCTGCCTTTCTGGATTTTACACTTTTTTCAGATGGCCCTTTTGACCGGGGGGAAGTGAGACTTCATTGTAGTGCAGATTTCCTTTGCAAGCTTGCTTGGTTGGCCAAAAAGGGCGTATGCGTTTTTTCCTGAATATATTCAGGAAAAAACGCATACGCCCTTTTTGGCCAAGTGCATCATTGTGGACGTTCTGCCTCTTTTCCTATGCTTTCAATGCAATTCCAGTCTACCTCCTGAAATCGGTTTCCTGCAATTCTGCCCCGCTTTCAAGTCCTCTTGGCAGCCTTACTTCAGTATATTTTTGGACGATAGCTGTCATTTATAACTCTGCATGTTTTTGAATTACAGTGCCCCTGAGCTCCTTTCTTCAACTCGCTTTCTTGTGAGCTGGCCGCAACACCGCAGGATGGCTTCAGGCCCTAATCTGGTTCCGGCACAGCACGCTGAGCCTTTCGTTAATTCCTCTTCCTGGTGGGAAATGAGAGTTAAATTTGCCCGTCCAGACACCTCCAGCTAGTCTATCATTGGTTCTCCCTATTCCTGTTCATCTTCCGCAGAAATTGCAAACTGGGCCAAACAGGAGGTTAAAGGGACTGACTCTCCAAGTCGGGAGAGTGTTAGTAAAGCGTCTGGAATGTTGCACCTGAGTACCAGTGCACGAAAACTGAGACATATTTGAACACGTCTCCCGATCACATGGTTGATCATACTCTAGGTTTCACATACATGTTTTAGCTGAAGGAAGAATACCTTAAACCTGGGTAGTTGAAACCCGTGGAATGGGTACCATGCAATATGACTTCAAAGGGTCTTCATTTGCTCACCGAACCTCTCCAATCCTATCACTGCTGCGTTTATGCCCCTGTACACATGCTTGATTCTCTTTCGGAGACATAGCAATCCATAGGTTTTAAGATACTTACTAGTCAGGTACATTCTAAGGCGTTTAATATGCGGTGTTGAGTCCATTTCGTTGAGCAAGGAGTAGCTCTTGTCTATTCCATATTTGGCTTAAGGAACTTTATCTGTGCTCATTTCGATCTCTGGTTTTATGCAGCACCCCAAGTCACCTTTACCCTTAAGCAAGCATAAGTTGGTTTTCTAAATTTGAGACCATGTTCTGTTCTGTAATTCAGTTCCTGTGTAGCCAAGTTTACATTCCGTGTATTACTGATATCTTATGATGTTTCTTTTTCTGTGTGACTTATTTCAGTTAGACTCATCATACCTGAATCCACTCATTGTGCTGCTAAGAGCCTGATGACATAGATTTCATTGCTGAGTGATATTGCTTTGTAAGTAAATATCACAACTTCTTTGTCCAATTTTCACTTTCTGTGATATTGAACTTGTACGGTAAACGAGGTTCTTGTAAACAGAGGCGTCCCAAACTTTGGGGTGGCTGTGTCTTTTTGATTTTAATTTCCCTAAGCTATAGGACCATAAGTGGAAGTGCCCTAGGCTCTGTTGCTTTGTTTTTTAGGTGTTTCAGGAAACACCATACACTTCTCCAGAGTGTCTGTTGGCAATTTACATCCCGCCCATCAGCATAACAAGGCTCCCAGTTCTCCATGGCCTGTCCTGCCTTTCTGGATTTTACACTTTTTTCAGATGGCCCTTTTGACCGGGGGGAAGTGAGACTTCATTGTAGTGCAGATTTCCTTTGCAAGCTTGCTTGGTTGGCCAAAAAGGGCGTATGCGTTTTTTCCTGAATATATTCAGGAAAAAACGCATACGTCCTTTTTGGCCAAGTGCATCATTGTGGACGTTGTGCCTCTTTTCCTATGCTTTCAATGCAATTCCAGTCTACCTCCTGAAATCGGTTTCCTGCAATTCTGCCCCGCTTTCAAGTCCTCTTGGCAGCCTTACTTCAGTATATTTTTGGACGATAGCTGTCATTTATAACTCTGCAGGTTTGTGAATTACAGTGCCCCTGAGCTCCTTTCTTCAACTTACTTTCTTGTGAGCTGGCTGCAGCACCGCAGGATGGCTTCAGGCACTAATCTGGTTCCGGCACGGCACGCTGAGCCTTTGGTTAATTCCTCTTCCTGGTGGGAAATGAGAGTTAAATTTGCCCGTCCAGACACCTCCAGCTAGTCTCTCATTGGTTCTCGCTATTCCTGTTCATCTTCCGCAGAAATTGCAAACTGGGCCAAACAGGAGGTTAAAGGGACTGACTCTCCAAGTCAGGAGAGTGTTAGTAAAGCGTCTGGAATGTTGCACCCGAGTACCAGGGGAGGAAAACTGAGACATATTTGAACACGTCTCCCATTCACATGGTTGATCATACTCTGGGTTCCACATGTATGTTTTAGCTGAAGGAAGAATACCTTAAACCTGGAGAGTTGAGACCCGTGGAATGGGTACCATGCAATATGACTTCAAAGGGTCTTCATTTGCTCACCGAACCTCTCCAATCCTATCACTGCTGCGTTTATGCCCCTGTACACATGCTTGATTCTCTTTCAGAGACATAGCAATCCATAGGTTTTAAGATACTTACTAGTCAGGTACATTCTTAGGCGTTTAATATGCGGTGTTGAGTCCATTTCGTTGAGCAAGGAGTACCTCTTGTCTATTCCATATTTGGCTTAAGGAACTTTATCTGTGCTCATTTCGATCTCTGGTTTTATGCAGCACCCCAACTCACCTTTACCCTTAAGAAAGCATAAGTTGGTTTTCTAAATTTGAGACCATGTTCTGTTCTGTAATTCAGTTCCTGTGTAGCCAAGTTTACATTCCGTGTATTACTGATATCTTATGATGTTTCTTTTTCTGTGTGACTTATTTCAGTTAGAATCATCGTACCTGAATCCACTCATTGTGCTGCTAAGGGCCTGATGACATAGATTTCATTGCTGAGTGATATTGCTTTGTAAATAAATATCACAACTTCTTTATCCATTTTTCACTTTCTGTGATATTGAACTTGTACTGTAAACGAGATTCTTGTAAACAGAGGCGTCCCAAACTTTGGGGTGGCTGTGTCTTTTTGATTTTAATTTCCCTAAGCTATAGGACCATAAGTGGAAGTGCCCTAGGCTCTGTTGCTTTGTTTTTTAGATGTTTCAGGAAACACCATACACTTCTCCCAAGTGTCTGTTGGCAATTTACATCCCGCCCATCAGCATAACAAGGCTCCCAGTTCTCCATGGCCTGTCCTGCCTTTCTGGATTTTACACTTTTTTCAGATGGCCCTTTTGACCGGGGGGAAGTGAGACTTCATTGTAGTGCAGATTTCCTTTGCAAGTTTGCTTGGTTGGCCAAAAAGGGCGTATGCGTTTTTTCCTGAATATATTCAGGAAAAAACGCATACGCCTTTTTTGGCCAAGTGCATCATTGTGGACGTTCTGCCTCTTTTCCTATGCTTTCAATGCAATTCCAGTCTACCTCCTGAAATCGGTTTCCTGCAATTCTGCCCCGCTTTCAAGTCCTCTTGGCAGCCTTACTTCAGTATATTTTTGGAAGATAGCTGTCATTTATAACTCTGCAGGTTTGTGCATTACAGTGCCCCTGAGCTCCTTTCTTCAACTCGCTTTCTTGTGAGCTGGCCGCAACACCGCAGGATGGCTTCAGGCCCTAATCTGGTTCCGGCACGGCACGCTGAGCCTTTGGTTATTTCCTCTTCCTGGTGGGAAATGAGAGTTAAATTTGCCCGTCCAGACACCTCCAGCTAGTCTCCCATTGGTTCTCGCTATTCCTGTTCATCTTCCGCAGCAATTGCAAACTGGGCCAAACAGGAGGTTAAAGGTGCTGACTCTCCAAGTGGGGAGAGTGTTAGTAAAGCGTCTGGAATGTTGCACCTGAGTACCAGGGCACGAAAACTGAGACATATTTGAACACGTCTCCCGATCACATGGTTGATCATACTCTAGGTTTCACATACATGTTTTAGCTGAAGGAAGAATACCTTAAACCTGGGTAGTTGAAACCCGTGGAATGGGTACCATGCAATATGACTTCAAAGGGTCTTCATTTGCTCACCGAACCTCTCCAATCCTATCACTGCTGCGTTTATGCCCCTGTACACATGCTTGATTCTCTTTCGGAGACATAGCAATCCATAGGTTTTAAGATACTTACTAGTCAGGTACATTCTAAGGCGTTTAATATGCGGTGTTGAGTGCATTTCGTTGAGCAAGGAGTAGCTCTTGTCTATTCCATATTTGGCTTAAGGAACTTTATCTGTGCTCATTTCGATCTCTGGTTTTATGCAGCACCCCAAGTCACCTTTACCCTTAAGCAAGCATAAGTTGGTTTTCTAAATTTGAGACCATGTTCTGTTCTGTAATTCAGTTCCTGTGTAGCCAAGTTTACATTCCATGTATTACTGATATCTTATGATGTTTCTTTTTCTGTGTGACTTATTTCAGTTAGAATCATCATACCTGAATCCACTCATTATGCTGCTACGGGCCTGATGACATAGATTTCATTGCTGAGTGATACTGCATTGTACGTAAGTACCACAAGTTCTTTATCCATTTTTCACTTTCTGTGATATTGAACTTGTACGGTAAACGAGGTTCTTGTAAACAGAGGAGTCCCAAACTTTGGGGTGGCTGTGTCTTTTTGATTTTAATTTCCCTAAGCTATAGGCCCATAAGTGGAAGTGCCCTAGGCTCTGTTGTTTTGTTTGTTAGATGTTTCAGGAAACATCGTACACTTCTCCCAAGTGTCTGTTGGCAATTTACATCCCGCCCATCAGCATAACAAGGCTCCCAGTTCTCCATGGCCTGTCCTGCCTTTCTGGATTTTACACTTTTTTCAGATGGCCCTTTTGACCGGGGGGAAGTGAGACTTCATTGTAGTGCAGATTTCCTTTGCAAGCTTGCTTGGTTGGCCAAAAAGGGCGTATGCGTTTTTTCCTGAATATATTCAGGAAAAAACGCATACGCCCTTTTTGGCCAAGTGCATCATTGTGGACGTTCTGCCTCTTTTCCTACGCTTTCAATGCAATTCCAGTCTACCTCCTGAAATCGATTTCCTGCAATTCTGCCCCGCTTTCAAGTCCTCTTGGCAGCCTTACTTCAGTATATTTTTGGACGATAGCTGTCATTTATAACTCTGCAGGTTTGTGAATTATAGTGACCCTGAGCTCCTTTCTTCAACTCGCTTTCTTGTGAGCTGGCCGCAACACCGCAGGATGGCTTCAGGCCCTAATCTGGTTCCGGCACGGCACGCTGAGCCTTTGGTTATTTCCTCTTCCTGGTGGGAAATGAGAGTTAAATTTTCCCGTCCAGACACCTCCAGCTAGTCTCTCATTGGTTCTCGCTATTCCTGTTCATCTTCCGCAGCAATTGCAAACTGGGCCAAACAGGAGGTTAAAGGCGCTGACTCTCCAAGTGGGGAGAGTGTTAGTAAAGCGTTTGGAATGTTGCACCCGAGTACCAGGGTACGAAAACTGAGACATATTTGAACACGTCTCCCGTTCACATGGTTGATCATACTCTGGGTTCCACATGCATGTTTCAGCTGAAGGAAGAATACCTTAAACCTGGAGAGTTGAGACCCGTGGAATGGGTACCATGCAATATGACTTCAAAGGGTCTTCATTTGCTCACTGAACCTCTCCAATCCTATCACTGCTGCGTTTATGCCCCTGTACACACGCTTGATTCTCTTTTGGAGACATAGCAATCCATAGGTTTTAAGATACTTACTAGTCAGGTACATTCTTAGGTGTTTAATATGCGGTGTTGAGTCCATTTCGTTGAGCAAGGAGTAGCTCTTGTCTATTCCATATTTGGCTTAAGGAACTTTATCTGTGCTCATTTCAATCTCTGGTTTTATGCAGCACCCCAACTCACCTTTCCCCTTAAGCAAGCATAAGTTGGTTTTCTAAATTTGAGACCCTGCTCTGTTTTGGAATTCAGTTCCTGTGTAGCCAAGTTTACATGCCGTGTATTAGTGATATCTTATGATGTTTCTTTTTCTGTGTGACCTATTTCAGTTAGAATCATCGTACCTGAATCCACTCATTGTGCGGCTACGGGCCTGATGACATAGATTTCATTGCTGAGTGATACTGCATTGTACGTAAGTACCACAAGTTCTTTATCCATTTTTCACTTTCTGTGATATTGAACTTGTACGGTAAATGAGGTTCTTGTAAACAGAGGCGTCCCAAACTTTGGGGTGGCTGTGTCTTTTTCATTTTAATTTCCCTAAGCTATAGGACCATAAGTGGAAGTGCCCTAGGCTCTGTTGCTTTGTTTTTTAGATGTTTCAGGAAACACCATACACTTCTCCCGAGTGTCTGTTGGCAATTTACATCCCGCCCATCAGCATAACAAGGCTCCCAGTTCTCCATGGCCTGTCCTGCCTTTCTGGATTTTACACTTTTTTCAGATGGCCCTTTTGACCGGGGGGAAGTGAGACTTCATTGTAGTGCAGATTTCCTTTGCAAGTTTGCTTGGTTGGCCAAAAAGGGCGTATGCGTTTTTTCCTGAATATATTCAGGAAAAAACGCATACGCCCTTTTTGGACAAGTGCATCATTGTGGACGTTGTGCCTCTTTTCCTATGCTTTCAATGCAATTCCAGTCTACCTCCTGAAATCGGTTTCCTGCAATTCTGCCCCGCTTTCAAGTCCTCTTGGCAGCCTTACTTCAGTCTATTTTTGGACGATAGCTGTCATTTATAACTCTGCAGGTTTGTGAATTACAGTGCCCCTGAGCTCCTTTCTTCAACTCGCTTTCTTGTGACCTGGCCGCAAAACCGCAGGATGGCTTCAGGCCCTAATCTCGTTCTGGTACGGCACGCTGAGCCTTTGGTTAATTCCTCTTCCTGGTGGGAAATGAGAGTTAAATTTGCCCGTCCAGACACCTCCAGCTAGTCTCTCATTGGTTCTCGCTATTCCTGTTCATCTTCCGCAGAAATTGCAAACTGGGCCAAACAGGAGGTTAAAAGGACTGACTCTCCAAGTCGGGAGAGTGTTAGTAAAGCGTCTGGAATGTTGCACCCGAGTACCAGGGTACGAAAACTGAGACATATTTGCACACGTCTCCCGATCACATGGTTGATCATACTCTAGGTTCCACATGCATGTTTTAGCTGAAGGAAGAATACCTTAAACCTGGAGAGTTGAGACCCGTGGAATGGGTACCATGCAATATGACTTCAAAGGGTCTTTATTTGCTCACCGAACTTCTCCAATTCTATCACTGCTGCGTTTATGCCCCTGTACACACGCTTGATTCTCTTTCGGAGACATAGCAATCCATAGATTTTAAGATACTTACTAGTCAGGTACATTCTTAGGCGTTTAATATGGGGTGTTGAGTCCATTTCGTTGAGCAAGGAGTAGCTCTTGTCTATTCCATATTTGGCTTAAGGAAATTTATCTGTGCTCATTTCAAGCTCTGGTTTTATGCAGCACCCCAACTCACCTTTCCCCTTAAGCAAGCATAAGTTGGTTTTCTAAATTTGAGACCCTGTTCTGTTTTGGAATTCAGTTCCTGTGTAGCCAAGTTTACATTCCATGTATTAGTGATATCTTATGATGTTTCTTTTTCTGTGTGACTTATTTCAGTTAGAATCATCGTACCTGAATCGACTCATTATGCTGCTACGGGCCTGATGACATAGATTTCATTGCTGAGTGATACTGCATTGTACGTAAGTACCACAAGTTCTTTATCCATTTTTCACTTTCTGTGATATTGAACTTGTACGGTAAATGAGGTTCTTGTAAACAGAGGCGTCCCAAACTTTGGGGTGGCTGTGTCTTTTTCATTTTAATTTCCCTAAGCTATAGGAACATAAGTGGAAGTGCCCTAGGCTCTGTTGCTTTGTTTTTTAGATGTTTCAGGAAACACCATACACTTCTCCCGAGTGTCTGTTGGCAATTTACATCCCGCCCATCAGCATCACAAGGCTCCCAGTTCTCCATGGCCTGTCCTGCCTTTCTGGATTTTACACTTTTTTCAGATGGCCCTTTTGACCGGGGGGAAGTGAGACTTCATTGTAGTGCAGATTTCCTTTGCAAGTTTGCTTGGTTGGCCAAAAAGGGCGTATGCGTTTTTTCCTGAATATATTCAGGAAAAAACGCATACGCCCTTTTTGGCCAAGTGCATCATTGTGGACGTTCTGCCTCTTTTCCTATGCTTTCAATGCAATTCCAGTCTACCTCCTGAAATCGGTTTCCTGCAATTCTGCCCTGCTTTCAAGTCCTCTTGGCAGCCTTACTTCAGTCTATTTTTGGACGATAGCTGTCATTTATAACTCTGCAGGTTTGTGAATTACAGTGCCCCTGAGCTCCTTTCTTCAACTCGCTTTCTTGTGACCTGGTCGCAACACCGCAGGATGGCTTCAGGCCCTAATCTCGTTCTGGCACGGCACGCTGAGCCTTTGGTTAATTCCTCTTCTTGGTGGGAAATGAGAGTTAAATTTGCCCGTCCAGACACCTCCAGCTAGTCTCTCATTGGTTCTCGCTATTCATGTTCATCTTCCGCAGAAATTGCAAACTGGGCCAAACAGGAGGTTAAAGGGACTGACTCTCCAAGTTCGGAGAGTGTTAGTAAAGCGTCTGGAATGTTGCACCCGAGTACCAGGGTACGAAAACTGAGACATATTTGAACACGTCTCCCGATCACATGGTTGATCATACTCTATGTTCCACATGCATGTTTTAGCTGAAGGAAGAATCCCTTAAACCTGGGTAGTTGCAACCCGTGGAATGGGTACCATGCAATATGACTTCAAAGGGTCTTCATTTGCTCTCCGAACCTCTCCAATCCTATCACTGCTGCGTTTATGCCCCTGTACACATGCTTGATTCTCTTTCGGAGACATAGCAATCCATAGGTTTTAAGATACTTACTAGTCAGGTACATTTTTAGGCGATTAATATGCGGTGTTGAGTCCATTTCATTGAGCAAGGAGTAGCTCTTGTCTATTCCATATTTGGCTTAAGGAACTTTATCTGTGCTCATTTCAATCTCTGGTTTTATGCAGCACCCCAACTCACCTTTCCCCTTAAGCAAGCATAAGTTGGTTTTCTAAATTTGAGACCCTGTTCTGTTTTGGAATTCAGTTCCTGTGTAGCCAAGTTTACATTCCGTGTATTACTGATATCTTATGATGTTTCTTTTTCTGTGTGACTTATTTCAGTTAGAATCATCGTACCTCAATCCACTCATTATGCTGCTACGGGCCTGATGACATAGATTTCATTGTTGAGTTATACTGAATTGTAGGTAAGTACTACAAGTTCTTTATCCATTTTTCACTTTCTGTGATATTGAACTTGTACGGTAAACGAGGTTCTTGTAAACAGAGGCGTCCCAAACTTTGGGGTGGCTGTGTCTTTTTGATTTTAATTTCCCTAAGCTATAGGACCATAAGTGGAAGTGCCCTAGGCTCTGTTGCTTTGTTTTTTAGATGTTTCAGGAAACACCATACACTTCTCCCGAGTGTCTGTTGGCAATTTACATCCCGCCCATCAGCATCACAAGGCTCCCAGTTCTCCATGGCCTGTCCTGCCTTTCTGGATTTTACACTTTTTCAGATGGCCCTTTTGACCGGGGGGAAGTGAGACTTCATTGTAGTGCAGATTTCCTTTGCAAGCTTGCTTGGTTGGCCAAAAAGGGCGTATGCGTTTTTTCCTGAATATATTCAGGAAAAAACGCATACGCCCTTCTTGGCCAAGTGCGTCATTGTGGACGTTCTGCCTCTTTTCCTATGCTTTCAATGCAATTCCAGTCTACCTCCTGAAATCGGTTTCCTGCAATTCTGCCCCGCTTTCAAGTCCTCTTGGCAGCCTTACTTCAGTATATTTTTGGACGATAGCTGTCATTTATAACTCTGCAGGTTTGTGAATTACAGTGCCCCTGAGCTCCTTTCTTCAACTCGCTTTCTTGTGAGCTGGCCGCAACACCACAGGATGGTTTCAGGCCCTAATCTGGTTCTCGCACGGCATGCTAGCCTTTGGTTAATTCCTCTTCCTGGTGGGAAATGAGAGTTAAATTTGCCCGTCCAGACACCTCCAGCTAGTCTCTCATTGGTTCTCGCTATTCCTGTTCATCTTCCGCAGAAATTGCAAACTGGGCCAAACAGGAGGTTAAAGGGACTGACTCTCCAAGTCGGGAGAGTGTTAGTAAAGCGTCTGGAATGTTGCACCCGAGTACCAGGGTACGAAAACTGAGACATATTTGAACACGTCTCCCGATCACATGGTTGATCATACTCTAGGTTCCACATGCATGTTTTAGCTGAAGGAAGAATACCTTAAACCTGGAGAGTTGAAAACCGTGGAATGGGTACCATGCAATATGACTTCAAAGGGTCTTCATTTGCTCACCGAACCTCTCCAATCCTATCACTTCTGCTTTTATGGCCCTGTACACACGCTTGATTCTCTTTTGGAGACATAGCAATCCATAGGTTTTAAGATACTTACTAGTCAGGTACATTCTTAGGCGTTTAATATGGGGTGTTAAGTCCATTTCGTTGAGCAAGGAGTAGCTCTTGTCTATTCCATATTTGGCTTAAGGAACTTTATGTGTGCTCATTTCAATCTCTGGTTTTATGCAGCACCCCAACTCACCTTTCCCCTTAAGCAAGCATAAGTTGGTTTTCTAAATTTGAGACCCTGTTCTGTTTTGGAATTCAGTTCCTGTGTAGCCAAGTTTACATTCCATGTATTAGTGATATCTTATGATGTTCCTTTTTCTGTGTGACTTATTTCAGTTAGAATCATCGTACCTGAATCCACTCATTATGCTGCTACGGGCCTGATGACATAGATTTCATTGCTGAGTGATACTGCATTGTACGTAAGTACCACAAGTTCTTTATCCATTTTTCACTTTCTGTGATATTGAACTTGTACGGTAAACGAGGTTCTTGTAAACAGAGGCGTCCCAAACTTTGGGGTGGCTGTGTCTTTTTGATTTTAATTTCCCTAAGCTATAGGACCATAAGTGGAAGTGCCCTAGGCTCTGTTGCTTTGTTTTTTAGATGTTTCAGGAAACACCATACACTTCTCCAGAGTGTCTGTTGGTAATTTACATCCCGCCCATCAGCATAACAAGGCTCCCAGTTCTCCATGGCCTGTCCTGCCTTTCTGGATTTTACACTTTTTTCAGATGGCCCTTTTGACCGGGGGGAAGTGAGACTTCATTGTAGTGCAGATTTCCTTTGCAAGTTTGCTTGGTTGGCCAAAAAGGGCGTATGCGTTTTTTCCTGAATATATTCAGGAAAAAACGCATACGCCCTTTTTGGCCAAGTGCATCATTGTGGACGTTCTGCCTCTTTTCCTATGCTTTCAATGCAATTCCAGTCTACCTCCTGAAATCGGTTTCCTGCAATTCTGCCCTGCTTTCAAGTCCACTTGGCAGCCTTACTTCAGTATATTTTTGGACGATAGCTGTCATTTATAACTCTGCAGGTTTGTGAATTACAGTGCCCCTGAGCTCCTTTCTTCAACTCGCTTTCTTGTGACCTGGCCGCAACACCGCAAGATGGCTTCAGGCCCTAATCTCGTTCCGGCACGGCACGGTGAGCCTTTGGTTAATTCCTCTTCCTGGTGGGAAATGAGAGTTAAATTTGCCCGTCCAGACACCTCCAGCTAGTCTCTCATTGGTTCTCCCTATTCCTGTTCATCTTCCGCAGAAATTGCAAACTGGGCCAAACAGGAGGTTAAAGGGACTGACTCTCCAAGTCGGGAGAGTGTTAGTAAAGCGTCTGGAATGTTGCACCCGAGTACCAGGGTACGAAAACTGAGACATATTTGAACACGTCTCCCGATCACATGGTTGATCATACTCTAGGTTCCACATGCATGTTTTAGCTGAAGGAAGAATACCTTAAACCTGGAGAGTTGAGACCCGTGGAATGGGTACCATGCAATATGACTTCAAAGGGTCTTCATTTGCTCACCGAACCTCTCCAATCCTATCACTGCTGCTTTTATGGCCCTGTACACACGCTTGATTCTCTTTTGGAGACATAGCAATCCATAGGTTTTAAGATACTTACTAGTCAGGTACATTCTTAGGCGTTTAATATGGGGTGTTGAGTCCATTTCGTTGAGCAAGGAGTAGCTCTTGTCTATTCCATATTTGGCTTAAGGAACTTTATCTGTGCTCATTTCAATCTCTGGTTTTATGCAGCACCCCAACTCACCTTTCCCCTTAAGCAAGCATAAGTTGGTTTTCTAAATTTGAGACCCTGTTCTGTTTTGGAATTCAGTTCCTGTGTAGCCAAGTTTACATTCCATGTATTAGTGATATCTTATGATGTTCCTTTTTCTATGTGACTTATTTCAGTTAGAATCATCGTACCTGAATCGACTCATTATGCTGCTATGGGCCTGATGACATAGATTTCATTGCTGAGTGATACTGCATTGTACGTAAGTACCACAAGTTCTTTATCCATTTTTCACTTTCTGTGATATTGAACTTGTACGGTAAACGAGGTTCTTGTAAACAGAGGCGTCCCAAACTTTGGGGTGGCTGTGTCTTTTTGATTTTAATTTCCCTAAGCTATAGGACCATAAGTGGAAGTGCCCTAGGCTCTGTTGCTTTGTTTTTTAGATGTTTCAGGAAACACCATACACTTCTCCAGAGTGTCTGTTGGTAATTTACATCCCGCCCATCAGCATAACAAGGCTCCCAGTTCTCCATGGCCTGTCCTGCCTTTCTGGATTTTACACTTTTTTCAGATGGCCCTTTTGACCGGGGGGAAGTGAGACTTCATTGTAGTGCAGATTTCCTTTGCAAGTTTGCTTGGTTGGCCAAAAAGGGCGTATGCGTTTTTTCCTGAATATATTCAGGAAAAAACGCATACGCCCTTTTTGGCCAAGTGCATCATTGTGGACGTTCTGCCTCTTTTCCTATGCTTTCAATGCAATTCCAGTCTACCTCCTGAAATCGGTTTCCTGCAATTCTGCCCCGCTTTCAAGTCCTCTTGGCAGCCTTACTTCAGTATATTTTTGGACGATAGCTGTCATTTATAACTCTGCAGGTTTGTGAATTACAGTTCCCCTGAGCTCCTTTCTTCAACTCGCTTTCTTGTGACCTGGCCGCAACACCGCAGAATGGCTTCAGGCCCTATACTCGTTCCGGCACGGCACGCTGAGCCTTTGGTTAATTCCTCTTCCTGGTGGGAAATGAGAGTTAAATTTGCCCGTCCAGACACCTCCAGCTAGTCTCTCATTGGCTCTCGCTATTCCTGTTCATCTTCCGCAGAAATTGCAAACTGGGCCAAACAGGAGGTTAAAGGGACTGACTCTCCAAGTCGGGAGAGTGTTAGTAAAGCGTCTGGAATGTTGCACCCCAGTACCAGGGTACGAAAACTGAGACATATTTGAACACGTCTCCCGATCACATGGTTGATCATACTCTAGGTTCCACATGCATGTTTAAGCTGAAGGAAGAATACCTTAAACCTGGAGAGTTGAGACCCGTGGAATGGGTACCATGCAATATGACTTCAAAGGGTCTTCATTTGCTCACCGAACCTCTCCAATCCTATCACTGCTGCGTTTATGCCCCTGTACACACGCTTGATTCACTTTTGGAGACATAGCAATCCATAGATTTTAAGATACTTAGTAGTCAGGTACATTCTTAGGCGTTTAATATGGGGTGTTGAGTCCATTTCGTTGAGCAAGGAGTAGCTCTTGTCTATTCCATATTTGGCTTAAGGAAATTTATCTGTGCTCATTTCAAGCTCTGGTTTTATGCAGCACCCCAACTCACCTTTCCCCTTAAGCAAGCATAAGTTGTTTTTCTAAATTTGAGACCCTGTTCTGTTTTGGAATTCAGTTCCTGTGTAGCCAAGTTTACATTCCATGTATTAGTGATATCTTATGATGTTTCTTTTTCTGTGTGACTTATTTCAGTTAGAATCATTGTACCTGAATCGAATCATTATGCTGCTACGGGCCTGATGACATAGATTTCATTGCTGAGTGATACTGCATTGTACGTAAGTACCACAAGTTCTTTATCCATTTTTCACTTTCTGTGATATTGAACTTGTACGGTAAACGAGGTTCTTGTAAACAGAGGCGTCCCAAACTTTGGGGTGGCTGTGTCTTTTTGATTTTAATTTCCCTAAGCTATAGGACCATAAGTGGAAGTGCCCTAGGCTCTGTTGCTTTGTTTTTTAGATGTTTCAGGAAACACCATACACTTCTCCCGAGTGGCTGTTGGTAATTTACATCCCGCCCATCAGCATAACAAGGCTCCCAGTTCTCCATGGCCTGTCCTGCCTTTCTGGATTTTACACTTTTTTCAGATGGCCCTTTTGACCGGGGGGAAGTGAGACTTCATTGTAGTGCAGATTTCCTTTGCAAGTTTGCTTGGTTGGCCAAAAAGGGCGTATGCGTTTTTTCCTGAATATATTCAGGAAAAAACGCATACGCCGTTTTTGGCCAAGTGCATCATTGTGGACGTTCTGCCTCTTTTCCTATGCTTTCAATGCAATTCCAGTCTACCTCCTGAAATCGGTTTCCTGCAATTCTGCCCCGCTTTCAAGTCCTCTTGGCAGCCTTACTTCAGTATATTTTTGGACGATAGCTGTCATTTATAACTCTGCAGGTTTGTGAATTACAGTGCCCCTGAGCTCCTTTCTTCAACTCGCTTTCTTGTGAGCTGGCCGCAACACCGCAAGATGGCTTCAGGCCCTAATCTCGTTCCGGCACGGCACGGTGATCCTTTGGTTAATTCCTCTTCCTGGTGGAAATGAGAGTTAAATTTGCCCGTCCAGACACCTCCAGCTAGTCTCTCATTGGTTCTCGCTATTCCTGTTCATCTTCCGCAGAAATTGCAAACTGGGCCAAACAGGAGGTTAAAGGGACTGACTCTCCAAGTCGGGAGAGTGTTAGTAAAGCGTCTGGAATGTTGCACCCGAGTACCAGGGTACGAAAACTGAGACATATTTGAACACGTCTCCCGATCACATGGTTGATCATACTCTAGGTTCCACATGCATGTTTTAGCTGAAGGAAGAATACCTTAAACCTGGAGAGTTGAGACCTGTGGAATGGGTACCATGCAATATGACTTCAAAGGGTCTTCATTTGCTCACCGAACCTCTCCAATCCTATCACTGCTGCGTTTATGCCCCTGTACACACGCTTGATTCTCTTTTGGAGACATAGCAATCCATAGATTTTAAGATACTTACTAGTCAGGTACATTCTTAGGCGTTTAATATGGGGTGTTGAGTCCATTTCGTTGAGCAAGGAGTAGCTCTTGTCTATTGCATATTTGGCTTAAGGAAATTTATCTGTGCTCATTTCAAGCTCTGGTTTTATGCAGCACCCCAACTCACCTTTCCCCTTAAGCAAGCATAAGTTGGTTTTCTAAATTTGAGACCCCGTTCTGTTCTGTAATTCAGTTCCTGTGTAGCCAAGTTTACATTCCGTGTATTACTGATATCTTATGATGTTTCTTTTTCTGTGTGACTTATTTCAGTTAGAATCATCATACCTGAATCCTCTCATTGTGCTGCTAAGGGCCTGATGACATAGATTTCATTGCTGAGTGATATTGCTTTGTAAGTAAATACCACAACTTCTTTATCCATTTTTCACTTTCTGCGATGTTGAACTTGTACTGTAAGTGAGGTTCTTGTAAACAGAGGCGTCCCAAACTTTGGGGTGGCTGTGTCTTTTTGATTTTAATTTCCCTAAGCTATAGGACCATAAGTGGAAGTGCCCTAGGCTCTGTTGCTTTGTTTTTTAGATGTTTCAGGAAACACCATACACTTCTCCCGAGTGTCTGTTGGCAATTTACATCCCGCCCATCAGCATAACAAGGCTCCCAGTTCTCCATGGCCTGTCCTGCCTTTCTGGATTTTACACTTTTTTCAGATGGCCCTTTTGACCGGGGGGAAGTAAGACTTCATTGTAGTGCAGATTTCCTTTGCAAGCTTGCTTGGTTGGCCAAAAAGGGCGTATGCGTTTTTTCCTGAATATATTCAGGAAAAAACGCATACGCCCTTTTTGGACAAGTGCATCATTGTGGACGTTCTGCCTCTTTTCCTATGCTTTCAATGCAATTCCAGTCTACCTCCTGAAATCGGTTTCCTGCAATTCTGCCCCGCTTTCAAGTCCTCTTGGCAGCCTTACTTCAGTATATTTTTGGACGATAGCTGTCATTTATAACTCTGCAGGTTTGTGAATTACAGTGCCCCTGAGCTCCTTTCTTCAACTCGCTTTCTTGTGACCTGGCCGCAACACCGCAAGATGGCTTCAGGCCCTAATCTCGTTCCGGCACGGCACGGTGAGACTTTGGTTAATTCCTCTTCCTGGTGGAAATGAGAGTTAAATTTGCCCGTCCAGACACCTCCAGCTAGTCTCTCATTGGTTCTCGCTATTCCTGTTCATCTTCCGCAGAAATTGCAAACTGGGCCAAACAGGAGGTTAGAGGGACTGACTCTCCAAGTCGGGAGAGTGTTAGTAAAGCGTCTGGAATGTTGCACCCGAGTACCAGGGTACGAAAACTGAGACATATTTGAACACGTCTCCCAATCACATGGTTGATCATACTCTAGGTTCCACATGCATGTTTTAGCTGAAGGAAGAATACCTTAAACCTGGAGAGTTGAGACCCGTGGAATGGGTACCATGCAATATGACTTCAAAGGGTCTTCATTTGCTCACCGAACCTCTCCAATCCTATCACTGCTGCGTTTATGCCCCTGTACACACGCTTGATTCTCTTTTGGAGACATAGCAATCCATAGATTTTAAGATACTTACTAGTCAGGTACATTCTTAGGCGTTTAATATGGGGTGTTGAGTCCATTTCGTTGAGCAAGGAGTAGCTCTTGTCTATTCCATATTTGGCTTAAGGAAATTTATCTGTGCTCATTTCAAGCTCTGGTTTTATGCAGCACCCCAACTCACCTTTACCCTTAAGCAAGCATAAGTTGGTTTTCTAAATTTGAGACCCTGTTCTGTTCTGTAATTCAGTTCCTGTGTAGCCAAGTTTACATTCCGTGTATTACTGATATCTTATGATGTTTCTTTTTCTGTGTGACTTATTTCAGTTAGAATCATCATACCTGAATCCACTCATTGTGCTGCTAAGGGCCTGATGACATAGATTTCATTGCTGAGTGATATTGCTTTGTAAGTAAATACCACAACTTCTTTATCCATTTTTCACTTTCTGCGATGTTGAACTTGTACTGTAAGCGAGGTTCTTGTAAACAGAGGCGTCCCAAACTTTGGGGTGGCTGTGTCTTTTTGATTTTAATTTCCCTAAGCTATAGGACCATAAGTGGAAGTGCCCTAGGCTCTGTTGCTTTGTTTTTTAGATGTTTCAGGAAACACCATACACTTCTCCCGACTGTCTGTTGGCAATTTACATCCCGCCCGTCAGCATAACAAGGCTCCCAGTTCTCCATGGCCTGTCCTGCCTTTCTGGATTTTACACTTTTTTCAGATGGCCCTTTTGACGGGGGGAAGTCAGACTTCTTTGTAGTGCAGATTTCCTTTGCAAGCTTGCTTGGTTGGCCAAAAAGGGCGTATGCGTTTTTTCCTGAATATATTCAGGAAAAAACGCATACGCCCTTTTTGGACAAGGGCATCATTGTGGACGTTCTGCCTCTTTTCCTATGCTTTCAATGCAATTCCAGTCTACCTCCTGAAATCGGTTTCCTGCAATTCTGCCCCGCTTTCAAGTCCTCTTGGCAGCCTTACTTCAGTATATTTTTGGACGATAGCTGTCATTTATAACTCTGCAGGTTTGTGAATTACAGTGCCCCTGAGCTCCTTTCTTCAACTCGCTTTCTTGTGACCTGGCCGCAACACCGCAGGATGGCTTCAGGCCCTAATCTCGTTCTGGTACGGCACACTGAGCCTTTGGTTAATTCCTCTTCCTGGTGGGAAATGAGAGTTAAATTTGCCCGTCCAGACACCTCCAGCTAGTCTCTCATTGGTTCTCGCTATTCCTGTTCATCTTCCGCAGAAATTGCAAACTGGGCCAAACAGGAGGTTAAAGGGACTGACTCTCCAAGTCGGGAGAGTGTTAGTAAAGCATCTGGAATGTTGCACCCGAGTACCAGGGTACGAAAACTGAGACATATTTGAACACGTCTCCCGATCACATGGTTGATCATACTCTAGGTTCCACGTGCATGTTTTAGCTGAAGGAAGAATACCTTAAACCTGGGTAGTTGAAACCCGTGGAATGGGTACCATGCAATATGACTTCAAAGGGTCTTCATTTGCTCACCAAACCTCTCCAATCCTATCACTGCTGCGTTTATGCCCCTGTACACATGCTTGATTCTCTTTCAGAGACATAGCAATCCATAGGTTTTAAGATACTTACTAGTCAGGTACATTCTTAGGCGTTTAATATGGGGTGTTGTGTCCATTTCTTTGAGCAAGGAGTAGCTCTTGTCTATTCCATATTTGGCTTAAGGAAATTTATCTGTGCTCATTTCAATCTCTGGTTTTATGCAGCACCCCAACTCACCTTTCCCCTTAAGCAAGCATAAGTTGGTTTTCTAAATTTGAGACCCTGTTCTGTTCTGTAATTCAGTTCCTGTGTAGCCAAGTTTACATTCCGTGTATTACTGATATCTTATGATGTTTCTTTTTCTGTGTGACTTATTTCAGTTAGAATCATCATACCTGAATCCACTCATTGTGCTGCTAAGGGCCTGATGACACAGATTTCATTGCTGAGTGATATTGTTTGTAAGTAAATACCACAACTTCTTTATCCATTTTTCACTTTCTGCGATGTTGAACTTGTACTGTAAACGAGGTTCTTGTAAACAGAGCCGTTCCAAACTTTGGGGTGGCTGTGTCTTTTTGATTTTAATTTCCCTAAGCTATAGGACCATAAGTGGAAGTGCCCTAGGCTCTGTTGCTTTGTTTTTTAGATGTTTCAGGAAACACCATACACTTCTCCCGAGTGTCTGTTTGCAGTTGACATCCCGCCCATCAGCATAACAAGGCTCCCAGTTCTCCATGGCCTGTCCTGCCTTTCTGGATTTTACACTTTTTTCAGATGGCCCTTTTGACCGGGGGGAAGTGAGACTTCATTGTAGTGCAGATTTCCTTTGCAAGCTTGCTTGGTTGGCCAAAAAGGGCGTATGCGTTTTTTCCTGAATATATTCAGGAAAAAATCGCATACGCCCTTTTTCGCCAAGTGCATCATTGTGGACGTTCTGCCTCTTTTCCTATGCTTTCAATGCAATTCCAGTCTACCTCCTGAAATCGGTTTCCTGCAATTCTGCCCCGCTTTCAAGTCCTCTTGGCAGCCTTACTTCAGTCTATTTTTGGACGATAGCTGTCATTTATAACTCTGCAGGTTTGTGAATTACAGTGCCCCTGAGCTCCTTTCTTCAACTCGCTTTCTTGTGACCTGGCCGCAACACCGCAGGATGGCTTCAGGACCTAATCTGGTTCCGGCACGGCACGCTGAGCCTTTGGTTAATTCCTCTTCCTGGTGGGAAATGAGAGTTAAATTTGCCCGTCCAGACACCTCCAGCTAGCCTCTCATTGGTTCTCGCTATTCCTGTTCATCTTCCGCAGAAATTGCAAACTGGGCCAAACAGGAGGTTAAAGGGACTGACTCTCCAAGTCGGGAGAGTGTTAGTAAAGCGTCTGGAATGTTGCACCCAAGTACCAGGGTACGAAAACTGAGACATATTTGAACACGTCTCCCGATCACATGGTTGATCATACTCTATGTTCCACATGCATGTTTTAGCTGAAGGAAGAATACCTTAAACCTGGGTAGTTGAAACCCGTGGAATGGGTTCCATGCAATATGACTTCAAAGGGTCTTCATTTGCTCACCGAACCTCTCCAATCCTATCACTGCTGCGTTTATGCCCCTGTACACATGCTTGATTCTCTTTTGGAGACATAGCAATCCATAGGTTTTAAGATACTTACTAGTCAGGAACATTCTTAGGCGTTTAATATGGGGTGTTGAGTCCATTTCGTTGAGCAAGGAGTAGCTCTTGTCTATTCCATATTTGGCTTAAGGAACTTTATCTGTGCTCATTTCAATCTCTGGTTTTATGCAGCACGCCAACTCACCTTTACCCTTAAGCAAGCATAAGTTGGTTTTCTAAATTTGAGAACCTGTTCTGTTCTGTAATTCAGTTCCTGTGTAGGCAAGTTTACATTCCGTGTATTAGTGATATCTTATGATGTTTCTTTTTCTGTGTGACTTATTTCAGTTAGAATCATCATACCTGAATCCACTCATTGCGATGCTAAGGGCCTGATGACATAGATTTCATTGCTGAGTGATATTGCTTTGTAAGTGAATACCACAACTTCTTTATCCATTTTTCACTTTCTGCGATGTTGAACTTGTACTGTAAACGAGGTTCTTGTAAACAGAGCCGTTCCAAACTTTGGGGTGGCTGTGTCTTTTTGATTTTAATTTCCCTAAGCTATAGGACCATAAGTGGAAGTGCCCTAGGTTCTGTTGCTTTGTTTTTTAGATGTTTCAGGAAACACCATACACTTCTCCTGAGTGGTTTTTGGCAATTTACATCCCGCCCATCAGCATAACAAGGTTCCCAGTTCTCCATGGCCTGTCCTGCCTTTCTGGATTTTACACTTTTTTCAGATGGCCCTTTTGACCGGGGGGAAGTGAGACTTCATTGTAGTGCAGATTTCCTTTGCAAGCTTGCTTGGTTGGCCAAAAAGGGCGTATGCGTTTTTTCCTGAATATATTCAGGAAAAAACGCATACGCCCTTTTTGGCCAAGTGCATCATTGTGGACGTTCTGCCTCTTTTCCTATGCTTTCAATGCAATTCCAGTCTACCTCCTCAAATCGGTTTCCTGCAATTCTGCCCCGCTTTCAAGTCCTCTTGGCAGCCTTACTTCAGTCTATTTTTGGACGATAGCTGTCATTTATAACTCTGCAGGTTTGTGAATTACAGTGCCCCTGAGCTCCTTTCTTCAACTCGCTTTCTTGTGACCTGGCCGCAACACCGCAGGATGGCTTCAGGCCCTAATCTGGTTCCGGCACGGCACGCTGAGCCTTTGGTTATTTCCTCTTCCTGGTGGGAAATGAGAGTTAAATTTGCCCGTCCAGACACCTCCAGCTAGCCTCTCATTGGTTCTCGCTATTCCTGTTCATCTTCCGCAGATATTGCAAACTGGGCCAAACAGGAGGTTAAAGGCGCTGACTCTCCAAGTGGGGAGAGTGTTAGTAAAGCGTCTGGAATGTTGCACCCGAGTACCAGGGGAGGAAAACTGAGACATATTTGAACATGTCTCCCGTTCACATGGTTGATCATACTTGGGTTCCACATGCATGTTTTAGCTGAAGGAAGAATACCTTAAACCTGGAGAGTTAAGACCCGTGTAATGGGTACCATGCAGTATGATTTCAAAGGGTCTTCATTTGCTCACCGAACATCTCCAATCCTATCACTGCTGCGTTTATGCCCCTGTACACATGCTTGATTCTCTTTCGGAGACATAGCAATCCATAGGTTTTTAAGATACTTACTAGTCAGGTACATTCTTAGGCGTTTAATATGCGGTGTTGAGTCCATTTCATTGAGCAAGCAGTAGCTCTTGTCTATTCCATATTTGACTTAAGGAACTTTATCTGTGCTCATTTCAATCTCTGGTTTTATGCAGCACCCCACCTCACGTTTACCCTTAAGCAAGCATAAGTTGGTTTTCTAAATTTGAGACCCTGTTCTGTTCTGTAATTCAGTTCCTGTGTAGCCAAGTTTACATTCCGTGTATTACTGATATCTTATGATGTTTCTTTTTCTGTGTGACTTATTTCAGTTAGAATCATCATACCTGAATCCACTCATTGTGCTGCTAAGGGCCTGATGACACAGATTTCATTGCTGAGTGATATTGCTTTGTAAGTAAATACCACAACTTCTTTATCCATTTTTCACTTTCTGCGATGTTGAACTTGTACTGTAAACGAGGTTCTTGTAAACAGAGCCGTTCCAAACTTTGGGGTGGCTGTGTCTTTTTGATTTTAATTTCCCTAAGCTATAGGACCATAAGTGGAAGTGCCCTAGGTTCTGTTGCTTTGTTTTTTAGATGTTTCAGGAAACACCATACACTTCTCCCGAGTGGTGGTTGGCAATTTACATCCCGCCCATCAGCATAACAAGGCTCCCAGTTCTCCAAGGCCTGTCCTGCCTTTCTGGATTTTACACTTTTTTCAGATGGCCCTTTTGACCGGGGGGAAGTGAGACTTCATTGTAGTGCAGATTTCCTTTGCAAGCTTGCTTGGTTGGCCAAAAAGGGCGTATGCGTTTTTTCCTGAATATATTCAGGAAATAACGCATACGCCCTTTTTGGCCAAGTGCATCATTGTGGACGTTCTGCCTCTTTTCCTATGCTTTCAATGCAATTCCAGTCTACCTCCTGAAATCGGTTTCCTGCAATTCTGCCCCGCTTTCAAGTCCTCTTGGCAGCCTTACTTCAGTATATTTTTGGACGATAGCTGTCATTTATAACTCTGCAGGTTTGTGAATTACAGTGCCCCTGAGCTCCTTTGTTCAACTCGCTTTCTTGTGACCTGGCCGCAACACCGCAGGATGGCTTCAGGCCCTAATCTGGTTCCGGTACGGCACGCTGAGCCTTTGGTTATTTCCTTTCCTGGTGGGAAATGAGAGTTAAATTTGCCCGTCCAGACACCTCCAGCTAGCCTCTCATTGGTTCTCGCTATTCCTGTTCATCTTCCGCAGAAATTGCAAACTGGGCCAAACAGGAGGTTAAAGGCGCTGACTCTCCAAGTGGGGAGAGTGTTAGTAAAGCGTCTGGAATGTTGTACCCGAGTACCAGGGGAGGAAAACTGAGACATATTTGAACACGTCTCCCGTTCACATGGTTGATCATACTTGGGTTCCACATGCATGTTTTAGCTGAAGGAAGAATACCTTAAACCTGGAGAGTTAAGACCCGTGTAATGGGTACCATGCAATATGACTTCAAAGGGTCTTCATTTGCTCACCGAACCTCTCCAATCCTATCACTGCTGCGTTTATGCCCCTGTACACATGCTTGATTCTCTTTCGGAGGCATAGCAATCCATAGGTTTTAAGATACTTACTAGTCAGGAACATTCTTACGCGTTTAATATGGGGTGTTGAGTCCATTTCGTTGAGCAAGGAGTAGCTCTTGTCTATTCCATATTTGGCTTAAGGAACTTTATCTGTGCTCATTTCAATCTCTGGTTTTATGCAGCACCCCAACTCACCTTTACCCTTAAGCAAGCATAAGTTGGTTTTCTAAATTTGAGACCCTGTTCTGTTCTGTAATTCAGTTCCTGTGTAGGCAAGTTTACATTCCGTGTATTAGTGATATCTTATGATGTTTCTTTTTCTGTGTGACTTATTTCAGTTAGAATCATCATACCTGAATCCACTCATTGCGATGCTAAGGGCCTGATGACATAGATTTCATTGCTGAGTGATATTGCTTTGTAAGTGAATACCACAACTTCTTTATCCATTTTTCACTTTCTGCGATGTTGAACTTGTACAGTAAACGAGGTTCTTGTAAACAGAGCCGTTCCAAACTTTGGGGTGGCTGTGTCTTTTTGATTTTAATTTCCCTAAGCTATAGGACCATAAGTGGAAGTGCCCTAGGCTCTGTTGCTTTGTTTTTTAGATGTTTCAGGAAACACCATACACTTCTCCCGAGTGGTTGTTGGCAATTTACATCCCGCCCATCAGCATAACAAGGCTCCCAGTTCTCCATGGCCTGTCCTTCCTTTCTGGATTTTACACATTTTTCAGATGGCCCTTTTGACCGGGGGGAAGTGAGACTTCATTGTAGTGCAGATTTCCTTTGCAAGCTTGCTTGGTTGGCCAAAAAGGGCGTATGCGTTTTTTCCTGAATATATTCAGGAAAAAACGCATACGCCCTTTTTGGCCAAGTGCATCATTGTGGACGTTCTGCCTCTTTTCCTATGCTTTCAATGCAATTCCAGTCTACCTCCTGAAATCGGTTTCCTGCAATTCTGCCCCGCTTTCAAGTCCTCTTGGCAGCCTTACTTCAGTCTATTTTTGGACGATAGCTGTCATTTATAACTCTGCAGGTTTGTGAATTACAGTGCCCCTGAGCTCCTTTCTTCAACTCGCTTTCTTGTGACCTGGCCGCAACACCGCAGGATGGCTTCAGGCCCTAATCTGGTTCCGGCCCGGCATGCTGAGCCTTTGGTTAATTCCTCTTCCTGGTGGGAAATGAGAGTTAAATTTGCCCGTCCAGACACCTCCAGCTAGCCTCTCATTGGTTCTCGCTATTCCTGTTCATCTTCCGCAGAAATTGCAAACTGGGCCAAACAGGAGGTTAAAGGGACTGACTCTCCAAGTCGGGAGAGTGTTAGTAAAGCGTCTGGAATGTTGCACCCGAGTACCAGGGTACGAAAACTGAGACATATTTGAACACGTCTCCCGTTCACATGGTTGATCATACTCTGGGTTCCACATGCATGTTTTAGCTGAAGGAAGAATACCTTAAACCTGGAGAGTTGAGACCCGTGTAATGGGTACCATACAATATAACTTCAAAGGGTCTTCATTTGCTCACCGAACCTCTCCAATCCTATCACTGCTGTGTTTATTCCCCTGTACACACGCTTGATTCTCTTTTGGAGACATAGCAATCCATAGGTTTTAAGATACTTACTAGTCAGGTACATTCTTAGGGGTTTAATATGGGGTTTTGAGTCCATTTCGTTGAGCAAGGAGTAGCTCTTGTCTATTCCATATTTGGCTTAAGGAACTTTATCTGTGCTCATTTCAATCTCTGGTTTTATGCAGCACCCCAACTCACCTTTCCCCTTAAGCAAGCATAAGTTGGTTTTCTAAATTTGAGACCCTGTTCTGTTCTGTAATTCAGTTCCTGTGTAGCCAAGTTTACATTCCGTGTATTACTGATATCTTATGATGTTTCTTTTTCTGTGTGACTTAGTTCAGTTAGAATCATCATACCTGAATCCACTCATTGTGATGCTAAGGGCCTGATGACATAGAATTCATTGCTGAGTGATATTGCTTTGTAAGTAAATACCACAACTTCTTTATCCATTTTTCACTTTCTGCGATGTTGAACTTGTACTGTAAACGAGGTTCTTGTAAACAGAGGCGTCCCAAACTTTGGGGTGGCTGTGTCTTTTTGATTTTAATTTCCCTAAGCTATAGGACCATAAGTGGCAGTGCCCTAGGCTCTGTTGCTTTGTTTTTTAGATGTTTCAGGAAACACCATACACTTCTCCCGAGTGTCTGTTGGCAATTTACATCCCGCCCATCAGCATAACAAGGCTCCCAGTTCTCCATGGCCTGTCCTGCCTTTCTGGATTTTACACTTTTTTCAGATGGCCCTTTTGACCGGGGGGAAGTGAGACTTCATTGTAGTGCAGATTTCCTTTGCAAGCTTGCTTGGTTGGCCAAAAAGGGCGTATGCGTTTTTTCCGGAATATATTCAGGAAAAAACGCATACGCCCTTTTTGGCCAAGTGCATCATTGTGGACGTTCTGCCTCTTTTCCTATGCTTTCAATGCAATTCCAGTCTACCTCCTGAAATTGGTTTCCTGCAATTCTGCCCCGCTTTCAAGTCCTCTTGGCAGCCTTACTTCAGTCTATTTTTGGACGATAGCTGTCATTTATAACTCTGCAGGTTTGTGAATTACAGTGCCCCTGAGCTCCTTTCTTCAACTCGCTTTCTTGTGACCTGGCCGCAACACCGCAGGATGGCTTCAGGCCCTAATCTGGTTCCGGCACGGCACGCTGAGCCTTTGGTTAATTCCTCTTCCTGGTGGGAAATGAGAGTTAAATTTGCCCGTCCAGACACCTCCAGCTAGCCTCTCATTGGTTCTCGCTATTCCTGTTCATCTTCCGCAGAAATTGCAAACTGGGCCAAACAGGAGGTTAAAGGGACTGACTCTCCAAGTCGGGAGAGTGTTAGTAAAGCGTCTGGAATGTTGCACCCGAGTACCAGGGGAGGAAAACTGAGACATATTTGAACACGTCTCCCGTTCACATGGTTGATCATACTCTGGGTTCCACATGCATGTTTTAGCTGAAGGAAGAATACCTTAAACCTGGAGAGTTGAGACCCGTGTAATGGGTACCATACAATATAACTTCAAAGGGTCTTCATTTGCTCACCGAACCTCTCCAATCCTATCACTGCTGTGTTTATTCCCCTGTACACACGCTTGATTCTCTTTTGGAGACATAGCAATCCATAGGTTTTAAGATACTTACTAGTCAGGTACATTCTTAGGCGTTTAATATGGGGTTTTGAGTCCATTTCGTTGAGCAAGGAGTAGCTCTTGTCTATTCCATATTTGGCTTAAGGAACTTTATCTGTGCTCATTTCAATCTCTGGTTTTATGCAGCACCCCAACTCACCTTTCCCCTTAAGCAAGCATAAGTTGGTTTTCTAAATTTGAGACCCTGTTCTGTTCTGTAATTCAGTTCCTGTGTAGCCAAGTTTACATTCCGTGTATTACTGATATCTTATGATGTTTCTTTTTCTGTGTGACTTAGTTCAGTTAGAATCATCATACCTGAATCCACTCATTGTGATGCTAAGGGCCTGATGACATAGAATTCATTGCTGAGTGATATTGCTTTGTAAGTAAATACCACAACTTCTTTATCCATTTTTCACTTTCTGCGATGTTGAACTTGTACTGTAAACGAGGTTCTTGTAAACAGAGGCGTCCCAAACTTTGGGGTGGCTGTGTCTTTTTTATTTTAATTTCCCTAAGCTATAGGACCATAAGTGGCAGTGCCCTAGGCTCTGTTGCTTTGTTTTTTAGATGTTTCAGGAAACACCATACACTTCTCCCGAGTGTCTGTTGGCAATTTACATCCCGCCCATCAGCATAACAAGGCTCCCAGTTCTCCATGGCCTGTCCTGCCTTTCTGGATTTTACACTTTTTTCAGATGGCCCTTTTGACCGGGGGGAAGTGAGACTTCATTGTAGTGCAGATTTCCTTTGCAAGCTTGCTTGGTTGGCCAAAAAGGGCGTATGCATTTTTTCCTGAATATATTCAGGAAAAAACGCATACGCCCTTTTTGGCCAAGTGCATCATTGTGGACGTTCTGCCTCTTTTCCTATGCTTTCAATGCAATTCCAGTCTACCTCCTGAAATCGGTTTCCTGCAATTCTGCCCCGCTTTCAAGTCCTCTTGGCAGCCTTACTGCAGTCTATTTTTGGACGATAGCTGTCATTTATAACTCTGCAGGTTTGTGAATTACAGTGCCCCTGAGCTCCTTTCTTCAACTCGCTTTCTTGTGACCTGGCCGCAACACCGCAGGATGGCTTCAGGCCCTAATCTGGTTCCGGCCCGGCATGCTGAGCCTTTGGTTAATTCCTCTTCCTGGTGGGAAATGAGAGTTAAATTTGCCCGTCCAGACACCTCCAGCTAGCCTCTCATTGGTTCTCGCTATTCCTGTTCATCTTCCGCAGAAATTGCAAACTGGGCCAAACAGGAGGTTAAAGGCGCTGACTCTCCAAGTGGGGAGAGTGTTAGTAAAGCGTCTGGAATGTTGCACCCGAGTACCAGGGGAGGAAAACTGAGACATATTTGAACACGTCTCCCGATCACATGGTTGATCATACTTGGGTTCCACATGCATGTTTTAGCTGAAGGAAGAATACCTTAAACCTGGAGAGTTAAGACCCGTGGAATGGGTACCATGCAATATGACTTCAAAGGGTCTTCATTTGCTCACCGAACCTCTCCAATCCTATCACTGCTGCGTTTATGCCCCTGTACACATGCTTGATTCTCTTTCGGAGACATAGCAATCCATAGGTTTTAAGATACTTACTAGTCAGGTACATTCTTAGGCGTTTAATATGCGGTGTTGAGTCCATTTCGTTGAGCAAGGAGTAGCTCTTGTCTATTCCATATTTGACTTAAGGAACTTTATCTGTGCTCATTTCAATCTCTGGTTTTATGCAGCACCCCAACTCACCTTTACCCTTAAGCAAGCATAAGTTGGTTTTCTAAATTTGAGACCCTGTTCTGTTCTGTAATTCAGTTCCTGTGTAGCCAAGTTTACATTCCGTGTATTACTGATATCTTATGATGTTTCTTTTTCTGTGTGACTTACTTCAGTTAGAATCATCATACCTGAATCCACTCATTGTGCTGCTAAGGGCCTGATGACACAGATTTCATTGCTGAGTGATATTGCTTTGTAAGTAAATACCACAACTTCTTTATCCATTTTTCACTTTCTGCGATGTTGAACTTGTACTGTAAACGAGGTTCTTGTAAACAGAGGCGTCCCAAACTTTGGGGTGGCTGTGTCTTTTTGATTTTAATTTCCCTAAGCTATAGGACAATAAGTGGCAGTGCCCTAGGCTCTGTTGCTTTGTTTTTTAGATGTTTCAGGAAACACCATACACTTCTCCCAAGTGTCTGTTGGCAATTTACATCCCGCCCATCAGCATAACAAGGCTCCCAGTTCTCCATGGCCTGTCCTGCCTTTCTGGATTTTACACTTTTTTCAGATGGCCCTTTTGACCGGGGGGAAGTGAGACTTCATTGTAGTGCAGATTTCCTTTGCAAGCTTGCTTGGTTGGCCAAAGAAGACGTATGCGTTTTTTCCTGAATATATTCAGGAAAAAACGCATACGTCCTTTTTGGCCAAGTGCATCATTGTGGACGTTCTGCCTCTTTTCCTATGCTTGCAATGCAATTCCAGTCTACCTCCTGAAATCGGTTTCCTGCAATTCTGCCCCGCTTTCAAGTCCTCTTGGCAGCCTTACTTCAGTATATTTTTGGACGATAGCTGTCATTTATAACTCTGCAGGTTTGTGAATTACAGTGCCCCTGAGCTCCTTTCTTCAACTCGCTTTCTTGTGACCTGGCCGCAACACCGCAGGATGGCTTCAGGCCCTAATCTGGTTCCGGCCCGGCACGCTGAGCCTTTGGTTAGTTCCTCTTCCTGGTGGGAAATGAGAGTTAAATTTGCCCGTCCAGACACCTCCAGCTAGCCTCTCATTGGTTCTCACTATTCCTGTTCATCTTCCGCAGAAATTGCAAACTGGGCCAAACAGGAGGTTAAAGGGACTGACTCTCCAAGTGGGGAGAGTGTTAGTAAAGCGTCTGGAATGTTGCACCCGAGTACCAGGGGAGGAAAACTGAGACATATTTGAACACGTCTCCCGATCACATGGTTGATCATACTCTAGGTTCCATATGCATGTTTTAGCTGAAGGAAGAATACCTTAAACCTGGGTAGTTGAAACCCGTGGAATGGGTACCATGCAATATGACTTCAAAGGGTCTTCATTTGCTCACCGAACCTCTCCAATCCTATCACTGCTGCGTTTATGCCCCTGTACACATGCTTGATTCTCTTTCGGAGACATAGCAATCCATAGGTTTTAAGATACTTACTAGTCAGGTACATTCTTAGGCGTTTAATATGGGGTGTTGAGTCCATTTCGTTGAGCAAGGAGTAGCTCTTGTCTATTCCATATTTGGCTTAAGGAACTTTATCTGTGCTCATTTCAATCTCTGGTTTTATGCAGCACCCCAACTCACCTTTACCCTTAAGCAAGAATAAGTTGGTTTTCTAAATTTGAGACCCTGTTCTGTTCTGTAATTCAGTTCCTGTGTAGCCAAGTTTACATTCCGTGTATTACTGATATCTTATGATGTTTCTTTTTCTGTGTGACTTATTTCAGTTAAAATCATCATACCTGAATCCACTCATTGTGCTGCTAAGGGCCTGATGACACAGATTTCATTGCTGAGTGATATTGCTTTGTAAGTAAATACCACAACTTCTTTATCCATTTTTCACTTTCTGCGATGTGAACTTGTACTTTAAACGAGGTTCTTGTAAACAGAGGCGTCCCAAACTTTGGGGTGGCTGTGTCTTTTTGATTTTAATTTCCCTAAGCTATAGGACCATAAGTGGCAGTGCCCTAGGCTCTGTTGCTTTGTTTTTTAGATGTTTCAGGAAACACCATACACTTCTCCCGAGTGTCTGTTGGCAATTTACATCCCGCCCATCAGCATAACAAGGCTCCCAGTTCTCCATGGCCTGTCCTGCCTTTCTGGATTTTACACTTTTTTCAGATGGCCCTTTTGACCAGGGGGAAGTGAGACTTCATTGTAGTGCAGATTTCCTTTGCAAGCTTGCTTGGTTGGCCAAAAAGGGCGTATGCGTTTTTTCCTGAATATATTCAGGAAAAAACGCATACGCCCTTTTTGGCCAAGTGCATCATTGTGGACGTTCTGCCTCTTTTCCTATGCTTTCAATGCAATTCCAGTCTACCTCCTGAAATCGGTTTCCTGCAATTCTGCCCCGCTTTCAAGTCCTCTTGGCAGCCTTACTTCAGTCTATTTTTGGACGATAGCTGTCATTTATAACTCTGCAGGTTTGTGAATTACAGTGCCCCTGAGCTCCTTTCTTCAACTCGCTTTCTTGTGACCTGGCCGCAACACCGCAGGATGGCTTCAGGCCCTAATCTGGTTCCGGCACGGCACGCTGAGCCTTTGGTTAATTCCTCTTCCTGGTGGGAAATGAGAGTTAAATTTGCCCGTCCAGACACCTCCAGCTAGCCTCTCATTGGTTCTCGCTATTCCTGTTCATCTTCCGCAGAAATTGCAAACTGGGCCAAACAGGAGGTTAAAGGGACTGACTCTCCAAGTGGGGAGAGTGTTAGTAAAGCGTCTGGAATGTTGCACCCGAGTACCAGGGGAGGAAAACTGAGACATATTTGAACACGTCTCCCGATCACATGGTTGATCATACTTGGGTTCCACATGCATGTATTAGCTGAAGGAAGAATACCTTAAACCTGGAGAGTTGAGACCCGTGTAATGGGTACCATGCAATATGACTTCAAAGGGTCTTCATTTGCTCACCGAACCTCTCCAATCCTATCACTGCTGCGTTTATGCCCCTGTACACATGCTTGATTCTCTTTCGGAGACATAGCAATCCATAGGTTTTAAGATACTTACTAGTCAGGTACATTCTTAGGCGTTTAATATGGGGTGTTGAGTCCATTTCGTTGAGCAAGGAGTAGCTCTTGTCTATTCCATATTTGGCTTAAGGAACTTTATCTGTGCTCATTTCAATCTCTGGTTTTATGCAGCACCCCAACTCACCTTTACCCTTAAGCAAGAATAAGTTGGTTTTCTAAATTTGAGACCCTGTTCTGTTCTGTAATTCAGTTCCTGTGTAGCCAAGTTTACATTCCGTGTATTACTGATATCTTATGATGTTTCTTTTTCTGTGTGACTTATTTCAGTTAAAATCATCATACCTGAATCCACTCATTGTGCTGCTAAGGGCCTGATGACACAGATTTCATTGCTGAGTGATATTGCTTTGTAAGTAAATACCACAACTTCTTTATCCATTTTTCACTTTCTGTGATGTGAACTTGTACTTTAAACGAGGTTCTTGTAAACAGAGGCGTCCCAAACTTTGGGGTGGCTGTGTCTTTTTGATTTTAATTTCCCTAAGCTATAGGACCATAAGTGGCAGTGCCCTAGGCTCTGTTGCTTTGTTTTTTAGATGTTTCAGGAAACACCATACACTTCTCCCGAGTGTCTGTTGGCAATTTACATCCCGCCCATCAGCATAACAAGGCTCCCAGTTCTCCATGGCCTGTCCTGCCTTTCTGGATTTTACACTTTTTTCAGATGGCCCTTTTGACCGGGGGGAAGTGAGACTTCATTGTAGTGCAGATTTCCTTTGCAAGCTTGCTTGGTTGGCCAAAAAGGGCGTATGCATTTTTTCCTGAATATATTCAGGAAAAAACGCATACGCCCTTTTTGGCCAAGTGCATCATTGTGGACGTTCTGCCTCTTTTCCTATGCTTTCAATGCAATTCCAGTCTACCTCCTGAAATCGGTTTCCTGCAATTCTGCCCCGCTTTCAAGTCCTCTTGGCAGCCTTACTTCAGTCTATTTTTGGACGATAGCTGTCATTTATAACTCTGCAGGTTTGTGAATTACAGTGCCCCTGAGCTCCTTTCTTCAACTCGCTTTCTTGTGACCTGGCCGCAACACCGCAGGATGGCTTCAGGCCCTAATCTGGTTCCGGCCCGGCATGCTGAGCCTTTGGTTAATTCCTCTTCCTGGTGGGAAATGAGAGTTAAATTTGCCCGTCCAGACACCTCCAGCTAGCCTCTCATTGGTTCTCGCTATTCCTGTTCATCTTCCGCAGAAATTGCAAACTGGGCCAAACAGGAGGTTAAAGGCGCTGACTCTCCAAGTGGGGAGAGTGTTAGTAAAGCGTCTGGAATGTTGCACCCGAGTACCAGGGGAGGAAAACTGAGACATATTTGAACACGTCTCCCGATCACATGGTTGATCATACTTGGGTTCCACATGCATGTTTTAGCTGAAGGAAGAATACCTTAAACCTGGAGAGTTAAGACCCGTGGAATGGGTACCATGCAATATGACTTCAAAGGGTCTTCATTTGCTCACCGAACCTCTCCAATCCTATCACTGCTGCGTTTATGCCCCTGTACACATGCTTGATTCTCTTTCGGAGACATAGCAATCCATAGGTTTTAAGATACTTACTAGTCAGGTACATTCTTAGGCGTTTAATATGCGGTGTTGAGTCCATTTTGTTGAGCAAGGAGTAGCTCTTGTCTATTCCATATTTGACTTAAGGAACTTTATCTGTGCTCATTTCAATCTCTGGTTTTATGCAGCACCCCAACTCACCTTTACCCTTAAGCAAGCATAAGTTGGTTTTCTAAATTTGAGACCCTGTTCTGTTCTGTAATTCAGTTCCTGTGTAGCCAAGTTTACATTCCGTGTATTACTGATATCTTATGATGTTTCTTTTTCTGTGTGACTTACTTCAGTTAGAATCATCATACCTGAATCCACTCATTGTGCTGCTAAGGGCCTGATGACACAGATTTCATTGCTGAGTGATATTGCTTTGTAAGTAAATACCACAACTTCTTTATCCATTTTTCACTTTCTGCGATGTTGAACTTGTACTGTAAACGAGGTTCTTGTAAACAGAGGCGTCCCAAACTTTGGGGTGGCTGTGTCTTTTTGATTTTAATTTCCCTAAGCTATAGGACAATAAGTGGCAGTGCCCTAGGCTCTGTTGCTTTGTTTTTTAGATGTTTCAGGAAACACCATACACTTCTCCCAAGTGTCTGTTGGCAATTTACATCCCGCCCATCAGCATAACAAGGCTCCCAGTTCTCCATGGCCTGTCCTGCCTTTCTGGATTTTACACTTTTTTCAGATGGCCCTTTTGACCGGGGGGAAGTGAGACTTCATTGTAGTGCAGATTTCCTTTGCAAGCTTGCTTGGTTGGCCAAAAAAGACGTATGCGTTTTTTCCTGAATATATTCAGGAAAAAACGCATACGTCCTTTTTGGCCAAGTGCATCATTGTGGACGTTCTGCCTCTTTTCCTATGCTTGCAATGCAATTCCAGTCTACCTCCTGAAATCGGTTTCCTGCAATTCTGCCCCGCTTTCAAGTCCTCTTGGCAGCCTTACTTCAGTATATTTTTGGACGATAGCTGTCATTTATAACTCTGCAGGTTTGTGAATTACAGTGCCCCTGAGCTCCTTTCTTCAACTCGCTTTCTTGTGACCTGGCCGCAACACCGCAGGATGGCTTCAGGCCCTAATCTGGTTCCGGCCCGGCACGCTGAGCCTTTGGTTAGTTCCTCTTCCTGGTGGGAAATGAGAGTTAAATTTGCCCGTCCAGACACCTCCAGCTAGCCTCTCATTGGTTCTCACTATTCCTGTTCATCTTCCGCAGAAATTGCAAACTGGGCCAAACAGGAGGTTAAAGGGACTGACTCTCCAAGTGGGGAGAGTGTTAGTAAAGCGTCTGGAATGTTGCACCCGAGTACCAGGGGAGGAAAACTGAGACATATTTGAACACGTCTCCCGATCACATGGTTGATCATACTCTAGGTTCCATATGCATGTTTTAGCTGAAGGAAGAATACCTTAAACCTGGGTAGTTGAAACCCGTGGAATGGGTACCATGCAATATGACTTCAAAGGGTCTTCATTTGCTCACCGAACCTCTCCAATCCTATCACTGCTGCGTTTATGCCCCTGTACACATGCTTGATTCTCTTTCGGAGACATAGCAATCCATAGGTTTTAAGATACTTACTAGTCAGGTACATTCTTAGGCGTTTAATATGGGGTGTTGAGTCCATTTCGTTGAGCAAGGAGTAGCTCTTGTCTATTCCATATTTGGCTTAAGGAACTTTATCTGTGCTCATTTCAATCTCTGGTTTTATGCAGCACCCCAACTCACCTTTACCCTTAAGCAAGAATAAGTTGGTTTTCTAAATTTGAGACCCTGTTCTGTTCTGTAATTCAGTTCCTGTGTAGCCAAGTTTACATTCCGTGTATTACTGATATCTTATGATGTTTCTTTTTCTGTGTGACTTATTTCAGTTAAAATCATCATACCTGAATCCACTCATTGTGCTGCTAAGGGCCTGATGACACAGATTTCATTGCTGAGTGATATTGCTTTGTAAGTAAATACCACAACTTCTTTATCCATTTTTCACTTTCTGTGATGTGAACTTGTACTTTAAACGAGGTTCTTGTAAACAGAGGCGTCCCAAACTTTGGGGTGGCTGTGTCTTTTTGATTTTAATTTCCCTAAGCTATAGGACCATAAGTGGCAGTGCCCTAGGCTCTGTTGCTTTGTTTTTTAGATGTTTCAGGAAACACCATACACTTCTCCCGAGTGTCTGTTGGCAATTTACATCCCGCCCATCAGCATAACAAGGCTCCCAGTTCTCCATGGCCTGTCCTGCCTTTCTGGATTTTACACTTTTTTCAGATGGCCCTTTTGACCGGGGGGAAGTGAGACTTCATTGTAGTGCAGATTTCCTTTGCAAGCTTGCTTGGTTGGCCAAAAAGGGCGTATGCGTTTTTTCCTGAATATATTCAGGAAAAAACGCATACGCCCTTTTTGGCCAAGTGCATCATTGTGGACGTTCTGCCTCTTTTCCTATGCTTTCAATGCAATTCCAGTCTACCTCCTCAAATCGGTTTCCTGCAATTCTGCCCCGCTTTCAAGTCCTCTTGGCAGCCTTACTTCAGTCTATTTTTGGACGATAGCTGTCATTTATAACTCTGCAGGTTTGTGAATTACAGTGCCCCTGAGCTCCTTTCTTCAACTCGCTTTCTTGTGACCTGGCCGCAACACCGCAGGATGGCTTCAGGCCCTAATCTGGTTCCGGCACGGCACGCTGAGCCTTTGGTTAATTCCTCTTCCTGGTGGGAAATGAGAGTTAAATTTGCCCGTCCAGACACCTCCAGCTAGCCTCTCATTGGTTCTCACTATTCCTGTTCATCTTCCGCAGAAATTGCAAACTGGGCCAAACAGGAGGTTAAAGGGACTGACTCTCCAAGTGGGGAGAGTGTTAGTAAAGCGTCTGGAATGTTGCACCCGAGTACCAGGGGAGGAAAACTGAGACATATTTGAACACGTCTCCCGATCACATGGTTGATCATACTTGGGTTCCACATGCATGTCTTAGCTGAAGGAAGAATACCTTAAACCTGGAGAGTTGAGACCCGTGTAATGGGTACCATGCAATATGACTTCAAAGGGTCTTCATTTGCTCACCGAACCTCTCCAATCCTATCACTGCTGCGTTTATGCCCCTGTACACATGCTTGATTCTCTTTCGGAGACATAGCAATCCATAGGTTTTAAGATACTTACTAGTCAGGTACATTCTTAGGCGTTTAATATGCGGTGTTGAGTCCATTTCGTTGAGCAAGGAGTAGCTCTTGTCTATTCCATATTTGGCTTAAGGAACTTTATCTGTGCTCATTTCAATCTCTGGTTTTATGCAGCACCCCAACTCACCTTTACCCTTAAGCAAGCATAAGTTGGTTTTCTAAATTTGAGACCCTGTTCTGTTCTGTAATTCAGTTCCTGTGTAGCCAAGTTTACATTCCGTGTATTACTGATATCTTATGATGTTTCTTTTTCTGTGTGACTTATTTCAGTTAGAATCATCATACCTGAATCCACTCATTGTGCTGCTAAGGGCCTGATGACACAGATTTCATTGCTGAGTGATATTGCTTTGTAAGTAAATACCACAACTTCTTTATCCATTTTTCACTTTCTGCGATGTTGAACTTGTACTGTAAACGAGGTTCTTGTAAACAGAGCCGTTCCAAACTTTGGGGTGGCTGTGTCTTTTTGATTTTAATTTCCCTAAGCTATAGGACCATAAGTGGAAGTGCCCTAGGCTCTGTTGCTTTGTTTTTTAGATGTTTCAGGAAACACCATACACTTCTCCCGAGTGGTTGTTGGCAATTTACATCCCGCCCATCAGCATAACAAGGCTCCCAGTTCTCCATGGCCTGTCCTGCCTTTCTGGATTTTACACTTTTTTGAGATGGCCCTTTTGACCGGGGGGAAGTGAGACTTCATTGTAGTGCAGATTTCCTTTGCAAGCTTGCTTGGTTGGCCAAAAAGGGCGTATGCGTTTTTTCCTGAATATATTCAGGAAAAAACGCATACGCCCTTTTTGGCCAAGTGCATCATTGTGGACGTTCTGCCTCTTTTCCTATGCTTTCAATGCAATTGCAGTCTACCTCCTGAAATCGGTTTCCTGCAATTCTGCCCCGCTTTCAAGTCCTCTTGGCAGCCTTACTTCAGTCTATTTTTGGACGATAGCTGTCATTTATAACTCTGCAGGTTTGTGAATTACAGTGCCCCTGAGCTCCTTTCTTCAACTCGCTTTCTTTTGAGCTGGCCGCAACACCGCAGGATGGCTTCAGGCCCTAATCTGGTTCCGGTACGGCACGCTGAGCCTTTGGTTATTTCCTCTTCCTGGTGGGAAATGAGAGTTAAATTTGCCCGTCTAGACACCTTCAGCTATCCTCTCATTGGTTCTCGCTATTCCTGTTCATCTTCCGCAGAAATTGCAAACTGGGCCAAACAGGAGGTTAAAGGCGCTGACTCTCCAAGTGGGGAGAGTGTTAGTAAAGCGTCTGGAATGTTGCACCCGAGTACCAGGGGAGGAAAACTGAGACATATTTGAACACGTCTCCCATTCACATGGTTGATCATACTTGGGTTCCACATGCATGTCTTAGCTGAAGGAAGAATACCTTAAACCTGGAGAGTTGAGACCCGTGTAACGGGTACCATGCAATATGACTTCAAAGGGTCTTCATTTGCTCACCGAACCTCTCCAATCCTATCACTGCTGCGTTTATGCCCCTGTACACATGCTTGATTCTCTTTCGGATACATAGCAATCCATAGGTTTCAAGATACTTACTAGTCAGGTACATTCTTAGGCGTTTAATATGGGGTGTTGAGTCCATTTCGTTGAGCAAGGAGTAGCTCTTGTCTATTCCATATTTGGCTTAAGGAACTTTATCTGTGCTCATTTCAATCTCTGGTTTTATGCAGCACCCCAACTCACCTTTACCCTTAAGCAAGAATAAGTTGTTTTTCTAAATTTGAGACCCTGTTCTGTTCTGTAATTCAGTTCCTGTGTAGCCAAGTTTACATTCCGTGTATTACTGATATCTTATGATGTTTCTTTTTCTGTGTGACTTATTTCAGTTAGAATCATCGTACCTGAATCTACTCATTATGCTGCTACGGGCCTGATGACATAGATTTCATTGCTGAGTGATACTGCATTGTACGTAAGTACCACAAGTTCTTTATCCATTTTTCACTTTCCGCGATGTTGAACTTGTACTGTAAACGAGGTTCTTGTAAACAGAGCCGTTCCAAACTTTGGGGTGGCTGTGTCTTTTCGATTTTAATTTCCCTAAGCTATAGGACCATAAGTGGAAGTGCCCTAGGCTCTGTTGCTTTGTTTTTTAGATGTTTCAGGAAACACCATACACTTCTCCCGAGTGTCTGTTGGCAATTTACATCCCGCCCATCAGCATAACAAGGCTCCCAGTTCTCAATGGCCTGTTGCCTTTCTGGATTTTACACTTTTTTCAGATGGCCCTTTTGACCGGGGGGAAGTGAGACTTCATTGTAGTGCAGATTTCCTTTGCAAGCTTGCTTGGTTGGCCAAAAAGGGCGTATGCGTTTTTTCCTGAATATATTCAGGAAAAAACGCATACGCCCTTTTTGGCCAAGTGCATCATTGTGGACGTTCTGCCTCTTTTCCTATGCTTTCAATGCAATTCCAGTCTACCTCCTCAAATCGGTTTCCTGCAATTCTGCCCCGCTTTCAAGTCCTCTTGGCAGCCTTACTTCAGTCTATTTTTGGACGATAGCTGTCATTTATAACTCTGCAGGTTTGTGAATTACAGTGCCCCTGAGCTCCTTTCTTCAACTCGCTTTCTTGTGACCTGGCCGCAACACCGCAGGATGGCTTCAGGCCCTAATCTGGTTCCGGCACGGCACGCTGAGCCTTTGGTTAATTCCTCTTCCTGGTGGGAAATGAGAGTTAAATTTGCCCGTCCAGACACCTCCAGCTAGCCTCTCATTGGTTCTCACTATTCCTGTTCATCTTCCGCAGAAATTGCAAACTGGGCCAAACAGGAGGTTAAAGGGACTGACTCTCCAAGTGGGGAGAGTGTTAGTAAAGCGTCTGGAATGTTGCACCCGAGTACCAGGGGAGGAAAACTGAGACATATTTGAACACGTCTCCCGATCACATGGTTGATCATACTTGGGTTCCACATGCATGTCTTAGCTGAAGGAAGAATACCTTAAACCTGGAGAGTTGAGACCCGTGTAATGGGTACCATGCAATATGACTTCAAAGGGTCTTCATTTGCTCACCGAACCTCTCCAATCCTATCACTGCTGCGTTTATGCCCCTGTACACATGCTTGATTCTCTTTCGGAGACATAGCAATCCATAGGTTTTAAGATACTTACTAGTCAGGTACATTCTTAGGCGTTTAATATGCGGTGTTGAGTCCATTTCGTTGAGCAAGGAGTAGCTCTTGTCTATTCCATATTTGGCTTAAGGAACTTTATCTGTGCTCATTTCAATCTCTGGTTTTATGCAGCACCCCAACTCACCTTTACCCTTAAGCAAGCATAAGTTGGTTTTCTAAATTTGAGACCCTGTTCTGTTCTGTAATTCAGTTCCTGTGTAGCCAAGTTTACATTCCGTGTATTACTGATATCTTATGATGTTTCTTTTTCTGTGTGACTTATTTCAGTTAGAATCATCATACCTGAATCCACTCATTGTGCTGCTAAGGGCCTGATGACACAGATTTCATTGCTGAGTGATATTGCTTTGTAAGTAAATACCACAACTTCTTTATCCATTTTTCACTTTCTGCGATGTTGAACTTGTACTGTAAACGAGGTTCTTGTAAACAGAGCCGTTCCAAACTTTGGGGTGGCTGTGTCTTTTTGATTTTAATTTCCCTAAGCTATAGGACCATAAGTGGAAGTGCCCTAGGCTCTGTTGCTTTGTTTTTTAGATGTTTCAGGAAACACCATACACTTCTCCCGAGTGGTTGTTGGCAATTTACATCCCGCCCATCAGCATAACAAGGCTCCCAGTTCTCCATGGCCTGTCCTGCCTTTCTGGATTTTACACTTTTTTGAGATGGCCCTTTTGACCGGGGGGAAGTGAGACTTCATTGTAGTGCAGATTTCCTTTGCAAGCTTGCTTGGTTGGCCAAAAAGGGCGTATGCGTTTTTTCCTGAATATATTCAGGAAAAAACGCATACGCCCTTTTTGGCCAAGTGCATCATTGTGGACGTTCTGCCTCTTTTCCTATGCTTTCAATGCAATTGCAGTCTACCTCCTGAAATCGGTTTCCTGCAATTCTGCCCCGCTTTCAAGTCCTCTTGGCAGCCTTACTTCAGTCTATTTTTGGACGATAGCTGTCATTTATAACTCTGCAGGTTTGTGAATTACAGTGCCCCTGAGCTCCTTTCTTCAACTCGCTTTCTTTTGAGCTGGCCGCAACACCGCAGGATGGCTTCAGGCCCTAATCTGGTTCCGGTACGGCACGCTGAGCCTTTGGTTATTTCCTCTTCCTGGTGGGAAATGAGAGTTAAATTTGCCCGTCTAGACACCTTCAGCTATCCTCTCATTGGTTCTCGCTATTCCTGTTCATCTTCCGCAGAAATTGCAAACTGGGCCAAACAGGAGGTTAAAGGCGCTGACTCTCCAAGTGGGGAGAGTGTTAGTAAAGCGTCTGGAATGTTGCACCCGAGTACCAGGGGAGGAAAACTGAGACATATTTGAACACGTCTCCCATTCACATGGTTGATCATACTTGGGTTCCACATGCATGTCTTAGCTGAAGGAAGAATACCTTAAACCTGGAGAGTTGAGACCCGTGTAACGGGTACCATGCAATATGACTTCAAAGGGTCTTCATTTGCTCACCGAACCTCTCCAATCCTATCACTGCTGCGTTTATGCCCCTGTACACATGCTTGATTCTCTTTCGGATACATAGCAATCCATAGGTTTCAAGATACTTACTAGTCAGGTACATTCTTAGGCGTTTAATATGGGGTGTTGAGTCCATTTCGTTGAGCAAGGAGTAGCTCTTGTCTATTCCATATTTGGCTTAAGGAACTTTATCTGTGCTCATTTCAATCTCTGGTTTTATGCAGCACCCCAACTCACCTTTACCCTTAAGCAAGAATAAGTTGTTTTTCTAAATTTGAGACCCTGTTCTGTTCTGTAATTCAGTTCCTGTGTAGCCAAGTTTACATTCCGTGTATTACTGATATCTTATGATGTTTCTTTTTCTGTGTGACTTATTTCAGTTAGAATCATCGTACCTGAATCTACTCATTATGCTGCTACGGGCCTGATGACATAGATTTCATTGCTGAGTGATACTGCATTGTACGTAAGTACCACAAGTTCTTTATCCATTTTTCACTTTCCGCGATGTTGAACTTGTACTGTAAACGAGGTTCTTGTAAACAGAGCCGTTCCAAACTTTGGGGTGGCTGTGTCTTTTCGATTTTAATTTCCCTAAGCTATAGGACCATAAGTGGAAGTGCCCTAGGCTCTGTTGCTTTGTTTTTTAGATGTTTCAGGAAACACCATACACTTCTCCCGAGTGTCTGTTGGCAATTTACATCCCGCCCATCAGCATAACAAGGCTCCCAGTTCTCAATGGCCTGTTGCCTTTCTGGATTTTACACTTTTTTCAGATGGCCCTTTTGACCGGGGGGAAGTGAGACTTCATTGTAGTGCAGATTTCCTTTGCAAGCTTGCTTGGTTGGCCAAAAAGGGCGTATGCGTTTTTTCCTGAATATATTCAGGAAAAAACGCATACGCCCTTTTTGGCCAAGTGCATCATTGTGGACGTTCTGCCTCTTTTCCTATGCTTTCAATGCAATTCCAGTCTACCTCCTGAAATCGGTTTCCTGCAATTCTGCCCCGCTTTCAAGTCCTCTTGGCAGCCTTACTTCAGTCTATTTTTGGACGATAGCTGTCATTTATAACTCTGCAGGTTTGTGAATTACAGTGCCCCTGAGCTCCTTTCTTCAACTCGCTTTCTTGTGACCTGGCCGCAACACCGCAGGATGGCTTCAGGCCCTAATCTGGTTCCGGCCCGGCATGCTGAGCCTTTGGTTAATTCCTCTTCCTGGTGGGAAATGAGAGTTAAATTTGCCCGTCCAGACACCTCCAGCTAGCCTCTCATTGGTTCTCGCTATTCCTGTTCATCTTCCGCAGAAATTGCAAACTGGGCCAAACAGGAGGTTAAAGGCGCTGACTCTCCAAGTGGGGAGAGTGTTAGTAAAGCGTCTGGAATGTTGCACCCGAGTACCAGGGGAGGAAAACTGAGACATATTTGAACACGTCTCCCGATCACATGGTTGATCATACTTGGGTTCCACATGCATGTTTTAGCTGAAGGAAGAATACCTTAAACCTGGAGAGTTAAGACCCGTGTAATGGGTACCATGCAATATGACTTCAAAGGGTCTTCATTTGCTCACCGAACCTCTCCAATCCTATCACTGCTGCGTTTATGCCCCTGTACACATGCTTGATTCTCTTTCGGAGACATAGCAATCCATAGGTTTTAAGATACTTACTAGTCAGGTACATTCTTAGGCGTTTAATATGCGGTGTTGAGTCCATTTCGTTGAGCAAGGAGTAGCTCTTGTCTATTCCATATTTGACTTAAGGAACTTTATCTGTGCTCATTTCAATCTCTGGTTTTATGCAGCACCCCAACTCACCTTTACCCTTAAGCAAGCATAAGTTGGTTTTCTAAATTTGAGACCCTGTTCTGTTCTGTAATTCAGTTCCTGTGTAGCCAAGTTTACATTCCGTGTATTACTGATATCTTATGATGTTTCTTTTTCTGTGTGACTTACTTCAGTTAGAATCATCATACCTGAATCCACTCATTGTGCTGCTAAGGGCCTGATGACACAGATTTCATTGCTGAGTGATATTGCTTTGTAAGTAAATACCACAACTTCTTTATCCATTTTTCACTTTCTGCGATGTTGAACTTGTACTGTAAACGAGGTTCTTGTAAACAGAGGCGTCCCAAACTTTGGGGTGGCTGTGTCTTTTTGATTTTAATTTCCCTAAGCTATAGGACAATAAGTGGCAGTGCCCTAGGCTCTGTTGCTTTGTTTTTTAGATGTTTCAGGAAACACCATACACTTCTCCCAAGTGTCTGTTGGCAATTTACATCCCGCCCATCAGCATAACAAGGCTCCCAGTTCTCCATGGCCTGTCCTGCCTTTCTGGATTTTACACTTTTTTCAGATGGCCCTTTTGACCGGGGGGAAGTGAGACTTCATTGTAGTGCAGATTTCCTTTGCAAGCTTGCTTGGTTGGCCAAAAAAGACGTATGCGTTTTTTCCTGAATATATTCAGGAAAAAACGCATACGTCCTTTTTGGCCAAGTGCATCATTGTGGACGTTCTGCCTCTTTTCCTATGCTTGCAATGCAATTCCAGTCTACCTCCTGAAATCGGTTTCCTGCAATTCTGCCCCGCTTTCAAGTCCTCTTGGCAGCCTTACTTCAGTATATTTTTGGACGATAGCTGTCATTTATAACTCTGCAGGTTTGTGAATTACAGTGCCCCTGAGCTCCTTTCTTCAACTCGCTTTCTTGTGACCTGGTCGCAACACCGCAGGATGGCTTCAGGCCCTAATCTGGTTCCGGCCCGGCACGCTGAGCCTTTGGTTAGTTCCTCTTCCTGGTGGGAAATGAGAGTTAAATTTGCCCGTCCAGACACCTCCAGCTAGCCTCTCATTGGTTCTCACTATTCCTGTTCATCTTCCGCAGAAATTGCAAACTGGGCCAAACAGGAGGTTAAAGGGACTGACTCTCCAAGTGGGGAGAGTGTTAGTAGAGCGTCTGGAATGTTGCACCCGAGTACCAGGGGAGGAAAACTGAGACATATTTGAACACGTCTCCCGATCACATGGTTGATCATACTCTAGGTTCCATATGCATGTTTTAGCTGAAGGAAGAATACCTTAAACTTGGGTAGTTGAAACCCGTGGAATGGGTACCATGCAATATGACTTCAAAGGGTCTTCATTTGCTCACCGAACCTCTCCAATCCTATCACTGCTGCGTTTATGCCCCTGTACACATGCTTGATTCTCTTTCGGAGACATAGCAATCCATAGGTTTTAAGATACTTACTAGTCAGGTACATTCTTAGGCGTTTAATATGGGGTGTTGAGTCCATTTCGTTGAGCAAGGAGTAGCTCTTGTCTATTCCATATTTGGCTTAAGGAACTTTATCTGTGCTCATTTCAATCTCTGGTTTTATGCAGCACCCCAACTCACCTTTACCCTTAAGCAAGAATAAGTTGGTTTTCTAAATTTGAGACCCTGTTCTGTTCTGTAATTCAGTTCCTGTGTAGCCAAGTTTACATTCCGTGTATTACTGATATCTTATGATGTTTCTTTTTCTGTGTGACTTATTTCAGTTAAAATCATCATACCTGAATCCACTCATTGTGCTGCTAAGGGCCTGATGACACAGATTTCATTGCTGAGTGATATTGCTTTGTAAGTAAATACCACAACTTCTTTATCCATTTTTCACTTTCTGTGATCTTGAACTTGTATGGTAAATGAGGTTCTTGTAAACAGAGGCGTCCCAAACTTTGGGGTGGCTGTGTCTTTTTGATTTTAATTTCCCTAAGCTATAGGACCATAAGTGGCAGTGCCCTAGGCTCTGTTGCTTTGTTTTTTAGATGTTTCAGGAAACACCATACACTTCTCCCGAGTGTCTGTTGGCAATTTACATCCCGCCCATCAGCATAACAAGGCTCCCAGTTCTCCATGGCCTGTCCTGCCTTTCTGGATTTTACACTTTTTTCAGATGGCCCTTTTGACCGGGGGGAAGTGAGACTTCATTGTAGTGCAGATTTCCTTTGCAAGCTTGCTTGGTTGGCCAAAAAGGGCGTATGCGTTTTTTCCTGAATATATTCAGGAAAAAACGCATACGCCCTTTTTGGCCAAGTGCATCATTGTGGACGTTCTGCCTCTTTTCCTATGCTTTCAATGCAATTCCAGTCTACCTCCTGAAATCGGTTTCCTGCAATTCTGCCCCGCTTTCAAGTCCTCTTGGCAGCCTTACTTCAGTCTATTTTTGGACGATAGCTGTCATTTATAACTCTGCAGGTTTGTGAATTACAGTGCCCCTGAGCTCCTTTCTTCAACTCGCTTTCTTGTGACCTGGCCGCAACACTGCAGGATGGCTTCAGGCCCTAATCTGGTTCTGGCACGGCACGCTGAGCCTTTGGTTAATTCCTCTTCCTGGTGGGAAATGAGAGTTAAATTTGCCCGTCCAGACACCTCCAGCTAGCCTCTCATTGGTTCTCGCTATTCCTGTTCATCTTCCGCAGAAATTGCAAACTGGGCCAAACAGGAGGTTAAAGGGACTGACTCTCCAAGTGGGGAGAGTGTTAGTAGAGCGTCTGGAATGTTGCACCCGAGTACCAGGGGAGGAAAACTGAGACATATTTGAACACGTCTCCCGATCACATGGTTGATCATACTTGGGTTCCACATGCATGTCTTAGCTGAAGGAAGAATACCTTAAACCTGGAGAGTTGAGACCCGTGGAATGGGTACCATGCAATATGACTTCAAAGGGTCTTCATTTGCTCACCGAACCTCTCCAATCCTATCACTGCTGCGTTTATGCCCCTGTACACATGCTTGATTCTCTTTCGGAGACATAGCAATCCATAGGTTTTAAGATACTTACTAGTCAGGTACATTCTTAGGCGTTTAATATGCGGTGTTGAGTCCATTTCGTTGAGCAAGGAGTAGCTCTTGTCTATTCCATATTTGGCTTAAGGAACTTTATCTGTGCTCATTTCAATCTCTGGTTTTATGCAGCACCCCAACTCACCTTTACCCTTAAGCAAGCATAAGTTGGTTTTCTAAATTTGAGACCCTGTTCTGTTCTGTAATTCAGTTCCTGTGTAGCCAAGTTTACATTCCGTGTATTAGTGATATCTTATGATGTTTCTTTTTCTGTGTGACTTACTTCAGTTAGAATCATCATACCTGAATCCACTCATTGTGCTGCTAAGGGCCTGATGACACAGATTTCATTGCTGAGTGATATTGCTTTGTAAGTAAATACCACAACTTCTTTATCCATTTTTCACTTTCTGCAATGTTGAACTTGTACTGTAAACGAGGTTCTTGTAAACAGAGCCGTTCCAAACTTTGGGGTGGCTGTGTCTTTTTGATTTTAATTTCCCTAAGCTATAGGACCATAAGTGGAAGTGCCCTAGGTTCTGTTGCTTTGTTTTTTAGATGTTTCAGGAAACACCATACACTTCTCCCGAGTGGTTGTTGGCAATTTACATCCCGCCCATCAGCATAACAAGGCTCCCAGTTCTCCATGGCCTGTCCTGCCTTTCTGGATTTTACACTTTTTTCAGATGGCCCTTTTGACCGGGGGGAATTGAGACTTCATTGTAGTGCAGATTTCCTTTGCAAGCTTGCTAGGTTGGCCAAAAAGGGCGTATGCGTTTTTTCCTGAATATATTCAGGAAAAAACGCATACGCCCTTTTTGGCCAAGTGCATCATTGTGGACGTTCTGCCTCTTTTCCTATGCTTTCAATGCAATTGCAGTCTACCTCCTGAAATCGGTTTCCTGCAATTCTGCCCCGCTTTCAAGTCCTCTTGGCAGCCTTACTTCAGTCTATTTTTGGACGATAGCTGTCATTTATAACTCTGCAGGTTTGTGAATTACAGTGCCCCTGAGCTCCTTTCTTCAACTCGCTTTCTTTTGAGCTGGCCGCAACACCGCAGGATGGCTTCAGGCCCTAATCTGGTTCCGGTACGGCACGCTGAGCCTTTGGTTATTTCCTCTTCCTGGTGGGAAATGAGAGTTAAATTTGCCCGTCTAGACACCTTCAGCTAGCCTCTCATTGGTTCTCGCTATTCCTGTTCATCTTCCGCAGAAATTGCAAACTGGGCCAAACAGGAGGTTAAAGGCGCTGACTCTCCAAGTGGGGAGAGTGTTAGTAAAGCGTCTGGAATGTTGCACCCGAGTACCAGGGGAGGAAAACTGAGACATATTTGAACACGTCTCCCATTCACATGGTTGATCATACTTGGGTTCCACATGCATGTCTTAGCTGAAGGAAGAATACCTTAAACCTGGAGAGTTGAGACCCGTGTAATGGGTACCATGCAATATGACTTCAAAGGGTCTTCATTTGCTCACCGAACCTCTCCAATCCTATCACTGCTGCGTTTATGCCCCTGTACACATGCTTGATTCTCTTTCGGATACATAGCAATCCATAGGTTTCAAGATACTTACTAGTCAGGTACATTCTTAGGCGTTTAATATGGGGTGTTGAGTCCATTTCGTTGAGCAAGGAGTAGCTCTTGTCTATTCCATATTTGGCTTAAGGAACTTTATCTGTGCTCATTTCAATCTCTGGTTTTATGCAGCACCCCAACTCACCTTTACCCTTAAGCAAGAATAAGTTGTTTTTCTAAATTTGAGACCCTGTTCTGTTCTGTAATTCAGTTCCTGTGTAGCCAAGTTTACATTCCGTGTATTACTGATATCTTATGATGTTTCTTTTTCTGTGTGACTTATTTCAGTTAGAATCATCGTACCTGAATCTACTCATTATGCTGCTACGGGCCTGATGACATAGATTTCATTGCTGAGTGATACTGCATTGTACGTAAGTACCACAAGTTCTTTATCCATTTTTCACTTTCCGCGATGTTGAACTTGTACTGTAAACGAGGTTCTTGTAAACAGAGCCGTTCCAAACTTTGGGGTGGCTGTGTCTTTTCGATTTTAATTTCCCTAAGCTATAGGACCATAAGTGGAAGTGCCCTAGGCTCTGTTGCTTTGTTTTTTAGATGTTTCAGGAAATACCATACACTTCTCCCGAGTGTCTGTTGGCAATTTACATCCCGCCCATCAGCATAACAAGGCTCCCAGTTCTCAATGGCCTGTTGCCTTTCTGGATTTTACACTTTTTTCAGATGGCCCTTTTGACCGGGGGGAAGTGAGACTTCATTGTAGTGCAGATTTCCTTTGCAAGCTTGCTTGGTTGGCCAAAAAGGGCGTATGCGTTTTTTCCTGAATATATTCAGGAAAAAACGCATACGCCCTTTTTGGCCAAGTGCATCATTGTGGACGTTCTGCCTCTTTTCCTATGCTTTCAATGCAATTCCAGTCTACCTCCTGAAATCGGTTTCCTGCAATTCTGCCCCGCTTTCAAGTCCTCTTGGCAGCCTTACTTCAGTCTATTTTTGGACGATAGCTGTCATTTATAACTCTGCAGGTTTGTGAATTACAGTGCCCCTGAGCTCCTTTCTTCAACTCGCTTTCTTGTGACCTGGCCGCAACACCGCAGGATGGCTTCAGGCCCTAATCTGGTTCTGGCCCGGCATGCTGAGCCTTTGGTTAATTCCTCTTCCTCGTGGGAAATGAGAGTTAAATATGCCCGTTCAGACACCTCCAGCTAGTCTCTCATTGGTTCTCGCTATTCCTGTTCATCTTCCACAGAAATTGCAAACTGGGCCAAACAGGAGGTTAAAGGGACTGACTCTCCAAGTGGGGAGAGTGTTAGTAAAGCGTCTGGAATGTTGCACCCGAGTACCAGGGGAGGAAAACTGAGACATATTTGAACACGTCTCCCGTTCACATGATTGATCATACTCTGGGTTCCACATGCATGTTTTAGCTGAAGGAAGAATACCTTAAACCTGGAGAGTTGAGACCCGTGGAATGGGTACCATGCAATATGACTTCAAAGGGTCTTCATTTGCTCACCGAACCTCTCCAATCCTATCACTGCTGCGTTTATGCCCCTGGACACACGCTTGATTCTCTTTTGGAGACATAGCAATCCATAGGTTTCAAGATACTTACTAGTCAGGTACATTCTTAGGCGTTTAATATGGGGTGTTGAGTCCATTTCGTTGAGCAAGGAGTAGCTCTTGTCTATTCCATATTTGGCTTAAGGAACTTTATCTGTGCTCATTTCAATCTCTGGTTTTTTGCAGCACCCCAACTCACCTTTCCCCTTAAGCAAGAATAAGTTGTTTTTCTAAATTTGACACCCTGTTCTGTTCTGTAATTCAGTTTCTGTGTAGCCAAGTTTACATTCCGTGTATTACTGATATCTTATGATGTTTCTTTTTCTGTGTGACTTATTTCAGTTAGAATCATCGTACCTGAATCTACTCATTATGCTGCTACGGGCCTGATGACATAGATTTCATTGCTGAGTGATACTGCATTGTACGTAAGTACCACAAATCCTTTATCCATTTTTCACTTTCTGCGATGTTGAACTTGTACTGTAAACGAGGTTCTTGTAAACAGAGCCGTTCCAAACTTTGGGGTGGCTGTGTCTTTTTTATTTTAATTTCCCTAAGCTATAGGACCATAAGTGGAAGTGCCCTAGGTTCTGTTGCTTTGTTTTTTAGATGTTTCAGGAAACACCATACACTTCTCCCGAGTGTCTGTTGGCAATTTACATCCCGCCCATCAGCATAACAAGGCTCCCAGTTCTCAATGGCCTGTTGCCTTTCTGGATTTTACACTTTTTTCAGATGGCCCTTTTGACCGGGGGGAAGTGAGACTTCATTGTAGTGCAGATTTCCTTTGCAAGCTTGCTTGGTTAGCCAAAAAGGGCGTATGCGTTTTTTCCTGAATATATTCAAGAAAAAACGCATACGCCCTTTTTGGCCAAGTGCATCATTGTGGACGTTCTGCCTCTTTTCCTATGCTTTCAATGCAATTCCAGTCTACCTCCTGAAATCGGTTTCCTGCAATTCTGCCCCGCTTTCAAGTCCTCTTGGCAGCCTTACTTCAGTATATTTTTGCACGATAGCTGTCATTTATAACTCTGCAGGTTTGTGAATTACAGTGCCCCTGAGCTCCTTTCTTCAACTCGCTTTCTTTTGAGCTGGCCGCAACACCGCAGGATGGCTTCAGGCCCTAATCTGGTTCCGGTACGGCACGCTGAGCCTTTGGTTATTTCCTCTTCCTGGTGGGAAATGAGAGTTAAATTTGCCCGTCCACACACCTCCAGCTAGCCTCTCATTGGTTCTCACTATTCCTGTTCATCTTCCGCAGAAATTGCAAACTGGGCCAAACAGGAGGTTAAAGGCGCTGACTCTCCAAGTGGGGAGAGTGTTAGTGAAGCGTCTGGAATGTTGCACCCGAGTACCACGGGAGGAAAACTGAGACATATTTGAACACGTCTCCCGTTCACATGGTTGATCATACTCTGGGTTCCACATGCATGTTTTAGTTGAAGGAAGAATACCTTAAACCTGGAGAGTTAAGACCCGTGTAATGGGTACCATGCAATATGACTTCAAAGGGTCTTCATTTGCTCACCGAACCTCTCCAATCCTATCACTGCTGCGTTTATGCCCCTGTACACATGCTTGATTCTCTTTCGGAGACATAGCAATCCATAGGTTTTAAGATACTTACTAGTCAGGTACATTCTTAGGCGTTTAATATGAGGTGTTGAGTCCATTTCGTTGAGCAAGGTGTAGCTCTTGTCTATTCCATATTTGACTTAAGGAACTTTATCTGTGCTCATTTTAATCTCTGATTTTATGCAGCACCCCAACCCACCTTTACCCTTAAGCAAGCATAAGTTGCTTTTCTAAATTTGAGACCCTGTTCTGTTCTGTAATTCAGTTCCTGTGTAGCCAAGTTTACATTCCGTGTATTACTGATATCTTATGATGTTTCTTTTTCTGTGTGACTTACTTCAGTTAGAATCATCATACCTGAATCCACTCATTGTGCTGCTAAGGGCCTGATGACACATATTTCATTGCTGAGTGATATTGCTTTGTAAGTAAATACCACAACTTCTTTATCCATTTTTCACTTTCTGCGATGTTGAACTTGTACTGTAAACGAGGTTCTTGTAAACAGAGCCGTTCCAAACTTTGGGGTGGCTGTGTCTTTTTGATTTTAATTTCCCTAAGCTATAGGACCATAAGTGGCAGTGCCCTAGGCTCTGTTGCTTTGTTTTTTAGATGTTTCAGGAAACACCATACACTTCTCCCAAGTGTCTGTTGGCAATTTACATCCCGCCCATCAGCATAACAAGGCTCCCAGTTCTCCATGGCCTGTCCTGCCTTTCTGGATTTTACACTTTTTCCAGATGGCCCTTTTGACCGGGGGGAAGTGAGACTTCATTGTAGTGCAGATTTCCTTTGCAAGCTTGCTTGGTTGGCCAAAAAGGGCGTATGCGTTTTTTCCTGAATATATTCAGGAAAAAACGCATACGCCCTTTTTGGCCAAGTGCATCATTGTGGACGTTCTGCCTCTTTTCCTATGCTTTCAATGCAATTCCAGTCTACCTCCTGAAATCGGTTTCCTGCAATTCTGCCCCGCTTTCAAGTCCTCTTGGCAGCCTTACTTCAGTCTATTTTTGGACGATAGCTGTCATTTATAACTCTGCAGGTTTGTGAATTACAGTGCCCCTGAGCTCCTTTCTTCAACTCGCTTTCTTGTGACCTGGCCGCAACACCGCAGGATGGCTTCAGGCCCTAATCTGGTTCCGGCACGGCACGCTGAGCCTTTGGTTATTTCCTCTTCCTGGTGGGAAATGAGAGTTAAATTTGCCCGTCCAGACACCTCCAGCTAGTCTCTCATTGGTTCTCGCTATTCCTGTTCATCTTCCGCAGAAATTGCAAACTGGGCCAAACAGGAGGTTAAAGGGACTGACTCTCCAAGTGGGGAGAGTGTTAGTAAAGCGTCTGGAATGTTGCACCCGAGTACCAGGGGAGGAAAACTGAGACATATTTGAACACGTCTCCCGATCACATGGTTGATCATACTCTAGGTTCCACATGCATGTTTTAGCTGAAGGAAGAATACCTTAAACCTGGGTAGTTGAAACCCGTGGAATGGGTACCATGCAATATGACTTCAAAGGGTCTTCATTTGCTCACCGAACCTCTCCAATCCTATCACTGCTGCGTTTATGCCCCTGTACACATGCTTGATTCTCTTTCGGAGACATAGCAATCCATAGGTTTTAAGATACTTACTAGTCTGGTACATTCTTAGGCGTTTAATATGCGGTGTTGAGTCCATTTCGTTGAGCAAGGAGTAGCTCTTGTCTATTCCATATTTGGCTTAAGGAACTTTATCTGTGCTCATTTCAATCTCTGGTTTTATGCAGCACCCCAACTCACCTTTACCCTTAAGCAAGAATAAGTTGGTTTTCTAAATTTGAGACCCTGTTCTGTTCTGTAATTCAGTTCCTGTGTAGCCAAGTTTACATTCCGTGTATTACTGATATCTTATGATGTTTCTTTTTCTGTGTGACTTACTTCAGTTAGAATCATCATACCTGAATCCACTCATTGTGCTGCTAAGGGCCTGATGACACAGATTTCATTGCTGAGTGATATTGCTTTGTAAGTAAATACCACAACTTCTTTATCCATTTTTCACTTTCTGCGATGTTGAACTTGTACTGTAAACGAGGTTCTTGTAAACAGAGCCGTTCCAAACTTTGGGGTGGCTGTGTCTTTTTGATTTTAATTTCCCTAAGCTATAGGACCATAAGTGGAAGTGCCCTAGGTTCTGTTGCTTTGTTTTTTAGATGTTTCAGGAAACACCATACACTTCTCCCAAGTGGTTGTTGGCAATTTACATCCCGCCCATCAGCATAACAAGGCTCCCAGTTCTCCATGACCTGTCCTGCCTTTCTGGATTTTACACTTTTTTCAGATGGCCCTTTTGACCGGGGGGAAGTGAGACTTCATTGTAGTGCAGATTTCCTTTGCAAGCTTGCTTGGTTGGCCAAAAAGGGCGTATGCGTTTTTTCCTGAATATATTCAGGAAAAAACGCATACGCCCTTTTTGGCCAAGTGCATCATTGTGGACGTTCTGCCTCTTTTCCTATGCTTTCAATGCAATTCCAGTCTACCTCCTGAAATCGGTTTCCTGCAATTCTGCCCCGCTTTCAAGTCCTCTTGGCAGCCTTACTTCAGTCTATTTTTGGACGATAGCTGTCATTTATAACTCTGCAGGTTTGTGAATTACAGTGCCCCTGAGCTCCTTTCTTCAACTCGCTTTCTTGTGACCTGGCCGCAACACCGCAGGATGGCTTCAGGCCCTAATCTGGTTCCGGCCCGGCATGCTGAGCCTTTGGTTAATTCCTCTTCCTGGTGGGAAATGAGAGTTAAATTTGCCTGTCCAGACACCTCCAGCTAGCCTCTCATTGGTTTTCGCTATTCCTGTTCATCTTCCGCAGAAATTGCAAACTGGGCCAAACAGGAGGTTAAAAGGACTGATTCTCCAAGTGGGGAGAGTGTTAGGAAAGCGTCTGGAATGTTGCACCCGAGTACCAGGGGAGGAAAACTGAGACATATTTGAACACGTCTCCCGATCACATGGTTGATTATACTCTAGGTTCCACATGCATGTTTTAGCTGAAGGAAGAATACCTTAAACCTGGGTACTTGAAACCCGTGGAATGGGTACCATGCAATATGACTTCAAAGGGTCTTCATTTGCTCACCGCACCTCTCCAATCCTATCACTGCTGCGTTTATGCCCCTGTACACATGCTTGATTCTCTTTCGGAGACATGGCAATCCATAGGTTTTAAGATACTTACTAGTCAGGTACATTCTTAGGCGTTTAATATGCGGTGTTGAGTCCATTTCGTTGAGCAAGGAGTAGCTCTTGTCTATTCCATATTTGGCTTAAGGAACTTTATCTGTGCTCATTTCAATCTCTGGTTTTATGCAGCACCCCAACTCACCTTTCCCCTTAAGCAAGCATAAGTTGGTTTTCTAAATTTGAGACCCTGTTCTGTTCTGTAATTCAGTTCCTGTGTAGCCAAGTTTACATTCCGTGTATTACTGATATCTTATGATGTTTCTTTTTCTGTGTGACTTATTTCAGTTAGAATCATCATACCTGAATCCACTCATTGTGATGCTAAGGGCCTGATGACATAGATTTCATTGCTGAGTGATATTGCTTTGTAAGTAAATACCACAACTTCTTTATCCATTTTTCACTTTCTGCGATGTTGAACTTGTACTGTAAACGAGATTCTTGTAAACAGAGGCGTCCCAAACTTTGGGGTGGCTGTGTCTTTTTGATTTTAATTTCCCTAAGCTATAGGACCATAAGTGGCAGTGCCCTAGGCTCTGTTGCTTTGTTTTTTAGATGTTTCAGGAAACACCATACACTTCTCCCGAGTGTCTGTTGGCAATTTACATCCCGCCCATCAGCATAACAAGGCTCCCAGTTCTCCATGACCTGTCCTGCCTTTCTGGATTTTACACTTTTTTCAGATGGCCCTTTTGACCGGGGGGAAGTGAGACTTCATTGTAGTGCAGATTTCCTTTGCAAGCTTGCTTGGTTGGCCAAAAAGGGCGTATGCATTTTTTCCTGAATATATTCAGGAAAAAACGCATACGCCCTTTTTGGCCAAGTGCATCATTGTGGACGTTCTGCCTCTTTTCCTATGCTTTCAATGCAATTCCAGTCTACCTCCTGAAATCGGTTTCCTGCAATTCTGCCCCGCTTTCAAGTCCTCTTGGCAGCCTTACTTCAGTCTATTTTTGGACGATAGCTGTCATTTATAACTCTGCAGGTTTGTGAATTACAGTGCCCCTGAGCTCCTTTCTTCAACTCGCTTTCTTGTGACCTGGCCGCAACACCGCAGGATGGCTTCAGGCCCTAATCTGGTTCCGGCCCGGCATGCTGAGCCTTTGGTTAATTCCTCTTCCTGGTGGGAAATGAGAGTTAAATTTGCCTGTCCAGACACCTCCAGCTAGCCTCTCATTGGTTTTCGCTATTCCTGTTCATCTTCCGCAGAAATTGCAAACTGGGCCAAACAGGAGGTTAAAAGGACTGATTCTCCAAGTGGGGAAAGTGTTAGGAAAGCGTCTGGAATGTTGCACCCGAGTACCAGGGGAGGAAAACTGAGACATATTTGAACACGTCTCCCGATCACATGGTTGATTATACTCTAGGTTCCACATGCATGTTTTAGCTGAAGGAAGAATACCTTAAACCTGGGTACTTGAAACCCGTGGAATGGGTACCATGCAATATGACTTCAAAGGGTCTTCATTTGCTCACCGCACCTCTCCAATCCTATCACTGCTGCGTTTATGCCCCTGTACACATGCTTGATTCTCTTTCGGAGACATAGCAATCCATAGGTTTTAAGATACTTACTAGTCAGGTACATTCTTAGGCGTTTAATATGCGGTGTTGAGTCCATTTCGTTGAGCAAGGAGTAGCTCTTGTCTATTCCATATTTGGCTTAAGGAACTTTATCTGTGCTCATTTCAATCTCTGGTTTTATGCAGCACCCCAACTCACCTTTCCCCTTAAGCAAGCATAAGTTGGTTTTCTAAATTTGAGACCCTGTTCTGTTCTGTAATTCAGTTCCTGTGTAGCCAAGTTTACATTCCGTGTATTACTGATATCTTATGATGTTTCTTTTTCTGTGTGACTTATTTCAGTTAGAATCATCATACCTGAATCCACTCATTGTGATGCTAAGGGCCTGATGACATAGATTTCATTGCTGAGTGATATTGCTTTGTAAGTAAATACCACAACTTCTTTATCCATTTTTCACTTTCTGCGATGTTGAACTTGTACTGTAAACGAGGTTCTTGTAAACAGAGGCGTCCCAAACTTTGGGGTGGCTGTGTCTTTTTGATTTTAATTTCCCTAAGCTATAGGACCATAAGTGGAAGTGCCCTAGGCTCTGTTGCTTTGTTTTTTAGATGTTTCAGGAAACACCATACACTTCTCCCAGGTGTCTGTTGGCAATTTACATCCTGCCCATCAGCATAACAAGGCTCCCAGTTCTCAATGGCCTGTTGCCTTTCTGGATTTTACACTTTTTTCAGATGGCCCTTTTGGCCGGGGGGAAGTGAGACTTCATTGTAGTGCAGATTTCCTTTGCAAGCTTGCTTGGTTGGCCAAAAAGGGCGTATGCGTTTTTTCCTGAATATATTCAGGAAAAAACGCATACGCCCTTTTTGGCCAAGTGCATCATTGTGGACGTTCTGCCTCTTTTCCTATGCTTTCAATGCAATTCCAGTCTACCTCCTGAAATCGGTTTCCTGCAATTCTGCCCCGCTTTCAAGTCCTCTTGGCAGCCTTACTTCAGTCTATTTTTGGACGATAGCTGTCATTTATAACTCTGCAGGTTTGTGAATTACAGTGCCCCTGAGCTCCTTTCTTCAACTCGCTTTCTTTTGAGCTGGCCGCAACACTGCAGGATGGCTTCAGGCCCTAATCTGGTTCCGGCACGGCACGCTGAGCCTTTGGTTATTTCCTCTTCCTGGTGGGAAATGAGAGTTAAATTTGCCCGTCCAGACACCTCCAGCTAGTCTCTCATTGGTTCTCGCTATTCCTGTTCATCTTCCGCAGAAATTGCAAACTGGGCCAAACAGGAGGTTAAAGGCGCTGAATCTCCAAGTGGGGAGAGTGTTAGTAAAGCGTCTGGAATGTTTCACCCGAGTACCAGGGGAGGAAAACTGAGACATATTTGAACACGTCTCCCGTTCACATGGTTGATCATACTTGGGTTCCACATGCATGTTTTAGCTGAAGGAAGAATACCTTAAACCTGGAGAGTTAAGACCCGTGTAATGGGTACCATGCAATATGACTTCAAAGGGTCTTCATTTGCTCACCGAACCTCTCCAATCCTATCACTGCTGCGTTTATGCCCCTGTACACATGCTTGATTCTCTTTCGGAGACATAGCAATCCATAGGTTTTAAGATACTTACTAGTCAGGTACATTCTTAGGCGTTTAATATGCGGTGTTGAGTCCATTTCGTTGAGCAAGGAGTAGCTCTTGTCTATTCCATATTTGGCTTAAGGAACTTTATCTGTGCTCATTTCAATCTCTGGTTTTATGCAGCACCCCAACTCACCTTTACCCTTAAGCAAGCATAAGTTGGTTTTCTAAATTTGAGACCCTGTTCTGTTCTGTAATTCAGTTCCTGTGTAGCCAAGTTTACATTCCGTGTATTACTGATATCTTATGATGTTTCTTTTTCTGTGTGACTTACTTCAGTTAGAATCATCATACCTGAATCCACTCATTGTGCTGCTAAGGGCCTGATGACACAGATTTCATTGCTGAGTGATATTGCTTTGTAAGTAAATACCACAACTTCTTTATCCATTTTTCACTTTCTGTGATGTTGAACTTGTACTGTAAACGAGGTTCTTGTAAACAGAGCCGTTCCAAACTTTGGGGTGGCTGTGTCTTTTTGATTTTAATTTCCCTAAGCTATAGGACCATAAGTGGAAGTGCCCTAGTTTCTGTTGCTTTGTTTTTTAGATGTTTCAGGAAACACCATACACTTCTCCCAAGTGGTTGTTGGCAATTTACATCCCGCCCATCAGCATAACAAGGCTCCCAGTTCTCCATGGCCTGTCCTGCCTTTCTGGATTTTACACTTTTTTCAGATGGCCCTTTTGACCGGGGGGAAGTGAGACTTCATTGTAGTGCAGATTTCCTTTGCAACCTTGCTTGGTTGGCCAAAAAGGGCGTATGCGTTTTTTCCTGAATATATTCAGGAAAAAACGCATACGCCCTTTTTGGCCAAGTGCATCATTGTGGACGTTCTGCCTCTTTTCCTATGCTTTCAATGCAATTCCAGTCTACCTCCTGAAATCGGTTTCCTGCAATTCTGCCCCGCTTTCAAGTCCTCTTGGCAGCCTTACTTCAGTCTATTTTTGGACGATAGCTGTCATTTATAACTCTGCAGGTTTGTGAATTACAGTGCCCCTGAGCTCCTTTCTTCAACTCGCTTTCTTGTGACCTGGCCGCAACACCGCAGGATGGCTTCAGGCCCTAATCTGGTTCCGGCCCGGCATGCTGAGCCTTTGGTTAATTCCTCTTCCTGGTGGGAAATGAGAGTTAAATTTGCCCGTCCAGACACCTCCAGCTAGCCTCTCATTGGTTCTCGCTATTCCTGTTCATCTTCCACAGAAATTGCAAACTGGGCCAAACAGGAGGTTAAAGGGACTGACTCTCCAAGTGGGGAGAGTGTTAGGAAAGCGTCTGGAATGTTGCACCCGAGTACCAGGGGAGGAAAACTGAGACATATTTGAACACGTCTCCCGTTCACATGGTTGATCATACTTGGGTTCCACATGCATGTTTTAGCTGAAGGAAGAATACCTTAAACCTGGAGAGTTAAGACCCGTGTAATGGGTACCATGCAATATGACTTCAAAGGGTCTTCATTTGCTCACCGAACCTCTCCAATCCTATCACTGCTGCGTTTATGCCCCTGTACACATGCTTGATTCTCTTTCGGAGACATAGCAATCCATAGGTTTTAAGATACTTACTAGTCAGGTACATTCTTAGGCGTTTAATATGCGGTGTTGAGTCCATTTCGTTGAGCAAGGAGTAGCTCTTGTCTATTCCATATTTGGCTTAAGGAACTTTATCTGTGCTCATTTCAATCTCTGGTTTTATGCAGCACCCCAACTCACCTTTACCCTTAAGCAAGCATAAGTTGGTTTTCTAAATTTGAGACCCTGTTCTGTTCTGTAATTCAGTTCCTGTGTAGCCAAGTTTACATTCCGTGTATTACTGATATCTTATGATGTTTCTTTTTCTGTGTGACTTACTTCAGTTAGAATCATCATACCTGAATCCACTCATTGTGCTGCTAAGGGCCTGATGACACAGATTTCATTGCTGAGTGATATTGCTTTGTAAGTAAATACCACAACTTCTTTATCCATTTTTCACTTTCTGTGATGTTGAACTTGTACTGTAAACGAGGTTCTTGTAAACAGAGCCGTTCCAAACTTTGGGGTGGCTGTGTCTTTTTGATTTTAATTTCCCTAAGCTATAGGACCATAAGTGGAAGTGCCCTAGGTTCTGTTGCTTTGTTTTTTAGATGTTTCAGGAAACACCATACACTTCTCCCAAGTGGTTGTTGGCAATTTACATCCCGCCCATCAGCATAACAAGGCTCCCAGTTCTCCATGGCCTGTCCTGCCTTTCTGGATTTTACACTTTTTTCAGATGGCCCTTTTGACCGGGGGGAAGTGAGACTTCATTGTAGTGCAGATTTCCTTTGCAAGCTTGCTTGGTTGGCCAAAAAGGGCGTATGCGTTTTTTCCTGAATATATTCAGGAAAAAACGCATACGCCCTTTTTGGCCAAGTGCATCATTGTGGACGTTCTGCCTCTTTTCCTATGCTTTCAATGCAATTCCAGTCTACCTCCTGAAATCGGTTTCCTGCAATTCTGCCCCGCTTTCAAGTCCTCTTGGCAGCCTTACTTCAGTCTATTTTTGGACGATAGCTGTCATTTATAACTCTGCAGGTTTGTGAATTACAGTGCCCCTGAGCTCCTTTCTTCAACTCGCTTTCTTGTGACCTGGCCGCAACACCGCAGGATGGCTTCAGGCCCTAATCTGGTTCCGGCCCGGCATGCTGAGCCTTTGGTTAATTCCTCTTCCTGGTGGGAAATGAGAGTTAAATTTGCCCGTCCAGACACCTCCAGCTAGCCTCTCATTGGTTCTCGCTATTCCTGTTCATCTTCCACAGAAATTGCAAACTGGGCCAAACAGGAGGTTAAAGGGACTGACTCTCCAAGTGGGGAGAGTGTTAGGAAAGCGTCTGGAATGTTGCACCCGAGTACCAGGGGAGGAAAACTGAGACATATTTGAACACGTCTCCCGTTCACATGGTTGATCATACTTGGGTTCCACATGCATGTTTTAGCTGAAGGAAGAATACCTTAAACCTGGAGAGTTAAGACCCGTGTAATGGGTACCATGCAATATGACTTCAAAGGGTCTTCATTTGCTCACCGAACCTCTCCAATCCTATCACTGCTGCGTTTATGCCCCTGTACACATGCTTGATTCTCTTTCGGAGACATAGCAATCCATAGGTTTTAAGATACTTACTAGTCAGGTACATTCTTAGGCGTTTAATATGCGGTGTTGAGTCCATTTCGTTGAGCAAGGAGTAGCTCTTGTCTATTCCATATTTGGCTTAAGGAACTTTATCTGTGCTCATTTCAATCTCTGGTTTTATGCAGCACCCCAACTCACCTTTACCCTTAAGCAAGCATAAGTTGGTTTTCTAAATTTGAGACCCTGTTCTGTTCTGTAATTCAGTTCCTGTGTAGCCAAGTTTACATTCCGTGTATTACTGATATCTTATGATGTTTCTTTTTCTGTGTGACTTACTTCAGTTAGAATCATCATACCTGAATCCACTCATTGTGCTGCTAAGGGCCTGATGACACAGATTTCATTGCTGAGTGATATTGCTTTGTAAGTAAATACCACAACTTCTTTATCCATTTTTCACTTTCTGTGATGTTGAACTTGTACTGTAAACGAGGTTCTTGTAAACAGAGCCGTTCCAAACTTTGGGGTGGCTGTGTCTTTTTGATTTTAATTTCCCTAAGCTATAGGACCATAAGTGGAAGTGCCCTAGGTTCTGTTGCTTTGTTTTTTAGATGTTTCAGGAAACACCATACACTTCTCCCAAGTGGTTGTTGGCAATTTACATCCCGCCCATCAGCATAACAAGGCTCCCAGTTCTCCATGGCCTGTCCTGCCTTTCTGGATTTTACACTTTTTTCAGATGGCCCTTTTGACCGGGGGGAAGTGAGACTTCATTGTAGTGCAGATTTCCTTTGCAAGCTTGCTTGGTTGGCCAAAAAGGGCGTATGCGTTTTTTCCTGAATATATTCAGGAAAAAACGCATACGCCCTTTTTGGCCAAGTGCATCATTGTGGACGTTCTGCCTCTTTTCCTATGCTTTCAATGCAATTCCAGTCTACCTCCTGAAATCGGTTTCCTGCAATTCTGCCCCGCTTTCAAGTCCTCTTGGCAGCCTTACTTCAGTCTATTTTTGGACGATAGCTGTCATTTATAACTCTGCAGGTTTGTGAATTACAGTGCCCCTGAGCTCCTTTCTTCAACTCGCTTTCTTGTGACCTGGCCGCAACACCGCAGGATGGCTTCAGGCCCTAATCTGGTTCCGGCCCGGCATGCTGAGCCTTTGGTTAATTCCTCTTCCTGGTGGGAAATGAGAGTTAAATTTGCCCGTCCAGACACCTCCAGCTAGCCTCTCATTGGTTCTCGCTATTCCTGTTCATCTTCCACAGAAATTGCAAACTGGGCCAAACAGGAGGTTAAAGGGACTGACTCTCCAAGTGGGGAGAGTGTTAGGAAAGCGTCTGGAATGTTGCACCCGAGTACCAGGGGAGGAAAACTGAGACATATTTGAACACGTCTCCCGATCACATGGTTGATCATACTCTAGGTTCCACATGCATGTTTTAGCTGAAGGAAGAATACCTTAAACCTGGGTAGTTGAAACCCGTGGAATGGGTACCATGCAATATGACTTCAAAGGGTCTTCATTTGCTCACCGCACCTCTCCAATCCTATCACTGCTGCGTTTATGCCCCTGTACACATGCTTGATTCTCTTTCGGAGACATAGCAATCCATAGGTTTTAAGATACTTACTAGTCAGGTACATTCTTAGGCGTTTAATATGGGGTGTTGAGTCCATTTCGTTGAGCAAGGAGTAGCTCTTGTCTATTCCATATTTGGCTTAAGGAACTTTATCTGTGCTCATTTCAATCTCTGGTTTTATGCAGCACCCCAACTCACCTTTACCCTTAAGCAAGCATAAGTTGGTTTTCTAAATTTGAGACCCTGTTCTGTTCTGTAATTCAGTTCCTGTGTAGCCAAGTTTCCATTCCGTGTATTACTGATATCTTATGATGTTTCTTTTTCTGTGTGACTTATTTCAGTTAGAATCATCATACCTGAATCCACTCATTGTGCTGCTCCGGGCCTGATGACACAGATTTCATTGCTGAGTGATATTGCTTTGTAAGTAAATACCACAACTTCTTTATCCATTTTTCACTTTCTGCGATGTTGAACTTGTACTGTAAACGAGGTTCTTGTAAACAGAGCCGTTCCAAACTTTGGGGTGGCTGTGTCTTTTTTATTTTAATTTCCCTAAGCTATAGGACCATAAGTGGAAGTGCCCTAGGCTCTGTTGCTTTGTTTTTTAGATGTTTCAGGAAACACCATACACTTCTCCCAAGTGTCTGTTGGCAATTTACATCCCGCCCATCAGCATAACAAGGCTCCCAGTTCTCAATGGCCTGTTGCCTTTCTGGATTTTACACTTTTTTCAGATGGCCCTTTTGGCCGGGGGGAAGTGAGACTTCATTGTAGTGCAGATTTCCTTTGCAAGCTTGCTTGGTTGGCCAAAAAGGGCGTATGCGTTTTTTCCTGAATATATTCAGGAGAAAACGCATACGCCGTTTTTGGCCAAGTGCATCATTGTGGACGTTCTGCCTCTTTTCCTATGCTTTCAATGCAATTCCAGTCTACCTCCTGAAATCGGTTTCCTGCAATTCTGCCCCTCTTTCAAGTCCTCTTGGCAGCCTTACTTCAGTCTATTTTTGGACGATAGCTGTCATTTATAACTCTGCAGGTTTGTGAATTACAGTGCCCCTGAGCTCCTTTCTTCAACTCGCTTTCTTGTGACCTGGCCGCAACACCGCAGGATGGCTTCAGGCCCTAATCTGGTTCCGGCCCAGCATGCTGAGCCTTTGGTTAATTCCTCTTCCTGGTGGGAAATGAGAGTTAAATTTGCCCGTCCAGACACCTCCAGCTAGCCTCTCATTGGTTCTCGCTATTCCTGTTCATCTTCCGCAGAAATTGCAAACTGGGCCAAACAGGAGGTTAAAGGGACTGACTCTCCAAGTGGGGAGAGTGTTAGTAAAGCGTCTGGAATGTTGCACCCGAGTACCAGGGGAGGAAAACTGAGACATATTTGAACACGTCTCCCGATCACATGGTTGATCATACTCTAGGTTCCACATGCATGTTTTAGCTGAAGGAAGAATACCTTAAACCTGGGTAGTTGAAACCCGTGGAATGGGTACCATGCAATATGACTTCAAAGGGTCTTCATTTGCTCACCGCACCTCTCCAATCCTATCACTGCTGCGTTTATGCCCCTGTACACATGCTTGATTCTCTTTCGGAGACATAGCAATCCATAGGTTTTAAGATACTTACTAGTCAGGTACATTCTTAGGCGTTTAATATGGGGTGTTGAGTCCATTTCGTTGAGCAAGGAGTAGCTCTTGTCTATTCCATATTTGGCTTAAGGAACTTTATCTGTGCTCATTTCAATCTCTGGTTTTATGCAGCACCCCAACTCACCTTTACCCTTAAGCAAGCATAAGTTGGTTTTCTAAATTTGAGACCCTGTTCTGTTCTGTAATTCAGTTCCTGTGTAGCCAAGTTTCCATTCCGTGTATTACTGATATCTTATGATGTTTCTTTTTCTGTGTGACTTATTTCAGTTAGAATCATCATACCTGAATCCACTCATTGTGCTGCTCCGGGCCTGATGACACAGATTTCATTGCTGAGTGATATTGCTTTGTAAGTAAATACCACAACTTCTTTATCCATTTTTCACTTTCTGCGATGTTGAACTTGTACTGTAAACGAGGTTCTTGTAAACAGAGCCGTTCCAAACTTTGGGGTGGCTGTGTCTTTTTTATTTTAATTTCCCTAAGCTATAGGACCATAAGTGGAAGTGCCCTAGGCTCTGTTGCTTTGTTTTTTAGATGTTTCAGGAAACACCATACACTTCTCCCAAGTGTCTGTTGGCAATTTACATCCCGCCCATCAGCATAACAAGGCTCCCAGTTCTCAATGGCCTGTTGCCTTTCTGGATTTTACACTTTTTTCAGATGGCCCTTTTGGCCGGGGGGAAGTGAGACTTCATTGTAGTGCAGATTTCCTTTGCAAGCTTGCTTGGTTGGCCAAAAAGGGCGTATGCGTTTTTTCCTGAATATATTCAGGAGAAAACGCATACGCCCTTTTTGGCCAAGTGCATCATTGTGGACGTTCTGCCTCTTTTCCTATGCTTTCAATGCAATTCCAGTCTACCTCCTGAAATCGGTTTCCTGCAATTCTGCCCCTCTTTCAAGTCCTCTTGGCAGCCTTACTTCAGTCTATTTTTGGACGATAGCTGTCATTTATAACTCTGCAGGTTTGTGAATTACAGTGCCCCTGAGCTCCTTTCTTCAACTCGCTTTCTTGTGACCTGGCCGCAACACCGCAGGATGGCTTCAGGCCCTAATCTGGTTCCGGCCCAGCATGCTGAGCCTTTGGTTAATTCCTCTTCCTGGTGGGAAATGAGAGTTAAATTTGCCCGTCCAGACACCTCCAGCTAGTCTCTCATTGGTTCTCGCTATTCCTGTTCATCTTCCGCAGAAATTGCAAACTGGGCCAAACAGGAGGTTAAAGGGACTGACTCTCCAAGTGGGGTGAGTGTTAGTAAAGCGTCTGGAATGTTGCACCCGAGTACCAGGGGAGGAAAACTGAGACATATTTGAACACGTCTCCCGATCACATGGTTGATCATACTCTAGGTTCCACATGCATGTTTTAGCTGAAGGAAGAATACCTTAAACCTGGGTAGTTGAAACCCGTGGAATGGGTACCATGCAATATGACTTCAAAGGGTCTTCATTTGCCCACCGAACCTCTCCAATCCTATCACTGCTGCGTTTATGCCCCTGTACACATGCTTGATTCTCTTTCGGAGACATAGCAATCCATAGGTTTTAAGATACTTACTAGTCAGGTACATTCTTAGGCGTTTAATATGGGGTGTTGAGTCCATTTCGTTGAGCAAGGAGTAGCTCTTGTCTATTCCATATTTGGCTTAAGGAACTTTATCTGTGCTCATTTCAATCTCTGGTTTTATGCAGCACCCCAACTCACCTTTACCCTTAAGCAAGCATAAGTTGGTTTTCTAAATTTGAGACCCTGTTCTGTTCTGTAATTCAGTTCCTGTGTAGCCAAGTTTACATTCCGTGTATTACTGATATCTTATGATGTTTCTTTTTCTGTGTGACTTATTTCAGTTAGAATCATCATACCTGAATCCACTCATTGTGCTGCTAATGGCCTGATGACACAGATTTCATTGCTGAGTGATATTGCTTTGTAAGTAAATACCACAACTTCTTTATCCATTTTTCACTTTCTGCGATGTTGAACTTGTACTGTAAACGAGGTTACTGTAAACAGAGCCGTTCCAAACTTTGGGGTGGCTGTGTCTTTTTGATTTTAATTTCCCTAAGCTATAGGACCATAAGTGGAAGTGCCCTAGGCTCTGTTGCTTTGTTTTTTAGATGTTTCAGGAAACACCATACACTTCTCCCGAGTGGTTGTTGGCAATTTACATCCCGCCCATCAGCATAACAAGGCTCCCAGTTCTCCATGGCCTGTCCTGCCTTTCTGGATTTTACACTTTTTTCAGATGGCCCTTTTCACCGGGGGGAAGTGAGACTTCATGGTAGTGCAGATTTCCTTTGCAAGCTTGCTTGGTTGGCCAAAAAGGGCGTATGCGTTTTTTCCTGAATATATTCAGGAAAAAACGCATACGCCCATTTTGGCCAAGTGCATCATTGTGGACGTTGTGCCTCTTTTCCTATGCTTTCAATGCAATTCCAGTCTACCTCCTGAAATCGGTTTCCTGCAATTCTGCCCCGCTTTCAAGTCCTCTTGGCAGCCTTACTTCAGTCTATTTTTGGACGATAGCTGTCATTTATAACTCTGCAGGTTTGTGAATTACAGTGCCCCTGAGCTCCTTTCTTCAACTCGCTTTCTTGTGACCTGGCCGCAACACCGCAGGATGGCTTCAGGCCCTAATCTGGTTCCGGCACGGCACGCTGAGCCTTTGGTTATTTCCTCTTCCTGGTGGGAAATGAGAGTTAAATTTGCCCGTCCAGACACCTCCAGCTAGTCTCTCATTGGTTCTCGTTATTCCTGTTCATCTTCCGCAGAAATTGCAAACTGGGCCAAACAGGAGGTTAAAGGGACTGACTCTCCAAGTGGGGAGAGTGTTAGTAAAGCGTCTGGAATGTTGCACCCGAGTACCAGGGGAGGAAAACTGAGACATATTTGAACACGTCTCCCGATCACATGGTTGATCATACTCTAGGTTCCACATGCATGTTTTAGCTGAAGGAAGAATACCTTAAACCTGGGTAGTTGAAACCCGTGGAATGGGTACCATGCAATATGACTTCAAAGGGTCTTCATTTGTTCACCGAACCTCTCCAATCCTATCACTGCTGCGTTTATGCCCCTGTACACATGCTTGATTCTCTTTCGGAGACATAGCAATCCATAGGTTTTAAGATACTTACTAGTCAGGTACATTCTTAGGCGTTTAATATGCGGTGTTGAGTCAATTTCGCTGAGCAAGGAGTAGCTCTTGTCTATTCCATATTTGGCTTAAGGAACTTTATCTGTGCTCATTTCAATCTCTGTTTTTATGCAGCACCCCAACTCACCTTTACCCTTAAGCAAGAATAAGTTGGTTTTCTAAATTTGAGACCCTGTTCTGTTCTGTAATTCAGTTCCTGTGTAGCCAAGTTTACATTCCGTGTATTACTGATATCTTATGATGTTTCTTTTTCTGTGTGACTTATTTCAGTTAGAATCATCATACCTGAATCCACTCATTGTGCTGCTAAGGGCCTGATGACACAGATTTCATTGCTGAGTGATATTGCTTTGTAAGTAAATACCACAACTTCTTTATCCATTTTTCACTTTCTGCGATGTTGAACTTGTACTGTAAACGAGGTTCTTGTAAACAGAGCCGTTCCAAACTTTGGGGTGGCTGTGTCTTTTTTATTTTAATTTCCCTAAGCTATAGGACCATAAGTGGAAGTGCCCTAGGCTCTGTTGCTTTGTTTTTTAGATGTTTCAGGAAACACCATACACTTCTCCCAAGTGTCTGTTGGCAATTTACATCCCGCCCATCAGCATAACAAGGCTCCCAGTTCTCAATGGCCTCTTGCCTTTCTGGATTTTACACTTTTTTCAGATGGCCCTTTTGACCGGGGGGAAGTGAGACTTCATTGTAGTGCAGATTTCCTTTGCAAGCTTGCTTGGTTGGCCAAAAAGGGCGTATGTGTTTTTTCCTTAATATATTCAGGAAAAAACGCATACGCCCTTTTTGGCCAAGTGCATCATTGTGGACGTTCTGCCTCTTTTCCTATGCTTTCAATGCAATTCCAGTCTACCTCCTGAAATCGGTTTCCTGCAATTCTGCCCCGCTTTCAAGTCCTCTTGGCAGCCTTACTTCAGTCTATTTTTGGACGATAGCTGTCATTTATAACTCTGCAGGTTTGTGAATTACAGTGCCCCTGAGCTCCTTTCTTCAACTCGCTTTCTTGTGACCTGGCCACAACACCGCAGGATGGCTTCAGGCCCTAATCTGGTTCCGGCCCGGCATGCTGAGCCTTTGGTTAATTCCTCTTCCTGGTGGGAAATGAGAGTTAAATTTGCCCGTCCAGACACCTCCAGCTAGCCTCTCATTGGTTCTCGCTATTCCTGTTCATCTTCCACAGAAATTGCAAACTGGGCCAAACAGGAGGTTAAAGGGACTGACTCTCCAAGTGGGGAGAGTGTTAGTAAAGCGTCTGGAATGTTGCACCCGAGTACCAGGGGAGGAAAACTGAGACATATTTGAACACGTCTCCCGATCACATGGTTGATCATACTCTAGGTTCCACATGCATGTTTTAGCTGAAGGAAGAATACCTTAAACCTGGGTAGTTGAAACCCGTGGAATGGGTACCATGCAATATGACTTCAAAGGGTCTTCATTTGCTCACCGCACCTCTCCAATCCTATCACTGCTGCGTTTATGCCCCTGTACACATGCTTGATTCTCTTTCGGAGACATAGCAATCCATAGGTTTTAAGATACTTACTAGTCAGGTAGATTCTTAGGCGTTTAATATGGGGTGTTGAGTCCATTTCGTTGAGCAAGGAGTAGCTCTTGTCTATTCCATATTTGGCTTAAGGAACTTTATCTGTGCTCATTTCAATCTCTGGTTTTATGCAGCACCCCAACTCACCTTTCCCCTTAAGCAAGCATAAGTTGGTTTTCTAAATTTGAGACCCTGTTCTGTTCTGTAATTCAGTTCCTGTGTAGCCAAGTTTCCATTCCGTGTATTACTGATATCTTATGATGTTTCTTTTTCTGTGTGACTTATTTCAGTTAGAATCATCATACCTGAATCCAGTCATTGTGATGCTCTGGGCCTGATGACACAGATTTCATTGCTGAGTGATATTGCTTTGTAAGTAAATACCACAACTTCTTTATCCATTTTTCACTTTCTGCGATGTTGAACTTGTACTGTAAACGAGGTTCTTGTAAACAGAGCCGTTCCAAACTTTGGGGTGGCTGTGTCTTTTTTATTTTAATTTCCCTAAGCTATAGGACCATAAGTGGAAGTGCCCTAGGCTCTGTTGCTTTGTTTTTTAGATGTTTCAGGAAACACCATACACTTCTCCCAAGTGTCTGTTGGCAATTTACATCCCGCCCATCAGCATAACAAGGCTCCCAGTTCTCAATGGCCTGTTGCCTTTCTGGATTTTACACTTTTTTCAGATGGCCCTTTTGGCCGGGGGGAAGTGAGACTTCATTGTAGTGCAGATTTCCTTTGCAAGCTTGCTTGGTTGGCCAAAAAGGGCGTATGCGTTTTTTCCTGAATATATTCAGGAGAAAACGCATACGCCCTTTTTGGCCAAGTGCATCATTGTGGACGTTCTGCCTCTTTTCCTATGCTTTCAATGCAATTCCAGTCTACCTCCTGAAATCGGTTTCCTGCAATTCTGCCCCTCTTTCAAGTCCTCTTGGCAGCCTTACTTCAGTCTGTTTTTGGACGATAGCTGTCATTTATAACTCTGCAGGTTTGTGAATTACAGTGCCCCTGAGCTCCTTTCTTCAACTCGCTTTCTTGTGACCTGGCCGCAACACCGCAGGATGGCTTCAGGCCCTAATCTGGTTCCGGCCCAGCATGCTGAGCCTTTGGTTAATTCCTCTTCCTGGTGGGAAATGAGAGTTAAATTTGCCCGTCCAGACACCTCCAGCTAGCCTCTCATTGGTTCTCGCTATTCCTGTTCATCTTCCGCAGAAATTGCAAACTGGGCCAAACAGGAGGTTAAAGGGACTGACTCTCCAAGTGGGGAGAGTGTTAGTAAAGCGTCTGGAATGTTGCACCCGAGTACCAGGGGAGGAAAACTGAGACATATTTGAACACGTCTCCCGATCACATGGTTGATCATACTCTAGGTTGAACATGCATGTTTTAGCTGAAGGAAGAATACCTTAAACCTGGGTAGTTGAAACCCGTGGAATGGGTACCATGCAATATGACTTCAAAGGGTCTTCATTTGCTCACCGAACCTCTCCAATCCTATCACTGCTGCGTTTATGCCCCTGTACACATGCTTGATTCTCTTTCGGAGACATAGCAATCCATAGGTTTTAAGATACTTACTAGTCAGGTACATTCTTAGGCGTTTAATATGGGGTGTTGAGTCCATTTCGTTGAGCAAGGAGTAGCTCTTGTCTATTCCATATTTGGCTTAAGGAACTTTATCTGTGCTCATTTCAATCTCTGGTTTTATGCAGCACCCCAACTCACCTTTACCCTTAAGCAAGAATAAGTTGGTTTTCTAAATTTGAGACCCTGTTCTGTTCTGTAATTCAGTTCCTGTGTAGCCAAGTTTACATTCCGTGTATTACTGATATCTTATGATGTTTCTTTTTCTGTGTGACTTATTTCAGTTAGAATCATCATACCTGAATCCACTCATTGTGCTGCTAAGGGCCTGATGACACAGATTTTATTGCTGAGTGATATTGCTTTGTAAGTAAATACCACAACTTCTTTACCCATTTTTCACTTTCTGCGATGTTGAACTTGTACTGTAAACGAGGTTCTTGTAAACAGAGCCGTTCCAAACTTTGGGGTGGCTGTGTCTTTTTGATTTTAATTTCCCTAAGCTATAGGACCATAAGTGGCAGTGCCCTAGGCTCTGTTGCTTTGTTTTTTAGATGTTTCAGGAAACACCATACACTCCTCCCGAGTGTCTGTTGGCAATTTACATCCCGCCCATCAGCATAACAAGGCTCCCAGTTCTCCATGGCCTGTCCTGCCTTTCTGGATTTTACACTTTTTTCAGATGGCCCTTTTCACCGGGGGGAAGTGAGACTTCATGGTAGTGCAGATTTCCTTTGCAAGCTTGCTTGGTTGGCCAAAAAGGGCGTATGCGTTTTTTCCTGAATATATTCAGGAAAAAACGCATACGCCCTTTTTGGCCAAGTGCATCATTGTGGACGTTCTGCCTCTTTTCCTATGCTTTCAATGCAATTCCAGTCTACCTCTTGAAATCGGTGTCCTGCAATTCTGCCCCGCTTTCAAGTCCTCTTGGCAGCCTTACTTCAGTCTATTTTTGGACGATAGCTGTCATTTATAACTCTGCAGGTTTGTGAATTACAGTGCCCCTGAGCTCCTTTCTTCAACTCGCTTTCTTGTGACCTGGCCGCAACACCGCAGGATGGCTTCAGGCCCTAATCTGGTTCCGGCCCGGCATGCTGAGCCTTTGGTTAATTCCACTTCCTGGTGGGAAATGAGAGTTAAATTTGCCCGTCCAGACACCTCCAGCTAGCCTCTCATTGGTTCTCGCTATTCCTGTTCATCTTCCGCAGAAATTGCAAACTGGGCCAAACAGGAGGTTAAAGGGACTGACTCTCCAAGTGGGGAGAGTGTTAGTAAAGCGTCTGGAATGTTGCACCCGAGTACCAGGGGAGGAAAACTGAGACATATTTGAACACGTCTCCCGATCACATGGTTGATCATACTCTAGGTTCCACATGCATGTTTTAGCTGAAGGAAGAATACCTTAAACCTGGGTAGTTGAAACCCGTGGAATGGGTACCATGCAATATGACTTCAAAGGGTCTTCATTTGCTCACCGAACCTCTCCAATCCTATCACTGCTGCGTTTATGCCCCTGTACACATGCTTGATTCTCTTTCGGAGACATAGCAATCCATAGGTTTTAAGATACTTACTAGTCAGGTACATTCTTAGGCGTTTAATATGCGGTGTTGAGTCCATTTCGTTGAGCAAGGAGTAGCTCTTGTCTATTCCATATTTGGCTTAAGGAACTTTATCTGTGCTCATTTCAATCTCTGGTTTTATGCAGCACCCCAACTCACCTTTACCCTAAAGCAAGAATAAGTTGGTTTTCTAAATTTGAGACCCTGTTCTGTTCTGTAATTCAGTTCCTGTGTAGCCAAGTTTACATTCCGTGTATTACTGATATCTTATGATGTTTCTTTTTCTGTGTGTCTTATTTCAGTTAGAATCATCATACCTGAATCCACTCATTGTGCTGCTAAGGGCCTGATGACACAGATTTCATTGCTGCGTGATATTGCTTTGTAAGTAAATACCACAACTTCTTTATCCATTTTTCACTTTCTGCGATGTTGAACTTGTACTGTAAACGAGGTTCTTGTAAACAGAGGCGTCCCAAACTTTGGGGTGGCTGTGTCTTTTTGATTTTAATTTCCCTAAGCTATAGGACCATAAGTGGAAGTGCCCTAGGCTCTGTTGCTTTGTTTTTTAGATGTTTCAGGAAACACCATACACTTCTCCCAGGTGTCTGTTGGCAATTTACATCCCGCCCATCAGCATAACAAGGCTCCCAGTTCTCAATGGCCTGTTGCCTTTCTGGATTTTACACTTTTTTCAGATGGCCCTTTTGACCGGGGGGAAGTGAGACTTCATTGTAGTGCAGATTTCCTTTGCAAGCTTGCTTGGTTGGCCAAAAAGGGCGTATGCGTTTTTTCCTGAATATATTCAGGAAAAAACGCATACGCCCTTTTTGTCCAAGTGCGTCATTGTGGACGTTCTACCTCTTTTCCTATGCTTTCAATGCAATTCCAGTCTACCTCCTGAAATCGGTTTCCTGCAATTCTGCCCCGCTTTCAAGTCCTCTTGGCAGCCTTACTTCAGTCTATTTTTGGACGATAGCTGTCATTTATAACTCTGCAGGTTTGTGAATTACAGTGCCCCTGAGCTCCTATCTTCAACTCGCTTTCTTGTGACCTGGCCGCAACACCACAGGATGGCTTCAGGCCCTAATCTGGTTCCGGCCCGGCATGCTGAGCCTTTGGTTAATTCCTCTTCCTGGTCGGAAATGAGAGTTAAATTTGCCCGTCCAGACACCTCCAGCTAGCCTCTCATTGGTTCTCGCTATTCCTGTTCATCTTCCGCAGAAATTGCAAACTGGGCCAAACAGGAGGTTAAAGGGACTGACTCTCCAAGTGGGGAGAGTGTTAGTAAAGCGTCTGGAATGTTGCACCCGAGTACCAGGGGAGGAAAACTGAGACATATTTGAACACGTCTCCCGATCACATGGTTGATCATACTCTAGGTTCCACATGCATGTTTTAGCTGAAGGAAGAATACCTTAAACCTGGGTAGTTGAAACCCGTGGAATGGGTACCATGCAATATGACTTCAAAGGGTCTTCATTTGCTCACCGAACCTCTCCAATCCTATCACTGCTGCGTTTATGCCCCTGTACACATGCTTGATTCTCTTTCGGAGACATAGCAATCCATAGGTTTTAAGATACTTACTAGTCTGGTACATTCTTAGGCGTTTAATATGGGGTTTTGAGTCCATTTCGTTGAGCAAGGAGTAGCTCTTGTCTATTCCATATTTGACTTAAGGAACTTTATCTGTGCTCATTTCAATCTCTGGTTTTATGCAGCACCCCAACTCACCTTTACCCTTAAGCAAGCATAAGTTGGTTTTCTAAATTTGAGACCCTGTTCTGTTCTGTAATTCAGTTCCTGTGTAGCCAAGTTTACATTCCGTGTATTACTGATATCTTATGATGTTTCTTTTTCTGTGTGACTTATTTCAGTTAGAATCATCATACCTGAATCTACTCATTATGCTGCTACGGGCCTGATGACATAGATTTCATTGCTGAGTGACACTGCATTGTACATAAGTACCACAAGTTCTTTATCCATTTTTCACTTTCTGCGATGTTGAACTTGTACTGTAAACGAGGTTCTTGTAAACAGAGCCGTTCCGAACTTTGGGGTGGCTGTGTCTTTTTGATTTTAATTTTCCTAAGCTATAGGACCATAAGTGGAAGTGCCCTAGGCTCTGTTGCTTTGTTTTTTAGACGTTTCAGGAAACACCATACACTTCTCCCAAGTGTCTGTTGGCAATTTACATCCCGTCCATCAGCATAACAAGGCTCCCAGTTCTCAATGGCCTGTTGCCTTTCTGGATTTTACACTTTTTTCAGATGGCCCTTTTGACCGGGGGGAAGTGAGACTTCATTGTAGTGCAGATTTCCTTTGCAAGCTTGCTTGGTTGGCCAAAAAGGGCGTATGCGTTTTTTCCTTAATATATTCAGGAAAAAACGCATACGCCCTTTTTGGCCAAGTGCATCATTGTGGACGTTCTGCCTCTTTTCCTATGCTTTCAATGCAATTCCAGTCTACCTCCTGAAATCGGTTTCCTGCAATTCTGCCCCGCTTTCAAGTCCTCTTGGCAGCCTTACTTCAGTCTATTTTTGGACGATAGCTGTCATTTATAACTCTGCAGGTTTGTGAATTACAGTGCCCCTGAGCTCCTTTCTTCAACTCGCTTTCTTGTGACCTGGCCGCAACACCGCAGGATAGCTTCAGGCCCTAATCTGGTTCCGGCCCGGCACGCTGAGCCTTTGCTTAATTCCTCTTCCTGGTGGGAAATTAGAGTTAAATTTGCCCGTCCAGACACCTCCAGCTAGTCTCTCATTGGTTCTCGCTATTCCTGTTCATCTTCCGCAGAAATTGCAAACTGGGCCAAACAGGAGGTTAAAGGGACTGACTCTCCAAGTGGGGAGAGTGTTAGTAAAGCGTCTGGAATGTTGCACCCGAGTACCAGGGTACGAAAACTGAGACATATTTGAACACGTCTCCCGATCACATGGTTGATCATACTCTAGGTTCCACATGCATGTTTTAGCTGAAGGAAGAATACCTTAAACCTGGGTAGTTGAAACCCGTGGAATGGGTACCATGCAATATGACTTCAAAGGGTCTTCATTTGCTCACCGAACCTCTCCAATCCTATCACTGCTGCGTTTATGCCCCTGTACACATGCTTGATTCTCTTTCGGAGACATAGCAATCCATAGGTTTTAAGATACTTACTAGTCTGGTACATTCTTAGGCGTTTAATATGGGGTTTTGAGTCCATTTCGTTGAGCAAGGAGTAGCTCTTGTCTATTCCATATTTGACTTAAGGAACTTTATCTGTGCTCATTTCAATCTCTGGTTTTATGCAGCACCCCAACTCACCTTTACCCTTAAGCAAGCATAAGTTGGTTTTCTAAATTTGAGACCCTGTTCTGTTCTGTAATTCAGTTCCTGTGTAGCCAAGTTTACATTCCGTGTATTACTGATATCTTATGATGTTTCTTTTTCTGTGTGACTTATTTCAGTTAGAATCATCATACCTGAATCTACTCATTATGCTGCTATGGGCCTGATGACATAGATTTCATTGCTGAGTGACACTGCATTGTACATAAGTACCACAAGTTCTTTATCCATTTTTCACTTTCTGCGATGTTGAACTTGTACTGTAAACGAGGTTCTTGTAAACAGAGCCGTTCCGAACTTTGGGGTGGCTGTGTCTTTTTGATTTTAATTTTCCTAAGCTATAGGACCATAAGTGGAAGTGCTCTAGGCTCTGTTGCTTTGTTTTTTAGACGTTTCAGGAAACACCATACACTTCTCCCAAGTGTCTGTTGGCAATTTACATCCCGTCCATCAGCATAACAAGGCTCCCAGTTCTCAATGGCCTGTTGCCTTTCTGGATTTTACACTTTTTTCAGATGGCCCTTTTGACCGGGGGGAAGTGAGACTTCATTGTAGTGCAGATTTCCTTTGCAAGCTTGCTTGGTTGGCCAAAAAGGGCGTATGCGTTTTTTCCTTAATATATTCAGGAAAAAACGCATACGCCCTTTTTGGCCAAGTGCATCATTGTGGACGTTCTGCCTCTTTTCCTATGCTTTCAATGCAATTCCAGTCTACCTCCTGAAATCGGTTTCCTGCAATTCTGCCCCGCTTTCAAGTCCTCTTGGCAGCCTTACTTCAGTCTATTTTTGGACGATAGCTGTCATTTATAACTCTGCAGGTTTGTGAATTACAGTGCCCCTGAGCTCCTTTCTTCAACTCGCTTTCTTGTGACCTGGCCGCAACACCGCAGGATGGCTTCAGGCCCTAATCTGGTTCCGGCCCGGCACGCTGAGCCTTTGCTTAATTCCTCTTCCTGGTGGGAAATGAGAGTTAAATTTGCCCGTCCAGACACCTCCAGCTAGTCTCTCATTGGTTCTCGCTATTCCTGTTCATCTTCCGCAGAAATTGCAAACTGGGCCAAACAGGAGGTTAAAGGGACTGACTCTCCAAGTCGGGAGAGTGTTAGTAAAGCGTCTGGAATGTTGCACCCGAGTACCAGGGTACGAAAACTGAGACATATTTGAACACGTCTCCCGATCACATGGTTGATCATACTCTAGGTTCCACATGCATGTTTTAGCTGAAGGAAGAATACCTTAAACCTGGGTAGTTGAAACCCGTGGAATGGGTACCATGCAATATGACTTCAAAGGGTCTTCATTTGCTCACCGAACCTCTCCAATCCTATCACTGCTGCGTTTATGCCCCTGTACACATGCTTGATTCTCTTTCGGAGACATAGCAATCCATAGGTTTTAAGATACTTACAAGTCAGGAACATTCTTAGGCGTTTAATATGGGGTGTTGAGTCCATTTCGTTGAGCAAGGAGTAGCTCTTGTCTATTCCATATTTGGCTTAAGGAACTTTATCTGTGCTCATTGCAATCTCTGGTTTTATGCAGCACCCCAACTCACCTTTACCCTTAAGCAAGCATAAGTTGTTTTTCTAAATTTGAGACCCTGTTCTGTTCTGTAATTCAGTTCCTGTGTAGCCAAGTTTCCATTCCCTGTATTACTGATATCTTATGATGTTTCTTTTTCTGTGTGACTTATTTCAGTTAGAATCATCATACCTGAATCCACTCATTGTGCTGCTAAGGGCCTGATGACACAGATTTCATTGCTGAGTGATATTGCTTTGTAAGTAAATACCACAACTTCTTTATCCATTTTTCACTTTCTGCGATGTTGAACTTGTACTGTAAACGAGGTTCTTGTAAACAGAGCCGTTCCAAACTTTGGGGTGGCTGTGTCTTTTTGATTTTAATTTCCCTAAGCTATAGGACCATAAGTGGAAGTGCCCTAGGTTCTGTTGCTTTGTTTTTTAGATGTTTCAGGAAACACCATACACTTCTCCCGAGTGGTTGTTGGCAATTTACATCCCGCCCATCAGCATAACAAGGCTCCCAGTTCTCCATGGCCTGTCCTGCCTTTCTGGATTTTACACTTTTTTCAGATGGCCCTTTTGACCGGGGGGAAGTGAGACTTCATTGTAGTGCAGATTTCCTTTGCAAGCTTGCTTGGTTGGCCAAAAAGGGCGTATGCGTTTTTTCCTGAATATATTCAGGAAAAAACGCATACGCCCTTTTTGGCCAAGTGCATCATTGTGGACGTTCTGCCTCTTTTCCTATGCTTTCAATGCAATTCCAGTCTACCTCCTGAAATCGGTTTCCTGCAATTCTGCCCCGCTTTCAAGTCCTCTTGGCAGCCTTACTTCAGTCTATTTTTGGACGATAGCTGTCATTTATAACTGCAGGTTTGTGAATTACAGTGCCCCTGAGCTCCTTTCTTCAACTCGGTTTCTTTTGAGCTGGCCGCAACACCGCAGGATGGCTTCAGGCCCTAATCTGGTTCCGGTACGGAACGCTGAGCCTTTGGTTATTTCCTCTTCCTGTTGCGAAATGAGAGTTAAATTTGCCCGTCCAGACACCTCCAGCTAGCCTCTCATTGGTTCTCGCTATTCCTGTTCATCTTCCGCAGAAATTGCAAACTGTGCCAAACAGGAGGTTAAAGGCGCTGACTCTCCAAGTGGGGAGAGTGTTAGTAAAGCGTCTGGAATGTTGCACCCGAGTACCACGGGAGGAAAACTGAGACATATTTGAACACGTCTCTCGATCACATGGTTGATCATACTCTGGGTTCCACATGCATGTTTTAGCTGAAGGAAGAATACCTAAAACCTGGGTAGTTGAAACCCGTGTAATGGGTACCATGCAATATGACTTCAAAGGGTCTTCATTTGCTCACCGAACCTCTCCAATCCTATCACTGCTGCGTTTATGCCCCTGTACACATGCTTGATTCTCTTTCGGAGACATAGCAATCCATAGGTTTTAAGATACTTACTAGTCAGGTACATTCTTCGGCGTTTAATATGCGGTGTTGTGTCCATTTCGTTGAGCAAGGAGTAGCTCTTGTCTATTCCATATTTGACTTAAGGAACTTTATCTGTGCTCATTTCAATCTCTGGTTTTATGCAGCACCCCAACTCACCTTTCCCCTTAAGCAAGCATAAGTTGGTTTTCTAAATTTGAGACCCTGTTCTGTTCTGTAATTCACTTCCTGTGTAGTCAAGTTTACATTCCATGTATTACTGATATCTTATGATGTTTCTTTTTCTGTGTGACTTATTTCAGTTAGAATCATCATACCTGAATCCACTCATTGTGCTGCTAAGGGCCTGATGACACAGATTTCATTGCTGAGTGATATTGCTTTGTAAGTAAATACCACAACTTCTTTATCCATTTTTCACTTTCTGCGATGTTGAACTTGTACTGTAAACGAGGTTCTTGTAAACAGAGCCGTTCCAAACTTTGGGGTGGCTGTGTCTTTTTGATTTTAATTTCCCTAAGCTATAGGACCATAAGTGGAAGTGCCCTAGGTTCTGTTGCTTTGTTTTTTAGATGTTTCAGGAAACACCATACACTTCTCCCGAGTGGTTGTTGGCAATTTACATCCCGCCCATCAGCATAACAAGGCTCCCAGTTCTCCATGGCCTGTCCTGCCTTTCTGGATTTTACACTTTTTTCAGATGGCCCTTTTGACCGGGGGGAAGTGAGACTTCATGGTAGTGCAGATTTCCTTTGCAAGCTTGCTTGGTTGGCCAAAAAGGGCGTATGCGTTTTTTCCTGAATATATTCAGGAAAAAACGCATACGCCCTTTTTGGCCAAGTGCATCATTGTGGACGTCCTTCCTCTTTTCCTATGCTTTCAATGCAATTCCAGTCTACCTCCTGAAATCGGTTTCCTGCAATTCTGCCCCGCTTTCAAGTCCTCTTGGCAGCCTTACTTCAGTCTATTTTTGGACGATAGCTGTCATTTATAACTCTGCAGGTTTGTGAATTACAGTGCCCCTGAGCTCCTTTCTTCAACTCGCTTTCTTGTGACCTGGCCGCAACACCGCAGGATGGCTTCAGGCCCTAATCTGGTTCCGGCCCGGCACGCTGAGCCTTTGCTTAATTCCTCTTCCTGGTGGGAAATGAGAGTTAAATTTGCCCGTCCAGACACCTCCAGCTAGTCTCTCATTGGTTCTCGCTATTCCTGTTCATCTTCCGCAGAAATTGCAAACTGGGCCAAACAGGAGGTTAAAGGGACTGACTCTCCAAGTGGGGAGAGTGTTAGTAAAGCGTCTGGAATGTTGCACCCGAGTACCAGGGTACGAAAACTGAGACATATTTGAACACGTCTCCCGATCACATGGTTGATCATACTCTAGGTTCCACATGCATGTTTTAGCTGAAGGAAGAATACCTTAAACCTGGGTAGTTGAAACCCGTGGAATGGGTACCATGCAATATGACTTCAAAGGGTCTTCATTTGCTCACCGAACCTCTCCAATCCTATCACTGCTGCGTTTATGCCCCTGTACACATGCTTGATTCTCTTTCGGAGACATAGCAATCCATAGGTTTTAAGATACTTACAAGTCAGGAACATTCTTAGGCGTTTAATATGGGGTGTTGAGTCCATTTCGTTGAGCAAGGAGTAGCTCTTGTCTATTCCATATTTGGCTTAAGGAACTTTATCTGTGCTCATTGCAATCTCTGGTTTTATGCAGCACCCCAACTCACCTTTACCCTTAAGCAAGCATAAGTTGTTTTTCTAAATTTGAGACCCTGTTCTGTTCTGTAATTCAGTTCCTGTGTAGCCAAGTTTCCATTCCCTGTATTACTGATATCTTATGATGTTTCTTTTTCTGTGTGACTTATTTCAGTTAGAATCATCATACCTGAATCCACTCATTGTGCTGCTAAGGGCCTGATGACACAGATTTCATTGCTGAGTGATATTGCTTTGTAAGTAAATACCACAACTTCTTTATCCATTTTTCACTTTCTGCGATGTTGAACTTGTACTGTAAACGAGGTTCTTGTAAACAGAGCCGTTCCAAACTTTGGGGTGGCTGTGTCTTTTTGATTTTAATTTCCCTAAGCTATAGGACCATAAGTGGAAGTGCCCTAGGTTCTGTTGCTTTGTTTTTTAGATGTTTCAGGAAACACCATACACTTCTCCCGAGTGGTTGTTGGCAATTTACATCCCGCCCATCAGCATAACAAGGCTCCCAGTTCTCCATGGCCTGTCCTGCCTTTCTGGATTTTACACTTTTTTCAGATGGCCCTTTTGACCGGGGGGAAGTGAGACTTCATTGTAGTGCAGATTTCCTTTGCAAGCTTGCTTGGTTGGCCAAAAAGGGCGTATGCGTTTTTTCCTGAATATATTCAGGAAAAAACGCATACGCCCTTTTTGGCCAAGTGCATCATTGTGGACGTTCTGCCTCTTTTCCTATGCTTTCAATGCAATTCCAGTCTACCTCCTGAAATCGGTTTCCTGCAATTCTGCCCTGCTTTCAAGTCCTCTTGGCAGCCTTACTTCCGTCTATTTTTGGACGATAGCTGTCATTTATAACTCTGCAGGTTTGTGAATTACAGTGCCCCTGAGCTCCTTTCTTCAACTCGCTTTCTTGTGACCTGGCCGCAACACCGCAGGATGGCTTCAGGCCCTAATCTGGTTCCGGCACGGCACGCTGAGCCTTTCATTATTTCCTCTTCCTGGTGGGAAATGAGAGTTAAATTTGCCCGTCCAGACACCTCCAGCTAGTCTCTCATTGGTTCTCGCTATTCCTGTTCATCTTCTGCAGAAATTGCAAACTGGGCCAAACAGGAGGTTAAAGGCGCTGACTCTCCAAGTGGGGAGAGTGTTAGTAAAGCGTCTGGAATGTTGCACCCGAGTACCAGGGGAGGAAAACTGAGACATATTTGAACACGTCTCCCGTTCACATGGTTGATCATACTTGGGTTCCACATGCATGTTTTAGCTGAAGGAAGAATACCTTAAACCTGGAGAGTTAAGACCCGTGTAATGGGTACCATGCAATATGACTTCAAAGGGTCTTCATTTGTTCACCGAACCTCTCCAATCCTATCACTGCTGCGTTTATGCCCCTGTACACATGCTTGATTCTCTTTCGGAGACATAGCAATCCATAGGTTTTAAGATACTTACTAGTCAGGTACATTCTTAGGCGTTTAATATGCGGTGTTGAGTCCATTTCGTTGAGCAAGGAGTAGCTCTTGTCTATTCCATATTTGACTTAAGGAACTTTATCTGTGCTCATTTCAATCTGTGGTTTTATGCAGCACCCCAACTCACCTTTCCCCTTAAGCAAGCATAAGTTGGTTTTCTAAATTTGAGACCCTGTTCTGTTCTGTAATTCAGTTCCTGTGTAGCCAAGTTTACATTCCGTGTATTACTGATATCTTATGATGTTTCTTTTTCTGTGTGACTTACTTCAGTTAGAATCATCATACCTGAATCCACTAATTGTGCTGCTAAGGGCCTGATGACACAGATTTCATTGCTGAGTGATATTGTTTTGTAAGTTAATACCACAACTTCTTTATCCATTTTTCACTTTCTGCGATGTTGAACTTGTACTGTAAACGAGGTTCTTGTAAACAGAGCCGTTCCAAACTTTGGGGTGGCTGTGTCTTTTTGATTTTAATTTCCCTAAGCTATAGGACCATAAGTGGAAGTGCCCTAGGCTCTGTTGCTTTGTTTTTTAGATGTTTCAGGAAACACCATACACTTCTCCCAGGTGTCTGTTGGCAATTTACATCCCGCCCATCAGCATAACAAGGCTCCCAGTTCTCCATGGCCTGTCCTGCCTTTCTGGATTTTACACTGTTTTCAGATGGCCCTTTTGACCGGGGGGAAGTGAGACTTCATTGTAGTGCAGATTTCCTTTGCAAGCTTGCTTGGTTGGCCAAAAAGGGCGTATGCGTTTTTTCCTGAATATATTCAGGAAAAAACGCATACGCCCTTTTTGGCCAAGTGCATCATTGTGGACGTTCTGCCTCTTTTCCTATGCTTTCAATGCAATTCCAGTCTACCTCCTGAAATCGGTTTCCTGCAATTCTGCCCCGCTTTCAAGTCCTCTTGGCAGCCTTACTTCAGTCTATTTTTGGACGATAGCTGTCATTTATAACTCTGCAGGTTTGTGAATTACAGTGCCCCTGAGCTCCTTTCTTCAACTCGCTTTCTTTAGAGCTGGCCGCAACACCGCAGGATGGCTTCAGGCCCTAATCTGGTTCCGGTACGGCACGCTGAGCCTTTGGTTATTTCCTCTTCCTGGTGGGAAATGAGAGTTAAATTTGCCCGTCCAGACACCTCCAGCTAGCCTCTCATTGGTTCTCGCTATTCCTGTTCATCTTCCGCAGAAATTGCAAACTGGGCCAAACAGGAGGTTAAAGGCGCTGACTCTCCAAGTGGGGAGAGTGTTAGTAAAGCGTCTGGAATGTTGCACCCGAGTATCAGGGGAGGAAAACTGAGACATATTTGAACACGTCTCCCGTTCACATGGTTGATCATTCTTGGGTTCCACATGCATGTTTTAGCTGAAGGAAGAATACCTTAAACCTGGAGAGTTGAGACCCGTGGAATGGGTACCATGCAATATGACTTCAAAGGGTCTTCATTTGCTCACCGAACCTCTCCAATCCTATCACTGCTGCGTTTATGCCCCTGTACACATGCTTGATTCTCTTTTGGAGACATAGCAATCCATAGGTTTTACAATACTTACTAGTCAGGTACATTCTTAGGCGTTTAATATGCGGTGTTGAGTCCATTTCGTTGAGCAAGGAGTAGCTCTTGTCTATTCCATATTTGACTTAAGGAACTTTATCTGTGCTCATTTCAATCTCTGGTTTTATGCAGCACCCCAACTCACCTTTACCCTTAAGCAAGCATAAGTTGGTTTTCTAAATTTGAGACCCTGTTCTGTTCTGTAATTCAGTTCCTGTGTAGCCAAGTTTACATTCCGTGTATTACTGATATCTTATGATGTTTCTTTTTCTGTGTGACTTATTTCAGTTAGAATCATCATACCTGAATCCACTCATTGTGATGCTAAGGGCCTGATGACATAGATTTCATTGCTGAGTGATATTGCTTTGTAAGTAAATACCACAACTTCTTTATCCATTTTTCACTTTCTGCGATGTTGAACTTGTACTGTAAACGAGGTTCTTGTAAACAGAGGCGTCCCAAACTTTGGGGTGGCTGTGTCTTTTTGATTTTAATTTCCCTAAGCTATAGAACCATAAGCGGCAGTGCCCTAGGCTCTGTTGCTTTGTTTTTTAGATGTTTCAGGAAACACCATACACTTCTCCCGAGTGTCTGTTGGCAATTTACATCCCGCCCATCAGCATAACAAGGCTCCCAGTTCTCCATGGCCTGTCCTGCCTTTCCGGATTTTACACTTTTTTCAGATGGCCCTTTTGACCGGGGGGAAGTGAGACTTCATTGTAGTGCAGATTTCCTTTGCAAGCTTGCTTGGTTGGCCAAAAAGGGCGTATGCGTTTTTTCCTGAATATATTCAGGAATAATTTGCCCGTCCAGACACCTCCAGCTAGCCTCTCATTGGTTCTCGCTATTCCTGTTCATCTTCCGCAGAAATTGCAAACTGGGCCAAACAGGAGGTTAAAGGCGCTGACTCTCCAAGTGGGGAGAGTGTTAGTAAAGCGTCTGGAATGTTGCACCCGAGTACCAGGGGAGGAAAACTGAGACTTATTTGAACACGTCTCCCGTTCACATGGTTGATCATACTTGGGTTCCACATGCATGTTTTAGCTGAAGGAAGAATACCTTAAACCTGGAGAGTTGAGACCCGTGGAATGGGTACCATGCAATATGACTTCAAAGGGTCTTCATTTGCTCACCGAACCTCTCCAATCCTATCACTGCTGCGTTTATGCCCCTGTACACATGCTTGATTCTCTTTTGGAGACATAGCAATCCATAGGTTTTACGATACTTACTAGTCAGGTACATTCTTAGGCGTTTAATATGCGGTGTTGAGTCCATTTCGTTGAGCAAGGAGTAGCTCTTGTCTATTCCATATTTGACTTAAGGAACTTTATCTGTGCTCATTTCAATCTCTGGTTTTATGCAGCACCCCAACTCACCTTTACCCTTAAGCAAGCATAAGTTGGTTTTCTAAATTTGAGACCCTGTTCTGTTCTGTAATTCAGTTCCTGTGTAGCCAAGTTTACATTCCGTGTATTACTGATATCTTATGATGTTTCTTTTTCTGTGTGACTTATTTCAGTTAGAATCATCATACCTGAATCCACTCATTGTGATGCTAAGGGCCTGATGACATAGATTTCATTGCTGAGTGATATTGCTTTGTAAGTAAATACCACAACTTCTTTATCCATTTTTCACTTTCTGCGATGTTGAACTTGTACTGTAAACGAGGTTCTTGTAAACAGAGGCGTCCCAGACTTTGGGGTGGCTGTGTCTTTTTGATTTTAATTTCCCTAAGCTATAGGACCATAAGTGGCAGTGCCCTAGGCTCTGTTGCTTTGTTTTTTAGATGTTTCAGGAAACACCATACACTTCTCCCGAGTGTCTGTTGGCAATTTACATCCCGCCCATCAGCATAACAAGGCTCCCAGTTCTCCATGGCCTGTCCTACCTTTCTGGATTTTACACTTTTTTCAGATGGCCCTTTTGACCGGGGGGAAGTGAGACTTCATTGTAGTGCAGACTTCCTTTGCAAGCTTGCTTGGTTGGCCAAAAAGGGCGTATGCATTTTTTCCTGAATATATTCAGGAATAATTTGCCCGTCCAGACACCTCCAGCTAGTCTCTCATTGGATCTCGCTATTCCTGTTCATCTTCCGCAGAAATTGCAAGCTGGGCCAAACAGGAGGTTAAAGGCGCTGACTCTCCAAGTGGGGAGAGTGTTAGTAAAGCGTCTGGAATGTTGCACCCGAGTACCAGGGGAGGAAAACTGAGACATATTTGAACACGTCTCCCGTTCACATGGTTGATCATACTTGGGTTCCACATGCATGTTTTAGCTGAAGGAAGAATACCTTAAACCTGGAGAGTTGAGACCCGTGGAATGGGTACCATGCAATATGACTTCAAAGGGTCTTCATTTGCTCACAGAACCTCTCCAATCCTATCACTGCTGTTTATGCCCCTGTACACATGCTTGATTCTCTTTTGGAGACATAGCAATCCATAGGTTTTACGATACTTACTAGTCAGGTACATTCTTAGGCGTTTAATATGCGGTGTTGAGTCCATTTCGTTGAGCAAGGAGTAGCTCTTGTCTATTCCATATTTGACTTAAGGAAGTTTATCTGTGCTCATTTCAATCTCTGGTTTTATGCAGCACCCCAACTCACCTTTACCCTTAAGCAAGCATAAGTTGGTTTTCTAAATTTGAGACCCTGTTCTGTTCTGTAATTCAGTTCCTGTGTAGCCAAGTTTACATTCCGTGTATTACTGATATCTTATGATGTTTTTTTTCTGTGTGACTTATTTTAGTTAGAATCATCATACCTGAATCCACTCATTGTGATGCTAAGGGCCTGATGACATAGATTTCATTGCTGAGTGATATTGCTTTGTAAGTAAATACCACAACTTCTTTATCCATTTTTCACTTTCTGCGATGTTGAACTTGTACTGTAAACGAGGTTCTTGTAAACAGAGGCGTCCCAAACTTTGGGGTGGCTGTGTCTTTTTGATTTTAATTTCCCTAAGCTATAGGACCATAAGTGGCAGTGCCCTAGGCTCTGTTGCTTTGTTTTTTAGATGTTTCAGGAAACACCATACACTTCTCCCGAGTGTCTGTTGGCAATTTACATCCCGCCCATCAGCATAACAAGGCTCCCAGTTCTCCATGGCCTGTCCTACCTTTCTGGATTTTACACTTTTTTCAGATGGCCCTTTTGACCGGGGGGAAGTGAGACTTCATTGTAGTGCAGATTTCCTTTGCAAGCTTGCTTGGTTGGCAAAAAAGGGCGTATGCGTTTTTTCCTGAATATATTCAGGAATAATTTGCCCGTCCAGACACCTCCAGCTAGCCTCTCATTGGATCTCGCTATTCCTGTTCATCTTCCGCAGAAATTGCAAACTGGGCCAAACAGGAGATTAAAGGTGCTGACTCTCCAATTGGGGAGAGTGTTAGTAAAGCGTCTGGAATGTTGCACCCGAGTACCAGGGGAGGAAAACTGAGACATATTTGAACACGTTTCCCGTTCACATGGTTGATCATACTTGGGTTCCACATGCATGTTTTAGCTGAAGGAAGAATACCTTAAACCTGGAGAGTTGAGACCCGTGGAATGGGTACCATGCAATATGACTTCAAAGGGTCTTCATTTGCTCACAGAACCTCTCCAATCCTATCACTGCTGCGTTTATGCCCCTGTACACATGCTTGATTCTCTTTTGGAGACATAGCAATCCATAGGTTTTACGATACTTACTAGTCAGGTACATTCTTAGGCGTTTAATATGCGGTGTTGAGTCCATTTCGTTGAGCAAGGAGTAGCTCTTGTCTATTCCATATTTGACTTAAGGAAGTTTATCTGTGCTCATTTCAATCTCTGGTTTTATGCAGCACCCCAACTCACCTTTACCCTTAAGCAAGCATAAGTTGGTTTTCTAAATTTGAGACCCTGTTCTGTTCTGTAATTCAGTTCCTGTGTAGCCAAGTTTACATTCCGTGTATTACTGATATCTTATGATGTTTTTTTTCTGTGTGACTTATTTCAGTTAGAATCATCATACCTGAATCCACTCATTGTGATGCTAAGGGCCTGATGACATAGATTTCATTGCTGAGTGATATTGCTTTGTAAGTAAATACCACAACTTCTTTATCCATTTTTCACTTTCTGCGATGTTGAACTTGTACTGTAAACGAGGTTCTTGTAAACAGAGGCGTCCCAAACTTTGGGGTGGCTGTGTCTTTTTGATTTTAATTTCCCTAAGCTATAGGACCATAAGTGGCAGTGCCCTAGGCTCTGTTGCTTTGTTTTTTAGATGTTTCAGGAAACACCATACACTTCTCCCAAGTGTCTGTTGGCAATTTACATCCCGCCCATCAGCATAACAAGGCTCCCAGTTCTCCATGGCCTGTCCTGCCTTTCTGGATTTTACACTTTTTCCAGATGGCCCTTTTGACCGGGGGGAAGTGAGACTTCATTGTAGTGCAGATTTCCTTTGCAAGCTTGCTTGGTTGGCCAAAAAGGGCGTATGCGTTTTTTCCTGAATATATTCAGGAAAAAACGCATACGCCCTTTTTGGCCAAGTGCATCATTGTGGACGTTCTGCCTCTTTTCCTATGCTTTCAATGCAATTCCAGTCTACCTCCTGAAATCGGTTTCCTGCAATTCTGCCCTGCTTTCAAGTCCTCTTGGCAGCCTTACTTCAGTCTATTTTTGGACGATAGCTGTCATTTATAACTCTGCAGGTTTGTGAATTACAGTGCCCCTGAGCTCCTTTCTTCAACTCGCTTTCTTGTGACCTGGCCGCAACACCGCAGGATGGCTTCAGGCCCTAATCTGGTTCCGGCCCGGCATGCTGAGCCTTTGGTTAATTCCTCTTCCTGGTGGGAAATGAGAGTTAAATTTGCCCGTCCAGACACCTCCAGCTAGCCTCTCATTGGTTGTCACTATTCCTGTTCATCTTCCGCAGAAATTGCAAACTGGGCCAAACAGGAGGTTAAAGGGACTGACTCTCCAAGTGGGGAGAGTGTTAGTAAAGCGTCTGGAATGTTGCACCCGAGTACCAGGGGAGGAAAACTGAGACATATTTGAACACGTCTCCCGATCACATGGTTGATCATACTCTAGGTTCCACATGCATGTTTTAGCTGAAGGAAGAATACCTTAAACCTGGGTAGTTGAAACCCGTGGAATGGGTACCATGCAATATGACTTCAAAGGGTCTTCATTTGCTCACCGAACCTCTCCAATCCTATCACTGCTGCGTTTATGCCCCTGTACACATGCTTGATTCTCTTTTGGAGACATAGCAATCCATAGGTTTTAAGATACTTACAAGTCAGGTACATTCTTAGGCGTTTAATATGCGGTGTTGAGTCCATTTCGTTGAGCAAGGAGTAGCTCTTGTCTATTCCATATTTGGCTTAAGGAACTTTATCTGTGCTCATTCCAATCTCTGGTTTTATGCAGCACCCCAACTCACCTTTACCCTTAAGCAAGCATAAGTTGGTTTTCTAAATTTGAGACCCTGTTCTGTTCTGTAATTCAGTTCCTGTGTAGCCAAGTTTACATTCCGTGTATTACTGATATCTTATGATGTTTCTTTTTCTGTGTGACTTATTTCAGTTAAAATCATCATACCTGAATCCACTCATTGTGATGCTAAGGGCCTGATGACATAGATTTCATTGCTGAGTGATATTGCTTTGTAAGTGAATACCACAACTTCTTTATCCATTTTTCACTTTCTGCGATGTTGAACTTGTACTGTAAACGAGGTTCTTGTAAACAGAGGCGTCCCAAACTTTGGGGTGGCTGTGTCTTTTTGATTTTAATTTCCCTAAGCTATAGGACCATAAGTGGCAGTGCCCTAGGCTCTGTTGCTTTGTTTTTTAGATGTTTCAGGAAACACCATACACTTCTCCCAAGTGTCTGTTGGCAATTTACATCCCGCCCATCAGCATAACAAGACTCCCAGTTCTCCATGGCCTGTCCTGCCTTTCTGGATTTTACACTTTTTTCAGATGGCCCTTTTGCCCGGGTGGAAGTGAGACTTCATTGTAGTGCAGATTTCCTTTGCAAGCTTGCTTGGTTGGCCAAAAAGGGCGTATGCGTTTTTTCCTGAATATATTCAGGAAAAAACGCATACGCCCTTTTTGGCCAAGTGCATCATTGTGGACGTTCTGCCTCTTTTCCTATGCTTTCAATGCAATTCCAGTCTACCTCCTGAAATCGGTTTCCTGCAATTCTGCCCCGCTTTCAAGTCCTCTTGGCAGCCTTACTTCAGTCTATTTTTGGACGATAGCTGTCATTTATAACTCTGCAGGTTTGTGAATTACAGTGCCCCTGAGCTCCTTTCTTCAACTCGCTTTCTTGTGACCTGGCCGCAACACCGCAGGATGGCTTCAGGCCCTAATCTGGTTCCGGCCCGGCACGCTGAGCGTTTGGTTAATTCCTCTTCCTGGTGGGAAATGAGAGTTAAATTTGCCCGTCCAGACACCTCCAGCTAGCCTCTCATTGGTTCTCACTATTCCTGTTCATCTTCCGCAGAAATTGCAAACTGGGCCAAACAGGAGGTTAAAGGGACTGACTCTCCAAGTGGGGAGAGTGTTAGTAAAGCGTCTGGAATGTTGCACCCGAGTACCATGGGAGGAAAACTGAGACATATTTGAACACGTCTCCCGATCACATGGTTGATCATACTCTAGGTTCCACATGCATGTTTTAGCTGAAGGAAGAATACCTTAAACCTGGGTAGTTGAAACCCGTGGAATGGGTACCATGCAATATGACTTCAAAGGGTCTTCATTTGCTCACCGAACCTCTCCAATCCTATCACTGCTGCGTTTATGCCCCTGTACACATGCTTGATTCTCTTTCGGAGACATAGCAATCCATAGGTTTTAAGATACTTACTAGTCAGGTACATTCTTAGGCGTTTAATATGGGGTGTTGAGTCCATTTCATTGAGCAAGGAGTAGCTCTTGTGTATACCATATTTGGCTTAAGGAACTTTATCTGTGCTCATTTCAATCTCTGGTTTTATGCAGCACCCCAACTCACCTTTCCCCTTAAGCAAGAATAAGTTGGTTTTCTAAATTTGAGACCCTGTTCTGTTCTGTAATTCAGTTCCTGTGTAGCCAAGTTTCCATTCCGTGTATTACTGATATCTTATGATGTTTCTTTTTCTGTGTGACTTATTTCAGTTAGAGTCATCATACCTGAATCCACTCATTGTGATGCTAAGGGCCTGATGACATAGATTTCATTGCTGAGTGATATTGCTTTGTAAGTAAATACCACAACTTCTTTATCCATTTTTCACTTTCTGCGATGTTGAACTTGTACTGTAAACGAGGTTCTTGTAAACAGAGCCGTTCCAAACTTTGGGGTGGCTGTGTCTTTTTGATTTTAATTTCCCTAAGCTATAGGACCATAAGTGGAAGTGCCCTAGGTTCTGTTGCTTTGTTTTTTAGATGTTTCAGGAAACACCATACACTTCTCCCGAGTGGTTGTTGGCAATTTACATCCCGCCCATCAGCATAACAAGGCTCCCAGTTCTCCATGGCCTGTCCTGCCTTTCTGGATTTTACACTTTTTTCAGATGGCCCTTTTGACCGGGGGGAAGTGAGACTTCATTGTAGTGCAGATTTCCTTTGCAAGCTTGCTTGGTTGGCCAAAAAGGGCGTATGCGTTTTTTCCTGAATATATTCAGGAAAAAACGCATACGCCCTTTTTGGCCAAGTGCATCATTGTGGACGTTCTGCCTCTTTTCCTATGCTTTCAATGCAATTCCAGTCTACCTCCTGAAATCGGTTTCCTGCAATTCTGCCCCGCTTTCAAGTCCTCTTGGCAGCCTTACTTCAGTCTATTTTTGGACGATAGCTGTCATTTATAACTCTGCAGGTTTGTGAATTACAGTGCCCCTGAGCTCCTTTCTTCAACTCGCTTTCTTGTGACCTGGCCGCAACACCGCAGGATGGCTTCAGGCCCTAATCTGGTTCCGACACGGCACGCTGAGCCTTTGGTTAATTCCTCTTCCTGGTGGGAAATGAGAGTTAAATTTGCCCGTCCAGACACCTCCAGCTAGCCTCTCATTGGTTCTCACTATTCCTGTTCATCTTCCGCAGAAATTGCAAACTGGGCCAAACAGGAGGTTAAAGGGACTGACTCTCCAAGTGGGGAGAGTGTTAGTAAAGCGTCTGGAATGTTGCACCCGAGTACCAGGGGAGGAAAACTGAGACATATTTGAACACGTCTCCCGTTCACATGGTTGATCATACTCTAGGTTCCACATGCATGTTTTAGCTGAAAGAAGAATACCTTAAAACTGGAGAGTTGAGACCCGTGTAATGGGTACCATGCAATATGACTTCAAAGGGTCTTCATTTGCTCACCGAACCTCTCCAATCCTATCACTGCTGCGTTTATGCCCCTGTACACATGCTTGATTCTCTTTCGGAGACATAGCAATCCATAGGTTTTACGATACTTACTAGTCAGGTACATTCTTAGGCGTTTAATATGCGGTGTTGAGTCCATTTCGTTGAGCAAGGAATAGCTCTTGTCTATTCCATATTTGACTTAAGGAACTTTATCTGTGCTCATTTCAATCTCTGGTTTTATGCAGCACCCCAACTCACCTTTACCCTTAAGGAAGCATAAGTTGGTTTTGTAAATTTGAGAACCTGTTCTGTTCTGTAATTCAGTTCCTGTGTAGCCAAGTTTACATTCCGTGTATTACTGATATCTTATGATGTTTCTTTTTCTGTGTGACTTATTTCAGTTAGAATCATCATACCTGAATCCACTCATTGTGATGCTAAGGGCCTGATGACACAGATTTCATTGCTGAGTGATATTGGTTTGTAAGTAAATACCACAAATTCTTTATCCATTTTTCACTTTCTGCGATGTTGAACTTGTACTCTAAACGAGGTTCTTGTAAACACAGGCGTCCCAAACTTTGGGGTGGCTGTGTCTTTTTGATTTTAATTTCCCTAAGCTATAGGACCATAAGTGGCATTGCCCTAGGCTCTGTTGCTTTGTTTTTTAGATGTTTCAGGAAACACCATACACTTCTCCCGAGTGTCTGTTGGCAATTTACATCCCGCCCATCAGTATAACAAGGCTCCCAGTTCTCCATGGCCTGTCCTGCCTTTCTGGATTCTACACTTTTTTCAGATGGCCCTTTTGACCGGGGGGAAGTGAGACTTCATTGTAGTGCAGATTTCCTTTGCAAGCTTGCTTGGTTGGCCAAAAAGGGCGTATGCGTTTTTTCCTGAATATATTCAGGAAAAAACGCATACGCCCTTTTTGGCCAAGTGCATCATTGTGGACGTTCTGCCTCTTTTCCTATGCTTTCAATGCAATTCCAGTCTACCTCCTGAATTCGGATTCCTGCAATTCTGCCCCGCTTTCAAGTCCTCTTGGCAGCCTTACTTCAGTCTATTTTTGGACGATAGCTGTCATTTATAACTCTGCAGGTTTGTGAATTACAGTGCCCCTGAGCTCCTTTCTTCAACTCGCTTTCTTGTGACCTGGCCGCAACACCGCAGGATGGCTTCAGGCCCTAATCTGGTTCCGGCACGGCACGCTGAGCCTTTGGTTAATTCCTCTTCCTGGTGGGAAATGATAGTTAAATTTGCCCGTCCAGACACCTCCAGCTAGCCTCTCACTGTTTCTCGCTATTCCTGTTCATCTTCCACAGAAATTGCAAACTGGGCCAAACAGGAGGTTAAAGGGACTGACTCTCCAAGTGGGGAGAGTGTTAGTAAAGCGTCTGGAATGTTGCACCCGAGTACCAGGGGAGGAAAACTGAGACATATTTGAACACGTCTCCCGATCACATGGTTGATCATACTCTAGGTTCCACATGCATGTTTTAGCTGAAGGAAGAATACCTTAAACCTGGGTAGTTGAAACCCGTGGAATGGGTACCATGCAATATGACTTCAAGGGGTCTTCATTTGCTCACCGAACCTCTCCAATCCTATCACTGCTGCGTTTATGCCCCTGTACACATGCTTGATTCTCTTTCGGAGACATAGCAATCCATAGGTTTTACGATACTTACTAGTCAGGTACATTCTTAGGCGTTTAATATGCGGTGTTGAGTCCATTTCGTTGAGCAAGGAGTAGCTCTTGTCTATTCCATATTTGACTTAAGGAACTTTATCTGTGCTCATTTCAATCTCTGGTTTTATGCAGCACCCCAACTCACCTTTACCCTTAAGGAAGCATAAGTTGGTTTTGTAAATTTGAGACCCTGTTCTGTTCTGTAATTCAGTTCCTGTGTAGCCAAGTTTACATTCCGTGTATTACTGATATCTTATGATGTTTCTTTTTCTGTGTGACTTATTTCAGTTAGAATCATCATACCTGAATCCACTCATTGTGCTGCTAAGGGCTTGATGACATAGATTTCATTGCTGAGTGATATTGCTTTGTAAGTAAATACCACAACTTCTTTATCCATTTTTCACTTTCTGCGATGTTGAACTTGTACTGTAAACGAGGTTCTTGTAAACAGAGGCGTCCCAAACTTTGGGGTGGCTGTGTCTTTTTGATTTTAATTTCCCTAAGCTATAGGACCATAAGTGGCATTGCCCTAGGCTCTGTTGCTTTGTTTTTTAGATGTTTCAGGAAACACCATACACTTCTCCCGAGTGTCTGTTGGCAATTTACATCCCGCCCATCAGTATAACAAGGCTCCCAGTTCTCCATGGCCTGTTGCCTTTCTGGATTTTACACTTTTTTCAGATGGCCCTTTTGACCGGGGGGAAGTGAGACTTCATTGTAGTGCAGATTTCCTTTGCAAGCTTGCTTGGTTGGCCAAAAAGGGCGTATGCGTTTTTTCCTGAATATATTCAGGAAAAAACGCATACGCCCTTTTTGGCCAAGTGCATCATTGTGGACGTTCTGCCTCTTTTACTATGCTTTCAATGCAATTCCAGTCTACCTTCTGAAATCGGATTCCTGCAATTCTGCCCCGCTTTCAAGTCCTCTTGGCAGCCTTACTTCAGTCTATTTTTGGACGATAGCTGTCATTTATAACTCTGCAGGTTTGTGAATTACAGTGCCCCTGAGCTCCTTTCTTCAACTCGCTTTCTTGTGACCTGGCCGCAACACCGCAGGATGGCTTCAGGCCCTAATCTGGTTCTGGCACGGCACGCTGAGCCTTTGGTTAATTCCTCTTCCTGGTGGGAAATGATAGTTAAATTTGCCCGTCCAGACACCTCCAGCTAGCCTCTCACTGTTTCTCGCTATTCCTGTTCATCTTCCGCAGAAATTGCAAACTGGGCCAAACAGGAGGTTAAAGGGACTGACTCTCCAAGTGGGGAGAGTGTTAGTAAAGCGTCTGGAATGTTGCACCCGAGTACCAGGGGAGGAAAACTGAGACATATTTGAACACGTCTCCCGATCACATGGTTGATCATACTCTAGGTTCCACATGCATGTTTTAGCTGAAGGAAGAATACCTTAAACCTGGGTAGTTGAAACCCGTGGAATGGGTACCATGCAATATGACTTCAAGGGGTCTTCATTTGCTCACCGAACCTCTCCAATCCTATCACTGCTGCGTTTATGCCCCTGTACACATGCTTGATTCTCTTTCGGAGACATAGCAATCCATAGGTTTTAAGATAATTACAAGTCAGGTACATTCTTAGGCGTTTAATATGCGGTGTTGAGTCCATTTCGTTGAGCAAGGAGTAGCTCTTGTCTATTCCATATTTGGCTTAAGGAACTTTATCTGTGCTCATGTCAATCTCTGGTTTTATGCAGCACCCCAACTCACCTTTCCCCTTAAGCAAGCATAAGTTGGTTTTCTAAATTTGAGACCCTGTTCTGTTCTGTAATTCAGTTCCTGTGTAGCCAAGTTTACATTCCGTGTATTACTGATATCTTATGATGTTTCTTTTTCTGTGTGACTTATTTCAGTTAGAATCATCATACCTGAATCCACTCATTGTGCTGCTAAGGGCCTGATGACATAGATTTCATTGCTGAGTGATATTGCTTTGTAAGTAAATACCACGACTTCTTTATCCATTTTTCACTTTCTGCGATGTTGAACTTGTACTGTAAACGAGGTTCTTGTAAACAGAGGCGTCCCAAACTTTGGGGTGGCTGTGTCTTTTTGATTTTAATTTCCCTAAGCTATAGGACCATAAGTGGAAGTGCCCTAGGCTCTGTTGCTTTGTTTTTTAGATGTTTCAGGAAACACCATACACTTCTCCCGAGTGTCTGTTGGCAATTTACATCCCGCCCATCAGCATCACAAGGCTCCCAGTTCTCAATGGCCTGTTGCCTTTCTGGATTTTACACTTTTTTCAGATGGCCCTTTTGACCGGGGGGAAGTGAGACTTCATTGTAGTGCAGATTTCCTTTGCAAGCTTGCTTGGTTGGCCAAAAAGGGCGTATGCGTTTTTTCCTGAATATATTCAGGAAAAAACACATACGCCCTTTTTGGCCAAGTGCATCATTGTGGACGTTCTGCCTCTTTTCCTATGCTTTCAATGCAATTCCAGTCTACCTTCTGAAATCGGTTTCCTGCAATTCTGCCCCGCTTTCAAGTCCTCTTGGCAGCCTTACTTCAGTCTATTTTTGGACGATAGCTGTCATTTATAACTCTGCAGGTTTGTGAATTACAGTGCCCCTGAGCTCCTTTCTTCAACTCGATTTCTTGTGACCTGGCCGCAACACCGCAGGATGGCTTCACGCCCTAATCTGGTTCCGGCACGGCACGCTGAGCCTTTGGTTAATTCCACTTCCTGGTGGGAAATGAGAGTTAAATTTGCCCGTCCAGACACCTCCAGCTAGCCTCTCATTGGTTCTCGCTATTCCTGTTCATCTTCCGCAGAAATTGCAAACTGGGCCAAACAGGAGGTTAAAGGGACTGACTCTCCAAGTGGGGAGAGTGTTAGTAAAGCGTCTGGAATGTTGCACCCGAGTACCAGGGGAGGAAAACTGAGACATATTTGAACACGTCTCCCGATCACATGGTTGATCATACTCTAGGTTCCACATGCATGTTTTAGCTGAAGGAAGAATACCTTAAACCTGGGTAGTTGAAACCCGTGGAATGGGTACCATGCAATATGACTTCAAAGGGTCTTCATTTGCTCACCGAACCTCTCCAATCCTATCACTGCTGCGTTTATGCCCCTGTACACATGCTTGATTCTCTTTCGGAGACATAGCAATCCATAGGTTTTAAGATACTTACTAGTCTGGTACATTCTTAGGCGTTTAATATGCGGTGTTGAGTCCATTTCGTTGAGCAAGGAGTAGCTCTTGTCTATTCCATATTTGGCTTAAGGAACTTTATCTGTGCTCATTTCAATCTCTGGTTTTATGCAGCACCCCAACTCACCTTTACCCTTAAGCAAGAATAAGTTGGTTTTCTAAATTTGAGACCCTGTTCTGTTCTGTAATTCAGTTCCTGTGTAGCCAAGTTTCCATTCCGTGTATTACTGATATCCTATGATGTTTCTTTTTCTGTGTGACTTATTTCAGTTAGAATCATCATACCTGAATCCACTCATTGTGCTGCTAAGGGCCTGATGACACAGATTTCATTGCTGAGTGATATTGCTTTGTAAGTAAATACCACAACTTCTTTATCCATTTTTCACTTTCTGCGATGTTGAACTTGTACTGTAGACGAGGTTCTTGTAAACAGAGCCGTTCCAAACTTTGGGGTGGCTGTGTCTTTTTGATTTTAATTTCCCTAAGCTATAGGACCATAAGTGGAAGTGCCCTAGGTTCTGTTGCTTTGTTTTTTAGATGTTTCAGGAAACACCATACACTTCTCCCGAGTGGTTGTTGGCAATTTACATCCCGCCCATCAGCATAACAAGGCTCCCAGTTCTCCATGGCCTGTCCTGCCTTTCTGGATTTTACACTTTTTTCAGATGGCCCTTTTGACCGGGGGGAAGTGAGACTTCATTGTAGTGCAGATTTCCTTTGCAAGCTTGCTTGGTTGGCCAAAAAGGGCGTATGCGTTTTTTCCTGAATATATTCAGGAAAAAACGCATACGCCCTTTTTGGCCAAGTGCATCATTGTGGACGTTCTGCCTCTTTTCCTATGCTTTCAATGCAATTCCAGTCTACCTCCTGAAATCGGTTTCCTGCAATTCTGCCCCGCTTTCAAGTCCTCTTGGCAGCCTTACTTCAGTCTATTTTTGGACGATAGCTGTCATTTATAACTCTGCAGGTTTGTGAATTACAGTGCCCCTGAGCTCCTTTCTTCAACTTGCTTTCTTGTGACCTGGCCGCAACACCGCAGGATGGCTTCACGCCCTAATCTGGTTCCGGCACGGCACGCTGAGCCTTTGGTTATTTCCTCTTCCTGGTGGGAAATGAGAGTTAAATTTGCCCATCCAGACACCTCCAGCTAGTCTCTCATTGGTTCTCGCTATTCCTGTTCATCTTCCGCAGAAATTGCAAACTGGGCCAAACAGGAGGTTAAAGGCGCTGACTCTCCAAGTGGGGAGAGTGTTAGTAAAGCGTCTGGAATGTTGCACCCGAGTACCAGGGGGGGAAAACTGAGACATATTTGAACACGTCTCCCGTTCACATGGTTGATCATACTTGGGTTCCACATGCATGTTTTAGCTGAAGGAAGAATACCTTAAACCTGGAGAGTTGAGACCCGTGTAATGGGTACCATGCAATATGACTTCAAAGGGTCTTCATTTGCTCACCGAACCTCTCCAATCCTATCACTGCTGCGTTTATGTCCCTGTACACATGCTTGATTCTCTTTCGGAGACATAGCAATCCATAGGTTTTAAGATACTTACTAGTCAGGTACATTCTTAGGCGTTTAATATGCGGTGTTGAGTCCATTTCGTTGAGCAAGGAGTAGCTCTTGTCTATTCCATATTTGACTTAAGGAACTTTATCTGTGCTCATTTCAATCTCTGGTTTTATGCAGCACCCCAACTCACCTTTACCCTTAAGCAAGCATAAGTTGGTTTTCTAAATTTGAGACCCTGTTCTGTTCTGTAATTCAGTTCCTGTGTAGCCAAGTTTACATTCCATGTATTACTGATATCTTATGATGTTTCTTTTTCTGTGTGAATTACTTCAGTTAGAATCATCATACCTGAATCCACTCATTTTGCTGCTAAGGGCCTGATGACACAGATTTCATTGCTGAGTGATATTGCTTTGTAAGTACATACCACAACTTCTTTATCCATTTTTCACTTTCTGCGATGTTGAACTTGTACTGTAAATGAGGTTCTTGTAAACAGAGCCGTTCCAAACTTTGGGGTGGCTGTGTCTTTTTGATTTTAATTTCCCTAAGCTATAGGACCATAAGTGGAAGTGCCCTAGGTTCTGTTGCTTTGTTTTTTAGATGTTTCAGGAAACACCATACACTTCTCCCGAGTGGTTGTTGGCAATTTACATCCCGCCCATCAGCATAACAAGGCTCCCAGTTGTCCATGGCCTGTCCTGCCTTTCTGGATTTTACACTTTTTTCAGATGGCCCTTTTGACCGGGGGGAAGTGAGACTTCATTGTAGTGCAGATTTCCTTTGCAAGCTTGCTTGGTTGGCCAAAAAGGGCGTATGCGTTTTTTCCTGAATATATTCAGGAAAAAACGCATACGCCCTTTTTGGCCAAGTGCATCATTGTGGACGTTCTGCCTCTTTTCCTATGCTTTCAATGCAATTCCAGTCTACCTCCTGAAATCGGTTTCCTGCAATTCTGCCCCGCTTTCAAGTCCTCTTGGCAGCCTTACTTCAGTCTATTTTTGGACGATAGCTGTCATTTATAACTCTGCAGGTTTGTGAATTACAGTGCCCCTGAGCTCCTTTCTTCAACTCGCTTTCTTGTGACCTGGCCGCAACACCGCAGGATGGCTTCAGGCCCTAATCTGGTTCCGGTACGGCACGCTGAGCCTTTGGTTATTTCCTCTTCCTGGTGGGAAATGAGAGTTAAATTTGCCCGTCCAGACACCTCCAGCTAGCCTCTCATTGGTTCTCGCTATTCCTGTTCATCTTCCGCAGAAATTGCAAACTGGGCCAAACAGGAGGTTAAAGGCGCTGACTCTCCAAGTGGGGAGAGTGTTAGTAAAGCGTCTGGAATGTTGCACCCGCGTACCAGGGGAGGAAAACTGAGACATATTTGAACACGTCTCCCGTTCACATGGTTGATCATACTTGGGTTCCACATGCATGTTTTAGCTGAAGGAAGAATACCTAAAACCTGCGTAGTTGAAACCCGTGGAATGGGTACCATGCAATATGACTTCAAAGGGTCTTCATTTGCTCACCGAACCTCTCCAATCCTATCACTGCTGCGTTTATGCCCCTGTACACATGCTTGATTCTCTTTCGGAGACATAGCAATCCATAGGTTTTAAGATACTTACTAGTCAGGTACATTCTTAGGCGTTTAATATGCGGTGTTGAGTCCATTTCGTTGAGCAAGGAGTAGCTCTTGTCTATTCCATATTTGGCTTAAGGAACTTTATCTGTGCTCATTTCAATCTCTGGTTTTATGCAGCACCCCAACTCACCTTTACCCTTAAGCAAGCATAAGTTGGTTTTCTAAATTTGAGACCCTGTTCTGTTTTGGAATTCAGTTCCTGTGTAGCCAAGTTTACATTCCGTGTATTAGTGATATCTTATGATGTTTCTTTTTCTGTGTGACTTACTTCAGTTAGAATCATCATACCTGAATCCACTCATTGTGCTGCTACGGGCCTGATGACACAGATTTCATTGCTGAGTGATATTGCTTTGTAAGTACATACCACAACTTCTTTATCCATTTTTCACTTTCTGCAATGTTGAACTTGTACTGTAAATGAGGTTCTTGTAAACAGATCCGTTCCAAACTTTGGGGTGGCTGTGTCTTTTTTATTTTAATTTCCCTAAGCTATAGGACCATAAGTGGAAGTGCCCTAGGTTCTGTTGCTTTGTTTTTTAGATGTTTCAGGAAACACCATACACTTCTCCCGAGTGGTTGTTGGCAATTTACATCCCGCCCATCAGCATAACAAGGCTCCCAGTTCTCCATGGCCTGTCCTGCCTTTCTGGATTTTACACTTTTTTCAGATGGCCCTTTTGACCGGGGGGAAGTGAGACTTCATTGTAGTGCAGATTTCCTTTGCAAGCTTGCTTGGTTGGCCAAAAAGGGCGTATGCGTTTTTTCCTGAATATATTCAGGAAAAAACACATACGCCCTTTTTGGCCAAGTGCATCATTGTGGACGTTCTGCCTCTTTTCCTATGCTTTCAATGCAATTCCAGTCTACCTTCTGAAATCGGTTTCCTGCAATTCTGCCCCGCTTTCAAGTCCTCTTGGCAGCCTTACTTCAGTCTATTTTTGGACGATAGCTGTCATTTATAACTCTGCAGGTTTGTGAATTACAGTGCCCCTGAGCTCCTTTCTTCAACTCGATTTCTTGTGACCTGGCCGCAACACCGCAGGATGGCTTCACGCCCTAATCTGGTTCCGGCACGGCACGCTGAGCCTTTGGTTAATTCCACTTCCTGGTGGGAAATGAGAGTTAAATTTGCCCGTCCGGACACCTCCAGCTAGCCTCTCATTGGTTCTCGCTATTCCTGTTCATCTTCCGCAGAAATTGCAAACTGGGCCAAACAGGAGGTTAAAGGGACTGACTCTCCAAGTGGGGAGAGTGTTAGTAAAGCGTCTGGAATGTTGCACCCGAGTACCAGGGGAGGAAAACTGAGACATATTTGAACACGTCTCCCGATCACATGGTTGATCATACTCTAGGTTCCACATGCATGTTTTAGCTGAAGGAAGAATACCTTAAACCTGGGTAGTTGAAACCCGTGGAATGGGTACCATGCAATATGACTTCAAAGGGTCTTCATTTGCTCACCGAACCTCTCCAATCCTATCACTGCTGCGTTTATGCCCCTGTACACATGCTTGATTCTCTTTCGGAGACATAGCAATCCATAGGTTTTAAGATACTTACTAGTCTGGTACATTCTTAGGCGTTTAATATGCGGTGTTGAGTCCATTTCGTTGAGCAAGGAGTAGCTCTTGTCTATTCCATATTTGGCTTAAGGAACTTTATCTGTGCTCATTTCAATCTCTGGTTTTATGCAGCACCCCAACTCACCTTTACCCTTAAGCAAGAATAAGTTGGTTTTCTAAATTTGAGACCCTGTTCTGTTCTGTAATTCAGTTCCTGTGTAGCCAAGTTTCCATTCCGTGTATTACTGATATCCTATGATGTTTCTTTTTCTGTGTGACTTATTTCAGTTAGAATCATCATACCTGAATCCACTCATTGTGCTGCTAAGGGCCTGATGACACAGATTTCATTGCTGAGTGATATTGCTTTGTAAGTAAATACCACAACTTCTTTATCCATTTTTCACTTTCTGCGATGTTGAACTTGTACTGTAGACGAGGTTCTTGTAAACAGAGCCGTTCCAAACTTTGGGGTGGCTGTGTCTTTTTGATTTTAATTTCCCTAAGCTATAGGACCATAAGTGGAAGTGCCCTAGGTTCTGTTGCTTTGTTTTTTAGATGTTTCAGGAAACACCATACACTTCTCCCGAGTGGTTGTTGGCAATTTACATCCCGCCCATCAGCATAACAAGGCTCCCAGTTCTCCATGGCCTGTCCTGCCTTTCTGGATTTTACACTTTTTTCAGATGGCCCTTTTGACCGGGGGGAAGTGAGACTTCATTGTAGTGCAGATTTCCTTTGCAAGCTTGCTTGGTTGGCCAAAAAGGGCGTATGCGTTTTTTCCTGAATATATTCAGGAAAAAACGCATACGCCCTTTTTGGCCAAGTGCATCATTGTGGACGTTCTGCCTCTTTTCCTATGCTTTCAATGCAATTCCAGTCTACCTCCTGAAATCGGTTTCCTGCAATTCTGCCCCGCTTTCAAGTCCTCTTGGCAGCCTTACTTCAGTCTATTTTTGGACGATAGCTGTCATTTATAACTCTGCAGGTTTGTGAATTACAGTGCCCCTGAGCTCCTTTCTTCAACTTGCTTTCTTGTGACCTGGCCGCAACACCGCAGGATGGCTTCACGCCCTAATCTGGTTCCGGCACGGCACGCTGAGCCTTTGGTTATTTCCTCTTCCTGGTGGGAAATGAGAGTTAAATTTGCCCGTCCAGACACCTCCAGCTAGTCTCTCATTGGTTCTCGCTATTCCTGTTCATCTTCCGCAGAAATTGCAAACTGGGCCAAACAGGAGGTTAAAGGCGCTGACTCTCCAAGTGGGGAGAGTGTTAGTAAAGCGTCTGGAATATTGCACCCGAGTACCAGGGGGGGAAAACTGAGACATATTTGAACACGTCTCCCGTTCACATGGTTGATCATACTTGGGTTCCACATGCATGTTTTAGCTGAAGGAAGAATACCTTAAACCTGGAGAGTTGAGACCCGTGTAATGGGTACCATGCAATATGACTTCAAAGGGTCTTCATTTGCTCACCGAACCTCTCCAATCCTATCACTGCTGCGTTTATGTCCCTGTACACATGCTTGATTCTCTTTCGGAGACATAGCAATCCATAGGTTTTAAGATACTTACTAGTCAGGTACATTCTTAGGCGTTTAATATGCGGTGTTGAGTCCATTTCGTTGAGCAAGGAGTAGCTCTTGTCTATTCCATATTTGACTTAAGGAACTTTATCTGTGCTCATTTCAATCTCTGGTTTTATGCAGCACCCCAACTCACCTTTACCCTTAAGCAAGCATAAGTTGGTTTTCTAAATTTGAGACCCTGTTCTGTTCTGTAATTCAGTTCCTGTGTAGCCAAGTTTACATTCCATGTATTACTGATATCTTATGATGTTTCTTTTTCTGTGTGAATTACTTCAGTTAGAATCATCATACCTGAATCCACTCATTTTGCTGCTAAGGGCCTGATGACACAGATTTCATTGCTGAGTGATATTGCTTTGTAAGTACATACCACAACGTCTTTATCCATTTTTCACTTTCTGCGATGTTGAACTTGTACTGTAAATGAGGTTCTTGTAAACAGAGCCGTTCCAAACTTTGGGGTGGCTGTGTCTTTTTGATTTTAATTTCCCTAAGCTATAGGACCATAAGTGGAAGTGCCCTAGGTTCTGTTGCTTTGTTTTTTAGATGTTTCAGGAAACACCATACACTTCTCCCGAGTGGTTGTTGGCAATTTACATCCCGCCCATCAGCATAACAAGGCTCCCAGTTGTCCATGGCCTGTCCTGCCTTTCTGGATTTTACACTTTTTTCAGATGGCCCTTTTGACCGGGGGGAAGTGAGACTTCATTGTAGTGCAGATTTCCTTTGCAAGCTTGCTTGGTTGGCCAAAAAGGGCGTATGCGTTTTTTCCTGAATATATTCAGGAAAAAACGCATACGCCCTTTTTGGCCAAGTGCATCATTGTGGACGTTCTGCCTCTTTTCCTATGCTTTCAATGCAATTCCAGTCTACCTCCTGAAATCGGTTTCCTGCAATTCTGCCCCGCTTTCAAGTCCTCTTGGCAGCCTTACTTCAGTCTATTTTTGGACGATAGCTGTCATTTATAACTCTGCAGGTTTGTGAATTACAGTGCCCCTGAGCTCCTTTCTTCAACTCGCTTTCTTGTGACCTGGCCGCAACACCGCAGGATGGCTTCAGGCCCTAATCTGGTTCCGGTACGGCACGCTGAGCCTTTGGTTATTTCCTCTTCCTGGTGGGAAATGAGAGTTAAATTTGCCCGTCCAGACACCTCCAGCTAGCCTCTCATTGGTTCTCGCTATTCCTGTTCATCTTCCGCAGAAATTGCAAACTGGGCCAAACAGGAGGTTAAAGGCGCTGACTCTCCAAGTGGGGAGAGTGTTAGTAAAGCGTCTGGAATGTTGCACCCGCGTACCAGGGGAGGAAAACTGAGACATATTTGAACACGTCTCCCGTTCACATGGTTGATCATACTTGGGTTCCACATGCATGTTTTAGCTGAAGGAAGAATACCTAAAACCTGCGTAGTTGAAACCCGTGGAATGGGTACCATGCAATATGACTTCAAAGGGTCTTCATTTGCTCACCGAACCTCTCCAATCCTATCACTGCTGCGTTTATGCCCCTGTACACATGCTTGATTCTCTTTCGGAGACATAGCAATCCATAGGTTTTAAGATACTTACTAGTCAGGTACATTCTTAGGCGTTTAATATGCGGTGTTGAGTCCATTTCGTTGAGCAAGGAGTAGCTCTTGTCTATTCCATATTTGGCTTAAGGAACTTTATCTGTGCTCATTTCAATCTCTGGTTTTATGCAGCACCCCAACTCACCTTTACCCTTAAGCAAGCATAAGTTGGTTTTCTAAATTTGAGACCCTGTTCTGTTTTGGAATTCAGTTCCTGTGTAGCCAAGTTTACATTCCGTGTATTAGTGATATCTTATGATGTTTCTTTTTCTGTGTGACTTACTTCAGTTAGAATCATCATACCTGAATCCACTCATTGTGCTGCTACGGGCCTGATGACACAGATTTCATTGCTGAGTGATATTGCTTTGTAAGTACATACCACAACTTCTTTATCCATTTTTCACTTTCTGCAATGTTGAACTTGTACTGTAAATGAGGTTCTTGTAAACAGATCCGTTCCAAACTTTGGGGTGGCTGTGTCTTTTTTATTTTAATTTCCCTAAGCTATAGGACCATAAGTGGAAGTGCCCTAGGTTCTGTTGCTTTGTTTTTTAGATGTTTCAGGAAACACCATACACTTCTCCCGAGTGGTTGTTGGCAATTTACATCCCGCCCATCAGCATAACAAGGCTCCCAGTTCTCCATGGCCTGTCCTGCCTTTCTGGATTTTACACTTTTTTCAGATGGCCCTTTTGACCGGGGGGAAGTGAGACTTCATTGTAGTGCAGATTTCCTTTGCAAGCTTGCTTGGTTGGCCAAAAAGGGCGTATGCGTTTTTTCCTGAATATATTCAGGAAAAAACACATACGCCCTTTTTGGCCAAGTGCATCATTGTGGACGTTCTGCCTCTTTTCCTATGCTTTCAATGCAATTCCAGTCTACCTTCTGAAATCGGTTTCCTGCAATTCTGCCCCGCTTTCAAGTCCTCTTGGCAGCCTTACTTCAGTCTATTTTTGGACGATAGCTGTCATTTATAACTCTGCAGGTTTGTGAATTACAGTGCCCCTGAGCTCCTTTCTTCAACTCGATTTCTTGTGACCTGGCCGCAACACCGCAGGATGGCTTCACGCCCTAATCTGGTTCCGGCACGGCACGCCGAGCCTTTGGTTAATTCCACTTCCTGGTGGGAAATGAGAGTTAAATTTGCCCGTCCAGACACCTCCAGCTAGCCTCTCATTGGTTCTCGCTATTCCTGTTCATCTTCCGCAGAAATTGCAAACTGGGCCAAACAGGAGGTTAAAGGGACTGACTCTCCAAGTGGGGAGAGTGTTAGTAAAGCGTCTGGAATGTTGCACCCGAGTACCAGGAGAGGAAAACTGAGACATATTTGAACACGTCTCCCGATCACATGGTTGATCATACTCTAGGTTCCACATGCATGTTTTAGCTGAAGGAAGAATACCTTAAACCTGGGTAGTTGAAACCCGTGGAATGGGTACCATGCAATATGACTTCAAAGGGTCTTCATTTGCTCACCGAACCTCTCCAATCCTATCACTGCTGCGTTTATGCCCCTGTACACATGCTTGATTCTCTTTCGGAGACATAGCAATCCATAGGTTTTAAGATACTTACTAGTCTGGTACATTCTTAGGCGTTTAATATGCGGTGTTGAGTCCATTTCGTTGAGCAAGGAGTAGCTCTTGTCTATTCCATATTTGGCTTAAGGAACTTTATCTGTGCTCATTTCAATCTCTGGTTTTATGCAGCACCCCAACTCACCTTTACCCTTAAGCAAGAATAAGTTGGTTTTCTAAATTTGAGACCCTGTTCTGTTCTGTAATTCAGTTCCTGTGTAGCCAAGTTTCCATTCCGTGTATTACTGATATCCTATGATGTTTCTTTTTCTGTGTGACTTATTTCAGTTAGAATCATCATACCTGAATCCACTCATTGTGCTGCTAAGGGCCTGATGACACAGATTTCATTGCTGAGTGATATTGCTTTGTAAGTAAATACCACAACTTCTTTATCCATTTTTCACTTTCTGCGATGTTGAACTTGTACTGTAGACGAGGTTCTTGTAAACAGAGCCGTTCCAAACTTTGGGGTGGCTGTGTCTTTTTGATTTTAATTTCCCTAAGCTATAGGACCATAAGTGGAAGTGCCCTAGGTTCTGTTGCTTTGTTTTTTAGATGTTTCAGGAAACACCATACACTTCTCCCGAGTGGTTGTTGGCAATTTACATCCCGCCCATCAGCATAACAAGGCTCCCAGTTCTCCATGGCCTGTCCTGCCTTTCTGGATTTTACACTTTTTTCAGATGGCCCTTTTGACCGGGGGGAAGTGAGACTTCATTGTAGTGCAGATTTCCTTTGCAAGCTTGCTTGGTTGGCCAAAAAGGGCGTATGCGTTTTTTCCTGAATATATTCAGGAAAAAACGCATACGCCCTTTTTGGCCAAGTGCATCATTGTGGACGTTCTGCCTCTTTTCCTATGCTTTCAATGCAATTCCAGTCTACCTCCTGAAATCGGTTTCCTGCAATTCTGCCCCGCTTTCAAGTCCTCTTGGCAGCCTTACTTCAGTCTATTTTTGGACGATAGCTGTCATTTATAACTCTGCAGGTTTGTGAATTACAGTGCCCCTGAGCTCCTTTCTTCAACTTGCTTTCTTGTGACCTGGCCGCAACACCGCAGGATGGCTTCACGCCCTAATCTGGTTCCGGCACGGCACGCTGAGCCTTTGGTTATTTCCTCTTCCTGGTGGGAAATGAGAGTTAAATTTGCCCGTCCAGACACCTCCAGCTAGTCTCTCATTGGTTCTCGCTATTCCTGTTCATCTTCCGCAGAAATTGCAAACTGGGCCAAACAGGAGGTTAAAGGCGCTGACTCTCCAAGTGGGGAGAGTGTTAGTAAAGCGTCTGGAATGTTGCACCCGAGTACCAGGGGGGGAAAACTGAGACATATTTGAACACGTCTCCCGTTCACATGGTTGATCATACTTGGGTTCCACATGCATGTTTTAGCTGAAGGAAGAATACCTTAAACCTGGAGAGTTGAGACCCGTGTAATGGGTACCATGCAATATGACTTCAAAGGGTCTTCATTTGCTCACCGAACCTCTCCAATCCTATCACTGCTGCGTTTATGTCCCTGTACACATGCTTGATTCTCTTTCGGAGACATAGCAATCCATAGGTTTTAAGATACTTACTAGTCAGGTACATTCTTAGGCGTTTAATATGCGGTGTTGAGTCCATTTCGTTGAGCAAGGAGTAGCTCTTGTCTATTCCATATTTGACTTAAGGAACTTTATCTGTGCTCATTTCAATCTCTGGTTTTATGCAGCACCCCAACTCACCTTTACCCTTAAGCAAGCATAAGTTGGTTTTCTAAATTTGAGACCCTGTTCTGTTCTGTAATTCAGTTCCTGTGTAGCCAAGTTTACATTCCATGTATTACTGATATCTTATGATGTTTCTTTTTCTGTGTGAATTACTTCAGTTAGAATCATCATACCTGAATCCACTCATTTTGCTGCTAAGGGCCTGATGACACAGATTTCATTGCTGAGTGATATTGCTTTGTAAGTACATACCACAACTTCTTTATCCATTTTTCACTTTCTGCGATGTTGAACTTGTACTGTAAATGAGGTTCTTGTAAACAGAGCCGTTCCAAACTTTGGGGTGGCTGTGTCTTTTTGATTTTAATTTCCCTAAGCTATAGGACCATAAGTGGAAGTGCCCTAGGTTCTGTTGCTTTGTTTTTTAGATGTTTCAGGAAACACCATACACTTCTCCCGAGTGGTTGTTGGCAATTTACATCCCGCCCATCAGCATAACAAGGCTCCCAGTTCTCCATGGCCTGTCCTGCCTTTCTGGATTTTACACTTTTTTCAGATGGCCCTTTTGACCGGGGGGAAGTGAGACTTCATTGTAGTGCAGATTTCCTTTGCAAGCTTGCTTGGTTGGCCAAAAAGGGCGTATGCGTTTTTTCCTGAATATATTCAGGAAAAAACGCATACGCCCTTTTTGGCCAAGTGCATCATTGTGGACGTTCTGCCTCTTTTCCTATGCTTTCAATGCAATTCCAGTCTACCTCCTGAAATCGGTTTCCTGCAATTCTGCCCCGCTTTCAAGTCCTCTTGGCAGCCTTACTTCAGTCTATTTTTGGACGATAGCTGTCATTTATAACTCTGCAGGTTTGTGAATTACAGTGCCCCTGAGCTCCTTTCTTCAACTCGCTTTCTTGTGACCTGGCCGCAACACCGCAGGATGGCTTCAGGCCCTAATCTGGTTCCGGTACGGCACGCTGAGCCTTTGGTTATTTCCTCTTCCTGGTGGGAAATGAGAGTTAAATTTGCCCGTCCAGACACCTCCAGCTAGCCTCTCATTGGTTCTCGCTATTCCTGTTCATCTTCCGCAGAAATTGCAAACTGGGCCAAACAGGAGGTTAAAGGCGCTGACTCTCCAAGTGGGGAGAGTGTTAGTAAAGCGTCTGGAATGTTGCACCCGCGTACCAGGGGAGGAAAACTGAGACATATTTGAACACGTCTCCCGTTCACATGGTTGATCATACTTGGGTTCCACATGCATGTTTTAGCTGAAGGAAGAATACCTAAAACCTGCGTAGTTGAAACCCGTGGAATGGGTACCATGCAATATGACTTCAAAGGGTCTTCATTTGCTCACCGAACCTCTCCAATCCTATCACTGCTGCGTTTATGCCCCTGTACACATGCTTGATTCTCTTTCGGAGACATAGCAATCCATAGGTTTTAAGATACTTACTAGTCAGGTACATTCTTAGGCGTTTAATATGCGGTGTTGAGTCCATTTCGTTGAGCAAGGAGTAGCTCTTGTCTATTCCATATTTGGCTTAAGGAACTTTATCTGTGCTCATTTCAATCTCTGGTTTTATGCAGCACCCCAACTCACCTTTACCCTTAAGCAAGCATAAGTTGGTTTTCTAAATTTGAGACCCTGTTCTGTTTTGGAATTCAGTTCCTGTGTAGCCAAGTTTACATTCCGTGTATTAGTGATATCTTATGATGTTTCTTTTTCTGTGTGACTTACTTCAGTTAGAATCATCATACCTGAATCCACTCATTGTGCTGCTACGGGCCTGATGACACAGATTTCATTGCTGAGTGATATTGCTTTGTAAGTACATACCACAACTTCTTTATCCATTTTTCACTTTCTGCAATGTTGAACTTGTACTGTAAATGAGGTTCTTGTAAACAGATCCGTTCCAAACTTTGGGGTGGCTGTGTCTTTTTTATTTTAATTTCCCTAAGCTATAGGACCATAAGTGGAAGTGCCCTAGGTTCTGTTGCTTTGTTTTTTAGATGTTTCAGGAAACACCATACACTTCTCCCGAGTGGTTGTTGGCAATTTACATCCCGCCCATCAGCATAACAAGGCTCCCAGTTCTCCATGGCCTGTCCTGCCTTTCTGGATTTTACACTTTTTTCAGATGGCCCTTTTGACCGGGGGGAAGTGAGACTTCATTGTAGTGCAGATTTCCTTTGCAAGCTTGCTTGGTTGGCCAAAAAGGGCGTATGCGTTTTTTCCTGAATATATTCAGGAAAAAACGCATACGCCCTTTTTGGCCAAGTGCATCATTGTGGACATTCTGCCTATTTTCCTATGCTTTCAATGCAATTCCAGTCTACCTCCTGAAATCGGTTTCCTGCAATTCTGCCCCACTTTCAAGTCCTCTTGGCAGCCTTACTTCAGTCTATTTTTGGACGATAGCTGTCATTTATAACTCTGCAGGTTTGTGAATTACAGTGCCCCTGAGCTCCTTTCTTCAACTCGCTTTCTTGTGACCTGGCCGCAACACCGCAGGATGGCTTCAGGCCCTAATCTGGTTCCGGTACGGCACGCTGAGCCTTTGGTTATTTCCTCTTCCTGGTGGGAAATGAGAGTTAAATTTGCCCGTCCAGACACCTCCAGCTAGCCTCTCATTGGTTCTCGCTATTCCTGTTCATCTTCCGCAGAAATTGCAAACTGGGCCAAACAGGAGGTTAAAGGCGCTGACTCTCCAAGTGGGGAGAGTGTTAGTAAAGCGTCTGGAATGTTGCACCCGCGTACCAGGGGAGGAAAACTGAGACATATTTGAACACGTCTCCCGTTCACATGGTTGATCATACTTGGGTTGCACATGCATGTTTTAGCTGAAGGAAGAATACCTAAAACCTGGGTAGTTGAAACCCGTGGAATGGGTACCATGCAATATGACTTCAAAGGGTCTTCATTTGCTCACCGAACCTCTCCAATCCTATCACTGCTGCGTTTATGCCCCTGTACACATGCTTGATTCTCCTTCGGAGACATAGCAATCCATAGTTTTTAAGATACTTACTATCAGGTACATTCTTAGGCGTTTAATATGCGGTGTTGAGTCCATTTCGTTGAGCAAGGAGTAGCTCTTGTCTATTCCATATTTGGCTTAAGGAACTTTATCTGTGCTCATTTCAATCTCTGGTTTTATGCAGCACCCCAACTCACCTTTACCCTTAAGCAAGCATAAGTTGGTTTTCTAAATTTGAGACCCTGTTCTGTTCTGTAATTCAGTTCCTGTGTAGCCAAGTTTACATTCCGTGTATTACTGATATCTTATGATGTTTCTTTTTCTGTGTGACTTATTTCAGTTAGAATCATCATACCTGAATCCACTCATTGTGCTGCTAAGGGCCTGATGACATAGAATTCATTGCTGAGTGATATTGCTTTGTAAGTAAATACCACAACTTCTTTATCCATTTTTCAATTTCTGCGATGTTGAACTTGTACTGTAAACGAGGTTCTTGTAAACAGAGACGTCCCAAACTTTGGGGTGGCTGTGTCTTTTTGATTTTAATTTCCCTAAGCTATAGGACCATAAGTGGCAGTGCCCTAGGCTCTGTTGCTTTGTTTTTTAGATGTTTCAGGAAACACCATACACTTCTCCCGAGTGTCTGTTGGCAATTTACATCCCGCCCATCAGCATAACAAGGCTCCCAGTTCTCCATGGCCTGTCCTGCCTTTCTGGATTTTACACTTTTTTCAGATGGCCCTTTTGACCGGGGGGAAGTGAGACTTCATTGTAGTGCAGATTTCCTTTGCTAGCTTGCTTGGTTGGTCAAAAAGGGCGTATGCGTTTTTTCCTGAATATATTCAGGAAAAAACGCATACGCCCTTTTTGGCCAAGTGCATCATTGTGGACGTTCTGCCTCTTTTCCTATGCTTTCAATGCAATTCCAGTCTACCTCCTGAAATCGGTTTCCTGCAATTCTGCCCCGCTTTCAAGTCCTCTTGGCAGCCTTACTTCAGTTTATTTTTGGACGATAGCTGTCATTTATAACTCTGCAGGTTTGTGAATTACAGTGCCCCTGAGCTCCTTTCTTCAACTCGCTTTCTTGTGACCTGGCCGCAACACCGCAGGATGGCTTCAGGCCCTAATCTGGTTCCGGCACGGCACGCTGAGCCTTTGGTTATTTCCTCTTCCTGGTGGGAAATGAGAGTTAAATTTGCCCGTCCAGACACCTCCAGCTAGTCTCTCATTGGTTCTCGCTATTCCTGTTCATCTTCCGCAGAAATTGCAAACTGGGCCAAACAGGAGGTTAAAGGGACTGACTCTCCAAGTCGGGAGAGTGTTAGTAAAGCATCTGGAATGTTGCACCCGAGTACCAGGGTACGTAAACTGAGACATATTTGAACACGTCTCCCGTTCACATGGTTGATCATACTTGGGTTCCCCATGCATGTTTTAGCTGAAGGAAGAATACCTTAAACCTGGAGAGTTGAGACCCGTGTAATGGGTACCATGCAATATGACTTCAAAGGGTCTTCATTTGCTCACCGAACCTCTCCAATCCTATCACTGCTGCGTTTATGCCCCTGTACACATGCTTGATTCTCTTTCGGAGACATAGCAATCCATAGGTTTTAAGATACTTACTAGTCAGGTACATTCTTAGGCGTTTAATATGCGGTGTTGAGTCCATTTCGTTGAGCAAGGAGTAGCTCTTGTCTATTCCATATTTGGCTTAAGGAACTTTATCTGTGCTCATTTCAATCTCTGGTTTTATGCAGCACCCCAACTCACCTTTACCCTTAAGCAAGCATAAGTTGGTTTTCTAAATTTGAGACCCTGTTCTGTTTTGGAATTCAGTTCCTGTGTAGCCAAGTTTACATTCCGTGTATTAGTGATATCTTATGATGTTTCTTTTTCTGTGTGACTTACTTCAGTTAGAATCATCATACCTGAATCCACTCATTGTGCTGCTACGGGCCTGATGACACAGATTTCATTGCTGAGTGATATTGCTTTGTAAGTACATACCACAACTTCTTTATCCATTTTTCACTTTCTGCAATGTTGAACTTGTACTGTAAATGAGGTTCTTGTAAACAGATCCGTTCCAAACTTTGGGGTGGCTGTGTCTTTTTTATTTTAATTTCCCTAAGCTATAGGACCATAAGTGGAAGTGCCCTAGGTTCTGTTGCTTTGTTTTTTAGATGTTTCAGGAAACACCATACACTTCTCCCGAGTGGTTGTTGGCAATTTACATCCCGCCCATCAGCATAACAAGGCTCCCAGTTCTCCATGGCCTGTCCTGCCTTTCTGGATTTTACACTTTTTTCAGATGGCCCTTTTGACCGGGGGGAAGTGAGACTTCATTGTAGTGCAGATTTCCTTTGCAAGCTTGCTTGGTTGGCCAAAAAGGGCGTATGCGTTTTTTCCTGAATATATTCAGGAAAAAACGCATACGCCCTTTTTGGCCAAGTGCATCATTGTGGACATTCTGCCTCTTTTCCTATGCTTTCAATGCAATTCCAGTCTACCTCCTGAAATCGGTTTCCTGCAATTCTGCCCCACTTTCAAGTCCTCTTGGCAGCCTTACTTCAGTCTATTTTTGGACGATAGCTGTCATTTATAACTCTGCAGGTTTGTGAATTACAGTGCCCCTGAGCTCCTTTCTTCAACTCGCTTTCTTGTGACCTGGCCGCAACACCGCAGGATGGCTTCAGGCCCTAATCTGGTTCCGGTACGGCACGCTGAGCCTTTGGTTATTTCCTCTTCCTGGTGGGAAATGAGAGTTAAATTTGCCCGTCCAGACACCTCCAGCTAGCCTCTCATTGGTTCTCGCTATTCCTGTTCATCTTCCGCAGAAATTGCAAACTGGGCCAAACAGGAGGTTAAAGGCGCTGACTCTCCAAGTGGGGAGAGTGTTAGTAAAGCGTCTGGAATGTTGCACCCGCGTACCAGGGGAGGAAAACTGAGACATATTTGAACACGTCTCCCGTTCACATGGTTGATCATACTTGGGTTCCACATGCATGTTTTAGCTGAAGGAAGAATACCTAAAACCTGGGTAGTTGAAACCCGTGGAATGGGTACCATGCAATATGACTTCAAAGGGTCTTCATTTGCTCACCGAACCTCTCCAATCCTATCACTGCTGCGTTTATGCCCCTGTACACATGCTTGATTCTCCTTCGGAGACATAGCAATCCATAGTTTTTAAGATACTTACTATCAGGTACATTCTTAGGCGTTTAATATGCGGTGTTGAGTCCATTTCGTTGAGCAAGGAGTAGCTCTTGTCTATTCCATATTTGGCTTAAGGAACTTTATCTGTGCTCATTTCAATCTCTGGTTTTATGCAGCACCCCAACTCACCTTTACCCTTAAGCAAGCATAAGTTGGTTTTCTAAATTTGAGACCCTGTTCTGTTCTGTAATTCAGTTCCTGTGTAGCCAAGTTTACATTCCGTGTATTACTGATATCTTATGATGTTTTTTTTTCTGTGTGACTTATTTCAGTTAGAATCATCATACCTGAATCCACTCATTGTGCTGCTAAGGGCCTGATGACATAGAATTCATTGCTGAGTGATATTGCTTTGTAAGTAAATACCACAACTTCTTTATCCATTTTTCAATTTCTGCGATGTTGAACTTGTACTGTAAACGAGGTTCTTGTAAACAGAGGCGTCCCAAACTTTGGGGTGGCTGTGTCTTTTTGATTTTAATTTCCCTAAGCTATAGGACCATAAGTGGCAGTGCCCTAGGCTCTGTTGCTTTGTTTTTTAGATGTTTCAGGAAACACCATACACTTCTCCCGAGTGTCTGTTGGCAATTTACATCCCGCCCATCAGCATAACAAGGCTCCCAGTTCTCCATGGCCTGTCCTGCCTTTCTGGATTTTACACTTTTTTCAGATGGCCCTTTTGACCGGGGGGAAGTGAGACTTCATTGTAGTGCAGATTTCCTTTGCTAGCTTGCTTGGTTGGTCAAAAAGGGCGTATGCGTTTTTTCCTGAATATATTCAGGAAAAAACGCATACGCCCTTTTTGGCCAAGTGCATCATTGTGGACGTTCTGCCTCTTTTCCTATGCTTTCAATGCAATTCCAGTCTACCTCCTGAAATCGGTTTCCTGCAATTCTGCCCCGCTTTCAAGTCCTCTTGGCAGCCTTACTTCAGTCTATTTTTGGACGATAGCTGTCATTTATAACTCTGCAGGTTTGTGAATTACAGTGCCCCTGAGCTCCTTTCTTCAACTCGCTTTCTTGTGACCTGGCCGCAACACCGCAGGATGGCTTCAGGCCCTAATCTGGTTCTGGCACGGCACGCTGAGCCTTTGGTTATTTCCTCTTCCTGGTGGGAAATGAGAGTTAAATTTGCCCGTCCAGACACCTCCAGCTAGTCTCTCATTGGTTCTCGCTATTCCTGTTCATCTTCCGCAGAAATTGCAAACTGGGCCAAACAGGAGGTTAAAGGGACTGACTCTCCAAGTCGGGAGAGTGTTAGTAAAGCATCTGGAATGTTGCACCCGAGTACCAGGGTACGAAAACTGAGACATATTTGAACACGTCTCCCGTTCACATGGTTGATCATACTTGGGTTCCACATGCATGTTTTAGCTGAAGGAAGAATACCTTAAACCTGGAGAGTTGAGACCCGTGTAATGGGTACCATGCAATATGACTTCAAAGGGTCTTCATTTGCTCACCGAACCTCTCCAATCCTATCACTGCTGCGTTTATGCCCCTGTACACATGCTTGATTCTCTTTCGGAGACATAGCAATCCATAGGTTTTAAGATACTTACTACTCAGGTACATTCTTAGGCGTTTAATATGCGGTGTTGAGTCCATTTCGTTGAGCAAGGAGTAGCTCTTGTCTATTCCATATTGGACTTAAGGAAATTTATCTGTGCTCATTTCAATCTCTGGTTTTATGCAGCACCCCAACTCACCTTTACCCTTAAGCAAGCATAAGTTGGTTTTCTAAATTTGAGACCCTGTTCTGTTCTGTAATTCAGTTCCTGTATAGCCAAGTTTACATTCCGTGTATTACTGATATCTTATGATGTTTCTTTTCTGTGTGTCTTATTTCAGTTAGAATCATCATACCTGAATCCACTCATTGTGCTGCTACGGGCCTGATGACACAGATTTCATTGCTGAGTGATATTGCTTTGTAAGTAAATACCACAACTTCTTTATCCATTTTTCACTTTCTGCGATGTTGAACTTGTACTGTAAACGAGGTTCTTGTAAACAGAGCCGTTCGAAAGTTTGGGGTGGCTGTGTCTTTTTGATTTTAATTTCCCTAAGCTATAGGACCATAAGTGGCAGTGCCCTAGGCTCTGTTGCTTTGTTTTTTAGATGTTTCAGGAAACACCATACACTTCTCCCGAGTGTCTGTTGGCAATTTACATCCCGCCCATCAGCATAACAAGGCTCCCAGTTCTCCATGGCCTGTCCTGCCTTTCTGGATTTTACACTTTTTTCAGATGGCCCTTTTGACCGGGGGGAAGTGAGACTTCATTGTAGTGCAGATTTCCTTTGCAAGCTTGCTTGGTTGGCCAAAAAGGGCGTATGCGTTTTTTCCTGAATATATACAGGAAAAAACACATACGCCCTTTTTGGCCAAGTGCATCATTGTGGACGTCCTGCCTCTTTTCCTATGCTTTCAATGCAATTCCAGTCTACCTCCTGAAATCGGTTTCCTGCAATTCTGCCCCGCTTTCAAGTCCTCTTGGCAGCCTTACTTCAGTCTATTTTTGGACGATAGCTGTCATTTATAACTCTGCAGGTTTGTGAATTACAGTGCCCCTGAGCTCCTTTCTTCAACTCGCTTTCTTGTGACCTGGCCGCAACACCGCAGTATGGCTTCAGGCCCTAATCTGGTTCCGGCACGGCACGCTGAGCCTTTGGTTATTTCCTCTTCCTGGTGGGAAATGAGAGTTAAATTTGCCCGTCCAGACACCTCCAGCTAGTCTCTCATTGGTTCTCGCTATTCCTGTTCATCTTCCGCAGAAATTGCAAACTGGGCCAAACAGGAGGTTAAAGGCGCTGACTCTCCAAGTGGGGAGAGTGTTAGTAAAGCGTCTGGAATGTTGCACCCGAGTACCAGGGGAGGAAAACTGAGACATATTTGAACACGTCTCCCGTTCACATGGTTGATCATACTTGGGTTCCACATGCATGTTTTAGCTGAAGGAAGAATACCTTAAACCTGGGTAGTTGAGACCCGTGTAATGGGTACCATGCAATATGACTTCAAAGGGTCTTCATTTGCTCACCGAACCTCTCCAATCCTATCACTGCTGCGTTTATGCCCCTGTACACATGCTTGATTCTCTTTTGGAGACATAGCAATCCATAGGTTTTACGATACTTACTAGTCAGGTACATTCTTAGGCGTTTAATATGCGGTGTTGAGTCCATTTCGTTGAGCAAGGAGTAGCTTTTGTCTATACCATATTTGACTTAAGGAACTTTATCTGTGCTCATTTCAATCTCTGGTTTTATGCAGCACCCCAACTCACCTTTACCCTTAAGCAAGCATAAGTTGGTTTTCTAAATTTGAGACCCTGTTCTGTTCTGTAATTCAGTTCCTGTGTAGCCAAGTTTACATTCCGTGTATTACTGATATCTTATGATGTTTCTTTTTCTGTGTGACTTATTTCAGTTAGAATCATCATACCTGAATTCACTCATTGTGATGCTAAGGGCCTGATGACATAGATTTCATTGCTGAGTGATATTGCTTTGTAAGTAAATACCACAACTTCTTTATCCATTTTTCACTTTCTGGGATGTTGAACTTGTACTGTAAACGAGGTTCTTGTAAACAGAGCCGTTCCAAACTTTGGGGTGGCTGTGTCTTTTTGATTTTAATTTCCCTAAGCTATAGGACCATAAGTGGCAGTGCCCTAGGCTCTGTTGCTTTGTTTTTTAGATGTTTCAGGAAACACCATACACTTCTCCCGAGTGTCTGTTGGCAATTTACATCCCGCCCATCAGCATAACAAGGCTCCCAGTTCTCCATGGCCTGTCCTGCCTTTCTGGATTTTACACTTTTTTCAGATGGCCCTTTTGACCGGGGGGAAGTGAGACTTCATTGTAGTGCAGATTTCCTTTGCAAGCTTGCTTGGTTGGCCAAAAAGGGCGTATGCGTTTTTTCCTGAATATATTCAGGAAAAAACGCATACGCCCTTTTTGGCCAAGTGCATCATTGTGGACGTTCTGCCTCTTTTCCTATGCTTTCAATGCAATTCCAGTCTACCTCCTGAAATCGGTTTCCTGCAATTCTGCCCCGCTTTCAAGTCCTCTTGGCAGCCTTACTTCAGTCTATTTTTGGACGATAGCTGTCATTTATAACTCTGCAGGTTTGTGAATTACAGTGCCCCTGAGCTCCTTTCTTCAACTCGCTTTCTTGTGACCTGGCCGCAACACCGCAGGATGGCTTCAGGCCCTAATCTGGTTCCGGCACGGCACGCTGAGCCTTTGGTTATTTCCTCTTCCTGGTGGGAAATGAGAGTTAAATTTGCCCGTCCAGACACCTCCAGCTAGTCTCTCATTGGTTCTCGCTATTCCTGTTCATCTTCCGCAGAAATTGCAAACTGGGCCAAACAGGAGGTTAAAGGCGCTGACTCTCCAAGTGGGGAGAGTGTTAGTAAAGCGTCTGGAATGTTGCACCCGAGTACCAGGGGAGGAAAACTGAGACATATTTGAACACGTCTCCCATTCACATGGTTGATCATACTTGGGTTCCACATGCATGTTTTAGCTGAAGGAAGAATACCTTAAACCTGGGTAGTTGAGACCCGTGTAATGGGTACCATGCAATATGACTTCAAAGGGTCTTCATTTGCTCACCGAACCTCTCCAATCCTATCACTGCTGCGTTTATGCCCCTGTACACATGCTTGATTCTCTTTTGGAGACATAGCAATCCATAGGTTTTACGATACTTACTAGTCAGGTACATTCTTAGGCGTTTAATATGCGGTGTTGAGTCCATTTCGTTGAGCAAGGAGTAGCTTTTGTCTATACCATATTTGACTTAAGGAACTTTATCTGTGCTCATTTCAATCTCTGGTTTTATGCAGCACCCCAACTCACCTTTACCCTTAAGCAAGCATAAGTTGGTTTTCTAAATTTGAGACCCTGTTCTGTTCTGTAATTCAGTTCCTGTGTAGCCAAGTTTACATTCCGTGTATTACTGATATCTTATGATGTTTCTTTTTCTGTGTGACTTATTTCAGTTAGAATCATCATACCTGAATTCACTCATTGTGATGCTAAGGGCCTGATGACATAGATTTCATTGCTGAGTGATATTGCTTTGTAAGTAAATACCACAACTTCTTTATCCATTTTTCACTTTCTGGGATGTTGAACTTGTACTGTAAACGAGGTTCTTGTAAACAGAGCCGTTCCAAACTTTGGGGTGGCTGTGTCTTTTTGATTTTAATTTCCCTAAGCTATAGGACCATAAGTGGCAGTGCCCTAGGCTCTGTTGCTTTGTTTTTTAGATGTTTCAGGAAACACCATACACTTCTCCCGAGTGTCTGTTGGCAATTTACATCCCGCCCATCAGCATAACAAGGCTCCCAGTTCTCCATGGCCTGTCCTGCCTTTCTGGATTTTACACTTTTTTCAGATGGCCCTTTTGACCGGGGGGAAGTGAGACTTCATTGTAGTGCAGATTTCCTTTGCAAGCTTGCTTGGTTGGCCAAAAAGGGCGTATGCGTTTTTTCCTGAATATATTCAGGAAAAAACGCATACGCCCTTTTTGGCCAAGTGCATCATTGTGGACGTTCTGCCTCTTTTCCTATGCTTTCAATGCAATTCCAGTCTACCTCCTGAAATCGGTTTCCTGCAATTCTGCCCCGCTTTCAAGTCCTCTTGGCAGCCTTACTTCAGTCTATTTTTGGACGATAGCTGTCATTTATAACTCTGCAGGTTTGTGAATTACAGTGCCCCTGAGCTCCTTTCTTCAACTCGCTTTCTTGTGACCTGGCCGCAACACCGCAGGATGGCTTCAGGCCCTAATCTGGTTCCGGCACGGCACGCTGAGCCTTTGGTTATTTCCTCTTCCTGGTGGGAAATGAGAGTTAAATTTGCCCGTCCAGACACCTCCAGCTAGTCTCTCATTGGTTCTCGCTATTCCTGTTCATCTTCCGCAGAAATTGCAAACTGGGCCAAACAGGAGGTTAAAGGCGCTGACTCTCCAAGTGGGGAGAGTGTTAGTAAAGCGTCTGGAATGTTGCACCCGAGTACCAAGGGAGGAAAACTGAGACATATTTGAACACGTCTCCCGTTCACATGGTTGATCATACTTGGGTTCCACATGCATGTTTTAGCTGAAGGAAGAATACCTTAAACCTGGAGAGTTGAGACCCGTGTAATGGGTACCATGCAATATGACTTCAAAGGGTCTTCATTTGCTCACCGAACCTCTCCAATCCTATCACTGCTGCGTTTATGCCCCTGTACACATGCTTGATTCTCTTTTGGAGACATAGCAATCCATAGGTTTTACGATACTTACTAGTCAGGTACATTCTTAGGCGTTTAATATGCGGTGTTGAGTCCATTTCGTTGAGCAAGGAGTAGCTCTTGTCTATTCCATATTTGACTTAAGGAAGTTTATCTGTGCTCATTTCAATCTCTGGTTTTATGCAGCACCCCAACTCACCTTTACCCTTAAGCAAGCATAAGTTGGTTTTCTAAATTTGAGACCCTGTTCTGTTCTGTAATTCAGTTCCTGTGTAGCCAAGTTTACATTCCGTGTATTACTGATATCTTATGATGTTTCTTTTTCTGTGTGACTTATTTCAGTTAGAATCATCATACCTGAATCCACTCATTGTGCTGCTAAGGGCCTGATGACATAGATTTCATTGCTGAGTGATATTGCTTTGTAAGTAAATACCACAAATTCTTTATCCATTTTTCACTTTCTGGGATGTTGAACTTGTACTGTAAACGAGGTTCTTGTAAACAGAGCCGTTCCAAACTTTGGGGTGGCTGTGTCTTTTTGATTTTAATTTCCCTAAGCTATAGGACCATAAGTGGCAGTGCCCTAGGCTCTGTTGCTTTGTTTTTTAGATGTTTCAGGAAACACCATACACTTCTCCCGAGTGTCTGTTGGCAATTTACATCCCGCCCATCAGCATAACAAGGCTCCCAGTTCTCCATGGCCTGTCCTGCCTTTCTGGATTTTACACGTTTTTCAGATGGCCCTTTTGACCGGGGGGAAGTGAGACTTCATTGTAGTGCAGATTTCCTTTGCAAGCTTGCTTGGTTGGCCAAAAAGGGCGTATGCGTTTTTTCCTGAATATATTCAGGAAAAAACGCATATGCCCTTTTTGGCCAAGTGCATCATTGTGGACGTTCTGCCTCTTTTCCTATGCTTTCAATGCAATTCCAGTCTACCTCCTGAAATCGGTTTCCTGCAATTCTGCCCCGCTTTCAAGTCCTCTTGGCAGCCTTACTTCAGTCTATTTTTGGACGATAGCTGTCATTTATAACTCTGCAGGTTTGTGAATTACAGTGCCCCTGAGCTCCTTTCTTCAACTCGCTTTCTTGTGACCTGGCCGCAACACCGCAGGATGGCTTCAGGCCCTAATCTGGTTCCGGCACGGCACGCTGAGCCTTTGGTTATTTCCTCTTCCTGGTGGGAAATGAGAGTTAAATTTGCCCGTCCAGACACCTCCAGCTAGTCTCTCATTGGTTCTCGCTATTCCTGTTCATCTTCCGCAGAAATTGCAAACTGGGCCAAACAGGAGGTTAAAGGCGCTGACTCTCCAAGTGGGGAGAGTGTTAGTAAAGCGTCTGGAATGTTGCACCCGAGTACCAGGGGAGGAAAACTGAGACATATTTGAACACGTCTCCCGTTCACATGGTTGATCATACTTGGGTTCCACATGCATGTTTTAGCTGAAGGAAGAATACCTTAAACCTGGAGAGTTGAGACCCGTGTAATGGGTACCATGCAATATGACTTCAAAGGGTCTTCATTTGCTCACCGAACCTCTCCAATCCTATCACTGCTGCGTTTATGCCCCTGTACACATGCTTGATTCTCTTTTGGAGACATAGCAATCCATAGGTTTTACGATACTTACTAGTCAGGTACATTCTTAGGCGTTTAATATGCGGTGTTGAGTCCATTTCGTTGAGCAAGGAGTAGCTCTTGTCTATTCCATATTTGACTTAAGGAACTTTATCTGTGCTCATTTCAATCTCTGGTTTTATGCAGCACCCCAACTCACCTTTACCCTTAAGCAAGCATAAGTTGGTTTTCTAAATTTGAGACCCTGTTCTGTTCTGTAATTCAGTTCCTGTGTAGCCAAGTTTACATTCCGTGTATTACTGATATCTTATGATGTTTCTTTTTCTGTGTGACTTATTTCAGTTAGAATCATCATACCTGAATCCACTCATTGTGATGCTAAGGGCCTGATGACATAGATTTCATTGCTGAGTGATATTGCTTTGTAAGTAAATACCACAACTTCTTTATCCATTTTTCACTTTCTGCGATGTTGAACTTGTACTGTAAACGAGGTTCTTGTAAACAGAGCCATTCCAAACTTTGGGGTGGCTGTGTCTTTTTGATTTTAATTTCTCTAAGCTATAGGACCATAAGTGGAAGTGCCCTAGGTTCTGTTGCTTTGTTTTTTAGATGTTTCAGGAAACACCATATACTTCTCCCGAGTGGTTGTTGGCAATTTACATCCTGCCCATCAGCATAACAAGGCTCCCAGTTCTCCATGGCCTGTCCTGCCTTTCTGGATTTTACACTTTTTTCAGATGGCCCTTTTGACCGGGGGGAAGTGAGACTTCATTGTAGTGCAGATTTCCTTTGCAAGCTTGCTTGGTTGGCCAAAAAGGGCGTATGCGTTTTTTCCTGAATATATTCAGGAAAAAACGCATACGCCCTTTTTGGCTAAGTGCATCATTGTGGACGTTCTGCCTCTTTTCCTATGCTTTCAATGCAATTCCAGTCTACCTCCTGAAATCGGTTTCCTGCAATTCTGCCCCGCTTTCAAGTCCTCTTGGCAGCCTTACTTCAGTGTATTTTTGGACGATAGCTGTCATTTATAACTCTGCAGGTTTGTGAATTACAGTGCCACTGGGCTCCTTTGTTCAACTCGCTTTCTTTTGAGCTGGCCGCAACACCGCAGGATGGCTTCAGGCCCTAATCTGGTTCCGGTACGGCACGCTGAGCCTTTGGTTATTTCCTCTTCCTGGTGGGAAATGAGAGTTAAATTTGCCCGTCCAGACACCTCCAGCTAGTCTCTCATTGGTTCTCGCTATTCCTGTTCATCTTCCGCAGAAATTGCAAACTGGGCCAAACAGGAGGTTAAAGGGACTGACTCACCAAGTCGGGAGAGTGTTATAAAGCGTCTGGAATGTTGCACGCGAGTACCAGGGGAGGAAAACTGAGACATATTTGAACACGTCTCCCGTTCATATGGTTGATCATACTCTGGGTTCCACATGCATGTTTTAGCTGAAGGAAGAATACCTTAAACCTGGAGAGTTGAGACCCGTGGAATGGGTACCATGCAATATGACTTCAAAGGGTCTTCATTTGCTCACCGAACCTCTCCAGTCCTATCACTGCTACGTTTATTCCCCTGTACACACGCTGGATTCTCTTTTGGAGACATAGCAATCCATAGGTTTTAAGATACTTACTAGTTAGGTACATTCTTAGGGGTTTAATATGGGGTTTTGAGTCCATTTCGTTGAGCAAGGAGTAGCTCTTGTCTATTCCATATTTGGCTTAAGGAACTTTATCTGTGCTCATTTCAATCTCTGGTTTTATGCAGCACCCCAACTCACCTTTACCCTTAAGCAAGCATAAGTTGGTTTTCTAAATTTGAGACCCTGTTCTGTTCTGGAATGCAGTTCCTGTGTAGCCAAGTTTACATTCCGTGTATTAGTGATATCTTATGATGTTTCTTTTTCTGTGTGACTTATTTCAGTTAGAATCATCGTACCTGAATCCACTCATTATGCTGCTACAGACCTGATGACATAGATTTCATTGCTGAGTGATACTGCATTGTACGTAAGTACCACAAGTTCTTTATCCATTTTTCACTTTCTGCGATGTTGAACTTGTACTGTAAACGAGGTTCTTGTAAACAGAGGCGTCCCAAACTTTGGGGTGGCTGTGTCTTTTTGATTTTAATTTCCCTAAGCTATAGGACCATAAGTGGCAGTGCCCTAGGCTCTGTTGCTTTGTTTTTTAGATGTTTCAGGAAACACCATACACTTCTCCGGAGTGTCTGTTGGCAATTTACATCCCGCCCATCAGCATAACAAGGCTCCCAGTTGTCCATGGCCTGTCCTGCCTTTCTGGATTTTACACTTTTTTCAGATGGCCCTTTTGACCGGGGGGAAGTGAGACTTCATTGTAGTGCAGATTTCCTTTGCAAGCTTGCTTGGTTGGCCAAAAAGGGCGTATGCGTTTTTTCCTGAATATATTCAGGAAAAAACGCATACGCCCTTTTTGGCCAAGTGCATCATTGTGGACGTTCTGCCTCTTTTCCTATGCTTTCAATGCAATTCCAGTCTACCTCCTGAAATCGGTTTCCTGCAATTCTGCCCCGCTTTCAAGTCCTCTTGGCAGCCTTACTTCAGTCTATTTTTGGACGATAGCTGTCATTTATAACTCTGCAGGTTTGTGAATTACAGTGCCCATGAGCTCCTTTCTTCAACTCGCTTTCTTTTGAGCTGGCCGCAACACCGCAGGATGGCTTCAGGCCCTAATCTGGTTCCGGTACGGCACGCTGAGCCTTTGGTTATTTCCTCTTCCTGGTGGGAAATGAGAGTTAAATTTGCCCGTCCAGACACCTCCAGCTAGCCTCTCATTGGTTCTTGCTATTCCTGTTCATCTTCTGCAGAAATTGCAAACTGGGCCAAACAGGAGGTTAAAGGGACTGACTCTCCAAGTCGGGAGAGTGTTAGTAAAGCGTCTGGAATGTTGCACCCGAGTACCAGGGTACGAAAACTGAGACATATTTGAACACGTCTCCCGATCACATGGTTGATCATACTCTAGGTTCCACATGCATGTTTTAGCTGAAGGAAGAATACCTTAAACCTGGGTAGTTGAAACCCGTGGAATGGGTACCATGCAATATGACTTCAAAGCGTCTTCATTTGCTCACCGAACCTCTCCAATCCTATCACTGCTGCATTTATGCCCCTGTACACATGCTTGATTCTCTTTCGGAGACATAGCAATCCATAGGTTTTAAGATACTTACTAGTCAGGTACATTCTTAGGCGTTTAATATGCGGTGTTGAGTCCATTTCGTTGAGCAAGGAGTAGCTCTTGTCTATTCCATATTTGACTTAAGGAACTTTATCTGTGCTCATTTCAATCTCTGGTTTTATGCAGCACCCCAACTCACCTTTACCCTTAAGCAAGCATAAGTTGGTTTTCTAAATTTGAGTCCCTGTTCTGTTCTGTAATTCAGTTCCTGTGTAGCCAAGTTTACATTCCGTGTATTACTGATATCTTATGATGTTTCTTTTTCTGTGTGACTTACATCAGTTAGAATCATCATACCTGAATCCACTCATTGTGCTGCTAAGGGCCTGATGACACAGATTTCATTGCTGAGTGATATTGCTTTGTAAGTAAATACCACAACTTCTTTATCCATTTTTCACTTTCTGTGATGTTGAACATGTACTGTAAACGAGGTTCTTGTAAACAGAGCCGTTCCAAACTTTGGGGTGGCTGTGTCTTTTTGAATTTAATTTCCCTAAGCTATAGGACCATAAGTGGAAGTGCCCTAGGCTCTGTTGCTTTGTTTTTTAGATGTTTCAGGAAACACCATACACTTCTCCCAGTTGTCTGTTGGCAATTTACATCCCGCCCATCAGCATAACAAGGCTCCCAGTTCTCAATGGCCTGTTGCCTTTCTGGATTTTACACTTTTTACAGATGGCCCTTTTGGCCGGGGGGAAGTGAGACTTCATTGTAGTGCAGATTTCCTTTGCAAGCTTGCTTGGTTGGCCAAAAAGGGCGTATGCGTTTTTTCCTGAATATATTCAGGAAAAAACGCATACGCCCTTTATGGCCAAGTGCATCATTGTGGACGTTCTGCCTCTTTTCCTATGCTTTCAATGCAATTCCAGTCTACCTCCTGAAATCGGTTTCCTGCAATTCTGCCCCGCTTTCAAGTCCTCTTGGCAGCCTTACTTCAGTCTATTTTTGGACGATAGCTGTCATTTATAAGTCTGCAGGTTTGTGAATTACAGTGCCCCTGAGCTCCTTTCTTCAACTCGCTTTCTTGTGACCTGGCCGCAACACCGCAGGATGGCTTCAGGCCCTAATCTGGTTCTGGCACGGCACGCTGAGCCTTTGGTTAATTCCTCTTCCTGGTGGGAAATGAGAGTTAAATTTGCCCGTCCAGACACCTCCAGCTAGTCTCTCATTGGTTCTCGCTATTCCTGTTCATCTTCCGCAGAATTTGCAAACTGGGCCAAACAGGAGGTTAAAGGGACTGACTCTCCAAGTCGGGAGAGTGTTAGTAAAGCGTCTGGAATGTTGCACCCGAGTACCAGTGGAGGAAAACTGAGACATATTTGAACACGTCTCCCGATCACATGGTTGATCATACTCTAGGTTCCACATGCATGTTTTAGCTGAAGGAAGAATACCTTAAACCTGGAGAGTTGAGACCCGTGTAATGCGTACCATGCAATATGACTTCAAAGGGTCTTCATTTGCTCACCGAACCTCTCCAATCCTATCACTGCTGCGTTTATGCCCCTGTACACATGCTTGATTCTCTTTTGGAGACATAGCAATCCATAGGTTTTCCGATACTTACTAGTCAGGTACATTCTTAGGCGTTTAATATGCGGTGTTGAGTCCATTTCGTTGAGCAAGGAGTAGCTCTTGTCTATTCCATATTTGACTTAAGGAACTTTATCTGTGCTCATTTCAATCTCTGGTTTTATGCAGCACCCCAACTCACCTTTCCCCTTAAGCAAGCATAAGTTGTTTTTCTAAATTTGAGACCCTGTTCTGTTCTGTAATTCAGTTCCTGTGTAGCCAAGTTTACATTCCGTGTATTACTGATATCTTATGATGTTTCTTTTTCTGTGTGACTTATTTCAGTTAGAATCATCATACCTGAATCCACTCATTGTGCTGCTATGGGCCTGATGACACAGATTTCATTGCTGAGTGATATTGCTTTGTAAGTAAATACCACAACTTCTTTATCCATTTTTCACTTTCTGCGATGTTGAACTTGTACTGTAAACGAGGTTCTTGTAAACAGAGCCGTTCCAAACTTTGGGGTGGCTGTGTCTTTTTGATTTTAATTTCCCTAAGCTATAGGACCATAAGTGGAAGTGCCCTAGGTTCTGTTGCTTTGTTTTTTAGATGTTTCAGGAAACACCATATACTTCTCCCGAGTGGTTGTTGGCAATTTACATCCTGCCCATCAGCATAACAAGGCTCCCAGTTCTCCATGGCCTGTCTTGCCTTTCTGGATTTTACACTTTTTTCAGATGGCCCTTTTGACCGGGGGGGAAGTGAGACTTCATTGTAGTGCAGATTTCCTTTGCAAGCTTGCTTGGTTGGCCAAAAAGGGCGTATGCGTTTTTTCCTGAATATATTCAGGAAAAAACGCATACACCCTTTTTGGCCAAGTGCATCATTGTGGACGTTCTGCCTCTTTTCCTATGCTTTCAATGCAATTCCAGTCTACCTCCTGAAATCGGTTTCCTGCAATTCTGCCCCGCTTTCAAGTCCTCTTGGCAGCCTTACTTCAGTGTATTTTTGGACGATAGCTGTCATTTATAACTCTGCAGGTTTGTGAATTACAGTGCCACTGGGCTCCTTTGTTCAACTCGCTTTCTTTTGAGCTGGCCGCAACACCACAGGATGGCTTCAGGCCCTAATCTGGTTCCGGTACGGCACGCTGAGCCTTTGGTTATTTCCTCTTCCTGGTGGGAAATGAGAGTTAAATTTGCCCGTCCAGACACCTCCAGCTAGCCTCTCATTGGTTCTCGCTATTCCTGTTCATCTTCCGCAGAAATTGCAAACTGGGCCAAACAGGAGGTTAAAGGGACTGACTCTCCAAGTCGGGAGAGTGTTATAAAGCGTCTGGAATGTTGCACGCGAGTACCAGGGGAGGAAAACTGAGACATATTTGAACACGTCTCCCGTTCACATGGTTGATCATACTCTGGGTTCCACATGCATGTTTTAGCTGAAGGAAGAATACCTTAAACCTGGAGAGTTGAGACCCGTGGAATGGGTACCATGCAATATGACTTCAAAGGGTCTTCATTTGCTCACCGAACCTCTCCAGTCCTATCACTGCTGCGTTTATTCCCCTGTACACACGCTTGATTCTCTTTTGGAGACATAGCAATCCATAGGTTTTAAGATACTTACTAGTCAGGTACATTCTTAGGGGTTTAATATGGGGTTTTGAGTCCATTTCGTTGAGCAAGGAGTAGCTCTTGTCTATTCCATATTTGGCTTAAGGAACTTTATCTGTGCTCATTTCAATCTCTGGTTTTATGCAGCACCCCAACTCACCTTTACCCTTAAGCAAGCATAAGTTGGTTTTCTAAATTTGAGACCCTGTTCTGTTCTGGAATGCAGTTCCTGTGTAGCCAAGTTTACATTCCGTGTATTAGTGATATCTTATGATGTTTCTTTTTCTGTGTGACTTATTTCAGTTAGAATCATCGTACCTGAATCCACTCATTATGCTGCTACAGACCTGATGACATAGATTTCATTGCTGAGTGATACTGCATTGTACGTAAGTACCACAAGTTCTTTATCCATTTTTCACTTTCTGCGATGTTGAACTTGTACTGTAAACGAGGTTCTTGTAAACAGAGGCGTCCCAAACTTTGGGGTGGCTGTGTCTTTTTGATTTTAATTTCCCTAAGCTATAGGACCATAAGTGGCAGTGCCCTAGGCTCTGTTGCTTTGTTTTTTAGATGTTTCAGGAAACACCATACACTTCTCCGGAGTGTCTGTTGGCAATTTACATCCCGCCCATCAGCATAACAAGGCTCCCAGTTGTCCATGGCCTGTCCTGCCTTTCTGGATTTTACACTTTTTTCAGATGGCCCTTTTGACCGGGGGGAAGTGAGACTTCATTGTAGTGCAGATTTCCTTTGCAAGCTTGCTTGGTTGGCCAAAAAGGGCGTATGCGTTTTTTCCTGAATATATTCAGGAAAAAACGCATACGCCCTTTTTGGCCAAGTGCATCATTGTGGACGTTCTGCCTCTTTTCCTATGCTTTCAATGCAATTCCAGTCTACCTCCTGAAATCGGTTTCCTGCAATTCTGCCCCGCTTTCAAGTCCTCTTGGCAGCCTTACTTCAGTCTATTTTTGGACGATAGCTGTCATTTATAACTCTGCAGGTTTGTGAATTACAGTGCCCATGAGCTCCTTTCTTCAACTCGCTTTCTTTTGACCTGGCCGCAACACCGCAGGATGGCTTCAGGCCCTAATCTGGTTCTGGCACGGCACGCTGAGCCTTTGGTTAATTCCTCTTCCTGGTGGGAAATGAGAGTTAAATTTGCCCGTCCAGACACCTCCAGCTAGTCTCTCATTGGTTCTCGCTATTCCTGTTCATCTTCCGCAGAATTTGCAAACTGGGCCAAACAGGAGGTTAAAGGGACTGACTCCCCAAGTCGGAAGAGTGTTAGTAAAGCGTCTGGAATGTTGCACCCGAGTACCAGGGGAGGAAAACTGAGACATATTTGAACACGTCTCCCGTTCACATGGTTGCTCATACTCTGGGTTCCACATGCATGTTTTAGCTGAAGGAAGAATACCTTAAACCTGGAGAGTTGAGACCCGTGGAATGGGTACCATGCAATATGACTTCAAAGGGTCTTCATTTGCTCACCGAACCTCTCCAATCCTATCACTGCTGCGTTTATGCCCCTGTACACACGCTTGATTCTCTTTTGCAGACATAGCAATCCATAGGTTTTAAGATACTTACTAGTCAGGTACATTCTTAGGCGTTTAATATGGGGTGTTGAGTCCATTTCGTTGAGCAAGGAGTAGCTCTTGTCTATTCCATATTTGGCTTAAGGAACTTTATCTGTGCTCATTTCAATCTCTGGTTTTATGTAGCACCCCAACTCACCTTTCCCCTTAAGCAAGCATAAGTTGGTTTTCTAAATTTGAGACCCTGTTCTGTTTTGGAATGCAGTTCCTGTGTAGCCAAGTTTACATTCCGTGTATTAGTGATATCTTATGATGTTTCTTTTTCTGTGTGACTTATTTCAGTTAGAATCATCGTATCTGAATCCACTCATTATGCTGCTACGGGCCTGATGACACAGATTTCATTCCTGAGTGATACTGCATTGTACGTAAGTACGACAAGTTCTTTATCCATTTTTCACTTTCTGCGATGTTGAACTTGTACTGTAAACGAGGTTCTTGTAAACAGAGCCGTTCCAAACTTTGGGGTGGCTGTGTCTTTTTGAATTTAATTTCCCTAAGCTATAGGACCATAAGTGGAAGTTCCCTAGGCTCTGTTGCTTTGTTTTTTAGATGTTTCAGGAAACACCATACACTTCTCCCAGGTGTCTGTTGGCAATTTACATCCCGCCCATCAGCATAACAAGGCTCCCAGTTCTCAATGGCCTGTTGCCTTTCTGGATTTTACACTTTTATCAGATGGCCCTTTTGGCCGGGGGGAAGTGAGACTTCATTGTAGTGCAGATTTCCTTTGCAAGCTTGCTTGGTTGGCCAAAAAGGGCGTATGCGTTTTTTCCTGAATATATTCAGGAAAAAACGCATACGCCCTTTTTGGCCAAGTGCATCATTGTGGACGTTCTGCCTCTTTTCCTATGCTTTCAATGCAATTCCAGTCTACCTCCTGAAATCGGTTTCCTGCAATTCTGCCCCGCTTTCAAGTCCTCTTGGCAGCCTTACTTCAGTCTATTTTTGGACGATAGCTGTCATTTATAAGTCTGCAGGTTTGTGAATTACAGTGCCCCTGAGCTCCTTTCTTCAACTCGCTTTCTTGTGACCTGGCCGCAACACCGCAGGATGGCTTCAGGCCCTAATCTGGTTCTGGCACGGCACGCTGAGCCTTTGGTTAATTCCTCTTCCTGGTGGGAAATGAGAGTTAAATTTGCCCGTCCAGACACCTCCAGCTAGTCTCTCATTGGTTCTCGCTATTCCTGTTCATCTTCCGCAGAATTTGCAAACTGGGCCAAACAGGAGGTTAAAGGGACTGACTCTCCAAGTGGGGAGAGTGTTAGTAAAGCGTCTGGAATGTTGCACCCGAGTACCAGGGGAGGAAAACTGAGACATATTTGAACACGTCTCCCGATCACATGGTTGATCATACTCTAGGTTCCACATGCATGTTTTAGCTGAAGGAAGAATACCTTAAACCTGGAGAATTGAGACCCGTGTAATGCGTACCATGCAATATGACTTCAAAGGGTCTTCATTTGCTCACCGAACCTCTCCAATCCTATCACTGCTGCGTTTATGCCCCTGTACACATGCTTGATTCTCTTTTGGAGACATAGCAATCCATAGGTTTTCCGATACTTACTAGTCAGGTACATTCTTAGGCGTTTAATATGCGGTGTTGAGTCCATTTCGCTGAGCAAGGAGTAGCTCTTGTCTATTCCATATTTGACTTAAGGAACTTTATCTGTGCTCATTTCAATCTCTGGTTTTATGCAGCACCCCAACTCACCTTTCCCCTTAAGCAAGCATAAGTTGTTTTTCTAAATTTGAGACCCTGTTCTGTTCTGTAATTCAGTTCCTGTGTAGCCAAGTTTACATTCCGTGTATTACTGATATCTTATGATGTTTCTTTTTCTGTGTGACTTATTTCAGTTAGAATCATCATACCTGAATCCACTCATTGTGCTGCTATGGGCCTGATGACACAGATTTCATTGCTGAGTGATATTGCTTTGTAAGTAAATACCACAACTTCTTTATCCATTTTTCACTTTCTGCGATGTTGAACTTGTACTGTAAACGAGGTTCTTGTAAACAGAGCCGTTCGAAAGTTTGGGGTGGCTGTGTCTTTTTGATTTTAATTTCCCTAAGCTATAGGACCATAAGTGGAAGTGCCCTAGGCTCTGTTGCTTTGTTTTTTAGATGTTTCAGGAAACACCATACACTTCTCCCGAGTGTCTGTTGGCAATTTACATCTCGCCCATCAGCATAACAAGGCTCCCAGTTCTCCATGGCCTGTCCTGCCTTTCTGGATTTTACACTTTTTTCAGATGGCCCTTTTGACCGGGGGGAAGTGAGACTTCATTGTAGTGCAGATTTCCTTTGCAAGCTTGCTTGGTTGGCCAAAAAGGGCGTATGCGTTTTTTCTTGAATATATTCAGGAAAAAACGCATACGCCCTTTTTGGCCAAGTGCATCATTGTGGACGTTCTGCCTCTTTTCCTATGCTTTCAATGCAATTCCAGTCTACCTCCTGAAATCGGTTTCCTGCAATTCTGCCCCGCTTTCAAGTCCTCTTGGCAGCCTTACTTCAGTCTATTTTTGGATGATAGCTGTCATTTATAACTCTGCAGGTTTGTGAATTACAGTGCCCCTGAGCTCCTTTCTTCAACTCGCTTTCTTGTGACCTGGCCGCAACACCGCAGGATGGATTCAGGCCCTAATCTGGTTCTGGCACGGCACGCTGAGCCTTTGGTTAATTCCTCTTCCTGGTGGGAAATGAGAGTTAAATTTGCCCGTCCAGACACCTCCAGCTAGTCTCTCATTGGTTCTCACTATTCCTGTTCATCTTCCACAGAAATTGCAAACTGGGCCAAACAGGAGGTTAAAGGGACTGACTCCCCAAGTCGGAAGAGTGTTAGTAAAGCGTCTGGAATGTTGCACGCGAGTACCAGGGGAGGAAAACTGAGACATATTTGAACACGTCTCCCGTTCACATGGTTGATCATACTCTGGGTTCCACATGCATGTTTTAGCTGAAGGAAGAATACCTTAAACCTGGAGAGTTGAGACCCGTGGAATGGGTACCATGCAATATGACTTCAAAGGGTCTTCATTTGCTCACCAAACCTCTCCAATCCTATCACTGCTGCGTTTATGCCCCTGTACACACGCTTGATTCTCTTTTGCAGACATAGCAATCCATAGGTTTTAAGATACTTACTAGTCAGGTACATTCTTAGGCGTTTAATATGGGGTGTTGAGTCCATTTCGTTGAGCAAGGAGTAGCTCTTGTCTATTCCATATTTGGCTTAAGGAACTTTATCTGTGCTCATTTCAATCTCTGGTTTTATGTAGCACCCCAACTCACCTTTCCCCTTAAGCAAGCATAAGTTGGTTTTCTAAATTTGAGACCCTGTTCTGTTTTGGAATGCAGTTCCTGTGTAGCCAAGTTTACATTCCGTGTATTAGTGATATCTTATGATGTTTCTTTTTCTGTGTGACTTATTTCAGTTAGAATCATCGTTCCTGAATCCACTCATTATGCTGCTACGGGCCTGATGACACAGATTTCATTCCTGAGTGATACTGCATTGTACGTAAGTACGACAAGTTCTTTATCCATTTTTCACTTTCTGCGATGTTGAACTTGTACTGTAAACGAGGTTCTTGTAAACAGAGCCGTTCCAAACTTTGGGGTGGCTGTGTCTTTTTGAATTTAATTTCCCTAAGCTATAGGACCATAAGTGGAAGTTCCCTAGGCTCTGTTGCTTTGTTTTTTAGATGTTTCAGGAAACACCATACACTTCTCCCGAGTGGTTGTTGGCAATTTACATCCCGCCCATCAGCATAACAAGGCTCCCAGTTCTCCATGGCCTGTCTTGTCTTTCTGGATTTTACACTTTTTTCAGATGGCCCTTTTGACCGGGGGGAAGTGAGACTTCATTGTAGTGCAGATTTCCTTTGCAAGCTTGCTTGGTTGGCCAAAAAGGGCGTATGCGTTTTTTCCTGAATATATTCAGGAAAAAACGCATACGCCCTTTTTGGCCAAGTGCATCATTGTGGACGTTCTGCCTCTTTTCCTATGCTTTCAATGCAATTCCAGTCTACCTCCTGAAATCGGTTTCCTGCAATTCTGCCCCGCTTTCAAGTCCTCTTGGCAGCCTTACTTCAGTCTATTTTTGGACGATAGCTCTCATTTATAACTCTGCAGGTTTGTGAATTACAGTGCCCCTGAGCTCCTTTCTTCAACTCGCTTTCTTGTGACCTGGCCGCAACACCGCAGGATGGCTTCAGGCCCTAATCTGGTTCCGGCCCGGCATGCTGAGCCTTTGGTTAATTCCTCTTCCTGGTGGGAAATGAGAGTTAAATTTGCCCGTCCAGACACCTCCAGCTAGTCTCTCATTGGTTCTCGCTATTCCTGTTCATCTTCCGCAGAAATTGCAAACTGGGCCAAACAGGAGGTTAAAGGGACTGACTCTCCAAGTCGGGAGAGTGTTAGTAAAGCGTCTGGAATGTTGCACCCGAGTTCCAGGGGAGGAAAACTGAGACATATTTGAACACGTCTCCCGATCACATGGTTGATCATACTCTAGGTTCCACATGCATGTTTTAGCTGAAGGAAGAATACCTTAAACCTGGAGAGTTGAGACCCGTGTAATGCGTACCATGCAATATGACTTCAAAGGGTCTTCATTTGCTCACCGAACCTCTCCAATCCTATCACTGCTGCGTTTATGCCCCTGTACACATGCTTGATTCTCTTTTGGAGACATAGCAATCCATAGGTTTTCCGATACTTACTAGTCAGGTACATTCTTAGGCGTTTAATATGCGGTGTTGAGTCCATTTCGTTGAGCAAGGAGTAGCTCTTGTCTATTCCATATTTGACTTAAGGAACTTTATCTGTGCTCATTTCAATCTCTGGTTTTATGCAGCACCCCAACTCACCTTTACCCTGAAGCAAGCATAAGTTGGTTTTCTAAATTTGAGACCCTGTTCTGTTCTGTAATTCAGTTCCTGTGTAGCCAAGTTTACATTCCGTGTATTACTGATATCTTATGATGTTTCTTTTCTGTGTGACTTATTTCAGTTAGAATCATCATACCTGAATCCACTCATTGTGCTGCTACGGGCCTGATGACACAGATTTCATTGCTGAGTGATATTGCTTTGTAAGTAAATACCACAACTTCTTTATCCATTTTTCACTTTCTGCGATGTTGAACTTGTACTCTAAACGAGGTTCTTGTAAACAGAGCCGTTCCAAACTTTGGGGTGGCTGTGTCTTTTTGATTTTAATTTCCCTAAGCTATAGGACCATAAGTGGAAGTGCCCTAGGCTCTGTTGCTTTGTTTTTTAGATGTTTCAGGAAACACCATACACTTCTCCGGAGTGTCTGTTGGCAATTTACATCCCGCCCATCAGCATAACAAGGCTCCCAGTTGTCCATGGCCTGTCCTGCCTTTCTGGATTTTACACTTTTTTCAGATGGCCCTTTTGACCGGGGGGAAGTGAGACTTCATTGTAGTGCAGATTTCCTTTGCAAGCTTGCTTGGTTGGCCAAAAAGGGCGTATGCGTTTTTTCCTGAATATATTCAGGAAAAAACGCATACGCCCTTTTTGGCCAAGTGCATCATTGTGGACGTTCTGCCTCTTTTCCTATGCTTTCAATGCAATTCCAGTCTACCTCCTGAAATCGGTTTCCTGCAATTCTGCCCCGCTTTCAAGTCCTCTTGGCAGCCTTACTTCAGTCTATTTTTGGACGATAGCTGTCATTTATAACTCTGCAGGTTTGTGAATTACAGTGCCCCTGAGCTCCTTTCTTCAACTCGCTTTCTTGTGACCTGGCCGCAACACCGCAGGATGGCTTCAGGCCCTAATCTGGTTCTGGCACGGCACGCTGAGCCTTTGGTTAATTCCTCTTCCTGGTGGGAAATGAGAGTTAAATTTGCCCGTCCAGACACCTCCAGCTAGTCTCTCATTGGTTCTCGCTATTCCTGTTCATCTTCCGCAGAAATTGCAAACTGGGCCAAACAGGAGGTTAAAGGCGCTGACTCTCCAAGTGGGGAGAGTGTTAGTAAAGCGTCTGGAATGTTGCACCCGAGTACCAGGGGAGGAAAACTGAGACATATTTGAACACGTCTCCCGTTCACATGGTTGATCATACTTGGGTTCCACATGCATGTTTTAGCTGAAGGAAGAATACCTTAAACCTGGAGAGTTGAGACCCGTGTAATGGGTACCATGCAATATGACTTCAAAGGGTCTTCATTTGCTCACCAAACCTCTCTAATCCTATCACTGCTGCGTTTATGCCCCTGTACACACGCTTGATTCTCTTTTGGAGACATAGCAATCCATAGGTTTTAAGATACTTACTAGTCAGGTACATTCTTAGGCGTTTAATATGGGGTGTTGAGTCCATTTCGTTGAGCAAGGAGTAGCTCTTGTCTATTCCATATTTGGCTTAAGGAACTTTATCTGTGCTCATTTCAATCTCTGGTTTTATGCAGCACCCCAACTCACCTTTACCCTGAAGCAAGCATAAGTTGGTTTTCTAAATTTGAGACCCTGTTCTGTTTTGGAATTCAGTTCCTGTGTAGCCAAGTTTACATTCCGTGTATTAGTGATATCTTATGATGTTTCTTTTTCTGTGTGACTTATTTCAGTTAGAATCATCGTACCTGAATCCACTCATTGTGCTGCTAAGGGCCTGATGACACAGATTTCATTGCTGAGTGATATTGCTTTGTAAGTAAATACCACAACTTCTTTATCCATTTTTCACTTTCTGCGATGTTGAACTTGTACTGTAAATGAGGTTCTTGTAAACAGATCCGTTCCAAACTTTGGGGTGGCTGTGTCTTTTTGATTTTAATTTCCCTAAGCTATAGGACCATAAGTGGAAGTGCCCTAGGTTCTGTTGCTTTGTTTTTTACATGTTTCAGGAAACACCATACACTTCTCCCGAGTGGTTGTTGGCAATATACATCCCACCCATCAGCATAACAAGGCTCCCAGTTCTCCATGGCCTGTCTTGTCTTTCTGGATTTTACACTTTTTTCAGATGGCCCTTTTGACCGGGGGGAAGTGAGACTTCATTGTAGTGCAGATTTCCTTTGCAAGCTTGCTTGGTTGGCCAAAAAGGGCGTATGCGTTTTTTCCTGAATATATTCAGGAAAAAACGCATACGCCCTTTTTGGCCAAGTGCATCATTGTGGACGTTCTGCCTCTTTTCCTATGCTTTCAATGCAATTCCAGTCTACCTCCTGAAATCGGTTTCCTGCAATTCTGCCCCGCTTTCAAGTCCTCTTGGCAGCCTTACTTCAGTCTATTTTTGGACGATAGCTCTCATTTATAACTCTGCAGGTTTGTGAATTACAGTGCCCCTGAGCTCCTTTCTTCAACTCGCTTTCTTGTGACCTGGCCGCAACACCGCAGGATGGCTTCAGGCCCTAATCTGGTTCCGGCCCGGCATGCTGAGCCTTTGGTTAATTCCTCTTCCTGGTGGGAAATGAGAGTTAAATTTGCCCGTCCAGACACCTCCAGCTAGTCTCTCATTGGTTCTCGCTATTCCTGTTCATCTTCCGCAGAAATTGCAAACTGGGCCAAACAGGAGGTTAAAGGGACTGACTCTCCAAGTCGGGAGAGTGTTAGTAAAGCGTCTGGAATGTTGCACCCGAGTACCAGGGGAGGAAAACTGAGACATATTTGAACACGTCTCCCGATCACATGGTTGATCATACTCTAGGTTCCACATGCATGTTTTAGCTGAAGGAAGAATACCTTAAACCTGGAGAGTTGAGACCCGTGTAATGCGAACCATGCAATATGACTTCAAAGGGTCTTCATTTGCTCACCGAACCTCTCCAATCCTATCACTGCTGCGTTTATGCCCCTGTACACATGCTTGATTCTCTTTCGGAGACATAGCAATCCATAGGTTTTAAGATACTTACTAGTCAGGTACATTCTTAGGCGTTTAATATGCGGTGTTGAGTCAATTTCGCTGAGCAAGGAGTAGCTCTTGTCTATTCCATATTTGGCTTAAGGAACTTTATCTGTGCTCATTTCAATCTCTGTTTTTATGCAGCACCCCAACTCACCTTTACCCTTAAGCAAGAATAAGTTGGTTTTCTAAATTTGAGACCCTGTTCTGTTCTGTAATTCAGTTCCTGTGTAGCCAAGTTTACATTCCGTGTATTACTGATATCTTATGATGTTTCTTTTTCTGTGTGACTTATTTCAGTTAGAATCATCATACCTGAATCCACTCATTGTGCTGCTAAGGGCCTGATGACACAGATTTCATTGCTGAGTGATATTGCTTTGTAAGTAAATACCACAACTTCTTTATCCATTTTTCACTTTCTGCGATGTTGAACTTATACTGTAAACGAGGTTCTTGTAAACAGAGCCATTCCAAACTTTGGGGTGGCTGTGTCTTTTTGATTTTAATTTCCCTAAGCTATAGGACCATAAGTGGAAGTGCCCTAGGCTCTGTTGCTTTGTTTTTTAGATGTTTCAGGAAACACCATACACTTCTCCCAAGTGTCTGTTGGCAATTTACATCCCGCCCATCAGCATAACAAGGCTCCCAGTTCTCAATGGCCTGTTGCCTTTCTGGATTTTACACTTTTTTCAGATGGCCCTTTTGGCCGGGGGGAAGTGAGACTTCATTGTAGTGCAGATTTCCTTTGCAAGCTTGCTTGGTTGGCCAAAAAGGGCGTATGCGTTTTTTCCTGAATATATTCAGGAAAAAACGCATACGCCCTTTTTGGCCAAGTGCATCATTGTGGACGTTCTGCCTCTTTTCCTATGCTTTCAATGCAATTCCAGTCTACCTCCTGAAATCGGTTTCCTGCAATTCTGCCCCGCTTTCAAGTCCTCTTGGCAGCCTTACTTCAGTCTATTTTTGGACGATAGCTGTCATTTATAACTCTGCAGGTTTGTGAATTACAGTGCCCCTGAGCTCCTTTCTTCAACTCGCTTTCTTGTGACCTGGCCGCAACACCGCAGGATGGCTTCAGGCCCTAATCTGGTTCCGGCACGGCACGCTGAGCCTTTGGTTATTTCCTCTTCCTGGTGGGAAATGAGAGTTAAATTTGCCCGTCCAGACACCTCCAGCTAGTCTTTCATTGGTTCTCGCTATTCCTGTTCATCTTCCGCAGAAATTGCAAACTGGGCCAAACAGGAGGTTAAAGGCGCTGACTCTCCAAGTGGGGAGAGTGTTAGTAAAGCGTCTGGAATGTTGCACCCGAGTACCAGGGGAGGAAAACTGAGACATATTTGAACACGTCTCCCGTTCACATGGTTGATCATACTTGGGTTCCACATGCATGTTTTAGCTGAAGGAAGAATACCTTAAACCTAGAGAGTTGAGACCCGTGTAATGGGTACCATGCAATATGACTTCAAAGGGTCTTCATTTGCTCACCGAACCTCTCCAATCCTATCACTGCTGCGTTTATGCCCCTGTACACATGCTTGATTCTCTTTTGGAGACATAGCAATCCATAGGTTTTACGATACTTACTAGTCAGGTACATTCTTAGGCGTTTAATATGCGGTGTTGAGTCCATTTCGTTGAGCAAGGAGTAGCTCTTGTCTATTCCATATTTGGCTTAAGGAACTTTATCTGTGCTCATTTCAATCTCTGGTTTTATGTAGCACCCCAACTCACCTTTCCCCTTAAGCAAGCATAAGTTGGTTTTCTAAATTTGAGACCCTGTTCTGTTTTGGAATGCAGTTCCTGTGTAGCCAAGTTTACATTCCGTGTATTAGTGATATCTTATGATGTTTCTTTTTCTGTGTGACTTATTTCAGTTAGAATCATCGTTCCTGAATCCACTCATTATGCTGCTACGGGCCTGATGACACAGATTTCATTCCTGAGTGATACTGCATTGTACGTAAGTACGACAAGTTCTTTATCCATTTTTCACTTTCTGCGATGTTGAACTTGTACTGTAAACGAGGTTCTTGTAAACAGAGCCGTTCCAAACTTTGGGGTGGCTGTGTCTTTTTGAATTTAATTTCCCTAAGCTATAGGACCATAAGTGGAAGTTCCCTAGGCTCTGTTGCTTTGTTTTTTAGATGTTTCAGGAAACACCATACACTTCTCCCGAGTGGTTGTTGGCAATTTACATCCCTCCCATCAGCATAACAAGGCTCCCAGTTCTCCATGGCCTGTCTTGTCTTTCTGGATTTTACACTTTTTTCAGATGGCCCTTTTGACCGGGGGGAAGTGAGACTTAATTGTAGTGCAGATTTCCTTTGCAAGCTTGCTTGGTTGGCCAAAAAGGGCGTATGCGTTTTTTCCTGAATATATTCAGGAAAAAACGCATACGCCCTTTTTGGCCAAGTGCATCATTGTGGACGTTCTGCCTCTTTTCCTATGCTTTCAATGCAATTCCAGTCTACCTCCTGAAATCGGTTTCCTGCAATTCTGCCCCGCTTTCAAGTCCTCTTGGCAGCCTTACTTCAGTCTATTTTTGGACGATAGCTCTCATTTATAACTCTGCAGGTTTGTGAATTACAGTGCCCCTGAGCTCCTTTCTTCAACTCGCTTTCTTGTGACCTGGCCGCAACACCGCAGGATGGCTTCAGGCCCTAATCTGGTTCCGGCCCGGCATGCTGAGCCTTTGGTTAATTCCTCTTCCTGGTGGGAAATGAGAGTTAAATTTGCCCGTCCAGACACCTCCAGCTAGTCTCTCATTGGTTCTCGCTATTCCTGTTCATCTTCCGCAGAAATTGCAAACTGGGCCAAACAGGAGGTTAAAGGGACTGACTCTCCAAGTCGGGAGAGTGTTAGTAAAGCGTCTGGAATGTTGCACCCGAGTTCCAGGGGAGGAAAACTGAGACATATTTGAACACGTCTCCCGATCACATGGTTGATCATACTCTAGGTTCCACATGCATGTTTTAGCTGAAGGAAGAATACCTTAAACCTGGAGAGTTGAGACCCGTGTAATGCGTACCATGCAATATGACTTCAAAGGGTCTTCATTTGCTCACCGAACCTCTCCAATCCTATCACTGCTGCGTTTATGCCCCTGTACACATGCTTGATTCTCTTTTGGAGACATAGCAATCCATAGGTTTTCCGATACTTACTAGTCAGGTACATTCTTAGGCGTTTAATATGCGGTGTTGAGTCCATTTCGTTGAGCAAGGAGTAGCTCTTGTCTATTCCATATTTGACTTAAGGAACTTTATCTGTGCTCATTTCAATCTCTGGTTTTATGCAGCACCCCAACTCACCTTTACCCTGAAGCAAGCATAAGTTGGTTTTCTAAATTTGAGACCCTGTTCTGTTCTGTAATTCAGTTCCTGTGTAGCCAAGTTTACATTCCGTGTATTACTGATATCTTATGATGTTTCTTTTCTGTGTGACTTATTTCAGTTAGAATCATCATACCTGAATCCACTCATTGTGCTGCTACGGGCCTGATGACACAGATTTCATTGCTGAGTGATATTGCTTTGTAAGTAAATACCACAACTTCTTTATCCATTTTTCACTTTCTGCGATGTTGAACTTGTACTCTAAACGAGGTTCTTGTAAACAGAGCCGTTCCAAACTTTGGGGTGGCTGTGTCTTTTTGATTTTAATTTCCCTAAGCTATAGGACCATAAGTGGAAGTGCCCTAGGCTCTGTTGCTTTGTTTTTTAGATGTTTCAGGAAACACCATACACTTCTCCGGAGTGTCTGTTGGCAATTTACATCCCGCCCATCAGCATAACAAGGCTCCCAGTTGTCCATGGCCTGTCCTGCCTTTCTGGATTTTACACTTTTTTCAGATGGCCCTTTTGACCGGGGGGAAGTGAGACTTCATTGTAGTGCAGATTTCCTTTGCAAGCTTGCTTGGTTGGCCAAAAAGGGCGTATGCGTTTTTTCCTGAATATATTCAGGAAAAAACGCATACGCCCTTTTTGGCCAAGTGCATCATTGTGGACGTTCTGCCTCTTTTCCTATGCTTTCAATGCAATTCCAGTCTACCTCCTGAAATCGGTTTCCTGCAATTCTGCCCCGCTTTCAAGTCCTCTTGGCAGCCTTACTTCAGTCTATTTTTGGACGATAGCTGTCATTTATAACTCTGCAGGTTTGTGAATTACAGTGCCCCTGAGCTCCTTTCTTCAACTCGCTTTCTTGTGACCTGGCCGCAACACCGCAGGATGGCTTCAGGCCCTAATCTGGTTCTGGCACGGCACGCTGAGCCTTTGGTTAATTCCTCTTCCTGGTGGGAAATGAGAGTTAAATTTGCCCGTCCAGACACCTCCAGCTAGTCTCTCATTGGTTCTCGCTATTCCTGTTCATCTTCCGCAGAAATTGCAAACTGGGCCAAACAGGAGGTTAAAGGCGCTGACTCTCCAAGTGGGGAGAGTGTTAGTAAAGCGTCTGGAATGTTGCACCCGAGTACCAGGGGAGGAAAACTGAGACATATTTGAACACGTCTCCCGTTCACATGGTTGATCATACTTGGGTTCCACATGCATGTTTTAGCTGAAGGAAGAATACCTTAAACCTGGAGAGTTGAGACCCGTGTAATGGGTACCATGCAATATGACTTCAAAGGGTCTTCATTTGCTCACCAAACCTCTCTAATCCTATCACTGCTGCGTTTATGCCCCTGTACACACGCTTGATTCTCTTTTGGAGACATAGCAATCCATAGGTTTTAAGATACTTACTAGTCAGGTACATTCTTAGGCGTTTAATATGGGGTGTTGAGTCCATTTCGTTGAGCAAGGAGTAGCTCTTGTCTATTCCATATTTGGCTTAAGGAACTTTATCTGTGCTCATTTCAATCTCTGGTTTTATGCAGCACCCCAACTCACCTTTACCCTGAAGCAAGCATAAGTTGGTTTTCTAAATTTGAGACCCTGTTCTGTTTTGGAATTCAGTTCCTGTGTAGCCAAGTTTACATTCCGTGTATTAGTGATATCTTATGATGTTTCTTTTTCTGTGTGACTTATTTCAGTTAGAATCATCGTACCTGAATCCACTCATTGTGCTGCTAAGGGCCTGATGACACAGATTTCATTGCTGAGTGATATTGCTTTGTAAGTAAATACCACAACTTCTTTATCCATTTTTCACTTTCTGCGATGTTGAACTTGTACTGTAAACGAGGTTCTTGTAAACAGATCCGTTCCAAACTTTGGGGTGGCTGTGTCTTTTTGATTTTAATTTCCCTAAGCTATAGGACCATAAGTGGAAGTGCCCTAGGTTCTGTTGCTTTGTTTTTTACATGTTTCAGGAAACACCATACACTTCTCCCGAGTGGTTGTTGGCAATATACATCCCGCCCATCAGCATAACAAGGCTCCCAGTTCTCCATGGCCTGTCTTGTCTTTCTGGATTTTACACTTTTTTCAGATGGCCCTTTTGACCGGGGGGAAGTGAGACTTCATTGTAGTGCAGATTTCCTTTGCAAGCTTGCTTGGTTGGCCAAAAAGGGCGTATGCGTTTTTTCCTGAATATATTCAGGAAAAAACGCATACGCCCTTTTTGGCCAAGTGCATCATTGTGGACGTTCTGCCTCTTTTCCTATGCTTTCAATGCAATTCCAGTCTACCTCCTGAAATCGGTTTCCTGCAATTCTGCCCCGCTTTCAAGTCCTCTTGGCAGCCTTACTTCAGTCTATTTTTGGACGATAGCTCTCATTTATAACTCTGCAGGTTTGTGAATTACAGTGCCCCTGAGCTCCTTTCTTCAACTCGCTTTCTTGTGACCTGGCCGCAACACCGCAGGATGGCTTCAGGCCCTAATCTGGTTCCGGCCCGGCATGCTGAGCCTTTGGTTAATTCCTCTTCCTGGTGGGAAATGAGAGTTAAATTTGCCCGTCCAGACACCTCCAGCTAGTCTCTCATTGGTTCTCGCTATTCCTGTTCATCTTCCGCAGAAATTGCAAACTGGGCCAAACAGGAGGTTAAAGGGACTGACTCTCCAAGTCGGGAGAGTGTTAGTAAAGCGTCTGGAATGTTGCACCCGAGTACCAGGGGAGGAAAACTGAGACATATTTGAACACGTCTCCCGATCACATGGTTGATCATACTCTAGGTTCCACATGCATGTTTTAGCTGAAGGAAGAATACCTTAAACCTGGAGAGTTGAGACCCGTGTAATGGGTACCATGCAATATGACTTCAAAGGGTCTTCATTTGCTCACCAAACCTCTCTAATCCTATCACTGCTGCGTTTATGCCCCTGTACACACGCTTGATTCTCTTTTGGAGACATAGCAATCCATAGGTTTTAAGATACTTACTAGTCAGGTACATTCTTAGGCGTTTAATATGGGGTGTTGAGTCCATTTCGTTGAGCAAGGAGTAGCTCTTGTCTATTCCATATTTGGCTTAAGGAACTTTATCTGTGCTCATTTCAATCTCTGGTTTTATGCAGCACCCCAACTCACCTTTACCCTGAAGCAAGCATAAGTTGGTTTTCTAAATTTGAGACCCTGTTCTGTTTTGGAATTCAGTTCCTGTGTAGCCAAGTTTACATTCCGTGTATTAGTGATATCTTATGATGTTTCTTTTTCTGTGTGACTTATTTCAGTTAGAATCATCGTACCTGAATCCACTCATTGTGCTGCTAAGGGCCTGATGACACAGATTTCATTGCTGAGTGATATTGCTTTGTAAGTAAATACCACAACTTCTTTATCCATTTTTCACTTTCTGCGATGTTGAACTTGTACTGTAAACGAGGTTCTTGTAAACAGATCCGTTCCAAACTTTGGGGTGGCTGTGTCTTTTTGATTTTAATTTCCCTAAGCTATAGGACCATAAGTGGAAGTGCCCTAGGTTCTGTTGCTTTGTTTTTTACATGTTTCAGGAAACACCATACACTTCTCCCGAGTGGTTGTTGGCAATATACATCCCGCCCATCAGCATAACAAGGCTCCCAGTTCTCCATGGCCTGTCTTGTCTTTCTGGATTTTACACTTTTTTCAGATGGCCCTTTTGACCGGGGGGAAGTGAGACTTCATTGTAGTGCAGATTTCCTTTGCAAGCTTGCTTGGTTGGCCAAAAAGGGCGTATGCGTTTTTTCCTGAATATATTCAGGAAAAAACGCATACGCCCTTTTTGGCCAAGTGCATCATTGTGGACGTTCTGCCTCTTTTCCTATGCTTTCAATGCAATTCCAGTCTACCTCCTGAAATCGGTTTCCTGCAATTCTGCCCCGCTTTCAAGTCCTCTTGGCAGCCTTACTTCAGTCTATTTTTGGACGATAGCTCTCATTTATAACTCTGCAGGTTTGTGAATTACAGTGCCCCTGAGCTCCTTTCTTCAACTCGCTTTCTTGTGACCTGGCCGCAACACCGCAGGATGGCTTCAGGCCCTAATCTGGTTCCGGCCCGGCATGCTGAGCCTTTGGTTAATTCCTCTTCCTGGTGGGAAATGAGAGTTAAATTTGCCCGTCCAGACACCTCCAGCTAGTCTCTCATTGGTTCTCGCTATTCCTGTTCATCTTCCGCAGAAATTGCAAACTGGGCCAAACAGGAGGTTAAAGGGACTGACTCTCCAAGTCGGGAGAGTGTTAGTAAAGCGTCTGGAATGTTGCACCCGAGTACCAGGGGAGGAAAACTGAGACATATTTGAACACGTCTCCCGATCACATGGTTGATCATACTCTAGGTTCCACATGCATGTTTTAGCTGAAGGAAGAATACCTTAAACCTGGAGAGTTGAGACCCGTGTAATGCGAACCATGCAATATGACTTCAAAGGGTCTTCATTTGCTCACCGAACCTCTCCAATCCTATCACTGCTGCGTTTATGCCCCTGTACACATGCTTGATTCTCTTTCGGAGACATAGCAATCCATAGGTTTTAAGATACTTACTAGTCAGGTACATTCTTAGGCGTTTAATATGCGGTGTTGAGTCAATTTCGCTGAGCAAGGAGTAGCTCTTGTCTATTCCATATTTGGCTTAAGGAACTTTATCTGTGCTCATTTCAATCTCTGTTTTTATGCAGCACCCCAACTCACCTTTACCCTTAAGCAAGAATAAGTTGGTTTTCTAAATTTGAGACCCTGTTCTGTTCTGTAATTCAGTTCCTGTGTAGCCAAGTTTACATTCCGTGTATTACTGATATCTTATGATGTTTCTTTTTCTGTGTGACTTATTTCAGTTAGAATCATCATACCTGAATCCACTCATTGTGCTGCTAAGGGCCTGATGACACAGATTTCATTGCTGAGTGATATTGCTTTGTAAGTAAATACCACAACTTCTTTATCCATTTTTCACTTTCTGCGATGTTGAACTTATACTGTAAACGAGGTTCTTGTAAACAGAGCCATTCCAAACTTTGGGGTGGCTGTGTCTTTTTGATTTTAATTTCCCTAAGCTATAGGACCATAAGTGGAAGTGCCCTAGGCTCTGTTGCTTTGTTTTTTAGATGTTTCAGGAAACACCATACACTTCTCCCAAGTGTCTGTTGGCAATTTACATCCCGCCCATCAGCATAACAAGGCTCCCAGTTCTCAATGGCCTGTTGCCTTTCTGGATTTTACACTTTTTTCAGATGGCCCTTTTGGCCGGGGGGAAGTGAGACTTCATTGTAGTGCAGATTTCCTTTGCAAGCTGGCTTGGTTGGCCAAAAAGGGCGTATGCGTTTTTTCCTGAATATATTCAGGAAAAAACGCATACGCCCTTTTTGGCCAAGTGCATCATTGTGGACGTTCTGCCTCTTTTCCTATGCTTTCAATGCAATTCCAGTCTACCTCCTGAAATCGGTTTCCTGCAATTCTGCCCCGCTTTCAAGTCCTCTTGGCAGCCTTACTTCAGTCTATTTTTGGACGATAGCTGTCATTTATAACTCTGCAGGTTTGTGAATTACAGTGCCCCTGAGCTCCTTTCTTCAACTCGCTTTCTTGTGACCTGGCCGCAACACCGCAGGATGGCTTCAGGCCCTAATCTGGTTCCGGCACGGCACGCTGAGCCTTTGGTTATTTCCTCTTCCTGGTGGGAAATGAGAGTTAAATTTGCCCGTCCAGACACCTCCAGCTAGTCTCTCATTGGTTCTCGCTATTCCTGTTCATCTTCCGCAGAAATTGCAAACTGGGCCAAACAGGAGGTTAAAGGCGCTGACTCTCCAAGTGGGGAGAGTGTTAGTAAAGCGTCTGGAATGTTGCACCCGAGTACCAGGGGAGGAAAACTGAGACATATTTGAACACGTCTCCCGTTCACATGGTTGATCATACTTGGGTTCCACATGCATGTTTTAGCTGAAGGAAGAATACCTTAAACCTAGAGAGTTGAGACCCGTGTAATGGGTACCATGCAATATGACTTCAAAGGGTCTTCATTTGCTCACCGAACCTCTCCAATCCTATCACTGCTGCGTTTATGCCCCTGTACACATGCTTGATTCTCTTTTGGAGACATAGCAATCCATAGGTTTTACGATACTTACTAGTCAGGTACATTCTTAGGCGTTTAATATGCGGTGTTGAGTCCATTTCGTTGAGCAAGGAGTAGCTCTTGTCTATTCCATATTTGACTTAAGGAACTTTATCTGTGCTCATTTCAATCTCTGGTTTTATGCAGCACCCCAACTCACCTTTACCCTTAAGCAAGCATAAGTTGGTTTTCTAAATTTGAGTCCCTGTTCTGTTCTGTAATTCAGTTCCTGTGTAGCCAAGTTTACATTCCGTGTATTACTGATATCTTATGATGTTTCTTTTTCTGTGTGACTTATTTCAGGTAGAATCATCATACCTGAATCCACTCATTGTGATGCTAAGGGCCTGATGACATAGATTTCATTGCTGAGTGATATTGCTTCGTAAGTAAATACCACAACTTCTTTATCCATTTTTCACTTTCTGCGATGTTGAACTTGTACTGTAAACGAGGTTCTTGTAAACAGAGGCTTCCCAAACTTTGGGGTGGCTGTGTCTTTTTGATTTTAATTTCCCTAAGCTATAGGACCATAAGTGGCAGTGCCCTAGGCTCTGTTGCTTTGTTTTTTAGATGTTTCAGGAAACACCATACACTTCTCCCGAGTGTCTGTTGGCAATTTACATCCCGCCCATCAGCATAACAAGGCTCCCAGTTCTCCATGGCCTGTCCTCCCTTTCTGGATTTTACACTTTTTTCAGATGGCCCTTTTGACCGGGGGGAAGTGAGACTTCATTGTAGTGCAGATTTCCTTTGCAAGCTTGCTTGGTTGGCCAAAAAGGGCGCATGCGTTTTTTCCTGAATATATTCAGGAAAAAATGCATACGCCCTTTTTGGCCAAGTGCATCATTGTGGACGTTCTGCCTCTTTTCCTATGCTTTCAATGCAATTCCAGTCTACCTCCTGAAATCGGTTTCCTGCAATTCTGCCCCGCTTTCAAGTCCTCTTGGCAGCCTTACTTCAGTCTATTTTTGGACGATAGCTGTCATTTATAACTCTGCAGGTTTGTGAATTACAGTGCCCCTGAGCTCGTTTCTTCAACTCGCTTTCTTGTGACCTGGCCGCAACACCGCAGGATGGCTTCAGGCCCTAATCTAGTTCCGGCACGGCACGCTGAGCCTTTGGTTAATTCCTCTTCCTGGTGGGAAATGAGAGTTAAATTTGCCCGTCCAGACACCTCCAGCTAGTCTCTCATTGGTTCTCGCTATTCCTGTTCATCTTCCGCAGAAATTGCAAACTGGGCCAAACAGGAGGTTAAAGGCGCTGACTCTCCAAGTGGGGAGAGTGTTAGTAAATCGTCTGGAATGTTGCACCCGAGTACCAGGGGAGGAAAACTGAGACATATTTGAACACGTCTCCCGTTCACATGGTTGATCATACTTGGGTTCCACATGCATGTTTTAGCTGAAGGAAGAATACCTTAAACCTGGAGAGTTGAGACCCGTGTAATGGGTACCATGCAATATGACTTCAAAGGGTCTTCATTTGCTCACCGAACCTCTCCAATCCTATCACTGCTGCGTTTATGCCCCTGTACACACGCTTGATTCTCTTTTGGAGACATAGCAATCCATAGGTTTTAAGATACTTACTAGTCAGGTACATTCTTAGGCGTTTAATATGGGGTGTTGAGTCCATTTCATTGAGCAAGGAGTAGCTCTTGTCTATTCCATGTTTGGCTTAAGGAACTTTATCTGTGCTCATTTCAATCTCTGGTTTTATGCAGCACCCCAACTCACCTTTCCCCTTAAGCAAGCATAAGTTGGTTTTCTAAATTTGAGACCCTGTTCTGTTTTGGAATGCAGTTCCTGTGTAGCCAAGTTTACATTCCGTGTATTAGTGATATCTTATGATGTTTCTTTTTCTGTGTGACTTATTTCAGTTAGAATCATCGTACCTGAATCCACTCATTGTGCTGCTAAGGGCCTGATGACACAGATTTCATTGCTGAGTGATATTGCTTTGTAAGTAAATACCACAACTTCTTTATCCATTTTTCACTTTCTGCGATGTTGAACTTGTACTGTAAACGAGGTTCTTGTAAACAGAGCCGTTCCAAACTTTGGGGTGGCTGTGTCTTTTTGAATTTAATTTCCCTAAGCTATAGGACCATAAGTGGAAGTTCCCTAGGCTCTGTTGCTTTGTTTTTTAGATGTTTCAGGAAACACCATACACTTCTCCCGAGTGGTTGTTGGCAATTTACATCCCGCCCATCAGCATAACAAGGCTCCCAGTTCTCCATGGCCTGTCTTGTCTTTCTGGATTTTACACTTTTTTCAGATGGCCCTTTTGACCGGGGGGAAGTGAGACTTCATTGTAGTGCAGATTTCCTTTGCAAGCTTGCTTGGTTGGCCAAAAAGGGCGTATGCGTTTTTTCCTGAATATATTCAGGAAAAAACGCATACGCCCTTTTTGGCCAAGTGCATCATTGTGGACGTTCTGCCTCTTTTCCTATGCTTTCAATGCAATTCCAGTCTACCTCCTGAAATCGGTTTCCTGCAATTCTGCCCCGCTTTCAAGTCCTCTTGGCAGCCTTACTTCAGTCTATTTTTGGACGATAGCTGTCATTTATAACTCTGCAGGTTTGTGAATTACAGTGCCCCTGAGCTCCTTTCTTCAACTCGCTTTCTTGTGACCTGGCCGCAACACCGCAGGATGGCTTCAGGCCCTAATCTGGTTCCGGCCCGGCATGCTGAGCCTTTGGTTAATTCCTCTTCCTGGTGGGAAATGAGAGTTAAATTTGCCCGTCCAGACACCTCCAGCTAGTCTCTCATTGGTTCTCGCTATTCCTGTTCATCTTCCGCAGAAATTGCAAACTGGGCCAAACAGGAGGTTAAAGGGACTGACTCTCCAAGTCGGGAGAGTGTTAGTAAAGCGTCTGGAATGTTGCACCCGAGTTCCAGGGGAGGAAAACTGAGACATATTTGAACACGTCTCCCGATCACATGGTTGATCATACTCTAGGTTCCACATGCATGTTTTAGCTGAAGGAAGAATACCTTAAACCTGGAGAGTTGAGACCCGTGTAATGCGTACCATGCAATATGACTTCAAAGGGTCTTCATTTGCTCACCGAACCTCTCCAATCCTATCACTGCTGCGTTTATGCCCCTGTACACATGCTTGATTCTCTTTTGGAGACATAGCAATCCATAGGTTTTCCGATACTTACTAGTCAGGTACATTCTTAGGCGTTTAATATGCGGTGTTGAGTCCATTTCGTTGAGCAAGGAGTAGCTCTTGTCTATTCCATATTTGACTTAAGGAACTTTATCTGTGCTCATTTCAATCTCTGGTTTTATGCAGCACCCCAACTCACCTTTACCCTGAAGCAAGCATAAGTTGGTTTTCTCAATTTGAGACCCTGTTCTGTTCTGTAATTCAGTTCCTGTGTAGCCAAGTTTACATTCCGTGTATTACTGATATCTTATGATGTTTCTTTTCTGTGTGACTTATTTCAGTTAGAATCATCATACCTGAATCCACTCATTGTGCTGCTAAGGGCCTGATGACACAGATTTCATTGCTGAGTGATATTGCTTTGTAAGTAAATACCACAACTTCTTTATCCATTTTTCACTTTCTGCGATGTTGAACTTGTACTGTAAACGAGGTTCTTGTAAACAGAGCCGTTCCAAACTTTGGGGTGGCTGTGTCTTTTTGATTTTAATTTCCCTAAGCTATAGGACCATAAGTGGCAGTGCCCTAGGCTCTGTTGCTTTGTTTTTTAGATGTTTCAGGAAACACCATACACTTCTCCGGAGTGTCTGTTGGCAATTTACATCCCGCCCATCAGCATAACAAGGCTCCCAGTTGTCCATGGCCTGTCCTGCCTTTCTGGATTTTACACTTTTTTCAGATGGCCCTTTTGACCGGGGGGAAGTGAGACTTCATTGTAGTGCAGATTTCCTTTGCAAGCTTGCTTGGTTGGCCAAAAAGGGCGTATGCGTTTTTTCCTGAATATATTCAGGGAAAAACGCATACGCCCTTTTTGGCCAAGTGCATCATTGTGGACGTTCTGCCTCTTTTCCTATGCTTTCAATGCAATTCCAGTCTACCTCCTGAAATCGGTTTCCTGCAATTCTGCCCCGCTTTCAAGTCCTCTTGGCAGCCTTACTTCAGTCTATTTTTGGACGATAGCTGTCATTTATAACTCTGCAGGTTTGTGAATTACAGTGCCCCTGAGCTCCTTTCTTCAACTCGCTTTCTTGTGACCTGGCCGCAACACCGCAGGATGGCTTCAGGCCCTAATCTGGTTCTGGCACGGCACGCTGAGCCTTTGGTTAATTCCTCTTCCTGGTGGGAAATGAGAGTTAAATTTGCCCGTCCAGACACCTCCAGCTAGTCTCTCATTGGTTCTCGCTATTCCTGTTCATCTTCCGCAGAAATTGCAAACTGGGCCAAACAGGAGGTTAAAGGCGCTGACTCTCCAATTGGGGAGAGTGTTAGTAAAGTGTCTGGAATGTTGCACCCGAGTACCAGGGGAGGAAAACTGAGACATATTTGAACACGTCTCCCGTTCACATGGTTGATCATACTTGGGTTCCACATGCATGTTTTAGCTGAAGGAAGAATACCTTAAACCTGGAGAGTTGAGACCCGTGTAATGGGTACCATGCAATATGACTTCAAAGGGTCTTCATTTGCTCACCAAACCTCTCTAATCCTATCACTGCTGCGTTTATGCCCCTGTACACACGCTTGATTCTCTTTTGGAGACATAGCAATCCATAGGTTTTAAGATACTTACTAGTCAGGTACATTCTTAGGCGTTTAATATGTGGTGTTGAGTCCATTTCGTTGAGCAAGGAGTAGCTCTTGTCTATTCCATATTTGGCTTAAGGAACTTTATCTGTGCTCATTTCAATCTCTGGTTTTATGCAGCACCCCAACTCACCTTTCCCCTTAAGCAAGCATAAGTTGGTTTTCTAAATTTGAGACCCTGTTCTGTTTTGGAATTCAGTTCCTGTGTAGCCAAGTTTACATTCCGTGTATTAGTGATATCTTATGATGTTTCTTTTTCTGTGTGACTTATTTCAGTTAGAATCATCGTACCTGAATCCACTCATTGTGCTGCTACGGGCCTGATGACACAGATTTCATTGCTGAGTGATATTGCTTTGTAAGTAAATACCACAACTTCTTTATCCATTTTTCACTTTCTGCGATGTTGAACTTGTACTGTAAACGAGGTTCTTGTAAACAGAGCCGTTCCAAACTTTGGGGTGGCTGTGTCTTTTTGATTTTAATTTCCCTAAGCTATAGGACCATAAGTGGAAGTGCCCTAGGTTCTGTTGCTTTGTTTTTTACATGTTTCAGGAAACACCATACACTTCTCCCGAGTGGTTGTTGGCAATTTACATCCCGCCCATCAGCATAACAAGGCTCCCAGTTCTCCATGGCCTGTCTTGTCTTTCTGGATTTTACACTTTTTTCAGATGGCCCTTTTGACCGGGGGGAAGTGAGACTTCATTGTAGTGCAGATTTCCTTTGCAAGCTTGCTTGGTTGGCCAAAAAGGGCGTATGCGTTTTTTCCTGAATATATTCAGGAAAAAACGCATACGCCCTTTTTGGCCAAGTGCATCATTGTGGACGTTCTGCCTCTTTTCCTATGCTTTCAATGCAATTCCAGTCTACCTCCTGAAATCGGTTTCCTGCAATTCTGCCCCGCTTTCAAGTCCTCTTGGCAGCCTTACTTCAGTCTATTTTTGGACGATAGCTGTCATTTATAACTCTGCAGGTTTGTGAATTACAGTGCCCCTGAGCTCCTTTCTTCCACTCGCTTTCTTGTGACCTGGCCGCAACACCGCAGGATGGCTTCAGGCCCTAATCTGGTTCCGGCACGGCATGCTGAGCCTTTGGTTAATTCCTCTTCCTGGTGGGAAATGAGAGTTAAATTTGCCCGTCCAGACACCTCCAGCTAGTCTCTCATTGGTTCTCGCTATTCCTGTTCATCTTCCGCAGAAATTGCAAACTGGGCCAAACAGGAGGTTAAAGGGACTGACTCTCCAAGTGGGGAGAGTGTTAGTAAAGCGTCTGGAATGTTGCACCCGAGTACCAGGGGAGGAAAACTGAGACATATTTGAACACGTCTCCCGATCACATGGTTGATCATACTCTAGGTTCCACATGCATGTTTTAGCTGAAGAAAGAATACCTTAAACCTGGAGAGTTGAGACCCGTGTAATGCGAACCATGCAATATGACTTCAAAGGGTCTTCATTTGCTCACCGAACCTCTCCAATCCTATCACTGCTGTGTTTATGCCCCTGTACACATGCTTGATTCTCTTTCGGAGACATAGCAATCCATAGGTTTTAAGATACTTACTAGTCAGGTACATTCTTAAGCGTTTAATATGCGGTGTTGAGTCAATTTCGCTGAGCAAGGAGTAGCTCTTGTCTATTCCATATTTGGCTTAAGGAACTTTATCTGTGCTCATTTCAATCTCTGTTTTTATGCAGCACCCCAACTCACCTTTACCCTTAAGCAAGAATAAGTTGGTTTTCTAAATTTGAGACCCTGTTCTGTTCTGTAATTCAGTTCCTGTGTAGCCAAGTTTACATTCCGTGTATTACTGATATCTTATGATGTTTCTTTTTCTGTGTGACTTATTTCAGTTAGAATCATCATACCTGAATCCACTCATTGTGCTGCTAAGGGCCTGATGACACAGATTTCATTGCTGAGTGATATTGCTTTGTAAGTAAATACCACAACTTCTTTATCCATTTTTCACTTTCTGCGATGTTGAACTTGTACTGTAAACGAGGTTCTTGTAAACAGAGCCGTTCCAAACTTTGGGGTGGCTGTGTCTTTTTGATTTTAATTTCCCTAAGCTATAGGACCATAAGTGGAAGTGCCCTAGGCTCTGTTGCTTTGTTTTTTAGATGTTTCAGGAAACACCATACACTTCTCCGGAGTGTCTGTTGGCAATTTACATCCCGCCCATCAGCATAACAAGGCTCCCAGTTCTCAATGGCCTGTTGCCTTTCTGGATTTTACACTTTTTTCAGATGGCCCTTTTGGCCGGGGGGAAGTGAGACTTCATTGTAGTGCAGATTTCCTTTGCAAGCTTGCTTGGTTGGCCAAAAAGGGCGTATGCGTTTTTTCCTGAATATATTCAGGAAAAAACGCATACGCCCTTTTTGGCCAAGTGCATCATTGTGGACGTTCTGCCTCTTTTCCTATGCTTTCAATGCAATTCCAGTCTACCTCCTGAAATCGGTTTCCTGCAATTCTGCCCCGCTTTCAAGTCCTCTTGGCAGCCTTACTTCAGTCTATTTTTGGACGATAGCTGTCATTTATAACTCTGCAGGTTTGTGAATTACAGTGCCCCTGAGCTCCTTTCTTCAACTCGCTTTCTTGTGACCTGGCCGCAACACCGCAGGATGGCTTCAGGCCCTAATCTGGTTCCGGCACGGCACGCTGAGCCTTTGGTTATTTCCTCTTCCTGGTGGGAAATGAGAGTTAAATTTGCCCGTCCAGACACCTCCAGCTAGTCTCTCATTGGTTCTCGCTATTCCTGTTCATCTTCCGCAGAAATTGCAAACTGGGCCAAACAGGAGGTTAAAGGGACTGACTCTCCAAGTGGGGAGAGTGTTAGTAAAGCGTCTGGAATGTTGCACCCGAGTACCAGGGGAGGAAAACTGAGACATATTTGAACACGTCTCCCGTTCACATGGTTGATCATACTTGGGTTCCACATGCATGTTTTAGCTGAAGGAAGAATACCTTAAACCTGGAGAGTTGAGACCGGTGTAATGGGTACCATGCAATATGACTTCAAAGGGTCTTCATTTGCTCACCGAACCTCTCCAATCCTATCACTGCTGCGTTTATGCCCCTGTACACATGCTTGATTCTCTTTTGGAGACATAGCAATCCATAGGTTTTACGATACTTACTAGTCAGGTACATTCTTAGGCGTTTAATATGCGGTGTTGAGTCCATTTCTTTGAGCAAGGAGTAGCTCTTGTCTATTCCATATTTGACTTAAGGAACTTTATCTGTGCTCATTTCAATCTCTGGTTTTATGCAGCACCCCAACTCACCTTTACCCTTAAGCAAGCATAAGTTGGTTTTCTAAATTTGAGTCCCTGTTCTGTTCTGTAATTCAGTTCCTGTGTAGCCAAGTTTACATTCCGTGTATTACTGATATCTTATGATGTTTCTTTTTCTGTGTGACTTATTTCAGGTAGAATCATCATACCTGAATCCACTCATTGTGATGCTAAGGGCCTGATGACATAGATTTCATTGCTGAGTGATATTGCTTTGTAAGTAAATACCACAACTTCTTTATCCATTTTTCACTTTCTGCGATGTTGAACTTGTACTGTAAACGAGGTTCTTGTAAACAGAGCCGTCCCAAACTTTGGGGTGGCTGTGTCTTTTTGATTTTAATTTCCCTAAGCTATAGGACCATAAGTGGCAGTGCCCTAGGCTCTGTTGCTTTGTTTTTTAGATGTTTCAGGAAACACCATACACTTCTCCCGAGTGTCTGTTGGCAATTTACATCCCGCCCATCAGCATAACAAGGCTCCCAGTTCTCCATGGCCTGTCCTCCCTTTCTGGATTTTACACTTTTTTCAGATGGCCCTTTTGACCGGGGGGAAGTGAGACTTCATTGTAGTGCACATTTCCTTTGCAAGCTTGCTTGGTTGGCCAAAAAGGGCGCATGCGTTTTTTCCTGAATATATTCAGGAAAAAATGCATACGCCCTTTTTGGCCAAGTGCATCATTGTGGACGTTCTGCCTCTTTTCCTATGCTTTCAATGCAATTCCAGTCTACCTCCTGAAATCGGTTTCCTGCAATTCTGCCCCGCTTTCAAGTCCTCTTGGCAGCCTTACTTCAGTCTATTTTTGGACGATAGCTGTCATTTATAACTCTGCAGGTTTGTGAATTACAGTGCCCCTGAGCTCCTTTCTTCAACTCGCTTTCTTGTGACCTGGCCGCAGCACCGCAGGATGGCTTCAGACCCTAATCTGGTTCCGGCACGGCACGCTGAGCCTTTGGTTAATTCCTCTTCCTGGTAGGAAATGAGAGTTAAATTTGCCCGTCCAGACACCTCCAGCTAGTCTCTCATTGGTTCTCGCTATTCCTGTTCATCTTCCGCAGAAATTGCAAACTGGGCCAAACAGGAGGTTAAAGGCGCTGACTCTCCAAGTGGGGAGAGTGTTAGTAAAGCGTCTGGAATGTTGCACCCGAGTACCAGGGGAGGAAAACTGAGACATATTTGAACACGTCTCCCGTTCACATGGTTGATCATACTTGGGTTCCACATGCATGTTTTAGCTGAAGGAAGAATACCTTAAACCTGGAGAGTTGAGACCCGTGTAATGGGTACCATGCAATATGACTTCAAAGGGTCTTCATTTGCTCACCGAACCTCTCCAATCCTATCACTGCTGCGTTTATGCCCCTGTACACACGCTTGATTCTCTTTTGGAGACATAGCAATCCATAGGTTTTAAGATACTTACTAGTCAGGTACATTCTTAGGGGTTTAATATGGGGTGTTGAGTCCATTTCGTTGAGCAAGGAGTAGCTCTTGTCTATTCCATGTTTGGCTTAAGGAACTTTATCTGTGCTCATTTCAATCTCTGGTTTTATGCAGCACCCCAACTCACCTTTACCCTTAAGCAAGCATAAGTTGGTTTTCTAAATTTGAGACCCTGTTCTGTTTTGGAATTCAGTTCCTGTGTAGCCAAGTTTACATTCCGTGTATTAGTGATATCTTATGATGTTTCTTTTTCTGTGTGACTTATTTCAGTTAGAATCATCGTACCTGAATCCACTCATTGTGCTGCTAAGGGCCTGATGACACAGATTTCATTGCTGAGTGATATTGCTTTGTAAGTAAATACCACAACTTCTTTATCCATTTTTCACTTTCTGCGATGTTGAACTTGTACTGTAAACGAGGTTCTTGTAAACAGAGCCGTTCCAAACTTTGGGGTGGCTGTGTCTTTTTGATTTTAATTTCCCTAAGCTATAGGACCATAAGTGGAAGTGCCCTAGGCTCTGTTGCTTTGTTTTTTAGATGTTTCAGGAAACACCATACACTTCTCCCAATTGTCTGTTGGCAATTTACATCCCGCCCATCAGCATAACAAGGCTCCCAATTCTCAATGGCCTGTTGCCTTTCTGGATTTTACACTTTTTTCAGATGGCCCTTTTGACCGGGGGGAAGTGAGACTTCATTGTAGTGCAGATTTCCTTTGCAAGCTTGCTTGGTTGGCCAAAAAGGGCGTATGCGTTTTTTCCTGAATATATTCAGGAAAAAACGCATACGCCCTTTTTGGCCAAGTGCATCATTGTGGACGTTCTGCCTCTTTTCCTATGCTTTCAATGCAATTCCAGTCTACCTCCTGAAATCGGTTTCCTGCAATTCTGCCCCGCTTTCAAGTCCTCTTGGCAGCCTTACTTCAGTCTATTTTTGGACGATAGCTGTCATTTATAACTCTGCAGGTTTGTGCATTACAGTGCCCCTGAGCTCCTTTCTTCAACTTGCTTTCTTGTGACCTGGCCGCAACACCGCAGGATGGCTTCAGGCCCTAATCTGGTTCCGGCACGGCACGCTGAGCCTTTGGTTATTTCCTCTTCCTGGTGGGAAATGAGAGTTAAATTTGCCCGTCCAGACACCTCCAGCTAGCCTCTCATTGGTTCTCGCTATTCCTGTTCATCTTCCGCAGAAATTGCAAACTGGGCCAAACAGGAGGTTAAAGGCGCTGACTCTTCAAGTGCGGAGAGTGTTAGTAAAGCGTCTGGAATGTTGCACCCGAGTACCAGGGGAGGAAAACTGAGACATATTTGAACACGTCTCCCATTCACATGGTTGATCATACTTGGGTTCCACATGCATGTTTTAGCTGAAGGAAGAATACCTTAAACCTGGAGAGTTGAGACCCGTGTAATGGGTACCATGCAATATGACTTCAAAGGGTCTTCATTTGCTCACCGAACCTCTCCAATCCTATCACTGCTGCGTTTATGCCCCTGTACACACGCTTGATTCTCTTTTGGAGACATAGCAATCCATAGGTTTTAAGATACTTACTAGTCAGGTACATTCTTAGGCGTTTACTATGGGGTGTTGAGTCCATTTCGTTGAGCAAGGAGTAGCTCTTGTCTATTCCATATTTGGCTTAAGGAACTTTATCTGTGCTCATTTCAATCTCTGGTTTTATGCAGCACCCCAACTCACCTTTCCCCTTAAGCAAGCATAAGTTGGTTTTCTAAATTTGAGACCCTGTTCTGTTTTGGAATGCAGTTCCTGTGTAGCCAAGTTTACATTCCGTGTATTAGTGATATCTTATGATGTTTCTTTTTCTGTGTGACTTATTTCAGTTAGAATCATCGTACCTGAATCCACTCATTACGCTGCTACGGGCATGATGACATAGATTTCATTGCTGAGTGATACTGCATTGTACTTAAGTACCACAAGTTCTTTATCCATTTTTCACTTTCTGTGATATTGAACTTGTATGGTAAACGAGGTTCTTGTAAACGGAGGCGTCCCAAACTTTGGGGTGGCTGTGTCTTTTTGATTTTAATTTCCCTAAGCTATAGGACCATAAGTGGCAGTGCCCTAGGCTCTGTTGCTTTGTTTTTTAGATGTTTCAGGAAACACCATACACTTCTCCCGAGTGGTTGTTGGCAATTTACATCCCGCCCATCAGCATAACAAGGCTCCCAGTTCTCCATGGCCTGTCCTGCCTTTCTGGATTTTACACTTTTTTCAGATGGCCCTTTTGACCGGGGGGAAGTGAGACTTCATTGTAGTGCACATTTCCTTTGCAAGCTTGCTTGGTTGGCCAAAAAGGGCGTATGCGTTTTTTCCTGAATATATTCAGGAAAAAACGCATACGCCCTTTTTGGCCAAGTGCATCATTGTGGACGTTCTGCCTCTTTTCCTATGCTTTCAATGCAATTCCAGTCTACCTCCTGAAATCGGTTTCCTGCAATTCTGCCCCGCTTTCAAGTCCTCTTGGCAGCCTTACTTCAGTCTATTTTTGGACGATAGCTGTCATTTATAACTCTGCAGGTTTGTGAATTACAGTGCCCCTGAGCTCCTTTCTTCAACTTGCTTTCTTGTGACCTGGCCGCAACACCGCAGGATGGCTTCAGGCCCTAATCTGGTTCCGGCACGGCACGCTGAGCCTTTGGTTATTTCCTCTTCCTGGTGGGAAATGAGAGTTAAATTTGCCCGTCCAGACACCTCCAGCTAGTCTCTCATTGGTTCTCGCTATTCCTGTTCATCTTCCGCAGAAATTGCAAACTGGGCCAAACAGGAGGTTAAAGGCGCTGACTCTCCAATTGGGGAGAGTGTTATTAAAGCATCTGGAATGTTGCACCCGAGTACCAGGGGAGGAAAACTGAGACATATTTGAACACTTCTCCCGTTCACATGGTTGATCATACTTGGGTTCCACATGCATGTTTTAGCTGAAGGAAGAATACCTTAAACCTGGAGAGTTAAGACCCGTGTAATGGGTACCATGCAATATGACTTCAAAGGGTCTTCATTTGCTCACCGAACCTCTCCAATCCTATCACTGCTGCGTTTATGCCCCTGTACACATGCTTGATTCTCTTTCGGAGACATAGCAATCCATAGGTTTTAAGATACTTACTAGTCAGGTACATTCTTAGGCGTTTAATATGCGGTGTTGAGTCCATTTCGTTGAGCAAGGAGTAGCTCTTGTCTATTCCATATTTGACTTAAGGAACTTTATCTGTGCTCATTTCAATCTCTGGTTTTATGCAGCACCCCAACTCACCTTTCCCCTTAAGCAAGCATAAGTTGTTTTTCTAAATTTGAGACGCTGTTCTGTTCTGTAATTCAGTTCCTGTGTAGCCAAGTTTACATTCCGTGTATTACTGATATCTTATGATGTTTCTTTTTCTGTGTGACTTACTTCAGTTAGAATCATCATACCTGAATCCACTCATTGTGCTGCTAAGGGCCTGATGACACAGATTTCATTGCTGAGTGATATTGCTTTGTAAGTAAATACCACAACTTCTTTATCCATTTTTCACTTTCTGCGATGTTGAACTTGTACTGTAAACGAGGTTCTTGTAAACAGAGCCGTTCCAAACTTTGGGGTGGCTGTGTCTTTTTGATTTTAATTTCCCTAAGCTATAGGACCATAAGTGGAAGTGCCCTAGGTTCTGTTGCTTTGTTTTTTAGATGTTTCAGGAAACACCATACACTTCTCCCGAGTGTCTGTTGGCAATTTACATTCCGCCCATCAGCAGAACAAGGCTCCCAGTTCTGCATGGCCTGTCCTGCCTTTCTGGATTTTACACTTTTTTCAGATGGCCCTTTTGACCGGGGGGAAGTGAGACTTCATTGTAGTGCAGATTTCCTTTGCAAGCTTGCTTGGTTGGCCAAAAAGGGCGTATGCGTTTTTTCCTGAATATATTCAGGAAAAAACGCATACGCCCTTTTTGGCCAAGTGCATCATTGTGGACGTTCTGCCTCTTTTCCTATGCTTTCAATGCAATTCCAGTCTACCTCCTGAAATCGGTTTCCTGCAATTCTGCCCCGCTTTCAAGTCCTCTTGGCAGCCTTACTTCAGTCTATTTTTGGACGATAGCTGTCATTTATAACTATGCAGCTTTGTGAATTACAGTGCCCCTGAGCTCCTTTCTTCAACTCGCTTTCTTGTGACCTGGCCGCAACACCGCAGGATGGCTTCAGGCCCTAATCTGGTTCCGGCACGGCACGCTGAGCCTTTGGTTATTTCCTCTTCCTGGTGGGAAATGAGAGTTAAATTTGCCCGTCCAGACACCTCCAGCTAGTCTCTCATTGGTTCTCGCTATTCCTGTTCATCTTCCGCACAAATTGCAAACTGGGCCAAACAGGAGGTTAAAGGCGCTGACTCTCCAAGTGGGGAGAGTGCTAGTAAAGCGTCTGGAATGTTGCACCCGAGTACCAGGGGAGGAAAACTGAGACATATTTGAACACATCTCCCGTTCACATGGTTGATCATACTCTGGGCTCCACATGCATGTTTTAGCTGAAGGAAGAATACCTTAAACCTGGAGAGTTGAGACCCGTGGAATGGGTACCATGCAATATGACTTCAAAGGGTCTTCATTTGCTCACCGAACCTCTCCAATCCTATCACTGCTGCGTTTATGCCCCTGTAAACATGCTTGATTCTCTTTTAGAGACATAGCAATCCATAGGTTTTAAGATACTTACTAGTCAGGTACATACTTAGGCGTTTAATATGGGGTGTTGAGTCCATTTCGTTGAGCAAGGAGTAGCTCTTGTCTATTCCATATTTGGCTTAAGGAACTTTATCTGTGCTCATTTCAATCTCTGGTTTTATGCAGCACCCCAACTCACCTTTCCCCTTAAGCAAGCATAAGTTGGTTTTCTAAATTTGAGACCCTGTTCTGTTCTGTAATTCAGTTCCTGTGTAGCCAAGTTTACATTCCGTGTATTAGTGATATCTTATGATGTGTCTTTTTCTCTGTGACTTATTTCAGTTAGAATCATCATACCTGAATCCACTCATTGTGCTGCTAAGGGCCTGATGACATAGATTTCATTGCTGAGTGGTACTGCATTGTACGTAAGTACCACAACTTCTTTATCCATTTTTCACTTTCTGTGATACTGAACTTGTACGGTAAATGAGGTTCTTCTAAACAGAGGCGTCCCAAACTTTGGGGTGGCTGTGTCTTTTTGATTTTAATTTCCCTAAGCTATAGGACCATAAGTGGAAGTGCCCTAGGCTCTGTTGCTTTGTTTTTTAGATGTTTCAGGAAACACCATACACTTCTCCCAATTGTCTGTTGGCAATTTACATCCCGCCCATCAGCATAACAAGGCTCCCAATTCTCAATGGCCTGTTGCCTTTCTGGATTTTACACTTTTTTCAGATGGCCCTTTTGACCGGGGGGAAGTGAGACTTCATTGTAGTGCACATTTCCTTTGCAAGCTTGCTTGGTTGGCCAAAAAGGGCGTATGCGTTTTTTCCTGAATATATTCAGGAAAAAACGCATACGCCCTTTTTGGCCAAGTGCATCATTGTTCACGTTCTGCCTCTTTTCCTATGCTTTCAATGCAATTCCAGTCTACCTCCTGAAATCGGTTTCCTGCAATTCTGCCCCGCTTTCAAGTCCTCTTGGCAGCCTTACTTCAGTCTATTTTTGGACGATAGCTGTCATTTATAACTCTGCAGGTTTGTGCATTACAGTGCCCCTGAGCTCCTTTCTTCAACTTGCTTTCTTGTGACCTGGTCGCAACACCGCAGGATGGCTTCAGGCCCTAATCTGGTTCCGGCACGGCACGCTGAGCCTTTGGTTATTTCCTCTTCCTGGTGGGAAATGAGAGTTAAATTTGCCCGTCCAGACACCTCCAGCTAGCCTCTCATTGGTTCTCGCTATTCCTGTTCATCTTCCGCAGAAATTGCAAACTGGGCCAAACAGGAGGTTAAAGGCGCTGACTCTTCAAGTGCGGAGAGTGTTAGTAAAGCGTCTGGAATGTTGCACCCGAGTACCAGGGGAGGAAAACTGAGACATATTTGAACACGTCTCCCGTTCACATGGTTGATCATACTTGGGTTCCACATGCATGTTTTAGCTGAAGGAAGAATACCTTAAACCTGGAGAGTTGAGACCCGTGTAATGGGTACCATGCAATATGACTTCAAAGGGTCTTCATTTGCTCACCGAACCTCTCCAATCCTATCACTGCTGCGTTTATGCCCCTGTACACACGCTTGATTCTCTTTTGGAGACATAGCAATCCATAGGTTTTAAGATACTTACTAGTCAGGTACATTCTTAGGCGTTTACTATGGGGTGTTGAGTCCATTTCGTTGAGCAAGGAGTAGCTCTTGTCTATTCCATATTTGGCTTAAGGAACTTTATCTGTGCTCATTTCAATCTCTGGTTTTATGCAGCACCCCAACTCACCTTTCCCCTTAAGCAAGCATAAGTTGGTTTTCTAAATTTGAGACCCTGTTCTGTTTTGGAATGCAGTTCCTGTGTAGCCAAGTTTACATTCCGTGTATTAGTGATATCTTATGATGTTTCTTTTTCTGTGTGACTTATTTCAGTTAGAATCATCGTACCTGAATCCACTCATTATGCTGCTACGGGCATGATGACATAGATTTCATTGCTGAGTGATACTGCATTGTACGTAAGTACCACAAGTTCTTTATCCATTTTTCACTTTCTGAGATATTGAACTTGTATGGTAAACGAGGTTCTTGTAAACGGAGGCGTCCCAAACTTTGGGGTGGCTGTGTCTTTTTGATTTTAATTTCCCTAAGCTATAGGACCATAAGTGGAAGTGCCCTAGGCTCTGTTGCTTTGTTTTTTAGATGTTTCAGGAAACACCATACACTTCTCCCGAGTGGTTGTTGGCAATTTACATCCCGCCCATCAGCATAACAAGGCTCCCAGTTGTCCATGCCCTGTCCTGCCTTTCTGGATTTTACACTTTTTTCAGATGGCCCTTTTGACCGGGGGGAAGTGAGACTTCATTGTAGTGCACATTTCCTTTGCAAGCTTGCTTGGTTGGCCAAAAAGGGCGTATGCGTTTTTTCCTGAATATATTCAGGAAAAAACGCATACGCCCTTTTTGGCCAAGTGCATCATTGTGGACGTTCTGCCTCTTTTCCTATGCTTTCAATGCAATTCCAGTCTACCTCCTGAAATCGGTTTCCTGCAATTCTGCCCCGCTTTCAAGTCCTCTTGGCAGCCTTACTTCAGTCTATTTTTGGACGATAGCTGTCATTTATAACTCTGCAGGTTTGTGCATTACAGTGCCCCTGAGCTCCTTTCTTCAACTCGCTTTCTTTTGAGCTGGCCGCAACACCGCAGGATGGCTTCAGGCCCTAATCTGGTTCCGGCACGGCACGCTGAGCCTTTGGTTATTTCCTCTTCCTGGTGGGAAATGAGAGTTAAATTTGCCCGTCCAGACACCTCCAGCTAGCCTCTCATTGGTTCTCGCTATTCCTGTTCATCTTCCGCAGAAATTGCAAACTGGGCCAAACAGGAGGTTAAAGCCGCTGACTCTTCAAGTGCGGAGAGTGTTAGTAAAGCGTCTGGAATGTTGCACCCGAGTACCAGGGGAGGAAAACTGAGACATATTTGAACACGTCTCCCGTTCACATGGTTGATCATACTTGGGTTCCACATGCATGTTTTAGCTGAAGGAAGAATACCTTAAACCTGGAGAGTTGAGACCCGTGTAATGGGTACCATGCAATATGACTTCAAAGGGTCTTCATTTGCTCACCGAACCTCTCCAATCCTATCACTGCTGCGTTTATGCCCCTGTACACATGCTTGATTCTCTTTTGGAGACATAGCAATCCATAGGTTTTAAGATACTTACTAGTCAGGTACATTCTTAGGCGTTTACTATGGGGTGTTGAGTCCATTTCGTTGAGCAAGGAGTAGCTCTTGTCTATTCCATATTTGGCTTAAGGAACTTTATCTGTGCTCATTTCAATCTCTGGTTTTATGCAGCACCCCAACTCACCTTTCCCCTTAAGCAAGCATAAGTTGGTTTTCTAAATTTGAGACCCTGTTCTGTTTTGGAATGCAGTTCCTGTGTAGCCAAGTTTACATTCCGTGTATTAGTGATATCTTATGATGTTTCTTTTTCTGTGTGACTTATTTCAGTTAGAATCATCGTACCTGAATCCACTCATTATGCTGCTACGGGCATGATGACATAGATTTCATTGCTGAGTGATACTGCATTGTACGTAAGTACCACAAGTTCTTTATCCGTTTTTCACTTTCTGTGATATTGAACTTGTATGGTAAACGAGGTTCTTGTAAACGGAGGCGTCCCAACCTTTGGGGTGGCTGTGTCTTTTTGATTTTAATTTCCCTAAGCTATAGGACCATAAGTGGAAGTGCCCTAGGCTCTGTTGCTTTGTTTTTTAGATGTTTCAGGAAACACCATACACTTCTCCCGAGTGGTTGTTGGCAATTTACATCCCGCCCATCAGCATAACAAGGCTCCCAGTTGTCCATGGCCTGTCCTGCCTTTCTGGATTTTACACTTTTTTCAGATGGCCCTTTTGACCGGGGGGAAGTGAGACTTCATTGTAGTGCACATTTCCTTTGCAAGCTTGCTTGCTTGGCCAAAAAGGGCGTATGCGTTTTTTCCTGAATATATTCAGGAAAAAACGCATACGCCCTTTTTGGCCAAGTGCATCATTGTGGACGTTCTGCCTCTTTTCCTATGCTTTCAATGCAATTCCAGTCTACCTCCTGAAATCGGTTTCCTGCAATTCTGCCCCGCTTTCAAGTCCTCTTGGCAGCCTTACTTCAGTCTATTTTTGGACGATAGCTGTCATTTATAACTCTGCAGGTTTGTGCATTACAGTGCCCCTGAGCTCCTTTCTTCAACTTGCTTTCTTGTGACCTGGCCTCAACACCGCAGGATGGCTTCAGGCCCTAATCTGGTTCTGGCACGGCACGCTGAGCCTTTGGTTATTTCCTCTTCCTGGTGGGAAATGAGAGTTAAATTTGCCCGTGCAGACACCTCCAGCTAGTCTCTCATTGGTTCTCGCTATTCCTGTTCATCTTCCGCAGAAATTGCAAACTGGGCCAAACAGGAGGTTAAAGGGACTGACTCTCCAAGTCGGGAGAGTGTTAGTAAAGCGTCTGGAATGTTGCACCCGAGTACCAGGGTACGAAAACTGACATATTTGAACACGTCTCCCGATCACATGGTTGATCATACTCTAGGTTCCACATGCATGTTTTAGCTGAAGGAAGAATACCTTAAACCTGGGTAGTTGAAACCCGTGGAATGGGTACCATGCAATATGACTTCAAAGGGTCTTCATTTGCTCACCGAACCTCTCCAATCCTATCACTGCTGCGTTTATGCCCCTGTACACATGCTTGATTCTCTTTCGGAGACATAGCAATCCATAGGTTTTAAGATACTTACTAGTCAGGTACATTCTTAGGCGTTTAATATGCGGTGTTGAGTCCATTTCGTTGAGCAAGGAGTAGCTCTTGTCTATTCCATATTTGACTTAAGGAACTTTATCTGTGCTCATTTCAATCTCTGGTCTTATGCAGCACCCAAACTCACCTTTACCCTTAAGCAAGCATAAGTTGGTTTTCTAAATTTGAGTCCCTGTTCTGTTCTGTAATTCAGTTCCTGTGTAGCCAAGTTTACATTCCGTGTATTACTGATATCTTATGATGTTTCTTTTTCTGTGTGACTTACTTCAGTTAGAATCATCATACCTGAATCCACTCATTGTGCTGCTACGGGCCTGATGACACAGATTTCATTGCTGAGTGATATTGCTTTGTAAGTAAATACCACAACTTCTTTATCCATTTTTCACTTTCTGTGATGTTGATCTTGTACTGTAAACGAGGTTCTTGTAAACAGAGCCGTTCGAAAGTTTGGGGTGGCTGTGTCTTTTTGATTTTAATTTCCCTAAGCTATAGGACCATAAGTGGAAGTGCCCTAGGTTCTGTTGCTTTGTTTTTTACATGTTTCAGGAAACACCATACACTTCTCCCGAGTGGTTGTTGGCAATTTACATCCCGCCCATCAGCATAACAAGGCTCCCAGTTCTCCATGGCCTGTCCTGCCTTTCTGGATTTTACACTTTTTTCAGATGGCCCTTTTGACCGGGGGGAAGTGAGACTTCATTGTAGTGCAGATTTCCTTTGCAAGCTTGCTTGGTTGGCCAAAAAGGGCGTATGCGTTTTTTCCTGAATATATTCAGGAAAAAACGCATACGCCCTTTTTGGCCAAGTGCATCATTGTGGACGTTCTGCCTCTTTTCCTATGCTTTCAATGCAATTCCAGTCTACCTCCTGAAATCGGTTTCCTGCAATTCTGCCCCGCTTTCAAGTCCTCTTGGAAGCCTTACTTCAGTCTATTTTTGGACGATAGCTGTCATTTATAACTCTGCAGGTTTGTGAATTACAGTGCCCCTGAGCTCCTTTCTTCAACTCGCTTTCTTTTGAGCTGGCCGCAACACCGCAGGATGGCTTCAGGCCCTAATCTGGTTCCGGTACGGCACGATGAGCCTTTGGTTATTTCCTCTTCCTGGTGGGAAATGAGAGTTAAATTTGCCCGTCCAGACACCTCCAGCTATCCTCTCATTGGTTCTCGCTATTCCTGTTCATCTTCCGCAGAAATTGCAAACTGGGCCAAACAGGAGATTAAAGGTGCTGACTCTCCAATTGGGGAGAGTGTTAGTAAAGCGTCTGGAATGTTGCACCCGAGTACCAGGGGAGGAAAACTGAGACATATTTGAACACGTCTCCCGTTCACATGGTTGATCATACTTGGGTTCCACATGCATGTTTTAGCTGAAGGAAGAATACCTTAAACCTGGAGAGTTGAGACCCGTGTAATGGGTACCATGCAATATGACTTCAAAGGGTCTTCATTTGCTCACCGAACCTCTCCAATCCTATCACTGCTGCGTTTATGCCCCTGTACACATGCTTGATTCTCTTTCGGAGACATAGCAATCCATAGGTTTTCCGATACTTACTAGTAAGGTACATTCTTAGGCGTTTAATATGCGGTGTTGAGTCCATTTCGTTGAGCAAGGAGTAGCTCTTGTCTATTCCATATTTGACTTAAGGAACTTTATCTGTGCTCATTTCAATCTCTGGTTTTATGCAGCACCCCAACTCACCTTTACCCTTAAGCAAGCATAAGTTGGTTTTCTAAATTTGAGACCCTGTTCTGTTCTGTAATTCAGTTCCTGTGTAGCCAAGTTTACATTCCGTGTATTACTGATATCTTATGATGTTTCTTTTCTGTGTGACTTATTTCAGTTAGAATCATCATACCTGAATCCACTCATTGTGCTGCTACGGGCCTGATGACACAGATTTCATTGCTGAGTGATATTGCTTTGTAAGTAAATACCACAACTTCTTTATCCATTTTTCACTTTCTGCAATGTTGAACTTGTACTGTAAACGAGGTTCTTGTAAACAGAGCCGTTCGAAAGTTTGGGGTGGCTGTGTCTTTTTGATTTTAATTTCCCTAAGCTATAGGACCATAAGTGGCAGTGCCCTAGGCTCTGTTGCTTTGTTTTTTAGATGTTTCAGGAAACACCATACACTTCTCCCAAGTGTCTGTTGGCAATTTACATCCCGCCCATCAGCATAACAAGGCTCCCAGTTCTCCATGGCCTGTCCTGCCTTTCTGGATTTTACACTTTTTTCAGATGGCCCTTTTGACCGGGGGGAAGTGAGACTTCATTGTAGTGCAGATTTCCTTTGCAAGCTTGCTTGGTTGGCCAAAAAGGGCGTATGCGTTTTTTCCTGAATATATTCAGGAAAAAACGCATACGCCCTTTTTGGCCAAGTGCATCATTGTGGACGTTCTGCCTCTTTTCCTATGCTTTCAATGCAATTCCAGTCTACCTCCTGAAATCGGTTTCCTGCAATTCTGCCCCGCTTTCAAGTCCTCTTGGCAGCCTTACTTCAGTCTATTTTTGGACGATAGCTGTCATTTATAACTATGCAGCTTTGTGAATTACAGTGCCCCTGAGCTCCTTTCTTCAACTCACTTTCTTGTGACCTGGCCGCAACACCGCAGGATGGCTTCAGGCCCTAATCTGGTTCCGGCACGGCACGCTGAGCCTTTGGTTAATTCCTCTTCCTGGTGGGAAATGAGAGTTAAATTTGCCCGTCCAGACACCTCCAGCTAGTCTCTCATTGGTTCTCGCTATTCCTGTTCATCTTCCGCAGAAATTGCAAACTGGGCCAAACAGGAGGTTACAGGGACTGACTCTCCAAGTCGGAAGAGTGTTAGTAAAGCGTCTGGAATGTTGCACCCGAGTACCAGGGGAGGAAAACTGAGACATATTTGAACACGTCTCCCGTTCACATGGTTGATCATACTCTGGGTTCCACATGCATGTTTTAGCTGAAGGAAGAATACCTTAAACCTGGAGAGTTGAGACCCGTGTAATGGGTACCATGCAATATGACTTCAAAGGGTCTTCATTTGCTCACCGAACCTCTCCAATCCTATCACTGCTGCGTTTATGCCCCTGTACACATGCTTGATTCTCTTTCGGAGACATAGCAATCCATAGGTTTTAAGATACTTACAAGTCAGGTACATTCTTAGGCGTTTAATATGCGGTGTTGAGTCCATTTCGTTGAGCAAGGAGTAGCTCTTGTCTATTCCATATTTGGCTTAAGGAACTTTATCTGTGCTCATTTCAATCTCTGGTTTTATGCAGCACCCCAACTCACCTTTACCCTTAAGCAAGCATAAGCTGTTTTTCTAAATTTGAGACCCTGTTCTGTTCTGTAATTCAGTTCCTGTGTAGCCAAGTTTCCATTCCGTGTATTACTAATATCTTATGATGTTTCTTTTTCTGTGTGACTTATTTCAGTTAGAATCATCATACCTGAATCCACTCATTGTGCTGCTAAGGGCCTGATGACATAGATTTCATTGCTGAGTGATATTGCTTTGTAAGTGAATACCACAACTTCTTTATCCATTTTTCACTTTCTGCGATGTTGAACTTGTACTGTAAACGAGGTTCTTGTAAACAGAGCCGTTCCAAACTTTGGGGTGGCTGTGTCTTTTTGATTTTAATTTCCCTAAGCTGTAGGACCATAAGTGGAGGTGCCCTAGGCTCTGTTGCTTTGTTTTTTAGATGTTTCAGGAAACACCATACACTTCTCCCGAGTGGTTGTTGGCAATTTACATCCCGCGCATCAGCATAACAAGGCTCCCAGTTCTCCATGGCCTGTCCTGCCTTTCTGGATTTTACACTTTTTTCAGATGGCCCTTTTGACTGGGGGGAAGTGAGACTTCATTGTAGTGCAGATTTCCTTTGCAAGCTTGCTTGGTTGGCCAAAAAGGGCGTATGCATTTTTTCCTGAATATATTCAGGAATAATTTGCCCGTCCAGACACCTCCAGCTAGCCTCTCATTGGATCTCGCTATTCCTGTTCATCTTCCGCAGAAATTGCAAACTGGGCCAAACAGGAGGTTAAAGGCGCTGACTTTCCAAGTGGGGAGAGTGTTAGTAAAGCGTCTGGAATGTTGCACCCGAGTTCCAGGGGAGGAAAACTGAGACATATTTGAACACGTCTCCCGATCACATGGTTGATCATACTCTAGGTTCCACATGCATGTTTTAGCTGAAGGAAGAATACCTTAAACCTGGGTAGTTGAAACCCGTGGAATGGGTACCATGCAATATGACTTCAAAGGGTCTTCATTTGCTCACCGAACCTCTCCAATCCTATCACTGCTGCGTTTATGCCCCTGTACACATGCTTGATTCTCTTTCGGAGACATAGCAATCCATAGGTTTTACGATACTTACTAGTCAGGTACATTCTTAGGCGTTTAATATGCGGTGTTGAGTCCATTTCGTTGAGCAAGGAGTAGCTCTTGTCTATTCCATATTTGGCTTAAGGAACTTTATCTGTGCTCATTTCAATCTCTGGTTTTATGCAGCACCCCAACTCACCTTTACCCTTAAGCAAGCATAAGTTGGTTTTCTAAATTTGAGACCCTGTTCTGTTCTGTAATTCAGTTCCTGTGTAGCCAAGTTTACATTCCGTGTATTACTGATATCTTATGATGTTTCTTTTTCTGTGTGACTTATTTCAGTTAGAATCATCATACCTGAATCAACTCATTGTGCTGCTAAGGGCCTGATGACACAGATTTCATTGCTGAGTGATATTGCTTTGTAAGTAAATACCACAACTTCTTTATCCATTTTTCACTTTCTGCGATGTTGAACTTGTACTGTAAACGAGGTTCTTGTAAACAGAGGCGTCCCAAACTTTGGGGTGGCTGTGTCTTTTTGATTTTAATTTCCCTAAGCTATAGGACCATAAGTGGAAGTGCCCTAGGTTCTGTTGCTTTGTTTTTTAGATGTTTCAGGAAACACCATACACTTCTCCCCAGTGGTTGTTGGCAATTTTCATCCCGCCCATCAGCATAACAAGGCTCCCAGTTCTCCATGGCCTGTCCTGCCTCTCTGGATTTTACACTTTTTTCAGATGGCCCTTTTGACCGGGGAGAAGTGAGACTTCATTGTAGTGCAGATTTCCTTTGCAAGCTTGCTTGGTTGGCCAAAAAGGGCATATGCGTTTTTTCCTGAATATATTCAGGAAAAAACGCATACGCCCTTTTTGGCCAAGTGCATCATTGTGGACGTTCTGCCTCTTTTCCTATGCTTTCAATGCAATTCCAGTCTACCTCCTGAAATCGGTTTCCTGCAATTCTGCCCCGCTTTCAAGTCGTCTTGGCAGCCTTACTTCAGTCTATTTTTGGACGATAGCTGTCATTTATAACTCTGCAGGTTTGTGAATTACAGTGCTCCTGAGCTCCTTTCTTCAACTTGCTTTCTTGTGACCTGGACGCAACACCGCAGGATGGCTTCAGGCCCTAATCTGGTTCCGGCACGGCACGCTGAGCCTTTGGTTATTTCCTCTTCCTGGTGGGAAATGAGAGTTAAATTTGCCCGTCCAGACACCTCCAGCTAGTCTCTCATTGGTTCTCGCTATTCCTGTTCATCTTCCGCAGAAATTGCAAACTGGGCCAAACAGGAGGTTAAAGGCGCTGACTCTCCAAGTGGGGAGAGTGTTAGTAAAGCGTCTGGAATGTTGCACCCGAGTACCAGGGGAGGAAAACTGAGACATATTTGAACACGTCTCCCGTTCACATGGTTGATCATACTTGGGTTCCACATGCATGTTTTAGCTGAAGGAAGAATACCTTAAACCTGGAGAGTTAAGACCCGTGTAATGGGTACCATGCAATATGACTTCAAAGGGTCTTCATTTGCTCACCGAACCTCTCCAATCCTATCACTGCTGCGTTTATGCCCCTGTACACATGCTTGATTCTCTTTCGGAGACATAGCAATCCATAGGTTTTAAGATACTTACTAGTCAGGTACATTCTTAGGCGTTTAATATGTGGTGTTGAGTCCATTTCGTTGAGCAAGGAGTAGCTCTTGTCTATTCCATATTTGACTTAAGGAACTTTATCTGTGCTCATTTCAATCTCTGGTTTTATGCAGCACCCCAACTCACCTTTACCCTTAAGCAAGCATAAGTTGGTTTTCTAAATTTGAGACCCTGTTCTGTTCTGTAATTCAGTTCCTGTGTAGCCAAGTTTACATTCCGTGTATTACTGATATCTTATGATGTTTCTTTTTCTGTGTGACTTACTTCAGTTAGAATCATCATACCTGAATCCACTCATTGTGCTGCTAAGGGCCTGATGACACAGATTTCATTGCTGAGTGATATTGCTTTGTAAGTAAATACCACAACTTCTTTATCCATTTTTCACTTTCTGCGATGTTGAACTTGTACTGTAAACGAGGTTCTTGTAAACAGAGCCGTTCCAAACTTTGGGGTGGCTGTGTCTTTTTGATTTTAATTTCCCTAAGCTATAGGACCATAAGCGGCAGTGCCCTAGGCTCTGTTGCTTTGTTTTTTAGATGTTTCAGGAAACACCATACACTTCTCCCGAGTGTCTGTTGGCAATTTACATCCCGCCCATCAGCATAACAAGGTTCCCAGTTCTCCATGGCCTGTTCTGCCTTTCTGGATTTTACACTTTTTTCAGATGGCCCTTTTGACCGGGGGGAAGTGAGACTTCATTGTAGTGCAGATTTCCTTTGCAAGCTTGCTTGGTTGGCCAAAAAGGGCGTATGCGTTTTTTCCTGAATATATTCAGGAAAAAACGCATACGCCCTTTTTGGCCAAGTGCATCATTGTGGACGTTCTGCCTCTTTTCCTATGCTTTCAATGCAATTCCAGTCTACCTCCTGAAATCGGTTTCCTGCAATTCTGCCCCGCTTTCAAGTCCTCTTGGCAGCCTTACTTCAGTCTATTTTTGGACGATAGCTGTCATTTATAACTCTGCAGGTTTGTGAATTACAGTGCCCCTGAGCTCCTTTCTTCAACTCGCTTTCTTGTGACCTGGCCGCAACACCGCAGGATGGCTTCAGGCCCTAATCTTGTTCCGGCACAGCACGCTGAGCCTTTGGTTATTTCCTCTTCCTGGTGGGAAATGAGAGTTAAATTTGCCCGTCCAGACACCTCCAGCTAGTCTCTCATTGGTTCTCGCTATTCCTATTCATCTTCCGCGGAAATTGCAAACTGGGCCAAACAGGAGGTTAAAGGCGCTGACCCTCCAAGTGGGGAGAGTGTTAGTAAAGCGTCTGGAATGTTGCACCCGAGTACCAGGGGAGGAAAACTGAGACATATTTGAACACGTCTCCCGTTCACATGGTTGATCATACTTGGGTTCCACATGCATGTTTTAGCTGAAGGAAGAATACCTTAAACCTGGAGAGTTGAGACCCGTGTAATGGGTACCATGCAATATGACTTCAAAGGGTCTTCATTTGCTCACCGAACCTCTCCAATCCTATCACTGCTGCGTTTATGCCCCTGTACACATGCTTGATTCTCTTTCGGAGACATAGCAATCCATAGGTTTTACGATACTTACTAGTCAGGTACATTCTTAGGCGTTTAATATGCGGTGTTGAGTCCATTTCGTTGAGCAAGGAGTAGCTCTTGTCTATTCCATATTTGACTTAAGGAACTTTATCTGTGCTCATTTCAATCTCTGGTTTTACGCAGCACCCCAACTCACCTTTCCCCTTAAGCAAGCATAAGTTGGTTTTCTAAATTTGAGACCCTGTTCTGTTCTGTAATTCAGTTCCTGTGTAGCCAAGTTTACATTCCGTGTATTACTGATATCTTATGATGTTTCTTTTTCTGTGTGACTTATTTCAGTTAGAATCATCATACCTGAATCCACTCATTGTGATGCTAAGGGCCTGATGACATAGACTTCATTGCTGAGTGATATTGCTTTGTAAGTAAATACCACAACTTCTTTATCCATTTTTCACTTTCTGCGATGTTGAACTTGTACTGTAAACGAGGTTCTTGTAAACAGAGGCGTCCCAAACTTTGGGGTGGCTGTGTCTTTTTGATTTTAATTTCCCTAAGCTATAGGACCATAAGTGGCAGTGCCCTAGGCTCTGTTGCTTTGTTTTTTAGATGTTTCAGGAAACACCATACACTTCTCCAGAGTGTCTGTTGGCAATTTACATCCCGCCCATCAGCATAACAAGGCTCCCAGTTGTCCATGGCCTGTCCTGCCTTTCTGGATTTTACACTTTTTTCAGATGGCCCTTTTGACCGGGGGGAAGTGAGACTTCATTGTAGTGCAGATTTCCTTTGCAAGCTTGCTTGGTTGGCCAAAAAGGGCGTATGCGTTTTTTCCTGAATATATTCAGGAAAAACCGCATACGCCCTTTTTGGCCAAGTGCATCATTGTGGACGTTCTGCCTCTTTTCCTATGCTTTCAATGCAATTCCAGTCTACTTCCTGAAATCGGTTTCCTGCAATTCTGCCCCGCTTTCAAGTCCTCTTGGCAGCCTTACTTCACTCTATTTTTGGACGATAGCTGTCATTTATAACTCTGCAGGTTTGTGAATTACAGTGCCCCTGAGCTCCTTTCTTCAACTCGCTTTCTTGTGACCTGGCCGCAACACCGCAAGATGGCTTCAGGCCCTAATCTGGTTCCGGTCCGGCATGCTGAGCCTTTGGTTAATTCCTCTTCCTGGTAGGAAATGAGAGTTAAATTTGCCCGTCCAGACACCTCCAGCTAGCCTCTCATTGGTTCTCGCTATTCCTGTTCATCTTCCGCAGAAATTGCAAACTGGGCCAAACAGGAGGTTAAAGGGACTGACTCTCCACTTAGGGAGAGTGTAAGTAAAGCGTCTGGAATGTTGCACCCGAGTTCCAGGGGAGGAAAACTGAGACATATTTGAACACGTCTCCCGATCACATGGTTGATCATACTCTAGGTTCCACATGCATGTTTTAGCTGAAGGAAGAATACCTTAAACCTGGGTAGTTGAAACCCGTGGAATGGGTACCATGCAATATGACTTCAAAGGGTCTTCATTTGCTCACCGAACCTCTCCAATCCTATCACTGCTGCGTTTATGCCCCTGTACACATGCTTGATTCTCTTTCGGAGACATAGCAATTCTTAGGTTTTAAGATACTTACAAGTCAGGTACATTCTTAGGCGTTTAATATGCGGTGTTGAGTCCATTTCGTTGAGCAAGGAGTAGCTCTTGTCTATTCCATATTTGGCTTAAGGAACTTTATCTGTGCTCATTTCAATCTCTGGTTTTATGCAGCACCCCAACTCACCTTTACCCTTAAGCAAGCATAAGTTGTTTTTCTAAATTTGAGACCCTGTTCTGTTCTGTAATTCAGTTCCTGTGTAGCCAAGTTTCCATTCCGTGTATTACTGATATCTTATGATGTTTCTTTTTCTGTGTGACTTATTTCAGTTAAAATCATCATACCTGAATCCACTCATTGTGCTGCTAAGGGCCTGATGACATAGATTTCATTGCTGAATGATATTGCTTTGTAAGTGAATACCACAACTTCTTTATCCATTTTTCACTTTCTGCGATGTTGAACTTGTACTGTAAACGAGGTTCTTGTAAACAGAGCTGTTCCAAACTTTGGGGTGGCTGTGTCTTTTTGATTTTAATTTCCCTATGCTATAGGACCATAAGTGGCAGTGCCCTAGGCTCTGTTGCTTTGTTTTTTAGATGTTTCAGGAAACACCATACACTTCTCCGGAGTGTCTGTTGGCAATTTACATCCCGCCCATCAGCATAACAAGGCTCCCAGTTCTCCATGGCCTGTCCTGCCTTTCTGGATTTTACACTTTTTTCAGATGGCCCTTTTGACTGGGGGGAAGTGAGACTTCATTGTAGTGCAGATTTCCTTTGCAAGCTTGCTTGGTTGGCCAAAAAGGGCGTATGCGTTTTTTCCTGAATATATTCAGGAAAAAACGCATACGCCCTTTTTGGCCAAGTGCATCATTGTGGACGTTCTGCCTCTTTTCCTATGCTTTCAATGCAATTCCAGTCTACCTCCTGAAATCGGTTTCCTGCAATTCTGCCCCGCTTTCAAGTCCTCTTGGCAGCCTTACTTCAGTCTATTTTTGGACGATAGCTGTCATTTATAACTCTGCAGGTTTGTGAATTACAGTGCCCCTGAGCTCCTTTCTTCAACTCGCTTTCTTTTGAGCTGGCCGCAACACCGCAGGATGGCTTCAGGCCCTAATCTGGTTCCGGTACGGCACGCTGAGCCTTTGGTTATTTCCTCTTCCTGGTGGGAAATGAGAGTTAAATTTGCCCGTCCAGACACCTCCAGCTAGCCTCTCATTGGTTCTCGCTATTCCTGTTCATCTTCTGAAGAAATTGCAAACTGGGCCAAACAGGAGGTTAAAGGCGCTGACTCTCCAAGTGGGGAGAGTGTTAGTAAAGCGTCTGGAATGTTGCACCCGAGTACCAGGGGAGGAAAACTGAGACATATTTGAACACGTCTCCCGTTCACATGGTTGATCATACTTGGGTTCCCCATGCATGTTTTAGCTGAAGGAAGAATACCTTAAACCTGGAGAGTTGAGACCCGTGTAATGGGTACCATGCAATATGACTTCAAAGGGTCTTCATTTGCTCACCGAACCTCTCCAATCCTATCACTGCTGCGTTTATGCCCCTGTACACATGCTTGATTCTCTTTTGGAGACATAGCAATCCATAGGTTTTACGATACTTACTAGTCAGGTACATTCTTAGGCGTTTAATATGCGGTGTTGAGTCCATTTTGTTGAGCAAGGAGTAGCTCTTGTCTATTCCATATTTGACTTAAGGAACTTTATCTGTGCTCATTTCAATCTCTGGTTTTATGCAGCACCCCAACTCACCTTTACCCTTAAGCAAGCATAAGTTGGTTTTCTAAATTTGAGACCCTGTTCTGTTCTGTAATTCAGTTCCTGTGTAGCCAAGTTTACATTCCGTGTATTACTGATATCTTATGATGTTTCTTTTTCTGTGTGACTTACTTCAGTTAGAATCATCATACCTGAATCCACTCATTGTGATGCTAAGGGCCTGATGACATAGATTTCATTGCTGAGTGATATTGCTTTGTAAGTAAATACCACAACTTCTTTATCCATTTTTCACTTTCTGCGATGTTGAACTTGTACTGTAAACGAGGTTCTTGTAAACAGAGGCGTCCCAAACTTTGGGGTGGCTGTGTCTTTTTGATTTTAATTTCCCTAAGCTATAGGACCATAAGTGGCAGTGCCCTAGGTTCTGTTGCTTTGTTTTTTAGATGTTTCAGGAAACACCATACACTTCTCCCGAGTGGTTGTTGGCAATTTACATCCCGCCCATCAGCATAACAAGGCTCCCAGTTCTCCATGGCCTGTCCTGCCTTTCTGGATTTTACACTTTTTTCAGATGGCCCTTTTGACCGGGGGGAAGTGAGACTTCATTGTAGTGCAGATTTCCTTTGCAAGCTTGCTTTGTTGGCCAAAAAGGGCGTATGCGTTTTTTCCTGAATATATTCAGGAAAAAACGCATACGCCCTTTTTGGCCAAGTGCATCATTGTGGACGTTCTGCCTCTTTTCCTATGCTTTCAATGCAATTCCAGTCTACCTCCTGAAATCGGTTTCCTGCAATTCTGCCCCACTTTCAAGTCCTCTTGGCAGCCTTACTTCAGTCTATTTTTGGACGATAGCTGTCATTTATAACTCTGCAGGTTTGTGAATTACAGTGCCCCTGAGCTCCTTTCTTCAACTCGCTTTCTTGTGACCTGGCCGCAACACCGCAGGATGGCTTCAGGCCCTAATCTGGTTCCGGCACGGCACGCTGAGCCTTTGGTTATTTCCTCTTCCTGGTGGGAAATGAGAGTTAAATTTGCCCGTCCAGACACCTCCAGCTAGTCTCTCATTGGTTCTCGCTATTCCTGTTCATCTTCCGCAGAAATTGCAAACTGGGCCAAACAGGAGTTTACAGGGACTGACTCTCCAAGTCGGGAGAGTGTTAGTAAAGCGTCTGGAATGTTGCACCCGAGTACCAGGGGAGGAAAACTGAGACATATTTGAACACGTCTCCCGTTCACATGGTTGATCATACACTGAATTCCACATGCATGTTTTAGCTGAAGGAAGAATACCTTAAACCTGGAGAGTTGAGACCCGTGGAATGGGTACCATGCAATATGACTTCAAAGGGTCTTCATTTGCTCACCGAACCTCTCCAATCCTATCACTGCTGCGTTTATGCCCCTGTACACACGCTTGATTCTCTTTTGGAGACATAGCAATCCATAGGTTTTAAGATACTTACTAGTCAGGTACATTATTAGGCGTTTAATATGGGGTGTTGAGTCCATTTCGTTGAGCAAGGAGTAGCTCTTGTCTATTCCATATTTGGCTTAAGGAACTTTATCTGTGCTCATTTCAATCTCTGGTTTTATGCAGCACCCCAACTCACCTTTACCCTTAAGCAAGCATAAGTTGGTTTTCTAAATTTGAGTCCCTGTTCTGTTCTGTAATTCAGTTCCTGTGTAGCCAAGTTTACATTCCGTGTATTACTGATATCTTATGATGTTTCTTTTTCTGTGTGACTTACTTCAGTTAGAATCATCATACCTGAATCCACTCATTGTGCTGCTAAGGGCCTGATGACACAGATTTCATTGCTGAGTGATATTGCTTTGTAAGTAAATACCACAACTTCTTTCTCCATTTTTCACTTTCTGCGATGTTGAACTTGTACTGTAAACGAGGTTCTTGTAAACAGAGCCGTTCCAAAGTTTGGGGTCGCTGTGTCTTTTTGATTTTAATTTCCCTAAGCTATAGGACCATAAGTGGAAGTGCCCTAGGTTCTGTTGCTTTGTTTTTTAGATGTTTCAGGAAACACCATACACTTCTCCCGAGTGGTTGTTGGCAATTTACATCCCGCCCATCAGCATAACAAGGCTCCCAGTTCTCCATGGCCTGTCCTGCCTTTCTGGATTTTACACTTTTTTCAGATGGCCCTTTTGACCGGGGGGAAGTGAGACTTCATTGTAGTGCAGATTTCCTTTGCAAGCTTGCTTGGTTGGCCAAAAAGGGCGTATGCGTTTTTTCCTGAATATATTCAGGAAAAAACGCATACGCCCTTTTTGGCCAAGTGCATCATTGTGGACGTTCTGCCTCTTTTCCTATGCTTTCAATGCAATTCCAGTCTACCTCCTGAAATCGGTTTCCTGCAATTCTGCCCCGCTTTCAAGTCCTCTTGGCAGCCTTACTTCAGTCTATTTTTGGACGATAGCTGTCATTTATAACTCTGCAGGTTTGTGAATTACAGTGCCCCTGAGCTCCTTTCTTCAACTCGCTTTCTTTTGAGCTGGCCGCAACACCGCAGGATGGCTTCAGGCCCTAATCTGGTTCCGGTACGGCACGCTGAGCCTTTGGTTATTTCCTCTTCCTGGTGGGAAATGAGAGTTAAATTTGCCCGTCCAGACACCTCCAGCTAGCCTCTCATTGGTTCTCGCTATTCTTGTTCATCTTCCGCAGAAATTGCAAACTGGGCCAAACAGGAGGTTAAAGGCGCTGACTCTCCAAGTGGGGAGAGTGTTAGTAAAGCGTCTGGAATGTTGCACCCGAGTACCAGGGGAGGAAAACTGAGACATATTTGAACACGTCTCCCGTTCACATGGTTGATCATACTTGGGTTCCACATGCATGTTTTAGCTGAAGGAAGAATACCTTAAACCTGGAGAGTTGAGACCTGTGGAATGGGTACCATGCAATATGACTTCAAAGGGTCTTCATTTGCTCACCGAACCTCTCCAATCCTATCACTGCTGCGTTTATGCCCCTGTACACATGCTTGATTCTCTTTCGGAGACATAGCAATCCATAGGTTTTAAGATACTTACTAGTCAGGTACATTCTTAGGCGTTTAATATGCGGTGTTGAGTCCATTTCGTTGAGCAAGGAGTAGCTCTTGTCTATTCCATATTTGACTTAAGGAACTTTATCTGTGCTCATTTCAATCTCTGGTTTTATGCAGCACCCCAACTCACCTTTCCCCTTAAGCAAGCATAAGTTGGTTTTGTAAATTTGAGACCCTGTTCTGTTCTGTAATTCAGTTCCTGTGTAGCCAAGTTTACATTCCGTGTATTACTGATATCTTATGATGGTTCATTTTCTGTGTGACTTATTTCAGTTAGAATCATCATACCTGAATCCACTCATTGTGATGCTAAGGGCCTGATGACATAGATTTCATTGCTGAGTGATATTGCTTTGTAAGTAAATACCACAACTTCTTTATCCATTTTTCACTTTCTGTGATGTTGAACTTGTACTGTAAACGAGGTTCTTGTAAACAGAGGCGTCCCAAACTTTGGGGTGGCTGTGTCTTTTTGATTTTAATTTCCCTAAGCTATAGGACCATAAGTGGCAGTGCCCTAGGCTCTGTTGCTTTGTTTTTTAGATGTTTCAGGAAACACCATACACTTCTCCCGAGTGGTTGTTGGCAATTTACATCCCGCCCATCAGCATAACAAGGCTCCCAGTTCTCCATGGCCTGTCCTGCCTTTCTGGATTTTACACTTTTTTCAGATGGCCCTTTTGACTGGGGGGAAGTGAGACTTCATTGTAGTGCACATTTCCTTTGCAAGCTTGCTTGGTTGGCCAAAAAGGGCGTATGCGTTTTTTCCTGAATATATTCAGGAAAAAACGCATACGCCCTTTTTGGCCAAGTGCATCATTGTGGACGTTCTGCCTCTTTTCCTATGCTTTCAATGCAATTCCAGTCTACCTCCTGAAATCGGTTTCCTGCAATTCTGCTGTGCTTTCAAGTCCTCTTGGCAGCCTTACTTCAGTCTATTTTTGGACGATAGCTGTCATTTATAACTCTGCAGGTTTGTGAATTACAGTGCCCCTGAGCTCCTTTCTTCAACTCGCTTTCTTGTGACCTGGCCGCAACACCGCAGGATGGCTTCAGGCCCTAATCTGATTCTGGCATGGCACGCTGAGCCTTTGGTTAATTCCTCTTCCTGGTATGAAATGAGAGTTAAATTTGCCCGTCCAGACACCTCCAGCTAGTCTCCATTGGTTCTCGCTATTCCTGTTCATCTTCCGCAGAAATTGCAAACTGGGCCAAACAGGAGGTTAAAGGGACTGACTCTCCAAGTCGGGAGAGTGTTAGTAAAGCGTCTGGAATGTTGCACCCGAGTACCAGGGTACGAAAACTGAGACATATTTGAACACGTCTCCCGATCACATGGTTGATCATACTCTAGGTTCCACATGCATGTTTTAGATGAAGGAAGAATACCTTAAACCTAGGTAGTTGAAACACGTGGAATGGGTACCCTGCAATATGAGTTCAAAGGGTCTTCATTTGCTCACCCAACCTCTCCAATCCTATCACTGCTGCGTTTATGCCCCTGTACACATGCTTGATTCTCTTTTGGAGACATAGCAATCCATAGGTTTTAAGATACTTACAAGTCAGGTACATTCTTAGGCGTTTCATATGCGTTGTTGAGTCCATTTCGTTGAGCAAGGAGTAGCTCTTGTCTATTCCATATTTGGCTTAAGGAACTTTATCTGTGCTCATTTCAATCTCTGGTTTTATGCAGCACCCCAACTCACCTTTACCCTTAAGCAAGCATAAGTTGGTTTTCTAAATTTGAGTCCCTGTTCTGTTCTGTAATTCAGTTCCTGTATAGCCAAGTTTACATTCCGTGTATTACTGATATCTTATGATGTTTCTTTTTCTGTGTGACTTACTTCAGTTAGAATCATCATACCTGAATCCACTCATTGTGCTGCTAAGGGCCTGATGACACAGATTTCATTGCTGAGTGATATTGCTTTGTAAGTAAATACCACAACTTCTTTGTCCATTTTTCACTTTCTGCGATGTTGAACTTGTACTGTAAACGAGGTTCTTGTAAACAGAGCCGTTCCAAACTTTGGGGTGGCTGTGTCTTTTTGATTTTAATTTCCCTAAGCTATAGGACCATAAGTGGAAGTGCCCTAGGTTCTGTTGCTTTGTTTTTTAGATGTTTCAGGAAACACCATACACTTCTCCCGAGTGGTTGTTGGCAATTTACATCCCGCCCATCAGCATAACAAGGCTCCCAGTTCTCCATGGCCTGTCCTGCCTTTCTGGATTTTACACTTTTTTCAGATGGCCCTTTTGACCGGGGGGAAGTGAGACTTCATTGTAGTGCAGATTTCCTTTGCAAGCTTGCTTGGTTGGCCAAAAAGGGCGTATGCGTTTTTTCCTGAATATATTCAGGAAAAAACGCATACGCCCTTTTTGGCCAAGTGCATCATTGTGGACGTTCTGCCTCTTTTCCTATGCTTTCAATGCAATTCCAGTCTACCTCCTGAAATCGGTTTCCTGCAATTCTGCCCCGCTTTCAAGTCCTCTTGGCAGCCTTACTTCAGTCTATTTTTGGACGATAGCTGTCATTTATAACTCTGCAGGTTTGTGAATTACAGTGCCCCTGAGCTCCTTTCTTCAACTCGCTTTCTTTTGAGCTGGCCGCAACACCGCAGGATGGCTTCAGGCCCTAATCTGGTTCCGGTACGGCACGCTGAGCCTTTGGTTATTTCCTCTTCCTGGTGGGAAATGAGAGTTAAATTTGCCCGTCCAGACACCTCCAGCTAGCCTCTCATTGGTTCTCGCTATTCCTGTTCATCTTCCGCAGAAATTGCAAACTGGGCCAAACAGGAGGTTAAAGGCGCTGACTCTCCAAGTGGGGAGAGTGTTAGTAAAGCGTCTGGAATGTTGCACCCGAGTACCAGGGGAGGAAAACTGAGACATATTTGAACACGTCTCCCGTTCACATGGTTGATCATACTTGGGTTCCACATGCATGTTTTAGCTGAAGGAAGAATACCTTAAACCTGGAGAGTTGAGACCCGTGGAATGGGTACCATGCAATATGACTTCAAAGGGTCTTCATTTGCTCACCGAACCTCTCCAATCCTATCACTGCTGCGTTTATGCCCCTGTACACATGCTTGATTCTCTTTCGGAGACATAGCAATCCATAGGTTTTAAGATACTTACTAGTCAGGTACATTCTTAGGCGTTTAATATGCGGTGTTGAGTCCATTTCGTTGAGCAAGGAGTAGCTCTTGTCTATTCCATATTTGACTTAAGGAACTTTATCTGTGCTCATTTCAATCTCTGGTTTTATGCAGCACCCCAACTCACCTTTACCCTTAAGCAAGCATAAGTTGGTTTTCTAAATTTGAGACCCTGTTCTGTTCTGTAATACAGTTCCTGTGTAGCCAAGTTTACATTCCATGTATTACTGATATCTTATGATGGTTCATTTTCTGTGTGACTTATTTCAGTTAGAATCATCATACCTAAATCCACTCATTGTGATGCTAAGGGCCTGATGACATAGATTTCATTGCTGAGTGATATTGCTTTGTAAGTAAATACCACAACTTCTTTATCCATTTTTCACTTTCTGCGATGTTGAACTTGTACTGTAAACGAGGTTGTTGTAAACAGAGGCGTCCCAAACTTTGGGGTGGCTGTGTCTTTTTGATTTTAATTTCCCTAAGCTATAGGACCATAAGTGGCAGTGCCCTGGGCTCTGTTGCTTTGTTTTTTAGATGTTTCAGGAAACACCATACACTTCTTCCGAGTGTCTGTTGGCAATTTACATCCCGCCCATCAGCATAACAAGGCTCCCAGTTCTCCATGGCCTGTCCTGCCTTTCTGGATTTTACACTTTTTTCAGATGGCCCTTTTGACTGGGGGGAAGTGAGACTTCATTGTAGTGCAGATTTCCTTTGCAAGCTTGCTTGGTTGGCCAAAAAGGGCGTATGCGTTTTTTCCTGAATATATTCAGGAAAAAACGCATACGCCCTTTTTGGCCAAGTGCATCATTTTGGACTTTCTGCCTCTTTTCCTATGCTTTCAATGCAATTCCAGTCTACCTCCTGAAATCGGTTTCCTGCAATTCTGCCCCGCTTTCAAGTCCTCTTGGCAGCCTTACTTCAGTCTATTTTTGGACGATAGCTGTCATTTATAACTCTGCAGGTTTGTGAATTACAGTGCCCCTGAGCTCCTTTCTTCAACTCGCTTTCTTGTGACCTGGCCGCAACACCGCAGGATGGCTTCAGGCCCTAATCTGATTCTGGCATGGCACGCTGAGCCTTTGGTTAATTCCTCTTCCTGGTAGGAAATGACAGTTAAATTTGCCCGTCCAGACACCTCCAGCTAGTCTCCATTGGTTCTCGCTATTCCTGTTCATCTTCCGCAGAAATTGCAAACTGGGCCAAACAGGAGGTTAAAGGGACTGACTCTCCAAGTCGGGAGAGTGTTAGTAAAGCGTCTGGAATGTTGCACCCGAGTACCAGGGTACGAAAACTGAGACATATTTGAACACGTCTCCCGATCACATGGTTGATCATACTCTAGGTTCCACATGCATGTTTTAGCTGAAGGAAGAATACCTTAAACTTGGGTAGTTGAAACCCGTGGAATGGGTACCATGCAATATGACTTCAAAGGGTCTTCATTTGCTCACCGAACCTCTCCAATCCTATCACTGCTGCGTTTATGCCCCTGTACACATGCTTGATTCTCTTTCGGAGACATAGCAATCCATAGGTTTTAAGATACTTACTAGTCAGGTACATTCTTAGGCGTTTAATATGGGGTGTTGAGTCCATTTCGTTGAGCAAGGAGTAGCTCTTGTCTATTCCGTATTTGGCTTAAGGAACTTTATCTGTGCTCATTTCAATCTCTGGTTTTATGCAGCACCCCAACTCACCTTTACCCTTAAGCAAGAATAAGTTGGTTTTCTAAATTTGAGACCCTGTTCTGTTCTGTAATTCAGTTCCTGTGTAGCCAAGTTTACATTCCGTGTATTACTGATATCTTATGATGTTTCTTTTTCTGTGTGACTTACTTCAGTTAGAATCATCATACCTGAATCCACTCATTTTGCTGCTAAGGGCCTGATGACACAGATTTCATTGCTGAGTGATATTGCTTTGTAAGTAAATACCACAACTTCTTTATCCATTTTTCACTTTCTGCGATATTGAACTTGTACTGTAGACGAGGTTCTTGTAAACAGAGCCGTTCCAAACTTTGGGGTGGCTGTGTCTTTTTGATTTTAATTTCCCTAAGCTATAGGACCATAAGTGGAAGTGCCCTAGGTTCTGTTGCTTTGTTTTTTAGATGTTTCAGGAAACACCATACACTTCTCCCGAGTGGTTGTTGGCAATTTACATCCCGCCCATCAGCATAACAAGGCTCCCAGTTGTCCATGGCCTGTCCTGCCTTTCTGGATTTTACACTTTTTTCAGATGGCCCTTTTGACCGCGGGGAAGTGAGACTTCATTGTAGTGCAGATTTCCTTTGCAAGCTTGCTTGGTTGGCCAAAAAGGGCGTATGCGTTTTTTCCTGAATATATTCAGGAAAAAACGCATACGCCCTTTTTGGCCAAGTGCATCATTGTGGACGTCCTGCCTCTTTTCCTATGCTTTCAATGCAATTCCAGTCTACCTCCTGAAATCGGTTTCCTGCAATTCTGCCCCGCTTTCAAGTCCTCTTGGCAGCCTTACTTCAGTCTATTTTTGGACGATAGCTGTCATTTATAACTCTGCAGGTTTGTGAATTACAGTGCCCCTGAGCTCCTTTCTTCAACTCGCTTTCTTTTGAGCTGGCCGCAACACCGCAGGATGGCTTCAGGCCCTAATCTGGTTCCGGTACGGCACGCTGAGCCTTTGGTTATTTCCTCTTCCTGGTGGGAAATGAGAGTTAAATTTGCCCGTCCAGACACCTCCAGCTAGCCTCTCATTGGTTCTCGCTATTCCTGTTCATCTTCCGCAGAAATTGCAAACTGTGCCAAACAGGAGGTTAAAGGCGCTGACTCTCCAAGTGGGGAGAGTGTTAGTAAAGCGTCTGGAATGTTGCACCCGAGTACCAGGGGAGGAAAACTGAGACATATTTGAACACGTCTCCCGATCACATGGTTGATCATACTCTGGGTTCCACATGCATATTTTAGCTGAAGGAAGAATACCTAAAACCTGGGTAGTTGAAACCCGTGGAATGGGTACCATGCAATATGACTTCAAAGGGTCTTCATTTGCTCACCGAACCTCTCCAATCCTATCACTGCTGCGTTTATGCCCCTGTACACATGCTTGATTCTCTTTCGGAGACATAGCAATCCATAGGTTTTAAGATACTTACTAGTCAGGTACATTCTTAGGCGTTTAATATGCGGTGTTGAGTCCATTTCGTTGAGCAAGGAGTAGCTCTTGTCTATTCCATATTTGACTTAAGGAAATTTATCTGTGCTCATTTCAATCTCTGGTTTTATGCAGCACCCCAACTCACCTTTCCCCTTAAGCAAGCATAAGTTGGTTTTCTAAATTTGAGACCCTGTTCTGTTTTGGAATGCAGTTCCTGTGTAGCCAAGTTTACATTCCGTGTATTAGTGATATCTTATGATGTTTCTTTTTCTGTGTGACTTATTTCAGTTAGAATCATCGTACCTGAATCCACTCATTATGCTGCTACGGGCCTGATGACATAGATTTCATTGCTGAGTGATACTGCATTGTACGTAAGTACCACAAGTTCTTTATCCATTTTTCACTTTCTGTGATATTGAACTTGTACGGTAAACGAGGTTCTTGTAAACGGAGGCGTCCCAAACTTTGGGGTGGCTGTGTCTTTTTGATTTTAATTTCCCTAAGCTATAGGACCATAAGTGGAAGTGCCCTAGGCTCTGTTGCTTTGTTTTTTAGATGTTTCAGGAAACACCATACACTTCTCCCGAGTGGTTGTTGGCAATTTACATCCCGCCCATCAGCATAACAAGGCTCCCAGTTCTCCATGGCCTGTCCTGCCTTTCTGGATTTTACACTTTTTTCAGATGGCCCTTTTGACCGGGGGGAAGTGAGACTTCATTGTAGTGCAGATTTCCTTTGCAAGCTTGCTTGGTTGGCCAAAAAGGGCGTATGCGTTTTTTCCTGAATATATTCAGGAAAAAACGCATACGCCCTTTTTGGCCAAGTGCATCATTGTGGACGTTCTGCCTCTTTTCCTATGCTTTCAATGCAATTCCAGTCTACCTCCTGAAATCGGTTTCCTGCAATTCTGCCCCGCTTTCAAGTCCTCTTGGCAGCCTTACTTCAGTCTATTTTTGGACGATAGCTGTCATTTATAACTCTGCAGGTTTGTGAATTACAGTGCCCCTGAGCTCCTGTCTTCAACTCGCTTTCTTGTGACCTGGCCGCAACACCGCAGGATGGCTTCTGGCCCTAATCTGGTTCCGGCCCGGCATGCTGAGCCTTTGGTTAATTCCTCTTCCTGGTGGGAAATGACAGTTAAATTTGCCCGTCCAGACACCTCCAGCTAGCCTCTCATTGGTTCTTGCTATTCCTGTTCATCTTCCGCAGAAATTGCAAACTGGGCCAACAGGAGGTTAAAGGCGCTGACTCTCCAAGTGGGGAGAGTGTTAGTAAAGCGTCTGGAATGTTGCACCCGAGTACCAGGGGAGGAAAACTGAGACATATTTGAACACGTCTCCCGATCACATGGTTGATCATACTCTAGGTTCCACATGCATGTTTTAGCTGAAGGAAGAATATCTTAAACCTGGGTAGTTGAAACCCGTGGAATGGGTACCATGCAATATGACTTCAAAGGGTCTTCATTTGCTCACCGAACCTCTCCAATCCTATCACTGCTGCGTTTATGCCCCTGTACACATGCTTGATTCTCTTTCGGAGACATAGCAATCCATAGGTTTTAAGATACTTACTAGTCAGTTACATTCTTAGGCGTTTAATATGGGGTGTTGAGTCCATTTCGTTGAGCAAGGAGTAGTTCTTGTCTATTCCATATTTGGCTTAAGGAACTTTATCTGTGCTCATTTCAATCTCTGGTTTTATGCAGCACCCCAACTCACCTTTACCCTTAAGCAAGAATAAGTTGGTTTTCTAAATTTGAGACCCTGTTCTGTTCTGTAATTCAGTTCCTGTGTAGCCAAGTTTACATTCCGTGTATTACTGATATCTTATGATGTTTCTTTTTCTGTGTGACTTATTTCAGTTAGAATCATCATACCTGAATCCACTCATTGTGCTGCTAAGGGCCTGATGACACAGATTTCATTGCTGAGTGATATTGCTTTGTAAGTAAATACCACAACTTCTTTCTCCATTTTTCACTTTCTGCGATGTTGAACTTGTACTGTAAACGAGGTTCTTGTAAACAGAGCCGTTCCAAACTTTGGGGTGGCTGTGTCTTTTTGATTTTAATTTCCCTAAGCTATAGGACCATAAGTGGAAGTGCCCTAGGTTCTGTTGCTTTGTTTTTTAGATGTTTCAGGAAACACCATACACTTCTCCCGAGTGGTTGTTGGCAATTTACATCCCGCCCATCAGCATAACAAGGCTCCCAGTTCTCCATGGCCTGTCCTGCCTTTCTGGATTTTACACTTTTTTCAGATGGCCCTTTTGACCGGGGGGAAGTGAGACTTCATTGTAGTGCAGATTTCCTTTGCAAGCTTGCTTGGTTGGCCAAAAAGGGCGTATGCGTTTTTTCCTGAATATATTCAGGAAAAAACGCATACGCCCTTTTTGGCCAAGTGCATCATTGTGGACGTTCTGCCTCTTTTCCTATGCTTTCAATGCAATTCCAGTCTACCTCCTGAAATCGGTTTCCTGCAATTCTGCCCCACTTTCAAGTCCTCTTGGCAGCCTTACTTCAGTCTATTTTTGGACGATAGCTGTCATTTATAACTCTGCAGGTTTGTGAATTACAGTGCCCCTGAGCTCCTTTCTTCAACTCGCTTTCTTTTGAGCTGGCCGCAACACCGCAGGATGGCTTCAGGCCCTAATCTGGTTCCGGTACGGCACGCTGAGCCTTTGGTTAATTCCTCTTCCTGGTGGGAAATGAGAGTTAAATTTGCCCGTCCAGACACCTCCAGCTAGTCTCTCATTGGTTCTCGCTATTCCTGTTCATCTTCCGCAGAAATTGCAAACTGGGCCAAACAGGAGGTTAAAGGGACTGACTCTCCAAGTCGGGAGAGTGTTAGTAAAGCGTCTGGAATGTTGCACCCGAGTACCAGGGTACGAAAACTGAGACATATTTGAACACGTCTCCCGATCACATGGTTGATCATACTCTGGGTTCCACATGCATATTTTAGCTGAAGGAAGAATACCTAAAACCTGGGTAGTTGAAACCCGTGGAATGGGTACCATGCAATATGACTTCAAAGGGTCTTCATTTGCTCACCGAACCTCTGCAATCCTATCACTGCTGCGTTTATGCCCCTGTACACATGCTTGATTCTCTTTCGGAGACATAGCAATCCATAGGTTTTAAGATACTTACTAGTCAGGTACATTCTTAGGCGTTTAATATGCGGTGTTGAGTCCATTTCGTTGAGCAAGGAGTAGCTCTTGTCTATTCCATATTTGGCTTAAGGAAATTTATCTGTGCTCATTTCAATCTCTGGTTTTATGCAGCACCCCAACTCACCTTTACCCTTAAGCAAGCATAAGTTGGTTTTCTAAATTTGAGACCCTGTTCTGTTTTGGAATGCAGTTCCTGTGTAGCCAAGTTTACATTCCGTGTATTAGTGATATCTTATGATGTTTCTTTTTCTGTGTGACTTATTTCAGTTAGAATCATCGTACCTGAATCCACTCATTATGCTGCTACGGGCCTGATGACATAGATTTCATTGCTGAGTGATACTGCATTGTACGTAAGTACCACAAGTTCTTTATCCATTTTTCACTTTCTGTGATATTGAACTTGTACGGTAAACGAGGTTCTTGTAAACGGAGGCGTCCCAAACTTTGGGGTGGCTGTGTCTTTTTGATTTTAATTTCCCTAAGCTATAGGACCATAAGTGGAAGTGCCCTAGGCTCTGTTGCTTTGTTTTTTAGATGTTTCAGGAAACACCATACACTTCTCCTGAGTGGTTGTTGGCAATTTACATCCCGCCCATCAGCATAACAAGGCTCCCAGTTCTCCATGGCCTGTCCTGCCTTTCTGGATTTTACACTTTTTTCAGATGGCCGTTTTGACCGGGGGGAAGTGAGACTTCATTGTAGTGCAGATTTTCTTTGCAAGCTTCCTTGGTTGGCCAAAAAGGGCGTATGCGTTTTTTCCAGAATATATTCAGGAAAAAACGCATACGCCCTTTTTGGCCAAGTGCATCATTGTGGACGTTCTGCCTCTTTTCCTATGCTTTCAATGCAATTCCAGTCTACCTCCTGAAATCGGTTTCCTGCAATTCTGCCCCGCTTTCAAGTCCTCTTGGCAGGCTTACTTCAGTCTATTTTTGGACGATAGCTGTCATTTATAACTCTGCAGGTTTGTGAATTACAGTGCCCCTGAGCTCCTTTCTTCAACTCGCTTTCTTGTGACCTGGCCACAACACCGCAGGATGGCTTCAGGCCCTAATCTGGTTCTGGCACGGCACGCTGAGCCTTTGGTTAATTCCTCTTCCTGGTGGGAAATGAGAGTTAAATTTGCCCGTCCAGACACCTCCAGCTAGCCTCTCATTGCTTCTCGCTATTCCTGTTCATCTTCCGCAGAAATTGCAAACTGGGCCAAACAGGAGGTTAAAGGGACTCACTCTCCAAGTCGGGAGAGTGTTAGTAAAGCGTCTGGAATGTTGCACCCGAGTACCAGGGTACGAAAACTGAGACATATTTGAACACGTCTCCCGATCACATGGTTGATCATACTCTAGGTTCCACATGCATGTTTTAGATGAAGGAAGAATACCTTAAACCTAGGTAGTTGAAACACGTGTAATGGGTACCATGCAATATGAGTTCAAAGGGTCTTCATTTGCTCACCCAACCTCTCCAATCCTATCACTGCTGCGTTTATGCCCCTGTACACATGCTTGATTCTCTTTTGGAGACATAGCAATCCATAGGTTTTAAGATACTTACAAGTCAGGTACATTCTTATGCGTTTCATATGCGTTGTTGAGTCCATTTCGTTGAGCAAGGAGTAGCTCTTGTCTATTCCATATTTGGCTTAAGGAACTTTATCTGTGCTCATTTCAATCTCTGGTTTTATGCAGCACCCCAACTCACCTTTACCCTTAAGCAAGCATAAGTTGGTTTTCTAAATTTGAGTCCCTGTTCTGTTCTGTAATTCAGTTCCTGTGTAGCCAAGTTTACATTCCGTGTATTACTGATATCTTATGATGTTTCTTTTTCTGTGTGACTTACTTCAGTTAGAATCATCATACCTGAATCCACTCATTGTGCTGCTAAGGGCCTGATGACACAGATTTCATTGCTGAGTGATATTGCTTTGTAAGTAAATACCACAACGTCTTTCTCCATTTTTCACTTTCTGCGATGTTGAACTTGTACTGTAAACGAGGTTCTTGTAAACAGAGCCGTTCCAAACTTTGGGGTGGCTGTGTCTTTTTGATTTTAATTTCCCTAAGCTATAGGACCATAAGTGGAAGTGCCCTAGGTTCTCTTGCTTTGTTTTTTAGATGTTTCAGTAAACACCATACACTTCTCCCGAGTGGTTGTTGGCAATTTACATCCCGCCCATCAGCATAACAAGGCTCCCAGTTCTCCATGGCCTGTCCTGCCTTTCTGGATTTTACACTTTTTTCAGATGGCCCTTTTGACCGGGGGGAAGTGAGACTTCATTGTAGTGCAGATTTCCTTTGCAAGCTTGCTTGGTTGGCCAAAAAGGACGTATGCGTTTTTCCCTGAATATATTCAGGAAAAAACGCATACGCCCTTTTTGGCCAAGTGCATCATTGTGGACGTTCTGCCTCTTTTCCTATGCTTTCAATGTAATTCCAGTCTACCTCCTGAAATCGGTTTCCTGCAATTCTGCCCCGCTTTCAAGTCCTCTTGGCAGCCTTACTTCAGTATATTTTTGGACAATAGCTGTCATTTATAACTCTGCAGGTTTGTGAATTACAGTGCCCCTGAGCTCCTTTCTTCAACTCGCTTTCTTTTGAGCTGGCCGCAACACCGCAGGATGGCTTCAGGCCCTAATCTGGTTCCGGTACGGCACGCTGAGCCTTTGGTTATTTCCTCTTCCTGGTGGGAATTGAGAGTTAAATTTGCCCGTCCAGACACCTCCAGCTAGCCTCTCATTGGTTCTCGCTATTCCTGTTCATCTTCCGCAGAAATTGCAAACTGGGCCAAACAGGAGGTTAAAGGCGCTGACTCTCCAAGTGGGGAGAGTGTTAGTAAAGCGTCTGGAATGTTGCACCCGAGTACCAGGGGAGGAAAACTGAGACATATTTGAACACGTCTCCCGTTCACATGGTTGATCATACTTGGGTTCCACATGCATGTTTTAGCTGAAGGAAGAATACCTTAAACCTGGAGAGTTGAGACCCGTGTAATGGGTACCATGCAATATGACTTCAAAGGGTCTTCATTTGCTCACCGAACCTCTCCAATCCTATCACTGCTGCGTTTATGCCCCTGTACACATGCTTGATTCTCTTTCGGAGACATAGCAATCCATAGGTTTTAAGATACTTACTAGTCAGGTACATTCTTAGGCGTTTAATATGCGGTGTTGAGTCCATTTCGTTGAGCAAGGAGTAGCTCTTGTCTATTCCATATTTGACTTAAGGAACTTTATCTGTGCTCATTTCAATCTCTGGTTTTATGCAGCACCCCAACTCACCTTTCCCCTTAAGCAAGCATAAGTTGGTTTTCTAAATTTGAGACCCTGTTCTGTTCTGTAATTCAGTTCCTGTGTAGCCAAGTTTACATTCCGTGTATTACTGATATCTTATGATGTTTCTTTTTCTGTGTGACTTATTTCTGTTAGAATCATCATACCTGAATCCACTCATTGTGATGCTAAGGGCCTGATGACATAGATTTCATTGCTGAGTGATATTGCTTTGTAAGTAAATACCACAACTTCTTTATCCATTTTTCACTTTCTGCGATGTTGAACTTGTACTGTAAACGAGGTTCTTGTAAACAGAGGCGTCCCAAACTTTGGGGTGGCTGTGTCTTTTTGATTTTAATTTCCCTAAGCTATAGGACCATAAGTGGCAGTGCCCTAGGCTCTGTTGCTTTGTTTTTTAGATGTTTCAGGAAACACCATACACTTCTCCCTAGTGTCTGTTGGCAATTTACATCCCGCCCATCAGCATAACAAGGCTCCCAGTTGTCCATGGCCTGTCCTGCCTTTCTGGATTTTACACTTTTTTCAGATGGCCCTTTTGACCGGGGGGAAGTGAGACTTCATTGTAGTGCAGATTTCCTTTGCAAGCTTGCTTGGTTGGCCAAAAAGGGCGTATGCGTTTTTTCCTGAATATATTCAGGAAAAAACGCATACGCCCTTTTTGGCCAAGTGCATCATTGTGGACGTTCTGCCTCTTTTCCTATGCTTTCAATGCAATTCCAGTCTACCTCCTGAAATCGGTTTCCTGCAATTCTGCCCCGCTTTCAAGTCCTCTTGGCAGCCTTACTTCAGTCTATTTTTGGACGATAGCTGTCATTTATAACTCTGCAGGTTTGTGAATTACAGTGCCCCTGAGCTCCTTTCTTCAACTCGCTTTCTTGTGACCTGGCCGCAACACCGCAGGATGGCTTCAGGCCCTAATCTGGTTCTGGCCCGGCATGCTGAGCCTTTGGTTAATTCCTCTTCCTGGTGGGAAATGAGAGTTAAATTTGCCCGTCCAGACACCTCCAGCTAGCCTCTCATTGGTTCTCGCTATTCCTGTTCATCTTCCGCAGAAATTGCAAACTGGGCCAAACAGGAGGTTAAAGGGACTGACTCTCCAAGTGGGGAGAGTGTTAGTAAAGCGTCTGGAATGTTGCACCCGAGTACCAGGGGAGGAAAACTGAGACATATTTGAACACGTCTCCCGATCACATGGTTGATCATACTCTAGGTTCCACATGCATGTTTTAGCTGAAGGAAGAATACCTTAAACTTGGGTAGTTGAAACCCGTGGAATGGGTACCATGCAATATGACTTCAAAGGGTCTTCATTTGCTCACCGAACCTCTCCAATCCTATCACTGCTGCGTTTATGCCCCTGTACACATGCTTGATTCTCTTTCGGAGACATAGCAATCCATAGGTTTTAAGATACTTACTAGTCAGGTACATTCTTAGGCGTTTAATATGCGGTGTTGAGTCCATTTCGTTGAGCAAGGAGTAGCTCTTGTCTATTCCGTATTTGGCTTAAGGAACTTTATCTGTGCTCATTTCAATCTCTGGTTTTATGCAGCACCCCAACTCACCTTTACCCTTAAGCAAGAATAAGTTGGTTTTCTAAATTTGAGACCCTGTTCTGTTCTGTAATTCAGTTCCTGTGTAGCCAAGTTTACATTCCGTGTATTACTGATATCTTATGATGTTTCTTTTTCTGTGTGACTTATTTCAGTTAGAATCATCATACCTGAATCCACTCATTGTGCTGCTAAGGGCCTGATGACACAGATTTCATTGCTGAGTGATATTGCTTTGTAAGTAAATACCACAACTTCTTTATCCAGTTTTCACTTTCTGCGATGTTGAACTTGTACTGTAAACGAGGTTCTTGTAAACAGAGCCGTTCCAAACTTTGGGGTGGCTGTGTCTTTTTGATTTTAATTTCCCTAAGCTATAGGACTATAAGTGGAAGTGCCCTAGGTTCTGTTGCTTTGTTTTTTAGATGTTTCAGGAAACACCATACACTTCTCCCGAGTGGTTGTTGGCAATTTACATCCCGCCCTTCAGCATAACAAGGCTCCCAGTTCTCCATGGCCTGTCCTGCCTTTCTGGATTTTACACTTTTTTCAGATGGCCCTTTTGACCGGGGAGAAGTGAGACCTCATTGTAGTGCAGATTTCCTTTGCAAGCTTGCTTGGTTGGCCAAAAAGGGCGTATGCGTTTTTTCCTGAATATATTCAGGAAAAAACGCATACGCCCTTTTTGGCCAAGTGCATCATTGTGGACGTCCTGCCTCTTTTCCTATGCTTTCAATGCAATTCCCGTCTACCTCCTGAAATCGGTTTCCTGCAATTCTGCCCCGCTTTCAAGTCCTCTTGGCAGCCTTACTTCAGTCTATTTTTGGACGATAGCTGTCATTTATAACTCTGCAGGTTTGTGAATTACAGTGCCCCTGAGCTCCTTTCTTCAACTCGCTTTCTTTTGAGCTGGCCGCAACACCGCAGGATGGCTTCAGGCCCTAATCTGGTTCCGGCCCGGCATGCTGAGCCTTTGGTTAATTCCTCTTCCTGGTGGGAAATGAGAGTTAAATTTGCCCGTCCAGACACCTCCAGCTAGCCTCTCATTGGTTCTTGCTATTCCTGTTCATCTTCCGCAGAAATTGCAAACTGGGCCAACAGGAGGTTAAAGGCGCTGACTCTCCAAGTGGGGAGAGTGTTAGTAAAGCGTCTGGAATGTTGCACCCGAGTACCAGGGGAGGAAAACTGAGACATATTTGAACACGTCTCCCGATCACATGGTTGATCATACTCTAGGTTCCACATGCATGTTTTAGCTGAAGGAAGAATATCTTAAACCTGGGTAGTTGAAACCCGTGGAATGGGTACCATGCAATATGACTTCAAAGGGTCTTCATTTGCTCACCGAACCTCTCCAATCCTATCACTGCTGCGTTTATGCCCCTGTACACATGCTTGATTCTCTTTCGGAGACATAGCAATCCATAGGTTTTAAGATACTTACTAGTCAGGTACATTCTTAGGCGTTTAATATGGGGTGTTGAGTCCATTTCGTTGAGCAAGGAGTAGCTCTTGTCTATTCCATATTTGGCTTAAGGAACTTTATCTGTGCTCATTTCAATCTCTGGTTTTATGCAGCACCCCAACTCACCTTTACCCTTAAGCAAGAATAAGTTGGTTTTCTAAATTTGAGACGCTGTTCTGTTCTGTAATTCAGTTCCTGTGTAGCCAAGTTTACATTCCGTGTATTACTGATATCTTATGATGTTTCTTTTTCTGTGTGACTTATTTCAGTTAGAATCATCATACCTGAATCCACTCATTGTGCTGCTAAGGGCCTGATGACACAGATTTCATTGCTGAGTGATATTGCTTTGTAAGTAATTACCACAACTTCTTTATCCATTTTTCACTTTCTGCGATGTTGAACTTGTACTGTAAACGAGGTTCTTGTAAACAGAGCCGTCCCAAACTTTGGGGTGCCTGTGTCTTTTTGATTTTAATTTCCCTAAACTATAGGACCATAAGTGGAAGTGCCCTAGGTTCTGTTGCTTTGTTTTTTAGATGTTTCAGGAAACACCATACACTTCTCCCGAGTGGTTGTTGGCAATTTACATCCCGCCCATCAGCATAACAAGGCTCCCAGTTCTCCATGGCCTGTCCTGCCTTTCTGGATTTTACACTTTTTTCAGATGGCCCTTTTGACCGGGGGGAAGTGAGACTTCATTGTAGTGCAGATATCCTTTGCAAGCTTGCTTGGTTGGCCAAAAAGGGCGTATGCGTTTTTTCCTGAATATATTCAGGAAAAAACGCATACGCCCTTTTTGGCCAAGTGCATCATTGTGGACGTTCTGCCTCTTTTCCTATGCTTTCAATGCAATTCCAGTCTACCTCCTGAAATCGGTTTCCTGCAATTCTGCCCCGCTTTCAAGTCCTCTTGGCAGCCTTACTTCAGTATATTTTTGGACGATAGCTGTCATTTATAACTCTGCAGGTTTGTGAATTACAGTGCCCCTGAGCTCCTTTCTTCAACTCGCTTTCTTTTGAGCTGGCCGCAAAACCGCAGGATGGCTTCAGGCCCTAATCTGGTTCCGGTACGGCACACTGCGCCTTTGGTTATTTCCTCTTCCTGGTGGGAAATGAGAGTTAAATTTGCCCGTCCAGACACCTCCAGCTAGCCTCTCATTGGTTCTCGCTATTCCTGTTCATCTTCCGCAGAAATTGCAAACTGGGCCAAACAGGAGGTTAAAGGGACTGACTCTCCAAGTCGGGAGAGTGTTAGTAAAGCGTCTGGAATGTTGCACCCGAGTACCAGGGTACGAAAACTGAGACATATTTGAACACGTCTCCCGATCACATGGTTGATCATACTCTGGGTTCCACATGCATATTTTAGCTGAAGGAAGAATACCTAAAACCTGGGTAGTTGAAACCCGTGGAATGGGTACCATGCAATACGACTTCAAAGGGTCTTCATTTGCTCACCGAACCTCTCCAATCCTATCACTGCTGCGTTTATGCCCCTGTACACATGCTTGATTCTCTTTCGGAGACATAGCAATCCATAGGTTTTAAGATACTTACTAGTCAGGTACATTCTTAGGCGTTTAATATGCGGTGTTGAGTCCATTTCGTTGAGCAAGGAGTAGCTCTTGTCTATTCCATATTTGGCTTAAGGAAATTTATCTGTGCTCATTTCAATCTCTGGTTTTATGCAGCACCCCAACTCACCTTTCCCCTTAAGCAAGCATAACTTGGTTTTCTAAATTTGAGACCCTGTTCTGTTTTGGAATGCAGTTCCTGTGTAGCCAAGTTTACATTCCGTGTATTAGTGATATCTTATGATGTTTCTTTTTCTGTGTGACTTATTTCAGTTAGAATCATCGTACCTGAATCCACTCATTATGCTGCTACGGGCCTGATGACATAGATTTCATTGCTGAGTGATACTGCATTGTACGTAAGTACCACAAGTTCTTTATCCATTTTTCACTTTCTGTGATATTGAACTTGTACGGTAAACGAGGTTCTTGTAAACGGAGGCGTCCCAAACTTTGGGGTGGCTGTGTCTTTTTGATTTTAATTTCCCTAAGCTATAGGACCATAAGTGGAAGTGCCCTAGGCTCTGTTGCTTTGTTTTTTAGATGTTTCAGGAAACACCATACACTTCTCCTGAGTGGTTGTTGGCAATTTACATCCCGCCCATCAGCATAACAAGGCTCCCAGTTCTCCATGGCCTGTCCTGCCTTTCTGGATTTTACACTTTTTTCAGATGGCCCTTTTGACCGGGGGGAAGTGAGACTTCATTGTAGTGCAGATTTTCTTTGCAAGCTTGCTTGGTTGGCCAAAAAGGGCGTATGCGTTTTTTCCTGAATATATTCAGGAAAAAACGCATACGCCCTTTTTGGCCAAGTGCATCATTGTGGACGTTCTGCCTCTTTTCCTATGCTTTCAATGCAATTCCAGTCTACCTCCTGAAATCGGTTTCCTGCAATTCTGCCCCGCTTTCAAGTCCTCTTGGCAGGCTTACTTCAGTCTATTTTTGGACGATAGCTGTCATTTATAACTCTGCAGGTTTGTGAATTACAGTGCCCCTGAGCTCCTTTCTTCAACTCGCTTTCTTGTGACCTGGCCACAACACCGCAGGATGGCTTCAGGCCCTAATCTGGTTCTGGCACGGCACGCTGAGCCTTTGGTTAATTCCTCTTCCTGGTGGGAAATGAGAGTTAAATTTGCCCGTCCAGACACCTCCAGCTAGTCTCTCATTGCTTCTCGCTATTCCTGTTCATCTTCCGTAGAAATTGCAAACTGGGCCAAACAGGAGGTTAAAGGGACTGACTCTCCAAGTCGGGAGAGTGTTAGTAAAGCGTCTGGAATGTTGCACCTGAGTACCAGGGTACGAAAACTGAGACATATTTGAACACGTCTCCCGATCACATGGTTGATCATACTCTGGGTTCCACATGCATGTTTTAGCTGAAGGAAGAATACCTTAAACCTGGGTAGTTGAAACCCGTGGAATGGGTACCATGCAATATGACTTCAAAGGGTCTTCATTTGCTCACGAACTTCTCCAGTCCTATCACTGCTGCGTTTATGCCCCTGTACACATGCTTGATTCTCTTTCGGAGACATAGCAATCCATAGGTTTTAAGATACTTACTAGTCAGGTACATTCTTAGGCGTTTAATATGCGGTGTTGAGTCCATTTCGTTGAGCAAGGAGTAGCTCTTGTCTATTCCATATTTGGCTTAAGGAACTTTATCTGTGCTCATTTCAATCTCTGGTTTTATGCAGCACCCCAACTCACCTTTCCCCTTAAGCAAGCATAAGTTGGTTTTCTAAATTTGAGACCCTGTTCTGTTCTGTAATTCAGTTCCTGTGTAGCCAAGTTTACATTCCGTGTATTACTGATATCTTATGATGTTTCTTTTTCTGTGTGACTTATTTCAGTTAGAATCATCATACCTGAATCCACTCATTGTGCTGCTAAGGGCCTGATGACATAGATTTCATTGCTGAGTGATATTGCTTTGTAAGTAAATACCACAACTTCTTTATCCATTTTTCACTTTCTGCGATGTTGAACTTGTACTGTAAACGAGGTTCTTGTAAACAGAGCCGTCCCAAACTTTGGGGTGGCTGTGTCTTTTTGATTTTAATTTCCCTAAGCTATAGGACCATAAGTGGAAGTGCCCTAGGCTCTGTTGCTTTGTTTTTTAGATGTTTCAGGAAACACCATACACTTCTCCCGAGTGTCTGTTGGCAATTTACATCCCGCCCATCAGCATAACAAGGCTCCCAGTTCTCCATGGCCTGTCCTGCCTTTCTGGATTTTACACTGTTTTCAGATGGCCCTTTTGACCGGGGGGAAGTGAGACTTCATTGTAGTGCAGATTTCCTTTGCAAGCTTGCTTGGTTGGCCAAAAAGGGCGTATGCGTTTTTTCCTGAATATATTCAGGAAAAAACGCATACGCCCTTTTTGGCCAAGTGCATCATTGTGGACGTTCTGCCTCTTTTCCTATGCTTTCAATGCAATTCCAGTCTACCTCCTGAAATCGGTTTCCTGCAATTCTGCCCCGCTTTCAAGTCCTCTTGGCAGCCTTACTTCAGTATATTTTTGGACGATAGCTGTCATTTATAACTCTGCAGGTTTGTGAATTACAGTGCCCCTGAGCTCCTTTCTTCAACTCGGTTTCTTTTGAGGTGGCCGCAACACCGCAGGATGGTTTCAGGCCCTAATCGGTTCCGGCACGGCACGCTGAGCCTTTGGTTATTTCCTGTTCCTGGTGGGAAATGAGAGTTAAATTTGCCCGTCCAGACACCTCCAGCTAGTCTCTCATTGGTTCTCGCTATTCCTGTTCATCTTCCGCAGAAATTGCAAACTGGGCCAAACAGGAGGTTAAAGGCGCTGACTCTCCAAGTCGGGAGAGTGTTAGTAAAGCATCTGGAATGTTGCACCCGAGTACCAGGGTACGAAAACTGAGACATATTTGAACACGTCTCCCGATCACATGGTTGATCATACTCTGGGTTCCACATGCATGTTTTAGCTGAAGGAAGAATACCTAAAACCTGGGTAGTTGAAACCCGTGGAATGGGTACCATGCAATATGACTTCAAAGGGTCTTCATTTGCTCACCGAACCTTTCCAATCTTATCACTGCTGCGTTTACGCCCCTGTACACATGTTTGATTCTCTTTCGGAGACATAGCAATCCATAGGTTTTAAGATACTTACTAGTCAGGTACATTCTTAGGTGTTTAATGTGCGGTGTTGAGTCCATTTCGTTGAGCAAGGAGTAGCTCTTGTCTATTCCATATTTGGCTTAAGGAACTTTATCTGTGCTCATTTCAATCTCTGGTTTTATGCAGCACCCCAACTCACCTTTCCCCTTAGGCAAGAATAAGTTGGTTTTCTAAATTTGAGACCCTGTTCTGTTCTGTAATTCAGTTCCTGTGTAGCCAAGTTTACATTCCGTGTATTACTGATATCTTATGATGTTTCTTTTTCTGTGTGACTTATTTCAGTTAGAATCATCATACCTGAATCCACTCATTGTGCTGCTAAGGGCCTGATGACACAGATTTCATTGCTGAGTGATATTGCTTTGTAAGTAAATACCACAACTTCTTTATCCATTTTTCACTTTCTGCGATGTTGAACTTGTACTGTAAACGAGGTTCTTGTAAACAGAGCCGTTCCAAACTTTGGGGTGGCTGTGTCTTTTTGATTTTAAATTCCCTAATCTATAGGACCATAAGTGGAAGTGCCCTAGGCTCTGTTGCTTTGTTTTTTAGATGTTTCAGGAAACACCATACACTTCTCCTGAGTGTCTGTTGGCAATTTACATCCCGCCCATCAGCATAACAAGGCTCCCAGTTCTCCATGGCCTGTCCTGCCTTTCTGGATTTTACACTTTTTTCAGATGGACCTTTTGACCGGGGAGAAGTGAGACTTCATTGTAGTGCAGATTTCCTTTGCAAGTTTGCTTGGTTGGCCAAAAAGGGCATATGCGTTTTTTCCTGAATATATTCAGGAAAAAACGCATACGCCCTTTTTGGCCAAGTGCATCATTGTGGACGTTCTGCCTCTTTTCCTATGCTTTCAATGCAATTCCAGTCTACCTCCTGAAATCGGTTTCCTGCAATTCTGCCCCGCTTTCAAGTCCTCTTGGCAGCCTTACTTCAGTGTATTTTTGGACGATAGCTGTCACTTATAACTCTGCAGGTTTGTGAATTACAGTGCCCCTGAGCTCCTTTCTTCAACTCGCTTTCTTGTGACCTGGACGCAACACCGCAGGATGTCTTCAGGCCCTAATCTGGTTCTGGCTCGGCACGCTGAGCCTTTGGTTAATTCCTCTTCCTGGTGGGAAATGAGAGTTAAATTTGCCCATCCAGACACCTCCAGCTAGTCTCTCATTGATTCTCGCTGTTCCTGTTCATCTTCCGCAGAAATTGCAAACTGGGCCAAACAGGAGGTTAAAGGGACTGACTCTCCAAGTGGGGAGAGTGTTAGTAAGCGTCTGGAATGTTGCACCCGAGTACCAGGGTACGAAAACTGAGACATATTTGAACACGTCTCCCGATCACATGGTTGATCATACTCTAGGTTCCACATGCATGTTTTAGCTGAAGGAAGAATACCTTAAACCTGGGTAGTTGAAACCCGTGGAATGGGTACCATTCAATATGACTTCAAAGGGTCTTCATTTGCTCACGAACCTCTCCAGTCCTATCACTGCTGCGTTTATGCCCCTGTACACATTCTTGATTCTCTTTCGGAGACATAGCAATCCATAGGTTTTAAGATACTTACTAGTCAGGTACATTCTTAGGCGTTTAATATGCGGTGTTGAGTCCATTTCGTTGAGCAAGGAGTAGCTCTTGTCTATTCCATATTTGGCTTAAGGAACTTTATCTGTGCTCATTTCAATCTCTGGTTTTATGCAGCACCCCAACTCACCTTTCCCCTTAAGCAAGCATAAGTTGGTTTTCTAAATTTGAGACCCTGTTCTGTTCTGTAATTCAGTTCCTGTGTAGCCAAGTTTACATTCCGTGTATTACTGATATCTTATGATGTTTCTTTTTCTGTGTGACTTATTTCAGTTAGAATCATCATACCTGAATCCACTCATTGTGCTGCTAAGGGCCTGATGACATAGATTTCATTGCTGAGTGATATTGCTTTGTAAGTAAATACCACAACTTCTTTATCCATTTTTCACTTTCTGCGATGTTGAACTTGTACGGTAAACGAGGTTCTTGTAAACAGAGCCGTCCCAAAATTTAGGGTGGCTGTGTCTTTTTGATTTTAATTTCCCTAAGCTATAGGACCATAAGTGGAAGTGCCCTAGGCTCTGTTGCTTTGTTTTTTCGATGTTTCAGGAAACACCATACACTTCTCCCGAGTGTCTGTTGGCAATTTACATCCCGCCCATCAGCATAACAAGGCTCCCAGTTCTCCATGGCCTGTCCTGCCTTTCTGGATTTTACACTTTTTTCAGATGGCCCTTTTGACCGGGGGGAAGTGAGACTTCATTGTAGTGCAGATTTCCTTTGCAAGCTTGCTTGGTTGGCCAAAAAGGGCGTATGCGTTTTTTCCTGAATATATTCAGGAAAAAACGCATACGCCCTTTTTGGCCAAGTGCATCATTGTGGACGTTCTGCCTCTTTTCCTATGCTTTCAATGCAATTCCAGTCTACCTCCTGAAATCGGTTTCCTGCAATTCTGCCCCGCTTTCAAGTCCTCTTGGCAGCCTTACTTCAGTCTATTTTTGGACGATAGCTGTCATTTATAACTCTGCAGGTTTGTGAGTTACAGTGCCCCTGAGCTCCTTTCTTCAACTCGTTTTCTTGTGAGCTGGCTGCAACACCGCTGGATGGCTTCAGGCCCTAATCTGGTTCCGGCACGGCATGCTGAGCCTTTGGTTATTTCCTCTTTCTGGTGGGAAATGAGAGTTAAATTTGCCCGTCCAGACACCTCCAGCTAGTCTCTCATTGGTTCTCCCTATTCCTGTTCATCTTCCGCAGAAATTGCAAACTGGGCCAAACAGGAGGTTAAAGGCGCTGACTCTCCAAGTGGGGAGAGTGTTAGTAAAGCGTCTGGAATGTTGCACCCGAGTACCAGGGGAGGAAAACTGAGACATATTTGAACACGTCTCCCGTTCACACGGTTGATCATACTCTGGGTTCCACATGCATGTTTTAGCTGAAGGAAGAATACCTTAAACCTGGAGAGTTGAGACCCGTGTAATGGGTACCATGCAATATGACTTCAAAGGGTCTTCATTTGCTCACCGAACCTCTCCAATCCTATCACTGCTGCGTTTATGCCCCTGTACACACGCTTGATTCTCTTTTGGAGACATAGCAATCCATAGGTTTTAAGATACTTACTAGTCAGGTACATTCTTAGGCGTTTAATATGGGGTGTTGAGTCCATTTCGTTGAGCAAGGAGTAGCTCTTGTCTATTCCATATTTGGCTTAAGGAACTTTATCTGTGCTCATTTCAATCTCTGGTTTTATGCAGCACCCCAACTCACCTTCCCCCTTAAGCAAGCATAAGTTGGTTTTCTAAACTTGAGACACTGTTCTGTTTTGTAATTCAGTTCATGTGTAGCCAAGTTCACATTCTGTGTATTAGTGATACCTTATGATGTTTCTTTTCTGTGTGACTTATTTCAGTTCGAATCATCATACCTGAATCCACTCATTATGCTGCTACGGGCCTGATGACATAGATTTCATTGCTGAGTGATATTGCATTGTACGTAAGTACCACAAGTTCTTTATCCATTTTTCACTTTCTGCGATATTGAACTTGTACTGTAAACGAGGTTCTTGTAAACAGAGGCGTCCCAAACTTTGGGGTGGCTGTGTCTTTTTGATTTGAATTTCCCTAAGCTATAGGACCATAAGTGGAAGTGCCCTAGGTTCTGTTGCTTTGTTTTTTAGATGTTTCAGGAAACACCATACACTTCTCCAGAGTGGCTGTTGGCAATTTACATCTCGCCCATCAGCATAAGAAGGCTCCCAGTTCTCCATGTCCTGTCGTGCCTTTATGGATTTTACACTTTTTTCAGATGGCCCTTTTGACCAGGTGGAAATGAGACTTCATTGTAGTGCAGATTTCCTTTGCAAGCTTGCTTGGTTGGCCAAAAAGGGCGTATGCGTTTTTTCCTGAATATATTCAGGAAAAAACACATACGCCCTTTTTGGCCAAGTGCATCATTGTCGAGTTTCTGACTCTCTTCATATGCTTTCAATGCAATTCCAGTCTACCTCCTGAAATCGGTTTCCTGCAATTCTGCCTTGCTTTCAATGCCTCTTCATAGCCTTACCTCAATATATTTTTTAAAAATAGTTGGCCTTTATAACTCTGCAGGTTTTTGAATTGCAGTGGCCCTTAGCTCCATTTTTTAGCTCTTATTTTTGTGGTATTGCCCCATAACCACAGGATTCCTTGAAGCCCTATTTTTCTTCTGGGGCACCTGCTGTGCCTTTGGTTAATTCTTCTTACTGATGTGATATTAGAGTGACATGTGCCCATTGAAACCGCTACAGCTAGTTTCTCACTGGTTCCCCCTATTCCCATTCATCCTCTGCACTAACTGCAGACTGTGCGATACCAGAACTTAAAGGCATTGACTCCATGTGGGGATGTTGTTAGTAAAGCGGCTGGAATGTCGATCCGGAGCCCCAGGAGAGGAAAAATGAGGTGCGTTTTAGAAACCTTTCCCGATCATATGGTATACCAGTCGCTGGGTTTCCCAAGCATGGTTTAGCTGTAGGAAGATTCCCTTCAACCTGGAGTGTTGGGACCCTTGGACTGAGTAGCATGAAGTATTGCATTAAACTTTCGGCAGTTGCTCACCAAAGCTCACCAATCCTGTCAGCCCCAAGTGTCCAGCCTTATGTCTTATCCAGCTGTGGGTTTATATGTGGTCAATCCAGGTTGCATCACAGCCCCTGAGCGAATTTTGTAAGAATTTTTCTCTCTTTCATTGTTTCAGCGTTTTGTTTTTAAAATTTATTTCTATAATGGGGTTTAGCTCCTTTTCACTGCTGTGTTTGTGCCGCTCTGCACACACTTGATTCCCTTATGGAGATATATCAATACATGGGTTTTAAGATTCTTATTCCTCAGATATATTTCTCTGCGGTGTATAGGGTGTGTTGAGGCCTGTTCATTGAGCAAGGTGTAGATCTTGTCTAATACCTATTTGGTTTATTGAACGGTATCTGTGCTAATTTCAAACTCTGGTTTTATGCATCACCCCACCTCTCCTTTCCCCTTAAGCTGACATAAGTGTGTTTTCTAAGTGTGAGACACTGTTCTGTTCTGTAATTCATTTCTTGTGCAGCCATATTTACCCTCCCTCTATAAGTGATATCTTATGATATGTTTCTTTTTCTGTTTGACTTATTTCAAGTAGTATTATCGGACCTAAATCCACTCTTTATCCTTCTACTAGCCTTATTACATTGATTTCATGGTGAAGAGATATTCCATTGTACATAAGTACCACATCTTCTTTATCATTGTTCTCTTTCCTGGGATATTTAAGGTGTACTGAAGTTGAGGTTCTTGTAAACAGAGTAGCCCTAAACTGTGGTGTGCTTGTGTCTTGTTGATTTTTAGACTTCCCTAGATATACTCCCATGATTGGAAGTGTCCTATGCTCTGTAGCTCTGTTTTTTAGATGATTTAGGAACCACCATACACTTCTCCAGAGTGGCTCTCGGCAGTTCACACACTGCCCATCAGCGTATAAAGGCTCCCTGTTCTCCATGGCCTGTCCTGCATTTCTGGTTTTTACAATTTTTTAGGATGGCCCTTTTGACCGGTGGGAAGTGAGACTTCTTTGTTGTGCACATTTGCATTGCTTGCTTGCTTCGTTGCCCATAAAGTGCGTATGCGTTTTTTCCTGGATATAATCAGGAAAAAACGCATACGCCCTTTTGGGCCAACTGCATCATTGTCGAAATTCTGCCGCTTTTCATGTGCGTTAAAGACGAGTCCAATCTATCTCTTGAAATCTGTTTCTTGCAATTCTGTCTTGCATTCAGATCCTCTTCTTTGCCTTACCTCAACATATTTTTGGACGTTAGTTTTCATTTATAACTCTGCAGGTTTGTGAATTGCAGTGACCCTGAGCTCCATTTTTTAAGTTGCTCTTTTGTGAGCTGGCCTCAAACCCGCAGGATTGCTTCAGGCCCTATTTTGGCTCCGGCGAGGCAGGCTGAGCCTTTCTTTAATTCTTATTCTTAATGGGAAATTAGAGTGATATGTGCCCGTCCAAACCCCTACAACTCTTCTCTCATTGGTTCCCCCTCTTCCCGTTCATCCTCCTCACAATTTGCAAAATGTGTGAAACAGAAGTTTAAATGTGCTGATTCTCCAAGTGGGGAGATTCTAAGTAGCGTGGCTGGAATGGTGAACAGGAGCACCAGGAGAGGATAAATGAGGTGCATTTTAGACACATCTCCCGATCACATGGTGTACAGTCCTCTGGGTTTTCCATGCATGTTTTAGCTGTAGGAAGATCCCTTGAACCTGCAGATTTGGGACCCATTGAATGGGTACCAGGTAGTATTACTTTAAAGGGTGTGCATTTCCTCACCCAACCTCACATTTCTCTTAGCGCAAACAGTTTCCAGCCTTATGTCTCATCCTGCTGTGGGTCTAGATGTGTTCAATCCATGTTGCATCACCGTCCCTGAGGAAAAGTTGTAAGAGGTTTTCTCTGTCTCTCTGTCGTTTATTTTTTTCAATTTATTACTATATTGGTTACAGCTGATTTTCAAAGCTCTGTTTCTTGCTGCTGTACATCCACTTGATTTGCGTACAGAGAGACATCAATAAATTCTTTTTCAGATTCTTACCAGTCGTATATATTCTTTTCCGGTGACTTGAGTGTGCTGAGTGCAGTTCTTTTAGCTACCGTGTAGGCCTTGTTGATTATCAGTTTGGTATTTGGAATGGTATCTTTGCTAATTTCAACCTCCTGGATGATGCCTCACCCCTCCCCACCTTTCCCGTTTAGCAGCCTTATGCGTGTTTTCTACATATTTGACTATGTTTTTGTTTTGTAATTTATTTCATGTGTAGCCATTTTGGATTCCACCTTTAAGTGATATCTTATGATATGTGTCTTTTTCTTTTTGAATTCTGTCACTTAGAATGATCATACGTAACTCCTCCGGAGTCGTTACAACTGGCCATATTTCATTGATTTCCAGGCTGAATAATATTCCACTCTACCTAAGTACCACATCTCTATCCATTTTTTCCCTCCAGAGACATTTAAGTTATATCCTAGTCGAGGATCTTTTAAACAGAGAGGGGGTAAACATTGGGGTGCCTGTGTCCTCTCGATTTTTGTTTTTCCCAAGATATACACCCATGAGTGCAAGTGCCCTATGCTCTGTAGCTCATTTTTTAGATGCTTTAGTAAACACAATACACTTCTCCAGAATGGCCGTTGGCAATATACATTTCCACTATAAGTCTCACAGGGCTCCCTCTTCTCGTTGCCCTGTCCTGCATTTCTGTTGTTTACGCTTTATGAGGATGGCTCTTCTGACTGATGCGAAGTGATATCTTTTGTAGTATTGACTTCCAGTGCCCACCTGTTTGGTTGGCTAAAAAAGTGTATGCCCTTTTCTTGAATATATACAGAAAAGAACGCATACACCCTTTTTGGCCAACTGCAATGTTGGCAATGTTCAGCTCCTTTTCTTGTGCTTAATGGCGAGTCCTTTCTACCTCCTCAAATCCCTTTCCTGCCATTCTCCCTTGCTTACAAGTCCTTTTCTCTGACTTTCCTCAAGACATTTTTCAGTGATGGATATTTTCAACTCTGCAGTTTTGTGAATTTTACTGCCCCTGAGTTCCATTGTTCAACTCGTGTTTATGGGAACTGGCCACAAAGCAGCGGGATTTCCTCAAGCCCTATACTGTTTCCATGGGCAACCCTAGCCTTTGGTCAATTCGTCTTCCTGATTGGAAATTAGAGTGACATGTGCCTGTCTGAACACCTAGGATTTGTCTCTCATTGTTCCTCATCCTTCCGCTTCATCCTCTGGACAAATTCCAAACTGTACGCAACAGGATGTTGACAGTGCTGACATCTCCAAGTGGGGAGACTGTTAGTAAAGACGCTGGAGGGGTGAACCCGAGCACCAGGAGATGAGGAGATGAGATGCCTTTTCCAAACTCTTCCCGATCAGACGGTATACCATCCTCTGGGTGTGACAGACATGTTTTAGCAGTAGGAAGAGTCCCATTCATGTAAGGAGAACACCAGGGCTTTTTCAAAATCAGTGTCTCCCCGAAACCCAAACTGGGGAAGTTTTTAAGCTACGGCTACACATATGTTCATTAAGGGCCTTGGGGAGTAGGCAGAGTCCAAACTTTAGATGATTGAAGTCTTCAGGGTCAGAAGCACTCACCACCAGCTTCCCTTAGGCTACACTTTAACTGTCATTGATAGATGATGTCAATAAAAATATCTATTCTTTTTCAGATTATTTCCCCTTATAGGTTATTGCAAAATGTTGAGTGTAGTTCCCTGTGCTATACAGTAGTTCCTTGTTGATGATCTATTTTATACATAGCAGTGTGTATGTGTTCATTCCAAACTGTTAATTTATCCCTCCTCCCACCTTTCCCCTTTGGTAATAATAAATTATAAGATTTTATACTTCTCAGAAATGGGGGAGCTGAAAGAGAGGTATCATTTTCAATGGAAAAGCATTTAAAACAAGATTGAAGGTTTAACCAAGATTATTAGCTGTACATCCTTGGAAAGAAATCACTTCGTTTCTCTAATATTGACCTGACAAATAAGACAAACCTTTTCACTGAACTTGCTTATAAAAAGTGATGGAAATATCAAATGGAAGTGTTAAAAACATCTTATTTTACCCGAGCCTTATACACTGTTCTATGTTAACTACAGTTTGGCTCACACATCTGTTCATTGAGGTTACAATAGTCTCAATTTCTGTTATTGATCCTCCAGAGTGGACCCCAACAAGTGTCCCCCTGCCCAGTGTCATTGGGGCCAAGAGATCGAGACTGAGTTTGGTTCACAAGCAAAGGAAACTTTATATTTTGATCAGAGAATGGAGAGGTGAGAGCATGCACTACCCCGTGGGCTGTGGGCTGGGCTGCTGTGTAGAGATCCTGTCAGAGTCAGTGGGAGGGAGGGAGGCGGCGGAGCTCTCGAGGGCCGGGTTGGCTGTAGCTCAGGCTCTATATCGTGGAGTCTGCACTGGGCCCCAGGAGCTGAGGTGTCGACCCAGCCATTCTGCACTAGGAAATCTGGTCTGAAGTGCCAGGTGTGGAACCTCTGCATGCGGGACCCTAGGAGCACGTGAAATTAGACAAAGCACAAAGGATAAAAAAGGTTAGACTTGACTTTATTGCCCAGATTCTATTTTTATCTCCCAGGGATTTTTAATGGGCTTTGCTGGGGACAAACCCCTCCTCTGCCTTTTGTCCCATTCCTCATTCTTGGAGTGCTGAGGGTGCAGACCCTTCTTCTGTAACTGCTGAGTGCTGAGTTGGGAGCCCTCATACCCTGGGGCGAGGGTCAGAGCTTCTCCCCAGCAGCCTCCCGGTGACGTTGATTGTCCCCAGGACACCTGCCTCCCTGCTCGTCCACCTGAGCACCAGCATTGGAAGTGTTATAGATTCTAATGACCTTTAAGGGTCCAGGAAAGAGATGTGCAGAGACGCTGTGGGGGCCGGTTTCACCCCGCCCCACATTTGTTCGGCCACCTTAGGCTGACCGTCTCTGCCAGCCTAGATGCTCTGACCAGTAGTCTGCGCTTTCTTCAGTTAGGCCCCTGAATTAACGTACAAACAGCACCAGGTGTCAGAGCCCTGCCCGCTCAACTCCCAGACAGTCCAGGGTCAGTGGTGATCAAGGACCATGATGGCTACTGAGTCAACAGCCTTTTGAAGTAAACAGGAGTCCAGCCGGTCTTATTGGCCACCATCATCACGGTGTCTGTAGGCTTTTCTATGGTGACAGTGTGGTATACTGTTCCCCCGCCAAGATTATTAGCTCCCCTCTGGGTGCAGTAAGTCCTGCAAGCAGTAGTCTACTCTTTTGGGACACACTCTTGTTGTTTTATGAGAGAAACTCCAGGTCAAGTGATGTTCACACGAGTCGTCATGGTGCCCTGTTGCCCCCGGTTATCTCTCTGGATGTTGGAGTTGGAGGGCCTCCTCACTCGAGGTCGGTGTGCCCACGGAGCGAACCCTGCAAATTCAGGGCATGGTTGGTGGTTAGGATCACCACGTGGGGTCCTTTTCCCTTAGGAGGGAGGTGGCCTTTTGGGCTGCTGATTTCCAGGTTTTTAGATACCGCCAGTATCTTGGCCAGATGTGGCAGTGGGCCAAGCCCCTTGGTGACCGTAGTTTATCCTACCTGGATGGCATTCTTGCATTGTTCCATTTCAAGTGGTCCCAGTTTTTGCACTAATTCTCCAATGGCGATTCACCTTTCACCGGGAATGTAAAGGTCAAAGGGTTTAGCTAAATTAGGGAGTTCCAGGGCAAGGGTCTGAATTGACTGCTCTTTCCATTCTTGAAAGGCCACTTCTGGATTCTATTCAAAAGGATCATCATCTTTTCCTTTCAGTGTTTCATATAGAGGCCCAGCTAGTAGACTGTAGTTAGGGATCCAGAAGCAGCAAACCCTGGCCTCCCCAGGAACCCCTAAGCTGTCTTCTAGTTTTAGAAAGGGGTAAGGCTGAAAATGGTTTCTTCCCTTTCCTGGGATGGGCTTCTCTGACCTTCTGTGAGAATGAAGCCCAGGCAGGTCACCGCAGTCTGTGATATTTGAGCTTTTTCTTGGACAACTTCTATCCTTTATTGGCTTGGTAGTTCAGAGGCCTCCTTAGTAGGGCTGGCGATCAGAATGTCGTCTGCATATTGAAGGAGGGTTTCCTTTTCCAGAGGTAGAACTTTTAGGTCTTTAGCTAAGCTTTCCCCAAAGATGGTGTGGGAATTTTTGCACCCTTGGGGCCAGACGGCCCGGAAGTATTGTTTTAGTTGTATGTTGAGTCTTGCCACTCACAAGCCAAAATTTCTTGTGACTCTGGGACTAATGGAATACAAAAGAAGGCATCATTGAAGACTAATACAGAATACCATGTCCTGGTGGTTGGTAGAATGACCAGCAGGGTGTAGGAATTAGGAGCAACTGGAGGTATATCCTCGGTGGCTTCACTGACTGTCCTGACATCCTTTACCAGGTCCCCAGCAGCCCATGGGGCTCTCGTGGTCAGACCAATCCCAGAATATGGAGCTCACCTGGGCAGGTACCCCACCCCCACCCCAGCCCACGGGGCTCTCGTGGTCAGGCCCCTCCCAGGATACAGAGCTACCCTTGCAGGTACCGTGGCAGGGCTGGGCACACAGGAACCGTGCACATAGCCCTCATTGCAGAGCACCCCCAGCTCACCTGTCGCTCAGAGCTGACACAGAGCACCTCAGAGCAGGACTTGAACTAACAAACAGCAGCTGCGACAGGTCTGTGACCCTGGGCATCACTCCGTGAGGCCTCCCTCCACCTGGTCTTCCAGAGACTTCCACTGCACCCGGGGCACCAGGCCTCTGTCTCCAACCACCACCCACCCCTCCTCTCCCTGACTCCTGGGTTCCTCTCATTAGGAGAGGGTTTTCTTGAAGTTGTCTCCCACTCATGGGCCAGATAAAATGATTAGAAAACAAGCCAAAGCTGCAGCCCCTTGTCTATCCTGACTCTCAGGAGCCCACACCTGTTCCTTGGACCTGGCCGGTTCAGCAAGTTCCATTTTCTGCAACTGTGAGCCCCTGAGGGGTGATGATTGGCTGACCTGGGCAGCCTTACCGTGCCGGCCAGCCCTCCCCAGGTGTGCCTGGGTTGAGATCAATATAAATACCACTCCAGGCAGCAAGAGCCCCTGCAGCCGTGCCTGACGCCATTTTCTCTGCCCTGTCAGCAGTCTCGGGGCTGGGCTGGTGGGAGGGAGTGAGAGGCCACGGCTTTGTGGGTGGCCCAGTGTGAGTGGGGCTCTGCTGGACTTTCTGCAGCAGTTGCCAGGCTGCCACCTGCTAAAGAAGAGGATGTGTCACCCATACCTGCTGCTGGAATTTCTCCCTGGGCAGAGGTGAGGAAGGAAAAAAGCAGTGGGGGCAGGGACAGGACGGGTATCTCAGGCAGGGAAATGGAAATCTTCCAGAAGAGCACCCAGGGCCAGGACCATCCTGGCTGGCCTGCAGGCACCAAGTCGGCCGGCATGCTGTCACTCGTGTGGCTCTATGGCCCTTCCTCTAGGCTTTCAAGTCCTTGTATATATTCAGGTGTTTTACCTGGGACGGGTGGGAATAGTTCAGCAGCAACTGGCCTGGGGCTCAGCTCACGTTTACTCACAGATGCCTCGGCACGGTGCCCCAGCTTTGCAATGAGGACGCTTGTTGCGTGGGGGCTGCTGGCTGAATGGGAGACGATTCCCCACCACTGACCAACTTCAGAATTGTTTACAACTGGAGCAAGTGCCCTGATACGGTTTTCCTCTGTGGAACTGGTGGGTTCTGTGTTTTTTTTCTCTTTTTCGTTTTTGGTTCAAGGTAGATTTTATTCCTCTTTTTTGTATTTACAGATATAAGCATGGAAATAATTTATTCATATAAATACATGTATGTGCAGGGAATAATTGTTTTTTCTGTTTTATTTTTTAAATTTTACTTCTTTTTAATTTTGAATTTTATTTTATATTTTTATACAGCAGGTTCTTATTGGTTATCTATTTTATACATATAAATGTATACATGCCAATCCCAGTCTCTCAACTCCTCCCACCACCACCCCCCCAACAGCTTTCCCCCCTTGTTGTCCATACGTTTGTTGTCTACATCTGTTGCTCTGTTTATGCCTTGCAAAATGGTTAATCTGTACAGTTTTTCTAGGTTCCACATATATGCATGAATATACAAGATTTGTTTTTCTCTTTCTGACTTACTTCACTCTGTATGACAGTCTCTAGATCCATCGACGTCTCTACAAATGACCCAATTTCATTCCTTTTCATGGCTTAGTAATATTCCATTTTATATATGTACCACAGCTTTATGCATTCGTCTGTCTGTGGGCATTTAGGTTGCTTCCATTACCTCGATATTGTAAATAGTGATGCAATGAACATTGCGGTGAATGACTCTTTTTGATTTATGGTTTTGTCTGGGTATATGTCCAGTACTGGGATTGCTGTATCATATGGTAATTCTATTGTTAGTTTCTTAAGAAATTCCATATTGTTCTCCATAATGACTGTATCAATTTATATTCCCAACAATAGTGGAAGAGGGTTCCTTTTCTCCACACCCTTTCCAGCATTTTTTGTTTGTAGATTTTCAATGATGCCTATTCTACCAGGTGTGAGGTGATACCTCATTGTTGAATCCATTTCGTTGAGCAAGGGGTAGCTCTTGTCTATTACATATTTGGCTTATGGAACGGTATCTGTGCTAATTTCAAACTCTGCTTTTATGCAGCACCCCAACTCACCTTCCCCCTTAAGCAGGCATAAGTTGGTTTTCTAAACTTGAGTCCCTGTTCTGTTTTGTAATTCAGTTCATGTGTAGCCAAGTTCACATTCCGTGTATTAGTGATACCTTATGATGTTTCTTTTTCTGTGTGACTTATTTCACTTAGAATCATCGTGCCTCAATCCACTCATTATGCTGGTACGGGCCTGGTGACATAGATTTCATTGCTGAGTGGTATTCTGTTGTACAGAAGTACCGCAACTTCTTTATCCATTATTTGCTCTCTGGGATATTTAACTTGTGCCGAAGAAGAGATTCCTGTAAAAAGAGCCGTCCCAAATTTTGGGGTTGCTGTGTCTTTTTGATATTAATTTCCCTAAGCTATAGGACCATAAGTGGAAGTGCCCTAGGCTCTGTTGCTTTGTTTTTTAGATGTTTCAGGAAACACCATACACTTCTCCCGAGTGTCTGTTGGCAATTTACATCCCGCCCATCAGCATAACAAGGCTCCCAGTTCTCCATGGCCTGTCCTGCCTTTCTGGATTTTACACTTTATACTGATGGCCCTTTTGACCGGGGGGAAGTGAGACTTCATTGTAGTGCAGATTTCCTTTGCAAGCTTGCTTGGTTGGCCAAAAAGGGCGTATGCGTTTTTTCCTGAATATATTCAGGAAAAAACGCATATGCCCTTTTGGCAAAGTGCATCATTGTGGACGTTCTGCCTCTTTTCCTACGCTTTCAATGCAATTCCAGTCTACCTCCTGAAATCGGTATCCTGCAATTCTGCCCCGCTTTCAAGTCCTCTTGGCAGCCTTACTTCAGTATATTTTTGGACGATAGCTGTCATTTATAACTCTGCAGGTTTGTGAATTACAGAGCCCCTGAGCTCCTTTCTTCAACTCACTTTCTTGTGAGCTGGCCGCAACACTGCAGGATGGCTTCAGGCCCTAATCTGTTTCCGCCACGGCACGCTGAGCCTTTGGTTAATTCCTCTTCCTAGTGGGAAATGAGAGTTAAATTTGCCCGTCCAGACACCTCCAGCTAGTCTCTCATTGGTTCTCGCTATTCCTGTTCATCTTCCGCAGAAATTGCAAACTGGGCCAAACAGGAGGTTAAAGGCACTGACTGTCCAAGTCGGGAGAGTGTAAGTAAAGCGTCTGGAATGTTGCACCCGAGTACCAGGGTATGAAAACTGAGACATATTTGAACACGTCTCCCGATCACACGGTTGATCATACTCTGGGTTCCACATGCATGTTTTAGCTGAAGGAAGAATACCTTAAACCTGGAGAGTTGAGACCCATGGAATGGGTACCATGCAATATGATTTCAAAGGGTCTTCATTTGCTCACCGAACCTCTCCAATCCTATCACTGCTGCATTTATGCCCCAGTACACACGCTTGATTCTCTTTCGGAGACATAGCAATCCCTAGGTTTTAAGATACTTACTAGTCAGGTACATTCTTAGGCGTTTAATATGGGGTGTTGAGTCCATTTCGTTGAGCAAGGAGTAGCTCTTGTCTATTCCATATTTGGCTTAAGGAACTTTATCTGTGCTCATTTCAATCTCTGGTTTTATGCAGCACCCCAACTCACCTTTCCCCTTAAGCAAGCAGAAGTTGGTTTTCTAAATTTGAGACACTGTTCTGTTTTGGAATTCAGTTCCTGTGTAGCCAAGTTTACATTCCGTGTATTAGTGATATCTTTTGATGTTTCTTTTTCTGTGTGACTTATTTCAGTTAGAATCATCGTACCTGAATCCACTCATTATGCTGCTACGGGCCTGATGACATAGATTTCATTGCTGAGTGATATTGCATTGTACGTAAGTATCACAAGTTCTTTATCCATTTTTCACTTTCTGTGATATTGAACTTGTACGGTAAACGAGGTTCTTGTAAACATAGGCGTCCCAAACTTTGGGGTGGCTGTGTCTTTTTGATTTTAATTTCCCTAAGCTATAGGACCATAAGTGGCAGTGCCCTAGGCTCTGTTGCTTTGTTTTTTAGATGTTTCAGGAAACACCATACACTTCTCCCGAGTGGTTGTTGGCAATTTACATCCCGCCCATCAGCATAACAAGGCTCCCAGTTCTCCATGGCCTGTCCTGCCTTTCTGGATTTTACACTTTTTTCAGATGGCCCTTTTGACCGGGGGGAAGTGAGACTTCATTGTAGTGCAGATTTCCTTTGCAAGCTTGCTTGGTTGGCCAAAAAGGGCGTATGCGTTTTTTCCTGAATATATTCAGGAAAAAACGCATACGCACTTTTTGGCCAAGTGCATCATTGTGGACGTTCTGCCTCTTTTCCTATGCTTACAATGCAATTCCAGTCTACCTCCTGAAATTGGTTTCCTGCAATTCTGCCCCGCTTTCAATTCCTCTTGGCAGCCTTACTTCAGTATATTTTTGGACGATAGCTGTCATTTATAACTCTGCAGGTTTGTGAATTACAGTGCCCCTGAGCTCCTTTCTTCAACTCGCTTTCTTGTGACCTGGCCGCAACACCGCAGGATGGCTTCAGGCCCTAATCTGGTTCCGGCATGGCACGCTGAGCCTTTGGTTAATTCCTCTTCCTGGTGGGAAATTAGAGTTAAATTTGCCAATCCAGACAACTCCCGCTTGTCTCTCATTGGTTCTCCCTATTCCTGTACATCTTCCGCAGAAATTGCAAACTGGGCCAAACAGGAGGTTAAAGGCACTGACTCTCCAAGTGGGGAGAGTGTTAGTAAAGCGTCTGGAATGTTGCACCGAAGTACCAGGGGATGAAAACTGAGACATATTTGAACATGTCTCCCGATCACACGGTTGATCATACTCTGGGTTCCACATGCATGTTTTAGCTGAAGAAAGAATACCTTAAACCTGGAGAGTTGAGACCCGTGGAATGGGTACCATGCAATATGACTTCAAAGGGTCTTCATTTGCTCACCGAATCTCTCCAATCCTATCACTGCTGCGTTTATGACGCTTGTACACACGCTTGATTCTCTTTTGGAGACATAGCAATCCATAGGTTTTAAGATACTTACTAGTCAGGTATATTCTTAGGCGTTTAATATGGGGTGTGGAGTCCATTTCGTTGAGCAAGGAGTAGCTCTTGTCTATTCCATATTTGGCTTAAGGAACTTTATCTTTGCTCATTTCAGTCTCTGGTTTTATGCAGCACCCCAACTCACCTTTCCACTTAAGCAAGCATAAGTTGGTTTTCTAAATTTGAGACCTTGTTCTGTTTTGTAATTCAGTTCCTCTGTAGCCAAGTTTAAATTCCATGTATTAGTGATATTTTTTGATGTTTCTTTTTCTGTTAGACTTATTTCAGTTAGAATCACCATACCCGAATCCACTCATTATGCTGCTACGGGCCTGGTGACATAGATTTCATTGCTGAGTGATATTGCTTTGTACATGAGTACCACAAATTCTTTATCCATTTTTCACTTTCTGTGATATTGAACTTGTACGGTAAACGAGCTTCTTGTAAACAGAGGCGTCCCAAACTTTGGGGTGGCTGTGTCTTTTTGATTTTAATTTCCCTAAGCTATAGGACCATAAGAGGAAGTGCACTAGGCTCTGTTGCTTTGTTTTTTAGATGTTTCAGGAAACACCATACACTTCTCCGGAGTGGCTGTTGGCAATTTACATCCCGCCCATCAGCATAACAAGGCTCCCAGTTCTCCATGGCCTGTTGCCTTTCTGGATTTTACACATTTTTCAGATGGCCCTTTTGACCGGGGGGAAGTGAGACTTCATTGTAATGCAGATTTCCTTTGCAAGCTTGCTTGGTTGGCCAAAAAGGGCGTATGCGTTTTTTCCTGAATATATTCAGGAAAAAACGCATATGCCCTTTTTGGCCAGGTGCATCATTGTGGACGTTCTGCCTCTTTTCCTATGCTTTCAATGCAATTCCAGTCTACCTCCTGAAATCGGTTTCCTGCAATTCTGCCCCACTTTCAAGTCCTCTTGGCAGCCTTACTTCAGTCTATTTTTGGACGATAGCTGTCATTTATAACTCTGCTGGTTTGTCAATTGCAGTGCCCCTGAGCTCCTTTCTTCAACTCGCTTTCTTGTGACCTGGCCGCAACACCGCAGGATGGCTTCAGGCCCTAATCTGGTTCCGGCACGGCACACTGAGCCTTTGGTTATTTCCTCTTCCTGGTGGGAAATGAGAGTTAAATTTGCCTGTCCAGACACCTCCAGCTAGTCTCTCATTGGTTCTCGCTATTCCTGTTCATCTTCCGCAGAAATTGCAAACTGGGCCAAACAGGAGGTTAAAGGCGCTGACTCTCCAAGTGGGGAGAGTGTTAGTAAAGTGTCTGGAATGTTGCACCCGAGTGCCAGGGGAGGAAAACTGAGACATATTTGAACACGTCTCCCGTTCACATGGTTGATCATACTTGGGTTCCACATGCATGTTTTAGCTGAAGGAAGAATACCTTAAACCTGGAGAGTTAAGACCCGTGTAATGGGTACCATGCAATATGACTTCAAAGGGTCTTCATTTGCTCACCGAACCTCTCCAATCCTATCACTGCTGCGTTTATGCCCCTGTACACATGCTTGATTCTCTTTCGGACACATAGCAATCCATAGGTTTTAAGATACTTTCTAGTCAGGTACATTCTTAGGCGTTTAATATGCGGTTTTGAGTCCATTTCGTTGAGCAAGGAGTAGCTCTTGTCTATTCCATATTTGGCTTAAGGAACTTTATCTGTGCTCATTTCAATCTCTGCTTTTATGCAGCACCCCAACTCACCTTTCCCCTTAAGCAAGCATAAGTTGGTTTTCTAAATTTGAGACCCTGTTCTGTTCTGTAATTCAGTTCCTGAGTAGCCAAGTTTACATTCCGTGTATTACTGATATCTTATGATGTTTCTTTTTCTGTGTGACTTATTTCAGTTAGAATCATCATACCTGAATCCACTCATTGTGCTGCTAAGGGCCTGATGACACAGATTTCATTGCTGAGTGATATTGCTTTGTAAGTAAATACCACAACTTCTTTATCCATTTTTCACTTTCTGCGATGTTGAACTTGTACTGTAAACGAGGTTCTTGTAAACAGAGCCGTTCCAAACTTTGGGGTGGCTGTGTCTTTTTGATTTTAATTTCCCTATGCTATAGGACCATAAGTGGAAGTGCCCTAGGTTCTGTTGCTTTGTTTTTTAGATGTTTCAGGAAACACCATACACTTCTCCCGAGTGGTTGTTGGCAATTTACATCCCGCCCATCAGCATAACAAGGCTCCCAGTTCTCCATGGCCTGTCCTGCCTTTCTGGATTTTACCCTTTTTTCAGATGGCCCTTTTGACCGGGGGGAAGTGAGACTTCATTGTAGTGCAGATTTCCTTTGCAAGCTTGCTTGGTTGGCCAAAAAGGGCGTATGCGTTTTTTCCTGAATATATTCAGGAAAAAACGCATACGCCCTTTTTGGCCAAGTGCATCATTGTGGACGTTCTGCCACTTTTCCTATGCTTTCAATGCAATTCCAGTCTACCTCCTGAAATCGGTTTCCTGCAATTCTGCCCCGCTTTCAAGTCCTCTTGGCAGCCTTACTTCAGTCTATTTTTGGACGATAGCTGTCATTTATAACTATGCAGGTTTGTGAATTACAGTGCCCCTGAGCTCCTTTCTTCAACTCGCTTTCTTGTGAGCTGGCCGCAACACCGCAGGATGGCTTCAGGCCCTAATCTGGTTCCGGCACGGCACGCTGAGCCTTTGGTTAATTCCTCTTCCTGGTGGGAAATGAGAGTTAAATTTGCCCGTCCAGACACCTCCAGCTAGTCTCTCATTGGTTCTCGCTATTCCTGTTCATCTTCCGCAGAAATTGCAAACTGGGCCAAACAGGAGGTTAAAGGGACTGACTCTCCAAGTCGGGAGAGTGTTAGTAAAGCGTCTGGAATGTTGCACCCGAGTACCAGGGTACGAAAACTGAGACATATTTGAACACGTCTCCCGATCACATGGTTGATCATACTCTGGGTTCCCCATGCATGTTTTAGCTGAAGAAAGAATACCTTAAACCTGGAGAGTTGGGACCCGTGTAATGGGTACCATGCAATATGACTTCAAAGGGTCTTCATTTGCTCACCGAACCTCTCCAATCCTATCACTGCTGCGTTTATGTCCCTGTACACACGCTTGATTCTCTTTTGGTGACATAGCAATCCATAGGTTTTAAGATACTTACTAGTCAGGTACGTTCTTAGGCGTTTAATATGGGGTGTTGAGTCCATTTCGTTGAGCAAGGAGTAGCTCTTGTGTATTCCATATTTGGCTTAAGGACCTTTATCTGTGCTCATTTCAATCTCTGGTTTTATACAGCACCCCAACTCACCTTTCCCCTTAAGCAAGCATAAGTTGGTTTTCTAAATTTGAGACCCTGTTCTGTTTTGGAATGCAGTTCGTGTGTAGCCAAGTTTACATTCCGTGTATTAGTGGTATCTTATGATGTTTCTTTTTCTGTGTGACTTATTTCTGTTAGAATCATCGTACCTGAATCCACTCATTATGCTGCTATGGGCCTGATGACATAGATTTCATTGCTGAGTGATACTGCATTGTACGTAAGTACCACAAGTTCTTTATCCATTTTTCACTTTCTGTGATTTTGAACTTGTACGGTAAACGCGGTTCTTGTAAACGGAGGCGTCCCAAACTTTGGGGTGGCTGTGTCTTTTTGATTTTAATTTCCCTAAGCTATAGGACCATAAGTGGAAGTGCCCTAGGCTCTGTTGCTTTGTTTTTTAGATGTTTCAGGAAACACCATACACTTCTCCTGAGTGTCTGTTGGCAATTTACATCCCGCCCATCAGCATAACAAGGCTCCCAGTTCTCCATGGCCTGTCCTGCCTTTCTGGATTTTACACTTTTTTCAGATGGACCTTTTGACCGGGGAGAAGTGAGACTTCATTGTAGTGCAGATTTCCTTTGCAAGTTTGCTTGGTTGGCCAAAAAGTGCGTATGCGTTTTTTCCTGAATATATTCAGGAAAAAACGCATACGCCCTTTTTGGCCAAGTGCATCATTGTGGACGTTCTGCCTCTTTTCCTATGCTTTCAATGCAATTCCAGTCTACCTCCTGAAATCGGTTTCCTGCAATTCTGCCCCGCTTTCAAGTCCTCGTGGCAGCCTTACTTCAGTATATTTTTGGACGATAGCTGTCATTTATAACTCTGCAGGTTTGTGAATTACAGTGCCCCTGAGCTCCTTTCTTCAACTCGCTTTCTTGTGACCTGGCCGCAGCACCGCAGGATGTCTTCAGGCTCTAATCTGGTTCTGGCACGGCACGCTGAGCGTTTGGTTATTTCCTCTTCCTGGTGGGAAATGAGAGTTAAATTTGCCCATCCAGACACCTCCAGCTAGTTTCTCATTGGTTCTCGCTATTCCTGTTCATCTTCCGCAGAAATTGCAAACTGGGCCAAACAGGAGGTTAAAGGGACTGACTCTCCAAGTGGGGAGAGTGTTAGTAAAGCGTCTGGAATGTTGCACCCGAGTACCAGGGTACGAAAACTGAGACATATTTGAACACGTCTCCCGATCACATGGTTGATCATACTCTGGGTTCCACATGCATGTTTTAGCTGAAGGAAGAATACCTTAAACCTGGAGAGTTAAGACCCGTGTAATGGGTACCATGCAATATGACTTCAAAGGGTCTTCATTTCCTAACCGAACCTCTCCAATCCTATCACTGCTGCGTTTATGCCCCTGTACACATGCTTGATTCTCTTTCGGACACATAGCAATCCATAGGTTTTAAGATACTTACTAGTCAGGTACATTCTTAGGCGTTTAATATGCGGTGTTGAGTCCATTTCGTTGAGCAAGGAGTAGCTCTTGTCTATTCCATATTTGGCTTAAGGAACTTTATCTGTGCTCATTTGAATCTCTGCTTTTATGCAGCACCCCAACTCAACTTTCCCCTTAAGCAAGCATAAGTTGGTTTTCTAAATTTGAGACCCTGTTCTGTTCTGTAATTCAGTTCCTGTGTAGCCAAGTTTACATTCCGTGTATTACTGATATCTTATGATGTTTCTTTTTCTGTGTGACTTATTTCAGTTAGAATCATCATACCTGAATCCACTCATTGTGCTGCTAAGGGCCTGATGACACAGATTTCATTGCTGAGTGATATTGCTTTGTAAGTAAATACCACAACTTCTTTATCCATTTTTCACTTTCTGCGATGTTGAACTTGTACTGTAAACGAGGTTCTTGTAAACAGAGCCGTTCCAAACTTTGGGGTGGCTGTGTCTTTTTGATTTTAATTTCCCTAAGCTATAGGACCATAAGTGGAAGTGCCCTAGGTTCTGTTGCTTTGTTTTTTAGATGTTTCAGGAAACACCATACACTTCTCCCGAATGTCTGTTGGCAATTTACACCCCGCCCATCAGCATAACAAGGCTCCCAGTTCTCCATGGCCTGTCCTGCCTTTCTGGATTTTACACTTTTTTCAGATGGCCCTTTTGACCGGGGGGAAGTGAGACTTCATTGTAGTGCAGATTTCCTTTGCAAGCTTGCTTGGTTGGCCAAAAAGGGCGTATGCGTTTTTTCCTGAATATATTCAGGAAAAAACGCATACGCCCTTTTTGGTCAAGTGCATCATTGTGGACGTTCTGCCTCTTTTCCTATGCTTTCAATGCAATTCCAGTCTACCTCCTGAAATCGGTTTCCTGCAATTCTGCCCCGCTTTCAAGTCCTTTTGACAGCCTTACTTCAGTATATTTTTGGACGATAGCTGTCATTTATAACTCTGCAGGTTTGTGAATTACAGTGCCCCTGAGCTCCTTTCTTCAACTCGCTTTCTTGTGACCTGGCCGCAACACCGCAGGATGGCTTCAGGCCCTAATCTGGTTCCGGCACGGCACGCTGAGCCTTTGGTTATTTCCTCTTCCTGGTGGGAAATGAGAGTTAAATTTGCCCGTCCAGACACCTCCAGCTAGTCTCTCATTGGTTCTCGCTATTCCTGTTCATCTTCCGCAGAAATTGCAAACTGGGCCAAACAGGAGGTTAAAGGTGCTGACTCTCCACGTGGGAGAGTGTTAATAAAGTGTCTGGAATGTTGCACCCGAGTACCAGGGGAGGAAAACTGAGACATATTTGAACACGTCTCCCGTTCACATGGTTGATCATACTTGGGTTCCACATGCATGTTTTAGCTGAAGGAAGAATACCTTAAACCTGGAGAGTTAAGACCCGTGTAATGGGTACCATGCAATATGACTTCAAAGGGTCTTCATTTGCTCACCAAACCTCTCCAATCCTATCACTGCTGCGTTTATGCCCCTGTACACATGCTTGATTCTCTTTCGGACACATAGCAATCCATAGGTTTTAAGATACTTACTAGTCAGGTACATTCTTAGGCGTTTAATATGCGGTGTTGAGTCCATTTCGTTGAGCAAGGAGTAGCTCTTGTCTATTCCATATTTGGCTTAAGGAACTTTATCTGTGCTCATTTCAATCTCTGCTTTTATGCAGCACCCCAACTCACCTTTCCCCTTAAGCAAGCATAAGTTGGTTTTCTAAATTTGAGACCCTGTTCTGTTCTGTAATTCAGTTCCTGTGTAGCCAAGTTTCCATTCCGTGTATTACTGATATCTTATGATGTTTCTTTTTCTGTGTGACTTATTTCAGTTAGAATCATCATACCTGAATCCACTCATTGTGCTGCTAAGGGCCTGATGACACAGATTTCATTGCTGAGTGATATTGCTTTGTAAGTAAATACCACAACTTCTTTATCCATTTTTCACTTTCTGCGATGTTGAACTTGTACTGTAAACGAGGTTCTTGTAAACAGAGCCATTCCAAACTTTGGGGTGGCTGTGTCTTTTTGATTTTAATTTCCCTAAGCTATAGGACCATAAGTGGAAGTGCCCTAGGTTCTGTTGCTTTGTTTTTTAGATGTTTCAGGAAACACCATACACTTCTCCCGAATGTCTGTTGGCAATTTACATCCCGCCCATCAGCATAACAAGGCTCCCAGTTCTCCATGGCCTGTCCTGCCTTTCTGGATTTTACACTTTTTTCAGATGGCCCTTTTGACCGGGGGGAAGTGAGACTTCATTGTAGTGCAGATTTCCTTTGCAAGCTTGCTTGGTTGGCCAAAAAGGGCGTATGCGTTTTTTCCTGAATATATTCAGGAAAAAACGCATACGCCCTTTTTGGCCAAGTGCATCATTGTGGACGTTCTGCCTCTTTTCCTATGCTTTCAATGCAATTCCAGTCTACCTCCTGAAATCGGTTTCCTGCAATTCTGCCCCGCTTTCAAGTCCTCTTGGCAGCCTTACTTCAGTCTATTTTTGGACGATAGCTGTCATTTATAACTCTGCAGGTTTGTGAATTACAGTGCCCCTGAGCTCCTTTCTTCAACTCGCTTTCTTTTGAGCTGGCCGCAACACCGCAGGATGGCTTCAGGCCCTAATCTGGTTCCGGTACGGCACGCTGAGCCTTTGGTTATTTCCTCTTCCTGGTGGGAAATGAGAGTTAAATTTGCCCGTCCAGACACCTCCAGCTAGCCTCTCATTGGTTCTCGCTATTCCTGTTCATCTTCCGCAGAAATTGCAAACTGGGCCAAACAGGAGGTTAAAGGGACTGACTCTCCAAGTGGGGAGAGTGTTAGTAAAGCGTCTGGAATGTTGCACCCGAGTACCAAGGGAGGAAAACTGAGACATATTTGAACACGTCTCCCGATCACATGGTTGATCATACTCTAGGTTCCACATGCATGTTTTAGCTGAAGGAAGAATACCTTAAACCTGGGTAGTTGAAACCCGTGGAATGGGTACCATGCAATATGACTTCAAAGGGTCTTCATTTGCTCACCGAACCTCTCCAATCCTATCACTGCTGCGTTTATGCCCCTGTACACATGCTTGATTCTCTTTCGGAGACATAGCAATCCATAGGTTTTAAGATACTTACTAGTCAGGTACATTCTTAGGCGTTTAATATGGGGTGTTGAGTCCATTTCGTTGAGCAAGGAGTAGCTCTTGTCTATTCCATATTTGGCTTAAGGAACTTTATCTGTGCTCATTTCAATCTCTGGTTTTATGCAGCACCCCAACTCACCTTTACCCTTAAGCAAGAATAAGTTGGTTTTCTAAATTTGAGACCCTGTTCTGTTCTGTAATTCAGTTCCTGTGTAGCCAAGTTTCCATTCCGTGTATTACTGATATCTTAAGATGTTTCTTTTTCTGTGTGACTTATTTCGGTTAGAATCATCATACCTGAATCCACTCATTGTGCTGCTAAGGGCCTGATGACACAGATTTCATTGCTGAGTGATATTGCTTTGTAAGTAAATACCACAACTTCTTTATCCATTTTTCACTTTCTGCGATGTTGAACTTGTACTGTAAACGAGGTTCTTGTAAACAGAGCCGTTCCAAACTTTGGGGTGGCTGTGTCTTTTTGATTTTAATTTCCCTAAGCTATAGGACCATAAGTGGAAGTGCCCTAGGTTCTGTTGCTTTGTTTTTTAGATGTTTCAGGAAACACCATACACTTCTCCCGAGTGGTTGTTGGCAATTTACATCCCGCCCATCAGCATAACAAGGCTCCCAGTTCTCCATGGCCTGTCCTGCCTTTCTGGATTTTACACATTTTTCAGATGGCCCTTTTAACCGGGGGGAAGTGAGACTTCATTGTAGTGCAGATTTCCTTTGCAAGCTTGCTTGGTTGGCCAAAAAGGGCGTATGCGTTTTTTCCTGAATATATTCAGGAAAAAACGCATACGCCCTTTTTGGCCAAGTGCATCATTGTGGACGTTCTGCCTCTTTTCCTATGCTTTCAATGCAATTCCAGTCTACCTCCTGAAATCGGTTTCCTGCAATTCTGCCCCGCTTTCAAGTCCTCTTGGCAGCCTTACTTCAGTCTATTTTTGGACGATAGCTGTCATTTATAACTCTGCAGGTTTGTGAATTACAGTGCCCCTGAGCTCCTTTCTTCAACTTGCTTTCTTGTGACCTGGCCGCAACACCGCAGGATGGCTTCAGGCCCTAATCTGGTTCCGGCACGGCACGCTGAGCCTTTGGTTATTTCCTCTTCCTGGTGGGAAATGAGAGTTAAATTTGCCCGTCCAGACACCTTCAGCTAGCCTCTCATTGGTTCTCGCTATTCCTGTTCATCTTCCGCAGAAATTGCAAACTGGGCCAAACAGGAGGTTAAAGGCGCTGACTCTCCAAGTGGGGAGAGTGTTAGTAAAGCGTCTGGAATGTTGCACCCGAGTACCAGGGGAGGAAAACTGAGACATATTTGAACACGTCTCAAGTTCACATGGTTGATCATACTTGGGTTCCACATGCATGTTTTAGCTGAAGGAAGAATACCTTAAACCTGGAGAGTTGAGACCCGTGTAATGGGTACCATGCAATATGACTTCAAAGGGTCTTCATTTGCTCACCGAACCTCTCCAATCCTATCACTGCTGCGTTTATGCCCCTGTACACATGCTTGATTCTCTTTTGGAGACATAGCAATCCATAGGTTTTACGATACTTACTAGTCAGGTACATTCTTAGGCGTTTAATATGCGGTGTTGAGTCCATTTCGTTGAGCAAGGAGTAGCTCTTGTCTATTCCATATTTGACTTAAGGAACTTTATCTGTGCTCATTTCAATCTCTGGTTTTATGCAGCACCCCAACTCACCTTTACCCTTTAGCAAGCATAAGTTGGTTTTCTAAATTTGAGACCCTGTTCTGTTCTGTAATTCAGTTCCTGTGTAGCCAAGTTTACATTCCGTGTATTACTGATATCTTATGATGTTTCTTTTTCTGTGTGACTTATTTCAGTTAGAATCATCATACCTGAATCCACTCATTGTGATGCTAAGGGCCTGATGACATAGATTTCATTGCTGAGTGATATTGCATTGTACGTAAGTACCACAAGTTCTTTATCCATTTTTCACTTTCTGCGATGTTGAACTTGTACTGTAAACGAGGTTCTTGTAAACAGAGGCGTCCCAAACTTTGGGGTGGCTGTGTCTTTTTGATTTTAATTTCCCTAAGCTATAGGACCATAAGTGGCAGTGACCTAGGCTCTGTTGCTTTGTTTTTTAGATGTTTCAGGAAACACCATACACTTCTCCCGAGTGTCTGTTGGCAATTTACATCCCGCCCATCAGCATAACAAGGCTCCCAGTTCTCCATGGCCTGTCCTGCCTTTCTGGATTTTACACTTTTTTCAGATGGCCCTTTTGACCGGGGGGAAGTGAGACTTCATTGTAGTGCAGATTTCCTTTGCAAGCTTGCTTGGTTGGCCAAAAAGGGCGTATGCGTTTTTTCCTGAATATATTCAGGAAAAAACGCATACGCCCTTTTTGGCCAAGTGCATCATTGTGGACGTTCTGCCTCTTTTCCTATGCTTTCAATGCAATTCCAGTCTACCTCCTGAAATCGGTTTCCTGCAATTCTGCCCCGCTTTCAAGTCCTCTTGGCAGCCTTACTTCAGTCTATTTTTGGACGATAGCTGTCATTTATAACTCTGCAGGTTTGTGAATTACAGTGCCCCTGAGCTCCTTTCTTCAACTCGCTTTCTTGTGACCTGGCCGCAACACCGCAGGATGGCTTCAGGCCCTAATCTGGTTCCGGCACGGCACGCTGAGCCTTTGGTTAATTCCTCTTCCTGGTGGGAAATGAGAGTTAAATTTGCCCGTCCAGACACCTCCAGCTAGCCTCTCATTGGTTCTCGCTATTCCTGTTCATCTTCCGCAGAAATTGCAAACTGGGCCAAACAGGAGGTTAAAGGGACTGACTCTCCAAGTGGGGAGAGTGTTAGTAAAGCGTCTGGAATGTTGCACCCGAGTACCAGGGGAGGAAAACTGAGACATATTTGAACACGTCTCCCAATCACATGGTTGATCATACTCTAGGTTCCACATGCATGTTTTAGCTGAAGGAAGAATACCTTAAACCTGGGTAGTTGAAACCCGTGGAATGGGTACCATGCAATATGACTTCAAAGGGTCTTCATTTGCTCACCGAACCTCTCCAATCCTATCACTGCTGCGTTTATGCCCCTGTACACATGCTTGATTCTCTTTCGGAGACATAGCAATCCATAGGTTTTAAGATACTTACAAGTCAGGTACATTCTTAGGCGTTTAATATGCGGTGTTGAGTCCATTTCGTTGAGCAAGGAGTAGCTCTTGTCTATTCCATATTTGGCTTAAGGAACTTTATCTGTGCTCATTTCAATCTCTGGTTTTATGCAGCACCCCAACTCACCTTTACCCTTAAGCAAGCATAAGTTGTTTTTCTAAATTTGAGACACTGTTCTGTTCTGTAATTCAGTTCCTGTGTAGCCAAGTTTCCATTCCGTGTATTACTGATATCTTATGATGTTTCTTTTTCTGTGTGACTTATTTTAGTTAGAATCATCATACTTGAATACACTCATTGTGCTGCTAAGGGCCTGATGACATAGACTTCATTGCTGAGTGATATTGCTTTGTAAGTGAATACCACAACTTCTTTATCCATTTTTCACTTTCTGCGATGTTGAACTTGTACTGTAAACGAGGTTCTTGTAAACAGAGCCGTTCCAAACTTTGGGGTGGCTGTGTCTTTTTGATTTTAATTTCCCTAAGCTATAGGACCATAAGTGGCAGTGCCCTAGGCTCTGTTGCTTTGTTTTTTAGATGTTTCAGGAAACACCATACACTTCTCCAGAGTGTCTGTTGGCAATTTACATCCCGCCCATCAGCATAACAAGGCTCCCAGTTCTCCATGGCCTGTCCTGCCTTTCTGGATTTTACACTTTTTTCAGATGGCCCTTTTGACCGGGGGGAAGTGAGACTTCTTTGTAGTGCAGATTTCCTTTGCAAGCTTGCTTGGTTGGCCAAAAAGGGCGTATGCGTTTTTTCCTGAATATATTCAGGAAAAAACGCATACGCCCTTTTTGGCCAAGTGCATCATTGTGGACGTTCTGCCTCTTTTCCTATGCTTTCAATGCAATTCCAGTCTACCTCCTGAAATCGGTTTCCTGCAATTCTGCCCCGCTTTCAAGTCCTCTTGGCAGCCTTACTTCAGTCTATTTTTGGACGATAGCTGTCATTTATAACTCTGCAGGTTTGTGAATTACAGTGCCCCTGAGCTCCTTTCTTCAACTCGCTTTCTTGTGACCTGGCCGCAACACCGCAGGATGGCTTCAGGCCCTAATCTGGTTCCGGCCCGGCACGCTGAGCCTTTGGTTAATTCCTCTTCCTGGTGGGAAATGAGAGTTAAATTTGCCCGTCCAGACACCTCCAGCTAGCCTCTCATTGGTTCTCGCTATTCCTGTTCATCTTCCGCAGAAATTGCAAACTGGGCCAAACAGGAGGTTAAAGGGACTGACTCTCCAAGTGGGGAGAGTGTTAGTAAAGCGTCTGGAATGTTGCACCCGAGTACCAGGGGAGGAAAACTGAGACATATTTGAACACGTCTCCCGATCACATGGTTGATCATACTCTAGGTTCCACATGCATGTTTTAGCTGAAGGAAGAATACCTTAAACCTGGGTAGTTGAAACCCGTGGAATGGGTACCATGCAATATGACTTCAAAGGGTCTTCATTTGCTCACCGAACCTCTCCAATCCTATCACTGCTGCGTTTATGCCCCTGTACACATGCTTGATTCTCTTTCGGAGACATAGCAATCCATAGGTTTTAAGATACTTACAAGTCAGGTACATTCTTAGGCGTTTAATATGCGGTGTTGAGTCCATTTCGTTGAGCAAGGAGTAGCTCTTGTCTATTCCATATTTGGCTTAAGGAACTTTATCTGTGCTCATTTCAATCTCTGGTTTTATGCAGCACCCCAACTCACCTTTACCCTTAAGCAAGCATAAGTTGGTTTTCTAAATTTGAGACCCTGTTCTGTTCTGTAATTCAGTTCCTGTGTAGCCAAGTTTACATTCCGTGTATTACTGATATCTTATGATGTTTCTTTTTCTGTGTGACTTATTTCAGTTAGAATCATCATACCTGAATCCACTCATTGTGATGCTAAGGGCCTGATGACATAGATTTCATTGCTGAGTGATATTGCTTTGTAAGTAAATACCACAACTTCTTTATCCATTTTTCACTTTCTGCGATGTTGAACTTGTACTGTAAACGAGGTTCTTGTAAACAGAGGCGTCCCAAACTTTGGGGTGGCTGTGTCTTTTTGATTTTAATTTCCCTAAGCTATAGGACCATAAGTGGCAGTGCCCTAGGCTCTGTTGCTTTGTTTTTTAGATGTTTCAGGAAACACCATACACTTCTCCCGAGTGTCTGTTGGCAATTTACATCCCGCCCATCAGCATAACAAGGCTCCCAGTTCTCCATGGCCTGTCCTGCCTTTCTGGATTTTACACTTTTTTCAGATGGCCCTTTTGACCGGGGGGAAGTGAGACTTCATTGTAGTGCAGATTTCCTTTGCAAGCTTGCTTGGTTGGCCAAAAAGGGCGTATGCGTTTTTTCCTGAATATATTCAGGAAAAAACGCATACGCCCTTTTTGGCCAAGTGCATCATTGTGGACGTTCTGCCTCTTTTCCTATGCTTTCAATGCAATTCCAGTCTACCTCCTGAAATCGGTTTCCTGCAATTCTGCCCCGCTTTCAAGTCCTCTTGGCAGCCTTACTTCAGTCTATTTTTGGACGATAGCTGTCATTTATAACTCTGCAGGTTTGTGAATTACAGTGCCCCTGAGCTCCTTTCTTCAACTCGCTTTCTTGTGACCTGGCCGCAACACCACAGGATGGCTTCAGGCCCTAATCTGGTTCCGGCACGGCACGCTGAGCCTTTGGTTAATTCCTCTTCCTGGTGGGAAATGAGAGTTAAATTTGCCCGTCCAGACACCTCCAGCTAGCCTCTCATTGGTTCTCGCTATTCCTGTTCATCTTCCGCAGAAATTGCAAACTGGGCCAAACAGGAGGTTAAAGGGACTGACTCTCCATGTGGGGAGAGTGTTAGTAAAGCGTCTGGAATGTTGCACCCGAGTACCAGGGGAGGAAAACTGAGACATATTTGAACACGTCTCCCAATCACATGGTTGATCATACTCTAGGTTCCACATGCATGTTTTAGCTGAAGGAAGAATACCTTAAACCTGGGTAGTTGAAACCCGTGGAATGGGTACCATGCAATATGACTTCAAAGGGTCTTCATTTGCTCACCGAACCTCTCCAATCCTATCACTGCTGCGTTTATGCCCCTGTACACATGCTTGATTCTCTTTCGGAGACATAGCAATCCATAGGTTTTAAGATACTTACAAGTCAGGTACATTCTTAGGCGTTTAATATGCGGTGTTGAGTCCATTTCGTTGAGCAAGGAGTAGCTCTTGTCTATTCCATATTTGGCTTAAGGAACTTTATCTGTGCTCATTTCAATCTCTGGTTTTATGCAGCACCCCAACTCACCTTTACCCTTAAGCAAGCATAAGTTGTTTTTCTAAATTTGAGACACTGTTCTGTTCTGTAATTCAGTTCCTGTGTAGCCAAGTTTCCATTCCGTGTATTACTGATATCTTATGATGTTTCTTTTTCTGTGTGACTTATTTCCGTTAGAATCATCATACTTGAATCCACTCATTGTGCTGCTAAGGGCCTGATGACATAGACTTCATTGCTGAGTGATATTGCTTTGTAAGTGAATACCACAACTTCTTTATCCATTTTTCACTTTCTGCGATGTTGAACTTGTACTGTAAACGAGGTTCTTGTAAACAGAGCCGTTCCAAACTTTGGGGTGGCTGTGTCTTTTTGATTTTAATTTCCCTAAGCTATAGGACCATAAGTGGCAGTGCCCTAGGCTCTGTTGCTTTGTTTTTTAGATGTTTCAGGAAACACCATACACTTCTCCAGAGTGTCTGTTGGCAATTTACATCCCGCCCATCAGCATAACAAGGCTCCCAGTTCTCCATGGCCTGTCCTGCCTTTCTGGATTTTACACTTTTTTCAGATGGCCCTTTTGACCGGGGGGAAGTGAGACTTCTTTGTAGTGCAGATTTCCTTTGCAAGCTTGCTTGGTTGGCCAAAAAGGGCGTATGCGTTTTTTCCTGAATATATTCAGGAAAAAACGCATACGCCCTTTTTGGCCAAGTGCATCATTGTGGACGTTCTGCCTCTTTTCCTATGCTTTCAATGCAATTCCAGTCTACCTCCTGAAATCGGTTTCCTGCAATTCTGCCCCGCTTTCAAGTCCTCTTGGCAGCCTTACTTCAGTCTATTTTTGGACGATAGCTGTCATTTATAACTCTGCAGGTTTGTGAATTACAGTGCCCCTGAGCTCCTTTCTTCAACTCGCTTTCTTGTGACCTGGCCGCAACACCACAGGATGGCTTCAGGCCCTAATCTGGTTCCGGCCCGGCACGCTGAGCCTTTGGTTAATTCCTCTTCCTGGTGGGAAATGAGAGTTAAATTTGCCCGTCCAGACACCTCCAGCTAGCCTCTCATTGGTTCTCGCTATTCCTGTTCATCTTCCGCAGAAATTGCAAACTGGGCCAAACAGGAGGTTAAAGGGACTGACTCTCCAAGTGGGGAGAGTGTTAGTAAAGCGTCTGGAATGTTGCACCCGAGTACCAGGGGAGGAAAACTGAGACATATTTGAACACGTCTCCCGATCACATGGTTGATCATACTCTAGGTTCCACATGCATGTTTTAGCTGAAGGAAGAATACCTTAAACCTGGGTAGTTGAAACCCGTGGAATGGGTACCATGCAATATGACTTCAAAGGGTCTTCATTTGCTCACCGAACCTCTCCAATCCTATCACTGCTGCGTTTATGCCCCTGTACACATGCTTGATTCTCTTTCGGAGACATAGCAATCCATAGGTTTTAAGATACTTACAAGTCAGGTACATTCTTAGGCGTTTAATATGCGGTGTTGAGTCCATTTCGTTGAGCAAGGAGTAGCTCTTGTCTATTCCATATTTGGCTTAAGGAACTTTATCTGTGCTCATTTCAATCTCTGGTTTTATGCAGCACCCCAACTCACCTTTACCCTTAAGCAAGCATAAGTTGGTTTCCTAAATTTGAGACCCTGTTCTGTTCTGTAATTCAGTTCCTGTGTAGCCAAGTTTACATTCCGTGTATTACTGATATCTTATGATGTTTCTTTTTCTGTGTGACTTACTTCAGTTAGAATCATCATACCTGAATCCACTCATTGTGCTGCTAATGGCCTGATGACACAGATTTCATTGCTGAGTGATATTGCTTTGTAAGTAAATACCACAACTTCTTTATCCATTTTTCACTTTCTGCGATGTTGAACTTGTACTGTAAACGAGGTTCTTGTAAACAGAGCCGTTCCAAACTTTGGGGTGGCTGTGTCTTTTAGATTTTAATTTCCCTAAGCTATAGGACCATAAGTGGAAGTGCCCTAGGTTCTGTTGCTTTGTTTTTTAGATGTTTCAGGAAACACCATACACTTCTCCCGAGTGGTTGTTGGCAATTTACATCCCGCCCATCAGCATAACAAGGCTCCCAGTTCTCCATGGCCTGTCCTGCCTTTCTGGATTTTACACTTTTTTCAGATGGCCCTTTTGACCGGGGGGAAGTGAGACTTCATTGTAGTGCAGATTTCCTTTGCAAGCTTGCTTGGTTGGCCAAAAAGGCCGTATGCGTTTTTTCCTGAATATATTCAGGAAAAAACGCATACGCCCTTTTTGGCCAAGTGCATCATTGTGGACGTTCTGCCTCTTTTCCTATGCTTTCAATGCAATTCCAGTCTACCTCCTGAAATCGGTTTCCTGCAATTCTGCCCCGCTTTCAAGTCCTCTTGGCAGCCTTACTTCAGTATATTTTGGACGATAGCTGTCATTTATAACTCTGCAGGTTTGTGAATTACAGTGCCCCTGAGCTCCTTTCTTCAACTCGCTTTCTTTTGAGCTGGCCGCAACACCGCAGGATGGCTTCAGGCCCTAATCTGGTTCTGGCACGGCACGCTGAGCCTTTGGTTATTTCCTCCTCATGGTGGGAAATGAGAGTTAAATTTGCCCGTCCAGACACCTCCAGCTAGCCTCTCATTGGTTCTCACTATTCCTGTTCATCTTCCGCAGAAATTGCAAACTGGGCCAAACAGGAGGTTAAAGGCGCTGACTCTCCAAGTGGGGAGAGTGTTAGTAAAGCGTCTGGAATGTTGCACCCGAGTACCAGGGGAGGAAAACTGAGACATATTTGAACACGTCTCCCGATCACATGGTTGATCATACTCTGGGTTCCACATGCATGTTTTAGCTGAAGGAAGAATACCTAAAACCTGGGTAGTTGAAACCCGTGGAATGGGTACCATGCAATATGACTTCAAAGGGTCTTCATTTGCTCACCGAACCTCTCCAATCCTATCACTGCTGCGTTTATGCCCCTGTACACATGCTTGATTCTCTTTCAGAGACATAGCAATCCATAGGTTTTAAGATACTTACAAGTCAGGTACATTCTTAGGCGTTTAATATGCGGTGTTGAGTCCATTTCTTTGAGCAAGGAGTAGCTCTTGTCTATTCCATATTTGGCCTAAGGAACTTTATCTGTGCTCATTTCAATCTCTGGTTTTATGCAGCACCCCAACTCACCTTTCCCCTTAAGCAAGCATAAGTTGGTTTTCTAAATTTGAGACCCTGTTCTGTTCTGTAATTCAGTTCCTGTGTAGCCAAGTTTACATTCCGTGTATTACTGATATCTTATGATGTTTCTTTTTCTGTGTGACTTATTTCAGTTAGAATCATCATACCTGAATCCACTCATTGTGCTGCTAAGGGCCTGATGACACAGATTTCATTGCTGAGTGATATTGCTTTGTAAGTAAATACCACAACTTCTTTATCCATTTTTCACTTTCTGCGATGTTGAACTTGTACTGTAAACGAAGTTCTTGTAAACAGAGCCGTTCCAAACTTTGGGGTGGCTGTGTCTTTTTGATTTTAATTTCCCTAAGCTATAGGACCATAAGTGGAAGTGCCCTAGGTTCTGTTGCTTTGTTTTTTAGATGTTTCAGGAAACACCATACACTTCTCCCGAGTGGTTGTTGGCAATTTACATCCTGCCCATCAGCATAACAAGGCTCCCAGTTCTCCATGGCCTGTCCTGCCTTTCTGGATTTTACACTTTTTTCAGATGGCCCTTTTGACCGGGGGAAAGTGAGACTTCATTGTAGTGCAGATTACTTTTGCAAGCTTGCTTGGTTGGTCAAAAAGGGCATATACGTTTTTACATCCCGCCCATCAGCATAACAAGACTCCCAGTTCTCCATGGCCTGTCCTGCCTTTCTGGATTTTACACTTTTTTCAGATGGCCCTTTTGACCGGGGGGAAGTGAGACTTCATTGTAGTGCAGATTTCCTTTGCAAGCTTGCTTGGTTGGCCAAAAAGGGCGTATGCGTTTTTTCCTGAATATATTCAGGAAAAAACGCATACGCCCTTTTTGGCCAAGTGCATCATTGTGGACGTTCTGCCTCTTTTCCTATGCTTTCAATGCAATTCCAGTCTACCTCCTGAAATCGGTTTCCTGCAATTCTGCCCCGCTTTCAAGTCCTCTTGGAAGCCTTACTTCAGTCTATTTTTGGACGATAGCTGTCATTTATAACTCTGCAGGTTTGTGAATTACAGTGCCCCTGAGCTCCTTTCTTCAACTCGCTTTCTTTTGAGCTGGCCGCAACACCGCAGGATGGCTTCAGGCCCTAATCTGGTTCCGGTACGGCACGCTGAGCCTTTGGTTATTTCCTCTTCCTGGTGAGAAATGAGAGTTAAATTTGCCCGTCCAGACACTTCCAGCTAGCTTCTCATTGGTTCTCGCTATTCTTGTTCATCTTCCGCAGAAATTGCAAACTGGGCCAAACAGGAGGTTAAAGGCGCTGACTCTCCAAGTGGGGAGAGTGTTAGTAAAGCGTCTGGAATGTTGCACCCGAGTACCAGGGGAGGAAAACTGAGACATATTTGAACACGTCTCCCGTTCACATGGTTGATCATACTTGGGTTCCACATGCATGTTTTAGCTGAAGGAAGAATACCTAAAACCTGCGTAGTTGAAACCCGTGGAATGGGTACCATGCAATATGACTTCAAAGTGTCTTCATTTGCTCACCGAACCTCTCCAATCCTATCACTGCTGCGTTTATGCCCCTGTACACATGCTTGATTCTCTTTTGGAGACATAGCAATCCATAGGTTTTTAAGATACTTACTAGTCAGGTACATTCTTAGGCATTTAATATGCGATGTTGAGTCCATTTCGTTGAGCAAGGAGTAGCTCTTGTCTATTCCATATTTGGCTTAAGGAACTTTATCTGTGCTCATTTCAATCTCTGGTTTTATGCAGCACCCCAACTCACCTTTCCCCTTAAGCAAGCATAAGTTGGTTTTCTAAATTTGAGACCCTGTTCTGTTCTGTATTTCAGTTCCTGTGTAGCCAAGTTTACATTCCGTGTATTACTGATATCTTATGATGTTTCTTTTTCTGTGTGACTTACTTCTGTTAGAATCATCATACCTGAATCCACTCATTGTGCTGCTAAGGGCCTGATGACACAGATTTCATTGCTGAGTGATATTGCTTTGTAAGTAAATACCACAACTTCTTTATCCATTTTTCACTTTCTGCGATGTTGAACTTGTACTGTAAACGAGGTTCTTGTAAACAGAGCCGTTCCAAACTTTGGGGTGGCTGTGTCTTTTTGATTTTAATTTCCCTAAGCTATAGGACCATAAGTGGCAGTGCCCTAGGCTCTGTTGCTTTGTTTTTTAGATGTTTCAGGAAACACCATACACTTCTCCCGAGTGGTTGTTGGCAATTTACATCCCGCCCATCAGCAGAACAAGGCTCCCAGTTCTCCATGGCCTGTCCTGCCTTTCTGGATTTTACACTTTTTTCAGATGGCCCTTTTGACCGGGGGGAAGTGAGACTTCATTGTAGTGCAGATTTCCTTTGCAAGCTTGCTTGGTTGGCCAAAAAGTGCGTATGCGTTTTTTCCTGAATATATTCAGGAAAAAACGCATACGCCCTTTTTGGCCAAGTGCATCATTGTGGACGTTCTGCCTCTTTTCCTATGCTTTCAATGCAATTCCAGTCTACCTCCTGAAATCGGTTTCCTGCAATTCTGCCCCGCTTTCAAGTCCTCTTGGAAGCCTTACTTCAGTCTATTTTTGGACGATAGCTGTCATTTATAACTCTGCAGGTTTGTGAATTACAGTGCCCCTGAGCTCCTTTCTTCAACTCGCTTTCTTTTGAGCTGGCCGCAACACCGCAGGATGGCTTCAGGCCCTAATCTGGTTCCGGTACGGCACGCTGAGCCTTTGGTTATTTCCTCTTCCTGGTGAGAAATGAGAGTTAAATTTGCCCGTCCAGACACCTCCAGCTAGCCTCTCATTGGTTCTCGCTATTCTTGTTCATCTTCCGCAGAAATTGCAAACTGGGCCAAACAGGAGGTTAAAGGCGCTGACTCTCCAAGTGGGGAGAGTGTTAGTAAAGCGTCTGGAATGTTGCACCCGAGTACCAGGGGAGGAAAACTGAGACATATTTGAACACGTCTCCCGTTCACATGGTTGATCATACTTGGGTTCCACATGCATGTTTTAGCTGAAGGAAGAATACCTAAAACCTGCGTAGTTGAAACCCGTGGAATGGGTACCATGCAATATGACTTCAAAGGGTCTTCATTTGCTCACCGAACCTCTCCAATCCTATCACTGCTGCGTTTATGCCCCTGTACACATGCTTGATTCTCTTTCGGAGACATAGCAATCCATAGGTTTTAAGATACTTATTAGTCAGGTACATTCTTAGGCGTTTAATATGCGGTGTTGAGTCCATTTCGTTGAGCAAGGAGTAGCTCTTGTCTATTCCATATTTGGCTTAAGGAACTTTATCTGTGCTCATTTCAATCTCTGGTTTTATGCAGCACCCCAACTCACCTTTCCCCTTAAGCAAGCATAAGATGGTTTTCTAAATTTGAGACCCTGTTCTGTTCTGTAATTCAGTTCCTGTGTAGCCAAGTTTACATTCCGTGTATTACTGATATCTTATGATGTTTCTTTTTCTGTGTGACTTACTTCAGTTAGAATCATCATACCTGAATCCACTCATTGTGCTGCTAAGGGCCTGATGACACAGATTTCATTGCTGAGTGATATTGCTTTTTAAGTAAATACCACAACTTCTTTATCCATTTTTCACTTTCTGCGATGTTGAACTTGTACTGTAAATGAGGTTCTTGTAAACAGATCCGTTCCAAACTTTGGGGTGGCTGTGTCTTGTTTATTTTAATTTCCCTAAGCTATAGGACCATAAGTGGAAGTGCCCTAGGTTCTGTTGCTTTGTTTTTTAGATGTTTCAGGAAACACCATACACTTCTCCCGAGTGGTTGTTGGCAATTTACATCCCGCCCATCAACATAACAAGGCTCCCAGTTCTCCATGGCCTGTCCTGCCTTTCTGGATTTTACACTTTTTTCAGATGGCCCTTTTGACCGGGGGGAAGTGAGACTTCATTGTAGTGCAGATTTCCTTTGCAAGCTTGCTTGGTTGGCCAAAAAGGGCGTATGCGTTTTTTCCTGAATATATTCAGGAAAAAACGCATACGCCCTTTTTGGCCAAGTGCATCATTGTGGACATTCTGCCTCTTTTCCTATGCTTTCAATGCAATTCCAGTCTACCTCCTGAAATCGGTTTCCTGCAATTCTGCCCCGCTTTCAAGTCCTCTTGGCAGCCTTACTTCAGTATATTTTTGGACGATAGCTGTCATTTATAACTCTGCAGGTTTGTGAATTACAGTGCCCCTGAGCTCCTTTCTTCAACTCGCTTTCTTGTGACCTGGCCGCAACACCGCAGGATGGCTTCAGGCCCTAATCTGGTTCCGGTACGGCACGCTGAGCCTTTGGTTATTTCCTCTTCCTGGTGGGAAATGAGAGTTAAATTTGCCCGTTGAGACACCTCCAGCTAGCCTCTCATTGGTTCTCGCTATTCCTGTTCATCTTCCGCAGAAATTGCAAACTGGGCCAAACAGGAGGTTAAAGGCGCTGACTCTCCAAGTGGGGAGAGTGTTAGTAAAGCGTCTGGAATGTTGCACCCGAGTACCAGGGTAGGAAAACTGAGACATATTTGAACACGTCTCCCGTTCACATGGTTGATCATACTTGGGTTCCACATGCATGCTTTAGCTGAAGGAAGAATACCTAAAACCTGGGTAGTTGAAACCCGTGGAATGGGTACCATGCAATATGACTTCAAAGGGTCTTCATTTGCTCACCGAACCTCTCCAATCCTATCACTGCTGCGTTTATGCCCCTGTACACACGCTTGATTCTCTTTTGGAGACATAGCAATCCATAGGTTTTAAGATACTTACTAGTCAGGTACATTCTTAGGCGATTAATATGGGGTTTTGTGTCCATTTTGTTGAGCAAGGAGTAGCTCTTGTCTATTCCATATTTGGCTTAAGGAACTTTATCTGTTCTCATTTCAATCTCTGGTTTTATGCAGCACCCCAACTCACCTTTCCCCTTAAGCAAGCATAAGTTGGTTTTCTAAATTTGAGACCCTGTTCTGTTTTGGAATGCAGTTCCTGTGTAGCCAAGTTTACATTCCGTGTATTACTGATATCTTATGATGTTTCTTTTTCTGTGTGACTTATTTCAGTTAGAATCATCGTACCTGAATCCACTCATTATGCTGCTACGGGCCTGATGACATAGATTTCATTGCTGAGTGATACTGCATTGTACGTAAGTACCACAAGTTCTTTATCCATTTTTCACTTTCTGTGATATTGAACTTGTACGGTAAACGAGGTTCTTGTAAACAGAGGCGTCGCAAACTTTGGGGTGGCTGTGTCTTTTTGATTTTAATTTCCCGAAGCTATAGGACCATAAGTGGAAGTGCCCTAGGCTCTGTTGCTTTGTTTTTTAGATGTTTCAGGAAACACCATACACTTCTCCTGAGTGTCTGTTGGCAATTTACATCCCGCCCATCAGCATAACAAGGCTCCCAGTTCTCAATGCCTGTTGCCTTTCTGGATTTTACACTTTTTTCAGATGTCCCTTTTGACCGGGGGGAAGTGAGACTTCATTGTAGTGCAGATTTCCTTTGCAAGCTTGCTTGGTTGGCCAAAAAGGGCGTATGCGTTTTTTCCTGAATATATTCAGGAAAAAACGCATACGCCCTTTTTGGCCAAGTGCATCATTGTGGACGTTCTGCCTCTTTTCCTATGCTTTCAATGCAATTCCAGTCTACCTCCTGAAATCGGTTTCCTGCAATTCTGCCCCGCTTTCAAGTCCTCTTGGCAGCCTTACTTCAGTCTATTTTTGGACGATAGCTCTCATTTATAACTCTGCAGGTTTGTGAATTACAGTGCCCCTGAGCTCCTTTCTTCAACTCGCTTTCTTGTGACCTGGCCGCAACACCGCAGGATGGCTTCAGGCCCTAATCTGGTTCCGGCCCGGCATGCTGAGCCTTTGGTTAATTCCTCTTCCTAGTGGGAAATGAGAGTTAAATTTGCCCGTCCAGACACCTCCAGCTAGCCTCTCATTGGTTCTCGCTATTCCTGTTCATCTTCCACAGAAATTGCAAACTGGGCCAAACAGGAGGTTAAACGGACTGACTCTCCAAGTCGGGAGAGTGTTAGTAAAGCGTCTGGAATGTTGCACCTGAGTACCAGGGTACGAAAACTGAGACATATTTGAACACGTCTCCCGTTCACATGGTTGATCATACTCTGGGTTCCACATGCATGTTTTAGCTGAAGGAAGAATACCTTAAACCTGGAGAGCTGAGACCCGTGTAATGGGTACCATGCAATATGACTTCAAAGGGTCTTCATTTGCTCACCGAACCTCTCCAATCCTATCACTGCTGCGTTTATGCCCCTGTATACACGCTTGATTCTCTTTTGGAGACATAGCAATCCATAGGTTTTAAGATACTTACTAGTCAGGTACATTCTTAGGCGTTTAATATGGGGTTTTGTGTCCATTTTGTTGAGCAAGGAGTAGCTCTTGTCTATTCCATATTTGGCTTAAGGAACTTTATCTGTTCTCATTTCAATCTCTGGTTTTATGCAGCACCCCAACTCACCTTTACCCTTAAGCAAGCATAAGTTGGTTTTCTAAATTTGAGACCCTGTTCTGTTTTGGAATGCAGTTCCTGTGTAGCCAAGTTTACATTCCGTGTATTAGTGATATCTTATGATGTTTCTTTTTCTGTGTGACTTATTTCAGTTAGAATCATCGTACCTGAATCCACTCATTATGCTGCTACGGGCCTGATGACATAGATTTCATTGCTGAGTGATACTGCATTGTACGTAAGTACCACAAGTTCTTTATCCATTTTTCACTTTCTGTGATATTGAACTTGTACTGTAAACGAGGTTCTTGTAAACGGAGGCGTCCCAAACTTTGGGGTGGCTGTGTCTTTTTGATTTTAATTTCCCTAAGCTATAGGACCATAAGTGGAAGTGCCCTAGGCTCTGTTGCTTTGTTTTTTAGATGTTTCAGGAAACACCATACACTTCTCCTGAGTGTCTGTTGGCAATTTACATCCCGCCCATCAGCATAACAAGGTTCCCAGTTCTCCATGGCCTGTCCTGCCTTTCTGGATTTTACACTTTTTTTCAGATGGCCCATTTGACCGGGGGGAAGTGAGACTTCATTGTAGTGCAGATTTCCTTTGCAAGCTTGCTTGGTTGGCCAAAAAGGGCGTATGCGTTTTTTCCTGAATATATTCAGGAAAAAACGCATACGCCCTTTTTGGCCAAGTGCATCATTGTGGACGTTCTGCCTCTTTTCCTATGCTTTCAGTGCAATTCCAGTCTACCTCCTGAAATCGGTTTCCTGCAATTCTGCCCCGCTTTCAAGTCCTCTTGGCAGCCTTACTTCAGTCTATTTTTGGACGATAGCTCTCATTTATAACTCTGCAGGTTTGTGAATTACAGTGCCCCTGAGCTCGTTTCTTCAACTCGCTTTCTTGTGACCTGGCCGCAACACCGCAGGATGGCTTCAGACCCTAATCTGGTTCCGGCACGGCACGCTGAGCCTTTGGTTATTTCCTCTTCCTGGTGGGAAATGAGAGTTAAATTTGCCCAACCAGACACCTCCAGCTATTCTTTAATTGGTTCTCGCTATTCCTGTTCATCTTCCACAGAAATTGCAAACTGGGCCAAACAGGAGGTTAAAGGGACTGACTCTCCAAGTTGGGAGAGTGTTAGTAAAGCGTCTGGAATGTTGCACCCGAGTACCAGGGTACGAAAACTGAGACATATTTGAACACGTCTCCCGATCACATGGTTGATCATACTCTAGGTTCCACATGCATGTTTTAGATGAAGGAAGAATACCTTAAACCTGGGTAGTTGAAACCCGTGGAATGGGTACCATGCAATATGACTTCAAAGGGTCTTCATTTGCTCACGAACCTCTCCAATCCTATCACTGCTGCGTTTATGCCCCTGTACACATGCTTGATTCTCTTTCGGAGACATAGCAATCCATAAGTTTTAAGATACTTACTAGTCAGGTACATTCTTAGGCGTTTAATATGTGGTGTTGAGTCCATTTCGTTGAGCAAGGAGTAGCTCTTGTCTATTCCATATTTGGCTTAAGGAACTTTATCTGTGCTCATTTCAATCTCTGGTTTTATGCAGCACCCCAACTCACCTTTCCCCTTAAGCAAGCATAAGTTAGTTTTCTAAATTTGAGACCCTGTTCTGTTCTGTAATTCAGTTCCTGTGTAGCCAAGTTTACATTCTGTGTATTAGTGATATCTTATGATGTTTCTTTTTCTGTGTGACTTATTTCAGTTAGAATCATCGTACCTGAATCCACTCATTATGCTGCTACGGGCCGGATGACATAGATTTCTTTGCTGAGTGATACTGCATTGTATGTAAGTACCACAAGTTCTTTATCCATTTTTCACTTTCTGTGATATTGAACTTGTACGGTAAACGAGGTTCTTGTAAACGGAGGCGTCCCAAACTTTGGAGTGGCTGTGTCTTTTTGATTTTAATTTCCCTAAGCTATAGGAGCATAAGTGGAAGTGCCCTAGGTTCCGTTGCTTTGTTTTTTAGATGTTTCAGGAAACACCATACACTTCTCCCGAGTGGTTGTTGGCAATTTACATCCCGCCCATCAGCATAACAAGGCTCCCAGTCCTCCATGGCCTGTCCTGCCTTTCTGGATTTTACACTTTTTTCAGATGGCCCTTTTGACTGGGGGGAAGTGAGACTTCATTGTAGTGCAGATTTCCTTTGCAAGCTTGCTTGGTTGGCCAAAAAGGGCGTATGCGTTTTTTCCTGAATATATTCAGGAAAAAACGCATACGCCCTTTTTGGCCAAGTGCATCATTGTGGACGTTCTGCCTCTTTTCCTATGCTTTCAATGCAATTCCAGTCTACCTCCTGAAATCGGTTTCCTGCAATTCTGCCCCGCTTTCAAGTCCTCTTGGCAGCCTTACTTCAGTCTATTTTTGGACGATAGCTCTCATTTATAACTCTGCAGGTTTGTGAATTACAGTGCCCCTGAGCTCCTTTCTTCAACTCGCTTTCTTGTGACCTGGCCGCAACACCGCAGGATGGCTTCAGGCCCTAATCTGTTTCCGGCACGGCATGCTGAGCCTTTGGTTATTTCCTCTTCCTGGTGGGAAATGAGAGTTAAATTTGCCCATCCAGACACCTCCAGCTAGTCTCTCATTGGTTCTCGCTATTCCTGTTCATCTTCCACAGAAATTGCAAACTGGGCCAAACAGGAAGTTAAAGGGACTGACTCTCCAAGTCGGGAGAGTGTTAGTAAAGCGTCTGGAATGTTGCACCCGAGTACCAGGGGAGGAAAACTGAGACATATTTGAACACGTCTCCCGTTCACATGGTTGATCATACTTGGGTTCCACATGCATGTTTTAGCTGAAGGAAGAATACCTAAAACCTGCGTAGTTGAAACCCGTGGAATGGGTACCATGCAATATGACTTCAAAGTGTCTTCATTTGCTCACCGAACCTCTCCAATCCTATCACTGCTGCGTTTATGCCCCTGTACACATGCTTGATTCTCTTTTGGAGACATAGCAATCCATAGGTTTTTAAGATACTTACTAGTCAGGTACATTCTTAGGCATTTAATATGCGATGTTGAGTCCATTTCGTTGAGCAAGGAGTAGCTCTTGTCTATTCCATATTTGACTTAAGGAACTTTATCTGTGCTCATTTCAATCTCTGGTTTTATGCAGCACCCCAACTCACCTTTCCCCTTAAGCAAGCATAAGTTGGTTTTCTAAATTTGAGACCCTGTTCTGTTCTGTATTTCAGTTCCTGTGTAGCCAAGTTTACATTCCGTGTATTACTGATATCTTATGATGTTTCTTTTTCTGTGTGACTTACTTCTGTTAGAATCATCATACCTGAATCCACTCATTGTGCTGCTAAGGGCCTGATGACACAGATTTCATTGCTGAGTGATATTGCTTTGTAAGTAAATACCACAACTTCTTTATCCATTTTTCACTTTCTGCGATGTTGAACTTGTACTGTAAACGAGGTTCTTGTAAACAGAGCCGTTCCAAACTTTGGGGTGGCTGTGTCTTTTTGATTTTAATTTCCCTAAGCTATAGGACCATAAGTGGCAGTGCCCTAGGCTCTGTTGCTTTGTTTTTTAGATGTTTCAGGAAACACCATACACTTCTCCCGAGTGGTTGTTGGCAATTTACATCCCGCCCATCAGCAGAACAAGGCTCCCAGTTCTCCATGGCCTGTCCTGCCTTTCTGGATTTTACACTTTTTTCAGATGGCCCTTTTGACCGGGGGGAAGTGAGACTTCATTGTAGTGCAGATTTCCTTTGCAAGCTTGCTTGGTTGGCCAAAAAGTGCGTATGCGTTTTTTCCTGAATATATTCAGGAAAAAACGCATACGCCCTTTTTGGCCAAGTGCATCATTGTGGACGTTCTGCCTCTTTTCCTATGCTTTCAATGCAATTCCAGTCTACCTCCTGAAATCGGTTTCCTGCAATTCTGCCCCGCTTTCAAGTCCTCTTGGAAGCCTTACTTCAGTCTATTTTTGGACGATAGCTGTCATTTATAACTCTGCAGGTTTGTGAATTACAGTGCCCCTGAGCTCCTTTCTTCAACTCGCTTTCTTTTGAGCTGGCCGCAACACCGCAGGATGGCTTCAGGCCCTAATCTGGTTCCGGTACGGCACGCTGAGCCTTTGGTTATTTCCTCTTCCTGGTGAGAAATGAGAGTTAAATTTGCCCGTCCAGACACCTCCAGCTAGCCTCTCATTGGTTCTCGCTATTCTTGTTCATCTTCCGCAGAAATTGCAAACTGGGCCAAACAGGAGGTTAAAGGCGCTGACTCTCCAAGTGGGGAGAGTGTTAGTAAAGCGTCTGGAATGTTGCACCCGAGTACCAGGGGAGGAAAACTGAGACATATTTGAACACGTCTCCCGTTCACATGGTTGATCATACTTGGGTTCCACATGCATGTTTTAGCTGAAGGAAGAATACCTAAAACCTGCGTAGTTGAAACCCGTGGAATGGGTACCATGCAATATGACTTCAAAGTGTCTTCATTTGCTCACCGAACCTCTCCAATCCTATCACTGCTGCGTTTATGCCCCTGTACACATGCTTGATTCTCTTTTGGAGACATAGCAATCCATAGGTTTTAAGATACTTATTAGTCAGGTACATTCTTAGGCGTTTAATATGCGGTGTTGAGTCCATTTCGTTGAGCAAGGAGTAGCTCTTGTCTATTCCATATTTGGCTTAAGGAACTTTATCTGTGCTCATTTCAATCTCTGGTTTTATGCAGCACCCCAACTCACCTTTCCCCTAAAGCAAGCATAAGATGGTTTTCTAAATTTGAGACCCTGTTCTGTTCTGTAATTCAGTTCCTGTGTAGCCAAGTTTACATTCCGTGTATTAGTGATATCTTATGATGTTTCTTTTTCTGTGTGACTTACTTCAGTTAGAATCATCATACCTGAATCCACTCATTGTGCTGCTAAGGGCCTGATGACACAGATTTCATTGCTGAGTGATATTGCTTTTTAAGTAAATACCACAACTTCTTTATCCATTTTTCACTTTCTGCGATGTTGAACTTGTACTGTAAATGAGGTTCTTGTAAACAGATCCGTTCCAAACTTTGGGGTGGCTGTGTCTTGTTTATTTTAATTTCCCTAAGCTATAGGACCATAAGTGGAAGTGCCCTAGGTTCTGTTGCTTTGTTTTTTAGATGTTTCAGGAAACACCATACACTTCTCCCGAGTGGTTGTTGGCAATTTACATCCCGCCCATCAGCATAACAAGGCTCCCAGTTCTCCATGGCCTGTCCTGCCTTTCTGGATTTTACACTTTTTTCAGATGGCCCTTTTGCCCGGGGGGAAGTGAGACTTCATTGTAGTGCAGATTTCCTTTGCAAGCTTGCTTGGTTGGCCAAAAAGGGCGTATGCGTTTTTTCCTGAATATATTCAGGAAAAAACGCATACACCCTTTTTGGCCAAGTGCATCATTGTGGACGTTCTGCCTCTTTTCCTATGCTTTCAATGCAATTCCAGTCTACCTCCTGAAATCGGTTTCCTGCAATTCTGCCCCGCTTTCAAGTCCTCTTGGCAGCCTTACTTCAGTCTATTTTTGGACGATAGCTGTCATTTATAACTCTGCAGGTTTGTGCATTACAGTGCCCCTGAGCTCCTTTCTTCAACTTGCTTTCTTGTGACCTGGCAGCAACACCGCAGGATGGCTTCAGGCCCTAATCTGGTTCCGGCACGGCACGCTGAGCCTTTGGTTATTTCCTTTTCCTGGTGGGAAATGAGAGTTAAATTTGCCCGTCCAGACACCTCCAGCTAGTCTCTCATTGGTTCTCGCTATTCCTGTTCATCTTCCGCAGAAATTGCAAACTGGGCCAAACAGGAGGTTAAAGGCGCTGACTCTCCAAGTGGGGAGAGTGTTAGTAAAGCGTCTGGAATGTTGCACCCGAGTACCAGGGGAGGAAAACTGAGACATATTTGAACACGTCTCCCGTTCACATGGTTGATCATACTTGGGTTCCACATGCATGTTTTAGTTGAAGGAAGAATACCTTAAACCTGGAGAGATAAGACCCGTGTAATGGGTACCATGCAATATGACTTCAAAGGGTCTTCATTTGCTCACCGAACCTCTCCAATCCTATCACTGCTGCGTTTATGCCCCTGTACACATGCTTGATTCTCTTTTGGAGACATAGAAATCCATAGGTTTTTAAGATACTTACTAGTCAGGTACATTCTTAGGCATTTAATATGCGATGTTGAGTCGATTTCGTTGAGCAAGGAGTAGCTCTTGTCTATTCCATATTTGACTTAAGGAACTTTATCTGTGCTCATTTCAATCTCTGGTTTTATGCAGCACCCCAACTCACCTTTCCCCTTAAGCAAGCATAAGTTGGTTTTCTAAATTTGAGACCCTGTTCTGTTCTGTATTTCAGTTCCTGTGTAGCCAAGTTTACATTCCGTGTATTACTGATATCTTATGATGTTTCTTTTTCTGTGTGACTTACTTCTGTTAGAATCATCATACCTGAATCCACTCATTGTGCTGCTAAGGGCCTGATGACACAGATTTCATTGCTGAGTGATATTGCTTTGTAAGTAAATACCACAACTTCTTTATCCATTTTTCACTTTCTGCGATGTTGAACTTGTACTGTAAACGAGGTTCTTGTAAACAGAGCCGTTCCAAACTTTGGGGTGGCTGTGTCTTTTTGATTTTAATTTCCCTAAGCTATAGGACCATAAGTGGCAGTGCCCTAGGCTCTGTTGCTTTGTTTTTTAGATGTTTCAGGAAACACCATACACTTCTCCCGAGTGGTTGTTGGCAATTTACATCCCGCCCATCAGCAGAAAAAGGCTCCCAGTTCTCCATGGCCTGTCCTGCCTTTCTGGATTTTACACTTTTTTCAGATGGCCCTTTTGACCGGGGGGAAGTGAGACTTCATTGTAGTGCAGATTTCCTTTGCAAGCTTGCTTGGTTGGCCAAAAAGGGCGTATGCGTTTTTTCCTGAATATATTCAGGAAAAAACGCATACGCCCTTTTTGGCCAAGTGCATCATTGTGGACGTTCTGCCTCTTTTCCTATGCTTTCAATGCAATTCCAGTCTACCTCCTGAAATCGGTTTCCTGCAATTCTGCCCCGCTTTCAAGTCCTCTTGGAAGCCTTACTTCAGTCTATTTTTGGACGATAGCTGTCATTTATAACTCTGCAGGTTTGTGAATTACAGTGCCCCTGAGCTCCTTTCTTCAACTCGCTTTCTTTTGAGCTGGCCGCAACACCGCAGGATGGCTTCAGGCCCTAATCTGGTTCCGGTACGGCACGCTGAGCCTTTGGTTAATTCCTCTTCCTGGTGAGAAATGAGAGTTAAATTTGCCCGTCCAGACACCTCCAGCTAGCCTCTCATTGGTTCTCGCTATTCTTGTTCATCTTCCGCAGAAATTGCAAACTGGGCCAAACAGGAGGTTAAAGGCGCTGACTCTCCAAGTGGGGAGAGTGTTAGTAAAGCGTCTGGAATGTTGCACCCGAGTACCAGGGGAGGAAAACTGAGACATATTTGAACACATCTCCCGTTCACATGGTTGATCATACTTGGGTTCCACATGCATGTTTTAGCTGAAGGAAGAATACCTAAAACCTGCGTAGTTGAAACCCGTGGAATGGGTACCATGCAATATGACTTCAAAGTGTCTTCATTTGCTCACCGAACCTCTCCAATCCTATCACTGCTGCGTTTATGCCCCTGTACACATGCTTGATTCTCTTTCGGAGACATAGCAATCCATAGGTTTTAAGATACTTATTAGTCAGGTACATTCTTAGGCGTTTAATATGCGGTGTTGAGTCCATTTCGTTGAGCAAGGAGTAGCTCTTGTCTATTCCATATTTGGCTTAAGGAACTTTATCTGTGCTCATTTCAATCTCTGGTTTTATGCAGCACCCCAACTCACCTTTCCCCTTAAGCAAGCATAAGATGGTTTTCTAAATTTGAGACCCTGTTCTGTTCTGTAATTCAGTTCCTGTGTAGCCAAGTTTACATTCCGTGTATTAGTGATATCTTATGATGTTTCTTTTTCTGTGTGACTTACTTCAGTTAGAATCATCATACCTGAATCCACTCATTGTGCTGCTAAGGGCCTGATGACACAGATTTCATTGCTGAGTGATATTGCTTTTTAAGTAAATACCACAACTTCTTTATCCATTTTTCACTTTCTGCGATGTTGAACTTGTACTGTAAATGAGGTTCTTGTAAACAGATCCGTTCCAAACTTTGGGGTGGCTGTGTCTTGTTTATTTTAATTTCCCTAAGCTATAGGACCATAAGTGGAAGTGCCCTAGGTTCTGTTGCTTTGTTTTTTAGATGTTTCAGGAAACACCATACACTTCTCCCGAGTGGTTGTTGGCAATTTACATCCCGCCCATCAGCATAACAAGGCTCCCAGTTCTGCATGGCCTGTCCTGCCTTTCTGGATTTTACACTTTTTTCAGATGGCCCTTTTGACCGGGGGGAAGTGAGACTTCATTGTAGTGCAGATTTCCTTTGCAAGCTTGCTTGGTTGGCCAAAAAGGGCGTATGCGTTTTTTCCTGAATATATTCAGGAAAAAACGCATACGCCCTTTTTGGCCAAGTGCATCATTGTGGACATTCTGCCTCTTTTCCTATGCTTTCAATGCAATTCCAGTCTACCTCCTGAAATCGGTTTCCTGCAATTCTGCCCCGCTTTCAAGTCCTCTTGGCAGCCTTACTTCAGTATATTTTTGGACGATAGCTGTCATTTATAACTCTGCAGGTTTGTGAATTACAGTGCCCCTGAGCTCCTTTCTTCAACTCGCTTTCTTGTGACCTGGCCGCAACACCGCAGGATGGCTTCAGGCCCTAATCTGGTTCCGGTACGGCACGCTGAGCCTTTGGTTATTTCCTCTTCCTGGTGGGAAATGAGAGTTAAATTTGCCCGTCGAGACACCTCCAGCTAGCCTCTCATTGGTTCTCGCTATTCCTGTTCATCTTCCGCAGAAATTGCAAACTGGGCCAAACAGGAGGTTAAAGGCGCTGACTCTCCAAGTGGGGAGAGTGTTAGTAAAGCGTCTGGAATGTTGCACCCGAGTACCAGGGGAGGAAAACTGAGACATATTTGAACACGTCTCCCGTTCACATGGTTGATCATACTTGGGTTCCACATGCATGCTTTAGCTGAAGGAAGAATACCTAAAACCTGGGTAGTTGAAACCCGTGGAATGGGTACCATGCAATATGACTTCAAAGGGTCTTCATTTGCTCACCGAACCTCTCCAATCCTATCACTGCTGCGTTTATGCCCCTGTACACACGCTTGATTCTCTTTTGGAGACATAGCAATCCATAGGTTTTAAGATACTTACTAGTCAGGTACATTCTTAGGCGATTAATATGGGGTTTTGTGTCCATTTTGTTGAGCAAGGAGTAGCTCTTGTCTATTCCATATTTGGCTTAAGGAACTTTATCTGTTCTCATTTCAATCTCTGGTTTTATGCAGCACCCCAACTCACCTTTCCCCTTAAGCAAGCATAAGTTGGTTTTCTAAATTTGAGACCCTGTTCTGTTTTGGAATGCAGTTCCTGTGTAGCCAAGTTTACATTCCGTGTATTACTGATATCTTATGATGTTTCTTTTTCTGTGTGACTTATTTCAGTTAGAATCATCGTACCTGAATCCACTCATTATGCTGCTACGGGCCTGATGACATAGATTTCATTGCTGAGTGATACTGCATTGTACGTAAGTACCACAAGTTCTTTATCCATTTTTCACTTTCTGTGATATTGAACTTGTACGGTAAACGAGGTTCTTGTAAACAGAGGCGTCGCAAACTTTGGGGTGGCTGTGTCTTTTTGATTTTAATTTCCCGAAGCTATAGGACCATAAGTGGAAGTGCCCTAGGCTCTGTTGCTTTGTTTTTTAGATGTTTCAGGAAACACCATACACTTCTCCTGAGTGTCTGTTGGCAATTTACATCCCGCCCATCAGCATAACAAGGCTCCCAGTTCTCAATGCCTGTTGCCTTTCTGGATTTTACACTTTTTTCAGATGTCCCTTTTGACCGGGGGGAAGTGAGACTTCATTGTAGTGCAGATTTCCTTTGCAAGCTTGCTTGGTTGGCCAAAAAGGGCGTATGCGTTTTTTCCTGAATATATTCAGGAAAAAACGCATACGCCCTTTTTGGCCAAGTGCATCATTGTGGACGTTCTGCCTCTTTTCCTATGCTTTCAATGCAATTCCAGTCTACCTCCTGAAATCGGTTTCCTGCAATTCTGCCCCGCTTTCAAGTCCTCTTGGCAGCCTTACTTCAGTCTATTTTTGGACGATAGCTCTCATTTATAACTCTGCAGGTTTGTGAATTACAGTGCCCCTGAGCTCCTTTCTTCAACTCGCTTTCTTGTGACCTGGCCGCAACACCGCAGGATGGCTTCAGGCCCTAATCTGGTTCCGGCCCGGCATGCTGAGCCTTTGGTTAATTCCTCTTCCTGGTGGGAAATGAGACTTAAATTTGCCCGTCCAGACACCTCCAGCTAGCCTCTCATTGGTTCTCGCTATTCCTGTTCATCTTCCACAGAAATTGCAAACTGGGCCAAACAGGAGGTTAAACGGACTGACTCTCCAAGTCGGGAGAGTGTTAGTAAAGCGTCTGGAATGTTGCACCTGAGTACCAGGGTACGAAAACTGAGACATATTTGAACACGTCTCCCGTTCACATGGTTGATCATACTCTGGGTTCCACATGCATGTTTTAGCTGAAGGAAGAATACCTTAAACCTGGAGAGCTGACACCCGTGTAATGGGTACCATGCAATATGACTTCAAAGGGTCTTCATTTGCTCACCGAACCTCTCCAATCCTATCACTGCTGCGTTTATGCCCCTGTATACACGCTTGATTCTCTTTTGGAGACATAGCAATCCATAGGTTTTAAGATACTTACTAGTCAGGTACATTCTTAGGCGTTTAATATGGGGTTTTGTGTCCATTTTGTTGAGCAAGGAGTAGCTCTTGTCTATTCCATATTTGGCTTAAGGAACTTTATCTGTTCTCATTTCAATCTCTGGTTTTATGCAGCACCCCAACTCACCTTTCCCCTTAAGCAAGCATAAGTTGGTTTTCTAAATTTGAGACCCTGTTCTGTTTTGGAATGCAGTTCCTGTGTAGCCAAGTTTACATTCCGTGTATTAGTGATATCTTATGATGTTTCTTTTTCTGTGTGACTTATTTCAGTTAGAATCATCGTACCTGAATCCACTCATTATGCTGCTACGGGCCTGATGACATAGATTTCATTGCTGAGTGATACTGCATTGTACGTAAGTACCACAAGTTCTTTATCCATTTTTCACTTTCTGTGATATTGAACTTGTACTGTAAACGAGGTTCTTGTAAACGGAGGCGTCCCAAACTTTGGGGTGGCTGTGTCTTTTTGATTTTAATTTCCCTAAGCTATAGGACCATAAGTGGAAGTGCCCTAGGCTCTGTTGCTTTGTTTTTTAGATGTTTCAGGAAACACCATACACTTCTCCTGAGTGTCTGTTGGCAATTTACATCCCGCCCATCAGCATAACAAGGCTCCCAGTTCTCCATGGCCTGTCCTGCCTTTCTGGATTTTACACTTTTTTTCAGATGGCCCATTTGACCGGGGGGAAGTGAGACTTCATTGTAGTGCAGATTTCCTTTGCAAGCTTGCTTGGTTGGCCAAAAAGGGCGTATGCGTTTTTTCCTGAATATATTCAGGAAAAAACGCATACGCCCTTTTTGGCCAAGTGCATCATTGTGGACGTTCTGCCTCTTTTCCTATGCTTTCAATGCAATTCCAGTCTACCTCCTGAAATCGGTTTCCTGCAATTCTGCCCCGCTTTCAAGTCCTCTTGGCAGCCTTACTTCAGTCTATTTTTGGACGATAGCTCTCATTTATAACTCTGCAGGTTTGTGAATTACAGTGCCCCTGAGCTCGTTTCTTCAACTCGCTTTCTTGTGACCTGGCCGCAACACCGCAGGATGGCTTCAGACCCTAATCTGGTTCCGGCACGGCACGCTGAGCCTTTGGTTATTTCCTCTTCCTGGTGGGAAATGAGAGTTAAATTTGCCCAACCAGACACCTCCAGCTATTCTTTCATTGGTTCTCGCTATTCCTGTTCATCTTCCACAGAAATTGCAAACTGGGCCAAACAGGAGGTTAAAGGGACTGACTCTCCAAGTTGGGAGAGTGTTAGTAAAGCGTCTGGAATGTTGCACCCGAGTACCAGGGTACGAAAACTGAGACATATTTGAACACGTCTCCCGATCACATGGTTGATCATACTCTAGGTTCCACATGCATGTTTTAGATGAAGGAAGAATACCTTAAACCTGGGTAGTTGAAACCCGTGGAATGGGTACCATGCAATATGACTTCAAAGGGTCTTCATTTGCTCACGAACCTCTCCAATCCTATCACTGCTGCGTTTATGCCCCTGTACACATGCTTGATTCTCTTTCGGAGACATAGCAATCCATAAGTTTTAAGATACTTACTAGTCAGGTACATTCTTAGGCGTTTAATATGTGGTGTTGAGTCCATTTCGTTGAGCAAGGAGTAGCTCTTGTCTATTCCATATTTGGCTTAAGGAACTTTATCTGTGCTCATTTCAATCTCTGGTTTTATGCAGCACCCCAACTCACCTTTCCCCTTAAGCAAGCATAAGTTAGTTTTCTAAATTTGAGACCCTGTTCTGTTCTGTAATTCAGTTCCTGTGTAGCCAAGTTTACATTCTGTGTATTAGTGATATCTTATGATGTTTCTTTTTCTGTGTGACTTATTTCAGTTAGAATCATCGTACCTGAATCCACTCATTATGCTGCTACGGGCCGGATGACATAGATTTCTTTGCTGAGTGATACTGCATTGTATGTAAGTACCACAAGTTCTTTATCCATTTTTCACTTTCTGTGATATTGAACTTGTACGGTAAACGAGGTTCTTGTAAACGGAGGCGTCCCAAACTTTGGAGTGGGTGTGTCTGTTTGATTTTAATTTCCCTAAGCTATAGGAGCATAAGTGGAAGTGCCCTAGGTTCCGTTGCTTTGTTTTTTAGATGTTTCAGGAAACACCATACACTTCTCCCGAGTGGTTGTTGGCAATTTACATCCCGCCCATCAGCATAACAAGGCTCCCAGTCCTCCATGGCCTGTCCTGCCTTTCTGGATTTTACACTTTTTTCAGATGGCCCTTTTGACTGGGGGGAAGTGAGACTTCATTGTAGTGCAGATTTCCTTTGCAAGCTTGCTTGGTTGGCCAAAAAGGGCGTATGCGTTTTTTCCTGAATATATTCAGGAAAAAACGCATACGCCCTTTTTGGCCAAGTGCATCATTGTGGACGTTCTGCCTCTTTTCCTATGCTTTCAATGCAATTCCAGTCTACCTCCTGAAATCGGTTTCCTGCAATTCTGCCCCGCTTTCAAGTCCTCTTGGCAGCCTTACTTCAGTCTATTTTTGGACGATAGCTCTCATTTATAACTCTGCAGGTTTGTGAATTACAGTGCCCCTGAGCTCCTTTCTTCAACTCGCTTTCTTGTGACCTGGCCGCAACACCGCAGGATGGCTTCAGGCCCTAATCTGTTTCCGGCACGGCATGCTGAGCCTGTGGTTATTTCCTCTTCCTGGTGGGAAATGAGAGTTAAATTTGCCCATCCAGACACCTCCAGCTAGTCTCTCATTGGTTCTCGCTATTCCTGTTCATCTTCCACAGAAATTGCAAACTGGGCCAAACAGGAGGTTAAAGGGACTGACTCTCCAAGTCGGGAGAGTGTTAGAAAAGCGTCTGGAATGTTGCACCCGAGTACCAGGGGAGGAAAACTGAGACATATTTGAACACGTCTCCCGATCACATGGTTGATCATACTTGGGTTCCACATGCATGTTTTAGCTGAAGGAAGAATACCTTAAACCTGTGTATTTGAAACCCGTGGAATGGGTACCATGCAATATGACTTCAAAGGGTCTTCATTTGCTCACCGAACCTCTCCAATCCTATCACTGCTGCGTTTATGTCCCTGTACACATGCTTGATTCTCTTTCGGAGACATAGCAATCCATAGGTTTTAAGATACTTACTAGTCAGGTACATTCTTAGGCGTTTAATATGCGGTGTTGAGTCCATTTCTTTGAGCAAGGAGTAGCTCTTGTCTATTCCATATTTGGCTTAAGGAACTTTATCTGTGCTCATTTCAATCTCTGGTTTTATGCAGCACCCCAACTCACCTTTACCCTTAAGCAAGCATAAGTTGGTTTTCTAAATTTGAGACCCTGTTCTGTTCTGTAATTCAGTTCCTGTGTAGCCAAGTTTACATTCCGTGTATTACT